>NC_064627.1:527069118-529709118 GCF_023864275.1 Schistocerca cancellata
AAACTGCCCTTCCGCACTGACCGGTGGTGTGTGAGGTGCCCCAGGCTCATTGTGGAACGTCACCTGGCCTGCCACACACATCATCACTGTGCCGGTAACTGCAGCACATGCTGGTCCACTGAATCCATGCTACTGTCCACCAGAGAGACCATAGGTGTCATCCCACCTCTGCTTTCACTGCTGAAGCTGATGCAGGCCCTCATCAACATATTGCTGTTCCCCAGAGTGAGGGTTGCAGCATGTGTAATCACTACATCACTGCCTCCACCATTGCCAACAAACAGACACACACACACACACACACACACACACACACACACACACACACACACACACACACACCGTCTCCTTCTTACAGGGAGGGAACTGTGTGTTGACACGCTACAGTACATATGCACCCACTACCGTGCTTCAGCAGATGTCAACAGTAGATGACACATTGCACAATGCCAAATCAGGTCATCAGCAAAAGCAGACCCAAGAAATGGAGTCTCTCTCCACCATGCACTTCCTTGCTGCAGCTCAGTGGTTTTCCCAGAAAGCAACACTGCAGAAAGTGCTCCCTGAGCATCACTTCCCATGCCAACACCAAGTGTTTTTCTGAGCTTTAATTCTGGAGTGTTTTGTTTTAGAAGAATTAACATTTAATGCCTTGAAATACCAGTGTTCCAGGCAGGTATGAGTTAAGTGAAGACCATGCTGGTAAGTCAGTACCACATATTTTGGCCAAACTGTAATTGCTGCCATCTGTAAGCCTTATTGAGAGCTTGTGGCAGGGTGTTTTATTTGCTCTTGATAAAAGCCAAGTTTTGCAATTGATCCCTATGCACTGCAAAGAAGCTTCATTTTCACTGCTTACTACATCCAGCACATGGAATACCTTGTATTAATGTTTATGGCTTGATGGACTGCATCACTCTTGCTATGCAGATTATCGAACAAGTGCACATGTTCACTGTCTTCTCAGCAATAAGCATTCAGTTCCTTCTCCATGGTACAGGAAGAATTTAAATATATTGCCTTGCTCCACTGTAATTACTATAAAGTAAATTCACACATGGCTTGCCAGTTTCCTTTATGTCTCGTGTATGTTATGGTATTAGTGTGTAACAGTACCCTCACAGATAGCATGCCATTTCCCTCACTACTATAGCGAGAGTATTTAATTGCACTGTTTCTGTCACGCAAATTCATCCTTTGTCAGTTTTGTATTATGAGTGTATTATGTGTATTATGGTGTTTTGTTGTCACAATAACACTGTGTGTGTCCAGCTTGCTATAACTATGTGCTGACACATTTGTCTAACTTATGGAGACTGTCACATACATATTTGCAAACTATAGATTACTTAGAGGCTTGACGACAGGGTCGTGTGTGATAAATAGTGTTCACGCCTCAAACTGTGAGCACCCACTGTGCACCCCCCACAATGACTTATTCGTGGTTTGGTATCTGCCATCTCTAAGCCAAATACAGACAGTGCCCCTGTAATCATGAATATTAAATGATACGGACACCTTCAACCTAGTATTTAGTTTCACTTTGGTATACACGCCAGATCTGTGCATGTAAATATTAGTGTTGACAAGAAAAGAATAGTGCTTTTTCTGGGACAGCTTAAGTTAGTACGCTATCCTTTGTAGTCCTATTTTATGTTAAATGTAGTTGTGTCCAGTTTCAATAAAGGAACTGTGAGAATGTTTCTGTGTTCCATTATTCCATTCTGCTGATCCAGTCCTGCATGTGATAGCCCATGGGACAATTTGAGCACATGTGTAGCAAGACAGTGAGAAACAGATTTCCCATACAGCCAAGCTGAGTTCTTTCCTTCTTCTGCATATTCAACAATTGTTATGTTTAGGAAGTCAGTATTCCTCTTTCTGACACTCTTGTTGGAGTAGATGGCATGTATTATGCTTAGAAGCATAGAATGTTTTTAAAAAGTGTCCTTTATTCTTCCAGGAAATACTATTAGTCAAAATTAAAAATCCTTTAAACAATCCAAAAAAATTTGTTGGGCTTGGCTTTTTCTGTCCTATGATAGCCATTTATCTGTTAAGACCCTATGATAGCCATTTATCTGTTAAGACCGCAGGGTGCGTTCCAGGTAGTTAACACTCAATTTCACACAACCTTCATGAACATATGTAAATTCACCTAGCTGTCCTCATAATTAGTCCCATGTTTGTGACATACACTCCTGTAATGTTTGTGTTGTCAATGGATGTGGCCTACATCAGCACCTCTAAAAACCTCCATATTCAGAATTACAATCAATTCAAGTCAGGTGAGCAGAGAGGGCATGCTGTAGTCCAACTCCCCCACCCCTCACTCCAACCCATCAACTCATGACTAATTAAGCATTTGTGTGAGACTTTGTAGTACATAGCATAGTAATTGGGTAGTGCCCCACTGTGTGTAACCAACACCAACTGTTTTTCTGTAGGGATCACATTCTCCATTAGCACAGACAATTTATCATTCAGAAATTGTTGATAGGCTGAATCTGTTGATGTGTTGTCTAAAATACAAAAGATATAGTCCTGCAAATCTATAACACAAATTACTGTCCATAGATTGACCCTAAAGCTAATGTAGTGCCTCGCATTTATGATTCCTGAAGAATTTGCATCTGCTCATTTATGAATATTAACGTTAATTATTATTTTACCCATCTGTAAATAACATGTTAGCTGGAAACTGTGGATCTTCAGCACTCTGTCTCAGAAGTCATCAACAGAGTCATAATATGGCAAGGCAATCTTCTGTCCTGAGACCTTCCACATAATGTAAGGGATATGGATAAAGTAGCTGCTTTTGCAGAACATACCAGGCAATCATATGGTTAATTTTTCTGTCTCAACATGTATTCCTCTATATTTGACATGGAAGCTGTCCAAGTTCTGTCATGATTTCTTGTGTAAGATCCTTTTCCTAAAAGTCCCAAGAATGGCTGACATTTCACACCACCAACCTAAGGAATGCTGCATATGAAAGCCTTTTAGTGTACATCAATACGTGATATGAGCATGTTTATTACTATCATTGGCAAAGCTTAGTAAAACATGTACCGGTAATGTGAATGATAAAAAAAGCCATGTGGCATGACTGTTTGCTGTAAGTCTTTCAACTGAATGCCACTTGAGTGACTTGTTCATCCTTAAAACCAACCACCTGGTTTTCCCCAGATGGTCACCCATGCAAATACTAGCTGGGCCCAACCTTGCTCAACTTCAGTGACTGGATTGAAACCAGTGTTGCCAACATGGTACACCCATCGACAGTGTGAGTGATGTAAACACTGAAATGGAGTCATTAAATATTTCATTACATTGAATAACTTGAAGACAAGAGCAATATTTTACTTTGAGTACTTCCACTGTCCACTGGCTTGCAGAATCATCTTTTAGAGCAATACAGTTAATATGAGTAAACTGTTTAGCTAGTAAAAAATAAAGAATAAAAATATCATATAAAATAAATAACATGTCATCTTAAAGGGCTCTTTCAAAGATTTTTTAATTCTTATACTCACTATCAAACACATTTATAAGGTAATAACATTTGTCAACAATAATAATGTTGGACCCATTAAGTACTAGCACTGATAACTCCCTGGGAACTCCAGATGCCATTGGCTCAGGGACACAAGAGTTGCTGACGTGGCACCCAATTAAAAGACTTGTCATTGTGTCACACAACATCATTATTATTAGTCGAAATTTGATCTACACTGCCACAGTATAAGACAGACATAATTTACATTTAGACCTTGTGTCCTAGTCTTGGATTGAGAGTGGTTTCCCATATTTTGGTTAAAAGGTCTCAGCAAGCTCCCATCATTCATAAAGTAAGAATTTATATAATCACAGATCCACAGAAAAAATTAAAGTCACATTTAACTATTAAAACACATATTATCTCTTTAACTAAATATAAAGGATGAAAGGGAAAGGGAAAGCTGGTTTGGGGGGGGGGGGGGGGGGCAAAGCAACCTTTCCTGTTTGGAATAGCCTTTGTAGTAGATTGTAGATACCTGGATAGTATCACTGAGTGGAAGGGCATAAATGAGAGGCTGTCATATCTAACAGTGAAAATAGGAAACAAAACCTATACAGTAGTAAATGCACATGCATTAACAAATGATAAGAACAAAAAAGTCAAAGCAGGAACTTAACATTTGTGGTCCACTTTGGATAAGATAGTGACAGATGTTGACAAAAGAAGTGTCACTAATTTGCAAGGAGGTTTGTGGGTCAGCTCTGGAAACAGGATTGGGGAAAACAGCTAGACCATGTAGCAATTCATGACAGGAATGACATAGATATTATCAAAATGAAAGTGAGGAAAAATACCAGGATGGAATCAGATCACTACCTTGTCAAAATAAAATGCAAATGAATACCCAACAGAGCAAGGAAATGTAGGACCATAAATAACCACAGAATCAACCTAGATCTTCTGAAGAAACACAGAGCAGAGTATGCAAACAGAATGGTAGTTCAGAGTGATTGGAATAGAGTGAGAGATATGATGGGAGAAGAGGTAGTGCAACTGGCCACTAACAATAAGAAAAAGAAGCATGAGCGGCTGATGGATGAATGTGAGAATGCAGTCAAGACCAGGAAGAAAGCATGGATGAAATGGCAGTCCTGTAAAAAGCAAGAAGACTGGTCAAAATTCCAGAATGTGAGAAAAATTGCTAGAAAAACGATCAGAAATGACAAGAGAAGTAGATGGAATTAGAAACCTGAAGAAGCAAACACAGCCTTCAAGAAACACAAATCATGTATCTTTTTCAGGAAAATCACAAGCAGAATTAAAGGCTTCAAGGCAAAAGAATCCTTCATAATAGGACAAGATGGCACAATAAAAATTGTCAAGATAAAGGTGTGCGAAGAAATGGCTAGGTATTTTAGGGATATGCTGAATGCAGAAGCGCCAACAGTAAAGTGGACACACTTACACTCTAGGAACAAAAGTCAGGATAGTCTAGACAATGTACCCACCAGGGCAGAAGTAGCAGAGGCAGTAAAAAAAAAAAAAAAAAAAAAAAAAAAAAAAAAAAAAAAAAAAAAAAGGTATCAGGTAATGACGGTATCTGTGCTGAAGAGATCAAGTGGGGTGGGCCTGAAATGGAAAGAAGTATGTACAATATAATAATGGGTATCTGGAGAAGTAAGAAGATACCTGTAGACCGGAAAGAAGCCATTATAATACCACCATACAAGTAAGGAGACAAGAAAGTACTCTCTTAAACATGGGGTACAAGGTTTTGTCAAGAATCTTGCTGAACAGAGTTGAAGAACAACTGGGGCTGACAATAGGATAGTACCAGAGTGGCTTTAAAAAAAGGGAGGAACTGTACAGAACAAATATTTGGAATAAAAAGGATACTAGAACACAGACACAGGAAAGGAAAAAAACAATAGTGACATTTGTGGACTTTCAAAAGTTCTATGATTCAATTGACAGAAGTACTCTGCCTGATGTGTTAGAAGATAGAGGACTGGATGCTACAACACATGCATTAATAAAGGAAACATTAAGCAACACTCCTGCCAGAATTAGGCATTGCAGTATGTTGTCAGACAGCTTTGAAATAAAAGCACAATAAAAGTAAGGGGACAGACTGTAACCAATTTTATTTAACCTGGTTTTGGACAAAGTGGTGAGACAGTGGAGACAACTAAATAGTAACATGAAGATCAAAGGCGTGCAAATATGGTAAAAGGTCAAACATAATGCAATAGTGGACTGCCTGGCATTCACAGATGACATGGAACTCTTAAATGAGACAGAAGAAGGGTCAAAGACAGCACTAAAAAATCTAGCCACAGCAGCAGAAAAGGTCTGCCTGAAGTTTGCATATAAGAAGAGAAAGACATTGAACACTGAGTCTGACTGGAAGATAGATGGCCAAGTGGTTGAGAAAGTCAACAGTTTTTGCTATTTGGGGGAGAAGACAACTGGTGGCATACAGAGCAACAGTAGTGCAGAAGACAGGGCACATGTTTCACAGAAGCTTCAGTATGCAGTGAAAACAACATATGGCAAGAAAAATCTGTCATGGAAGGTCAAACTGTGACATTACACAGCAACTGTAAGAAATGCTGCTCTGTATGCATCAGAAATAATCACACTCAGCAAGAGAGCTTGTATGCAGATGGTAGAAGGGAGACCGAAAAATTCTGAGAGACATATGAGGAACCAAAAAACATGGGGATATCTGGATACACAGAACACGACAGAAACTGTATGAAAATATTCAACCCATATTGAGCGAGATACAGAAGAGGAGGTTACAATTTGCTGGGCACATCATGAGGATGGGTGAGAAGAGGTTGACTAAGAAGATATGGAATGCAACATGTCATACGGGAAACAACTGGGTGAAGGAAGTCAGAGATGACTGGAAGATCATAGGAATAAAAGAAAGGAATCTGCAGGCAATAGTACAGGACAGGGAGAAGTATAAGGAGTCGGTGGATGGTCACACGTAGCTGGACACTAAAATCAAAGTTGTCTTAACAGAAGAAGAAAGAAACAGAAGAAGTGATAGAATGAAGAGGTACTGGGAAGAAAGAAGATATGCAAAACAAGCCACAAGTGATACTGAAGGGTCCTAATGAACCAGAAGAAGAATGGATGAAAGCTCCTGTTAGTAACATAGCGACATACAATTTTAGCTGGAAACAGGATTCTATTCTTACAGTATTTACATCAACAATTTCGAGTATCTATCTGGGTCCATTTGGAATAGAGGTCTCTCCATTTTCTCCTGTGCTCTCACCTCTGTGAGTCCACTATTTTTCCATATTTCCTCTTCCACACTTTCTCCTCTACTTCCTTTCACCTGTGACTGAATACCAATATCCCAGAAACTAAATGTAGCAGAAGAGGCTCCAACAAAACTACTCATGATTTGCTAGCCTGCATGAACTCAAAGAATTTGATGATACAGGGGAACATTGCTAATCCTCAGCACAACTAAGCTAACAGCAGTCACAGTCCAGATCTGATTGCTTCTGAGACTCTAACCTTGGCATGAACTTGACCAATTCACTTCACATACCAATCGTTCCATCAGGCCTCCAGTCTATACTGTCATTTGACAATCAGTCAGCCTTTGTGTCTCCTGTAATATGTATGATCAAGTATACTGTAAACTTGAATCACCATGCTGTCTACAGTGCAGATTGGTGAATAACCCATTCATACTTATACCCCGTAAGGCAGTCCATAAACATTGCTACATTGTTAGTATTAATTGCTGCATCATATGAACATCTGGCTTAGATACTGGGATTCACCCTTCATGCTTCCCTTAATCATGATTGAAATGTACTTAAAACTCTCCCCCTCCTAATAGTGAAGTCACCTTTTGCAGCCAGGAAACATGTTACCATTAATAAGTAATCTTGTTTCCACTTAGGTAATCTCTCATTAGACAGCACTCAGGAAATATATTTCCCCTCTCCATTAGCTATGCAACAAGTTATCTGTTTAAAGAAAAGAAGTAGCCTTGGGCAATGGATATCTGATATTTTATTATTATCTATATTGCAAATATTCTGTTCTTAATTTGTTGGTTGCATTGTATGATGAATAACCTGAAAAGTCATTTTGTACAAGTTTTTATTTACTACAGTTATTGAATAGATGGTAGCTTTAGTTCAGTAAGTAAAGTTACAATTTTGTGTAACAAGTTATAGAACGTGTGATGAATGAGAACAACACTCACTCTTGATTCTGCTGGTGCAATATTTACTTCTTGTCTAGCCTTTAAAAAAGTTCCTCTCTCTAGGAATTTGTCAGGAAATATCTCTGCTATGGATGGAGGAGGCCAGTTTTGTGTATCTGGTCTGTGAAACAAAGCTACTGCTACTGCATACACATAGAGATTAGGATTGATTCTCTCTCTGCAGTAAACAGAAGCTGATGTGAAATCGTCAATTGTCTCTAGTCCTGGAACAAAATTCACACAAGAAAATAAAAATAAAATGTCATAATAACATTTGTTATTTGCAGAGCTAATAACCCAGAGTCATATACTAATTAGCAGTTATTTATAATGTTCAAAATTGTTTCATTATCCTTTTCATTACTTAACAGTAGAAAAAACTAAGACTACAATAAATTAATACATAATCACATGTACATTGGATATGCCTTGACAGTAAGAATATAAAATTGCTGTCATGCTGTGCATATCCAAACTGTTAGCAATATTGATATATTCACTGTATGATTCAAACAAACTGAAAACCATATCAGAAGTTACTTCTTTTTCCAAAGTGAACATTATACAATTTTTATCCATTGCCTGTTTTTAGTTTCATTTCTTATGATTTTCCTTTGAGGTGTCATGGATTATTAGCACAATCAACTCTTAAAGTTTCATTTGTACATGATTTATTCCTGTCTGATCCAGACTCCCAATTGTTCTAGAAATTATTAAAATAAGAATTTTAATATTATGAACATTATTTCTGAGCAGAAGTAGTAGTAGAAGTTTTATTCATTTGTGTACCATAACCAGGGGAAAATGGGGACAGATTTTAAGGGTTTTAAATAATAAATCCAGAAATAAAAACTACAACAGATCTTTTACTCATTCCAGAGGAAGGTGGTATTACTACTAATCCTAGAAACCAAGTATATTTGGATAGCTGAATATAAGTAGTACTAATTAGCAATTAAAAATGTCCCTGTTAACCTCATGGATGGAATCAATAAGAACTATCATAAATATAAACACTGGATCATATTGCAAAAAGCACTGGGGTCAATAGGGATACAAAAATGCTTCTGTAAAATACAAATTAACCTGTAGAATATAAAAACACCATATAAACATAAGTCTGCCTCATCTTACTAGTGGTTCTTTCACTGAATCCGCTGAATGAAATCAAATTCAGATACATCTTCTACATTTGGTAAAACATAAACACTATCATCTGTGGAGGTTTGTCTCAAAAATGATGTCACATATGTTCTCCTTCAAGCACAACTTTGCTAATTCTCCCAATAAAATATTTTGGATCTCCCTTAAGTGTCTCAAATTTCACTTTTCCTATTCCCTGACATGTAAAACATGATCAGTAGATTGTTCATCTCCATTCTGATTAGGTGAGGAGTCTTCTCTTTCTTCAAATCTGTGGTCACTGTTGTTGTCACCATCCCTATCTTCATCTTCATCTTCTGATTCATCCACTGAGTTTGCAAAGTCATGTGCATGGAAACTCCTGCCAGGTGGTACATTCAGTTTCCTTTCTCTACCTAGTTTTTGCAAATTATCATCAGGCTACCCTTCATTCTTTAAGAAATCAACCAGCTTGTTATTAACATAGTTGTCTTCCCCTATTTTGTTCAGATGGTAACATATCAAGAGCTTGGTCCTCATTGAAAGGATAAATTGGAACCCAATCAACTGTTTTTCTTCATGGTTGGTGATGACTTGTCAAGGGCTTGTTCAAAAAGGCAAGCAAAGTACTTCATATCAATCTCTGAATATCTGTTGTTAGTTCTGTTCTTCCAGTTCTCCAGTGCCTTTTGCCAAACCTGTTTCAATGGCCTAAACATTGCAACATCTAGAGGTTGTGTAATGTGTGCTGAGTTCCGTAGTAATAAAACACACTCAAAGACATCTTTTTCACACAAATCTATGACAGCTGGAGATAAATGAGAGCTCAAGTTTTCACAGATAATGTCTTTTCTTCCCTCAAAGCAATGAAAATAAGGTAACATTATAGACTTAAACCAATCTACAAAACAGCTGCCATCCATCCAACCTGATTTACTTCTGTTAAACCTTTCCGCAGCAGGAACACCTTCACTCCATAGATCATATAGGTATTTTGCTTTGTATATTATGTGAGGTGGCAATAGTTTGTCATTGCCAGTAGCAGCAAACATAACACATACGTTGGATTTTGTTTGAATCATAACCCTGTCAGGGTATTTGCAGCCTCTTTTGTAGAGAAGTTTTCTCCTTCCAGTGTCGCCACCATATTCATCTCTTTATAATTTAATATCTGCTTAGGAGAACACCATCAAGAGTTATTTTCAACTCTTCAAAATAATTAACAATATCCTGTGAGTTAACTTTAGCCCTGCTTTGGGATACATTTTGTCATATTTGTGGAGCAGTATCTTTATGTCTGTTGATGAAACACAGTGCCCATTCAGGACCTGGAAGATGACTTTGAAATCGTTTCATTACTCTTCCTTCTTTATTCAAATGCTACTTCACAAAACATTGAAAGTTAAAGGTGCTTAGTGGATAACCCCATCTTGCACAAGCATCAACACCTTTTACGATCATCACTGCAGTAGGTACTCCAAAGGCTGTCTGGCTTCCTTTCTTTTTCCTGTTTCTAATTTTCTCAGTAGACATTTTGCTGTATGCAATGCAGATTTTGAAATTTTTATTTTGTTTGAAGCATTATGGAGTGACATCCCTTTTCTAATGGCTTGTGCAGCATGTTTGTGGTGACAACCTCTAGGATACGACTGATACTTCCTAACCATCCTCCCCCTATTCATCACTGAATGTAAAATAAAACTACAGCATAAGAGAAAAAAAATTTTAGTGTCTATAAAAACACAATTGTAGCATAAATCTCTGATTATGTGTCTTATATATAGTAGTATTTACCTGGAAACTTGAAATTATTTCACACTTGTACAGCAAAAGTTTTACCACCAAAAAACTACAACAGAAACAGCTGATGAGTTTGGATGTGGTTGCCAACTTCTGGAATGACTTAAGGTGATAGTAAACAATGAACAAATTCATAAGGTGTTCCAGATGCCAGATATCATTACAATCACATAATTTCACACTGAATTAGTAACAAATAAAACTTTTTCATGAGCTGATGTTCCTTCTCACCCTTGTATCCCTATACACCCCAGTTTATGGTACCTCTTTCACATGGATATTAAACAGGTTGCGGTATTCTTTCACAAGAAAATGTAATGCATATGTACCATCGTTAACATACTACGGACTTCAGTTCGGCAAGAATGGGCCAGATAGTCAGCTGTGGCCTTATACTGGTAACCATCCAGTCATTTGCCTTAAGAAATTTAGGGAAACAATGGAAAACCTAAATCAGGATGAATGAATGGGGAGTAGTCTCCTAGTGCACAACATTGTTTTGCTTACAAATTTTTGCCGAAGAGCTATTTAACAATGTAAAAAATATTTGTTACTGTTAGCTGAGTTAAGGACCACGACAATGATGTTTGGTAACCATTGTATATACTCCAATTTACCATTTGCTTGCCTGAAAAATTGAGTCACCATGCTTCCATAATGAGTGAGATGTTGAGCTCAAAATGTAAGATGTTTATACACTTCTGCAAAAAAGTTATTTAACAATGTAAAAATGATTTGTTACTTTGTACCTTTCTCAACACCAATTACCACACATAAGTTAATTCATGCTGAAAACTGGTGTGTTGAAAGAGCTCCTGAAAGTCATGTACCTCTGATACTGGTACCAAAGGTACCTCAAGTATTATCCTTTCCTGTGGATCCTGCCTCCTCTGCAGAAAGTACAGGATCTGTCTTCATTCATCCATCTGACTGCGAGTGGCAAGCCAATGGTATATCTAGGCATCCTGTAAAGGGTGGACAGGAACCAGGAAGGACTCAGGGTGTTGTAGCAATACCCTTAATCAATAAGTCTGAAATGCTGTCTTTCATTAAAACTGAAATTGTAACCAAGCTGGCAGGACTCACTTTACCTGTTTTGGGGAAACCTGTTCTGTAAGGTGTCAATAGGAGGCAAACGCAAAATGGTTGGGTCTATTAATCATGGGCAGTTCAAACATACAGTGAATGATGGTACCCCTAATGGAAATAACAGCAAGCAACAGGAAAGGACACCAGGTGCACTCAGTGTGTATGCTGGGGTGCCTCATTCAACATGTTGAAAGAGCTATTCCAGCAGCCATTGAGGGAACAAGGTGCAACCAATTGCAGATTGTGTCACATGTTGGAACAAATGATGCCTTTCATCTGAGCTCTGAGATCATAAATGGGTCATTCCAGCAACTGGCAGTAGAAGAGTAGTATATCAAAAAGTCTTTCAAACTCTCTTTAAACTGCACTACACGTCAGAGCCTGCTACTCAGGTAGCTGACTGTATGTGGGTTGGACACAAGGGTTTTTTACATTAGGCAACTCTCTATCCAACTGGGATAATGATTGCTGTAGGAAACCCAGACATATCAGTGTAAAACTGAAAAAAATGCCTCCCACTGGTGAGAGTAGTAAAATCCTGTTTGCTAACTGCTGAAGCATTCACAACCAAGTGACAGAGTTTGAAGCACTCCTTGAGAGCAACAAAGCTCACATGATACTAGGTACAGAATGCTAGTTGAAACATGAAATTGATAATAGTGAGATTTTTGGGGAAAATTTGAGTGTATATAGAAAGGATAGGCAAATGGGAAATGGAGGTGGTGTATTTATCACAGTAGACAAGAAACTCAAATCCACCAAGATAGAAATTGAAGCTGCATGTAAGATTGTTTGGATAAGACTCAGTATTAGGGGTGAGGATAAAATGATAACTGGATCCTTTTGTCACCCACCAGACTCATCCCCTGAGGTAAGCAAAAACTTTACAGAAAGCCACAGTTCACTTGCATCTACATTCCTCAATAATTGTGTAATCAACAGTGGAGATCTTAATCATCCAATAATTAATTGAAAAAATTACAGCTTTCTCTGAAAGCTACCTAGAACAGATAGAGTTGTGTCCTCACCAACAGATGCAACCAGAGCTGGCATGCTGAGAGTTTCCAACTGTCCCCACAAGTGGTACTTTGAAGTTTGATGCCAACCACAAGCATGGTCCAATCAGCAACCTCTGAACTGTGGCGATTGAGATAGACTTCCACATTGTAATGAGCAGCAGCCACAGGCAACAATGGAGGTTCATGTTCAGTATCGGCACGTGGCAACTCTGCTATTGAGTTTCAGGTTTGCTGTTCACAGCTACAGTTCATAATGAAAATCAGCCTGCGAGACTCAGTCTACAAGTGGAGTTGCCTATAGCCTTTGCATAGGAACAAACACATCCAACAAGTTCCTGTACAACTTAATTTAAGTATCGCAGTGTAATAGAATGTATATTTGTGTGTCTTTTTTTTTTGGGGGGGGGGGGGGGGGGCTCTCATAGTTCCTCTGCCCACCTCGGAGCACATGAGCCTAACAATGTGTGGGAACCATTCTGCCCAGATGACCCATACACTTCAGTTCAGAACCTCGCTAATGATGAAGATATATTGGAACCGATGGCAACAAATAGCCCTGACCTCTTTGAGGATGCCCATATCAAAACAGCTATTAATGATCACAAGCTGGTTGTGGCAACAATGATTACCAAAGTACAAAGGTCAACTGAAACAAGCAGAAAGATTACATTCAGTAAACTAGATAAAAAATCAGTAATGTCATACCTCAAGGAGGAAACTGACACTTTCAGCACACAGCAGGAGTGTGTAGAGAAACTATGCGTCAAGTTTAAAAGAACAGTTGACCATGCACAGGATAGGCATGTATCCAGTAGAACAGTTCATAACAGGACAGACCCTCCAGGGTGTACAGTGACTGTAAAGAAACTTCTGAAGAAACAAGGATTACTGCATAATAGATGTAAAACAAAGCATATGTCTATAGATAGAGAGATATTGAATGAAACACATTTGGCTGTCAAGGGACCAATTTGTGATGCTTTCAGTGATTGTAGCAGAATATTGTCAAATGATATTTGACAAAACCCAAAGAAATTATGGTCATATGCAAAGGCTGTTAGTGGCACCACAGCTAGTGTCCAGTCCCTAGCAAATGAGACAGCAACTGAAGTTGAAAGTAGCAAAGCAAAAGCTGAAATCCTTAACTCCATTTTTAAATGTTCCTTTACAAACAAAAACTCAGCAGAACTGCCCCAATTTAATCCTTGTACAACTGAAGAGACGAATGAAATAAGTATTAGTGTGAATGGTGTTGGGAAACAGCTGAAATTGTTAAAGTTGAACAAAGCTCCAGGGTCCAATGGAATCCCAATCAGATTCTATGCTGAATTTGCAGAAAGTTAGCCCCTCTTGTAACTATAATCTATCATAGACCCCTTGAACAAAAAACTATGCCCAGTTCTCAGAAAAAAACACGCCACACTCATCCACAAGAATGGTAGGAGAAATGATCAACAACACTTCCGTCCAATGTCCTTGACATCAATTTGTTGCAGAATCTTAGAACATATTCTGAGCTCAAACAAATGAGGTATATCTAACACATTGACCTCCTCAGTGCCAATCAGCATGGATTCTGGAAACATCTATCATGTGAAACCCAACTCACACCTTTCTCACGTGACATACTGAAAGCTTTGGACCAAGGCAATTAGATAGGTGCATTATTTCTTGATTTCTGTAAAGCATTTGACTCAGTACCACATCTGCACTTACTGTCAAAAGTATGCTCATATGGGGTATCAAGTGAAATTTGTGACTGGATTGAGGACTTTGTATGGAGGTCTCAGCATGTTATCTTGGATGGAGAGTCAGGTGTAGAAGTAAGTTCTAGTGTCCCCCAGGGAAGTGTGTTGGCACCCTTGCTGTTCATGTTGTATATCAATGGTCTTGCAGACAATATTGTGGTGGCCTGCCACAAAGCTGTGGGAATGCTAGAACTACTATCACGGCCGACACAGCATTTGCAGAGTGCACGCGCAGATTTACTGTTAGCCGAAAGCCTGGCAATGGTGCAGTGCACTCCAGACGTGTGAAGACAAAATGAGAACCAGTGCAGGCCAGGCATTGGAACACACTGGATGCATCACAGGAAGAGCTGTCCTGCCTCACCGCAAAGCACGTGGGTCGAGCGATTGTGGGCTCCCCACATGTGCACATGGAGAAGTCGCCCCATCTGTCTATGTAGCTGCTTCCGCCTCACCCGCTAAAAACTCCACACTCCACGGATAGTGCTGGGAGCCAGCCATAAAGAGACTTGCCTACGAGCAGACTGCTACACAATGTCTTGTTGAGTGTACACCCTCCAGATTGTGCACCGCTCCACCTTCAGTCATCAACCATGGTCACACAGTCAGCGATGGACTATATCAGGCTCGATTGTATGCATCTCAATCATTGTAATAAACGTGTTTGCCTCACGCCAGCATTTCATTTGTATTCAGTCACCTTGGCCTCCTCTGAGCAGAGTGCATGGGCATGACTATAGGGTTGGCTCATCGCACAAATAATCGTAAGCGAATTATGAGCACACTGGTAACCCCGACGTGATATGAAGGCCAATGCATGGTGACAAACATTTCTTTTTACCATTTACCATGCCATGAACTGCTTATCTAAGCTTACGACCACACGCAATGATGATTTTTTTTTTTGGTGAAAGACAGTCGTGTGTGAACGCAAACTAAACAGTGATTTTTGTGTTAATTTATCTTGTATCGAGTAAGATGACAACTGCAGAGGAGCTGGAAAGGACAGTCCAGGACCCGCTAAGGCGCAACCAGGCACTGGAGGCTGAGATATGGGCACGAACAGCCCACAAGGAGCCAGCCCTCGAAAATTCACACGAGCATGCCGCCTTCGAACCGGCAAACCCTACTACAAGCATGGGACACATGTTAATTAGGCTGCCGCCATTCTGGCCACGTGATCTGTTCCTGTGGTTTAGCCAAGTGGAGTCAATGTTCTATAGCTACAATGTGACATGTGAGCTTACGAAATTTGGCCACATCGTAAGCCAGCTCGACCAGAGCGTCATTGTCAAAGTGTGAGACATTATCACCACCCCACCAACACAGTCCTCTTATAAGCTGCTGAAGAACGGTCCAATCCGCCATATTTCAGCATCACAGGAGCAACGGATGCATCAGCTGATGCAGCATTGAGAATGTGGTGACAGGAGGCCCTCGCAGTCCCTGCGCCATCTCCGGGACCTGGCGCAGTCCGGTATGGTCCTGTATTCAGTATTATGCACCATTGGGGTGTGCAGCCTGCCAATGCAAGTACAAGCAGTGATTGTGGCCCAACCCAAGTTGGAATTTGATGGCGTAGCATACCTGGCCGACAGAGTCCTCAATGCGCTCACAACAGCGCCAAACACTGCCGCCTCTGCAGCCTGTGCCACTGTAGACCTGGCACCGGCAGTCAGCCCAGGTCAAAACACTGTCCCCAGTCACGCTGCAGCGGATGCCGAGCTCCACACCGAAGTTCGCAACTTGGCTGCCCAGGTGGTATCGCTAACCACGGAGGTTGAGTGCTTGATGCGTTCACCGCCAGAGCACAGCAGGAACTGCAGCAACAGCCGTTCTAGCTTCTGACGACGTGACCCAAACTAGAGTAGCCAGCCTGGCAGTACGTCACTGATGTCCGAACCGATGCCCGATGGCTATTGCTGGTACCACGCCCACTTTGGCAATTAATCAACAAACTGCCGGCTGCACCCAGCTGCGGTGCCATATCGAGGCATCTCTACATAGCAGAGCAGGATGACAGTATCAGCTACCTAGTAGACATGGGCTTTGACCTGTCTATATACCTGTGATCTATGTTCAGGGACAAAAGATCTGCCGAGTAACTGTCTGTGGCTAACAATTCCGCAATAAGAAGGTATGGCACACACTACTGAGAATTGAACCTCGGGCTGCACCGCATACTCACGTGGACATTTACTGTGGCGGATGTCAACGAGCCAATCCTGGCCGCAAACTTTCTGGCACACTTCAATTTGCTAGCCAACACAACGAATGTCCAGCTGATCGAATCTAAGACCAGTTTGAAGATAGCAGGACAGTGGCGAAAGGCTGCCTTCTTCAACATGAAACCAGTGTAGTGCTCCGGTCCCTACGCCTATGTACTAGACCGATTTCCGGAACTGACTCAACCACCTGGCACACTGAAAGAAGTCAAACATTCCACGGTACACCACATATTAGCCATAAACGGTCCACCCACCTCAAGCCAACCACGTCGCCTTGCCCCCAATTGGCTCACCATAGCTAAGTCCAAATTCAAGGCTATGCTACAACAAGGCATCATCCACCCATCAAGCAGTCCCTGGTCTTCCGCCTTGCATCTCGCTCAAAAAAAAAGACAATCTGTGGCGTCCATGCGGCGACTACCATGCGCTAAATGTGCGAACAGTGCCAGATAGCTGCCCAGTACCACACCTGCAGGACTTCAGTCACGCTCTGGAGGAGTCAGTAATGCACAGCAAGATCGACTGTGCGAAGGCATTCACACAGATCCCTGTGGCGCCTGAGGATGTTCCAAAAACGACACTAGTGGAACCCTTCGGATTGTTTGAGAGCCTCTTTATGACTTTTGGACTCTGAAATGCGCCCCAGACTTGGCAGCGTTTCCTGGACAGTGTACTACGAGGCCTACCATGGTGCTTCGCGAACCTCGACGATATCCTGGTGTTCCCAAGGTCACCCGAGCTCCACAACCAACACCTGACAACCATTTTCAGCGTCTCAGCGAAGCTGGAATCGTTATCAATCCAGTAAGGTGTGTGTTTGGAGTCGCTGAGATAGGATTCCTCGGACACCTCATCAACCCCAGTGGCTGCAAACCACTTCCCGGAAAGATACGAACAATCATGGAGATGCCTCGTCCACAGATGTACAAGGAATTACATCGTTACCTGGGGGTGCTGAATTTTTCCGACGTCACATACTGAATGCTGCTGCCATCCAGGAACCTCTGACTGCAGCCCTATAAGGCCTGACAGCAAAAGGGAAGACTCCCATTCCCTGGACAGACACACTGGAAAAAAGTTTCAACGATTCAAAACGCGCTCTTGTAGAAGCGTCGCTACTCGTGTACACAGTGCATGACACAGAACTAACCGTCATAGTAGACACCAGCCAGACAGCTATAGACACGGCATTACAACAGCGCATCGGCAGCAGCTGGCAGCCTCTCGCCTTCTTCTCCAGGAAGCTCTCTGAATCGCAACCCCTTTGGATCACTTGTGACCATGAGCTACTAGCGATATTCGAGGCTGTGAAACACTTCTGGCCATCTGTCAAAGAGCTCATCCTTTTATTATATTCACGGACCATAAACCGATCATGCACACGTTTGTGAACAATCACAATAAGTGTACACCACGACAGTTCTGGCAGCTGGAGTACATCTCGCAGTTCTCCACAGACATCCGCCACATCTCTGGCATTGACAACATCATGGCCGACTGCTTATCTTGCGTGTGTGCTGTCATCTCTCCCCCCGATGAACTTTGAGGACGTTGCCAACATAAAGGAAAGTGACGACGAGTTAAAAAATAACATCTGCCTTGGTGCTTCCAGTGGCCTACAACTCGAACTGAAGCCTGTGCTCAGCTCCGATCGCAAGATCTGGTATGACACTTGGACAGGCATGCTGCGGCCACTTCTCCCCAAGAAATTCTGGCACAGTGTCTTCAACCATGTGCACTGACTCTCACACCCCAGTGTCAATAGCACTATGTCCCTTGTGGCCACACGTTTTGTCTGGCCAAGGATGTGGAAAGATTGCCGTCAGTGGGCACGCACCTGCATTGCATGCCAGCGCGCCAAGTTTTGCACACACACCCACGCGCCCGTCAGCCTGTTCCCTGATGCAACACGGCACTTCGCACACATTCACATGGACATTATGGGTCCTCTTATCTCGTCCCATGGCAAGCACTACCTGCTGACCATGGTAGACTGTTTTACACGCTGGCCGGAAGCGATGCCGATTGCAGCTGTTACCACCGAACAGTCACCACAGCCATCATCAAAACGTGGGTGGCCCGCTTCGGCTGCCCCAGTCATGTGACAACTGAACATGGCCACCAGTTCGACTGCAAGCTGTTCGCATATGTCGCCCGACTGTGTGGAGTGCAGCTGCACAAAATGACAAGCTACCATCCAGCGTCACCACAGCATGGTAGAGAGGCTCCACAGGACACTAAAAGTTGCCTTAACTTGCCACGACGTGACTTGGACAGAGGCACTTCACCTGGTATTGCTCAGCCTACAAATTACTCCCATGGAGGAAATAGGCATTTCATCTGTTGACCTCGTGTACGAGCAGTCATTGGCTATTCCAGGGGACTTTGTGGAGGAACCACTACTGCCGCACAACCATTCCGCCCCATCACTGGCAGAACGTTTACACGCAAACATGGCTGGTCTCTGACTGCACACACTGACACGGCATGGTACAGGTAAAGTGTTTGTGCAAGCTGACCTGCAACGCTGCAGCGACGTCATGTTGCACACCGATGCCGCACAGCAACAGTGATTTGCATGGATAATAAATGAAAGACTACTTATGAGTCTCACTTTAACTTGTGATTATTCTAATCTTCTTTTTACAATCTTTCCGTGAAAAAAAGACAAGTGGGACAAGCAAAGTGGCAAGGACCATTTACTGATTTACCCATGAAAATTAGTTCTTGTATTCATTATACTTGTTTTTCAATGTCTGTCAACACATCTGTAGGAATTTTCCATGGCTCACATACATTCATGGTCATCCATTGTTCATTGCTCAGAAGAGAGCTTTAAGAGTCATATTTGGACTGCACCCAAGAGACTCTTGTAGAAACAGCTTTCAAAAACTCTAAAATATACACAACTGAAAACTATTAATGAGGCTTATCAAAAGTTAAACAATAGTTTACTGGCCACATTAAATGTGTATATGGGGAAGGGGGGAGTGGGGCTGTGAAAAGTGAAAGTAAATAACTGTGGAACACAAATGTGCATCTGTCGGCTACATCATTTACAGTAGACAGTACTGCACTTCCACCCCCTATTTCTTCAGCCAGTATGTTAACACTGAGGACAACAAATGAAGAAAGAAAGAAAGCAGGTGAACTGTCACAACTCATACTGTCAACTTGACTGTTAATCAGTCATGCATGTTTATTCATGCATGTCAATTTCAGACTGAACATAAATCTAACATTCGAGAATCCAGGATTTAATGTAACAATATTATGAAAAGAAAAGTTGTTACTCACCATATAGTGGAGATGCTGAGTCAGATAGGCACAACAAAAAGATTTTCACACTTAAAGCTTTCGGCCAATGGCCTTTGTCAACAATAGATACACATACGCACACACATACTCATGCAAACGCAACTCACACACGCAGTCTCAGGCAGCAGGTGTGTGTGTGTGTGTGTGTGTGTGTGTGTGTGTGTGTGTGTGTGTGTTTGTCTGTTGTTGACAAAGGCCATTGGCCGAAAGCTTTAAGTGTGAAAATCTTTTTGTTGTGCCTATCTGCGATTCAGCATCTTCGCTATATGGTAAGTAGCAACTTTCCTTCTCATAATATTGAGACTGAACACATTAATTTATGAGCAGGCCTACTACTTCCTGTTTCTTTGAAACATTTTCTGACCTTCCTTCTAACTTTGTAAATAGCTCTCTATGCAGGGTGGCTGGAAACAGTCCGAGAAGTTTGTAAGCATGTTGGAGGGTAGTTTGCACTGAGAAATAATTGTTAAGAAAAAATTTGCTATTTTGCACCATTTCTGAGTTAATTAGCATTGAAGTTAGTCATTCAGGCCATTGCCTGCACAAATTCAAGTGGCCCACCAGATACAATTAGTGTCAATCATTCTCAGGACACAGATGTTAGTGCTTGAGACTGTTCAGCCTTTCACTTGAGTTTGATTCTTACTGCCATTCCATATCTAATTTTTGTATTGCTCTCTTGTTTGGTTTAGGAAACCAAATAATGAACACATTTGGTGACAATATCTCCAGCAGGCTCCTTGAATTTGCGTGTGCAATGGCCTGAATGGCTAACTTCAATGCTAGTTAACTCAGAAATGGCACAGCATATAAATTTTGTTCTTAACAATTATTTCTCAGCACTACCTACCCTACATCACCCTCACAATCTTTCCAGACTTTCCTGACCAACCATAGTGCCTACCATATATTTCTGTTATAACACTTTGACCCCAAGTTTTCACTTTCTCATTTTACACCTGTCTTAACTAGTTTTTCAGTCACTCCTAGTGTCTCCCAAACATCCAGCCATGAATCCCTGCTCATTTCACTTCTGCCAATTTCAACAATCAATTGTAATAACTCTCCTTTGCCCTAGCAAAACTCCAGTCACACAACCTCCTTCTGAAATACTGTCCAGCTCATGGTATCCCATCTAACGGTATTACCATTAAATTGGCCTCTTGAGCTGTCACCCAGCCTACTACAAGTGCCTTCACCTCTTCCAATCCCATCAATCCCTCACCCTCACCTGTCTGGTCTTCTGTAATCATGCAGTTCAAGCTCAAACCATGTCTGACAGCTTCTACTCATTTCACTAAATCTTTCTACTCTGTGATGACAACTTCCTAAGTACCATCAATCAAACAGAAACTCCTGCCCTTCTATAGATGGAACAGATTTCCCAGCAGTATCTGAGGAAGCTGTCCCAGCTGCTCCTATCTTATGCCCATATGGTGTTACCAAAGACAAGCAAGACCCTGCCATTCTGGTCCAACCCTCCCTTCCTCTCAATCAACACTTCATAACTCACCAACCACACATTGTTGATTTACTACACCTTCCACATCCCCAAAAACTTCTTCCACTCTCCATAAAACACTCTGCTCCTGAAAACATGCTCCTTAATGCCACTGTCAAACTTTCTGTCAAAACTCTGACCCCTGCAGAAGTCTCAGTACTTTAAAGGCCTCACTTTTAGACCCAAGCCTAAGTTCAACCACACTGGACTTACAAATGTCCTTCTTTCCTTTACTCATTTCCTATGTGGAGACATTTCTTTGCCATGTGCCTCACTGAAAATGGCCCACTACAACCTTACATAACAACTTTATTTAAAACAGTCACAGCCTCCCTGCATCCATGATCCTCCTCTTCCACCCAGTCATCCCATGGTAATATATCAGGAATTACTCACATTCCTTTCCTAAATCCCTCCCCAGTGAGTCCAACATTACTCCTGTGGAACACATAGCTATCCATTACGTAAAAACTAGTCCAGACCTTATCATCCTTTCTGCAGACAAAAATTCCACTGCAGTTCTCTTGAATCCTAGTGGCTATATCACAAAGGGTCTCCACCAATTTTTGGACACCTCAGTATACAAATCTTATGCCCGAGGTCCCACCCCAGACATCCAACATGACCAGCAACCGCTCAAGACCTTAAGTCCATCACAAAACCTGGCTCCTGAATCCATCTCCTTCTCACGTCAACAATCCCATATACTCCTACATTTTAAGTACTCCCCAAACTCTGTAAATCATTGTGAGTAGGTACAATGCTACTGCAAAACAAAGCTCTGCCTTTGTTGACCAACACTTCAAAACTATTGTCCGTAACCTCCCGTCCTCGCTGGTCCTGTAGATGTGGTGTCCTTACAGACCACTGTTCCTCATGGCTATGGCCTTGTGACCATGGAACACTACCTTTCCCAGTGGCTTCCTGATGTCATGATACCAAACCCACCACCTCTTTCCTAATCCTCTTAGTCAACCACATCCTGACCCACAAGTATTTCATTTTTGAAGGCCAAATCTACAAACAGATCCATAGTAATGTCAGAAGTACTCACATAGCACCATCCTATCCTGACATATTTATGAACTATCTGGAGAATCCTTCCTACACAGTCAACTCCTAGAACCCCACATCTGGTTCAGATACGTTGATGACACTTTCAGGTTCTGGATTCATGGCAAGGAAATCATTGGTCGTTCCTCCATAACCTCAATGCCTACTCCTAAATCCACTTCACTCACTCCTTCTCAACTCAACAAGCCACCTTCCTAGATACTCAGCTCACCTCTCAGATTGCTCCTTAAATACGTCTGTTCACATCAAATGCACCAACCACTATATTTTCCAGCAAAACTTAAGAAGCTTGTTAAATTATAAAGATGAGCTCCTCATATCACTACAGGAAATTAAAAAATTTTAAGGTATTTCTTCAGACATGCATAACAAGGTGTCATTTAGAAATCACAGAAATGGAATACACACACCTAGATGAGTGCAGCTTAGAATCCGATTGCTATAGGCATAGTTTCAACTGCAAACATCATTTAATCAATTTTTACATCTGACTTCTGTTTGCAGAGGCAGCTGTGGCTTGTTGATGGCAGTGAATGTGAGGGCAGTGTTTGGAGTAGGCTAAGTTACAATGAACTCACGAACGAGTTAGATATTGATGGAAAGAGTTGGTTATTGTTACTGATGGTGAAGCATTTTTACAGTAGTCTATCCATCATCAGTGAAACTAATGAAATATCAGTGACAAAAAAGAAGCAAAAGGTGAAACTGATAACCAATTTTAATGACGAACGGTGTAAGGTCTCCCCATGGCTTCACAAAGAGGAAAATGATTAGCTATTCAGTCCAGTGTATTGTATGCCTCTCATAGTTTAGCATGATTCACTGAAGCAAAATTGACATTAGAGACACATGTTAAAAATTCCAATTTTATTCAGTTTAAAAGTGTCATATGTGACAAAAAAATCCCAACTTTGGTTTAGAAAAACTTGACAACCTTGGTTATGTGTGTGATATCATTCTCAATTGCATACTTGACATTACAGTCTCCAATAAGTATTATGCAGTGTTCTTTACCAAGATATTTCCTGAGGGAAACTGCATCAAATATGACACTGCTGAGCCTTACACTTGGCTCAAAACTGGTGGTTACTTGATGTTATTACATAAGAGTTCTTCATGGATTTGTATGTACTCCGCCCAAAACTAGTCCCAAGCAGAAGCACTTTTTTGGACTTTTTAGCCTTGACTCTCCCCCCCCCCCCCCCCCCCCTCCTATCTTGTCTGGCTATTCCATGAACTGTCTGCACACTGTTTTCCACAGTCTGTTGAGCACTGAAGTTGATGGTTATGTCTAGACTGAAGCTAACCAACTTGCAGCATCATTACACTTCTTGCAGATTTGACATGTTTCACAGTACAGCCAGCTGTCCCCCCCCCCCCCCCTTCCTTGCTCTTGCCCCTCTCTGTCTCCCTCTTCAACTCCCTAATATTGCAAAGCTTTGAGATGGTGTCCTGCTCCAAAGCTACCCGTTTCAGAATATACTCACACACACACACACACACACACACACACACACACATATGTGAACAACTACACTGATTTGGCTGACTACATTATTCCAGAACTGCAATTCAGGCAGCATTCATCATTTTATCCCCCTTTTTAGGGAAATGGTTTGAAGCCCAAAAATCTTATACTGTCACTGGCAACAAAATATTAAATTCATTTTCACATGTTATATTTGCAAACAAAAAGATGTTATGTAACTGCAGCAATAATATATATCTAAAGTAGCTAAATAAACTAAAATATACATGAAAATTCAGCACACATCTTGCACCAAATATGACAGTGCCTACGACACAGGATTCAAGAGACTCATTGTCTGTTTTAATATACTAAAGTACAGAAAGTAATCTCTTAATATACCATGTTACATATGAGTGCAAGCATATTATCTCTTCATATATCTATGAAACAGTGGTAAACAGAACTTCAGTCATAAGCATAAAAAGTAATTTGAAGCACTATTGACCACTAGTACACAATATTTTAGGGCTTTTTTTTCTTATGATTTAAATTTTGTTTGGGAGAAGATGAGGTTAATAGTTAATGCAAGTTTGTCTTCAGATAATATCATTAACAACCTTACTAGTACTACCTGCTGCTCTCACCTGCTGTAATTCTGCATGTTCTACTGTGGGATCAATTAGGGGTTTTAAGGCAAGCTGCTCCTACTCCATAAACATAGAGAAATAGACAAAACTACTACAGTGCCAAAGGCCAGCCATACCTCCTTCAAAACAGATTGCATTGCAGCATCCTACATGAATAAAGTGTAGTCAGACTTCACACTATCAACCATTTCTCACTATTATCTGTGACAGTTTCCACACTTGTCCATGGTGATCATACTACTTAGCTTTGACAGATTATTACACTAACAGCTTAACAGTGCTGAACAAAGATTTTAACTTTGTTTCAATCGTGACCTAATATTCTGTGCACAAAACACCAAATAAATTTAGATTGTGAGACTGAGATACCATTCAATCACTGAGAATATCTATTCTATGCAAAAGAGTTCCAGATGTATTCTAGTGGTAATTAGAATAATTTTGAAAGATTTTATGCTTCAAGTGGAATACTGTGCTACTAATTTTGACAGTTTGCAAATAAGTCTGTGCCATCATCCGAGCATGGAATTTTAGTTTTCAGTTCACACCAATGCACACCAAAATATGTATTTCTAAGCTCTATTGTTTAGCAAGTTCTTTTCGTGAAGGTAAAAGCATCTCATTTCAATCTGGTCATTAAAGAGCAACACAAGTTTCCTGTGAGGCTCGGAGCATTTCATTGAATTCACAGTGACTTCTGCTATCAATTTTTGAATTTATTCATGATCTTATATGATTCCATAGCTAAACTCAACCAGAAAATTAAAATGTAGACTGCCACACATGACACAATATGTCTAATTTAATGTGTTTTGGAGGAACACACCTTCATCATCAGAAATAAGAAGGGAAAAAATTTAGGGACATTTTCAAAAAGATGATAAACTTCAGTTAACCTTTCCATGAAAAAAAAAGGCTAGAATGAAACTACACCCAAAGAAAGAAAATTAATTCTTAAAACATGGGAGTTCTGGTACTAAAACTAAATAAATCACTTTTTCTGTGTGTTGTGTGTTTGCTGGTAAATGAAATAGAAACAACTTGGAAGAAATGGGACCTCTAAAGGATTAAACAGAAAGTGAATGTATAACAACATATGCCAATCAATTTCCCTGATAGTTTCTTGTGCCATAACTCCCACTATTCAGATCACTGTTTGATTCTGCAGCCTACATTTTTGAGAGTCACATTTATTTTGGCCTTTGCCATTCTGTTTTGGCAGATGGAAAAGAGTGGACACCAAAAATTAATGACTCTGCCATCTAAAATCAAACAATGGAAAATTCAGGCTGGAATGCAATAATACAAGAGAAGGAAAGTTGCTACTCACCACATAGCAGAGATGCTGAGTCACAATAGGCACAATAAAAAGATTCACACAATCATAGCTTTTGGACATTAAGGCCTTTGCCAGCAGTAGACACACATACACACACGCACACACACACTCACGCAAACGCAACTGGCACACATGTCTGCAGTCTCAGAGAGCTGAAACTACACTGTGAGCAGCAGCACCAGTGCATGAATGTAGTGGCAACTGGTTGGTGGTAAGAAGGCTGGGGTGGGGAGGGGGAGGGATAGTATGGTGGGAGTGGTTGACAGTGAAGTGTTGCAGTTTAGACGGAGGGCAGGAAAGAATGTGAGGAGGGGGGAAGGGGTAAGTAGCGGAAAGGAGAGAAATAAAAAGAAATTAAAAGACTGGGTGTGGTGGTGAAATGACAGCTGTGTAGTGCTGGAATGGGAAGGAATTAATGTTGGCTCTAAGAACTTGCATGTGGCACAGAGTGTTTCATTCTCTTATATTTGATTGGTGAAAGAGGAGAAGTAATCTACTGTCACCGGTAATTACTACAGTTATAAGCATTTAACTGGTATGGTAATGAAACTTAATATTACAAACAGTATTCATATGACATGTTACATATTCAGTGTCCAATACTCCACTGGTGTTTCATATAACATTCAACTACTATCAAAACATTTTTAACTAATTTCTAACAAATGTAGAAATTACCAGCATCACAGTCAATTACTATCTGGCTGACAGGTAATAGTGGAACTCATTGTTTTGCATTTTTTCATGTAATATGGAAATGGAAATCATTGTCTGCTCTGAATCCTCTTTTCTGATCACAGCACACAGTTGTGAAATGATACCACAAAAAAACCTCCCAGGAGACTGTAAAAGATAATGTCCAAGCATGGACCATGTTAGCTTCCACCAACAAAGTGAAATATTGTCCCACAATGGCTTTCTTTGAAAAGCAATGGTGCTGTATCTACAAGACCTCATGTATAATTAAATATAAACTGCTTGGGCAACAGACTTACAAGTCAATTTTGTTGTTCTCTGTGTAGCATTTTTGATATGAGAGTTTTGTGTCTATACTGTTTGGTCATGCTCACAGCTATATGTTTTGTTAATGAACAGCAGTTTGGAACTATGTCTTTAATAAGATACTTTAATTCACTTCTAACTTACAACTTCAGTGAGGGACTCCTGTCGCCACAGGAACCTCAATTTTTGGGGCAATACCAGCCAACAGTACTGGCAGCCAGCAACATAGTTATAGATGAGTGATGGAAAGCCACACATCTTTGTAAGATAAAGATAATAAATCATTGGGGAGCAGAGAATGGGTAGCACTCATAATGTATAATGTGCAAAATACTCATCATTGATAGTGTTGTATTTGGTGGTGTCAAACAACTATAAATAAAGACAATTACACTTTCTGTTAATTAGTAATGAGGTGATGAGGAATGCACTCAGAAAAAGAGATACAGAAGTAATGTAGAACACAAGTTGGACTCACGATACATGGTAGAGTGTGAAATGAATGAAGTGAGGTGCCTGCCATAGTAGGGGCCTTCTGTTACCTTTGGAAGACTGCATGATGGTGCCGATCAGACTAGTGGGTGTAAATAGCTCTGATTAAAGTGACGTGAAAAGTGGTGATAATTACAAGTTACGTAAAAAAAAGTCAGGAAAGGTATCCAGTGCAAATATTGTAAATGGTGGTTTCACAAAAACTGTTCCAAAATAAACATAAAGTTAATTACTGTGGACTAATTGTGGTCGTGTGATGTGTGTGTAACAGAAACGTGTGAAAAGAAGTATATAAACATTATCAGAGACAAGGATTCAGTAATTGTAATGTTGCAAAATGATATTGAAGCACTACAAATAACATGTGCTGCTTTAGAACACAAATGCAAAATCCTGGGGAGCAGCAATAATTTGAAAGTGAATCAAAACAAATAATTGTAACTCTTAAATCATGTGAACCCAAGAAAGTGCAAGAATAGCAGATGAGTACCAATGTTCCATAAATATTCAAAACCCGAACAAAAAAAAGCTTGTGTCTTACAATGTTGAAGACAGCTCTGCAGTGCTAAATATCACAAAAACAAACACGAAATCTCCAAAGAACAATTCATTAGCCATGCAAAAACAAATACATCATGGATTCAAATTAAAAATATTCGGAGACAGCCATGCACACAATGTTTCAAAATTTGTATCAAACTCTGCTAAGGAGAACATGAGTGTGTCGGCTGTTGTTAAGCCTGGGGCGAAATTCGGAAATTTAACCAGCAATACACAAAAAGAAGGGCCAGTTCCACTAAAAGTGACTGTGTTGGTCTCATAGTGGTATCAAACAATGTTTACTGCAATGAGGCCAGTGCCTTTATAAGAAATCTGATAGTTATCTTGCAGTTGCTATCGACTACAAATGTGATAGTAGCAAATTTACCTCTGAGATTTGTTTTAGCGGACTAGCCTTGTGTAAATAGTGAAATTCGATGAACAAATCAAAAATTACAACATTTCTGCTCCAAGTTTAAAAACTTCTTGATGTCAACAGCTATGAAAACACTAGTTTCACAACACATGGTCAACATTTAAATCTATCTGGTAAAAAAGGACTTGCATCAGACATAAACAAAGCTGTTGATGTAATAATTCATGAAAACAGCTGTGAAAACAGACTTGCTATAGCCCTAAATCCTGACATGCAGGGAAACTAGTGGAAAGGGCCAACTCCAACTGGATTTGGCCCAATATAAACAATCCAGAACAAACTAAAAGTGCCATTAAGGCTCATGCACTTAAATATACAATATCTTAGAAATAAGTTCAATGTTCTGCAGACTTTTGTAACTGATCATTCACCTCATGTAGTTGTGTTAACCGAGCATGGACTGAAATCTGAGGAAATTATTTACTTTAAACTAGATGGCTATTTCCTAGGAAATAGCTACTGTAGACAGCATCTTAAAGTTGGAGGTGTAGCAGTATTTGTTAGATAGCAGCTCAAAGTAAATAAATTAAATGATCTAGATCTGTATAGTAATGAAAGCTTGACTGAAGTGACAGGCATTGAACTCCATATCAAAGGTTGCGGAAAGGGCATGGTGAAACAGAAAATTATTCGAATTTATCATCCACCAAAATGAAAGGTAGGGCATTTCAGAGATACTTTTAGTAGAATAGTGGGACACTGTAACCCAAACGAGGTAACAATACTTGATGACTTGAATACAGAGGCAACGTCTTGCAATAACCACAACAGCAGGCTAATAGATACCCTTAACTCCTATAATCTTATGAATACAGTAAATTCAGATGCAAGAGTAACTCAGTTTACTTCTAGTAGAATATACTACATAATACTAAGTAAAGAGGTAAAAGATACTATTAGATGCTGGAATGTGGACTTCCACTAAACAGACCACAAGTGTCAATTTGTAGACTATGAACACACAAGCATCCAAGAAAGAACTCAGGTCATAGAACATAAAAGAATGCTTAAAGAGAAAAAAATTAATGCTTTTAAAAGTAAACTAGCATCTGAGGAATGGCAACTAGTTCTTCAGCATAATGAGTCCAAATACAAATGGGCCAAATTTTATGATATTATTTTACAATATCTTAATTTTTGCTGCCCAGTGAAAGAAATAAAGGAAGTAGTAACTCACAACCAAAATGTAAAAAACACCAGACTGACTCTTTCAGCTTACATGATTAAACTCAGGCAAAATATCGAGGACCTAAGTGTGCTACATAAGTCAAGTAAATTGCAAATATTTAAGGATAAGTACAATCAAGCTAAAAAACAATTTCAGGAACAGCTCTCAAATTTAAGAAAACAGATCCTAGATAAGAAAATAGCTCAGTTAACAAATAGAGGGAAGACTTCATGGAATACAATAAATAGATATCACAAAGCCACCCCTAAGTTAGATGCTCCAATTGACAGAATCCAACATGAAGGAAACCGTATTAATGATCCAGATAAAATCTGCAATATATTTAATGAATATTTTATATCTTCATCTGTGAATTCAGTTAATAACACAGGACTGACTTGGATGGTAAAGCCTTACCCTAGGCTGGAAACTGGTTTTGAATTTAAGGAAGTGTGTGTGGAGGAAATAGCAAAAATAATAAGTAACTTAAAGAATAAGATCTCATCTGGCTGGAATGGACTGAGTAGTATTACAATTAAAAATGCAATAAGGAATTAGTTGGAATAATTACTCATATGATCAACAGTAGTATCAGGGAGCAAAATTTCAAATATATTGAAGAAAAGTACAGTTAAACCTGTGCATCAAAAGGATCAAGAGAAGAGCTATCAAACTTCAGGCACATATCACTAATAGCAATTTTCAGTAAAATATTTGAAATTGTTTTGTTGACACAACTTATTGATTATTCCACAAAGAATAATTTACTAGCAGAAACACAGCATGGCTTCAGAAAGCATCACAGTACCGTTACGGCAATTACCAAATTTCTCCACAAGGTGTATTATGCCCTGGATGAAGGAATGCAAACAGTCGGGATATTTCTAGATCTTACTAAAGCATTTGACTCTGTGAAATATGAGCTACTACTAAGCAAGCTGAAAACTTACGATATAAATGCCACATGCATACAACTACTGATCATTTATCTAACCAATTGTGCCCGCATCTCGTGGTCGTGCGGTAGCGTTCTCGCTTCCCACGCCCGGGTTCCCGGGTTTGATTCCCGGCGGGGTCAGGGATTTTCTCTGCCTCGTGATGGCTGGGTGTTGTGTGCTGTCCTTAGGTTAGTTAGATTTAAGTAGTTCTAAGTTCTAGGGGACTTATGACCACAGCAGTTGAGTCCCATAGTGCTCAGAGCCATCTAACCAATTGTAAGCAGTGTACTAAGCTGAGTTATGAAATTAATGGTCAGATCAAACATTTCCAATCCAGCAATGGTCAGATCAAACATTTCCAATCCAGCTATGAAACAGTAGAACAAGGTGAACCTCAGGGCTCTGTATTCCTTTTCGTGGTCTACATTAATGATTTAGAGGCACCTCTGTACTCCCAATTAGTAAGTTATGCAGATGATAGCTCACTTTTGTTCTTTTGCAAATGAACTGATGACTTGACATTGGCTGCAACTGATGGCTTAAGTCAAATAACTACTTACTTCCATGATCAATTAGCAAATCTCAGCTATTACCATTTAAACTTGGTAATTCATACCAAACCTGTATTGATAATGTAAGTGGCATCAAAAAAGTAGACACTGACAAATGTAAATTTTTGGGGACGAAAATCTTAGATGGGTAGACCATATCAATTTTGTATGCAACAAAATCAGCAGTTCATTGCACTTAATTAGCAAAATATCAAAATTAGTCTCTGAACAAAGATGAAAAACTGCTTATTATGGGACAATATTTGCATATACTAATTATGGAATAGAGGTATGGGGATGTGCTGCTGATAGACATGTGAACAGAATCCTAAAACGGCAGAAAAGAGCAATCAGGACCATGCATTGACTAGGATAGAGAGATTCATGTAGGGAAACCTTTGTACAACACAAACATCTAACAGTATATTCCTTGTATCTGTACAAATTAATAACATTGTTTGTGGACCATGAAAATAATGAAAGTAAGTGCTCTGATGTGCATACCCATAACACAAGACCAAAAGATTGCTTCTTCAGAAACAGAACTAAAAAGATCTTAGTCCTTGGATTAATGGTCAGATATTGTTTAACAAACTTCCAAGTACTATAAGATGCCACAGAGGTAAAGTATTCAAAAGGGAATTAAAATCATTCTTAACTCTCAAATTTTTGTACTCACTGAATGAATACAGATATTAAAATGTAGCTATTCTTACATGTAGTCCTAACTCTTCTATCTGTATGATGTACTATTCTGAAGTGATTGTAATACATATTATTTTTTTAACAACATGCTGTAAATTCAGATACCTCTACTATGTAACAACTGTATGTTGCATTATGAAGCACTGTATCATATATTGCCAAGTGCATCTTGTACATGTGAATTGCAAATTTCTACTGTTTGTACAAAAATTGTATAAAATGCCATGACATTTGCAGGTCACCAGTTGGTGACTATATGCAAAAAAAGATAATAAATAAACATCCAAAAGCCCAGGAGATGGTAATAAGAATTTCAAAACTGTTTGTATCAAACAGTCAAAAATCCGGGGTGGGATAACAACAGTATGAATTAGGGTAGATAGCTATTTACAACATATAGAAGGCACTGAATGGCAGACAGGCCAATTTGAAAGTACATCAGATTTAGAAAAACACACACACGTTCATAAGTGAACAACTGACACACATGTGTGGGTAGCAATCTATCCTAATGCAAAATGCCCTGTTTGGTATCTACACCTAAATCAACTTAATGAACTGTCACCCTAAATTCAAATGAATTCTCTCTTTGAACCTGGATTATTTTCTACCATTTGATAATTATGAGAGTATCTTCTACATATCAGAGATCTTTCTAAGGATACATTAAAGTTGTTTCTCATTGTATCAATGGTGCAAATTCACATATGCATGGATATGTTGATCATGTAGACAAAATGCAATAATTAATGTAAATAAGGTCTCAAAAACATCTTACAATTTCTAATGCACATAATACACATAAGAAAAATTTCAACAAATAGCAACACATAAGTTTGTGTAAATTGTTGTCCTTTGCAGGAAATGTGGTTTATAAAATAGCTTGTAAATAACTAAAAATATACATTACCCAAGAAAATTTCCATAAGCTGTGTCGCGCATTTTTGGTGCTTTGGTAAAAAAATAGAGAAAGTTGCTTTCCAATCAAGTCCCATGGCAGTACTTATATCAGGCAAGGTTATTGGTTTAATATCAACTTCTTCCACACCAACAGTTAAATCAGACCTATCAATTAGTTCCAAACCTTGAAATCGATCTGTCTGTAACAAACATAAAATTATTATTATTTAATGCCAGTGGTAATGTACATGTGTGCACAAGGTCGGCTTCCATGTGTGAAGGTGTTTGTTATTCATTTGCTGAGGAAGGCTTTGGCTGAAAGCTCTAATGAGTAACAGAATTTTTGTTGTACCTGTCTGCAACTCAACAAGTCATCTTTACAGTGAGCAGCAATCTTATCCTTTTCCTGATAGGTTAGGGTCACTTGCAGATCTTTTTACTGGACACTAATCGTATTCAAATCTCCCTCCATTTCATGAAAAATTTCTAAAGTTGTTGCCTTCCTGTAGACAGAGCAACACTTTTTGGGGGATCTTTAAATGGAATCTCTGATTTGTTTTGGCACCTTTGCATCTATAGCTAATGGTGTTATGTAACTTACATGATGCATATTTCTTCCTTCCTTTCTTGGGGCCTTGTTGCTGCTCCACAAGATGTAGGCCATGTTACTTGATTTGACAGTGTTAGTTACAGAGGGTGGCCAGATGTCCTACCTGCCGCCACCCCAAACCCTCCGGGACGGAATTAGTGTACCCCAACTGTCTGTGTTTAGTGTAAGCCATGGAATAGTGCGACCATTTTCAAATGTCTGCGAGTCATGTAACTGAGGCAGAACCAGCCTGGTATTCACCCAGCAGGATGTGGGATACCACCTAAAAACCACATCCAGGCTGGCCGACATACCGGCCCCCAATCTTTAATCCACTGGGTGGATTCGATCCATGGTTGAGGAGCCTACCCGAGTCCAGAAAGCAGCACATTAGTTCTCTTGGCTAACCTGGCAGATATTCCATGATCTGTATGCATTGTGTAAAATAAAATTGTGTAAAATAAAGTTATATGTTGACTGACACTATATCACTTACTAATAGTACCCACACATTTTCTAGTGCTGAAACTCAGGAAAAGCGCCATGGACAGCACCTTTTGGAATCTCTGGGATATCTACAATAATACGAGATGACTTACACATTAATTCTGAGGGTCTAAACAGTGGACTTCCTTCATGTGTAACACATAGCACATGATCTTAGCTAAGTTACTTAAGCATTATGATGTGACCATACGCAGTACTTCCAAAGTTGCTGACATCAATATTTCATTTTGACAGTATGTCATCATTGTATTACTTGTTAAATAGAGAAAATCTGCTGCTGAAATTTGTCACAGACTTCAGTGTGCCTATGTAGAGTTCTTCATGGGCACGAGTTGTGTTAAGAGATGGGTGAAACATTTCAAGGATGGAAACATGAGTATCCATGATGAGCCTAGTAGTGGTTGCCCTTGAACTATCTCCAAGGAAGGCAACAAGGAAAGAGTTAATCAGCTGATTAGAGAAGACAAGCATGTCACAGTGAATGAAATCACTGCAAAACTTGCTGACATTGTGCAATGTAAAAAATGATTCAAAGCTTAGGTTATTAGAAAGTTTTGCCCAGTGGGTTCCACATTTATTGACCAAAGACCACAAACTTCAAGAAAGAGCCATCACCTGAAACTTTATTCAGAGATTTCAAAATGAAAATGATCGTTTTTTATGAGTATTGAGATTCCATCATTATGAGTTTGAAGTAAAACACTAGAGAATGGAATGGTGTCACTTAGATTTGCCAATGAAAAAGAAAACAAAGACAGTGTCGTCTGACGAGAAAGTATTGGGCACTGGCAAACCATAAATGCTGTCTGCTACAGCCAAATGCTTCTGAAGCTCTGTCATGCAATGCACAGCACTCCCCCCCCCCCCCCAATTCCCCCCCCCCCTCCCTCCCTTTGAGGAAGAAGATCATCCAGCAACAGGATAACTCACATCCTCACACTGCTCATGTCACTGTGGGGAATATGAGAACATTTGAGTGGAAGACTCCTCCACAACCTCCACCCTCCAACCATAATCTTTTTGATTCTGTTAACGAAAAGGTGCAAGGCCATTGTAACAATATGGTGGAGAATATTTGCCAAACGGTGCATCAGTGTCTTTGGGAAGCTGGAAAGTAGTTGTATCATAAGGTTATTTTCATACGTGCAAAAATATTGGGAAAATATAGGCAAAGAAATGGGAACTATGTTGAAAAGTGGCAGAAAGTATGTAGATTAAGATAAAAATAAATTAATAAAAAATAAAAATTTTAAAAATTATTGCTCATTACTTTCAGTATGGCCCTCGTATCAACTTATATGAACTTTTTGCACATATCCTAGTCATCGGAATAATATTGTAGTAGTGTAGTACAGGGTTGAAGAATAATTATTAAATTACATTCCAGAGTATGACTGACCTCTAGTGAGGAATTTTTACATTGAGGCTTATGAAGTGTAACCACCTGTTAGCAATGTTGCGATTATAACTAAACATGAGCAAAAATTATCTCTAATTTCAAGCAATGGAAACTCCAGGTTGGAATATCAACAATATGAAAAGGATAGGTTGCTATTCACTGTAAAGATGATATGTTGAGTTGATGACAGGTACAACAGAAAGATTGTTACACATATAGCTTTCAACTAAACTCTTATTCAGCAAAGATCACCCAAATACTTTCACTCAAGTAAGCACACCTCATGCACACGAGTGCTACGACCAGCAGCTTCAACAGGAATGCAACTGTCATCCGAATAGCAATCTAGAGGGGTGGGAAAGGTGGAGAAATAGCGGAGTACAAGTGGAGAGATAGATGAGCACTGTTTGTTGGGGTGTGCATGGACTAGAGACTGCCAAGTGCAGTATCAGGAGATGAGGTATGGGAAAAAAGCGGAAAACAGAAAAGGAGAGGAGCGAAAAAGGACAGAAGCAGGGAAGGGAAAGTACAGGTGGGCACACTGGCATTGGTGGCATGCAAAGAGGGTGAGCGAATGTGAAAAGGGAGGAGATGACAGGACAAAGGGGTGGAAACTGCTGGGTGTAGAGATAGAAAATTACCATACTGTAGATTGAGGCTGGGTGGGTGGATGGATTGGCCAGGTCTTGCATCTGAATCTCCCACAGGGCAAGGGGTTGGGATTGGGAATGGTAACATCCTAGTTCAGCCCTTTACCATCTTCATCCTCCCCTTCACCACCAGCTTTTCTGAGCTGTGCATATGGGAGTTATCCTTACAACATGTTCTCCACTCCTGAAATTATCTTAGCCTCACCATACTGTCCCCTCACCCTCCAACCAACAGTTTCTGCACCCTTGTCCTATTACCTCCTCTCTTTTCACATTCCCTGACCCTTTCTGAGTGCCATGCCATCCTCTGACAAGGTACCCCCCCCCCCCAATACTTTCCCCTTCCTTGCCCCTCTCCTTTCCTGTGCTCCCCTGCTTTTCTATTCCTCTCCTTTACCACCACCACCCTCTCCCATTTTTTCCTCACACTTACACAGTTACCTATCGATGCTGCATCTGGCAATCTCTAGTCCCTGCATGTCCTGCCAGGAAGTGCACTTCTCCTCCCCCCCCCCTCCCACCAATGTATTGTGCTATCCTACCCCTTCTCTGCCCCTCTCCAGCTTGCTATTCATGTGACAGTCACATTCCATTCATAGCTGCTGGTGGTAGTGTGCATGTGTGCATGAGATGTATTTGCTTGCATGAATATGTATGTGTTTTCTTTGCTGAAGAGGGTTTTGGTCAAATGATATAATGTGTAAGTCTTTTTGTCATGCTTGTCTTCAACTCAAGGTATCATCTTTATGTTGAATAGCAATCTATCTCTCTAATTTGAAATGTAAACAAAGAACATAACATTCCAATGCTATGTGCTTCTTTAATCAAATTAATTTGATGATTTCTTGCCAGACTACGAGATAGAATATGTTAGCAGTCGATTGCAGAAAACTTTTGCTAGTTTAAGAACCTTGGACAGTACTAACAAGACTAACTTGACAAAGTGGAATCTGAAGTTGATGTATTTGCATGTGAAGACTAGAGAAACTCTGTCAAGTGAGTGATACTGAAGGTGAAATATAGTATTTGAGGAAGGCTTTCAGATGCCCCAGGCAACAGGACACCACCTACGATTTTGGCATGGTTATGCAGTTGTGGTGTTCAGCTGCCACCAATCAATTTATAGCCATTTTTCAGTGACATTGAGCATTGAACTCGTTTCTGAGAACAATTTGAATCCTCATTTGATGCAGACGTGAACTTTTCAACGGTAAACAAATATGTATTTCTTTGAGATATCTGGAAAAGGAACCCAAAAACTTGGTACAAGACATTATTGTAACTGCAGCTGCTTATGAACAAGCCAAGGAAATTCTATGTTCATGTTATGTTGACAGAAATAGAATTATACAGGTGCATCTTAACTTTGTGGAAGACATCACATTTATAACATCTGATTTCCTAGATTCTATTTACTTAACATTTATTGAATGCAATAAGCACATCCTGGATCTACAGGCATTAGGGGAGAGCTTGAAGGCTTATGATTTATTCTTAGTTCCAAAGATACTTCATGCTTTCTCAGAAAACATATGTCAACATTGGATAATTCATATAGAGGCAAAATGATTGTCAGAGGGGAATATCCTGAAACTGATGGAATTCTTGTTAGAAGAGGTAGATGGGGTCTTGATGGTGCCAAAGATCTGTGGGGAAACTTGCAGACCAACTGCAATAGTAAGACACATAGCAATCATCAATGATCAATGTAAGTCAGGACATACAGAAGGTACATGCCTAGTGTATGATTTGTAAACAGTTTGACCACTGAGTGCAAGATTGCAAGAAGGTGAAGGATGTTCATGACTGCCTCAAGATTTTGATATCCAGCTTATCCCGTAATAGGTGCTATCCTTGCCTCAACCAGGGTCACACAGTAAAAGGCTGTCAGAAGAAAGAAAGAGCATTTTGCTTGTTTTGCAAGAAAACCATTACAAATCAGGCTGCAGCAATTTGGGATATTTTATTTATTTATTTACTTAGCCTGATCTGATGGAGCCATCAGGCCCTCTCTAACAACAGAGCAAGGTTTCATACATTCAGTACCTTCTTTATGTCATATTTACCTAAGAAATAACAAATTTAATGTGAAAAATATGAGATGTTTCCTGATTTAGAGAGTTCTGGAGAAAGGAAATTTAAGGAAACAGCCTCAGCTAAGAATACTGGGGCCGGCCGAAGTGGCCGAGCAGTTCTAGGCACTACAGTCTGGAACCGCGCGACCGCTACAGTCACAAGTTCGAATCCTGCCTTGGGCATGGATGTGTGTGATGTCCTTAGATTAGTTAGGTTTAAGTAGTTCTAGGGGACTGATGACCTCAGAAGTTAAGTCCCATAGTGCTCACAGCCATTTGAACCATTTTAAGAATACTGGGAAATGATAAATATCTGATTGCAAAGAAGGCTGTACAGCAGTAATGAGTGTATACAGAGACAATTATAGCCATTATTATTGCTTCAGAAGATATGTCATTAACTTTCTTCTGAAGCTGGACATGTTATGCACTTCTCTAACATAAGGAGGGAGGTAACTCCAAAGAGAGGTTCCTGCTACTGGGATGGACACTGAGAAAGTGGCTCAATGATGGAGTGTGACAGAAATGATTTTTTGCTGGTAGGAATGGGTGTTTCTGCCATGTTGTTCAGACAAATCATTAAGACTGAAGAGAGATATGAGGAACAGTGTGTGTTGGTAAGACAGTAGAGAAGAGAGAGGGGACAGAAATCTATATGCTTGTCTGCACACAGCCAGGATAGCTATGTATATGGTGGTGAAATGTGATCAAAAAATTGAACATTACAGATATAACAAACACAGACATTCATAACTAGTTCCAGGCACTGTGAGCTTTCTTGAGAAAGACCTTGAAGGATAACATAGCTGTAATGAATGATTGAAAGTATAGGTATATGTAGAAGACTCTTTTTCAGGTTATGAGGGAAGAGCATTTTAAGTTTTTGTAGGTGATGGAGAGATGCTGATGTCTTCTTGCACATTGCAGTTATGTGCTCATTCGAATTTAGATTTTCATCTATTATTACTCCTAGACTCTTTGCTGAGGGGAGAGAAGCTGATATTTGTCTCATTTAGGATTGAAGATGATAGGCATTCCTGATATTTCAACCTAATGAGTCTAGAATGACTAACCAGTACTGCTTGGATTTTTGATGGATTGAGTTTTAATCCTGTATTCTCTGCCCATTTTGATACTTTACACCAGTGAAAACTACTGCCAAACACAACTGAGCTGGCAATGAGAATCAGAGTTGTGTAGGATTTGTTTACCTGCAGACAGTCCTTGTGTATGTAACAGTACCCCACAGGTGAAAATGTACACAGTGACAATTATTGAGCTATATGAAAAAAATGTAAATTATTTAAAAACTATGGCATATACACTTTATTCAACATGTAAACATTGCTAGATATTTGGATTTAGTTATGACATGTTTGACATGCCTGCCATCATTGGCGATGATGTGGCACAGACAAATGGCAAAATTCTGCATGATCTGCTGAAGTATTTGAACATCGATGCACACTTTATTCAACATGTAAACATTGCTAGATATTTGGATTTAGTTATGACATGTTTGACATGCCTGCCATCATTGGCGATGATGTGGCACAGACAAATAGCAAAATTCTGCATGATCTGCTAAAGTATTTGAACATCGATGCTGTTGATGACCCCCTGAATGGCTGTTTTCAGCTCAGTTATGGTTTTTGGGTTATTGCTGTATACCTTGTCTTTAATATAGTCCCACCAAAAGGAGTTGCATGTGTTCAGATCTGGAGAATATGCCAGCCAATCAAGGCCCACACCAGTGGCCTCTGGGTACCCCAGAGCCAGAATATGATCCTCAAAGTGCTCCTCCAGGACATCAAACACTCTCCTGCTTTGACGGGGTCAAGCATCATCTTACATGAACCATATCTTGTCAAAATCAGGGTCACTTTTGGATAATAGGGATGAAATCATCTTCCAATACCTTCATGTATCATTCAGTAGTCACTGTGCTATCAAGGAATATTGCATCAATTATTCTGTGATGGACATTGCATACCACACAGTCACCCATTGAGGGTGAAGAGACTTCTTGATCATGAAATGTGGTTCACAGTCCCCTAAATGCGCCAGTTTTGCTTATTGACAAAACCACTCAAATGAAAATGGGCATCATCGCTAAACTGACCAACAATGTGCAAACTAATTCCCATCATTCCCCATGGTTAACCATGCAATTTGAATATCCTAATGCAAACTGTTCAGAAGTTATCACAATTTTGTTTCATATAGTTCAATGTTTGTCACCCTGTACTTGCACATTGTGTTTTAGATGTGTTTAGCAAATCTACCTTCTCCAGCAGAACTTCAATTTGTAATTTAATAGTGGAAGTTGCTGCAAATCACCCACTGGCTGTCACTGCCTTTGAGTCTTCATTTACTATATCATACTTGTGTCAACTGGTCCATCAGATGTTGAAAAGTACATGTAACAATGCTCAAGTTACAGTTACTATTTTCAAGAGTTTTCATTCCTTTTTGAGACATTTGTCAGTACCTCAAGTGTTCAAAAGACACACATTAGTAATGAACTACTCGCTGATCCCACATAAGAGAATGATGATCTTCCCATTGAGCTACTAATTGAAGTGAATAGCTAAAGGGACACTGATCCAACACTCATCTCCCCATCACTGGCTTAGCATCTTTAGAATTTGGCTAGATCATTAGTAGAAAATGATTGCATCTCTTGAGGGATTTCACACTTCCCATTCTATCAAGGATCAGCAAAGAGTAGTTCTTCTACCACAAATATTGGCAGCTATTTTTCCAGATAACATCTGTAATGCTGAAAATGTTTCTTCATTTGGCAGAGGCATCTAGAGAAGAATGACATCATCAATGCTCCCCACAAGACACAGATGACAAATTATATCTGAGGTTGACACATCAAACTGGCTCCAACCCCAAATTTCCATCAACATCTTTTATTGGCTCATAAAATAGTTATGAGAAAGAGATATGGAAGCATGAAGTGGAGAGTCATATTTGATGCATCTTCACAAGAAAGAGGGCTTAACCTTCTTCTCAAAGTAGCTTTAGTACTCATGTGTTGCTGAATATAAAATTTTGCTATCATTACAGATATTTCCCAAGTCTGTTTGCAGTTAGTTTTTATTCCAGATGTTAGAGACCTAACAAGCTTTTACTCTTACAGAGAGCATTATCACAGAGCAAATGAAATAATCGACATACAAAGAAGAACTGCTTACCAATTCAAACATATTCCTTATCTACTTTCAGCTGCAATTAAGGAGTTGTCAATCACAAACCACTCATAGTCCTCCACCACAATTGGCTAATGAAACTATAACACTTACATTGATGATTTGCAGTAGGTGCTGAAGACGAAAATGTAGTGATAAACCATTACTAAAAACTGACATCACTCGTGTGTCAGTTTCAGCTGCCTGTGTCATAATTATCAATGAACCCTCCATATCTGGTTGGAATATATAAATCAAAAGGATGAAAGATTGTACTAACTTTGTGGATGCTGGGAGTTCTCTGGGATACAGCAAGTGATATATTTGTTGTGGATCAGCATGAACCCACTGATAAAATATCACTGACAGTAGCAACCATAAGAAGCTTATTACAAGCAGCGACTAATGTTTATGATCCCTAGGCTAAATAAACCTCATATCCATAATAAATAAAATTTTGTTTCTGGATACTTAGTTGCATGGATGAGTGTTAGAGAAAGTAGCTGCAAATCAGATCAAAAATTTTATCGTAAAAAAATGATATTATTGTAAGTAACCAATTTGGATTCCAACAAGGAAAAAACACACTGGATCCAGTAAATAACTTTACTGAGAAGATATGCAAATCATTGGGTCAGAGGAGTAAAGTTGCAAGTATCTTCTGCGATCTTTCAAAAGCATTTGACTCGGTGAACCATGACTTGCTTATCTACAAATTAAACAAATATGGGATTAAGGACAAAGCTCTGAAATGCCTCACATCATACTTGCACAACAGAAAGCAAAGGGTAAGCGTCACATCAAATGGAGTGAATTATTATTCTAAATGGAGTACAGTATCACAAGGTGTGCCTCAAGGCTCCATTTTGGGGCCAATCCCGTTCCTATTCTATGTAAATGACTTGCCCATAAATATAAATTCCTCATCAGTTCTGTTTCCGGATGACACTTCTGATTTAATTGAAGATGATGCAGAAAAAATTCAGAGCTCCATTGTGAGCACAATGGGTACTCTAGAAAACTGGTTCCAGTTAAATGGCTTGAAACTGAACATTGCAAAAACCAATACGGTACATTTCAAAACCAAACATTTGAAATGTGTGGATCTTAAAATACATCATCACAACCATCCTATGGAAGAAGTTAACACAGTAAAATTCCTAGGACTAAATGTGGACAACAACTTAAACTGGAGTACACATATTGAATTCCTATCAAATAAAGTAAGCAGCTTTGCATTTGCAATGCAAATACTAGCAAACTCTACTGACATGAGTACACGAAAAATAGAATATCATAGTTATTTTGAATCTGTCATTAGGTATGGTATCATTTTTTGGGGAAATTCAAGTAGTTTATCTCGAATACTGAAACTCCAAAAGAAAATTATAAGATACATGTGTAGTGCACAACAAACAGAATCTTGTCGCCCATTATTTCGGAACCTGCAAATCCTAACAGTTCCCTCCATATACATTTATGAAATTATAATCTTTGTACACAGCAAACAAAAATTATTTGAGGAAAATCATTTTAACCACACGTACAACACAAGAAATGAAAATAATTTTATGTTACCCTCACACTATTTGAAATTATATGCACGAACTCCACAGTATATGGGGATGAAAATATATAACAAGCTAATGGGCAAAAATACAGCAGATTCTGTGGAGGAGGAGATTAGTGTTTAATGTCCCGTCGACAACGAGGTCATTAGAGACGGAGTGCAAACTCGGGTGAGGGAAGGATGGGGAAGTAAATTGGCCGTGCCCTTTCAAAGGAACAATCCTGGCATTTGCCTGAAGCGAATTAGGGAAATCACAGAAAATCTAAATCAGGATGGCCGGAGACAGGATTGAACCGTCGTCCTCCCGAATGCGAGTCCAGTGTGCTAAGATTCTGTGGGATAAATGCTACTATTCAGTAGAAGAATTCATAGAGGATGACATGATAATTTGAGCAAGGGGTAATTAATTGTTAGTCTTTTATTGTATGTGTTAAAAATTGCATTATTATTATGATACCATTTGTTAAAATCAGTTGCTGTAATTAATTGTTAGTTTTTTATTGTATGTGTATTTTTATATTGTATTATTGTTATGGTACCATTTGTTAAAATCAGGTGTTGTATGTACACTCCTGGAAATTGAAATAAGAACACCGTGAATTCATTGTCCCAGGAAGGGGAAACTTTATTGACACATTCCTGGGGTCAGATACATCACATGATCACACTGACAGAACCACAGGCACATAGACACAGGCAACAGAGCATGCACAATGTCGGCACTAGTACAGTGTATATCCACCTTTCGCAGCAATGCAGGCTGCTATTCTCCCATGGAGACGATCGTAGAGATGCTGGATGTAGTCCTGTGGAACGGCTTGCCATGCCATTTCCACCTGGCACCTCAGTTGGACCAGCATTCGTGCTGGACGTGCAGACCGCGTGAGACGACGCTTCATCCAGTCCCAAACATGCTCAATGGGGGACAGATCCGGAGATCTTGCTGGCCAGGGTAGTTGACTTACACCTTCTAGAGCACGTTGGGTGGCACGGGATACATGCGGACGTGCATTGTCCTGTTGGAACAGAAAGTTCCCTTGCCGGTCTAGGAATGGTAGAACGATGGGTTCGATGACGGTTTGGATGTACCGTGCACTATTCAGTGTCCCCTCGACGATCACCAGTGGTGTACGGCCAGTGTAGGAGATCACTCCCCACACCATGATGCCGGGTGTTGGCCCTGTGTGCCTCGGTCGTATGCAGTCCTGATTGTGGCGCCCACTGCACGGCGCCAAACACGCATACGACCATCATTGGCACCAAGGCAGAAGCGACTCTCATCGCTGAAGACGACACGTCTCCATTCGTCCCTCCATTCACGCCTGTCGCGACACCACTGGAGGCGGGCTGCACAATGTTGGGGCGTGAGCGGAAGACGGCCTAACGGTGTGCGGGACCGTAGCCCAGCTTCATGGAGACGGTTGCGAATGGTCCTCGCCGATACCCCAGTAGCAACAGTGTCCCTAATTTGCTGGGAAGTGGCAGTGCAGTCCCCTACGGCACTGCGTAGGATCCTACGGTCTTGGCGTGCATCCGTGCATCGCTGCGGTCTGGTCCCAGGTCGACGGGCACGTGCACCTTCCGCTGACCACTGGCGACAACATCGATGTACTGTGGAGACCTCACGCCCCACGTGTTGAGCAATTCGGCGGTACGTCCACCCGGCCTCCCACATTCCCACTATACGCCCTCGCTCAAAGTCCGTCAACTGCACATACGGTTCACGTCCACGCTGTCGCGGCATGCTACCAGTGTTAAAGACTGCGATGGAGCTCCGTATGCCACGGCAAACTGGCTGACACTGACGGCGGCGGTGCACAAATGCTGCGCAGCTAGCGCCATTCGACGGCCAACACCGCGGTTCCTGGTGTGTCCGCTGTGCCGTGCGTGTGATCATTGCTTGTACAGCCCTCTCGCAGTTTCCGGAGCAAGTATGGTGGGTCTGACACACCGGTGTCAATGTGTTCTTTTTTCCATTTCCAGGAGTGTATATGGTAAAACTTTACCAAAATTTTGACGTGTCTCCTGTACCTAAATCAAATGATTTAGATTATGTACGTTATGGGACTAATGAATCACAATTCACTTTTGTTTCAGCATTCTGCCACTCAGTGTCACACTTGGACATCAGCTCTTCGAAACCCACTGCATATTTAAATACAAATACCTCTGAAGATGGAAACATTTGCACTATGTTTTCTGTGATGATACTGAGCAAGAATATGGTGCAGTCTTGTATGTCAGATGCACTGTAAAGAGTGAGTTTCTCTTCCAATTGATGTGTTGCAAAACCAGACTAGGACCCATGATGAGTGTTATGCAGCCATGACAGGAACTGCTGCCATATTAATAGGGATGAGACTTTTACTTTACTACCTCAATACTACCAACATGGGCTTAAGCAAAGCAACTGATTCCATGGTGCCCCTTGGTCGATTAAGGTATAGTCCAAACACTTCACAACTTTTGTATATAACAATGTCACAGAAAGTCACAAGTCCATCTCACCATCCCAGTGGAGATTCTGTCCAGCTAGAGGCAATCCTGCAGATTGTCTGTCTTAAAGAAAAATGCCTCACACAAGAGACATGTGATAGCATGGGTCACATTGGTTTTCACAACATCCCTGTCACTGGCCAGATGAATATCACAAGTTCCTTTGGTGGAAACTAAAAACTTGCACCTAGTACCACAGGTCCTCCTTATGGAGATACCCTAGCCACTAATAGATATTGAAAGGTTTATTTCCTAATAGAAATTACTGTAAATCAGTGCCCACATTCTCTAATTGAAAAGAAAATATATTGGCAAGGTGGATTTACATGCTGAATTTACAGCACAAGAATGGCAGCAACTCAACATTTTGGGGTCAGGATTGTACAAGAACAACGCTTTTTTTCATCAAATCAAGACTTTGAAGGAAAGTACACCACTATCTAGTGGACTGAAAATAAAGAATCTCAGTAGTATATTGGGTGAGAACCTATTGCATCTAGGTGGCTGTGTCCACTATGCTAAATTAACCATTCAAGAATGACAGACACTTATCCTGGATGGAAATCATCACTTCATGAGGCTTTTGATAGTACATGCCCACATCTACGATATCTTAGGCTTAGAATTGTGCATTCAGAGCTATGTTCCTCCTTCTGGATACTACATGCCCATCACACCATATGCAAATGGAATGAGGGAAAAATAACTGTCTATATATCTCTGTATGAGCCTTAATTTCTCTTATCTTGTCTTTGTGATCCTCACTTGAAATGTACAGTGGCAGCAGCAGAATTGTACACAGTCAGCTGCAAAAACCATTTCTATAAATTTTCTAAATGGTGTTTCATGGAAAGAATGTTGTCTTCCCTCCAAAGATTGTCATATGGGTTCACGAAGCCTCTCTGTAAAGCTCACATGTTGATCAAACCTACTTGTAATAAATCTAGCAGCATGTCACTGAACTGCTTCAATGTCTTCCTTCAGTCTGACCTGGCAGGAACCCCAATCACTCAAACAGTACTCAGTAATGGGTTGTACCAGCATTCTACACGTTGCCTCCTTCATAGATGAGCTACACTTTCTTAGAAATGTCCCAATAAACTGAATTCGACCATTCACCTTCCCCACTACTGACTTTACTTTCTCATTCTATTTCATATCAGTTTGCAATGTTACACATATATATTTAACAGAAGTGGCTTTATCAAACGGTATACCACTATTACTGTATTCAATCTTTCCTACTTATCTGCATTAACTTACGTTTGCCATTGTCAGTTGTGTTTAATATGTTTTCCATTCTGAGTTAGCTTTTTCACTGCTGGTTATGATAGATCTAGTTTCAATCAGTTTTTTGTCCTGAGTAATTTTACACTATTAATGAGTGGTAGTACCTCTGTGCCACAGTTATCTGATATAATGTTTAAATTTTCTTCTTTACTTTCATTAATGCTTATTCCCTTTCATAATAATAACTGACTACCTGTACATGATTTCCCATTGTTCCCACTGTGTACCACATCTAACAGTTTGTGTGGTATTTGGTGGGATTACTCTAACCTAAAACTTTTCATGTACAGATTATGCAACCTAGGAAGCTGATTTTGAAATATAGTGCATGCCTGACTTGTTATTTTATAGTCAAAAGCACTGATCAATGACTCTGCTGCCTAGATTGACCGAGAGTCAATGGAGCCTCTAGCTTATGACTTTCACTCTGCTCTAAACTAGAGAGTCACAGTCAGTCCTAGGGATGATGCTGTAAATCACAAGCCATGCTTTTATCTCATGAGAGAGGGTAGTAACATCCTCCACTTCAACCAGATGCCAAAAGGGACCAAGAATGGCTACTGAACCCATATGACAAGTGTCATTGTTTTTGACATAAGCCATGATTTGCTTCCAGCATTTAACAATAGGAATCAGTTTCCCCTGCATTCTTACTCAACAAGGACAGTCCCATGGTATATGTGGTTATCAGTTCACTCTAAGTACAGGAACCAATTAATACAATCTAACATGTATCTGGTCTAATCAAAGAATGGAAAGCCCAAGGTGGAATAATGATGATATTACAAAATGGACAGACTGCCATGAAAAGGAGATGCTGAGTCACAGACAGATACAACAAAAAGACTGCTGTATATCTGAGCTTTCGGGCAAAAGATATTCTTTAAAGTAGAGAACACACACACACACAAAATAGAGGGAAACATTCCACGTGGGAAAAATATATCTAAAAACAAAGGTTTTGAGACTTACCAAACAAAAGTGCTGGCAGGTCGATAGACACACAAACAAACACAAACATACACACAAAATTCAAGCTTTCACAACAAACAGTTGCTTCATCAGGAAAGAGGGAAGGAGAGGGAAAGACGAAAAGATGTGGGTTTTAAGGGAGAGGGTAAGGAGTCATTCCCATCCCGGGAGCAGAAAGACTTACCTCAGGGGGAAAAAAGGACAGGTATACACTCGCACACACACACATATCCATCCGCACATACACAGACACAAGCAGACATTTGTAAAGGCAAAGAGTTTGGGCAGAGATGTCAGTCGAGGCGGAAGTAAAGAGGCAAAGATGTTGTTGAAAGACAGGTGAGGTATGAGTGGCGGCAACTTGAAATTACCAGAGGTTGAGGCCTGGCGGATAACGAGTAGAGAGGATATACTGAAGGGCAAGTTCCCATCTCCGGAGTTCTGACAGGTTGGTGTTAGTGGGAAGTATCCAGATAACCCGGATGGTGTAACACATCAAACGGTCCCTTCCCTACAGCCTAGGTCTTCGTGGGAAACGAATCTGCTTCATCCCTATGAAATCCCCAAACCACCTTCCCTACCCTCTGGCTCCTACCCTTGTAACCGCCCCCAGTGTAAAACCTGTCCCATGCACCCTCCCACCACCACCTACTCCAGTCCTGTAACCCGGAAGGTGAACACAATCAAAGGCAGAGCCACGTGTGAAAGCACCCACGTGATCTACCAACTGACCTGCCTACACTGTGATGCATTCTATGTGGGAATGACCAGCAACAAACTGTCCATTCGCATGAATGGACACAGGCAGACAGTGTTTGTTGGTAATGAGGATCACCCTGTGGCTAAACATGCCTTGGTGCACGGCCAGCACATCTTGGCGCAGTGTTACACCGTCCGGGTTATCTGGATACTTCCCACTAACACCAACCTATCCGAACTCCGGAGATGGGAACTTGCTCTTCAATATATCCTCTATTCCCGTTATCCACCAGGCCTCAATCTCCGCTAATTTCAAGTTGCCGCCACTCATACCTCACCTGTCATTCAACAACATCTTTGCCTCTGCACTTCTGCCTCGACTGACATCTCTGCCCAAACTCTTTGTCTTCAAATATGTCTGCTGGTGTCTGTATATGTGTGGATGGATATGTGTGTGTGTGCGAGTGTATACCCGTCCTTTTTTCCCCTTAAGGTAAGTCTTTCCGCTCCCGGGACTGGAATGACTCCTTACCCTCTCCCTTAAAACCCACATCCTTTCGTCTTTCCCTCTCCTTCCCTCTTTTCTGATGAGGCAACATATATATATATATATATATATATATATATATATATATATATATATATATATATATATATATATATATATATATATATATATAATAGAGGGAAACATTCCACATGGGAAAAATATATTTAAAAAGAAAGATGATGAGACTTACCAAACAAAAGCGCTGGCAGGTCGATAGACACACAAACAAACACAAACATACACACAAAAATCTAGCTTTCGCAACCAATGGTTGCCTCGTCAGGAAAGAGGGAAGGAGAAGGAAAGACAAAAGGATATGGGTTTTAAGGGAGAGGGTAAGGAGTCATTCCAATCCCGGGAGCGGAAAGACTTACCTTAGGGGGAAAAAAGGACAGGTATACACTCGCACACACACACATATCCATCCACACATACACAGACACAAGCAGACATTTGTCACAAATGTCTGCTTGTGTCTGTGTATGTGTGGATGGATATGTGTGTGTGTGCGAGTGTATACCTGTCCTTTTTTCCCCCTAAGGTAAGTCTTTCCGCTCCCGGGATTGGAATGACTCCTTACCCTCTCCCTTAAAACCCATATCCTTTTGTCTTTCCTTCTCCTTCCCTCTTTCCTGACGAGGCAACCATTGGTTGCGAAAGCTAGATTTTTGTGTGTATGTTTGTGTTTGTTTGTGTGTCTATCGACCTGCCAGCGCTTTTGTTTGGTAAGTCTCATCATCTTTCTTTTTAAATATATATATATATATATACCTAAAAACAAAGATGATGTGACTTACCAAATGAAAGTGCTGGCAGGTCGACAGACACACAAACGAACGCAAACATACACACAAAATTCAAGCTTTCGCAACAAACTGTTGCCTCATCAGGAAAGAGGGAAGGAGAGGGAAAGACGAAAGGATGTGGGTTTTAAGGGAGAGGGTAAGGAGTCATTCCAGTCCCGGGAGCGGAAAGACTTACCTTAGGGGGAAAAAAGGACGGGTATACACTCGCACACACACACATATCCATCCACACATATACAGACACAAGCAGACATATTTGAAGACAAAGAGTTTGGGCAGAGATGTCAGAGTAACACTTTTCAAGATTTATAGAAAATGTTACAACTAGGTACTGAGAACAATTGTAGTAATGTAGAATCAGAACTTATTTAAAAGTTAGGATCTTTTTAAAATGTGTACAATATTAAATATAATGATATAAGACAGGGAATGAATACTTTGAAAGAGAGTGTAGATAAGCATAATGAATTAATGCCAATCATTCAATCACAAATTACAGGTGTCAATACTCGCTTAGATAATGTAGAAAGGAAGTTCAAAGAGAAAATAGCTAACTCTGATATTAGAAATGTAATTAGTTTGGAGGAACAATTTGGAGAAATTATGGAAAGAAAGGTTAGCAAGAGAATAACATCCGGGAACATATCGCCTATTCCTATGATACTAGGAAGGGTATGGAAAACTTGTGGAGAGAAATTAAGCTTCTCCAAGACAAAGTAGAAAAAAGGGTAACTTCACCTAATGTTGAGTTAACTAGTGAAGTGACGACTGATTTGCAATGGGGAACTAATTCAGGGTTATCTAGGTAATTCCCTAAATTTAAGCCGGATGGAGAGGTACATCTTACCTATTTCTTAAAAAGATTTAACCGAGCTTTGCCAAAAAAATTGGGAAGATTCCAAAAATATTGAATTTGCTGTGGGGTACCTTCTAGGTAAAGCCTCAGAATGGAGAACAGTAAATTTTGAGAATTTTTCCTCTTGGGAAGACTTTCAAAAGTAATTTAAAGAGAAGTACTGGTCAGTCAGTGCTTAAGAAAAGTTAATATCAGTTCTATGGGACCCAAAATATTATAATAACATGGCATTTAACACAACTAAAAAAAAAAATAAAGCTATATGTAGAAATGTATACTAGGGTAATGAACCGTGAGGCACACTCAGAAAGGATAAAGGGGGCATACCCAGCATTCACTAAATATAAAGGGCAGGTATACCTTCGTGGAGATAGGACGATCTGTGGCCTAAAAAATAGGGATTTTTTGTAAGGGATGTACCTACCAGAATGGAAAGAGGAAGTGCCCTCAACCCACAAACAAGGAATAGATGCTGATGCTAGGAGAAGGGGACAGTATCGTGAAAAAAGTCACAAATTTTATAGGGATTATTCTGGGAACTGAGAATTCTATGAATGACTAGGATTATTATTTTTCATGGAAACAAATGATTGTCAAAATAACACTTTCATTTCAGCCAGAGTTTCTCCAAGCTATAAATAATGAAAATAGTACATATTAGCAAAAAGGTAGTACAAAAGATAGGAACAGAAAACAGATTACTCGTATGTCATAAACACCTGAAGTTTAGGATTGAAAAAAAAGGAAATAAAGAAAAGAAAAAGAGTCCTCAAAATTCCTAAATATTAGTAAAGTTGACTAAAACCATGGGTAAATGCTCATGTCTTAATAACAAAGTAAAATAAGAAATGAGTAGACAAACAATAAGCGAAAGATTGTTCAAGAGAGGACAGAGAATTTTTACGGAAAAGAAAGATATGTATATAAACATATGTATGAAATTTATACTGTTAAGGTATGAAATGTTATGAAGAGTGATATTATTTGCATTATAATTATGTATAAAATATTGCATGTTCGATCTGAGTGGGGGGTGATATGTAGTGATTCGAGAATTTCTGTGTAAATTCTAGAACCACTCAGCCTTCTGCCATCTCAAACACACGATATTCTGGTCATGAGTGTGGGATGGTAGAATCCTACCTACTGTGTCACATGTTTGTGTGTGTCAGTTTAAAATCAGTCGCGGAAAGAAAGTAGACACGGCAGTCGAAGAGCACTGACAAGTACCTGTCGGGCAATCCATAGAGGTTTTAGTGAGTGTGTAAGGAAGAATCATGGAGTTTATATGCAGCTCTGTGCTTATTGTGTCATTGACTATTTGTTATTAGAACAAAGACAGTTGAAAAAGAAGTCTTAAAAACTCCTGACGCAACCTAGTTAGAGGCAAGATTCGTTTTATGATTCATGCTAAGAAAGGTCATGGTATTCAATCCAACTTTCTTTTAACTGTAACTCAATTTGTTTCTAATGTCCAACAGTATGAGAGACTTGCAGGAAGTTACATATTCATGTGGAAAGTGAGATTTTTGTTGTGTATGGAGGGCAAATACATTGTTAATTGACGAAAAGTAAAGTTTGTATGTCTACTAATTTCATCCTAGAAAATGTTTAAAAATTCCTGTACCTAGTATTATTCAACAGAGAAGAAGTCAAGAGGGTTTCCAGCAGCTGGATATCCAGTAAAGAAGAGCGGCTTCAAATTCCAAGTAAGTCATCTCGTAAAGAAGGGGAAGGTGGTTTGGGGGAATAAGCCGATATAACCCAGATCCACATTCACACTTTAAGTCATCAGAACATCACAATGAATGTTTTTGAGCTTACTACACAGTATGCTTGATGTGTTAAATTTTTAAGTATGCTTTACAATATACACATTAACACTGTTTATTACAGGCTGTGGCCACACTGCTGAGTCTATGAGGTGGCTACACTAAATATACTTGCTTTCTATGCCTATGGGACAGTCTGGCAGATAAGAAGCACCATGTACACCTGCATCTGGGAAGCATGACCTGCCCCAACACTAGGTTCACACAATGTAAAGTCTAAAGCTCTCATGGATCCTTGGGAAATTCTACTGCCAAAGTAGTAAGTAGTAGTAGTAGCTTACATTCTTAAAACAGAAATTCCCACATGTCTGTAAAGCCAAACTTAATGCAGAAATTTTGGACTGTTCTTAGATCATGGAGCTTATGAATGATCCACAATTCAATGAGAGTATGGAGGAAACAGACAGGAATGTATGAGTACCATTGAAATCAATAATAAAAAACTTTCTCTGCAACTGTAGGAGCACAGAGTTTGAAAACGCCATTGAGGAACTCCCACAAAACTCCCAGTTTCTTGGTGCTCGTATGTCACTGAAAATGCAGTTTCTCAGCTCACATTTAGATTACTTCTCTGACAACTGTGGAAATTATAGTGAGGAGCAGGGTGAGCATTTTCATAGAGATATTAGGTGACAGAGAGGAGATACCAGAGTTGCTGGGATGTAGATATGCTTATGCCTCAAGAGAGACATTCCAGATGTAAAACACATATGAAAATTATAGAAAAGACTCTTTTGTACATAAAATGATTTTAATGTGTGATCTTATGTACTTAATTTAGAATTCACCCAAATGCAAGACTTTTCTTTCAAACCATAATCAGCCTATATTACATATACAAACCATAATCAGGATACATAGTGTATTAAAAAAATTTCTTAAATATCATATTTTATGGAATGAAATGCCAAGGCTGAGCTATGCAGCAAAAATATGAGATTGCAGAAGAGGAAAGAAAAATAAATTTTAACATTCTCATAAAAGCATTTTTAGTATGATAATGTAGAGCTATTCTGTGCATTTGCATCCAACTGAAAATCAAGTGAGATAAAAATGTACATTTGGCTCTAAGCTTCTAATATTTTATGCTACCAAAATAAGAATTTTAGCCTTTAAATAGTACAGGTAAATAAAAAGTAAAAGAGTCATATACAATATTGTTGTTCTGTTTGGTATTGTATACAGAATGTGTCAGTAGAATATTAGAAATCTAAAATGCATTATATTTAAGAACAGAAGCCTGACTTGCCAAATACTCCATAGGAACTTTGTATACTATAGTCCTGTTAATTCCCTTCCGTACAGAAATTGGTTCATTTAGACGTTCCAGCAAGCAATAAAAGTGTCTGAGTTTATCTACTGAATATCTATTTGGTTGTCTTTGTCGCTTTATTTTTGGTCTCAGTGCCTGAAACAAAACATAGTAGTGTACAATTAATTAGTAAAGAACTACAATACACTGTGGTAAGATATATGTATAATCTCCAATGAGGTTTCTATACCAGATCAATATTAATGATACTACATTTACTTTCCTTTTTTTGTCTTTTTCATTTAATATATGTGTATTATTTCAAAGAGACATTGCACAGAATTTGTCTCAGCTATGATGGACAGTTATTTTAAAACCATAGCAACACTGTTGAGTATATCAGTTACTGGCATTTCTGTACATATCTAACTTCTTCTCATGAATTATGTCTGAAAGATTCATAAATTTACTAAAACAGAAGATAGATTGGTCGATTTCTGTACTGAAGTCAATTACACAACTTTTTTATTCTACACTTTCATTAGTATACATAAAATATATTAAGTACTCAAAAATGTTCGTTAATTATATATTCAAGGAAGTAATCATTTAAAATTGTTTGTTTACAAGCCAGAAAGAATTAAGCTACTGTATACTGGTAGTACAAAAATTGTAGTTGTATCATATAACCCCTTTGTCTAGTTCTTATCACATGGCATAAGCTTAACATACAAAAAATATGTGTGCATTGTAATATAAGACTATGTTTTAGAGGCAAACTTACTTCAAGTACACTGTTGTAAGATACCAATATGAATATCAAAAGCAAATACTTATTGGCCACATTCATTTTTACTAATGTTTAACTTAGTATCTGCTCAAATGTTTAGACTGTACAAGAAGTACTAAGTCTTCTCATATAGATGTTCACCTGAAAACACATCAAACAAAACATGAAACAAGTCTTTGGATACAAAAATTAAATTTACTCTTGTAGAGTTTCAAGTAAACATGCAGTACTAATGAATGATCACTTTATTCACAGAGCATCTTCCAAGTTATTTCAAATCATATAGAATGCACTGGACCAGATTTGTAGTTCCCAGATCTTAGGTGAAATAGGACTGCCAAGACATTTGTCAAGAATTGCAACTGCAGTAGTAATGTTATCAGCTGAGCTCTTAGGTCATCATATTAGCTGCAGCCTACAGATAAAAATTTTGCAGACATAGCTCTTAAAAAGCAAACACAATCTAGGAAAACATCATATTTGCTGGAATGATGATGGAGAATGTATGCAGCCATACTGAAACACTGTTACTGCACTAAGACACAGGAAACCAGCTTCGCTAATTGCACCAAAACTGTTTAATTATGTACACTTACTTTTTTTTCCATTCAATAACTGGAAAATATTAAGTCATAGTGTGGAGCATGTAAATTGAAGGAGACAAGAAACACATTTTCTCAGTTTTTGTAAGTTCCCTATTCCTTATTTACTCTTTGTAGGCATGTCTCTTTCATTCAGTTCAGTCTCTAACATGTTTCTAGAGATAACAGCCACTGATGTTAATGACCAAAAAAAAATGCAGCCACAATTTTAAGTCATTAAGAGCTATCATTTATAGCTCTTTACTGTTTTTAAAGTTTTCTTCTAAGTTTGGCAACAATGTTCATATAACCATTTTTACCAAAAACAATTCAATATATCTGAGCAACTTACACATATTTGCATAGAAAGTTTCCATTACTGTCCTTCAACTATATTAAACTTCAACATATGCTCCTACCTAATTTTCTTTTTAACAATGTCACATTTCTGTTTTGTTTTTCGAGGGACATCCAATTGTAACAGGGCAAATTCCTAGTCTTCGTATTCTCTAAAGTAAGCTTAAACTGGGCCTTCATTTATTTGTTATATGCTTAAATATCTTCAGTAATGTTTGTTATCTTTGATAATATTAGAGTTATAGATTAGTAGGCATTTTTTTTCTTTCACTTATACTATCTGCAGTGTGCTTCCATTTTTAAATAATAAAGAAATAGATAAAATCTAGAATTTTTCATTTGATAAATGATGAGCTGCAACAAGCCATATTTTGCATTTGAAATACCACACTAACTTCTTCATCCATTCAAATGTGTCTTTCTACTGCTTATATATTACAGTTTTCTGCTGTTTATGCTTTCCTGAGTTCTTATTAGTTCAAAAGACACAGATAGGACTTACATTTTTCCCATACCTTCTCTATAAATATCAGTTTTATTCTCCAGGGCATTTTACTTTTTAGCTTGAATGAAGAAATAATTATTCCTCAGCTAAAGAGCATTGCATCAAATTGCAAATAAAATTTAATGAACAATTAAAGTAAGTAAAGCAATGTTCTAGCGAGCCCTTTTTCAGTTCCACAATGAAATGTTAATTCTTTTATAATTATTTTGTATAGAGCTTGTACAGAATTTTCCATTCAATATGTTCTGTATGTGACGTTTATCGAGAAGTTCTTAGCCCAGCAGTGAGATGCTCTTAATTTTTATAAATTCATTTCATTTCTATCCTATCCTATTCTATTCTGTTTTCCTTTTCTTGTCTTTTTTCTGTTCTTTATGTAATCTTGAATACAAAACCGTCCTAAAATTCTTTATTTAGACAGTTTATCACCAATGGAATTCTGTGAGCTCACACAGTGGCAAGACTCTCGACAATCGTATTGGGGGACAGTATTTCAAGGCCTTATCCAGCCATCCAGATTTGTATTTTTTGACATCATCTAAAGCAAATTCTGGAATGGTTCCTTTGTAAAGAACATGGCTGATTTCGTTTACCATCTGAGCATGTGCTCCAACTCTGATGACTTCAGTATTCATGGACAGGAACTCTAATTTCTTGCATTCATTGGTGAAAGTAATCCAAAGCCGGAGTGGATCTGCAAGCAGTCTTTTTTATTTGCTTCATTTTTAAGATATGGGCTGCTATGTTCAAATGGGGTGGACACAATTTCCCTGTAGATGATTCACATTAAGGGTGCTCTGAAACTACAACCTCAGAAAAAAATCTAGAAAGTGTGCAATAAGTTATTGGCTGATTGCTAATTAAAGGTGTATTAAACAAATGACACAACAGAGGGAAGAGTACATTATGAAGAACTGACAATGATAAAACATTGCATAAGATGAATGGTATATTTGTTGAACAGTGACCAAAAACAAATGTAAAAATAAACTTTTCTCAGAGGGTGGGCTATTTTATAAATAGGAACTATCTGATAGTGTGCTGATTTGTGACTGTGGGTCCACTGCTTCCTGCAGAAATAAAATGGCAGCTGAAGCAGTGACCTCCATCAAGAAAGATATAAACAGTTTCAGCTTCTGGAAAGGCTATGGCCAGTATTTTCTGGGGTGCAAAAGGGATTCTTCATATGATTTGTCTAACAAAGCATAAACCAGTATCTGATGAATACTGAGCAACTTTTTTGAAATACCTGGATGAAAAAGTACTTAAACAGAAGCATATATTACAAAAGAAGAAGGAAAAAATTCGTGTATTTTATCATGACAATATAGCTGACTACAAAGGTGTTTTGGCAATAGGAAAACTGAAGTAATTGAACAATAAACTGTTTGCAGAATCACCTTATTTGACAGTTCTGACTCTGACTTTCACCTGTTTCACACAGAGGGAAATTTGTGATTGTAAAACATTTCACTTCAATAGCGTATAACAGCAGGTGTAGCAAGTTATTTTGCTGGCTCCCTATTGTCACATACATTGACTGGAATGTACTCACTGGGAAAATGGTAGACAATGTTCACTGATCTAAAATGAATTAGACAGAAAGTTAAAAATATGTTGACTTAAAATCAGTTTTTACATTGCAGGTCAAGAATTTTTTATCTTGTCCTCACACAAGCTGTGGTCATGACTCCTACCTGCTTGCAGTGAACCTGCAGTATATTTCACCTGAACCGCAACTGCTGCCATTGGTGTCATTCAGCTTCAATGACTCCTTAATGGATTATCTTTTCCATCAAAATTTCATTATTTATCACAATTCTGAAACATTTCAATCACTATGTTCAAAGTGAAAAAGCATTCATTCATCTCATTCTGTGGATTCCAACATGGAGGAGAACCTTCAGGGATATGGGAGGAATTGAGACACACATTATGAAAGAGCAACAACTGTTAGAAAACTAGTCTGTAAACTTTATTAACAATAAGCATTGCTATAGTGCTATATACTGCTTATAATTACAGAGGTAGAATTTTACTGTTAATCAATATGTTAGTCTTTGTTACACATATAGAATTAAAAGGGGGAAAAATCTTGCAAAGTGAATGTATATGCTACTACACAATGATACAATTTGAGACACATTATGAAAGAGCAACAACTGTTAGAAAACTAGTCTGTAAACTGTATTGATGTAAGGATGTAGAGGCTTGTCTCACTAGGGGTAAGATAGATACTGCCTACAGGAAAATTAAAGAAACCTTTGGAGAGAAGAGAACCACTTGTATGAATATCAAGAGCTCAGATGGCAACCCAGTTCTAAGCAAAGAAGGGAAGGCAGAAAGGTGGAAGGAGTATATAGAGGGTTTATACAAGGGCGATGTACTTGAGGACAATATTATGGAAATGGAAGAGGATGTAGATGAAGACGAAATGGGAGATAAGATACTGCGTGAAGAGTTTGACAGAGCACTGAAAGACCTGAGTCGAAAAAAGGCCCCGGGAGTAGACAACATTCCATTTGAACTACTGATGGCCTCGGGAGAGCCAGTCATGACAAAACTCTACCATCTGGTGAGCACGATGTATGAGACACGCGAAATACCCTCAGACTTCAGGAAGAATATAATAATTCCAATCCCAAAGAAATCAGGTGTTGACAGATGTGAAAATTACCAAACTATCAGTTTAATAAGTCACAGCTGCAAAATACTAACGCGAATTCTTTACAGACGAATGGAAAAACTGGTAGAAGCCAACCTCGGGGAAGATCAGTTTGGATTCCGTAGAAATGTTGGAACATGTGAGGCAATACTGACATTACGACTTATCTTAGAAGAAAGATTAGGGAAAGGCAAAACTACGTTTCTAGCATTTGTAGACTTAGAGAAAGCTTTTGACAATGTTAACTGGAATACTCTCTTTCAAATTCTGAAGGTGGCAGGAGTAAAATACAGGGAGCAAAAGGCTATTTACAGTTTGTACAGAAACCAGATGGCAGTTATAAGAGTCGAGGGGCATGAAAGGGAAGCAGTGGTTGGGAAAGGAGTAAGACAGGGTTGTAGCCTCTCCCCGATGTTATTCAATCTGTATATTGAGCAAGCAGTAAAGGAAACAAAAGAAAAATTCAGAGTAGGTATTAAAATTCATGGAGAAGAAGTAAAAACTTTGAGGTTCGTCGATGACATTGTAATTCTGTCAGAGACAGCAAAGGACTTGGAAGAGCAGTTGAACGGAATGGACAGTGTCTTGAAAGGAGGATATGAGATGAACATCAACAAAAGCAAAACGAGGATAATGGAATGTAGTCAAATTAAGTCGGGTGATGCTGAGGGAATTAGATTAGGAAATGAGACACTTAAAGTAGTAATGGAGTTTTGCTATTTAGGGAGTAAAATAACCGATGATGGTCGAAGTAGAGAGGATATAAAATGTAGACTGCCAATGGCAAGGAAAGCGTTTCTGAAGAAGAGAAATTTGTTAACATCGAGTATAGATTTAAGTGTCAGAAAGTCGTTTCTGAAAGTATTTGTATGGAGTGTAGCCATGTATGGAAGTGAAACATGGACGATAACTAGTTTGGACAAGAAGAGAATAGAAGCTTTCGAAATGTGGTGCAACAGAAGAATGCTGAAGATAAGGTGGGTAGATCACGTAACTAATGAGGTGGTATTGAATAGGATTGGGGAGAAGAGAAGTTTGTGGCACAACTTGACTAGAAGAAGGGATCGGTTGGTAGGACATGTTTTGAGGCATCAAGGGATCACAAATTTAGCATTGGAGGGTAGTGTGGAGGGTAAAAATCGTAGAGGGAGACCAAGAGATGAATACACTAAGCAGATTCAGAAGGATGTAGGTTGCAGTAGATACTGGGAGATGAAGAAGCTTGCACAGGATAGAGTAGCATGGAGAGCTGCATCAAACCAGTCTCAGGACTGATGACCACAACAACACACAACAACAAACTGTATTAACAATAAGCATTGCTATAGTGCTATATACTGCTTATGATCACAGAGGTAGAATTTTACTGTTAATCAATATGTTAGTCTTTGTTACACATATAGAATTAAAAGGGGGAAAAATCTTGCAAAGTAAATGTATATGCTACTACACAATGATACAATTTTGGTCCCAGCTTACTGTAATGGAAATGTATTATATCTTATTGCAAACTGATCTCTTTAAGAGTGTCCATGTACAAACTGGTATCAATGACCACAAGGCAGTTGCAACAACATCATTAACAAAATACTTTGTACAAAGTACAATTAAAATAAGTAGGAAGATTTACATGTTCACTAAAGTAGATAAAGAAGCAGTAGCAACACATCTCAAGGAGTAACTGGAAACATTTAGCTCCATGTAGGAGCATGTATGGGAACTTCGGCTGAAGTTTGGAGGAACAGTTGACCACACACTGGGCACTGTATACATATGCACCCAGTAAAACGGTTCATGATGGATAAGATCCTTATGGTATTCAGCTTCTATAAAAAGTCTACATGGGTGTAAAACATACTATAAGTGTATAGATACAGAAACTCTACAAACCATAGCAAAGTTTTATTGAATGACCCTCACAAAACACCAAGAAAGTCTACAACAATATTATGAAGAAAGAAAGTCTGGTCATGGATAAAGACCATCAGTGACACCAAAGTTAGTATTGGACACTAAAACTGAAACTGAAGGCTAAGCAGCAAGGCGAAAGCACATATGCTAACGTTGTCCTCAAATAATTCTCCACAGAAATTCAGAACTACTATCACTGTATTATTCTAATGCCATTCAATGATGATTGATACAGATATTAGTGTCAGTCGTATTAAGAACAGTTGAAATGGCTGAAACTGGACACAGCTCCAGGACCTTGTGGTATCCCTATTATATTCAACAGGATTTGCAGCTGAGTTATATTCTCTTTTAACTACAATATAACATGCATCCCTTGATTAAAAAAAAAAAGGAAAAAAAGCTGTTGCACAGTAATTGGAAGAAAGCAGAAGTTGCATCCTTCCACAAGAAGGCTAGCAGAAGTGAACCACAAAACTACTGATCACTATACTTGATATCCATCTATTAGAATCTTAGAATATATTCTGAGTTCAAATATAGTAAGGTATCTTCAACAGAATGACATGTCCCATATTAACTGGTATGAATTCTGGAAACATTTTTCATGCAACACCCAGCTTCTATTTCTTCATATATGACACCCTTAAAGTCATGGAGCAAGCCAGTCAGGTGTATGCAGTATTTCTTGATTTCTGAAATGCGTTAGACTCAGTACCACCCCAACACGTGTTAACAAAAGTGTGATCATATGGGGTGTCAAACAAAATTAGTGACGGGATGGACGATCTCCTGGAAGTGAGAATGAACATGTTATGTTGAAAGGAGGATCATCTACAAGTGTACAAGTAACTTCAGGCATTGCCACAGGGAAAAGTGTTGGGGACCTTGCAGTTTCTATAATATCATAGTATAATGTTGACACAGCAGACAGTATGAGTAGGAACCTCAGATATTTTGCACATGCAGTTTCTATGATAATGTTTTATCTCAAAACCTCTTCACAAATAATCAGTATCACCTTGATAAGTTTTCAGAGTAATGCTAATACTGACTACTTGTGTTGAATTGTTCAAAAATGTGAAACTAGGCACTTCTCAAAATGAAAAAAAAAAAAAAAAAAAAATGAAAAAATATAATAAAAAATATTTGATTGATGCATGAGTCCATAGTATTTTTCCAATAGTTCAATAAACACAACAGATATGCATAAAATAGGCTTTATTCATCAATAATATATTCTCCTCCACTAATTACAACAGTGTGCCAACTCTGGGATAATTTTCTGATTCTCTGACTATAGGAATCATGAGCTTTTGAGTTAAAGAACTCATCACACCAGGCTCGGAGCACATTTTCAACTGGAAAGGAAGTTCCTTGAATGTTGTTTAACAGAGAACAGAAAAGGTGGAAATCTGAAGGTGCAAGATCATGTGAATAAGGTGGGTGTGGAGTGACTTCCCAATCCATCTTCTGTACAGCATTTTTTCGCAGTATAGCAAAATGCAGATGGGTATTATTTTGGAGTAGTGTCACTTGATGCAGTCTTCCTGGTCACTGTTCCTGGGTTGTAGCTGCAAGATTCTTGGCAATCAATGTCAGCAATGATGGTTACATCAGGGGGAAGCAATTTGTAGTCCATCACACTGCCGCTGTTCCACTAGATGCATAACATTATCTTTTTTGTGGATGCACACAGATCTTTGCACAGGGAATCACTGCTTCATTTGGGCTCAGTCCTACCTTTTTTCAATCATGTTGGCATAAAGGCACCGTTTCTCATCACCAGTAATGATACATGATAGAAATGGTTGATGCTCTTCATGAGCTAACACACGACAAGCAAGCAGACATGTACATGTAGCCACCCAGTGATTTTTGTGATTTGGCTTAGAGCTTGCAGCACCCATACACCCAATTCTTTAATCTTTCCACTTGCTTGCAAATATTCCACAATGGTGGAATGATCACAGTTCATCCCATTTGCCAGATGGCATGTATCATTGTGGATTAATGTATTTAAACAGTCTTCATCAAATCCCAAAAATCTTCCTGAATGTGGAGAGTCACTAGTGTCAAAATGATCCTCCTTAAAATAAGAAAACCATTTTGTTGCCATGCTCTATCCAATGACATTATCCCCATACATGGGGCAAATGTTTCTGACTGCCTCCCCTGCTGACATTTCTCTACTGAAGTGAAAACAGAAGAATACGTCAAACATGTCTCAATTTCTCCACTTGGTACTCCATTTTCTAGTATCCAGGGCTCCACTCACTATCTCCACATGACAAGAGGACAAAATTTATAGTCAGAAAGCAACAGCAATATACAAATAAAAATTTACAATTGATAAATAAACCCGTAGCACATGAAATACAAACATGCAAAACAAAAATGCCACAAACTTATGCCCCAACCTAAAAGTATCCTATGACTACAGCATTAATGAGTCAGAACTAGAATAAGTTAACTTGTACAAGTCAATGAGAGTAACAGTCTGTAGAACTATGAAATGGAATGATCAAACCTGCTCATTGGGTGGTGAGACAGTTGACAGTCTCTAGTTTATTGGTAGCAATTAAGAACAAAGGGATAGTGCAGACAGTCTATGAATGAGATTGCTTACAAAACATAAGTGCTCAAATATGTGTGACCCATGCCAAATTGTGCTGAGGCCTATCAGTACAGTCAAAACAAGGAACACTTTGTACACTGTGATTGTAATGTAAATACTATTATTGTTCCAAGTTGACCAGTTTCAACAATCTTATACTGCCACCATCTGATCGTATGGAACATGGCAATTTTGTTGATTGGTTGATTCGCTGGGAGGGGACCAAACAGTGGGGTCACTGGTCCTATCAGATTAGGGAAGGATGGGGAAGGAAGTCGGTGATGCCCTTTCAAAGGAAACATCCTAGCATTTGCCTGAAGCAATTCAGGGAAATCATGGAAAATCTAATTCAGGATGGTTGGAAGCAAGTTTGAACCGTAATCCTCCCAAATGCAAGTCCAGGGTGCTAACCACTGTACCACCTCACTCAGTCAGTCAGTAACAAATTCCATAAGGTCAGATGATGGCAGCATAACATTATTGAAAGTGGTCATCTTGCAACAATAAAAGTGTCTACACTGTGATCATGGTGCACAAAGTGTGTTCATTTACAAAATGTCACCTATTTGTTTGACACATGCATGATGTTGATGGTGGAATACCTAAACTGGCAGACACTAAAAGGCAGATACAAACTATCCCATAAAAGTCTACTTACTAAATTTGAGCTTTAAATGAGGAATCTAGGAGTACATTACAACATCCTACACATTACTTCTTTACAGATTGCAGATATTAGACTAACTACAGTGCACACCGTGGCATTTAAGCTATAATTATTCTGACATTCCATGTTGTTGTTGTGTTATTCAGTGCAAAGACAGTTCTGGTACAACTTTTAACACTAATGTGTTTAGTGTTAGCCATTTAATCTATCCCAACACTCTTCAAACTGATGATTCCTTCATGTCTTACGAGATGCCCTATCAACTAATTTCTTCTTTTCATCAAGTTGTGCATAAATTTCCTTTTTGCACAGTTTTATTCAGTACCTCTTTATTAACATGATGTTAATCAGAACCACCACAGCTGTTACAATGTACGTTTACAATGACGCAACAGGCTTTGATCAATGAACATCATCAGGTCATACCGGTGTGCACAGCATGCCATACTGCCTGCACTCACTGCTTGCTGCGCTTCTAGCAGACAACCGGCACAGTGTTCTTGTGATAGTCATGTTCCAGGATTTGTCTTTAGTGTTACGTAAGACAATTAGACTTCTAGAGTCATTATATTGCCACCTCTCCCTGGAGGCACCACCTTATCGTAGCACTGTCCGTGCAGGTGGGAGAGTTTGCGTGTTCCTGTGATGCTGAGAGCTATACCGGTGGTAGCGTAGCTACTGGCAGGTTCAACCTAGCCGGTCAGGTCTCAGCAGAGGAGCCAGACGAAGTGTGCCTCACAATGACCTACCGTCCTTTCCTCCCTTTCCCTTCCAGTCCCTTCCCTTTCCTTCTTCCCTTCTGTCAGTCTCTTCATCGGTGTAGGAGGTGGGTAATATCGATAGGTAAACACTCACGGCTTCTGTACCAATGAAGCAAGGCACCTGTAATGTGCCTTAAGGGCATATGTCAGGATACTTCCAGTGGCATATGGCCATTCACTGCATCCCCTGCCTCTTGCCAGTTGTATCGGCCCTACGATCCACTGCCAACCAGAGGCAGGGGACAAGAGAGTGGATCTGCATCTGCGCAACTGCTTGTCCACTTTAAATACCTTCACGCACAGATGACTCTGGCAAAGTTTCAATGGACTATGAGCATTGAAAGTCCTGCGGCGATGGAGTACTGATGGTGAGGCAAGGGTTTGGTGTACCTGAACCTTAGTTGGTGCTCTGCACGTTAGGCGGTCAGACGGTGATGGTCGTTCTGGTACTCGTGAGAGATGGGAGGACTGGTTCGGCAGCTCATCAGATGACAAAGCAGCCCTATTTAGGATCGCTCTGCTTTCCCTAATCCAGGGAGGGGCCTAGAAAAGGTGGCCTAAACATAGCCCGTCTCAACCCAGCACAAGTGGCAAACTGCGGTCACTTGTTCACTAACATATGCGGTCAAAAAAAATAATAAAATAAACAGTTACCTTAAATATCTAATGATTGGAGTCTGGAACGTCCGTACTTTACAGGATAACGACCATAATCAGTGCCCGGAGAAAAAGACAGGACTTATCGCAAGGGAATTGGCTAGATATAACATCGACATTACCGCCATAAGTGAAACACATCTTAGTGACTCTGGACAGTTATGTGAACCGCTCGGAGGTTATACATACTGCTGGAGTGGAAAATCATCCACTGAAAGGGCGGAAAGTGGGGTAGGCTACGCCATACGCAATAAATTGGCATGTTCACTAACAGAGCTCCCAAAAGGTATCAGTGACAGAATAATAACACTCAGACTTCACCTGGAATCCAAGAAATATCTTCACTTGATCAATGTATACGCACCTACATTGCCATCTCTGGATGAAGAGAAGAACAAGTTCTACCAAGACCTCCGACATGTCCTTAGGGATATTCCTTCTGCAGATAAACTTCTGTTACTTGGTGATTTTAATGCTAGTGTTGGGAATGATTTCAATGCTTGGAATGGAGTCCTCGGTCGCCATGGGATTGGAAAATGCAACTCGAATGGTTTGGATCTTCTAACTCTATGTGCCGAGTTTGAACTCTGTCTGACAAATACATATTTTCGTCTGCCTGAAAAATATAAAATGACATGGATGCATCCACGATCTAAACACTGGCACCTTCTGGATTATGTGATAGTACGGAAAAAAGATCTTGGTGACGTACTGGTCACACGTGCAATGAGAGGCGCTCAGGGATGGACAGACCATCGACTCGTGAGGTACAAATTAAAGATAACTTTGAAGGCACCACGCCGAGTTTCACACAAAATACCAACAAAATTGTCCTGCAAAATCTTGGCCAATGATCAGACTATGAGAGCAAAACTGGATGAAAAATTTGGTGTCGATGGCCTTTTGATATCTGAATCTGCCCCTGTAGATGAACAGTGGAGTGCATACGCTAGCAGACTGCGTGGCTGTGCTTCAGAAGTCTTGGGAAAGCCTCAGAAGAAGTGCCAGGACTGGTTTGACGACTCAGATCCAGAGATCAGAAAGCTAATTAATGATTTCAGAACCTCTCTTTGCACCCCTGATGATAACAAGCGTAGAGCAGCACATTACAATCTGAAAGTGAAGGTACGTGCTCTCAAAGACAGTTGGTGGGCAAATAAAGCAAATGAAATACAGTTATATGCCGACACACACCAAACGGGCAGATTCTTTGAGTCCCTGAAAACTATCTTTCATCCAAGAGTTGGGAAGATAGCATCAGTCTATAACAAAGATAAAAGTTGTCAGCTGACACAACAGAGTGACATCCTGTCTCGGTGGGCGGAACATTTTAATGACGTTCTCAATCCCGACCATCAGACAACCGATATTCCATACATAGAAGCACTTGAAGACCTGCCAGTTGAGGAACAACTTGCGGATGCCCCTTCCTACGATGAATTCATTTCAGCACTGGCTAAGCTGAAAAATGACAAAACAGCAGGATTAGATAACTTGCCATCAGAGCTATATAAATATGGGAGGCCAAACATCAAGAAACCATTGTTTGCTCTGATCTTAAGGATTTGGGAGTATGAAATGATTCCACAAGACTGGAAAGATGCTTGTATTTCCAAGATCTATAAAGGCAAGGGTGACATATCAGACTGCAGCTCCCACAGGGGCATTTCTTTTCTCTCAGCAGCGGGAAAAGTCCTTGCCCACATAATTAACACCCGGTTAACACACTTTGCAGAAAAACTGCTACCAGAGACCCAGTGTGGCTTTCGCCCAAACAGGGGCACAGTGGATGCCATATTTGTTGTCAAACAAATGCAAGAGAAAAGCTTAGAGCAACATCGGCCTTTGTTCATGTGCTTTGTAGACCTGGAAAAAGCTTTTGATCATGTCCCACGGGAAGCTCTCTGGATCATACTAAAGAAAACTGGGTGCCCTGACAAAATTGTCAGTTTGATTTAGCAGTTTCATGAAAACATGATGGCAAAAATCCGCCATGAGGACAAGCTCTCAGAACAGTTTCCCGTGACATGTGGTGTAAAACAAGGCTGTGTTCTGGCTCCCACACTCTTCTCACTTTACTTCACAGTTGTTATGAGAGACGCGACCAAAGCCTGTAGTAATCAAATTAGTCTCGACACAAGGACAGACAAAAGTGTCTTCAACATCTCTCGCCTCAGAACAAAAAGTCGCGTAACCAAACTATCCATCTTAGAGATTCTCTATGCGGATGATGTATGCATGATGGCTAATTCTTGCGAAACTCTTCAGACTTACATAAATCTGCTAAATGCCTCCTGCAGAAGATTTGGCTTAGCCATTAGCAGCACTAAGACGCAAGTTCTCAAACAGCCACTTAGAGGTCTTAATGAAGATGACTCCAGTATTGAGATAAATAACAAACCCTTGCAAAATGTGTCAAAGTTAAAATACCTGGGAAGCCAAATTAGAAGTGACAACAGCCTGACAACGGAAATCGCAGCGCGTATAGCCAGCGCAGCCTCAGCCTTCGGCAAGCTTAATGACCGAGTATGGAAATCACATGATCTCAAACTACAAACAAAAATTTCAGTCTACAAAGCAGTAGTATTATCCACCTTACTCTATGCCTCGGAAACCTGGTGCTGTTACAAAGCTGACATTAAGAAGCTAGATAAATTTCATCTTCGATGTCTGAGATCAATTCTGCGCATCAAATGGGAAGACCGTGTCCCAAACACGGAGATTTTGCACCACGTGAAACTGGCTGGTATTGAAGCTTTAATAATGAAACATCAACTGAGATGAAGTGGTCACATAGTACGCATGGATGACAGTAGGCTACCTAAAGCGGTGTTCTACTCGCAGCTCTCTTGTGGGAAGAGGAGGAAAGGTGGTCAACACCTGCGATATAAAGACACCATTAAACGCCACCTTGCAGCCTGTGGCATCCCAAGCAACCGTTAGGAGGAGCTAGCATTGCGCCGATCGGAGTGGTGATCAACTGTACATAAGAGCATCGAACAATTCGAGCAAAAGCGTCTAATGAACCTGGATGCTAAAAGAGAGCTCCGAAAATCTCAGCTCAAGCCTGTCTACACGTATGCTTACAACTCTGCTGGTCAACTTCACTGTGCTCCATGAAACAGGATATTCAAAGCGAAATTTGGATTCGCGAGCCACATTTGAGCCTACCACAACAAGGACAGAGAAGACTGATGGAGTCGCTGTCGCCGGACATGGCGAGGAGGACATCATCATCATCATATTGCCACAGAGTTGTGAGAGTCCACTACACGCAACAAGCGGCTACACGGGTAGCAGGGGTTGTGTGGCGTGGGCTGGGCGGTTTTTTAGGTTAGATGGCCTTGGGCAAGTACAGAAAGGGCAACAGCCTCTACGAGTGCGGGGCAAAGTCAGGACATGCGGGGACCAAGCAGCAATCGGTATTGTAATTGTAAACTGTCGAAGCTGCGTTGGTAAAGTACCGGAACTTCAAGCGCTGATAGAAAGCACCAAAGCTGAAATCGTTATAGGTACAGAAAGCTGGCTGAAGCCAGAGATAAATTCTGCTGAAATTTTTACAAAGGCACAGACGGTGCTTAGAAAGGATAGATTGCATGCAATCGGTGGTGGAGTGTTCGTCGCTGTTAGTAGTAGTTTATCCTGTAGTGAAGTAGAAGTGGATAGTTCCTGTGAATTATTATGGGTGGAGGTTACACTCAACAACCGAGCTAGGTTAATAATTGGCTCCTTTTACCGACCTCCCGACTCAGCAGCATTAGTGGCAGAACAACTGAGAGAAAATTTGGAATACATTTCACATACATTTTCTCAGCATATTATAGTCTTAGGAGGAGATTTCAATTTACCAGATATAGAATGGGACACTCAGATGGTTAGGACGGGTGGTAGGGACAGAGCATCGAGTGACATTATACTGAGTGCACTATCCGAAAATTACCTCGAGCAATTAAACAGAGAACCGCCTCGTGGAGATAACATCTTGGACCTACTGATAACAAACAGACCCAAACTTTTCGACTCTGTATGTGCAGAACAGGGAATCAGTGATCATAAGGCCGTTGTAGCATCCCTGAATATGGAAGTTAATAGGAATATAAAAAAAGGGAGGAAGGTTTATCTGTTTATCAAGAGTAATAGAAGTCAGATTTCAGACTACCTAACAGATCAAAACTAAAATTTCTGTTCCGACACTGACAATGTTGAGTGTTTATGGAAAAAGTTCAAGGCAATCGTAAAATGCGTTTTAGACAGGTACATGCCGAGTACAACTGTGAGGGACGGGAAAAACCCACCGTGGTACAACAACAAAGTTAGGAAACTACTGCAAAAGCAAAGAGAGCTTCACTGCAAGTTTAAACGCAGCCAAAACCTCTCAGACAAACAGAAGCTAAACGATGTCAAATTTAGCGTAAGGAGGGCTATGCGTGAAGCGTTCAGTGAATTCGAAAGTAAAATTCTATGTACCGACTTGACAGAAAATTCTAGGAAGTTCTGGTCTTACGTTAAATCAGTAAGTGGCTCGAAACAGCATATCCAGACACTCCGGGATGATGAAGGCATTGAAACAGAGGATGACAAGCGTAAAGCTGAAATACTAAACACCTTTTTCCAAAGCTCTTTCACAGAGGAGGACCGCACTGCAGTTCCTTCTCTAAATCCTCGCACAAATGAAAAAAATAGCTGACATCGAAATAAGTGTCCAAGGAATAGAAAAGCAACTGAAATCACTCAACAGAGGAAAGTCCACTGGACCTGACGGGATACCAGTTCGGTTCTACACAGAGTACGCGAAAGAACTTGCCCCCCTTCTAACAGCAATGTACCTCAAGTCTCTAGAGGAACGTCAGGTTCCAAATGATTGGAAAAGAGCACAGGTAGTCCCAGTCTTCAACAAGGCTCGTTGAGCAGATGCGCAAAACTATAGACCTCTATCTCTGACGTCGATCTGTTGAAGAATTTTAGAACATGTTTTTTGCTTGAGTATCATGTCATTTTTGGAAACCCAGAATCTACTATGTAGAAATCAACATGGATTCCGGAAACAGCGATCGTGTGAGAACCAACTCGCTTTATTTGTTCATGAGACCCAGAAAATATTAGATACAGGCTCCCAGGTAGATGCTATTTTTCTTGACTTCCGGAAGGCGTTCGATACAGTTCCACACTGTCACCTGATAAACAAAGTAAGAGCCTACGGAATATCAGACCAGCTGTGTGGCTGGACTGAAGAGTTTTTAGCAAACAGAACACAGCATGTTGTTATCAACGGAGAGACGTCTACAGACGTTAAAGTAACCTCTGGCGTGCCACAAGGGAGTGTTATGGGACCATTGCTTTTCACAATATATATAAATGACCTAGTAGATAGTGTCGGAATTTCCATGTGGCTTTTCGCGGATGATGCTGTAATATACAGAGAAGTTGCAGCATTAGAAAATTGTAGCGAAATGCAGGAAGATCTGCAGCGGATAGGCACTTGGTGCAGGGAGTGGCAACTGACCCTTAACATAGACAAATGTAATGTATTGCGAATACATAGAAAGAAGGATCCTTTATTGTATGATTATACGATAGCGGAACAAACACTGGTAGCAGTTACATATGTAAAATATCTCGGAGTATGCATGCGGAATGATTTGAAGTGGAATGATCATATAAAATTAATTGTTGGTAAGGCGGGTACCAGGTTGAGATTCATTGGGAGAGTCCTTAGAAAATGTAGTCCATCAACAAAGGAGGTGGCTTACAAAACACTCGTTCGACCTATACTTGAGTATTGCTCATCAGTGTGGGATCCGTACCAGATCGGGTTACGGAGGAGATAGAGAAGATCCAAAGAAGAGTGGCGCGTTTCGTCACAGGGTTATTTGGTAACCGTGATAGCGTTACGGAGATGTTTAACAAACTTAAGTGGCAGACTCTGCAAGAGAGGCGCTCTGCATCGCGGTGTAGCTTGCTCGCCAGGTTTCGAGAGGGTGCGTTTCTGGATGAGTTATTGAATATATTGCTTCCCCCTACTTATACCTCCTGAGGAGATCACGAATGTAAAATTAGAGAGATTACAGCGTGCACGGAGGCTTTCAGACTGTCGTTTTTCCCACGAATCATACGCGACTGGAACAGGAAAGGGAGGTAATGACAGTAGCACGTAAAGTGCCCTCCGCCACACACCGTTGGGTGGCTTGCGGAGTATAAATGTAGATGCAGATGTAGATGTAGAATTTTTGATGAGGGTCATTGGCAGTGTAACCGGGTGATGTTAACTCAATGAGACTGCTCATGATATAATAAATGTATAATAATATACCTACTGTGGATCTTACTAATATTAACAAGATATGCCTGTGGAGCTCATGATCATCAAGGTTACCCCCTCATAAGTTACTCAACCTACCCATCAAATTTTCAGAATTCTTCTGTAGCATTCCATTTCAACAGTTTCTATTTACTTCTTGCCTGGACTGCTTGTACTTTTAAAGTGTACACTACACAAAAATTCCTTCAGATGAGGTTTCCGAACATTTAAATTAATATTCAGTGATTGCAAGTTACTCTTTTTCACAAATGTTTTTCATGCTATAGCCAGTTGCATTTCATATCCTCTCTACTGCAGCCAGTATCACTTTTTTTGCTGCCTAAGTAAGAAAACATGACTATTACTATTTTGTGTAATTTCTTCAGCATCACTTAGTTTAATTCTATTACATACCATTTCCTTGTTTTACTATTAATGAGTTTATCTTACAGCTCCTTTTCAAAACACTATCCATTCCATTCAACTGCTCTTCCAAGTGTTTTACTGATTCTGACAGAATAACATCATCAGAAAACCTATTAAGTTTTTATTTCTTCTCCATTCCCTCTCTCTTCTTTGGTTTTCTATACTATTTTCTCAATGTATAGATTCAATAACCTATGAGATTGACTACAACTGTCTCACTCTCTTCTCAACCACTGCTTCCTTTTCATGTCCATTGAGTCTCATAAACGCAGTCTGGCTTCTGGACAGTTATAGACAACATTTTGGTCCCTCTATTTCATTCTTGCTACTTCCAGAATTTCAAAAAGTGCAGTCTAGTCAACATTTTCAAAAATGAAACTTCCTGGCAGATTAAAACTGTGTGCCCGACCGAGACTCGAACTCAGGACCTTTGCCTTTCGCAGGCAAGTGCTCTACCAACTGAGCTACCGAAGCACGACTCACGCCCGGTACTCACAGCATTACTTCTGCCAGTACCTCGTCTCCTACCTTCCAAACTTTACAGAAGCTCTCCTGCGAACCTTGCAGAACTAGCACTCCTGAAAGAAAGGATGTTGCGGGAAAAAACTCGGAACATAGCGTTGGCCATATTCACAAACATCACTAACAGTCTTGCCAGTCAGATTTTCATAGTACATTGAAATTCTGCTACATTCGAAGATGAACAATACAGAATTTGTATTTATTTCGTTGGATAATGTATGAAAATGCAGTGGTCAAAACTCTGGGCGAAGAAAAAAAAAAGGTTTTGGCGCCAGTATTTATCTTTGTGCCCACAAAGCATGCTTTTGTAGCGCTACGTATATTCGACGGCAGAAGTTAGTTGTGGCGGCACCTACCAACATTTTTCAGAACTTCCGCTTGCTTTGCACTCGATTCTAAGCCGCAGTCGGTTTTTTGGATTACAGGAACCGGAAAAAAAGTGCGGCTTAGATTCGAGTAAATACGGTAGCATGGAGAGCTGCATCAAACCAGTCTCAGGACTGAAGACCACAACAACAACAACATTGTATCGCCCCTTCTCTAATCCAATTGTGGGTTCTACTAAAAATAACGTCTTAGGATGGTTCACCATTTGCACCTGGTAAGGTCCCTCATATTTTTGGAAAAACTCTCTTTCTTCAGAGTCAAGCTGTGAAGATAATGTTTTATAAGTACCAGATCATCAACTTGGTACTGAGGTTCCACAGCCTTTTTGTTATGCTTACTTACTCTTTGTAGCGCATTTCCAATTAAATTTTTAGAAACTATTTCCTGATTTACTTTGTAGTTGTTCGGGCCAATTACAACACTTAATCAGAGGTAAAGGTTTGCCTATAACAACTGAAGGTGTCAACCTGGTCGATAAATTGGGTAATTCATTTAGGATAAGTTCAAAGTCCTTTTGTGCAATAGTACAGAGGATCTCCAAAGGCAACTAGAAGAGCTGTTGGCTTGTAATAGGTTGCTGGAAGGTGAGCTGCAGGCACAGCCCACACGCACAGACTCTGCACATGATGAGTCAGCCCATAAAAATTCACCCACACAAAACAGTGCCACACCACTGCCCTTCACCACTGCTGGAGCGGCTACCAGCACTCGACGTGTGTTGGTTAAGCTGTCCCCTTTTGGCCCCATGACCCCTTCATGTGGCCATCCAGCTGGCAGCACTCAGCAAACACATCAACCAGTTCAAATGCTCATGGCAAGAGGGTAGTAGACATCACAGCAGCAGCAGACCAGGCAAAGGTGGCGCGGATTACACAGCCAGCACTGCAGGAACAACTACTCTAATGGTATCCCACTGCCATCAGAGAAGACTCCAAGCACCGACTGCTGGTATCATGCCCATTTTGCCAGTGCACCCTTTGCTCGCACCCAAATGCCAGCTGTGACCAAACATTGACACACCCGGCTGCATCTTTTGTGGCAGAACAGAATGGGGGTGTGATGTACCTGGTAGACACTGGGTTGGATTTATCGATTTGTCCCAAAATCATGTTAAAAGATCATAGGAAGGCTGAATCACTGTGCCAAACTAAAAAAAAAAAAAAACAATTCTGCCATAAAAACTTACGCGTTCATTCTCAGAATGTGGATTTTCGACTGTGCCACACATTCGCATCGAGGTTCACTCACAAGATGACCCTGGGTCCAGATTTCCTCAGACACTACCAGCTGCTTGCAGACATTACAGACACCACTATGACGGGTCTGAAGATAGCAGGACAGCAACAGCAGGCTGCCCTCTTCACTGTTAAACTTGTGGCATGCTCACGACCATTCATAGATGTTCTAAACAAATTTCTGGAGTTAACTCGGCCATCTGAGGCACCAGGGGCCGTCAAGCTTCGAACGCTCCACCATATTATCACTATCACCAGTCCCCCCATCTCGAGTCACCCACATTGCCTTTCACCCGCCAGGCTCACAGCTGCAAAGGCTGAGTTTGAGGCAATGTTGCAACAAGGCATCGTCCAACCATTGAGTAGCCCGTGGTCTTCCATCTTACATTTGGTGCCCAAAAAGGACAATTTCTGGCGCCCATGTTGGGACTACCATACACTAAATTTAAGGACAGTGCCAGACAGATATCCAGTGCCACATCTGCTACGCTTTAGCCATGGCTTGGTGTATGTTCTGTGTTTAGTAAAATCGACTGCTTGAAGGCATAGATGCAGATCCTCTTGGTACCTGAGGACATAGAAAGAAAAATGATTACCACTCCCTTCGGGCTCTTTGAGAGCATGTTCGTGACTTTCAGCCTTATGAATTCTACCCAGGTTTGGCAGTATTCCCTGGATGGCGTCTTGCGATGGTTACCATGCTGATTCACGTAACTGGCCAATGTTCTCGAAGATGTCTGAAATCCACTGCAGCCACCTGACAACTGTTTTCTGGCACCTCAGTGAAGCTGGTATAGTGATGAATTCATTGAAATGTGTATTCAGTGTCAATGAGATTGAGTTTTTCGGTCACCTAATAACCCATAACAAATCCACACCTCTGCTGGACAAAGTGGAGGCGATCCTGGAGATGCCACATCCAGAGACTCACAAAGGCCTATGTTGTTATTTCGGGATGGTCAACTTCTACCAGCGCCATCTGTGTAATGCTGCTGTGGTCCTCGAACCTGTGACTGCAGAGCAACATGGTCCCATGGCAAAAGAAAGGGCTCCCATTACCTGGACTCACGAAATGAAATGGAGCAGTTTTATTGCATCTAAATGGTGCCTCAGCGAAGTGGTGCTTCTTGCTCATGCAATAGACAACGTAGAGTTAGCCGTTGTTTTGGATGCCAGCCAGACCACTATCAATGCAGTGCTTCGACAATTCGTTGAAGACAACTGGCAGCCACTCGGCTTCTCCTCACAAAAGTCGTCAGCTGTACAGTGCTCTTGGAGTGTGTATGACCATAATATGACCGTAACTGCTCACCATGTATCAGGCAGTGAAACACTTCCATTCATTGGTAGAAGCCCACCCCTTCATTATCTTCACTGACCACAAACCTATAACACATATTTTCTGAACGAACAATGTCAACTGTTCACTGTGTCAATTACAGCAGTTGGAGTATATGTCCCAGTTCACAGAGCACATCTGACATAGGATGGACATAGGATGGACATAGGATGGACAACACCTTCGCTAACTGCTTCTCTCATGATTTTGCAGTCGTCTCCTCTGTGGTGAACTATGAGGACATCACATAAGACCAGGAGGGCAATGGAAAACTGGACAGTTTCCAACAAAATTCCTCCAGTGGCCTATGTCTAGAACTGGTGCCCATCCGCAGCTCCTTCTGAAAGATTTGGTGTGCAGTTACGACAGACATACATTGCCTGTTTCTTCTGAAAAAATTCTGGTGCAGCACTTTCAGCTCTGTCCATGGGTCGAACACTACAGTGTCACTTATGGCAGCACTTTTCATCTGGCCTGGACTATGGAAGGACTGCCCTCAGTGAGCACGTGCCTGCACAGCATGCCAGCATTCCAAAGTCAGGAGACCCATCCAAACACCCAGTGGTGCCTTCCCTGACACGACATGTCGGACGGACATGGTTGGCCTGCTTCCTCCATCCCTAGGCAAGCACTACCTCCTTAATATGGTGGACTGCTTCACCTGTTGGCTGGAGGCAGTGCCCATGGCAGATATCACCACCAAGACAGTCACTACTGCCTTTCTTGACATCTGGGTGGTGCACTTCGGCTGACCCAGCCACATAACTACGGACCGTGGCTACTAGTTCGACTGGGCACTGTTCAAACACATCACCTGACTGTGTGGCACATGGCTACAATGGGCAACAAGCTACCGTCTGGCATTTAACAGCATGGTCAAGCAGCTTCATCAGCCAGTGAAGGTGTCCCTCATATGTCACAAAACCACTTGGATGGAAGCACTACTGCTCATACTCCTCAGCCTGTGAGTGACAAAGAAGGAAGAGATCAGTGTCTCACCCGCAGACTTCATGTACAGTCACCGGCTCACCATTCGCATAGAATTTATGGAGGAAATATCACTGCCACATGACACCTCGGGCCCACCACTAGCAGAATGCCTGTCCAGTCACATGGCTGACCTCTAACCACACCCACCGCTGTGGTGTGACACCAGCAAAGTCTTTGTCCATGCAGACCTACAGCAATGAATGCATGTGATGCTGTGCAAAGATGCAGTACATCCAAAACTTTGGCCACACTACTCACGACGACACTGTGTGATAACTCGCTGTGGGAAGACATTGGAGATGGAGTGATAGGGTCAAACCAGATTATATCTGGACAGAACCCACTGCTGCACACTTCTTTCACCTAATGGAGGACATATTAATGGACAACACTCTGCACACTACCGGCCAGGCAGAGCTCGCCCCAGCAGTTTCCAGTGACTCATGAATGCCACCAGCTGTCACCGAGGAGCCACATGCACCCCAGCCTACCCCCGCCCCACCCAGACAGCCACCTGGATTGTGCCCCACACAGGTGCACTGGCCAACCCAACTGTAGTAGCCAGTGGACTACATCACACCCGCTTGCTGCTTTGTGCCCTTCAATTTCCTGTGCTGTGTCATAATCACACCACGATGCACACAGTAGCCCACACGCACAGTGCCCGCTGCCTTCCGTTGAGATCCTATATCTGGCGGGCCACCCCTCCAGCTGATAACAAATCTCCAGTCAAGCTCCAGACACTGCTACCCTTCTCACCGGCTGTTTGCCCATCGCAGCACCAGGAATCATTGTCACGAGTCTCCGCCTCCGCCATATTGGGCATTGATACCAGACTGACTCCTTCGCTGGTTCCCGCATTGAATACCCGTTGAGCTCTGGACCCCACATCCTGTGCCACTGGGTGTGTCCACCACAGCTCCAGAAGCTGCATTTGAGCCCCAACAACATCATGTTTTTGTGCGTATTAAACTCTCCACAGTCTCTGCTGCCACAAGAGCTGGGATCAGATCAAGTGCTGCGTCATGCTTCTGCATCAGGTTTGTCAAACAAAAAAACAGTGTTTTATGACAAGTACATCTCCATGAATGCTTTGTTTACTTCTTTTACTATGGTTAATCAGACCTTGTGTATGAATTCAGTGTTAGGAACTGTGCATCTTCACCAACGCTTCATTTCGTATCACTCATAGCAGTTAACCAGAGTTTGTTTGAAAACCATTAATGAGGTTTATTGAAAGTTAAACAGTAGTGCACTGGCCGTATAACTGTGTATTATTATAGGGTCATGAACAGTGAAACTGAAGTACTTGTGAAACGCAACTGTGTGCCTGTCACCTACATTATTTACAGAAGTCAATGTTGGAATCCACAACCCATTTTTCAGCCAGTGTAGTAATGCAGTATGTCATCACCAAGGGCAACAAATGAAGAAATAAATAAAGCAGGCGGAACTGCTACAACAGCAACACACCCCTGTATGCCCCACCAGCTGATCGTGACATCAAACACTGCTGCCTTCACACTAATGCTGATGTCATGTACCGCCCCACTGCACTTGCACAGATATCAGCACAAATGTGCAAAGCACAAACATATTCTGGCTGCAAATGCACCAACAAGCTCCATTCCCCAAAGGGGGATGTGTGTGGCAGTCTCAGATAGCATTTACTGCAGATGACACAGTCAATGGGCCAACATTTGTTTTCACATGCCCCCATGCAAAAGTACCATTAGCCCAAAGCTCGGCAACAATGCAGCACCGAAGGGTGTGCAGGCCACAAAGATACCAGTGCAAGCTAGCCAATGTTACTCAATGGATGCCTGCATCATTCTGTGACCTTGCCAACTGTGGTGCACGTGGATCAACCACAGCCTGCACTCCCCACCTTCGCATACACAAATTGGACAGCCACCACTCATTTGCTACGTTTCTGACACCCATGAATTAAATGGCAACTGTGTTAGTGAAAGAACGTTTGCACATTTATGTGGACACATTGTGTTCCATGGCCACAAGTCTGTCATGTGCACTCGATCACCAAGGAGTGTATACCCTCCAAGATTTCAGTTTGAATCTGGAGCTCACGACCAATAAATTGCATTCATAATCCATATCTTCCCCTGGAAATGTTTATAGTAAAATGTAATAAAAGCCAAGAAGTGTAATGGCACTTAATCTATCTACATGTAAATTTTATAGGTGTGGAAAGGTATTCTTGTTTTTGGCATGCAAACACAAAATAACTTCTCATTCATACAACTGATTGTTAAATATTGTATATTAGCTGCAAGGTAATGTTTCACTTTGTTAGTGACATCTGGATAGTTGGGCAGTGGGCTGCAGCCAGTGGCCAATGCTCAGACTGCGGGAGTAACAGGCAGCTAATTACATCACTATCCAATGTCCACAAATCTAAAAGGGGCTCTCAAAGATAACTGTAGCCATAAAGCCAACATATTTATTGTGATAAAAGTGAATTTAGAGTATTTAAACAGTAGAGAATATGAAGGGAAACCGAGAAAGACCTAAAAGTAAGAAATTAAAAGGAACCTAGGCATTCATACACATATACTGATCACTGTAGTCTCATAAAAAGAAAAAATGAAAAAAGAATCTTGTTTGGCTGATACAATACTATGAAGATCTAACAAGGAGCTTTCCACCTCTGAACAAGAGTGGACAAAGAGAACAGTTACATGAGAGAAACTGGAAAACTGAATTACAAGATACAGGAGTTTCTAATGAAAGTGATCAGTGGACCACTTCCACTACATGCTGAACAAATCAATAGACTCCATAAATGTACTAAATAACAGGATGAGTTTGAATTGTACTCTCACATTTTGTTTAGTTTCATTACATACACAAAATAGTTTTGTACACTCACACACAGAATATATGTTCAAATAAGAATCTAGCATAAAAATAGTAATTTAATTACGGTACTTTTAAAATACCAGTAACATAATTATTTTACATATATTGGATTTATTTCAAAATCTGGTGTTCCAACTGTAATTACATTTTAAGTCATTGACACTAAAATTTTTAGTTATAAACTATCAAACCAACTTCAGAAAAGATAATTGTCAAGTAACTCATTTGTTCTGTAAAGGACTTTCTTCATTTTATTTTTCTTCTTCTTTTTGTAAGATTAATTAATATGAAGATCAATTAGTAACAACAGTTTGCTGTGTAATTGTTATCTTCTACCAATGCTCTCTATTCAGGCCATCCTCCTTGCATTTACCACAATGCTCCTTTATTTTGTTGATGTGGTCATTCCAGGAACATAATGGTCTGCCACATATATGCTGTCAGGCAGTTTCCATTCAAAAATTTTCTTTGGCCATCTATAATCTGGCATTCTCAATTAATGTTCATACAATCTTAATTATATTCTTTCAGTTCTATCTATCACTGTTTTGTTTGTCCTCATACTAGCTCTTACTTTGTAATTAATACCCCCCCCCCCCCTCGATATCCTAATGCCCCTTTGTAAATAATCCATTACCACAGCTAATAGTATTCTTTTGAGGTCAGTATTAAAAATCCATAGTTATGGTCCATACCATAGGACAGATTCAACCATTAACCCACACTCTTTTTTTTTACTTTCATTAGAAATCTTCTTTTCCCACCAAAATGTATTCATGCATTCTATTACTTTTCTGCTTTGGTATGTTCTTTATTTTTCTTCTATATTACCGAAATTACATTTGTCACTATATATCACTGGCTACTTAAATTTATCTCTCCATCTCATACCTGCTCTGTCACTGATATGAACTTTAAATCTAGTGTCGCTATTGATGGCAAAATCATCAACATCATCAGTAATGGTATCCATTCCTCCACAGTTATAGTTCCAACTTCAGAGAGCCACTGCTCCACATAAATTCCTGAAGATATGTGACATACTGCAGCCTTGTTTGACTCATTTTCAGACATCAATAGGTTCTGATAATTTTGGCCATATTTTAATCTGCAACTTATTATCTCTGACAAATGTTTTTCCTTTGTTCTTTCTAGTAAGTTGGAAACTGCTATATAATGATGGGAAGGTGCTGTACTGTGTGTTCTGATGTTCAGGCCTGATTGAGTACTGAAATTGTGCTGTGTGTGTGTGTGTGTGTGTGTGTGTGTGTGTGTGTGTGTGGTGTCTTATGCATATCCCATTTGAAATACTTCCAGTTGCAGAGCCAACAAAGATGTCAAATATGTCAGATGAAGATGGCAAGTTAACGAAAATAATTAATTTTTATTACAGCCATTAATTTATGAATAACTGCACCTATACTCATATTTATTTTCAGTGGCAGAACACGTTATGCAAACATATGTAAAGAAGCAATTTGCAAGGGCTGTTATAAAATAATGTTTTGATGATGTTGTAGGTATGAGTAATAGAGTTTGAAGTTCAAGTAATGAGGAGAGGAAAGGAAGCAGAAGAAGTAGCAAAAGCAAAAAAAGTAGTTCACTAATTGCAGTTTTGTAATAATTCTGCAGTTACTTAAGCTGTTCCTTGTGAACAAGATTTCAGACTGGAGATGTTTAAAAAAAAAAAAAAACAGAAAATTGAAGGAAAGTGCCACAGGTAGTAAAAATGAAGACTGGGAAAACTTTTCTGTATTAGACCAGTAGATACAGCAAAAAAGTATATCTGTGGCATGCAAGGTTATATCAAAGTGATCAGAGCATTCTGAAAGAAGACAACTTAAAGCTTTTCTGACACTGCTTGATTCTGTTAGATATTTGCACCAGACCTTGATAGAAGTAGAAAAGATGTTGTAAAAGAAATAACGAAAGTTCTTCAACTCTGAAGCCTCACTATTACTCACATCAACTTCAACAAATGTTTAATATTCCACACGATAATTCATTTATCAATATTTTTCACCAACATTAACATTAACATCATATTTTTTTTGAATATCAACAATTACAGATAACTCCAGCCTGTTTAGTAACTTTTATGTGACTCCATTAATATGACTTCTTCAAAATTGTTAATAAAACGGATTCATTGGGATACACAATAAAGAATCATGTGCAGTCCACATTACTTCCTTGATTATTTTCCCCATCGGCTAGTAGCCACATAACGGCATCTGTTGCCCCAATTTACAAGGTGTGCACTACTGTACCCACACAGCCACAGCATATCTTGTGGGTTACTCTGGAACTCATAAAAAAAACATTTTACAAACAATATTGGATGTGATTACAAAGAATTCTGTATTGGGCTATAACATCCACTGTTTTCATCAGGTTAGATAGTACTCCTCATACCTACAGCAGTATTGAAGCCGATAAAGTAATTTTTAAAATCTGTTTTATGTACAACATTGCGATGCTACGACAAATAATGTATCCACAGAATATCAGGCACCATTTCCTCATGATTTGGTGAGTTGTATTTCTATTAACAGCATTTACAGCCATTGCAGTAAAATATCAGTTCTGTGTCATTCTACTGAATTTGCAGTATCATGTCAAGCTACCCAACAAATGGGTTGTAACCTGCAAGTGTCTGAAGGAGAGCATCACATTTTGCTGAAATCCAACCATTTCAAATGCTTAAAGCATAGTATGCAATATGTAATGATGAAGCTCCCAAGGTCAGATCTTTGATCTTTGTGAACTGCTGTGCTTAAAGGAAGGTTAATTTTTATATGATATTTATTAAGTCTGGTGATTTTTCTTTTTGTTTATATTTTGTTGATTCATAAATATTTTGCATAAGCACATTCTGGCCCCAGCTGCCAGAGTTGGCAGTCATGTGTGCATGAAGAGTGCTTGCTTGTGTGAAGGAATGGTGTGTGCTTCTCTTCTTCTGAAAAGGCTGTAGCTGAGAGCTTATGTGTAAGTGTCTTTTAATTGTGCCTGCCTGCAGCTTAGCATTTTAGCTTTGTGGTATGCAATAATCTATCTTTTCCTACATTGTTGTGTTATATAAGAAGGATAGCTTCAATTTTGTATGGTATGACTTTATGTAATGATGTACACTACGTATTATTTTATTACTGAGAATGGGCTTGCCACCTTCTGAAAACAGTTAATAAACCAAATACTTGTACCTTTTTGAAGGAAATTGGAGGAAATGAACATTTATGGTGAGGTTTTTAACTGTGTTTAGGTATATTGCATAATATATTTTAAAATGCATACTTATTGTTTTAGGATACTTACAAATATTGACATCAGTAAAGCATTTGATTCCATAAATTATTCAATGTTAGCAAAGAAACTGTAATGTTATGGCATTAGGTACTTGGAAATATCCCTCATAACATCCTGTCAGGCAGGATAACAGTAAACAATTTTAAACTAAGACAACCAAAAATCAGATTCTGGAAGTTATGCTACATTACCTGAGTACTGGTGCTTGGACCACTAACTTTTGTGGCAAATGGCCATGTAAACTGTGCTTTATGAAGACGACATCACTTGCATAAATTCTACAAAACGATATAAATGAATTTAAACTGCAGGCAAAACAGTATGATACATCAGGGAATACTTAGTTTGAAGATAATTAGCTAACTATTACCTACACAAAGGTGAATACATGGTTAACTTAATACCATTCACATAGGTCCCGCATATTTCCATCAGCAGTATTGAGTTTGGTGTAATTTTCCTTGATATCCTGTGGTAACGTAGTGTACTATTTTAATGATGCCTTTGCAGAACTGTTAAGCATTTTTTTATAATTAACATCAAATACTTGTAAAAGATTGATGTTTTATTAAATCTCTGATCATGATGCACAGTTAGTTAGGATAAATAATATAGTGTCGTATAGTTCTGATACTCCCTGTGGAAATCACTTGGAGTAATTAATGACTCCAGAACAAATGTTTTTAAGAATAGTTTACAAGAGATAACCTGGAGTGAAATTTATAAAGAATCAAATACTGATATAAAATTTAATCTATTCCATGATAGATTCACATCACTTTTTGAAAATAGCTTTCTGCGTACGCTAATCAGAAAGGCCACCAAACAGCTTCATAAAAAACTATTGATCACTATAAGGATTAAAGCACCTTGTGAAAGGAAGAGGGAAATGTATCTGTTGGCAAGAACAAGTAGAGAGCTTGCCGTAGTTATACACAGCATAAACCACTCCAAACTTCTAAAAAAAAGTTATTAAAAAGTCAAGGTACATGCACATTATGTTCCAGTAATTCTGACAACAGACTAATGCTACATGAAATGCACTTAAAATGTTCCTATGTTTCTTTTCCTACACAAACAAACACTGAATAATAATAAACTTTTATCTTGCTGTTGCTTGAATGGGTGTGATGCAGGTTCTCAAAATACAAATGACTTCACTTAAAACTGCTGGGCTGTCTCTGCATAGTTAAGACATTTTCTGTGGTATGTTAATGTTCAAGTCACGAACATGGCACACTTCTCTTTTGTTAACTAATTTATTGGCACAGTGACATGCACAGACGATGTCACAGAACTTGAACCAGTACTGACCTTCTGTGGAAATCACCACTGGTGTTTATGAGACATACAGCAATTATAACTGTTTTTCTATACTGTTGGAATGGTACATAATTAAATTTACAATTGAAAATTATTAATCTATATGAATTATAAAATTTTGTTTGAGAAACTGAGGTAACAGGTTTCAAATAAAGCTATATTTGCAAACTAGGAGACAGACTATAAATATGACAATCAGTTTGTCAGCTGAATCCAGTGTACAGATGAAAGAGCAAATTCTGAAGTTCCTGCCAGAGAAACCAGAACTGCAGTTCATAATGTTATATTTAGTGTTCACGCCAAACAGCAATTGGATGTAAATCTAACACATGCTTTCCCTGTGATAAATGGATTATCAGACCTTGATGCACAACTGATTAACTTACAAAACCTAGCAGGGCATACAGTTCAGAAATCATTTAGCAGAAATTTAAGGTTCGTCAACCCAGTATCTATAGAACACTTCAGAGAAAGTTTTAGAAATGTTGATTGGGGAGATACATATAATTAGCCAAATGCTAATGACAAATGCAACATATTTCTTGATAAATTCATATCCCTTTTTTAACGTTGTTGCCACCAAAAATATTACTAAATGTAACCCAAAACAGTTTTCAAAGAAACCTGGGATTACTACAGATATCAAAGTGTCTTCAGAAAGAAGAAGAATATTGTATGAGACAGCAAGAATAAGACCCAGAAATAATTTTACACTATACGAATTATTGTAACATACTGAGAAAAGTTGCCATAAAATCAAAAAATATGTGTATTAGATGAACTTAACAACTTGGACAATAAAATCATCAGTATGAAATGTTGTTAGAAGAGAGACAGGAAAAGTTACCACTGGGGAATGTAGTATAACTGTTAAAGAGAATGAGATCATCTTAACCAACAGTACACAAGTAGTTAATGTATTTAACAACCATTTCTTATGTGTACATGAAAAAATTGATGAGAATAGTTCAAAAGAAAAAGCCAAGCAGTACATGGAAGAGTCAGTTTTGAGAAATCCTTGACGATTAATTTTCATCTAACAACATCTAACAACCTATCGTAAAATAAATATTGTAAAATAAGGAAAATCCTTAACTATTTGAAAAATAAAAAGGTCTGTTTGAGTAGAGACATCTCTAACTAGATATTAAAACAGTGTGGAGCACTTACAGCTGAAGTTCTGAGTCACATCTGTAATGCATAACTAACTCATGGTATTTTTCCAGACAGTTAAAATATGCCATTTTCAAGCTTCTCTTCAAAAAAGAGGACGTCACAGATGCCAATAATCACCAGCCAGTATCCTTGCTAACAGAATTTTCAAAATCTGTTGACAAAATAATGTACCGTGGTTAATCCACCTCTACAGTAATGGGATACTTAGTAAATTACGGTTTGGATTTCAAAAATTCTGTTTTGCTGAAACAGCAATTTACAATTTCACTGCCCACATAATAGAGTTTTTAAACAGTAAAATGTCACCAATAGGAATTTTCTGTGACTTACCCAATGCATTTGATTGTGTGAACCATGACATTATGTTACACAAATTACAATTATATGGTACAAGTAGAACAGCATGTGATTGGTTTAAGTCATATTTACCGAGCACAAAGTGAAAAGTTTCTTTACAAGGGTCAAGTGATCTACAGAATTTTCCCACTTCATCTAAGTAGGGTGAAATTACATTAGGTGTTCCACAGGGTTCAAATATGTGTCCCCTAATGTTCTTGATATATGTGAATGATCTCCCTTCTTATCTGAGAAAAGAAGCTAAACTGACTGTTTGCTGATGATACAAGCATCATTATTAATCCAGTAAAAGAAAAGCATACAAATAATGTCTTTGGGGAAGTTATTGATTGGTTTTCTGCAAATGGGCTTGCTCTGAACTTTGAAAAAACACAGTACATCTAATTTTCTACAGAAAGGAGTACAGTTCCTCCATTAAATATAAAACATCAACAGAAGTCAGTAGCCAGGGTAGAGCATATTAAGTTTTGTGGTGTACATATAGATGAGATTCTTAATTCGAAAATTAATAGTTTGGATCTCCTAAAGCGACTAGCTTCAGCAACTTTTACAATGAGAATAACAGCTAATTTCAAGGATACAGAAATTAGCAAGCTAACATACTTTCACTCTCTGATGTCAAATGGAATAATATTTTGGGGTATCACAATACTTAGGAAAAAGTATTCGCTGCTCAAAAGAAAGTGGCTAGAATAATGTGTGGGGCTCATAGTTGCACATCTTGCAGGCATCTGTTTAAAAGGTTAGGAATTCTTACAACAGCCTCACAGTAAATTTACTCAGTAATGAAATTTCTTATCAACAACATGGACCAGTTTAAGAACAACAGTGAGATTTATGACTATAATACCAGAAGAAAGAAAGACTTATACTATCCTCTACTTAACCTATTGTTGGAACAGAAAGGGGTAAAATATGCTGCTGTAAAACTTTTTGATAAATTACCAGATAAAATAAAATGTCTGACAGACTGCAGTAATAGTTTCAAAAATAAATTGAAATCGTATCTCCTTGACAACTCCTTCTATACCATAGATGAATTCTTGAATAGGATAAATAAATCTATAAGTATAATATATGCATTTTGTGCTATTTGAGGGAATGGGGTAGGTAATAAAAATTTTAAGCTTAAAAAAAGAGAGAGAGAGAGAGAGAACCACACACACACACACACACACACACACACACACACATCATGATGCATACGTGCATTTTTATGCATTTGACATGTTCCACATCACAACTGTTTCCATGAGATTGATAAGTGGAACATGTAACTATCAGCTCACACCCATGAGCAGTCAAAACAGTTTCAGGCATTATATTAAAGCCACCCTCATGGCAGCAATATTTCCACTTGATATCCTTAACATCAGGTTGCTGCAGAATTCTTGAACCTATTCTGAGTTCAAAGACAATAAATTTCCTTAAGACGGAAAAGCCTCTGTCCATAAACCAGTGCAAAACTCAACTTACCCTTTTCTCAATGGATATTCTGTGACTCAAGGATGAAGGACACCAGCTACATTCTATATTCTTAGATTTCCAGAAACTATTTGACACAGTGAACCACTGCTGACTGTTGATGAAGGTGCGAGCATATGGATTAGATTCCCACACATGGGACTTATGAAATATTTCTTAAGTAATGCAACTAAGTACATTATACTTGATGGTGAATGTCCAACAGAGACAAGGGTATCATCAGCAGTGTCTCAGGGTAACGTGATATGACTACTCTTATTCTCTATATATATATATATATATATATTTAAAAAGAAAGATGATGAGACTTACCCAACAAAAGCGCTGGCAGATCGATAGACACACAAATAAACACAAACATACACACAAAACTCTAGCTTTCGCAACCAATGGTTGCCTCGTCAGGAAAGAGGGAAGGAGAAGGAAAGACAGATTGGGTTTTAAGGGAGAGGGTAAGGAGTCATTCCAATCCCGGGAGCGGAAAGACTTACCTTAGGGGGAAAAAAGGACAGGTTTACACTCGCACACACACACATATCCATCCACACATACACAGACACAAGCAGACATGTGTAAAGGCAAAGAGTTTGGGCAGAGATTGTCAGTCGGGACGGAAGTACAGAGGCAAAGATGATGTTGAAACACAGGTGAGGTATGAGCGGCCGCAGATTGAAATTAGCGGAGATTGAGGCCTGGCGGATAGTGAGAAGAGAGGATATGCTGAAGGGCAAGTTCCCATCTCCGGAGTTCTGACAGGTTGGTGTTAGTGGGAAGTATCCAGATAACCCGGACGGTGTAACACTATATACTCATAAATTATATGACAGACGGGCTGAGCAGCAGACTGTGGCTCTTTACTGATGATGTCACACTGGGTGATTGTTGGAGTTCATGAGATTGTTTAGACAAAATTTCTAGTTGTAATTAATTACAGCTTGCAGTTAATGCAGATGAGTAGGAAAAACAATTCTGTAGTGTTCAAATACTGCCTAAGTAATGTGCTGCTTGGCACAATCACTTTGATTAAGTATCAAGGCATGATATTGCAAAGTAAAACGAAATGAAATGAGTATGTAAGGAGAGCAGCAGAGGCAGAGACTGGTCGACTTCAGTTTATTGTGAAAATTTTAGGAAAGCGTAGCTCATCCACAAAGGAGACCACATATAGAACTCTCTATTTCAACAAATTCCCAAATACTGCTTGATTGATTGAGATCCCAACCAAGTCAGTTTAAAGGAAGACATCAAACAAATTCAGACACATGTTGCTAGATTTGTTCCAGAGGGTTCAATAACTATGAAAGTATTACAGCAATGCTTCATGAACTCAAATGGGAATCCCTAGAAAGTAAAAGATGTTATTTTCATGAAAGACTGTTGATAAAATTTAGAGAACCAACATCTGAAGCTCACTCCAGAATAATTTTATTGCCACTAACATAAATTTTGCGTAAGAACCATGAACACAAGATAAGAGAAATTAGGGCTTGTCTGGAGACATATAAATAGTTGTTTCTCCCTTGTTCTATTTTTGAGTGGAACAGGAAAATTACTAGTAGTGGTACAAGGTGCTCACTGCCAAGTGCTGTGCAGTGGCTTGTGAAGTATCTACAAGGGTTGTAAGGAATATAGAAATGCCAGAAACACAACACATTACCATGTCTTGTATGGTGTAGGAAATCCTTTGGCATTTGAAAAAGTTTACAGTCATCTCAGAATGGACAAATTCAGGCCCAGTACAGATGTCATGGAAACCTTATACCATTTTTCCTGCAAAACAGTGGAAAGTACAGGAAGCTATAATGCAGGTGGCTACCAAACATCACTGTTCTATCTAAAATAGACCACAGTGTTTTATAATATACAGTTCACGTGACATTGGTGACTAGGTTAGATGTGATAACTCATCTTCCTGCTCATGGAACCAGACCTGGGCCTTGTGAGCTGTGTGAACAGGGGCACCGTTATCTTGTAACACAGCATTACCATCAGGGAATAAACATTCTCCCACTGGATGTAACTAATTAGCCAAATGTTTACATAATCCTTGGAAGTAATATTACCTTGTAGAATAACCATGGGGGCCCAGGAATACCATGATATGGCCACCCAGATAATCACCAAACCCTCACAATGTTTCACTCTTGGGATGTAAACTTGACCAGATGTTTGAAAGAGACTGAAACATGATTCATCCAATCAAATGACTTTTCCCATTGCTCCATAGCACAGGTTTTATGGCTTCAGCACCACATTTTCCTATTATGGGCATTTTAATCACCGATGAGTGGTTTTGGAATTCCGAATCACCTTGCATTTCCCTGCTTATGGAGCTCCCTTCTTGTCGTCTTGGTGCTGACAGGGTTCTCAAGGCTGACATTCAGTTCTGCAGCAACCTTTGCACCTGTTATCCTCTTATGTTTTGCCACAATACTCTACAATAACCATCTGTCATGATCACTCAACACACACATTTGTTTATGTTGTGGCTTAGTAGACGATGTTTTTCTGCTGTCCTGTATGCAGTATAAATCTTCAAAACAGTACCTCTTGAAACACTAAACACTTGGCTATGGAAGCACCCACTATTTGAGCACCCCTGTATGTAGGTGTAGTTGTATAAACTGATACTGGGCACAATTGCAATAATTTCCCACAAATAAGTGTAGATTTTAATGTCTCATCAAAATCAAACTGTTGAATGAGTTATTTCAGTGTTTTCATGGAATGACCTATGGAAAGGACATTTGGTTCTAACCGGATGGTTGGGTGGGCATTATAGCCCTACTACTCCAAAACATGAGTCCATAGTGTTAGACCTGATGGGCCATTGCTCATTTGACGTATTTTTCTACAACCGACAGGTCCATACTTTTCCAACATTTTGTAAAATTTTACACTGTGACTTTTCCAACCTTCATCACTGGGTATGAGCCACACCAAAACCTCTTTTGTAATTGAGTGGTGTGTTGCATATAAATGAAGGATTCTTAGATGCCCAAATTTTTTATATTGTGGAATGTGCATAAAGTAGCTGCAAGATGCTCCAAAATACTCACGTCAACTGTCATTATATTTTTGATGGAAAAAGTTACTGAGAAATTATAAATACCCTTTCAAAGCACTCACAGAAAATGCCCCCCTCTCCCAAATCAACCAACCACTCACAGAAAAAAGAATGTTTGGATATGAAGCACTTCTGAAACATCCCCAAATCCCTTAGTCTAACTACCTCCACCAAAAACACAATTTTATATTGCAACATTACATTAGACTCATAATAAAGCTATTAAAAACATCAGGAATTATTTTGTGAATTCTATAAAAAATATCAGAATGACAGCAAATAAACATAGTGACAGAATTATGAATGGAGACATTTGTTTCTTTTTTAAAGTGTTATATTTTGCATGCAGGTACAATCAAAATTTATCGACTGGCATGTGCTACAGTTGCATGTTCCATGTAGCACTAAAAGAACCGCTTTTACATAATTATGCTGGTCAGAAGCAAGTTCTATAGCATCATAGACAGAAAACCTAGTAGCTTGTAATTTCAATCAAGAAATCTGGAACTGCAAAAAATTGGCTGCCTACTTTGTCTCTACAATAGAGCCAGCTAAGACTAGCTACCAGAAACTACCTAAATCCCTAATCTGTTAACAGTGACACATTTAAAATGGAAGTAATTATGTTTAAAAGAAAATGAACCGGTTGATGGTGCTTTTGTAACAGTAAATGACAGGTGACCTTACACCAGGTTAACCATCAAGTACAGAAAAAGCTTTTGTTTGCAGCTTCATACTACAGTTTAATATTTCTCTGCATATAAATTAATTACATATGAAGCACACAAACAGATTTCTATAAAACTGATGTCAAGGTTTCCTTTAAAAGTTACTGAGCACAAACATTCTGCAAGCTCACAACTGATTGAATTAAATTAGACAAGACGACCAAAAAAAAAAATACATCTGTTGAAGATGTTCACACTGAGACTGCCATTTTTTGGCATTGTTCCATTGTACCAGTCTTTACTAACAGGTAAATTATAGAAGTCTACATATTCATTAGAATTTTTTCTTCACATTAAATCAAATTCCATCATTTATTGACAATACAGCATTATGCTTCAAAAAGGATAAAAAGGGGGGGGGGGGGGGGGGGAACATGGTGATGCACTTGTGCTGTTGAACAATAATTCTCCATATACAAGTTAATATGGCTTCCAACCTACATTCAACAGCAATATTTTTCAAGTCTTATTTGCTCACTCTTTCTGTATGGTATCTTTTTCCATCATAGCATCCTAGGTCCCTTTCCTTTCCAACTACATATACCATTCCTCTTTGTATTGCCTTCCTTATATCTCATATTCTTCCCATTTCCCCCTCATTTGTTTATCATATTAATGTTATGTCCACTGCTAGCACAGTAAGAATGTGTGTTCTCATTATCCTTTATTTTTTACATGTTGTTTCCTCAGAGAACATGTGGTAGGTACTTTAATTAACAAACAGTGACACAACTCCCATTTCCTTCATTACTGTTCTGATTACTATTCCTACTAGCATTGTGTTGTGATAAAATATAATTACAAAGTTTATTCTTTATGTCAAACAAAACATAATTTGAAGCATGTCTTTCATAGGAATGGTACAAATAATTTTGGTTAAATATGAAATAAAATAAATGTTTAGTAATTAAAAATTTACTTTGTTCCACTATTTGTACTTTGGCAATGTTATGGTATTTTATTTCCTATTTACAGTTAATCAGAAACATGCATATGCAATAACAGTATGCTTCACGTAGTCATTACTGCAAGAGAGAAAGAGAGATATGAAAAACTCACTGTTTCTACTATCTGGTGATTGGCTTCATTAACTCCCAATTGGGAGTAAAGGTGACTACTCACCAGAAAGCAGAAGCACTGAGTCATCAAAAGACACACAAAAAGGATGAAAACTTTGCATGTCAAGTTTTCACTCTTTTTTGTGTGCCTGTCACTGACTCAATGCTTCTATAATTTGGTGAGTGGCCTCCTTTACTCCTAAATAATTTACATTCTGCAAGAACTATCCTTGTCATGCTTATGTATCATATTTTATTTGTTTGTGTGCAATGAATGTTATTACAACTTTTTATGGATATACAGATGTTTGTGTTACATCAAATTACTCAGGCCCATGAGAATTACGGTTTAATGCTCACAAATAAATTATTGTTGGGAACTGTATAATACACAGCAACACATATCTGGTATCCTCAGACATTAGAATATTGTACATCTGGCTCAAATAGTATAACGTGAAGCAACAACTTTTTTGTTGAATCTTATTTTGACATCAACCACTTTCATGTTGGGTGTGAGAAACTGTTGCAGGGTGCTGACTCCAGCACGAGGCATTCGATCAAATGGATAGCCCATTGCTCTTGTGTCTGGGAAGAGGCGACGGCGCCATCCACAGTAGCTAAAAGGCTGCTGACATCCCTCTGGTGGTGGTTGCTCTACCTATGGAAAAATAAATCACACCCATTTGTCTATGTCAGTTTATAATTGTTGTCACGTGAAAGACTCAAATCAAAATTTCATTTACTTGTTTCTCATCAACAACCTATCTGCATTTCCAATGAAAATAATCAGTGTTTGAATATATAATATGGATGGATAAAAAATGTGTTCAACAAGGGATTGCAGGAGAAAACACATAACAGATGTGGAAATGCATGAGCTTTCAGAGTCAATGGTTCCTTCTTCTGGGAGCAGGGATGCAGGGAAAGAAATAAGGATGAAGGAAGAGGACTGGAGAGGTTTCAGAAATGGGAAGCATTAAGGAAAGTTTCCCAAAACCATGAGTCAGGGGAGGTTTAGCAGACAGAATGAGAAGGAAAGGCACTGTAGGGAGGATGTTCATAGATGTCCCACTCGAATAACTCACACAGGAAGACACCACTGGGCAGTATATAGACATGCATTGTCATGCAACACAACATATCTACATGAGAGCTTGCCTCTTTAGTGGTTCTGTGGAGCCTGGCAAAGACGTTCAAAGGTAGTACACAAAGCAACATTATTGATTGTTGTGTTAAAGGTCATGAAATCAATGAGTAGAGCCCCTTCACATTCCTAGAGTATGGAAGCCATCAGATTTTTTAATTGATGTAGGTTGTTTGAACTTGTGAGACTTCTTTGGCATCTGAGGATTATGCCAGTCCATAGACTGTTGCATCAATGTAGGGGTGTTATGGGACAGCCATGTTTCACCTCCTGTAACAGTCTGGTCAATGAACATATTGCCGTCTCTTCTGTAATGCTCCAAGAATGCTAATGCAGCACCCATTCTCATAGCCTTCTGATAATCTGTGAGCACGCATACCACCCACTGTGCACTGATTTTATGATACCCTAATGGTAATTTCATATTCAACTGCAAGCACAGATTTTGTTATACCATAGTGTTAATTTCACACACAATTGAAAGAGACATTTCCTGACATTTTTCACGCATGTGGCTAATTGTGAGTGGTCAATTCTCTCAAATGATGTGATCCACCTTTCGTTTCAGTGCATCTGCGATGATGGAGGGTACCCTGATCTCTCTTCATCATGAACATCTGTTTGCTTATTCTTAAACATTATGTACCACTTTTGAACACTGGCTGCTTTTATTACACCTTCACTATAAATAGGAACAAGTCAGTGGTGAATATCAACATTTTCCACATGCAGAAAATGATTAACACCTTGTACCTCACTTTCGGCAAGATTTGCAATCAGTACAACCACTGTTACAGCTAGGTCTCCACTTACCATATGACAGTGTTCAATTTACAGCCACATGTGGCAACTGCCACATCACTGAACACCAGAAACCAATGAGAGGCTGCCACAAGACAGGTGCATGGACTGTGTGTGCAAACATTATTTACTTTCAGGATGTCCCTTTATATAAAATCTTCTAGGAAATTGAAATGCCTGAGGCAGCAATAAGTTCTGCAGTCATTGTATTTGCAGGCATCATTTGATTTTTTTGTGCAGCTAAAGTTAGGTATTGATCCCATTTTGGAGCAATTGTCTTGGGTCAGTCTAGTGGTGACCAATGGCAAAGATTCCCTGTGTCTTGGAAACATCACCAATCCCTTTTGATAACCATAAATGACACATTCAAAGATGTTGAAATGGTAGTCTATGTTTCATATACAAACACAGGAGCCATATGATTTCTCTGTTGCATTATAAAATAAACTTCATCAAGTAGCTATACTCTGTTCACAACAAAGCTGCAGAAGCATTATGGTAGTAATACAGTGCCTTTCATCATCTTCAAATGTGGTATCACTAGATGTTACATGTAAATTTGAAGTAGGGGTAATAAAAATTATCTTAATAATGTACCTTATCAATATTGTAGTCGGTTATCATGACGAACAGTTCTGCTGGAAATCCTTCAGTTGTGCCCTTTGGGATAAGCATGTGTTGTGGCCATCCACAGCCACAGTAAGCAAAACCTTCTTCCTTTCTTGGGTCAGAACTATTTAAATTACTAAATGTTCGTTCTGATGGAACTGTTACTGATGACTCTATTGAGTGTCGCTCATATTTGTTGCAACCAGGATCCACTAGAAAATTGTATATTCTGTAAGAATGGCATAAAGTCACATCCATTGATTCCACACTTTATTGTGGTGCCTGTCCATCAAACAATTAAAATGTCAACATGCATGACCTCAAGTAAGAAAGAAAAGACCCTCAATAACTGAACTTTTTCTAAACTACATAAACACTAAATAATTAGTAGAGTCATTATGGAGTAATTCTGTTAGTGCAATATTAGACTATATTTTTACTACTGAGTACCTGGGTTTCATTCACTGATTAAGGAATCAATCCCCAAGAACTAATCAGTATATTGTCACATTCAGCAATACTTACTCCTCACAGTGAAGTGATCAAGCTCTATGAAGAGATGTTTCTGATCTCGAAATAACATGGGAACACCACGTTCATCATACTTTGGTGCCATAAATATTCTCAACGTACCCTTTCGAGGAGGTCCAGCATTGTTGACCTGGGTTTTATGAAAAAAAAAAAAAGATGTAGTTATTATAAGGGCACAAAATAGAAAATAAAAATTACAAGGTTTTAAAAAATGGGTAAAACATGTACTAAGTTTCTTAACCAATGTTTTATGACTTTGTTACTATGCAGTTACAACATCTAAGGTCAATTAAGACAGTGCTTGATTAGTTTCTGACATAATGGCTAGAAGGTAGAGAATCCACAGCTGAAGACAAACAAAAAAGTAATTAACATTTTCCTGTAATTTTTCCCAATAGCTCATAAACACCCTGATGTTACTTTTGATGATGAATTATGGTAACATGCAAAGCAGTGAATTAAGGTTCAATTCAAGAGCAAAATTACTTCAGTTAATAACCCATTGTGAATGTCTTGTTTCAAATATGTACTTACCCTCAGTGCAATTTAAGCGTTTTGTCATTTATGTGGTTTAGCACATGAATAAGTTTAACACATTGCTGTTGGTGACTGCTACTACTGTAACAACAATGCAAATGTATAAATAGCTGTTTATAATTGAGAACCCTCTGAAGACAGAGGGCATCAAAAGAGCTCAGAAGAGCAGAAGAAGACAATTGTTGTGCTAGGTAGTATGTTGAGGCATCCGCATTGCTCACAATGGGGCAAAGCAGAAATCTTCCTTATGCATCATCTCCAGAAGGATTCAGTGGATGAAAACAATGGAAGACATCTGCTCTTCTCTAGTCCAGCCAGTTTCCTGTCTAATTGGAAAAGAGTTCTAAGCTCCATCGAACAGAGAGCAGGCAGACCATGCGGGTGCCTGCTGCGGTCTCTGTGTTGCATGCTGTGGCCTAGTCAAACAGGAGGCAGTCACCCATGGTACACCACCCTTACTTGCAGCAGCCAGCTGATTGGTTGTGATTTTCTACAGAGATTGCAGTGGGCAAGTGCTGGCAAGATGGCAAAAGAAACAGAAAACAGGAAAACAGACTTGTTGTGTGACAATGTATTTTTGCACAAGACGCAACATGTTGATAATAAAAATATGATGAAAGAAGGCAGCAGTATGGGCAGAAATAGGTATTTTATTTATTTATAAGTAAATTCATTGTTGCATTATACATCACACTAGATGTATGTAATGAATGTATACATGTATGTATGTAGATGTATGTAATGTAAAATGGAGTTCAGTTTAAATTATAATACGCTTATGCAAACTGAAGGTGCTGTTGTAGTATAATTTAAGCTACTAACATGTTATTTACAAAAAATGTGAATTATTGTTACCTTACCACTCATGAAAAATGAAATGTCAGTGAGTAGGTATGTATTTTGTGCCACTTCAAAGGAAGTTATGTAGATAACATACCACTAAGGCAACAATTTCTGCAGTATCAACTTGTAACTTAAAAAGACTTGCCACTATTGAGTGTGTGTATGGAAAGCATTTTCTACCACATGACTGGCCCTGTAAACCTAACGTTTATTGAAAATTGCCTTCCAAGACTGCTGATTTGGGAAAAGGGTGTGTCAGATACATTTGAAATTTAAACTCTTCATCACAAGTCAGCAGGTGAGGGCAAGGGCATGTTTGTCCATGATAATTGTTCTGGAGACCTTGTATGAATTTGCAGAATAACAAAGTTTTCAAAAACTGTGCTGTCAGAGTGTCTGCCACAACTACCCAAGCTGACAAAAATTGTAATTGTGATCAACAACTGCATGCAGAGCAACTGAAAAAAAGATTTTTGTAACAAACGTAAATTGATCCACAGTTTTTAGGACACCATATTCACACATATTACCCAACTATACTGCCAATGTAGCTACAAAATTTCCAATATTCTAGGAAGCTCATCTCAGTTTTATTTCACGTTTCTTATTTTGGTTGTACAATATTGTGTGGTTCTTGACACATTTCAAGCCTCCCTGACAGTACGATTCAGGACAAATTTGTAATATATTACCAGCATTTTTGAAACTGAAATCTATGAACTAGCCATACACAATACTGTGTCATACTGTCAGGCCACAATATTGTATGTGCTTTACTAAACCACTGCATTGACTGTTCTCTACAGAATACAAGTAGGTATAGATCTTAATTGTTTTCTATTGAAGGGCACCACTAAAATATCAAACAAATCTCTTTTGTGTCTGTCAGTTGTTTCCTGCAAATTTTCTCATTCTCAATTTAAAAAAGACACAACATACCCAGTTCTGCAGTGAACACATAGTGCAAAGTGGGGCAATCACTCTGTTATAGAAATAATTCAAAAGCCAAAATTGCTTAAATACTGTTTACTGGATAATCGGTTTCAACACACTAAAGGTGCCATCATAGGATATGAATGTAGATTAACATTTATAAACGATTTTGATAATTTTGTGACAGTGGTTTTATATCAGCTGGACTGAATCATGTATCGTTATATCCAAATGGTTTATAAATGTTAATCTACACTCAGATCCGATGATGGCACCTTTGGTGTGTTGAAACCAATTATCCAGTAAACAATATTTAAGCAATCTTGGCTTTTGAATTATTTATACCCAGTTCTGCACATCTAGAGATACTATGCCAATGATAGGTGTAACATATGGTGAGGAAATAATAATCAGGATAAAAACTTCCAAATTTTTATGTAGGCCTACTCATATTTATGAGAATTCAAACTAGAAAAAGCAATTTTTAATCCCCTCAGCCACATTAGCACTTCAAATCATTGCTAACCTCGGGGATAGAGATATGAGTACATAATTGTATTTTGCATGTTTTTATTTAATAATATCCTATTGAATAATGTTCTGGAGAAAGTCATGTTTAAGAAAGAAAGTTTTCATTGTTCAAAAACATGCTGTAACAATAATATGTGGTGCTCACTCACAATGACCTTGTAGACATCTCTTTGAGGAGTTGCGCAATTTGAGTACTAATTTGCAGTTGTGTATTTTCTCATGTAGTTTGTTGTAAAGAATGTAGTGATTCAAGAATTTCTGTGTAAATTCCAGAACCACTCAACCTTCTATCATCTTGAACACACAATATTCTAGATACGAGTGTGGGATGATAAAATCCTATCTACTGTGTGTCACATGTTTGTGTGCACAGGTTTAAAATCAGTCGTGGGAAGAAAGTAGAGGCCGCAGTCGAACGGCACCAACAAGTACCTGTCGGGCAATCCATACAGGTCATAGTGCATGTGTAAGGAAGAACCATGGAGATTTTATGCCGCTCTGTGCTTATTGTGGCATTGACTATTGTTATGTGAAACAAGAACAGTTGAAAAAGTACTCTTGTAGACTCTTGACTCAGCCTTGGTAGAGGTAAGATGTACTTTCGGATTCATTCTAAGAAAGTCATTGTAGTCAAGCCAACTTTCTTTTAACTGTAACTCATTTTGTTTGTAATGTTCGACGGTACAAGGTACTTACAGAAAGTTGCATATGTATGTTGAAAGTGTGAATTATGTTGTGCAAGAAAGTCAAATACATCGTTAACTGACAAAAAGGAAAGTTTGTGTGTCTACTCATTTTATAAGTAGAAAGGAGGCTTAAAAGTTCCTGTACCTAGCTCTATTTGATTGAGAAGAAGTCAAGAGATTTTCCAGCAGCCGACTATCCCATAAAGAAGAGTGGCTGCAAAGTTCCAAGTAAGTCACTTTGTAAAGAAGTGGAATGTGGCTTGGGCAAATAAATCAGTATAACCTACACCCACACTCACACTTTAAGTTGTCAGAACATTAGAAGAAATCCACTACAGTTCAGAAGGAACGATGATGTATGTAATTACAATACCACAAGACAAAATGACATCTATTATACCACATTAAGGTTACCTTTAGTATAAATAATGGTAGACAATATTGCCACAAAACTTTACGATCACTTGTCAAATGATACAAAATGTCTGGTGGACAGAAAACCTAAATTTGAAAACAAATTGAAACAGTTTATCCTTGACAACTCCTCCCATTCTGCAGAATTCTATTTATGTAATATGTAAATGATGATGGGTATAAATTATTAAATCATATTTGTATTTCAAAAAAAGGCTTGTGAATCATCAACATCTAGTCATATTTATATATGAATGTAAATTGATTCAACTGCAGCATTGCAATTAATCATACAAATGATCTATTGAAACACAGAACTAACTAACTTAGGATAAGAATGATTCTCAGTTATTACTTCTATGATTTAAATGATTAATGGAAAATCTCATATAGAGATGTGAAACAAATACTAACAAAGAGATAGAGGGGCTGGCCAGTACTTACCTCAGCTCAGTACAGCCGATAGATACACACAAAACAAAACCGAAAATTTATGTTCCTAGCTTTCGGAACAAATGTTCCTTCATCAGGGAGGAGAGAGAGGGAAAAGAAAGGGAAGGAGGGAAAGGAGATTCAGTTACTCACAACCCAGGTTATGAAGCAACAGGGAAAGGAAAATAGGGAGGGTAGCAAGGATGGAGGCATGGTTGTCAGAGGGAAGCCAAAGATATTCTACTGTACGTACTGTGCCAGCTTCAAACCAAAGAGGATGCATACAGAAGTAAAGAGGAATATAGTATAAAGATAAACACAACTATGCAGAATGAAAAGATGCGTGAATGGCTAAGAGGAAATGGAAAGAGGAGAAGACTGAAGAGTAAATGGGAGTGAGGTTGTTTAACGTAGGTTCAGTCCAGGGGGATGGCGGGATGAAAGGATGTGTTGGAGTGCAAGTTCCCATCTCCGCAGTTCAGAGGAACTGGTGTTGGGTGGGAGAAGCCAAATGGCACATACGGTGTAGCAGGTTCCTAGGTCCCTAGAATTATGCTGCAGGGCATGCTCCGCTACTCGGTATTGGGCATCTCCTAGGCGGACAGTTCGTCTGTGTCCGTTCATGCACTCAGCCAGTTTAGTTGTTGTCATGCCGATGTAAAAGGCTGTGCAGTGCAGGCATGTCAGTTGATAAATGACATGTGTAGTTTCACATGTGGCCCTGCCTTGAATTGTGTACGTTTTACCAGTAGCGGGGCTGGAGTAAGTGGTTGTGGGGGGATGCATGGGGCAGGTTTTGCAGCAGGGTCGGTTACAGGGGTAGGAACCGCTGGGTAGAGAAGGTAGTCTGGGAATATTGTAGGGTTTAACAAGGATGTTACGGAGGTTAGGGGGCCGACGAAAGGAAACTCTGAGTGGTGTGGGGAGAATTTTGTCAAGGGATGATCTCATTTCAGGGGTTGACTTGAGAAAATCATATCCCTGGCTGAGTAATTTGTTGATGTTTTCGAGGCCAGGATAATATTGGGTGACAAGGGGGATGCTACTGTGTGGTCTGGGGGTAGGAACATTGTTGTTGGACGGGGAGGAATGTATTGCTCGAGAGATCTGTTTGTGGACAAGGTCTGCAGGATAGTTGCGGGAGAGGAAAGCACTGGTCAGGTTATTGGTGTAATTGTTGAGGGATTCGTCACTGGAGCAGATACGTTTGCCACAAATACCTAGGCTGTAGGGAAGGGAGCGTTTGATGTGGAATGGATGGCAGCTATCAAAGTGAAGGTACTGTTGTTTGTTTGTGGGTTTGATATGGACAGAGGTGTGGATGCGAGCTTCAACAAGATGAAGGTCAACATCCAGGAAGGTGGCTTGGGTTTTGGAGAAGGACCAGGTGAAATTCAGATTCGAAAAGGAGTTGAGGTTATGGAGGAAATTAAGGAGTGTTTCTTCACCATGAGTCCAGACCACACAGACCAGAGATTATTACAGTTCACTTTTTTGTGGAGGGGAGGCTGAGGTCCAGAGTAGGGCAGCACACAAGGTCACAGGTTTGTATGACTGATGGGAGAGTGTCAGTGAGATGTTGAATGAACTAAATTGGCAGGCTCTTGAAGGCAGACAGAAACTTTCCCAAGAAAGTCTAATAAAAAAGTTGCATGAACTGGCTTTAAATGATGACTGTAGGAATGTAATACAACTCACTACATATCACATCCATAGGGGTTTTGAGGATAAAATTAGATTAATTACAGCCTGCACAGAGGCATTTAAACAATCATTTTTCCCCACATCCATACATGAATGGAATGGAAAAAACCCCAATAACTTGTGCCGTGGGACATATCTTCTGCAGTGCACTTCACAGTGGTTTGCAGAATATGGATGTAGATGGAGACTTCCAGAGCAGCTTTGTTGACTACTTTGTTACATTTAATGGTCCACAGTCCCTAGTATTTTGGGGGTATATGGGTTAATCTCTACTACCTTTTCAATCGCAAATGCATGAATCATTTAAGTGTCTGTCTATCTTCACACGCTAGATTAAAACCATCAGATGGTGGTAAGAAACAGAAGACACAAGTACACAAAACTTAAGTATGAGGAGTAGAGCAAAACCCTATATCTTAGTTCCTATGAATATAATGTCATTACTTCATCCTTACTTTCTGGAACAAGCTAGTGAAAGTTCCCAGGTAATACTTCAGCACGGACTTTCTGTGGTTGTGAGACAATTTTTGCAAGGTATTTGATTGTAGGTCGCAGCATTTGTTTGCTCACATTCTTATTTTCATTTTATGGATTCAGAGAGTAGAAAAAGGGTTTTTAAAACTATTAATTACATATTCACTTAGCTTAATACAGCAATTTTAACTGAAAATTATTTTAGAATGCAGTGCCTAAAGTTTCCACATTTATAAAGACACAAAACAAAAAAGTCAAATATCAAAGCATTTCTCCTATGCAATACTTAGAAAATTTTAGTTTATATAGAGCAAGAATTCTATAAAAATTTTTGCTACTAAGCTAAATACAAGTATTCTAACTATTATATACACCCAGTTGTAAAATTTCAACATGAATAGTGTTACATAGCCTGACATTGACTCATTTTGCATCATTATATTTTGCTAATGACCATCAAAACAGGTAACTAACTAAACTATATACCATCAGATGGAAACCACTCGGGATGGCCAACAACACTTACAACCAAAGATAATGTATTCCAGACAGATGATGTATGAACTTTACATAACTACTGTTAGGATACCTTCATTGGCGTGACTGGTTTCTGAATCACCAGTTTCATTCTCAAATGTTTTGTTCATCACTTTTCCATATAGCCAAAATTATAAATCAAAGTGATACAGCTGAATAAGATATTTTTATTGCACTAATGTCCTACCAAATTTCTTACCTTTTTTGTCTTTAGTGCAAGTTTGTAGCATCCTTGAATCAAGGTTTTGCACTTTGCAATGCTGCCCCACGAAACGTTCCACATATTAAAATGGTTGGGTACCATACATAGTGGCAAAAAACTTGATGCTACTTATTTTGCTAGTCTGCCTCAGTTCTACATATTTAATTATCACAGATTCAAGTTCTCACTGAAGCTAAAGCAGACAAACTTGCTCCAGTTTTGAAGGTAATGAAATTTCACCAAAAGCATGGTGTCTCTTAAAATACTGTGATCATCTGTAACTGATACACAGTAGCACTTCATTCCATACACAAGAAGAAGAAATTGAAAATGATGCAGAAAAAGACTTATTGTCATGCTAAGTCTGAAATCAAGTACCAATAATGAAAGCAGGATGTCCAACAATCACTAATTTTTTATACTGAAGGCATGCTTATTGAGTACATACATAAAGTACAAACTGATCTTAATTTCTCACCTTGACAGAGAGTGCTCCTATTTTACACAAAATGCTCTAGTAAATTACAATATTCCACAAATAAATAAATCTGGAAATGTTCCATAATTCACCAACATTTAATGATAAAGAGCTGCAGGAAGCAGCAGTTCATCCAATGACCTGAACACTGCCAGCCAGTGATTATAACCACTACACTATGGCAGATTCCACGCAGCAAGTGGAAATTCTCCTCCTCCCAGAAAAATAATGACCCACTGTTTTTGAGTGGACTAGAGCTTCTGAGTTCTGGATCTACTCTATGGCCCTTCATATAGATTCACTTGTGGATTCTCATTTTCTAGTCAGATTTTCGTATCCTTGTGATGCCTGTAATCTTACATCAAGAGCTCATTGTCATTGGGCAAATCTAGCTGTTCCTTAGATTGGAAGCCCATATCTTTGATCAGCACCTCAGGACTATATAGGGCTTTATGTGAAAGACATGGATGACATCTCTCCACATCTACCTCTTCAATGTAGGATCATCATTCTTGACACTGTAGGTCACATCTGATATGTCATGTAGATTATGTACTGGCTAAAGTATTCTTTTTTTCCTCTAGTCCAACCTTTTACACAGGTGTAAGGTACAGTGATGTAACTCAGATAGCCTCTCCTGCGCAAATGTCAATCTCACCTTCCAGTGGTGCATGCTGTTGCCACAGACAAGGCTATGATGACCAAGTACTGGTAGAATAACCAAACCATGCCCTGGCGATTGTAGGGCAGGACATTCCCTCCCCACCTGTAACATCTTAGTTGGGAGCAAGTGCCAAGGCTAAGAGGTGGCAGCCCCATCATGGCAATCAGCTGTTGGGGGATAATAATCTGCAACTGCTTAAAATCAATATATTAAAGAAATTAAGGGCAGAAGCCTGACAGACCTAATAACAACAACATTTTGACATGATGAAGGACAAGATTATTGGCTTTTGGAATGTTTGAACCTTATACCAAGCTGGGAAATGATCACAATTCAGAGCAGTAGCAGATCCTGAGAGAAAGCAAAATGAGATGGAATAATGAGGACCTTGAGGGGCATATATTTCTGTATTTTGGAAAGCTAAATAGTGATGACCTACATGTGATGGAAATGAGATATGCTCAATAAAAGAATTAAGAACAACTTGATAAACTGCAAGCCCATGACCAAGAATTCTCTTGATAATGTTCAAAAGGAGAGTGAGAAACGAGTCCATAGTGCAGTGTTAGGCACCAACTGAAGAAGCTAATGGAGAATTTAAAGCCAATTTCTATGTGGAACTCCAGAAAACACCAGTTCAGCAGGGATGATACTTTAATTATGATGGGTGAGATTAGTGCAAAGGTGGGTGCAGACAATCTCAGATTGGAGCAAGTGATGAAATGAGATGGAATGGGCAACATGAACAATAATGGAGAGCTTTTTCTGGATTTCTATGCCAATAATCTTCTAATTATTGGTGACACAGTCTTCCCTCATAAAGAATGTCATTGGTTTCTGCAAATCTTCACACTCAGAATGAAACTGATCTAGCGTTTAGCAGTATGTGAAGAAAATTTCTCTTAGACATGAGAAAACGAATGGCAGCAGCCACTATGAGAAAAAGTTTCCACATTCAAATGAAGAGATTTGATGTTGAGAAGTTGAAAAATGAAAGTAGCAGCCAAGAGCTCAAACTAGAACTGAGAACCAGTTTGAGGGCTTTTGCATGGGTGAAGAAGAGGGCATTGAAGAACACTGGGAGATGATGAAAACAGCCTTTGTAAGCACAGCAGGTGAAAAAAATAAATAAATGACAATTCATTAGCTTTAGAGACCAAAGAAGTAATGAATGAATGTCATAAACAGCTTGGAACTGTATCAGACAAGGAAGAGAAGTAAAACTAAAACTGAACAGCAGCAAGACACAGCTCCAGAAGATTAAACTATGGGAGGGATAAAAAGCTAAAGACATGGAGGTGAAAAAGAGTTCATGGCTGATCCCAGAAAGTGTGTCTCAGAACTGCTTAAGAAGGCAGAAATGATAGCAGGTGCTGGCAAAATGAAGGAGCTCTGTGACCTCACAAGGCCACTCAGCAAAATGTTGTCCACAATTGACCTGTAAGCAGGAAACAAGGACATCTCCTTGCCAATGATGATATACAACTGTCAAGATAGTGTGACCACTTTAGGAATATGCTCAGTAGAGATGATGAAGGGAGTCTGAACAAGAAACACAACCTGAAGGTGGTGATCCTCAAATGGTAGAAAATTCAATTAGTTTGGAACCACTTTCATAGGAAGAGACCAAGACAACAATCAAGTAGCTAGAGAATGGAAAGACCCCAGGGGCAGATAACATTGCACAAGAACCTCTGACCACTAAGCCAGACACAGCCTCTTTTTCTTCTCCACCCTCTTCCAATAAAAGTCTGGAACTTTGAGAGAATACCACAGGAGTGGAGAGAAGCACTCCTCTTCAAATTGCCCAAAAAGAAAACACATCATAAACTGCCATAATTGGACAGGAATCTCCTTGCTTATGACACCAAGAAAATCATTGGTGTGGATAATCCATAATAGAAACAAAGTGTAAAATGACTGCAATAAGAAAAGGGCAAGCCAGTTTTAGAAGTAACCATTCTTACACAGACCAAACAAATACTGAATAATCTACAAATTCATCATTAGTCTCCACAATCTTTTTGTAGGCTTTGAAAAGGCCTTCAACTCCTTAAAAGAAGTCATATGTGGAAATCTTTGAAAAAGTATGTGATACCAGACAAGATCGCAAAGGCCACACATGCCAAGTCATCCATAAGGATAAAGTTTGGAGATTGCCAAGTATGTGTTTTATCTCCAACTATCTTTCTACTGGTGCTGGATGAAGTGACAAGGAAAGTGGTGGATAAGAAGAAGAGAGGGATGCAATGGGGACTGACTGAGTGATTGTAAGGTCTTGAGTTTGCTGATGACATCTGCCTCTCTTACAGAACCATGTTGACATGGAAGGAAAGCTGCAAGGCCTTGAACATGAGGCCAAGATTGTTGGGCAGAAAGTGAATGCCGCCAATACAAAGATTATGAAATGAATACAAGAGATACGAGAAAGCTGAAAGTGAACAATGAGGATGTTGAAAAGGTAAATGAGTTCACACTCTTTGGGAGTGTAGTTATTGAAGAAGGAGGAGATACTGCTGATATCAGAGCAAGAATCAAAAAGGCAAATGGAGCCATCATCCAGCTGTATCCATTACGAAGGGCAAGAGAGATTTCCATAATAACTAAACTATGAATATTTAGAACAAACATGAAAGCAGTGCTGCTGTATGGATGTGAAACATGGAGGATTACCTTTACAATCCCCAAGATTTTGCAAGTCTTCCTCAATAGATGACTCAGGAAAATTCTTAAAAAGCCAACTGTGCTTTCCACCAAATACCATTGGATATGAATGAGAGAAGAACCTATCGCTATCCAAACCAAGAGAAGGATGTGGAGCTGGACTGGACACATCCCCCAATAAAGCCAGCCTGCTGTAGAGAGACAAGCTCTCTGGTGCAACCCACAGGGTAAAAGGAAACAAGTAAGACCAAAGATATCAAGGAAGAGGATAGTCCAGGAAGAGATAAAAAAGGAGGGCAAAACATCAGCAGAGTTGAAGATCCTTGCCTGAAATTGAGTCAAAGCCCTGTGCTCTGCATAAGAGCAGCAAGAAATAAGTGAAAGGAAGTAAAAACCCATACTACATTGCTTGAGTTGTAGCTTACAGCTTAATGTTTGGTGTTACAGCAATTATCCTGATTATCCAAGGTTCATCTACAGGCCAGCAGTCTTGCTTTTCCAGTTCTGGTAATAACTGTTTGATGCCATTATCTTCAGCAGTGTTAGAATGGAGCAGAACAGTGTATCCACTATTGTTTCAGTGTCTCATCCATAGAAAAGGAAAAAATTGCATTAATCGTGTAGTGTCTTGCTTTGAAGTGTTGTATGTGAAGGTCACAACAGGCAGTACCATATCTCAGTCTCTCTGCTGGAGGTCAACACACATCTAGGGCAGGGCTGGCCAAGATTCGCACTCCACGAAACAGTGCAACTACTTCTAAGAGATGGATATTATAGCATATTTTAATAACCAGAATATTATCACATGTGGTTTTTTCTGGCAAATCAGTGACTCGTATTACTTCATTAACTGAGTACAGTAGCTCATGCTAATACAAAGAGCAGTACTACAAAAAGCTTTGCAGACACCTATTTAACACTAAGTTGTGACTTAGCATCTCCTCTATACAGTGAGTAGAGTGAGCATAAAAGCTGTGTGTGTGGGGGGGGAGGGGCGGGGGAGATTAAAGTGGCAGTTCCCTGCAGCAGAGCATATGTCTGGAGGTTGCTACAGGGCCATGGCAAGCAGCTAGCATTTATGTGGCCTTGGAAAAACCTGAGCAATTGGCACAAGTGCATATGCCCGTGTTTGTGCACTTGGAGAAATTTATATGCCAGAGAAAAATTGATAAAAACAAAACTAAGAGTGACACAGAGGTACAAGTTGGTACTCATGGACAGAAGAATGTATAAGCTAAATTATCTAGACACACCACAAAAAAAAAATACAATAGTTTAAAAGTTATTGTTGTCTTAAAAATTGTAAATTTATGAAAGTTCAAAAGCTAATATTTCGGCAATGCTTTGGCCGATTAATACGAACAAAGTGTTCACGGATGTGGCTAGTAGAGCTGCATTGAGCAATCATAGCCAATTTAGCATAATCAGTACTGCTTTTGAATGAGAGGTTGGAATATGGGATTTGATTAATAGAAACTGTGTTTTTGATAGTAAATAACTTTAAGGAGACAAAACTTGAGGCAGCATTCTAAAGTTGAAAGAGGTAGATGAATAATTAAGTATGTGTATTTATTTGTTTATTTATGTTAAGTATCAAAAAGCTGGGAAAAGCAGTATCAGGCCACAAGAACATTACTTGTGAAAAGATGGTGGCACTTACAGAAAATTGGGCCATACATTGTTATTTCCCACAAAATGTCCATATTTTTCAATATATCATATGTGTTTTTGTGTTTACCTTTAGAATATTCATAATTTTTGTCAAACATTGTTTTGAGTTAGGCAGTCATTTAAAGGGTGGATAGGGCAGCCATTTTTGAGTACAGCTGGTGGGTAGTAGTGGGTTGGTAGCCATGTTCAGGGACATATGTATGTAGCAATGTTCGGAAGCGATCAAGTGGAGTGCAATATAATGGTTTAGGACAGCAGACAAGAGTGTATTTTGTGAATTGCGAACAGGCTGTTGAGTGCCATGATCACGACATATGAATTTTACAGTGAAGTGTTGTAGCATCAATTATTAATGGCCACCCTTATGTAAGAGTCCCTCAGACTGCATTTTAAGTGTTTATCGAATATACTGAAGAAAAATAAACTACTTGTTCAAATTATAAATCGATGTGAGTGACTCAATATTTTAAATACCTGCCTGCATGGTTTTGTTATATTTTATTTCAGCTTAAAAACTGAATTGACGAAAAATGTAGCCAAACTTTAAAACCAGCCCTGTCTCTGGGCCACTCAATTAATCGGAGTGTAACAAATGTATGCAGGGTGAAAAGTATTTAAACTGACAAACTCTGGTAGGTTGTAGGGGATGTCAAAAGAAATATTTTTCCCTAATGTCATTTTTTCCTATGAGGAGTATTTAAATCGGTAGAGGAAGATTTCTCTGGCAGCAAATTAACTAAACCAACAAACACTTTTCCATTTTTTATGACCAAGAGACAACACATTAACACAACCCAATGACAACACATTAACACAACCCAATTTCAGTGAACGTAGATTTTCAAAAATGCCTCCATTGACACATAAACAAAGGTTACACTGTCAGATCATGTTCTGTCTGACATGGGCAAAAACCCTAGGAGTATCCAGAATTGTTCCTGCTGCTGCTACTAACCGAGCAACCAGATCCTCTTCTGGTGCAACAGGAGTTGCCTAAACAAGGCTGTGCATCTCTCCCCACACAATAAAGTCCATAGGGGACATATATGGGGATCAAGCAGGCCATGGTACAGGACCAGTTATGCCAAACCACATTTCTGGGAACCGTCGGTCCAGGAATCGATACACACAACGACTGGAATGTGCCGGTGCCCTGCCATGTTGGAACCACATGCGTTGTCCTGTAGGGAGTGGGACGTCTTCCAGCAATTATGGCAATGCTCAGGTGAGAAAATTGTAGTAGTGCCTGCCATTTAATGGCCTAGGTAGCAGATACGACCCAATTAAACAGTCCCCAACAACATCGACCCACTCATTAACGAAGAACCGCACCTGATGAGTGCTAACAACTGTGGCATGTGGGTTATCCTCACTCCAAACATACAAATTGTGCATGTTGAAGACTCCATCATGCCCGAACATTGCTTCACTGGTAAACAACACAGAGGATGGAAGTGTAGGATGCATTTCACACTGTTCGGGGTACCACTGCAAAAACTGTGCTCTGGATGGATAATCAACTGGTTTCAGGTTGTGGTCATGCTATAAGTGAAATGGACATAACAATTGCTCCCGAAGGACTGTTCTTTCATTCATATGATTTGTCCCCATGTTATGTGCAAATTCCACAAGTGCTGATTGAAGGATCCCGCTCCATATGCTGCAACACAGCTTCCTCAAATTGTATGGTTGGTTTAATTAATTTGCCTCCAGAGAAATCTTCCTCTACCAGTTGAAATACTCCTCATAGGAAAAAATGACATTAGGGAAAAATATTTTTTTTTATGTCTGCTACAACCTCTCAGAGTTTGTCAGTTTAAATACTTTTCACCCTGTATATTTTCATGCCACAGCATGTGGGGGCTCGAGCCAAGCTATTCAAACTTCAGTGTGTAGTGCCCTGTACAGTCGTAGTAGTAATCTATCCTTTTCATTTCTGGAATTCCATTCCAGTCTGGATTTTCCATTGTTTGACATTAAAATATAAGGTTTATAAACTTCTACACACTTAGATTTTAGAAGAGGTAATAATTTGGAACTATTATTTATGATACTGTCAAACATATGAAATTACCCAGACTAAAATCAGATAAACCAAAATGTTTGTGAGACTTCAACGCTTTCATAACAGAAAAACAGTAAATCTGCATGCATGTGTTGACTCAAACGTTGAAACAACTTTAGCAGCTTGTCTGTGCAGTCAAATATACTGCTCTTGGGGTAAAATCTCATAAAAGTCTTGTAAATCCTAGTGCTAGACAAACAGGTCATTGAGGTCGGTGCTTCAATGTATGCCTAGCAGGTTGATTTGAAAGCAATGATGTACATCAGCAGCCAAAAGCAAGAATAGTCTAACATATAAATCGAAATCAGTTTGCAGTTGTATAGCATGTCGAAATCTGAATGAGAACTCAGGGTGAAATGTTTCAATTACTGAAACATAGCAGTACACGTTTCATTCACAAATGACTGCCTGGACTTCTTGGAAATATTCCCTGTCATGACCTTGGAGCTGTTAGTTAGTTCATTAGTTTCATATTACATGGAGTATTTGCACTATAATTTGTAATGTTGTGAAATGAGTCATTTTACATTCATATTGCAAATTATTTTCTAAATACATGGGTCAGATAAAAAGTAGTGACAATATGGTTATAATTCATACCAGATGTTACTGACAGACATTTCCTGTATTAGATTCCCTCAATATAACTGCCCCACATCTGGATTACATACCTCCCTCCCTCCCCCAAGAGATGGAAGGCAGCATACACTGTCAGTGCATCTATCTCTGTCAGTGTCTCTCAAGGACCATCCTATGGCATGGACAATGTCTTCTCTTGTGTTGTAGCACATGCCATGAAGAGGTACATTCACTTTGGTAAACAGGTCGTATAGCATGGGCTCATATCAGGTGAAAACAGTGGTGTTCCAATATCTCCCACCCCCATGTATACAGGAGCTTCTGCATGGGGTTTGCCTTGTGGCAATGTGTACTGTTATAATGTACATTGGGATCCAGTGCCAGAAGGAAACATTGTTGTGCACTCTGACCATATGCCACTTCACTCTTGATCCACACAGGTTGCTTGTGTTTGCTAAACATACTATTAGGGTGCTCGAACTGGCCTTCCACGCTTTCACACAATACATACAGCAACTGACTCAAACATGGCTGCCACCACTCACTGCACTACTTCAACTAATCTTCTGTTATCAGATACCGACAGTGGGCATGCCATGTGATTCACATCCTTCATGTTATGGCAGTGCTGCCATACTTTTTATCCAACTCATGTTGAACATTTATAAGTTTCCATTTTTAATATGCAAATGTGAGGTAGTAATACTTACCTTCCAATTTTTATACGCTACAGCAATATAGATTCTTTTGCAGAATAGAAGGAGTTCCCAAGGATAAACTTCTTCAATTTGTTTTCAAATTTTACTTTGCTGTCTGTCAGACATTTTATATCATTGGATAAGTAATCAAAAACTTTTGTTGCAGCATTGTGCACACCTTTTTGTGCTAAAAAAGACCTTAATGTGTCATAAAGAATGACATTTTGTCTTCTGGTATTGTAATTATGTACATCATTGTTCCTTTTGATCTTCAAAGGATTATTTACAACAAACTTCAATAGGGAATAAATATACTGTGAAGCAGTAGTCAGAATGTTCAACTCCTTAAACAGATATCTACAAGATGATCATGGGTGAGCACCACATACTATACTTACAGCACATTTTTGAGTAATGATGACATTTTTTGTTAACCATGAGTTATCCCAGAACATTATTCCCTAATACATTATTGAATAAAAATATGTAAATTATGTCAACTTACTGATTTATCTCTCCCAATATTTCTAATGATTCTAAGGGCAAATTTGGCTGATTGTTCTACAGACAGATAGCTTGAATCTTGTCGGTTGCCAAATGAATTCAAATAATTGCTGATGTCGACCACACAAAATTTTGGCACCACCCTACTTAACCTTGACTCAACTTTTTCCCCTAATGGCTGCCTTCAGCTCAGCCAGCATTCACTGTTGTTCATCAGAAGAAAAGTGCCTCCTATTGTTCTTGTGGCTGGTGTTGTGACAAATTTCCAATAATTGTTTCCCCTGACCACAATGTTGTGATGATACATTAAGCTCTTTGTGTGGCCTTCAAATGATACAAAATGTAATGCAATTCCCATTCAACATTGAATGTTGCAGCTTCTCCACTTTTTCTGTACAAGTATACATAATGAAGAATGTAAATCTAATTTAATTCAAGTATTATTGTCAGCAAACAGCTAGGTGTCTGGCAAGGTGACAGATTTTCTCTAGTGGTGTCTGGCTGCAGCCTTCTTGCTCTTCTTCCTCCTCAGATCTCAGCTCAAATCACTACTGTGATCTGGCATATCTGCCAATAAATTTGTAAAATGTTCTGCACTGTCAGTCATCTCTGGTTGGTGTGCATCAGTCTTTCCATAGACATTCTACTGTGATATTACTTCTGACATCTTCCCTGCCTGCCTCTTTTCCATAACCAGAAATTGTTGTATGTGCTGCTCTAAATTCCAAATTATATCTTTGAGAAGAAACCAGGAAATTTCCAGAATTTCAGCAGTTCTTGTAGCCTTGGTGACGGTGTAGTGGGTGAAATAATCAGTGCACACTATTAATAATTTGTGCAACTTGTCAATCAGGAAACCTCACCAAGAGGTCAGTTCTAATCCAGTGACATGGAGCCACTGCAGGAGGAATTGTTGCTGGAAGCACTGGGAGTAAATGAAGCACATGGTTCTGTCACTGTCACTCCCTATAGTGGTTTATGTAGTGGCTGACAGACAGGTCGACATCTGATTCTGCTTCCATAAATGATCTACCCCTATCTCTGATAACTTAATCATGTTACAAAAATATTTAAGTTTGATTTGCTGTCAGTAAGCTGAGCAAATGAGCAACCATTTCCATTCTATTAGGTCATAATTACTTACACACTATCTTCCATCTATTAATCTAAATTATCCATATGATAGTTTTCTCTGTCTCTAAGGCATCTATGGTCTTCAGTAAAGTTGAAGCTTTCCTTTGATTAACTGCAAAGAATGGAGTATCATCAGTGCTGTTATGTTCCTGCAATGGATTCCATGAAAATCAGTCAGCATCCTTGTGTTTGCATCAATTTTGTATATAACTGTGATGATGTATTCTTGAAGCTTCAATGTCCATCTTTCCAGTCATCTTGATCAGTTCTTCAGTCATGTCAGACAGCACTTCAGGTATATCAGACAGCATAAAGAATGCTGATTGGTTACAAAACTGAATGGTCAGCCATATACATAGGATAAGAACTTACTGATTCCTCAAACAATTGCAGGACATTCTCTTTCAATCACAGAGTATTTCTTCTTGAACTTGGAGAGTGGTCTTGAGGTATAATCAGTCACTCTTTAGCACTTTCTGGATTTGTATTAGAACCATACCTATCCCATAACCACTTGCAGCACAATGCAGTTACATCTGGCATTACCATAAAAAAGGTGCATTGTCCTGTTGGAACAGCAAGTTCCCTTGCTGGTCTAGGAATGGTAGAACAATGGGTTCGATGACGGTTTGGATGTACCGTGCACTATTCAGTGTCCCCTCGACGATCACCAGTGGTGTACGGCCAGTGTAGGAGATCGCTCCCCACACCATGATGCCAGGTGTTGGCCCTGTGTGCCTCGGTCGTATGCAGTCCTGATTGTGGCGCTCACCTGCACGGCACCAAACATGCATACGACCATCATTGGCACCAAGGCAGAAGCGACTCTCATCGCTGAAGACGACATGTCTCCATTCGTCCCTCCATTCATGCCTGTCGCGACACCACTGGAGGCGGGCTGCACGATGTTGGGGCGTGAGCGGAAGATGGCCTAACGGTGTGCGGTACCGTAGCCCAGCTTCATGGAGATGGTTGCGAATGGTCCTCGCCGATACCCCAGGAGCAACAGTGTCCCTAATTTGCTGGGAAGTGGCGGTGCGGTCCCCTACGGCACTGCGTAGGATCCTACGGTCTTGGCGTGCATCCGTGCGTCGCTGTGGTCCGGTCCCAGGTCGACGGGCACGTGCACCTTCCGCCGACCACTGGCGACAACATCGATGTACTGTGGAGACCTCACGCCCCACGTGTTGAGCAATTCGGCGGTACGTCCACCCGGCCTCCCGCATGCCCACTATACGCCCTTGCTCAAAGTCTGTCAACTGCACATACGGCTCACGTACACGCTGTCGCGGCATGCTACCAGTGTTAAAGACTGCGATGGAGCTCCGTATGCCACAGCAAACTGGCTGACACTGACGGCGGCGGTGCACAAATGCTGCGCAGGTAGCGCCATTCGACGGCCAACACCGCGGTTCCTGGTGTGTCCGCTGTGCCGTGCATGTGGTCATTGCTTGTACAGCCCTCTCGTAGTGTCCGGAGCAAGTATGGTGGGTCTGACACACCGGTGTCAATGTGTTCTTTTTTCCATTTCCAGGAGTGTATAATGGCTCTTACTTCTTCTAGACCGTCATTGACTCTGTTTCTATTAAACAGTTGCTCCAAGGAGTGAAGTTTTGTTAGCTTCCATCATATTCAGGTTCACTTGGTGAAATCCATCATATTCAGGTGGCTATACAGTCCCACTTCTGGCTATCATCAGATGTTTCCTTACTGTTGTAATTTTTGAGCTTTTCCTCATAGTTTTCAAAAGAGTGCTGGAGTGTACCAAGCAATTAAAAGTAGATACTGGCAAGGTACATCATGTCAATCCACCTGCTGCATTTAGCAACACAGTTGAGTGCCTTTAGCCATTTTATTGGATCCTTGGCAGCATCTCCAAAAACACTAATGGATTACTGAATGCAACTGACTCACAATACTTCCATATCCACAGGTATCTTTATAATGCAAGTAACAGGAGGAATGTACTGCTTGCATTTGAGTTTGTGCCTGTGAAGACAACAGCTTTTAGCAATTGAGATTACAGTCCTCCATGTACAGTGTCATTGTGTGCACTGGTGTGAGGTGTGTGTGTGTGTGTGTGTGTGTGTGTGTGTGTGTGTTGGCACACAATGACACTGCACATGGAGGACTGTAATCTCAATTGCTAAAAGCTGTTGTCTTCACAGGCACAAACCCAAATACAAGCAGTACATTCCCCCTGTTACTGATGCTGATTGGCTATAAAACTGAATGGTCAACCATATACATAGGATAAGAACTTACTGATTCCCCAAACAATTGCAGAACATTCTAACCTGCACTGCAGCACAGGAGGAACTCAAGCTTTGTACCATAGCTGATACACTGGGTGTCACAAAACCATAAGTATCCAGTGTGTGCACTGGCATGTGGTGTGTGTGTGTGTGTGTGTGTGTGTGTGTGTGTGTGTGTGTGTTTATTTAGAATACAGCTGTCAAAACATTTTTTGCACCTGCTGCCACATGTGCTGTTTTATTTCTACTTGGCATATGCTTATTCTTAAACTTGTTATCTGTTGTTTTCCAGATATATATTCCTGAGTTACTTAGTTACTTGTTTATGCACTAAATTACCGCTGTTTTTGTATTTCAAGAGAAGATACTACATGTTTGTAAAACTCCTCTAAAACTGCAGAGTCTTAATAAGTTTGTTTTCTGTACATGCAATAAAGCTGGTTTGTTCTATGTATAAGTATTTATATTTTGTACAATGACCTCAACACATGCAACTTAGAAGGTCAGACAGCAGATAATATAGCCAGTCCAGAAGATGGTGACCCCAATGTGATCTAACCTGCACTGCAGCACAAGAGGGACTCAAGCTTTGTACCATAGCTGATACGCTGGATGTGACAAAACCATAAGTATCCAGATTGGCACATGATTACCACCTTTCTGTACACACAATCCTATGATTCGGTTTGCATAACAGAAGCTGGTTTTCAATATGCAGGAGTCAACAACAGATTCCATGAAGTTTGTGATAATGGTGAGTGAACTAGACCATCAGTATGTTGTAGAAATTGAAGATGGAATAACCGCACCACATACAACAAACTCCTATGAGAAACTGAGGACAAAATTGATCCATAGTATGTTGGCATCTCAAGGATAGCACATCAGGCAAGTTTTGACTCAGGAAGATATCAGCAACCAGAAGCCACTGCAGTATCTAAGGGGCTTTAGGAGCATGGTTGACAGCTGCATTGTACCCAACAACTTGTTACATGCATTATGGAGCACTCAGCTATCTCCACAAGTAATGATAATAATAGCTCCACAAACTCAGATGCCCCTGAATGCAGTGGCTGACTTGGGTGACAAGATAATGGATGTGATGATCCCCACCCATATCAGTGCAGTGAAAGCTTCATGTAGCAGCACACAGATGCATCATCCAATTGCTGTGCACAATCACAACATCTTTTTATAAGTGATTAAAAGTCAGGCTGGAAGTATTTAGTGGAAACTGGACCAGATTTATGTATATTTCCATGAATCCTATTACATGGCAATTGACCTCTAACCATGTTCTGCTTGTCTGCAGTGAACAATTCTTCTGTGCTGACTGTGCTGACATAAGGTACACAGTGAATGGTGAATGGGATTAGACCTGCAGCTGTGTCATCTCCTTGCATGGAGTTTCATAATCACACAACCCATCATTGGAGATGATTTCCCAGCACACTACCACCTGCTACCAGACATGGGAAATGAGCGAATCATTGACAGCATCACTGGCCTGACAGCTTTAGGTTTCTGACGTAGCACAGCAGTGTACATAGCCAAGACTGTGCAAGCAGTCAGGGGTGAGTATGTGGAATTATAGCAGCAATTTCCAGCCTTGACATGACCGTCTGAGGTGTGTAAAGACATATGTCACAATACAGTACATAAAATACATCATATTAGAACCACTGATGCAACGCCTGTATTGTGTAGAATCAGATTTTATCTCCCAACTGCTTCGCCCCTGTGAAGGCATAATTTAATGCCATGCTGAAAGAGGGTATTATTCATTTATCCAACAGCCCATGGTCGTCTCCTTTGCATTTTGTGCCAAAGAAGTGTGGTGCATGGAGTCCAGGAGACTATAGTGCACTCAATGTGCACAGTGCAAGATCACTACCCAATGCCTTCGACATGGGATTATAATTATGCTCTATGTGGTGCAACCTTACTCAATGTTCTCAACTGTACTAAAACATTCACTCAGATCCCAGTGGTGGAAGAAGATATACTAAAGACAGCCATGATCAGCCCATTTGAGTTAACTGAGAGACTTTTCATGACATTTGGCCTGCAGAATGCTGTCCAACCATGACAAAGATTCATTGATTCAGTCATCTTTTCTGTTTTACATACTTGGATAACATTCTTGTCTTTTTTGTCCTTTGTGGATCACCACAAACACCACTCAACTGAAGTATTCAGGCAATTAGAACAGTATAGCATGACTCTGAACACAGCTAAGTGCATATTTGGTCAGTCACAACTTGACTTCCTAGGGCACCAGACTTTATCTATGGGCTCACTGCCATTACCTGAAAAAGTGGAAGCCATTTTACAAAATACTGATAGAGAATTACATTTCTTCCTTGGCATGCTCAACTTGTACCACTGACATCTGTCATGCTTGACCTAGCTACAAATTCTGTTGACTGCAGCACTCACTGCTCTGAAAATCAAAGGCCACTCACCAGTTCAGTGGACAGCTGCCATGAGCTGTGTCTTCAACATGACAAAGTGGAGAATAGTGGATGCAGCCCCCCTTGCTCACCCTTAATTTGATGCACCCCATTCACTAGTTGTGGATGTGAGCCAAATAGCTATCAATGCAGCATTACAGCAACTCCATGATGGCACATGGCAGCCACAGGATTTTTACTCATACAAGCTGTCTCTACTACAGCCAAAGTGGGCAGCATACGACAGAGAACTTCTCACTCTCTACAAGGCTATCAGGTACTTTTGCCCACAACTGAAAGCTAGAGAGTTTGCTGTTTTCACAGCTCATAAATCACTCACTTATGCATCCAGGAAACAATAACTATCGCTTGCCTCTCCAACTTAAGCAGCTGGTATTCATCACTGAGTTTAGCACAAATGCCAGATGTATACCTGAAATTGATAGCAGTGAAAGTTTTGGGGAAAATTTCAAGTGTATATCGAAAGAATAGGCAAATGAGAAATGGTGTTGATGTACTTGTTGCATATCAATTGAAGACATAAAGTCTGAAAATGAATCTGTGATCATATTTTTGACACTTTATTTTACAGGTCCATCTTGATCACACAAATTTTACTTACTATGTACCTAAATGTTTAGTTTGACGTTGAGACTACATCAGAATATTTTATGATCTGAAGATGGCAGAAGCCAAAACTGGTAATAGGGAAGTGTAAAAAAATTGTGTGATCAAGACAGACCTGTAAAATACGGTACTTGTTGCAGTAAACATGAAACTCAAATCCTCTGAGGTAGAAATTGCAACTGCATGTGATATTATTTGGGCAAGACTCAGTATCAGGGCTGGGCATTAAATGGATCCTTCTGTTGCCCACCAGTCTCATCTCCTGATGTAACCAAGAACTTCAGAGGGAACATCCACAGTACACTAGAAACTCAGATCCACTGTGGGAGAAATTGTAGCTGCATGGGAGATTGTTTGGGCAAGACACATTATCAGAGATGGGCATTAAATGATGTTTGGATCCTTCTATCACCCACCAGACTCATCTCCTGATGTAACCAAAAACTTCAGAGGAAACCTCAGTTCACTTGTACGTAAGTTCACCAGTCATACTTAATCATCAGTGGAGGCTTAAATCATCCAACAATTAATTGGGAAAATTACAGTTTTGTTAAAGATGGATGTGATAAGACATCCTGTGGAACTTCCCTAAATGCCTTTTCTGAAAACTATCTGGAACAGATAGTTAGGAACCCCACTCATGATGGAAATATATAGGATCCTCTTTGAGGATGTCCATATCAAAACTGGTATCGGTGACCATGATACAGTCATAGCAAAAATGATTATCAAAGAACAAAAGAACAACTAAAACAAGCAGAAAGATATATTGTCCAGTAAACTAGATAAAAAATTAGTTGCGTCATATCTCAATGAGGAACTTGAAACTTCCAGTACAGGGCAAGAGCATGTAGAGGAGCTCTGGCTCAAGTTTAAAAGAACGGTTGACAATGCACTGGATAGATATGTACCCACTAGAAAAATTCACAATGAGAAGGAACATTCATGGTATACAGTCATTGTAAATAAACGTCTAAAGAATCAGAGGTTCCAGTGTAATATGTGTAAAACAAAGAGTGGGGCTATAGATGGAGACATAATGAACGAAAAGTGTTTGCCTGTCAAGAGAGCAATGTGTGATGCCTTCAATGACTACCACAGCAGGATATTGTCAAGTTATCTTTCACACAACCCAAAGAAATTCTGGTCTTATGTAAAAGCTGTTAGTGGCACCAAAGTTAGTGTCCAGTCCCTAGTGAATGAGACAAGAAATGAAACTGAAGGCACCAAAGCAAAAACTCAAATGCTTAACTCCACTTTCAAAAGTTCCTTTTCAAAGAGGAACCCAGAGAATAACTCCAATTTAATCCTTGTACCACTGAAGAGACAAATGCAATAACTATTTGTGTCATTAGTGTAGAGAAACAGCTGATATCATTAAAATTGAACAAAGCTCCAGGCCCTGATGAAATCCCCGTCAGATTCCAGAACGAATTTTTGGCTGAGTTAGCCTCTCTTGTAACTATAATCTATCATAGATCCCTCAAACAAAAAACTGTGCCAAGTTCTTGGAAAAAGGCATAGGTCACACCTGCCTACAATAAGGGTAGTAGAAGTTACTCACAAAACTACTGCCCAATATCCTTGACATCACTTTGTTGTAGAATCTCAACTTATTCTGAGTTCAAACATAATGTGGTATCTCGAACAGAATGACCTCCTTAATGCTGACCAGCAGGTATTTCAAACACTTCGAGCACATGAAAACCAACTCGCACTTTTCCCACTTGACATACTGAAAGCTTTGGATCGAGGCAATCAGTTAGATGCTGTTTTTCTTGATTTCCGAACATCATTTGACCCAGCACCATACCTACACTTATTGTCAAAAGCACAATCATATGGAGTATCAAGTTAAATTTGTGACTGGAGTAAGGACTTTTGGGTTCGGAGGATGCAATATGTTATCATGGTTGGACAGTCCTTGTAAGATGTAAAACTAATTTTGGGTGTGCCCCAGGGAAGTGTTTTGGCACCCTTGCTGTTTGTGTTGCATATTAATTACCTTGCAGACAACATTAAGATTGAAATCAGGCTTTTTACAGATGATGCAGTTATCTATAATGAAGTACTATCTGAAAGAAGCTACATAAGTATTCAGTCAGAACTTGATAAGATTTCAAAGTGGTTCAGAGTTTGGCAACCTTCTTTAAATATTCAGAGATGTACAATTTTGCGGTTCATAAAACAAAACAAAAACATACTATTCTGTGATTATAATATCTATGAGTCACTGTTGGAATCAGCCAACTCATACAAATACCTCAGTGCAACACTTTGTAGGGATATGAGATGGAATGATCACACAGGTTCAGTCATGGGTAAAGCAGGTGGTAGACTTAGGTTTCTTGGTAGAATACTAGGGATGTGCAATTAATCTACAAATCATTCATGCAACTGGTTCTAGAATATTGCTCAAGTGTTTGGAACCCGTATCAGATAGGCCTTACAGGGGATGTTGAATGTATACAGAGAAGGGTAGCATAAATGGTCATATGTTTATTCAGTCCATGGGAGAGTATCACAGAGATACTGAAGGAACTGAACTGAAGGAACTGAACTGGAAGACTCTTGAAGATAGATGTAAACTATCATGGGAAAGTGCGTTAACAAAGCTTCAAGAACCAGCCTTAAATGATTACTCTAGGAATATACTACAACCCCCTACATATCACTCACATAGGGATCATGAAGATAAGATTAGAATAATTACTGCAGACACACAGAGCAATTCAAACAATCATTCTTCTCTCACTCCATACACGAATGGAATAGGAAGAAATCCGAATAACTGGTACAATGGGATGCACCCTCTGCCATGCACCTCATGGTTTGTTTTTCAGGGTATAGGTGTAGATGTATATTTCAGGAATTGGCAAGATAGTCACTGATAGTCTTTCTTGTGTCAACAGCATCTAAAGTGCCATCAATTTCACTCAACTTGCCAAGGCACAAGAGACTGACCAAGAACTGCACAACCTCCCCACAGATACATCAAGCTGGGAATTATGATTAGTCAATATTCCTCATGCAGACATTAAATTTTACTGTGACATCTCAACTAGGAAACCTTCTCCATGCTTGCCTACTACATTCCAAAGCTCCACCTTTGGCAGTTTGCATAAGTTCTGTCATACTGGCATCAGACTAGCATTTCACCTAGACTTGCAGAGATTTGTTTGGCCTAGAATTCAAAAGACTGGCAAGAATGGACTTTTATATGTGTCAAGTGTAAATGGAGCAAAGTGTACATGCCAGTGGGGGACTTCACTGACACGATTACGCAGTCTGCCCAACTTCAAATCAATGTCATAGGACCATTTCCTCCATAAAATGGTCAGTGTTATGTTCTAATTACGACTGAGCACTACATTTGCTGCCTGGAAGAACTGCCAGCTGATAACATCTCTGCAAAAACCTTCTCTTTTCATTTGATTTCAAGCTGGATTTCTCAATTAGATTTACCACTACACATCACCGCAGATTATGAACACCATTTTGCATCAGACCCGTTTGCTCAGCACAACAAATTTTGCAGCACTGTTCACCACAATACCCCAGGCTACCATCCAGTGACTGATGATATGATAGAACACTACCACAGTTTTTGAAAGGCCATACTCATATATCATTAAACAAATCAGACCATAGCTCCACCAGTGATTTCACTTCGTCTAAGGAGTACTTGAAAGCCAGACTTGGATTCCTCATCAATTTATGGCAAGGCACTGCAGCTTCCAGGAGAGTTTGTAGACATCCAGTCCTTCCAGTTTTCTGACCACAACTATTGTGATTTCATTCATCAGTTGAGGGAACAGATTTCACTGATCCACCCTTGTCAAGCTTCACAATGTAGAAGGCCTCCCAGCTACATGCATCATGACCTAGAAACATCTGTATAGATGGTGTGAAACCCTCATTTTAACCACTGAACATAGGTCCACACAAGAGTCCCACAATGAAAAGCTCACACTCTGGACATATTAGCAAATGGCAATCACTCCACCATCTCTATCAACTGTGTCAAACCTGCTCATGTTTTCCAGTAAGTACCACCAAAGGATATACCATGGCTACAACTAGCTTTGCTGCAGACATTTTCAAGGACATACTACATGATCAGGACAATGTGTGTATTTCCCAGCACGTTTTATGGACTGTGCTATGTCTGCCTCAAGGAGGATAATTTAATGGCCAACATTATAATCTTCATTGTGAGGTGTCATATTGTGTTGCATATATGTGATTATTTACATCATGGCTGTCAAACCATATTTCATGCCAGACATACTGTTTTATTTTTATTATGAATATACCTATTCTTGATATCTCCTCTTTTTCAGAGACAGATTACATAGTTACTTATTTACTTGGTTATGCATTGAATCATATATATTCTTCCATGTGAGAGGAGATTCTACATGTTCATTAAACTTCTCCACTGCTGCCGACTCTTAATAAGTTTTCATATCTTGTGCCATGCCATAATACTTGCACATTCCCAATATGATTGTGTATAACTCATACTCCAGCTAAGCTAGACTCAAAAAGCATAACTTATTAGATCAAACAGTGAACAAACCGGCCAGTCTAACAAGCATTTGCTCAGCCTTTTTGGAGCCAAGGTGATCTCTATGTTCCAGATACCAAACATATTCACTAAGGTATATCAGATGGACTACAATATGAAGTACCAGTTATTAGAGAAGGGTGTCTGATAATAATCAACACTTCACACAGAAAGCATATTTACTGAGCACACACTAATGTACAGATGGAGCCAAACAGCCTGCCTCAACACAGAGTGCTCCTATTTATACGAGGGCGGTTCAGAAAGTAACCTCCGATCAGTCACAGTGCGGGTTGTGGGGGGAGTAGCGACGCCATCTGTGTGTTCACGCACTCAACAGGTCAGTCGGCATCAAGCCATGGTCGAGTGAACGTCGTACCTGCGCTAGTTTAGTTTTTGTGGCAGTTTGAAATGTGTGCTGCAATAGAAAACCCCGCCAAATGTGAAGTGCGTGCTGTCATAAGGTTTTTTACAGCCAAAGGATATTCTGCAGCAGCTATTCATCGTGAGCTTTGTGCCGTGTATGGACCAAGAGTTATGAGTGAAGGAGTTGTCCGTGAATGGGTACGTTTATTTAAAAGTGGACGAGAAAACGTTCATGATGAAGAGAGGAGTGGTAGACCATCATTGGTGACTGACGAACTCGTTCAGACAGTTGATGCAAAAGTTCGTGAAAATTGACGTTTCTCAATGTCGGAGTTGTCTACTGGTTTTCCACAGATTTCTAAGACTCTCTTGTACGAGATAGTGATAGCAAGATTGGGTTACCGTAAGTTCTGTGCACGATGGGTGCCCAAAATTCTTACCGACCACCACAAAACTCAAAGAATGGCCTCTGCATTAGACTTTCTGTCACGTTATGAGGACGAAGGAGAACCATTGTTAAACAGAATCGTGACCGGTGACGAAACCTGGATTAAGTATGTGAACCCTGAGACAAAAGAACAATCAAAGATGTGGGCACATTCAAATTCGCCTACCAAACCAAGAAAAGCCTCGCAAGATTTTTCTGCCAGAAAACTGATGGCAACGGTGTTTTGGGATGCCAAAGGGGTGTTGTTGGTTGAATTCATGGAACGTGGTACGACCATTAATCAAGACGTGTACTGTGAAACAATAAAAAAGTTACGACGGGCTATACAGAACAAACGCCGTGGTATGCTGACTTCCGGTATCGATTTTTTGCACGATAACGCCCGTCCTCACTCTGCTCGCAGAACAACGGCCCTTCTTGAGTCCTTCAAGTGGGACGTTATCAACCATCCACCTTACAGCCCAGACCTGGCGCCAAGTGATTATCACCTCTTCATGCATTTGAAGAAATGGCTCGGGTCACAGCGGTTTGATGACGACGAAGAGCTCAAAGATGCGGTCACAGGCTGGCTCCAGGCACAATCGGGTGATTTTTATGCAGAAGGAATTTCAGAGCTTGTGAAGAGATACGATAAGTGCCTCAATCGCTATGGAGACTATGTAGAAAAATAGTGCAAAGATGTAGTTGTAAGATGTATATATTAAAATATTTTTATTTAACTTGGTGTATTTTTTTAAATCAACCGGAGGTTACTTTCTGAACGGCCCTCGTACATACAAGCAAGGTTCTAGCAAATTACAATATTCTAAGTCCCACAACCTTCCATGTATCAGACACTTTTATTGATACCTGCAAGAGTTGGGAATTCAACTGGTGACCTGGGCATTGTCAGCCAGTGACTATAACCACCATGCCACAGTGGATGACAGGTGGCAAAGAGCTATATGTCACTGCGAATGCACACAGGTTTTAAGTTGTTGTGCACAATCTTAAGATCTTGTGCTCAAGACAACAAAGCACAGAAGTTTGATATGTCACTATATTTGGTAAGAAAAAGCACATTCAGCTGCACTTCTTCATTTTAAGCACTAGTTTATAGCTGTAACGTAAAATCTTGAAACTGATCATGCACAAAACAGTATTTAATACTGGTCAAGCACTTATTGTTTTAATGAATTATTTTAGCCATAAGGCCCAAAAATGCCTTTAACCTTATAATACATTTTAGCTTCCGATAAGGATTGAAGAGAACACCACCTATATAGGTAACTAACAAATCTTAAAGAAAATAAATCTCCCTACAACAAAATTATCATCCAACTAACAACTGTGCAAAAGCACATTCATGTTCGTAATTGCAACAAGCAACTAATATTTTTGAAATTATAATACATAAAAGCCGGCCATGGTGGCTGAGCGGTTATAGGCGCTTCAGTCCTGAACTGTGCGACTGCTACAGTTGCAGGTTTGAATCCTGCCTCGCGCATGGATGTGTGTGATGTCCTTAGGTTAGTTAGGTTTAAGTAGTTATAAGTTCTAGGGGACTGATGACCTCAGATGTTAAGTCCCATAGTGCTCAGAGCCATTTGAACCATTTAATACATAAAAAACAGATCTAAACATAATAACCCACCTCTATGATATATTTAAATGGAGCATGTTGCAAATGAGTGACACGGGCAAATACTGATCCTCGAGGTGTGAAGTCAAGACCTCTGTACAGATCAATGTCACTCTTTTGCCAAAATGTAGCAAATTCATTCCTTGGTGCCCCTTTGGACACAACATCCACAGAAGAGATTGTAACACCCGGAAAGTCCAACTGAAAAAAAAAAGTCTCACATAATTAAAGTAACTTGAAATTAGTGTACAAATTCTGTAAAGAATGTGAAAGAGCATTACAATTGGCCACTCCATTGAGAACATGCCTACGTTTCAGTTTCATTCTTACTTGTAACATCTTCATCTGTAATGCATTCTAAGCAAATTTGATATAAGTACCAGTACATTTCATCCAAAACTATATTCAAAGTGCGTAGCATTTATGAAGCACCTAAGAGGAAAAAATTCTGCATTCACAGCTGAAATTCAGTAGTTATTTTTGGAAATTAATTACATGAGCTCATATAAAGAAAACAAAAAGAAAAAAGAATGTTAACAATGTTATTTTCATTGTGTGATGAATTGCTAAACAGTGTCAAGACATTAATTGCAATATTACATTAAGTTTTTGAAGGCAAAGGCTGCAAGTTCTAGTGTGTTATTGTGAACAGGAAATGATCCCACCCAGCAAGTGGAACAAGGTTGGAGGGATCAGCTAGTGTACTGAAAGTACCCTTCACCACACATGGCTAGGTGGCTTGCAGAGTATTATGTAGATGCAGATGCAGTGAACATGAGGGCAGAAAGGCAGTTGCTGGGCTTGAGGAAGATTAAAGTATCACCACTATAATGGATGTGACGTGTGCAGTCAAAACAGTGAACCTAGAACTGAAAGCAACTACTGTTTTCAAAGGAAAGGTATACAACACGCAAAGTAAATCTGCAGATGACTCAACCATCAAAAATGAGCTGTTACTCCACAGATTCCGTAAACCTTGCTAATGGTGTATACAGCACTATGTAATCAAAAAAGCTTGTGTTCCACTTGAGTGACCTTCACAACTGACGTGATGTTTTGAACATAATTACTTGGGCTAACAACAGCAGTGCAAGGTGATACTCAAATTTGAAGTACTCGATCATCCTCCATATAGTCCCGATCTTGCCCCTTTTGACTATCACTTGTCTGGTCCACTCAAACAAACATTAAGGGGCCGTTGATTGGCCTCTGACAAAACACTGAAAGAAGCGGTGTATTCCTGGCTCACAGCTCAACCAAGAACCTTCTTTTATGAGGGCATATGGAAGCTTGTACAACGATGGACCAAGGGCGTTGAAATACAAGGAGACTATGTCGAAAAATTATGTTCTTATAAGTTTCCTATTTGATTACAATAAAATTTTGTAACTACTTTGCAGATAATAATTGGCTTACCCTCATATATAATACCATATTTTATGGACTATAAGTTGCTACAGACTATAAGACACCTTAATATTTAGGCAGTTTTTTTAAATAACATTTTTTACATTTTTATTATCGGACTACCAAGGCAGATTAAAAAAATCTTTGTTTATAAGACTTAACTGACGTTTAAAAACCCTGAAAATCATTATCTTCTAGTTTTGGCAACACTGCATTTAGTCCTCTATTTACATGTTCAGCCTTCCTAATTTTTTTACCCCTTCTTCTTCATTAGCCCGCCAATCACGAACGGTTTCTTCTGTTGGCGGAGGGGCAAAATGCCACTCAGGTGCTCTGTTTCCATGTTCTTCTACAAACGTTATTACTTTTGATTTATAGCCCAAATCACATGAAAACCTTTTGCTTTTTTTCATTAGAAAATTAGCTACTAAGAAAAATATTGTACTGTTATCGATAACACAAATGATTTTCAGTTTCAGTTCATTGGCACCATAGACTGCAATGACACATCATAGGCTAGACAGTGTTCCATTTTTGTGATGGTGGGATGGGAGGGAGACACTGTTAGCAAGCTTGTGAATCCCAACAACTCAAGTTCGTCACATCACTGCACTGCTGCTGTCAGTTGAATCCAGTGTTTCCAAATAGAGGTAGGTTTCTTGTGGCATTAAATATATGGCCATTTTTAAGACTGGTGGGAATTTTAAATCAAATACTGGACATTTTTACATTAATTTTGAGTACAGGATGCACCTGAATTTTGGAGGCAATTTTTCAAATAAAGACATGTGTCTTATAGTCTGTAAAATATGGTATTTTTAGTATACTTTATCAGGACATTAACAGTTAGGTATGTGTTTACAAATGAACAATGGTGTTTATATCTTAAATTATTGATGTTGGTAACAACTACAATTTTCAGGCAAACTAATTAATTCAGGGACTTCTGATAACGCAAGAGATTGTAATCAATTCTAAACTTCAATTCGAAAAACCCTGAGTCTATAATTGAGAATTCTAGGTACTGTTCACATGTCATAAAAATAATGCTATTGAAGATACTTGGGCGAAAAATGGGTGGGGATAAAAGTACAACAGGAGGAAGGAATCACTTGCTTTGTTACAAACTAGTTGTTGCACACCTTACCATGGCCCCTCTGTGAATGCTGGAAGTCAGCTGACATTGTGCCATTCTGGGACATTCATGCTCAATGTCAACCTTAGCTATGTGATAATATTGTGCACTGCAGCAGTGAGTAGCCATTGTGAACATAGTGTTGATCTGTGTGCAATTATGTGTATAGTGGCTGTTAATATTATTTACAAAAATGGGCAAGGAGGCTGTACCTGGTCCTTCTAGTTAATCAACATCAAGTTTCATGCAATGCATCAATACATTATATGTTTATTTCTTTTATAAGCTATAAGCTGAATAGTCTGAGAGAAAGAGACAGGGCTTGTCTCAGCAGGCAGTATTCCATGAACTGATCATAAGCTTCTGCTCCCAATATTCTCTGCTCAGCAAACAAGTAAAAGTATGCAACCAGTACATCAAAAACCACCGAAGCTCATGTATGTGAACAATTCTGCTTGACAACAGAGCATTGTTCAAGCAGGTGTTGCAATATTCTAATGTGAGGTATATTACGTAAGATGAAGTGGGGTACCTGATGCATCTACTAACACGAATGATACAGGAATCTACTGTTTGATTATGTGTTTGTTTGTCTACACTCTTTTGCAGGTGATCTGCCCACTCACCAAACAGTGTACCACTCCCTCACTCTTAAATGCTTTGAGGGATACTCCCTGGACATGAGAAAGTTTTCATAGTCCCTTTAGTGAACTGAGTTCAGTCCTAACAAGCTAGGAAAAGACAGATTAATACTTACCATAAAGAAGACACATCAAATTCCAGGCAAGCACATTTCAAAGACACTTACATAAAGCTTTCAGTTGCAGCCTTCATCAGTAAAAGAGAGACACACACCATTCACACACACAAGCAAGCATGCCTCATGCATACATGACCACCAACTCCGGCATCTTGGGCCTGAATGCAGTTATCACTTGGGATGCAAGCAGCAATCTGGAGGGAGCTGGGATGAGAAAGGGATAGTAGCATAAATGTGGGGAGAGAGAGAAATGTGGTCTGGTGGAGTGTGCGGGACTAGACTGCCAACAGACACATCAGGAGGTTGTGGTTGCCCACATTTCAGTCATTGAAATGGCAACAGTACTCTATCTACACTTTGAAATACACACATAATCCATTACACTACTGCTACCTAGCAATGTGAATTGTTTAATGATGGCAATGACAAATAATATCATGGATTCAGACAGACACTGCAAGCATGAGAAACCCATGACCACACATCCTCCACCTCAGCTCACAGAGACTGGTTACTGCTTGTTTGAAGTGAACCATCTTGCCCAATGTGATCCTTTATTATCTAAATAGGATGCAAGGGCATTTTTCTGTGCTGATGTCAGTCATTTTACTTGAGTTCACCACACAAACCATTCAATTACATTGTATAATAAGACATTAGGTGTTTAACCAATTTCTGTGTAGTCAGCCATGATTACATATTGTGAAGTCCATGAGGAAAGACAGTGTACATCATATCCACTGTAAATCACGAAGTCTTTAGTTACTTTTATTTTATGCCACTGCCTATCCTTGCTCACTGTATGCCAGTCCTCACATATGTAACAACAATGTCTGCATTCATTAACACTTTTCGGCACTGTTCACTAGGATCTAGAGAAACCAAGTCATAAATAAAGTATTCTTGAATATTTCTTGAGCCAGTGTGAGAGTCAACACGAAAATAATGTTTTATTCTTCTTATTAAATTGCTTCTTCTTCCTTAGTTTCCAACTTGAACTTCTAACTACAGGTTCTTGTTTCACAAACAGTCACAACATGAGAGGATCCAGGTTGGCAAAACTGTCAAAATCTGTTGATGTTGGATTATTCTTACTATATATTACTTAATAATTATTCTTCTATTTATACTTCTTTGAAATAATTTCCTGCTGTTGTAGATGACAATTCACTTTTGTGACATATTATTACAAATTTTGTTCCACAGATATGTATAAGCACACCTTAAATTCACACTGAATCAAACTGAGGATATTTTAGAATAGGTTTTACACATTATTTTTTGTCTTGCTTCTTCTTTGATGACTTGCCATTGCAAATTCAGAGGCTGCTCTTTAGCAGTCCATGCGGTGTTGGAAGTGCCACACTGCACTTGCTGTGATCTAAAGGCATCTGTTGGTGAATTCCAACCATTGCCTGCCACCTAACAAAAATCTTAGACAAATAACATCAATGGAAAACTACTCCTATCAGAGCACAGAAAAGGCAAATATGTTCCTATTCAAAAGGCTTTAACAGAAAAGTGGGGAAACAGCTGAGTCCTCATTCTGCCTCCCTCACCAAACATTCTGGCATGTGAACATATCTGCGCATTTTTTAACACAGAAAATTCTAAGTCCTTTCACCCACTTACTCTTTGCAGTTAAGACTTCATACTCAACATCTCCCTTTCACTGACACTGTCTATATACGTCTGTCCCTCTTGTCTCCCTTTGCTCCCAATTATTTACAGTACATCCCTCTACTACTGTCTCCTGTCTCAATCACTTACACTGTATCCTTTTGCCTTTCTTTCCCACTGATGCTGTCTTCACCACTCCACCAAACATCAGCGGTTCAGAAATGCTGAGGGAGGTGGGTTCCTGACTTATTTTTTCCCTATGCAAATGTGTTTGAAATTTTGGTCCAAAATACACCCTCCCGTATACCTACATGTTAAAGTTAACTGGTCTGGGAGGGACCAAACTCCCCAAGCCTGTGTCTGGGCTCCACTCATCTGTAATTTTCATTTCCACCATCTTCTCTCTCTTTTATTCCCACTGCTTTTACCTCCATCCATCTCTTCTTCTCTTTTACTGCAACTGTCTCTCACACAGTTCAATATCTCATCTCTCTTTCACTCCCACTACTATTGTCTTCAACCATCTCTCTTTTCCTTTCACTGCCACTTTCTCTCTCCCATCATCAACATTCTCTATTCTCTCTTTGTCTCTCACTAGCATTGCCTCTCTCTTCCAGCATCATTGCCTCTCTGCTGGGTTCTCTCTTCCAGTGTCATCACCTCTCCACTTCTCTCTTTCAGCTCAAAAAAGTATGAATAAGATCATATTCCAAAATTTTCGATGAGGAAGGTGGAAGAGAATTGAGGCAGCTGGTTCCCCACTTTTCTGTCAGAGTCTTTTGAAGAGGAACATATTTGCCTTTTTTGTGCTCTGCCAGGAACATTTTTCCACTGCTTTCATTCTTTTCCCTTCTGCAGCAGAGCATACTGCTTACATACACTGAATTCAGATAGTGCAAAAACTGAATGCAGGTAATCTACTAAAGAGACTACACTTTTTCCAGGAATTGTTGGAGCTCATGAATGACAACCTAGGTCTTTTCAACTATCTGATCTTGAGTGATAGGGCCAATTTTGATGTGTCAAGCTTTGTTAACAAGCAAAACTTTAGATGCTAGTCATCAGAAAACAGAAAATCCTGAAATGTTTTATGAAGCACCACTTCACAATCGGGAAGTGGTAGTGTGGTATGGTGTATTACCATTTGGTATTATAGGACATTATTTTTTTCATTTGGAATTATAGAATCTTTTAGAATATCACGTGCACATGCTGAACCCCCTAGTGTGACAGCTTGTCAATCTTCCTGTAGCTGCAAACACATTCTCCCAATAAGACAGGTCAACATGCCCATGCCCAGCCCACATCTTGTGGTCGTGCGGTAGCATTCTCGCTTCCCACGCCCGGGTTCCCGGGTTCGATTCCTGGCGGGGTCAGGGATTTTCTCTGCCTCGTGATGGCTGGGTGTTGTGTGCTGTCCTTAGGTTAGTTAGGTTTAAGTAGTTCTAAGTTCTAGGGGACTGATGACCATAGCTGTTAAGTCCCATAGTGCTCAGAGCCATTTGAATCAGGTCAACATGCCATGCCTTGCAGTGTTCCATAAACACACTATACAACATCTTTCCTGGTCATCTCTTGTCTAGGTGAGGGGACATTTCCTGGCCTCCAAGATCCCCTGAACTTTCAGTGTGTGATTTCTTCCTTTTGGGCCAATAGAAAACTCAGATCTTCTGGTGTGATCCAACACACACCATCCAGGCACTGAAGGATCAAATTTGAGATGAAGTTAATTGAATTCCTTCAAAATGTGATGTTTAACTTGTGTAAAAGATTTGACATGTATGTGAAGGAAAATGGCGTCCACTTACATGATGTCATTTTCAAGTAATTGACATTTTAAATTGTGAGCATTGTAAATTCATGTTGTATTTTATATCGCTGTGAATAAATCTGTATTATTGGTGGAGGTTTTAAAACTATCTGTTTTAGTGCTGCACCTCTTACAAGACACTATAATAATTTTCATGTAGACCTTACCATCTTGTATAGGATTGAGAGTTGAGCTATATACTCTGGTGCAAAGGTATTCAACGTGCAAAGGTATTCAATGTGTTCCCATCAAATATGAAGCAGGAAGTTGGAAGTCTCCACCAAATCAAAAGAGAATTTAAAACCTTTATTTCTACAAATAATCTGAGTATGTAGATTGAAGTATTGAAAACTCCTCTTAGCTTCAAGGAAAACAGCATAGTTCATTATAAAGCTGCATGATAAACAGTGCTATGTTGGAAACATCTCTATTGTTACAGATGCAGGGGACTATTGTCCTTGAAAAATACAAATGTATTCACATAAATATTAAGCTATCAATAGAAGATAATCAGCAGCTGTTCAGTACAACTAAGGAAGCAGTAACTTTTAGAAGTAGTAACCTAATTTAGGTTTTATTGGTGTATATTTAGCTGATGTAAGCACAAATATTACAAAGCAGTGCAGCAACAATTATTGCTAATACAGTGTACATGTCAAGTTTCTATGAGTTGCTTATTTTTTGTTAATATATACCCTGATATGTTTAACATCCCGGATGGTTCTTCTTCTTGAAGAAATCTGTCAGACATGAATGAATGCCACAGGCTTCGGTGCCCATGATACCCTCAATGTTGGGCTAAGCATGCAGATCTAAACTGTGCCATCTCCACATCACTGTCTGGTGAAAATATAAAATTCAAGGTGGACTGGAGCTACTCTTCTGCTGAATACTTACATCTAATAGTCTGAGGAATTCTGAATGTAATGTGAACGCCATTGTATGATCACATATCCTTCCTCAAGTTTCTTCAATATCAAGTGTAATTCTGTATCAAAGATGGTACATTCATCTGGAAAGTATACACTATAGACACATTCAGGGAACTCAATACAATATCCTAGGGAGAATACCAAATGTATTCATTTCCACTAGTGGCAAGTGCCTACATGTGTGTGGAAAGTTCTCCAAACAAATCTTAAAACAATTTAAAAAAGAAAGTTATTGAATTGTCTGGTTGACAATACAGTTCCCCAAAACAGTGCAGCTAATTGGTACTCAAAGCATGAAAATGGCCTTTTGGCTGGGTGAATTGTGGTTCATACTTGTGTGTAATGATACCTGGCTATCAATGAATTGAGAAGCCCATGAAGTGATTGTCCTTCTTTACTGCAATGATGAAGTTCAGATCCATAATCTTCCTTTAAAACCCTATATTCCTTGGTTTTGACAAACAATAGTGAACTTATTAGAATCTCCACTTCATCCCTTACAGCCCATCATTGTATGAGGTTACCAGTACCAGCTTCATTTTACTCCTTTCATGAAAGGGGTCAGTCACTTTACATGTCACTCAGCTGTAGTTGCTATCATACATCAAGTGATGTTAGTCCCACAACTACAAATGTGTGAGAAAAGTAATGTGTTCTCAAAATGAGGTTTACTTATCTTGAGAAATGATGATCTCCACAAAGCAGATGCTGTGTTGTTAATTTTTTCAGGCTCATATTCTATTCTGTACAGATATAATGCAAACAGACACCATTCTATTTTGAGATAAATATGTTGACTGTGTAATTCAGTTGCAGAATTCTTTCTGTTTCACTGGTAGATTAACTGTTACAGAGTGAACATCGAAATTACTACTGCATAAGAAACAAGAGTACTTTAAAAGCATGTCTAATCACCACAATATGCACATCTATTTGCTCAATAGATCATCAGCATCACAAGTATTGTATATGTAACTGCCAGAGAACTACTTTCAAGCACCAGAAAACAGGTAAATGCACAACTATGATGACATATGAACCCCTGCTTGGTGTTTGCTCTGCTCAAATGCCTCTAGTCCCATCTGTGCTTGGAATATCATGCAAATTGGACCCTCTTGTGACCATGTGCAGTGTTGTGGCAGGTTGCTCACAGGGGCATATGGATTTATTGCATTCTGGGCAACTATTTTATCATATCCTATCCAGAAATGGAATGCAAAATAAGAAAGCTAGGTGGTGCACAAGAGTTATTGCTACTCTTCCATACGAGTCAGATATTACATATTTTAAACATTCTCTATATACATTCTCTACAAACCACTGTAATACTTATGGAAAAGGGTGCCTAGTGTGATAACATATTTTATGTAATTTCTCAATCACGTATGTATTGGAGGAAGAATGGTGGCTTAAATGCTGCGCATTCTGCTGTAAGTCAAATTTTATCGTCACTGCCCTGTGGGAGTAATATGTAGGGGTCTGAAGAATCTCTCTACATTCTAAATTTAAGACAGGTTGATAAAATCTTAGTCCCAATGTTCTTCATTTTCCTAAAATTGAGGCATATATATTTCAATCCCTCTAAAAGTTACATCAAAATTATGGATTTTGATGTCTACATATGTCATTTTACCAAAGCTAATGTAAAGGAGGCTATGGAAGAAATAATCCACAAAAACATCAGACTCAAGCCTGCAATAGTGTTTTGTGCCACTTCACAGGCAAACTGCTAATATGTCTACTGCCTACAGAACTTGGTCTGAAAAGAATGTCAGAAATCAAAGTTTGTTATAGGATGGGCAGGTGATATGATGAGTATGTCTTACTCAGCCGCAGAAGTACTCAAGTGGTAATTTAAATATTTTGCACCTTCTTCATATTTTTTGCTGTCAGTACAAAAATATTAAAAACATGGTCCACAATTACCAAGAAAACCTGTCAGAGACAAAAGGCACTAACTAATTTTCTTTGAATGTTTTAATCTAAAACAATATTACTAGTTATATATTATGATGAAGTACCTTCATTTGGGGTTTTCTAAATGAAATACACTCACACATTCAACAGAAATTAATTTCTGGATGTAGTTTGTTCTTCTGAGGAATTTCTGTTTCATCATCTACTTTGCACATCCTGCCAATGATGGAGTCAAATTGATTCAAAGTGCTGCTCCTGATAAGCAATGAAAGTAATTTTTATGTTATTGCATCATACTAATTCCCAAATATTTGTGTTTATATTAATAATAGTGATTTGAAATGTACATAGACTTGTAATATTTTTCTGTTCAAGGCCTTCATAAAATACACCAGTACAGCAGCACGGGAAAATACTGCATACATGGTTACAGCAACAGCTTCAAAAATAAAATACCACAAACAGTAAACAAGGGTTACATGGATATTACCCCCATAAAAACTCAGATGGCTATGCACATGTGTGAATCTAGCAGCTTGGGAGCACCAGAAAATTTTTTATAGGCAGATTCTGGATACTTGCTGTTCATTGATTAAGCAGCTAACGGCCACATTCCAAGCAGCCATAATAAGAAGAGGACACTGTTTAACCATAACTTCAGATTTGTGCATGCATGTGAGCCCTGTGGAACCTTAAATATTTAAAATGGCTGACACCCTGAAGTAACAATTTAGTAGTTATATTTTCGCCTAATTATTCAGACAATAAATACAAAAAAGTCACAATAAAAACAGATCAGATGTCAATGATTTTCATGAACAAATTCTATTGTTTCTTCTAGACATTTTTTATGGAATTACAACTTATAATGTTTGCATTTATCAGTACAGGTAATCTGATCAATTTTGTTTAGTTTGAAAACACATTCAGCAGATATACAACTGAAGTGTGTTTTCTTCAGGACATGCCTTTTTAAGTTTTCTATAATATAATAATCATGTAAAAATCTAAAGGGAATTCTTGTGATAATAAAACCACAAATCACATTTGTTTTAAAATTCATAAAACAAACATCAGTCAAAGATCCCAAAACAGAAGACAACTGGCTTCATGTGCTTTCCAGTTCACTAGCAACTTGCCACCAATATTGTACCAACATGAACCAAACATCAAGTGAGAAGACCTTTTCCATGTTTTGAGTGTCAAGAGGTGTTGTTCATGTACTCCCTCATCTGAGTAATGCACTATGGTTAATACAGGTATTTGTGTGGGAATCTGTACTCAGTAGTTTAGAGCTTATTTGTTGGTGGAATGGCTGCTCACACATTTCTTTCCTATTCCAATTGGAAATAGCTGGCAACAAATCCTGACCAGGTGCCAGACTGAACTGTTTCTCTCTCTGAGGTGGCATGTGTGGTATTCCCCAACAAAGCAACTACCATTAAGCTAATTACCCATAAGTGAAATTCACCTATTACATACAGAGTTCCAAGAGCATTCAATGAACACTAATTATTACCTGTTGAGCTGTATACCTTGCAAACATGTTTTGAAGTTCTTGGAAGATATCATCAATGTATCTGTGCCATCTATAGAAAACTGGATCTCTCATTGACACTGCTGTATCTCCCATTACGCCAATTCCTTCCTGAAAAACAGAACTACATAACTGAATGTACTGTTTATAATACACAATACAAATGAAAGAATAAGGAATTAAAACAGTAACATTACTGCAAGACTTGACACTTCTTTGGTGGTGAATTAAAAAAAAAAGTTGAAACTAATAGAAATGAAGCTATGAAGAATGTGATGCCATTTGCTATTGATGTCAATAAGACTTATGAAATCTGAATTCTGTCATGATGAGATAGCTCACATAGTATGAAACACCATTTGAAATACACAATTGTATCACACACAGTTAATTCCTCATACCCAAGGAGATCTCATTCCAAGTGCAAATCAAACTTACCTCTTACTAATAACTTGCTTAGATTGAATTCTTTTTGTTGCAGACCAAGCAAGAGCTGCTACTGGACACTTTCTGTGGCAAAACATAATCTCAATAGTTTAAGAAAAAATTTTGTTGGCCATACTTTCATTGTAACAGTTTAAGTCAGCTGTAGCTGATATGTGTAGCATTCATACCATCTACAGAATAGAAGACATTAAACACATAATGTGCAGCACACTATCTGCATCTATACCCATATGCAGCAAACCATTGTAAAATGCATGGCAGAGGCACTAATCACTGTACCAGGTATTAGGTCGTCTTCTCATTTAATTCGCATGTGGAGAAGGGAAAAGATTGACTGGTGTTGGAATGTGGGATATTTATATTGAGAGTACTGACAGTGTCAAGAGGGTACTCAACAGTGAGTGTATATATGTTTCAGACACAGCAGTCAATGAGTCCTGTTCAGCACATGTGTTCACAGTGTACAGTTTGATGTAGGCTGTATTGATCTTCTTGTTAATAAATAGTCTTAAATATATACAGTAGCAGTGACTGGTACTTGATTTTAAACAAAAGAAGCTCATTATTTGAAATAGAGTGCTTTGTAAAATTGGGTATGGCTGACATTAAGATGCTGGTGTTTGACAGAGAGGACTATGGGAATTGGAAATGATAAGTGGAAATGAAGCTGAAAATTAATAAATGTTATATAGTGGCTTCAATAGCAAAAACAAGTATGAACAAGGCAGATACTAAGGATGACAAGAATACGGCCACAATGAACTACACATATGGAGCAATTCAGAACTAGCAGCTGGAATTTGTGAATGATAAGGAAACTGCTTTTGAAATAATGAAAATTTTTGATGAAATACATTCTGAGGAATTGACAGCACTATAAATTGTTTACAGAAACAATTTGGACAAACTGAGATCAAAAAGCTACAGTGACACAGTGTCATTCTTCAGTATTTTTGAAAAAAAATTATGAACAAATTAATATGTCAGAATCTTTGAGCTATATTGGGGGCTTGATGAATGTTTTGAAAGAAATATCAGACAGCTGAATCCATTAGAAGTAAAATTCAAATGGTGGATTTAAAAGATAAGGATGGAAGTTAAGGTGTAAAGTCCAATGCTGAAAAGAAAACCACTATGAGCTACTAGGACCAGCTGCACTACAGATGTGGAAAACAAGAACATTTCAACTGAGACTATCACCTGTAACGAACAAGAACAGATTCATGGATATGTGACAAACATGAACAAGGAGGCAGTCATGGTTGTTGGTAAAATAAGCAAAACAATCAATGTAGCAGTGCTAAAATAACTGGGCATGTGGCTGAGGTGAGCCAAATGTTTCAATGGGTGGTTGTCATTGAGGATGTCGTGGCTATCAGCAGGACAGAACTGGTATGAGAAGCTTTGTAACGGAGGTAAAACCTACCATGGCATGTAATGATGTTGAGTCAGGTAAAAACATATAGATTGATTTGCTATTGGACAATCATTGCACATCTCACATTGTTAATACCAAAAATTATTTTTTATAAGTGCATAACTTTAAAAGAGCCTGTAAATGTAAAACTGACAGACAGATAAGTTTTGGAAGCTACAGTAATAGAAAATATAATTAGTTATTTTCCAGTTTACAATGACACAATTCCAATAGAAGCGAAGAATGTAAAAGAAACTGATAGAAATTTGATTGGTTATGCTAAAATAGCAGGAAAACATAAAATTGTAAAGGTAGACAATATATAAAATATTTTGGTAAAGACGATAACTTAATTGTGATTACTTTGAAAGAAGATAGGCTGTATAAGCTGACAAATAAAATTTATAAGAAAGAGTTTAATGTAAATAGTGAGTAGTGAGAGCAATATCTCAGTAAAAAAGAAATATCATTGGACACAGAGAGACATAAATTTTAATATTTGAATACTTTATGTAAACTTACGTAGAGCTCATAATCCTCCAAATTTTGAGAAGATGATGAAAAGTTTGGAAACAAGCAATAAACAAGGAAATTGAATGTTTAGTGAATGTAAATACTCTTGACACAAAGTGGATTTTATAAGTAAATCAGATAACATTGTCAACCAAAAGTTGTGATTACACCCATCTTTGACATGTGATGCAATTGTGTCATGTTTTGTGATACCATCAAGGCACAGTTCTTTTGAGTCAGATCGTGTTCGTAGATGGAGTGTTGTACTATTTTGTGGCACACACTTGCATTGAAGATTTAAGTTTTGAAGTTGTTTTTTAGGTATCTTAGTGACTCATCTGACATTGTTAGGTGTGTGTGTACAGCTGTCATTGGAAGAATTTGTATTGGTGTGATAGTGAGTTATTTTGATTTTGTATATTGCGGGTTTATTGTGGGTGGTTGATTTATGCGCTTGCTTGGTATTACTAGTGGCACATTTTTATTATGGTGGGGAATTTAATAGTGTTTTTCTCTTTTTGTCGGTAATGGGCATGACAGAGAAATGAGCTGGGCAAACGTATAGTGCCTACAAATAAGTTTTCATGACATTCTTTATGCTTTTATCTGTAGTTTCCATTTTAATAGTTTTGTGACCTTTATTCACACTTGTCTTGTTACATTTTGGTATGGGTGCTAAAGATGTTGCTGTTATGCACCCACACCACCATATCATCATCATTGTCGTCGTCATCAAGCTCCTACGGTTATTTAGATTGATTGCAGACAATTTTGATTTGCATTTCAGATATTTGTGTGTGTGTGTGGGGGGGGGGGTGTTTTGAGGAGGTGGAGGGGAGACTCAAAGGCCTAGATTTATGTGAAGATGGCTTTTAGCAAGTATTTTTATGCAGCTTCACTTGTTCTGTTGTTGTAGTACTTATGGTATGAGTATTTATATTTATAGTTGTTTGCGAGTACCAAAATTGATGATGATGCAAGTTTTCATGAATTTTGAGGAATTTCTTGTTAGTGTTTGGTGACAGTCTTGGTTTGTGTTTGTTAGGTATCACGAATGTTGGTTTACTATCAAAGGTTGGGTTACATATTTGATGTCAGTTATATGAGTGGATTTTAGTTTGTGTGTTAGGTATACAGGGTAAGTGAAAATTTGGATAATGGATTTGAGGTTTTCATTGCATTGGTTTTTGGTACTTTGGGTTTCATTTCAAATGGCAAAGAGGTCAATTGACATTCAGGGTATTAGGTTTTTGATTTGTGTCTGGGTGTCCAGTATGTTGTTTGAGTTACAAATGTCAAGTGAAATTTCAAATGGTCTTTGTTTTTGCATTTTTTATGTTAAATTTTGAGAATTTTGAAGGCTTGATTTTTGGGTTAATATTTGCTCTTGAATGGTGTCATTATTTCTATTGGCATATATTTAGCTTTTCCTGCTCCAAACTCCCCACTTCTTGTGGTCATTCCATTAGTTTCAGTTTGTTGCTGAAGTTAAATATTCGTATTTGATTTATGTTTGTTCACATCTGTTATGAGTGGCATCATGGTCACCATATTGTACATGGTCAAAGTAGATATCCGGAATCACAACTTTTGGTAATCCCCTTTTTTGACAGAGGTGCACGAACCTCTACTCATTAAAGAAGTCTTACATTATGAGTCTGTCCATTAATAGAACCATAATATTTTGAGTTGGATTTCTGTGTCTCTACACCAGTGCTCAGTGATACATACCAAAATGCAGTCCAAAGATTGCAGTTCAAATTGAAATCACTTCATTTTATATTATGTTGATTGCATGTTTAGATAAAGAATTGTTAAGTTTTTGAAATTAACTTGCCCTCATCATTTTATTTCATAATAGCATCTAGTAACCATATGTTTTGGTGTGTCAGAATCAGTCTTGTAAGTGTGTGCCACAGAAGTTTTTAAACTGATGGAGGCATTTGTAAGGCAGTGGAACATGTTGCTTGGATTTGTCATAAAAAAGACCTGCTTTCATGCGCATGTCATTATATGTGCTCAGTTGGACTACCATCAGTTTATTCATAAGATTCACATTAGCCCTCCCATATTCTCGGAGTGTTCCTTAAACAGTTATACAATCTGAGTGTGACGGGATGGTGCACTGACTTGCTGAAAGTACTGGTTGCAAGTGAACAAAGAGCCACATGTAATTGGACAACAGGTTCCTGTATATTCATCAGTGAGATGTTATTAAGGGACCCTTTTTCTGTGGTTTCTTTTGTTGGAAGTTGGTATAATAACACACAAGAAAACCACATTACATTACTAGCTTATGTGATGAATACAACAAGTTTGTGTTAGTACATATAGTTCCCACATAACACATTGGAGCTAATAACAGATTAAAACAACACATTGTTGGGCAAAATACACAGATTTTTTATATTATAGTGGGAAAAACAGAAGTGAAGCAGGGAAATAAGCAATTCAGACAAGCAAGAAACAGAAACTTTTGAAATACAGTGCTACACAAGGCTAATGAAAATTAGATATGTAGACTGAGTAAGTAATAAGGCAGCACTGAATAAAATTGAGGAAAAAAAAAAGAAATTGGTGGTACAACCTGACTAAAAGAAGGTATCAGTTGATAGAACACAACCTGGGGCATAAAGGACCTGTAAAATGAAGGATGTGTGGTCATAAAATGACCACAACAACAATGCTGTGGTCTCTCATCTTAATCATGGCACAACATACTTCACACATTGTGTGTAAACAGTGACATCTGTTATTTGTGAAGTAATACTGCTAGCCCCTTTTTATTAGCCAACCATCAAGTAATGTGGGAAGATGATCTAGTCTACATCAGGTATCCAAAAGACTGTATAAATATGGACCATTGCACATTGTAAAAGTTTAGCAGTCAATTGAAGAATCAGCAGTATATACTGTTTATAATACTGGGCTGATGACTGACACTTGTGAGAAGTTTTGTGATATTATGTGCAGGCCCACCATCACATTTCTCAGCCAAATGTGGACCTAATCATTGTGGAGCAGAATCTTGATACTTTTTGTGGTGTTCTAGACAGGTACCAATATGTTTTTTCATCAAAATAATGTGGCAGATTACGCAAGTGATGCCTATCTGCACATTAATAAAAATACTTATCTTTTTCTCTACAGTGTTATTCCATACTGTATGTTCCCAATGTCACTGCCTATAGAATTAGTTTGTTAATAGGATGTTATGCCACACACATTTATGTCATACATATTTATTTCATAAACAAAAACATCACTGAAAAACAATAGTTCAAGGTGTCCCACAAAGCTCCATACTTGGTTCAAGCCCATTTATGTTCTATGTGGAAGATTTACCATTAATATCAGCTCCCCACTAGTTTTGTTTGTAGAAAATAAAAGAGGTATGCATACAGAAATGCTGTTACTCAGTTGATGAATACATGAAGTATTAACTGGCAATTCAAGCTGCATAAAACTTGTTTATATATCCCATTATGTCTATATACCTCAAAATGAACCTACATCTTTGTGGTTCTTGCAGGATGAACTGGTAAATCAAGTTGGATAAACCTTCTTTATATATTCCATTATGTCTATATGCCTTGAAACGAATAATTACTTTTATGATGCCTGTTCATGACAATAAATCTGTGTTAAATGCTCTACTCAGTACCACTCAAAATCTGAGAATGTTTCTTTCTTATTGCAAAACTTATTTTCTTTGTGGGAATTTCTGGGATCATTATGATGTTTGGTGACTATTCTTTGAAATTTCGTTCATCATATTATATTTTTTGGTTATATTTTGAAAATCCATTTCTTGCACTACCGTATTGCGCATGAAAATGTTTATTACCCCATGAAATTGCATCCCCTTCTATCATCAGTAACTCATAGATATTTGAGCATTTAACATTATTTAAATGCCAAAGGTAAGTTGTAAAATTATCCCCAAATTTATTTATTTGGATTATTACTACAAAATTTGTTTAAGTCTTGAATATTAATATTCCAGTAAATGTGAAATTGAGGTTTCTGTAAACACTCATCTTTGACTCATTGTACCACTGAGTCATGCTGTCTTTGTATACTGCATGTTTTGTATGAGTTTTGAGGAGTTTTTGGTGCATTATGACATAGGACTGACGTGGTGAGTCATGGCTGTGACTTGCCTCATATAAAATGGAGCGTAATTATTGTCTTGTGAGCTGAATTCTGTCAAATATGCAGGAAATCAAAACATTAATTTCTGTTAATCAACAAGACTGAGAAAGAATACACATATTTCAAACTGAAAGCCAGAGTTTATTTCCAAAGTAACCAATTTCATTCAGGCTGTTTTATGATAATAATGAGATTTGTCATGACAATTTATTTCTTGACAATGAAGTGTCTTCAGAGAAACACATCAGACTTGGTCTCTCATGAATCATCCCCTAACAGATTATTGGTTGGTGAACCGAGGCATCAATCATACAAGAAAGTCAAGATGAGTATCTACATTGTTTTACAAAATTTAGGGATAACTGCTGGATGTCTGTAAATTGCTGGTATGATATTTATGGATAGAATCTTCTGGCCATCTTCAGCTGAATACTGGTGTTCCTAGTTGAAACTACACATGCATCACTTGAGCACTTGCACTTCTGCTGTGAGTCTGTGCACTCTGTGGTGAAACCTTTCCACTTTGATATCAAAATAACTGGTTTTGATGGTAATATCTCAGGATGGTTCTGATTATGCAGAGCAGAATTCTGTAAACACCTGCTTTCTGCAGCTGTAAGTCATCTTTAATAGATATTGAAGCACTCACCTATGACGCAGCAAATACTTGATGTCTTTACTCAAACCCATTGGAGGCAAGTGTCCACATCATATAAGAACTTCAAGTGATTTTATCAGCAGACTTCCCTCACTTAAGCTTGAAAGCAGCAATTTGATCAGTTTTGACATTGTTTCACTTTTTACAAATGTGCCTTTGATGGAATCATTACATCTCTTTGGCAATACGTCTGGGGCTGACATTAGAGCATTGTTTGAGAATGCTCCCTCCTCAGCATACATTTTATTCAACAAAGAGTTTTTTGAACAACCTGACAATGTCACTATAGTGGGTCCTTTGTGTCCCCTGGAGGCCAATCGTTTTATGGAAGAATTGAGAAGCAAGCACTTGCCTCGATCATTTTAAAAACAACAGTATTTTAGCAATATATTGCTGAGACTTCTATATTTTGGCCTCATAATTTGGAAAGTCTCCAAGAGTTCCTTAGGCATCTGAACTCCTTCAGCATCTGGACTCCATATATCAAAAAATTAAATTTACTGTCGAGATGGAGAAAGATAGTTGCTTGCCAGTTGTAGATGCCTTGGTACAACATAAAATGTTGGCACAAATGGGCATTCAGTGTTTCAAACTGATCCTGTTTTACAATCTACTAGTTGTCACCATCCTACACAAATGATGGACATTCTAAAGATCTTGATACACCAAGCCCGTACCATCTCAGATGCCAATAGCCTGCAGACAGAAGTGGAAAACCTATAACCTGTGTTCCTGGACAATGGATATTTATCTCAGTAAGTACAGAGAGCACTACATAAATACAAATGTCAAATCTTCCTTGCATGCTGTGTGGTTCTTTAGCAGATACTGGAGTGAGGAACAAATGCTATTAATCAACAGTGAATTCAGAAATTAATTTCTGTATTTACTCGAATCTAAGCCGCACTCGAATCTAAGCCGCACCTGAAAAATGAGACTCGAAATAAAGGAAAAAAAAATTTCCTGAATCTAAGCAGCACCTGAAATTTGAGACTCGAAATTCAAGGGGAGAGAAAAGTTTTAGGCCGCACCTCCAAATCGAAACAAAGTTTGTCCATTGTAATATGAGACACAATTTAGGTCGAATGAATGATACAGCTACAGTAGTTGGGTTCGAGTCTAAGCTTAGCAGTTAAGCTTTACCACGTAGCCATTGCTATGCGTCAGGCGCTCCGTCCGTATTTATACGGGTGCCCTTCCTTTTTCACGTGCTTCGTCTGGTTTGAATCGATTGCTTATTTTGCTTTGATCTGATAATTGCCGTTTTCTTTGTTATAGGTGTTTGCGTCACTCTTAAGCTGAAAATGCATTACTGCACTGTGTCATGCATTGTTTGTCGCATTCTGATAGTGCGTGTTTACGGCCTGTCGCGGCTCGCGGCACGGCTTGCTTTTGTGCGCGCTACCGCCACGTACAATTAAAAAAAAAAAGAGGAATCGTCTCATTAGCGAAACAATGGCAAGAGACCGCAATTTGTTGTTACTTAACACTGCTGCTTTCTTTGATAATGATCAACAAGAATCAAATAATAGACTGCGTATGATAGAACATGTTCTGAACGAAAGTTAGGCGAAAATTTTTCTCCGTTTGAAAATCTTTGCGGTCGCTTCTTTATTACATCAAATTCTGCACAGAAATTAGAGTCATTTTAGATTTAAAAATCTAGTCACTTGCCGTGCTTCATTTCTGACTGTATCACTATTAGGCATAAGAATAATACGAATATAAACATGACACGATACGTATATTCTTTCGCGTTTGCTGTTGTCTCACTCTAGTTTCGTAGTTTATTAGGCAGACAGGATTTAAATGAGATAGCAGCAAACACGAAAGAATACATGGCAAAATGTTTATATTCGTATAATTCTTATGGTGAAGAGAATACTGTATATGATTCAAATTTCATCAGGTTCCTATTAGCAACCATCTCTTCTCACAGATAGGAAAAAATTCAGAACGTAGAGTTGGCCATATTGACAAACATCCCACACAGTCTTGCCAGTCAGATTTTCGTAGTACACTGAAATTGTGCTACATTCAAAGATGAACAATACGGAATTTGTATTTACTTCGTTGGATAATGTATGAAAATGCAGTGGTCGAAACTCGCGGCGGAGAAAAAAAGCTCGTCTTCTCCTTTTTTTTAAATTTATTTACTGACGCTGAGATTTTGGCGCCAGTATTTATCCTCTACAAAGTATGCCTGCGTAGCGCTACATACATTCGGCGGCAGAAGTTAGTTGTGGCGGCATGTACCGACATTTTTCATAACTTCTGCTTGCTTTGCACTCGATTCTAAGCCGCAGGCGGTTTTTTGGATTACGAAAACCGGAAAAAAAGTGCGGCTTAGATTCGAGTAAATACGGTTATTCTACATCTAATAACAAATTATTCAATCTGTATATTGAGCAAGCAGTAAAGGAAACAAAAGAAAAATTTGGAATAGGTATTAAAATCCATGGAGAAGAACTAAAAACTTTGAGGTTCGCCGATGACATTGTAATTCTGTCAAGAGACAGCAAAGGATTTGGAAGAGCAGTTGAATGGAATGGACAGTGTCTTGAAAGGAGGATATAAGATGAACATCAACAAAAGCAAAATGAGGATAATGGAATGTAGTCAAATTAAGTTGGGTGATGCTGAGGGAATTAGATTAGGAAATGAGACACTTAAAGTAGTAAAGGAATTTTGCTATTTGGGGAGCAAAATAACTGATGATGGTCGAAATAGAGAGGATATAAAATGTAGACTGGCAATGACAAGGAAAGCGTTTCTGAAGAAGAGAAATTTGTTAACATCAAGTATAGATTTAAGTGTCAGGAAGTCATTTCTGAAAGTATTTGTATGGAGTGTAGCCATGTATGGAAGTGAAACATGGACAATAAATAGTTTGGACAAGAAGAGAATAGAAGCTTTCGAAATGTGGTGCTACAGAAGAATGCTGAAGATTAGATGGGCAGATCACATAACTAATGAGGAAGTATTGAATAGGATTGGAGAGAAGAGAAGTTTGTGGCACAACTTGACCAGAAGAAGGGATTGGTTGGTAGGTCATGTTCTGAGGCATCAAGGGATCACCAATTTAGTATTGGAGGGCAGCGTGGAGGGTAAAAATCATAGAGGGAGACCAAGAGATGAATACACTAAGCAGATTCAGAAGGATGTAGGGTGCAGTAGGTACTGGGAGATGAAGAAGCTTGCACAGGATAGAGTAGCATGGAGAGCTGCATCAAACCAGTCTTAGGACTGAAGACCACAACAACAACAATAACAAATAGTAAAAATAATACTTGACTTTGTTGTAGTAGTGGTAGCATCAGTTGCTAACAGTAGATATGAATGTAGAAATACATACAGTCACAAAAGATTTATAAACCTAACAATGGAAAATCCAGGATGCAATGTAACAATACTATGAAAAGGAAAGTTGCTACTCACAATATAATGGAGATGCTGAGTCATAGATAGGCACAACACAAAGACTCTCACAATTAGAGCTTTCAGCCATTAAGGCCTTCGTCAACAATATGGTGAGTAGCAACTTTCCTTTTCGCAGTATAGATTTATAACTCTGTCATTCTTCACTAAAATGTCTATTCAGGAGACGTGAAGCCCTAGCCAATATGAAACTTTGTAGACGTTATTCAACTTGCAAACACACAAAATGGGCTCATTACATGAATGTTTGAACTTAAATATGCCAGCTGCTGGAGCTCTGGAGAGGGGATGCTTGCACCTAATTGGCAGTGGTGTAATCATTCATTACAGTGCCCTCATGCTATGGTGGCAACTGTGGGAAAAGTGGCTCCGTAACTGGTGGTACATATTTGAAAATGCAGTTAACCAGATGGGGGCCAATGCTACACAAGGAAGAGGATGAGGCCTTCAAAATGACTGCTTGTCTACCACATATTGGAAATGTTTCACCTGTAATAGGCAGAATATTAATAATAAGCTAAAGAATACAGATCTTAAAGCTACCGTTCCTGTTACACTTCATCAGAATACTAGCTAAATTCAGAAATGAAAGAGAAGTCAACTGTGGAGATATTATTCTACAAAAATATTTGTAGTAGCCTAAGACAAAGTTTCCATGCCCTTAAACTGAGAAAACAAAGAGGGAATAAAGTGAAAGTAATCTTTCAACCTCCTTTTAGAAAATCAGCACTTTTTCAATTTCTTAAATGATTTAGAGTTGTGCACAGCAGGTGTTTGAAGGATTCTGTTGTGAATGCAGCAAATCTTATATAGGGCAAATAAAGTGCACTGTGCAGGATCATTTTATAGAACATCAGTTGCATACCTGCCTCCTGCAAGCAAATAAGTCTGCTATCACTGAACACTGTATTTCTACTGATCATTTAATTAAATATAATGAAACACAAATTGTGGTCTACACATCAAACTTCTGGAGCTCAATCACCAATGAATCAGTTGTAATATGACTGATTGAACCCCTTATGCATCGAGATAATGGTTTTCAGTAGAAATCTGCATGGTACCTGATTATAGAAAAAAATCATGCTTTGCATAATCAATGATATCTCGCTACCTTACCATGCAGAGACAATCATTTTGATTTTGAAGAGGTGAGCTTTTACCATGGAGTGCACACAAAGCAGTGCATAGACTTATAGCAGAAGCACATGAGCTCAACCAATGTATGTGCAATGCCAACTAGGAATACCATGCATGTGCCAGTGGGACTTAAACAGGGAGGATTAGCATATTACTCATCAGTAATCACCTGCCCAGAAGACTCTGTGCTGAAATATTATACCAGCAAGTTACAGACATCCAGCAGTTCTCCCGAAATTTTATAGAACAATCTGTACACTTGGAATGTTTTAAATTTCATGAGTATTTACAATTTTGCTTTATTATAATTCCAGTCATGGACCAAAATGTTTATTTGTAGTCAGACAACTAATTTTGGTTGGTAATGACCATCTTCATATCTGAGTAGAAACATGTTGCGTTATACATATCACACCAATATATGTGATGGTGTAGTCACAATCATTAGCCATTCTGGCTTCATCAAACAAATAAAACAGTTACTGAGACTTTACTGAACTCATACAGATATAACTTTATGTATATATACTGAAACACTACGGTCAGGAATCAAACTCGGGTCTCCTGATTACTAGGCAGATGCATTAGCCACTAAGTCACCTTGGCACAGTGGTTCACACAACTGCACAGGCTACCTTGGCACACCTCTCTCCTCAATTCAGATTCCCTCTTAACACAAACAGAATTACTGAGGCTCTTCATGTTTTGGAATAGCACCTCAGCAGCAATTGTAAATGGGGGGCACAGCCTGAAACCCAGAAGCAGGTACTAATACACTTGAAATGGCACAGTTACAGAGACTTAACTGGTCTCATACAGATACGATTTTATGCATATATACAGAAGCGATGATCCAAAATTTGTACCAAGGCTGGGAATTGAACCCACGCCTCCTGCTTACTAGGCCAGTGCATTAGCCACTAAGCCACCTAGACAGAGCAGTTCACAGAACTGCAAGGACTGCCCCAGCATGTGTCCCTCCACAATCCAAATTACCACTGCCACTCCATTGGAACAGGTGAGGAAGATGCATTCTTCAAGCCATTCATGAACCAGCCATATAAAACATACCAGTTGATCAAAAAGTCAGTATAAATTTGAAAACTTCGTAAATAATGGAATAATGTAGATAGAGAGGTAAAAATTGACACACGTGCTGGGAATGACATGGGGTTTTATTAGAACCAAAAAAATACAAAGTTCAGAAAATGTCCAAAAGATCTCTTGCATGCATCGTTTGGTGATGATCGTGTGCTCGACCGCCACTTTTGTCATGCTTGGCCTTCCAGGTCCCCAGACCTCAGTCCGTGCGATTATTGGCTTTGGGGTTACCTGAAGTCGTAAGTGTATCATGATCGACCGACGTCTCTAGGGATGCTGAAAGACAACATCCGTCGCCAATGCCTCACCATAACTCTGGACATGCTTTACAGTGCTGTTCACAACATTATTCCTTGACTACAGCTATTGTTGAGGAATGATGCTGCACATATTGAACCTTTTCTGTAAAGAACATCATCTTTGCTTTGTCTTACTTTGTTATGCTAATATTGCTATTCTGATCAGATGAAGTGTCATCTGTCGGACATTTTTTGAACTATTGTATTTTTTTGGTTCTAATAAAATCCCATGTCATTCCAAGCATGTGTGTCAATTTGTACCTCTCTATCTACATTATTCTGTGATTTATTCAGTTTTCAAATTTATACTGACTTTTTGATCACCCGGTATCTGTAGAGGTTGCAAGAGAAAGTAGTCATTTCATCTTTTTACCATGTCAAATAACATTTCCAGTAGGCTTTATCATAGCTCCCTTTGCCTGGCCCAGCTATCAGGAGCAGAGAAGGTGGGTTTTCTACGACAGTGATCAGAATGTGATAATTATCCTGCATTATGGAGTTTTGCAAAATTTCAAGGTAAATAAGGTTCTAAAATGTGAACCCTCTAAAAAGAAATGGCCTCTCCTAATTCTGTTTCATGTGGAATCAGATATTGCAGAAACAGACTTGCTCTCAACAATGCACGCCAACATTGCAATTGCAAACCACACACTTTTTAAATTAATAGACTACTCCAGGTATAATAAAAATATACACATGTGACAATAGTTCATAACACCCCCCCCCCCCCCCCACACACACACACACATACACAGTTCCAATTCCCCACAACCATCTCCTCCCAGTTGCTTTTCTATAATCACTGTCCCTGCCCTGAACTCTAACCGTCATTCTCACTCCTCCACCCCTCCCCCTCCCACCCTACTACTATTACACAAGATAATACAGCTCAAAGTACAATAGAGGATGGGGACCTGGAAGTAAAGCCTAAGTTGCTATGAAGAACATGCTCAGGGTTGGAACTAGATAAAATTAAGGATTTATATGGATATTATTCAGTCTAATTCCAGACTACAATGATGAATATGCACAGGAGGTGCTTCAAAAGTTTGTCAGCCCACAGGTTGCATACAATCAATGTGAACATACGATGAGGCTCATAACACTAGAGCAGTTAAATGTTTTACTCAACAACACTAGGAGAGTTAACATGTTTTACTCATAGCATTAAGGCACTTTATGTGATTAATGTACCCAAAACATCAAAACTGTAACATTTACAATGCCAGAGGCTGTAGACTGAGTACAGCTTAGCAGTTGCAATTGATCCCATGTTATGAAAGAATTCTTGTATCTATTACAAAGTGTCTGAAATAAGAAATACACCATTTGATCCTGACAGTGTGTATTGTGGTCCTGTATAAGTTCATGGTTGTATAGCTTATGGAGTCTTATGGAATTTTACAAATGGGAGGATTAATACAAGACACTGAGATGTTTAGTAAATACAAAATAAGCTGATTATCCTTCAGTTAAACCCCATGAGAAGTGATGTGTTCATGGCCGAATTATTTAAACTAACAGAGGATGCAGCACTGATTCAGAAACCATATATGGAGGATAGGAAAAATTCAAATGCACCTGCCAGTTGGAGGATACTAATTGAAGGTCCAAATATAAAGGCATCTATACCTGTATTTAATTGGAGATTAATTGTACCGAGATTTGGTCAGCTCTGTGATGAAAATTGGCTAGTTTAGAGTTATTTGGTATGTGTAAATAATTGCTGATAATAAATTTTTAGTTTCACTTCAGTGAAGATACAGAGGCCTATTTGGCGCACATGAAAACAGCTGTGTTGGTAGCAGGCAGGAGGCATCATGTCACTACAGTGTATGGAAAAGTACACCCAGGTCTTAAGTATACTGGCTTCACAGACGTTAGGAGCTGCAATCTAGTTGACACAACTATTGAATGCAATCTGCTAGTGGTAAATAATCCAAACAACTAACCACATTTCAGAAGAAAGCAAGAGCAAGCTACAATATTGATATAACTTTAGTGAATAATGAAGTGTTTCAGGTGGGTGGGGATGAGCTTACCTCACATGAACATAAAATGATCTGTCTGATGATTAAGAAAATGCTGGAGGCAAAAACAGAGAAATGTACAGCTAAACATCACAACCTTAAGAGGGCAGCCTAGTCACTACTGCAAAGTGAGTATAAGCTAAAACAAAGACACGCACATAATATGACACAGGATGACCGTAAGCTGTCTTCTGCAGAAATCCAGGCTCTATGTTTCCTAAAAGCTGATGACTGTCATTATCCTCCCTTCTGCCTGAAGAAGGAGCCACTGGCTCCAAAACTTTGCCTAATTATAGCCTTCTTTTAAGTGCGTGTTCTGCAGCCACTTGGTGAGCAGATTTTTTATCTTTCCACTTAAATTATGTTGTCAAAAATGGATTGTGTTCGCTGTTTACAATGTACTTAGGGACAGATAATTATATTCCATAATGTTTAGATTATTGGAAAGGTGACACAGCAAGAACTGGGATTGAATTTTGCAAGACTATATCCAATTACAAGGAGGTACAAGGCACCACAACCAGTGAATGTCTGATATACACTTTGGTTCACTACTGATTTCACCTTAAAACCCAAAGTTTAATCCCCATCTGTGGATGACATTTTCGAGGGGGATCATAACCTCTTTGAATGTCTGATATACACTTTGGTTCACTACTGACTACAGCAAAATTCTGCTCCCCTGTGCTCCCAAGGAGTGGTGGGAAATCAAATGTTCCGAATGTGTGAGTAAAATTGGCTGGTATTGAATGCTGTCATCTGCTGTTGGTATCATCCCATGATGGATGACCGTACACGACTGCTTCAGTACTGGAATCCAGATGTCATTCAATTTCATGCCCTCGTCATCCCTATCGAAATTCCTGGGCTGTTTTACAATCTCTATGGCCTCTCTGTATAACCTTTCATGGTATCCACTTGTGGCTGCCAGTACTTCAGTCCAATCAAAATGAATGTTGTGATCTCCCAGCTGTAAAGCATGTTCAGCAACTGCTGATCTGACAGTTTCCCCTCTGCTGCAATTACACTTGTGCTCTTCTAGTCTTTTTTTGATCATTCTTTTTGTAGTACCCACGTACAACTCCTCACAACTACATGGAATCCTATAAATTACTGCTTTTTCTAGTGCTTGTGGCCATCCTTGGATGATTTTGGGTGATGTCATAGCTGGATACTGACACACATATCACAAAAACAGGAGAGAAATGATGATGACACACAGTGAGAAGACTGCCTCCAGATGGACCTCAGAGCCATGCTCAAGTCTAGCAACAGGACTGACCAAACAGTGGGCCCAACACAACAAGAGGAAGTCAGTATCAATCTATGCAATAGCAAAGTGCAACAAACTTTCGGCACAATGCTGTCAACAGCTCATGTACAAGCCTCAATCCAATTCGAGACTGTAGTAACACTGTTCACGTTACGTCGCACTTCACTTAGCGTAGACCGGGACTGTGTCCTAGGCATGCCCGATGTTGACTGACTGCGCTCTGCCTGTCCTGCCGGAGTTGTTGTTGTTGTTACGCCGGCAGAGGGCGCGTCCGAATTCTCGCGTGCCCTCTGGTGGACGGGACTCTACTTGCGGCAACTACTGTCCATGACGCGCCGTGCCAATGTGCGCCTCCCGCGATCTTTCTGGTGGCTACTACACTCCTCCTCCTTCGGGGGGTGAAGCCACTGTGAGCCACTGCGTCGAAAGGTGGAGCGTCGGGCAGGAGCGATGACCTCCACATCCATGGGATGGCCGGAGTCGAGGGAATCTGCCAACCCTCGAGCCGGAACCTTCGAATATGGCTGGAAATGACCCACACGAAGAGGCCCCCGTCGTCCCACAACCGGAGCCCGGGACAGAACGGGCGACAAGCTGTCGAACTCTGGATCCTGGTCCACCTCAGGAGGGGCAAGACCCAGTGGCGGGGACGAAGGGGAAGGGACGACCACAGGGGAACTAGCCCCCTGCGAAACCGGGCTGGCTAGGGGGGCCAGCTCTCGCTGGGGCAGCTCGAATGACGGCGATGCCGGTGCTGGAGCCACTGGATGCTGCCAAGGCTGAGAACCATCACAGTGCGGCAGAGTCACAGCGGGGAGAGGAGGTAACGTCCCCTGTGAAACCAATACAGGTGCCGGCAATGGGGAAGCTGGTGACCGAGAGGGCGGAGGGTGGGTGCCCGAACGTGGACGTAGCTGATTTTGGTGACGACGTACCACCCGGTCCCCCACCTGCAAGGTATAGAGCCGGCGGCCATGTCGGTGCAGGACCACCGCCGGTATCCAACGTGGATTGTGACCAAACCCACGGGCCCAGACTGACATACCCAGTGGAAAGCCAGGTACTCCGTTGTGGGAAGACTGGCGAGGACCAGGCTGGAGGAGGTGCAGCAGAGTCCTAGGTTGACGCCCATGGAGGAGCTCTGCGGGGCTGCGGTCTCCCATTGGTGTGGTCCAGTATGCCGTCAAGAAAAACGTCAATGCTTCCTCTGCAGGAAATTCGTGCACATACTTTTTCATCTGCGCCTTAAAGGTGCGCACCATGCGCTCAGCTTCCCCATTCGATTGTGGATGGAAGGGGGGAGAGCAAACGTGCCGAATACCGAAGCGCCTACAAAAATCCTGGAAGGTCTGCGAAAGAAACTGCGGTCCATTGTCCGAGACCAGGGTGATTGGCAGACCTTCCACAGAAAAGATTTTTGCTAGTGCCTGGATTGCAACGTCTGAAGTGGTTGAGGAGCAGCGAACCACATATGGGAATCTGGAATAAGCATCAATGACAATGAGCCAAAAGCCATTGAGAAACGGCCCCGCAAAATCGATGTGAACACGTTCCCACGCCTGGGTTGCCGGCGGCCATGAAGAGAACGCTGCCCTGGGAGATGCTTGTTGGCTCGCACACTGGGAACAGGCGGCCACCAAGTGCTCAATTTCTCTGTCAATACCGGGCCAGTACATATGCCTGCGAGCCAAGGTTTTAGTACGGGAAACACCCCAGTGCCCCGCATGTAATAACTTGAGGACCTCCCGTCGTAAACTTGCAGGAACAACCACGCGAGGAGCTGTATCATCGGTAGCCAGAAGGAGAACTCCTTCCAAGACCGAGAGACGGTCTCGTAGAAGAAAATAATTACGAAGAGGGTCCGAGGCCCGGCCCGGAGGGCGGGACGACCACCCCTGCTGAATGAGGCGAACTACTTGCCGGAGAACCGGGTCAGCCGCTGTTTCCCTGGCGACTCGAGAACTAGTGATCGGGAAGCCATCAACCACCTGGCGGGACGCCACATCCAAATGAAAACACATAATCTCCTCTCGATCAAATGTAGGGTCCGGGCCCACCGGAAGACGGGAAAGAGCGTCGGCGTTGGCATGCTGGCCTGTAGGGCGAAAACGAATGTCATAATGGTACTTAGAGAGGAACAAGGCCCAGCGCTGTAGTCTGTGGGCCGCCCTATCCGGAATCTGAGAGGCGGGGCCAAATAACGATATTAACGGCTTATGGTCAGTGATTAACTGAAACTTCGTGCCATACAAGAAAGGGTGAAACTTGGTAACAGCGTAGACAATGGCCAAAGCCTCTTTTTCCACCTGGGAGTAATGGGACTGCGCGGGACTAAGCGTTTTCGACGCAAACGCCAGTGGTTGCTCGGAACCATCTGCGTTGCGATGGGCCAGGACCGCCCCCACCCCATACTGTGAAGCATCCGTAGCCAGGACTAACGGCTTATGGGGATCAAAAGTAGCCAAACAAGGGGCTGACGTGAGGAGGCCCTTCAACGAGGTGAACGCTCGCTCGCATGCCGGCGACCAATCAAAAGGAACACCCTCGTGCAGAAGGCAGTACAGGGGGTGGGCTATAGTGGAAGCCCTGGGAATGAACCGGTGGTAATAGGCTATCTTGCCTAAAAAAGTTTGTAACTCCTTCAGCGATGTGGGCCGAGGAAGATTGACGATACCGTGGACCAAACTTCCTAGTGGCTGGATGCCATGCCGAGAGATGGTGTAGCCCACATACTCAATGGACGGTTGGAAGAAGGTTGACTTCTGCAGGTTGCAACGCAAGCCCACAGACCTGAATTTGAGAAAGAGGGTGCGAAGGTTGTGCAAGTGGTCCGTCGTGCTGCGGCCTGTGACAATTATGACATCCAGGTAATTAATACAATGAGGAAGTGACATGCTCAAGATAACGCTGGAATATCGCCGGGGCACTGGATATTCCAAAAGCCAACCGCTGGTATTGGTAAAGGCCAAACGGGGTGTTGACGACTGCCAGCCGTTTGGAGTCCTCACCAAGTGGTATCTGATGATAAGCCTCTGACAGATCGATTTTCGAAAAATAGTGGCCTCCCGCCACGGCGGAGAACAATTCATCAGCACGAGGCAAAGGATAGGTGTCCACCACCAATTGGGAATTAATGGTGGCCTTAAAATCGCCACAAAGACGTAATTTTCCAGAGGGCTTCTTGACAATAACGAGGGGCGAAGCCCACTCACTGGAAGAAATGGGAAGAACGACCCCTAGGGCTGTCAGCCGGTCGAGCTCTTCCTTTACCTGAGGGCGGAGAGCCAAGGGGATCTGCCTCGCGCGTAGAAAACGCGGGCGAGCCGACGCCTTCAACGTTAAGTGAGCTTCAAAATCTGAAACACGCCCCAGGCCCTCCTCAAAAATGTCTGGAAAGTCTGAGATCAAAGATTCTAAGGAGTGATAGGGAACGTCTTCGGAGACCAACTGTATGGTGTCAGCGATAGAAAAACCGAAAGCTTGAAAGGCATCCAGGCCAAAAAGGTTAGCGGAGCTCGTATCACTGACAACAATAAAACTAATAGGCCGAGTGACTGATTTGTAAGTCACGTCGGTAGTGAATTGACCCATTAGGGGAATGAACTGTTTACCATAACCGCGTAGACGCCGGTAAACTGGCGCCAACGGGGGCGATCCAAGGTCGGAATACGTTTGTGCATTCAACAACGAAACTGCCGCGCCCGTATCTACTTGCAGTTGTAACCGGCGCGACCGAACTGACACCTCGATAAAGAGTTTGCGTGCCAATGCGTCGGGAGCCTGGCCCGATGAAACTTCCTGAATGTCAACGTCCATGTCCTCTGTACATGCTTCCTTCGATTCCTTTGAGGCTGAGCGGCAAACTTTAGCAATGTGACCGTTTTTATAACATTTGCGACAAACGGCCCAACGCTGGGGGCACTTTGACCGATCGTGATGTATATAGCACGACGCACAGGACGGCAACAGGGGCCGGCGGCCGGAATTCTGTTTACGCGCCGCGCGGGAGCGGCCGTAACGGCCGGATTGTACCGCTCGCACGTCGTCCACCCCGGACACAGTGGACGCGGCCGCGCCGTCCTGAACCTCCGCGACGTCGCACCACGCTTCCAGCTGTTGACCTGCTGCGTGAGAGACTTCATACGATTGAGCAATGGACAGGACTTCTTCGAGGGAAGGGTCTTCTAACTGCAGGGCCCGTTGCCGGACCTCCCTATCAGGGGCCGAACGAACAATGACGTCGCGTACCATAACATGGGCATACGACTCCCGCGACTGCTCCGTGACAAAATGACACTTGCGACTAAGACCGTGCAGGGTTGCGGCCCACGCCCGGTAAGACTGATGGGGCTGTTTCTTGCATTGATAGAACTCGACCCTAGCCGCCACAACATGCGTGCGGCGGCGATAATATGAAGACAGCAATGAACACAATGCGTCAAAAGACAAGGACGAGGGTTCCTGCAACGGCGCCAGCTGCCGCAAAACTTGATACAGCGAGGGAGATATCCAAGACAAGAAGAGAGCACGACATACCTCCGCATCGGCAACATGAAACGCCTGGAAATGCTGCCGAAGGCGATGTTCATATGCGTCCCAATCCTCCGCCGTCTCGTCATACGGGGGAAAGGGAGGAGGGAACGGCGCCGGAGCAGACGGCGGTGAGAGCAACGCCGGAAGCACTTGTTTCATGGTGGCCATGAGCTCCGTCTGCTGCGCAACCAAAACCCGCACCAAATCCTCCATGCCGTGGAGAAACTGCGAAACCGGAACAACGACGCAACACGCGAAAGAACGACCCTACTCGTCGCCAATTGTGTAGTAACACTGTTCATGTTACGTCGCACTTCACTTAGCGTAGACCGGGACTGTGTCCTAGGCATGCCCGATGTTGACTGACTGCGCTCTGCCTGTCCTGCCGGAGTTGTTGTTGTTGTTACGCCGGCAGAGGGCGCGTCCGAATTCTCGCGTGCCCTCTGGTGGACGGGACTCTACTTGCGGCAACTACTGTCCATGACGCGCCGTGCCAATGTGCGCCTCCCGCGATCTTTCTGGTGGCTACTACAGAGACCAAGAGGAAAACCAATACCAAAGTGAAGTCATCAATGAGTAGTCAGTAGTATGGTGGAGATAATAATGAATGCTCTCAGAATTACATGATTGACTGAGTGGTTGAGATGTGGCAGTATTTATGTTGGCCATGAGGAGCACTACTGGCTGGCATATTTATGTTGCAAGGCAGTGGCACATTCACTAGAAGAGTGCAGTGTTGCGGTGGCACAGCCCCAGCTATCATCTGCCAAGATCCATTTACTCTGGCAGGCATTTAGCTTCCATGCAACCTGATACAAGAATTGACTGCATAAGAATAATCTTGAAAAAATGGAACATTTTGGTTATCTACAAACCCACCCAGAAGATACAAGATCACTCAAAGTCAGCCAAGGATGCTCATCAGCTGCTGGAAAAAGCAGCAATTTATAAGATTCCATGTAGTTATGGGAGACATATGTGGGTACTATGAAAAGAATGATCAAAAAACGACTACAAGAGCACAAGGGCAATTACAGAAGTGGGGAGATTGACAGAGCAGCTTGTAGTGCTCTGAGAATTTCTGCGTAAATTCTAGAACCACTTGGCCTTCCTCTGTCTGAAACCCATCATATTTTAAACAGAAGTGTGAGAGAGACAAATACACTCCTGGAAATGGAAAAAAGAACACATTGACACCGGTGTGTCAGACCCACCATACTTGCTCCGGACACTGCGAGAGGGCTGTACAAGCAATGATCACACGCACGGCACAGCGGACACACCAGGAACCGCGGTGTTGGCCGTCGAATGGCGCTAGCTGCGCAGCATTTGTGCACCGCCGCCATCAGTGTCAGCCAGTTTGCCGTGGCATACGGAGCTCCATCGCAGTCTTTAACACTGGTAGCATGCTGCGACAGCGTGGACGTGAACCGTATGTGCAGTTGACGGACTTTGAGTGAGGGCGTATAGTGGGCATGCGGGAGGCCGGGTGGACGTACTGCCGAATTGCTCAACACGTGGGGCATGAGGTCTCCACAGTACATCGATGTTGTCACCAGTGGTCGGCGGAAGGTGCACGTGCCCGTCGACCTGGGACCGGACCGCAGCGACGCACGGATGCACGCCAAGACCGTAGGATCCTACGCAGTGCCGTAGGGGACCGCACCGCCACTTCCCAGCAAATTAGGGACACTGTTGCTCCTGGGGTATCGGCGAGGACCATTCACAACCATCTCCATGAAGCTGGGCTACGGTCCCGCACACCGTTAGGCTGTCTTCCGCTCACGCCCCAACATCATGCAGCCTGCCTCCAGTGGTGTCGCGACAGGCGTGAATGGAGGGACGAATGGAGACGTGTCGTCTTCAGCGATGAGAGTCGCTTCTGCCTTGGTGCCAATGATGGTCGTATGCGTGTTTGGCGCCGTTGCAGGTGAGTGCCACAATCAGGACTGCATACGACCGAGGCACACAGGGCCAACACCCGGCATCATGGTGTGGGGAGCGATCTCCTACACTGGCCGTACACCACTGGTGATCATCGAGGGGACACTGAATAGTGCACGGTACATCCAAACCGTCATCGAACCCATCGTTCTACCATTCCTAGACCGGCAAGGGAACTTGCTGTTCCAACAGGACAATGCACGTCCGCATGTATCCCGTGCCACCCAACGTGCTCTAGAAGTTGTAAGTCAACTACCCTGGCCAGCAAGATCTCCGGATCTGTCCCCCATTGAGCATGTTTGGGACTGGATGAAGCGTCGTCTCACGTGGTCTGCACGTCCAGTACGAACGCTGGTCCAACTGAGGCGCCAGGTGGAAATGGCATGGCAAGCCGTTCCACAGGACTACATCCAGCATCTCTACGATCGTCTCCATGGGAGAATAGCAGCCTGCATTGCTGCGAAAGGTGGATATACACTGTACTAGTGCCGACATTGTGCATGCTCTGTTGCCTGTGTCTATGTGCCTGTGGTTCTGTCAGTGTGATCATGTGATGTATCTGACCCCAGGAATGTGTCAATAAAGTTTCCCCTTCCTGGGACAATGAATTCACGGTGTTCTTATTTCAATTTCCAGGAGTGTATGACCTACTGCGCATTGCATGTTTGTGTGTGCAGGTCTAAGAACAGTCACGAGCAAAATGTGGATGTGGCGGCCGAACAGTGGCCGATAAGTACCTACTGTATGATCCATAGAGTTTCAGTGTATGAGAGAAGTGACTGTGCTATTCTTTGCTGGTTTAGTGACTGTGTGATTGTTAAGAACAAATGAAGAAATGAGATTAGACTTTTAAGTAATTCATGTGTTGGACTTGCTAGAAGCAAGACATGTTCATATTTTCTGGTGGTTATTAAACCACCCCTGTTGTAAATGTATCCTAATAGAGTCTAATGTTTGACAACTTGGTTGTTCAAATTTTTCGAATATTTACATGAGAAGTGGTGAATTTTTTTTTGTGGAAGTTGAAATATACCATGACTGAACTAAAAGTATTCGCTGAGTACCAAATTATTTCAAGAATAGAGAGAGAGTCTGATAAATTCCCTTAACCAGCATTATTCTTCGAAGAAGTTTTTGGAGATCGACTTGGCCAGCTATCCAGAAAAGAAGATCGGCTGTGCATACCGAGTAAGACAACCTATGGGAGAGAGGTGGGAAGTTTCCAAACCAGCTCCACATCGCTTCTTGTCGTCTAAAGCATTAGAACATGGCGACCATAACAGGACAGAAGAAAACATGTATTTTGGGATGAAAACGAGATAAGAAGATATTATGTGTTGCCATAGCAACCGAGCAAAGCAAGACAAAAGAACCAGTTCCCGGAATTGGATTCTGCCTAAAAATTCAAATGGTGAAAATTAGTAAATGCCAAAAAACAGAAGACGTAAGAAAGTAATAACGTTACAAGAACAGAGAGAAGATCTTGACATATTAAACTAAGAAGAGATACTATGAGAATAATTCAACTAAGAAGATCCAGTGTGGGGAGTACACAACTCTCACACACATCGCGGTTATGCTGATGCGGAAACCAGCAACCGACAACACCGGCACCGGTTCCTGTTCACTGGTGCTGATTCCACACCTGCTCACCGACACAGCCTAAAACTCTATGCCGGGTGAGCATAAAACAATAATTGTTTGAGTATAAATTTGAAGAAATTGTTCAATAGACTGTATTTGTATATTTATTATACATATAACTATTTTTTAAATGCTTACTAGATCTAAAATTGGTAAAACCACGGAAAATGTACAGTTAGTTGGAGAAACTACTGAACCAGCCATGGCTATGAGAATCAGTAGAGAAATGCCAGACTGGACTGAGTTAGCAAATTTAATTAAAGCACAAAGTGCAGCTTCAAATACTCAAATTGTGACTATAAGTGAAAAACTAGATGCCCAGAGGGCAGATTCAGGGACTTTGAGAAAGGAATTAAATGAAACTTAAAATTCTAAATTAAATGCTCAGAATGAAACTCTATGGAAAGAAACAGGTTTGGTACAGTCTAGTTTAAATGCTCGAAGTGAAGTTCTAAATGACCAGAGTGAAACCTTGAGTAATCAAGCAACAAATATAGGTTTACTAAAGACTGAATTTGACACAATAAATAGTAAAGTTGAAAATTTGAAATTAGATTTAAAGAAAGAATTAACAAGTTCTTTAAACTTTCATGTAAATCAGCTATTCACTGACTTGAGTCAGAAAGAAAATGATCAAATCCAAGATTTAGCAACAAGGTTAGAATTTTTGATATTGAGGAAAAATGTAATAAGGTAGAAACAGAAATTAATGAAAAATTAGGATCATTTGAAAATGTATGTAATGTTAAGTTCAGTGCTGTAGCAGAGATTAGATACTGTAAGACACTGTAAGAGACAGCACTGATAAGCAAGAGAAGTTGATACTAATTATCCAGTTACAAATTACAGCCATGAATACATGAGTAGATACTGTGGAAAGGAATTTCAGAGAGAAACTAGTGAACTCTGATATTATAAATGTAAATAGTTTGGAGAAACAAGTGGAAGAACTTATAGATTGAAAAGTTTCCAGGAACGTATTTCGTATTTTATCTTCTGAACTTAGTGATACCAAGAGAGGTATGGATGATCTATGGAGAGAAGTCAAACTTATCCAGGAACAAGTAGAAAAATGAATAACTTCACCTGATGTTGTGTTACCTAGTGAAGTGGTGATTGTTTTGCAGTGGGGAGACTTTCAAACTAAATTTAATGAGAAGTACTGGTTTGCATTTGCTCAAGTGAAGTTAATATCAGATCCATGGGATCCAGGTGAAGTCATCTGATTTCCCAGGGACGTTAACGTTCTGTGTTAATGGGCATAGTGACGACCATCAGATCCTGAGTTGCATTCGGTGTTTCTCCTGTACTATTCTATAATCCCCCATTTAGAGGCTATTAGAGAAACATTCCAGCGAGAAATTTTGATTACGTCACCCAAAAATGCTCCTGGTACATGACTGCATCATCCTCGGTTGTTAGAGAGTTTTGCCCACTAGGAATTTTGATTGTGTCTCCCTCGGTTATTCCAGGGGTGCCCCTACCTGTCTACATGACTCATCCCGGCTCACCCCAACTTATCACAACTTTACTAGGCAGTGACATCAGGTAGGAATTGGTACGCAGATTTTCCCTGAAATAAGATAGACTAAATCTGCTTAGCCAGCCATTCTCTCCCGCAGTTTTGATTGTAATATCAACAGCAGCCAATGTGGTCTCCACGTATAGTTAGCTTTCATTTTTGCCTGAATTATTCCTTGTAAGTAATCTCTTCACCAGTTTTCTGTGCCAATCTGTGATCAGAAGTCTGGGTGAAATCAACATCATTAAATTTGTATATTCTATTAATATGAATCATAATCACAATGATTCCAAAAATGGTTTTCTTGAAAGCTGCCTGGTAATCCCGTTTTTGTCACATAGTTCTAAATAAGTAGGGAGAGCCATACCTGGACATAACTTTCAAAATAATTTCTGAAATTGTGAGAATACCATTCTCACACTGAATGAATATTTGTGGAAAACATAATATTGTGTGACTAATTAAATGACTGTGATAATGGGATATATAATTTTATACTTGGTACAGAATATTTTATACATTTTATGATATGTGACATGGACGTGAGGGTTTGTATCGATATCAAAAGTGGGTCGGTAGTGCAGGTAAAGCATGATTTACACTAACAGATAAATCATGACTAACACCAAACACACATCACACCTATCAAGCAACCCTCACAAACAGTGTGCCTGATTCTTCACCATTTGCCGTTTCCATAAGGTTGCTAAGATTTTCTTTGGGGACCTCAAGGGTGAAGGTGGGAATGTCCATTCTGTAGGAAATGATTTAAAACCATACCTCCTCCAAGTACCTCCTCAAGTACCTGAGAGGTAGGGATGCTGGGGAAGGGGGGTGAGACGGGTTTCCTGTCTTTGGGGCTATCTTCTTTCCCTACTTCGATCCTAGCAACTACATCTATTTTTTCCTTTCTTACTTCTTATCTTGAGGACCTGTCTATCTTTTCCCTCTTTCCATATTCATCTACTTCCATTGCAGAAGTCCTTCCTCGTTTCTGTGGTTTCCAATAACTTACAACTAATCTTCAAATAAGAAGGCCAAAGAATCAGACTACACGAAAACACTTCCGCATACACACAAAGAAATATGAATACACAAACAATGAAGTCACAGATTAAAAGGATGTAAGAACCACCAAGGGTTGTAGGGGAGAAAGATACATCTACATCTGGAAAGATGAACACATTGTTTTTTAAGTGACAGTTCTACAAGCTGTTGCAGAACTTGCTTTGCAGCCAGGAGACCATCACGTTCATTTCGATAGGACTCAAGTACTGGCAGCCACAAGTGGATACCATCAAAGGTTGTACAGAAAAGCCATTGAGACTGTAAAACACCCCAGGAATTTCAACAAGATGGAGGAGTGCATGAAATTGATTGACATCTGGATTCCGGTATTGAAGAAGACATGTACCAGTCTTCCACCATGGGGTTGAGAGCAACAGCAGACAAAGGCAGTCAACAATGGCCAACTGCACCCATGCATTCAAAACATCTGATGTCACACCACTGTGTGGAAGCACGCAGAAGTGGAATTTTGCTGTAGTCAATAACGAGCCAGGGTGTGAATCGGACATTCAAAGAAGCTATGATCCGCCTTTAAAATTTACTCCAGAGATGGGGATGAAACATTGGTTCCTCAGGTGAAATCTATTTGATCATGGCATAATAGGCTGAAATGTTTTATTAAGTGTGATATCTGAAATCACAGACAATGCTTGTAAGCTTAAGCATACTGATGAAAAACATCAAGATATGATACTGTCCGTATAACTGGTCAACCTCAATCTGCTGTACTATATAAATTGTAGGTAATAGTGAGAACACTGCATGTAAAAAACAGCTCTGTCATGAATTCAAAGTAGTAAGTACATTTTAACTAATAATGTGCTACAGGTGGCATAATATTCACAGAGTGTACAGATGCAGATAAATGGAGAACCCATTGCGAGCAATTCCAGTCATTCATTTTTCAAAGTGGGAAATATGAGAGTTGTGTCACATTGTGGAAGCAGCCTGCAGGAGTTGTAGAAAACTGAAAGCTCCATGAGGGCTCCTCTTCGTGGACAAAACATGAGAGCTGATATCAAGACATGATAGTTCATGTAATGTTCAAAGTAACCATTGTGATAATCATCATACCACTACAGTTAAATACAATAAAGTGATTATTGTATAGAAAAGAGGATACATAGAAAATAATGACAGATTACACATCTGTGAACCAACAGCACATGTCACTGCGAACCAGAGCATGAGACTATGCTTTGGTAATATGTAGGCTACATACTGTGGGCTGATATCCAGGTCAAAATGATAGATTTAATTTAGAATTAGACAAATTTGAGACTTTTGTTATACAATCAGTTTTTATTCCTATATTTTATTTTGCTATGTAAATAACACACTTTTTTCTTTTCTTATTCTCATTCCTATAAAAGAAGTAGCTGCTGTACAATTTGCTTTTAGTTTCTAGGTGAGCAACCAGAGATATGATAGCAAATAAATAATTAAATGATGAAATTCTGTCATACATAAATCGTAAGCCATTCTCCTTCTACCCTATAATACGCATAATTTGCCTACTGTGAATTGTTCACCATTACAGTTGACACATGTAACACTGGGAGTGTAACAAGAATGAAGTTGATGGGAACCACGATATTTAGAATACTTTGTTTGGCTCTTGCATTGTTTACTGACACGTCAAAAGTGAAGACAGTTGCACTGCATTGTAATGTGGTATATGGTGACATCTGGCAACTCATCCTATCAATAGTAGCACTAGGTGATAATCATTGATTGTAAAGATCAGCAAGAATTACAGAAACATGCAATTGGTTGTCTTTTATCACCTACAAGGCTTATTATTTATCCTGACAAAATGTACACACAACTTACAAAATATTTTAGAAGACAAACGCTTAAGCACAGAAACATACCTTGGACAATGGCCTAATGGCCACATAACACTACTTACCAACTAGGTTTGATATTGTTAGCTGTTTTGCTTTTATTGATGGTTCAGATGACTCAGCTCTGATTCATATGTGCCAGAACAGAAGCACATATGCTTGTGTCCACTAACAAGTTGGCACTTGCATCTGATTCAGTTCTGTTAAAATCCTGTTCCTATTATTACAAATGTGAAAAATATGATCCATTAATGGTAAACAATGTCAGCATTAACAGGTCATATTTTTCACACAAAGTACTTTCCTGTTAATCATATGGTAAAGTTTTCTTTGAATTCCATCAATATGTGTTTGTCGTAACAGTTTTGCAGGACTGTATTTCTTATGTTTCTAGGTATAATGGTTATCCTTATCTATTTGTTTTTCAGTAAGGAACTGCTAGAAACAATTCATGAGTACTATCTTGCGTCTGAGATTCTTGATTTTGCATTTGCTCATCAACATTCTAATTCTATCATTCACACCACTGGTTTCTTTGGGATGCCATTAAAGCAGTATGAAGCATGTAACAAAATTTTATGTGATAAATGCCACTAGAGAAATATAGTGGACTGTATCTTCATCAAATACGAAAAACAAAATGTTCTCTCATTATATTCCAGCTGAGGTAATTACCCATCTCTAATGATCATTATGTCAATGTAATGCTCAGTCATACAAAGATAAACCCTTAAGTAATGTCACATAATTCATCAGCTGTTTTACCTTCTTTGCATATGTGCTGATCATCCATCCTGTAGGATGAATGATAATGTGCTTTCTCATCAATAAAAATATGACTTTCCTAGAGAAAAATGATAATGCAGGTTATAATTAAAAAATTCATCAACATCAAAATATCATTTTGAGTTTTAAGCCACAATAAATTTTGAAATTTAATGGGCTGAAATGCTAGTAGCTGCTGCCTCAAAACGCAAACAGTGTAACAGCTTGGATCTTCTGTTAATACTTAATTATTTGTTATCCAGTGCTGCAAAGAACTATAAAATGTTATTAGACTTTTTGAGAAACATATTATTGTTATGTTAATACTTGTGTTTCTGTAAAATGAACATGTAACTATTCCTATCCAAAAGCATATTCAATTACGCAACGCAAAAAGGAAAATTGATGTATAGCACAGAACTCTCGTGCTTGACTCTTTAAATATGGCAGCAAAATTCATCTCAATGTATTTAGAACATACTATAAATCTAATTAAAAACTATTGTTAATTGTACTAATTTTGCAGAATTTCATAACAAAGAAACATATCTTTGAAAACTGTATCTATGATAAAACATTTCCAGGCAGTTTGTAACGTGTACTGAGAAAATTAAATTTTTGTGAACCTGTAACTTTTAACTATAAGTCTAGTTAACCAACTATTATAACCTTGCATTGTACCACTTGCATTGTTGAAATCTTTATAAAAATGGATCATAAATTTATGAAACAGTGGTGACTGAAAAAATGTGTTAAGTCATTTACTCCTTTTTACAAGGAAACCCTCGGCATCAGGAAATTCAGCAAGAAGATCAGGTCATGTATTGTTCGGATAATAAGTTACAATTCTGAATCATTCTGCTACCATTTTATATACATATGTGAAAAGCTTCATGTATTATTTCAAGCAATACGCAAATTGTTGATTTTAAATTGTCTACAGCACACCTCATAGTTTTATGATTACAACCTATACAAGTTAGCTTTTCTTCAGCAGCCTTACTCTTGTTTCTCTTTCTAACCTTGTTTACTGTCTGTTTCCCTGGCTCTGTTGGTTGAGTTTTGCTTTCATCTAAAAACAGTATTTTTTTTCTGCTAAGGCTTTCTTGTACATTTTTCTGTTACAGTATATTCCATAAACTGTTGTAATCATTGACTGAAATATGTTCCACAAATGTCTCTAATGGTGTTAAAGGTTTTTGATTGTAGCTATCACTCAAAAGTACATAATCCTTCAGAAACTCTTTCCCTGACCTTTATGCGCCTGTAAAATCTTTCCACAGGAGGTGATAAATGATACTTGGTCTTTTAAATACTCACAAGATTTCTTCCATCAGGATCATGAATCCAGCTAATAGCAAGATGCCCAAAGTTGTGCAGCTGGCCATAGTACTTTTGGTTAATAGACAGTATAGTTGACTGCAATATGTGACTCAGAATATCCATGCCAGTATTTTCAGTTAAGGGCACTGTCTTTCCCTTATCCTGTAAGAATAGAAGAATTTTCAAAGAAAATTAGTTCCACATATTTTTGAAAGCATGAATTGGCTACTTGTAACAAGCAACCTGACCTGCCAGCTGCTTTCTCGTAAGTCTCCTTCCATAGTTTCACTTTTATCAACATTTGTAAATTTTTTATTCATATTAGTTATAATACAAATAATTTTAAATTGGTTCAGACTTAGTATTTGATAAACAAAGCATAATACTTATGTAACTCAATTTTATAAGAATTCAGAGATATCACTGGAGTAGCTAAAACCAGTTGTTAAAGCAAATTCTGAAACTTCTGAAAATTTAACTTACAAGAACTAGAAGCATTGACGCTTAGATCAAGGTGCCCAAATATAAGAATATGTGCAACCTGTCATATATGGTGGTGCCTGTATCCCATATGTGTAAGAATTTACATCACCCTAGGGATGTTTACTGTGTCACTGTAGCTGCTTTTTCTTGCAATATGAAAGCAGTTTCTGTGTTTACCGTAAACTGACACTAATTGTCATTTATAGAGCTACAAATAACAGATGATTTGTAGTTTACTCAAAGATGTGAATAAAGGTAGAAATCAAGTGCAAAAAGCAAGTGCAATCTTTGATGTTTCATACAAAGATACTAGACTGAAAAAAACTGCAAACAGAGAATATTCATACTTTATAAACAAAAGTACATGTGATGATTTGTGTAAGTCTGTGTAACAGTTATCTACAAGAGTGGAATACTTCTTCATCTACATTATATGGATACTCTGCAAATCACACTTAAGTGCCTGGCAGATGGTTTCTCCTGCATTGTGTACTGTCATGAGTGCACATGACTTTGTTTCCATCTGTGTCTTCCAAGTACTGATGACTGCATACCTTCTCTACTCAGATGATGGGACAGACTGTCTTTCACCATACTTCATTATTAGTGTAACTCCCAGAAAAGTGAGGAACAATGGTTGGAAGTAGCCAATAAGTCAAAACCTCCTGTGTTTCAGGAAGGAGCAGATGTGGCTTCATATGTTTTTTACACAAGTGTAAAGTTTAATTAATTTACTTATTTCTTTGACACCTACAAAATTCAAAACATCAAAAGTGAAATATAATATAACTGTGATAGTGAAACATAAAAGCATTCTAAAGGAGAACCCTAAATGACATAAGTGGTCTGCAGTGTAGCTGCAGGAATGTTAATGCTTTTGCAGTTTTATTTTCTATAGGTGTGAGCTATTGCAAACAACATACAAGGTGAATAAGACTCACTACTGCTAAGTTTGTTCAGACAGAGGAGAAGAAGAGACTAATAAGCACATCAGGAAGGAGAGTAAATATTGGTGAAAGGGCTGTTAAGTTGTCCTTCGATCAGCTCACTAAAATTAATTACTCTTTAATCACTTTCAGTATCTTCATAGTCAGGTACCTTGTTTTAAACATTTATTTATTGGTTTTGTAAATTCAGACAACACAATAATTGTACTGCTCAAGAGAGAGAGAGAAAGCATGTGAAATACCTTTTCTTCAATGACTCTCTTGTGTATCCTTATGAACCAAGGACTATTGCCATGATGGGATGGTTTGCATACCTCAATGACACAGATAGGTGCACCTAATTGGTAACTGTACTGAGGCCTTGCAATGTTGGTACTTTGAATGGCTGAAGGGGACAGAAAATCATGGGCATTATATTTTATGAACATTCAGCTCTAATATGTGATTTAATGACGATAGCACCCTCTTAGATAAAATAATCTGAAGAATAACAGTTCTCCATTTTCATCTCTGAGTGTGGACCACTCAGGACAACATTTTCATTGTGAAAACAAACCTGGAGTTCTGTGGGTCATAGCATACGTTTCTGGATTCCTTATCCATGTAGATATGTGTCTAAGCAAATTTATAAAGAGAAATATGTAGATTGAAGTTAGATTCAATGGGAATTAGTGAAGTGTGGTGCAGGCAGAACAGGAATTCTGGCCAACTGTACACAGGTTTTTCAACAGAAGATCTAACAGAAGTAATACAGTAAAAAATCTAATAATGGATATGAAAACAGGAATGCAGGAGAACTACTGTGAACAGAATAGTGAATACATTGTTGTAGTAGTGTGAGTTTCTATGCCAAGTAGCTATGTAGATGATGAAGAGATTGTGAGAATATAGGATAAGATAAAAGAAATTATTGTGGTCAACAATGGAAATGAAAATTTGGTAGTTATGGTCCACTCAAATTCAAGAGCGGGAAAAGGGAGAGAAGGAAAAATAATAGGAGAACATGGACTGGAGGAAACGAATGACAGGGGAAGCTGCCTGGTAGAATTCTGCACAGAGAATAATTTATAAACTTGGTTTACAAAATATTAGGCAATGTGTGACTGAGGAAGGGGAAAGGAACATGATAAAAGATGTATCTGTAGCTTTGGAAGATGAAATACTGAAGGCAGCAGAGGAACAATAGAGCAAAAAGGCAAGATCTATTTGAAATTCTTCGATAGCACACAATATACTGAATTCAATTAATCAAAGGAGAAAATACATATAAATGATTAATGGAAAATCTCATATAAAGATTTGAAACAAATACTAACAAAAAGATAGAGGGGCTAGCCAGTACTTACCTCAGTTCAGTACAGCTGATAGATACACAAAAAACAGAACCGAAAATTTACGTTCCTAGCTTTCGGAACAAATGTTCCTTCATCAGGGAGGAGAGAGGGGAAAGAAAGGGAAGAAGGGAAAGTAGATTCAGTTACTCACAACCCAGGTTATGAAGCAACAGGGAAAGGAAAACAGGGAGGGTAGCAAGGATGGAGGCATGGTTGTCAGAGGGAAGCCAAAGATAATATCTTCCCTCTGACAACCATGCCTCCATCCTTGCTACCCTCCCTGTTTTCCTTTCCCTGTTGCCTCATAACCTGGGTTGTGAGTAACTGAATCTACTTTTCCTTCTTCCCTTTCTTTCCCCTCTCTCCTCCCTGATGAAGGAACATTTGTTCCGAAAGCTAGGAACGTAAATTTTCGGTTCTGTTTGTTGTGTATCTATAAGCTGTACTGAGCTGAGGTAAGTACTGGCCAGCCCCTCTATCTCTTTGTTAAAATACATATAAACAACCATCAACTGAAGCAGACAAAAGTGAGAGTGACTGGAAGAGCAAAATGGCAAAATGTTGTTGTTGATGAAGTGGTCTTCAGTCCAGAGACTGGTCTGATGCAGCTCTCCATGATACTCTATATTGTGTAAGCTTCTTCATCTCCCAGTACTTACTGCAACCTATATCCTTCTGAATCTGCTTAGTATATTCATCTCTTGGTCTCCCTCTATGATTTTTACCGTCCACACTGCCTTCCAATACTATAATGGTGATCCCTTGATGCCTCAGAACATGTTCTTACAACTGATCCCTTCTTCTTGTCAAGTTGTGCCACAAATTTCTCTTCTCCCCAATTCTATTCAATACCTCCTCATTAGTTATGCGATCTACCCATCTAATCTTCAGCATTCTTCTGTAGCACCACATTTCAAAAGCTTCTATTCTCTTCTTGTCTAAACTATTTATTGTCCGTGTTTAACTTCCGTATATGGCTACACTCCGCACAAATACTTCCAGAAACAACTTCCTGACATTTAAATCTATACTCGATGTTAACAAATCTCTCTTCTTCAGAAACGCTTTCCTTGCCATTGCCAGTCTACATTTTATACCCTCTCTACTTCGACAATCATCAGTTATTTTGCTCCCCTAAGAGCAAAACTCATTTACTACTTTAAGTGTCTCATTTCCTAATCTAATTCCCTCAGCATCACCTGATTTAATTCGACTACATTCCATTATCCTCGTTTCACTTTTGTTGATGTTTGTCTTATATCCTCCTTTCAAGACACTGTCCCTTCCATCCAACTGCTCTTCCAAGTCCTTTGCTGTCTCTGACAGAATTACAATGTCATCGGCAAACCTCAAAGTTTTTATTTCTTCTCCATGGATTTTAATTCCTATCCCAAATTTTTCTTTTGTTTACTTTACTGCTTGCTCAATATACAGATTGAATAACATCGGGGATAGGCTACAACCCTGTCTCACTCCCTTCCCAACCACTGCTTCCCTTTCATGCCCCCCAACTCATATAACTGCCATCTGGTTTTTGTACAAATAGTAAATAGCTTTTTGCTCCCTGCATTTTAACCCTGCCACCTTCAGAAATTGAAAGAGATTATTCCAGTCAGCATTGTGAAAAGCTTTCTGTAAGTCTACAAATGCTAGAAACACAGGTCTGCCTTTCCTTAATCTATCTTCTAAGACAAGTTGTAGGTTCAGTATTGCCTCATGTGTTCCAACATTTCTACGGAATCCAAACTGATCTTCCCCGAGGTCGGCTTCTACCAGTTTTTCCATTCGTCTGTAAAGAATTCATGTTAGTATTTTGCAGCCATGACTTATTAAACTGATGGTTTGGTAATTTTCACATCTGTCAACACCTGCTTTCTTTGGAATTGGAATTATTATATTCTTCTTGAAATCTGAGGGTATTTCGTCTGTCTCATACACCTTGCTCACCAGATGGCAGAGTTTTGTCAGGGCTGGCTCTCCCAAGGCTATCAGTAGTTCTAATGGAATGTTCTCTACTCCCGGTACCTTGTTTCAACTTAGATCTTTCAGTACTCTGTTAAACTCTTCATGTAGTATCATATGTCCCATTTCATCTTCATCTGCGTGCTCTTCCATTTCCATAATATTGTCCTCAAGTACATTGCCCTTGTATAGACCCTCTTAATACTCCTTCCATCTTTTGCTTTCCCTTCTTTGCAAAGAAAAATGGCAAAATAAATGGCAAAATAAAAATGGTTAAATGAGAATTGCAGAGCTAAAGAAGCATGCATGAGTGACCAAGGGAAGAAACAGATTCAATCGACAGGAAAATTAAAGGAACCTTTGGAGTAATGAGAAGCAGCCACATAAATATCAAGGTCTCAGACAGAAAGTTACCACTAAGCAAAGATGGGAAGGATGAAAGTTAGAATGAGTATATAGAAGGGCTACACAAAGTAAATGAACATGAAGACTATATTATGGAAACAGGAGACAGATATGATACTGTGATAAAAATGTGATGGAGGATGGAAAGACATAAGTAGAAACAAGGCACCTGGAGTAGATGACTTTTCCTCAGGATAACTTACATCCTTCAGAAAACTTCTTCTTCTTCTTCTTATTCTTCTTCTTCTTCTACTACTACTACTACTACTATGAGAGCCACTGTACAAAGATTTGGCAAATTTATTTTCTGAAACTTTGCCGCCAGATGGACTTGCTGTCAGCACAGCTGTCAGTAGCCCAAAGGAGGGAAGTCATGAGCACCACCTGTTTGTGAATTGTGTAACCTTTGTTCTGAGTGTGATAGTATTTTCTGAGGGATAAATTGGGAGTCGTCTAGCATCTGCCTTAACGACTAAGGGAAACTACCCAAATCTGCTATCTGTGTAGTGCTGTTTCTTTTTGGATTTCATTTAAAATGAGCTAAATAGCTAAATTCATGTTGTTGATACTGTTTGTTGTTAGTTTTCATGGTTTTTTATCACATTTTGTTTCTTTCATTTTTGCAGTTTCTATATTTTTCTATTACTGTGATTTTCCAGTTAGCTTAGATATCAGGTTCAGCTTACCAAAAACCTTAGTTTTCCCATAGTTTATTAGTTTTTCTCTTCTCACCCCCATTGTCTCACAGTTGTCTCATGGGTTTCTGTAAGTATAAATAAGAATTTGCACAATTTCAAACTTTGGGATTATATTTGAGAGCCACTGGGAAGAGTTATGAGTATTGGTCACCATCTTAAAATCTTGTGTGTGTGTTTCATCTTTGGAAATGATATGATGTTACTGGTCAAGGCTGATGAATGTATCACACACTCTGATTTATCCAGTGAAGACATATTTCCACTTCCAACACTATTTACACACAATAGTGCAATCATTTTTTCTTTACTTCTTTTTCAGTTCCATGGCATTTTTTTGCATTGACACATTCCACATCATTAGATTAACTATGATTTTGATCTATGGAACAAGGAACTAACGAATGGAACAGATTTTTGCAAGGAGTAAACTGAAAAGATGCATAACACTGTATCAGTCATCACATTATAGTGTTCTTTCAGTATTTTACACTTTCTAACTCCTCAGCATCACTTTCTCCACTTACACTCTGAAATGAGAGATTATGACCTTTTTTTTAATGATCTAACCAGTCACTGAATAAAAAGAAATTTTCAACACTTATTTTCAGGGTAATCTCACAAGCCTTCTCTTACAGTGTGTCTGCTCACTCCTTGAAACCATTTTAAAAGAATATTTTTTTATATCACTGAACATTGATGTGTGGATGATCTTTCTTTTGCATACACAGGAACCACTAGCTTTGGCATTTAACGATGCTCCCTTGTTTTTGAGTATGCCACACAATGAAGACGGCACCAAATCATACTTCTTCAGGTTGGGAAGATTTACATAACAGTTGTCTACAACAATATGGATGATCATCAGCTTTTGCTGAATTGTAAGATTTCTGTGGTGTAGGCAGTACTCCACCAAAATAAACTGATAAATTTGACAATAACAAAGACTACACTTCCAATATCACGCTTCTTACTTCAGTGATTGTGACACCAGATCATGTGACTAGGGTTGTGTGGTAGGCAGGACAGAAATTGCTTTCAAATTTGTTCAAAGCTATTTCCAGTGTTGGTACAGGGGAATTTGTATTACTGAGCAAAAAACGAGAACCTACGTATGTGCTGATCAAAAGAATCGATTACCATGTATAGCAATCACAGGACACAAAGTGTTAGCCTGTACGAAACTGAAAAACAGCAGAAACTCACTTAGACACATTATGAAGTGTGTAAAAACTGGTTTTAAATTGCAGAAAGTCATTTTTGTTCCTTAAAAGCAGATTTTTTTCTGAAAGTGGAGTTCATTAAAATCAGGAGTAATAACACTGTTTTTATAGAAGTTTCACTGTGACCAGCAGAAATATTCATTTACAGTGGAATTTCTTTGAAAGTGGGTTCATTAATTCCATGTTTACACATACATTTACATACATACTCCACAAGCCACCATATGGTGCATGCTGAAGGGTACAACCTAACCCTGCTAGTCTTCTCCTATCCTGCTTCATCTGCAAATAGAGTGAGGGAAAACGACTGCCTAAAAGCCTCCACATGAGCCCTAATTTCTCACATTTTTTCTTTATGGTCCTTATATGAAATGCTCATTGGCAGCAGTAGAAGCATTCTACAGGCAGCCTCAAATACTCGTTCTCTAAATTTACACAAAAGTGCCTCGCAAAATGATCATTGTTGTCCCTCCAGGGATTCACATTTGAGTTCACAAAGCATCTCCATAATACTTGCATGCTGACTGAACCTACCAGTAATGAATCTAGCAGCCCACCTCTCAACTGCTTTGATGTCATTCTTTAATCTGACCTGGTGGGGATCCCAAATACTCGAACAGTACTTAAGAATGGATCACACCAGAAGTCTACACACTGCCACCTTTATGGATGAGCTACACTTTCCTAAAATTCTCCCGATGAAACAAAGTTGAGCACTCACCTTCCCTACTACCAGCTTCTGTGCTCATTTCATTTCATACTGCTTTTCGGTGTTGTGGCTAGATATTTAGTAAACGGGACTTTGTCACGCAGCACTCTACCAATGCTATATTCATACATTACACAGGATTGTCTTTTCTACTCGCCCACATTACCTTACATTTTTCTACATACACTGCAAGCTGCCATTCATCACACCAACTACAAACTCAGTCTAAGTCATCCTGTATGCTCCTACAATCACTCAAGGATGACACCTTCCCATACAACACAGTGTCATCAGCAAACAGCCATAAACTGCTGCTCACCTTGTCTGTCAGAGAATAAGAGTGGTCCTATACTTACCTGTGACATCCTGATGATACCCTTGTTTCTGATGAATAATCACCATTCAGGACAGCATACTGGGTTCTGTTAATTAAAATGTCTTCAAGCCACACACATATCTGGGAATCTAAACCATATGTTCAAACCTCTGTCAAAGCTCTGCAGTTGGGTACCGTAGCACAAAATTTTCAGAAACCTAGGAATATGGAAGCTGCCTGTTGCCCTCCATCCATGCTTTATAGGTTATCACATGAGAAACAGGCAAAACAGAGTTTAACATAACCAATGCTTTCCAAATTCATGTTGATTTGTAGACAGAAGCTTTAACTGTCTCAAGGCACTTTATTATATCCAAGAATTCTGCAGCAAATTGACGTTAAGGATATTGATGTATAATTATGTGGGTCCATTATTTTATCTTTCTTACATAAAGGAGTCACCTGCACTTATTTCCAGTTGCTTGAGCCTTTTTGCTTGGTGAGAGATTTGTGATAAATGCAAGCTAAGTCAGGGGCCAATGCTGCAGAGTACTTTCTGTAAATTCAAATTTGTATTCCATCTGTACCTGGTAATGTATTTGTTTTCAACTCTTTCAGTTGCTTCTCTATGGTACAGATACCTATTTTTATGTCCTCCAAATGAGAGCCTATATGACATTCAAACAATGCTACTTTTGTAGACTTGTGCAGCACGAATGGTTTCTTAAATGCAAAATTTAAAATTTCAGCTTTCCTTTTGCTGTCTTGTATCACCATCACAGTATGGTTGATGAGTGACTGGATAAAAGCCTTTGAGCTGCTTAGCTGCTTTACATATGACCAGAATTTTCTCAAGTTCTTGCTACCTTACAATCTTTCTACATTACTGTTAACAGGAGTGTTGACAGTGACTAAATTATGTTCTTTGCAAAAGTATACCAGGCTGGTTCCTCTTTCATTCCTTTATTGCATACCATGTTTACCTACCAGTTTAAGGAATATAACATGCCACACTCCACCCCTTGGATCACCAGTTTTGTTTTTCCTCATGACAAAATCCTTCTGAGTAATGCCTACTTAGATTTCTGAATGGGGGACTATTTTACCCCCGGAGTATATTACAGAAGTGGTGGCATCAACATGAAACCATACAGTAGAGCTGCTGCCCTCAGGAAAAATAGTTGCTGTCACTTTTCTTTGCCTTCAGCCATTCGCAGTACCAGCACAGCAAGATCAAGTTGGCAAATGTTACAAGGCCAGATCAGTCAATCACCTAGACTGCTGGCCCTGCAAATACTGAAAAACCTGCTGCTCCTCTTTCAAGAACATAGACACAAAGACCCCTCCATTGTGGTTGCATCTATTGCACAGCTGTCTATATCACTGAAGCATGCACGCCACAGCTGAAGGTTTGCTACAGCCCCCTAAGCCAAACCATACACAACTAGGAATAAAATAAAATAAAAATGTACCAAGCAACTATTAAACACCTGTACAAACTGGGACACAATATTAAACAATTCATTCCAAAAAATATTCATTAAAGGCTTTGGTCAAAAACTTGAGTTTGCTAGTGAACATACTCCTTCCTCCAGTTCATCAAAATGATGTAACTTTTCATCTTACTTGTAGAACATACCTTTTCCCTAATCTTTCAAGGAAATATATGAATAATACCACATTAAATCATGCATGAAATGATGATTTCCAGAAAGTAAAAACAACGTACATCAGAAACATCGAAGACTTCTTAAAGCAAACACAAAAAAAGAAAGGAATAATAATGTTAATGAAAGTGGTGATAGAAAAAAATATTACATATTTAAGGTGCATAAACAATGTTTCTGTGATAGGGATTTGTTACAATCTAAATGTAAATAAACTGACTCACATCAATGGCTGCTCTTCTGTGTATAGCATCATAGAGCCTGTCTTGCCATCTCTCCAGGTCTTGAATGTCAAGTTCAAATTGATCAATTTTGCGATTAATGTCCTACAAAATACAGGCATGCATTTAGAATTTAATTTAGTAACACTTCAGATATTTACAGTACAGTGCCATAATGGAAAAGAATTTCTTACTTGAAGTTTAGAATTTGCCTGCCTTGAAGGCCACACTCTACTTGCAAGGATGTTGTCAAGTTTAGGGAAATAACCTTCTTTAATAGGTTTGTGCCAATCAATAAATCTCTCCACTCTCCCTAAGTCATTGCTGAGTCGTTCAAAGTCATACCTGTATAACAAAATTTCTAGTGAAATTTCTTTTCTGTTTCATTATAGTAATAAAAGAACAGCCTGACATTAAAACCTGTGCTGCACATGTCAAAAATTAATAATTTGTCATACAAATAGACAGAATGCCTTTTGTGTACCCAAAGCAGCAGAACAGCATACATAGATATAAGTGATGTGATTTTTTGGGGCTTTTGTATCAGGATTTTAAGACTGATTTGTGTGTGTGTGTGTGTGTGTGTGTGTGTGTGTGTGTGAGTGAGTATGTGTGTGTCTGGCCTTATTGCTGATTATTAAACCAAATCTCCATAGCTGAAATGACTTCTTAAATTACTGTGGGCAATGGTGTTATGTGTGTGAGCACTGCTTGGACTCCAACCACTCTGTGAAAGGTTATCAGTGCACTATAATGACACTATTTATGACCAAGTTCAAGACATGAACAATTTTGAGTGTATTTGTTTTGTCATGACAGTGTTGGGTGTTCCATGAGACTTGGAGTCCCCTGGCACTTTTGCTACAATAAGTGAAATGTATGATGAGACCACAATAAAATGAGTGTTATATCCAAAGATATATTGATATAAGAATGTCATGAAATCTAATAAATGGGGATAGAAACTGAAAGTTTGGATCTTGCACTCAGTTGATTAAGGTCTCTTTCTCACCTTATGGAGCCAAAAATTAAGTCATCAAAATTTCAGTATAATTAACAATAGCGTCAAACGATTCTGCAATTTTGTGGCCATAAATCACAATATATGAACTGTTAATTTTTTTTTCCTCCCAAAAAATTATGAAGTAGTTCTCTAAGGATGGACTCATTCTTAACTGCAGAAGAAATGCACTGTATACTCATTTCTGTGCAAGAAATAGAAAAACATCAACATTTAATGTAGCACATGAAAATTAACTTTAAAATAGGCAGAACATTTTGAGTGTACATGTGAGAGATTGTCATATAATTTTAATTATCACCCTGAAAAAATAAAGTTACATACATAATGTTTTAACAACGAAAACAATCAATTATTGATTATTTAACTGGATAGATAAAAATCCACCCTTTTTCCTAGACCTCTCCAGTCCTTTTCCTTCACCCTTCTCCCTTCCCCTTCAACCTTTCTGCCTGAAGAAGGAGCCATTGGCTCTGAAAGCTAGCCAGCCACAACAGTCTTTTACATGTGTGTTCTGCCACCACTTGGTGAGTAGATTTTTCATCTCTCAAGTTAAATAATACATAATTTTTGTATGTTTGCATATGCAAAACAACCAAAAAATGGTGCAGCACATTACTTAAGTGGAGCATCATACAGTAATTCTTTTCAGCATTTGAAGGGGGGCAACACTGCTATAGTCATTTCATGATGAGATGGTAGAAGTGTGAGGCAACAATGTACCATCATATGAGATAGCGGCTAGGTGGCACAGATGCTTCCAGGGGAAAACTGTCAAATGAGCATACTACCAAAATTTCCTGATAAGGTTATATTAGGCTGTAGATGAAGCTGGAACAAAGCAGGTGGATCCTTTGCAGCTGTTATGTTTTTCTCCACCCCCCCCCCCAACCCCCCTGCCCCAACCACCCCCCCCCACCCCCCACCACCACCAAAAAAAAAAAACTGGAAGAATTATTGTTATTATTCTTTTGCAAATATCTACAGTGATATCATTTACATGACACAGTACCTAAAATTTTGAATATTAACTCAGGGCTTAGCCAACTTAACTTTAGTGTCTATTACAGTCTTTTGGTTGTTTAGAATCCATAAGTATAATTAGTTTACCTAAAAGCTGTGCTAGTTACAAATATCAGTTATTTCAGATTTTTTGCCATTTTTCATATGCAAACATGTATACAATTACTAGTATTCTTACAACGATGACAAAACCATGTTAGTGACTTTTGCTCTCTTGTAGTTTCAAAGTAATTAGCTTCCTTAGTAAAAACATTGTCGCTGGAACATTAATGCCATATTTAGGCAAACTAGCCAGCATAATTCAATAGAAATTATTGTTCTCATTCAAACAAATCTTCTTTTACTATTCATTAACTCACAAATGTAAATCTTATTTGTAATTTGTGAAAATCCAATGAAGAACAATAGCTAAAGTGATGTCTAATTATTGTACTCTCATAACAGAGGCATGCCGGAAGAAGCAAGAGCCACGCAGAGTGGCCATGCAGTTTGAGGCGACATGTGACGGAGTGGGCGGCCACTCCTGCCGGAGGTTCGATTCCTCCCTCGGGCATGCATGTGTGTGTTGTCATTAGCATAACTTAGTTTAAGTAGTGTGTAAGTCTATGGACCGATGACCTCAACAGTTTGGTCCCATAGGAATTCACAAACATTTTAACATTGAAGAAGCAAGATCTATGTTCAATGATATAGGGAAATGTACTGCAGGTGATGTAATATATATTTCAAGTCAGAAAATGTCTTGGAAGTTATAAAAGTTTTGCATTCAGAAGATGACTCAGTGATTCAGTGGCCATTTTTAATTAACAACTGTGCACTGTGATTATTTTCATTAACAGTGTTAAGCCTGAATAATAGTTAATGTAAACAGTGACAACAATATTGGGCTGTTAACTATGTTTCTTCCCAAGATATAATTACTGTTCACAAATCACAGTTTCGATTTCAGAAATTCTGTTCTAATGAAAATGCCATTTAAATGTACACTCACCAAATTTTACAAGCATTAAATAATAATACAGCACTGACTGGTGTTTTCTGTGACTTATCTAAGTCATTTGACTGTGCGAAACACAATATTCTCCTAGATACATTGAAGTTTCATGAGACTGATAGTATATCCAACTGTGGATAATTGTATATCTAACCAAAAGAATGCAGGAAGTTCTACTTAGTAATTCAACCAATGTAATCTGGGGACATTGTTCTGACTGGGAAGAAACCACAGATGCAGTTCTCTGGGCTCAGTTCTAGGTCCACAATTGTTCCTCATATAAGTGAACAATATTCCATGTAATATACAACAAACAGAAGTAGTCCTTTTTGCAGATGACACTAGTATTATAATCAATTCAAGCAAATATACAGAAACAGAAGAAATAGTAAACAAAGTTCTTAAAAGTATCACTGAATGGTTTTCTGTAAATGGTCTCACCCTAAATTTTAAGAAGACACACTTCTCCATACCTAGTTGTACTACACCAATGATAAGTGCAACACATGGTGAGGAAATAATAAATAAGATGGAAAGTTCAAAAATTTTAGGTGTTCATACTGATGAGAATTTAAACTGAAAGAAGCACATTTTGGAATACCTACAACAACTTACTTCAGCCCACATTTGCACTTAGAATCATTGCAGATCTTGGGAAGAGATGAATCGTGAAGTTGACATATTCCACATATTTTCATTCAATCATGTTGTATAGAATAATGTTCTGGGGTAATTCATCTTTAAGAAAGAAGGTCTACATTGCTCAAAAATCTGCTGTGAGAGTAATATGTGGTGCACAGTCATGATTGCTCATCTTACAGACATCTTTTAAAGTGTTGGGTATTCAGACTACTGCTTCACAGTATATTTATTCTCTCATGAAGTTTGTAGAAAATAACACACTGTAGTTCAAAAGGAACAATGATGTGCATAATCATAATACCAGAAGACCAAATGGCATTCATTATGACACATTAAGGTTGCCTTTAGCAGAAAAAGGTGTGCACGATACTGTAATAAAAAATTTTGATAACTTACCTAGGAATTTTAAAATGTCTGACAGGTAGCAAAGTAAAATTTGAAAACAATCTAAGAAAATTTCTCCTTGACAACCCCTTCTATTCTGTTGAAGAATTTCTGTTATAGTATTGTGTAAAAGGTTATGTGTAGGGCACAGACTTCAACAGTAAATGAGAGAGACACAACATTCATACAAACAAGCAAGCATACATCATGCACACATAGCTTGCCAACTCCAGCATCTCGGGCCAGAATGCAACTATCACATAGGGGCAGGGAATGGGAAGTGGTAGCAGTGCATGGGTGGGGAGACAGACAAATGCTGTCTGGTGGAGTGTGCAGGGACTGGAGTGCCCACAGGGGCAGTGTCACAAGCTTGTGGGGAAAGGATTTGGGGAAAAAAAGAATCATAAAAGGAGAGGATTGGGGAAAGTTGGGTGGATTCACTGGCAAAGAGCAGCAAATAAACAGGTTGGTAGGCAAGAATGGAGAGGAGGTGATAGGGCAGATGGGATGGAAACTGTTGGGTCGGGGGTTGTGGGGCCGGTATGTTTCCGTAGATTCAGGTCAGGATAATTATGGGAACAGAGAATGTGTTGTACTGACAACTCCCGTCTATACAGTTCAGAAAAGTTGGTGGTGTGTGGAAGTATACAGATGGCTCAGGTAGTGAAGCAGCCATTGAAATCAAGTGAGTTATGTTCAGCTGCCTGTTGTGCCACAGGGTGTTATACTTTGCTGTTGGCCACAGTTTGGTGGTGGCCCTTCACCCTGAGACAGCTGGTAGTGATACCAATATAAAAAGAAGTGCAATGATTGCAGCAGAACTGGTAAACGACATGACTGCTTTCACTTGTGGCTCAGCCCACGATGGAGTAGGGTAAATCTATGATAGGACAGGAATAGGAAGTGCTAGATGGGTGGATTGGGCAGGTCCCTTCCTCAGAACACCAACCTTTTAGTACAGGAAAGAACAGCCATACACACCCTCAAAACAAATCCTGATCTAATCATCCTACCTGCAGATGGGGGTTCCACCACTGTTGTTATGAACTGCAATGACTACCTGGCACAAGGCCTCCACCAATTACCTAATTCCTCCATCTATAACTCCACCAGAGTGATCCCACCCCAGAAGTCCAACACAACCTCCAATCCCTGCTTAAAATGTAGGCCCTTCCCAGAACATATCCCCTGAATCCATTTCCCTCCTCACCCCTTTGATATCCTACATACCCACTTTCTAAATGCTCCCCAAAATCCATAAATTCAACTATCCTGGACACCCCATTGTGGCTGGGTGTTGTGCCAGAGGTGAAAGAATTTTGGCCCTCATTGACCGACACTTCCAACCAATTGTCCATAATCTGGCTTCCCACATCAAAGACACCAACCTCTTCCTTCACAAACTGTCCACCTCTTTACCTCCTGGATCCCTACTCATCACTGCTGACGCCAACTCCCCATACACCAATATCTTTCATGCCCATGGTCTTACTGCTATTGAACACTACCTTTCACAATGGCTTTCACCTTTCAAACCCATTACCTCATTCCTCACACACCTCACTAACTTTATCCCAACCCAGAACTATTTCTCCTCTGAAGGGAAGTTATACAAGTAAATCCATGGCAGAGCCATCAGCACCCACATGGCACCCTCCTACACCAAGCTTTTTACGGACCATCTAGAGGGGACCTAACTAGCCTCCCAAAACACCAAACCCCTAGTCTGGTTCACGTTCATTGATGATATCTTCATTATCTGGTCCCAGGGCCAAGACACCCTATCTTCGTTCCTTCACAACCTTAACACCTTCTCTCCCATCCACTTCGTGTGGTCCTCTGCAGCCCAGCATGCCACTTCCCTGGATGTTGACCTCCTCCTCTTTGATGGCTCCATCTGCATCTCCGTCCACATTAAACCCACCAACAACCAACAGTACCTGTATATTTCACATCAAAAATTCCCTCCCATACAGCCTGGCCACCCAGGGACAGCATATCTGCAGTGACAAAAACTCCCTTGCTCAGTACGCTGAGTGTCTCGTCTCACAAGGGCCTTCACAAACAGGCATTACCCCAGACCTCATCGACAAACAGATTTCCCATGCCATTTCCCCTCACGTCCTCAATCCTTCCACCATTCCCAAAAACCAGCCACAAAGGAGTGTCCCCTTCATCACCCAGTATGACCCCAGACTGGAAGAACAGAACCACATCCTTCACAAGGGCTTTGGTTACCTATCAGCATGCCTGAAATGAGAGAAATCCTACCCAAGATACTTCCCACCCCCCCCTAAAGCGGTATTCCATTGCCCATCCAACCTCCACAACATTCTAGCCCATCTGTATGACACTCCCAATCCTAATCCCTTGTCACAAGGTTCATATCGCTGTGGAAGACACAGGTGCAAAGCCTGCTCAATCCACCCACCCAGCTCTTCCTGTTTTAGTCCTGCCGTAGGTTTACCCCACCCCATCAGGGACAGGGCCACCTGTGAAAGCGGCCATGTCATTTACCAGCTCTACTGCAATCACTGCATTCCTTTTTATATTGGTATGACTACCAACCAGCTGTGCACCATGATGAACAGCCACTGCCGAACTTTGGCCAAGAGGAAAATATACCACCTTGTGGCACAACAGGCAGCTGAACATAACACGCTTGATTTCAATGGATGATTCATTATCAAATCCATTTGGATCCTTCCCTCCACCACCAGTTTTTCTGACCTGTGCAGATGGGAGTTACCCTTTGTGGCGTGTGTGCATGTGGCTCAATGGGGATGGCTGTTCAAGTCTGGATGACACAGGTTGGCATCCGTCAATGCAAGAACTCCGATCTGTAACTGTTATAACAAACTCCCCACTTTGTTCATTTATTTTCAGATACTATCTCCCTTTAACAGATATCTGTGTATCAATGGAGCAGCACACCAAAATGTATAAGTGTCCCTCGCTTATAATTGAAGCAATGGTGTTCGAAGGATGTCTGTTTTCTTTACTGCCACACACGACTGCACCACTTGGTACCACAACAACTCCGTTTCTCTAAAACAATAAACGAAATATCCTTCATGTGTTCATGACAGGCTTACAAGCTTACACAACACTTGGTAATAGTAGTTTTTATGCCCAGTTTGCAAATGAATGTTCGAACATAGATAATATGATATCTCGAATTATAAATTCCACTATTCAGCCGATGCCACATTATAGTCTTACAAGGATGATGATTTGTGAAGTATTATAGCATCATTAATGTGCTGCTACAATAATAATTCAACGACACCTATGTTAAAAATCCAGAGATAATGTATTCTCTAAATAACATACAGAAAGTATCGTAATAAAATGTTCCATTACTGTTCACTGTTAATAATGTCACTCAATCAGCTTTAGCTTCGGTCTTCTATCAAGAAAATAATTATTTCACAGTTACACAATAAAGTTCAATTAAATGATGTAGATGACATGAAGTATTATAGTTATAACTGAGTTTATTGAACCTCTGAATTATCTCACCACTGCACTAGAAAGCACACTGATCTGTCATTCAAAGAATTGAAGCTACGATTTACATCAGCAATACTGACACTAGAATGAGATTTTCACTCTGCAGCGGAGTGTGCGCTGATATGAAACTTCCTGGCAGATTAAAACTGTGTGCCCGACCGAGACTCGAACTCGGGACCTTTGCCTTTCGCGGGCAAGTGCTCTACCAACTGAGCTACCGAAGCACGACTCACGCCCGGTACTCACAGCTTTACTTCTGCCAGTACCTCGTCTCCTACCTTCCAAACTTTACAGAAGCTCTCCTGCGAACCTTGCAGAACTAGCACTCCTGAAAGAAAGGATATTGCGGAGACATGGCTTAGCCACAGCCTGGGGGATGTTTCCAGAATGAGATTTTCACTCTGCAGCGGAGTGTGCGCTGATATGAAACTTCCTGGCAGATTAAAACTGTGTGCCCGACCGAGACTCGAACTCGGGACCTTTGCCTTTCGCGGGCAAGTGCTCTACCAACTGAGCTACCGAAGCACGACTCACGCCCGGTACTCACAGCTTTACTTCTGCCAGTACCTCGTCTCCTACCTTCCAAACTTTACAGAAGCTCTCCTGCGAACCTTGCAGAACTAGCACTCCTGAAAGAAAGGATATTGCGGAGACATGGCTTAGCCACAGCCTGGGGGATGTTTCCAGAATGAGATTTTCACTCTGCAGCGGAGTGTGCGCTGATATGAAACTTCCTGGCAGATTAAAACTGTGTGCCCGACCGAGACTCGAACTCGGGACCTTTGCCTTTCGCGGGCAAGTGCTCTACCAACTGAGCTACCGAAGCACGACTCACGCCCGGTACTCACAGCTTTACTTCTGCCAGTACCTCGTCTCCTACCTTCCAAACTTTACAGAAGCTCTCCTGCGAACCTTGCAGAACTAGCACTCCTGAAAGAAAGGATATTGCGGAGACATGGCTTAGCCACAGCCTGGGGGATGTTTCCAGAATGAGATTTTCACTCTGCAGCGGAGTGTGCGCTGATATGAAACTTCCTGGCAGATTAAAACTGTGTGCCCGACCGAGACTCGAACTCGGGACCTTTGCCTTTCGCGGGCAAGTGCTCTACCAACTGAGCTACCGAAGCACGACTCACGCCCGGTACTCACAGCTTTACTTCTGCCAGTACCTCGTCTCCTACCTTCCAAACTTTACAGAAGCTCTCCTGCGAACCTTGCAGAACTAGCACTCCTGAAAGAAAGGATATTGCGGAGACATGGCTTAGCCACAGCCTGGGGGATGTTTCCAGAATGAGATTTTCACTCTGCAGCGGAGTGTGCGCTGATATGAAACTTCCTGGCAGATTAAAACTGTGTGCCCGACCGAGACTCGAACTCGGGACCTTTGCCTTTCGCGGGCAAGTGCTCTACCAACTGAGCTACCGAAGCACGACTCACGCCCGGTACTCACAGCTTTACTTCTGCCAGTACCTCGTCTCCTACCTTCCAAACTTTACAGAAGCTCTCCTGCGAACCTTGCAGAACTAGCACTCCTGAAAGAAAGGATATTGCGGAGACATGGCTTAGCCACAGCCTGGGGGATGTTTCCAGAATGAGATTTTCACTCTGCAGCGGAGTGTGCGCTGATATGAAACTTCCTGGCAGATTAAAACTGTGTGCCCGACCGAGACTCGAACTCGGGACCTTTGCCTTTCGCGGGCAAGTGCTCTACCAACTGAGCTACCGAAGCACGACTCACGCCCGGTACTCACAGCTTTACTTCTGCCAGTACCTCGTCTCCTACCTTCCAAACTTTACAGAAGCTCTCCTGCGAACCTTGCAGAACTAGCACTCCTGAAAGAAAGGATATTGCGGAGACATGGCTTAGCCACAGCCTGGGGGATGTTTCCAGAATGAGATTTTCACTCTGCAGCGGAGTGTGCGCTGATATGAAACTTCCTGGCAGATTAAAACTGTGTGCCCGACCGAGACTCGAACTCGGGACCTTTGCCTTTCGCGGGCAAGTGCTCTACCAACTGAGCTACCGAAGCACGACTCACGCCCGGTACTCACAGCTTTACTTCTGCCAGTACCTCGTCTCCTACCTTCCAAACTTTACAGAAGCTCTCCTGCGAACCTTGCAGAACTAGCACTCCTGAAAGAAAGGATATTGCGGAGACATGGCTTAGCCACAGCCTGGGGGATGTTTCCAGAATGAGATTTTCACTCTGCAGCGGAGTGTGCGCTGATATGAAACTTCCTGGCAGATTAAAACTGTGTGCCCGACCGAGACTCGAACTCGGGACCTTTGCCTTTCGCGGGCAAGTGCTCTACCAACTGAGCTACCGAAGCACGACTCACGCCCGGTACTCACAGCTTTACTTCTGCCAGTACCTCGTCTCCTACCTTCCAAACTTTACAGAAGCTCTCCTGCGAACCTTGCAGAACTAGCACTCCTGAAAGAAAGGATATTGCGGAGACATGGCTTAGCCACAGCCTGGGGGATGTTTCCAGAATGAGATTTTCACTCTGCAGCGGAGTGTGTGCTGATATGAAACTTCCTGGCAGATTAAAACTGTGTGCCCGACCGAGACTCGAACTCGGGACCTTTGCCTTTCGCGGGCAAGTGCTCTACCAACTGAGCTACCGAAGCACGACTCACGCCCGGTACTCACAGCTTTACTTCTGCCAGTACCTCGTCTCCTACCTTCCAAACTTTACAGAAGCTCTCCTGCGAACCTTGCAGAACTAGCACTCCTGAAAGAAAGGATATTGCGGAGACATGGCTTAGCCACAGCCTGGGGGATGTTTCCAGAATGAGATTTTCACTCTGCAGCGGAGTGTGCGCTGATATGAAACTTCCTGGCAGATTAAAACTGTGTGCCCGACCGAGACTCGAACTCGGGACCTTTGCCTTTCGCGGGCAAGTGCTCTACCAACTGAGCTACCGAAGCACGACTCACGCCCGGTACTCACAGCTTTACTTCTGCCAGTACCTCGTCTCCTACCTTCCAAACTTTACAGAAGCTCTCCTGCGAACCTTGCAGAACTAGCACTCCTGAAAGAAAGGATATTGCGGAGACATGGCTTAGCCACAGCCTGGGGGATGTTTCCAGAATGAGATTTTCACTCTGCAGCGGAGTGTGCGCTGATATGAAACTTCCTGGCAGATTAAAACTGTGTGCCCGACCGAGACTCGAACTCGGGACCTTTGCCTTTCGCGGGCAAGTGCTCTACCAACTGAGCTACCGAAGCACGACTCACGCCCGGTACTCACAGCTTTACTTCTGCCAGTACCTCGTCTCCTACCTTCCAAACTTTACAGAAGCTCTCCTGCGAACCTTGCAGAACTAGCACTCCTGAATGAAAGGATATTGCGGAGACATGGCTTAGCCACAGCCTGGGGGATGTTTCCAGAATGAGATTTTCACTCTGCAGCGGAGTGTGCGCTGATATGAAACTTCCTGGCAGATTAAAACTGTGTGCCCGACCGAGACTCGAACTCGGGACCTTTGCCTTTCGCGGGCAAGTGCTCTACCAACTGAGCTACCGAAGCACGACTCACGCCCGGTACTCACAGCTTTACTTCTGCCAGTACCTCGTCTCCTACCTTCCAAACTTTACAGAAGCTCTCCTGCGAACCTTGCAGAACTAGCACTCCTGAAAGAAAGGATATTGCGGAGACATGGCTTAGCCACAGCCTGGGGGATGTTTCCAGAATGAGATTTTCACTCTCCTTTCTTTCAGGAGTGCTAGTTCTGCAAGGTTCGCAGGAGAGCTTCTGTAAAGTTTGGAAGGTAGGAGACGAGGTACTGGCAGAAGTAAAGCTGTGAGTACCGGGCGTGAGTCGTGCTTCGGTAGCTCAGTTGGTAGAGCACTTGCCCGCGAAAGGCAAAGGTCCCGAGTTCGAGTCTCGGTCGGGCACACAGTTTTAATCTGCCAGGAAGTTTCATATCAGCGCACACTCCGCTGCAGAGTGAAAATCTCATTCTGGAAACATCCCCCAGGCTGTGGCTAAGCCATGTCTCCGCAGTATCCTTTCTTTCAGGAGTGCTAGTTCTGCAAGGTTCGCAGGAGAGCTTCTGTAAAGTTTGGAAGGTAGGAGACGAGGTACTGGCAGAAGTAAAGCTGTGAGTACCGGGCGTGAGTCGTGCTTCGGTAGCTCAGTTGGTAGAGCACTTGCCCGCGAAAGGCAAAGGTCCCGAGTTCGAGTCTCGGTCGGGCACACAGTTTTAATCTGCCAGGAAGTTTCATATCAGCGCACACTCCGCTGCAGAGTGAAAATCTCATTCTGGAAACATCCCCCAGGCTGTGGCTAAGCCATGTCTCCGCAATATCCTTTCTTTCAGGAGTGCTAGTTCTGCAAGGTTCGCAGGAGAGCTTCTGTAAAGTTTGGAAGGTAGGAGACGAGGTACTGGCAGAAGTAAAGCTGTGAGTACCGGGCGTGAGTCGTGCTTCGGTAGCTCAGTTGGTAGAGCACTTGCCCGCGAAAGGCAAAGGTCCCGAGTTCGAGTCTCGGTCGGGCACACAGTTTTAATCTGCCAGGAAGTTTCATATCAGCGCACACTCCGCTGCAGAGTGAAAATCTCATTCTGGAAACATCCCCCAGGCTGTGGCTAAGCCATGTCTCCGCAATATCCTTTCTTTCAGGAGTGCTAGTTCTGCAAGGTTCGCAGGAGAGCTTCTGTAAAGTTTGGAAGGTAGGAGACGAGGTACTGGCAGAAGTAAAGCTGTGAGTACCGGGCGTGAGTCGTGCTTCGGTAGCTCAGTTGGTAGAGCACTTGCCCGCGAAAGGCAAAGGTCCCGAGTTCGAGTCTCGGTCGGGCACACAGTTTTAATCTGCCAGGAAGTTTCATATCAGCGCACACTCCGCTGCAGAGTGAAAATCTCATTCTGGAAACATCCCCCAGGCTGTGGCTAAGCCATGTCTCCGCAATATCCTTTCTTTCAGGAGTGCTAGTTCTGCAAGGTTCGCAGGAGAGCTTCTGTAAAGTTTGGAAGGTAGGAGACGAGGTACTGGCAGAAGTAAAGCTGTGAGTACCGGGCGTGAGTCGTGCTTCGGTAGCTCAGTTGGTAGAGCACTTGCCCGCGAAAGGCAAAGGTCCCGAGTTCGAGTCTCGGTCGGGCACACAGTTTTAATCTGCCAGGAAGTTTCATATCAGCGCACACTCCGCTGCAGAGTGAAAATCTCATTCTGGAAACATCCCCCAGGCTGTGGCTAAGCCATGTCTCCGCAATATCCTTTCTTTCAGGAGTGCTAGTTCTGCAAGGTTCGCAGGAGAGCTTCTGTAAAGTTTGGAAGGTAGGAGACGAGGTACTGGCAGAAGTAAAGCTGTGAGTACCGGGCGTGAGTCGTGCTTCGGTAGCTCAGTTGGTAGAGCACTTGCCCGCGAAAGGCAAAGGTCCCGAGTTCGAGTCTCGGTCGGGCACACAGTTTTAATCTGCCAGGAAGTTTCATATCAGCGCACACTCCGCTGCAGAGTGAAAATCTCATTCTGGAAACATCCCCCAGGCTGTGGCTAAGCCATGTCTCCGCAATATCCTTTCTTTCAGGAGTGCTAGTTCTGCAAGGTTCGCAGGAGAGCTTCTGTAAAGTTTGGAAGGTAGGAGACGAGGTACTGGCAGAAGTAAAGCTGTGAGTACCGGGCGTGAGTCGTGCTTCGGTAGCTCAGTTGGTAGAGCACTTGCCCGCGAAAGGCAAAGGTCCCGAGTTCGAGTCTCGGTCGGGCACACAGTTTTAATCTGCCAGGAAGTTTCATATCAGCGCACACTCCGCTGCAGAGTGAAAATCTCATTCTGGAAACATCCCCCAGGCTGTGGCTAAGCCATGTCTCCGCAATATCCTTTCTTTCAGGAGTGCTAGTTCTGCAAGGTTCGCAGGAGAGCTTCTGTAAAGTTTGGAAGGTAGGAGACGAGGTACTGGCAGAAGTAAAGCTGTGAGTACCGGGCGTTAGTCGTGCTTCGGTAGCTCAGTTGGTAGAGCACTTGCCCGCGAAAGGCAAAGGTCCCGAGTTCGAGTCTCGGTCGGGCACACAGTTTTAATCTGCCAGGAAGTTTCATATCAGCGCACACTCCGCTGCAGAGTGAAAATCTCATTCTGGAAACATCCCCCAGGCTGTGGCTAAGCCATGTCTCCGCAATATCCTTTCTTTCAGGAGTGCTAGTTCTGCAAGGTTCGCAGGAGAGCTTCTGTAAAGTTTGGAAGGTAGGAGACGAGGTACTGGCAGAAGTAAAGCTGTGAGTACCGGGCGTGAGTCGTGCTTCGGTAGCTCAGTTGGTAGAGCACTTGCCCGCGAAAGGCAAAGGTCCCGAGTTCGAGTCTCGGTCGGGCACACAGTTTTAATCTGCCAGGAAGTTTCATATCAGCGCACACTCCGCTGCAGAGTGAAAATCTCATTCTGGAAACATCCCCCAGGCTGTGGCTAAGCCATGTCTCCGCAATATCCTCTCTTTCAGGAGTGCTAGTTCTGCAAGGTTCGCAGGAGAGCTTCTGTAAAGTTTGGAAGGTAGGAGACGAGGTACTGGCAGAAGTAAAGCTGTGAGTACCGGGCGTGAGTCGTGCTTCGGTAGCTCAGTTGGTAGAGCACTTGCCCGCGAAAGGCAAAGGTCCCGAGTTCGAGTCTCGGTCGGGCACACAGTTTTAATCTGCCAGGAAGTTTCATATCAGCGCACACTCCGCTGCAGAGTGAAAATCTCATTCTGGAAACATCCCCCAGGCTGTGGCTAAGCCATGTCTCCGCAATATCCTTTCTTTCAGGAGTGCTAGTTCTGCAAGGTTCGCAGGAGAGCTTCTGTAAAGTTTGGAAGGTAGGAGACGAGGTACTGGCAGAAGTAAAGCTGTGAGTACCGGGCGTGAGTCGTGCTTCGGTAGCTCAGTTGGTAGAGCACTTGCCCGCGAAAGGCAAAGGTCCCGAGTTCGAGTCTCGGTCGGGCACACAGTTTTAATCTGCCAGGAAGTTTCATATCAGCGCACACTCCGCTGCAGAGTGAAAATCTCATTCTGGAAACATCCCCCAGGCTGTGGCTAAGCCATGTCTCCGCAATATCCTTTCTTTCAGGAGTGCTAGTTCTGCAAGGTTCGCAGGAGAGCTTCTGTAAAGTTTGGAAGGTAGGAGACGAGGTACTGGCAGAAGTAAAGCTGTGAGTACCGGGCGTGAGTCGTGCTTCGGTAGCTCAGTTGGTAGAGCACTTGCCCGCGAAAGGCAAAGGTCCCGAGTTCGAGTCTCGGTCGGGCACACAGTTTTAATCTGCCAGGAAGTTTCATATCAGCGCACACTCCGCTGCAGAGTGAAAATCTCATTCTGGAAACATCCCCCAGGCTGTGGCTAAGCCATGTCTCCGCAATATCCTTTCTTTCAGGAGTGCTAGTTCTGCAAGGTTCGCAGGAGAGCTTCTGTAAAGTTTGGAAGGTAGGAGACGAGGTACTGGCAGAAGTAAAGCTGTGAGTACCGGGCGTGAGTCGTGCTTCGGTAGCTCAGTTGGTAGAGCACTTGCCCGCGAAAGGCAAAGGTCCCGAGTTCGAGTCTCGGTCGGGCACACAGTTTTAATCTGCCAGGAAGTTTCAATACTGACACTGACTACAGCTTCCGACAACATGGCATACCTGTGAATTCTTCATGACTGTGTGCTTCTACTCAAGTCTCTTTGTAGAGTTTATGATGGCATTTGGTGCTGTGTCCTTCAATATTCATGATGATCACAGATCACAATGACTAAGTTCCTGAATTGGTTAAGTATCAGGCGAGTTACTTTTCCCTCGCGTATAATATCTGTTCCGTTGCCTTGCTAAAGGGTAAATGTTCTATCACTTGTCTTCAGAACTTTGACTAATACAAGATGGTACTTGAGAAACTTTAAAAATCCAGATTGGTCTGAAACGATCTAGTATCGGTCAATAAGGTGCTTCTATCGCGACATCTACAAGAGCACAAATTAACATCTCCATTGAAGTTTTTTCACTGTAGTCGCAGCGAACTTACAGCTTGATGTGGCTAGAACACTTTACTTGTATAAATGGTATCTCTGATCACTTTATCTCGTCTGGGTTTTAATCTTCGTGAAGCATATATTTTGAATTCTTTATTTAGAGTCTCATGCTTTGTAGATTAATTGATCACCTGATAGTCTTTCATTTAGTTCTTTGCGTGAAATAGATGTTGTTAGTTCCCTAGTATTCCTGTTGGTCAACCTTTCAATAGTGTTAATATTTTGTTGCCAGTAGCTACCATCAAGGTCAGGATAACTAATTTTTATACATATTGCTGTCAAAAGGGATGTCATTAGGGGCTCTATATTTGGGGTGTTATACCTTGCAACAAATTCTCTGCTCCCCTAATTATCCTGGCCTGAATCTACGGTAACATACCAGCCCCACACCCTCCACCCAACAGTTTCGATCCACTCTGTCCTATCATCTCATCCCCATTATCACCTCCCAACCTGTTTATTTTCTGCCCTTGTCCAATGAATATGCCTTCTTTCCCTGAGCCTCTTGTTTTTTGCTCCTTTTTTTTTTCTCTGACTCCCTGTCCCTCAAGCTCCTGACACTGCATCTGTTGGCATTCTAGTCCCTGCACACTCCACCAGACAGTGTTAGTCTTTCTCCCCACCCATATGCTGCTATCCCTTCCCCTTCCCTGCCTTGTCCAGATTGATGCTTGCATCCCATGTGATAGTTCCATTCCGGCCTGAGATGCTGGAGTTGGCAGTCATGTGTGCATGAGGTGTGCTTGCTTGTGTGTATGAATGTTGTGTGTCTCTCTTTTACTGATGAAGGCTGTGGCCAAAACCTTTATGTATGTGTCTTTTAATTGTGCCTGTCTATAATGTAGTATGTCTTCTTTATGCTGAGTATCAATCTGTCTTTCCCTACATTGTTGATATTCCTACTTGGGGTTTCAATTGTTTAAAGCTTTATAAATGTTCAGCACTTGGCCATATTTAAAAATTAAGTTCTGTTGTGTATGTAGTATGACTCGTTCTGCATCCACATGATTTATCATGCAAACTACCCATGGAAAATGATACTAAGTAAACTAACTAATTGTGCATATCATGTTCATACTAATTTGACTGTTAGGTCTGAAAGACAGTATGTTAAGAATATAATTTTGTGAACTTCCTTAATTATATGTTTGTTACATCTGAACTTTTGTGAATGGTTACTTCACAGTTATGTTACTGCATCTGATCAGTCACATTGTAGATTTTCAACTGAGTGTAGTATGTGGCTAGCAAATTAATTATCTTTGCATAGTTTAAGTATAAATTGATCTGGATATAGACATTAGTTCATCAAGTGATCAAAGTGCAATGTAAGTATCTCAACAATAATCTTGGTGTAAAGTATATCATTTACGATAGCCTACTTTCTGACACCAGCTTTTCAGCCAGATTTGATGGAGATGCAGCTACCAGAGACATATTTGTACGTGTACTGGTTATGTTACAAAGCATAGCACAAAGTTGCCCAAGGGAGAGTTTTTGGTCCACAAGAATGCTCCAGCTCATTCTGCCTGGGGTGCAGTCACACATGCTGCTTCTCTGCACTGTCATATTTGTCTCACTGTACACAGTCTCCTGCCATGGCACCTGTCGATTTTTCCTCTTTCCTTGGATACACAAACCATTCTGTACAAACATTTGCTCAATGATAAAAAGATGATTTTGGAAGTGGAACAATTCCTGAACATCCAAAAGAAGAACACCAACATACAGCCAGAACAGAACTGATCTCCAGGATGGAGCTATTTTTACACATATCAAGTGTGGTGTTTAAGTAAGTAACGCATCATGTGCCAAAAAATGAAAATTTGTGTTACTGAAGAAATTCCACTGTAAAAACCAAGGCCAGTAACATATATTCTGGCACAAACAGCATGAAACAGTGTTTACAGCTATCACAAAATGGCACTTGTGTCTAACATCAACATCAATATTCAAATAATGAGTCATGCACCAAGTCTCTGTTAATGTCTTGGCGTGCCCTTGTGTGAATTGCTGACTACTGAAGTTTCTCTGTGGTTCGTTTCCAACAACACGGCATTGCAGAAGTAATTATTATAGATAAATAATACACAATATTACAAAATGGAAAGAAAAACTGCACCAAAACAAAGGAAGAGAGGTGATGGTAGTGCTCAAAGTCAAAAGAAGAGACTACACAGTGAAGGAAAAGAATATATTCTTCTTTCATTAAGGTACAGCGAAATTTGCTGTTTATGGCAGCTTTGATATTACAACTTTTGCATTCATGTTGGTGATAAATAAAACAGACACATTTCTCTGGTATGAGACCATATGTGGCAGGGATGGGAATGAAATTGCTTCCTGTGCACACAAAGCTTTTACAACAGAACTTATTTTTAAAAATAAACTAATAATGTGGACTGACAGCTGCTGTGGACAGAACAAATGTAAGATAATAATGTTTCTGTTTCTGTACTTTACATAATAGCAAAGTGTTACCTTACAAAAACAGCATACAAGTTTTTGGTGAAAGGACTCTCTTTAGTGTCTTGCAATCATGATTTTGCTCACATTCAAAAAAGAAAGAGGCTAACTGTGATGTCCAAATGATTCAGTTTGCCCTATCACTCAAGCTACACACACGACACCTTTTACAGAGATTATTATGGAAGAAACAGATTTTTATGACTTTAAGTCAGGTGTTGAAAAACATAAAATTTCACCAATGTCCATATTTCAAAAGCACTGTGGATCAGTATTTACTTACATTGATCCAGTATCTACTTACATGCCACATATAGTCCAGGATTCTGGTATTTACACAGACATTGAAATACTAGAATTATAAACATAAGACATTTCAAAAGCTTTCCACAAATGATAAATGCTAAATAAAACAAAAATGCTGCTAACCACCACACCACACTGCTGGATCACAGCTCACTGCATTGATCCCTCTCCTGGGAAAATTTACAACCTATTGTTCCACAAGTTCTCAATGGAGCTGACTACAGCGTCCTTTATTTATATCATGTCAGTGGGCCTCTATATGGTAGCATTGGCAGATCTTCGCATTCTGGATGTGTTTTTAAGCCGTCTTCAGTATGATGAGCATTGAAGCTAGACACTCTTGATGAAGCTTCAGGATCATTCACGTTCCTTAAATGGGAAGTTCCCATAATCAATCTGAACCTAAGAACTGTAGTTGAGCTCCATACAGAAGAGATGGATATTGTCTCTAAACTTTTGTCTTCTTGATGAGGGGTCATAATATTTGACTTCATTCATGATGTCTCATAAGCAATGAAGGATGTAATACAGCTGAAAGCAGCACTTCAGTTGCTGTTCTGAAAGTCCCACTTTCCATACAGGCCATACCACATCTCCCAGGCATAATCTCTCTGGCTAGTGCCTGGCATTAGAGTGCAGTGCTCTCAGTCTGTCTCTTGGGCTTCCAGGTTGTGTGCCCAACCCAGCTGCCTTGCTCCTTAGGTAGTAGTAATAAGGTGTTTCACACAGTGATTTTCAGTATATCACCTCCTGTGTAAAATGTAGATTGTGAGCAGGGAGCCATAAGAAGTGGCTACCCTTTCTATCTAGCCACATCTTACCATGTGACAAGCAGAATGGAGTAGTATGATAATGGCAGGTAGAATGTGACAGTAGCACTTGGAATCAAAACATCTGATAGATCAAGATTGCAGGGGCAGTACTATCTATGCTTGTTATTTCTATGTTGGGCTTGTGTATATGGAGGTGTAAAGGTGGACAATGGGCCATTTGAAGCACACAAAAGTGAAGTACCAAGAGGCTGCTGCAGGGCTAACTCCCCTGGGAAGGCAGTAGCAGTACTTTTTTATTGCTGGGCAGTTAACTCATGACTGGTAGAAACTGGCAGGACTGGTTTTGTGTTAGTGGATGGCCAGGTACCAGATCTCACCCTGAACAATGTGGTGGACACAGATGTGATGGTTAAAATACAATCCACCACAACTTCCTCCTGCCCAGCCTATGGACACCATAGGACATCTGTAAGTGAATGAGAAAAATTTGCCAGTGGCTTGAGGTAATTCAGAGAACTGCTATTCTTAATGTGAAAGATTATCAGCTCAGGAGAGTTAAAGAAAGATAAAATTTTCAAGAATTGATTTATCAACATATTGCTCAGAATTGGATGGGGAGTTTAGTTGTGTAAAACTAGAGAATGAAAATGTAGCTGTAGTTAGTCTATTTTGGTCTTTGGATGGAGATGTAAATTTATTTATTGAAAAATCTTGAAGAGTAAGTCAAGAGTTGTTGTCTATGTTAATTTTCATGCAGAAATGATAAACACAAAGGGACAAGTCAAAAGAACATTTCTGAATATGCTATGATCATTGGACCTATATTGTATAAATAACTTTGCTACATGTAGGAGTGCCCGCACAGACAATATTACAGTAAATTTCCATTGAGGAAGATTTTACAGTCAGACTTGCTGGAGAAGGTCTCCTCACACTGTATAAGAGGCAACCAATTAAAATCGAAAAACCACATATGGTGCTGATAAGATGGCAGAAGGAAGACTGTATAAGAGTGTTTGTTGAGAGATTAGATAGTGCAAATTGGGACTTTGTATATAATTGTCAGTTGGGGAAAAGGGGATCTGCAATAGCCTTTGATAAGTTCTTTTAAGTGATACATAGATTTATGGTATTCTTGTTCAGCAGTAACAAAAGTTAGCTCTCTGGGTGTACTGAAAAAAAAGGCTGTTCATGTTTTCTCAAGAACTTTCAGAAGTCAGAGAAAACATATTCATACTGTGCCAGATGTACATGCACACATGTACCCAAAGGACAGAGCAGAGAGAGAACATTACACGTACTATCTTAAATTCAAAAAATTTCACAAAGCTTAGCTCCTTCTGGCATCAGCAATAGACTTGATTGGAGCTCCACTGCCAGATGACCAGATATCTCACAATATATCTGACAATATAAAAGCTGCTTCCAAATTTTCTGCTATTGATTGTCAAATCACATCATTAAAAAGTCAACACACTCAGTCTCTACATCATTAGCTTCTATTTTTAATAAATCTGTAGAATTTGGAGTATTTCTGGAATCACTCATAAGTTATTACAGTTTTTAAAAAAGGAGACAAATAACTTCCCCAAAACTACAGAGCAGTCTCAACTGTGATAATATGTTCAAAGATATTTGGAGCACTGCTACACACAGATCAGCAGCTGCTCTGGAAAACAATTTTCCATGTAACAATCAGTTTGGTTTTCACAAGGGGAGAAAAACAACAGCAGCTGTTTTGGAAATTGTGGATGAAACATTAACAACTCTTGAAGACAAAAACTCTGTATCACGGCATTCTATCGCATTTTGACTTTCTGCTAAGGAAGCTAAAGCTTTATGGGGTGCATGAGAGCACACTTTTTAAGTAACAGAAAACAATTTGTCTCAGTCAAAAACATAAATTCCTCCTTAATGAAAATCAGCAAATGGGTTCCACAAGGAACTATTCTCAGATCCTTGTTCTTGATTACTGCAATCAATGATTTGCCCAATAACATAGCTCACTCTGTCATATGTCATGGGTGATGATACAACACTACTTGCCATACATCAGAGAATTTCAGCTCTGAGTAGCATAACAAAAGAAACTCTTGATTCAGCCTTGGAAAGGTTTAAAGCTAATAAACACATGTGGAACCCAATAAAACCCAACAACTGAATGACATATGAAGTAGAAAATTAGTCAGTAAAGCTTTTAGGTATTTGCATTGACTCTAAACTTCATTGGGAGGAATACATCAATCACATGTATAAAAAAATATATTGTGTGTCACACCTCATTTAGTGAGCTTGGATTCAATAGGATGAGATGCTTTGGACTCTCTAGTCACATATTTCAAATGGTCTGACTGTGTGGGGACAATCCTCTCACATCAAGAATATTTTGAAAATACAAAAAAGTCTTATACATAAGGTATAAAACAGATCACATGGAGCACTGTCCTCTGTTTCCTAGGCTCAGAATAATCACAATTATAAATTTATACGTATGTGTGTATATGCTGTACATTACAATCAATGCTTAAAAATTCACTGCTGGAGGGGAGGGAATGGGGGGGGGGGGGGGGGAGGACTCATGTACACAACTCCAGAGCTGAGACTAATTTTAATATACCAAGGCACAGGTCATCATGGACTGAAAATTCTCACTAAGTGAACCGACTTAAAATTTTCAACAATCAACCAATTTATGCTTGGTCAATGGATCTAAAAAATTTATTATTGTGTTCTGTATGTCCTTATCCTATATGATACTACAATGACAAAGTTTATTTCATTGTAAAACGATCAATGGTGAATAAAAATTCTCGGTTCTAGATTCTTGAGAGACTATACAAAATTATACTATTGGCCAATGTTTGCAGCAAAGCAGGAGACTGGTTAGGAGATTTGAGCTGCATGTAAAGCTGCAGCCACGCATCACTTTCAGAACTGGATGGTCAAGTAAGAAAGATAGACAGACAAATTGGGCAATCAAGTAAGTAAATCAACATTTGGATAAGAGGGATTGAGTATGCAGAGTCAGACAGGGGCAACGGAGAGCACATTCAACTGGCAGTGATAGAGGAGCACCTCAAGTTATTACAGTTTGATGCCAGCCAGCACAGCTCATAGGCAGATTACATTGCTGCATCAGCATGCTAGGGATGGATAGGCATGATAAGTTGTTCATTTGGATGGAAGTGGTGTCCCTTACGGTGTTTACTCTGCCCCAGTAAGAGAGTTGTCCTCATTCACTGCCATGCAATCACTGTGTACCTACCAAATGACTTTATGCTTCTTTAAGTATGACAGAGAAAATAATAACTTGAATGATATCGTTACTCGTCTCCCGACCTTGCCAACCAATTGTAGTGACTGTTAATGTGAACCATGTTAGATTATTGGAAATGAGATTGTAAAATAATGAATTTCAAATCCTCACAAACTTTAATGTTGTCTATGAAATAAATTCTGCATATTCCATTCTATGACTTTGCTTTCATAGATGGTAAATCCCATGTCATATGAAAGTTTCAAAGAGACCTCACACAGGTACAGTGTTTAGAGCCTCTTACACCCAATCACATTAACAAAAATCCATTGCCTAACTTCATTGATTAAAGCTGGCTCCTGAAGATAGGACGGCTACCAGAATTAGACCAAGCAAATCAGTCAGGAGTTGATTAGTAGGGAAGGTCTCACACATTTCACAAATTATAATTGTGGTTTTACAATTCTGGTTAGCTGAACAGTGAATCCAGATATGATTTTGTATGAACGCCCATATGTTATAAGAATTAATATAATTTAACTCACTAACTCGCATGCAACGGCCTTGCCGCAGTGGATACACCGGTTCCCGTCAGGTCACGGAAGTTAAGCGCTGTCGGGCGTGGCCGGCACCTGGATGGGTGACCATCCAGGCCGCCATGCGCTGTTGCCATTTTTTGGCGTGCACTCAGCCTCGTGAGGCCAACTGAGGAGCTAACCGACCAAATAGTAGCGGCTCTGGTCAAAGAAAACCATCGTAACGACCAGGAGTGCGGTGTGCTGACCACACGCCCCTCCTATCCGCATCCTCAGCTGAGGATGACACGGCGGTCGGATGGTCCTGATGGGCCACTTGTGGCCTGAAGACGGAGTGCTTATATAGCACTAACTAGCATAAATATGAGGTCTTACTTGTCCAACAATGTTTCTCATAAAAATGTTAATTCAATATTATGTAAAAGTATTTTTTCCTAGCACTTTTTCTGTAATTTTGGCATATATTATTTAATACAATTTGAATAATGGTACAATAATAATAAATTTAGCAATAAATCCATTTTGTATACTTTAGAGGCAGTCACAAACGTCTTCACAATATAATACGTGTCATCTATTTAACATAGTAAGTTCACAATTATACCCCGAACTGTCTGTTTTATTTGAATAACATGTAAGTGACAATAACATCCTGGAATCATAGATGGATTTCTTAAAAAAAATCAATGAATGCTGATGGCTGTGACGGATTGTCCACAGACTGTACATTCGATTGAAATATTATTAATTAGGCCTTAAGAAAAATGAGAAATCGCATTCTCACCTTGATAGTTGCCATTTATTTCTAGAGTTACTGACTGGATCGGTAGAGTTCTGTAGAAAAATAATGTACAGACCACGTTTTCCATTTAGAACAATCCCAAGGTGCACAGGTATGAAGATGGAGTTAGAGAAAACAGCCCAGTACACGATAGAGGACACACATGAAATGGTGCCTCAGACAACAGATCCAATAGCTGAGGACGTTCTGCCAAGTATCAAGCAGCAATTTGAACACCACCAGCCAGAAAATAACACTGCAACCACTCCTGGCAGGCACAGACATCACATATAATGCCTAACACACCATGGTATCAGAATGTCCTAGATCACACGATGGCTTAAATGATCACAATAAAAGATAAAATGTCCAGCACGGCTTAAGACATCTTTCAGAACTTCATATAGCTAGACTGACAATGGATAATAGCCACAAAGTATGTTCTGAACTGTTGTGGCTAGAGGAAAGCGCTACAGTCACTGTTATTGGTTGGTTCATACAATGGACAGAATGCCTGACATGGCACAGACTGCAGGCGGAGCGCCTAGCACAACACAGGCATAAATGTCGGACTCATTCCACACTGGAATCAGTATCAGACACCACCTGAAGAAGACTGCAAGACACAGTGGAAATATGGTGTAAGAAAGGCATGAATAACCGGCACAAACCCGATTGTTCAACACGACACCTCGCCAGGAAAGCCTGAATAATTACAAAATAAAATGTTTTTTCCAAAGCAAAATGTATGCATTTTGTTACTTTCACACTGCTAGAGTACATTAATTAGTGTGTAGCTGTGGCAAAGTGTATATAGGCAAAATAGGAAGAACAGTAATGGACTGTATTAAAGAGGGTGAACGCCATATGCAGTCAAAACCAAGTGTGAAATCCCTGGAAATAGAATGTCAGGAGAACTGTGCCCAAGACATTAATTTCAACAACATTCTTGTGCTGTCCAAGGAAGCCAACATTTATAGAGGGAAAGGCGAAGAAGCTGTTGAGATTTCCAAGAACAAATGTAACTGCAATGGAGAAGATGGATACAGGCTTCCAGCTTCATGGCTTTCTGCCATCAAGGAAGTAAATATGCAGCTGTGGTGCATGAGGAATACAACCGATGACCATGAAGTGAATCACCTATAGTAGCTGGAAGAATTTTTTCCAATAATACCTCTTATTCAGAATAACCAGAGGAAAACTATCTTTCACATAAGTGAACATAGCACTGGATTTTGACAGTGTTCAACTATGACCACCAGAAGGTTAAAAAAAGAAGATGGCAGGAGAGGGGTTGAAACACTGATCAGTTTGAAGAAACTGAAGAGGAACATGATACAGCACAACAACTTAGAAGATAAGTCATGAATGTCTGTAAATTTGCATAAAATTCTTGTACTGGCAAGAAGTTTATTCTGCTCTTAGAAAGCTAGGGTACCTGTGCAAAGGAAAGGTAAATTACTTAGTGCTCTGGATTTTATTTCCCCATGTCATGATAATCATTTCATCCAGAGTTTAGTCAGAATTAGTCATTGTGTGCAGACAAAGGAAGCCAAGAGAGTTTGCAAAAGATCTAATTAAGCTTTTCTTCATGAAAGAATCTAGCAAATGGTCTAGAACTCAAATTACATTAGCTACAATTTGATTGTTTTGCATTTTCACTAGTGGTAACTATCTCATATGCAGACTGAGAAAAAGTGGAAAGAATAATGTTCAGTGTTCAGCACATTATCAAATTTCCAAGGAATTAAGCAAATTGAGAATCTAATGAATAAAGTGCACACAAAAAAGACACCATTATGGATTCAAAATGAGTTGTTGTGAACCTTTCATTAGACAAACTCTATGAAGGAGCCATCTCAGTTTTGAGCAAAGGTCTGACTTTCACAACTTCATATAAAAGACTTCCCATTAAAGAGACTGTGAGAGCCATCAAAGCATTCTTGCTTTCACTTCTAAGGATTCAGGTCAAAGAAGCATGACAAGTTGTATCAAAAAGTTTGCAGAAAGCAGAAATGCCAAAAAGTGATATATGAGTGCAGAAAAGGAAAGCTCTTAATATGGTCAAGAGAAACAAAAGTACCTTGGCGACCAAAGCACATAAGGGAATTGTTACAGCTGCTAAAGATGTTGTGGAATACCAAAAGGAGAGGGAACAACTACTGTCTGATATTGAGTGTACCACAACTTAAAAAATAACCTGATGAACAGAACAGAGAAAAGAAAAAAATCTGTTATCAGATTCCAGAATGCATAACTCTATTGCATGAAAAATGGTTCAAATGGCTCTAAGCACTATGGGACTCAACTTCTGAGGTCATTAGACCCCTAGAACGTAGAACTAGTTAAACCTAACTAACCTATGGACATCACACACATCCATGCCCGAGGCAGGATTCGAACCTGCGACCGTAGCAGTCTCGCGGTTCCAGACTGCAGCGCCTAGAACCGCACGGCCACTTCGGCCGGCTATTGCATGAAACTAGCAAAATGAAGACCTGTCTCACTCAGAACATAGTCTCCTGAAGATCCACAAGTGTCAGCATCATCATTCTGGCCACAGGTGGGCCAATCAGGGCCACAAGACTGCCATGTTTTCCATCAGCCGATGGTGTCACATGGATACAGTATGAGTGGCTGTGGATTAGCACTCTGCACTCCAAAACATTATCCAGTTAGCAGACCTGATGCCACTACTACTCTGTTAAGCAGCTCTTCAGTTGGCATCACCAAGCAAAAAACCTTGGCAGTATCATAAATGGAACCTACATCTTCCGCATGGCAGTTGACCGTGCTGACCATTCAGTTGCAGATGTAGACAAAGATCCAAAAATAAGGAGAAAATTCTGTTATCAGACTCCAGAATTGATAGTTCTAGAGCCAAGAATCTAATGCCCCAAACAACTGTCTCACTCTGAATATATGGCCTACCAAAGATACACAAAGAAGGGTGCCTACAGCGAATGTAATTAACCCTTCAACTTACTTTTTAGAAATCAATTTGTCACAGAAACTGAGACCTCTGTTTGGAGAAACAAATACTTCTGTAAAAAATTTGAAATTTTTTTAAAAAGTTTATACATGGTAAATATATCCACAAGTGACATTCTTGTAAGCTGCAACATGATATCGTTACTCACTAACATCCCAGTGATAGATACTATGGAGTTCAGTGGAGAAATTTGCCCCATATGCATCAGATTTATCAAATTATTTCTACAAATGAGCTATTTTAAATGTAAAGGGGAATTTTATGTACAGTCTGATGGTCTTGCTATGGGCCTACCTTTGCTGCCAATAGCAGCTGACATTTTTATGGAACATTTTGAAACATAGGCATTAAATAATGCACCAATAATTCGTTTTGGCTGGTACCACTATACGTGTGCCACGTTTGTTATATGGCCATACAGTAAAGACGAGCTTCGTAGATTCCACATTACCTTAAATGACATTCATCCCAAAATCAACTTAACCTAGGAGATTGAGAGTGAGGTTAAAATACCATTCCTAAACATATAGGCATAATATTAATACAAAACTTATTAAATGTGGCAGAATAATGTTAGAACTGAGACTGCTGTATTTATTAAATGGATGTTGGAAATGGAAGATGATACCTGACTCTTGAAGAGTGGCAGAAGAAACACACTCTATATAAAAGCAACTAGAAATGCTTGTAAAAATTACAAAGGAATAAGAGTGCTGAAAACTGACTACACATTATATGCACAAATAATTAATGACAGATTGAAAAGAATAGCTGACTTGTTACTGGAGGAACAAAATGGGTTTAGGAAGAGAATATTCAAAGACTGTGGCAGATGAAGACTTGTACTGCATATGTAATTATGAAAAAGGCTTCAATAGAGTGAATATATGCTGTGGGATACAATAGAAAGATAAGATTATTCTCAACATTTAATAAAAATGGTAAAAAGTTAGTATTTAAATAACAAAATTTTAATTAATACATGCAAAGAGAGAACAGGACCAATGGCAATTAAGAAATGAGTACGACAAGGATGAAGTCTCTGACCCACATCATTTGACATACATATTGACAATACAGGAAAGTCCATGGATGTTTAGCTGTCTTTTCATTGTGAATGTCTCTGTTTCAACACTCCTCTATATGGTGAGTAACAACTGATCATAATAATGTTATTGACAACATTGTTAGACATTGTAAACAAGAAGTTAACCCAAGAATAAAATTAATTCTTAGAAACGCAAATTTAAATATTGCATTCTTTGCTGATTATCAAGTAATTTTACAAAGGATATTATAAATATAGAATCTGCTCTATATTGTTAGGACTTAATAAGTAAACTCTATAACTTGAATCTATCAAAAAATAAAACCAATTTATAGCTTTAAAGGAAAATACCCAGAAAGTTTTAAAACAATATTAATCAGTCGAATATTTATCTCTTTTTGAGCTATTAGAATGTGATATAAGTTACGAGTATGATAATGACATCTCCAGTAAGTTAAACAAGTTTAAAATTAGGTGTGGCACTACATATAGAACTTAGCCAATAAAACCAGGAATGACAGAAAGGCAATATTCTGGAAAATAATGAGAACATCTATTATCACCAACAGAAGTGAGACCTGGAACCAACTAAGAAAGACCAAAGAAGGCTACATTCACCTGAGGTGAAGTTTTTAAGTAAATTAAAAGGTTGTATCACATATAAATTGATGGTGAAATGGGGGGGGGGGGCAGTGGGGGGTGGGGAGAAAGGAAGAGAAAGGGACAGGATTACTGATGTTAGCTGCATCAGGACACCACACAGTAACATAACTGATTTGCCTAGATGGGCAATGGGTCCACCTTCTTTGGTGTGGATGCACAAGTTCACCCAACCATCTGAGGGTCTATCAGAATAGCGAGCATGGAGGAATTCGACAGAGACTGTAGACAGGTGGTGCTCGGTGGGAATGTGGGTTGGCCATGAGGTGTGCCAAGATAGTCCATGCAATTGCAGTAAAACTGTGTCCCTGATGGAGCAGTGATTAATGCACCTACCTAGTAAGCAGGAGATCCCGGATTCAAATCCTGGTCCAGTATACATTTTCGCTCATCATTGCTGATTCCGTGTAATGTCCCAATGCAACTGACATCAGTAATCCCTTCCCTTTCTCTTCCTTTCTCCCCCCCCCCCCCCCTCTTTCTTCACCTTCAATTTACATATAATGTATAATAGCTGCAGGTTCCACATGATGTCTGTTCTTTCGGACATGTCCAAAAGAACAGATACCGTGCATACATACAAAAGTAACTACTCTGAGAGATCAAAGAGAGAATTTCTTAAAAACCAGACAAACTTTATGGCTAATTATATGCTTTGTAAGCCCTTTTTGGCTTAAAAACCCACTTGGCATCAATAGTTTTATCACCTGAAGGCAAAATTGCCGATTCTCAAGTTTGCCTCAGAGTGCTATGTTATGAGTGCTGTAGCTTGTTTTCTAACAAAATGTGTGGCTGTTTTCTTGAGCCTCTATCTGACAACATTCAGATGAAAAGTCACCACCTCAGCTCAATTTTGCTAATGCAGAGGCCATACATCTCAGTCCTCAACAATATTAACTACTCGGTGGAAATGACGGAATTTGCAGGTGCATATTGCTAGAGGCCTCCCACCTTTGCACAGAAAGTTGATGCGACATGGTCAGCATGAATATACACTCCTGGAAATGGAAAAAAGAACACATTGACACCGGTGTGTCAGACCCACCATACTTGCTCCGGACACTGCGAGAGGGCTGTACAAGCAATGATCACACGCACGGCACAGCGGACACACCAGGAACCGCGGTGTTGGCCGTCGAATGGCGCTAGCTGCGCAGCATTTGTGCACCGCCGCCGTCAGTGTCAGCCAGTTTGCCGTGGCATACGGAGCTCCATCGCAGTCTTTAACACTGGTAGCATGCCGCGACAGCGTGGACGTGAACCGTATGTGCAGTTGACGGACTTTGAGCGAGGGCGTATAGTGGGCATGCGGGAGGCCGGGTGGACATACCGCCGAATTGCTCAACACGTGGGGCGTGAGGTCTCCACAGTACATCGATGTTGTCGCCAGTGGTCGGCGGAAGGTGCACGTGCCCGTCGACCTGGGACCGGACCGCAGCGACGCACGGATGCACGCCAAGACCGTAGGATCCTACGCAGTGCCGTAGGGGACCGCACCGCCACTTCCCAGCAAATTAGGGACACTGTTGCTCCTGGGGTATCGGCGAGGACCATTCGCAACCGTCTCCATGAAGCTGGGCTACGGTCCCGCACACCGTTAGGCCGTCTTCCGCTCACGCCCCAACATCGTGCAGCCCGCCTCCAGTGGTGTCGCGACAGGCGTGAATGGAGGGACGAATGGAGACGTGTCGTCTTCAGCGATGAGAGTCGCTTCTGCCTTGGTGCCAATGATGGTCGTATGCGTGTTTGGCGCCGTGCAGGTGAGCGCCACAATCAGGACTGCATACGACCGAGGCACACAGGGTCAACACCCGGCATCATGGTGTGGGGAGCGATCTCCTACACTGGCCGTACACCACTGGTGATCGTAGAGGGGACACTGAATAGTGCACGGTACATCCAAACCGTCATCGAACCCATCGTTCTACCATTCCTAGACCGGCAAGGGAACTTGCTGTTCCAACAGGACAATGCACGTCCGCATGTATCCCGTGCCAGCCAACGTGCTCTAGAAGGTGTAAGTCAACTACCCTGGCCAGCAAGATCTCCGGATCTGTCCCCCATTGAGCATGTTTGGGACTGGATGAAGCGTCGTCTCACGCGGTCTGCACGTCCAGCACGAACGCTGGCCCAGCTGAGGCGCCAGGTGGGAATGGCATGGCAAGCCGTTCCACAGGACTACATCCAGCATCTTTACGATCGTCTCCATGGGAGAATAGCAGCCTGCATTGCTGCGAAAGGTGGATATACACTGTACTAGTGCCGACATTGTGCATGCTCTGTTGCCTGTGTCTATGTGCCTGTGGTTCTGTCAGTGTGATCATGTGATGTATCTGACCCCAGGAATGTGTCAATAAAGTTTCCCCTTCCTGGGAGATTGAATTCACGGTGTTCTTATTTCAATTTCCAGGAGTGTAGTTCCAAATGGGGCTGGACCCACAACACGAGGCATCTGAAGGAATGGGAAAAAAACTGTGTCTGTTAAATAGTGACCAGTTATGGTGCACTGAGATGGTGTTCTCCGCTACAACATGGTATGGAGACAACATCTGCATGAGTTCACAGGGAAAAACAATTGCAATACTGGATTGAAGATGAAGTGTGAAGCGCGTAGCCCAGGAGTTTGGTATTGCTCACAGAATTGTTTCATGTGCATGGGGAGCATTATGAACCATAGGCACTGCTTGCCAAAAGAGAGGAAGGTAGCTACACTGTACTAAAATGTGCAACAGGCAAGAAAGGACCAATATCAAACAGCGGGTGCAATTTCAACCACATTTAACAGAACTGCAAGGCATGCAATTTCACACTCCACAGAGCATGATGACTGCATGGAGTTGATCTCTTCATGTGAAGACTAGTATGTTGTGTTCTGTTGGCACATGCACATTGGTGGCACCTTAGGCAATGGCTCCAAGAGCATATGACTTCATCAATGAGACATGTAGTCTTGCGCTCTTCTCAGATGAGATTGATTCAGTGTGTGTAGTGATTCTGGATGTACTCTCATACGGTGATAGGTGGGAACTTGTAATGTATTCAGGAACATTGGCATACATGATCATTTTGTTGGTCCAGCTGTTGTGGTGTAGGGAGACATAATGTTAAATGGGTGTACTGACCTAATTTTTGAACACAGTACACTCACCAGTCAACATTATTGTGACACTGTACTCCTTCCCCATTTGCATCCTTTCAGGAGTGCATTCTGCCCTGACTTCATTTCTATGGATGACAGTGCACAACTGCAGAGTATGCACTACCATTTGTGGTGATCACACACCCTATTAAGAACCACGTCCAAACTTTGGTAATGTCCAGGGGCCCATCATACATCATAGTGACTCCAGTGTAATTACTATCTTTGAATAAAAGTGTCATTTCTGTTCATCTCAGTGCGTGTTTCTGTACTACACTGTAGTGGTTCTTTCTACGTATGGCCCAAGTTTCATCATGCTATGTTACTTGGAAGTCACAAATCATGTGGAAGTTACTTTTGTCCTTAAAGTTTGCACACTTGTGTATCAAGTAACCTCCATATAATCGAAACCACTCTACATCCAAGAGGAGACTGAGGCTTTACCTATTACCATCAGTACAGGCTTTTTCTCAGAATATCTCATCTGTGAAACAGCAAACCAGTATTTCTACCACAGTGTCAAAACAATCTATGCTATAATGCAAAGTTCCATGTCAGTTCATGTACAGCAATGTTTGTGACATTTATCCTTGCTGTGCAACTGTAAAGCAAAGTTGAATGTATAGAGTCTCCTGTAAAAATTTTCAAATGGACATTCACTGAATGTGAGCAATGTGTTAGACTCAGTGAAGTTTGTGTGGTTTACTGACCTATTGTGTTACAAGTATGAAGTTTACCATATAAAAGCTGATCACTGTCAATTTGTTCAGTGAAAATAAATAAGTGTAAAATGGAAATCTACTTTCATGGTGATCTGCAAAGTTATTTCAAAATTGTTCAGAGCTACCAGCAATCAACAGGTTGGCTTTGGAAGAAGAGGAGCCTGCAGATGTAAGAGATGACTTGAAAAAGCTAAACTTGCCAGAAAAATAAATAAATAAGATAGGAAGCATTGAACAGTTGATTTGAAGAGATAGAATAAACATAATGTGTTTTTGAGTCATCAGTCTTCTGACTGATATGATGAGGCCCCTCACAAATTCTGGTCTTGTGTCAACCTCTTCATCTCATAGTGCCACATGCACTGTGTGTCTTCAGTCATTTGTTGGAGTAATCTCTGATCTCTGACTTTCCCTCTACAGGTCCCTCTAGTACCATGAACGTTATTCCTTGATGTCTTAACAGTCCTGTCATCCTGTCCCTTCTGCTTCTCAGTGTTTTCCATATGTTCCTTTCTTCACTGATTCTGTGGAGAACCTCTTCATTCCTTATCCATCCACCTAATTTTCAACATTCTTCTATGGCACCACATATCAAACACTTCAGTGCTCCTCTTTTCTAGTTTTCTCACAATCTGTAATTCACTATCACGCAGCACTGGGTTCCATATGTACATTCTCAGAAATTTCTTTGTAAAATTAAACCTCATGTTTGATACTAGTAGATTTATGTTAACCAAGAATGCACTCTTTGCCTGTGCTACTCTACTTTTTATGTCATCCCTGCTTCCAAGGTAGTAGAATTTTGTAACTTTGCTTACTTCATGGTCACCAATTTGGATGTTAAGTTACTGCAATATCATTTCTGCTACTCCTCATGTCTCTTTTCATTCTTCAGACTACTATCCATCCATACTGTGTGTCGATAAAACTGTTCATTACAAATGAGAAGTCCTGTAATTCTTCTTGGCTTTCAACGTGGTTAGTAATGATTCTAATGCCAAAAGTACCAAATGCACAAAAAATAAAATATCTCTTTTCTTTCTTAGGCTGCAATAAATTGATAACTTGATACCAGTGTCTGAGTTCAATTTGTACACCACTGAAGATGATCACCATGTGATCGAAAATCAATTGTGCTATCAATAAAACATCAATATTACGGCCAATGCTGACCTTCCTTTTAACATGTAATCTAATTACATAAAAAACAGTAAATCAAAATATGTCATTAAAACTCTGTCACACAGAGTAAAACAGCTAAATTTTTGAGTACATTCATAGTATATGCGTTCTGAATCAATAAAACTTCAAGATACTAGGATCGGAGGCAGTCTCAAGCATCCCAAACAGGAGATAAAAAAATTCTTAGTTGGTAAAATAAAGAAACAAAAGTTATAAAATGTAAAGAGGTTAAGTCATTTCCAATAAAGAGAATCTTAAAAAAGCCCTCTTTAAAATACAATTCCTCCAACTGCCCACATAAATAACAACAGATTGAGAGAGATACTGTTGACATAAAATAATAAATGCAGCAACATTCGGAACACTGGTAACATTTTATCATAATATATTTGAGTACTACTAATCAGTTTATTCTTCAGCAATCTGTCTTTGCCAACACTGAGATGTTTAACCATTCCCAGCTCCTCTAGTAGATTAAACTTCTTCCCCTGCTGAGTGAGGTATAGTATCCTCAGGTTTTCTAGAGTGACTTATGGGTGCCCGCTGAACTTCAAGCGCTCAGAAAATATGGAATTTTGTTTAATTTGACCTTTCTTAGTTAACAAGTGCTCCCTGAACCTGGTCTTGAACCTTCTGCCAGTCTGACCTATATATGACTTTTCACAATCGCTACACCCCAATTTGTATACACCTGACCCTGCATGCCTATGTCTCAGAAGCACTAGTCATCTGTTTACAATAGATATTAAACCAAATAGTTCCCCCAACAAGCTAAAGTTGCATGGCTAAGTAGTTATGTATCCTATCACGGTCCATTGCTTTGTGAGTAATATCATCATTTTGTGTAAGGCATTAAATTCCTCAGCTAGAAACGTAAAGCCAAATATGGGGACATTGAAGACAAAAATAATGTCATCTACATACTGACAACAAAATTGTGGCTGTTTAGACAGATCAGTGTTTTGTCTAAAATATTTAGATTCCAGATGACTAAAAAAATATCCCCGAGACACCCAGCTAAACAACTGCCCATGGTCAGACCATTAGTCTGCAATACTGATTGTTAAAAGCAAAATAATTTAGGATATAACTGGTCTCAATAAGGTATATGACTCTGCTATTTTGTCTGAACTCAGATGCCGATGTCAGAGATTTTCTTTTATGATGAGGGCCATTTCATCCAAAGTTACGTTAGTCCTCATCACAAAAGAAAATCTCCTCATACATTGGTGTCTAAGCTCAGACAGAATAGCAGAGTGAATTGCCTTACTTAGGCTACTTACTTTCAACAGTTACTTCGCTTTTAATGTTCAATATTACAAACAGACTGATGGTCTGGCCACGGGCAATCGTTTAGCAGGGTGTCCCCTGGATATTTTTGTAAATCATCGGAAATCTGAATAATTTAGGCAGAACAATGATCTGTCTCAACAGATACTATTTAATAATTGGTATGAAGATAACATTATTATTGTCTTCAATGGCCCCCGTTTCTGACGTTACATTCCTAGTTGAGGAATTTAAACTTCAACTTGTTGGGAGAACTATTTGGTTTGACATCTATCATAAACTGACAACTAGTGCTTCTATAATCCACACTTCCTCCTATCACTCTCATCTATCAATACAAGTTTAGCTTTTTTTCGAATCTATGATGCATTGCACTACAATCTTCTTAAGAAAGCAGGTTGGCAAATTTGAAATGTGTTGCTGTAAACAATGTGTACAGTCCTGCAATCACTGGTAAGCTATATAAAGAAAAAACATCAGTAACAGAGCATAGAGGTCTTCTCATCTTACAGTTTTCAAGGTCCAAATTTGTGAAGATCCCATTCATGGGGAATCTCTCTCATGATTTAGCTAAACTCTTTAAAAACCAAGATTTGTGTGTTGTTTGCACTGCTCATAATAAGCTTCTGTATAATTATATTCACAATGAATGCTCCCAGAGAAATAGGCATGCAGCGTCAGGTGTATACTAACTTTGGTGTAACGATTGTGAAAAGTCATATGTAAGCCAGACTGGCAGATTCAAGACCAGGTTCAGGGAGCACTTGTTAACTAAGAAAGGTCAGATTAAACAAAATTCCACATTTGCTGAGCGCTTATAGTTCAGTGGGCACCACTCACCCACTCTAGAAAACCTGAGGATACTACACCTCACTCATAAGGGGAAGAAGTTTTATCAACCAGAGGAGCTGGGAATCGTTAAACATCTCGGTGTTGGCAAAGAAGGGCTGCTGAACAATCAAATGATTAGTAATGGTCAACTATCTTATGATACAAGGTTACCAGTGTTTTGAATGTTGCTGCAATGATCATTTTATGTTGACAGCATCTCTCTCAATCTGTCGGTTTTTGTGTGTGCAGTTGGAGGAACTGTATTTTAAAGAGAGTTTCTAAACGACTTTCTTTATTCCAGATGACTTTACCCCTTTACATTTTATAGCTTATGTTTCTTTATTTTAATGCCCAAGAATATTTTTCTCTCCTGTTGGGGATGCTTAAGACTACCTCCAATCCTAGTACCTTGAAGTTTCATTGATTCAGAATGCATACACTATGAATGTACTCAAAAATTTAGCTGTTTTACACTATGTGACTGAGTTTTAGATATTTTGATTTGTCATTTTTTATGTAATCATGTTAAATGTTGTTTGTGCTTTATATGGGATTCTTTTATTTTATTTTTGGGTTTTATGTGCTACATTGATTTACTTATATGCATTTTAATTTCTAGTTTTATGCACTTTTGTTTTCGGAAAATGTGCCTTAAGCCGGTCATGCACAGCACCTGTGTACTTTGTGCCGCACTATACATGGCACCTGTATTTCAATTTGTCACAGTAATGTTTGTATATGTGCCAATACAGACAGCTGGGTGCAGCTCATAACATGGTTTTGTAAGCATGGCCCTATTTTGTACTGCCATGGCAGAGCCAGCTGGTGTGCTCACAGTAATATACAATAACCGTGGAAAATTTTTCTGACACATATTTGTACTATCTCTGTGTTATTTTGGTTGTTTCTCTCCTTTCACTGGGTCCACTTCATGGCTTAGATGATTCATATATCTGGTTACACTGATGTCTATTTTAGATTATATGTGTTTTTACGACTGATGGGTCCTGAATCCAGCTACTTTTACATAAGTTTTTATTGCTTTTAGTTTACACTGTCTGCATGGCCATGCTCTTTTCCTTCGTTTTTATTTAATTGGTTGGTTTCTTGTTTTTGTAGACACTCTGACGATGCTCCAAAAGGGTTAAATACATCATTGACACGAAATAATTTCACAACTGTGACTGTTTTTGTTCTGAAACACTTTTAAACCAGTTGGTGTAACAGCCTGCCATGACTAAATGGGAAAATTTTTAGTGTCAAGAATGTATGATGGGAGATTATGGGCAGTAGTTTGGAGGCGTTGGTCAACCAAGGCAGAAGCTGATTCTATGGAAACACTGTACGTAGCCACAATGGAACAACCAGTAGTGAGACCTTTGGGGTTGTGTTCATGGAGTTTTTGGAGTAGGTAAAAAGTGGGAGTGTAGGGGGTTGCTGTAGTGAGGAAAGAGATGGTTTCAGGTGTCAGGTTTTTGGATGGACATAAGACATTGAGGAACTGATCGAGATCATAGTGGTCCTCATGGATGGGATCATGGCTATAAGATTTGTGTGCACCGGTGTTGGAAAGTTCTTGGAGACTCTCAGCTACATAGTCACTATGATTCATGATTAATGTATTGTGGTGGAGCTTTTGTCTGCAGGAAGGATGACAAGGTCTGGGTTGTTTTCCATGTTAAGGATAGCAATGTGTTCAATAGGAGTGGTGTTGGACTCACTGGGAAGGGATTTAGCAAAGGAAAGTGATGCCAGGTAAAAAGTGAGGGATTTCTTAAAGATTATCTGGGGAGACTATTGAAAGAGGAGGAGGATCACAATTGAAGGGAAGTTGGAACTATTTTAAAACCAGATTCTATATGAAGTTTTGTACACTTTGTCAGTTGGGCTTTTGATGAAGAAGGAATGAGTCAGGAAAGGAAAGAAGGTCCTTGACAAGTCCAGCAAATTTGAATTTAGGTTTGGGACTAAACGTGAAGCCTGCACAAAGTACTGAGACTTCTGCAGGGGTCAGAGGTTTGGCAGAAATGTTGGCAACAGTGTTTTGGCATGCTCAGGAGTAGTACATTCCATAGAGGATACAAAATGTTTTAGGGAATATGGAAGGCAGAGTAGGTCACAAGGCATGGCAAGGGAACTATGAGAGGTTGACAGTGGGTTTGGGTCAGATTGGTATGTTTTTCCTTCATTATAGGCAATCTCCTGCGGGCATAAGACAGGAGCAGCTGGAACAGCTTCCTCAGATGGTGCTAATCACCCTGTACTGCCCTGACCATGAAAAGCTCAAATACATAATCTACTAAGGCTTCAACAACCTCTTGTCTGCCCCAAGATGAGGAACATCCTGCCCAAAATCCTACTCACACCCCCAAAAGTAGTGCTCTGCTGTCCACCAAACAGAATATCCTTGTCAGCCCTTATTCCAATCCTACTCCCAATCCTGAACCCCATGAGTCAGTCTCTTGTAGTTGGTTCAGATGAAAGACTTGGTCCAAAAGACATCCAGCCACCTTCTACTGAAGTCCAGTCACAGGCATTTCCTACCCAACCAAGTATGAAAGCAGCACTGCTATGTATCAGCTATCTGCACTTATTGTACAGCATTCTATGTGGACATAGCAAGTAACAACTATCTACTCACATGAATGGCCATGGTCAAACTGTCGCAAACTGCAAATTTCATGATTCATTTGCTCAACATACCACAGCACAAATGACTTGAACAGCTGCTTCACTATATGTGATGTTTGGGTACTCTCTTCTGACAAAAGTTTCTTTGAAATACATGGGAATTGTCTGATCTCACAATCCCCCTGACCTAAACGTCAGCCAACTTCTTTCCACTGCCTTCCCCTACTACACCACACCATACAGACATTCTCCCTCTCCCTCTCCCTCTCTCATTTCTTTACAGCCACTCTTCCTTCTCCTCAATTCCCTCACTTTCTGCCCCTAAATATCCAACTTTCTTTCCTTTTTCTCTCCCTTTTCCCTCTCCCTCCCCCCATCTCCCTCTTCCCATATATCTTTTTTCTCTATTCTTTCTACTCTTTTGTGCTGCTGTGAAGGCCCAGAGTCATATGTCTGGTGATCTGCCTCTTTCCCATCCCACTAACCCTCTTTTCAACATTCCCTATCCCTCCCTCCCACCAATTGCTCTCAGTAATCAAGTATCAATAATCATTCTTATCTTGGCTAGGGGAGTGCATGTTTGGTTGCCTGTGTGGTTGTGTGTGTGAATGTGCACACTTTTATGAAATAAAAAAGAGATAATGCTCAAAAGTATGTGTGAATGCTCTTTTCTGTTACCTTTCTGTGCTCCATGCATTGATCTGCTACAAGTGAATGGTTGCCTTTACGTCACTTTTCGTTTTTTATTCAATTGGACCACAAGGAATTTTTCACCATGTGCTCCTTTCAGAGTAAGACCATTAATTTCTATTTCTGTTGCTAACAGACTGTAATTGCTTGCTTGTAGTGACATCTATGTGAGTTTAAAACTTAAGCTGTTAGCCGTGTACCACTTCAAAGAAAATTAGTCCAAATTAACTGACATAGAGCCTGCAGGCAAAAGTCAAACAATGGAAAACCCAGGATGGAATGGGAACCCGGCTCTGGTCCTGGATATGGCAGTGTGGTTTCAGTTGCCTGAGACAGCAGTTTAATTGTGAGAATCTTGTTGTTATGCCTATGTGTGACTCAGCCTCTCCGCTATATTGTGACAAAGAGCCTGCATAATTTGGGTGCTTTCTGTGCAATAATTTGTCACACTAAATGAAAATGATAGAACATACTGCTCTTTTCATTTTTAAAGTAGTTATTTTAAGATAAATGAGCATGCCTTAAACCTCTATATATAAAAAACAACATCCTGACTGATTTACTGACTGAGCCTAAACTGTTAAGGATAGAAACCTGAAATTTGAAGGGGTGCTGATCTTATACTGTTGGCATCATTTAAGAACAGATTTTTTGAAACTCCACCCGTAAGAGGGTGAAATAGGGGATGTCAGGTTATTTGAAAATATGTCACTGTAAACTGGCACAGGACTCCACTGCCCATCACCTGCTTCAAACTTGGGTCCTCTGCTGAGTGTGAGGAAGAGGATGGTGGGGGTGTGTCCACAGATGGCTCCTGATGACAGAATAACATTCATTGATCAGCTGCAATATATTGGTTGTTGGCCCTCAGGGTAAGGTTTGCTTCCATTCGTAATATAGTCAGTGGCAAGGAAGATGGCTGGCAGACACTCACATGCATGCCCACTGCTGTGACTGTAGCTGCGCTGGCATAACTGGAATCTGCCACTTCACCAGTGGTGCTATGGCCTTGCGTGTCATACTGAAGCAGCTGGAATCACACGCTGTGGGCATCTTCTGTGATCATGGTTGGGGGGCCCGGTGGCAGCGGCAGTGGGACAGGTCAGTGACCTGTCTCAGCAGCCATCCCTGGCAGTGGCTGTCTGGTGTCGGCAGACCAGGGAACCTGGCTCTGGTCCCAAACATAGCATTTGTGGAGGCAGCATCCAAGGAATATGGTGACAGTGCATTACCACAACACATTTACATTTACATTTACATTTACATTTACATTTATACTCCGCAAGCCACCCAACGGTGTGTGGCGGAGGGCACTTTACGTGCCACTGTCATTACCTCCGTTTCCTGTTCCAGTCACGTATGGTTCGCGGGTAGAACGACTGTCTGAAAGCCTCTGTGCGCGCTCAAATCTCTCTAATTTTACATTCGTGATCTCCTCGGGAGGTATAAGTAGGGGGAAGCAATATATTCGATACCTGCTGCCATCCCAGGCAATGACTCCCATGACTGGCGACTGTTTGCCGATGGTGTCTGACGACATTGATGGTGATGACTACAGTGGTGACATCACTCTGGCATGTCTTAGTTGATAATCTGCATTATGAAAGTTACCACTATGATGACTGTGACAGTGACGAATCCAAACTGGTGGCGGCACTGAGTGATATAGGCTCTGTGCAACACCAATACCTCTTGACGGTAGATGATGACAAGCTGACTGCCAGTCCTCAAATATAGCTTTCTGCTGCTGATGTTTGCGGATCTTCCCCTCCAGTAGATCAGTGGAATATTCTGGTGTTGCTCAACTGGTGTAACTGACCCAATTACCACCCTCATTGTTGACACCCTGACATTTGGTCAGCTGATTCTTGTCATGTTGTCCGCTGGTCGGTGACAAGTGTTCTCCTTTGTGTTGCTTAACTCTGTGCTCCATCAACCCACTTATGCCAAGGGACCTTACCACTGAGCAGTGCAACAGTGGGACAGGTCAGTGACCTGTCTCACTGACCACCCCTGGCAGCAGGTATCTGGTGTCGGTGGACCAGGAACCCCAGCTCCAGCCCCAGACACAGCATTTGTGAAGGCGATGAGCCCCATGGCAGGCGGCTGTGACTTCTAGCTCCCAGTATTCCTTCACATTTGAACTGACTTCATTACTGTAAAACTCCTACCTTTAAATAACTTGATCGCTCTAATCATTTGACCCTCTACGTTCCCCCCTTCTATAGAAAGAATGCATCACCCCATTCTGACACTTGACTCTATTTACATGGTTTTGAATCCTTACCAATACTGGATGTGTACCATATTTATATGTTTCACTTCCTTTGAAACTATATATTCTGGCTTGTTGTTACAAATTACACCACATTTCTCTCTTTGTACACCATTGTTCACGGTGGTCCTCAACCACACTTTGTGTTTGCCTTCCTGACTGTTCACTCACTACACTGGCTTGACAGTGGGAGGGGATGCATTTGATCAGTTCGAACCCATAGGCTGAAGGTTGGTAGGGGTGGAATTTGGGCCACTCTTCTCTTGAACAAACAACGTATAACTCTGATCACACAAGGAATAAACAAGCGGCTGATGTTGGTGAACCACTGACTACCAATAGTTGTTGCTGCTTACTTCTGTAGCTTTTCACATGCTCTAAGAGATGTTTCATGGTAACATGACCATGTTGGGTGGTGATCATCTGATCCAGAAAGATGAGTGGGTCTTTGTCAATGGCGTCACTAAGTCATGAATAAACGAAAGGTTTTCGGGGGGGGGGGGGGGGGGGGGGGGGGGGGGTAAAACTGAGGAAGGTACACAAATTAAGGAATGGACCATACTGATGGCTACGGTTCCCATTATTGTAGCTGATAAGTGTAAAGTGGGTCCAGATATCTCACAATGATTTCCAGTGAGTATTAATCCCTGCAGAACCAACCTTAGTGTGCTATCTAACTTGCCCTCCTTGTAATATGTACAATTAACAACTGTCCGCTCTGCCACCACATATAACCAGTGCTGTCCTACCCATTGGAAGTATTCTCCCTCCTCTGACAATACCTGCTTAGGGCATTCTGTGACCCCCTTCTCAGAATGAAACAATGCAAACTCACAAGACTTCAGCATTGTATGCATTAACTTCAAAGGGCAGATGGTAACTGGTCTGTTGTGACAGTGTAACAACTCCTATGTAGACGTTAATGCATAACTGTGTCTGTCTGACACCACTAGTAAGATCTTCTGCACCTGTAGTTGGATGTACTTCCAAAATGACTTCCATGCTAATGGGCATGCTTGTATCACATATGACTCCAAATAGTGGTCTCTGCAAATTAGTGGAATTTGCATGCTAATTTCCAGGTGAGCCCTCTCTGCTGGCTCGTAATGGTAGCCAAGCAATAGTACATATTCAAGTACTCCTCCCTTGCTGGTTTAATAAGTCCCAAAGGCACTAGCACAACAGTTTGGATTTCTTTCAAACATGTTAACAATTGGTAGTAGAACTAGTGTAAGGTGCCCGTGTGTGGTGTGCAACAGTGCTTCCTGTAGTTCCACACTTTTAATATGAGCAACTGTCAAGCTATTAACAAAACTGCATAGTAATGCAGCAACCATTATCTGTGCATCAATAATGTCCAAGCGATCACCAAAAACTTGCAAGTTCCAATTGGAGATTTCCGCTGATGACCTAATACGCGACATTAAAGTAGCGGCCAACTCACAAAGCTGCCAAGTGTTGTTCAGCACATCGCTTTCCAAACTGGTGAGCTGGGTCTAGTCAGGAAGGTACACAAATTAAGGAATGGACCATACTGATGGCTACGGTTCCCATTATTGTAGCTGATAAGTGTAAAGTGGGTCCAGATATCTCACAATGATTTCCAGTGAGTATTAATCCCTGCAGAACCAACCTTAGTGTGCTATCTAACTTGCCCTCCTTGTAATATGTACAATTAACAACTGTCCGCTCTGCCACCACATATAACCAGTGCTGTCCTACCCATTGGAAGTATTCTCCCTCCTCTGACAATACCTGCTTAGGGCATTCTGTGACCCCCTTCTCAGAATGAAACAATGCAAACTCACAAGACTTCAGCATTGTATGCATTAACTTCAAAGGGCAGATGGTAACTGGTCTGTTGTGACAGTGTAACAACTCCTATGTAGACGTTAATGCATAACTGTGTCTGTCTGACACCACTAGTAAGATCTTCTGCACCTGTAGTTGGATGTACTTCCAAAATGACTTCCATGCTAATGGGCATGCTTGTATCACATATGACTCCAAATAGTGGTCTCTGCAAATTAGTGGAATTTGCATGCTAATTTCCAGGTGAGCCCTCTCTGCTGGCTCGTAATGGTAGCCAAGCAATAGTACATATTCAAGTACTCCTCCCTTGCTGGTTTAATAAGTCCCAAAGGCACTAGCACAACAGTTTGGATTTCTTTCAAACATGTTAACAATTGGTAGTAGAACTAGTGTAAGGTGCCCGTGTGTGGTGTGCAACAGTGCTTCCTGTAGTTCCACACTTTTAATATGAGCAACTGTCAAGCTATTAACAAAACTGCATAGTAATGCAGCAACCATTATCTGTGCATCAATAATGTCCAAGCGATCACCAAAAACTTGCAAGTTCCAATTGGAGATTTCCGCTGATGACCTAATACGCGACATTAAAGTAGCGGCCAACTCACAAAGCTGCCAAGTGTTGTTCAGCACATCGCTTTCCAAACTGGTGAGCTGGGTCTAGTCAGCTGGATTGCATGCAAATTCACTGCCTCCTGATTGCTTTCTGCCTCCTTCTGAACTTCCTCTTAATGCCTTACTGAAATTAGCTATGACATCCATATTGGTTGTACCACACACTATCTTTAGGATCTTACCATCAAACATCCACTTTTTTGTCTAACCCAAGGGATCAACTCCATAGTCCATCATAGTTGCACCTGTAGATTTGCAAACTCCGATCACAATACTCTCCTTGTGTACCATTACACCCTGACTGATTACACATCATATTGTGCAATTTCCCGAATGTTTCTTCCCATCTCCAAGTCTCATTCCTGAGTGCCCAAATGTTGCAATCCATCCCTATGTCTGCTGATGATCCAAAATCACATACATCTGCTTGGAAAGCATGACACTTTCTGACTCAGAATGTACCTCTACTGCTTCTGCCACACACCCATAGCACAATATGCCTAACACAATACAACTCAGTACTCTATACCTCCTCCATGGACTGCATGTGCTCCTCCTATGCTGCTTCCATTTTCTCCCACCCCAAGGTAAGAACATGCATCCTGTGGAGTACGAAAATCCTAATGACAGTTCCACGTCTGTGTTCTACGTCTTAGCACCTCCCGATGATTTGCCCTATTATGCTATTTCCTTTGCTTTTTCCTTTTTCTCGTCCTTGTTCATTTTTTCCCTGTTTCCTCCCCCCCCCCCCCCCCCCCCCCCCCCCGCCCCGGTCTCCCCATTTCTATGGAAACTGGGGTCACATGAGGCAAATTGTCCATATCCCCCTTAAATGGATAAATTAAGCTTACACAGACTGTCGAAGGGCGGGTGAGGAGTTGCAGTTTAATGTTAAGTGGCTACATCATCTCTACTATATGTAAGGATCATTATACCATGACACAAGCTTCTTCAATTTCCCCTTCAGCACATAAGGATTCCCTAACATAAACCATTGTCCCTCATGTTACTTAGGTAACACTGCTGTCCCATCACGTGCCCTTTCCTGTTTTTAAAAGCCTCCATCTTCATTTGTTGTACTTGCCTGCAAATAAGTTTCACTCTCTGAAATCATTCACTGATGAGATGTCTTTTTGTGGCAAAACTTAAACGGTAATGCCATCTTGAGCCCAAAAATTTCTTCATTAGGGGATAACCCCTAATGACAGCAATGAAGTAGGCCAATAGGAAGTCTCAACTGTTATGCTGGAATTTATGTGAAAACTCTACAGTTTTGCAATTATTCTGTGTACTCATTCCATGCAAGCATTAGCTTGAGGATGCAGAGTGCTCATTCATAATTTCTTAATGTGCTACAGCCTGCATAGCTGCTGCTGTAATTCCAACATAAAATTTTCACTCTGATCTGTGATTATGGTTTCAAGTATCCCAAACAGAAGTATCCACTGGCTGATTAGTACCTGAGCCACTGTTGTGGCTTGCTTGTCCAGTAAAGCTGGCATGGAAACACAACGAAAAAGATGGTCAATAATGGTTAATATGTAACAATTCCCAGCTGGTGTTTGTGCTAGGGGTCCTAGGGTGTCCAATAGTATCATTTGAAAGGACTTATCAGCTTCCAGTGACCTCTCTAGTTTAATCTTCTGGTGGTTAAGTTCTGCTCTTTGACCACATGAACACAATTTTTCATGTACTCGCCCACGTCCTACCTACATGTGCTACCCTTCTCTCTGTTGCTCTTCAACCAGACTGTCCCACTAAAATCGAATCATGCATTTGCTTCAACAAGCTCTGTGGTATCACTAACGGCAGCCCATTTTGCGTCATTTGATATAATACTCCACCCTCCATACAGAACTGCTGTTGTTTAGCAAATTGCTGACAGTGCTGCCCTCCATTCACTTACATCAATGCCTGTGCATTCCATAGAGTGTACCTTGTGCCCATCTGTGTTAGCATGCAACCTTCCCGGCCAATGTACTACCTTGTAATGCAACTCACTTAACCGCATGATCCATCTTGACAATCTACTCATTGCATCCTTAATTCCTAAAAGCCACTTAAGCACTGCATGATCAGTCTCTACTTTAAATTGTCTGCCATACAGGTAACAATGAAAGTATCAAATTCCAAATATCATTGTGAGCATTTCCTTCTCCATAGTGGAATAATTTCATTCAGAATTATTGAGCTGCTGTGAAGCATAGCATTTTGGTGCCCCGTCCATCTACTTCCTGGCTCAAAATAACTCCTAGCACAAAATCACTCAATTCAAAAGAAAGAATAAATGATTTTTCAAAATCACAATAGACAAAAACAGAACCACATGTCAACGGATCTTTTAACTTATGGAATGCCATCTCACACTCAGCTGTCCAATGAAACTCCACTCCTTTCTGTGGTATTTGCTTGAGAGGTCTTGCAATTTCTGCAAATTTTTGAACATATCTATGGTAAAAATTCGTGATCCCCAAAAAGATTTCAATTCCTTTACCTTGGTGCGCATTGGAAAATTCTGAACAGCCTCAACTAGCTTTGGATTGGTATGAATTTCATCCTGCCCTATAATTTGACCCAAATACCAAACTTCTTGCAATACAAAATTATATTTCTCTAAATCTAACATTAACAGTGCTGTGCACAGATGATCAAACACTTCGCACTGCTGCTCCAAATGTTCTGGAATATCCTATGAATACACAATTATGTCATCCAGGTACACAATGCATTGTTTTGGTTTTAATTTGTGCAACACATTATCCAACAAGTGCTGAAAGGTTGCCTGCCAGTGCATTTTTAAGTACAAAACATATGCAGAAAAATTGGAAGTTCCCAGTTGGTGCCAAGAAGCAGGCTTCAGTAGGTCCTCCAGCATCACTTCCACCTGATGGTAGCCACTACTCAAATCTAGTGTTGTGAAGTACTGACACTGACTCAAGTTGTCCAATGTCTCTGTTATATTAGCCATAGGATACACATCCAACACCATTTTCTGGTTGAGGAACTGGCAGACACAAAGAAACAATATGCTTTGCCAGCATCTGGTAATTTTTTGTTTGCAATTACAATAGGAGAAAACCAGGGATTACAACTAGTTTCAGTTATGCCATCTCTAAGTTGCTGATCTAGAAACTCTTCCATAATTGGCTGTACTGTTGGAGTCCTATGTGATACAAGCATGCCCATTAGCATGGAAGTCATTGTGGAAGTACACCCCACTAAAGGTGCAGGAGATCTTACTATTGGTATCAGACAGACACAGTTATGTAAATGCCTTGGAACTCAATACGGTCATTTGTAGATGGGTGCTTCACTTCCAGTAGAAAACTGGTGCTGAACAAGAGGCGTTACAGGTAATGGACTCGACAGATTAAATAATTCCACATACCCACTAAACAGTGCAAACTCACAAGACTTCAGCACTGTATGCACTAACTTCGAAGGGCAGATGGTAACTGGTCTGTTGTGACAGTGTAACACCTCTTATGTGGACGTTAATGCATAACTGCGCAACCTCACTTCTTAGCACTCACCAGTCAACAGACCCTCCTGGCATTATGCAATTCACTATAAAATCATGGTCTAGTTCATCCTCATCCAACACTTCTAAATTCACAACCAGGGGCCCTGCAACAGCTTTACTTCCTCGAGGTCAAAGTTATCAATACTGACAGGCACTACACTAATGCCATGTACCTTCCAAACGTAGGACATGCTACATCATGTAAAACAACCAACTGCATCTAGTACTTTGCCATCTGCTGAAGGTTCAACAATACACAATCAGTTAATTGGCAGGTCAGTACCAACATCAATCGAGACTACCTCTTCTGTACCTTTCAGTTGACTTTAAGAGACCTTGTTTAATCGGTTTCCTTGCCTGTAGGGCAGATCTTGTGACAGTGAAGGTATTCCAACTGCAGAGCCTAGCTCAAACAAAATTCCATCCATTTCTGCCGCATGCCATTCCATGTCAATTATGCCATGATGTGCAACCAGGAAATCAAGTCTGAGAATAATGTTGTAACTACTGCTGACCATCAGAAAAATATCTGCATCGACTTGGAAGTTAAGCTCCCCCACTCAGAACTTCAACACTCCAGCACCGAGTCAATTTACATGCCCTCAGGTATGCCATTAACATCCTGTGTGGTGTACTTAAATTATTTGCTTGCAACTGATACCTGAGAACCAGTATCCAACATTTTACCTGATTTATTCCCCACATATCCAATCAAAAAAAAGTCTGCCACTGCTTTCTTACATGCACTAACTCTTACTGGGACCATGCCAAAGTAGTCACCCCAAACTCTGAACCATTTAGCTACTGTCCATAAGATCTACCCTGTGACTGAAACTTCCATTGCTGTTGATTTCAGTTACGGCATTGCCAATCAGAGTGACCAAATTTCTTGCAATAGCTGCAATGTTTCTGTCTGCAATCTCTTTGCACATGACCCTTTCACCCACAATGAAAACAATTTATGTCCATACTGAACACTGTCTGCCATTCATGTGACCTAACCAATGACTCAGTTTCCTCTAATGATAATGAAATATCCACTGCTTCACTCAAATACTCAGGAAATTCCAAACAAACCATTCTCAACATTTCTGGTTGTAACCCCCTCAAAAATGCATCAAGGCCCCTCTGCTCTGCTTCCCATAAAGTTACTGAGTTAACCCTGTCATCATCCGTTAGCTCAGAGGTACCTACATTGACCTTACAAATACCATCAGTGAAACTTTCAGTCGATTCATACTGCTTACGAAAACCCTAGTAAGTTGTTCCTGACAATATCTTGCCCTGTTCTTCTTCTGATACCTCTCTATTAACCCTTCCTGAAATTCTCATTACACATAATGTGTGCTCTACCATCTCTCATTAATTTCAGCCTAGCAATATGTAATAAATGCTCCTTACTCCACCCCCAATTTGGTGGCTGCAGCCAAATTGTCATGAAAGATAAAAACATTTTCCCTCCTGTTTCCCTGAAAATGGGGTAATCAATCCCACAGCAGTGCCATCCAGGCCGGGTGAGTTGGGATGAGACTGTTTCCTCCCTGCCCCTCTCAGCTCGTTTAACTCTATCTGTAATTTATCTACCTCATCTCTAAGTTGCTCAATAACCTCAGCAGCTGAATGTTCATTCACCATGACTACAATTTAATCAAGAGAAAACTATACCAAAAGAATACAAAAATGATCCAGGCAGAAATTGGCACACCATCACTGTAGGTGCCCCATACTGCTGACTCCTAACTCTGTGAGGTCCATCCTCCACAATTCCTCAGCAGTCTTGCTGACACCGGTGTAAACATGCACAGGACTCCACTACCCATTGCCATATTTGAACATGAGGTCTCTGCTGGGTGTGAGGAAAAGAATGGTGGGGTTGTGACCATGGATGGTGCCATGATGACAGAATAACAGCTTTTATTGATCAACTGTATACATTGGTTGTTGGCCCCCTAGGCGAGATTTGCCTCCGCTCATAATATTCTTGGCAGTGATTAATTTGGCTAGCAGATGCTCACACATGTGCCCACTGCTGCAACTACAGTTGCACTGGTGTAACTGGAATCCGCTGCTTCGGTAGAGGCTCTATGACCTTGCTGGGTTGTACCACGGCAGCTAGAACCATGTGCCACATGCCTCTGCTGTGATCGCAGCTGGGGAGGGCGTAGTGGCAGCAGCAAGGGGATAGTCTCAGTGACCATCCCCAGCAGCGGCTGTCTGGTGTTGGCACGTCATGGTCCCCAGCTCTTGCCCTGCTCACAGTGTTTGTGAAGGCAGCATCCCAGGATGATGGCAACAGTGAATTACCGCAATGCAGCCCACTTAATGACTCTCATGACAGGTGGCTGCTTGCTGATGGTGTCCAAAAGCAGTGACGGTGATAACTACAGTGGTGACATCACTCTGGCATCCCCTAGGAGATGATCTGCATTATAACGATGACTACTGTGGTGATTACGATGACAGTGATGACTCCGAACTGGTGGCAGCACTGAGTGACAAAGGCTCTGCATTACCTCAATGCCTTAAAATAGTTGATGATGAGAAGCTTGCTGCTGGTCTTTAAATACAGATTTCTGCCACTGATGTTTGTGGTTCTTCCTCCCCAGTTGTCAGTGGAATATTCTGGTGTTGCTCAGCTGGTGTAGTGAGCCGATTACTGCTGACATCCTGGAGTGCACCAAGCTGCTTCTTGTCACGTCATCCACTGGTCAGTAACACAGTGTTCTGCTTCATGTTGCTTAACTCTCCACCTACCCACTTGCATCATGGTACCCTACCACTGAGCTATGCAACAGAACGTAATACATATATGACTTCTGGCTCCCAATATTCCTTCACATTTTAACTAACTTCATTAACAACTGTAAAACTCCTACCTTTAACTAACTTAATTGCATCCGTCATTCAACCCTCTAATCACTATTCATGTAATTTTGAAGCTAGAACTACAAAAAACTGTGTCTGGTTTAATGGTTCAAAATAAAGAAACTTGTTTCAGAATTTTTGGAAATTTAACCCCTATGGATGTGAAATATTGGTGAAACTGTTCTAAAAACAAATCATTATTAAAGAACTCTAAAGCATTTTTTAAGCTACACCTATGTAAATTGGTTTTATACTCCTGAGTTGGAAATAAAAAAAAAATACGTGTTTCAGTGTTTTTGGAAATTCAACCCTCAATGATGTGAAATATGGCCTGACTGATTCATTGACTCATTATTACCAGGCCCAAAACACTATGGATAGGGACTTGAAATTTGAAGAGGGTGTTGATCTTTTACTGTAGGTATCATGAAGCAAGAGACTTTTTGAAATTCCACCCTTAACTGGGTGAAGCAGGTGATGGGAGAATTTTTGAAAATATGCTGCTATTAAGGTAATTTTAAAGCTAGAAGTATGAAAACTGTTATTTGGTTTCACAGTCAGAAATAGAAAAAATGCATGCTTCAGCATTTTTGGAAATTCGACTACTAAGGGAGTAAAATAGTGGGACGACTTCACACATTATTCTTACTGTTCACTTCTGTGCATAGAACACTTGTTTTTCTAGTGACTGATTTCCCCATAATATTATACCATAAGCAATAAATAGATGATAATAGCCAAAAAATGCCATTTTTCTTGTGCTTTTTTACCCCACTGCCAGATATGATTCTTAAGGCAAAATCCCAAGGGATTACTAGCTGATATAGTAGTGTCATCAGCAAATGTGGTGACTTTTCCACGTTCTGTACATAATGATACATCGTCTATCTATATCACAAAAGTACTATCCCAGAACCTGGAACCCAAAGTCTGGAACCCAAAATCTGGAACCCAGTACCAGCTGCAGCGAGGCCAAAAAAATTTCATTTTCAATATTTCACATAATTACAGACTGAATTTAAAAGTTTAAAATGTTATCATAATCTACTCATTGACACATATAATTTGATGTTAAAAGGTTAACACAACAAGGCTAGTATTACAGTTTGAAACTGTGTGTTTTATTGAGGTAGCGTTCCTGATGGTGCACAAACACTCAGAATCAATTCAGCCAGTATTTGGGAATGAGTGCACTTAGTAACTTGCAACAAACATTACACATAGTTTCAAACCCTTACAAATGTTTTTCTCACTGACATCCCCCCCCCCCCCCCCCCAACACACACACACACACACACACACAAAGTGATGAAAGGAAAAAGTCTCTCTCTTACTACATTTTCATTGTTCATGCAGATGAACTTTATTACTGACTCTATTCACAACACAGTTCCTAGACAGTATCCAAATGTATTACTGAATGTAACTGCAAAATTAGGTCATTGATGACACACAGTTCAGGAGATATGACATCATAAACATTGAGACGTGCGGAGAACTAGCTTTTGCTTCAAATAGAGTGCAAATCACTTCATTTATATCCATTCAGTGTTTTATAATGACAACACTTAGTGTCTTCCAAGAAACTTTAAACATAATTTCAAATCTTTCCGATACTTTTCTTCTCTCTCACACTTAAAGGCAAATATTTAGCACTTTAACTGATTTGTGAAGTAATCAGATGTTTAAAATTTAGTACACACACCCCTATTTGCTGTACGAGAATTAGTTCTCAGACGTTACAACCACCAGGCTCCCACAGGAGCTCACATGTAGGCTGCCCTGTATGAGAAGCATGTTGGGTGGGTAGTATTGACAAGCCTCATAGGGATTACCCATGTGGATTGGCATGGCTGAGCAGAGAGAGTGGGGGGCAGGGTGATGACGTGGATTCAGAAAGGGGAAAGAGAATATGGATAGAAAGAGATTGAGAGGAGATGATGGGCAGAGAGAGGGGGAGGAGAGTGCCAACAGAGAGAGAGTGGGAGAATGAGTTGTGCAGAAAGAAAGAGGGTAGGAGGAGATGATCAGAGTGAAAGGCAGCAGGATATGGACAGAGAGAAGTGGGAGGAGGTGAAGATGTAGGAGGCAGTTGGAGACTGTAGAGTTGTAGTGTGCAGTTGGAAAAGGAAGAGGGGTAGGAGGAGATGGACAGAAGAAGGGGGAAAGGCATAAGGACAAAGAGAGGGGTGAAGAAGGTGTGATTAGAGAGAAAAGGTGGAGAAGATTTGCAAAGAGAAGAGGGAGGAGGAGATGGAGAAACAGACAGAGTCAGGAAGAGGGGATGGACAGATGAAGGTGGGAGGATGAAGTGGACAGGGAGAGGGGGAAGAAGAGGTGGACACAGAGAGGAAGCATGTAGATTCATGAGTACAACATTTGACAGCAGTTTACCAATGCCACAGTGGGTCACACCCATGCAGAACATATTTCAAAAATATTTTAGAAATAGTTGCAGACTTCTGAACTGAAAGGGGAAAGTTTGAAGACTTTTAACATGAAAAAAGTAAAAGTTGAACATTTCATGATTTTGAACCTTTCTGAAGACCCTTAAGAAATCAACAAACACATCAAGAAAAGAAAGAAGAATTTCACTCAGAAACTACAGAAATCTAAAGGGTGTTTTCATTGCAGAATTGCTGGTCACACTATATTTTATTTTTTCTTTAGTGAATACTAACTTTTGTAGCTCATCATTAGATATTTCTCCTATGATATTATATATTTCAAAGTGAAAATACTCTCACTGATCCCTGAAATGCAAACTATGTCATACTCACTCTATTAGACATTAATATTTATATGCACAATGATGAAAACATAGTTTTGGTAAAATAAAATAACAGTTTGTAGTCTTGTAGCAAATCTGAGAGAAAAATTTTAGATACCTATAAGAAATAAAAAAAGACTGACCTGGCCATAATTTGTTGGTGGTAGTAGTAAAAGAGCTCACCAGCACGATCTGTACCATTCATTGGAAATGGTCCTTGACCTGGATAAATTATATGCCAGTACCAGTGACATAAGTTGATCCCAATATCCTCACGGAAATATGCCACACGGTGTTCAGGATCAAGGTTGGATGCAGTGTAGTCCACTGGAATTTCAATAGGAACCTGTTCCAAGTCAAACATATTTTCTGAGTAAAAGGTATAACTGTGAACTAGGCATCTAATAAGTGTAATCTGTACATAGTTACACTGTGGGAAAACATATACTACAGTATGAAACAAGACACAGACCTTACTTTTAATATAAATGTCACGTAGCACATAGATTCAGCAGTCTCTTTATGGTGCATACAAAAGCATGTCAACAGTCAGTAAGAGTTATGCTAACTGAGGTATAATTGTACACTGACAGAGTTATGGATGTTGCTCACAAGGAAAAATACCTCAAACAAAATTGTTAAAATTGATAACTACAGGAAGAGATCTTATATCTTACTGTACTGGTGTCCAATAAAACAGCTATGCTATAAACATTGTGAAACCAACTGCTGGAAACTTTTGATAGGCTACTTACCAATATGTGTGCATTTAATCTGTCATGAAGTTTCAGTATAGTACTTTGTGCATACTCCATTGATGAGTGAAATGTCCACTCTGAAAACATGCTATTATCTGTAGCTAACCTACTTCTCTCCTCCTTCTTACAGGACTGCCCATCCATCAGTATATGAAGGGATTGGCAGACAAAATGCTAACCCACAAGAGCATATTTTAAGATATTGTATATTATCATGTGGTACATTCAAAAACACAAAAGATAAAGTGATTAGTCTGAGTCTCATTAAATTGAGGATTATCACCTTCTTTTGCCTGTCAGGCTTCACTTGCAGTGAGCTGGCAGCTCAGCATAGTAAGCTAGAACAATGTAGCAAAGCAAGTGTATGTGTATGAAAGTATGTGTGTGTATATGTACTCTATATTTCTAAAGAAGGATTTGTCCAAAAGTCAGCAACATTCTCAGTGTGTTTATGTGGCCATCAATGACTCAGCAGCTCAACTATTTGGTGATTTAGGTTTTCTGTGGTTTTCATTAATTACTCCAGGAAAATGATAGGGTTGTTCCTATTACAGGGCTACAGCTGGTTACCTGTCACAGCCTTGCCAAAGTAGAAATGTTACGTATGTAAATGCCAGTATATATAAACTGCACTTCAAGCAGAGACCTGTGGAAATTCCTAGCTGTTACAAGAAATAATAATTCCATTGTAACTCTCCTTACTCTCACTTAGAATGTATGAAAATATTTGACAGGCATTAGAACATCATGCAAAAATACAATGTGGAGTCAGAGTGTAGCTGCTTTTAGTAATAGACAACATTCATTGTGGAAGAAGGAAGAATAGTTAGGGTTTAAAGTCCCTTCAAAATCAAGCTCAGCATTCACTGTGATAGAGTGGCATTACCTTAAATCAATAACAAAAAGGAAATCAAATGATTTACGACAGGAGACCCACAAATTATATATGCTTTTGAAATAATAACACTATCCATATTGAATGTTCAAGTCACATGTATTTTTATATCACATTACCTGGTTAAATAAGATAGCATACAATTCAGTATTTATAATAAGTAAACATAGTAACTCAGCATTTATAATAAGTAAACATAGTAACTCAAAAATACCATTGAAATATGAACAGTAGTCTTGTTATAAAATAATCAGTTAAATCAAATTTCTTTAAACCCTTTGCTCACTAGCACAACAGAACAAAATGCAACAGAAATGACTGGTTTTTACAATCAACAATCATATTACAGATCATACAGAAAAGTAGAAAATCATTCAGGAAAATTACTGATAAAACCATCTGCCTATTTGAAAACAAAAATATATCAAACACAGATTGGTGTCCATCACAACAGAAATGTCATTATTTCTGGAGTAATTTATTGTTAGTACCATTAAACTGTAATTTAGTTCCAAGATACAAAACAGTGCAATAAATGTGGTTTATACTCACCCTTGAGCCTGGTGGCACGATGTTTGCTTCCTGTCTAGCTTTTGAAAAAATCCCTCTATCCATGAATTTGTCAGGGAAAACCTCAGCCAATGAAGGCAAAGGCAGGTGTAGTGTATCTGTTCTGTGTGTTATAGCCACTGACATTGCATAAACAAAAAGATATGGATTTATACGCTCTCTACAGTAAACTGAAGCAGATAGAAGGTCTTCAACATTCTCCATCTCTGAAAAAAAATGGAATAAAGTTATTTTAACAAAACCAGAAAAAAGAAAGTTAACCTCTAGTCAGTCATACTGAAACTTTGATTTTAAGAACAACAATAGTAATACAATGACTATAGACAGATAAATAATTTTGAAATCTTTGTTTAGTTTGCCTTCATCTCATTAGAAATCAAATAATATTAGACCCAACTGGGGTCTACTGTGTCTACATAAATTAACACTCTGTATTCAAATCCATCATAGCATCTCATTTACTTTTTGCACATTGTATATGTCTGCAGTCATTTTTATCTCTACGGTATAATAGGAGATGCTGGAAAATGTGCAGTATTTGAGTACATGTATGCTTCAAATTATTCTTCTCCAAAATGTGAAAGAGAAGGGAAGGGCCTACTAACCACCTATGAAATACAATCACCATACAAGAGATGACAGAAATATAAATGGCAAAACACTTTGAGACTCAAGATTTCAGAACTGTTCTAGCAGTTCATTTATATTTATTGAAAGGTAGTTTAGAGTGAAATAAAGCTAAATACAAGTTGTATAAATTGTTAAAGGAAATAAAACTTGCTCGGGGTGCCTAAGGAGATATGAATGATTAATGCTTGGAGCAGATTGTATCAAATAAGATTTAAGTTGTAGAATACAGATAATTAGTGGCTAGTAATTGATTGCTCAATTGACAGGCTGTCATCACGTTCACAGTTTGAGCTTCACCCTTTCCTCCAAAACTAGGAAAATTAGCAATAATCTTATCTGATGTTAAAGTATGCTAAATGTTGCTTTGAAAGTAACTGAGAGAACATGAATTCCACGGAGAGTATTCTTCACACCCACTGCAATCCACAACTAGATACAGTAACAATAACCTCATCTGATGTTAAGTTCTGCAAAGTTTACTAAATCTTGCTTTGAAAGTGACTTACTCATGTCAATTAAGAACAGGGAGTATGTAATATTGTGGGCCATTCTTTGGAGAGGCACATTAAGTTTACCATACTAATTGATGTTGTTCAAAAGGATTAAGCTATATGCCAGAATCAAATTTCACTCTCTCATTGCCTCACCTCGCTGACACTGAAAATAAAAACACACACAGTTATCTAAACCAATCAATTACTGGAAAGAACTAGTAGTCAAACATTGTGAAGAAAATGTGTAAATGAACACAAAGTAGAGAAACCTTTCTGATCATATGGCTGAAAATACCCTTTTTGGTTTTCCAGTAAATACAGTCTTAGAACTTCCCTTTAGCTTCCTCTTGTAAGGTTTAATTTGTTATGTACTACACACAGTAAATGGGACTTGCTAAACATCCATCTTTGTAACCCTGCTTATGAGAAAAGGCTGTTTTCCACATAGTATCTGGCTACTAATTCTTCTTGTGGTTCCTATTATTGTGTTGCATTTTGTAGTGTCGCAGGCTATTTAGTAGGCAATAGTATGTCACACTCAATGTTTAACTTAGTCAATGAAATATATTGGAAGATTTCATAATGAGTAAGTTAGGTAAAGGTCCAGTCAACCCACTGTCTGGGGAATGTGGGAAAGTTTGTGCAGAGATGGAGTAATCCATGAAAGCAATATGCCTGGAGAGTGATACATGTGTCACAACATTGGCACTTTCTGTGATGTGTGGCCACGTACTCCATGCGGTGCCATGCCAGAGATAAGCTTGGCCACTGGAATAGCTCTGCAGATGACAATGCATGACTGGCTTTTTCTCTGTGCAGAGATATAAAATTTGTCAATTAGGACTTTGGGTGAAGATGTCACTTGGAGCACTGTCTGCTCTGGCAGTTGTAATACTAACCTGGCATTCTGTAAAATGTTAAAGTAAAATTTATTTATGATGTTGAAGAATATACAAGTTAGACTGACATCCAATTATTTGTTGATATGGTGATGATAGTTGGAAAACAGCCTCTCTTAAAGCTCCATGCGTAACTGCCAGGTGAAGAAGAATGGTTATCATGGCAGTCTAGAACTGAGTAGAGGGCCCAGACAACTACTGCAAACAGCCTCTGGATTATTTAAGGAAATTTTGAGCCTTCAGAACACCAGAAAGACAGCATATGCAAGTTATGTACTATATATGTAAGTACAAGCATCAATAAAGCCATTGCAACACTGCACTTGGCTATTATGACAGGACAAAAGTAACAGTTGAGCAATGGAAAGAGAGTGATTACCACAAAATATGATATGTAGATTTTGCTAAGAAGTTAGACTTGTTGCCCTTGACAACAGACACCAGCAACACTGTACAAAAAAAAATTCTATTTTGGAAAAGAAAAGCTAAGAAGAATTGTTTGTTAGCAGTCAGAAAACAGCAAAGCCCTCTGACTACAGTGGATTATCAATAAAATACAGAGAAAGATGACAGTTCATAAAATATGAATCAAGGAAAACAACAAATTAGGAGCATCCATCCAAGCAGCTTGATGTCTATGAGCAGCTGTCCCTGCTTTGATTACTATTTGGGAAATCTACGCCATGTGACTGTGAGACTTCACTCCACTATGCCAATGCTTGACAACCTACTGCTCTCACAGTCCAGCCCACACACCCAATGAGCCGTTAAAGTGCCAAACAAGTACTGTAGTAGTTTGGGTGATGGATTGAGATATTCAATAGTTACACACAAATTCTGAGTTGTACATGATAGTGATACTGCAAGTAGGAGACTTGGTGGTTAAACAAAACACAATTCTTAAGAGAATACTGGATATCCATACTTATATGCCAATAATAAGACATAGAATGGCATTGGAAACACCCGTAGGGCTCTGTGATTTCCTAGTTAAATTAACAAATGAGTTAAGAAATGAGTTAAGAGATGATTTAAGCAAAAAATTTTATGATCTACATCTATATCTATATCCATACTCCGCAAGCCACCTGACGGTGTGTGGCGGAGGGTACCTTCAGTACCTCTATCGGTTCTCCCTTCTATTCCAGTCTCGTATTGTTCGTGGAAAGAAGGATTGTCGGTATGCCTCTGTGTGGGCTCTAATCTCTCTGATTTTATCCTCATGGTCTCTTCGCGAGATATACGTAGGAGAGAGCAATATACTGCTTGACTCTTCGGTGAAGGTATGTTCTCGAAACTTTGACAAAAGCCCGTACCGAGCTACTGAGCGTCTCTCCTGCAGAGTCTTCCACTGGAGTTTATCTATCATCTCCGTAACGCTTTCGCGATTACTAAATGATCCTGTAACGAAGCGTGCTGCTCTCCGTTGGATCTTCTCTATGTCTTGTATCAACCCTATCTGGTACGGATCCCACACTGCTGAGCAGTATTCAAGCAGTGGGTGAACAAGCGTACTGTAACCTACTTCCTTTGTTTTCAGATTGCATTTCCTTAGGATTCTTCCAATGAATCTCAGTCTGGCATCTGCTTTACCGACAATGAACATTATATGATCATTCCATTTTAAATCACTCCTAATGCGTACTCCCAGATAATTTATGGTATTAACTGCTTCCAGTTGCTGACCTGCTATTTTGTAGCTAAATGATAAAGGATCTGTCTTTCTGTGTATTCGCAGCACATTACACTTGTCTACATTGAGATTCAATTGCCATTCCCTGCACCATGCGTCAATTCGCTGCAGATCCTCCTGCATTTCAGTACAATTTTCCATTGTTACAACCTCTCGATACACCACAGCATCATCTGCAAAAAGCCTCAGTGAACTTCCGATGTCATCCACCAGGTCATTTATGTATATTGTGAATAGCAACGGTCCTATGACACTCCCCTGCGGCACACCTGAAATTACTCTTACTTCGGAAGACTTCTCTCCATTGAGAATAACATGCTGTGTCCTGTTATCTAGGAACTCCTCAATCCAATCAGGTCTGATAGTCCATATGCTCTTACTTTGTTCAATAAACGACTGTGGGGAACTGTATCGAACGCCTTGCGGAAGTCAAGAAACACGGCATCTACCTGTGAACCCGTGTCTATGGCCCTCTGAGTCTCGTGGACGAATAGCGCGAGCTGGGTTTCACATGACCGTCTTTTTCGAAACCCATGCTGATTCTTACAGAGTAGATTTCTAGTCTTCAGAAAAGTCATTATACTCGAACACAATACGTGTTCCAAAATTCTACAATGATAACACAAATGAGTTGATCAGGAAAATCAACGATTCCAAAACAGAATTGTTCACTAGCACAGAAAATACAAAGGCAGCTTAGAAAAGCTGGAAAAAGATTTAGATGCCCTATTAGAGAAGCAAGGCAACTGAAAGTAAAAACAAGTGATAGAATTTCAGACTACCAAAAATCATTAAATTCATATAAATAAAAGGCTGTAGAGGAAAGTGAGAAACAATGTGATACAGTGGGGAATAATGTACGAGAACAGTTTTTAGAATTTAGCAATACCTTAGTACAAATTAGTGAGAACAGTGAACATCATTTCCAAAATGTGCTTTACAAATGAAGGACATACAAAATGGCTAGAGATTTTGAGGATTGTTGAGGAAACTAGTCTGAAGGTAACTGGCATACTGTGTAAAAAAAACATTCTGCTGTGATGGGGATACTTCTGTGGCTCAGCTTATTCCAGAACTTCAAACAATTTTATATGAGCTACCACACCTTTGTAGAGGGTTATTAGCTATTGAAGTTTTATGCAAACCTTTCATAGAGACCATCTATTGAAACTGTTTCATTTGCCTACTGGTACTGTAATACAGCCCAATGATATGCAAGAAGTGATGGCGTACAATTTACTTAAGCAAATATAAGATTGCACAACTTTAACAAAAATGATAGTACATCAAACGTATGTATTTATGATTTAGTATTAGTGAAAGATCACTCACAGAATTTGGGATTGAAAAAGGAAACGAGTAAATTTTTTCTGACTTATGTTGGCCTTCATAAAATAGTTAGAATTTCACATCCTAAGGCAGTGTTCCTAGTGAATCCAGTGACAGGCAAGGAAAAATGCCTATATAACATGGAAATGATTAAGAAATTCATTGAAACCTCAGGGAGACAATGGTCCGAAAGTGTCCTATATTATTACTAAAATACGTCTACAAAAATACAGTATCGTTACAATGTCTCAAGCGATGTAGGACTCCAACTTTCATTGTCCGTTTATGGGGATATTTCTTTTACTTTTTATACAATGTGTGTATGTAGACCTGGTTTTATACACTTTTACATGGGAGGTAATGAACAGAAGCATTAAAAGTCTTGAGACTAATGGTTTTTGCGCATGCACGCATGCGCGCGCGCGCACACACACACACACACACAAATACACAGAAAGACGCAACACAAACCCAGCCCATTAGAAAGAAGTGAATTACATGCTAACATCTCCTTGTACAGATAACTTTAAATTGAACAACGGGAGAAAAGGGGTATGAAATTACTACAAAGCAACTCCATTGTTAAGAAGGAAACACATAATGCTTAAAAGGAGAGGGACAATGTAAGCCTGCTGGGAGTGAGACTGTGAAATATTAAAGGAAGAAATAAATAATTCAATAGTAGTGTTATGAAGGAGAATGGCAGCCAAAACAAAACACAATAGCCAAGCAGGTCAGATGCTCCATGAAGTAGCATCATGGGTAGTGAAACACATATATATATATGAAGATTAGGTGGTAAATAGCCTAGATGGACTCATAACAGAGACACCCTAGGTTAGACAAGGTGAACCTGCAGAAGAGATAACCTCGACTTTTTTTTTTAAGACTAGGTAGACTCACAGATGAGATGACTTATATCTAGGTAAGGTGGACTCATGGATGAGCTGACCTTTACAGTTGTAGGGGGAAGATTAAATTTTATGTATAACACTGACCTATCTGATATTTTGAATAATGGAGGGATATCTTCCTCTCTGAATGATGAAGGTAACATATCATTTCTTACAAAAACGAAGATAAGAGAGAGTTTTATAAAGGCGTCCTCCAAACAGGAAGAGCAGCATTAATAACAATGAAGATTTTTTCAGGAGAATAACGAGTTATAGATTATGTTGTAAAGGAATGCATCATCATACGGTTTCCTTACATAGGAGGATTAAAATAAAATTTTAAAGAATGACATTCTAAAAAGTATGCAAAGGTAAACAAAAAAGTAAAAATAAATTATAATGGAATAATGAAGTTTCAGTTTTCTTTTGTACTCAAAAGAATATAATAACATAGCTAATATCAAACAACATGTGTTAAGTGTGACACTAAGTCTCAATAATAAAATATTAAAAAGAAGCAATGCGAGCTCAATGTAAACCAATGATTCTGACATCTCCTGTCTCCATGGTGGGATATGTCGTGTCACAGGCTCTTTCATAGAAAAATAGCATGTCTCACACAAGGTTCAACTTAGCCAATGGAATATGTCTGGCGATTTCTTAAAGTGTTAGGCAGAAAGACTGGAGAGCCCAATGTCTGGGAAATGTGGGAAATTCTGTGCAGAGACAGAGTAATCCATGGAAGCCATAGGTCTGGAGAGGAGTACGGGTGTCACTACATTGCCACCTGCCGTGATGTGGGGCTGCTTACTCCTTGCTGGTGCCATTCCAGAGATGAGCTGAGTCTATGGAATAGCTCTGCTGATGACAATGCGTGAATGGCTTCTTCTCTGTGCAGAGATATCAGGTTTGTTGATTTGGACCTTGGTTAATGATCTGTCACATAGAGAACATTGTCTACTCTGGCAGTTGTAATACTAATCTGGTGTTCTGCAAGATGTTAACGTGAAATGGTGTTTATGATGTTGAAGAAGTTAAACTGATGTTTGAGTATTTGTTGATTTGAGGACGTTAGTGGAGAACAGCCTCTCTTATAGCCCCACCTCTCTTACAGCCCCACACAAAACTGCCAGGTGAAGAAGAACGACTATCAGAGCAGGCCAGAACCAAGTAGTGGTTCCAGTCCCTACAGCAAACAGCAACTGAATATAGTGACTGAATTATTTTGAAAATTGTGAGTATTCAGAACACCAGATGAGATGGCATACACAATGTCATGTGCTACATGTGTAAGTACAAGCATCAAACAAGCTACCATGACACTGCAATTCTTAACATACATTCACAAGACCCTGTTTATTTACACAACAATTACTCAAATAATCATGGTTTGCACAGGGAATTTTTGATGATGTAACCAAAGTGTCAGAAAAGTACCCTTTTAAATTTGCTATGTTCCAAGTTGAAATTCGGATGTTGAGAGTTCTTTTCATTTACCAGTAGTCCTCAGACAACAAAAGGTTCACCATTCTGTTTTACCAATATGCCTAAACATATTTTAACAAAAAGAGATCAGGTATACTGTTTTCAAAAATTAGAGCTGGTATGAAAGATCTGTAGCATCCTGTATATACAAGGCACAATTTACACTAGTTACCTCACATACACTGCCACATCAACTTAAGGTGATAGAATACTGCATCAGCTATTTCTTCTTTTGGTAAACCAAATCTGTGATTACATTATCATCACACACACATTTACTATTTGACTGAGAGTATACCTTACCCATGAAAATTTTGACCAGCTCTGCAGCATATTCTCGGTGTGCTGGAAGGAATATTGAAAAATTCTCTTTCCAATCAAGTTTCATGGGAGAAGTTACATCAGGTAGCTTTATTCGCTTAATATCAACCTGTTGCAGGCTTCCAGGAAAGCCACTCCTGTCGACAATGTCCACAGTTTGAAAACGATCATTCTGCAACATTTACAAATTAATCATTTTATATTATTCGGAAAAAAATGCTGATGACAGTAGAATTAAGTAAGGGTTAAAAGTAAATCTATAGAGATGTATTGAAACATAAAGTATAAATATATGTATGTTTCAAGTTTTTATACACTTCTATTAACCATTATGAGTGACACATCCATACTGTAAGCTGAAAACTATCAGCAAGAGTCCGTGGTCAAACAATAAACAAATGTATTATAACATATACTAAAACAGTCATATAATAAAACAGCCATGAAAATGTATTTTTGTGATGACTGTATTGCAATATCACATCATTATCTTTTAGTGGTGTATAATAATTATACCAAGAGAATAACAATGACATTTAAAAGACTTAATATTAGTATAGTAATTCTCAGTGACGTAAACATAAACACTGTAGAGAACACACAAAAGAATATACACATCATAGACTGATTCTACAAAATGGTTTGAAAGACTTGATTCTACTTATCCCAAATAGAATAGGTCACCAAGTGCAATAGCTACAGATCACATAATTGCTACTTGTGAAAATATTAACTATTTCTATTAATGATAATTTATTAGACAGGTAGGCCAAATGCTAGTAAAAGATTGCAGTGGTGGATATAAAAAAGTAAAAGTTCATGTATACGACAGAATACTTTAACTTGGCAGTTGGATTGCATAATTCTAATAAAAATTCCTGAATGGCAAATACACACAATAAGGGAAAGGCAACTACTTACCAATTGAGAACTCATGCATGATGCATAGAAACATGTAATGGAAAACAGTTAACACTAGCTTTCTAGCTCTTACTCTTCTTCTAGTAAGAGTACAGGCATTCTCACACAAAACGACACAGATACCCAGAACATACACATTCATGGTAGTGACTAGACTAATTATAGGATATTGATTACTGAAAGCAGTTGCTTGTATAGACGAAGGTGGGAGGGACTAGGGAAGGGCATATAATACAAAGGAGGGTAGCAGGGTAGTGTGAGGTAGGTCTTTCACCAAATGACTCAGCAGCTGCACAACAAGATGAAAGGAGTTCAGAAGCTAGAGTGTAATAAGGGCTACAGAGAGGGAGAAGGTGCGGGGGTGGGGGGTGGGGGGGAAGGTGGTGATGAAGAGGGAGATAGGAAGTGGAGAGAGTAAGGGAGAAGAGTGAAAAAAAGAAGGAGTGAGAGAGGAAGAGGGAGAGTGAGAGAGAGAAAAAGAGAGAGTAATAGAGAGAAAGAGCGAGACCATATGGGGGGGGGGGGGGAGAAAAGGCAGTATATGATCTGGACGGGGAAGGAGTGGTGTGGATAGAGGGGAGAAAGGAAAATGTAAGGTGAGGAAGTGGGAAACTAGTTAGTGGAGATTTAGGGTAGGGGGGATAGCGAGAGTGCAGGATATGCTGGAGAGACAATTCCTACCCACGTAATTCAGAAAAGCTTGTGCTGGAAGGGAGTATCCAAGTGGCCCAAATGGTGAAGCAACTTTTTAAGTTATGAGTCCTGTGGTGCCCTGCATATGCAGCAACTGGATGGTCACATTTCTGGTTTACCACAGTTTGGCAGTGGCCATTCAGTTGGTTAGTTGACATTCACACATAGAAGGGTTTACAGCAACTGCAGCTTAGCTGATATATAACATGGCCACTTTCACGAGTGGTCCTGTCTTTTATTAGGTAGGAGATACCTATGACTTGACTGTGACAGGAGGTGGCAGGTGGATGTATGGGACAGGTCTAGGTCTTGCAACTGCGTGGAACACAATGTAGTGACCCAAAGTAGGGCAGGATTGAAAGCGGAATTGGAGTAGGAATGGACAATGATATTCTGTAGGTCACATGGCTGGTGAACCTCTATTTTGTGTTTTGTGAGTAAGATTTTGGATAAGATATCCCACACCCCAGAACACAGCAATAGGTTGTCAGAGCCCTGGTGAAGGATGTGGTTAAGCTCTTCAAGGCCAGGGTGGTACTGAGTGATCAGAGGTGCACCAATCAATGTCTAGTTAACAGGGTTACTGCAGTCAGAGGAGGAGATGGTGTAGGAGATCTGTTCATGGATGATCTGGACAGGGTATTGTCTGGAAATTAATGCTCTGGTAAATTTATCAGCATATTTCAACAATCCCTGTTTTCCACTGCAATTGTGGGATATATGGGTGGTGAGGATATATGGAAGATACTTTTTGACGTGTAATGGTTGACAGATGTCTAAATTGATAACTGGCACACATGATATAAATGGATGTATTTGGAAATTTGTGGTAAGTTACTATGGAACCAGACTGCTGAGGTCATCAGTCCTTAGGCTCACACAATACTTAACCTAACTTAAACTAACTTACGCTAAGGACAACACACACACCCATGCCCAAGGGAGGACATGAACCTCTGGTGGGGGGAGCTGTGCAAGCTGTGGCAAGGCACCTCAGACCACAGCTACCCCGGGCAGCACGGACCTATTTACATAGCCTTCTGAGAAGTAAAGATCAACATCTAGGATGGTGGCTCATTGAGTTGAGAAGGACCTGGTAAAGCAGAAGTGGAGAAAGTGCTCAGACTATGGAGTAAGGAGTAAAAGATTATCCTTGCCATGAGTCCAGATTACAAAAATCTCATCAATGAATGTAAATCAGACAAGAGGTTTTAGGTGTTGATTGGACTGGATGGCACGTGACTACCCATGACAGTACCACTGATTTGTCTGTAGTTACAGTGTTTAAAAGTGAAATAATCAAGGGCAGGATGTGGCTGTATAGGAGCATTAAGAAAGAGGTGGTGGCTTTGGGATCAGAAGGACATTGAGAAAAGTAGTCTTGTATGGCGACAAGGCCATGTCCATGTGGGAAGGTGATGAATTAGAAGGTCACATCAACAGTGTCCAACAAAGAATCTGGTAGTAATGAAACAAGAACTGCAGAAATGCAGCAAAGAAAGTGAGCAGTGTCTTGAATGTTGGTTCGGAGGTAATGTACAATGGTTTGGAGGTGCTGGTTAACAGAGGTAGAAGTTCATCCAGTGGAAACATTGATCCCAGCCACAAGGGTATGAACAGTGGTGAGGTCTGTGGGCTTGGATTTAAGAAGTTAGGGGAGTAGGTAAAATTCAAACAATGAAAAATCCAGAATGAAATGTAGCAATATTATGAAAAGGAAAGTTTCCAATCACCATAAAGCAAAGACACAGTCGCAGAAAGGCACAACAAAAAGACTGTCACAAATAAAGCTTTCAGCCAGTAAGGCCTCCATAAAAAAATAGACGGCAGACAGACAGACACAGACACACACACACACACACACACACACACACACACACACACACACACACAAAGGCAACTCACTCACACACGACTGAAGTCTCTAGGGAATGAGGCCACACTGTGAGCAGCAGCACCAGTGCATGATGAGGGTGGCAACTGGGTGGGGATAAGGAGGAGGCTGGGGCAGGCAGGGGAAGGGGAAGTAGGGTAGGTATGGCGAACAGTGAAGTGCTGCAGGTTAGATGGAGGGCTGGTGAGTGGTGGGAAGGGAGGGGTTGCAGAAAAGGAAAGAAGCAAACAGACTGGGTGCGATGGTGAAATGAGGGCTGTGTAGTACTGAGATAGGAACATGGAGGGGGCTGGATGGGTGAGGACAATGACTAACGAAGGATGAGGCCAGGAGGTTACGGAAACATAGGATATATTGCAGGTAAAGTTCCCACCTGCACAATTCAGAAGAGATGGAGTTGATGGGAAGGATCCATATGGCACATGCTGGAAGCAGTCATTGATATGGAGGATGTCATGTTTGGCATTGTGCTCAACAACAGGGTGGTCCACTCACTTCTTGGCCACAGTTTGTCAGTGGCCATTCATGCAGACAGACAGCTTGTTGGTTGTCTTGTCCACATAGAATGCAGCACAATGGTTACAGCTTAACTTGTAGACTGATTTCACCAAGTAGCCCTGCCTTTGATGAGATAGGTGATGTTTGTGACCGGACTGGAGTAGGTGGTGGCGAGAGGATATATGGGACAGGTTTTGCATCTAGGTCTATTTCAGGGGTATGAACCATGAAGTAAGGGATTGGGAGCAGGGGTTGTATAGGGATGGACAAGTATATTGTGTAGGTTCGGTGGATGGTTAAATACCACTGAAGGAGGGGTGGAAAGGATAGTGAGCAGGAAACTTCTCATTTCAAGGCACGATGAGAGGTAGTCGAAACCATGGCAGCGAATGTAATTCAGTTGCTCCAGTCCTAGGGGGTACTGAGTTACGAGGGTAATGCTGCTCTGTGGTTGGACAGTGGGACTTTTGAAGGTGGTGGAAGACTGAAAAGAAAAGGCACAGGAGATTTCTGGAATGGGATCACTGTGGCAAGGTTTGTAGGTGGAAGTATGTGACAGCTGGCAGAGTCCTTCTGCCAGGTAATCCTTGCAGTTCAAAACAACAGTGGTGGAGCCTTTGCCCGCAGGTAGGATTAGTAGGTCGGGATCAGTTTTTAGATAGTGGACTGCAGCTCTTTCTGTGGATGTAATGTTACTTTGCATGTAGAGGGATTTGGGAAATTATGGTAAGGCAAGGTTCAAGATTAAGAAATTCTGGAAAGTTAATAGGGGATGATTTGGGGCAGTGAGGGTGTATCACGGTTGGATGGAGGTGTGAACTGAGTTAGGCAGGGTTCAACATTGGTCTTTGGTTGAGTCTGGTTGGTAGGGTTGATGGCAAAAAAGTGTTTCCACTGTAGGGACCAGGAGAAGGAGAGAAGGACTTTAACAAGTCCTGCATGATTGAATTTGGGAGTGGAGCAAAATGTGAGGCCTTTGGAGAGGACTGATATTTCTGTGGGGCTAAGGCTTCTGGAGGAAAGGTTCATGACAGTGTTATGGGTCTGTTTAGATTCTGGATTCTGTGCGGTGGTGGGAGGGAAATTTGGAGGGTGGGGTAAGTGTAGTGGTTCTACGATTCAGGGTTTGTCAGCTAGGAGGGGGCGTGGGGGAGGTTTGGCAGTTGTTGTAGAGGTGGTGAACAGTGGTACTCCAAGGCAGGAGTAGGAAGTGAGCAGGGTGGAGAGCTTTCTGTGGTAACTTCTCGCTTACACAAAAAGTACTCATTACCCAAAAAATAGAATGAAGTGCTAAGTTTAGATGTATACATATTGCAGGAATCTCTTTAAGCAGTTGGAAATATTAATCACAGCCTCACAGTACATTTATCCATGAATATGAAATATGTTATCAACAGTCCATCTAAGTTTGAGAGTAACAGAGATATTCAGAAGTGCAACACTAGGAGGAAAAATGATCTGCATTCTTCTTTAAAAAATCTAACTTTGGAACAAAAAAGGTTGAAATATGCAGCTATATAAGGCTTTGACAGTCTACCCATGGAAATAAAATGTCTCACAGATAGCAGATGTTTTTTCAAAAATACATACTTATATACAGTTTCTTTGTTTGTTTTGTTGACACATTTCATATCATAATTTGTATAATGAATTTAATCTCTGGAACAAGGAGCTAAAAATAAATAAATAAAATATGTGAGTAAGAATATTAAGACTCATTGAACTTTTTAATTTTAAACAATGTGGTGAGCTATCATTAAACAAAGAATAGGTATGATTTTTAAAGGGACGTACATACAAAAACAATATACCAGGCCAGTGTATTATACAAACGAAAAACTCTCTTCAATGTATTGTCAGATATCATCAAAAGAATGACAACCTCTAAAGATCAACAAATAATGCATAACTTCTACCATGTTAATGAATATTTGGAATATTGCTCAAATCTGTAGGGTATACCATATAATCTCTCTACTCAGCAATTTCTAATTAACAGAGTATGTCAAGATAAAACTAAATACCATTTGCTAATGTACTCCTGTTAATTAATGCATGTAGTTATATGTGTTCCATGTTCATATACACTGAAGCGTGAAAGAAACTGGTATAGGCTTGCTTATTCAAATACAGAGATATGTAAACAGGCAGAATACAGCACTGCAGTCGGCAATGCCTATATACGACAACAAGTGTCTGGCACAGTTGTTAGATTGGTTACTGCTGCTACAATGGCAGATTATCAAGATTTAAGTTGAGTTTGAATGTGGTGTTATAGCTGGCGAACGAGTGATGGGAAACAGCATCTCCGAGGTGGCGATGAAGTGGGGATTTTCCCATATGGCCATTTCATGAGAGTACCATGAATATTAGTAATCTGGTAAAACATCAAATCTATAACATTGTTGGGGCCGGAAAAAGATCCTGCAAGAATGGGACTAATGATGAGTGAAGAGAATCATTCAACATGACAGAAGTGCAACCCTTTTGCAAATTGCTACAGATTTCAATCCTGGCCCATCAATGAGTGTCAGCATGTGAACTATTCAATGAAACATCATTTACATTGGCTTTCGGAGCTGAAGGCCCACTCATGTACCCTCGATGACTGCATGATACAAAGCTTTATGTCTCACCTGGGCCTGTCAACACTGACATTGCACTGTTGATGATTGGAAACATTGCCAGATCGGATGAGTCTCATTTCAAATTGTATTGAGCTGTTGGACATGTAAGGGACTGGAAACAACCTCATGAATCCATGGACACTGTTTGTCAGCAGGGGACTGTTCAAGCTTGTGGAGGCTCTAATGGTGTGGGGCATATGCAGTTGGAATAATATGGGACCCTTGACATTTCTAGATATGACTCTGACAGGTAACACGTGTGTAAGCATCCTGTCTGATCACCTGCATCCATTCATGTCCATTATGCCTTCTGATGGACTTGGGAAATTCCAGCAGGACGATGCGACACCCCAAATGTCCAGAATTGCTACAAAGTGGCTCCAGGAATTCGCTTCTGAGTTTAAACACTTCAGCTAGCCACCACACCAGACTCCCCAGACATGAACGTTATTGAGCATACTTGGATGCCTTGCAATGTGCTGTTCAGAAGGGGTCTTCACCCTTTTGTACTCATGTGAATTTATGGACAGCCTTGCAGAAATCTTAGTAAATTCTCTCCAACACTACTTCAGACATTAGTCGTGTCCATGCTACATCATGTTGCGGCACTTCTGCATGCTCGCGGGGTCCTACACAATACTTGGCATGTGTACCAGTTTCTTTGGCTCTTTAGTGTATGTGGGCATGGAATTTTATTTTCTTTGACTTATTTAACTAGAATATAGTGTACTTCAGTACAATCAATCAACAGGTGTTAATAGCATCTCAGATGTATCTTTAGAGTCTATATGTGTGCCCTACATAAAACTCTTTTTTCTTATGCTTAATTAAGTAGAATATTGTTTATTTTATTGTGATCAATCTGGCTAAGTTCATAAGAAAGCTACAGGTCTAGACATAATGTTACAACTTACATGTGCTTATATTTTGTACGTACTTATATGTAATATGTCTTGTATTTTGACAGTCCTCAATTTTTCTGTTATTCTAGAACACTGGAAGTCACTATTTTCCCAGTAAATATTTGTCTTTTGCTCTGGAACACTGGGAGTTGTATTTTACATGCTCCCAAGTCTATCCCACACACTTAAACATATTATATACTTTTTTTTTTTTTTTGAGCTTGTGCGTGGATCTTACACTCAGAAAAATTATCAAGAAGTTTCTCCTGTATTTATAACACAGAGCACTCAGAAAAATTATTAAGAAATTTCTCCTGTATTTATAACACAGAATGCGATTTTCACAGTTCTGTATTATATACATTAAATATGAAGTAAAAATCATTTTTGAAGTTAGTTTTTGATTTTATTGCTACACTCATTTAATACAATCTTTTCTAAGTATCAAATAATTATATATAATTTTATACAGAAAAATCAGAAAATCGCCTTGGCTGGTGAGTTAATAATACTATTACTACAAATAATAATACTACCACTACTACTACTAATAATAGTCCTTACTTATTTAACTGATATTAAAAGCTAAGTACTCATGACTTTAATTTATGAGAGCCTTCAAAAATACCTAATGCAGACATACATGGTATGTATTTAAAATGATTCAATCTTAATTCATGCAATTAATCTAAATTCAAGTTAATTCTATATAGAAAACAAACCAAACACTCAAGCATCATTATTGCTGTGGTGTATCAGTTATAGCTACTGGCTGTAGGGTGCATGTTGTAAGGTAACAGGGGATAATATGGAACTCTTTCAAGTAATTTAAATTTTAAAGCACAGCAGCAGAGATAATATGCTGGGCAAAATAGACCGAAAAATACTTGTTGTGTGTTTTGATGGGCATTGTAGTTCTGTTGCATAGTGTTTAGGTTTTCTTTTAATTGCCACGAATTATGAGTGTGGTGATAATTTGTAAAATTATATAATGTATTTAGATTTAAGTATTTATATATTATAAAATATTGTAAACGAATTGTGGCCATGTTTAGCGATTAATTTGACTACTGTGGTGTCATGTGACCCGACTCAGGACTGTGGATATGAGCGGGAAAATTGGAGGTCTTTGGTCGTTGGCCGTTGTGGTGGCGGGTTGGGAACGGCAAATTGCCGCGAGTGCAAGCATGGATGCTAGGGAATGCGAAGGAACAAAGTGAAAGTGTGTGGGTGTGAGACAAACAGTGTACGAATTGCACTGATTATTATTTGTGAACTTAAAAATGCATGGCCACAACGTTAAAGTGTTCCTTTTGAATAAATAAGTTTCAATCTGAACGTGTATACTTCAATTCACTGCTCTTCAAAAGCCAGCCAATATCAGACTCAATAATAGGGGCGCAAATGCAACCATTTACTACCAACCCCCTTTACAGATGAGCCACGTAAAAAAATAGGTAGTAAACGAGCCCGAGTTCTGTTGCAATTGGGGGCTCAGCCGGGATAGGACTTTCTTCCATATTCCATAGTATTTCGGAATCGAATGTCCGTCTGATGTTAGGCTTTTGAACAGTCAGTGTGGGGGCTCTGAGCTAAATCGGTGCATTAGCAGTACCGGAGTGTTTGTGCTGGACAAGATACGCGCTGCCCCGTGGTTACGCCGATATAAGGCCACCACGATTGTGAAGCAGTCAGTTACACAGTCTGATGAGTCGACCATGTGTTTGCCGTGGGTAAAACATTCGTCCGTGCCGCGATACGTGCTGCCGCGAGAAGAAACCGTCGTCCGTGCCACGTCCATGTGTTGCTACGGGTAAAGCAGTCGAAGCTGTATCCACATGCTGCCGACGATCAACGCCGTCGTCCGTGCCACCGACCAAAACGACTACATGCTGCCAGGGGCCTACGCAACGTGTTCTCACTCCTGATTGAGTTTGCTGTGTGTCCAAGCCGCCGATTAAGATTCATTGCATAGCTGTGCTGAGGAGCTCACTGCAGACGTCGCGTCACACGAGGATTTAAAAGATAAGTACAGCCAGCAGCTACATTGCAAAATTGTGTCCTTTTCATTAGCCATGGCCGATGAGACGCGTGAATCTCAAAGTGAAGGCGAATCAGTGGATGTTAGGAGTACCTGTAGTAGCCCTAGCATGCCAAAAGAAATATGCTGGATACCAGGAAGTGACCTCAGCACATTTTTTGTAAAACTTACTAGTAAATTAGGAGAAATAGACTCGAAAATAGGGAATATAAAAACTGCAATAGTTGGAGAAATGGATTCGAAAATAGGGGATATGGAATTAAGGCTTAGTGATAAAATAAAGACAGTGAGTGAAAAATTTAATCAGCTAGATCTCAAATTCACTCAAATTACAGATAAAGTTGAAAACACAGTTAAAATTGTTGAGGGAATTATTGAGAGAGTTGATGAGGTTGAAAGAGGCCTAGTAGCCAAGGTGGACACTGTGCAAAGTAATCTTGTGGGGCAGATTCAGGTACAGGAACAGAAATGCACATTATTTCAAAGACAAACAGAGGCAGACATTGAATCCATTAAGATAGGAGTGCTGGATTGCCATAAGGGAATTACTGACAATAAGAAGGAATTAGAAGGGGAAATAAATGTCTTGAGGGAAACAGTTAATACTGTGGCAGCAGGGAATGGAAATTTATTGTTGGGATATCCTCTGGGGCATGGATTTCAGTCAAAACCTTTTAATGGGGAGAATAAATACCATGCAGTTGACTTTCTAGCTGCTTGTAAGGATAACTTTGTGACAGGGATGAGTGAGCAGGCAAAAATTAAATACACTCCTGGAAATGGAAAAAAGAACACATTGACACCGGTGTGTCAGACCCACCATACTTGCTCCGGACACTGCGAGAGGGCTGTACAAGCAATGATCACACGCACGGCACAGCGGACACACCAGGAACCGCGGTGTTGGCCGTCGAATGGCGCTAGCTGCGCAGCATTTGTGCACCGCCGCCGTCAGTGTCAGCCAGTTTGCCGTGGCATACGGAGCTCCATCGCAGTCTTTAACACTGGTAGCATGCCGCGACAGCGTGGACGTGAACCGTATGTGCAGTTGACGGACTTTGAGCGAGGGCGTATAGTGGGCATGCGGGAGGCCGGGTGGACGTACCGCCGAATTGCTCAACACGTGGGGCGTGAGGTCTCCACAGTACATCGAGGTTGTCGCCAGTGGTCGGCGGAAGGTGCACGTGCCCGTCGACCTGGGACCGGACCGCAGCGACGCACGGATGCACACCAAGACCGTAGGATCCTACGCAGTGCCGTAGGGGCCACACCGCCACTTCCCAGCAAATTAGGGACACTGTTGCTCCTGGGGTATCGGCGAGGACCATTCACAACCGTCTCCATGAAGCTGGGCTACGGTCCCGCACACCGTTAGGCCGTCTTCCGCTCACGCCCCAACATCGTGCAGCCCGCCTCCAGTGGTGTCACGACAGGCATGAATGGAGGGGCGAATGGAGACGTGTCGTCTTCAGCGATGAGAGTCGCTTCTGCCTTGGTGCCAATGATGGTCGTATGCGTGTTTGGCACCGTGCAGGTGAGCGCCACAATCAGGACTGCATACAACCGAGGCACACAGGGCCAACACCCGGCATCATGGTGTGGGGAGCGATCTCCTACACTGGCCGTACACCACTGGTGATCGTCGAGGGGACACTGAATAGTGCACGGTACATCCAAACCGTCATCGAACCCATCGTTCTACCATTCCTAGACCGGCAAGGGAACTTGCTGTTCCAACAGGACAATGCACGTCCGCATGTATCCCGTGCCACCCAACGTGCTCTAGAAGGTGTACCATATTTACTCGAATCTAAGCCGCACTTTTTTTCCGGTTTTTGTAATCCAAAAAACCGCCTGCGGCTTAGAATCGAGTGCAAAGCAAGCGGAAGTTCTGAAAAATGTTGGTAGGTGCCGCCACAACTAACTTCTGCCATCGAATATATGTAGCGCTACACAAGCATGCTTTGTGGGCACAAAGATAAATACTGGCGCCAAAACCTTTTTTTTTTCCTCCGCCCCGAGTTTCGAACACTGCATTTTCATACATTGTCCAATGAAGTAAATACAAATTCCGTATTGTTCATCTTCGAATGAAGCAGAATTTCAATGTACTACGAAAATCCAACTGGCAAGACTGTTAGGGATGTTTGTCAATATGGCCAACTCTACGTTCCGAGTTTTTTCCTACCCGTGAGAAGAGATGGTTGCTAATAGGAACCTGATGAAATGTGAATCACATGCAGTATTCTCTTCACCATAAGAATAATACGAAAATAAACATTTTGCCATGTTTTCTTTCGTGTTTGCTGCTCTCATTTAAATCCTGTCTGCCTAATAAACTACGAAACTAGAGTGAAACAACAGCAAACGCGGAAGAATATACTTATCGTGTCATGTTTATATTCGTATTATTCTTATGCCTAATAGTGATATAGTCAGAAATGAAGCACGGCAACTGACTAGATTTTAAATGTAAGATGACTAATTTCTGTGCAGAATTTGATGTACTAAAGAAGCGGCCGCAAAGATTTTCAAACGGAGAAAAATTTGCGCCTAACTCTCGTTCAGAACATGTTCTATCATACGCTGTCTATTATTTGGTTCTTGTTGATCATTATCAAAGAAAGCAGCAGTGTAAGTAACAACAAACTGCAGTCTCTTGCCATTGTTTCGCTAATGAGACGATTCCTCTTTTTTTAAAAAAGCGGCGGTAGCGCGCACAAAAGCAAGTCATGCCGCGAGTGGCGACAGGCCGTACACACGCACTATCAGAATGCGACAAACAATGCATGACACAGTACAGTAATGCATTTTCAGCTTAGAGTGACGTAAACACCTATAACAAAGAAAACAGCACTTATCAGATCAAAGCAAAATAAGCAATCGATTCAAACCAGACGAAGCACGTGAAAAAGGAAGGGTACCCGTATAAATACGGACGGAGCGCCTGACGCATAGCAATGGCTACCTGGTAAAGCTTAACTGCTAAGCTTATGACTCGAACAAAGCTACTGTAGCTGTATCGTCTTTCATTCGACCTAAATTGTGTCTCGTATTACAATGGACCAACTTTGTTTCGATTTGGAGGTGCGGCCTAAAACTTTTCTCTCCCCTTGAATTTTGAGTCTCAAATTTCAGGTGCGGCTTAGATTCGGGAAATATTTTTTTCCTTTATTTCGAGTCTCATTTTTCAGGTGCGGCTTAGATTCTAGTGCGGCTTAGATTCGAGTAAATACGGTAAGTCAACTACCCTGGCCAGCAAGATCTCCGGATCTGTCCCCCATTGAGCATGTTTGGGACTGGATGAAGCGTTGTCTCACGCGGTCTGCACGTCCAGCACGAACGCTGGTCCAACTGAGGTGCCAGGTGGAAATGGCATGGCAAGCCGTTCCACAGGACTACATCCAGCATCTCTACGATCGTCTCCATGGGAGAATAGCAGCCTGCATTGCTGCGAAAGGTGGATATACACTGTACTAGTGCCGACATTGTGCATGCTCTGTTGCCTGTGTCTATGTGCCTGTGGTTCTGTCAGGGTGATCATGTGATGTATCTGACCCCAGGAATGTGTCAATAAAGTTTCCCCTTCCTGGGACAATGAATTCACGGTGTTCTTATTTCAATTTCCAGGAGTGTATGTTAAGAGGCAGTTGGAAGGGGGAGCTCAAACATGGTCAAACCAAAATGATGATAAATTTTGTGATTTTAAAACCTTCGAAAACCTGTTCTTGAACAATAATAGGGGTGCAAATGCAACTGTTTACTACCAACCCCCTTTACAGATGAGCCACGTAAAAAAAATAGGTAGTAAACGAGCCCGAGTTCATGGATCCAGTTACAAGAGTGGAAAGGAAAGTATGAGAGAGTTCTGTGTTAGAGAACTGAAAAAATTAAATCATCTGGATAGGTCACTGGGCATATTAACAGAAATATCTACACTAAAGAGAACATTACCAGAGCATTTGCAATGGGATTTGATTCACAGTGCAACAGATTCAGTGGAAGAATTTCTTAATTTTGTGGGTAATATGGACAGGGCATTGTGTTACAGACCTAAATACATGGAACATAGGGAGGTACGAAGCTTGACATGTTTTGTCAGACGGTCCATAAGTCCATAAGTAAAAATTATTAATATACTGTAAAACTTGACATGTATGTCTGTTAAAAAAAAAAAAAAGGATTGGGGGCTATGTATACGTGTATTTATAATTGGAGTATTATTTGTGTTACTGTGTAAGTTGTGTTGCGATGCCATTGTTGTTGGTCAACAAACTTCATTATACTGTATGTATTTGCAATAAGGGAATCTGTTGTCCAACGGATTTGCACAACTGGTGTGCGTGTGATAGAAGCCTTGTTGAAAGTCATATGGGAACTGAAACCTACTGTACATATAATCTATTTCTGTATAAATGTGTGGAGAATATAGGAGGGAGGAAATCTGCAAATAGCTTGTTAAAAAAAAAAAAAGTTGAGATTTTATTAAAATTTCTAATGTATCTGTGGCACCTGGAGTTGATACTGGTGCATGGGGGTAGGATTGTTGCTGGGACAGTCATGTAGGGCAGTCACTAAATATGCAAATTGTAGAGGCATATGGGAAATAATTAACTTGCTTATTATAAGATGTTCATGAGGGAAGTGAGGGAAAGAACACTAATGGCTAAGTGGATGCTTGTAAAAGTTTATGACCTTGGTGAGTTTGTTTGCCATTTATGATTGAATGTAGATAGCCATGGAAATGTCATGAAATATTGGGTTTCAAGATATTGCCAAATATTATGTGAAAATTTATATAGGAATTCATAAAAAAAAAATTGAGTGTATTTATGTACAGTGATATAGCTGTATGGATGCTTAAAAAAAAAAAAATAAGAATCTGCATCTGGGAATAAATTCTCTAGAAGTGTCGGAGCTCCTGATCTGGGAACATTTGAAGGGTGAAATAGAATATATTTAACTATGCCATGTTTGTGTTTGATTTGTGTGCATGTTTGTCATTTGTACACACCTCAATAAGAACTGATCAGTGAAAACAGGACTTTCTGGGGAGGATTTGGATAGCTTGATTCCTGGGAAATGTGGGTCTGCATGTCTAGGCAAGATTCATGAGGATTTGGTTAAATTTTGATAGGATGGCTTGGCTAACGAGAGGAAGCACAGTGCTGCTGGCTGACAAGTTTGGAAAGACTGTATTCCAATGCAAAAACCTGTGAACACAAGGATCTGGTTACAACAACTTCGTTCAACTTACAGAAACAACTGTATAAAAAAGTGGAAGTGTTAATGTGCAGTGAGTGTGCAACCTACATATAGACTAACATCGGCATTTATTTTGCCTGCCCAATCAGACTCAATGGGAGACTATCTAATTGTATATTTGAGTTGGATACATTGTTGGATTATGTATGTTTTCTGATCACAGTACTTACACTGATTAACTCACCACTATAACACTGTTCTACATGTTTTGGTGCCATTATAGTTCTAATTAAAATGTTTAATATATAAAGTAATATGGGTTCACTCCATTTGGTGCTACTTCATGTTGCCACTACTAAGGTAATGTCTCCATGAAGTGGGGGTATGTAAGGTAACAGGGGATAATATGGAACTCTTACAAGTAATTTAAATTTTAAAGCACAGCAGCAGAGATAATATGCTGGGCAAAATAGACCGAAAAATACTTGTTGTGTGTTTTGATGGGCATTGTAGTTCTGTTGCATAGTGTTTAGGTTTTCTTTTAATTGCCACGAATTATGAGTGTGGTGATAATTTGTAAAATTATATAATGTATTTAGATTTAAGTATTTATATATTATAAAATATTGTAAACGAATTGTGGCCATGTTTAGCGATTAATTTGACACCTGTGGTGTCATGTGACCCGACTCAGGACTGTGGATATGAGCGGGAAAATCGGAGGTCTTTGGTCGTTGGCCGTTGTGGTGGCGGGTTGGGAACGGCAAACTGCCGCGAGTGCAAGCATGGACGCCAGGGAATGCGAAGGAACAAAGTGAAAGTGTGTGGGTGTGAGACAAACAGTGTACGAATTGCACTGATTATTATTTGTGAACTTAAAAATGCATGGCCACAACGTTAAAGTGTTTCTTTTGAATAAATAAGTTTCAATCTGAACGTGTATACTTCAATTCACTGCTCTTCAAAAGCCAGCCAATATCAGACTCAATAATAGGGGCGCAAATGCAACCGTTTACTACCAACCCCCTTTACAGATGAGCCACGTAAAAAAATAGGTAGTAAACGAGCCCGAGTTCAGTTGCAATGTCAGCAGTTTGATTACTGCCTCCTGCAGTTATTTATCACTTTAGATTTGTAATTCTTTGGAGGTTATAGGATTTAATTATTTATGGAATATTGGAATTTGTAGAACATTCTACTACATCAAAAGGAAAGCCACCTCAAAAATTATGATAGTATGAGACAGAATTGCTGGCTAGTACTTACTTTCAGCAGTACTGCCAATAGGCACAGATAAAAATACAGGACACTATTCCACATCCTGGTGAGAGAGATAGGTTTGAAAAGTTAAAAAGGAACAAGTCACGCCAGAGGATGAAAGGGACTCATCTGCTTTGAGGACATGGGGAGGCAAAGATGAAAATGGAGGTATTAGAGAGAGAGTGAGGTCAAAGATAAACATTCGTAAGCACTAGCCCAGCTTCACTACAGAAATAATGTGGATCAAAAATCTTTATTTTCCCTCAACCTCAGAAGAAGGTGGGCACCTCTCATCCTGGGGCCTGACTGACCTGCCCTTCCTTTTTAACCTTCTCCAGCCTTTCCCTTTCTTCTCCCTGCATATTAGTTCTGAAAGCTGGAATACCATCATGTATATTTATATGGGCCTAATGGTAGTATTGGTATTTTGTATTCTGAAAGTAAGTACTAAAACAGTCTATGGATATTTAGATATGAGCACTCTTTGCTGAGGTAAGTAGTTTAGATCCATCTGTACTTTTACGTAGTTTAAATAAACTGTTAATTGTGAAGCATTAGTTTTTCTTAATGAGCTTTGGTCTCGTAACTGGTACTTGCTTTCAGACTTAACAAATTACCTGTAGCAATATGGTATACACCTAATGTATTACAATAGTGGAAAAACCAGAATGAGAACAATAAAAAATTTACAAAAGGCAACAATATAGGGAAAATATAGACTGCTGCTCATTGTAAAGATGACAATTTGAGTTGCAGACAGGCACAACAAAAAGACAGGTCAATAATTAGCTTCTGACCAAAGCCTTCTTCAGAAAAAGAAACATGCACACATTCATTCACACAAGAAAGCATACCTCACGCACACATGACTCCCATCTCTGGCAGCTTGGACCAAAATGTTGGCGTTCCGATCCAAGCTGCCACAAGCAGTGGTCAGCTGTGCCTGAAGTGTGCTGCTTTGTGAGAAAGAATGTATGTGTGTTTCTATTTCTGGAGAAGACTTTGGCTGAAAGCTGAATGTGTAAGTGTCTTTTCAGTGTGGCTGTGCACAACTCAATGTGTTATCTCTATGATGAGTAGTGATCAATCTTTTTCTTTAAACTGGCTGTCATTCTACCAGTTAGGTTGCTTTTGATAAACTTTTAATTTATCACATTGTGAAGAATAGATAAATTAAGAGTATTACAAAACAAAATTCCTTAAATTCAAAGTGGAGTTGTCAACAGAAATTCAAACTCTGTTATGTACACTATACAACATGTTGCTTGTATTTAACAACTGTGCAAAAACCCTCAGCTCTGAGTTTGAATACGGAAGAATTTAGAATTCGAGCAGAGAATGCTTTGAAACTTAAGTGGTAGGTCAATAGGTATGTAGAGGTCTTGGGAGGGGGGGGGGGGGGGGGGGGGGAGGGGGGAGACGCCATCAAAAACTATTCAGCAAATAATAATGAATGACAATCAGATATCTTTGATAGCAGTAGAGAAGGATGGCAACATATGCTACAAATGGTTACAAACATGGGCAACCACAGAAATTTTTCCTAGAAGGGGCAAGATTAAAAAATTGGCAGTTTTGCTATATCTAGGTCAGTGAGTCTGAAAATTAGCCATAAACCAAAAACTAGAAAGTAAGTGCACAAAACATTTTTTATCTCAAATGACTGATAGTTTTACACATGGTGCAGGATATATCAAAAAGCATTTTCCAGTTAAAAAAAAAAGAAACATAACTATTATGTTATTTGAGATATGTGCGTGAACAGTGTACTGTCGGAAACAGCAAACTCCCAAATTTTACACGGTTCCTGCCAGGTAGCATCAGTGTGTGCCCACTTCAGTTATAGTAAAAATGGTGTCAGGGCAACAGAAAGCATTTTGTGTTCTGTGTTTTGCGCAGTGCGGGTCAGAATAAATGTTCAGTGTGACTTTCGTACTAGGTATGGTGTGTGGATCCTCCTACAGTACAGAGCATTAGACAATGGCATGAACAACTCTGAGAACCAGGTTGTTTGTGTAAAGGCAAATCACTGGGCTGTCCCTGAGTGTCTGACACATATTGAATGCATCCACCATAGTTTCACAAGGAGTCTGTAGAAATCCATTCATCGTGCAGCTCGACAGCTCAACATGCCCTGATGTCCATCTAGTGGGTGTTGCATCAATGTTTACACATGAAACCATACAAAAGGTGACAAACAACAACATGTGGAGTTCTGTAGTTTCATTCTTGACAAGATGGAGGATGACAGTTTTCTTCCACGCTTAGTGTTTAGTTATGAGGCAACATTCCATTTAAAAGGAAAGGCAAACCATCATAATGTGAGAATATGGGGTGTGGAACAACCTCATGAAGTTGTACAACATGAGAAGGACTCTCCAAAATTTAATGTGTTTTGTGCAGTTTCACAGGAAAAGCTGTACGTTCCAGGAAAATGAGTATGGTCCATTTTTCTTTGCTGAGAACACTGTTACAGGAAGCACATATCTCAATATGCTTGAGAACTTTCTTTTCCCACAGTTGGAGACTGATCTGAACAACTTCATTTCTGAACAGGGTGGGACACCACCACAATGGCATCTGGAAGTGCCTGTATGTGATTATGTTAATGTACCTCTGTTACCAACAACAATTAATGAACTGAGACAGCGCATAACAGCAGCTGTGGAAACTGTAACTCAAGACATACTCAAGACATGCTCATCAGAAAACAACATTCATTAAATTTGTTAATTAATTTCAGAAATAAAGATGTGCCAAATCAGATGATTCTTTTTGATACACTCTGTATTCTTAAGGTAGATTACTTTGATGCTTAAATGATAAGCATAGTTCAACAGCACATACAAAGTACATCTTTTTATGTTATTAATATGAATATGGATGTCACTTCTTGATTCAAGAAATTACAACCTTGTACGATTAAATCCAGGGTATCTAATGAGTTACAAAAATTGGGAACAAATGACAAGCATATGCTGCTCCCATGTTTATGTTGTACTGGGAATCAGCATGTGATGATGTTGGGTCAGATTCTTTCTGCAGCTAAACATGAGGTGTACAGAGAAGCTATAAATAAAAGATTGAGGGCTCTACTTCAGCACAGTTATCTTGACTGTAAAATGACAACAAAACCACCACTGCACCAGGAATCGACATAATTTCCCATGAATAGCATAAGAAAACAAGTAAGAAAACAAATTAACAAAAATAAACAGAAACTGTGTAAGTCATAGAATTTCCTGGCATACTCAGCAAGGTTAAATCTGCAGTTTTGCTGAGTCACAGACAGTCACTTCTACAAATTCTGTAACCAATAAAACATTTGTATCTAAATTCCGGGAGGGAGCAAGTACTCTCTCTTGCCAGCCTCGTTCTCCCTTTGCTGACACCTATGGTTACAAGTTTGCCAAGAACAATATGTATCAAGCCATTTTCATGATTCTGTAGTTGAATTTTGTAAATATGTATAATGGAATGACTTCAAAGCATGTATTACCAGTGATAACATATGTGAATGCTACTAAATTTCACAGATGCACCAATAATAAAACAATGGACTAAAAAGACAAACTGCTTAGAGAAAATGTGAAAGTAACTTCTTCTGTTGACAAGATGGCATGCGTGACTTTTAGAGGTTCTCACCCAGCAATTACTTTTTACTTCTAGAACAAAAGCCAAATTTTTACAAGGAATATTCTTTTTAGTTATTTGCATAACTGCCAAACCAAGGCTAACATTTGACCAAGAGAAAATTTTTCTTTCCAAGACATAACATAGTATAACTGAGTTATGCATTTTTGGGGGTAGAACAGCATTATTTAAAGAACAAATTTATAAAGTTTTACATACAGTCACTTATTTAGCCCTGGACAGTATTTTCAATTGCTGCATTTGAGTCATTACAGCATTCAAAGCCATTTCTGTTGGAGGTTGGTTAATAATTTCTGTCAGTGAATATATTTTGGTTTATTGGGACTGATAAGTAAAGCCAAATTCGACATTACATTTATTGCACTGAAAAATGATGCTGTTACAGAATTAAGAATGTTCCTTCAATAAATAAAGAAAAATAAACCATGAAAGAACAAATAAAATTGTCTCACTACAAAATACAGAAGACCTGACATTATTTAATTCAATGATGCAGATATAAATTTTAGTAAGAAATAAAGCCGAGCAAACAATATGGCACAAGGTAAATAACAAAAATTTCTCCACTGTGTGCAAGTGTTGAAAATACACTAACTCGACAAACAGAATTTTACTTACATGATACTCTGGTGGAATACTGAAGGCAGTATCTCTATCAATTCCTTTCCGCAAAGAAATAGGTTCATTGAGCCGTTCCATCACCAAATGAAAAACTTTCATTTTATCCCTTGGGTGGATCGACTGCTTTCTTACTGGTTTTATTTGTGGCCTCTGAGCCTAAAGAAAAATACTTCTGTTCAATAAATCTTGTCATGAATTTGTTCACAACTTTGATAATATAAGTACTAATATAACTTTTGTCCAAATATTTATTTATCATATCAATAAATTATATCAAGAATGTATTATATGAAAGCTGAGTTTATTATAATTTTTAAAAATAAATGTTCTTGTTGGACATGCTTCTGTATTGGATCAGCATTGTATGCACTTCCAACATCTACTCTGTATGGTAGTCACATTTTATTTCTCCGTGACTGTCTTACACTGCATCAGTAGGGGGAAATGGGCAGGAGGTAGATTCTTGTCCTTATATCCAGAGTAAATGCATAATTTTATGGATATATAACAGGAGTATTATTATTTGTAAAGATTTTAATGTTTGACTTAATGTCAGGTGATATAACTGAGGACACGTAATGCCGTACACTATAGTATAGTGTGCAAATTAAAATTCTGTGATTTCTTTTTCTCGTGTTAATATACACACTGAGTCTTTCCATATCTCATCCTGCCTTGTGTGGTCTTCGAAAATCCTATGATTGTGCTGAATCCTAGATACTATTAAAGATGTCCTAGAATTATAAAATCAAAGAAAATGAACATAAATGATCAGAATCATATCTTGATGGCAAAAGGCAAAAGACAGTTATGGATGTTCCAGATGTCATATTGCAGTATGTGGTAATGTGTATGGAATGTCTTAGGATTCAAGTTTTGCACCCTTGCATTCATAATGTATGTGGATAATATGACTCCATCATAAAAAAAAGAAATTTCACAATGTTAGCTGATGGCAAAATCATTGTGGTCAATAGTAAATCAGTTAGTAACTTTTAGTCTCACATCAACAATATATTGGAGAAAGCTAAGAAAGACTATTTTCACACATTTCAATCGTAAGGACCCAGATAAAGTACTTATTGTGCTTAATGACCAGATAGCAAATTAAAATGTACTTCTCAGAACGTCTTGGTGTTCATGCTGATAGCAAGCTTTATTTGGAACAATACATTCTCTAGACACAAATATGGTTGTCATCAGCAATATCTATGTTACTAAATGGTGAACCCAGGGCATGGACTCAACTGCAGGTAGCTTAACTAACATCTTCCAGGATGAACACTAAACTGATTTTCAATAGTTCATGAAGTTATTCAGCGAGCTTCAAAATTTAAAATGCTATCATAATCTATTACCTAAGGGCTATAATCTTATGTTAAAGGTTAAACACAATAAGTAGGTATTACAGTTAGAAACTGTGAATATGTCTTGAGGCAGCATAACTCACAGAGTACAAATTACCCAGACAATATTCATCCAGTTTCTGAGATTGAGAGTTCATAGTGAGTTCCAATAATCTTTATACACAATTTCAAACATTTCAAAAACTTTTCCCTGATGACACACCACAAAATGATGATAGGAAAAAAGTTTATTGCTACATTTTCACTGTTTATGCAATAAAACTGCAGTATCAGGCATGACATTTTTTTATTACATCTTTACTACTAGCTCTATTCACAACACTTTTTTTCAGACAGCATCCACATATATTACTGGATGTACCTGCAAAATTAAACCATTGTATGACATACATGGGATATGACATTATATTCAAGGAAATTCACTTCTTTAAAGCATAGGGGGTGGGGGTTTACTGGTATGCTCTAAGACTGATTTCCCATTTTAGTAATGGCATTATCTGGAACACAGCATACTTTGGCTGTTTCTATTTGATAATGTGTTATCACTTTATGTTTTTGTGCAACAACTAAAAATAAAAAAATACACTCTAGGACATAAAGAATGATGCACCACTAAGGAATTATTAAAGTGGAACAGATGCTCCAAATGTTCTCAATTGGGGAGAGATCTGGTGACCTTGTTGACCAATGTAGGGTTTGGCAAGCATGAAGACAGCCAGTAGAAACTCTGATCATGTGAAGGTGGGAATTATCTTGCTGAAATGTAAGCCCAGGATGGTTTGCCACAAAGCGTGATGAGCTAGATGTAGAAAATCATCATGTACTGCTGTTCTGTAAGGGTGTTGCTGTAAGAGTCCTGCTATGAAATGAAATGGCACCCCAGATCATCACTCCTGGCTGTTGGGCTGTATGGTGGGTGCCAGTCAGGTAGGTATCCCATCAACATCTGGGGCATCTCCAGACACATCTTTGCTGGTTGTCGGAGCTTAGCTTGAAGCAGAACTCATCACTGAAGACAAATCTGTTTCAGTCAATGAGATTTCAAGCTAAATACATGTCTGGAGAGACCCCAGATAACAGTGGGATACCAACCACCTGACTATCACCCGCCATACAGTCTGACAACCAGGAGTGATGATCTGGAGTGCCATTTCGTTTCATAGCATGACCCCTCTGATAGTCATCTGCAACAACCTCACAGAACAGCAGTACCCTGGTAATATTCTAGGCTCCATTTTATTGCCCCTCATGGTAAATTCTGGGCTCATACTTCAGCAAGATAATACCCACCCACACAAAGTGAGAATTTCTACTCTTGTCTTCATGCTTGCCAAATCCTACCCTGGCCAGCAAAGTTGCCAGATGTCTCCCCAACTGAGAACATTTGGAGCATTGTGGGCAGGTACCTCCCAATCAGCTTGGGTTTCTGATGATCTAATACATCAATTGGACAAAATTTGGCATGATATCCCACTGGAGTACATCCAACAACTATATCAATCATTGCCAAGCAGAATATCTACTTGCATATGGGAAAAAGTTGGACAAACATGTTACTGATTTGTTTGATTTGTGAAGTTTTTTCTCTTGAGTAAATCATCCAGTTTTTCTGAAACTGTATTCATTTGTTTGTCTGTACTGACATCTATTGATTTCTATCCATTGCAGATAAATCCTTCATGTTGCATATTGTTTTTCATTAGGATGTATATAAAAGATATTTTAAAAAAATATTCACAGAACATAAACACATTTCAATGTGTGGGGTACCACTCTGTACCTCCGCTATAATCTTATCGGACAACTTGTTATAATCACTACAAAATTTCAGTACATGTGATCCCAATATATTTTTTCATAAACAATCTTTCTTTCTCATTATGAAACAAAACTAGAAGTTAAGGTGATCTTAACTCTCAGCTGAAGCATTTGGTACTTGTACGAAAGGGAATGACTGCCTCTGTAGCAAAATAGTTAGCATCACACATGTTAGTGCAAAAGGATCCGGCTTTGACTTCCGATAACTCAACAGATTTTTCTGATGTTGGGAGGGTGCACTCAACTCTGTGAGGTCAAATGAGGAGAACCAGCAGTGTTATCAGGATTCATCTACTGGCACTAATGGCTGGAGAGATTGGTGACATGCTGATCTCATGTCCCATAATCATAGATTCCTTCTTGTACTTGATCCCTTCAGTCAGTCAGTCAGTACAGTACAGGCCTAGCCTGTGAGTGTGTTTATGTTTACATATATGTTTACAAAAGGGAGTAAAATATATGGGAGCTAAAATATTCAATTCACAATCTAATAATATCAAAGGCACAAGAAGTAATGTCTCTTGAAAAAAGTGTACAATAGTAACTGCTTAACATTCCATTTCACTCTACAGAAGAATTCTGTTACAGTAACAAATAAAACTTTTTATTTAAAACTCTGATGTTGCTTATAGAACTGGGAATTCCTGCTAACTGTTGCCTTATTTTATTAATTTTTAAGTTTTTGCTTTGTCATGTGTATGTAAGAATAAAATATTTATTGTCACAAGCTTATAAGTACAGGTAATAATTCTGTACAGAACATGTTAATAAAGAAACATAATTCCCACAGAATCATATCAAGGTATGATCCTACTTAATAGCTTCTCCCTGAAATAAACATTTTTATGAGGAGAAAGCTGAAACAGTGGCTTGATAACCAATGTAAGTCTCTTGTTCATATTTATTTACTTATGTGGCACAAGACTTCATTGGTCTATGAAAAAAATATTAAGCACAAGTACAGAAAATATGTTCACCATATTACACTACTGACAAGATTTAAGAAAACTTTAAAGTACATAGTGATATACTCTGAGGCTACTGTGTTCAAGAATTGTAGAAATACCCGACATGCTACACATTAAAAAATCATTTAATATTTCAATGTTTACGAAGCACATGTATTATATGACAAGAGAAATATTTATCAGAGTTTCACTTACTTTAAGTACACTGTTGCACCATATCACTCCAAAAATTAGACATAAATATTTAGTGTTCATTTTGAACTAGTTTTAGGAAGTCAGTTCTTATTTGCACCCATTAATTGTATTTGACCTTATAGACATACACAGCAAATTTCAGTCTCCACATATATCTGAAATGACAGTAAAAGGTGTTTAAAGAAGGAATTATTTAATTAAAAAAAGACTAGCAAAAGAGTGTACATTGTTAAATAAAGTTTCTATAAGCAACATAAAAATCTTTCAAAATGCTTAAACCTGAATTCTTACAGTTACTTACATTCAACTCTTTGTCCCCCAAAGATCATCTGGGGCAATGTTAAGCACAAGCAGACCAGCTGAAAATTGCAACTGTAGTGATAATATTATCTGCAGATTTGCTTAGGTCATGAATTCTCTGTCTTGACTTTGGCATATTGACAACACTATTTGCAGACAAAACATTTTATTGCCAAGGCTTAATATTTGAAACTGGGTAGAAGAGGTAGGGTGGGGGGTGGGTGGGGACAGACTACTATTGAATATTTTTTTAACAACAGACAGCATTTACTTATTATAATGAAAACAACTGCACAAAGTTTTAAATTTTCAGATGATAATTAACTCAACTTTGTGATTTGTCACAGTCTGACCAGACAAAAGTAATGATGAACTGCACAACAAGAAAGCCTGTATTACAAGAATTTGATGAATCTGACTATGGGAAAGTGATTACTAGACATTTATGTGAGGTGACATTTGGTAGAAATGCCTGTTACTATTACAGAGCAAGCATATTCCTCCAAGTCTGCCAATTAAAACCAAAGATAAAGTAGTATTTTGTTTTCAGGAATGGACTGCTCAAAACATTTACCTAATTTGGCTTGGAACTGTGTTAGTGACAGATATAAGATCCACTGTGTAAGTGCAGATGGGATGATCAAAATAATCACTGGGTACTGGTAACATAAGATTATATTTGTAGCAATTATCTTCACAGCATCATTAAACCACTAATTAAAGACATATTCCATATATTTCAGTATCTATTACATGAGAACCATAGCAACAAGAAATATCAGTGTAGTTATAAAACCAGACAGCATCTACCCGAGTAATTTACACATACCACAACTTTCACAATGAAGAAAAAACCAAGGCACTTCTTTAGGATTATTTAATTTCTATGTCCTTATGTAGCAAGTTTTTTAAGTGCCCAGATCCTGCATATCCTGGGCCTGCTGTCAGCATTATCAGCTATGAATGAAGTATCATGGAAATTTATTTGGAACTATATGCAGGCTTATAAAGCTTGGCGTTTGTTGAAAACATAAAACAAGAAAATTTTTGCTTTCAAACTGCATCCATCCTTCAATAAATACAAGGCATATTCAAAAATCAAGGGCCATTTAGTAATCAAATATTTATTTACTTGTTTGTTATAAAAAACTTTATTGATAGTTTTACTTCCCTACAAACCCACAATTGTTTTCACAAAATCATCATTTGTTTACAAGTACTTTTGATAATATCTGATTAGCTTCTTAAAGACCTCTGCATAGAAGTTTTCTACTGGAGGATCGAACCAGTTGACAATGGTGGTCTTAAGTTTCTTGTCATCTTCATGCCATTGTCCTCCATGCCAAGGTTTCACTTGCAAAGAGAGGTAATAGTCAATGGGTGTGAATTTGATGGGTGTCAAGAAGTTGCCAAAACACTGTTCAGATTGATACCCAATATGGGCAACAGTGTGAATGGCAAAAGCTTCCACAGGATTTTGAGAAGAAACTTCAAGAATTTCACAAAGAGAAGAATTTTTCGATGGGCCAAATAGGCAATGCTGATGAGACTCCATTTTGGTTTGGTATGACACATAATTACAAGATTGACAAGAAAGGTAGAAAAGAAGTTACCATCAAAACATCTGGGTGTGAAAAACAGAACTTAACAGTAATGATGACAATCACAGCAAAAGGGAACAAACTTCCCCCTTTTTTAATCTTCAAGAGAGAAACAAGCCCTGAGACTCCAAAAAATGAAAAGCTATTCCCTGATGATGTCATTGTTTGGAATCAAGAGCATGGATGGGTAACTGAAACTCTGATGCTTCACTGGCTCTGACACATGATGGAACTCTGTCCAGGTGGACTTTCCAAGCAACCATTAATGGTTTGTCTTGATACATTTTGTTGTCATCTCACTCATAAAAAAGAAGATCCACAGCCTACCCAGTGACCTTGTTATTATTCCTGGAGGAAATACTTCTGAATTACAACCCCTGGACATAAGTATACATAAACCTTTCAAAGGTTACGTTCAGGAACAGCATGAAAAATGGTTTTGCGAAGCAAATCACAAACTGAGTCTGACAGGAAAAATTAAACGTGTTGTACCCTACATTATTCTGCACTGGCTTTCGGCTGGCTGGAAATGCATTGATGCACCAATGATCATAAAATCATTCAAGAAATGCTGTATTTCAAATACTCTGGATGCCAGTGAAAATGATGTGCTCTGGAATGACACCGAGGATGGCAGGGAAGGAGGAAATGAATCTATTTATGATGTAGATACTTCTGAGGATTCCAGTAATGATGACATTAGTGAATAATGATGAGTAACGCTTGTAATTTACAGTATGTTTCTTTGTATGTCATGTAGGTAATCAAGTTAGGTGTTCTGTTTTAATAATGAAAATGTCACTTATTACCATAATAAGTAACTTAAACATAAATTATTGTTGTTTTTTATAGTTCGTGTATACTTCACTATTGTTTGAAATAAAGTTAGTGCTATAAAAGAAATTTCCACAATACTAAAATATCCTATCTCTCTCTCTCTCTCTCTCTCTCTTTTTTTTTTTTTTTTTTTTTTTTTTTTTTTTTTTTGCTGGGGTGGCCATTACATTCGATGGTGCATTAGATTCATGTAAATACGGTAATCATGTAAGTAGTGATGTATCCAGCATGAGAAAATGCATCAGTCAGAGCACCAATCATCAATCAGATCATAGAATTTTGGTTCACCTGTGGCATAATTTCATTGGTCTGGATCCTGGTCCTGCAAGCCCATCCTTCATCATGCACAACTGTATGCATACTTTTATAGTCTCATCACCATTATATAACCTTCCTTTCACTCATTGCCATAGGCAAATCAACTAACATCTCTCCAGATAAATTTGCGCAGCTTTGGATCCCATTTGCCTTTAATACCTACATTCAAACGACTGCAGAATCAAAGCAATATTTTTGGGGCTTCATAAACAGTCAATACATGGCATTGCATATTTTGTTTTGAATTGTCAACATTTAAATATTTACATTTTGAATGCTCTGTATATATAAAATATACATTAGTTGTTTCCTATTTAATGGATTCCATTGATTGAAATATGGGGGGATGATAAGGAGTTTCATTTAGGAAAGACTGTCAAGTATATGTTACTACATGAGCTATGGGAACGTTTGAATTATATATCTTATTCTGAAAGATATACATCTACATCTATACTCTGCCAACCAACATGAGGTGCTTGGCAGAGGGTACATTCCACTGTATCAGTTTTTAGGGTTTCTTCCTGGTCCTTTCATATATGGAGCACAGGAAGAAAGATTGTTTGAATGCTGGTGTATATGCAGTAATTATTCTAATCTTATTATCATGATTCCTTTGTGACCAATACATAGGGGATTGTAGTATATTCCTAGAAGCATCATTTAATGCCAGTTCTTGAAACTTTGTTAGTAAATTTTTTCTCAGGGTGGTTTACATCTATCTTCGAGAGTTCCTTCATTATCTCTGTGACGCTCTCCCATGGAGCAAACAAACCTGTGACATCCATGCAGACCTTCTCTGTATATGTTCAATATCCCCCGTTAGTCCTATTTGGCATAGGTACCACACACTTGAGAAATATTCTATAACACATCACACAAGTGATTTGTAAGCAATCTCCTTTGTAGACTGATTGTACTTTCCCTGTATTCTACCAATAAACTAATGTTTACCATGGGCTTTACCCATGACTGAACCTATATGTTCATTCCATTTCATATCCCTACAAAGTGTTAAACCCAGGTATTTCTATGAGTTGGCCAATTCCAATAGTGACTCATATTATAATCATAGGACAGTACGATTTATTTATTTATTTTTGTTTCTGAAGTGCACAATTTTACATTTCTGAACGTTTAAAGCAAGTTGCCAATCTCTGCACCACTTTGAAATGTTATCGAGATCTTTCAGATAGTACTATATCACAGATAACTGTATCATCTGCAAAATGTCTGAGGTTATTGTCAATATTGTCTGCAAGATCATTAACATACAACATGAACAACAAGGGTCCCAACACACTTCGCTGGGGCACACCTGAAGTTACTTCTACATCTGGAATCATTCTCCATCAAAGATAACATGCTGTGTCCTCCCTAGCAAAAGATCCTCAATCCAGTCAAAAATGTCACTTCATACCCCATATGACTGTGCAATTGACAATAAGCACAGTGTGGTACTGAGTCAGTGCTTTTCATAAATCAAGACATACTGCTTCTACCTGACTGCCTTGATCCAAAGCTTTCAGTATGTCAAGTGAGCAAAGTGTGAGTTGGGTTTCACATGATTGATGTTTTCAGAATCCATGCTGGTTGGCTCTGAGGTCATTCTGTTCAACATACCTCATTATGTTTGAGCTCAGAATAAGTATCAATTTCAATGATATTGGACGGTAGTTTTGTGGATCACTTCTAGTACCCTTCTTCTTGATGGGTGTGACCTTTGCCTTTTCCCACAAACTGGGCACAGTTTTTTGTTCGAGGGATCTATGACACATTATAGTTACAAGAGGAGCTAACTCAGCAACAAATTCAGTATAGAATCTGACATAGATTCCATTGGGCCCTGGAGTTTTGTTCACTTTTATTGATTTCAACTGTTTATCAACACCACTGACACTAATACTTAATTCATTCATCTTTTCAGTAGTACAAGGAGTAAATTGGGACAATTCTTCTGGGTTTTTGTTTATAAAGGAGCATTTGAAAACAGGATTAAGCATTTCATTTCTTGCTTTGATACCCTCAGTTATAGTTCCTGTCTCATTTGCTAGGGACTTGGCACTAATTTTGATGCCATTAACAGCCTTTACATATAGTCAGAATTTCTTTGGGTCTTGTGAAAGATCATCTGACAATTTTTTGCAATGGTAGTCACTGAAGGCATCACACATTGCGTTCTCGACAGCCAAATGTTTTTCATTCAGCGTCTCTCTATCCATAACACTAAGCTTTGTTTTACACCTATTACATAGTAATCTCTTTTTCTTTAGAAATTTCTTTACAGTGACTGTATACCAGGGAGGTTCCCTCTCATTATGGACTGTTCTACAAGGTACATATCTATCTAAAGCATCATCAACTATTCGTTTAAACTTGAGCCATAATTCCTCTGCATGCTCCTGCCCTGTGTTGAAATTTTCATGTTCCCCACTGAGATATGAGACTATTGATTTTTTTATTTAGTTTACTGAACATATATAGTGTCTGCTTGTTTTAGTTGTCCTTTGTACTTTGGTAATCATTGTTGCCACTACTGCCTCATGGTCACTGATACCAGATTCAATGTGCATGTCCTCAAAAGAAGTCAGGTCTATTTGTTGCCATTAGATCCAGTATATGTCGGTCATAAGTGGGATTCCTAACTATCTGTTCGAGATAGTTCACACGATGTCTTATCAAATCCACTAGTAATAAAACTATAATAATCCCAATTAATTGTTGGATGACTAAAGTCTTCACCAACAATTACAGAATAATTGGAGAACTTAGGTACAAGTGAACTGAAGTTTTCTCTTACATTTTTGGTTACATCAAGAGATGAGTCTGGTGGGTAACAAAAGAATCCAATCATCATTTTATGCTGCCCCTGATACTGATTCTGGCCCATACAATCTCACATGCAGTTTCAATTCTGAATGAAAAGCTTTGTATAAACTAATGAAGAAACTGCCTTATGTGTAACAGGATTCATCCAGTCAGGTGCATCACTTACTGAAATTCATAAGGTCGCGAAGTTATTAGAAGTCAGTAAGTTAACTTCTGGGGGGGTTTCACTGCATTGCTGAGCAGCACGAATGATGTTACAAAAACAAAATGCCTACAGCTTGTCAAGAATTAACAAAATATCTGAGCCTCCTATGTCACACCAATGTACTACTATTTATCATTCCACATTCACATGATTTACCAAGCAGTCCTGTGTAACCAAGGACATTAGTGGTGCATACAAACACTATGAGAAAATATGTAAACTCTTCAAAAAAAAAAGGTATTACAGATATAATTTGCAAGGACCACAGATTTTATAAAACACAGAGTTTACAGCTAAAAGGCCTATGGAAGATATTGTTAGCTAGTTTAGTGCAACACCAAAATGTATTAATGGAATAGTCTTGTTTTTCAGCATAGTCATTATGCAGAAGCTCATGTACCTCCTGTTTTAGAGTAAACTGTTACTGGACTTGATCAGAAAAAATAAAACATGTAATTTGTAAAGGTACAAGAACAACAAATACAAAATTACAATGAAAGGACTGTACCTCACTATAAGAAAAATAAGACAATTCTACTTCATATTCATGAGCAATCACTTAAGGATGGCTTCGCCAAACTAACTGTAGCATACTCTATATCAGGGGTGTACAGACTTGTTAGTAGCATAGGCTGCAAATCCCTCACTGTGATTGTGTAAGGGCTGCAAGTTAAAAAATAACATGGTGTGAGAGAACTTATCATTACAAATTGGGATCCCCCTGCCTGAATGCTTCCTAGACTGGGAACAAAAGAATTAAGTTCCACAATGCCCTGAACTATCCTTTACACAAGGGAATGGAAGATGAGAAAATAAAAATTACGAGAATGAATGGCAAAGGACAGGCTGCCATCAGATCAATGGTACACCGCATGTGGGTTGTGGGCTGCAGTCTGTGCAACCCTGCTCTACATTAATGAACACTGGCTAAACAGTTCAGGTACAGAGTGGTCCATCCTATATGGATACCCACTGATCAATGGTTAGAACAAGCACTGTACAAGGGTATCAATCAATGTTAGAGATGATCTATACATTACATACTCACAAAGGAGTGGTCCAATGCAACATGTCAAAACCTGCCCTGAAATTTTTGATGCAGGAAGAATACACCAAAAGAAACGCAGTCCCAGAATTTTAGCTGCTACACTGCACTGCAAGTATTTTTTTAAAAAAGTGTTTTAAATAATCAAATTTATAGCTTCCAGGTGCATAAGAGTTGCCCGTCCCTACCATAGCTGTAGCAGACACTGTATGTTCAACATGGCAGGCACACGTCTTTGCCTGACAGCACGTAGGTAAACAGATAATATGGCACAACACTATTGTAATTTTGAAAGTGAACTTTAGTTTCTGTGAGTAGTTTCACTGACACAACTGTTCACAGTTACTGTTAACTCAATTTTTCAATTTCATTTAATGTCCTTCATATTTAGCAGTTGCCTCTGCAGTATCGCTAGGTGTTAACATTGGAGATAAAACTGAATTAATTTTTTTTGTGTTTTCTTGGTGTATGCTTGTTAATAGCAACTGTCTTTGTGCAGGTTTCAGAGTTTACCAGTAATGTAAAATCCACTTAATGTTTCCAACTTTGCAAAGATGAATATGATGAACACCAGCATCCAATTGAAATCAGCTACTTCTCCTAAAGACCTACATATGTCTTATTGCTTACTTAATTTCTTGGACATTTATTCAAATGATGTTGATATTTCATCAGAAATTGTGGAAACATTGAAGATCATCATAAATTATGGAAACATTGGAGAAACAGGAAATAGCTATGGCAATTCCATGAATTGTGGGTCAAATGGTGACTGTTGTGCTAATTGCAAGTAAGAAGAACATCATTGATTTCATGGCATTTTTGACCTGGTTAAACAGAATCAGGAAATTATACAGAACAGGAAATCACAAAATTATGAATTTTACTTCAAGTAAATGTGTTGAGTTGTTATCAACATATACATATTATTACATTTTCATAAGAACCATGCAAGAGGAATTGTTATAAAATATTTCACATAAACAAATTAAAAGTCCTGATTGATGGGTCACCTATAACATCATACACTACCTTGATATTCTTTCCTCTGCTAGTCACTTGTGTAACAATTGCATTTGCAACAATTTAGATGTTAATATGAACTGCAACTTACTCAAAAAATTATTGATTTGAGATATTTTTCGTGTGGTGTAAGTGCATAAAATTTGCATGTGTGCACTTTGGACTTTGCACTGTGTGGCACTAGGTTTTCTATATCTGCTTATTTGACAAGTCATGTGCTAGGCAGGAAGGACTGTACAAATTACTATTATAACTGCTTCCATATGCAGGAAACTGAATAACTATAAGATTTATTAAAAATCACTTGCATTGAACCCTGGCAGCTAAATATGGACAGTTTCTTTTCCTTCAGAGTATTCTTCAAAATAGAAAATAAACACAAACTCAGTGAAGTTATTTTGTTGGCTCACACACACTGTGGGGAAGATGCCTTTCTTGGAAGAATGCTATAGCTACCATACAGGGTAACTAAGAATGAATTTATCCTCCAGCAGTGTAGAACAGTGTGTCTAATCACTCACACATACACACATTTCATTTTTGGACAGATTTACATATATTCTGTCCACATGCAGTTACTTGTGTTAGTGTTATTAGTAACTCACATGCACATTTTGACTAGACTTAGTGGCTCAAATTTAAATGTCTCTCATGCAGAGTTTAGGTAGTTTATTAAAACTTTCAAAAGTAAGTTTAAAACTTTCTTTATATTAGCATTTAATTGTGTATTAGAACAGGTTACAAAACTTCAGGGCTCTTGTTCCAAATTATTCTCTGCTTTTGTGTAAATCTTTCTATCAAACCGGGTATGACAAATGTGGTGGTTGCCATAGAAATCTGAAGGAGGGGACATTCTGCGAAGACTGTAGGTTATGGTTTCATTGGGGCAAATGTAGCAGCAAGGAAACAGGGAAGATAAAGAAGCTCTTCCATGGCAATGCAGGTTATGTAGATAGGACAGAAAAATCACTGAACTGGAGGCAAAAATTTGTGCCCTTAAGGCTGAATTAGAAAATGTGAATTTGGAATTATGTAGGCTGAGGGAGGAAAAAGAGATGGGTGCTGGGAAAAGGTAGCAAGCAAAGAGTGAAAAAGGGAAACTGGAAAAACTTTCTATATTCAGTTAGTAAATCAGTCTGGATCACTATCTGAAGTAGTGGAGGAAGGGCTTCATCCAGATGTAGTTGATTGTAGGTTGAAGCAGGATATTAGCTTAAAGAAAAAAGACGGGTAGGAATGAAATCAGATTCAGAAAAGAAGAATTCTGCTTCTGGTAGCAGTCATGGGAGGCATGTAAACCAGCAGCTTCAGGAGTAATTTGGTGCAGCATACCAGGTCACAAGTTTTGTGAAACCAAGTGCTAGCCTTAGCCATGTGACAGAAAATGTAGGTCAGCTACACAGGGACTCTGAGAAGGAAGATCAGGTAATTATAGTTGGGGGAGCAGGAAACAGCCTGGCTATGAATCCAAGATTTAGTATTAGAAGTGAACTGTATAGAATATGAGCAGAAAGTGGGCTCACAAATGTGGGTTTGTGGAGGTCTTTCAGCACCATGATCAGCCCCGGGTAAACACTGCTGTAAGGCATGTTGACACTAAGCTGAACAGGATGCTCCAGACGCTGGCAAAATCTCACATAACTGTTGTTCTAGTTGATGTTATTGGTAGGTGCGGATACACTTCACATACCTGCACCTAAATAGGAAAGGGAAAGATAACTTCTTTATTAGCAGTTACTGCAAGGGGGCCACAGTCACACAAGGGATGATCCCTGTGGTTAATGGGACCACGCAGATAAGTTTTTTACGTTGAAGCCAAAGTCCAGAGAGGCAACAATCAAGAAAAATACTTTTACATCCTCTTGCTGTACAAATGTTGTTGTGTGTTGCTGTGGTCTTCAATCCTGAGACTGGTTTGATGCAGCTCTCCATGCTGCAGATTCAGAAGGATGTAGGTTGCAGTATGTACTGGGAGATGAAGGAGCTTGCACAGGATAGAGTAGCATGGAGAGCTGCATCAAACCAGTCTCAGGACTGAAGACCACAACAACACACAACAACATTTGTACAGCAAGAGGATGTAAAAGTAACACATGCTGTCTGTGTAATAAATGGATCATCAGACCATGATGCAAAATTGATTAACTTACAAAACCTAGCAGGATGCACAGTTCAGAAACCATTAAGTAAGAGTGTAAGGTTACTCATCCCAGTATCTAAAGAGCACTTCGGAGAAAGTTTAAGAAATGTTAATTGGGGAGATGTATATAATGAGCCAAATGCTGATGAGAAATGCAAAATATTTCTTGATAAATTTATATTCCTTTTTGAACGTTGTTGCCCAAAAAAATTACTAAGTGCAACACCAAACAGTTTTCAAAGAAACCTTGGATTACTACAGGTATTAAAGTGTCTTCAGAAAGAAAAAGAGAACTGTGCTGTTTGAGGCTTTCCCGCCACTGCATCTGCTTGATAGGTTCCCAGGAATTACGCCGCATAATATTGTAGAAACCACACAATATTTCAGCGAGACAACTGTCCGCCATCTTCAGGTGCTACTGTCGCGTTGCTGAGAAGCTTGTTAATTTATATGCTGCCTCCCTAGGGCAGCACAGGTGCCAGCGGGGCATAACGTCATCGAAGATCAATCATAGACAGCATCGAATACCAGAGCCCTTTGCTGGAGAAACAGGTCACGGTCTGCTGAAGTGCGCCATGGCGTGGGAAAATGTGGCTGGGAGTGACGGACCCCGTTTACACGCACAATGTGTTGGCACGCGATTTAAGCATCTGCACTAAGGCTTCCCATCTGCATTGATTCGATGCAGTTGCTAATCTGCGGCTGACGATTTCTTAGTGCCACCAAGGCTGGCTTCCAGGCTTTGCTCAGGTGAAACCCCATGTCTCTGTTTATTAGGTCACTGCTTATACGTATTTCGACCGCCTCTTTGATGATGGAGTCCCAGTATGTGGAAGCAAGCGAGAGGATCTTGGTTTCTTCATAATTCATGCCGTGTCCCATGTCAAGGCAGTGTTCAGCAACCACAGATTTCTCTGGCTGACCCAACCTCGTGTGACGTTTATGTTCGTCGCATCTGTCTTTAACTGTACTACATGTCTGGCCAATATGAATTGCCACATTGGCATGGGATATTGTATATTCCTGGTCTCCTCAGGCCGAGGTTGTCTTTAACAGCGTCTTCTACTTAAAATGGAGTGCAAATTACTCAGACTATATTCACTCATTGTTTGATAAAAAGAGTTCTCAGCAATCTCCAACAAACTTTAAACTTAATTTCAAAACTTCAAAGTCACGTACAGAGTTCGAAATGGTTGCTAATTAAAATTGTCATTGAGCTTAATAAATGGTTTAAAGCTAAGTCATTGTCATTAAGCTATGCAGTTCAGAACCAGTGAGAAATTTCCTTTTAGCATGTGTATAATATGTGGAGACTGAAGATTGAAGAGGTTAACTGTGTTAAATTTCTGGAATTACAACTAAATAATACATTCGGTTGGGAAGGGCATACCACAGAATCCCTGAAGTGCCTAAATAGGACTGTACTTGGCATGAGGATGACTTCAGATGTAGGAGATATAAATATAAAAAAAAACTTGCATACTTTGTTCACCTTCATTCTATTATGTCATATGGGATCCTATTCTGGGATAACTCAACAAACCAAGCAAAAGTGTGCAATAAGACTTATTTAAATGATCAGGGTAGTGAGAATTATATTTAAATATTATTATTTTTATGTTATATCCTCTGACTTATCCCACAACCACGAGAATCGTCTTATTTTTTGGTCTACGGAATGAAAATGGAATCTAATCTAATCTTTGATAGAATTACAAAGTCATCAACATACCTCAAAGATTTTATACATCCTTTCTGAACATTAATCTCCTCCCCAAATTTTTCTATGTCTTTCCTTACTGAGAGAACAGTTTGTTAATTAGTGCCTCTAGTGATGCATTGCTAGTCTGTGACAGTTGTAAATTACTCGGTACCAAAGAAGTGTTTCAAAGTTAAATAAATCTTTTATTAATTTATGTAATAAAGCAGACTAATATCTCATGTGTTCCAGTTTAATGTGCCACCCCACTGAGCAATCAAAGAACCCACAGTTGTGGTCAAACAATTGTCACAAAACTGCTCCTAAGGACCTACAGAAAACAGTAGACAGATCAAAGTGGAACTACTTTTTTTCTGTGGGAAACCTGTCTCTCTTGTAGCTATTCCAGAGGAACCACTCTGATATGTTATTAAAGTGCCTTCCAATTTCATTTCCAGATGATGACATTTATCTCCATTGTATGTACCACCATTAGTATAATTCTACTGACATGATGTCTTCTGGATCGGTACATATGGTGGTTATTCACAGTTTCCATGCTGTACGATGGTTCATGAAATTTCCTACATATGTTTTCATGTGACATAAAGTCTCTTTCTCCAATTACATGCCAATTAAAATTTTTCAGCATTTCTGTTACACTTTCACTTCATTCAAACACGTGCACCACCTTCCTTTGAATATGGTTGATGTCCTGCATTTCTCCAACCTTATATGAATGACACACATGTGAGAAGTTGGTATCTCCTTTGTAGACAAACTGCAGTTTCCCAACATTCTATCAATGAACCAAAACCAGACACCTGCTTTAACCACAACTTCATATATTGTTACTTCCTGGTATTTGTACGACATTTAGATTTGTTGCAATTCAGTAATCATTTAATCAAAGACTGCTATATATGCACATTTCATGAGGTTCACAACTTTACACTTCTCTGCATTAACAGATAGTTTACGCGAATATGACCAAGCTCCATAATGTATATGACATGCCAATTTTGGTGTAAAAATTGTATTAGGGCATGTTTTTAAAATACTTATTTCTGTAGCAGGAGTTGCTCATGCAAAAGCGCTCAGAACTAATTTAGTTTGAGTCTTATTGTTGTTGTTGTGGTCTTCAGTACAGAGACTGGTTTGATGCAGCCCTCCATGCTATTCTATCCTGCACAAGCTTCGAGTGTTAATGACGACAGAAAATTTTATTGGCTGACGATGGGCAGATTAAAGGTTCCATGCAATTCCTGGGCAGTATCTCATGAAGTGAGGACATTTTCAGCCATCATTCATATGGGCATATTAATGTTAACCGAGATGTGTTGGTAATGATCCATTGACTGTGTCCATCACTCTTTGTCAATGAAACTAAAGTGCATTTTACACACACCACATTATATTAAAAAACTTAAGACATAACATTTACTCATTGCAGTGCAAAGGAGCCTGTTTACATAAAGTAACAAACTCCTTCAATTAGACAGTTTAGCACCCCCTTGAAGGCTATCAATGCCAAACAAAAAGAACAAAAGAGGTAACTCCTTTGTGAACTCCACTTTTGGGTCCTTATTCACAATAAAAGAATTTGACAATTAGTTGTATCATTCTCTGAATTTTGATAACTTTGGTGGGCATACAAAACTAGTGTCATGTTTTGTGTACTTGCAAGTGAAGTGGTTATTATGTGACCAGTAATTAGTTGAGCCAGACCAACATTATAATGTGCAATTTGGACTACCTCATGGCTGTGTTGGTAGATAATCTTGGGACAAACCACAGGTATACCATCAAACCTTTGAATTAGAGCCGGCCGGTGTGGCCATGCAGTTCTAGGCACTTCAGTCTGGAACCGCGTGACCGCTACGGTTGCAGGTTCGAATCCTGCCTCGGGCATGTATGTTTGTGATGTCCTTAGGTTAGTTAGGTTTAAGTAGTTCTAAGTTCTAGAGGACTGATGACCACAGATGTTAAGTCCCATAGTGTTCAGAGCCATTTTAACCATTTTTTTGAATTAGAAGTATCTCACTGACTGCATAACCAGTATCATTCACGCTACTGGGAAAAGTGGCAAGGGACTGAGATACCTAGCATTGTGGTGGACCAAAATCATGGACCACACGCACAACTAACAGAACAGTTAATAGAGCCTAAGGTCAAGACCAAAAACTGCACAATATGACACACACTGAAGACCTAAATTATGATCAACAACATAACAAAACGAATACCTAGATCTTATACAACCAAGGGCTTGGCTTGTATTGAAACTCAAGTGACTATCCAAAGAAAAGGAAAAGATTCCAACAAATGTAGGGGCCGTAAAAGAACAAGTTGTTAAACACAGTATAAGAAAATGTGTATTCTTTTCAGAAGGTAAAAATTCTGAAAATAATCGTATTAAAAAATAATCACAAATCTGAAAAAGTAGAAGGTGCTCACACCTGTACAGCGGGCAGAGGCAGTGCAAAACATGTTGTCATTAATATAGCATGTGGTGAGGCAAGTCACAGCCACAGTAAGAGAAACCTCCTGTGTTTTCTGGATCCGAGCTATTCCCATTAGTAAATGTGCATTCCATCAGAAACGTTACGGAAGACTCAGAAGAATGCCACTTGTACTTGTTGCTACCAGGATACACTGCACAAAAAAGGAAAGGCATTTTCAAAAATATATAACCAGACAGTCAATTTTATTGTCAGTTGGCATGAACAACAATGAAAATGTTTTAAAAACAAAGATTAATTGCCAATAATCATAAAATTTACTAATACTCACTCTTCACAATGCAGTGGTCACATTCAATGCAGAGGTGTCTCTGGTCTCGAAATAGCATGAGAAGGCCTCATTCATTGAATTTTGGACCCACAAAGGACCTCACTGTATCCGTTTGGACAGGTTCTGAATTTTTTATCTGATTTTTTGAGCAAATAAAAAGTTCGCTCTTAAAACTCTCAGAGCACAAATTCCTTGAATAGTTGAGCAACCTTGCTCCCCACACAGAGGTCTCACGAAATTACCACGAAGAGAAAAATCAGTGAAATTAGACCTTTTAATGAGGCTTATCCACCAGCGTTCTTCCACACATCATTAACAAATTGGGCATGGGAGGAAGGAAGTTAGGTTTTAATGTCCCATTGACGATGAGGTCATTACTGATGGAACGTGAGCACCGATGTGAAAGAATAGGAGAGAAAACAGCTAAGTCATTTTTGAAGGAACCACCTTGGCATTTGCTTTATGCGATTCAGGGAAAGCATGAAAACTTAAATATGTACAGCAGGATAGGTTTTTTTAACCACCATCCTCCTGTATGCAAGTCCAGAGCCTCTGGATAACCTCACTCCGTAAAGAAGTCCAGAGGTGAAATTATACTGATACCTGCAGTAACATTCCCCCCGTCCCAACACACACAGTAAGATGGCTTGTGGATTACAGATTTGAATGTTGCTGTAGAAATAAACAGAAAGAACATTAATTATATTATAAAACAGGAAAAAATTAGTTACATTAATAGCTTTCTGACAGACAAAGGAATGTATATAATCCATTGAAGGGTCATTGAATGTTTATTTGTGTACGCATGATTAGCAAACAGTCAGGGAAAATACCCACAATCCATTTTTATTGTGGCTCCTCGCGGTATATGATGAGAAAGGAATATAGCTCTAGATTTTAGGATATTTCTGGAAAAATATGTAAAATCCAATACTTACTTAGAGCTCCCTGCATTCTGGACTGTTTATTGTTCTTGGTTTATTTTAGCGTCAGTCATCTACCAGGGATCACCTGAAGAATGCAATATGTAGGCCCCACACCATCAGAAATGGCACGGAAATATGTGACCCTTACTGCCTGGATGACTGGGACGCGTGTAAACTTGGAAATGAGCGCTAAAATAAAATCCACTTGCTACCATAATTTTATACAATTTTCATCTTGTTCCAGATAATTCATAATACGGTGTACTGTACTTATTTCGTGCACAAAACAATCTACATCAAATTTTGTGTAACTGTTATGAGCGGGATTTGTCGAATTACGCCATCATTAAATGTACAAATATTGCATTTAGCTTCCCCTCATACTGAACACACTGCACAAGATCTTGTTTCATGGATAATGTCTTTTGGCTTTATTTAAAGGCGTTATCCTTGAGTAGGGTGATCCAAACCAATTTTGCACACAAATGATGGATCATTCGTGGATTGCATACCTCCCTTACTTCCGCCCTCACACATACGTTAGTTGTCATTCCTTTGGTTCTTATGACCTTTAAAAATAAGCCTAAATCTAGTGCGTGTGGAAACGGACTGTTTTCGATAGTGACTATTTTAATTCTGTATGCAAATTTTTCACCAGGGCTGCGTCTGGTGGGCGTCCCTCTCAGCTTAGCGCCCCAAGTGCCCGGTTGCGTCGCTTGGGCCTTAACCAGTGATCTAGGAGATCAGCGATACATTAGTGGTACACGTAACAGTGGACTTTTACTCCTTTTTGGACAACAATGAATTTCTAACATAGTGTTATGCTTATTCAAGGATTGTTGAACATCCGGTCTTAATTTCTTTGTTAGTATGAGGGACAGTCAAATGAAAATGAGATATATGGAAAAAAGTAACTAAATTGTTTATTATTTCAAAAGTATTTGCCGTAACAGTTAATACATTTATCTCTCTGTGGGACAAGGTCAGTCAATGGCTTCATGGCAAAACGTTTGCGGCTGCCTACGAAACCATTATTTCACCCAGGCCCGCACCTCTTCGTCCGAAGCAAGGAAATCGACGGTCACGAATGTCTTCCTTCAGGGCACCAAAAATACGGAAATCCTATGGAGAGAGATTGGGGGTGTACAGAGGACGTGTAAGAGCTTCCCAGCGAAACTTCTGCAGTGTAGTCGAAATAACCTTGGCAATATGTGGGCGGCTCCAACGAGCAAAGTCTCCTACCACACCCGCTTACAGGGTAAACTCACATCACCACCACCACCACCACGCTGGGATGTCTCTCTGTGTCAGATCTTGCTACTCAACAGTATTTTTTAGAGGATATGGACGAAAGCCTCACACTCGTGAACATTGAAACGAACGTTATCGAACACCACTCTGCGCAAAGCCTTCTCGAGGATCGGCCCGATCGTGTCTCGCACACACGCTTGCCACGCCACGATCAGTCACACACACCTGCATCAGACTTCCCTGTGAAACCGCGCGGTTCTGCCTCGCACACTCGCCTGCCACGGCCCGACTGGTCGCGGGCACCTGCTTACACCGACGCCCGCCGACCACCACAACCCTTAACATACTCCCGGCGCAAATTATGTCACACAGAAAATATTACGACGCACCACATGTGCGACGGTGCACCAACAGACAATATTTAGGTGATTTTTGTTACAATAAAAAACACAATCTGCCGAGAATGTTGTGGCACTGGTCCGTAATAAATTACAGCAGACCAAAGTGGAACAAAAAATGCAAATAAAACTACTGTGCCGGTTTATTATACCTAACATGTGGTTTAATAAAACATAATTACATCGAACGTATTCTTGTACAAAAAAGTTGACAGTTTAGTGGGGGTACTCTTGACAACGTCAGGTCTTTAGCAAATGTTTGTAAAAGAAAACTGTATAGTAAATATATGAGAAGCGGTCAGAATTGGCAGAAAAGTATCCTTTCACCAGGATAAAGCATCTACTCACACGAGTGCTTTCACAACGAAAAAACTGGGAGGCTCTTAGTATCAGCAAATGAAATATCCACCACCCCCTTGTACAACATCTGGCACGCCCTGACTTTCATCTGTTCGCAATCGCACATGCATAGAAATATTTGGCTGCAAAACATTTGGCGACCACTTAAAGAGTTACGGCAACGGTAGATGAGTATTTTGTATACATTCCGGGAAGGGAAGAGAAACTACGGACAAAATACATTAACCTGAAAGGAGACGTGTCGAAAGATAAGTGGTATTTGACCAACAAAACGCTGTCAAACAGAGAAACTATTTCCTTATCTCAGGAATGTAAATTGCTACCACTCATCAGCTCATTGGCTACAAATGTAGCGATTACTTGACACAGAAAAGTGATGCTCTTTTATCTAGCAGACAGTGGAGAGCAGAATGCAGCATTTCACATGTTGCATTTCGCAGCATGGAAATGTTTCGCCTTCGTATATCAGCATCTATCTAGCACCCCGTGCCTGTCTCAGTTAAGGATGCATTTCGCAGCATGGAAATGTTTCGCCTTCGTATATCAGCATCTATCTAGCACCCCGTGCCTGTCTCAGTTAAGGATGTGGGGATGTAACACATTAGGGTTACAATCATTTTGGCAAAAGGAAGACTGTCCTCTTTTTATCTAATTTTGGTTGTGTACCGCACACATCAGGAAATTTCGTAAAGTGTCTGACGTTTTAAACTTTACGAATTTATAATTTAAAATATTTTGTACGATTTTTTTAAATTTTTGCCCTATTAGGAACAAGTGCTTCTGATTATTTTATCGATGACAAATAATTTCAGTCTCAAATGGGAATGGTGTTATAGCCCAGACTCTTTAGGCACGAGAGAAACGTTTACAAGCGGCACATTGTTAACACAGACCCAGTTCATTGTTGATGGGTTGTGATAGGTACCAGAATCCTCGTACGCATTGGAGAGTTTCATTTTTTGTACGAGGTACGAGCAGCGTTGCCAATGCCAATATTCCTAATTCCCCAAATTTGGGAAGAAAAATTTCCCGATTCCCCGCAAATTCCCCACTTAATAGAATATTTGATTGTTCTCTGGTACTCATTTCGACTACATTATTGATTACATTATTTCATTTTTAATAGAATATTTGAGTGTTTTCTGGTACTCGTTTTGACTACATTATTCATTACATTATTTCATGTTCATAATATGCTTTTATTTCTCATTAATTTAAGTACTTACAAGAGAAACTACAAATTCAAGTAATTCGAAAGGACATAGAAACGTTTTTTACGTGGTGTGAGGCCAGTGGCATCTTGATTAAGTAAGCTCTCACTATAGTCGAAAAGTCGCTTCAAGTAGCTCACTGTTTTGAAAATTACATTGCGAAAAATGAACATGTTGTAGAAATAAATCTATAACAACTCTGGAAAATTGTTTCTGAATGTTATAAAAAGTGAAAAGATGCTTGCGACTTCTAGTATCTTCTTGTGTGAGGATCATTTCCATATAGCCTAAGCCCATATAAGTCAGCATATCATATATAGTATTCTATTAGTTCCCAATGGAGAACATTTAGAAATGTCATTTAATATTTGATTATTGACGGGAGTTAGGGGCTAGGTTTACACTGGCAACGTAACTGTTGTCGATTTGATACGACCAAAAAAAAAAAAAAAAAAAAAAACAGCTCTATCGAGAGCACTTGATGAATATGCAGTGTATACATCGCCGGAAGTATCAGTTTGCACTGCGACAAAACTTGCATAATTTGCTTGATATAATTTACAGGTATAATTTTTTATATACATTTTACCGAAATAACACTTCCCGATATGTCACGGCAATGGTTAATGTCTCAAAAGCGTAGTCTCTAGAGCCCTTAGAGTACCGATATACAACAGCTGAAATTTACGAAAGTCTAAATAATGCTTTTGAGAAACAAATGTGTGAAATACGTAGACTAAATGCGCTATTGTCGCTTAGAGTGACTTTTGAGTACTGTTTGCAGCTTGTAGGCAGCATTCGGTCGTGCCGGTGCGTATGAGAATTTTATGACGTTAACACGAGAATCACGCGCTCTCGGTATCACAATCCTGATTGTTGAGCAGTTGGAGTCAGTGTGATGCGAATGGTAAGTAAAATGTTGTCATGTTTCTCCCTATTCACTATTGTTTTCTGTAAGCGAAGTAGTGTGGGTGGAGATAACCATCAAAAGTGGATGAAACGTGCTAATGGGATGATCTCTTAGACCACATGCGTCAGGAGCTGTAGTGTATGACAGCTTACAGAACATCACAAATATGTCTCCTGATCATGTTATCGTACTATGGGGAGATTTCAACTTGCCAGATACTAAATGGGAGAATCGTGCCATTAAATCTGTTGTGTAAGATTGTTCTGAGTTTGTTGTCCGAAAATTACTTCCGAAAATTATTTACTTATTACTGGTACATAAACAAAAGCTGAATAAAGTCGAAATGAGAGTAAGGAGAGCTACGCAAGAAGTAGTTAGTGAATTCGGTAGTAAGATTTTGCAAACGATCTGAATAAAAGTCCTAATAAGATTTTGTCTTACGTAAAGTCAGCAAATGGATCGAAATCTCTGCTCTGTGGTCATACTGGCATCGACGCTGGTGACAGAGAAGGCCGAATTACTGAATTCGGTCTTCCGAAGTTGTTTTAGCAGAGAAGATCATAATACAATTCCTTCTTTCTGGCATTGCACAAACACCGAAATGGCGAAATATGAATGTAAGCGACCGCAGGACAGTGAATCGACTAAAACTGCTCAGCTATAATTGTAGCTGGAACGGATTATGTAGTTGTGGGATCTACAGACATTATGCGAAAGAGCTTGCTCCCCTTCTAGCAGTATTTTTTCGTAGATTGCCGAGCCAACGAAAGGTACCTAGTGATTCGAAAAAAAGCGCAGATCACCCATATTTTTAAGAAGTGTTGTCAGGCAGAGGCCATAGTTATATGCCTACACTGCCGACGACAATATGTTGTAGGATTATGAAACATGTTTTGTGCTCGAGCATTATGACGTTTTTGGAGAACCAAAATCTCCACTATAAAAATCAACATACAATTCGCAAATGGAGATCTTGTGAAATTCACCTCGACCTGTTCGTTCATGAGATCCAAAGCGCCGTAGATAAAGAAGCTCAAATTGATATGTTGCTTGACTTCCGGAAGGCATACATTCGCGCTCTAGTTAAAATGTATAATACATTCTAAGATAAAAAAGAAAAAAGGCGCACCACGAAGTAATTATTCGAATGGGACGGAAATAGATATGATGTACATGTACAGACAAACAAAGGATCATAGTTTGAGAAAAATTGGATGATTTATTCGAGAGAAAGAGCGTCACGAATCGAGCACTTTGGTCTAACTGTGGCCCTTACACAAACAGTTTCTCTTCTCGGCACTGACTGACAGAGTTGTTGGATGTCCTCCAGAAGGATACCGTGCCAAATTCTATCCAACTGGCGCTTTAGATCGTCAAAACTCCCGAGCTAGTTGTAGGGACCTGCCCATAATGCTTCAAACATTCTCAATTGGGCAGATATTTGGCGATCTTGCTGGCCAAGGCAGGCTGTGGCAAGCAGGAAGACAGGCAGCAGAAACTCTCACCTCGTGTGAGCAGGCATTAATCTTGCTGAAATGTAATCCCAAGACTTGCCATGAAGGGCAAGAAAACGGGGTGTATAATATCGTCGACGTACCGCTGTGCCGTTAAGGGTGCCAAGGATAACAAACAAAGTGGTCCTGCCGAGAAAAGAAATCGCACCCCAGACCATCACTCCTGGTTATCGGGTCTTATGGCGGGCGAAAGTCAGGGTGGTACTGCACAACTGTCCAGGACGCCTCTAGAACGTCTTCATTGGTCATCGGGGCTCAGTTCCATGCAGAATTCATCACTGAAGACATTTCTATTCTAGTCAACGAGATTCCAGGCCGAAGGCGTGTCTGGAGGCGCCCCAGACAGCGGTGGGATACCAACCTGACTGTCACCCACCATATGGCCCAAAAGCCACTAATGATGGTTTGGGGTGCCATTTCATTTCATGGCTTTGGTTATCATACCCGGCACCCTTACAACACAGCGGTACGTCGAAGATATTCTGCGCCTTGTTTTGTTGCCCTTCATGGCAACCCATCCTGAGCTTACATTTCAGCAAGATACTGCCCGCCCGCACACGGCGAGAGTTTCTACTGATTGCCTTCGTGCTTGCCAAACCCCATCTTGACCAGCAATGTCGCCGAATCTCTCCCCAGTTGCGAACGTTTTGGGGCATTACGTGCAGGACTCTACAACCATCTTTGGATTTTGACGGTCTAATGCGCCACTTCGGAAGAATTTGCCATGATATTCCTCAGGGGGACATTCAACAACTCTATCAATGCCAAACTCAATAACTGCTTGCGCAAGGACCACAGGCGGACCAACGCGTTATTGACCTGCTCAATTTGTGAAGTTCTTTCTTTTGAATAAATCATCCAATTTTTCTGAAACTGTAAACAGTTGTTTGTACATATAAAGTGCTCCTACCAATTTCCATCCTATTCGGACAATTCCTTCGTGTTTCGTCGTTGTTTTTTTGTGTATAAACGAGCTTATCAAGTTTCGGATCAGATTTGTGACTGAATTCAAGACTTCGTTGTTGACAGAACTTTACAGTTGTTCTTAACTGGATGAAATCGACAGATGTACAGGTAATTTCGGGTGTACCCCAAAGGCAGGCCCGGATCTAGAGAGGGCGGGGGGCAAACCGGGTTATCTGCCCCAGGCGGCAGTTTCAGGGGGCGCCAGTTTCATAATCTTGAAGAAAGAAACCCTTGTTTCACAAAGCGCCTAGCATCTAGCGCACGTTGGTTGATCGATTATTCATACGATTTCGAAACACAGCCCTGTTGGTTCTTGAACATTTTTTAACACATTCTAAGCTGATTTCTGAACAAATCAGAAACTGATCTTTGAGTGCATACATAGTATAGGCCTACGTGATGTCAGTGCCAGAGGAATCGCTGCCGCTACTAGAAATAAAAAAAAATCTTTCCCGCAGGCAAAAGGAGACTGGGCTATACGAGCTGAGCCGAATAACCCGAACGGGTGAATGTCAATCGCTGTTTGTTTGTGTGGTTGACTGGGTGTGCGCACGATAAGCGTTATAGTCCTTAGAAATATCCATAGATACAGACTAGCAGAGTGGAAATAAACGACTAACAGGAATAAGGGGTAAGAAACATTAATATTTAATCTTCGCTGTATCCAAGAAAATGAAATTTTGACAGAAAGTTTTTGCCAGGTCGCTACATACTAAGGGCCAGTTGTACAGTCCCGGTTAGCAGCCGCTTAAGTTCTGTTCTCGGAGTAGCGCGGAGAACACGTTTTACGAACACGTAACAATCCCTAACCGGAAAATAAATGCGGGATAACGAAACTGGTGATTCTGACAATATTAGTGAAGTTAACTGGAGAATAAGTATTGACAACGACAGTAACAGTTACAGAATTGGTGATGACAATATTGTTTGTTAGAACGAGGAAGGAGAAGAAATGGGACATCACACAATTTACAGGGAAGAATATGACGATTCCAAATTTATATAAAAATTCCGTACTACTACTTTTTGATCTCGTGCTTGAGAAACTGGAGCTTATGAATGAAATGTGAATCTATTTCCTAACATAAAACTTCAGTCTGTAATAGGCCTAATTATAGCAAGATTAGAGCGAAAAAAATGCTGGGACTTAAGGACTGAAGAACTGTATACTGTCAAGCTTGTGTCTTGTCTTTACTGGTTTTATGTTCCCTCCGTTTAATTTTATGTCATATGTAAAACCGCCCAACTTGGAGCAGAAGAGATACCACAGGACATTTTAATTTCCACTGTGCTGAAGGTAGGTTTGATGGCTTCCATTACAAAACATACGCGTTTCAATTTCACAGAGCAAAATGCATTGACGTACGACAGAAGAAAGCTCAGTGAAGAGGCGTGGCACTGCACTTTGGCACACTTAAGGCCAAATAACATATCTTACATTTCCTGAGATAAATATGTTTCATACATCAAACTCTTCGGAAATGCGTTAGAAAATGAACACGTTTTTGAAAGCCAAATTGCTGTAAATTTTTGACGTTGTATCTCAAACGCTTGAGGTTCGGAAATATCGTAGATTCGGGGCTGCCCAAAGGGAGAGTTCGAGGGTCGCTACAATTTACAGATCATGTTAATGAGGGTATTCGTGGACGACACTGTCTTCCATGAGAAGGTTACAACGCCATAAAACTGAAGCGAAATCCAGGAAAACCTGCAGAGGATCGACAGTTGCTGGATGAACTAGAAGCTGATCCTGAACACAAATGAATGCAACATATTGCGCCTAAATAGACGAAGAGACTCTTCACTGTTCGATTTCTTTATCGGTGAAGAAATACTAGGGGCAGTAAATGTCGTAAAATACTTAGGAGTAACTGTTCAAGGCGACCTAAAGTGGAAAGAACACTTGAAACTTATTTTAGGAACAGCAGCTGTCAGGCTGAGATTCGTTGGAAGGAATTTTATGGAAATTTAATTCATCCACGAAAGGAGAGACTTAAAAAACACTCGATCGGCCTGTTATCGATAACTGTTCATCAGTCTGGGACTCTTACCAAATAGTATTAATAGACGAGCCAGCGCAGAGAAGGACTTTTCGTTACGGGCTGGTTTACTGGGAGCAACAGTGGTTTATGGAGATACTCAACAAAACAGACGTTAGAAGAGAGGTGATGCGTGTATCACGGAAATGTTTACTGCTACAATTTCGCAAGCTTTCGTTTCAAGAAGGGCAGGGCAACAGATTGTAAGGGACAATCAAAAGAAAATCTAACTAAAGCTCTGTACAAAGGAAAGTATGACAATCCTTTTCCCCTGCGTTTGCTGCCGTCCGCAGCTTAGAATTGGCTGAAACCGCCTCACGTGACATTAGCAGCCATCGTGGGCCCAAGCGTTACGTGTCAAGCATAGGAAGAAAACAGCCATAAGAATAATAACCAAAAATGCCAGTCGAGCTTATTGTTAAGAACTGTTCAGAACACTGGGGATTTTAACTGCCCCATGTGAATACATTTACCAGTCAGTTGTATACATCAAATAGCTCCGTCCATGACCATGCAACAAGAGGTAGACTCAACTTACATTTACCAAGAAAAAATAAACATAAAACTCAAAACAGCTTTTTCTACCAAGGAATAAAACTGTACAATAAATTACCAAAAGAGATTAAAGAAATTGCAAAAATACACTTACTTAAAAACGGCAGCTAAAAACTACCTGTTATGCAACACATTTTATACATTGAAGGATTACTTAGCTAAAACAGAGGAGGGGTTTGATAAAAAAATGTTATACAAATAAATAATAATAATAATAATAATAATGATTATAAAATATCCAACATTCCACATAACACCTTAACTTTAACTTTTCTCCCTTCTTTTTTCCTTTCTAGAAATATTTACCCCTAAGTTATGCATAGCACAATATTAACACCTCTTCCTCTTTCTGAGCTCAACATCTCACTCATTATGGAGGGATGCTGACTCAGTTGTTCAGGATAGCAAAAGGGAAGTTGTGGTACAGAAAATGGCCCAGAGATCACCAGTGCATGTGTGTGTGTGTGTGTGTGTGTGTGTGTGTGTGTGTAGTGAGTGAAGTGTTATGAAACAATGCGTGCATAGTGTGTGCAGTGACAGATAGTGAGATATAAGTGAACAATGTGGTATTACATTATTTAGTAAGTTATTTGTAAAAAATGTATTGTGTACCAGGAGTAAATCTAATGATTGTCTCTAACTAGCAGTCTGTAAACATATGTGTATGTGAATTAGCTTATTTTAAATTGATCTAAATTTGTAAGTACTTTGACATGTCCTATATTCTTGTAAAAAGATATCTACAGATGATTAAAGCTATTGCTACTACTACTACTACTACTACTACTAGCACTAATGTCTGTCGCAGACTGGGCCGATCTGAGCGGCCGAGGGAAGGTGGTCTGATGGGTAGTGTACCCCTGTGTTCAAAGGATTCTGATGTGATCCCTGCCTTTTGTCTGATGATAGTGGTATCGAAGTGATGGGTTTAAGTGTCGTGATTTTGTGCATGTGTTTTGCTTCTGACTGTGTGTGTGTTATGATGTCTTTGGCTTATATGATGTGTTTAAGTGTGTACATTGTAATTCCTGGTAGTTGTCATGATGGGGAATTTAGTTCTGGGGTCAGGTGGATTTTGTACCAGATTTCTGATGAACAAGTGGTTGGAGTCTGAGGTTTGATGAAAAAATTTAATAGACTTCTTTTGGATGATTTCAGGGATTTTTTGTATTCTGTGTGTTGTGTATATGTCTTTGTTTGATTGGTACCAGCTAGCATCTGCAGCAATTCTGAAGTATTTGTTCTGGACTCTCTGTACTTTTGCAACGTTGGTGTCTGCGGCCATTGACCAGATTTCGGAGCCGTAGGTGATTGCTGGTTCAATGATGGTTCTGAAAATTTTCTTTTTGGCTTTCATGTCAATTCTATTGCCTTTTATGATTGGGTAAAGTCTGAAGATCCTACCTGTGGCCTTGTTGCATATGTCTGTAACATGGTCACGAAATGTCAGTCTTTTGTCCAGTTTGATGCCGAGATATTTTACTGAGTCTGCCCATGGTAGGTTTTTGTCATTGAATCTGATGTGGAGATTGGGTGGATTTATTTTGTAAGTAAAAAGTATGGCCTGAGTCTTCTCAGCATTGATTGTGATTTTCCATTTGTTTGCCCATTGCTGGATGGTTTACAGATGCTGCTCTATTTTTCTGACTTTGTACTGGAGATTTGAACTGCTGCGGTATCATCTGCAAATAGGGATAGTTGTCCTCCTAGCTGTTTGGGGATATCGTCTGTATATATTGAATAGAGAATTGGCCCCAGGACTGATCCTTGTGGCACCCCAGCCTCTAATGGTCTGGTGTTGCTAGACGCTCCTGCGACATGAACATAGAACGTCCTGTTGCGGAGGAATGATGCTATTGTGTGGATGAGGTGAGCTGGGCAGTTGTATTGATGAAGTTTGAAGATGAGGCCATAGTGCCATACTCTGTCGAATGGCTTTTCTATGTCAAGCAGGACCGCTCCAGTGCTGTGTCTTATGTTTATGGCTTGACATATATGTTCGACAAGTATGTTCACCTGATGGATTGTGCTATGTTGTTCGCGGAATCCGAATTGTTCGGCGATGATTATACTGTTGTCCTTGAGGAATTTTTTTAGTTCTGCTTGGATTAGTTTTTCTAATATCTTTCCTAAGAAGTTTAACAGTGAGATTGGCCTGTGATTTTGCGGAAATAGTAGGTCCTTGTTTGGTTTGGGAAGTGTGATTATGCGAGCCTGCTTCCATGGTTTCGGAAAGTAGTGAAGTCTCAAACAGGCATTGTATATGGAAGTCATTAAGTTGATTGTTGCTGGAGGTAAGTGATGTAATAGTTGCGGTTGTATGGAGTCTGGGCCTGCTGCTTTCTTGTGATGTATGTTCTTGATGTGGTGGCATATGATTTCTGGTTGTACTGGATTGAAGGATGTTCTGATCGGGGTGCCTAGGATGCGGTTCACCCTCCTGAGTACCATTTCCTGGTGGTCATCGCTTTCGTCGTCCACAGCTTCTGGTGCCTGGAATTGCCTTTCTAGGGGGTTCGCCAGTGCTTCCGCTCGATCTGTGGAGTTATAGACTAACCCACGTTCCCCATGAAGGGGCTGTATTGATGTTTCATTCAGTTTTCGCGTTTTGAGAATTTTCCAAAATTTTTCCTCATTTCTTCCTGCTTCACTTAGGGTTGCCTCCCATGCCTCATTGCTGTATTTTTGAAGTTCCATTTTAACCCTTCTGGCTAATTTCTCGGTTTTACGGCGATCGGCTGGGTCTCTGTAGTTTTGCCACCTCTTCCTGATGTCTCTTTTTTCTGCTATTAGTTTGCGAATGTATGGTGGTAGTGTGTCTCTTCCTGTTGTGTGCGTTATCGCTGTTGTGGATTTATTATTGTGGTGATTTCTTCTATTGCTCTATTGATTTGGGCTTTTGATTGAAGGGGTGGGGGGGGGGTAGTTCTGGGGTGTTTGCTTCGAGTAGTTGTACTTAATCCAGTTTGTGGTGTGTTCGTTAATGGTGCGATTGTCGTGAAAGTTTGCCAGACTCCCGTTTATTTCGAGTACTAACAGGTTGTGGTCCGACTCCAAGTCATTGACCACTTCGGTTGTTGTGTCCCACGTTAGATTTTTTGATAGGAAGATATCCAGAATATCTGGGCGGCTTCTTGAATCGTGATGGTAATGTGTTGGCCTGTCTGGAGCTATGATCGAAATGTTTGTGTTGTTGTCCAGGAATCTGCGCAGCGTCCTGCCATTGGTGTTGGTGGCATTGCAGTTCCAGGATCTGTGTTTCGCATTAAGGTCGCCACCGATCAGAACATATTGGTGTAATTGGTTTAGAAGTTCCAGATCTTGTTCTGCCATGCTCCTTCCAGCTGGTGGGTTGTAGGCAGCAGCTATGGTGATGGTTTTGTTGAGGATGCTTGTTTCTATTACTGTTGTCTCGATCCGAGTGAGATGAGGTGAGGTGATTGGTCTGTGAACTATTTTGTTTTTGACCAGGATGGCTGTTCGTCCACCTGGTCTGTTAGGTCTGTCGTTTCTATGTACTTTATAATTTCTGATTTTGAAGTTTTGTTTGGGATGAAGGTGTGTTTCTGTGATGAGCGCAATGTCTATCGTGTGCTCATCTAGGAATTCTGCTAAGGTGTTCTTCTGAGTTATTATGCCATTGGCATTCCAATCCATAATGTTCAGTGATCTATTTGCCGCAGAGAAAGCTAACTGCAGCTTGAAATAGTATTGTGATCTTTGTAAAGGTGTCTGGTGCTTGCCTTAGCTGCTCTGCGGTTGTTCTAATTGTGTTAATGATTTTTGGAATGTCAAATTGTGTGACAAATCCTAGGAGTTCTCCTATGTCCGCACCTATCCCTGTTGTTGGTTGTGGGGATGATGCTGAGGTGTTCGCGCTGTTTTCTGTTGTGGGCGCCGTTGGAGTTTGTGCCCATCCTCTCGTTTTACGTAGTGCTCAGAAGTTGGTGGGATTCAGCTGTTGAAACTTCCTGGTAGATTAAAACTGTGTGCCGGACCGAGACTCGAACTCGGGACCTTTGCCTTTCGCGGGCAAGTGCTCTACCAACTGAGCTACCCAAGCACGACTTACGCCCCGTCCTCACAGCTTTACTTCTGCCAGTACCTCGTCTCCTACCTTCCAACCGGGGCGTGAGTCGTGCTTGGGTAGCTCAGTTGGTAGAGCTTTTGCCCGCGAAAGGCAAAGGTCCCGAGTTCGAGTCACGGTCCGGCACACAGTTTTAATCTGCCAGAAAGTTTCATATCAGCGCACACTCCGCTGCAGAGTGAAAATCTCATTCTGGAAACATCCCCCAGCCTGTGGCTAAGCCATGTCTCCGCAATATCCTTTCTTTCAGGAGTGCTAGTTCTGCATGTTTCGCAGGAGAGCTTCTGTTAAGTTTGGAAGGTAGGAGCCGAGGTACTGGAAGAAGTAAAGCTGTGAGGACGGGGCGTGAGTCGTGCTTGGGTAGCTCAGTTGGTAGAGCACTTGCCTGGGAAGGCAAAGGTCCTGAGTTCGAGTCTCGGTCCGGCACACAGTTTTAACCTGCCAGGAAGTTTCATATCAGCGCACACTCCGCTGCAGAGTGAAAATCTCATTCTGGATTCAGCTGTTGTTTGTTTCTTTCTTCCTCCAGCCTATCCTGTGCTCGGGTTTTCGCTTTCCTTTTTTCTTGTTGTGTCTGTAAGAGTTTCAGATATACTGGGCATTTTTTGATTCTGCTCGTGTGTTCTCCTTTGCAGTGATAACATGTCGGTTTCGTTTCGGGTTTCTTTTGGCAGTCGGCAGTTTTGTGCTGCTGCCCACATTTTACGCAGTTTGGACGAAGGGTGCAGTTGCGCAATCCGTGTCCATACCCCTGACAGTTGTGACATTGGGTTAGCCCCTGTGGGCTTCTGTAGGTTTCGACTGTCACCTGCATGTGGAACGTAGCCTTTAGATCGTATATTCACTTTGCCTCTTCAGTATTCTCGAGTGTGACCTGGAAGTGGCGTAGCGTTACTTTTTTCTGAGTATTTTCATCAATTGATGTCATGTGTGCGACTTTAATGACTGGTAAGTTGTGGTCTAGGAGGACCTCTTGGATGACTTTGGGGTCCATGTTTGGTAACAGTCGTTTAATTACTACCTTCAATGGTTTGAAGACGTGCATGTCATGACTGTAGTATTGTACGTTGTTTTCTTTCAGATATTCCTTGAAGGCTAGGAAGTCATCTGGGTGTGAAAATTGGTAAGTGATTGTGTCACTTTGACTTCTGGTTTTGAGATCCCCTTTGAGTTTATTGCGGAGTGCTTTTACTATGTCCATGTAATGGGAAGTGTCCTTGACTACAATTGGTGGGATGCGCAACCGCTTCGTCTGTGTGGATTGTTGCTTTTCGCCTGAGCGGGAGTTACCCTCGTTGTTGTCTGGAAGGGCTTCAAATTTGTTGGAGACAGGAACTTCGTACTCCATTTGTTCGTCATTTTCGACTTCAGTGTTAGGAGTGGTGTCCTCTGTTTTGTCCTGAGTTTTCTTTTTGTTGCTGGTGGACCGTGCCATCGACTGGTTTTGATTGGTAGCCTTTCGCTTTCCTGTTACTGAGTTGGTAGCCAGTACCAAGTTTGTGTTGTGAGTGTCTGTTTGTGGGTTTTGCTCATGTTGTATGGATGATGTGGATAGTAGCGATGTGAGTGATTGGGGGGATGTTTGCCCATCGGTCATGGGAGTCCCATGGGACTCCATGGCGGAAGTGCTGGGTTTGCCCTATTCACTAAGGTTTTTTCTTCTAACAGAAATAAAGAAAATCTGCCTTTGCCTCGGAGTGCACGGGTTTACCCAACGTGAATGGGGTCCTGGTACTCCAAATTCCCTAACTAACGCCCTAGCATCCGGCTAGCCCGGAGGCATAATCCTGATTTAGCGGCGACCAAGTAAACGAGCTCCAAGCCAGAAGGAAGCCTGCTCGAGAGAGAGCGGCAATCTGAAATCTTCCCAGTCGTAACACACTTAGCATGCGAGAGCTGTAACAACAAAGTCCGCTCACCTCGTGCGCACGACTCGGAATGGCGGCCGAGGCTATTTTTTTTTCTCTTTCCTTTTTCTTTTTTTTTTTTTCCTTATTTAATTTCAATTCCCCCCGAAGGGGGCGGGCTGCCAGCAGCTTAGTATGCCACTCTTCAGCCTACAGACTTTGTTAGAAAGATGAAGAGAATAAATAATAAAAACAGGCGATAAAATCAGAGACTTACAGAGTAACATGGCGAAAAGAAATCTTGGAACTTAAAACAAAGAACAGAGGGATGATGATGCTAATAAAATACATAAGAAGCAGACAGGTAAAACAATAGACAGACAATTAAAAAAACACGGCGACAGTCTGGTTTCTGTTTGCAAAAGACATAAAATTCACACCTAGCGACAGCATGGTTTCTGTTCGCAACACGAGAAAGACGAACAACATTGAATAGTCACTGGAACACTGCACTAAAAAGTTGGCAAATGTGACATACCACAGCCGAGAGCAGATGGGGGGAAACTGGACAGACGATGGGAAAATAAAAAAGGGGTGAAAGGAGAGTAAAAGCGAAGGGGGGGAGCCGGGAAAGGAGCTGATGGAGGATGAGGACCCATAAGAGGGGTGGGGGCCCTGGGCAGACGCGACAGGGAATGGGGTAGGCAGAGGAGGGGAATACAAAAGGACTCGGGGGGGGGGGGGAAAGGGAGGTAGGGAGAGGTTTAGTGGGGAGAAAACAGGACGGAAGGGGGGGAAGAGGGAGCCCAGGGAAAGGCCAGACGAAAGGAGGGGGAGTGAGGATCAGAGTTGATAGGAGGGATAAATGGAGGGAGAGAGGGCATCATCCAGGAGGGGGAGTTGATGGAAGCCACCCTGGGAAAGGAGATGTAGGGTAGGGGCCGAGGGTAGCCGGAGCGGGGCTTATATCCACTTCTTCCAAGTTTCGCTTTTGGCGCGGCGCGGTCCAATACCGCACACCATTGGCTGACGTTTCATCACCGCCTTCTCTGGTTTTCTGTTCGTCTTAGGCGGCGCTTGTGGTTACGCCAGAACATAAATTCGATACCGCAACAAGAACTGAGAAATCTGATTTTGCTGTTAATAAAGCACGGCAGAGAAAAACTTTCGCATGCTCATCACAACAAATGCTCTTCGACTCATTTAGCTTAAATTTTTTGAGGTTTGATGTTGCTAAATATCCAAAATGTCAACCATCGTTAGACTGTTGAGATTGTCAGCAGTCGGATACAGAACGACAGTCGACACGATGTGCGCCCAATTGTACCTACATGCATCGATCACAACTAGGGCAGCGACGCTCAGCTTCCGATCGAGAAGTAATATATTAGGGAAGCAGGCCCAACATTACTGAAGGACAACAATTGTTTTTCCCGATTACCATTGTTTTCTTCGCGAAATCCTGCAGAGCTATTCAAACATAGTACAGAGAACTCTAGAACTGTAGCATGTCTACCAAGAACTCTAAAGAAATATATATTTCTCGAAAGTGGGGTGTCAACTTCACAGCTTGTCAGCTATTCAGAAACGTGATAGTAATTTTTTTCATAAAATTCAACAGAACCGTTAAAATTTTTTACAGAGAACCCTAGAACTGTAATATATCCATAAAGAACTCTGAAAAAATTTATATTTCTCGAAAATCGGTTGCCAACTTCATAGCTACTCAGCTATTCAGAATTGTGATCATATATTTGTCACAAAATAGAATTATTAAAATAATTTACAGAGACTCTAGAACTATAGCATATCTATAAAGAACTCGGAAAAACTGTATATTTCTCGAATGTCCAATGCCAACTTCATATGACTGTGTAAATGCGTCCCTCATTATTGTAATTATTTCATAAACCATGATCTGCGAAATCATTCAGAATTGTGATTATTAATTTTTTCACAAATGTAGAAATTAATTTTTTTGTACAAGATAAAAATTTTCCCACGTATTGTTTTCTTCACGAAATTCTGCAGAACTATTAAAATTTTGTACAGAGATCACTAGAACTACGGCATACCTATCAAGAACTCTAAAAAAATATGTATTTCTTGAAATTCAGGTGCCAACTTCACAACTTCACGATTTACTGAAGGTTCAGTACAGGATAGGAAGACATTGTGTCAATTACTTAATGTATCAAGCATATATTATGCAAACATCGATGAAAAGGTATCTCTGAAGAAATTGAAACAGGCCTACAGGGATCTAAGCAATAAGATATGTCGTTCGTACCACGAGAAAACTACCATCATTCTTGTCATTATGATGTCCTGAGTTCAATGCCAGACAATATTATAAAAAACATCTCTCATAACCTAGGATACGGTAAACAGGGAGACATACAGAGTATATAGTGCTGTTAAGAATCGCTGGTATCCTGTGACTAGTATTATAAAATTATCCAAATCGTCTAAGAAAGTTAGAAGCAAACTTAAGTTGACCTCAAATCCAGAAAACGAAATCATACTTTGTAAAACTCAACTGATATTTAACATTTGTAATCGAAATCAGAGGTGTATCAACATGAAATTATCTGACAAGAAGGAAGGACACAGTCATCTGAAAAAAAATTATGCCGAAGTGCCACCGACAGGTTTTCGAAAATACATGTTTAAAGTCGGTGGTAGGCGTAATATAGCATTCGAAATTGTACTAAATGCTTTCTCCGATAATTATTTCGAGCGATCAGCTCAAAAGAGCCCAGTGGAATTGTAAATGGTTGAAATAACGTACTTAACCCCTTGCAACGACTAATCCTGAGCAATCATGACGGATACAGGGATTAGTGAGCACAAGACCTTTGAAGCAGGACCGTAACACCCAACTCCACAAAAATAACATATGTTTTAAAAAAATCAGATAAAATTTGCTTGTCGCCTTCCTAAAAGTCAGTATCCATTCCTTCCATAGACCAGACAAGCTTAAAGATATAGTATTGACAACAATTGAGAGATATATATCAAACATATTATATGAAACGGTACACAAGACAAGACAAATAAGGACATTGTTGCAGAATCAACGAAAAAGGCGATGAGCAATAAATGCTCCAGGATTCGAACAACCGGAACTGCCAACAGGAAGAAACTAAAATCACTTGCTTGAGGGAAGTCTTCCGGTATAGATTGGATACTAGTTAGATTCCTCTCAGAGCATACCGATGTAATAGCCCCACAGTCAGCAACAAGGCAAAGTGGCCATTTCGCAGAGCATGTTGAAAACTAACTGCTTTTTCACAAACAATAATTAAATCTGCAGTAGGAAATGGGAATATACACTGTGTTCGAACACTTGAATTACACTGAAGGAAACGATGTGTTGACCCATAGCATGGATTGAGAAAATACCGTTCTTGTGAAACACAACTGACTCGTTATTCAAGCGAAGTAATGAGTGCCTGTCGACAGGAGATCTCAAATTGGTTCCATAGGGCTTTTTACACCGTTTCTCACGAAGGGTTATTAATTAAATTGCGTGACTGTGGAGTATCGTTGCTGCTGTGCGACTGAATTCGTGACTTCGTGTCAGAAAGGCCACAGTTTGTGGTAACTTACTGAAAGTCATCGAATAAAACACAAGTACCAATGGTAATATTACCGTTGACAGAACCACTAAAGCGGAGTTATTAAACACAGTTTTCCGAAATTGCGTCACCAGAGAAGACGAAGTAAATATTCCAGCATTCGAATCGAGAACAATTGCCAACATGAATAACTTAGAAGTAGGTATCCTCGGTGTAGCGAAGCAGCTTAAAGCCTTTAATAATGGCAAGTCTTCTGGTCTACATAGCAGACCACCAAGGTTCCTTTCAGAGTATGCTGATAGCATAGCCCCATACATAACGATCACATGCAACTGCTCGCTCAACGAAATTTCCTTAGCAAAATCCATACCAAAAAATTGCGCAGTTCACACCAGTACTCAAGAAAGAATGAGTTATTCGCTGAATTACACACTCATAGAATTAACGACGATTTACTGTTCGATTTTGGAACATATAGTGCATTTGAACATTGTGAATTACTTCGAAGGTAACGGTCTATTGAGACACAGTAAAATCTGTTTCAGAAAATATCATTCTTGTGAAACACAACTAGCTCTTTATTCGCACTAAGTAGTGAGTGCCATCGACTGGAGATTTCAAATTGACTCCATATTCCCAGATTCCCATCCCGCGTCCGGCCATCCTGATTTAGGTTTTCCGTGATTTCCCTAAATCGCTCCAGGCAAATGCCGGGATGGTTCCTTTCAAAGGGCACGGCCGACTTCCCCGTCCTTCCATAATCCAAAGAGACCGATGACCTCGCTGTCTGGTCTCCTTCCCCAAAACAACCCAACCCAGATTCCCAAAAGGCTTTTGACACTGGTCCTCACAAGAGGATGTGTCGCTTCAGTTGTGCACTGGATCCGTGATTTCCACTCAGAAAGGTCACAGTACGAGTAATCGACCGAAAATCATCGAGGTAGAAGTGATATCTGGCGTTCCCCAAGGAGATAATCTGAGCTGCCGTCTTATATTTTTTGCAGACGATGCTGTCGTTTACCGTCTAGTAAAGTCGTCAAAAGATCAAAACCAATTGCAAAATCACTTAGACACGATATCTTAACTGTGCGGAAAGTGGCAATTATCTCTCAATAAGGAAAAGTGTGAGTACAAAAGAAGTCCGTTAAATTTCGGTTAAACGATAACTCAAAAAAAATTGAAAGCTGTCAATTCGACTAAGTACCTAGGAATTACAACTACGAACATCTTAAGCTGGAACGAACATATAGATGGGGAAGGCAAACAAAAGACCACATTTCATTGGTAGAACAATTAGACGAATCAATAAGTCTACAAAAGAGATTGCCTACACTTCGCTTGTTCGGGTTCTGCTAGAGTATTGCTCTCCTGTATGGGATCCTTAACAGGTAGGATTACTGGAGGACATCGAAAAAGTTTAAACAAGGGCAGTTCGTTTTGCATTATCACAAAATAGGAGAGAGAGTGCCATGGATGTGATAAGGGAGTTGGGATGGCAATTATTAAAACAAAGGCGTTTTTTGTTGTGGCGAGATCTTTTCACGAAATTTCAACCACGAACTTTATTCTCTGAATGTCAAAATATTCTTTTGTCGCCAACCTACACAGGGAGAAACGGTCATCAAAATAAAGTAAATCAGAGCTCGTACTGAATGGTGGAACAGTAGAGAAACAGTCTGAAGGTGGTTCGAAGAACCCTCTGCCAGGCACTTAAGTGTGAACTGCAGAGTAGTCATGTAAATATAGATGTAAATGAAGCGATATGTGGCATTATCAAAGGAAGTGTTACAGGTCCTCTGCTGTTTCTAATCTATATAACAATTTAGGAGACAATCTGAGCAATGCTGTTGGGCTGTTTGCAGTTAGTTGGATATGTCGGTGACTGTCAAGTAAAGTCATCAAAAGAGCAATATGAATTACAAAATAATTTAGACTACATATCTGTATCGTGTGGAAAGTAACAGTATTGGCCCAGACTGAAAAGTTATAAGGTCCGCCACAAGAGTATTAAACGGAAGCTGTTAAATTTAGGTGACACGTTAAATAATACAAATTTAAAAGCTGTCACTTCAATATTGGTATTACAACAAGGAACGACTGAAATGGGAACGACCACATGGATAAAGTTGTGGGGAAGATGAACCAAAGACTAGGTTTTATTGGCAGAATACTTAGAAAATGAAACAAATCTACCAAAGAGACTACGTACACTACGCCTGTCCATCCTTTGCTAGAGTATTTCTGGACCCTTACCATATAGGACTGACGGAGGACATCGAAAAAGTTCAAAGAAAGACAGCTCATTTTGTATTTTCGCGAAATAGGGAGAGAGTGTTACGGATCAAATACGCGATTTAGGGTGGCAATCATTAAAACAGAGGCGGTTTTCGTTGCGGCGAAATCTTTTCACGAAATTTCAGTCACCAGCTTTCTCCTCCGAATGCGAAAATAGTTCGTTGACTCCCACCCACACACAGAGAAGTGACAACCGTAGTAAAATAAGAGAAATCGGAGCTCGCACGGAAAGATTTAAGTGTTCGCTTTTACCGCGTGCTATTCGACAGTGGAGCGTAGGAAAATGTTTTGAAAGTGGTTAAATGCACTCTCTCCCAAGCACTTAAGTGTGAATTGCAAATAATCACGTAGATGTAGAACTCGTAGCAAGATATCCACATGTGGGTACTCGTATTTTAAATTTTCATTTCGCTCACTGCAGTCCGATAGACTCGTTCACAAAATGCAGTTGATCAGCCATGTTGAAATTAGATACAGTGCACTGATCGGACACAAAGACACCCTGTCTGTGAAGATTGCTTAAGAATTTGTGAGCCTTACTTTTCTTTGATATCTTTGTAACTCTCTGAAAGCAGCAGCGTAAGAGCGCACACAGCACTGCGCGGGGTTATCACCTCTAGTGACCTACTGCGGAGTGGAAGGGTTCATGTACGGTAACGCGATATATTCCTGTTAACTCAAGCAATAACAATTGCAATAATATTCAAATTGCGTTCCTTTAAAAAAAGGATCAAAATTTACTTAATCCATCAATCTGCTGCTCCTCAACGATCTGCGAATAACCCACAAGGGATAGTCACATACTTTTAATTTCTGGTGTCACCGCAAAGGCAAAGTTACGTAACTAACTTTTTTGCTTTTTTGCAGGTACATGCTTGCAGCTCGTTGTTAAACTGGTAATTGACAGGGCCATTTTGTTCTGGTTTCTGTAGCGGTGTGCACAGTACTCTGCCACGCACTTCATATTGGTTTGCAGAATACGCATGTATATGTATTTCAGTATGTATCGGGACTGCAGACATGTACCGGGAAACAAAAAAAAATTACGTGATAATTATGACTGCTTTTTGTGTTTTTCTTCCAGGTATTAAAGGATGATTCGAATAGTTTACACGTGTGCAGCATTTTGTAGCCATTTCAAGAAATCTAAATGAAGTTTTCGATGGACATCTGCGATTTAAGTTCCAATGGGATTGAAACAAAATGAAGCAGAAATAACTGCAAAAATTTAATACACCCAAATATCTATCTCCCACATATTTTTTGCGCAATTATCATTGTTAAGATACTGTTGTAACGTGGAAAAAGGAATGATTAGAATTGAAGCTAGATGACCCCATGATCCTTCCAGAAGGATTGTATGCATAGAACTACAAAAATTAAAATAAATAACATTGTTGGAGTTGTGGAACATTTTTCAAACAATGAAACGTAAGTTTTAAGTCCAATGTTGACAGAGTGTAGACATACACTGTCATACTGGTGCCACAGTCGTCTGTGTTGTGCTTTGAAAATCACTCTTCTGCAGTAATTGATGAACTGACCGAGATAGTTTTGCATGGGTGAGTAAACTTTATTATGAATCTTTATTATTTATACTTCTTTTATGTTAATAACATCTTAGATGTTTAACCTTACATACAGTGGTAAAAATTATATCTAAAAACAGTTTCATATATTATTTCTAAACATCCTTCCAGAAGGATAGCAGGATTATGTGACATCTTTCCTATTTAATTGCAGGAAAAGGATTACACTAAATGAACTATACGAAATCTGTACAGCAACTATGATTTACCAAATATTGGTGTAGATGTGGCCCTAACTCCTCCTCCGAACGCCACAGGTGACATTATTGACGAAGATTCAGGTGCTGAGGATAATCCTTGTATGGATAACTTACCTGCAAGTTATCTAAATGCAAATGTTTTGATTACTGACCCACATATTCGGGCTTTGACTCTAGATTTACCAATGGAAAAAATTTCTTTTCAGAAAGAACAAATACCTCGTACATCTTCAGTGTGCTCAACAACTGAAATGATACTGGTAATAAGCATCAGATATCTCAGTCAGCTGCTCCTCCTTCCTCAAAAAATATAAACGGGATTCTGTTTCAAAACACAGTTATAGGAAAGAAGAAAGTTGTAACTGGACAAAAGACAGCATTCCTGAATCAACTGTAGAATGGAATCCAATGAATACTGTACCTAACAAAAAAGGTACGGATCCTTCAGAATACTATTAAAAATTATTTGATGAAGAGGTTATTAGCCCGATGGTTACATATACCGATCAGTAGGCAGCGAAAAGGAACAGATTGGGAGACTGCACTGAAAATGAAATGCGGGTTTTTATAGCTGTTTTTCTCCTTAGTGGGTATATTGTGGTCCCAAGGAGGAAGATGTACTGGTAAGGAGAAACTGACAGCCATAATGAACTTGTCTCCAATGCCATATCAAGGGACCGATTCGATTTTATTATCAACAATCTTCATGTTTGTAAGAATGATGAACTGGATCCAAATGATAGATCTGCAAAAATCAGAAGACAGTTATCCACGCTCAATGAGAGACTTACAGCACTAGCACCACATGTGCGCCATCATTCAGTTGATGAGTCGATTGTGCCGTATTTTGGACGACACGGGTGTAAACAGTTCAGCATAGGGGAATAACTCATTTTAAAAAATTGCATTACGTCCAAATAATTTCAAGTGTTTTCATAATGGTATATGTTTCAGGAAAACCAATTCGATATGGATATAAGTTCTGGTGTGGATGTACCGGCGATGAATATCTAATATGGCTGGAACCTTATCAGGGAGCTGGAACTTGCAGCGAAAAGTATGAGGACAAGGATCTTGGGTATGGAGTTATATGTTTTCAGCTGCTGCACAATATTCCATACCGATTTTTCTTTGACAACCTGTTTATCAGTGTTCAGCTTTTGCAAAATCTCAAGAAGAGGGGCATTGAAGCTACTGGGACAATCCGCCTAAACAGAATACCCAAAAGCTGCATTTTGTCTCCACCAGAAAAATTCAAGAAGGAGAAAATAGGAACACACGATTCCTGTTCAGATAAAAATTCTGGTAAAAGTCTAAACATATACAGATAATGTTATGTTCTCAAATAAATCAACGTGTTAATTAACTTTCTTTTGTTTCAGGAATGTCAGTTGTCATGTTGAATGATACCAGTGTCGTTACTTTGGCTACCAATTACGTCCAGGCTCTGCCACTGAGACAGGGAGAAGAAACAGAAAGTGTCAGTGTCTCAACTTAGACTGTTCCAAGCATATATAATAATCACATAGGTGGAACAGATTGCGTAGCTCAAAATGTATACTTATATAGAACATCAATTAGAGGAAAAAAGTGGTATTTTCCTATAATAGCTCATCTAATCGGTTGCTCAACAAAATGCTTGGAATCTGTCCAAGCGCAATGAGGGGCCAATTGATCATCTCACATTTAGGCGCCGTATTGCCGCTGCCACACTTGACGGAAATAAGAGGTCAAAACTAGACATGATTGTCTTAATGGGAATTCCGCGATCGTTCATTAAATAGAAATATGGAGTTTCAGTCTTTGATCACTATTATTTATTTTCAATGACCGGTTTCGGGATAGCTGCCCATCTTCAGATCTGTTGGACAAAGTTAAAAACATAATTAACAAGAGAGACACAGTTAGTGATAGAAATATCTTAGTTTACAAAAAGAAATTTTGGAACGTATTAAATACCAACATACCATATATTGCAGTTACAGAGTAACTTGTCAGTACAGAACAATCGGTTCACTGTCATAACTAAAGTAAATTTTAATCTGTTAAAAACTTATATCGCAGTTTTTAAGAGAAACCTGATTGGTAACAGTAAGAAGTGCCCTCTGCCTATAACAATTGTGTATCTGTTATTATTTCACCGTACATATTAATGGCGAATATTCTTTTTAATAAAACAATTTTTGAAGTAATAACATATGAATAATCCTTTTTGAGTGGACCATGAAACGAAAAAATTTACACTAATTTAAAATTTCTTTATAAAGAAACATAAAATATAATTAAAATGTAGATATTCTTTCGAAAATGTGCGTTTCCTCTTCTTTGTTTTGATTGGTGGCGGAGAGGATTTCCCTACGTCAGAACGTATACAACGCCACGCCGAGTCCTCTTCCGCCGCGCCCAATTCACCTCGCCGCGAGTACGCTTAGGGCTGTTCCGCTGCAGCTGGATCTTATCGGGCCGTGCTGTTGCATTCAAGAGTAAGCCTAGAAAAGGTCTTTAAAAATCTCATAATAACTCCTGTGCATAAAATCGCTTTGCTCATTAAGTAGCAGGCCTGGGGTTTTTCTTTGATGAGCGTATATTTCAATCTCTTCGAGCACGTTGAGTGAGAGACTTTTTGGAGCTTTATGTAGCACCTCCATTTGTTCATTTATATTACTCACTTCGTGTTTACTATCTTTTACATGTGCTCCAAATGCTGTCCGATTGCTATGGCCGCAATGTTTCCTGTATTGAATTTCAAAATTCCGCCCTGTTTGTCCTATATAATAACTGTCACATTCAGCACATTTGATCTTATTTACTCTGGAATTGTTGTATTTCATTTGTTTTATCGTTGCTGGCTTATGTCTGTAAAAGATAGTAAACATGAAGTGAGTAATATAAATGAACAAATGGCGGTGCTACAAAAAGCTACAAAAAGTCTCTACTTTAATTATGACAGTGAATCGATTGCTCTGTACTGACAAGTTACTCTGTAATTGCAATATATGGTATGTTGGTATTTAATACGTTCCAAAATTTCTTTTTGTAAACTAAGATATTTCTATCACTAACTGTGTCTCTCTTGTTAATTATATTTTTAACTTTGTCTAACAGATCTGAAGATGGTCAGCTAGCCCAAAACCGGTAATTGAAAATAAATAATAGCGATCAAAGACTGAAACGCCATATTTTTATTTAGGAAATAAGAGGATTGTCCAAAGCAGAGGACGACATTCCAGAGTAAATAAAATCGAATCACGCTATGATGAGAAAGAACATTATGTTGATGATTTACCAGTAGATGGCAAAACAAACAAGCAAATACAATTGCAATGCAGAATGTGCCAGAAGAAGACCACCACTAAGTGCGTCAAGTGTGATTTGGCTCTCCATGTGTCATGTTTTCTGTCTTTCCGTACAAAATAGTAATTGATGTAATATTGTTGAAAATGTAGTCATATTATCCTGCCATCCTTCCAGAAGGTAGACCTAGTGTGACTAGACTATAAATGTAATTGTAAATCTGTTTTCTGTGTTTGTAATAACAAACGATAATATAATATTGGAATATAAACCAAAAATTTTTAAAATTTTATTTCAGGACCATCTGGGTTAAAAGAGCCGTCGAAAAAGAGGTTAGAGATGGGGCACAGAACAGCGACCTCCAGCATTGAAATCACGAGGTTTTCTTAAGGGAAGTCCAGAAAAATATTCCAGACACACCGCCACTCAAAATCAGCACGAAAAGGGTATAGGGCGTCAAAGAAACCACCCCTTTCCCTGGGGCGTCAATTTCCACACAATTCGCTACAGAAAACGGCAGTTCACATTGCGATGAGCACCATGAAGACGTACGGTCCCTTTTGGTTCCAGCCTGTACACGAGAGCAAAAATTGCGGCCACACTGTGGTCCGAAGGTATGCAATAGTGTTCTATGGGGCTGCAGCCCCGCAGTGTCCGTAGAGGAAGGCTGAAACGTCCGATGGTGTCAGTAGTGTCAATCGTTATCGAGAACGACTTGCTTCTGCCCATCGCACTGCGAAATACACTCCTGGAAATGGAAAAAAGAACACATTGACACCGGTGTGTCAGACCCACCATACTTGCTCCGGACACTGCGAGAGGGCTGTACAAGCAATGATCACACGCACGGCACAGCGGACACACCAGGAACCGCGGTGTTGGCCGTCGAATGGCGCTAGCTGCGTAGCATTTGTGCACCGCCGCCGTCAGTGTCAGCCAGTTTGCCGTGGCATACGGAGCTCCATCGCAGTCTTTAACACTGGTAGCATGCCGCGACAGCGTGGACGTGAACCGTATGTGCAGTTGACGGACTTTGAGCGAGGGCGTATAGTGGGCATGCGGGAGGCCGGGTGGACGTACCGCCGAATTGCTCAACACGTGGGGCGTGAGGTCTCCACAGTACATCGATGTTGTCGCCAGTGGTCGGCGGAAGGTGCACGTGCCCGTCGACCTGGGACCGGACCGCAGCGACGCACGGATGCACGCCAAGACCGTAGGATCCTACGCAGTGCCGTAGGAGACCGCACCGCCACTTCCCAGCAAATTAGGGACACTGTTGCTCCTGGGGTATCGGCGAGGACCATTCGCAACCGTCTCCATGAAGCTGGGCTACGGTCCCGCACACCGTTAGGCCGTCTTCCGCTCACGCCCCAACATCGTGCATCCCGCCTCCAGTGGTGTCGCGACAGGCGTGAATGGAGGGACGAATGGAGACGTGTCGTCTTCAGCGATAGGAGTCGCTTCTGCCTTGGTGCCAATGATGGTCGTATGCGTGACTGGCGCCGTGCAGGTGAGCGCCACAATCAGGACTGCATACGACCGAGGCACACAGGGCCAACACCCGGCATCATGGTGTGGGGAGCGATCTCCTACACTGGCCGTACACCACTGGTGATCGTCGAAGGGACACTGAATAGTGCACGGTACATCCAAACCGTCATCGAACCCATCGTTCTACCATTCCTAGACCGGCAAGGGAACTTGCTGTTCCAACAGGACAACGCACGTCCGCATGTATCCCGTGCCACCCAACGTGCTCTAGAAGGTGTAAGTCAACTACCCTGGCCAGCAAGATCTCCGGATCTGTCCCCCATTGAGCATGTTTGGGACTGGATGAAGCGTCGTCTCACGCGGTCTGCACGTCCAGCACGAACGCTGGTCCAACTGAGGCGCCAGGTGGAAATGGCATGGCAAGCCGTTCCACAGGACTACATCCAGCATCTCTACGATCGTCTCCATGGGAGAATAGCAGCCTGCATTGCTGCGAAAGGTGGATATACACTGTACTAGTGCCGACATTGTGCATGCTCTGTTGCCTGTGTCTATGTGCCTGTGGTTCTGTCAGTGTGATCATGTGATGTATCTGACCCCAGGAATGTGTCAATAAAGTTTCCCCTTCCTGGGACAATGAATTCACGGTGTTCTTATTTCAATTTCCAGGAGTGTATGTGGGAATGAACGCTCCAGGGAAATTGGTGGTTTCATTGACTCCCTTTGTGCCGCATCCTGCGCCCTTTTCGTGCCGATTTTGAGCGGCGGTGTGTCCGGAAACTTTTTTTCGGCCACTCATAAGAAAACTGCGTAATTTCAACGCTGGGCGTCTCGCGGTTCCGACCTCCATCGAAGAGACATCAGGAGAAGGGGTGAAATGTGGCTAAGAGGGGACATGACGACCTTCCGATCGCGTGATAAGCCCACGGTGGCACTGGGCAGGTTTGTGGTGAAATTTGGAGCCGATGTGACGTCATAAATCCACCTTACAAGTCACGTGAACTTCTGAGCTGTGGTCTTTTTGTCGCACGTGTCGACACTTGCTGTTTGAACCGTCCTCGAATCCGAGAGTGGCGTCGCAGGGCGCCACGATTTTGCACCGTTACAGAGAAATATTGTACGCACATTTGAGCCAAATTCAAAACTTACGGGGTTTCGAAAAAGTGATCCTTTAATTCCTTTGCGCAGTGTAATTTTGCGTGTGACAAGAGGTCGAGGTAATTAAATAATAAATGGATTGTGTGTTTGTATTACAATTATTAAGGCCACAGTAGTTGTTGATGAAGATGACAGTAAACATTCAGTTATGTATAAATGGTCAGCCTGTTGCCGTGTTTCCGCTGGGAAGATGTAAAATGATTAATCATTTTATACACAGCTGACCTTTACAGTTGGAACACAGTGAAAGCGGCATGCAACAATCGTTAAATTGGAATGAAGTGTAATAAATGTTTGGATACGCAAGTGATTAGTATTTCAGCGCAACCACGCAAAACATGTACGAATAATGTCATCTACATTCTGCGTACAAGGAAAGTACGTGCAGATGATTTATCATTAGAATTCATATGTGAATGTTGTTTGTTTATGAGAAGAGCGTGTTGTGAAGGATAAACGTCTACACCAGCACATGTTGCCTTCCAACGGCAGCAGGACAGGGGCCTGCAGTTTATCCTCCTGCAGTACTATTGCTCGTACAGATGTAGTTGAACGTATGTTGAAGCAGAATATTAGCTTAATCCTCGAGCAAATTTATTTGATCGGCGTATACAATGTGTTGGCAATAATGGAGACCTTTGAAACTCGACGTACTCCTTCATTATTGTTCTGACGTTTGTTATGTGCAGTGCAGCAATTGCCCGGTGGGGTCAGGGATTTTCTCTGCCTCGTGATGACTGGGTGTTGTGTGATGTCCTTAGGTTAGTTAGGTTTAAGTAGTTCTAAGTTCTAGGGGACTGATGACCATAGATATTAAGTCCCATAGTGCTCAGAGCCATTTGAACCATTTTTTGCAGTAATTGTCGGTGTTAAGAAATTTGTTAAACGGAGATTTTGGTGTAACGCTATCACTTATGGCGTACCGCGCGACTGGTCACCTAAGTATTTCTTTACATCTTCGAAAATAATGCTTATTTTACTTACAACGTTCCCATGGCCCGTGTCCAATATAAATTTTTATTTTAGGGCAAGAAAGCGTTTAACTAACGAGGAACTCGAATGGCTCTTGAATGAAGGTCCAGATTTTACGAAAGATGTAGACACTATATCGGACGATGATACTCAAGTGGAGGTAATTACTCCTAATGACCATGACACTGAAAGTGGACAAGAGTAAGTCAGACGAAAATGAAGACTACAACTGTCGACCAGGTTCTATTGGTGATTGGTTTATTTGGTTTATGGCAAGAGACAAAACTTCTAAATGGGAGGAGAAGTACTAGCTCTGCCACAAGCAAAGCGAGAAGGAAAAATATTGTAAAATTTTTTCCTGGACCCATGGCTAATGTCAGGGATGTGACAACCGAGATTTCTGGATTCCTCAAGATGATTAAAATGCAAATGATCGATACTATTGTGAAATATACGAACAAATATATTCATCTCAAACCAGAATTTTCTGTTTACCAGACAGAAAGAGACAAAAATGAAACGACGAGAAGCGAAATACTGGCACTCCTTGGGTTACTTCATCTCTTCGGAATGAAGAAAGCTAGCCACACGAATGTAATGGAACTGTGCAATACCGATGGTTCAGAAATCAAAATTGGAAGAGCTACGATGAGCTGCAAGCGGTTTCTATTCTTGCTGCGTTGTACTCGTTTCGACGATAAAAGCACAAGAGAAGAGAGGAGAAGATCTGAAAAGTTGGCCGCAGTACATTCGATTCTGGATGAGTCTGAACCAATGGCAAATGTACGTACAGCATCGGTGAGTTTGTAACCACTGATGAGAAACTTCAAGCTTTTCGTGGTTGTTGTGGATTTGTGCAACATATCCCCAACAAACCTGCCAAATATGGCATTAGGATTTTTGCACCTTGTGATACGAAAACATTTTTTACGAACAACCTTGAGATGTATTGTGGAAAGCAGCCTGAAGGACCTTATGCAGTCTCAAATTAAGAGTCGGAAATAGTTCACAGACTTGTGAGTCATATAGAGCAACCCAACAGGAATGTAACTATGGACAACTGGTATACAAATTGCCCCTTGGCTATGTCGCTATTAGGTTAAAGGCTTCCATGTATTGGGGCACTCAGAAAAAATAAAAGAGAAATTCCCTTGGAATCCCTGCCTAAGAAAAATAGAGTATCTTGATCATCCCTTTTTGGATATAAAAACGATTTGACGTTGGTTTCGCATGTACCGAAGAAGGACAAAGCGGTTTTGTTGTTGTCAACATGCATGATTCAGGTACTATCGATGAAGATTCTCGAAAGCCAGAGATTGTGTTAGATTACAATGCCACTAATGGTGGCGTTGGTACAGTCCACCAGATGTGTGACACATATTTTGTGGCTCGTATAATGAAAAGGTGGCCTTTGGTTATCTTTCTCACTCTAATGAACATTGCTGGTATCAACGCCCAGATCCTTCTTCACTCAAATGGACAAAATTGAAAGGTTGCGAGAAGAGTATTTCTGAAGAACCTGGCTTATGACCTCATGAAACCACATCTAACAGAAAGAGCCAAAATTCAGAGCCTTCCCAAGGACATATCGCTTTTCCTTCAAAGGTACCGGACACCATCTGAGCAGGTTGAGAAGCATTTGGCTAAGAAAAGTCGACGCTGTTTTATTTATGGAAGGGCCAAGAATATAAACACAACAATAAAGTGTGATTCTTGTAATAGTTTTGTTTTGCAGGAAGCATATGAGTGTTAGTTACACTTGTGAAAAATGTCAAGTAACACCTGCAGACTCAGATGACTAGTGATTTGGATCTTGACATCTCTTAAATTACTAAGTTGTGAACATGGCCTGTATGAAAGTTACAATATGGTTTCTGTAGGCATTCACTACGAATATATTAATTTTCAGTGCTGACACGGAATAAATTTTTTTTTTGAACTATGTCATTTGTGTGTTTAGATTTTTCTAAATAAGGTATAATTAACAGCTATGTTAAACAACTCAACATTCTTTCCCTTTATAAGTGAATAATAGTGTATAGACAATTCTTGGCTGGATATGTAACATTATTTCTTAGTATTTTCCACTGTGCCCATAATAAATTATTTGTATTAATTGCACAATAAAATTTGTTATTTTGATATGGTTAATATCATTTTGAGTAATACTATATCTATTCTTAAAGACAATAAACTAATTAATATCAATACTAGCGTGAGAGCATATGAAAATAAGTAAAGAACTGAGCAGCGAAGAGGCGCACAAAATGCGCCGCGCGACTGCTCGTGCAATAAAAAAATTCGCGACTCGAGACGTTAGGCAGGCTTCAGGGTGAGCAAGTATTTTGTCTCACGGGATTTTTCTGTTTGTGAGGTCATTGCTGGTCTACCTGTTTGCTTTCATACTAGATTTGTCTGTTGCCCTTGAAATTCTGTATATACGGGAAAAAGAAAACTATCCAATGTTAGGATATTAATGTGATGTATAATATGGTGATTATGCCTATCCAAGTCATCATCTTGATACTATTACTTATATATCATTTCTACTACATGTTGCCGGCCGTGGTGGCCAAGCGGTTAAAGGCGCTACAGTCTGGAACCGCGCGGCCGCTACGGTCGCAGGTTCGAATCCTGCCTCGGGCATGGATGTGTGTGATGTCCTTAGGTTAGTTAGGTTTAAGTAGTTCTAAGTTCTAGGGGACTGATGACCTTAGAAGTTAAGTCCCATAGTGCTCAGAGCCATTTTACTACATGTTTTGTCCAGTTTTGTGGTGAAATGACTATTTCAAAAACTACATTCAGAAGTGAAACATGACTTACATAGTAAATCATCATAAATGTAAATAAATGACAGAAACTTTTATTTATTGTAAGTGATTTCACCCATTAGGATGGAAACTTATACTGTGTTTGGTTTCAGGCTCTGAAAAGATCGTGTTACCCGAAATGCCACATGAATGACTGTAGAGGGTGGAGAGCCATCAGAGCCGCGCGGGATTAGCCGAGCGGTCTAGGGGCGCTGCAGTTTGTGGACTGTGCGGCTGGTCCCGGCGGAGGTTCGAGTCCTCCCTCGGGCATGGGTGTGTGTGTGTTTGTCCTTAGGATAATTTAGGTTAAGTTGTGTGTAAGCTTAGGGACTGATGACCTTAGCAGTTAAGTCCCATAAGATTTCACACAAATTTGAACATTTTCTTTTTGGAGAGCCATCAGAAGAAATAACTTACATAGGAAAACGAAATTTCAAAATGAATGTAAAAGTGTATATTGTATTACTTAGATAGGAATGCTATATTACATGTTTTTGAACTTTGTATTGATTCAAATGGTTCAAATGGCTGTGAGCACTATGGGACTTAACATCTGAGGTCATCAGTCCCCTAGAACTTAGAACTACTTAAACCTAACGAACCTAAGGACATCACACACATCCATGCCCGAGGCAGAATTCGAACCTGCGACCGTAGCAGTCTCGCGGTTCCGGACTGAAGCGTCTAGAACCGCATTGCCACCGAGGCCGGCTGTATTGATTCACATCTTGGGAGTGTCTCATATATGCTCTTATGACTTTTTATTGTAAATGATACCTCAGATCAATGTAAATTTTTATATTTCAGATAGTTTGTTTCTAAAGTATTACACACTGTCATACTATGCCTTTACAATTTCATATGTTTTGGGTGCTTCCGTCCTCTCATTATGAAGGGTGATATTTTAGTGCCCATCACACCAGCCCAGTGCTCCATCTGCCCAGCAGCGCTTGCACACTGTAAGTTGTATCAATCTTGCATGCTGCTACTAGTGGGAATGTTAGCAGTCGATGTTAAACCATTTCAGAGATAAGGGGACAAACACAGATGAATGTCCAAGTTTAATGAACTGATAAAGAATTGTTTATGTTTAGCATTTGTTTCTTTACAGCTGCCGACAACTTCACTCCTGTCTCCCAAATCATCAAAATAGCTGAAGACATCATACAAGAAGACAGCTCGAGTCAACAAGTAGTGGTTGCTCACACCACTAGAACCACTACAGTCTGAACTTACAGGGAAATCTGACCTACGACTTTGATCTACGACTTATCTGTGAAGATAGACTGGAGAAAGGGAAGCCTACATATATAGCATTTGTGATTTAAAGAAAGTTTTTCACAATGTTGTCTGGAATACAATCTTTGAAACCCTGAAGGAAACAGGCATGAAACACGGGCACAAGATTATTTATACTTTGTACAGATACAGGTCTGCAGTTGTAAAGGCTGAAAGCAGCAGAAGTAGAAAGGATATACACAGGTGACCACCGCTTACGTTCAAAGTCAATATGCAATAACCATTCACAGACGGCAGGTGGCACTAACAGCAGTGGAGGGTACATAAAGCATGTTGGGGAGGGGCGGGGGGACATGAAAAAAAGTGCAGTTGTTGTTGTAATGTGGAAACAGAGCAATTTATATGATGACCAAAAGGGCATGATCATTGGCTTTTGGGCCAAGGATGGTAGCATTTCTGGAATGGCTAAGTCCGTAAACTGTTTTCGTGGAGCCATAGTTAAAGCATGCCGTGCATGACAAAATGGCCCTATCCAAAACTGGCACCAAGGCAAGTGTGATACATCATGGGCCGCAGATAACAGGTTGAATGGTGACTGTGGGGTTGTGTACAGGCAAATAGATGAGCAGCTGTTGAGTGGGTGACTGCCGTAATGAACCAAGGGGCTACCAACAGTGCCTCCTATATTACCATACAGCAAACATTGCTGTGTATAGGCCACTGAAGCAGGCCCCTGGTTCATGCACCCATCAACAACGAAGACTGTAATTTGCATATCAATACTGCAACTAGACGTCTACTGTGTGGCGACAGGTGGTGTTTTCAGATGAATCACATTTTATGCTCCATCGGCGTTAAACCTTTGAATGCAAATGTTCCACAACAATCCTCGCAGTGTTCCGGGCTGGAGGAGGTGGTGGTATGGTCTTGTGAATGTTTTCATGGAATTTTGTGAGTGATCTCGTCATTCTATAAGGCACAATGGATCAACATAAGTATGCATATATCCTTTGGGACCATGTGCACCACTACATGCAGTTTGTTTTTCCTCGGCACGTTGGCATTTACTAACAGGACAATGCAATGTGTAACACAGATCACAGTGTCCATGCGTGGTTCAAAGAGCACCAGGATGAGTTTACTTTACTCCCCTGGACACCAAACTCCCTGGATTTAAGCACAATCGAGAATCTGTGGAACCACCTCGATTGTAAGACAGTGCCTCCTTTCAATTGTCTTACGAACATCGAAATAACAGATCTTGATATTACCGTTCACGGAGTAGAGAAGCAACTGCAGTTGAGGCATCAGGACCAGATGAGATACCTGTAAGATTCTACAAAGGTTATGGTAAATAACTTGTTCCCCTTCTAGCAGCAGTTTGTTGTAGACTGCTGAGCAACGAAGGGAACCTAGCATTGAAAAAAAGCAAGAGTCATTTCCGTTTTCAAAAAGGGCCGCAGGACAGATGCACATGCACATAGTTCTAGACCTATATCGTTGACGTCGGTCGGTTGTGTAGGTATGGGACATGGTTTAAGCTCATGAATCATGACATTTTGGGAGAACTGAAATCTCCTCTGCAAAAATTTACATGGATTTCGCAACAGAGATCTTGTGATATTCAGCTCGCTCTGTTCCTCCTTGAGATCTACAGCGCTGTACACAACGCCGCTCAGGTTGAGATGCCGTGTTCCTTGACTTCAGGAAGGCATTTTACATCGTCCTGCACTGCTTTTTAGTGAAAAACAGTACGATCTTATCGAGTATCGGATCAGATTTGTGACTAGATTCAAGACTTCCTTGCAGACAGAATTCAACACGTCATTCTTCAAGGAACAGAATCGAAAGATGTAAAGGTAACATCCGGAGTACACCAAGGAAGCGTGATTGGGCTGTTACTGTTTGCAATATATATAAGTGATCAAGTAGAAGGCGTCGAATGCTCCCTAAGGCTGTTCGCAGATGATGCGGTTGTCTGTAACAAAAGTAGCAACGCCAGAAGACAGCATCGATTTGCATAATGACTGATAGAGGATTGATGAATGGTGCAGGCTCTGGAACTTGACCCTGAACGTAAATAAATGACATGTTGCGCATACGTAGGAACAGAAAGCCACTACTGTACAACTACACTACCGATGAGAAACTGCTGGAAACAGTATCTATGGTACATTATCCAGAGGACCTTAAGCACATTGACTACACTGTTTTGGCCGGTTCCTGAGTATTGGTCATCAATGTGGGATCCGTACCAGGTATGACTGATAGAAGAAACAGAGAAGATTCAACGAAGTGCTGCGCGTTTTGTCATGGGATCGTTTGGCCGGAACGAGAGCGTTACCTACGTACTTAACAAACTTCATTGGCAGATGTTAGAAGAGAGGCGTTGTGCACCAAGAAGAAGTTCAGTACTGAAATTTCGAAAGGTCATTTTTCCAGTAAGAGTCGGACAACATACTTCCTCCCACATACGTCTAGCGTTATGACCACTACAAAAAGATTCCAGGAAATTATGCCAATACAGAGGTTTGCCGACAGTCATTCTTCCACGAGCCATTCACGATTGGAATAGTGTAGACTGACGTGTGTATGTTTTATCTTCAAGACGGTCAACGACGGGAACAATGTAGGGGAGAGCAGTTAATGGTACCCAAAGGACCCTCCGCCACACACCATTAGGTAGCTTGGGGAGTATGATGCAGATGCAGAAGTTAATGCTGGTAAAATCCACAAAATGTGAGATAGAATTTACACAAACGCCAATTTTACAATTTGAAAGTGCACAATTAGGCCAGTGATGTACTAGCCCATCCTGACTGGTAAGGGATTAGTTTTTGGGTGGGGCGTGTTGGAAGGTCACTTTTGTACTTTTTCTTGAATAATTAGAAAAACGCAGCCTCTAGCGAAAACGTATACCGGTAAAAAATTAAATTACGTTAAATTTGCTAGAAAATACGTCCTACTCATTTTTTTCTCTAGGACTAGTAGTACGTGTTTAAGAGGGCTAGAAGATATTGAAAATTTCACGAGACGCACATGCACTGTACCTTGTGCAGTATTAGTAGGCCAGTTTGAAGTATGAGGCCCGTCTAAAAAGTATTCCACCTTTGGCCAGAAAAAAATATTTCTATTACCTGACGAGGTTGGGACGCTAATCCCCTACAAAGTAGGCCCCCTGTGGTTGCACGCACTTAGCCCACCGATCCTTCCACTGCTGGAAACACCTCTGGAAGTCTTCTTTTGGAGTGGTGTTCAGCTCAGTCGTCGTGTTCCGCATTATCTCTTCTCTGCTCTCAAAACGGGATCATTTCAGTAGCGTCTTCAATTTTGAAAACAACCAGAAGTCGCAAGGAGCCATGTCTTGAGAGTAGTGAGGTTGGCGAACGGCTGTAATTCCGTTTGCCCAAAAAATTTTGGATCAAGTGGAATGAATGTGCGGGGGCCTTGTCGTGATGCAGTTGCCAGGTTTTCGCCGTCCACGTGTCTGGCCTTTTGCGCCAAACTGCGTCACGGAGTCGCAGGATAACATCTTGATAGTACTCCTCTGCCACTGCTTGTCTTTCCAATGGCGCGTATTCGTGATGCAAAATTCCACGGACATCAAAGAAGACAGAATCACCTCGATTTTGCTTCGTACCTGCTGCACTTTCTTTGGCCATGGAGGTCAGGATGCTTCCATTGCGACAACTGTCTTTTTGTTTCTGGGTTGTACCCGTACACCCATGACTCATCTCCACTTATCACGGTGTTCAGAAACCCAGAATCAGTGTTGGTGGTGTCCAGAAGTCCTGTGCAACGTCAAAATGCGAGTCTTTTTTTTCCAGAGACAAAAGCTTGGGCACCAATTTCGGAGCCACTCGGTGCATGTTCAAATCATCACGTAAAATTGCATGTGCAGAATCTTTACTCACTCCAGCCTCTTGGGCAATCTCCCGCACGGTCAAACGACGATCTACCATCACCAAATTTTGCATCATCTCAACAACAGCTGCACTTGGAGCACTTTGGGGCCTGCCAGAACGCTGGTCACTCTACGCTGATGTGCGGCCATTTTTGAATCATTTGAAGCACTCCTTAATTTGTGTTACACCCATCGCATCTTCTCCAAACACCTGCTGAATCATACGAACTGTTTCTCTTTGAGAATCGCCAAGCTTTTGACAAAATTTGATGCAGTATCTTTGCTCAACACGTTCAATCATCTTGAGAGAATCGGTAATCCGACGAATACGTGTACCACCTCACTCATCAACCGACAGGCAGCGACTGTCGCGCTGGAAGGCGGGGACAAAATTCACGCATGCGCATAAAGGTCTCTTCCTTTACTGTGTACAGTGGCGCTGCACTATCATCTCTATTTTGCGCGGGAAAATCAAAGGTCGGATACCTTTTAGACAGACTTTGTAGTTCGCACGTTGGATTCTCAATCGAGAAAACTATCGCAGCTGGCTACGGCACCGGAGCCTGCGTGACTATACATCGCTGTCGGTACACTCCAGAACCTCATTGACTCTCTTCCTTTATGTCTCGCAGCGGTCCCTGCTGCTAAAGACGGTTATTCAGGCTTTTGAAAGATGGACAGTGTAAAATCCAAAGCGGCAACAGCAAGAAAAGCTTTTCAGAAACAGAGAAATTTGTAAACATCGAATATAAAATTAAACGTTAGGGATTACTGTATGGCGCTATTTGTCTGTAGTATGGCCTCGCATTGAAATTAAATGTGGACGATAAAACGTTCAGTTAAGAAGAGAACAGACGCTTTAGAAATCTGAAACTACAAGAATATGCTCAGGATTACATTTGTAGTTTGTATAACTAATGAAGAGGGTCTGGATCAAACTGGGAAGAAAAAGGATTTATTGCATAAGTTGACTAAAAGAAAGGATTGCTTGAAAGGACATATCACTAGATATGAAGGCATCGTAAATTTGGCAGTGCAACGAAATGCAGTAGTTAAATATTGTAGATGCAGACCAACGTTTGACTATGATAAGCTGCTTCTAATGAATGTAGTAGGCTGCAGTAGTTTTACAGAGATAAAGAGTCTTGCACTACATAGAATAGCTTAGGAAGATGCATCAAATGACCCTTCATACTGAAGACCACAACAAATAAAAAGGGAGACGAATTGCAACCTAACACAGAATCTTTGGTTAGCTAGATTGATTGTGTGTACCAGTACTACATTAAAATTTACAAATGAAACTGTCAGGACCAGATGAGATAATTATCAGATTCTACAAAGATTATGCCAAAGAACTGCCGACCCGGTTAGCCTTGCGGGCGGGAAGGCGTACCGGTCCCTGGCACAAATCCGCCGGCGCATTAGTGTCGAGGTCCGGTGTGCCGGCCGGTCTGTGGATGGTTTTTAAGGCGGTTTTCCATCTACCTCGGCGAATGCGGGCTGGTTCCCCTTATTCCGCCTCAGTTACACTATGTCGGTGATTGCTGCGCTAACACTTTCTCCACGTACGCGTACACCATGATTACTCTACCATGCAAACATTGGGGTTACACTCGTCTCGTGTGAGACATTCCTGGAAGAGTCCACTGGGGTTCGAACCGCGCAATAACCCTGGGTTCGGCGTGGGGCAGCGGTGTGGTGCGTGGATTGCTGTAGCCTGTTGGGTTGTGTACCACTGCAGGCTACGGCGGAGACGAAGCCTCTCCGTCGTTTCTAGGTCCCCAGTTCCATACAATACAATGCCAAACAACTTGTTCCCTTTCTAGCAGTAGTTAGTCGTAGATTACTTGAACAACGAAGGGCACCTAGCGACTGTAAAAAGCGAAAGTCATTCCTGTTTTTAAGAAAGGCCGTGGGATAGATACACACAATTATAGACCTTTATCGTTGACGTCAATCTGTTGTAAAGTTATGGAACATATTTTAAGTTCAATAATTATGACGTTTTGGGAGAACTGAAATCTCTTCTACAAAAGTCAACATAGCTTTCGCAAATAGAGATCTTGCGAAATTCAGCTCGCTCTGTTTCTCCTCGAGATCCACAGCGCTGTGCACAACGGCGCTCAGGTTGGTGCTGGCTTCCTTGACACGACGAAGCCATTTGATACCGTCCTGCACTGCTGTTTAGTGAAAAAAGTACGACCTTTCCGAGTATCGGACCAGATTTGCGACTGGACTCAAGACGTAACTCAACACGTCATTCTTAAAGGAACAAAATCGACAGATGAAAAGGTAATTTCCGGTGTACCACAAGGGAGTGTGATAGGACCGTTACTATTTACAGTGTATATAAATGATCTGGTAGAAAGCGTTGCATGCTCTCTAAGGCTGTTTGCAGATGATGCGGTTGTCTATAACAATGTAGCAACGCCAGCAGCTGGTAACTATTTGTAGAATGACCTCCAGAGAATTGATAAATGGTGCAAGCTCTGGCAGTTGACCCTGAGCGTAAATAAATCTAACATATTGCACAAACACAGGAAAAGAAATCCACTACTGTATAGGTACACTACTGATGACAAACCGCTGCAAACAGTATCTGCTGTAAAATATCTAGGAGTAAGTATCCAGAGCAACCTTAAGTAGAATGACAACATGAAACAAATAGTAGGAAAAGTAGATGCCAGACGCAGATTCATAGGAAGAATATTAAGGAGATATAACTCGTCCACAGAGGAAGTGGATTATAAGGCACTTGTTCGACCGATTCTTGAGTATTGTTTATATCTGGGATCACTACCAGGTAGGACTGATAGAAGAGATAGAGAAGACCCAACAAAGAGCGGAACGTTTCGTGATGGGATCGTTTAGTCGACACGAGAACATGACGGACTCCATTGGCAGATTTTCCAACAGAGGCGTTATTCACCACGGAGAGTCGTGAGGGGTAGCCGCGCGGTCTAGGGCGCCTTCTCACTGTCTGCGCGGCTACCCCTGTAGGAGGTTCGAGCCCTCCCTCAGGCATGGATGTGTGTGTTGTCCTTAGCATAAGTTAGTTTAAGCAGTGTGTAAACATAGGGACCGATGACCTCGGCAGTTTGGTCCCATAAGACCTTACAACAAATTTCCAAATTCACCATGGAGAAATTTATTATTGACATTTAGAAAGAGCGCTTTCCAAGAAGAGTCGGACAGTATGTTACTCACCCCCCCCCCCCCCCCCACACACACACACACACATACATCTCGCATAATGATCATGTGGAGAAAATTCGAGAAATTAGAGCCAATACAGAGGCTTACTGACAATCATTCTTTACACGTACTATTCGCAAGTGAAACAGGGTTGGAGGGCTCAGTTAGTGGTACGAAAAGTACCCTCCGCCCCACACTTTCATGTGTCTTGCGGATTATGATACAGATATAGAAATTAGGTACTGTACCGTTGCAGCATAATTCGTTTGTAGTCGAGTTGTCGGAAGAGAGAAGACGCCACTGCTTGCTTCCACTGTGACTCCAGGTTTAGTCACTACACTTCCTGTAATGTGTAAGATGCTTATGAAATACATTCCTGCCTAAGCCACTATTATCCCTGATGTTCAGAGCACGTCTACAGGGTGACACAGAAAAACGGGAACATTTCCACAATCCAATAGAACTATAAGTGATGAAGGAAATAAATTGCATTCATAGTAATTGAAACCTTAAAACTTTGCCACTTACGAAACATCGATGGCATTAATCATTTTTTTTAAAATTACGTCCATTTAGATGGCGTCCTCTTGTATGAATACATTTGTGAAATCTGCTGTTGAGATTCCTCATTGACCGCTGCAACATCTCAGCTGGGATACTGAGAATTAAATCCCGAATTCTCTGTTTTAACTCATCCAAGGTTCTTGGTCGAGTCGTGTAGACTTTGCTCTTGAGGTAGCCCCACAAGAAAAAATCACAAACGGATAAATCTGGCGATCTAGGGGATCAGGGAATGTTACCAAATCGTGATATCACACGGTTGGCAAACAATTCTCGCACATGTCCCGTTAACTGCCGTGCAATGTGAGATGTCGCTCCGTCCTGTTGAAACCAGGCTTCTTGAACGTTTCGAAAGTTGTTCAATGCAGGTGTAACGAAAGTTCGTAACATCTCCATGTAACAATCGGCATTGATAGTTATTGTGTTTCCCTGTTCATTTGCGAAAAAATATGGTCCGATAATCCTAAGTGATGAAAAACCACACCATACTGTCACTTTACTGGGTGTAAAGGGAGCTCATGAACGTCATTAGGATTTGTATTTGCCCATTAAGGGTAGTTTTGTTTATTCACGTAACCTGTGAGACGAAATTGTGCCTCATCTGACATCCACAATTTGTTTAGAAATTCATCGTCATTGTTAATCTTTGTTATCATTTTTTGACAGAATCCTAATCGTAACCGGTAATCGTTGTTCAAAACAATGGTTCAAATGGCTCTGAGCACTATGGGACTTAACATCAGTCCGCTAGAACTTAGAATTACTTAAACCTAACTAACCTATGGACATGCCCGAGACAGGATTGGAACCTGCGACTGTAGCGGTTGCGCGGTTCCAGACTGAAGCGCCTAGAACCGCTCGGCGGTAATCGTTGCCCTTCAATTGTTGCACCATCTGTAGTTTGTATGGATGAAATTTTAAATCAAGATGAAGAATTCTGTGAACACTCTCCTGGGACATTCCAACCACTGCTGCTTGCTTGCGAATTGAACGCCGTGAGCTCCGTAAGACAGACTCGCGTCCAACATCAATATTCGCTGGAGAACACACACTTCTTGGTCGTCATGTTGGTTTGTTGTTGAGGGCAGATCCAGTCTCTTCAGAGTTATTAATCCAACATTTTATCGCCTGTTTCGACGAAACGGGATCATGACGTCGTAAATTATAAAAACGGCGAAACTTCCTCTGCACCGCTACCAAACTATTATTGCTTTTATAAAACATTTTTATGGTTAACATACGCTGCTGTCCGTTCCACTGATCCATGATTACTGAAATGGCGGACTGTTTACGCTGTCACGAACCCGCAGTGCTGCCACCTGCCCATGGCTGCCAGTACTCATTTCAAACATTCCCATTAATTATGTGTCACCCTGTACTTCCTAGATTGGTTCTCCACCAAGTGACTCCTAGATCGCGTCTTCGCCAACTGATCAAGTGACGCCTTATCTCTACTTCTGTTTAATTTCGGTACAAAAGACACAGATTTTGGCCGATTATGAGCCTAGGTTCATGGCGTTATGTGAGTTTTTCGAATGGTGCATCGTGATTCGTTGGCTTGCGGAAGTGTTGACAGCCAAGAGTGGCTGAGTCCAATTTACCTGATATTGTTAGCGCCCATTAAACGAGCTACCTGCTTTTCTTGGTCTAGGATTAGGTGTGGGCGTTTGGTATCAGCCGGACTGGCTCACTTCGCCAGCCCATTTAGAAAGTACTCCCTCCTTTACCTCTATACTGTGTTGGCAATTAAAGATGGGAAAAGCCGTTGTTTGCAGATATCACAAGTGCACACTCACTGGAACGATCTAGCTCTTTTTCAGGCCTCACAATTAACCGTTCGTTCATAAAAGAAGTAGTAGGTAGTCACCATGCATTTTTAATTCAGGTCACTGTAGCTATACTTTTATCTGATTTAATCCTATTTTGAAAGATCATAGGAAGCGAAGTAATAAATTTATGTTACGTCCCTGGTAGTCCTGAGATTTAAATGTCCTATATTTTGTCTGCAATAAAAATTCAAAATATTACAACAAAACCCTGAATATTTATAAAGTAAGACTGATTCTAGTTACGTTTTCGTACTTCTATTGGAGGCAAAATACAATATAAAAATTACAGCATAAGTATAACCGATTTAAGTATCTGCAGTCGGTGTTTATAAACAGTATTATAAGAACTCAAGAAGGAAAAATTAATCAACATTAAGATTTATAAATAAAAATTGTAGAAAGCGTTCTATTAATGGAGCGTAAAAAGCGATCTGCATAAAATATTAAAATTCAGTAAAACAGTTTTGATGGCAAGAGAAGTTTATTTATGTTAGCAACAGGTTTCAGTCTACAATTTAGACCATCTTCAGGGCTTATGAACTGCAGCACAATAGTAATACATATTCTGAAGGATTTAGTACAAAAAGATGGTAATATGGTAAAAAAACATCTAAAATAAAAGATTCAATAACAAGAAAGTACAACGTTATACCTATGATGGCGGCAAGTGGCGATAAATGGAACAATATCAGTAAGAGAACGAAAGTCAACTGCTGAATAAGGTAGTATAACTCGAGAATACGCACTGTACGCTCATCCCATTTCATACAACATTACACATGTACACCAGTCATGTACTTCTGACGTGACGTATGTTACATTGAATGGTGCAGTCGAATTTAGAAGAAAAATACAGGTAGAAATAACTTACATGCAAGAATTATACACATAAAGGCTCACAATAAATCTCATCATGATTAATTTAAAGTAAAGAAACGAAATAACAGGCATGATTAGATCGTTTTAATATGTAGACTGCCCTGTAAGGGCATTTGCATGAACTCGTTGAAAGAAGTCGTAGCAGAGATGGCTATATATTCGATTACCATAGCAACGGATTGCCGGCATCGACAGTTACGCTTCTGCGGAGCCCATCACAGACACCATGGTAGAGGACAGAGCGCTTAGAAGGCAGTCGCCCTCCCATGGCTTCGAAGTCGATCGCCGTGTTTCAGTTTTGATAGACGATTGTAGTGGAGAAACTGACTGCCACGATTCGGCGTCCAGTGGTGACAAATAAACCATCGACGTAATCACTCGCATGGACTGTACACTACAGCCAAAGACCCCGGTTACCCAAATAGCCATCTCTGCTGCGACTACTTTCAACGAGTTCATACAAATGCCCATAGAGGATAGTGTGCACACAAAAACGATTAAATCATTTCTGTTAGTTCGTTTCTTTACTTTAAATTAATTATGACAGAATTTATTGTGAACTTTTACGTCTGTAATTCTTGAACATTTCTACATCTATTTTTCTTGTAAGTTCGACTAAGCCGTTCACTGCAGCATACCTCATGTCAAGCCCGGATCTAGGAGGGGCAGACCGGGCTATCTGCCCCGGGTGGCAATTTCAGGGGGGGGGGCAGTAAATTCATATTCTTGAAGAAAAAAACCTTGTTTCACAAAGCCCCTAGCATCCACGTTGGTCTATCGATTGTCATATGATTTTGAAACACAACCCGGTTGGATTTTGAACATATTTGAAAACATTTTAAGTTGACTTCCGAACGAATTATTAAATGATTTTTGAATGCGTGCATATTATACGTGATGTCTCTGCCAGGGAAGTCCCCGTCGCATCTAGAAATAAAAACCTTTCCGTAGACGAAAGCGGACGCGGCTAAACGAGCTGAGCCGAATAAACCCGAACGGGTGAATGCCAATCGCTGTTTTTTTTTATGAGGTTGGTTGGGTGTGCAAATGATAAGCGTTGTTATTAGTAGTAGCGAAATCCAAAGATTCAGACTACCAGAGTGGAAATAAACGACTAACAGGAATAACAAGTAAGAAAAGCTAACATATTATCTATTCGGTGTATCCAGGAAAATGAAATTTTGACAGAAATTTTTTTACAGATCGCTGCACTACAAGGGCCGGTCAGCAGCCGCTTTATTCTATTCTCGGAATAGCGCGGTAAACGCGTTGTAAGACACGTAATAACGCCTAACCGGAGAATAAATGTGGGATAACTAAAGCGCAGATTCTGGCAGGGTTAGTGGAGTTAAACGGATAATAAGTTTTGACAATTGCAGGAATAGTTACAGAATTAGTGATGGCAAGGTTGTTTGTTAGAAGGAGGAAGGAGAAGAAATGAGAGTATTTATTACTTTTTTATCTCATGTTTCAGAAACTGGAGTATATGAATGAAATATGAAACTATTTCCTAACATAATTTTTTTCTTGTTGTAGGCCTAATACGCATTTGATATTGGTACTTCATGATTTATGCTCTGTCGTGTTATTTATGTAAATGAGGTAGATAAAAATGACCATTTGTGCCAAAACGATTCCCTAGTGAACATGAATCGGTACTATCAACAGTGTAAAACTTGAACAGTAGATAAACGAAGATTGTAGAACGAGTTGTGCAACTGGCGTTTCCTTGCGTTTTTACTAGCACAATGCACAATACATTGCAAATCTGACATCCAGTAGCGTAAAATATTTTAGCCAAGCGAAATCACAAAAAAGCGGGACATTTGAGTGTCCCCCATAAAACTTTCGGAACGACGGTACATTTTGGAAAAAAAGGAGACTGTCCTAGGAAAAACTGGACGAATGGTCATCCTAACGTAATTGCATTGGCATTCGACTACGTCTTCTAAGTTCTTCACTTTTTTTGTCAGGCAGTGTACTATCAAACAGATAACTGCCAGACTTTTAGAGAAATTGGTTTCGCTTAGAATCTTAGGTAGTTTGGTGCTAACATGTCAACAAACAATTTTTAGACGAGATTACCGTTGCGAAGCAAACAATGTCTGTCAACAAAGTTGCGGCGCAAGTTCGCAGTAGTGTACAGAAGACATTAGTGGAAAAGAACTTGTAACTTAAGCTCTTGTGCCAGTTTGTAATCCGTAAAATGTGTTGGAATTACAACTCTCTGATTCTTCAGGCATTCGAAAATAACAGCTTTCAGTGAAGAACATAGAAATGTGTAGCAATAACGTGCAAAATTAACTAAGACGTCGTTATAATTAATTTAGTAATGTTAGGAATGCAATCCTCAGAATGAATTTCGGGAGTCAAGCTCCCACCATGTGGCTACCTGCGTTAATAGTACATAAACATGTGGTTATAAAACATACAGAGTCATAAACTATAGACCCCAGATTATTCTTTGTTCCGCTTATCCATATTACCAAAGCGTTCCTTTACTTTGCGGTAACACTAGACACATCAGCATCATATACCACCAGCTGGCTTTCCGTGTACTGACTAGTTCTGCAAACACGCACACTGTTCCAACAGAACTACACTGAGACATCAGCCGTTCCATAATAGCACAAGAGCCTACGACCAGAAGTATTGACTTATAGCAATACGGCCAAACCCATATACGAGAAAAATCGATAAATTCGATTACCCTAAACCAAAAAAATATTAATATCAGAAATATTTTGCGTCATGTCTGATCTGAGGGAATTTTCAAAAATGTCAACAAATTTTACCGAACTGTATCATAGCGATAGATCTTCATTTTAGGAATGTACTTGAATTATGGATTTAAGATACCTGAAATAAGTTTTTCGGACTTCTGTAGCGTAGCGGAAACCTGGCAAACCATTTGAAAAAAAAAAATTGAACAACCATCTGAAAATATGATTTACTAATAGATTTGGGTCCATTTCTGCGCAAAAATAATTTTTGAGAGGAAAACAATGAGCATCTTCCATTTTGAGATGGTTATGGAAATGTTAAAAAGTAGTACTGTTGCATATGACAAAATAAGTTGCCCAGATGCAGAAAAAAATGACATCAGGAAAATTTAGTGCAGCACCTTACTAATTAGATAATGTTTCAATACGGTACTCAAAAGTCATTAAAAAGAGACTTATGAAAGCCTACGTTGCAAGCCGATGAGTAAGCTGAAAACCTCAAATTCTAATACGACTAATAAAGAGCTTACTCGAAACCATCGTACTGAAGGATTTTTGCAAATAAACTGCATGAAAAGAAAGTGGGATAAATAATTTATTTAAAGAGAAAAAATGTTCAACAATTTAATCACTGTCGGACTCATCGATATTAGCATCATCGAAATCAATCTCCATGTTACTGTCAATTTCGTTATTTCTTGTTCTGGAAAACAAATACAGTTGGTTAAAATCACTCATTTGTTACAGTGAAATTCATGTCACCTATACCTTTTGTGGACATGGGTTCTTCGTCTAAAATAACGTCCCTCACTTCTGGAAATTGGCTACTATAGAATCACGACAAATCGTTACGTCAGATTCAAGTTGAAAAATAACATTACAGGGTATTAGAAACAGACAAGAAGAGCTACATACAAATAGGTGATATAAAAACAGATTAATTGCATAGTAGTGTTTGACACTAGCGCAATGTTTCACACTACTATGCAGTTGACCTGTTTATACATCAGCTATATGTATGCAGCTCTTCTTCTCATTTTTTGATACCTTGTAATGTTATTTTTCAACATGAACCTGATTGGTGTATTTTTGTCAATCAAGGTGTAAAGAATATGACTGGTGTATTTTTTGGCAATGAATGTGTCAATAGCTGTATTCCTATGTTGCCATTTTCGTAATATGTAACGTGTTTTTGTTCGAGTTTCGTATCAGACGAAGATTTGTAACCGAAACCTGTAGTATAATAATAGAATGAATTTGTGAAACATATTTGCGCTGTTTGGGAGAAGAGCTTAGCAAATAAAAGCAGTTCTCACCATAGCAGGCTAACAAGTTCTGGAATGTTCTTTTCGTTTTTAGAAGTACAGGTGACATCGAAAATGCCTGGAAACCAACATTTTCGCAATGAAATGACGGAATCTATGTCCATTTTTAATATCACACGTATTCTGATAACAGGATATCTTTTTCAACACAGCAGAAATGGACTCTCGTGGAGCTGTTTTTGATTATTGCTACCTTCCTAGTCGTTTTCAGGATAATCTGCTCTAACTATTTTGTGCAGTTTTGACCGTAAAACGGTGAGACCTGGTCTTGGTTGTGGGCTCTCGTACTATAAAAGTAAGACGAGGACTTTACATCCGAATACGCTGGTTTGTTTTTATTTTATGATTTTGTGTGCTTTTGAAGGGTTAGTGCAGGGTTAACGCAGACAGCCAGATGACGGAAGCTTGACTTCCAAAACGTGTTAGAGGGGATTACTTGTATAACATTAGCGGTCGTATGTTAAATTTATTATGTCTATTACCTTCATAATTACAACGTCCGGTCTGCAGATATACAGGGTGTTACCAAAAGCTACGGGCAAACTTTCAGGAATCATTCCTCACACACAAAGAAAGAAAATATGTTATGTGGACATGTGTCCGGAAACGCTTACTTTCCATGTTAGAGCTCATTTTATTACTTCTCTTCAAATCACATTAATCATGGAAAGGAAACACACAGCAACAGAACGTACCAGCGTGACTTCAAACACTTTGTTACAGGATATGTTCAAAATGTCCTCCGTTATCGAGGATACATGCATCCACCCTCCGTCGCATGGAATCCCTGATGCGCTGATGCAGCCCTGGAGAATGGAGTGTTGTATCACAGCCGTCCACAATACGAGCACGAAGAGGCTCTACATTTGGTACCGGGGTTGCGTAGACAAGAGCTTTCAAATGCCCCCATAAATGAAAGTCAAGAGGGTTGAGGTCAGGAGAACGTGGAGGCCATGGAATTGGTCCCCCTCTACCAATCCATCGGTCACCGAATCTGTTGTTGAGAAGCGTACGAACACTTCGACTGAAATGTGCAGGAGCTCCATCGTGCATGAACCACATGTTGTGTCGTACTTGCAAAGGCACATGTTCTAGCAGCACAGGTAGAGTATCCCATATGAAATCATGATAACGTGCTCAATTGAGCGTAGGTGGAAGAACATGGGGCCCAATCAAGACATCACCAACAATGCCTGCCCAAACGTTCACAGAAAATCTGTGTTGATGACGTGATTGCACAATTGCGTGCGGATTCTCGTCAGTCCACACACGTTGATTGTGAAAATTTACAATTTGATCACGGTGGAATGAAGCCTCATCCGTAAAGAGAACATTTGCACTGAAATGAGGATTGACACATTGTTGGATGAACCATTCGCAGAAGTGTACCCGTGGAGTCCAATCAGCTGCTGATAGTGCCTGCACACGCTGTACATGGTACGGAAACAACTGGTTCTCCCGTAGCACTCTCCATACAGTGACGTGGTCAACGTTATCTTGTACAGCAGCAACTGCTCTGACGCTGACATTAGGGTTATCGTCAACTGCACGAAGAATTGCCTCGTCCATTGCAGGTGTCCTCGTCGTTCTAGGTCTTCCCCATCGCGAGTCATAGGCTGGAATGTTCCGTGCTCCCTAAGACGCCGATCAATTGCTTCGAACGTCTTCCTGTCGGGACACGTTCGTTCTGGAAATCTGTCTCGATACAAACGTACCGTGCCACGGCTATTGCCCCGTGCTAATCCATACATCAAATGGGCATCTGCCAACTCCGCATTTGTAAACATTGCACTGACTGCAAAACCACGTTCGTGATGAACACTAACCTGTTGATGCTACGTACTGATGTGGTTGATGCTAGTACTGTAGAGCAATGATTCGCATGTCAACACAAGCACCGAAGTCAACATTACCTTCCTTCAATTGTGCCAACTGGTGGTGAATCGAGGTAGTACAGTACATACTGACGAAACTAAAATGAGCTCTAACATGGAAATTAAGCGTTTCCGGACACATGTCTACATAACATCTTTTCTTTATTTGTGTGTGAGGAATGTTTCCTGAAAGTTTGGCCGTACCTTTTTGTAACACCCTGTATAACATTAGGAAATAAGATAGTCTACATTGTAACACAATCGTCGAAACGTTACTTCCTTTTAATCCACGGAGCTTGCATGGTATGGCGCGGTCCACGAAACTCCCATGGCAGCGCGCAGTCACCTAATTGTCAGTACGCCTACGTCATTAACCAGTGCCCTGTAGCAACCCAGCTGCTTTCAATAGCCTCTCAGACTGAAACACCCCCGACTGAGTTCTGGTATTGTTAGCGAACGAATAATGTAGCAGCCTAAAATTTTTATTTAAATTACCGTGCACTAGTGGATAAATGCTAATTGGTTTTGACCGCTGCGGGAGATGTTTCAGTCGGATTTTGGCTGCTTAGTAATGCTTTCTTCGATGAACAGAAGTTTTTGCGTTAATGAATGTCACGAAAGTGTGCACTACCTAAAGTTATACATTCACATTAACCACAATTGGAGACAGCCACTACCATTGTCATTTACTTCTGTTCGCGGCTAAGCCGATACACTATGTGATCAAAAGTATCCGGACACTTGGCTGAAAATGATCTACAAGTTCGTGGCGACCTCCATCGGCAACGCTGGAATTTAATATGGCGTTGGCCTACCCTTAGCCTAGATGACAGCTTCCATTCCCGCAGGCATACGTTCAATCAGGCGCTGGAAGGTTTCTTGCGAATGGCAACCCATTCCTCACGGAGTGCTGCACTGAGGAGAGATATCGATGTCGGTCGGTGAGGCTTGGCACGAAGTAGGCGTTCCAAAACTTCCCAAAGGTATCCTATAGGAGTCAGGTCAGGACTCTCTGCAGGGCAGTCCATTACAGGGATGTTATTGTCGTGTAACCTCTCCGCCACAGGCTGTGCTTTATGAACAGGTGCTCGATCGTATTGAAAGAGCAATCGCCATACCCTTATTGCTCTTCAACAGTGGGAAGCAAGAAGGTGCTTAAAACATCAATGTACGCCTGTGCTGTGATAGTGCCACGTAAAACAATAAGGGGTTCAAGCCCCCTCCATGAAGTACACGACCACACCATAACACCACCGCCTCCAAATTTTACTGTTGCCACTACATACGCTGGCAGAAGATGTTCACCGGGCATTCACCATACCCACACCTTGCTATCGGTCCGCCACATTGTGTACCATTATTCATCACTCCACACAAGGTTTTCCTACTGTTCAATCGTCAAATGTTTACGCACCTTACACCAAGCGAGGCGTGGTTTGGCATTTACCGGAGTGATGTGTGGCTTATGAGGAGCTGTTCGACCATGAAATCCAAGTTTTCTCACCTCCCGCCTAACTGTCAAAGTACTTTCAGTGTATCCTGATGCAGTTTGAAATTCCTGTGTGATGGTCTGGATAGATGTCTGCCTGTTACACTATTCAACTGTCGCCGGTTTCTGTCAGTCAACAGACGAGGTCAGCCTGTACGTTTTTGAGCTGTTTGTGTCCCTTCACGTTTCCACTTCACTATCACATCGCGAACAGTGGACCTAGGGATGTTTAGGAGTGTGGACGTATGATGCAAGTGACACCCAATCACCATTTATGGATACCTGGCAGTAGGGGGCAGCACAAGCCACCTAATATGAAAAACGTATGTTTTTGGGAGTGTTCGAATACTTTTGATCACATAGTGTACATGACAAATGAAGGTGGTCTGGTAGTGGTAAAAAAGGAAGAAAAAAAAATGTTTGTTTCGTGAACAACTCACCTTACTTCTCGACGTAGTCTCCTTTGCGGGATACGCACTTGGGCAGCTTTTTCGTCCCATCGGAAAAATAGGTGCTGTCAAACGCTGCAGCCGGCCGCGGTGGTCTAGCGGTTCTGGCGCTGCAGTCCGGGACCGCGGGACTGCTACGGTCGCAAGTTCGAATCCTGCCTCGGGCATGGGTGTGTGTGATGTCCTTAGGTTAGTTAGGTTTAAGTAGTTCTAAGTTCTAGGGGACTTATGACCTAAGATGTTGAGTCCCACAGTGCTCAGAGCCATTTGAACCAAGCCAAACGCTGCAAAATAGTCGTCAACTGCAACTATCACATCTTCATTTCAGGAAAATTTCTGCCCAGCAAGCCAAAGTTTCAAGTTTGGGAACGGGAAGAAGTTGCCTGGGGCTAAGTCTGGTAAACAGGGTGCATGACGAACAAGTTCAAAGCTCAATTCTAGCACTTCCGCCATTGTTATCGCTGTTGTGTAGGTTGGTAGATTATCCTGGTGAAAGAGGGTGTCAACCTTGGTCTTTTTTCAGCCAACGTAGTTTCAGACGATCGAACAATGAAGCATGATAAGGCCCAGTTTGGTTATGCCTTTTTTCAAGTAATGTACGAGGATTACTCCTTGAGAATCCCAAAAAATAAGCGTGGCCATTACCTTACCAGTCTTTTCCATTGTTCTTACTACCGTTTTGACTCTGGGGTTTAATGATGGATCCGCGTTTCATCAACAGTCACAAATTGGGGCAGAATGTCTCACCGATTGCGATAAAACATCGCCAAACATTGTGTTGAAATATTGTGCCGGATGCTCTTTTGGACGACCGTGAGAAATCACGCACCCGCCAATTCTCTGTGCTGGATATTATGCACTCATTCAGCTGAGATGCCCATAGTCTCAGCAATCTCTTGGATGACACATATTTTCTCAATGGCTTTCTTTGTGGTAACATCAGTTGGACGGACAGAGCGCGCTTCGTCTTCGGCACTTGTCCGACCACGTTTAAATTCGCAAATGGTCTTCAATGACGGTGCAGAGACATCGTGAACTTCATATAGTTCTCAGAATGAGATTTTCACTCTGCAGCGGAGTGTGCGCTGATATGAAACTTCCTGGGAGATTAAAACTGTGTGCCAGACCGAGACTCGAACTCGGGACCTTTGCCTATCGCGGGCAAGTGCACTACCAACTGAGCTACCCAAGCACGACTCACGCCCCGTCCTCACAGCTTTACTTCTGCCAGTACCTCGTCTCGTACCTTCCAAACTTAACAGAAGCTCTCCCCCAGGCTGTGGCTAAGCCATGTCTCCGCAATAGCCTTCCTTTCAGGAGTGCTAATTCTGCATGGCTCGCAGGAGAGCTTCTGTTAAGTTTGGAAGGTAGGAGGCGAGGTACTGGCAGAAGTAAAGCAGCGAGGACGGGGCGTGAGTCGTGCTTGGTTAGCTCAGTTGGTAGAGCACTTGCCCGCGATAGGCAAAGGTCCCGAGTTCGAGTCTCGGTCTGGCACACAGTTTTAATCTGCCAGGAAGTTTCATATAGTTCTGTTTTGATTTGTGCAGCAATCCAACACTTCAAACGAAAATGTTTAATAACAGCCCGAAACTCGGTTTTCTTGCAGTTGACACACCGACCAATTCAGAAAAGCTGTCAAAAATGAATTCTACGCTGAACATTGTTGATACTCTTTACACGGTCCTTAGGATAATCAAGCTTATCAACCACGAAGGCGCAAGAAAAATGTTCCAATCCTTAATTGAAATTTACCAACCTCGTATGTTGCGATATCGTCACACGCAGTTGTAGCAATCTGTACACGTTATCCTCACTGCTATCTATTGACCGGAGCGGTAGGCGCAAACGCATAATATCGGCACTCCGTATTTTTCACCACATTTTGATGAAAACACGTTATCACTAGCCAGCATATTTCGAGTTTCTGGGTGTCAGCCTACGACGATGGGGATACATTCTCATCCGGTATGCTATTACTCCTCCAGCTACGCTATTACAACAACTTAATCACTCCACACTGCTCTGCTGCATCTCTCGTGCTACAATATCACTCGCTTGGCGCACTCGGTTCTTGGCTATCGATTCTTGGCCTGTCCTCGACCTGTGCGAGTAAAATATGCTTATCTTTGAGTAATGGACTGTGGATCCCTTAAAAGATCTGACCACTGGAATGGAAAACGGACACCGCAAACAGTCAATACACCGCCCTTAAGCGATTTCTAGCATTTCCTCTATAATCGAAACGGGTTAACAGTCTGAACTGAAAAAGGAGGACGCCTCACACAAGAACACCACAAGTTCCGACAAGTGGAATATACTTTTTTCAATAAAGTCTCGGTAAGTCCGCCTTGTTGTAACTTCCAGCTAGCTGATGTCTCCACGTTCCGGTTTGGCTGTAAGGTGATAGTTCCTGTCAGGACTATCAGAAGTTTCTTTCCCTAAGCGTGTTATGAAACACCGGGCCTCCAGTGGAAGTCACTTGCCTTGGGAAACAGCATAGTCGGCCCAGATGACAACACATTTAGCCGGATTAAGATAAGATGGTCCAATTATCTCCAGGCTGGAGAACAGTCCCCATCCCAAGGAACTCGAAAAACCGACGCTGGCGTTCGTAGTAGCTACCAACATTAGATGATGGGAACAACAAGGAACTCTTGTTAAACGCTCATGATCGTATCTGTTGTCTACACTTCATCGACCAAATATAGCCCCGGACACCTTTCAATAAAATTACGGGAAAGAGAGATTTTTTCCTCGATATATGCTTTTCTTGTCTTGATTGTGAGTTTCTTTAACATATGTTTAATTACCAAACGAGACTACACCAATGTTACATGCCTTTAGTAACTAACGTGGAAGTCGAGAAAAAGAGGCGTGTTTCAGGCACAACTGTGCCTCTGTACAATACCTCGGGTAAGCAAGACTGGGTGTGATCAGTCTGGGGTTGCCATATCTAACTGGGACTTCGTCGGTTCATTCTGTAATGGGGATGTAGAAATGAAGTAAAAAAATTGTGTAATATAATCGCATTTGTTTTAGAACACAATTACATGGAACTTGATACGGCAGTAGTTTGTACACCATATTTTTCGGAAAATTTCACCCTTTTCAGCAAGTCTTTTTTTTTCCTTTTACGTGTTTATGAAACTGCATGCAAGTTAGCTTGTAGTTAAACTGGCACAGTAAGATGGATTCCATAGCCCCTGCCAGCAGTCGATTTCTTTCATCACTCCACTTATCCGACATCAGCGAAAATACTCTTTCCACAATGTCCCTGTATGCGAGAATAGAAAGCAAATACTCGCATAATGCAGGAGCTGGCATTTTCGTGCTATCTTTTAGGTTTCCTTAAGAAAATAAATCCACCTTTCTTCCATGGAGTATTTAGATTTCCATTCTTCTGAGTCACGCTTAGTTCCTAAAAAGACCTGCAGATACCTACATTTCTGAAACCAACTGTCGCCCGAAATCTTCATGCCATTTTTAATCAGGTATCAATAGTGCCTCCAATCATCATCCAATCTGGTGTTTCATACAGCGTCATCGAACCAAATACTTGAGATGTTTATTGAAAGAAATAGCCCATTTCTCTATGGATTCAAGTACCATGGTATAGAAAGCTATTGTCTCTTCCTCAAATTTCGAAATCAAATTAATTATTTCTTGGTTAGGGTTCTAATTCTTTACTTTGTTCAAATTCTTCTTGGTTAGCATACCAATGAAAGTGGCAGTCTTCCTTTCGTTTAGACAAATTTGAGTGTCGATCAATATATATTGTATTTCAGTTATTGAGCCTTTATTCTTCCCCGTGCATTTTATATTTTTCAAACAAAGCCAAGTTTGACTGTATTAACATGAAGCAAATTTCACTGATCTTACTACTGAAAAAATGTGAAATTATTTCAGGTGGACTGTCTCCAGCGTCAAAAAACTGTTTTAATGGCATCCGAAGCTTAAGAATTCTCTCATTAACGTCAGCCATATTGTTTTTGAGTGAGATAGAAGAATCTGATGATTGACATCAACGTGTAAGCAGAACTCATTCAGCTTCTCTGTCCTTACCCTGTATATTGAAAAACAATTAAATATTTTCATTACAATTATTTCAATGGCGACTGTTAAGACTCCAGCAGCGCTTGATATAGTATTGTAGAGAATATGGACAGGGCATCCAGTACCTTCTACGTATTTCCTAGTTCTTCTTTTATTTGATGAAACACATTCCGCCGGTCGTGTCGATGAAGTCCTCCAAAGTTGGTATTGCTATTGTCTCCACAAAAAGCGATTAATTTCTAATGGAATTTGCAGTGGGCATAAAGGGTCTAGACAAAACTTTGCAGTTGCCTCCGACGTTTCGTTATTCAACGAATTAACATTCAACAGCTTCTGTTGAATTCCGTCAGTTTCAGTAAAGTATTAAACAACTGAAGGAAACATCTTTTCATTCTTGTGGTTCGATGCAACCGTGTCTATGCCGTGAAATGAAACTTCCTGCAACGGTTTTATACATTCGGACACGGAGTGTGGTGCGAGAATATTTTTAGCAATCGCTGCAGTTTGGTTCTGGCTGTAGACTGCTTTGCGGCGACTTTGGAGTCATAATACATTGCTGCATTCAGTCACACGGTATAGTCAAGAGAACTGAAGGACTGATGATGCTTGACAACTTTATAAACCGTTGTTAGTTTTGCAACAGCAACAAGAAATTCTTCCTGGGTGTCTTCTTCAATCATGAATGTAGAAAAAGGCTTTGACGTCGACTCCGCCGCGAATCTGCTTGTATGATTCTTTGTGGAAATGTGATGCCTCACAGCTGCCTTACCTCCGTGAGTTGCTGAGATGAAATAGCTACAAATCTCACACAACGCTTCCACCCTTTCTTGACAAAAGACCACTCTTTTGTGTAATGATCCATTTTCATCCTTGGGCTTTTTCGTAAACTATGATAAGTTCATTAGATGGTAAACAGTCGAAAATAACACTTTAGTCATCGAAGTAGCACCACATTATACAGGCTGCTTCAACGCCCTACGCATTCGGGAGGACGACGGTTCAATCCCGTCTCCGGCCATCCTGATTTAGGTTTTCCGTGATTTCCCTAAATCGCTTCAGGCAAATGCCGGGATGGTTCCTTTGAAAGGGCACGGCCGATTTCCTTCCCCATCCATCCCTCACCCGAGCTTGCGCTCCGTCTCTAATGACCTCGTTGTCGACGGGACGTTAAACACTAATCTCCTCCTCCTCCTCAACGCCCTATATACCCGCTTTAAACACTTCAGACAATACGAACTTGCACTCGTTATTCGTAATACGTTTAGAAAGAATCGCACTATCAGATCGCTATTGAAACGGGAACTGCATTGTTCTACCGCGTGGCGCTGCTTAAATAGTTCCATCTCCGTACTACTAGAGAAGTCTGGTATTTTCTCGAGTGATGGCGCTAGATGTAGAAGGTGCTTGCATCGTCGATACAGGATACGCAACATGCAACGCCGTCCACGAGGCGAACTTGTCAACATAAACTTCTTGACATAAATAAAACTAATTGAGGCAGCGTTTACATGTTGAACCAACAATTGGCCTACTTAGGTACTTGAGTGAAGCTCGGAACAGTATTTTGCAATATCGGGACTAAATTGGGTCTTGTCAGGACGTAGGGGCAGAAAGGCCTATAGCGGTGACGGTCCCGATGTATCAAGTCGGATGGCAACCCTAGATATTGGAACCCTGTAATTAAATCCAATGAGTTACTTGATCAGTTTTGAGACGTTTCATGCCACAAGAACTTAATTTTGTAGGTGACACAAAATAATTATTATATTTCGGGGAATTGATGGTTGTCCACTCAATATATTTATATTTGTCATAGACAATCACTTAAAAGGTAAGCATGACTCATGATTATATTCAACGAAAACCTTTTTGTATTATGAAAAAGGTGATGTATGTGACACATTTTTGAAGCCGACGATATAATATTATATCCTTTTACGATTAAATCCGACATATATCCAACAAAATGATAAATAAGCTAGGAAATAAAGCAGCAAAAATTTAGAAAAAATATTTTTATTCATATTCCAATAGTGTTTATTGATACTGAAATGTGAAAAGTCTGAAGTAGGAAACAATCAGGAGTATTGTTGGATATAAATAAAAACAACCACTCATAAAGAGCCACTCGTCATCGAAAGTGATAACGCAGAGAAAAAATTTTAATTCATAGCGGAATGCACATGTTACGCCACGTGGCATTATTTGAAATAAAGCACTGCCATGGAAGCGCTGTTTAGTTATTGTTGATTACGTTAAGAAGACTTTGACAGGGAATTTGATTCCACAACAGTTGGAGAAACGCCTAGTAGCCAACTCGTCAACAATACTCCAAAAAAGACAATAAAGGAAGTCGGCACCCCACTCAAGAGCGGTTCTCTGCCTCATTCTTTAGATCCGCAGACCAGTAGGTTAAGGCGACTTACAAACGAATGACTCCATTGTTCAACAACCGAGTACCAGGTGTTACATTTTCTAAAGAAAAGATTGGTAATTGCTGTACTATAATTCACTGCGATCAGCCACATAATGCTACAATAGGCCAAAGGAGAGGTTTTGCAAAATCACGGTAATTCTGTATTGAGTAAGAACGCTATTTTCCAGGTTCTTGGGGCGGTGGTCAAGTGCCACCTCTTGTGAACCCGCCCCGCTCCCCCTCTCACCGCCCCTCCCACCGTCCCGCTGCAGACGCTGACGATCGTCACAATTTCCCGTGAACATCTACATTTAAATCAATACTCGGCAAACGGACCTGACGGTGTGTGGCGGAGGGTACTTCTGGTACTTCTAAGTGACCCCATCTTCCCTGTTCCACTCGCGAAAGGCCCGGGTGAAGAATAATTACAGGTAAGCCTCTGTATTAGCTCAAATTTCTCGAGTTTTGTCATCTCACAGAGTTGTAAACAAACAAATCCATTGCTGGACTCACAGTATTTCCCGTCGGGCTAGCAGCGCTGAACCTACAGTTCTGTGAAGTCGCTGTGATTGTTAGAAATGACAGAATTCTATAATTTATATAAAGTGTGATCCTAGATTACTAGATTACAGGAGGAAGTTCCTTGCCCCATCCTCCCCCCCCCCCCCCCACCCCCATGCCCGTTCACCTTGTTGACGCCTTTGTACTGAGACACATCTTCGCCGAGCAGCTACAATGCAACTGTTCGAAAGTTGCGTCATAGTCCCGAAGACCAGCAGCACTTCAGCTGTTTATGGAACGTGACAGAAATCTATGGTAACACATAAAAACAAAACAACATAATTTCATATTACAGTAAACAGTAACTTAGTTTGTCCTCCAGAAAATCGATTTTGAGACATAAATAATAAGTGTTACAGAAAATAAATGTTCAAAATATATGTTTACAATAAAGAATCGTCAGGATTACAAATGTAGATTTGGACATATATTTGCAGTTAAAAATACAAGAAATGTTAAACACAGTACTTTAGAAACTCTCCTATTGTATAAAACGAGCCTTGTAATAGGAACTGCCTTAAAGTTTTTTTTTAAGCAGCAGCTAACACTTAATTCTTGAAGGGAGGGCGTTAAAAATGTTACTGCCAGTGAAATGGACTCCTTTCTGTACCATACTTAGATTTGCCTGTTCATAGTGGATATCATGTTTTCTTCTCGTCTCATGACTATGATATTCACTATTCTGTTTAAAAATGGATTTTTCTTTCCGTATGAAGCACATTTCTCAAGAAGAGGAATTTGTTAACATCGAGTATAGATTTAAGTGTCAGGAAGTCGTTTCTGAAAGTATTTGTATGGAGTGTAGCCATGTATGGAAGTGAAACATGGACGATAAATAGTTTGGACAAGAAGAGAATAGAAGCTTTCGAAATGTGGTGCTACAGAAGAATGCTGAAGATAAGGTGGGTAGATCACGTAACTAATGAGGAGGTATTGAATAGGATTGGGGAGAAGAGAAGTTTGTGGCACAACTTGACTAGAAGAAGGGATCGGTTGGTAGGACATGTTTTGAGGCATCGAGGGATCACAAATTTAGCATTGGAGGGCAGTGTGGAGGGTAAAAATCGTAGAGGGAGACCAAGAGATGAATACACTAAGCAGATTCAGAAGGATGTAGGTTGCAGTAGATACTGGGAGATGAAGAAGCTTGCACAGGATAGAGAAGCATGGAGAGCTGCATCAAACCAGTCTCAGGACTGAAGACCACAACAACAACAACAACAACAACAATGAAGCACATCAAAGAGAATAGATATTGCGCAGTGGATGTAAGGATTCCAAGTTTCATAAAATGATACCTGCATGTGGCTCTAGGATGGACTCCACCCATGATCCTTACGGCTCTTTTGTGTGCACACAGTACTTTTGTAGCCAGTTACTGATTTCCCCAAAATATAATTCCATATGCCATAATTGCGTGAAAATAAGCATAATAGGCTGACTTCATGGTTGAACAAGAAGAAACAATGTGTAATGCGTAGGTTGCTGAACTCAATCTTTTGCACAGCTCCAGGATGTGGTTTGATCAGTTCAGTAAGTCCATTAATATTAAAACAGTTTACTGTTTCACTTAAAACCTTATTTACTGAAACTTCCTGGCAGATTAAAACTGTGTGCCCGACCGAGACTCGAACTCGGGACCTTTGCCTTTCGCGGGCAAGTGCTCTACCAACTGAGCTACCGAAGCACGACTCACGCCCGGTCCTCACAGCTCTACTTCTGCCAGTATCTCGTCTCCTACCTTCCAAACTTTACAGAAGCTCTCCTGCGAGGAGGAGAGCTTCTGTAAAGTTTGGAAGGTAGGAGACGAGATACTGGCAGAAGTAAAGCTGTGAGGACCGAGAGCTTCTGTAAAGTTTGGAAGGTAGGAGACGAGATACTGGCAGAAGTAAAGCTTTGAGGACCGGGAGTGAGTCGTGCTTCGGTAGCTCAGTTGGTAGAGCACTTGCCCGCGAAAGGCAAAGGTCCCGAGTTCGAGTCTCGGTCGGGCACACAATTTTAATCTGCCAGGAAGTTTCATATCAGCGCACACTCCGCTGCAGAGTGAAAATCTCATTCTGGGACCTTATTTACTGTTTCCTGAAGTTTATCTACTGAATTATGAATAAGTAGTGTAGTGTCGTCAGCAAAAATGGTGAATCTACAATATTGCATATAGAGAGGCAGATCATTTAAAAGACAATAAAAAGTAGGGGGCCAGAACTGAGGCTTGGGGCACTCCACATATAACGGTACCCATTTCTGAAGATAATGGGACGCCACTTTGATTGTCCACTACAACTTTCTGTTGCCTGTTTGACAGATACGAGTCAAGCCATTTCCCTGATGAACCATTATACCGAAATGTGCAGCCTTTTGTAAAAGAATCTGGTGACTGACACAATAAAATGCTTTTGTTAGGTCCCAAAAAATCCCAACCACCTTCAGCTTTTTATTGATAGATTCTAAGACTTCTCCAACAAATGCAAATATTGCGTCTTGTCTTGACAAACCTTTCTGAAATCCAGACTGACTTTCACTGAAGAAATTTTGATCCCTGAGATGCTTAACTATTCTGGCGTGCACTAGTTTCTCTAAAACCTTTGAAAAACTCGTCAGTTGTGATATTGGACGATAGTTAGCAGCATCCGTCTACTAGAGAACTGGCAAATGTGATGAACTGTGATCATTTCACTGTCGTGCGACAATTGCATGCAACGAGGAAGGTTCAAAATTCGTTGTTATGGCTACCGCACACTCTAAGCCAAAATCTGCGGGTGACATGTGTATCTGTGCTTGCTCGTCGTCAGTTGGCTACTCATTATTTCCTACTCATTATTTCCTACTCATTATCGTTATTGTGACGACCAATGATGTCTTTATGCTAATATAATGGAAAGAAAAGAATGGCTGAGTCCAAACAAAGCAGCAACTCCCCCGTACAAAGACCCGCGCTCATTCACAGAAGATAATGTTATAAATCTGTTTGAGCAGGTACAGTGTGACGTACTACGAATAGCTAACCCGAGGTGAAACTATAACTGCTGACATTTACTGTCGACAACTAAGACGTCTTGGCAGACGCAGTCCAAGAACAACGACCAAGAGTACTGCGTGAAGTGATGCTATTTCACGTTAACGCACGGCCGCATTCTGCTAGACAGACAAAAAACACTGTACAGAATTGTCGCGGGGGGGGGGGGGGGGAGGGATGTCACTCCGCGTCCACCTTATTCACCTGATCTTGTGCACTCAGATTTTCAACTTTTCCACACTCTATTGTGCAAACGTCAATGAACCTGGTCGTTTCGGATGAAAATGGGGTGCGGACATGGCTCGACGAATTCTTTACCTGGAAATCACGTGAATTTTTACAGTCGCGGAATCGAGAAGTTAACCCCAGCGTTGCCAGACTGTTGTAAATAGTGGTGGAGAATATATTATTGACGACTTAAGTCTCTGTTATGTGTACCTGTTGTGTTTATTAAACTTAAAAAAAAACATTACGAAATTATACACCTACAAATGTACACATCTGGAGGCAGAAAAGCAAGTGTTTTGCTGGAGACAATGGACTGTTCTTATCACTGCGTTGAACCATAAATAGTCTGTAGATTAAAGATGCTTGGACCATCTCGTACTTATCCATCCAAATGTACAGTGACTTTGTATTATGTAGTGCAAATTGCAGATGTGTCATGCTAATGAAGGGTGCGGAAATAAAGTTTATAGGAATCTCTAAGTAAGAATGGTTAGAATAATTCTTGACAACGCTTAAACTAGACGAAACTAGAGTAAGAAGAGCGTCATAGTATCGAGCGTGGCATGAGCCGTGTATATTAGCGCAGTGTCCGGGCACCTGTTGGCTTGCGGAACGAGTACAGAATGGTGATGCGAGAATCCTAGGGGCGAGAACTTTTCTTGTTTTCAATTTTTGTGTTACTACACTGCAAAATAAAATAAAATAATGCTAAAGATATTGTATTTGTTAATATTTTCATAAAAGTCATGCAAATCAAAGGCAAAGCGTAATTTGTAATTCAAACAAATTTCCAGGAAGGGATTGTAAGGAGCACACAACAATCTCATATACTGTATAAAATAATTTTTTTATTGTTTTACAGTTGATGATATACACATGACTGGTTGATATTCATTGTTAAAACAGGGGAACAGTAATTTTCTCGACGTCTTGCACACGGTACAAAGGCCGCATTATTACAAAGTTTCTGTAGAGAAACTAACTTGGTTTACGTTCACAAATGGTCCGCTCTCATCGCACAGTTTGGCAGCAAAGTACGTGACACATCATTCCGTCAATAGTGGTGAGGACAGTTGCTGACGTAAAACTGTGCAGTCTTTTCTGGATGTGATTTGTTGTTCTTTCATGACGAGATTATAGGAGTTTTGTAGCTTTTTGGTCCAGTCCCGCACCTGACACTAAAAAGAGAGATCGCAGGTTGCACTAGCATAGTGCATACGGCGGAATCTGTTAATAATGTCTCCTTCTTCACTTTGAAATATCTCTTCGTAGAATTGTGGATTTATTTGTCCTTCTGACCAGTCAATAAGGCACTTAGTGCTTCATGACCTCAGTCAAAAAGTTTTTTTAAGGCCATTATTGTAAGTTTTCCAGATTTTGATGAAGTAGTGATGATATTCCTATATTTTGCTGCGTACTCATCCATCGCTTTCTGAATTCTCGGTCCAAACGAGCCACTTACTTTCTTGTATCATATGTAGATTGTTAGAAAGGGGTTACAGCATATTGCACTGTGTGTAAGAGGGTTACTTTGTTCATATCCTGTCGTTCACGACTACCTCTTTTGTCCTTCGATGGTCGATGGTTTGATTATAGGTCTGCTGATACTAGCAACCTGGAAAGATAAAACACGAATGAAATATTTTGTCATACATGACGTTACAAAGAGCATTTTGATTAACATCGACGAGTGAGTAGACTTCATTTACAACCCCTTGGTGGAAAGTTAGTTTAGAGCCCACGTGGACACTGTTAAGTACTATCCTTTCTTCTAAGTTTATTTCCACTCCAAAATTTTTCTTTACCATTCGTTTTCAAACCTTTTACGAAAATATTAATAAATGCATTGTTTCGGTTCGTTTGCTGTATAAGTAACGTAAAAATTTAAAACTAAAAAAATATCCGAATAGGGACTCGACCCCATTACCCACCGGTTACCAGTCTGTACTATTTTCCTCTGCGCCGACGGCCACGTAGAACCTACCGTAACATAAATAGTTTATGCCTCGCCCGACTCACGTAAATACAATACTTTATTTTTTATTTTTTTTTCTAAACGTTTGGCCATCTGTAGCTTCCACTTCTGTCACTTTCATTTCTGGCCAGACCCTGCATACATAATAAATTTGGACGAAATCGCTAACTGACGTGTAGGCTCGGCCGGAAGCGAAGAAGCTGGGGGTTGATGGTTGGTCTGGTGTGAGGTGACAGAGGCACCAGGGTACGAACCCCGGAACTGTTTTAGGCTGCCGGTGTCTGGTGCTGGCTGACAGCCATTGAATCGGTCGCTGGGGAGTGGGGACTCAGTTCGACCCTCGGCCCGTCAATGCTACAGCTGGACCCCTTGGCAGGCGGCCCTGACAGGCTGGCGGTGGAGAGGTTGTGTCCTCACAACGGGAGCCAACTCTATAACGGACACCCATCCGATGACTCGCCGATTCGCTGACCAGTCCGGCCGAACAGCCAGTGAGTTTATTAACAGGTGTGCTGCTGCACTAAAGATAATGCTGTAGTGGGTTGTCATGCCAGCATATTATGGCACTTGACTGCCTGGAGCAACGAACCCTCTTGTGTTAGGACCATACTGTCACAGATACCACGAAGATACGTAATATTCAAAACAATTCTCAGAACTCAAATGTTTTTCTGGAACAGGGTTAATCCGAACTTTCCATCCGAATAGGCCTTGGAAGACCCAACGGCGCCGAGCGTCTGCTGTGTCAACCTCAGCCGATAGGCGTCACTGGTTGCAGATATGGAGGGACATGTGGCTAGCACACCGCTCTCCCGGCCGTTGTGTTTCTGTGACCGGAGCCTCTACTTTTCAGTTAAGGGTTGAGGGTTGAGCGTATGTCACTTGCCAACAGCGCTCGGCGGACCCGGACGGTCACTCATCCAAGTGCTAGGCAGTCCCGACAGTGCTTAGATTCTATGATCTGACGGAAAATGATGTTATCACTGTGGCAAGGTCGTTGGATGGAACAAGATAAGTCTAAAGTTTTTTTCCTGAGTTCATACATCCTTTCAGTACATTCCCACGTGTAAGTTAGCGAGAACTGCTGCATTAAATTAGGGTGATGTGCTCAGCGCCATATCAGTTCACGTATCTTGAAAACATTTCGACTTCATTGGCCGACTTCTAGTGAAGTTTACTGCTTCAGAAAGTGATTTAAAGAAATGCTTCCAAGAATACAAGTTGATTGGCAGCTGGTTCACCTATAATTGTAAGATGCCATGTACAGAGAAGGTCTTCTGCTACGGTGTGATGTGAGGTTTCTTGCTCTTTGCTACACAGTATGCAACTTAGGCGGACGAAAGAAGAGGCAATGTAGAAATTGCAGCTTCTTAAGTTATTTTTTGTTTGTTCTGTCATTTCTTTTAACTTATGGCAAGAATATTCCAAAGTATTCTCGTAGTTTGTTTACCAAACTTGACTTCAAATGTTTTATTTTATTACGAATCATACTTTCAGCAGACACGGCTTGTGATACACTGTTCTTTTCCATTTCCAGTAGTAGTACACGTAAAACCGAAATTCAAGTATTTGTCGTCATATTTCCGGCGTTTTCGTCTATTCATGTCTTTAGAACTGCAAATGGCTCTGAGCACTATGGGACTTAACATCTATGGTCATCAGTCCCCTAGAACTTAGGACTACTTAAACCTAACTAACCTAAGGACATCACACACACCCATGCCCGAGGCAGGATTCGAACCTGCGACCGTACCAGTCGCGCGGCTCCGGACTGAGGGCCTAGACCCGATAGACCACCGCGGCCGGCTTTAGAACTGCACGATAGATTTAAAATATAACATTTTGTACTTACATCCAAAAATTTACCGATGCTAACAGAAAAACGAGAATCATAGAAGAAAAATAACAATTAAAAACGACATGATTTCTACAAAACTAAACCTCAGACTGATTGTTACTGGATAAAAACAAATGAGTTACGCAGTACGATTCGACTGCCATCTACCGTACAGTAACAACTCTTACTTGCTGACCTCCTAGATATCACTACTATAGTTGTACTCAAGGAAAATAACGAGAAACTGGAGCAATAATTTATAAAATTTTGAAATTTTGGGAAAACATTCACAGGGACTGTAGTAATAACGAACAGAAACGTTCCTTCCCCAAGAGGGTTAGAATCCCTTTCCTCACTCCCCAGGTTCAGTTTTTTTACCATTTTTTAATTTTTATTTAACACCGTTGGTTTTTCGAAGACATCTATTATGACAAAAATATTTCCAGTGAAATTCTGCTCAAAGAAGGCAGTATGCGTAGTTTAAGCAAGATAACCAGTTTTCGAGATATTCTATCTGGGTGATTAAAAACTGTTATTCTATGAGTTCTGCATAATTTTCAACTTCGATTTTAATTCCGTTGATCTTTCTTTGGTTTCTCCACAATTTCTTGCCTTTATACATGTTGTTCTTTTTGTAGTCTCCAGTCCGAAGACTTGTTCGATACAGCTCTCCATACTACTCTATCTTGTGCAAGCCTCGTCATCTCTGAATAAGTATTGCAACTTGCGTCTTTCTGAATCTTCTTACCGTATTCATATATTCGTCTCCCTCTAAGACTTTTACCGCCAACACTTCACTCCAATTATGACTTCGTGATCCTATGACGACTCCGAATGTGTCCTACCGATTGATCCCTTTTTCTAGTCAGGTTGCATCATAGATTTTTGTCCCCAGTTCTATTCAGTACCTCCTCATTAGTTACGTGATCTACCCATCTAATCTTCAGCATTCTTCCGTAGCACAAAAACTCAAAAGCTTCTATTGTCTTCTTTTGTAAGCTGTTTCACTTCCGTACAAGGCTGCACTCATACAAATACTTTCAGAAAAGCCTTCGTGACACGTGTATCTATATTCGATACTGACAAATTTCTCTTAATCAGAAACGCTTTTCTTCGAATTGCGAGTGTATGTTTTGTTCCTTTTAAAGCTCTCATTTATTAATGAAGAACAATTCCGCCATACAGAGTTTTATTCAGTATTATGCACCTTAACATTTATATTGGAATCAAAATCATTTGTTATGAAAATTGAGAATTATTGTAGAATCAGTCAACAACTAATGTCTTTATAATATATTTAAATTAACATACTCGAATGTACAATTACTACACAACTAAAATACAGTACCACAATATCTGCTAACCATCTTCTAAATCTTCTGTCAGATTACTGCGAGTCACGTCAGAGCAGCTTTGTCCTCTACAGCTTTTACACATTGCTGTGCAGTGTAAGACAGCCTTCACACACTATAGTCCGATTAAAACTACTTGATACTTGGCGTTTGGCATTTGCCGCTGCATCCTCTGCCGCTGCCCGCCACCGCTTGGTCGTAGGGGACACAAAAACGGCGGGTCACTTCGCAAATGCTGCTAATGTGTAACGAGGAGCATATGAGGAAGCGGTCGCCGCGAGTTATGACGGAAATCAGAAATGCTCTGTCGACAGCTGATTTGAATTGACCAGTGACTGAACTGCGGCGGACGACGCGTTTTGTAGCCCTGAATTTAAACTTATGTCCTAACTTAAGCACAACCTCGTGAAGTGCATTGTTTCCGAGAAAACGGCCAGCAATGAGCGACAGGACTAAAATCACGATCGCTTTGTTCTCGGCGACTAACGCTAACCTCTACGAGCAAGCTCAAGACAGATAAATTTCAGTTTCAGGCTAAAGAAAAACTAAGTTTTCGCTATGATTCATTGGTTACCTGAAACCTCAGACTTGGTACACGGACTGCCGCTTTACCAGCCGATGAGCAGTCCTGGCTGGCACTTGGTTGAAGATTATAAACCATTCCATACGAAAAAAAAGAATAACAGGAAGAGAAATAAGGGCAAATAAAAAAGTCAGTACCTAATGAAAATGACGCGACAAAGTATTAGAAATAAAAAAAAACTTTTAAATCTATTAACTGAATAAAAATAATAATGAAAGTCTTTTGATTAGGTTTATAAATTTTTAAAAAAATTCCTTGCCTCACATGTTTCGAAACTATCACTTTCTACACAAGTTATTATGCTGACCATCCGCTGAGATTCTGTAAACTCTAACGTTCCAGTAGCAATGATGAATTACAGCCTTAATAAATTTGGCTTCGAGTAATGTGCGAAACTTTTCTAACGTAAGCCGATCTCTGCTGAATCGCGCCTAGTACGGAAGGGTCAGTTGTGTTTGGTTAGTGCTGTGTATGAAGCTTACGCATATCCTAGCACATTGGGTGCGTGTGTGGTTTTGTGGTTATCACTTGTGATGCAATACGAAATTAAAGGGCCAGGTCCAGGATTCGGGATCCAAATACAAGAAAGATAACCAGACAAGGTGAACTAACCAATTGTTGTGGCAGTTTGGCAACTGCGAACTGTTCGAGCCTGAAGTTGAGCGCTCTGATTGGAGGAACCCAGCTCCAGCCCGTCAAGTGATAGCTACCAAGTAATTTTAATCGGACTATAGCATTTTCTTCCGCAACTTATGGTGCAGATGCATGAAATCAGTAGTAATATACTGTCTGGGACTGGTGATAGTTCCACGTGAATTGGAGAGAGAGGGATGAGTTTGATTCCCTTCAACCCCCGTTTCTGGGGTCGAAGCTGTTCCCAACCATAGCCGGACATGTGGATATTATTCTCGGTAGGAGTGGAGGTATGCTGCGTCAGATGTGGGTGGGAAAGAAGACTGCCACAGCATTGCTTGCCTGACACACAATTGCACTGGAAAACCTGAACTCTGATGTAATATAAGGTGTCATCACAACGAGTCTTTCCTTCTTTTTTATAGGGATAGGCGATGAATTTTTCTCCTGCTTTTGCAATTGCTTCAAGAGACGAAATTGGGTCATTGAACATTAATTTTGTGGAATATTATGAAGATGTGGGGATCTGTTGAATAGCTGAAAAAACTGCAACTTCCCGTTACCAAATAAAGCTGAAGTGCTGTCGCAATCATTTACCGCATGAAGAAATAAGATTGATTCCATCTAATCGTAGAAGGGTGAGGATTTACCTGTATCTTTAGAACTGTTAACACCTCGTTCTGACGCTGCCGTTACCTTCCTTCATTATTATATCTTTATCGCCTGGAGCAAGAGCTATAAGTAGCACAATATCCCCATCTTGACGGACAAAAACAACTTTCCGGTACATTTTGGCGGCACTTAATGCATTTCCAACAATGGGAAAATCTGCAGTATCGTCTGCAGTACTGATTTCAGTACTAAAACCGTATAGTTTTTCTACAAGCTGTGTAACAAACTTTTCTTTATGGCTCAGATTAATATGAAAGAAGGAAGCGCTGAGAGTCAACACATCATGTCTCGCCATTAAGGAAAATTTGTCGTGATATCCGCTTCATCGATTGCCTTTGACGTTCAATAGTTTTTGTACTCAGTGAACTTTCTGGACATTCGTAAAACACAACTGCAATTTTTTAATAATATCTCTGATTACAGAATATTAAGCTTTCGTGAAAGTTACCAGTAGTTTCCCTGTTTAGACCACACGACATGGTGGATCAGAAGCCTACCATTTATAACGAAGAATTTCACTTCGTTATTGTCACGAATCCATCCAGTAACTTGACTGAAAAAATTCACACACGAAGCAAATTTTTAAAACTTCAGATGAATGAATCATGTGCACTATTTTCTGAAATAACTGAGTTGCATCAACTAGTGTCAAACTGTGAAAAAGCTGCCCTTGGTTAATTTATCAAACCTCACGGGTTTCCTAGTTTCTTTCAGCTTTTCCATGTCTTGGAGGTACAGCCGGCACTCCTTAGCATAGGGAAAGTGTCCAGTTGCATGGAAGATGGCGAGCATAACTTTCAAACATAGTGTATGGAGTTTCCAATGCTCCATGGTCTCTGCCTGGATGAAATGTAATGCCAGGATAACAAACTCGCAGTATCATACTTAACAATTGTTGAGTTTACACTCTTTGCTTAATATCATCTATTGACATAACACTAAGCAACAATAGCTGCAAAAAGTATGCATTAACAGAATCCGGCTCCAACTCTTATACCTATAAAATTATCCGCCTGACTTAAAATGTGAACAAGAACTTTTTGTGTAGAATTTTACGAGAAATGTTTTTTTTTGTAATTACAGTTCTATTCTAAAAATGAGCCATTTTGTGCAAAAATTTAAAAAATCTATGAAAGTGACTTTTGATGGGAGAGAAAAGAGGCCGCGCGCCCTCTCTAATGAGGCGAGAACTTATCTGTTTCTTAATGCGACTGAATTTTCAAAACTTTAGAAATTATTTTTCCCATTTGCGTTTATTGTGACTAATTTGCCTCGGGTGCTGGAGTCACAAACGATGGCGGTCGAGTTTAGGCTCACAATACGCAGCTTCGTCACGCATTCTCTCAGCGCTCTGATGTGTATGGCTTAGTCATTGCGAGCATTAAACGTGATCGTAGCGAGTTATTTAGTAAATTTTTATTCCCTTTGTTGTAATTTGTCATCACTGATGATGGTGGTAAGCGACAAATTCTACATAAGCAAGCGGGAGGGTCTGAACGTATATCGTAAAGATAGGTTGAACGCTAGTGGTGCGGCCGTGTTTATAACTACAAGAAATACGATGATATCTAGTGAGCTTAGCACAAGTTCCGAAAGCGAAATGGTCTGGGTGAGGACAAGTGTTAACGGTTGATCAAACGTGGTCATTGCATGCTTTTGTAGACATCCTGCCTAAGCACCAATAGTGGTCGCGTGAATTTCCATGTCATGTTAATGGTACGCATGCGACAGGTGTTCCATAGCGCCGCACGTAAAAATGGGATTTTTCCAGGGCTCATACCTCGGGTCTGTTGGTTACAGAAAGGTAGGGTCAAGTGTTTGGATACACCTTGGGCTAGGGATCATTTGTGTAGCCAAAGGGTCGTCAAACCCTGACCTACAGTACAGGGTCAATTTTTGAGTATTACACACGTCCTCCAACTTAGGCAAATGGAGCAAATCGGTTGGTCCTTTTTGCATTAGAGGTGACCGACGGTGCGTCTTAAGCCGTTTTTCAGCTTTTTTCAACGTCAGCAGCGAATTCTAAATTACTAACCGCAGCAAATTGCTCAGATTTTAACGGTACATTCTCTGTGCTTTCATACAGAGAGTGTCATATTCCTGTTTTCAAAAATATCTATTCGTTGACGATAAACATACCTAAAACATGGTTTCTGTGTACCAAAATTGAGCTGCAGATTCCAGGACGGCTAAGCACAGCAAGTAGCTTTAATTTTTATAATATGTTCCTAAGATCTCGATCTGAGACAAACTCAAAAATTTTCTTGGTATCTTTATCCGTTTCCGAGATACATAGATTTGAAGTTAAACTATGTACGTAAAATCCCAAGTAATGCGAAAGATAGTCAAGTGACGGAAACCAGCGCAAAAATGTTCCTGTCGAAGCACAAAAAAGGCGAATATGGTCCTGAAAAGTGCGGTACCCGCTGCCTCATTCTACCATCATCAGCACCTTGAAAAATATTCCAAAAATTTTAGCAAGTGAACATATTCGCGCTTTTATTTGTTGAGAAGAAAGGAGGTAGTGGCAATGGGAAAGAGACGGAAAAATAATAAATACTGGAGGACAGTAGGCATTAGTTGTGGTATAGAAAGAGCGAAGGAGACAATGACAGTGTGAGAGAAAGAGAGGGACACAGTGGCAGTGAAACACAGTGTACAGTGAGAGAACAGTGCTGGGAAGTGAATGAGACAATGCCAGTGAAAGAAGTGTAAAGAGAAGGAGAAAGTGGAAGCTGATGAGAGCCTTTGATAATGAGAAACAGAGTCTATGACAGTGACAGCGAGGAAGAGGGAGATTGTGACAGTGAGAAGAGACAGCAGCAGTGGGAGGAATGAATGGGATAGCAGCAGCAAGAGAGAACAAGATGGAGAAAGTGAGAGTGAGAGGAGACAGTAGTGGTAGGACAGAACGAAGGAGACTGTGGCTGAGAGACAGGAGATAGTGACAGTTAAAGAGACACAAAGAGAGAATGACAATCAGTTGGGCTGAATGAGAGTGAGTATGGGCAAGTGGGAGTGGATGGCTATGAGCGATGGACTAGTGGGTGTGAGCAAGTTACAGTTATGGGAACTCTTGGGGATGAGATGCACATTTAAAAAAAAAAAGAAAAAAAAAGCGCGAATATGTTCGCAAGCCAAAATTTTTGCGAAAATTTTTAAAGGTACTGAGGAAAGTATGATTTGGCGGCTGGTACCTCACTTTTCAACCAGAGTTTTTTAAACAGAAACATATTCGATTTTCGATTTTTTGTGCTCCGATAGGAGAATGTTTCAGCTGGTAGATTTAGGTGGAGCTATACGCTTATACTGGGTGACTAAAGTGATTAGGACGAGTGGTAGGAGCAGATAAATGTGTGAAACTGTTGTAAATGCTTTATCCGAAAATTACATTGCCCCACGGACACAACATCTCACGCCTGCTGATGACTAACAGATCCGAACTTTCTGACACACTTAGCGCAGAACAGGGAATCAGTCATCATTAAGGCCGTTACAGCATTACTGAATACGGCTATAAATGTGAATAAAAAGCAGGAAAATCTTTTTGCTTAGCAAAGGTGACAACAAACACATTTCAGATTATCGGGGCGGTCAGCGGGAAAATTTCGTCTCCAGCACTATGCTGCTGCTATGTTGCTGCTATGTTGTGTATTAACGGATAAAGTTCATGAGCACTGTACAATACGGTTTTGCCAGATGTGTGCCGAGCAAAGTTGTGAGGGATGGAAAAGACCTGCCGTGGTTCGGCAGCCACTTCTATGAAAGAAAGAGAGTTTCACTGCAAATTAAACGTAGCAGAAGCCTCACAGACAAATAGAAATAAACGAACCCCAAACTAGTGTACGAAGAGCCATGCGTCAAGCATTCAAGGAACTAGAAAGTAAAATTCTGTCTACCGACATCACAAAAAAATCTAAGAAGTTTTGGTCTTATGTTAAATCACTGAACCGAACGAAGCCATCTGACTAGATAATGTGACCATAATGGCATTGAAAACGGAGGACGACACAGGAAAGACAGAAATACTAAAGGACTCTTTCGAAAACTGTTTCACAGAAGAAGATCGCACTACAGTGTCTCCTTCAAATCGAACGACATAATGGCTGATATCGAAATAAGTGATCATGGAATAGAAAAGCAACTGAAATCGCTCAACGGAGTGAAGGCCACTGCATCTGACAGATACCAATTCCACAAGGAATATGCGGACGAACATGCCCCTCTTCTAGCAGCAGTGATAATGAGAGACAGAATCTGTGACAATGCCAAGCAGGAAGAGAGAGATAGTAACAGTTAGAAGAGACAGCGGCAACAGGAAGGAAGGAATGAGATAGCAGCAATAGGAGAGAATAAGAGGGAGGAGCAAAGTGCTCCTGATGACTGGAGAAAGCGCTGGTCATTCCCGTTTCCAAGAAGAGTCGTCGAACAGACGCACAAAGCTATAGGTCCATATCTCTAATGTCGGCCGGTTGCAGGATTTTGGAAAATATCCTGTGCTCGTTTACTGTGACATTTCTGGAGGCCGAAAATCTCTGTAGGAACCAATGTGGGTTCCTAAAACAACGATCGTGTGAAACCCAGCTCGTTCTATGCCTCCACAAGACCCGGGAAGCAGTAAATACAGGCGCCCAGATTGATACCGTGTCTCTTGACTTCCGGAAGACATTCGAGCGTGTGTGTGTGTGTGTGTGTGTGTGTGTGAGTGTGAGAGAGAGAGAGAGAGAGAGAGAGAGAGAGAGAGTGTTTGGGCCTTATGGGTGCTCAATTGCGAGGTTATCGGCGCCCCTACACTCATTAAAACAAACGACTGTGGAGATAATCTCTAAAATTGTTGCGCGCTCATGCTCTCGAAATGACCACACAGTCACTCTATCTTACATGCACTAAAACAACTTAGGAAGAGGAAAAGGAGTTGTAAATGAAATTAAAACACTAGTAAATTACAAAGGACCTAAAAAAACACAAGGAAATGTCACTGGCTAACCACTTACAAAAAAATTTGGATGAGCCAGTCACCCGTTAACACATTAAAACAGTCTCCCTAAAATCGTGGGAAAAATATTTGACAATTCACAAAACTTTAAAACTCGAATCACATTCGTTTCAACGTTACTTAAAATAGAGGGCAGATCTTTCGGCAGATCCGCCGCGGCCCGCTGGTTGGAAAATAAAACACATTCCAATAAAATGTGGCGCACAGTGATCTGTACGCCACAAGCACCACACATTGGAGGGTCCTATCGCCAGAGCAGGAACCCATGCGTCACATGGCTGTGACCTATGCGAAAACGAGTAAGAAGGAACTCGTCCCGTCGATGTGGCTGGAAGGAGGTACTCTACAGTTGCGTTGTGGGCTTTACTAGACGGAGCTCACTGTCTGTCACTTCCAGCCGCTCGTCTTACCATCGACTCGTTTCTTTGTACCTCAACAGCGACGTGATAGCATGCCAGGCAAGGGAATGGCACTCTGAAATAAATAGGATCACGACAAACCTTGTTGGCTGCTAGATCCGCCCTTTTATTCCATGCAATACCCATGTGCCCTGGTATCCAGCAGAAAGACACCTCCTTCCCCAGTCGTTGTAAGAGGAGGGGGCATCCTGGATATTCTGGACTACTTTATCTGCTGCGAACAAACGTCGTAGAGAGTAAAGGACACTCAGAGAACCGCAACAGGCAAGAAATTTAGCACTGTCAAAACGTCTCATCTGCTCCTGTGCCTGCAAGATTGCATATAATTCTGCGTTGAAGGAAGTGATTTCTTGAGGTAGCCGGACATTGAGGACACGATCTGCGAAAAAGACAGAGCAACCAAAGGAGTCCACCTGCTTAGAGCCGACTGTAAAGAGACCTACAAAGTTTTGATGCTCATGAAAGACAGACCAACCAACGGAGTCCCCTGTTGAGACCCGTCTGTAAAGAGAGCTACAAAGTTTTGATGCTCAAAAAAGACAGAGAAACCAACGGAGTCCCCTGTTTAGACCCATCTGTAAAGAGAGTTGCAAAGTTTTGATGCTCATGTAAAATGTCAGAAATAATCGCATTAAAAATAGGAGAGGTGCACTCTCTCCCGCACTGCACTAAGTGTAAAATGATGGTCGGGCTCTGCAGTAACTAGCGTAGCAGACTGTCAAAACCCTGGCTTTGCGGTTGTACTTGTTCCACACCAAGTGACTACAGCACACGCCACACGCAGATCCCAACTGACTTTGTTGCTCGTGGACAGTTGGAGAAAAGGCGTTCCAGAGGGGGACGAACAACAAACAATATGGTATGCAGGTGAATTCAGAGCTGTGAGGAACTTACATGCCTGACACACCATGAAGAGTTGCCGTCGAATTGTAAGTAGTGGTTCTCCAGCCACAGCACAGAGACTGGGTGTGGGGCCGGTCGTACAAGTACCAGTGGCCAACCTGATCCCCTCAAGGTGAACAGAGTCGATGATCTCCAAATAAGGAGGCCTCGCGGATCCATCCACTGTGCGTCTAACTGTGAATGCACGAAAACACCGTAAAACTGGAACAGACACGCCCTATCTGTTCCCCAAGACCTGTGGCTAAGGCATTTTATGATGCTCAGTGGCTTCAAGGTTCTGGATTTCAGGTCTCTCCGGTGTGGCAACCAAGATAATTTTGAGTAAAACATGAGACGCACAAACCTCACGAAGTCTCTAAAATGTAGAATAGCGTCCCTCATGAGCAAGTCAGTAAGTTAAAAATACGAAGAGAACGATTAAAAAGAATACACACAAACTTACCTGGAGAAAACTGAAAATCCGTCTTTGAAGCCCACTCCGCTATCCTCCGCGCTGTAAGTTGCATGTGACAGATTGCTGTAGCAACATTGGAGTAGGAACAGAAAACAGCAAAATCGTCCACAATTAAGGAGCACTGTATAGGACTCATTACCATAGACGTGATACTGTTCATGGGTATGACAAAGAGGGTAACACTTAAAACACTGCCCTGAGGGACACCATTCTCATGTTCAAAATGATCCGACAGCCTATTACGATACCGAAGAATATGCCAATACAGCATACCTTAGCAAAAGATATTGCTGAAAACCCAAGGAAATTCTGGTCTTAAGTAAAATCGGTAAGGGGGTGAAGACTTCCATCCAGTCACTCACTGATCAGTCTGGCCTGGCAACGGAAGACAGCAAAACGGAAGCTGGAATTTTAAATTTAGTATTTGAGAAATCTTCACGCAGGAGGATCGTACAAACATACAGCCGTTTGAGTCTCGTACAGATTCCCGTACGGAGGACATAGTGATAGACATCCCTGGGGTTGTGAAGCTGCTGAATGGGTTGAAAATAAATAAATCGCCAGGCCTGATGGGATTCCAGTTCGGTTTTACAGAGAGTACTCTACTGCATTGGCTCCTTACTTAGCTTGCATTTATCGCGAACCTCTTGCCCAACGTAAAGTCCCGAGCGACTGGAAAAAATCGCAGGTGACGCCTGTATATAAGAAGGGTAGAAGGACGGATCCTCAAAATTACAGACCAATATCCTTAACATCGATTTGTTGCAGGATTCTCGAACATATTCTCAGTTCGAATATAATGAATTTCCTTGAGACAGAGAAGTTGCTGTCCATGCATCAGCACGGCTTTAGAAAGCATCACTCCTGCGGAAAGCAACTCGCCATTTTTTCACATGATATCTTGCGAACCATGGATGAAGGGTGTCAGACGGATGCCATATTCCTTAACTTCCGGAAAGCCTTTGACTCGGTGCCCCACTGCAGACTCCTAACTAAGGTACGAGCATATGGGATTGGTTCCCAAGTATGTGAGTGGCTCGAAGACTTCTTAAGTAACAGAACCCAGTACGTTGTCCTCTATGGTGAGTGTTCATCGGAGGTGAGGGTATCATCTGGAGTGCCCCAGGGAAGTGTGGTAGGTCCGATGTTGTTTTCCATCTACATAAATGATCTTTTGGATAGGGTGGATAGCAATGTGCGGCTGTTTTGCTGATGATGCTGTGGTGTACGGGAAGGTGTCGTCGTTGAGTGACTGTAGGAGGATACAAGATGACTTGGACAGGATTTGTGATTGGTGTAAAGAATGGCAGCTAACTCTATATATAGATAAATGTAAATTAATGCAAATGAATAGGAAAAAGAATCCTGTAATGTCTGAATACTCCATTAGTAGTGTAGCGCTTGACACAGTCACGTTGATTAAATATTTGGGCGTAACATTACAGAGCGATATGAAGTGGGACAAGCATGTAATGGCAGTTGTGGGGAATGCGGATAGTCGTCTTCGGTTCATTTGTAGAATTTTGGGAAGATGTGGTTCATCTGTAAAGGAGACCGCTTATAAAACACTAATACGAACTATTCTTGAGTACTGCTCGAGCGTTTGGGATCCCTATCAGGTCGGATTGAGGGAGGACATAGAAGCAATTCAGAGGCGGGCTGCTAGATTTGTTACTGGTAGGTTTGATCATCACGCGAGTGTTACGGAAATGCTTCAGGAACTCGGGTGGGAGTCTCTAGAGGAAAGGAGGCGTTCTTTTCGTGAATCGCTACTGAGGAAATTTAGAGAACCAGCGTTTGAGGCTGACTGCAGTACAATTTTACTGCCGCCAACTTACATTTCGCGCAAAGACCACAAAGATAAGATAAGAGAGATTAGGGCTCTTACGGAGGCATATAGGCAGTCATTTTTCCCTCTCTCTGTTTGGGAGTGGAACAGGGAGAGAAGATGCTAGTTGTGGTACGAGGTACCCTCCGCCACACACCGTATGGTGGATTGTGGAGTATGTATGTAGATGTAGATGTAGATGTTTAAGTAGGAGAACCTGCTGAATAGCCGCCTTTAGCAGGGTCAGGCTGTCAACAGTGGACCGAAATTTCTGGAATCCATACTGAGAGCAGCTAAGGAGTTGCCTGGTCTCTAACAACCAGACCAGACGACGGTTAACCATTCGTTCCAGGGTCTTTCCTAGACAGCTCGTTAAGGTGATACTCCAATAACTACTAGGACACATGAGGTCCTTTCCTGGTTAGTGGAGGGGTATGAAAATTACCTCTCTCCACGGGTTGGGGAAGTGACCTGACTGCCATATCAAATTAAAACACTGGAAGGGGATTTTCTTTGACACAAGAGGGAGGCAACAATTGTGAGAGGAGACAGTAGTAGTAGCATGCAGTACCGGATTTGATCGTGACTGGGTGCAGTATCATGGGTCTCAGACAGCGCTAATTCCAGCTCCTACATGAAGAAAGGGTAGTTGTAAGACTCAGATTGTTGGAACTGAAGTCCAACTTTCCCCTCTCCACAGCCACACAGTAGCGACGAAACGCCACATCATGGCTAGCATTGGCAGTAGTTTTTTCAAAATACTCTGCCAGTGTCTGAGCAATGTCTCTGGAGGTTGTCTGCAGGCACCCCTGTTTCACCACTGCTGCTATTGCTGAACGACTGTGTTTACCAGAAATCCTCCGGATGGGTTTCAATAATTTTGCAGAAGAAGTGGAACGGTTGATGGAGTCTAGGAACTCTTACCATGACCTTTTCTTGCTCTCATTAATTACGTGTCGAGCCTTGGCTCTTATAACTCGAAATGTGAAGTTGTCTGCTGTTGGGCAGCATTTAAACTGGCGTAGAGCCACACGTCTGTCTCGGATCGCTGAATGGCACTCTTCAGTCCAACGAGATACAGGTCGCCACCTAAGATGACTGAAAGACTTTGGGATGGACAAGTCAGCAGAATTATGGCTCGCTCATTTGATGTGGTCCAGCCATTTCTGGACGGTGTCACGGTGGTCAAACACAGACACCTGGCTGAACAGCGTTGCTGACCATCCATTTTGGTGGCGTCTGTTCAAGCAATCCTCCCTCCAGTATGTGAATACAGAGTGGGAAGTGACCACTGGGATGATGGCCGTCAATGACTTTACTCCTGAGTCAGAAGGACTGGGTACTAGAACTCTCTTATTTGATTGGGTGTTAGTACCGATCGGCGGCCTACCCTTTCCGCCGAGAGGAGAAAGAGATAATTTCGAGAGTTCCATCTCGGCCCCAAGAGCAGTTAGGGAAATAAAAGTCCACCAAGGCAGAGCCCCGCATGCCTAGGTAAGCCTTACGCAACCAAAGTTCGGCAGGATCCTTAGAGGTTGCCCGCTGACGACTGTTCCATTTCAACAGTCATGCATCTTAGCAGCTCTCACCACACTTCGTGATTGAGGGTTTGTTTGTAGAGGCTTTTACCATCCTTGCGATCCGGGCGGTCAAGCCAAGATCCCCGTTCCCTGTGACACATAACGTTCCACTGCCGCGCCGTACAGTGGCGTTGAAGCATGCCCAGAGCTTAAGGTGAAAGGGGACTGCCCTTACCCAGAAAATGGATACTGAACCCCTGACGGGAAAACATATTCGACACAATTCCGCGGTGGCGCCTAATGAACAAAATATGAGCGTACGGAATATAATAGCAAATGTGTGATTGGACTGAAAGCTTTCTAACATACAGAACATAGCATGTAATTTCTGAACGGAGAGAGATGTCGTCAGACGTAAAAGCAGATTCGGGCGTGTCCCAGGGAGTGTAACAGGACTATTGCTTTACACAGTACGTACACTGAAGTGCCAAAGAAATGGGGTAAGGGCATGCGCATTCAGTTACAGAGATACCGTATGTAGACTGACAGAATATAGCTCTGCGGTCGGCAAAGCCTATATAAGACAAGTGTCTGACGCAGTTCTTAGATCGGTTACTGCTGCTACAATTGCAGGTTATCAAGATTTAAGTGAGTTTTAACGTGGCGTTACAGTAGGCGCACGATCGATGGGACACAGCATCTCCGAGGTAGCAATGAAGTGGGGATATTCCCGTACGACCATTTCACGAGTGTATCGTGAATATAAGGAATCCGGCAATACATCAAATCTCCGACATCGCTGCGGCTGGAAAAAGATCCTGCAAGAACGGGACCAACAATATCAACAAGTGTCAAGTCGAACCATTCAACGAAACATCATCGATAAGGGCTTTCCGAACCGAAGGCCCACTCGTGTACCCTTGATGACTGCACGACACAAAGTACTCCTATTGATCTCAGCCTGTGTGTCCCTTACAACCAAACTGATAAATATTACGTACAGTAGTCAAAAGGACACCTTAGTAGGTTTTCCATGGTGCTGCCGCGACCATTGTCATTTATTGACAAGTACCTAGTGGTGTAGCGTTCCAAGACAACGCTTCGTTCATCCCAAAAGAAAGTCAGTAAAACTTTCCCTGCAGATGGCTACGTAGAAAATTTGGGTTTTGGTGATAAGGAATGGTGTCATTCCTTGCTTGCTCTCTTTGTGTCAGGTTGGTAGTAGTGTACCCAGATTTCGTCTCCCATAATGCTTCTCGCAAAAAAAAAAAAAAAAAAAAAAAAAATCCCCTTCTGCTTCAAAGCGTCTCAAAAGTTCGTCACAGATGTCAGCGTATTGCTTTTTGAGTGCTGGAGTGAGGTGCTTTGGCATCCATCTTGCACACACTTTGCGAAACTTAAAGCATTTCATGAATGATGTGAGGTGCTGAGCCATGACTAATGTCCAGATTTCGGCTATTTCATCCTCCATCACACAACTATTTTCCATCACAGTGGCTTCAACTGCTGCAGTAGACTCTTCCGTCACAATGTGCTGTGTCGGACCCAGGTGCTCCCCTGTCACAGAAGTCAAGCCATTTCCAAACTTTCTCTCCGCTCATAACACTTGGTGCAATGATAGACTAGCATCACCATACTGGACCTTTATTCGCCGATGAATTTCAATAGGTTTCGTACCTTCACTTATCAGTAAACATAACAAAACGCTGTTCTTCATTGGTGCTTGTCACAAATGGGTCATCCATTTCTATCTAGTATTGGGAACGCGTTTCGCTTGTCTGTAGTATGTTTCCGCCTGTAAGGCATTGCTTACGTCGTTGGTGACGGTACTGCCAACTCACAGAACAAAGCCACGAAATGTAGACTTTTAATTACACTTTTAAGGTTTTCATTTGACTCCTCCTCGTAAGGGGTTCTCTGCCTGCCACCTGTTTATGTTGACACAAAGTACATTTAGCGAACAAAATATAAATACCTGATGATGAAAAAAGAAAAAGAGTCGCATTAAAAGTGTGACGACGAGGAAAATAGACTAAAACCTGGCGGCATGGAAAAAAAAGAAAACTTAACAAATTGTTAGTGACAACAAAAGGAGTTTAAACCAGCCTAAAGATAAACGAATGAAATGGAAACTTTTCTGGCTACACGATAGATAGACTCCAATTACTATAGAGTTTTTACTATTGCTATAGTGCTCTTTCCTTTATGAGGAATATATCTTGGAATTTCGAATGCTGTTCAGAATTTTATTTTTCAGAAATGGTTCAATTAGACAAATTGCAGCCAATGCTTGTGTTGGTACAATGACTGTCTACAACACAAGATCCTTTGGCGGCACAGCTATCAAAATTAGAAGAGAAAACAGATCTTCACTAAAATTTCAAGATGCTGCCACCTCCTAATCCAGCATTAAGAACCGCAAAATAGAATCCTGGTCGCATTTTGTATCAGGACTTAAGCAAAATTCATGGTGCACGAATTATCAGGTGACTTTGATCCAAAAGGTTTTCTTGTTTCTAAAGCTGGCGTGGAAATTTTTAAATTGATTCAGAAGCTGTGTACTGAAGTAGACCTGGTGACACTACCATAGCCACGAATTAAAGAAAAGCTAGGTACTTATTTTGAAGCTCAAGTGCACATAATAGCAGCCAGGCATAAATTTTGTGTTTGAAAAACCCAATCGAGTTCACAAATCGTCGATAGCACAATGACAGTGACTCTGTAGAAACTGAAATTTCTGAGCGAAGCCGAGACGCGCAAAATGTCTCACGCTGATTCTCTCATTCGTGACATGCTCATAATGCCCTCACCCGATTAAAAATTAAAGAAAGAATTTTTGTCTGACCCGTAATTGTAGCACACTGGACTCGCATTCGGGAGGACGACGGTTCAATCCCGTCTCCGGCCATCCTGATTTAGGTTTTCCGTGATTTCCCTAAATCGCTTCAGGCAAATGCCGGGATGGTTCCTGTGACAGGGCACGGCCGATTTCCTTCCCCATCCTTTCCTCACCCGAGCTTGCGCTCCGTCTCTAATGACCTCGTTGTCGACGGGACGTTAAACACTAATCTCCTCCTCCTCGTAATTGTAGGAATGTTTGCTTAATCTGGGCATACAAGGCGCATTTGTCAGAGCTGATGCGCCGTGTACTGAAGTAGGCCTGGTGACAGTTCAAAGATGCTAGTGTGTTTACGAAGTGTAACAGCGTACGTACAGGCTCTAAGTGCAACAGTGTGAGAAAGACACAGGGCACAAACAGGTACAGCAGTTTGGAAACAGGTCTAGTAGAGGAAAATTACGTTCATGTGCACCCTATAACGTCAATCACAAATACGAAGACTGTTTCTTCAAAAAAGCACAATGTACCTACTGCGAAAAGAAAGTTAATGAATCTGAAAGGTACAACATAAGCAAATTTAGCAACAGAATAAGACACTAAAGCACATGAAAGCGGTTCCTACTAACAATACTGATCATAAAAATGATGTTCAAGACGCACATGTGCATATAAATAAAATATAAAGTGTAAAGAGAACGCTATCTTCTCAGCTAATGACAAAGCTTTATCTGTGACACCCCGAGTAAATGAGGTACCATTGAGGTTTCAAATTATCACGGGCTACTGTATCTCTCTCATTAATCTGTATGCCTATAAGAAAATTGGATCGCCAAAATTAACTCAGTTTTAAAATTCGCTATTTAGCTACAGCGACAAAAATACTGGTCAAAGGCCAATTCACAATGGATGTTGCAGACAAGCGATTTACAAAACGCACCACAATTGTAGTAGTAAATTCACACAAAGCAACAAATTTACTGGATAGTGATGTATTCAGTAAACTAGGATTCACAATCCGTGAAAGAGCGAATCAGATTCACGCTCATGTTCCCAACAAAGAGTAGCAAAAATATAGTATCATTTTTTTCTGAAATTACAGCAACTATTAAAAACTACAAAGTGAAGATCTCGTTCAAGCTGCCTGCTGTTTTAATATTCTATAGGGAACACACAGTATTCAGTTCGCATTAAAGGACAAAGCGAAACGAAAACTAGATCATCTTAGGTTGAAAGGCGACATAGAGCCAATTACTAGTAGCCAAGCGTAACATTAGTAGTTCATAAACTTAATGGTACCGTACGTTGAGAATCTGCGTTGATTTAAAGGCAACAGTCAGTGCACATCATCCATATTCACATTATTCACATCCAATTCCGAAACGAGAAGATTAATATCTAACTTAGCTGGTGGCTTGTATTTCGCAAAACTAGATTTGAGGGATCCCTACTTAGAAATACCTCTGACTGAGGAAGCACAGGAGTTCTTGGTCACAAATACTCTATATGGACTTTTATCGCCAGCGCACCAAGTCTGTTCTAGCGATACTTACAACTAATTATGAAATCTCCTAACACCGCGAACTATCTAGATGACATCTCTGTTTCGGGAAAAACACTTGAAGAGCTGTTTAGTAATTTGGAAAGTATATTTCAAATTTCACAAGCAGCCACCTTACAATGTTACAAGGAAAACTGCTTATTGGTACAGCGAGAAGCCCAATACTTAAAGACACATTCTGTCACAATAAGGCATCAGGTCAACACCAGAACACATTGAGGCAATTAAGAATCTTTCGGCTTTCAACGATTTCAGGCAATTACGTGCTGCTGTAGGCCAAAACAACTATCAATACTACAGAAAGTTTATTCCTCATGCAGAATGCAAAGTGAATCACTTTACATAGTTGTTAGGAAAGGGAAGAAAATAGGTCTGTAAGAATGAATGCCAACGTGAATTTGACAAATTAAAGCAACTTTTACTACACGCCAAATATCTCACCACGTATGATCCGACTAAAATATTAAATATTACAGCAGATGCTTTCAAAAACAGAATTGTGCAGTCTTGTCAGAGAGACAGCATGGTTTTGAAAAGCCAAACACGTTTGTGTCTAAAACACTGACAATTTCTCTGAGGAATAATAGATTAAAGAAGGAAGCTCTCTTTGTTATGTTTTCTGTGACGAAGTTTCATGAACGCATTGACGACAAAGATTCATTCTTCTTATGGTTCTTAAGCAATTGATAGCTGTATTTGGACAAAATATAAGGGACAATGAAAACCTTTCCGTTTGAAGGCGTTGTTGCATCGTGTATGCAATGTAGCGCGTCTCCGATGCGAATGTATAAGCACCGACGTGCAGACAAGGAATTAATGTGACAACGGAAAATGCGGTAACTCATATATGGCGACATTCTTACCTAATGCGTCCAAACAGGACCAACGTGCTGTCATTCCTTTCTTGGCTGCCGAAGAAAACACACTGATAGACGTCCATTTTAGAATGAAGAATGTGAGAGCCATTGAGGCGAAACGTCCGGGAAAACTACGACAAGAGGTGCTGCTGCTTCATGGTAACGCACATATCCACATCACAAAACTCATAGCGCCTAAGTTACGTCAACTCAAGTAGAAGACACTCGAGCCGGCCGCGGTGGTCTCGCGGTTCTAGGCGCTCAGTCAGGAACCGTGCGACTGCTACGGTCGCAGGTTCGAATCCTGCCTCGGGTATGGATGTGTGTGATGTCCTTAGGTTAGTTAGGTTTAAGTAGTTCTAAGCTCTAGGGGACTGATGACCTAAGATGTTAAGTCCCATAGTGCTCAGAACCAGAAGACACTCGAGCACCCGCTCTATAGTCCTGATTTCTTCCTATGCGATCATGTGATTATCAGGCCTTCGCTCCCTTAAAAAGGGTCTTGAAGTGTGACGATTCCCGTCGTACGGGGATGTACAGCAGGCAATTACGGACTTCTGCACGCAGCAGGACATGGTGTTTTACCATATCTACATCCACATTTTGCGAACTTTCAAATGATAAAAATGATGAGGTGATGTGGCGGCCCTCAACTACGTACCCTCCACCTCAGAGTTGAAATACTGAAAGTTTTGGCTGGTTTCGTTGTCTAGGGGCTGGGATACGTAGTTACCGCATTACAAGCCTAATACTTCTGAGTCCACAGTACACATTATGGATATACACAAGAATCGAATGGTCGAAGGTTCCTATCACTGGGCAATTGCGAATTTTGAACGTAACATAAACATTTATACATGAAACATTGGAATTAAATAAATTCCGCAGGTACTATTTTAACGACTTTAAATGATGAGTACGATAGCAGAAGTGCCTTTAAGAATGCCCTTTATTACTGTAAAACACTTATTGGTGTCGATGGTCCAGCAATTAAATAAAAATAAGTTGAATAACAGGAAAACAATAGATTCCTACTTCACGTAATTAGTTATGAGCAACAACATAGCTCGCGAGATATTCACTTCTAAGCGCATACTACGTCTTCACTGCAGAAGCCACGGAAATCTCACAAGTGTACAAGTCGGCACTACGAAATATTTCTATCTCTCTCGACCACGCGCAAACTGCTCCACTCTTCAAGTCTTTCCCGCGACTGTGCGTCCGTCGCGCCGCTCTGTCCAGGACTCCTCTCCATTCACTTCGATAGTCGCCTCCCTTAGTAACGAGCGCTGTGATTGGCGATAGCGCTCCTGTCATGTCTCCAAGCCAATGCACACTCACAAACATTTTGAAACACATTCGAAATACTGGATTTACATTACATAACTTGAAATTAAATAAATATTCCTACGGCTGGACCATAAACACGCTCTAACACACATTTATAAATACATAAACAAATAAATAAACATATATCAAAGGAATAGCAACAAAAGTTAGGGCAGTAACGTAAAGTCTCTTTGCTTTCTAAAACACAGTAAATATTTAACCAATTTCTTCATGAATAATATATATCGGATACAAACAAAGACATAGACGAATAAATATATTTATAAGCATGTTGCTACCGTTTCTTCGTGTAACTGTGGAGTACTTATGGCTTGGTGCGATCGATAGTAATCAGCCACTTTGACCACCAATAATTCATGTACTATTCAAGTTACATGCCTGTAATTTATACCAATTTAGGTTTACACTAATAGCTTTCTAAAGACATGTCAATCGACAAAATCTGATGAACCATTTAGATTTTAGAAATACCTTGCTGGGCGTTACTTGTATAATTTATTGTCAGGTACTAAACTTTAAACTAATAAAGATTTTGAAAATCTGATTACACCATCAGAATCGTCGTGCAAATAATAGCAATGTACATGTTTCTTTTTGAGGTATCATGATTCATCTGGCTACTATTAATTTGTATACGAACGGTGAAATGTCTGTAATTAAGGTTTCACAAAGTCCGCCATCTTTGGCACTCCTGGCATGTCTCCTTCATCGACACAGCGTCACCACGGAATTCCCAGCCACGCGGTCGCTGGACCACTCGCTGGGCTACCCCTCTTGTCCGGCACTCCGCGTTCGGCCTGCGAAGTGGCCTACGCGGCCACGCCAACTCCGAACTTAGTATGTTTTCAGGGCGCCACAACTCGCCCGTTACCTCACAATCTACATAGAATCTCCGAATCTACACAGATTCTTTGCAATGGGGGAGGGTACCCTGTACCACTACTTGTCATTTCCTTCCCTGTTCCACTATCAAACAGAGCGAGGGAAAAATGACTGCCTGTATACCTCCGTATGAGCCCTAAATTTTCGTATCTTATCTTCGTGGTCCATATGCGAAATGTTGGCGGTAGTAGAATCGTTTGAAAGTCAGCTTCAAATGCCGGTTCTCTAAATTTTCTCAATAGTGTTTCTCGGAAACAACGTCACCTTCCCTCCAGGGATTCCCATTTGAGTTCCCGAAGCATCTCCGTAACACTTGTTGTTTGAACCTACCGATAACAAACCTAGCAGCCTGCCTCTCAATTGCTTCGATGTCTTCCTTCATTTCGACCTGGTACAGATCTCAAATACTCGAGCAGTACTCAAGAACAAGTCGCACCAGCATCCCATATGGGGTCTCCTTTAGAGATAAATTACTCTTTCCTAAAATTCTCCCAATAAACCGAAGACGACCATTTGCCTTCCCTACCACAGTGCTCACCTGCTCGTTCAAACGCATAGCGTTTTGCGTTGTTATGGCCAGATATTTAAACGACTTGATTGTGTCAAATGGTTCAAATGGCTCTGAGCACTATGGGACTTAACTTCTGAGGTCATCAGTCCCCTAGAACTTAGAACTACTTAAACCTAACTAACCTAAGGACATCACAAACATCCATGCCCGAACGAGGATTCGAACGTGCGACCGTAACGGTCGCGCGGATCCAGACTGTAGCGCCTAGAACCGCTCGGCCACCCCGACCGGCGACTGTGTCAAGCATGTCATTAGTAATACTGTATCCGAACATTACAGGTTTGATATTCCTACTTATCCAGATTAACTTTCATTTTTCCACATTTAGGGCTAGCTGACATTCATCAAACCAACTGTAAATTTTGCCTAAGTCGTCTTATATCTACCTAGTCACTCAACTTCGACACCTTACCGTACACCACGGCATCATCTTCACACAACCGCAGATTGCTCCCACCCTGTCAGCCAGATCATTTATGTATACAGAGAACAATAGCGGTCCTATCACATTTCCCTGGGACTCTTTTGACGACACCCTTGTCTCTGATGAACACTCGCCGTCGAGGACAATGTTCTGGGTTCTATTATTTATTCCATATGCTCGTACCTTCGTTAACAACCTTCGTTAACAGCACTGTGTCAATTGCTTTCCGGAAATCTAGAAATATATAACCTGCTTGTTGCCCTTCATCCATAGTTCTCATATATCATTTGAGAAAAGCGAAACTGAGTTTCGAACGAGCGAAGCTTTCTAAAACCATGCTGATTCATGCACATAAGCTTCTCAGTCTCAAGAAACTTTATGATATTCGAATTGAGAAAATGTTCAAGGATTCTGCAGCAAACAGAAATTAGGGTTATTGGTCTGTAATTCTGCGGGTCCGTTCTTTCACCTTTCTTATATACTACAGTCACCTGCGCTTTTTTCCAGTCGCTTGGGACTTTGCACTGGGGAGAGATTCGCGATAAATGCAAGCTAGGTAAGGGGCCAATACTGTAGAGTACTCTATGTAAAATCGAATTGGGATTCCATCTCGACATGCTGATTTGTTTGCTTTCAAATCCTTCAGTTGTTCCTCTACGTAAGGTATACTTATTACTATATCGTCCATACGGGAGTGTGTCCGATGGTCAAATGACGGTACCTTGTACAATTCTCACATGTGAACAATTGCTGGAACGTGAAATTTAAAACTTCAGTATCAACTTTCACACCAGACTGGTCAATAAGTGATTGAACAGAAGCCTTAGACCGTTTAGTGATTTTACATACGACCAGAATTTTCTCCGGTTCTCTGCCAGATCTTTTGCTAAGGTGTGACAGTGGTAGTTGTATGCTTCGGGCATAGATCTTTTCACAGACGCATGAATCTTTACTAACCTTCGCTTGTCGTCATTTATGCGTTTCCTTTTGAACCGAGAGTGTAACAGCCTCTGCTTCCTCAGCATCCGCCGAATTTCATTATTAAACCATAGTGGGTCTTTTCCATCGTTTATCCTGTTACTAGGTACGTAACTCTCCAGACTACGATTAACAATCTTCTTAAACTTTGTCCATAATTCCTCTACATCCGTCTTACTGGAACTAACTGATGCCAATTCGCTGTCTAAGTGAGATGTTAATAACTACATATCTGCTACATCTAGCAGATACACTCTCCTAGCCTTCTTGTGTGATTCCATAGTTGCTATAATGACAACTTGACCTCTAATCCCAATTTCTGTGCTGACATTGTCGATAAGGTGCGGCCTCTTTGTAGCTACAAGGTCTAAGATATTTCCCTTGCCTCTGGGCTACCGAGCTAGCTACTGAAGACAATTTTCAGAAATCGTGTTCAAAAGTATTTCGTATGACTGTCTGTCTGTAACCCCCCACGATGAATCCACAAACATCCCAGTCTATACTCGGCAGGTGAAAGTTGGCTCCAACCAGTATTGCATGATCTGTGTATTTAAGCGCTATTGACCGTAGACTTCCTTTGAATGACTGGAACTGTCACAGCAAAATCGGGTGGTTGGGAAAGATATCCAGCAATTAACTTGGTTTCACCTGCACTTCTTTTACGCGCCCAGATGACTTCACTGTCACACTCGACTTCATCAATAGAAACAATATTTTTGTCAATTACTATGAACACTCCCCCTCCTATGGCCTCGAATCTGTCTTTACGATACACGTTCCACGACTCGCTAAATATCTCGGATTTCAGCCAGCTCTCGGTCCCAATAATAATTTGAATGCGAGAACTTTCCTAGAGGGCAGTAAATTCTGGAACTTTATTACGAATACTTCGACGGTTTACTGATAAAATTGTGGCAGTCTATGTGTCTTTATTCTGAATGCCGTTTGAGTTCTCTTGCTGCATATCGACTGGCGAATATTCATCAGAGCACCTCTACCTACTGCCTACCCTAAAAATACCTTCATATGCACTCTACAAGTACTCTGCTACCCGAGTAGCTGGTTGCTTTGTGTAGTACACCCATAACCTATCAAGGGGAGTCGTACAAACCCCCACACGATATTGCAGGTCTAGAAATCTGTAACTATGACCGTCACAAAGTCGACGAAACCCTTGGTTGAGACCCTCCACTTGGCTCCAAACCAAAGCAACCCGATTAACTCGGGGAACAATGCTGCAAATTGCGAGATCTGCTTGCACCCCGCGTGCGAGGCCAGCAGTCTTAACCACCTCTGCCAGCCGCCTGTACGAAATGAGGATCGCCCCAGAATCCATGCGCCAGACATCGTTGGTGTCGACGTGAGCCACAACATGCAGACGACTGCATCCTGCATGCTCGATAGCCACAGGCAAGGCCGTCTTCACGTCTCATATGAGGCCCCCCGGCAGAAGTACCGAGTGCACATTGGCTTTCTTTCCAGCCCTGAATGCTATCTGACTAAAGGACTCCATAACGCTCCTAACATTGGAGCTCCCAATAACTAGTAAACCCCCCCCCCCATGTGCCTGCTCGGACCCTGCTGAAGGAGCGGCCACCTTTCTACTCACAGTGTGAATGGATGAGGCCAGACAACCAGTCTCCACACTGGCTCTCCGTCTCGGGCGACGTAAACGCGTTACCACCCGCCACTCACCCTGCTGTGAGGGCGGATCCACCACGTCGGGGGCACTAGGAAGTGCCTCGGAAGCAGAGCCCGTGGGCAAAACAAGTAACACTTGAGGTGTCCCATGCGACGCGCCAGATTCTACGCAATCACTACACTCCTAGGCATCAGTCTGAAAGAGACTGATCGTAGCCAGAAACACATTCAGCTTGTTCGCGAACTGCGGCATCCGTAAGCTGCATACACACATCGCAGCAATCCCAGCAAGATTAATTGAAGAAGCGAACTATAAAAGCAGATAGACCTAGATATGAAACTTGCTATCCTCCTGATGTGTCACCAATGGACGCTGGTAAGTTAATGAGTGACGTAGCTGGCTGTTCAGTGAGCAGCTACTACGCTAAAGACTGAGATAATTGACACGTACTAAAACGGGAGATTAAATCTCTTAAACAGAGAAACTCGCACGAAATTTAATAACTATACTACGTGGAAAACACAGATAAAGATAAACACTTTAAGTTGCCGCTCTGTAGACGTGTATCAGGTGAGAGCTGGAGCCTTACCCTATGGAGATCTTCAGCCTGTTGCGTCGGTAGGATGATTTTCTTAATGCCCAAGGTGATTTTGTGTGATTGGCATACCTGTTCTGAACAGTGCGGCCTTCAAATGGAAATTTTTTGTTTGCCTGTAATAATTATGTTCTTTCCACAATGACTTTACGATTTAAACGTAGTTTAGAGACTCACATCTCAACACGTGAACACAGACTTGCTATCATCAATGGAAATAGGGCAAGATAAACATTTCGATCCGGGCCTCCAGGTGGACGGGGGAGGGGAGGGGCTAGCTCCACTTTGATCAGCTGGCTGTCTAAAAAGAATCATACAAGATACAATCAGCATGCTAAGATGAACTATGAGTAAAAATATGAAACAAATTTCTTCGTTTGTTGCATCCAAAATCTTATTAAATTAGCATAAAGCAGCTTTGTATGCGTGGAGACGGGCAGAATTTTTTTGACCACAATAATAAGCGATTTATTTCAAACACATTTGTGTGCTGTGATACACACTCACACTTCGCCCTTCCTTCTTTTGATTGCTGCTTGTATCGCTTGTGTATTGTTACAAAGTGGATCTGTTAATTCGTGCGACAGGATTGTTTAGGCTTTAGAGTGTTGTAAAGTACAGTTATTTCCAGATTGTGTGTGGTTAGTAAGTGGGGTGATATTGTTTAGCCCATGCACTTAGTGCACAGCACGTATTTTAATGTCATTTCTGGCATTCGGGACTCGAAATGAAACCTTGTCGTCTGACAAAGTTTGCCAGTGATGCCAACAAAAGAAAGAGAAACAGCTGCATCTGTGAAGAAACTGCCAAAAGCGACTTCGTATTTTACCGTATATTACGAAGAAATTTTACTCCATTGGTAACGTTAGTGAAATTTGCATTGAATCAGAACCTCTGAGTCTGTTCCTAGTTCTTCTAAAGGATGTCTGACAAGTTCCGGTGAATCTGAAATCATTGTACAACAATATTATGTAAGTGATGCGGTGTTGAATGCGAGCGATAAACTAGGCAGTCAAACACCGAAACCGATGACAATACTGACGGTGAATTACAGAAGCCGCCTACAATGAAGAAAGATGCAGCGAAATGGAAAAACGTGAGAAAATGAATTTGTGGAACTGTGTTAAGCGACAGATTTAGACTATTTTAAGAACAGTCGACATAAAAGTTTTCTGGGTATAGTACCGCCTCATAATCTATAAAACTACTGCTGCTGGAGAAATAGCAACGTTTCGGCCACGGTCGGCCGCTGCAGCCGTGGCCGAAACGTTCGTTTTTCTCCAGCAACAGTAGTTTTATACATTATGACGCGGTACCATATCCAGAAAACTTTTATGTCGACTGACTCTGGCCGCGGAAGCCTACGCAAAGAACAATTTAAATGATCTAACTACATGTGAACACGGCTACAAATCACAAAAAAGGTGCGCACCCAAAATTTGTTTTTTTAGGAAACTGCTAAATGGAGAAAGAAAGAGAGAAATGGCTGTGTATTCCAAATTTCGTGTGGTAGTTGTTACAGTTGTTGATAACTACAAGCAGACACAAAAAAGGAAGAAGGAAAGTACTGCGAAATAGTCGATTTTCCCGTCTAACAAAAACGTCAAAACTTCTGAAAAATACCGAGGTGATCTCCATGAAGAAAGTCTTCGTTTTGAAGTTCTTCATTTTAGTGAATATCTGAAGTGTTCTCTTAAAGAAAAGGCTGCTAATGTTTCTGTGGTGTCACTGCCAGACACCACACTTGCTAGGTGGTAGCTTTTAAATCGGCCGCGGTCCGCGGAGGATGCTAAGTTCACCCAACCTGGATATGATGTGACGTCATTATGACGTATATACGCTTTAGTCGATTAAGACACCTATCGACTTTTACGAACGTTCGAGATTCTAAACTGTCGTCAGCTAGTGGTTTGTTTTGACACGTGCGATTCTGAAAACAGCTCAGTGTGGCAGCGTATATGTATTTCGCCAAAATAAAAGTAAAAGAGCTGCATATTAATAGAAATATTCCTGACCGTGGCCTTGAAAACACCACGCAAAAAAGTGAAGTCTTCTTATGTCCCGACCAGATTAGATTGTGTGATTGTTGTATTGAATGCTTACGCCGAAAATAATATTTATTTACTATCAACATTTTAGTATGGTTTCATACAATTGGTCTTGTCAGTACATATTAGATTGTAGCAGCATACTCTTACTGACTTTTTTTTCTTAATTTATATAGCTGAAAGAGAACTCGTGCAAGTTTGTTAGCTAAGTAATTTATATGTCCATCCCAAGATAGTCTTTTACCAACCATAATTCCAAGTAATTTTACACTCAGACCGCAGAGATACCTTACTGTCCAGTAATGACTGATGTGTAGAATGATTGAAAAAAATGGCTCCGAGCACTATGGGACTTAACATCTATGGTCATGTCAGAATGATTGAATTTCGAACTTAAAAAGAAAAATATGAGGCATTGTTGAAGAAAAATCGTCGACCGGAGATGAAATACGAGGGGAAGTGGATTTCTCAATGTAATCTTAACCAAAGGTTAGTGTCTAGTACTGATTGACGTATGAAACGATTGAATGCAGTGTCAAAGCATTCCATGGTGGTATGATATTGTCAAAGCATTCCATGGTGGTAAGCTTTTCTCTCATTAGTCCCTCGAATGCTGAACACATAATTAGAGACGAGCAAACGAAAAACAACGCACAGGACACAAACACAGTACAATACACGATTTAAACGCAGGGAACGCAAAACACATTTAAACGAATGGCGCAGAGCACAGCGCTACCCTGTCACAATCTCTCGAAAGTTCACAAAAGTCGAATAGTCGATATACGGTTTCTATCGTTTTCGATGTAGCGTGTATACGTCATAATGACGTCACATCGTATTCAAGTCCGGTGAACTTAGCATTCTCCGCGGTCCGCTAGTATACGACGGACCCGCGTGTCGCCACTGTCAGTAATTGCAGACCGAGCGCCACCACACGGCAGGTCTAGAGAGAGACGTACTAGCACTCGCCCCAGTTGTACGGACGACTTTGCTAGCGACTACACTGACGAAGCCTTTCTCTCATTTGCCGAGAGATAGTTAGAATAGCCTTCAGCTAAGTCCATGGCTACGACCTAGCAAGGCGCCATTAACCATTTCTAGAGAGAGTCTCACTTGTATCATCAAGAACGCTGTATACAAATGATGGATTAAAGTTAAGTATTCCAGCAGCTACGTACTTTTCTTTATAGCATTCATTACGTATCCTGTTTCAGACCTAACGCCAGCCTGCGTGAGTTGACGCGTGCATTTCGGCCTCCTCTCTCAATTAGTGTGCGTTGTGTTGGCTAATCTGCCGACACAACAGTTTCATCAGTCGAATTATACAATTAATGTTTGAAAATAATCTTAGTGAAGTTTTTCCTAATGCTTGCCGGATTTTACTCTCAATACCCATCGCAAACTGGGTAGGTGAAAGAGAGTTACGTGCTAAAATGCAAGAAGAACGCATTTGCGCTCTTGCCTTGATGTCAGTTGAACATGATGTGAGCAGTCCCCTCAATTTCCAGGCTATGATGAGGACTTTGCTAGGATGAAAACTAGGATAAATTTTTGAGGTATTCATTTTTTTATTTATTACACTGATATCACGCCAAGGGGCCAGGGTTCGATTCCCGGCTGGGTCGGAGATTTTCTCCGCTCAGGGACTGGGTGTTGTGTTGTCCTCATCATTTCATCATCACCGGTGGAAGGCAACGGGAAACCACCACTGAAATCACTTCCCTAGACGCTCATGCAGTGGACCTCTCTGACGAGGCTTCTCCCATGACAAGACCTGCCGTAAGGCACAACACAAAGTAAGTACATTTATTTAATAGGGCAACTTTGTGTGTTTTTTATGCCTTTGAAAAGTTCCATTAGGTATATAATATCATCTAATGCAGGGCGTAGCTGATGTCGTAGAACAATGTATATTCCCTTAACTTTCCTTTTGTACTTTCACAGAACTCATTAGGCTTACATGAAGTCAGCAAGGAGCCACGTATTTTTTCTTGCTCCGGGTCTTCTCATGGTTTAGCCTGACACGCATCCAGTGTCATCCAAAATCAAGAAATACGTTCAGTCGGAGTGGTCTTTAGCTAAAACATTAATCAATCGTCCACAAATGATTGACACACGAGACGTGGTCTCAGTGTCTACGAAAATGTCATTCAGAATTAGGTAAGACACGAATGGTGATTACAGAAGTACTAACACAGAAAATGCTTCAGATGCTACATCGATGACACTGGGGCGTCATATGTACCGAACTCATTTGCAGAGAGCATTGCTGTTGGGAAAACGTCAACACAGACACTGTAGTGCAACTTATGCCAAAAATTCCAGTCACTTCCTTGGCAGGAATATTTTCCATAACGGCAGACATCGTAACTCTGGTCACGTTTGCACATAAACTACGGTGGACCATTTTAGGAAGCTACTGGCTGATTCCATAGATGCACCTTAACTTCCAAGTGGAATACAAATATAATCTATAACTTCTATGGAAACAATCCAGTCTTCGTCAAGAATTTGTTTAATCGAAGGGTTGCCACATCCAATTGTTACATAATGGTACTGAATTTTCATCGCAAGAGTTAAGACTTCTTTATGAACGAAATGGCATATCACAAGTCAAAACAGCACCCACTCTGAAGCAAACGGACTCGATGGACGATTTGTGAGGACATTAGATCTCACATGTCGAAGCTAACGTAGAGCAGAATAAGTTACATACATTATTAATTTTTCTATCGCCATACAGAGACACTCCATATGATCGAAATCTCCAGCGAAAAAGTTTCGTGGAAGATTCACTGCATAAAATGTTAATTATAACGCCACTCGTGCATTCACTCATGCGTACACAATGTCGAGACAGACGTTTTTTACGTCAGTTGTTTGGTACACATTACCATGTACAAAAATGGAAGTAAATCATGGGTACTGTTCAAAGTGATGCAACTGTTCGAATACATAATGTACGGAGCCCAAGCTAATAACGGTATCATAACGCAACGCAGAAACCAAATGCAGCCGCATCGCATGTATGCATATGTTGATAGAACTTCTCCGTTATTTTCTTTCAGAGGCTCGTACAACTGTGATGCTGCCAGCTGTCTTGGGGGTGTACAGTTGCAGCCAACAGACGCCCCTGACCTCGCCGCCAATAGCGGGACCCAGCTCCAACCACGTGACGGTGCCGGGATGGAAGTGGATATCCTGCTTCATTCCACATGCGAACATTTGCATATTGACGTGGCACGTTAGCTTGACCACCGACCCTTCACTCCGGTTTGGATATAGTTTTCCTCGGATGCTGCAGACAAATTCCAGGGCGAGCAACGTCAGTGATCCTACCATATTTCACACGACGGCAAGCACGGAAAAGCATGGAGCTAATGAAACATGCTTCATTAGCTTCCCCCACCCTCCCCTGCCACCACTCAAGCAGTGATGGGTAGCCGTATCTGAAAGAAGGTACGGTACACAGTCACACACTGAGAAGCCGCCACAGAAACTTGGCGTTTGCTGCACGATACGATCTCATCGTATTTCATTTTATGATTATATTCGAGGTAGTGCTCTGCGACGGCAAAAACATTTCATAGTCGATTGGAATCCAGGCAGCGAATATGCGTAACTACGCAGCTCGCCGGATCTGAAGAAATTGACTAAATCGGTCATCTAAATATTGTGCTTGAAAATGGAATCGGCAACTCCGAGTAACAGTCTAGAGAACACCATTAATGATGTGAGTAACCTATTTTGTGCGATAAGTTCAGTGTGTGTACAGCAGAGAAACAGTCGATTGTATTGATTTACCAGACAAAAAACTACGTTCTGATACAATTCGAAATCAGCTTCTGTTGGTATTGTTATTAATTTGCACACAAGTGACTTTCTACTGAACAATAGTAGGAAATCGGACAAGATATGAATAAAGTTCATACAAATGTCTGCTGTAAAGAACATTTGCTGAAACCCCTGTGGATGCTATCCCGGTCACTTTCCGAGAGAAACGTTTTCACAAACAGTGGCCTCTAAACTACCGCTGGCTGGTGAATTCTGGGTACACCAGGGAGAGTGTTTCAAATGCAGCGTTGTTTTTAAGTACAACACTGTCGGGAAACATGGTCAGCAATATTTCGGACTTATTGCATGTGAAGTAGCGGAATCGGAGGGAAAGGGCAGTTGGGAAACTAGTGACTTCCAGCCATACAGAGCATTGTGGAAACGCAATGGCGAAACTCGAAAGCTACGGTCGCAGGTTCGAATCTTGCCTCGGGCATGGATGTGTGTGATGTCCTTAGGTTAGTTAGGTTTAAGTAGTTCTAAGTCTAGAAGACTGATAACCTCAGATGTTAAGTCCCATAGTGCTTGGAGCCATTTTTTTGAGACTTGAAAATTTTACCGCTTCTTATGAGCGATTGCGTTAACTACTTCGGACATCAGGACACGGTCTCTGACAGACCCAAACTTCCAAATTATCGCAAGCTGCAATGCAATGTCCCTCGTCCATAACCCCCTATCGGCAAATTATTGATTCCCACAGAAGTTCGATCGATGTTGGAGCATCCACACTGAAAGAAATGTCCTGTAGGCGCCACACTATCACGGACAAAAATTATATATATATATCTACATAAAGAACGGATATTACTTGTATATCGAACTTAGTAATGAGGCCTTACATTAACTGGAAGAAAGTTATCGACGATTTTGCTGCTCATACAGGAACAATGTGTCACCTGAAATGCGTTTCATCAACGGACAATTTTTCGACGATAACAGAAGCAGATAAAATCAGTTGAGCATCAGCTGAACAAGTCAGATTGCAGAACATAGGAAAGAGTTTCTGTAAAGTATCAGAATTGTGATCCTTTGTAATCGGTAGGAACTGGATCTAGGAAATTTAACTTCATATGGCTACGAATTACTTATGGGGTTTTTCGTTCTCTTTTTTAGGTTCCAAACTGAAGCTGATGATTTAGTTCAAATGGCTCAAATGGCTCTGAGCCCTATGCGACTTAACTTCTGAGGTCATCAGTTGCCTAGAACTTAGAACTAATGAAACCTAACTAACCTTAGGACATCACACACATCCATGCCCGAGGCAGGATTCGAACCTGCGACCGTAGCGGTCGCCCGGTTCCAGACTGCAGCGCCTAGAACCGCACGGCCACTCCGGCGATGATTTAGTGTTTCAAAGTATTCTTAAAAGTAATCCCAAGAGTACATTCGCATCTGTGTTACTTTACGTTTGCAGTAGATGCATGTGGATGTGTCACGTAGATTTGTCCGCATGGGCCATTGTGATATTTATAAAATATCGCTGTTGAGAGTTTAAACATCGATGTTTCAGTATTGATACTCATTATATTAAGACCCGTCCAAACACACAATGATCTGTTTGTGCAGAAAAGCATGCAAATGTCTGTGCAATCAGTAAACCTGTGCAAATGTGGGCCGCACGGAGTGACCGCGCTGTTAGAAGCGCCATGACGCTGACTGCGCGGCCACTCCCGTCTGAGGTTCGAGTCCTCCCTCGGGCATGGGTGTGTGTGTTGTTCTTAGCATAAGTTAGTTTAAGTAGTGTGTAAGTCTAGGAACCGATGACCTCAGCAGTTTGGTCCCTTAGAAATTCACACATTTTCTTCTTCTGCAACTGTGGTGTGTTCACACACGACATGAGTGACTCCTAAAATTCAGAAGCTAGAATTGGCATCCGGGCTGGGTCAAGTGACGTCCTACACTCTCTACTTTGGAGACACCATAGTGGTTGTTGTTTCTGTATTATAACTTGCGTGTTATGACAGTATGCCATTTCAAGGCAATGGCAAATTGAAGACTTATCACAGAAGTCACTCTTGATACGAATTGTTACAATAAAATGTCAGTTAACGATGCATCGGCTGTAAAATGCCTTTAGGAGATCCTAAGATAAATGACATTAATGCTCAGAATCATTTGTGATTGGTGTGATCTTAGTGTTAGAGACGTGTGTTTGTGGGAGCTGAAGAAAGTACGTTTGTGTCCTGCTACAATCTAGTATTTTTATTTATTTATTTATTTATTATCATCCAAATGATAACATTTGTGATATAGGATTTGTCAGGATACATTTCAACAACTATATAATATCTTTACAAAAAAATTTTCTATTCTGAATTCATATGAATCTATCTCATGTTTAATAAATATACAACTAATAAGTGTTTTTATAACATAATTTCTTATGTGCTTGACAGACCTATTCCTTGATGTTGTGATTGCATTTGTCACATTTATGATATCATATATTCTTCTACAGCTGAGCAGAGCTATTCATTTATACTGTAGTGACATTTGTTAAGCATGTGGTTCTTAATCTTCTTATGTGCTTGACAGACATATTCATTGATGTAATTACATTTGGCACATAAATTAAAACATATATTCGTATACAGTTGTGCAGAGATATTCACTTATGCTGTAATAACATTTGTCAAGCATGTCGTTCTTTATATTCTAATACAGTTGAGCATAGAAATTCACTTACACTGTAATAACACTAGTCAAGCAAGTGATTATTTATAACATTCATTTTCCAGCTCTTTGATATGTTTTGGTAGTGTATTAAAAACTTTGGTGCCTTGATAACATACATATTTCTGACTTTGGGTCCTTGTTACAGCTTGTAAGTGGAGATCTTTACACTGCTGTGTATCGTAATTATGGTAGACTGTATTAGTTTTCATTTTGTCCTGATTTCTTTTGATCACCAACAGACACTTCAGAATGTATAATGATGGAATTGTTAAAATTTTCAATGCTTTAAAAAGGGGCCTACAATGTGTTTGAGGTGGGCTCTGGGTCATTATCCGAATAGCGCGTTTTTGTAATTTGAAAATCTCATTTAGACATCAATTTCTTTTTCCCCAGAATACTATCCCATAGGATGCAATGGACTGAAAATAGCCAAAATATACTAATCTTGTATAGTCATTACTACAAACTCTTGAAATTATTCTAAGTACAAAACATGCTGAATATAGTTTTAGTGCTAAGCTCACCATCTGTTTATCTTCTGATCAATGTGAATACCCAGGAATTTTGCAAACTGTACTCTTTCAAGTTGTTTGCCCTACATGGTGGGATTTAGGTTGTCATGTTCACTTATTTTTCCACATTGCACATAATTAGTTTTTTTTTGCATTCAGTGTTAGCTTGTTTGCACTAAACCATTTTTGTATATCTTGTAGGACATCGTCCACAGTACTGTACAATGACTGCTTCATATCACTAAACTATTAAACTAGTATCATCAGCAAATAACATGATTCTAGCTTTTCTCTCTGACACCTGAATATCAGCAATGTAAATGAGGAACAGAAAGTGGCCTAATACACTTTCTTGGGGTACTCCTAGTGTGATCTGATCTTAGTTTAATTTTTTGGTTAATAGTTGGTGCTGTAATTTCAACCACCTGCACCCTCTTTTCCAGATACGACTCAAACCACTTTTTTACCGGTCCTCTGATACCTATAGCTTCAAGCTTTTCCAAAAGTATGCTGTGGTCAACAGTGTCAAAGGCTTTTGACAGATCTAGATTTATCGTGATTACACTTTTTACCTCTTCCAATTTACTGATTATTTCTTTTATGTATTCCAGTACAACTGTTTCGGTACTTCTCCCAGCTTGAAATCCATGCTGATTACTGTTTAACATATTATGGATATTAAGATAATTTGTGACTCTGTATTTCATTAGTATCTCTAAAACTGTAGAGAAAGTTGCGAGAAGTAAGTCAGGTCTGTAGTTTTCTATTTTAAGCTTATCACCCTTTTTCAAAAGGGGAACGACTTGAGAAATTTTCAGTTTCTGTGGAAACACCCCCTCAACCATTGACAAGTTTGCTATGTGCGCCAATGGTTTCGCTATTCGATTAGCTGTTTTCTTTACTAGTATTATTGGCACCTCATCTACTCCAGCTGACATCTTGGACTTCAGACTTTTCATCACTTTTAAAACTTCCTTTTCGTTTGTTGGGACTGCCATCATACTGCTGGCTGCCTTGGGTGCTGCTCTCTTAATCTGCTCCCCAAAATTCCTGCTTAATGTCTGGAGTGTATTTAAAAAGTAATTATTTATATAATTAGGCATGGCATATTTAGCTACTATTTTATTCTCCTCATGTTTTAGAATAATGTCCTTATCTCTGATAGGTACCCCAGTTTCTATTCTCACAATTTCCCATGCTATTTTAGTTTTATTTCTGGACTGTTTTATTTCCATGTCGTTACTTAGTAACTTTGCATTTGCAATTGCTAAGCGGTATATTTTCCTATGCCTTTTTACATATTCTATAAAATCAGTATCTGCACACTCCCTCAACTCTGAATTAAGTTTTTTCATGTTTTCACATGATTTCTTAATGCCAAAAGTCATCCAAGAACTTGACTTTATGTGTCCAGTAGACTTGATTCTGGTCAGTTTCTTTGGAAAACACATCTCAAAGTTCATTATATAATTTGATTCAAATACACTATATGCCTAATCTGAACTTGTTTGTTTCATAACATCTAACCAATATTCATTTTCTAAGATACTTATGAACCTGATGACAGCTGTCCACAGAAAAGTTTCTTTTGTAAATATTATTTACACATTTATCTTCCTTTGACCTTAAAAGGATTTCAGTGGTGAGAGCATTGTGGTTAGACAATCCTAAATCTATGTTTGTTACCTCTATGTCAGTTGTTGACATATTTGAGATAATGTTATCTATGAGGCTATTTGAGGTGTTTGTTATTCTAGTTGAATTGTTTATGTGTGGTGACATGTTGAAACTCTTTAATACGTCCAAAAATTGCCTTTTTTGTTGACTTTCAACTAGAAGACTAATATTGAAATCACCGCAAAGAATGAAAACAGTTTTTTTGTAAAAAGTATTTAGCAACAATTCTAATTTATCAAAAAAGACTTCTATGTTTTCACATGGTGACCTATACACTATTATGACTATAACTTTTTTCATTAGGCCATATAGCTGGACAGCACCTGCTTCAAAGAACTTTTCAATACTTAAGTTCTCTGCTTCACATCTCTTTTTAAATTCTAACTCTTGTCTAAGGTAAATACTGACTCCACCATCTTTTGCAATTTTCCTACTATAATTATTTGCCAGTTTAAATGGATTAATATGAATACTACTAATTTCATGGACCTTACACCAGTGTTCAGTAATACACAAGACATCAGGTTGGGTGTTACTGTTATTTCGAGTTCACAATATTTGTTCTTGAGACACTGCACATTTAGAGTCATAATCTTTAGAACAGGGGGGTGAGCACTGACGGTATTTCTCCTTTCGTATAACACTGTTAACTTGGAATTTTCATTAAGGCCGGATACCAAAAATCCTGTTGTACCAGAGGTTTCTTGTTTCTGTTGCTTTTCCTCCTTGAAATGGATGATGCTGATTGATTGTTTATACTAGCTGTGGCAGCTGATGATATTTTAATATTAACTAGCAGATGTTGACATTTTTGGTGCTTCAGCAAATGTTACTCTTGTTAAGGTTTTCATTTCTTCTACTTCTGCCCTCATTTGGAGTGGGATTTGAGGGAACTTTTCTATTGATATACGGTTTATTTCTTCTAGTATCTTTTCACCAATCATCTTTTTTCCACAATAGTTCCTGTGCTGTCCATGCATTGTGAAATGATTTCTCTCTGAGCTTTTGCATACACAAGAGTTGCACACTTAAAAGCACAGCAGATCTTCCTAAATGTATTATTTGTTGACTTTATTTCTTTGTTTATACATGATTCCTCGATTAGATCATGTCTATGTGGCACACTTACAATGAGAACCTTTAAAATTAGATCTGACAGCTTTTTTAAAAGTTGTTTGAAGTGCCCTTGTCGCTAGTTGGCTTTCATTTTTGTATATGTCATTTGCTCCACCGATTAGCACACAGCATATTCCAGTCTTAACTAAGTTTTCACATTTATTTACTATTTCATTAAGGGGAGTGCGAGGTTTGACAATGCCTGTTACTCTAAATTGGCCGGCCGCGGTGGCCGTGCGGTTCTAGGCGCTTCAGTCCGTAACCGCGTGACTGCTACGGTCGCAGGTTCGAATCCTGCCTCGGGCTTGGATGTGTGTGATGTCCTTAGGTTAGCTAGGTTTAAGTAGTTCTGAGTTCTAGGGGACTGATGACCTCAGATGTTGAGTCCCATAGTGCTCAGAGCCATTTGAACCATTACTCTAAATTGGGACTGCCTATCACTTATTATTTGTAGCACACCCTTCGCATGACTATCACCTAATACCAAGACCTGATATTTGTTGTTCTCCAAGTGCCCTCGTTCCGTTGAGTTTATAGTACACTTTGAAGAAACTTTTCTCTCGTTAGAATACACATATGATCTAGATTTGTCTTATTTTTTTGTTCACATCTCGTCCTGTCGTGTCTTTATCACCTGATTTTCGTTGCTCTCTATTTACTGACGATTTGATGCCATCAGAAAGATTTCGTTTTTTAATCGTCACCTTTCCGTTGGTTTATCAGTTTCTCTAACTTATTTACGTAACGATTTACAAGCACAAGGTCTCGCTGAAGCGATGCAGTAACACTTCCATTTTTGCGGCACTGCACATAACCTGATACCTTTCGCGATGTAGCTATTGCACTTTATACAATTTATATTCGATATGTAGCCGTTTTCCGTGGAACTGTTTATACACACTTCTATACGCGATGCCATCTAATTTTTCCCCACCTTCGCATTTGTAACAGATTCTGGTTCTCTCTTCATGTAACGGAAGTATTTACTGCAATATACATTTAGATTTAATAGTATGCTCTCTCATGAATGAGTTTCTTCGATCTTGTGACTTGAGTGTGATTAAAAAACGGAAGATGACACTCCTGCAAGTGAAACGACCACCAAAGGTATTTGTATTCTTGATTGTCAATAATACTTGTCATTTTTTTCCGAATATGTCGCGATTATGAGGCTGTGGTTAGGTACGGAAACTAAGAGTACAGTTTACACTGCTGCGAGTAAAATAAGCAGCAATCATATTTCTGATCTTGCTCGTCAGAAAGACGAGGACATACTGAAAAGTAATGCCGCCGAATTTTTGTGATAAAACTATAACACTTTTTAAATAAAACAAACATTATTGACATTCTACATCTTTATTCTTCATGTCTACATGTTTGCAGTCTTTAGCCACTAGAGGGATCCAAATTGTAGCATATACCATGGCGATGTGTAACGTAATTACGATGGTGCATGAAAAACAGTAAGCTGCAACAGAGTTTCTAACCACGGAAGAGATTGTCCACACACGGAGCACCCTCTTCTTCAGCATGTCAATGCTAGACCAAAAACGAGGGCTGCGACAACTGCAACATCAACATCAACGTATGTATGGATACTGAGCGAATCACATTTAAGTGCCTGGCAGAGGGTTCATCGAACCACCTTCACACTTATTCTCTATTAATTCACTCTCGAAGAGCGCCCTGAAAAAAACGAACACTCAGATCTTTCCGTATCAGCTCTGATTTCCCGTTTTATTGTAATGATCGTTTCTACCTAGGTAGGTCAGCGTCAACGAAATATTTTCGCATTCAGACGAGAAAGTTGATGATTGAAATTTCGTGAGAGCGTCCCGCCGCCTTCAGTCCGGAACCGCGCCGCTGCTACGGTCGCAGGTTCGAATCCTGCCTCGGGCATGGATATGTGTGATGTCCTTAGGTTAGTTAGGTTTAAGTAGTTCTAAGTCTAGGGGACTGATGACCTCAAATGTTGAGTCCCTTAGTGCTTAGAGCCATTCGAACGTCCCGCCACAACGAGAAACACCTTTGTTTGATGATGCTCATCCCAAATCCTGTATCACGTCTGTGACACTTTCTCCCTTATTTCTCGATAATACAAAACGTGCTGTTCTTCTTTGAACTGGATCCTACATCGCGCAGCAAGGAGGACAGACAAGTGTAGTGTAGGTAGTCTCTTTAGTAGATCTGTTGCACCTCCTAAGTGTTCTGCCAGTAAATCACAGTCTTTGGTTCACCTTCCCCCACAACATTTTCTATGTGTTCTTTCGAGTTTAAGTTGTTTGTAATTGTAATTCCTAGATGTTCAGTTCAATTTATGGCCTTTAGATTTGATTCATTTACCTTCTAACCGAAGTTTAACGGATTCATTTTAACACTCACGTGCATGGCCTCACACTTTTCAGTAATTAGGGTCAATTGCCAATTTTCGCGCCATACAGATATCTTTTCTAAATCGTTAGGCATTTTTTTATCTTCTGATGACTTTAATAGACGACAAACAACGGCATCATCTGCAAACAACCTAAGACAGTTGCTCAGATTATCTCCTAAATCATTTATATAGATAAAGAACAGCAGAGGGCCTGTAATACTACCTTCGGCAACGCCAGAAATCTGTTTTACTCGATGACTTTCCATCAATTGACCTCTCTGGTAGGATATCATGAATCCAGTCACATGACTGAATCAGACGATATCCGTAAGCCCGTAATTTGATTACAAGCCCCTTTGTGAGGTACAGTGTCAAAAGCCTTCTGGAAATCTAGAAATACGGAATCAATTTCAAATTTCTTGTCAATAGCACTCAGCACTTCGTGTGAGTAAAGAGCTAGAGATGTTTCACAAGAGCGATGTTTTATGAACACATGTTGACTGTGTATCAATAGACCATTCTTTCCGAATTAATTCATAATGTTCGAACACAATGTATGTTCCAAAATCCTACTGCATATCGACGTTAATGATATGAGCCTGTAATTTAGTGGATTATTCCTATTGACGTTCTTGAATACTGGTGTGACCGGTGCAACCTTCTAGTTTTTGGGTACAGATCTTTCGTCGAGCGAGCGACTGTAAATGATGGTTAAGTATGGAGCTATTGCATTAGCATACTCTGAAAGGAAACGAATTGGTTCTGGACCGGTGGACTTGCTTTTATTAATTGATTTAAATTGTTTCACTACCCCGAGGATATCTACTTCGAAGTTTCTCTTGTTGGCAGCTGTTCTTGATACGAATTCTGGAATAAAAACTTCGTCTTCTTTAGTGAAGGAATTTCAGAAGCCTCTGTTTCGTAACTCTTGCTTTAGCAGCACTGCCGTCTGCCATCGATAGCATTTCCATTGCTGTCGCATAGAGAAGGCATTGATTGTGTCTTGCCGAGAGCATACTTTACATGCGACCATAATCTCTTTGGATTTTCTGATAGGTTTCGAGACAAAGTTTTGTTGTGAAATCTGTTATAAGCATCAGGCATTGAAGTCCACGCTAAATTTCGAGCTTCAGTAAAATATCGACAGTCTTGGAGATTTTGTGTTCGTTTAAATGTGGCACGCTTTTTCCGTTGTTTCTGCATTCGAGTTCTTACCTGTTTGATGCACCACGGGGGATTAGCTCTGTCGTTTGTTAATTTATTTTATATAAACCTCTCAATTGCTGTCGATACTATTTTTTTTAATTCGAACACATCTGGTCTACACTTACAGTTAATTTGGATGGAGTGGAAATTGTCTCTCAGGAAGGCGTCAAGCGAATTTTTAATCTCCTTTTTTGCATAGGTGTATTTTTCGATTATTATTGGACGATTTAAAAGTTAACGGTATTCAGTCTCGCTACCACAAACTTGTGTTCACTAATCCATGTATCCGTTTTGATTCTCATTATTAACTCTGGATTCTTTGCTGCTAGAGATCAAGTGTGTTTTCATAACCGTTTACTATCCGAGTGGGCTCATCAACAAATCGCTCGAAATAATTTTCAGAGAAGGCGTTTAGCACAATTTCGGATGACGTTTTATGCGTACCTCCGGATTTAAATACGTATTTTCGCCAACATATCAAGGGTAAAGTCACCACCAATTACAACTGTGTGAGTCGGGTACGTGTTTGAAATTAGTCAGAGATTTTGCTGTCTCACTTGGGAGGTCGGGAAAATGATCCAATTATTATTTTATTTCTGCTTCCGAGAAGGAATCTATACCCATACTAACTCACAAGAACAATCTGCTTCAATTTCGCTACAAGATGTTCTACCTCTAACAGCAACAACAAACACGCTACTGCCAATTGTATTTAGCCTATCTTTTCTGAACACTGTTAGGTCCTTCGTAAAAATTTCGGCTGAACTTATCTCCGGTTTTAGCCAGCTTTCAGTGCCTATAACGATTTTAGCATCACTGCGTTCTATTAGCGCTCTGAACCATATCTTCGATAATTTATCTTGCAGTGGGCTGATGCTGGCTGCTGTCACTGAGTATTCCAAGAATGACACCTGACTCCGTCGAAGTAAACACTTTGATTCATTGACTGAAATGCCATATGCATCCGTGCATTGGTAAACAGTTTTTAGATGCAGTTCGTGCAATTTCTCAGACACTGAAAACACCAGGGTATCATCAAGGTATGCGAAGCGATACGGTAAATACGATAGTACTTTGTCGACAGACCATAGCCAAGTTTGCACCGCATTTTTCGAACCAAACGGCATACAGAGGTATTTGACTAAGCTAAATGGTGTCTTCAGGTTATCAGCAGGAGTTACTGGTTTCTGGTAATGTGCTTTCTAGCAATCAATGACACTAAAAGGCGTCGCGCCTGCCAGAGCACGCATAAAATCTGTAATATCTGGTATCAGATAGCGATCAGGAATAGTAGGGGTATTGAGTGCCCGGTAATCTCCACATGGTCTCCAGGTCCCGTCTTTCTTCTCTACTAGATGAAGTGGTGATGACGACTGGCTGTCGGATCTACGAACGACTCCCGAGCACAAGAGTTCTTCGAATTCTGCCTTCGCTGTGGCGAAAGGATCTGAAGCTAAATAGCACGAGTACTGGGATACTGACTGACCAGGTGTATTCCTGTTGTGATGGACCGTGTCTGTGCACACAGAACGGATTTGTAGTTTGCTACGTGTGGCGTCACTCCCTATCTGTCATTGAACATAGGCGGAGAATCTCTTCCTAGGGTGCCTTTAATGCTCTGCTTACCCCAGTGGATGCTTGACGAGCCGACATCTACTTCAACTGCACAATGAAACAAGAAATTCGCACCCAATATTGCGTCTGACAATCGACAGTCACGAGAGTTCATGGTAAACGATCTTGGAAACCGAGATGTATGTCTACCTGGCATTTTCGATAAGTCATTATTGAAGTCTGGTTTGTGCTGTGAGCTTTGATTGAGATGGAGGAAGCTTCACAGCGCAACTTCTTACAGGCAATGCACTGACGTACCAGCCTGAGTCGATCAGATAAGCATGGCTGGATCTAGCATCTGTGAGAAAAAGACGGTGGGACAGTGAGGGTCAAGAAGAAAGTTACTCACCAGTAGTTCCCCGTCAACGCTCTCACCTCACAGCGGCAGGTGCTGGTGCTCCAGCTTGCAACCAGCAGTGCCTATCGCCAGCCACTGCCGCCATTTGGGTGATTGCAGGGTGATGGGCATCGCATCGCCTTGTTTCCTAAGCAATGGTGGTACCAGCAGATACGTTCCTTAGACACATTGCCATCTTCCTTGCTCTTCTTGTATGTGGCTCTTTTGCCTCCAGGCAGCGTTAATATCTGTCGCCGCAAGTTGTCAATGTGACTCCAATCAGGAGAACTCTATGTTGAGCGGACATGCCGACTCTGCAGTAGATGATACCGAAGGATGCTGTATTTGCTTGTCTATAATGGAATTCAGTATACAGGATCACCACTTTAGCCAACTACAGCTTATCTCCATAGTAGTCAGGCAATAAACTTTAATTTTCTTAAGCTCGAACACCAATCAACTGAAAAATTTAAGTCAATACAAATGATACTAATAAAAATCAAAGAGTAAAGCAGATTGTCCATGCACTCGTTGCTACAGAATAATGCTGCATTTCATTGTGCTTTCATGGATGTTCTGGTGACACCCACACTTTGTTACAGAGACTGCAGTCTAATATGTGCTGTACCATGCAGCCACAGTTCCAGTATGCATGGTTTCCTCCTAGAGGGTGGTACTGTTCCTCATGCGTCATGTCCTAGTGCCTTCTGCCGTAGTAATTGGTAAGGTTGTGTCCGATTCACTTTCTTGCTGACTCGCCTTGTAGTGGATGTGATACGATGTTGAACACAATGGTTCTGTATTCAAATCGAGAGATTGATGACATGGTGTTTACGTATGGAAAGGCAAATGGCAACGTGCAGTGGGGAGCAAGGTTGTATTAGGAGATCTATCCCTGCCAACAACAAGCACAGCATTCAATGTTTGTCTGAGACACGGTCATTTCAGGAAGCAGGAAGACATGAAGGATGTACCCAAAATCCTCGGACACCAGACTTGAAGGAAAATGTGATTATCACTGTGGAAGGTGACTGCCATGTCATCATCAGGTAGTTGGACTGCCAGTACAGGTTAAGTCAGAAGACCATGTGAAACATTCTCCATGACAATTATTACTACTCTTGTCACTTACAACATGTGCAGGGCTTACTAGCAACAGACTTTCTACATTGGGAGCAGTTTTATCACTGGTTTCTTGACCAGGCAACCATCATTCCGGGATTTGTGGCATCCATCCTATTCACCAATGAGACCACCTTTATGCAGAGTGATGCCTTCAATTGTCATGTGTGGAATACTATGCAGGACCCAGTGATATGGTGACAGTGATCATCAGCACTGGTACAGCCAGATTGTGTGGGCCGGAATAAATAGCAACTATATTTTGGGACCAGTCTTCCTTCCACATCACCTAATAGGCTGGAAATATCGATGTTTCTTGTGGGTGACTTTGCCTAACCTGCTGAATGATGTGCCATTGATGATTTGAAGGGTTATGTGCCTGCTACACGACAGTGCTCCACCCCATTTCACCATGAACATCCGGATGCATCTCAATCGTGTCTTCTCTGGTCAATGGGTTGGGCGAGGGGGTCCAGCAGCATGGCCTACACATTCACCAGACCTCAGCCCATGCAGTTTATGGTTATGGGGCCGTCTCAAAGGTACCATGTACGCAGAACCCATTCCAGATGTGGAGACACTGGAGCAGCTTATTCACACTGCTGTTGACACTATTCATATGCAGCCTGGCAAGTGAGAAAGTGTGAGACAGAACATGCTACGGCATGTACACACATACATTAAGTAACATGGATACTACTTTTAGCGTGTACTGTAACTGTTGCTACATGGTTCAGCCTGTAGTAGACCACAGTGTCTGTAACAATACATGACTGAACAAATGGGTCTAGCATGGAAACTATGCATTTCCAAACATAAGTTCATTAGACCTTTTTTGTTCTGTATCCTCTCACTGATCAGTCCCTAAAGTTTGTACATGGTGGAAAAAAACACCCTGCATATATACATCACCAACCATGGTGACAGATTGAATAGACTTTGTTATAGATATACTTTGCTTAGCTCTTTGCAGTAAACAGTCAGTAAAAAACCCTTCCTCATCTCCCATGGGGTGAACTGCTCATAATTTATCTATTAAACAATTATAAGCACCTGCCTTCTTATCTCAGTCACTGTAGATCTGTTCATTGCTCTTAACTTTCCTCAAACAAGTCTGACTGCTATGCCTTTCACTAAATTTAGCAATGAACTCTTTAGAACACTGATATGTATCCGCCATTCTAAAATTCAGTGTGCAGATACAGACAAGAAACAGTAGCCTGAAGAAACCATTGATTCAAACACATTTTTTACACAAAATTTACTGTGATATGAAGCCCATACAATAAGATTTGTCCGCACTGACATGACTAGTGGTCACAGGGTTGAACAATTTTGCTCAAACCTCCAAATACAACTCCCATGTATGCTCATATCTCATATTTTCGCCAATCTCCCCTTCACAGGTCCAGACACTCTGTGACCAAAATGGTACTGAAACAGAGGATGACAGACTAAAGGCCGAAATACTAAATGTCTTTTTCCAAAGTTGTTTCACAGAGGAAGATTGCACTGTAGTTCCTTCTCTAGATGTCGCACAGATGACAAAATGGTAGATATCGAAATAGACGACAGAGGGATAAAGAAACAATTAAAATCGCTCAAAAGAGGAAAGGCCTCTGGACCTGATGGGATACCAGTTCAATTTTACACAGAGTACGCGAATGAACTTGCCCCCCTTCTTGCAGCGGTGTACCGTAGGTCTCTAGAAGAGCGTAGCGTTCCAAAGGATTGGAAAAGGGCACAGGTCATCCCCATTTTCAAGAAGGGACGTCGAACAGATGTGCAGAACTACAGACCTATATCTCTAACGTCGATCAGTTGTAGAATTTTGGAACACGTACTGTGTTCGAGTATAATGACTTTTCTGGAGACTAGAAATCTACTCTGTAGGAATGAGCATGGGTTTCGAAAAAGACGGTCATGTGAAACCCAGCTCGCGCTATTCGTCCACGAGACTCAGAGGGACATAGGAACGGGTTTACAGGTAGATGCCGTGTTTCTTGACTTCCGCAAGGCGTTCGATACAGTTCCCCACAGTCGTTTAACGAACAAAGTAAGAGCATATGGACTATCAGACCCATTGTGTGATTGGATTGAGGAGTTCCTAGATAACAGGACGCAGCATGTCATTCTCAATGGAGAGAAGTCTTCCGAAGTAAGAGTGATTTCAGATGTGCCGCAGGGGAGTGTCATAGGACTAATGCTATTCACAATATACATAAATGACCTGGTGGATGACATCAGAAGTTCACTGAGGCTTTTTGCAGATGATGCTGTGGTGTATCGAGAGGTTGTAACAATGGAAAATTGTACTGAAATGCAGGAGGATCTGCAGCGAATTGACGCATGGTGCAGGGAATGGCAATTGAATCTCAATGTAGACAAGTGTAATGTGCTGCGAATACACAGAAAGATAGATCCTTTATCATTTAGCTACAAAATAGCAGGTCAGCAACTGGAAGCAGTTAATACCATAAATTATCTGGGAGTACGCATTAGGAGTGATTTAAAATGGAATGATCATATAATGTTGATCGTCGGTAAAGCAGATGCCAGACTGAGATTCATTGGAAGAATCCTAAGGAAATGCAATCCGAAAACAAAGGAAGTAGGTTACAGTACGCGTGTTCGCCCACTGCTTGAATACTGCTCAGCAGTGTGGGATCCGTACCAGATAGGGTTGATAGAAGATATAGAGAAGATCCAATGGAGAGCAGCGCGCTTTGTTACAGGATCATTTAGTAATTGCGAAAGCGTTACGGAGCTGATAGATAAACTCCAGTGGAAGACTCTGCAGGAGAGACGCTCAGTAGCTCGGTACGGGCCTTTGTCAAAGTTTCGAGAACATACCTTCACCGAAGAGTCAAGCAGTATATTGCTCCCTCCTACGTATATCTCGTGAAGAGACCATGAGGATAAAATCAGAGAGATTAGAGCCCACACAGAGGCATACCGACAATCCTTCTTTCCACGAACAATACGAGACTGGAATAGAAGCGAGAACCGATAGAGGTACTCAAGGTACCCTCCACCACACACCGTCAGGTGGCTTGTGGAGTATGGGAAAAAAAAAAAAAAAAAAAAAAAACAGGCAATAATCTGTATGTGCAGATGTCTTATGTGCAGACATTTTCAAAACAGATTGTTGCGTGCGGTCTGGCCTTTAAAGATGAAAGTGAAAGATGACATTTTGACCTTTGATGTTGACAAAAATAACAAGTTACTTGTCACCACTGCCAAAAATGTTTGCATCATTTAAACAAATCTTTTCCCAGAAATGTTTTATAATGAAAAAGGATTGTGAGCCATGACAGCTTTAATTTGCATGGGCATGGCATTCCGCTGGTTCCACTAAGTACTTGGGCTGCTGCCAATATCGGTCCTGATCATATGACAAGAGCCAGCGTCTTTGGTTGAGGTGTGTGTTGTTGGTTTTTGGTGGGCCCTGGCATGGGAAGTTATCTGGAGGGTACGTGGCTGGTTTTGAGAGATTACTGCTGTCTGGTATGGACCTTGAGAAGCTACAAGTGGTTAAATTGCTTGTAACAAGCCTTGCCAGCTGGATTAAGGATTGCTAGCAGTGAGTTGCAGGAAGAGCAGTGGATGTCACGTGAAACCTGGTTGGCAAGTTCCAGGCCAACTCTGCAAACTTATATTTTACATCACCTCGAAGACCGCCTGTACGGATTGGAGGCAATAGCACCCCTGCTTGGAATCCTGGAGGTCACGGCTCCTTCACACCTTAGTGGAGTGTTGGTTTTTTTTTTATTGGTACTTGTTGGCGTAAGGCCACGTCTGTGTTAATGTGGAATTGGACCTGTCGTATTAACGTGCCTCTGAGTGATTGTGTGCGTGATCATTGGTCAGTGTAAGTGATGATAATTTGTTGTTCCAAGCTATATTCCATTCAAGTGTATGAGCATTCTCTATTATAAATTGAGTTGATGAAATTGAAATTGTAACATAGTGTGTCTTGAAGGCAAGGCACCCTTTTATAGATGAATACACTCTAGTAATTGGATTGCAGGTGCTGATATTTCACCTTGTTAATTTTCAACTAATTTTAAGGACTATTAATCTTGTTACTCATATGTGTAGTCACTTACAGAATAAGTTAATATTGCCTACATCCTAGGCATTCTCATCTGTAGCCTTATTTGTGCAGATTACTGTTCCCTTCTGATGTGTATTGGCAGGGTACTCTTGGCAGCAGACGCCGCATTCCAGTTTCCTGGGCCCTGAGCAGAGAAGTATTTTCTTTCTGCTGCAGCGACACTTCCATTGTCACACAATGTCTAGATTGGCTTGCAGTCTGGCAACTCTACCAGCCACCTCTGGTAGGCTCTAGTTAACTAAAGATGATTGTTTGATATGTGCCATGGTGGAGTGTCACCATTTAATCTGGAACTCTTGATTTACTTTATATTGTGAATTCAACAAGCAGATAAGCTTCGAAGCATGTTCTGCTAACCCAAAGTTTCTTGTTACTACACCTGCTATTTAACTACTCATTTAGACCTTGCACCATTATTGCTAGTTCTGGAGTGTGTTTAGTTTCAAAGCCCTTTACTTATGAGTATGAACTGGAGAGGTTTCTCCTCTTTTTACCCACAGTCATTAGCTAACTCCACTCATTGTATAACTTGCCTGCTTGTTGGCTGTGATATCCACCTGCTGTATTTGCCAGTTTATCTTGTATTTTGGGAGATTGTATATATATTTAAACATCATTGTCAGTGTTTCTGCAGATGTGTAGCAGTAGGGGGTCACATTTAAACTGTATGTTGTCCCAGCTTTTCTTGTATTTTGGGGGACTGTATATTTATTTCAGGGTTATTGTCAATCCTTCTGCTAGTGTGTGCCAGCTGTGAGTCACATTTCAACTGCATGCCTTCCTCGCTTTTCTTGTATTTTGGAGAATCATGTGTTTTATTTCTAAGGGATGTTATTAAGTTTTATAGATTGTTAAGGCCCTTCTGACAGCCACAATCAGTGACATGACTTGTAATCCTTTCTGCATTTTGGGTGGGTGTTGTCTATCTGTTTAAGGTATTAGTCATGCTTGGGAATTGTTAGTACCTTTAGTGGCAATCATTTATAATTCATTTTACTGGTAAAACTCAGTTTGTTGAACCAGCTTGCGGCCACACCTAGTTGGTGTTATTTTTTACTTGTATTTGGGGACTGTATATTCCTGGTTTCAAGTCCTGTTCTTAATGGCATAAATTGTTAAAGTTTGTTATTAATGAATTGATCCTGTTCAAGTTCTTTAAATTATTGTGAGCATTGTTATTCTCTTGACAAGGCTTTTAATTTGTAATTATAATAATTGTTGTTAAGCAATAAAGTGTGTTCGATAAAATAACAAATGATAAAATATGTGGATCCACAATTCATGTATTTTTCCTTAAAATTATCCCAGCCTTTGTTTTGAGAGATAGTAATGTGGTTTCCACAAAGTGTAGTAGCAAGTGATGAGGTAAGAAAAGAATCACAGCTTAAGCTAATTCATTGATGATTAAAAATATTAATTGCAATGCTAACAGACCACCCATGTTAACAGTTATAGATGGTTGTGACACCCTGCAACCATTAAAAGTAGTTAATAGTGGGATAGAAAAGTATACACTACTTCCAAAAGTAGTGTATTGAATATCAAAATAACTTGGATGCAACTAATAGAGACTATGGGAGAGAATCTGAACGTTAATGTCATAACAGAAGTCAAACAGCACTTACTACAACCTGGACATGTTAATATATTATCCATATTAACCTTACAGAGTCTTGCATTCAAGAACATACACTCTGAAAATACTTTAACATATTCTAAGGCAATTGAAACCATACTTCCAGATATTGAAATAACTGTCAGTGAGGATGGACAACATGTTAAAATGTAAATGTCATGTGGCTAGGACCTCCCGTCAGGTAGACTGTATGCTGGGTGCAGGTCTTTCGAGTTGACACCAATATGGTGACCAGCGTGCTGATGGGGAAGAAATGATGATGATTAGGACAACACAACACCCAGTCCCTGAGTGAAGAAAATATCCAACTCAGCCAGGAATCAAACCCAGACCCGGAGGACTGACATTCTGTCGCGCTGACCACTCAGCTACCGTGGGCGGACTGACAACATGTTGATAAATTACAGGAAACAGAGAAACTAAATTTGATTTATGGCATGAATGTTCCAAAACATAAAAAGAAAAGAATAACTTGCAAATTACTGATGTCAAAGATACAGCAGATATTCAGCTGCCTCTACTAATAAGGAATTCACTGGAGTTGAGCACATTGCTTCTAAGTTTAGTGAAGGAAACATAGATTACCTTTTTTCCTCAAAGGGAGCAAACAGAGCTGATGTTACAGTTCAAACAATACAGATAGCAAGTTTGATAAATTTATGACCATAGATAAACTTCTTTTAATTATGTATCTTTTCCCAAACTAGCATCAGTAATAAATTCTGTATAAGATAAAACAAGTGGACCACAGCAGGAATAAGAATAAGGCAGAATAAGAGGAGATTATATTAATACTAAAAGAAGACCACAAATACTGTTTTAATAAAATATTTAAACAAATATTTTAAAAAATATTCTTATTTCTTAAAAGATACACAACCTCACCCATTGTATTGCCGTACTGAACTTCAAATTTGGATACAAATTGTATCCCACTGAAAACTATTTATAAAGTTAGAATGAAATATTCATTCATTGTATTATGGGACTGACAAGAAGTCATACACCCAGATGCATATTTTTGAGTGTTATAAAAAGATGCATTGTCCAATATAGCACGGTACATTTCTGCTGTTGATGTAAACAAAGTTGATGAAACAAACAATATAAACAAACATTACATAGCGGAGATGCTGAGTCACAGATAGGGACAACAAAAAGATTGTCACAAGTAAAACTTTTGGCCAATAAGACCTTCACCAACAATAGACAACAGACACACACACACATATACGTACACACACACTCATGTAAGTTACTCTCATGTCACAGCTCTGCCCGACTGTCTCACTGTTTGCAAGTGATTTTATATACATCACTAAGTGCCGAGGGTTGCATTTTGTCTTTACTATTGACTAAAAATTTTGATATGTTATTGCTATTATAAAATGCAGGTCTGTTGTTGTGTGACTTTAATTTTTTTTTTCAAGATTGTCTGAAATATTGTAAATGTGTGCAGTTTTGCGCCAGGCTTTAAAACTGTTGAGTGACTGCTGTTGGCCATCATACATTAGTAGTATATTTTATTTATTTTCTTTTCTCATTGAATATTATCAGTCAGGACAGAGCTACAGCCATTGCTGGAAGTGATTTGTTTGATGGTTTGTAGTTCTGTTCGAAAGGCTGATTTGGATAATGGAACAGATGTGAGGAAATGCACCATCTGCCTGTTTATTGCTGTCTGGATGACTGTATCAGTAGCTATGTTTTTTTTGTAAATGCTAAATATGTGTTTTCTTATACTAAAATCTATATTAAGGCACAAGAATATTATAGAAGAGCCTCCAAGCTGATTTTTTATGTTGTGAGAAACTAAATAGTTATTGAATTTGAGTCCTATCAAACAGATGAATCTGTTCTTACCTCCATGAATGTCAATACATCACTCACATAAAAGATAAAGGTGCAGAAATGTACAAAAACACTAATTTTTATACTATTGTGCAAAAAAATGGGTCAGTTCTTGGGCCCATTCTCTTCATTCTATATTTTAATGACCTAGCAGAAAAAACAAATAATGGTACAACAATACTTTTTGCAGATGACACAAGTATTGCAATTAGATCATATGGTGAAGACAGCCTACAGCAAACAAAAGTTAACATAGTGGTTCACTATTAACAAGCTTATAATAGTTTATAATAAATTGTGAAAATAATAGTAGCAATCAATTTCCATGCTGCACAGAAATTCCAACCTGCAACACTGATTTTTAGTATTGATGGAAAAATTGTCTCAGTGGCATAATTTGAGATGCAGCTCAGCAATCTAAGTAAGAAGCTATATATATCTAAAAACAAAGATGATGTGACTTACCAAACGAAAGCGCTGGCACGTCGATAGACACACAAACAAACACAAACATACACACAAAATTCTAGCTTTCGCAACCAACAGTTGCCTCGTCAGGAAAGAGGGAAGGAGAGGGAAAGACGAAAGGATCTGAGTTTTAAGGGAGAGGGTAAGGAGTCATTCCAATCAAAAATGGCTCTGAGCACTATGGGACTCAACTTCTGAGGTCATTAGTCTCATTCCAATCCCAGGAGCGGAAAGACTTACCTTAGGGGGAAAAAAGGACGGGTATACACTCGCACACACACACATATCCATCCACACATATACAGACACAAGCAGTCTGCTTAAGGTAAGTCTTTCCGCTCCCGGGATTGGAATGACTCCTTACCCTCTTCCTTAAAACCCAAATCCTTTCGTCTTTCCCTCTCCTTCCCTCTTTCCTGACGAGGCAACCATTGGTTGCGAAAGCTAGAATTTTGTGTGTATGTTTGTGTTTGTTTGTGTGTCTATTGACGTGCCAACGCTTTCGTTTGGTAAGTCACATCATCTTTGTTTTTAGATATATTTTTTCCCACGTGGAATGTTTCCTTCTATTATATTCATATCATTAATAAGAAGCTATATACTTTTACATAAGTTATCCTATGTCAGCAGGCCCATTCAGTCGCCACTGATGTGTGGAAGTAGCTTTGGGGTGGCAGAAAAACTTTAAAATTACAGAAAAAGATTGTCAAAGAAATAAAACAAGATAAATTTAAAGTGAAACTGAAACAGTTCTACTTTAAATATACAAAAATGTCAAGTGTTTACATAGAAAAATATTACAAAAATAACAAATTATGGGGAATAAAATGAATTTACAGTTTGAATCTGATATTTGTAATGAAAACTGCTGCTTCTGTACTACTGGAATATCATTAAAAATAGTGCAACTGATGAAACAGTTGGAATCAAACTTATTACCTTCAAATATGTTATTGTTCTTCTTATAATTATGTTACCAGCAAGCAATGGATGTTGAATTAATATTTCAAAACCATACTATGTATACCATTTCAAAGCTGACGTGTTCTATATGATATATGCCTGCAGTGTACGAGGGGTCTCAAAAAGTTTCTAGACCAACTCCATTTATGGTCACTTTCACTGAATGTCTTTCCTCAGATTCCTTAAAACCTGGCAGTAGAACTTGCTATTGATGGTCTGCTCCATGGGGACAAATTTGTGTTGCACAATACAACAAATGTTGAAAAAGATGCAACTGGTCGTGTTGCAGACCTGCCTCATCTTTTTTTGGCATGGAGGCAACGGGCTCTTCCACTCTGAAGACTGTTGCTTTGTCTAAACATGATGCTAGCACACCCATATTTCATCATCTGTAATGATCCTTAATATGAAGGATGGGTCAACCACAGCATGCTGATGCAATGTTCTTTTTGACTCTGGATCAACAGGCTGGGGATGAACTTGGTATCAATTCAGCACACATTGAAATCACATGTAATGGTTGCTTGCACTGTTCCACATGACACACCAACATCAGCAGTCTTGGCATATTACAGAACTAGTGTCAAATTTCTGATGCACCCCCCCCCCCTCCCCCACCACACACACAACAAATTACCATTTAAAGTACTAATAAAGGAATAAAAATACAAAGTATTCATGCTATGCCTTTTTTTATATGTACAATATCCCCTGTTAGTCCAGTTTAGTATTGGCCTCACAAACCAGGTGACAGAAGCATTTTGTAAGCAATGCTCATTGTAGAATGACTGCATTTTCACAGTATCCTGTTAATGAATTGAAAGCTGCAAATTGTATTACCTGTGACTCAGTGTATATGAGCATTTCATTCCACATTATTATAAATGAAAGCTGGAAGCATGAATGATCAACAAAACATTGGGAACAACAGCCCATCACCTTGCTCCCACAAAGAAGCCAAAAGGTTTTGACCTACTGAGGAACCTCTGGTGCCACCTCAACAGGTTAAGGACTGGTTGTTGTAGCTACTCCAGGTACAAATGGGGCTGGATCAGTTCACCAATGTGTGAATGTAATCAAGAAGAGCAGACAAGTGAACATCTAGTCCAATGCTGTCCACTTCATTCATACCCTGGAATTCCCGACAACTTGGTGACTCTCAAACCCAGCTTAATTAATCATTTGAAAAACACAGACTTTAAGGTTTAATCTAGTCTTATATCATATGTATATTGTATAAAATCACTTGTCTTATATCAACAGTATATAGTTTCAGATCACCATACAATTAAATAATGAAAAGTCACAAATAAATTGTAAATTATTGTTACACATAGGTATGAGTTAACTGATTCCAACTGTGGTCAATTACATTATATTTACAAGATACCAAATTAAATTTTTTCATTTTATGAAATGCGCAATTTCACATTTCTGAACCGGTGACAAAAGTTACCAGTCTTTGCACTACTTTGAAATCGTATTGAGATCTGACTGAATGTTTGTGTAGCTCTTTCATACAGGACTTCATTATGGATGAATGCATCACCTGCCAGAAGTCTAAGGTTACTATACGGTGTGTCCACCAGGTCATTAATATACAATATGAACAGCACAGATCCCAATATACTTCTCTGGGGCACAACTGAAGTTACTTCTAGCGTCCAAGACTCTCCTTCCAAGATAACATGCTGTATCCTCCCTACCACAAAATCCTCACTCTATTCACAAAGAAGAGGGATAAAATGGAGTAAAATTTGAAATTACATTCGGTTTATAAAGAACAACAGAAGATAGTCAGCTGGTACTATGTTATGGATCAATAGCATCATCTGCACTTTGCCACAAAATGAGCAACAAACCATGTACAATGGGATAAAACCTCTAGCAAAGAGAGCTGATCTGTTCAACACCAGCTCACAAGCCAAAGTGAATAACTGAAAGATGGCAAGTTTTTAAAATCGAAGTAATTCACAATTTTTTGGTTTCTATGTGATGGTTTCCACTTGAGATGTTAAAACAACCAAGAAATAAATTGTAATATCACAAACTATACATTACACAAGAAATTACATTATATTTACACGATACCAAACTAAATTTTTTTCATTTTATGAAATGCGCCATTTTACATTTCTGAACCTGTGACAGAAGTTCATGTCTGACTCTTCCTTAAAAAAATTTCAAGGCACAAGACGATCTGTTAAACATGTGTGCCATCTGTATGGAAACTGTTGGTTGCATATTCCATGAAGACTAAAGTGTGTACTGCAGTGAGTAGATTTCCAGTTATGTGACATGTAAGTATTAAAAAATAGGATTTATATTTTAATTTTTGTACTTTTACATTTTCAGATTTTCTGCTTTATTGCATATCAGTAATTTATTGTAGACTTTTATTTTTTTTCATAGCTCACTTTTTCAACTGACTGAAATAATTATCAGAAACTGAGATCTGAAGACAATCTTGTATTTGAAAATATTTCAGGATATTTCTCTGTCTCTAAAAGAACAATCCCACAAACTGAAAGTGTGATGTTTATTCTTCAGGTACACAAAATGCACTTATCACTGGAGAGTGATTTAGAATATTTGTACACCAATGTAAAAGAACAATGTGACCCAAACAGATCATAAATCTGATGTGCTATGCACAGAAATGGTCCTATTATATACTTAATGTATCACTGTCTTACAAGTATTATCTTCTGTTAAATAGATTAACAGTAGGCATTCACATAAATGGTACCTTCATACATTTTGTCAAGTACTTTTAAAATCCAGTTTCTGAAATTCTTCATATTTCTTTTATTTATTACTGTCTCGCAAATGGAGGTAGTATTTTGTCTTGAAATCTGATCTTCACATTAAGTACTCCCATGTTTGGAGTAATAAACTCATAAAGTGTATTGACATCAGCCCGAGGTAAACGATCCAGGGGATATCCCATTGGACGCCTGTCAGGGTACATTCGGTCCCGCAAGCCACAATAACTGTGAGCTTGTTGGCAGCCTTCTGATGCAGGTTGTTCTACCTGTCAGCATTCAGAAAATACATTAACATCAGAGCATACTGGCATATCAGTCTGTTTCAAAATAGCTCTGTATACCAGAGAACCATTATTTTAAAATGTATAGAAATAAATGGCTAGTTTCAGCCAGTGCTTATCATCAGATCTCAGTCTAAACCTTCTGACACAAAGTATCTTATCAAAGTTGGGCCAAACATAATGTGAAAACTATGTTCAATGTAATTGTAATAAGATATTTATATCAGAATAGTTACATCAAAAGCTGATGACAGACAATGGCCAGAACTTGTGATTTATTTGTGAAGTGCAGTAAACAAACATATTCACAAGAGACTGAGCAACAAATAATGGCTGCCTGGTACACAGATTTCATGTCTACTTTGATATGATCTGACACATAAAACACAATGAGGAATGGAGTAAGATAGAAAATGGACACACTGTCTTCATTACTTCCCTAACACAAATACATTCAACCAAAACTACCACAAATGGTTTTTAATTCAACCTATCAATACTAATCTGCATGATAACTGAGCAGCAATACCTCAACATAGGGCCAACTGAGTACTGGCAGGCAGACAGAAAATTACGTTCAACAGTCCATCCATGCAACAGTTCTTCATACAAATAAAATATTAGTTTTTAAGCCAAGTATTCACTTGTGGAAACAAGTAAAATTTACAAGGGGCAAAACCAATGTTGGCAGGAGGATTCTTGCTAACTTTGGAGCCTACTACACATAACCTTTAACAGTAATAGATAGAAATAAAGAAAGGCAACCAGTAAATGCTGATGGCATTTAGAAAAATGTAACACCTCAGTTAACTGCATTGGGTTTGTAGTTAGATACGATTACTTTATATGGCCTCTGGAAGGTTAGAAAATGCATATGGTGAGGAGAGAGTAGGCAAGTATCCATAAGCAGTGGAGGGGAATACAGGGGGCTTTCTGCAGCAGTACCAAAATGATTAATTATATAAACATTTTAAAAATGAGGGCATTGAATAAGGGAGTCTGAGACAGAGACAGACAGAGAGAGAGAGAGAGAGAGAGAGAGAGAGAGAGAGAGAGAGAGAGTTGGGGAAATCATAAATGGAGTATAGGTAAGGAATGGGGTGAAAACTGACAGAAGACAAAGGAGTGAGGCCAATGGACAGCAAAGGAGATAGCAGTGGATAGGTACTAGTGAAGGCTTATGCCAAGAGGATTCTGAGAATATTGCCTCCATGCCAAAGCCTTGCTGCCATTGAACACCATCCTTTTAAGTTGCCTGCTAAAAACAAACCCACCATGATACTCATTGTAAAGTTGAACACTTTTAATATTCCACTCAAATAGTTCTCCTTTTGGAGGAAGATATATAAATAAACTGAGCATTTAAGTTTTAATATGTTTATGTTCCTCTAAGTACCAACAGAATATCCCAAAAATTTTATCAAATATGCTAACATGACTCAATTGTTTGTCATATACAGCAGGTTGGTGAAGTCAGAGGATGGCCTAGAAATGAACTATAAAATAAATATTACTGTAGAACATCATTAGTGTATATTTACATTATCAATATGTCTATATTTCCCCTTGTACTGATGGAATATTCTATAAATGTTAAACAAAAATAGATGGCAAACTATAATAGTACAGAACAAATCCCATTCCATTCACTTTAAAGGATGCCATGAAGGCAAATTAGTATTGTTTGGAGTCCCAAGGTAAGTCACAGCAAATCAAAATCACTCAATAGGCTACTTTCATTGATACCATCAAAAAACCGAAAGGAAAAAATTAAAATTTGTGGAGATTTTATGGCCACAATCCACGTACAAAGTGAAAGTAAGACTTGTTTCATTCTGTCACCAGAAGAACTATTGCCCAAACTAAATGGAGGATGGTGCTTTTAGAAGGTGGATATTACAGATGCTTATCATCAGCTACCATTAAATAACGTCACCACATGTAGTACGAAACATTCTGTTTAGCTTACACAAAAATCAGTAGCTCCCATTTAGAGTTGCCAGTTTCCAACCATCTTTAGGATGTTATTTGAACAGCTAACTCACCATATTTCTCACTGTGTGAAATTACTTGGATCGCACTATCATCACTTGGGTCACTAAGAAAGAATGTATGTAAACTTTGGAACAACTATTTGACATCTTGCAACAATTTGGGCTGAAATGTAACATTATAAGTGTAAATTCTTCCAATTTCAAACTGACATAGGAACTTGACAGACTTATACACATATACAAGCAATAAACAAAATACGCATTTCATAGTGTATACAATGCACCTCTTGTTAATGGACAAATTAAATTATTGCATTAAATTCATACTAGATGCAGCAACAGTAGCAGCTCCTTACCTCCTGGACTACAAACATATTAAATATATTTGGATAGTGAAATGTAGGAATGATAAATGACTTAAAATATTACTGCTTTCACCTCCATGCTTAGTGTGTCTCACACCTGGTGGAACCACTCATAGTGACGGCAGGGGCAATACAATCATACATTAGTGCCCTCTATTACCTTCAGCTCAAAAATTCTAACCAGGGATAGCATAATTACTTCCAAACTGTAAAAGAGCCATTAGTGTTATGTATAAGGGGTGTGCAGAAGGAAACGAATTGGAGGCATAGTTACAGAAGCCAATATCTGTATGTTAGAAATACTGACCCTGGCTTTTCAGGCACCATGCTGCAGGAAGTGAATCAGAAGGGTGCCATCTTGGTCAAAGAAGCATAGGGGCAAATGATTCACCTCAGACGACGATGTCCAGCTGTATTTGCAGAACTGTTTAACATTGCAGCCCTGGGAATTTTATGAGACAGCCATTCACCAACTTGTGTCACAGTGGGACAAGTGTCTCAACAGCCAGAGTCAATACTTCTAACATACAGGTACTGTTTTCTGTCGTTATGCCTCTGGCTTGTTCCTTTTTGAATGCCCCTTATGGTATGGCTTGTGCTGGTTATCTTGTGTCGATGGACAAAATTTTTTTTTCATGTGGCTGATGTATTTATATCTTTGCCACTTCCAACTGACATACTGTCTTAATTGCTTTCCGTACCTTTTTGAATGGTCACCATTGCTAATGGGAACTGTTCTGTGTCTTTTCTTTTTTAAAAAATATTCAAGTAATAAAAATTATTTGTCTCAAACTATAACAACTTAAAAAACTGTCTCAATCAAGTCTTTGAAGTGAGTTGTGAATCAAATAAGTTTTTCAGCATCCAGAAATTTGATGGAGGTAATTTTCAGTTGTGGAAATATCAACTGGAAAATATCTTTCATGCTGAGAAATCGCTGGATGTTGCTGATAGAATTAAAATAAGGCCAGATGCAGGCACACATGCGTGGGATTTGTGACATGAGCTTAATGCAAAAGCAATGCTTTTTATATCATTTGTTATGAGATTTGACAAGCTGTAAACTGTTATGTTGCCTACTATAGCAAATGATATGTAGAATCTTCTTAAGATAACTCATGAGCAGTTACAGTGAGACAACAGTTCTTCAATTATAAAATGCTACACTGTGATCCTACTGTGCAACATATCAGTAAAGTTGAAACAGATCTTGTAGATGTTGGTGAACCAGTGGTAAATAGAACTTATATGATGAAAACAGGCAGTTTGGTAATTTAATGCAAGGTTACTAAAATAACAGCAGTGTTGGTTGCAGATTGAAGAAGCAGCAACTACATTCACTGCTTTTAAGGTTAATCACAGAAAGGATAAAAACCCATATTCGCAAAGCAATTTAAGCAAAAATTCTGTGAACAAGAAGACTGTTGAGTGCTATTATTATCATAAGGAAGGTCATTATACAACTGAGTGGAAAAAAAAGACTATTTACACTGCCAACAGAAAATCAAGAAACTAAACTTCAGACTATGACTACAGAAATCTGAAGCATTTTGGCTATTAATTGTGATAATGTTTGGATTGCTGGTAGTGCTGCATCAAAACACATGACTTCGCACAAGGAATTGTTTTCGACATTTAAACTGTTGCAGAAGTTTGAAGTTCCTGTCCAGATAGTAAGCAATTTAGTTGTTGATACTGAAGGTATTGGATCAGTCAAGTTAAATGCATAGTAAATGGTGTACGGAAACCTTGTACTCTGGAGGATACATTATATGTACTTGGTTTGAAGAAAAATCTTTTTTTCAGTGAGAGCAACAGCCAGAAATGATTTATGAATTATATCCAACAACATGAAGATTAAGGTACTTCGTGACAAGCCAGTTACAATCAGTATAAAAGCTGAAAATTTTTTCAATGGAAAATACTGAACAAGCAAATTGTGTAATGTGAGACTTAGCTCTGTTAAGGCACAAGAGGTTGGGAAATGTAAACTTTGAGAATTAGAAAAAAGTGACTGACTGGGGTTTGCCGTGAAGCATGTCAGTATGGTAAACTGCATACGAGTGCAGTCAGTATGTTAAACTGGAGTGGATTTAGATCATATTTGTCAATTTATGTCTGTATCCCCGGAGAATTTGTTCCTGTAGATATATGTGTAAATATGCCACTTACATCCATAGATGTAGCCAACTATTTTGTTATTTTTATGGAATTCAACAACCTGTGAAAATGGAGATGTAGTCGTGCAAGATCAAACACCCTGTGCTACTGTAAAGGTTGCTTGGCTTGGAATGAATCTTAGGAACTGTGATGAAATTTCACCTCAGGTTCATTTCCAAAATTATGTGGCTTGCCCACCAATCATTGATGAACCACAAACTTTCCAGGAGGTGATGGCATCCAGAGACTCTGAAAGAAGAAATTTCTTCATTGGTAATAAATAACATATGGGAGTTAATAAGTCTACCTCCAGATAATCAGGCTATCAGTTGCAGCTTGGTTTACAAAATTAAATGTAAACCATGTGGTAGTATAATGCAGGGTGCACGCCTCTCCCCCCCCCCCCCCCCCCCTTGTGGGGCCAACCACATTGCCACTCATGCCAGTTAGCCCTCACACTATTCATTCACTTCTTTCGTCAGTCAACTTGACTTAATCAAGTTATCGAGTAGTTGTACTTTCCTATGAAGCACGCGCATCCATGTCATTGTATTTTATACATTTCCGTCTGGCGCATAGATAGCTAAAACATACCTACGAGAAAAATCACAGCCATTCTAGAGACCTCGATACATTATTCTGTCTGGTGTTTGAGAAAAGTCACAAATATTCTACTGTTTTCTTGTACAGATAACCTTCGATACAAAGCATTACGGACTATTCACCAAATAGGAAGCTAGTTTACATTCAGAAGCAAAAATATTAAGACTGAAGAACGAATAAGTAAAAAGTCCTAGTTGTTGCAAGTGCAAGTGCGAAAATTAGTCAAGATCAGTTGATTGTGATTCTGTTATACAAGTGTTGTCTGTTTGCCCTTGATCTGACTATCCTACTTTGCACACACTGTACAAAATATTTGCTTGTCTACCTGCATCTATTGCTACAGTAGAAAGAAGTTTTTCAGCACTGTGACATACAAAGACATGGCTTTAACATGTGATAGGATGAATTTTAGGATGGAAGAGTAAATCCATGGCCATGGGAGCATGCGTTTCAGGTGTCTCTGTGGTGTGTTTGAATGTGTATGTTATTACTCGAAAAAAGGCTATGGCTCGAAAGCTAACGTTAATGCTGTTTTCTGTTAAGTGTTTAGTGCTCCATGCATCTGCCCATCTAGAATTAATCATTTGAGGAAGAAAACAACAGTTGTAACTTTTTTATATCATAAGATGGCATCGTCTCGATTATGTGTAAAATCAGTTTAAATAAAATATTCTTAAACTTTGCATGTGACTTGATTATTTTTTATTACAGTAATAGTAAAGGTAGCTCAAGATATCTTTAGTGCCCCCTCCATGAGGTTTTTCTGTGTCTGCCACTGGTATAATGGGGTTTAAAGCTAGAGTATGTGCAAAAGGATAGTCCTAGAAACATGGATTTGATTATGGAAAATCTTTTTCAGCTGTTATTAGGTATGAATCAATTGATAATGTTTTAGTTTTGGCTGAAGTGTATGATATGGACATGAAACAATTTTGTATTTCAACTGCCTTCCTCGTTTGTTATTTTCAAGATGATATTTTCATCAAACAGCCAAAAGATTGGCCTTTTAAATATAGTGGTATCACTCTTAAACCTGTATTTCAGATTTGGGTTGTGTTACTATATTAACCAGTAAATCTGTTAGTTGGACATCTCACACGCAAATCTACAATGGATGTGAAGATTTGTGTGGCATCTGATGCAGGTGATGGAATAACATGGCTCTGTTTATTCTTGCAGAAGCTGAGTGTCAGTCTGGAACAACCAAATCAACTCTTTGTGGACAACCAAAGTACACTGCAACTGTTAAAAAATAATGAAAATAAAAAGGAGTAGACAGATGAAGTTCCATTACATTCATGGAAAGGTAAATGATGGTAGTATTCTTCTATCTTAAAAGAAGTCAGAAGATCAGTTGGTGCACCTGTTTCCAAAAGCACTTGGAAAGAAAAGTTCCACATTAATTTTAGTTCATTATCAGTTGTGTCTTTAAAATCAACAAACAACAGTGGGTGTGTTAGGAAGTATGGCTTGTTGTGCTGACTATCTTGTCAAGTCTGTGCACAGTTGGCCATGATTTTATTTAATGTTTCAGATGCTTTTCCACTTCTGACTAGCACATGATCTTTCATTCCTTTGTGTGATTTTTTTTGTCTTATTACCATTATTAATGGAATCTGTGTTGTGTCTTGTATTTGAAGTGCCTTTTTTATTTTTGTTCAAGTTATAAAACTTATTCATCTCAAACTGTAATAACTTGATTGTAGTCTATCTGACAATTACTCATTATATTTGCTCTGAACAAATAACACTATTATTTGACCACTATGAAGTTTCATGTCATAATAGACTACAAGTCACTGCTTACTGTTTTTCAACCCAAGAGACATAACAGACTGGATAGCTCAATATCCTCAATGCTGGGTGTCTACCCTAGATGATTACAATTATGAAATTATTACCACCCCATGGCAAAGCTAAAAAATACAGATTCACTGTCTGTTGTTGGTGAGAGCTGACACATTGTTTGATGTGGAAAACAGCATCTGATTCTAACTGAACAAATCCAAAGATGAATGTATATAAGATTACACACTTAAAGCATCCCATATTTATTGTCAGAGGTCATAACCCAGTCCTATGGGAAGTATAACACTCCATAAATTGCAAGATGGCCTTCATGAAAAAATCTGTTGTGGTACCCAGCTGTCAGCTAGTACCTTAACTTACAACATTGTCTGCTGATGCAATGAGGCATCATCCAACTGCCATAATATTTGCATGTGTCCTGAACAATAATACATCCTCCATTAATGAAGGAAGTTCTTTGGTTAATACTAAGAGGACATTTGGATACCCGTAAGTGAAACAATTATTTCACTGGTAACATTGCTCCCTGTCCATTAATGATAATATCGAGTGCCTAGCCCAAGAATGTAAAATTTGTGCACAGCATGAGGAACTCTAACTGCACATTTCATTCTACATCTGAGTTGTGGGATAGAATTATTGTGGGATTTTGCAAGCCAGTCTCAATGGATAATATCACGTGCTTTCTAGACCATTCCCTTCATCATCCTAATAGCCTAAATACCACAGCTGCAGTCCTCCAAGTGCTAGTTACATTCTTACCATAAGGGATTGCCTTATGTAGTATTCAGTGCTGACTCTTTTCATAATCACCTGAGGATTGTTCCCATAAAAGCGAGAAGCTCATGGACCCAGTCATTACCCACATATTTGAAACCCAGAAGTTGTTAACACTAGAGCCATTATTGGATTATGTGGAGAAGACAGGAGGATGCCCATACACTGGTGGAAGTAGTCATCTGTCACCAAAATCAATGGCATACCATCACTACTGTACACCTTATGAACAGAAACTGGTTCTGCCAAGGTCAAAGAGCAACAGGCACCCAATATGAAGTGCTTCCTCTGCAGGGTATGGAGCCCGCCTGGTCTTTATTCATTTCAAGAGCACCCAATTACAAAAACCAATAATGCCATAATACTGGACAACACAGAGCTCATGGAGGAATATACTCTCCATGAAATGTCAAGTCATATTTGACCTTACTACTCATTTTATATATGAGGAAAGAGTGTGGTGTTACTGGAGGCATACAAATCTACATATTTCATGCCATCAGAAGATATTTCTGTGGCTGGAGCTCTGAGAGTGTTCAATTGACAAAGTGCACCAGTGGAGCAGTGGTGTCATCCTTGAAGGCAGCAGTAGTAAAGCAGCCAAACGTTAGAGGAGACAGAGGAAAGCAACACTAGTTTTTTGAGACCATTCAAACTGCTATGCTACTACTAGTCTTAGTCTTAGAAAAGGGGAGTTTTGTTAAATTCAGTAAAGGTCCGGTTAGGCAATGAAGTCTGGGGCTGCTGGCAGTGTGTAGTAATAGTTGGCAGCCAGTAGGCCAGACAGGGTAAACATGGCGTGGAGCTGCAATGGTGTTATTGCATGCAAGATGTGTTTTTAGTGGTGCAACAACGAGGCAGGAAACCACAGCATTGCTTGAAGTTATTGCAATGTATGAGGCGAGGCAGTAGGCCAGAGTCAGGAGGGCGATGTGTAAATGGCTGTCATGTGGGAATTTACTCCTGCCATAGTTTCCGTCTCCTGACACTACGTCAGAAGCAAGGGGAAAAGCAGTATAAATAGACAGGCAATTTTAGCTAGAGGCAAGTGTGTGCCAGGTCAGTCGAGAGTTGGGTCGGACCTGTGCTGGTCTACGCTTATAAGGGCCAGTCTGGCAGCGATGTTGTAAATATTATGTGTAACCTGTACTTTATTTCTATTTACATGTTCGGGCTGTATTCTGCCTGTGGGGATGCAACACAGGGGCAGGACGGAATGGCAGATATTGATTACTTGGAGATTGAACCGTCTACCTGAAGGAGGGCAGTAACAGCGGCCTGCAGCAGGTCCAGGATGGGGTACTGGGGTCTGGGTGAGGCGTACGCTGCGGGAGGTGCAGCAATGCTGAAACAGCATTGGAGATGGTGGTGGGTGTTGCCATCTGGAAAGTACCACTAGTGGCCAGTTGCAGCAGAGCATCCAGGAGGGCGCAGGTTCGAGTCCGGTCCTGTCCTGGGAGCAGTGGTGGCCCGTCGGCCACAGGTAACCAGTACTACCACCTTTGTCCCATGGTAGGACAGAGCAGGCCAAACGGGGCAGAGGGCGGCGGGGACCAGGGATGGTAACAGTCTGTCACGACCTTAAACTTCCTACCATAAAGGTAACAACGAAAATATGTTACTCCATATATTGTGGCCAACATCTCCTTTCCCAGAATACACCCTACTGCACCATTTGAAGCGTCACATGATAAGATGAAGTCTTCTTCAAACTTCGGAAACATCAACACCGGACCAGAAACTAATCTCATTTTTAATTCATTGAAAGCTTGCTGGCATTCCTCCATCTATTGAAATTAACCCCTTTCTTTAAAAGCTTTGTTAATGGCTCGGCTATTTCAACAAAATACTTAACAAATTTATGATAATATGAACATAACCCAATATAAAATTGTAATTGCTTTGTTGCACATGGTGTCGGAAAATTTTGAACTGCCTCTGTTAACCGAGGATCGGTTTGAACCCCCTGTTCACTGATTACAAGACTGAAATATTTGACCTGCATCTGTGCAAAATTACATTTTTCTAAACTTAATGTCAGCAATCTTTTAAAGACTTCTCTTAAACGCGATACATGTTCTGGTATATCCTTCGAAAATACTATAATGTCATCTGGGTAAACAATACATGTCTTTGGTTTCAATCCCCTTAAAATCCCATCTAATAATCTCTGAAAAGTGGCCGGTGCATTCTTCAACCCGAATGGCATACATATATACTGGTAGTGTCCCTCAGGAACAGTAAAAGCTGACTTTGTCCTATCCTCTGGCACTACTTCCAACTGGTGGTATCCACTCCATAAATCCATCATCATAAAATACATACATTGTCCCAGATTGTGTCCGTGATATATGGAATCAAATATGCGTCTGAAATGGTTTTCACATTCAGAAACCTATAATCACAGCAAAACCTATATTTCCTTGTACCATCCACCAACTTCTTAGGTACTAGAACTACATTTCTTGAATATGGACTATTGCTATGCTCTATGATTCCATCCTGTAGTTGTTGTACTATAAAGTCCTCTAGTAGCGAATTCATATGATGTGCTACCCTATATGGTTTCCTAAACACTGGTGTATTATCCTCTGTTGGTATGTGATGCTTAGTAATCAGTGCCGCTGGTAACCTACCCTCCGTTCCAAACAAATTGCTAAATGTCAATAACAGTTCCTCCACTGTGAACCTGTTGTCACCCTGTAAATGCTGTAACTTTCCCCTCAATTGCGCTGCATCAATGTTTTGCATATGGCTCGCCTCTAAATCCTCCCTATCAAAGTCATCTTCATCAAAAACTTCCAAAACTTTCGACAAGCTCAAATCCGCTCTGCCAAAGTTATCTATACTTAAAGGAACTCTTTAATCTCCTTCCACATAACTAGCGTGAGCTAAACTCCTCTGCACAAAACAGTGCACATTATCCAACTCCTCATTACTCGAGACTGGCTCCACCATGTACGTTTCCTTTGGTAAGTCCATATCTATCAAAACCCAGACTACTTTCCCTGTACCTGCCGGTATGTTATCCTGTTGATCTACCTTTAATGAATCCGTTCGCAGTTTAGCTGGCGTCACCTTCGCGCTAAGTGCGCCTTGCAACATTTGTCCATTTGCAACTGTTTCTCCCATGCAAAACATTGTTCCACTGAGTTTCACTGTTTGTTGCCAAAGATCTATCTTCACACGATGTTTGTCAAGGAAGTCCAGTTTGAGAATCACTGAATACCCCTCACCCACACATGGTAACACCTCTCTACCTGCTCGCTAAACTTAGTTCCTGCAATCACAAATCGAAATACCGTCATATCCAATGACTCAGCTTTATTATCCCCCACCCCATGTAACCTATAACATAGTGGCTCAAGCCTTCTCCTGCATGACAGGTCATGCAGCTTTGATATGGTAACTGGGACGCAAGGACCTTGTCAGTTAAGACGGGCTCTAAAATTAAGTGAGTTTGACTTTGATGTAATTCATAAACCAGGGAAGAAACAGAGGAATGAAGACAAATTAGAAGTAATGGGTAAGAGAGTCGCAGAATGGCAAAGGGCACAAGCAGAGGATGAGGAGTGCCAGAGTTTTAGGACTCAACCACATTTCATTGTGGAGGGAAATTTGTTGTGTAGAGTTACCAGGTGTGGACCACAGGTAGTGGTACCAAAGAGTTTGAGAGAGGAAGTCTTAAAGCAGGCCCATGATCATGTGCTTTCAGGGCATGGGGGTCATCGAGCAACAGAAAGACAAGTAGCAGAATGATTTTGGTGGTGCACTCAAGAAGGGATGTGGAACAATATGTAGCAAATTGTGTACCATGTGCACAGCAAACGGATGTTAAGCGTGCAAGAAGTCCATTGCAATGGTTACCAGAGGCTTCAAAACATTTCAAAACATTTTGAGTTTATCAGGCTAGATGTCTGCGGGCCATATAACAAAACACTGGCAGGGAATCGTTACATTTTAACTATAATTGATCACTTTTCATGGTTTATAGCCGTGGTCGCAATACCAGACCAACAGGCAAGTACGGTAGCGCAAGCTTTTATCAATAACTGGTTAGAATTTTGGAACACGTATTGTGTTCGAGTATAATGACTTTTCTGGAGACTAGAAATCTACTCTGTAGGAATCAGCATGGGTTTCGAAAAAGACGGTCATGTGAAACCCAGCTCGCGCTATTCGTCCACGAGACTCAGAGGGCCATAGACACGGGTTCAAAGGTAGATGCCGTGTTTCTTGACTTCCGCAAAGCGTTCGATACAGTTCCCCACAGTCGTTTAATGAACAAAGTAAGAGCATATGGACTATCAGACCCATTGTGTGATTGGATTGAGGAGTTCCTAGATAACAGGACGCAGCATGTCATTCTCAATGGAGAGAAGTCTTCCGAAGTAAGAGTGATTTCAGGTGCGCCGCAGGGGAGTGTCATAGGACCATTGCTATTCACAATATACATAAATGACCTGGTGGATGACATCGGAAGTTCACTGAGGCTTTTTGCAGATGATGCTGTGGTGTATCGAGAGGTTGTAACAATGGAAAATTGTACTGAAATGCAGGAGGATCTGCAGCGAATTGACGCATGGTGCAGGGAATGGCAATTGAATCTCAATGTAGACAAGTGTAATGTGCTGCGAATACACAGAAAGATAGATCCTTTATCATTTAGCTACAAAATAGCAGGTCAGCAACTGGAAGCAGTTAATACCATAAATTATCTGGGAGTACGCATTAGGAGTGATTTAAAATGGAATGATCATATAATGTTGATCATCAGTAAAGCAGATGCCAGACTGAGATTCATTGGAAGAATCCTAAGGAAATGCAATCCGAAAACAAAGGAAGTAGGTTACAGTACGCTTGTTCGCCCACTGCTTGAATACTGCTCAGCAGTGTGGGATCCATACCAGATAGGGTTGATAGAAGATATAGAGAAGATCCAATGAAGAGCAGCGCGCTTCGTTACAGGATCATTTAGTAATCGCAAAAGCGTTACGGAGCTGATAGATAAACTCCAGTGGAAGACTCTGCAGGAGAGACGCTCAGTAGCTCAGTACGGGCCTTTGTCAAAGTTTCGAGAACATACCTTCACCGAAGAGTCAAGCAGTATATTGCTCCCTCCTACGTATATCTCGCGAAGAGACCATGAGGATAAAATCAGAGAGATTAGAGCCCACACAGAGGCATACCGACAATCCTTCTTTCCACGAACAATATGAGACTGGAATAGAAGGGAGAACCGATAGAGGTACTCAAGGTACCCTCCACCACACACCGTCAGGTGGCTTGCGGAGTATGGATGTAGATGTAGATGTAGATGTTATTGAAGTTTGGGGTGCTGATACCTTAATTAAGGATCAGGGAACAAACTTCATGTCCGAATTAATGTCACAGTTGTGTTTGCTATTGAGAATTAAAAAGTTATGGACGTCCATTTCATCCACAGGAGAATGGGAGAACAGAGCAAGTACATAAAACAATTTCAAAAATGCTAAGTTATTATGTGAATGGAAACCATGATAACTGGGACGTTTATCTTCCATACGTGGTATTGAGTTATAACACCAAAATACATTCGGGGGTCAGAATGTCACCGTTTGAGGTAGTCTAGGGAAGAAAGATGCCATCACCGTTTGACATTCTATGTCCGAAATCAGGGGCTAAAGGGGACGCTACAGGAGGCCAATACGGAAACGTTGGAAAGGCAGGAAGAACAAAATAAGCGGTTGGGGCCTTTACCACAGTACAGGGTAGGTCAATGGGTACTGATCACGAATCCCTATACACTAAGGGAAAGACAAAAAAACTCTTGACAAAGTACCATGGTGGAGTGCAGTGGGGACCAGGGACTGTAACAGTCTCCAGAATCGTGGACAGAATGGTGCCAGTCGCTACGCCTTGGTGAGTGGTGACCGGGTGAGCGGCTGTCTTCCATCAACAGGCAGCCTTGATGACTGCAGCAGTCCAGGAGTGCTGAGACAGCTGGACTCGCTTCTGTAAACTAGCTGAGTAAAGCAATGCTTCCAGATACTGCTGTATCACTCTGCACTGCCCCTGGACGGTACTGAACTTGCTCGGCCTCCTGACGAAAAGCAGCGTGGTGGGTCCCGGCTTCAGCTCAGCTGTCTGGAGTCCTGTGTTCTACTATCAACACCCCCATAACAATACCAAGACATCACTTCAAAACTGCCATCACTATACAGTAAGACTATGGATTTTCACCATCATTCCTTGGCCACATTCAGATTCTGCCTTTGACTACTTTTGTACAGTTACCTTTGCCATCATGCATTTTTACCATGACACATCTCTAGTGACATCATTCATTAGCCATCCCATGCACAGAATATTGTGAATCAGCAGTCCCAATACAACAGTACTACCCATGACAATAGTGGCATGGTATATATACTCTCTCTCTCTCTCTCTCTCTCTCTCTCTCTCTCTTCCTTCCTTCCTCCATGGTAGTACTGGGAACTGAACCCTGCTGGACCCCAGGATAGTGCTTAGGCTTGGATATGGACATAGTCCTCTGCTGTAAAACTTAAAAACTGTTTAACATGAATGTCAGTTTTATCCACAATCAAAATTGTTGAAGGCACTAATAAGGTGTTTTCAACTTTTTGCCTGTTGACAACCTATTGAGAATTTTTATATCAGAATGCAAAACTCTATTCTGAATTCTTGGAAGGAATGCAGAGCCTACAAGGAAATTATTTTTAGTATTATAACAATTATGAGAACGAAGTTTTTCGCGGCGGCACTTATGTATAAAATATTCTCGGTATTCTTGCCGCGTCAGTTCTAGATAAAATCTCGAGCTTTCGACGATTACCTCCATCGTCATCGTCAGGAGCTGACTGTCTCCACTGCAGCAGTGGAGACAGTCAGCTCCTGACGATGACGATGGAGGTAATCGTCAAAAGCTCGAGATTTTATCTAGAACTGACGCGGCAAGAATACCAAGAATATTTTATACATTATAACAATTAGTTTCACATTTCACCCTAAATTCAGTTTCAGGATGAACTGTGAAATGATCTGATTGTCAACAGGACAGTAAACCCTAATCTTCCATCTTATTTTTACATTCCGATCTGGAGAGGAATGGCTGTCATTCAGTAAATACTTGGTCTTGGAACATAATGACTACTAGTTACAACCCATGCAAGACATGTCATCAATCACCTAATGATCTGAAAGTTAGGTGTATCCAAGATGGCAGATTTGAGAGAACTGCAACTGCATCAATTTGGAAGGAACTGCATTTCTCTTACATCACATACCCATACAACCTGATTCATATAAACAAATGTCCACACATGTTTCCTTCATATTTTACAAATACTTTCAGACAGCCATAAACCGGACATGGAATGGAAAAAATAATAACATTTGGATGACCATATGTGAACAAAGGGTACTGAGAAACTGCAGTTTGTCTGTGCATATGACACCAAAATATTTATGAAATCTGTTTGTAAGTGGATGAATATATTTACAAAATTGTAAAAAAATATTCTGAATATTTTAGCTAGAAGTAGTAAAAGAAGATGAAGGTGCTGTCTCCATGGAATACACAAAGAAAAAAGGATAAGTTACCTCTAGCTTTCAGTTTTTTCCATCAAAAATTAGTGAGAGAGGAAGTAAAATGTGTAACATGAAAGTGAGTTACAATTCTAGAAAGAGTGAGATATTTGAATCTCATTATAAAGTTTGCTAAATTCCGTAAAGGTACCATTTCTTTGAGGTGTTGTGAACACTTATGGCACTAGTTTCCATGCTCAAAGTTCTTTCAATGCTATTTTCACATCAATTGTGGATATAGTAATAGAAGTAAGATTTATTGTATCCTGTACACATCTTTATTGCTGCTCATGCCTGCTTCATTACAGTCAGGAACTGTATGTGATTAAAATGTTGGGCTCTTTTAAGACAACTCACATTAAGTATCAGTTCATATGTTCCAAAAGTATACATTTCTACTTTAGCTTCTTCACCAGGAAGTTGTCCATATAAATGAATAGTCACAAGTGACCAATGCAGACTGATAGTACACAGTGACTTCTTAACCATACCAGGGTGCTGGTAACTTATACTAGAAATGGAGCCATATTGATACTACTACTCTGAACTACATTTTCAAAACTACATACAAATTCATTAAAGAGAATTTCTCCCAATGGTTCCCCACTCTATGGCACAAGGAGTAACAAATTTGTATCTCTCCAAAACATTGGAAGAACGGGACCTCTCCACAAGTGTTGCCATACTTGCCAACAATGGCCATCCTTGATAGCAGAGAAGCACAATTCATCATTGAACACAATACAACACCATTCATCAACAGTCCATACATTGTGGTCCCAGCACCACACCAGAGCTATTTATGTTGTGGTGTTAATGGCTACCTATATGTGGATGGTAATCCCCCAGTCTGGCTGCTGCTAGTCCCTGACCACTGGTGCATGATGACACAGAATATTGCAGAGAATCCGTTCCTTTCTCTCAGATGACAGGCACAGATGTGAAGGTCGCATTGTGCTTGGTGCACAATATAGTGATCCTCCTTCATGTTAATCAGATCAGATAGACTGGACCCTTGAAGATAGGTAAGTCTGCCCTCATGTTGCCGTGCAAACCAGCATCAGGCTGCTATCACATCTGAATGCCTCAAAAATGTGGACAATGCACAATTCAACAAGCCAACCCTTTGACACCCATGCCTCCATCTTTGCTATCCTCCCTGTTTACCTTTCCCCTGTTGCTTCATAACCTGGGCTGTGAGTAACTGAATCCACTTTCCCTTCTTCCCCTTTTTTCCCCTCTCTCCTCCCTGATGAAGGAGCAACCTTCCAAAAGCTAGGATACGTAAATTTTCTGTTCTGTTTTGTGTATCTATCAGCTGTACTGAGCTGAGGTAAGTACTGGCCAGCCCCTCTATCTCTTTGTTAGTATTTGTTTCAAATATTTATATGAGATTTTCCATTAATCATTTTGATCTTATAGACCAGTTGTCATATTATAAGGTATGAGTACATTCCCAAGATACAAAATGTAGTTGACTTCATGCACCATGAGAAACAATTAACATGGAGGACAATGTCAACTATATTTTGTATCTTGGAAATATATTCATATCTTATAATATGAGAACTGGTCTATAAGACCAGAAATATGTGATTTTGATGATGACATGTTACATGCACGCCAGACATATTGTAATATTTCAGCACGCACATGAGAATTGCTACAAAGCCAAAATCACGACTGTGTACAGCAAATGGATAATCAACTGTCAAATGGCGGAAATTTCTTTCAAAAACCAATAACAGTGTTTTGCATGAGTACATGGTGTCTCTGTGTTCTTTAGTGTGGTCACACATCCCATGCTGCTCATACCCCTTATGTATGTTACCAGGCCTGGTAACAACAGTAAACATGAGCAGCACTAATGCACTCTGATGGACATTCTACCTGTCACAGAAACTTGCAACTCTTATCATTTTCATACCCACTGATAGTGTCTTTGTGTACAAAGTTGCACTGACATCCAACCATGTCTTCTCAGTGCTTCACATTTTTTTGTCAGGCCATGTATATTTGCAGCCTCAACTATGGAGCCAAGTATTCTTAGTCTTGATAGAAGGTGTCACACATATTCCTTTGTTGCAACTTATATTAGAAGGATTAGCTCTTTATTTGAGCCTTTTTTGTCAATTTTCAGCAGCAAAAAGAATAATAATAACAATGATGATGATGATAATGATGATGAAAATGATAAAGATGTCAATCACTGAGTATTATTTTGCATCTATAATTGCTTTTGTACAGTAGTGTATTCTGGTGAGCTGTTTATGCTGTTATCACTTATTACTCCCTGAACAAGCTAAAAATGTTCCAATAAACTGTATTCACTAGAAGATATAGCAATATCCTATTTCAAAATTATGAAACTGAACTGTTTGCTAGTACTTACCTTTAGAAGTGAAAATATTTATTAGTGCCAATAGACACATATAAAAGTACATTACACTATTCTAACATTCAGAATTATAAGTTCCTTAGTGAGGGAGGAGAGAGTGATATTGAGATCAGATTAAAAAGGACGTGTAGGTCATTCAGACTCCAGGATAAGGACCTATAGGTGTTTCCAAAAGCTGTTATGTTGTCATGTATATCTATAAGTGTTTATTGGCAGTGCTAAATATTTCATCTCCTGAGGATAAGTAAGGGCTGTAATTCTGTCTTATAATTTTGTAGTATTTTCCAGTCTGTTTTCTGTTTGATACAAATATCCTGTTTTGCTCCAGATATTTCTGTCCACTTGCATGACTGAGTATATCATGCTTTATCAAGTCTGTGACATTATCTTTCTTCCTCATAATAATAATGTAAATGACAGTCTGAGCACATTATAATTAGTATTACTGTTTTATGAAGGTACTGTGATCCACAGAATAGATGTTTTCATTATTTTAAGAAGTGTCTGTACCTAATTTATCTGAAAATTAGCAATTTATTTGTATCAAAATTATTTTTATGTTTTCCAGATAATTTCTCCAGATTTTCTTCCTGCCGATGTAAATGTATTGTTGTTGTTGTTGTTGTTGTTGTCTTCAGTCCTGAGACTGGTTTGATGCAGCTCTCCATGATGTAAATGTGATGGGTGCAAATATATTACTCATATTATTATTTAATTGTGGTTCCTTACTGTTTGATTGTCAATACGTACCCTGTCCATAGTGTAATCAGATACCATCACAAACAGATCTGCTGGAAGCCCATCAGTGTTGCCTTTTGGAATAAGCATGTGGTCTGGCCATCCACAACCACAATAGTTGAATTCAGCTTGATTTGCTGGATCAGGATTGGTTAAGTTACGGAATGTACGTTCGAATGGTATGGTAACAGAAGACTGGTTTGAACTTCTTTGAAATATATTACGGCCTGGTCTCACTGAAAAGATTTAAAACAAGTGTATGTATTGAAATTCTTTGGTTCCATATAAAGGAAGTTGCATTTATACTCCACATATCACCAATTTCAGATTACTATCTCTGTCAGTCCTGAACAAATATCATCTGGGTTCTGTACTATGTTTAGTCTCTTTAAAACTTGCTCACTATGTTCCTTCCATATCAGTTTAGTCTACATTTAAAAAATGTTAAAAATTATTAACATGAGAAATAATTATTTTTCTTTCTGAAGGATGCTAGTCTCAGCCTTAAAATTTCCAAGGCCCATAGCGTTTATATTCAGTACTGAAAGATACCAGATATGTACAAGTTATGCTTAGCATAAAAGGACTGGAAGAAATAAGAATATTTCACTGCTGGCCCTGCCACTAGATGCTTCTTTGGTGCTGTTAAGTGAGTTTCCAAGACATAAAATAAAGTGGATAGTATTATAATTAAAATTGAGGTTTCAATGTTAGTGTGAGAACCAGAAACATATTAATCATAGAATTTATTATAAAATGCAAGAGTGATATTGATCCTATGTTCCTATGTAATTGAAGGAAAAAACTAAAGTGAAGTACACACACATACACAAAAAAGGCATCTGACCATACCCATCCGTAACAGTCTCAAGCAAGACCTTCATGTTGATTTATATAAAACAATTTACCTAAGAACATACAATGATGTGTCAAAACATTAGGACTATGTTCTTGATAGTGTGTCAATCCAACTCGAGAACACAGCACAGCAGCAGTTCCACATGGCATAGATTCAACAAGTCTTTGGTAGGCTTCCAGAGGTATGTGGTACCAGATGTCTATGAAAATCCCATAAATTACAGGCTGGTGGTTTTTGACATGAAGTTGGCTACTGATAAGTGTGCCAGATGTTTTCCATTGGGTTCATATCAGGCAAATTTAGTGTCCAAGACATCAAAGTCAGTTCACTGTTACACACTTCAACCATCTGTGACACAATTCTCGCCTTGTGAAACAAGTAGGTATCATGCTGGAAGTTACCACCCCTGTCAAGGTATACATCAAGCATGAAGAGATGTATGTGGTGCACAGTAATGTTCTTCTTTCACCAATTTATTGCAAATTTGACAGTTATTTTTTACCCACCTTCAACTTACCTTGTTTATACATAATTCTTTCACATTTTTGTGCATTTGCTTTTCACCTAATTGCCCTAATCAGCTTGTACTGCCATCTCCTAGATTACTTTATTTGCCAAACACAGTATTTTACATTTTCTCCTATGACTTCCTCTTTCAGTTTGTCCAATTTTTAAATTTTTTTCTTTTCATGACTTACCCCATCGATTTTTTTTCTTTGCCAAACATTTTTTTTGTATCATACAGGCCACTTCTCTGGCGAGAAATTCTTGGCCACTCATTACCTCTCCTTAACATTTGTCTGTTCTCACACTTTTCATAGAAATTTTTCTATTTTTTCCAATATTTTTCTTTGCTTTTCTTCCATTTTTCTTTCTTTTCCCACCCTCTGCTTCTCTTTTTTGCCACTCTCATCATCTCTAACACTTCAAACACTCCTCTCTCACCATGATCAATCCCATGACATACTACATCCATTCTTTTCGAAAACATGCTTTTGCATTACCAAAACTAAGGTCCCACATTCTGTTTCTTGAAACCTGCTTCTTCCTTGATGTTACACTCAAAGCCCTAACACTAAAAGTCTCTGTTTTTGGATGTAATTCTACTCTACACCAGCCTCTTTTACAGTTTCAAACACAGCAATCTCCGGTACTTACACAACTAATCTGTGACCTATATGCCTTCTCTGCCAATTTCTACTCCACCAGACTTCTCTCCTTGCACACAATCCTGCAGTTACCTGTCCCTCATGTTTGCTTGGATGATATGTGCCAAGCCAACTTCAAACAGCAACAATATTCCAGACTTCACCTCAAAAAGCTATACCACCTTCTTCTAAGCTACCTCAACAGTGGTGTTTCCCTTCCTGTCTGTCTCTCTGCAATTCCCTAAACAGTCACACCATCAACCACCACTCCTCTCCTACAAACTGAGCTTGGCCAACCTCCTTAACTTCCCCAAGCCTATACCACTGCTTCCCAGACCAGTAATAATTCATAATCACAAGAACCAGTCACAACAGTACAGTGTTCTCAACCCCTCATCTAAAGCACTCTCTCCTCCTGAATTATCTGTGTTATGTAAGGGTCTCACTTAAACCTGCATTTAAACATGATGCTTTGGTGAATTACCTATTTTCTTTCACATGTTATGTCAACTGGAAACATCACTTTTCAGTCCAATCTCAAAACCCTCCAACAGCAAATGTGGCATTGAACACTGCCTTGAACTGTTCTGACCATGATCCCAACTTGGTCCACCACCATTACCTCAAAATCATCCTTTAGAAGCCTTCTAAGAATTTCCCATACCCAGCACTGGTTTACAATCCTTTCTCAGGTCCCTACAGCATGATCCTAATCTGTCCTCTGCAGTACTCTTGTCTTTTCATTCCCTTAAAGCTGATGACCCCATCATCATCCTCCCAGCACTGTGATACTTGACTGACAGGAGTATGTAAATGAAGGTCTACATCAGCTGTCTGACACCTATACATGCAGCATCTACCATCAATACCCCACCATTATGATTTGAGTTAACCTGCAGTTCCTCCTTGAAACCTCAGGCCCCTTACAAGGCCTAACACCTCAGTCCATAGAACTTCCCACCCCACCCAAACCTTGCACCTCCACCTTCTTCCTAAGATCCACAAACCCAATCATCCTGGCTGTCCTATTGTTGCTGACTTCAAAGCATCCACTGAAAGTTTATCTGCCACAGTTGATCAACACCTGCAGCTCATAGTACAAAGACTCCCCTCCTGCATCAAAGATACCAACCACTTCCTAGATCGTTTGAAATCTGTGCCTGTCCCACTCGCACCACACACCTTGCTTGTCACCACTGATACCACCTCTCTCTATACCAATGTCCCCCATGTACATGGTCTGCCTGGTGCTGATCATTTTCTCTGCGAGTGCTCACCTGATTCCAAACTTTATACTTACCAACAACTACTTCATCTTTGAGTGGTAGACATACAAACAGATCACAGGTACAGCCATGGGAACTGGGATGGCTCCTTCCTATGCTAACCTTTTCATGGGTCACATGGAGTGGGCTCTCCTGTGATCCATAAGCCTTCAGCATCTGGTTTGGTTTAGATACACTGATGACATCTTTTCCATATGGAATTTTGGTGAGGCTGCCTTGTTAAAATTCCTGCATTCTCCCAGTTAAATTTCACAAGGGCGTATTCTGGATCCTGTGCCACTCTCCATGATGTTGATCTCATCCTCACTGAAGGTCAGCTATCTCTTCCATGTCAAATGTTTCCTGTGATACAGCCTTCAAGGTGAATGTACTTCTTCAGATGCAGACTCTTTACACCAGTACACCACCATTCTCACCTCAGCCTTCACTGGGCATAATTACTGCACCATCCTAGTACAAAAGAAGATTTCCTGTGCCATCACATCCAGTCCCGGTACTACTGATCCATCCAAAAAACAACTGAAGAGTACACCACTTTTCGCTCAGTATTATCACAGTCTTGAATTTATTAATCAAATGAGGCCCATTTTGTCACAGATTTTGTCCACCAAACCTATAATAGCTTTTTGTCTCCTTCCAATCCCTCCAATACCTTTGTCAGACCCTATGCTCCTTCTGCACCCATCTCCCTACCTTATGGCTCCTACCCCTGTGACCATCCCCACTGCAAGACCTGCCCTATGAACCCTCCTGCCACCACTAATAGTAGCCCTGTAATGGGCAAAACGTATACTATGAAAGGGGTAGCCACCTGTGAAATGACACATTTTATATACCAGCTATTAAATAAACACTGTTCAGCCTTTTACATGAGCATGGCTCCAGCAAGTTATTAGTTAGGATGAATAGGGACAGGCAGAGGGTGTATACTGGCAACACACAAGATCCTGTTGCAGAGAATGCTCTAAACCTTAGGCCCCTCACAAGGCCTAACACCTCAATCCACAGAACTTTTCTAAAGTGTGACCATTGTGACCCTGATGCCTGTTTCACTACACATGTTATCTGGACTTCCCTCAGACATGTGTTCCTCAGAACTCTGCAGGTGGAAACTGGCACTACAACATGTCCTCAGTTCTCACCACTGACCTTGCCTTAATTTAGGTTAATTTCTTTGGTCTCAGAATTTCTTCCCAGTAACTATTCCTTTCCTCTGTTTTAGTTTCCTACATCTTTCATTTTCTGGTCTGTCTATTTTTCACCATCCCCCTCCCACCTCTATCACATATAATGCAACTTAGCTTTTCATTCTTATTAACTCATGCACAATGTTGTAGCATTAATGTCTGTCTTCCATATTACCATATTTTGCACCTTTAAGCTCTCAGGTTTCCAAATATTACTCAGAGCAGCCCCCAACAATCAAATTTTGTTTCATTCTCATCCTGTCTGGTAAGTCTCCCCTGATCTTGGGTTCTGATTGGCCTTTCCAAACTCTATCCTTTTTCCTAAATCTCACCAGTCCTTTTTCTTCACCCCTCTTCCTTCCCCTTCAACACTTCTGCCAGAAGAAGGAGCCAGTGGCTACAAAAGCTTCCATACGTAATACGTTTTGTATGTGTGTTTTCCTGCCACTGTTTGGTGAGTAGAATTTTTATCTATCCAACTACATCTCAGATGGAATATAACAATATTATGAAAAACTCACCATATAGTGGAGATGCTGAGTTGCAGATAGGCACAACAAAAAGACTGTCACAAATAAATCATTCAGCCAGTAAGGTTTTCATAAAAAATGGATGACACACACACACACACACACACACACACACACACACACACACACACGCGCACGCACATGTGCAAACACAACTCACACACAACTACACTCTCAGGCAACTGAAACCACACTGCAAGCAGCAGCACCAGTGCAAGATGGGAGTGGCAACTGGGTGGGGCAAGGAGGAGGTTGGGTAGGGAGGGGGAGGGATAGTAGGGTAGGGGTGTAAGACAGTGAAGTGCTGATGGGGAACTTGCAGGGAGGAGGTGGAGAGAGGGTAGTGCAGCTGTGTGCAGTTTGGAGGTTAGACAAAGGGCAGGGGAGAGGTGAGGTATTCCACCATCCACCAAACCTACACAATATACTCATTCATCCCTAGACAACCCCCACCCCAACCCCTTACCTCATGGCTCAGACCCCTGTAATAGACCTACATGCAGGAACTGTCCCATACATCCTCCCACCACCACCTACTCCAGTCTGGTCACAAACATCACCTATCCCATCAAAGGCAGTGCTACCTGTGAAACCAGTCATGTGATCTACAAGCTAAGCTGCAACCACTGTGCTGCCTTCTATGTGGACATGACAACCAACAAGCTGACTGTCTGCATGAATGGCCACCGACAAATGGTTACCCAGAAACAAGTGGACCACCCTGTTGCTGAGCATGCTACCAAACATGACATCCTTCATTTCAATGACTGCTTAAAAGTCTGTGGATCCTTCCCACCAACACTAGCTTCTCTGAACTGCGCACGTGGGAACTTTCCCTGCAACCATTACAGCAGATGGCATCAACAATATGTATAACATGCATGTCTGGGCAGACAAAAATTCGCATGCTACGGTAGTGGCTATGACTGTTTGCTATTGCTGAACCCAATAGAACAATTTTGCTTAAAGAAATTTTCACTGGGCTCTCCATCCTAAATCTTTTCTCACACATTCACATTTAAGGAGTTTCACATTTCCTAAAACAATCTTATGTAAATAAACTAATTTCACTACTAAGTTCAGAAACAAAAATAAAGCAACTAAACTATTCTGCTTAATTTGACAAATGAATTATTTGAAAAAATTCAGAATATTTGAACTGCAACATCTTTGAACTATGAAATATTAACTTATATTAATTTTGTAGGAAAGTTCTAGAAGAATGCAACTGGAAGAATTTCTGCTCCTTTTGGCCAATACCTCCAACTAATTGTCTGAAACCTAGCTTCCAATATCAAAGATACTAACCATTTCCTTCACCAAGTCTCCACCATTTCCACTCCTTTAGCTTCAGGAACCATACTCACCACTGTGTATGACACCTTCCTCTACACCAACATCCCTCATGCCCACGGCCTGTTTTGCAATAGAACACTACCTCTCCCAATGTTCTTCAGACTCCAAACCAACTACCTCATTTCTTATACACCTACCAACTATCTCCTGGCATACGACTACTTCTCCTTTGAAGGGAATGAATAAAAACAAATCCTCAGAACAGCCATGGGGATACACATGGCACCCTCCTATGCCAACCTGTTCATGGGCTAACAAAGGGGAACGTTCCTAGCCTCCCAAAAATCCCATTTCTTAGACTGTTACAGATTCATTGATAATATCTTCATGATCAGGGCATCCTATCCTCATTCCTTCACAACCTCAATACCTTCTCCACTATCCACTTCACCTAGTCCTCCCTAACCTAATGTGCCACCTTTGGACATTGACTTCCATTACTCTGATGGCTCCATCCACACCTCTGTCCACATTAAATTCACTAATCACCAACAGTGCCTGCGTTTCAGCATCTGCTATTCCTTCCATACAGAAGTTTGGTCATATATGGGTAACATATCTGCACTGAAGAGAACTCCTACTCAGTATACTGAAAATCTCGTGAAGACCTTCAGAGACAGACATTACCAACCAAATCTAGTCCACAAATGGATTTCCTGTACCATATACTCGCATACCCCAATCCTCCCACCACCACCAAGAATAAATTAAAATGAAAGATCTCCCTTGTCAACCAATACACCAACAACTGAACCAAATCCTTTGATTATGTACCATCATTCCCTGGAGTGAGGGTCATCCTACCCCAGTAACTCCCCCTTCCTAAAATAGTGTTCCATTTCCCACCTTACCAACACAACATCCTAATCAATCTCTATGCCACTGCCACTCCCAACTGCTTGTCACTGGGATGATATTCCTGTGGAAAACCCAGGTGCAAGACCTATACAATCCACCCACCTAGCACTTCCAGCTCCAGTCCTGTGACAGGGTTATCATTTTCATTAATTACCTATTTCAGACTCTTTAATTAAAACACAAAGGACCATGTGAAATAACAGTTTAACAATACATACGCTTTGGCCATCTGATATGCAACTGAAGATACAAAGATTACAAGGTTCCCAAGAGAGCTGCTCTCTCCCTGTGTTCATTGTTGTTTGTGGGCAATTCCAAATATCATTTTTTGAAGAGTGGTTACCATAATATATTCAATACTGTAATTGTGACTCCAGATGTGTTAGAAGCACAAAAGATATATAGAGCATTCTGCAAGGCCATGCAGCATTGTAGCTGGTTGGTTGGTTGGTTGGTTTGGGGAAGGAGACCAGACAGCGTGGTCATCGGTCTCATCGGATTAGGGAAGGATTGGGAACGAAGTCGTCCGTGCCCTTTCAGAGGAACCATCCTGGCATTTGCCTGGAGTGATTTAGGGAAATCACGGAAAACCTAAATCAGGATGGCCGGACGCAGGATTGAACCGTCGTCCCCCCGAATGCGACATTGTAGCTGGTGGCTGCTTGCTAAAGCTTTGCAAAAATGTAAGTACAATAATTTCATCCTCATTTTCTTACGGAGAAGTACTTTCATGACATTCATTAAATAGATTAGATAGTCCAGAGACCAGATAGTCATGACCGGATAGTTGAAAGTCTACTCAATTTTATTGTACCAAATACAACAGAATCAACTTCACTAAGACCATTTAATACTTGAATTACATACCTTAATTTTAAGCTGTGAACCATGTGGAATGGTGTTGTGTATAATGGCAACATAACCATGAATGGATGAAGAATCAAACAACACACCATATTTGAGATCTCATAGGCTATGTCACAATGTGGAGAGTAAGGCTGTGTCAAACAGAAAGCGGGCTGCCCATACACTCTGTTGCCCAGTGCGGTCAGTTGTGGTAAAACAAGAGTGCGGGCAGAATGCAGTGATCTAGTTGTTGAATGGTGCTCATTGTGAGCACATCAGCTGCTGTCCAGTAAACATGTACAGCAGTACTCAAGGTTAACAACTGTTGGCCTTGTTTTCACTTGCTTTGAGGAAACAAAGAAAGTGGAAATATGAAGCACTAAATGTCAAGGTGATGGGGAATTTCACTGTGTCTGCAAGGAACTGTGGTCTTGTGAAGATCATTTCTTCAGTTATTGTTGAATGCCTTGCAAACAACTGGAAACCTTACACAAGCTCATTTAACTAAAAATCTCAAAAACTGAAACGAACTAGAGAAAGTCAGTAGGTTCAGAGGAAAGACTTGTCAGTTTGTTTGAGGCAAGCTTATTATTTGTGATGTTAACTGATTCTTCTGTCACTGCTTGGCATAGCATTATTTGTGTCAGAATATTATTTTTATGGTATAAAACATTTACATTATTTTATTATTTACTGTAACTATATATTTTCAAAAATAGTAATAATTATAAAACATGGAATAAACAGCATATAAACTGAAAGTTTTGTCAACACTGTGTACAAACAAGTGTGAGCTATAGATCAATTGTCAATCAACTACACTGAAACAAACCTTTTCCTTCTCATGCATTTCTCTGGCACTAGAAAATCATTGGAAGATTCCCTTGGTTCCAAAAGTGTTATGGTAACTTCATTTTATGAAACAGTATCTGCAGTACATTGTAATACAACTAAGCTGAGTCCCGATCCTATGACTGCAGGGGATAGAGGTGGTGGTGCTTCATTGTTTAATATCACAAGTTCAATCTCTCTAAATATTGTGCCACAGCATTTTTAAATGCGTTTGTGTTTGAGCTGGGAATGTCTTTGAAGAGTGAGCATAACTGATAAATAAGTTGGCATACGGTCAAGCTTGCACTTCTCTCTCATGTTACTGTCCCTGGTGTGTTGATAATTTGTGACTGCAGCTACATCTTCATTTATTTCTTTTTGATTTGGCTTTTTCTCCTAGCTGACCTGATATTACAGATTCAATTATGTCTCTTCCTCTCACCTCGCTATCCTCTGACTCTTCAACATCTGGTGACATATGACATGATGACAGTGTGTCAATAAGAAACTCCAAATGACATGCCCATGGACAGTTCTGATACTTCTTGGATCTTTAAGAATTTTAGGTATTTGCTGTAGGAGTCTCATAGATTCTTCCATTATGCTCAAACAGACTCATCTCTCAATCAACCTGCATGCAAATTATTTATTTCGTATGACACATTTATTACTAACAAATAGTACATTTTTTCCAGACCTTTGGCCACTGGTAATTTAAATCACATCATCACTTTTTAATTCTGCATGGGAAGGACAACTGTCTCCAGCTTAGTAAAATATGTGTGTCAAGAACTGTACAACATTTTACAACCACTGTATTTACCTCGACCAGCAGAAAAAATCTGGAAGAAAATTGAGATGGGATTGATGGAATGGTGGAATTTTCCTAACTGCTCCGGCAGCATAGATGGGAAGCATTTTAGAACGAAGTGTCCTAAAAATGGTGCCTGAAATTATTTTTGTTACAAAAACTTGTTTTCAATTGTCCTGATGGCAGTTACTGATCACAGTTACAACTCCTTGGTTACTGACATCGGCAGCTATGGCAGATATAGTGACAGCAGAAGTTTTGAAAACTCTGCATTTTTCCACAAATTCATAGAAGGAAGATGTATTCTGGCTCCAAAATCACTGCCGGCTCCAAGCATGCCGGCTCCTCATGTGCTGATGGGTGATGAAGGGGATAAACAGATATGCATGGGCCATTTTGTGGTAGAAAATGCCATCGGTACACTTGATTGAGGCTGATGAGGCTTTTTAAGGGCTATAAACTTAACAATCAATACTGAAGAAGCTGTTGTCAAAGTGGCATATATGTAGCTTAAACTGTACTACAATTGCGTTGCTAGTTTGTGCAAGCACATTAATATTTCCAACTGAACTGTATTGTACGCTATAATACTCATCTGGTACTATGTATAGATATTGTGAGGCTGTGCACTCTCAGCCCTTGTGAGGTTTCCTGATTGAGAAAAAGTGGCTCTAGTCTCATAAACTGATATACAGCCGGTAGAGTGGTGTACTGACCACACGTCGCTCCATATCCACATCCAGTGACACCTGTGGGCTGCAGATTACATGGCAGCTGGTCAGTACCATTGGGCCTTCATGGCCTGTTTGCATGGAGTTTAGTTTTTTTAGCAACTGTGTTCTTATTTATAAACAAAGAAAATACCTGCCTGACATAGATTTTTAGCAATTTTCTTCCTTGCTGCAGCCCCTTTTATCACATTTTTACTATCAAAATGTCATATGTAGTACAGATATACATTTGCACACACCAATGCAATGAATGACTCTTTCTATTTCTGCTACGATCTTGTTAACACTTGCCTGCTTTGGACTTTGTAGAAAATCACCACTTGCCAACACCATGCTGCAGGCAAGGGTGGTATAGTGCGGGCACCACCTCCTGTTTGACAGGGGCGATGCTGTAGCAAGCAACACGGAGACTACACCGGGTGACTGCACAGCTAGCACGCTACGTATTTAATGGAGGCTTAATGCACTCATCCACTGCTACATGGAAGTCATTATACAGGTGGACTAGTAGTAAAATATGAGTTTAGTGACAGGTAGAAATATTTACCAACACATTGCCAGTAAATTAGTGAATGCCTGAATGCTGATGCAGTGAAGATTAAAATTATACTTAAAACAAAAGTCTCAATGGCAAGATTTTGCCATCCCCCCCCCCCCCCCCCCAAAAAAAAAAAAAAAAAAATTTTGCTGCCCTGTGTAGCTGCACATGTTGTTGCTGTCTAAATACTGCCCTGCTCATAGCATTAGGTAAATTGCAGGCAACCTAATCATAATTAAAAATAAAAACTAAAACACTGTTTCTTATATATTAACACATGTGAAAGGTATTAAAATGTAAAAAAAATATTGTTAAATTCAAAATTATAGTTTATAAATTGTAAATTTCAATATTCTTCACCTGACCTATTCAGAAGGTTAATCTATGTAACATTTTGAAACTGTCTCATATTAGGGATTGTATGATTATTCAATGTTGAATATTCTGTGTTTTAATATTTTATCCAAACATTCGCACACAAGTCTTTAAATAGGCACATTGGACAGTGCCACAGTCATTCAACAGTAAGTCAGAGTTATCTTCAGCCAGTGTTTCTGCTTAGCCAGTGTAGAGTTAGTCAGTGCCAAGCCATTGTAATGTACAGTGAGTCTTTACTGAACACTAAGGGATGGTGTCCATAGAATCACTGTTCTGGTTAACCATGTTTACACAATATTGACACTCATGTAATCTAGTTTAGACTCATTGAAGTCTATGTAGGGAGCACACTGAAATGAATTATGAAATCTACAAGCTGATCTGTATATTATTTTGAAAATACATGTTTGTTGACTGAACTTTAAAACATCTACACTGTCACTTTGGTTATTTAAAATTTCTTGATGCATATATTTATTAATCACCTGCACAAGAGAGAAGACACTGATCAAGGCACTTTAAGACACATACTCTTGCAGACTGTCATTAATTACAGCTAAAGTATTCATTAAGGTATTAATAGCACCTCCTTTTGTGACAAAGCAAGCTTCGATAATTTTACTTCCCCTCTTGTTTTGTCATAATTGATTTTCCGATTTATTTTGACTATTCCTAGTTAATACTTTCATTATAGGGTGAAATCAGTAACTGTTTTGTAACTTAAATTCTATTGTTGACATATAAACAAATATAAATTCTGTACAAATTATAAACATTTGGAAGAACAACTAATAGTGTTCTTAAAGGATCTATTTGGCTCTATTCGAAGACATGTTAGCAAAGCCAGCCCTTAATTAATTCCACAGTAATTAACAGTTTTGTCAAAAGTATTGTTTGCTCATTGATATCTGTTAATTACATCATTTAAACAAATAATTTGGCCTAACCCTCGTAGCAGAAGAAACTATTAAAAGGAATGAATTTTTCGATGTATTTAGTTAATTTAATGAGTTCAGTTTTAATTGTAATTTCTGTAAATTAAACATCAAACAATGTGTAGTTTCAGTGTCTATTATTGTGAGGATGTATAAGGGCCTGATTTTTGGTCTTGAGACAGTCAGTCCATGGCTGAGTTTCAGATGTGGAAGCCGTATTGGTCAGATCAACAACAATGCATCAACGTAACTGTGAAATAAGTGTTACACCAATAGGTCTTGTTTTAAAACAATGATAATGTCTGTTCAATTTATTTGAAAGACTGTGATATGTATGGTTAGGGTTTTACTACTTGTAGATGTTCAACAGTAAACTATTGTAGCAGTATGTGGATGTTTGCCTGCAACCTATTATCAATGCTTATCAAAAGTTAAACAATAGTTAACCAGCTATATAACTGTGTACTAATTGGGGGGGGGGGGGGGGGGCGGTTGTGAACAGTGAAAGTAAAGAATTGTGAAACACATCTGTTGGCTACATCATTTAAAGTAGTCAGTGTTGAACTTCACCCCCCCCCCCCCCCCTTTACACACACATCACATTTTTCAGCCAGTATCACAATGCAGTACGTTGACACCGAGGATAATCAACAACGAAATAAAGCAGGCAAATATAACACTTTGAATATCTTGCTTAAGAAGATTACAGTACAGGATTAGACCACATTCGACATAAGAAAATATGCCATCCATTAAAGTTTGATACTGGAAAAACTTTTAGAAACAATTAAACAAGAAACTGCTGATTTAAATAAAAGTAGTGCTAAAATTGATAGCAACAGTGAAGTTATTAAACAAATAAATGTCAAAATATAAAAAATAAATATTAAATTCTATGAAGCAAATGTAGTAACACATCAACATGCTAGAAAACTCAAGGATTATAGAATTGTGTCAGGAAAAGATTGAAGCAAGTCAGTGAATAACTGAATTAAACAACATAATGTTCAATCTAAAGGCTGAAATGGAATCTGAAATCACTAATCAGTGCGATTTACTTTAGGCATGAATTAGGTGAACAATTCAAAGAAGTGAAAATTGACTTGAAACAACTCCAGAAGTCAACCAAGCAGGAATTTGCATGTCTTCAAGAACAAGTTTCAAACAGTTGCCTACAAATAAGTGTACTGGACTATCCAAAAAATCAGATGAACTATTTCTCTTACACTGCCCTTTAAAAGTATTGGAAGAATGTGTGATTGATGTAGTAGAGAAAAAATTACATGAAAGAACTGATTTATCTATAAGTTCACCTCATTCAACAGGAAACTGAGAAAACAGGGAAGGAATTTAGGAAAATTTAGGAGGAACTGGAAAATATTAGAGAAGATGTTAGAAAGACAAAGAATTACTTGAGGAATTTTGAGTAGAATCAGGAACAAATTTAACCAAACAATTTCTGAAAATTTCAAATCTGTAGGTGAGACTCGCCCTTCTTATTTTATTACAGCTTTCTGAAAATCATTACAAAAACAATTGGATGACACAAAATAAAGTACATTATGTCCACAGTTATTTGGATTGGGATGCAGTGAGAGTGGAGAACTGCATACTAGGAACAATTTTAAGTCATATGATGACCACGAGGAAAAATTTTAAAAGAAATGTTTGTCATCTAGTGAACCAGAGCTGGAGAAGTTTTAAGAAGTATACAAAGACACTTGACAGGCTGAAAATATTTAGATGTCCTGATAGATGAAAGTCAACTAGTACACCATTTATCTTACCAGATCAGAAAATAAATTTGATACTACAGTTGGCAAAATATAAATGAACTGTTAACGTTCACAAATGATCTGGATACCTTAAATAAAGATGTGGAAGATTATCCAGAGATAGATGGTCCCGGAATGGACAACTGTAAGGATAACAGAACCATTGTACATTTCAATATGAGGATGAAAGTTGTTATTGAAAACTAGTGAGGCAGCCTGGGGGTGGGGTGAATAGATTGTGGAACAGTCAGTTTGTGGAGTGCATCAGGTAAATATACAGCCAGGATGGTAGTAGGGGACAAATGATGGAAAACACCACATGTTCTGGAGATGAGCCACACATCAGAATATAATGGAAGAAATGTAGGCCCCAAGTTAGGGAAATAATGGGAAAGCAAGCTCTTCAGAATATGGACATCATAAACATATTTACTACACACATAATGACTGATAGAACTGTAAAAATAGAATAGAAATATTTTTGGGGAAAACAATTTTTCATTGAAATTTTTTGAAGAATATAAAATGTTTGGATTTATATAAAATTTTAAGGGATTATTAAAACAGTAAATCAAGTAGATGTGCCATACTTGTTTCCAGCATGCCAGTGTTGCCCACAAATTGGAAAGACAGTCCTCCATTTGCAATAATATTTTTTTAAAAAGCCACTCAAGATTTTTTAAATAATGAACAACATTGTCTTTCATAAGAAATCGAACCAAGTTGAGTTAACATATAACAATAAGTTGGTAATAAAGTCATAAGTAGTCAGCTTTTGGAGAAATGATATTAAATTTACAGTAAATATCAAACCACTTTCACTTTGACAGTGAAGAAAATGTAAGCTAGTAAAAGAAAACTTGCTTACCATCAGTAAACACTGGGTTGAAGTTATGATGTCATAACATGACTAATTAAGAAGAATAAAAAATGATACAAATAAATAGTGAAGAGCTATATTAATTGTTCAACAAATGAAAATCAAGGATCAGCTGTTCAGTTAGCAAGAAAAAGTCACTTATGCAAAAGTTGCTATCGTACACACTGGAGAGGTATAAATGGTTACCATGTACAACATATGTGTGGTTTAGGTTAGTTAATTGTAAAGTTCATAAATAAAACACATTGTATGTAAATCAGAGCATGGAAAAAAATATCCTGCTCCCAAGAAGCTAGCAATATTGTTTCAAGAAGCAGCCTATGGTTAGCAGAATATTAGAGGAAATGTGCTACAGAATACTCAGAAATGTAGGTTTTGACGTGAGATAGAATGACGGTATGTACCATTTCCAGTTATATTTGAAAGTTGTAAAAAAGCAGCGAAGTTTTATTTCTTTTTCAAGAGCAAATGGTGTCCCCCCCCACTTACATACAAGGATAATTCTATCAAGAAAGGAGGCCTTATGCCTATTTAAATCCTAAGGGATGGATACAGGATACGGATATATTATATGGGCACTGCCTCTGAAGGTCTGTTATATCTCATGGCTAATTATGGAAGATACATAATGAATCACAGCCCTTGTAATATGGGTGGCATGCATCTTGCACGATCCCTTACCACAGAATGATAGTTGATTTGGAGCCACCAAAGAATAACTACAGTCATCTGTTACTTTTGTAAAGCATACATTTTCTTATTTTCACATGTTTTCCAAGGACATCTAAGGATGAAATAAGTCTTCCACATGTAGCAGACATCACCAAAATTAAAAGGCCTCTAGTGATGTGGCTATAGAGGCTCCATAAACCATAGCAGTCCGGTATGGAGGAGCACTGAATTCCTGAGGTACATTAATGTTAAAGGAATAGACTGAAGTATTAGTTAGTCAGTACAATTTTGAAGATTGATTGTCATTTATATTCCATTTTGGATTTTCCATTGTTTTATAGTCATTTTGTGACATAATGAAATGTAATCAACAATACAATTTAATGATTAACTACCATACCTTGAAGTTGTTTTATTTTTAATGAAAGGAGAATAGTAAAGATGACGGTGTTGATTATATGTTTGCTGTAACTGTATATTGCAAGAAATGAAGTACAAGTTCACAGTCATAAAACAATCATAGGATGTTGCATTTCAAATGAGCAAACAACCACAGTTATACACAGGAAAAAGGACAACACCGAGGCTATTTACAAGCTGAACTATTTATTGTACCCTTACTCCCAAGGATGGTAATCCACAGATTTACAAAGGAACCCCTTCAGATGGAATGGATGAGAGATAGTGGCAAGATAAATATTTCAGTTGGTATATGACGCTTGGGTCAAATAGTGCAATGAGCACTGTGTGCAAAGGAGATGTGTTCAAATTTGAATCCCTGTCTGACACACAACTTTGTTACTCTGCCAAAGAACAACAATAATATTTCATCACATTTCTGCAATTCCTGCATGAAACATGCGTATACACCAAAAATAATGTTCTCATTTATAATGGTTTACTCATTATACAATGTTTAATAGAATGAGCAAGTTGCTTGACAACATCTCTCTTTCTGAAAGCTTCCTTAGCTCTTTGAGTTCTCCAAATTGTCTCCAAAAAGTTGTGAAGCTAGTTCTTTTAAGTTGCTTTGTAGTGATCAAATTAAAAACTAACAATACGTGGTTAAAATTATTTGTTTTGAGCAGCACATCAAGTACGTTATTCACAGTCCAGAAATTCTTCAGTAATGGAGAGTATAGTCCTCAATTTTTTTACTAAATTACTCCAACAGTCATGAAATAAGACATATTGAGACAGGCCATAAGCAACATTAAGTAAATGGTTCAAAAACAAATGCGCATATCATATGTGATCCTTTTTCTGTGATACTGAATGACAGAAACTAAAATGATTTCAAATTTTGAGCATCCTGTGTTTCAAATTTTTTTGTTTTTAATTTGATTTTGTTAATTAGTTTGCTTTTAGTTGATTAGTAAGAAAACTTTTGTTATACCCTATATCAATAGTGCTGTAAATTGTTAGCTATTAATAAATGTTTAAGTAACAATAGTGATCACAAGTAGTACTTACACTGGACTGTGAACTTATCCAACTCTATGAAGAGGTGCCTCTGATCACGTAACAGCATAGGTCTTCTGCGCTCATCAAATTTTGGAGCCAAAAATATTCTCATAGTACCCATTCGAGTGGGTCCAGAATTGTCCACCTAAGTTTAAATTTATTTTAATTATTTTGTTGACTCTAATACTCATTTTGCAATTATATAAAAAACAAATATTTAAACTACATTAATGTTTAACTGAGTTTTAGTTTTGATTGATTCATAAACACCAATAGCATATTACCTAAGAAATTATAATAATAAGTCATATTATATAAAAAAACAATATGCTTCTGTGCTTCAGTACATCTTCATACTTGTCCTGAATATTATTCATTATATTTACAGCTAATTACTATTTATACTTGCTTCAACTTCTGCCTAGATTCTACCAATGCGGCAAGAGTGATGCTGGTATTATTGTTGCTGCATGTGTTGCTATCCTCTTTTGTCATTAACATGTTACATTAACTTCATATAGTAGAGTAGTGTATTTTACCATGATTTTAAGTTTGTTCATTCACATAGAACACAAGCAGTACTATATTTATTACATCTGTCATGAGGTCACATTAAAGACTCTATTATATGGGTAATTTATTCTCACATGGTAGCATCTTTTGTGTTGACCTCCCTGGCTTTTCTGAATATTGGAGTTGAATGGTCTCAAAGACATCACAAATGCCTCGGTGCTGCTTTGTTATACAGCATCTGTAATTTCTGCAGTGAAGTATTGTACATTCTTTTTCTGCAGTGGTCTGTGTTTCACATTCAGAATGTTTCTGTATTTTAGTTTAGTGTGTATTTTCCTTCCTACATATTGAGGCATCTGAACATTTAATTTTAATTGGTGAATAGTAAGCACACAATTATATTTTATTCTAGTATGATATGAATAATATCCAAAATGAAATTCTTTGAATAATTTGATTTGATCCATAAAAAGATGATGAATTCATAAATGTATAGAAAAGCGACTGCAAAAAATTGACAGATTTGCAAATAAATGAGAAACATAATTCCCTTGGATATGTACTGGAGAAATTTCTATTTTTTCCTAACTGGACCTTCAACACATGTACTATGTTACTGGAAGAACTAAAAAAAAACATAACAATGTCATAACTCATTTCTCAATCAAAGTAACTATGGTATATTATTAACTGAGTGTCTGTGTCACCAGCAACTGAACAATATTTACATTGGAAATGGAAAGCAATATCATTTACTTCCTGCATTCTCAATATATTTATTCCACTGTAAAATCTTACCTGTTTACATCTACATCCATACTCTACAAACCACTGTGAAGTGCATGGTAGTGGGTACTTCCTACTTACCAGTTCTTAGAACTTCTTTCTATTCCATTCATGTATGGAGTGTGGGAAGAATGGCATTTAGCCTCTGTATACACTGTAATTACGCTAATCTCACAACACCTATGGGAACAATACACAATAGGCTATGATGTATTTCTAGAATCATCATTTAAAGTCAGTTCTTGAAACTTTGTAAGTAGGCTTTCTCAGTATAGTTTGTGCTTATCTTCAGCTGTCTGCCACTTAAATTTCATTAGCATCTCCATGACATTCTCCCATGTGTCAAACAAAATTTTGATGGTTTTGTGCTGTCCTTCTCCGTATATGTTCAATATTTCTTGTAAATCCTATTTGGTGTGTGTCCTACACACTTAAGCAATATTATAGAATGGGCTGTGCAAGTGATTTGTAGACAATCGTCTTTGTCCAATGATTGCTTTTCCCTAAAACTGTATCATAAATAAAAATTTGCCACCTGCTTTACTTATACCTGAGCCTATGTGATCATTCCATTTCGTGTCACTACACAATGTTACACCCAGGTTCTTGTATGAGTTGACCAGTTCCAACTGTTGCTAATACTGTAGTCATAGGATATTACACTTTTTTTATTTTGTGAAGTACATGCTTTTATATTATTGAACATTTAAACAAAGTTGCCAATCTTTGCACCACTTTGAAATTTTATTAAGATCTGAAGATTTGGCCAGCTTTTCTCACATAGTGCTTCACTATAGAAACTGCATCATTTGCAAAAAGTCTGAGGTTACTATCAACATTTTCTGCAAGGTCATTAGAATACAATACGCAGAACAAGGGTCCTAACATAATTCCCTGGCACAGATGGAAGTTACTTTTACATCAGTTGGGAACTCTCCATCCAAGATAACAAGCTGTGTCTCTCCATCAAAAAACCTTAATCCAGTCACAAATTTTTCTTGATACCCACAGTTGTCATACTTTTGCTAATAAGCAAAGATTTGGTACTGAGTAAAATGCTTTTTGAACTACCTTATTACTTTGATCCTTGGCTTGCAGGGTATCATGTGAGAAAAGTGTGAGTTGGATTAATGTGATCAAAGTTTTCAGAATCCATGCTAGTTGGCATGGAGGGTGTAATTCTACTGCGATACTTTGTTATGTCTGAACTCAGATTATGCTCTAAAACAGACATGAAGTGTCATGTAAATTATGTGAAACAATACAAAATGACACCCAAACTGAAACTAATGGAGCACTGAACTCTGATAATAGATAACTGGTTATGCTTTCAGACAGCTATAATTGTGAACTTGCAAATTAACTGAATGTGAAAACTAATATAAATTCGTATAGTGCAGTGAAACTGACAGCCCTGCTTGTTGAGTTAGGAAGATAACTGCATCTGCAAATATAATAAAACCTGCATGAGAAAAATTTTCCATATTTCTTGGAGGCAAAGAGGAAGTCTATAAAACTGAAATGGCCTGTGCTACATGTGATCTTAAGCCTTGTCTGGGAAATTTCATAGATACAAATGTCATGAACTGTGATTATTCCACTCACCACAATATTGTGAGGCAGTCATGTTAATGCAGAATATGAAGTGCCATTAGTCAGTTTGCCCAAAATGTGAAATGCATTGACAAAAGTAATACAGGATGTAGATTCCACACACAACAAGACTCCATCTGAATGGCTTGGGGAAAGAACATCTGGTGAGCCAGATAATCAATCAAGGGGGGAGGAGGGGGAGGGGTGACACAACTCCATTCTCAGTCGCAAGAGGTAGAAACAGTAGCGTCATCATTGGTACCATTAAAATTGCAAAACAACTGAAGAATCAACAGAAGCAACCGTAGATATTGAAGTGATGAACAAAAAAAATCTATGTGCTCATCATCCAAAAGACTTTTAGATGAAGGAAAGAAAAGTAACAAGCCTCCAAGGCAAGCATTGCTCAGTGTTGCTCAGTTCTCCACCAAAATGTCCAATTCATCAGAAATAAAGTGCAACACCTAAAAGTGGAACTACAGAATACCGATAGCTCACTGTTTGCATAGCAGAACATTGGTGTATGTGATCTGAAACAAGATGTGTAACTCTAAACTCATATAATAAAGAATCCCATTATAGTAAAACCATCATGCTTCTATGTAAAGGAAGGGATTATTAATAAAGTTAGAAATGACATTACATTATTAAGTGAAGAAGAACATCCAAAGAGATGAGCTACAGAGGTAAGAAAGCTATGTATGTTCAAAAGATTAACTATAAAATGTACTTACTGTTCTCCCAGTGGAAGTATTGGACATGGTTTCTAATCCTAAGGGCAAATTCTCATTTGTGGAGATTTAAATATTAATGAACACAGATAGGTTCTAAACACATTCTTGAACATGAAATATATTTACAGAATATCACAATTGTTTAACACTGCCACAAGGGTAAACAAGCATAAAGTATCAATCGCTGAAAATAAACTCATTGACTGTTGTGACTCGCTGATCATTCAAAGTGCCGCCGCGCAATTACACACGTCCTCTACGTGTGGCGCTGTCTGCCAGCCATGCAGCAGCTGCGCCACCTAAGCGGCCAGCCGAGCAGCGGCCGCTAGACTGGGACTCAGTGCTCATTCAAATGTTAATGTGTGCACATGTCTTGCTTGTCAACTTACTCTGTGACTTGTGTGTGTTGTGTCGTTCTGAAATATGTGTGTTCAACTTGATGTTATAACAATTGGCGACGAGGTAGTGGATTTTTCCTTTTCACCGTTGACCCACAGTTTTCCATGGCTACTGTTGAGTAACTATTGCAGTCTCCTTGAACAGTAAACGCTTCTAACAGCGGCGATTCGCAATTTTGTCGCGGCGTCAAATGCGGGGCGTTTCTTGTCGTTGGCTATACCTCCTTTTCCTCCTTACGACGAGATGGCGGAAGACTGGTCTGATTATGAAAAACATCTTCGACAGCACTTCTTGACATTTCATGTCACGAACGAACAACCATGTAAGTCTCTGTTCCTTTCCTGGATTTCACCTCAAATGTATCGGTTGTTGTCGCAATTGGCTCCTTTGAAGGATCCTGTGTCTTTGTCCTTTGCTGAAATGTGTTCACTTCTGTCTGCCTATTTTCAAAAGCAAACGCATGTGGTAGCCTCTCGTGTTGCCTTTTATCGTTGTCAAAAACAGCTGCATCAATCCTATCGCGCTTGGGCTGCTGAACTTCACAGCCTCAGTCGAAAGTGTCAATTTCTTACTGACGTTCACAAAGAATCCTATGCTGATTCCATGGTACGGGATGCTATTATCTGGTCGGCGCTGGACAAAGAAGTTCAGCAATGTGCCCTTCAGTTGGAAAATCCGACTTTAGATGAAGTTCTCTCCATTGCGCAGTCTTTTGAAATTTCTCACGCCGCTGGGGCGCAAATAGAGGCTTGGGGTGATGTCAGGGAAATACAACCTCTGTGCACTGTTGACGATGCGTGCGGCGTGTCCCCGCCAGCCGACGTGGCTGCAGTGTGCTCCCATGCGCAGCCTTGGCCTAACCATAAACAACCCGCTAAGAAACTACAGCAAAACCCCCGGCAACTTCCTCCATGTCCGCGGTGTTTTACGAAACATTCACGTGAGGATTGTCCCCAACGTTGGGCTGTGTGTCACAATTGCAAAAAGAAAGGTCATGTGTCTTCCGTTTGCAAATCTGACCACATACAGGATGTTCGTGAACATGACGCTGATTCTGATTCTGTGTTGTCTGTCAATTGCACTTCTTCCCTTTCAGGGAAGTTATTCCTCAATGTCCAAATCCTTGGTCGAGATGTTTGCATGCAGGTGGATACCGGTTCTGCTGCCACTATAATTAATTCTCAGACGTATCTTCAATTGGGTTCTCCGCTCCTGTCACCTGTCACTCGGCAATCATGGACGTACAATAAGCAGAAGATTTCTCTCTTGGGACAATTTAATGCTGAGGTATCTTACAAATCCACCGTTCGCACTGTTCCCATATTTGTGGTCGACCAGAGTAACACAGAGAATCTTTTTTGACTCTGTCAATATCGTCTCTGATGCTATTCCTTATGCTCAATTGGATTCCTTGTTGACGACATTTTCGTCCCTTTTTTGTCCTGGGTTAGGCCGTGCAAACAACTTTGAAGCTCATATCACACTCAAACCCACTGCTCGGCCTAAGTTTTTTCGGGCTCAGCCCATTCCTGTGGCCCTTCGTGATCGGGTAAAACGGGAGCTGGATCATCTCACTACTTCAGGGGTCTTGCTTCCTGTGAGTAGTCCTCTCCTGTCATTGTCGTTGCTAAGCCAAATGGTGATATTTGTCTCTGTGACAATTTCAAAGCCACTGTAAATGCTCAATGCCTCATCGACACTTACCCTATGCCCCGACCTGAAGAACTGTTCACTAAACTTGCTGGAGGCCAGTATTTTTCTAAAATTGACCTGTCGGAAGCTTATCATCAACTTCCTCTCAACGCTGCTTCCCGGCAGTTTCTGGTCATTAACACGCCTTTCGGCATCTATCAATACCAACGCTTGCCTTTCGGGGTTGCTAGCGCCCCTGCTCTCTTTCAGCGATTCTTGGAACAATTATTGCTCCCTGTCCATGGGTGTATCAATTACATGGATGACATTGTTGTCACTGGCTCCACCACTGAAGAACATCTTCAAAATCTCTGCACACTTTTTCATGTCTTACAGACTGTCGGTCTTAAGTGTAATCTTCAGAAATCACAATTTTTTCAGGCATCTATCACGTACTTGGGGTTTCAACTCTCTCGGGATGGTATTTGTCCGCTTCACCAAACTGTCACTGCGATCGATGGCCTTCCTTACCCTACATCTGTTAAGGAACTGCAGGCCTTCTTGGGGAAAACAGCATACTATCACAAGTTTTTACCGTCTGCGGCTTCGGTGGCTCAGCCGTTGCATCGCCTGTTGCATAAAAACGTGCCTTTACACTGGTCTGTGTCATGCGATGCGGCTTTCCAGAAATTGAAGACTATGCTGAAACAGGCCCCGTGCCTGGCTACTTATTGACCTGGCCAACATCTTGTTCTTGCCACAGACCCCTCTCAATACGGGGTCAGTGCAGTCCTTGTACACCGTTTTTCTGACGGTTTGGAACAACCCATTGCTTATGCCTCCAAAACGCTCACGGATGCCCAACAAAAGTATTCTCAAATTGAAAAAGAAGCTCTGGCCATTATTTATGCTCTTCATAAGTTCGGTGTTTTTCTTTATGGATCCAAATTTCATGTTGTTATGGACCACAAACCACTTGTTTCCTTGTTTCATCCATCAACGTCGCTTCCCGACAAGGCTGCACACCGCCTCCATCGTTGGGCTCTTTACTTGTCTTGTTTCAATTATGAGATTCATTTCCGGCCGACAGCTCAATGTGCAAATGCTGATGCACTGTCTTGCCTTCCCATGGGTGCTGATCTGGCATTTGATAGGGATAAACTTTTGTGTTTCCACCTGGATGTTGCCGAGCAGTGGGTTGTGGATGGGTTCCCCATCACTGGGGACAGGCTGGTGGCTGCTACGGGTTCTGACCCTACCCTCTCCCAGGTTTTACGCTGTATTCAGAAGGGTTGGCCAGATCGCCCATCCGCTAAGACTTCTGATCCATTGTGGAACTACTATGCTTTGCGCTACCGCCTCATGGCTAGGGATGGTGTTATCCTCCTTTCCACTGACAATGCTTCGCCGCGTGTTGCGGTACCTGCGTCTTTGCGTGCTTCGGTCTTGCGCCTCCTTCACCAAGGGCACTGGGGTGTGTCTCGCACAAAATCTCTGGCGTGCCGTCATGTGTACTGGCCTGGCATCGGCTCTGAAATAGCACACATGGTCGCCGCCTGTGGCCCTTGTGCGTCACAGGCCGCTGCCCCGAAGTCATCTTTGTCACCGTGGCCTTCGCCTGAGAAGCCCTGGGAGCGCATTCATGCTGACTTTGTGGGACCCTTTTTAGGTACTTATTGGCTCCTTGTAATTGACACCTACTCTAACTTTCCTTTCATTGTCCGTTGCACGTCGCCTACCACCACGGCAACCACAAGTGCTCTCGCCCGCATTTTTTCTTTGGAAGGTCTCCCCTCTAGTCTTGTTACTGATAATGGTCCGCAATTTGCCTCTTCCGAATTTGCAGATTTTTGTGCTCGTCATGGCGTTATGCATGTCACGGACCCGCCGTTCCATCCACAATCCAACGGTGAGGCTGAACGACTGGTCCGCACATTTAAGGCTCAGATGCGAAAACTTCTGACTTCTTCTGCTGCTGATGAGGCGCTTCTCCCGTTCCTGGCATCTTACCATTTCACTCCCATGGGCGACCACAGCCCGGCTGAGCTCTTACATGGCCGACAGCCCCACACGCTTCTTCATCTTCTGCGTCCTTCCACCTCATGGCCGCGGGTGCCTTCACTTGGCCGGTTCATAGCCGACGACCTCGTCTGGGTACGGGGATATGGCAGGCGGCCAAAATGGAGCCCGGGCTGCATCTTACGACACCGTGGCCGATGCCTGTATGAAATCCAGATGGACATGGGTGTTGCAGTGCGTCATTCGGACCAGCTTCAGCCTCGTGTGCTGGCAACGCCTGTTCCGAATGCCGCTACACCACCTTCGGCGCTACCTGATGCTTGGGATCTTGGCATCTCTCAATACTCACAACGCAGCCCTCTCACCGTCATTATGATGCCAGCTCAAGAGCGGACACCACCAGGAGACGTGCCCATGCAGGAACTGGATGAGCATCCTCTGTCAGAGCCAATCTACTCGCCTCCTCCTCCAACGGACGCAGACACATTGCCCATGTCTCCTGTTATATCAACTGGACTTGCTGCAACGGGCAGATTGGTGCATGGGGCCCCAGCAGATTCGACCCCTACGTCTCCTGTCATCTCGACCCGTTATCATCGGGGACACTTCCGTCCGTATGGGAAGCCTCCTCCTCGAGGCTTTATGGCGAGTCAAACAATGCCTATGGATATTGGCCAAGTCCAGGACACCTCCATCAGGACCAGTGCAACAATTTCAAAGGGGGGAAAAGTGTTGTGACTCGCCGATCATTCAAAGTGTCGCCGCACAATTACGCATGTCCTCTACGTGCGGCACTGTCTGCCAGCCATGCAGCAGCTGTGCCACCTAAGCGGCCAGCCGAGCAGCGGCCGCTAGACTGGGACTGAGTGCTCATTCAAATGTTAACGTGTGCACATGTCTTGCTTGTCAACTTACTCTGTGACTTATGTGTGTTGTATCGTTCTGAAATATATGTGTTCAACTTGACATTATAACACTGACCTAGAGAAAGAAAGTTGTGATGTTGTTGTAAATAATCTTAGCCTTTAGATTATTCCAACCACATCTTAAAAATAAACATATATGTAGAAGACAAAACTAAAATACTAACAAACAGAATAATTTTGTCAATTCAAAGTTTCCATCAATATTTAAATTCAAATTTGAAGAATTGTTTCCAAAAGTACTAATAGACATCAAAATACAAAACAAAAATAACTAATGACCAACAGTATAAAGAAATCCTCTGTAACACCCAACCACTTCAGCATCATAAAAAACAACCAAAACAATCCTGGTTTTCAAAGCTACTACCACAAGTACAAAAAGCTATACAGAAAAATTTTACCAGTAATACAGCCATGGACTGATACAGTTATATAAAAGGCTGAAAACAATCTGAGTAGCATAGAAAAAAAAAACTTATAATTTCAGTACAATGACATGTCCCCACTACCTTCAGTTAAGACTGCATCACATATAATGTTTCCTTTTATGACCTGCAGTCCTCTTTTTCTTTTTGTTCTCCAGTTTTTCTTACTTACTTTCTGAGTTTCTCGACACTCATGATATATTTTGCTTTAGTGATGATGTTGGCTACTTCCATTACACATAGGTTGTGCCTTGGAAAAAGGCAACAAGAACCCAGTCCAAGGTACATCTCATTTTTTAATTCTGTCTACATTTTATTAATATTCAACCATTTCTTCTGATGGTTATTTTATTTTCTTTATTTACTTCCAGCTAGCAGCTAGGCAAACTGGCACTAATAATGTGAAACTTTATAACCTTAATTTTATTTTGTTCTTTCTTTATGTCCTTGATCAGGCCAAATCATTGAAGTATAAATGTATTACATACAGACTGACCTAGCACATTGCCATATAAGTTAACACACAGTCACAATTTCTATCAGTCATTACTTAGGCATCACTGTGCTGTCAAGTTGCTCTATTCATCATATTTATATGATGCTGATATTTATTTTAACATGCCTACTTCCGCAGCTATGTATCAGCCATTAGTCTGTGCCATTGCGGTTTGTTGTGGTATTAACTATGAGTTTCCACTGATAGAAACTATGGTCATGGTGGCATAAACTGGGTTACTACTGTTGTCCTCCATATTAATGAGGATAATGTGTTCTGGAATTATGCCAACAGAAAAAATTTCTCTCCAAGATACTGTCACATACAAGACACTAATGTTGTCTGAGACTTTGTGGCCACTTCTTCCTGCACTAGTGCACTTGTTACTGCTGATGAACTGTGGTGTATTCATTCTAGCATTCTAGATATACTTGTAAATTAATTCTTGATGATATATTACATATTTGGATTAAAGGTCATGGAGATAATGCTAAATTAATTTAATGGATGGTTGCACTGTTTATACATCATTTTAAGTTTATTGATTATGGCATGCAGTTCTCCCCTTCTGTACTGGTAAACTAAGATATATTTATTACTTATTTTATTTTGAGAACAAGGTTGGTCTTAAACAAGTATTAGATGATACCAGGAGTCAGCATGTACAAAATAATTATAGGGACATACACAGATTACTGCAATCACTCGCTCAAAACAGGAACTTGAGGAGTACATCCCATCAAATTTTATAGCAAATCACAGATCGTAACACTACATTGAAGGATAACAGTCATGAATCAGGCATTCTGCATCAGTGCCTCTGTCACCTGCACTGGATAAGATATGCAACGTTGCAGAATTCTATTTAACATCTGCTTCTTGTTTCCTTCCTATTTCATTTTTTTTTCCTTTCTTTGTATCTGATCTAACGTAATCCACAGCTGCAATTGTACCTTTTACTGTGTCCTTTCTGACTGAAGGTCACAACAGCAGGCTGGGGGCACTGAGAATGTTTACATCATATTCAGTTTTTCCATTTACTTTGGATTTTTCATTTTGCACTCATCATTTTTCTCAGTTTCAATCCTACTTTCTTCAATCTTCATTCAGTATCAATCTTTCCTAGTGCTCAATTTTTAGATACTTCTCAGCTTGCATAGCCCATCTTTTTCCTCCCCTGGCATAGCAGTATTTATCTGTTTTCAACTATGGTAGCATGTAATATGTTGCTTATATACCTTCCATTTCTTTCCTTCATCATTCCTTTCTGGTAAAATGTTTCTTAACTGCAGTCAATGTTTGAAATATTTATTTGCATTCACTATGATTTGATAACTACACACAATCTTATCATGCATCAGCTTTGTTAGATAATCCAACAACAAAACCAATACCGTGATGAAAGATAATACTGAGAAAGAGAAAAATGTTACCTGGTATTTGCCTTCAAGAAATGAAATATTGATACTGCCGAGAGACACATTTAAAAGTGAAATGATCATTCCTTGCCTTTGGAAATATTAATGCCTTCTTCAGGGAGGAAAGTGGGACATGTCGGGGAAGGTTAGAAAGAAAAGGCAGATCACTTAGACTTCAGGATGAGAAGTAACCACATATTGTAGCAGAATCAATAAACAAAGGTCACTTGTTTTTTCATGTATCTAATGGGAGTTATTACTGTGTACTTCAGTCCTTCTGGAAATACACCTTCATTCATCATTACAAAGGTAAAGATTAATACAGAAAACCTTATCAGGGGAACTTACAAATTACTGTACCTAATGCAATGTTTCATCCCATGACAGATATTCACAATGAATGTTGTTATACATTAGATGGCAAGTAATAATAACATATATACATAAATTTGGAACACAATAACAACTAAAGCAGGATATCACAATTACAAAATGAAAACTTAGCTGAACTTATATCTTTAAAAAATGGGACTACCTTTATCCAGCGAATCAGTAATTTAAGACAGTGTGAAACAAATTATGAGGTGCTGTTGGGATAGAAAATTATTTGTTACCTGTCAGCAAGGAAAACAAAGGCTGCAAGAAAGAAAACGGAAGCAAATCATTGGTAGGTGTAAAGAATTATGGGTAACAAATGAAAATAATATGAAATAATAGATAAAGCAAGAAAAAAATACAAGGAAATATAGTGAATGGGGAGAAAACAGATAAAAATATAAAATACTTAAAAGAGACCCTAATTTTGAAGAGATGATAGCTGTTTCTTTAATTATAAAAAGGAGTAATAATTGAACAAACAAACCTGAACTGACTTACTTGTATTAGAAAGACATATGGAGCATGTTGTAAATGTGTAAAACGAGCAAACACTGATCCTCGTGGAGTGAAATCAAGCCCTCTGGAAAGATCAACATCATTTTTCTGCCAGAATGTTGCAAATTCATTTCTTTCTGCATTTTCTGATATCAGCTGCATACCAGAAACAACCACACCAGGGAAGTCCAACTGTTGAAAATTAATGAATATCAGTAAAAATACTCAAAAGAACTCAAGAGCACTGAACACATTACAAATCAGGCAAGCAATTGGTTTTAATTAATACTGTGTTGTACTGCATATGAGGTGAGGCAGCTAAGACAAGCCCCACCAGATATATACAGAACAAATTAACATACAAAGGTGCACTTTCAGTTAAGTTATAGCAAACAATGTGGTGAATTTTTTGACAAAGACACAAGCAAGTTTTGTCTATAGTTGCTAAATTATGACAACATCCTCTTTATTGTAAATACGTAACTTTCCTGTTATACTCGTATTAAGATCCATGTGGGTAACACATGCTGTAATAAATGAGTCCCAGACTGAAGTAAAGAACAGTTTTTTCACTGCACAAGTTCACAATAAATTTTGTTTCTAACAAGAACTGAAAGATCATTTGGGACCACTTGAGAATAACAGAAACAAAGTACCTCGTGTAATACCAGTTCCATGGGAAGGCTTATCCCACTTTGCTGAGAAATGGCATACACAGTGGACCATGAAATATTGTGGAAATGGTGCAATGTAGAACAGCATGTCCAGGATGCTGTCACTGAGTTCTGATTGATGGGCTATGAGGTATAGCCAGCTTCTGTGCCAGAACTGTGTGAGCAGTTGAATGCTGCTGCTGGAGGTCACATTTTGCCTTGAGTGCCCAGCAGGTGGAAGCAACTTCACCAGTCATGATGGCTGCTTGAGGAAGGCTACAGACACCAAATAACAGCTCCCTTTGGTTGATATATAAGGCCCAGTGGGAGAGAGTCCAGAGCTGCTGCAACTCAATCCTGGGAATCCAAGACTCAAGGCTGTGAAGCACTGGTGCCCATGGGGTGGAGGTAATGGAAACAATGGGAGACTGAGCTTGACCAGTGTGATGCCAAGAGTGCAGTGATGCTGACAACAGACACAGTGTCATTGGGTGCTGCTAAACGTGTGGACACTGATCACCATCTGTGAGAGCATGGTGGCGGTAGGTGGGACATGACAAAAAGAGCTGAGAGAACAGAGTGATGGGAAGAACACATGGGGAGAATACAAGGGCATAGAAAGAAACTGGCTGGAGATGGGCCAGGGAATAGCAGGAGAGTTGTTGCAGCAATGGCCACAGGAGCATAGGAAAAATGCAGGCTGAAGGGGGGCCCAGGATGGCAGACAGAAAGGGAGTCACCATGCATGTGTTGGAGTATGGGAATAAGTGAATGGCGGGAGACCAGCAGGTGATGGGAAGGACGTCATCACAGCGTGTGCAGGAGCACAGAGAGAAGCTGGCAGGAGAAAGGTCAGGGGCATCAGAAGTGTTGTCCCTGTGGGGTGGGTAAGAGCAGGGAAAGATTCTACTACAGAGAAGGATCAGAGTAATCCATAAGCAGAGACACAAAGTTCCATGCTGTCATTGATAAAAGGAGGTCAATCATGACTGCATCAGCCAGAAGTATTGGTGAGTGTTGATGAGCAGCACCGGGCTCAACCATGGGAGTACAGCATTGGGTTCAGCTATAGTGGAGATGGGGGGGCAACACTCAGCAGCAATGAAAGCATTGTACCTCCTCCCTGGAAAGGGAGGCTGGTCATGGCTTTACGACAAAGGTGCAGCAAATGAGCAGTGTCGGACGCTGTGGGGAAAGGGCAGCAGCTTGTGTCATGTTGTTGTGTGCAGAGAACTGACAATGTCTATATCAAGTTGGTTGCAGCTTAGCAAGAGGGAACTGAAGCAGTGACCTCTGTCTGAAAGACATTGTGTGCCAATGGTGTAGGAAGATGGAAGCAGTGTTAGGCTTATGGTCAGAAGGACAGCAAGTGACAATGGGTCCAGTGGGAATGAAGGGGTGTCAGGAGCTGATGGATGGTGCGCCCTGGGCTGTAACACCCTCATAAGGAAGTCAGCCATGGCTGTAGCTTCATTCTGAAGGCACAAACCACAGGGCAGAATTGCACATGTCTGAAGGGAGGGAGCATGAAGGCCTGGCAGGGCAACAAAAGTTTATGACCCTAGCAGCTGCAGCATGTGGACTCAAGCTTCATCACCAATGGATGTCCAAGTGACGCCCGTGGTAGCAATGGACAAAGCAGCATTGGGCACAGTTGTAGGTGGGTGGCTGATGGGCAGTGAATGAGTCAGGAAAGTGGTGCAAGAGCCACAAAGGTATTGGAGCCAGAGGAGGTATTGGTGCGAAGCTTGGGGCTGGAACCACCCTGACACATGGGCAAATGATACCAGCTGTCTGTGATGAACCATACCTCTTGATGTTGTTTTGCCACAGATACTAGTAATGACCCATACCATGTGACATTGTTTCGCCACCAGCATTGACCTCCAGAAACACTAAGGAAATTACAAACACATGGTATTCGAGTCCACAAAAGTAAGTAAGTAAGTATTCAGTAGGTGGAAGGAAGCCCACAGCCACGTGATTTGCAGATAGTGCTTGTTTTATTGATCACAGTACCATTGGTTTCCTGATGCAAGCACTGCTTGGAAGTGTGGCTGGTGCTCCTGGTGGAGCCTGTACAATCAGTGTATCAAAACACTGTTTGTATACAGCATTGCATCCACAACACATGATTCCATTGGGATATTTACAAATACTCTCTGGAGGAAAGATGCCTGTGGGCCAATGGTAAGCAACCCATAGGATAAAGACATTGTGCTGGAAGTATAATGTAGTCAGTCTTCATGCAAAATACAACAGTTTGGAACAGCTTTCAAAGAGGATTTCAGCAACAAAACATGTATGAAACTTAATCAATTAGTAACAAGATAATGCAGCCACAAACCAATGTCCTATGTTCAGAAGAAGTTGTCCAACAAACATTTGCCCTATTGTACCAAGTGCAAGGAAACCATAACTCAGGTATGACTGATGTGTCTACCTGCAAGCATGGGGCCCATCAGTTCACACTCTGCTGCTATAGTGTTCAGGCACTTTCAGCAACAATGGAGTTATATGCTGAACAAGATCTTGATTGCCATGTTTTGTCTTTGCAAACATTACAAAAAAATGCAAGGAACTATAAATATGCTAACAACAGAGGATAGCAAATATTAAGAAAAATGCAACTAACATTTTAACAGCAGGAAAACACAATCCAGCCTGAATATGCGAGTGAGATCAGACAGAGGATAATTTCTGCAAATATTTTTTTCTCATCTAGCTGCAACAAAAGCTTCAAGGCAATGTTTTTCAAAACTAATCACACAAGGTGTGCATGCAGAAAAGAAAAAAAAAACATCTCCAGATTTCTTGGTTAAAAATATATTTTACCCTTGCTGAAAATACTCATTTTTCCTCGTTAAGTGACAATATACTGCATCTTGGAGCTGTAAAATTTACCAATCCTTTGAATACTAAATATTTTATACACCAACATTGAATTTCCTGGCACTTTAGCAAACAAAACTAACAAAAAAAAAACACATTTTAGAAAAATCTTTGATTCACACCAACATGTACACTGCATACTTTTCTTTATGAATATATTTCTATGACTTTTACCAAATACAACACGGTAGCTTCCAAAGTGCTGAAATTGGGACTGTGCTACATGATGATCTGTTGTCAGCCATAGCTCATGTCATGTGATCTTGTCAGCCAGTAACAGCAGATATTCAGAGCATAGGACAATTGATGTAGTCAGCCTATAGCAACATCACTATTACACAGTACAAACACACAAATAGGAAAAGTTAATTGTTTAAATTAATATACATACAGTGTACCTACAAGGGAAGCAAATCTTTCATATATAATAATGCTCATCAAAAATCGGTTGCCTTTTCTCCCTATGAGTGTGGTTAGGCAGAAACCTAAGAGCAATGCTTAAATTGCTGCAAATGTTAAGATCAGGAAAACTGAGGAAGGAAAGAGCTAAAAGACAAACTTGTCCTGACCAAAAGCAAATTTTAGAGCAGTGAATATAGTAGTTGCCCTTGACATAAATGCATAAATGTTTTCACTTTATGCTTAACACTTTGGAGACCAAGTACATAGCAAGTGCCACAATTTTCTCAACAGTTGAGCTACCTATCATTAGAAAACTGGACTCTCTTCATATGACAGGAAGGCATGGATGTCCTGCTACCTGTCACTTGACAGGCACTGCCTTCTATTGCCTATTTATAGAACTACTTCAAAAAATGCAGTAGTGAATAATAGAGCTACTTGGAGCATGATTTGTAGAAGATGAGACAAATCACTGAAAAAAGAAGCAGAACGGAAGAAACTGGTATTGCTCTGGCTGCAACGCATCTATCTGCATGCTAGAAAATTTCAAAGTTCCCATAGAAAAACCTGTTTTGTGTTAGATATCTTAAGGATAATTATACTTTTTGCCATCATCATTGCATCATTTGTTATCTATGAAACAACTAAAATAAATATGAAAAGCTAATCTCAACACTTAGCCTGTTTTATTGTGTGTTACCCTTTAAGATACATCAAACAGGAATGTGCCAGGAAATTTTAAATAATGGTCAAAAGGCTGGTCTCCGGGCCCAAAATTTTTCTAAGTGTGAAGATTTGAACAAGAGTCAAATTCTCTGTGATTTAAGAAATGCATTGCACATTCTCACATTTAACATAATTCAAATTGCATGGACAGCAATTTAGTTTGAAAGTAATGCTTCTCAAGCCACTATTCATAATATTTCCTGTGACCTGTTAGAAATAAGCAGTTGTGATGATGTTGAAAGCAGTTTGTTCTTACAAAGTATAGCATACTGTTTGTGCTGAAGCCTTTGACACATTTTGTTGTTGGCAAGTGCTTGTGTGTGCACTGGGTTTCGTTGCCCCCCCCCCCCCTTTTTTTTCAGTTAAAGTTTTATTTTAGTGTTATTGTCTAGCTTATCTTTTATTGCTACAGTTTTATTCTGCAGTGGCAGATTAAAGTAAAGTTCTTGTTAGAGTATCAGTTCTTACTTATCAGAACAAAACAATTTAAATGAAAAATAAAACAATGAAAATTCCTGGAATTCTAAAAAATTCCCATGGTCTTCTGCAGATGAAGAAATTCTTGCATTTTTCCTGTATTTGGTTGCCTGGGGTGCATGTACCCTATTACAATTGTTAAAATGATGTCTATGAAATCTGCAAAGCTGGTCAGCTGTTCATTTGCTGCTGTTCTGAACATCTACTAGGTGTTGCATGTACATGACTCATCACAGAATCTTGAAGTTTGCTGGCTATGTAAACCAGGATAGGTGGCAATCTGTGACAGATCTGTTAACAGCGTACAAAGCTAGTGCATGCACAAGTGTTTTGGAGCACACTGTTCAGCACACGTTGTTGAATGTGGGTCTCTGGAGCAGACAAGCTGATTAAGTGATATTGCTAATTATGATTGCAGTGGGCACAGGTCATTATGATTTTATCATGGACCAACACAAAGGTGTCATCTGGTCAGATGAACCATGTTTCTTGTTAGATCTGATCATGTTTCAATATGCTACCATCCAGATGAACAGCTTCTTGAAACTTGCACCGCACCATGGGCACAGGCAAATGGAGACGTTCACCTGGATTTCTATGAGAGCTGCAGTAGTAACCAAAGGCACATCAGCTATATTTCACACTACATTATTGCAGACCACCTGCATCCCTCCATGCTTGATATCTTCTCTGATGACAAAGATATCTTCCAACATGATAACTTATGAGAACTGTGTGATTTGTGCATAGAAACCTGGTATGATATAGAAGGGTAATTCATTTTGAATGATACTGTAAACTAAAAAATTATATTACAGACTGCAAGACAGCATTAAAATTATACATCATCTATTAAATGCTAATTTCTTAAATTGTTCTGTGTGCTTCTTTCTGAATCCATCATGATACTGAGCATTTGAATTTACTCAAAAACATTGAGTAGTCTGCTTTGATAGTTTGCTAAGGAAGGTGAGAGCAAGATGTTTGTAATTGTTGTGAAGCTTTGCCAATCAGAATATGATACACCGCTCATGTGACTATGCCTCAAGTTGTGGCAATGTATTGACAGCCTTAAGGAATACTTACTGAACTTTTTCTTAAGATGAACCACACTTCTATAAACTTATGGGAAATAGGAATACGGATAAATGTATATGCAACAGACTGCTCCCACATATGTCTATACATGCATATATTTCAGCACAAAGAAAGATACACGTGTACACTGTACAAGGTACAAAGGCTGACTGTAACATTAACATGATGACTCGTCAGAGCAGTTAGAGTTCAAAGATCATGCTTTACGTGGTCGATGTGACCTATTGACACCACAAACTTATAGATTAAGGATGTGCATAAGCTCTTTAAAATGCAAGCTTCATGATTCTCATTGGACAATTCCAGAAATGTATCTAATAGTCTTTTTTGCCATTAAAAATCCAGTTGACTGAAACTGGAAGAAGACATGGTAGGCATACTTAATTTTTTATTTTTCTCTAGATTTATCTCAAACTAAATGGTAAACACTGCCATTGCTTCTGCAGTTATAGGTTTAGTTCATTTTGATCAGCATTATGAGCTACATATGTAGTTTAATCTGCATATAATACTGTTCCTCAACACAGAACTGAGAGCACAAGCAAAGAACAGTCTAAGAATAGAGCCTTGTGGCATATTCCATGTTACTGGCGAGCTATATGATTTTTTATTGTTTGCATGCCCTAGCTGTTTGTTGTTGCTTGAGCAGGATTCCAATAGTTTAAAAGCATTCTCCCCTAGCCTGTAGTGTTGGAGGTTAATAAACTGGATTCTGTGGGACACTCTATCAAATTTTGTGGGACACTGTATCAAAAGTTTTTCTCAGTTCCAGTAAATTTTTTCTTACTGTCAACAAATATTTTTGTTAAAATGGCCACTGTTACTTTGGTGATGCAATGAATTCATACTGTGTGCCAGTTAGCAGACAGTTATATTCAAACTATTTGTCAGTCTAATGGTACACAGAGTGCTCTTTTATTTGAAGCATGGCTTACATTGATGCAAACACAACTGAGTGAGCATTAGTGAATGAAGTTTATCTCTGGTGTAAATGGTAAGTGAGTTCAATAAAACAACATTCAGTCATGTCGGATTTGTGTTTGCAGCTTCTTTTTCATCTTCTGTTGGTTTTTTATCTTTCATTGAACCATCAAAAGAAGTTGGTGTGCTCTCTGCTTCAGTGCTCCCAGCACCAGAAGTATACCTAAACTGTTTTATGATGTGAACTATTTTTGTATTGAATGTTGGTTATGTGAGCAGTGGAGTAGTATAAGGAGGATGTAATGTTGCTAACATAATACTACAGAGAACATAGGTTCTTTTGCACCCAAAAGACAAAATTACAAACAAAAATAAATGTCCTTAATGAATCTTACAATCTGAAAATGAAGTAGCCTATATGCTGTTTTGAGGCTTCCTGTCAGATTAAAATGTGTGTTCCAGACAAGGACTCAACCCATAACAATGGCTTTCACAGGCTGTGGTCTTATTGACTGAGCCATGCTCAGGGTGCAAAGTGGTCTACTCAGTCCTGAAAGAATCCCACAAGCTGTGACTAAGACATTTCCTCACAATACCAATCTTCCACAAGTGCTACTCCAGCAAGGAAAGCTTCATTGTCGTTTGGAAGGTAGAAGGGAGATAGTGATGGGAGTAACAGTGTGAGGTCAGCTTGGGAGTCATACTTGGATAGCTCATTTGGTAAAAGCATCATCTATGAAAGGCAAGGTTCTGGGTTTGAGTTCCATTGTGACAAACAATTTTGATCTGGCAGGAAGTGTCAAAAGGAAATATGCTTGGTAGAAAAAGTCCAGCTATAGAAGTGTAAAAAAATTACTATTATAATTGTAATAATTTTTGACATAATTGAGCAACCACAGTGATCATTCTTAATATTTAAACAAAACAGCAGTCCAGACCACAGCAAACCATTTGTTTTTAATTCCAATAATCCAATAACTGGTTTTGGCCCCTACAGTCATTTCTAGACCAGAGGTGTATTGAATACACCTAGGGAGAAAAGAAATTTGAGGCATAACTTGGCTAAAAAAAAAGGATCATTTAGCAGAACACATTCTGAGACCTCAAAGGATCATTGATTTAGTATTAGAAGGAAGTTTGGGGAGTAAAAAGTGCAGAAGGAGACCAAGAGACATATACAGTAAGCAGGTTAAAATGGATGTGGGTTGCAGTAGTCATTCAGAGATGAAGAGGCTTGCACAGGATAGAGTAGTCATTGTTTTGTCAAGATAGAAGGTTCCAATTTATGGATGCAACATTACTTTTACACTGACTTTTACACAATTATGTGTTATTTACTTTGTCAGACTAGTACCTTCCTGTTATTCCTCTTTATACATTTGATGTGGATTTTAAGACGAATTTTATTTCCACATATTTTATGTCAGTTGACATTTTATTGTCAGACACTCTTCTTGCCATATGAAGGAATTTTAAATAATGACTACACATACCAAAATTTTGCTGTTGGATATATGATACTGGTTACCCATGTACTCGGGCAGTAGTGCCCTCTACTGGGCTCAGTTAGTCGTATAAACATGGATGTATCCGCGCAATCACCAGCATTTACTATATATCTAGATACATAGATTTTGAGATTGATACTTGCTTCAGTATATTTTTATAGTATGTATGGCTGTTAATCACATTAATGTTTTCATTGTTCTTACATATCATTAGGCCTGTATAGATTTTGCTTCAGTTAATTGAACTAGTTGGGTCCACCACTGTTTTTCTATTCGTAACAGATCTGAAGAAGTCAATGGCCAAATCCAGTAACCGACAAATGTATTATTTTTGTGATCAATATACACTTTTACAAATAAAGGATGGAGTAGCATGGAGACCCGTATCAAACCAACCTTCAGACTGAAGATAATAACAGCATCATCAGCAACAACAACAACATACCTAAAAGGTTGTTATCAGAGAACCATATCCAGTATAGAGGAACAATTTTTAAACAGATACTGCAAAAGTATGCCATGAAACATGTAACGATATCTAAATACCAATCACAGGAGAATTCAGCTTAATGGGTCATGAGAGAACTAGGTAGATTATGTTGTACATACTTCTCAACAAGCCGTTCCAATTTGATAAAGTGGTTGTCACAACTCAAGAAGTTATTAAATGGGATGCCTCACATAAGTACAGTTTTGCCTCCACTGGAGGTAATAGGGAAAGAGGTGGTGGGAGAACAATTATTGGCAAAACTGCTGTTGACTCTAAGAAGGGAGACTGACAAGAAACTGTCACAAGAAAACTGCAAATTAGTACCAATAAATGAAGAAGTACAGCGAATGGGCTGCAGAAATGGAATTAAAAATTGGTGATGTAGTCATGGTACGAATGCATGGACTGAGTTCAAAATGTCGTAAGAAAATAGATAAATTTTTTGCATCACTATGTAAGTCTTTGTGAGATGAAAAACCACATCCAATGGTATTAATTCTGAAGAAATCATTGATTGATAAAGTCAAAGGATTGTATAATGCAGATTGTGTGAGAAAGTATCAGGTACTGACTTATAATAAATCAACAGCAGAACTTGGTTTTCTTGTCTTTAAAACTAACAACATACGTACATGTGATGATGTCACTGGGAACAAAATTTAAGCTTATATATTTGTAAGCCATTTGCTGGCTACTGGTTTTAAGGGGAAGATATTGTTTTTAGTTTTGCAAATCTTTCACTGGTTTATCTGAAAGACAAGTTGATATTTTATTCCAATACTAAAGCTGTTACAGGATTTAATTAAAACAAAGATCGATTGTGTATTGCTATTTGTTCAGTCAAGACTGATAATATATCTGTGCAGCTAGTAGAACCAAGCAAGGTGATAGGTTCAACTCCATGAATATGGAATGTGGGAACGGTTTTGAATACTGGTTATCTAGGGATGTCAGCATTCAAATGCTTTTCACTTCTTGCCATGAAAGATGTTGAATCCAAAAACTAAGAATTACTTAATAAATAGGATCATCATCATCATCATCATTTAAGACTGATTATGCCTTTCAGCGTTCAGTCTGGAGCATAGCCCCCCTTATAAAATTCCTCCATGATCCCCTATTCAGTGCTAATATTGGTGCCTCTTCTGATGTTAAACCTATTACTTCAAAATCGTTCTTAACTGAATCCCGGTACCTTCTCCTTGGTCTGCCCCGACTCCTTCTACCCTCTACTGCTGAACCCATGAGTCTCTTGGGTAACCTTGCTTCTCCCATGCGTGTAACATGACCCCACCATCTAAGCCTGTTCGCCCTGACTGCTACATCTATAGAGTTCATTCCCAGTTTTTCTTTGATTTCCTCATTGTGGACACCCTCCTGCCATTGTTCCCATCTACTAGTACCTGCAATCATCCTAGCTACTTTCATATCCGTAACTTCAACCTCGTTGATAAGGTAACCTGAATCCACCCAGCTTTCGCTCCCATACAACAAAGTTGGTCGAAAGATTGAACGGTGCACAGATAACTTAGTCTTGGTACTGACTTCCTTCTTGCGGAAGAGAGTAGATCGTAGCTGAGCGCTCACTGCATTAACTTTGCTACACCTCACTTCCAGTTCTTTCACTATGTTGCCATCCTATGAGAATATGCATCCTGAGTACTTGAAACCATCCACCTGTTCTAACTTTGTTCCTCCTATTTGGCACTCAATCCGTTTATATTTCTTTCCCACTGACATTACTTTCGTTTTGGAGATGCTAATCTTCATACCACAGTCCTTACATTTCTGATGTAGCTCTGAAATATTACTTTGCAAACTTTCAATCAAATCTGCCATCACAACTAAGTCATCCGCATATGCAAGACTGCTTATTTTGTGTTCACATATCTTAATCTCACCCAGACAGTCTATTGTTTTCAACATATGATCCATAAATAATATGAACAACAGTGGAGACAGGTTGCAGCCTTGTCTTACCCCTGAAACTACTCTGAACCATGAACTCAATTTACCGTCAACTCTAACTGCTGCCTGACTATCCATGTAAAGACCTTCAATTGCCTGCAAAAGTTTGCCTCCTATTCCATAATCTCGTAGAACAGACAATAACTTCCTCCTAGGAACCCGGTCATATGCCTTTTCTAGATCTATAAAGCATAGACGCAATTCCCTGTTCCACTCATAACACTTCTCCATCATTTGCCGTAAGCTAAAGATCTGGTCCTGACAACCTCTAAGAGGCCTAAACCCACACCGATTTTCATCCAATTGGTCCTTAACTAATACTCGCACTTTCCTTTCAACAATACCTGAGAAGATTTTACCCACAATGCTGATTAAAGAGATACCTCTGTAGTTGTTACAATCTTTTCTGTTTCCATGTTTAAAGATTGGTGTGATTACTACTTTTGTCCAGTTTGATGGAACCTGTCCCGACTCCCAGGCCATTTCAATTATCCTGTGTAGCCATTTAAGACCTGACATTCCACTGTATTTGATGAGTTCCGACTTAATTTCATCCACCCCAGCTGCTTTATTGCACTGCAATCTATTGACCATTTTCTCCACTTCCTCAAATGTGATCCTATTTCCATCATCATTCCTATCCCATTCTACCTCGAAATCTGAAACATTACTGATCGCATTTTCACCTACATTGAGCAACTCTTCAAAATATTCCCTCCATGTGTCCAAGGCATCCACAAGATTCACCAGCAGTTTTCCTGACCTGTCCAAAATACTTGTCATTTCCTTCATACCTCCCTTTTGAAGAGTGCTAATTACACTCCAGAATGGTTTTCCAGCAGCTTGCCCCATAGTCTCCAACCTGTTTCCAAAGTCTTCCCAAGATTTCTTCTTGGATGCTGCAATTATCTGTTTGGCTTTGTTTCTTTCTTCAACGTAACTTTCTCTGTCTACCTGAGTTCTAGTATGTAGCCATTTTTGATACGCCTTCTTTTTCCTTTTACAGGCTGCCTTGACTGTGTCATTCCACCAAGCTGTTTGCTTCATCCTACTTTTACACACTACTGTTCCAAGATATTCTTTAGCCACTTCTAGTACTGTGTCCCTGTACCTTGTCCATTCCTTTTCCAATGACTGTAATTGACTACGTTCAACTAACTGGTACCTTTCTGAGATCGCTCTTATGTACTTGTGCCTGATTTCCTTATCCTAAAGTTTCTCCACACTTATCCTCCTGCACTTTCGGCCTCACAATCCCAATTTCACTGCAGATTAAATAGTGATCAGTGTCATCAAAGAATCCCCTGAATACACGTGTGTCCCTCACAGCCTTCCTGAATTCCTGATCTGTTATTATATAGTCAAGGACAGATATGGTTCCCCTGCCTTCTCAAGTATACCGGTGAATGTTCTTATGTTTAAAAAAGGAGTTTGAGATTACTAAGCCCATACTGGCACAGAAATCCAAGAGTTGTTTCCCGTTCCTGTTGGCCTCCATATCCTCTCCAAATTTACGCATAATCTTTTCATACCCTTCTGTTCAATTTCCAATCCTGGCGTTAAAATCACACATGAGCAGAACACTGTCCTTGTCCTTTACTCTAACAACTACATCACTGAGTGCCTCATAAAAACGATCCATCTTATCTTGATCTGTCCCTTCACAATGCGAATATACTGACACAATCCTAATTTTCTTGCTAGACACTGTCAAATCTATCCACATCAGTCGTTCGTTTACATACCTTATTGCAACTATGCTGGGTTCCATTTCTTTCCTGATGTAAAGCCCTACACCCCATTGTGCTATTCCTGCTTTGACTCCTGACCGGTAGACCTTGTATTTTCCCACTTCCTCTTCTTTCTTACCCTTTACCCGAATGTCACTAACAGCTAAAACTTCCAGCCCCATCTTACTTGCAGCCTCTGCCAGCTCTACCTTCTTCCCAGAGTAGCCCCCATTGATATTAATAGCTCCCCATCTCATTACCATTTGTTTGCCAAGTCGTATCTTAGGAGTCCCTGGTTTGTCAGTTAGAGGTGGGACTCCGTCACCTCCAAAGGTCTGAGGCATTTTGCTCTAATTGTTGCCAGCATCATATTCAAAGTACCAGGGAAGCAGGTTGCTAGCCTTACTTGCCCCGAGTCCCATTGGGTTTTAGCCCTAACGGCTGAGGGACTAACCGGTGGGTTTGATAGTCTTTGCCGTATGAGCACAAAGGTGACCACGACTCAGAATATGTCCGAGATGCCCAGCCTTATTCCAAAGTAACTGGTATCCCGACTGTCGGGACCACTTACTTGGCCACTCATACGTTGCCCGTGGTTCATGAACTAGGACATGACTACAGGAACCCACACCATGAACCAATAGGATATCACAGAAAATTTATGGGTAATCAGAATATTGTTGTGAAGCTGAAAGGTGTACATCACTAATAAAATAAGCAAGCATAGTAATAAATAAATAAGTTATAGGACCATAATCATAGACTTTGTCAGTCAGTAGTTACTAATGAATAGTGGGTTTCATGAGGATTATCAGACTAGAAGCAATGAAGCCAGAGGTGGCTAAATGTTTTAAGGACTGGCAGAGGCCTATAATAAGCACTGACTGGCTATATGAGAATAGGAATCCTGTGATAGTTATTGTTAGGTTGAGGGTACCTGGGTTATTGTATGGGAAGGAACACCTTTGAGGAAATATGTCATGGTGCCAGTGCTGTCCATTTTGTTTTGGTGCATGTCTTAGTGAGGTGACCTGCGTAGCTCCTTAAGAGTCATGTTGTTGTTGTGATCTTCAGTCCTGACACTGGTTTAATGCAGCTCTCCATGCTACTCTATCCTGTGCAAGCTTCTTCATCTCTCAGTACCTACTGCAACCTACATCCTTCTGAATCTGCTTAGTGTATTCAACTCTTGGTCTCCCTCTATGATTTTTACCCTCCATGCTGCCCTCCAATACTAAATTGGGGATCCCTTGGTGCCTCAAAACATGTCCTACCAACTGATCCCTTCTTATAGTCAAGTTGTGCCACAAACTTCTCTTCTCCCCAATCCTATTCAACACCTCCTCATTAGTTATGTGATCTACCCATCTAATCTTTAGCATTCTTCTGTAGCACCACATTTCGAAAGCTTCTATTCTCTTCTTGTCCAAATTATTTATTTTCCATGTTTCACTTCCATACATGGCTACACTCCATACAAATACTTTCAGAAACGACTTCCTGACACTTAAATCTATACTCGATGTTAACAAATTTCTCTTCTTCAGAAACGCTTTCCTTGCCATTGCCAGTCTTCATTTTATATCCTCTCTACTTCGACCATCATCAGTTATTTTGCTACCCAAATAGCAAACTCCTTTACTACTTTAAGTGTCTCATTTCCTAATCTAATTCCCTCAGCATCACCCGACTTAATTTGACTACATTCCATTATCCTCATTTTGCTTTTATTGATGTTCATCTTATATCCTCCTTTTAAGATACTGTCCATTCCGTTCAACTGGTCTTCCAAGTCCTCTGACAGAATTACAATGTCATCGGCGAACCTCAGAGTTTTTATTTCTTCTCCATTGATTTTAATACCTTCTTCTCCTTCAGTAGCTCTACAGCCCTTGGTGAGCCTTGGCTTCTTCAACAATCTTCCTCCACACTTCTCGGTTATTTGCTGCTCTTTTTCACCCCCGGACTCCCATATTTCTGATATCCATTATTACCTCATCAATCCATCTTCTTCTAGGTCTCCCTTTTCGCCTAACTGAATGGATCATACCTTTCATCATTTTCTTTGGAATTCTATCCTCTGCCATTCTCTCCAAGTGTCCTAGCCATCGTATTCGCTGTGATTTAACAAATTTTACTATGTCCCTGCCTTGTATTAACTCTTGTAATTCAGCATTGTAGCGTATTCTCCAGCCTCCTTCCTCCCTTATTGGCCCATAGATTTTGCGTAGTATTATCCGCTCAATGCTTCTTAGAGCATTTTTATCGTGTTCTGTCAACGTCCATACCTCTGAGCCATATGTGATAACTGGGCGGACTAGGGAATTATATATTAGCAATTTATTTTTTCTTGTAACAAGGCTACTTTTGAAAAGCTGCATATTTGCAAAGTAAGCTCTGTTTCCTGCTTGTATTCTTTCCCTTATAGCCTTTCCAATACTGTTATCATTTGTTATTAGGGCTCCCAAGTAGTTAAAAGAGGACACTCCATTGAAGCATTTCCTGTTGATGTTTAGGTTTTTAGGGGTTCTTCTGGCCTCAGATTGTGACATTACCATATATTTTGTTTTATTTACATTTACTATGAGGCCAATTTTTAAGGCTTCTGTTTCCATTGCCCGGTATGTTTCTAGGAGTGTATTGGTATTTCTTCCTACTATAGCAATGTCATCAGCGTATGCACATATCTGGCTAGTTTTCATAAATATGGTGCCTCTTTTGTTGATTTTATTTACTGCACTATTCAGGGCAATGTTGAATAGGACAATGGAGAGACTATCCCCTTGCTTCACACCTTTATTAAAGTCAAAGCTTTCACTTGTTCTGCTAAGGATCTTTACTTTTGCTCTTGTCTCTGTCATTGTCATTCTGATTAGTCTTATTAATTTAGCACATATACCAACTTCTTTCAGTACTCTGATTAGTTCTTGCCAATTTATGCTGTCAAAGGCTTGTTTGAAATCGATGAATAAGAAATGCAGATCTATATCATATTCATAGAACTTTTCCATCATTTGCCTTATCACAAATATTTGATCATTTGTTCCTCTGCCTGGTCGAAAACCACACTGACATTCCCCTAGTATGCCTTCTGCACACTTCCGTATCCTTTCGTTTAATATACTTGTGAAGATCTTATAAGCTGTACTTAGGAGTGTTACACCTCTATAGTTTTCACATGCTGTTCTGTCCCCTTTCTTATAAATGGGGACTATTATTCCAATTTTCCAATTATCTGGCATAGTTTCTGTTTCCCATATATCTGATATTAATGTGTGCAGTTCCTTTATTACAGCCTCACCACCAGTTTTTATTAATTCAGCAATTATGCTGTCTTCCCCAGGTGCTCAATTGTTTTTTGACTTGTGCACAGCCTGGGAGACCTCTTGTAGTGTTGGTTTTCTTGCCTCATTGGTTTCATTGTCTACTTCCAGCTCCACTCTTCCCTCCTGTACAGCTGTCTCTTCATCTTCTAGGCTGGTGCTTAGTGTATCTTTGAAATATTCTGCCCATCTTCCCACTATCTGTTCTTCCTCCCTTATCATTTTCCCATCTTTACTGGAACAGGCCATTGTTTTTGGTTGGAATCTATTCTTCATTTTGCCTATGGCATGATAGAACTTTCTTATTTCACTCTGTTCCTTTAGTTCTTCTAGTTCTTGAAATTTCTTCTTATTCCACTCTCTTTTCTTTCTCTTGCACAGTCTGTTAGTTCTTCTCCTTAATTCTCTATATTGTTCCACATTATTTCTGGTTTCTCTCTGTAGCATTTTTGTTCTTGCCCTGTTCTTTTCCTCTATTGCTGACCTGCAATCTTCATCAAACCACTCCTGGGTTCTTCTGTTCCTTCTTATGCCTATTATTTCCTCTGCAGCATCCTTAATGGCTTTTTCAAACCTGTTCCACCATCTACTCCTACTGTGGTCTCTTCATTGCTCAACTTTCTGCTTAGTGTTACTTGGTATTTTTTTACTTCATCAGGGATGTTCAGTTTGTCTGTATTCCATTTCATCATCTTTCCCATTCTGTTGCCATTTGTTAGTGACAGTTTCTCTCTCAAGACTGATTTTATCAGAAAGTGGTCTGAATCACAGTTTGGTCCTCTGCAGTTCCATACATCCGTAACTGACATGGAGTGGCAAGCAATCACTAAAATATGATCAATCTGATTGACTACTCCATTGGCTGCAGACTTCCAAATACCCAGATGGATCCTTTTATGTGGAAAGCAGGTATTTTTAATAATCATATCATTCCTTGCTGCGAATTGGCATAGTAAGTCTCCATTCTCATTGTTTTCTTCATGTAGTGAATATTTTCCAGAAACTCCATACACATGTTCATTCCTCCCTATTTTTGCATTAAAATCTCCTATTACTAGCATCAGGTCATTTTTAGGTACTGCACCATATACTACAGTCTTCGTAGAACTGTTCTTTAATTATATCCTCTTTTTCCTCTGTTGGTGCATGTGCATTAACTATTGATATATTCCTAAATTTACCTTTTAGTCTGAGTCTGCACATCCTTTCATTTATGGGTTCAAATTCTAGAAGGCTTTCCCTAGTTATTATAAACCCTGTTCCAAGTTGGCCTGTTCTTTCTTCTGGTCCACTATATACCAATGAGTACTCAGGTTTATCTATCTGCCCATTCCCCTGCCATCTTATTTCCTGTAGCCCTACAATATCATATTTGAATTTTAAAATTTCATTGGTTATTTCTTTCATCTTTCCAGGCTGAAGCATTGTCCTCACATTCCATGATGCTACTGTTAGATCCTTTATCCGTTTCCTTTGCCGGGGTCGTGATACATGCTTTCCATCCAGTTTCCGAGGCTTCTGTTGAATTTCCCCATTTATTAGCCCCATGCCCAACCCCCAACCTGGAGGACCAGGATTATTATGAGGCTTACTCCTCTAGGGAAGCTGGCTTCACTACGCCTCTAGAGCCCTCCCTGCCCTATGTTGTGGGACACACTTTGTCTGGCTCCTCTGTCGGGACCAGTCCGGCTTGGGAGACCCTGCCAGTAGCTATGCTACCGCTGGCATAGCTCTCGACTTCGCCGAAGCACGCAAACCCTCCCACCCGGCACTGAAGGTGCCTACTATAATGCGGTGTCCCCTGAGAGGGATTTTAATACCTACTCTTAACTTTTCTTTTGTTTCCTTTACTGCTTGCTCAATATACAGATTGAATAACATCAGGGATAGGCTACAACCCTGTCTCACTCCCTTCCTGACCACTGCTTCCATTTCATGTCCCTCAGCTGCTTTCTGTACAAATTGTAAATAGACTTTTGCTCCCTGTATTTTACCCCTGCCACCTTCAGAATTTGAAATATAATATTCCAGTAAACATTGTCAAAAGCTTTCTCTAAGTCTACAAATGCTAGAAACGTAGGTTTGCCTTTCCTTAATCTTTCTTCTAAGATAAGTCGTAGGGTCAGTATTGCCTAACATGTTCCAACATTTCTACGGAATCCAAACTAATCTTCCCTGAGGTTGGCTTCTACCAGTTTTTCCTTTCGTCTGTAAGGAATTTGCGTTAGTATTCTGCAGCTGTGACTTATTAAACTGATAGTTCGGTAATTTTCATATCTGCCAACATCAGCTTTCTTTGGGATTGGAATTATTATATTCTTCTTCAGGTCTGAGGGTATTTCACCTGTCTCATACGTCTTGCTCACCAGATCGTAGAGTTTTGTCAGGACTGGCTTTCCCAAGGCTGTCAGTAGTTCTAATGGAATGTTGTCTACTCCCTTGTTTCGACTCAGGTCTTTCAGTGCTCTGTCAAACTCTTCATGCAGTATCATATCTCCCAATTCATCTTCATCTACCTCCTCTTCCATTTCCATAATATTGTCCTCAAGTAAATCGTCCTTGTGTAGACTCTCTATATACTCCTTCCACCTTTCTGCTTTCCCTTCTTTGATTAGAACTGGGTTTCCATCTGAGCTCTTGATATTCATACAAGTTGTTCTCTTTTCTCCAAAGGTGTCTTTAATTTTCCTGTAGGCAGTATCTCTCTTACCCCTAGTGAGATAAGCCTCTACATCCTTACATTCGTCCTCTAGCCATCCCTGCTTAGCCATTTTGCACTTCCTGTCGATCTCATTTTTGAGACGTTTGTATTCCTTTTTGCCTGCTTCATTTATTGCATTTTTGTATTTGCTCCTTTCATTAATTAAATTCAATATTTCTTCTGTTACCCAAGGATTTCTACTAGCCCTTGTCTTTTTACCTACTTGATCCTTTGCTGCCTTCACTATTTCAGCCCTCAAAGCTACCCATTCTTCTTCTACTGTACTTCTTTCCCCCATTCCTGTCAATTGCTCTCCCTGAATCTCTGTACAACCTCTGGTTCTTTCAATTTATCCAGGTCCCATCTCCTTAAATTCCCACCTTTCTGCAGTTTTAATCTACAGTTCATAACCAATAGATTGTGGTCAGAGTCCACGTCTGCCCCCGGAAATGTCTTACAATATAAAACCTGGTTCCTAAATCTCTGTCTTACCATTATATAATGTGTCTGAAACCTTCTAGTATCTCCAGCGTTCTTCCATGTATACAACCTTCTTTCATGATTCTTGAACCAAGTGTTAGCTATGGTTAAGTTATGCTCTGTGAAGAATTCTACCAGGCGGCTTCCTCTTTCATTTCTTAGCGCTAATCCATGTTATCCTACTACATTTCCTTCTCTTCCTTTTCCTACTGTTGAATTCCAGTCACCCATGACTATGAAATTTTCGTCTCCCTTCACTACCTGAATAATTTCTTTTATCTCATCATACATTTCATCAATTTCTTCATCATCTGCAGAGCTAGTTGGGATATAAACTTGTGCTATTGTAGTATCCTTGGACTTCGTGTCTATCTTGGCCACAATAATGCGTTCACTATGCTGTTTGTAGTAGTTTACCCACACTCGTATTATTGTATTCATTAATAAATCTACTCCAGTTTTACCCCTATTTGATTTTGTATTTATAACCCTGTATTCACCTGACCAAAAGTCTTGTTCCTTCTGCCACCGAACTTCACTAATTCCCACTATATCTAACTTTAACCTATCCATTTCCCTTTGTAAATTTTCTAACCTACCTGCCCGATTAAGGGAACTGACATTCCATGCTCCGATCTGTAGAATGCCAGTGTTCTTTCTCCTGATAACGACGTCCTCTTGAGTAGTCTGAGCCCGGAGATCTGAATGGGGGACTATTTTACCTCCAGAGTATTTTACCCAAGAGGACGCCATCATCATCATTTAATTATACAGTAAAGCTGCATGCCCTTGGGAAAAATTATGGCTGTAGTTTCCCCTTGCTTTCAGCCATTCGCAGTACCAGAACAGCAAGGCTCTTTTGGTTAATGTTACAAGGCGAGATCAGTCAATCATCCAGACTGTTGGCCCTGCAACCACTGAAAAGGCTGCTTCCCCTCTTCAGGAACCACATGTTTGTCTGGCCTCTCAACAGATACCCCTCCGCTGTGATTGCACCTATGGTACGGCTATCTGTATCATTAAGGCACGCAAGCCTCCCCAGCAACGGCAAGCTCCATGGTTCATGTGGGGGGGGGGGGTTAAGGGTCATAGAAATCCCTTATTGATAGAAAATCTCTTGAAAAATATTGCGGACTCAGGTGATATAATTTTAAAAGATGAACATGATTCCTAAAACATGAATCATTTAACAGTTATGTGTAAAAATGAGAAAGTTATTAAGGATACCACATACAATTTAGGTAAAAATGACAGATACTATATGGCTAACAAATGACATCTGGAAGCAAGTAGTAATACGTCCTTGAGGTAACAAAGTGGCTTCTAGTGTCGCAAAAAATGATAGTTTTATTGTTATTGCTGTCTGTGAGCCAGATAATATTGCTTACTTCTGCCCTTGCGACTAAGAATTTCAGCTACTTTATCTGTTGAAGTGAGGGAACCTCAAAGTCATAAACACAAACAGCTGTTGATCATTTTATTATGGGAAATAAAATGCATAGTCAGATATTATTAACATAAATGTCATTTAAGATGAGACAGTTTTAAGTTTGTCATTTGGTGTTGGAAACCAGTAATGCAGACATGACACTTGACATAAGAACAGAAGCAGTATTTTTGTACAATGATATATCAAAGAATTATTATGTTGTTATAATTAATCTTTTGATAAAAAAATATATTAATAAAGAGTATTGCAACTAGCGACTATCAGGGATAGAAATGATTATTATTAGTACATAAATGTTAAATTGCTTAGCAATATTGTCACTTTTAAGGCTTGCATGTTGGACTCAATCAGCTATGTTAACAGATGATGTTGTGGTATTGGTGTACTGAAATATGAGACTGTGAGGATATAATAATAGCAAAAGAGTGAGTGCAAATCATAGCAGACAAAAGGACTTAGTCATTCTCATGCACATTGCTGGCTTTACCACCCGGGCAATGTAAGGATACATACTGCATTTAAAATTTAATTTATGAGATTTTATGCATTATGATTTCAGGAAGTAATTGTAAAGTACGTATTTTTTGTTTAATGTGGGACAAGTTGGGAGCTGAGCAGCCTGGTCACACATATACTTCACTGTGAGAGGAATGTCACCATGCCAGTCAGAGTGACAACATAGCCGACAGACAGTGACCATGACAAGATACCATCATTTTGTTCAGAGACCCTGTGCCAGTTTTCATTTTTTTGTAAAAAAAATAAAAGTTGTAACCCTTTGTAGTTTACTTTGGAGATGTTTTGTCTTAATGTGGTAACTAGTAAAGTAAGGTTACCAGTACTCGTTTGGAAGAGGATGTATTTATGACCCACTGTTAATTGTGATTTTTCATTCTTCTGAATAGTGGAAATAAACATTATGTTGGAGATGTGTTCAAATTTATGTAAGATGTCCGGAAAATTTAATTGAAAAACCATTGTCCTATGTACTTTCACTGACCACAATGCCATTGATACAAGGATTTACCTCCATCTCTCTTTTACTAAGCATTAATGCAAACTGACCTGTACCTTACTATTTTTCTGAATATAATAGAGGGAAACATTCCACGTGGGAAAAATATATCTAAAAACCAAGATGATGTGACTTACCAAACGAAAGTGCTAGCAGGTCGATAGACACACAAACAAACACAAACACAAACATACACACAAAATTCAAGCTTTTGCAACCAACGGTTGCTTCATCAGGAAAGAGGGAAGGAGAGGGAAAGACGAAAGGATGTGGGTTTTAATTTTCTATGTTGATCCTGTGGTGAACTTGTTTTCCATGTTGATCCTGTGGTGAACTTGTTTTCTATGTTGATCCTGTGGTGAACTTGTTTTCTATGTTGATTTAAAACCCACATCCTTTCGTCTTTCCCTCTCCTTCCCTCTTTCCTGATGAAGCAACCGTTGGTTGCGAAAGCTTGAATTTTGTGTGTATGTTTGTGTTTGTTTGTGTGTCTATCGACCTGCCAGCACTTTCGTTTGGTAAGTCACATCATCTTTGTTTTTAGATATATTTACTATTTTTCTGCATTTACAAAAAACAGAATATTTTACAACTTCATATATGCAGTTTCATATATGCCATGTGTGTGTGTCTCCATGCTGCATCTTATTTATTGAGTGATGACACAATTTCAATTCACTTCTCTTTGCCTTTATTTCACTGATTAAGTACATGAGTTTGTGATATAGTGCTTAACAATTGATCAAGACATCACTAAACATACAGTACCAGGATGTATATGCAGACAAGGAATAAAATTCCCCAAATTTCCCTGGATATCCCAGTTAAAAATACAGTTTTTCCCTGTGAAAATACACTTTGTTCTTGTTAAGTGATAGTATACTTCTTTCCCTCGGGAGTGTAAAACTTAAGATTTTATACAGCAGTGTAAAATTTCCTGGCACTACTCTCCCCCCCCCCCCCCCCCCCCAAAAAAAAAAGACATTTGGGAAAGATCTTTGATGTGCAGCAACATGTACACTGCATATTTTTTTTATTACAAAAGTATAACTTCGAATTCACCAAATACAGTATGTTAGTTTCCAAAGCATTGAAATAAAGATTGGGATGCACTTTTGTAAGCCAGTCATAGCTCATATCACATGATCTCACCAGCTGATGACAGCAGATATTCAGAGCGTAGGACACATGATGTAGTCAGCCACCAGCAACAGCAGTGTTAAGTAGTGCACACAAATAGGAAAAGTTAAGGCTTTAAATTAATATACATAGTCTAGATACAAGAAAAGCTAAGCTCTCACTTACAATATTGGTCATTTTCTGCATGTGTTACACTTTAAAATAATCAGGCAAATGTCTGAGTAATATTTTAAATATTTCTTGGCTTGAAAGTATTCTAAGTGGGTGGTCCTCAAAGCTTTAAATTTTAAATGAGAGTCAAATGCTCTGTGATTTAAGAATTCATCCAGCAATCTCACACATAACATAATTCACCTTTCTAAAAGGAAATTTACTCTGAAATTAACACTTTTCAAAATACCATTCACAATATTTTTCCACAACATGTAAGAAATAGATTCACTTAATCAGTTACCAGAGAGTACCAGAAAACTGGCATTATGGCATGTATGCAGCTACAATGATGTAGGAAGGGCAAATGTTTATGTGTATAAAGCACTATGAGATCTTAAATTACATAATAATAGAAACATGACATTAGAGGCTACTCCAAGAGCATCAGAATTTCGTAAACCATACTAAAATGCATAATTTGCCTTAAAGTGCACATTCATATGTCCAGATACACAATGAAGTGAGCCCCAACCAAATTGGCAAACTAATACAAATACCTGGGTGTAACATTTTGTATCAATATGAAATGGGTTGATCAGATACGTTCAGTCATGGGTAAAGCAGGTGGCAGACTTGGGTTTATTGGTAGAATACTGGGGAACTGCAATCAGTCTACAAAAGAGATTGCTTACAAATCACTTATGCAAGTGGTCCTGGAATATTGCTCAAGTGTCTGGGACCTGTACCTGATGGCACTAACAGGGAATAGTGAATGTACACAGAGAAGGACAGCATAAATGATAATAGGTTTGTTTAATTCATGGGAGAGTGTCATAGAGATACTGAAGGAACTGAACGGGCAGACTCTTGAAGAAAGATGTAAACTATCCCGAGAAAGTCTATTAACAAAGTTTCAAGAACTAGCTGTAAATGATTACTCTAGGGATATACTACAACCCCCTATGTATTGCTAACATAGGGATTGTGCAGATAAGATTAGAGTAATTACTGCATGCACACAGACATTCAAGACATTCAAACAATCATTCTTCCCACGTTCCATATGTGAATGGACCAGGTAAAGCCCTAATAACTGGTACAATGGGATGTGCCCTCTGCAGTACACCTCATGGTGGTTGGCAGAGTAAAGATGTAGATGTAAATGTTTCAAATAAATTGATTGCCTAAGCAGAAAAGATTAATAAAGGCCAAATTTCTTTAGCAAACTGACAAAAATAACTTCACTATTCTGCGAGGTGATTAATGCCAAAAATGTGGCAATAAAATCAAATCAGAAAAATGAAACTAATCACATACTTTAGCTTTCTGTGATTATGTGAATGTATTTTAATTCAATTTATTCCTCCCAGCTACAGAAATCTATTTTGTTTTCATTTGATACGAGAGCTTGAAATGAACATGAAACAGAAAAATCACTGTACATATACACAGGTCATGTGGAGACTACCTCCCCTCCTCACTGCAACTCAAACTGCTCTGTGCATCCACAATTCTGGTAGCTTGGGCATGTCAGAATAATTTTTCTGCGTAGCATGTGATTGCCTTTTGCTTCGGCGATTCAAACTAAGGCTGGTATTACACTATCATATTTCTTTGTAAAAGTTCTTATGTCAAATATTTATGTCAAAGAAATTTGATAGTGTAATAGGGAACTTTGTCAAATCTCACCTTTCGTCAAAGAAATGTGATCAAATCTAGAGCCTCACCGTAGATTTGATCATAAAAGTCATTTGTCTTCTGTTCACTGCAATGTGAAATGCAACCACTTGGAGTGCTGGTATTGCCACAGCTATTTGATATCTCTGTAGTGTGTTCCTTCAACTCCTTTTAATAACCTTGCTTCAACTGGGGTGGGGGATGAGCAAGGGGCACAATACATGCTATTTGTAGTGTGCTGATGGGCTGGTAGGTAGAATATGCTGCACGCAACTTCATACCCACAATCACAGCTACAGCCACCCTCTCTACATCTGGAAACATCTAGGCAGCTTTCCAGCAAGGTGGAATGGAGGAGGTGGTTACACTCTAAAATAATTTGTTTTATCTTAGCTTTCAATTCTATTTTGTTTATCTTTGAACCCTGGATGCCACAAGTTAAAAAATGCTTCATCTGCTTTGTACTTTTTATTAATTTTGTAGTTGTTGGAACACTAATTTGATTAATTAAATTATTCAAAAATAAAAATAGTTCTCCTTGCCTATACAGTGTACTAAATATTTATTTATCTACAGATATTCCCCCTTCAGTGCTTTGTAAATCACTTCACGCATTTCTTGACATATAATACAAGTATGTTTCCCTTTTTTCCATCACTTCTCTTCCAAATGCACATAAAGTACAATTTAGTACAAGCAATTGCAGCACATAATAACAAGATGCTGTTGTCCAGCATCTTGAACGTTGACAAAAAATATGATGACAGTTTAATGCCCATTTTTAGAGCCACATATAGATCTTTTCAAAGAAATTTGATGAATATTTGATCATATTTCTTTGCCAATGACATATGATAGTGTAATACTGGCCTAACAGGCACACTTCAAGTAGCCAGAAGCAGGAGAAGGTAGAGCTCATATGTGACTCAACTGTGCATGTGCATTAGCTGATTGGCAACAACTCAAATGAACCTAATGTAAATAATTGTGATGTAATGCTCATTGGAAGTAGTTTGTTGTTATGAAGTATTGCATAGCCTTCATCCTAAATCCTTTGAAACATTTTGCTATTCACATACACTTGTGTGTGCATCATTTTTGTTGTTGTTGTAAATGACTCATTTCCTTTTCCCCCTCTTGTTTATGTTTTATTGCTGCAATATTACTCTACAGTAGTGGGAAACAGTAATATTCTTTGTTAGAGTATCATTCTTACCAGTCCAACAATGGAAAATCCAGGATGGAATGTTTCATACTATTGTTACATTCTTATCATTCCAAATTACAAGAAAATTAAACCAAAACTAAAACACTGAAAAACTCCCAAGGTATTTCCCAAATTTCTCAATTGTTCCAGGGCATATACCCACAAAGTACCATATGTAAGGCAACATTCTTACTATGTTATGGTTAGTTTTAGATATTATTTCAATTCATGTTAACCCTGGTCTTGAGAGGCCTGGTGGTACTGTCAGTAACTGTAACGGTCAGAGAGTCTTTGGTTATATGATGTCATTATGCTTATGGAACTGTTCTGCACTGCGCATCAGGGTATAAAACTCCATCATGTTGTGTCTTCCATTTGTATTATGACACTAAGTGAATGGCACATACATAAGTATGCTTCTCTACAATTGAAAGGCTGTGCCAGAGATAGTCACAAGCCACATACTAAGCAATTTACAGTTTTGTCAGTGGTTATGTTTTTAACCAACAGATGTGTCTATATATCTGGTGGTCAAAGAAGTAGTTATAAGTCAATGTTATTGTCTGATATACCATACTATTCACAAAAATTCTCAAGAGATAATCATAAGCCACAGTAAAATGGCAGTAGTTAGGAAGAATTTTTTTTTTAATCTAAGGAAAATAAAGATTTAAGCATTACTTATACTTCAACAGAGACTGATCCTGATTTTTCTGATAATGGTAGTTCATGAAATCATGAAACCACTGGATCAGATTCAGAATGTTAATAGGTACAGTATATATCTATTTACTTGTTTGAACACAGCCTTAAGTAGCTTATAATTTAGTCTTCAAAAATTTGTTTAACCTTTATTCAAATGCAGTAAAATACACTACTGGCCATTAAAATTGCTACACCAAGAAGAAATGCAGATGATAAATGGGTATTCATTGGACAAATATATTATACTAGAACTTTGGGTGCATAGATCCTGAGAAATCAGTACCCAGAACAACCACCTCTGGCCATAATAATAGCCTTGATATGCCTGGGTATTGAGTCAAACAGAGCTTGGCTGGCATGTACAGGTACAACTGCCCATGCAGCTTCAACACGATACGACAGTTCATCAAGAGTAGTGACTGGCGTATTGTGATGAGTTAGTTGCTCAGCCACCATTGATCAGACGTTTTCAATTGGTGAGAGATCTGGAGAATGTGCTGGCCAGGGCAGATGTCAAACATTTTCTGTACCCAGAAAGGCCCGTATAGGACCTGCAACATGTGGTCATGCATTATCCTGCTGAAATGTAGGGTTTCGCAGGGATCGAATGGAGGGTAGAGCCATGGGTTGTAACACATCAGAAATGTAATGTCTACTGTTCAAAGTGCCGTCAATGCGAGCAAGAGGTGACTGAGACGTGTAACCAATGACACCCCATACCATCATGCTGGGTGATACACCAGATCCAATGACGATGACAAATACATGCTTCCAATGTGCGTTCCCCGTGATGTCGCCAAACACGGATGTGACCATCATGATGCTGTAAACAGAACCTGGATTCTGCCAAAAAAATTACGTTTTGCCATTCGTGCACCCAGGTTCGTCATTGAGTACACCATCGCAGGCGCTCCTGTCTGTGATGCAGCGTCAAGGGTAACCGCAGCCATGGTCTCCAAGCTGATAGTTCATGCTGCTGCAAACATCATCAAACTGTTCGTGCAGACTGTTGTTGTCTTGCATACGTCCCCATATGTTGACTCAGGGATCGAGATGTGGGTGCACAATCCATTACAGCCATGCGGATAAGATGCCTGTCATCTCAACTGCTAGTGATACGAGGCCGTTGGGATCCAGCATGTCATTCCATATTACCATCCTGAACCCACCGATTCCATATTCTGCTAACAGTCATTGGATCTCGACCAACGCGAGCAGCAGTGTCATGATATGATAAACTGCAATCGTGATAGGCTACAATCTGACCTTTATCAAAGTCAGATACGGGATGGTACGCATTTATCCTCCTTACACGAGGCATCAAAACAACATTTCACCAGGCAACACCGGTCAACTGCTGTTTGTGTATGAGAAATCAGTTGGAAACTTTCCTCATGTCAGCACGTTGTAGGTGTCGCCACCAGCGCCAACCTTGCGTGAATGCTCTGAAAAGCTAATCATTGGCATATCACAGCATCTTCTTCCTGTCAATTAAATTTTGCGTCTGTAGCACATCATCTTCATGGTGTAGTAATTTTAATGGACAGTAGTGTAATACTGAAAAGAAGTAACAGACTTAAATTGTAATACATATGTGTATATGCAAACTAAAGCAAGAAATAACTTAAGGCATTTATGTTAACATACTTTAAATAGAGACATGAAAAATCATATTACTTTTTCATGGCTTGTGATTATCTCTCTGTTAAGAGAAATGGTTCAGATGGCTCTGAGCACTATGGGACTTAACTTCTGTGGTCATCAGTCCCCTAGAACTTAGAACTACTTAAACCTAACTAACCTAAGGACATCACACACATCCATGCCCGAGGCAGGATTCGAACCTGCGACCGTAGTGGTCACGCGGTTGCAGACTGAAGCGCCTTTAACCGCACGGCCACACCAGCCGGCTCTGTTAAGAGAGCTTATGTATCAGATAAGACCCATAAAAAACAGACGAAACATACAAGAGATGATCATGCTCTTGTTCAAAGAAGTCTTTCAAAAGAATCAGAGATAAAGACTCCATTTTTGATGCAGTTTGTGATTTGGCTGATTTAAGTGGTCAAAATGCATACCTTATGAGCCTACTAAAAATGAATGAAGTAAAGAGAAGGTAAGAAAGCTGAGACCAGAGTATTTTAATATAATATTATAGTTATTGACGATAATGAGATGATTTGAACAAAGCAGTTTTCATATGAATAATGAATGCTTTCAGTTTATGGCAGGTAACCAAAAAAGAGAGAGCATGAAGTTTCTAGCAGGGGCGACATATTAACAGGAGGTTGCAAAGAGGCATTTTTAAACATCCATGGTGTACAGAATCATGTTGGAAGGATTCAGAATCTACAGAAACAACTCAAAAGTGACTGCTGTATTCCAAAATTAGATCAGAGAGGTGAAGGAAATATTTATAAAATTACTTACTATGAATAAAACCTTCTGCATCATTAGTTAGTATCCCATAAATATTGCATGTTTAGAAACTATTATTTTATAATTTGCAACAGGTAAACACACTTATCATCCTTATGCATACAGAGGAGGCAGCAAAAACGGTGCTAGATTTTCTGAACAGTATTCCAAAATATTCCAGCCATTACAGTAGATCAGAAAATCCTACCAAGCAGTATTTTGACTGTGACATGAATGTTGCTGTTCTGTATAAAAAATTGTACCTTGATTGCTGCAAGAAGGAGAATGCCATTGTTGTTTCAGAAAGAAAGTTCAGAAAGATGTTTCACACTGAATTCAATACCGGCTTTAAATTACCAAGGCCAGACATTTGTAGTAAATGTGACTCCTCTGCAAAACAGTTAGATGATGCAAAATCTATGTTTGCTTCTCAAAAATAAATCAAGAAAATTGAGGTTGAAAGAGATGTACACCACACAAAGGCAGATCTGGGATAACAGAAACATAAAATAAATAAGTGACCTGGCAAAGAAAGACAGAAACATTCATGTTATGGTCATCAATCTGCAGCACACCTTACCTATACTTACGCTATCAGTAGGAGCAGCTTTATATTGTAGGAAGATCTGGACTTAAAACTTTTGGATCCATGACTGCCGTACTGGTGTTGGTGACATGTTTCTTTGGGGCAATGATCAAGCCAGGTGAGGGGCTAATGACGTGAGAAGCTGCATAATGAAATATTTTGAAGCTCCCAATCCATCAGCTCAGAATTTACACATTATTAGTGACAACTGCAAAGGCCAAAATAAGAATTGGACTATAGTGGCATTGGAGAGCTATCTCATAGAATTCCAAAGATTCAAACCCTGTACATATTGGTTTTCCCATGTAGGAAACACGAGGCTACAATGTGACAGATTTTGGTTGAATAGAGAAGTATGCTATGCATGCCAGGAATATTTATGATCCTGACAAATGGGCCAATGTTACTGCAGAGTCATCAACCAAGCAACAATTTGTGGTAACGGAAATGAAAAGAGAGGACTTCAAAGATGTGGAGTGTCTGGAAGTGCCATACTGTAAATAAATCTGCTGCATCTTTATCACAAGCAGACAGTGTCAAGTTCAAAGAACAGAATCCAATCTTAATAAAAGTTACCCACAATTTTGATGACAGTAACTAAAAAGAAGTGAATATTGGGCACCAAGGTCGAAAATCTGCTATAAGTCCATTCAGTCTTGCAGGAAAATATAGCAGGAAATGAATTGAAAGATATAATGTCACCCTGAAGTACATTCCAAATGCAAATCAACATTATTTCCAGTTCCTTGAAGCAGTTGTCAGTGAAGGTTCAAGACTTCGAATGAGAAAGTGATTTAGAACTTAACTTTGAAGCTACCATTTTCTAAAATATAAGTCAAATATTTATGTAAAATTGTTGTCAAAGGTACAGTATAATGTAAATTTGAATTTTCCAATTACAATTTGATGTTTTATATTGTTTCAGATTAAGTCAATAAATATCAAGTAAAAAGTCATCAGATATAATCATAATGCACAAATTATGAGTGACCATAAAATATAATAATGTATCATTCATTAGATAAAAATGCAAGGTATACTTTGTATAAATATTTAGGATTACATGCTTGTATCCTGATTTATGGATTTCATCAAATATTGGTTATGCTCTCCTGAAAACATGTGATTTTGTAGTTTGTGACTACCTCTGGCAGAACCATTAAATTATAAAATACACACTTGTCATTGTTTTGTAAATGCAGAGAAACATGTACTGCTTTCGCAACAATGTCACATACTGTATATTAGCTCCATCTGGTGGGACTGGTTTCTTTATCATTCTACAGCTGCATTTGAGCCAGTTTGAACTTATGCTTAGTAAGAGTAAGTTGGATATGATACTTTGCTCAACACTGTTCTGGTAGGTGCAAGTTTTACTGTCTGTAGCGTTTCATTCAGTTTGTGATGCTGACACATTTCTCATTATATGCCTTTCCTTTTATGTTCAGTTATCTTGACAATGGCATAATGCTGAAACATGTAAGGAAGAAATAAAATAAATATTCTGTGGTCAAGATGAGAGTTTCATTGTAAGTGTAGTAATGAATGTGATGTCTAATAAAGTTTCATGGAACATGTATCCAGAATTACAAAACTGACAGTCCTTGATGTCTAGGGATGTGTCCTACTTTTCACTGTTCACCATTCTACCCATCTAATCTTCATCATTCTTCTGTAACACTCCATTTTAAAGGCTGCTATTCTCTTTTTGTGTGACCTGTTTATTGCCTACATTTCACTTCTGTACAAAGCTACACTCCAGAAAAATACTTTCAGAAAAGTCTTCCTAATAATTAAATTTATATTTCATGTTAAAAAATTTATATTTTCCAGAAATGCTTTTCTCGCTACAGCCTGTTTGCATTTTACAATCCAGAACTTCTGCCATGATCAGTTATTCACTGCCTGAACAGCAAATCTCATGAACTACTTTTAGTGTCTCTGTTAAGTCTCACTGTGGACGTTGCATGCTACTGATGAATCGATTTTCCCAGGCAGAACAACTGAACATTATTAACACAATACATTAAGCAAGTTCAGCATAAATCCTACTAGAAGATTGTGCAGATCTGATATGAGAGTGACACAGTAAGTTTCACAGAAAGTATGAGTCATATTGTTTATGCTAGCCATGGTCACAATTACACACTGTTCTGTTCTAGCAGGGTACCACAAATGTTGCCCATGGTTGATGCACTTGCTATCATTTAGCGGTCTTGACATGGTATGTAAGACAGTAGGCTCTGACTGGTGGGCTGTGGACATAGCAGGTGTAAAGCCCAAAGTGTACTGCACACTTGTAGAACAGAAATCTGATTGAGGTACCGTGTAACATTGGCTTGAACTGTGAACTACTGATGTCCACTGCTGGAGAGGGTATAGGTGGCATCCTATAAAGCAGTACAGTGGAAGTATATGGAAAGCTTGGTGGTAGCATGTGATCTGCAGAGGCAAGATAGTGCCAACAACAGCAGTGCCATATATGATGTTTGTAGCACCTCCTGGCACCCAGTGGTTACTGGGGCATGATCCCCACAGTTGTGTTGCTGGCATACAGGAAGGGCAGCAGCCTGTTTTACATTGTTTTGTGGTTGGTGGCTGGGCCACAGGCAACAGCCAAGATAACAGTGATCTTATCTCCTAATCTAATTCCCTCAGAATTGCCTGATTTAATTCATATATTATCACGAACCTATCCATTTTGTTCAGTTGGTCCTCCATGACCTGTGCCATCACTGACAGAATTACATTGTCATAAGGCAACCTGGAACTTTAATCCCTTTTTACTATAACCAACATATTCACCTTGAGAGAATAAACAATTGTATTGATAATTAAAATAATTCTCATTTATTCTTCAGTCTCAGTTGCACATGTGCAAATTAAATTGAAGAATAAATGAGAATTGTTTTAAACTTTAATCTCTTTTTGAAATGTCACTGTTGTTTCCTTCGCTGTTTTTTCAATGAGCAGATTGCATAATATGGGGGATAGCCTACAGTCCTGACTCACTCCTTCTCAGCTACTGTGCTCCTTTTATGCCCTTCAACTCTTAATACACTGAGCAGGTATGAAACAGTATCTCATTAAATAACACAGGAATGGATTCAGACTACATCTAAATGCCACATATGAAACAAGGATGAACACAGTGTGAAGAACGCCCAATAGATTTCAAAGAAACAAAAATAAATACATGTTCATGAGTTAACTTGAGACAGCATTTATGAATAAATCGGCTTCTCCAAGATAATTTGGAATAGTAAGTCAAGTGGTTAAATAATTTTGATTCAAGTTTCTCCCTTCTCTGAGGCTTTTTTCCACAAATTTTGTTTTTTAGTTTAAAGAAATATGCTACAGACAAAATACATAAACAAAAGAGGCTTAGTAATTCCATCACAGCTGGTGTACGTAACACTGCATGTGCATTACAAAAAATATGAAGCACCCAAAAGCCATGGTATGATGTCAATGTAAATTTTTACACATACTCACCATAGGTGAGCATGCAAATAATTAAGAGTTGCAGTTCTTTGTGATAAATAGAATGACCACCAGAGTACAATAGTGTTGTTGGTATTTAGTGTTGTTACCAGGCTTGGTACTGTAAGCAAGGAGCAGGAACAACATCAGATGTTGAGTGATCACTGAAACAGGCACGGAGGTACCATGTACTCTTATGAGATATCATTATCAGCACATCACAGAACTTGGAAGGAACCTCATTGTGGTTCTCCATTTGAGCAGCTGGTCAAATCATGCAGTTTTCAGGTATGTGGGGCATTTGGATGTGATAGTGACTCAACATTGGACAGTATGGAAACATGAGGCATACTTGCAGCCAAGGTTTCACTCAACCATGTCTGACGACTGTAACAGAAGATCAGTGTATTATGTTCCACATCGCAACTTCTTATCATCTGCTCCTACTGCCTGAGAACAAGTAATTGACTCTCTGAAACATTCTGTGTCATTTGGCACCACTTATCGAATACTAGCAATTTCTGGATTTGTAATTTTCATCCTGCACAAAGGCTGCTGTCAACATCACAACACAAATGGCTGTATTTGAAGTGCTGCCATAACGGGGAAGCATGGACAGCTGATTAATGGCTTCGTATTATGTTCAGTGATGAATCACAGTTTTGCAAGGTAGTACGAGCAATACACTAAATTACTGGCCTGTATCATTAATGTTGATATGTAGCAGGATTTTGGAAAATATATTGTGTTCAAATATTATGAATTACCTTGAAAGGAACAGTCTGTTGACACACAGCCAACACATGAGGAAAACATTACTCTTGTGATATACGTCTAGCTTTTTACTCACACAGCACTGAGTGCCATCAACAAAGGATTTCAAATTGATACCATATATATAGATCTCCAGGAGGCTTTCAACACCATACCTCATAAGGGGCTCGTAAACAAATTGCTTGCTTCAACTCAGGCTATAGAGACAGATCTCAGTCAAATGGTAGATGGAGAGGAGCCTCTGATAGCATATGCCTCTAGGCACTTGAACAGAGCAAAGAAAAACTACTCGATAACAGGAAAAGACATGCTTATGGAATCATATGTTTCAAGTTGTTATTTGTGTGGAAAAAGGTTTAAAGCAGTAACAGACCATACAGTCCCTAAGTAGTTGTCGTGGGTTAAGGGCCTGAGTTTAAGTGAATTTGAGTATGAAGATATACACAAGCCTGGTAACAGACATGCAAACATGGGTTTATTTAGAAATATTAGTGATTAGCATATAAGTAGAGAATGATGGTACCAGGAAGAAGTTTTGTTCATCTTATATGTAGAATTATACTTTTTATGTTCATTTGTGTGTAAGTTAGGTATTTTAGAGTTCAGTTTTCTTTTGTATTTGAATGTAGTGGCAGACCTCTTGAAGGGTGGAGGGGAGTGATGGGAATTCCCTGTTTCCAGGTTGCTGCAGGTCAAAGAAAAAGATGAGAGGAGTCCTTATCACGCAGTGTTGCACTTCTAAACCAAGAGTGGTATAGGGGCACTGTAGATACTACCACTGGAAATCAGAGTTCTTTTTACAAGACTAGAGGACATGATACTCAGAAGCTATCATTGGGTACCAAAGCTGATTCTGATGTTTGGCAAAATTCATCCACAGGAGGTACTGATAATTGTGGAAGATGGTGATAGGAATATGGTGATGGTGCTAACCAAACTCAAACATTATCAGAGGGGATGGGTTACTATTTGCTCAACCCAAGTGGTGCTCATGGGAGCATGCACATGCAAGCTGCAGTTGTACTTAGGTACAACACTAAGTTGGGATTGTTCATGTCATGTACTAGGGGCACAACCCTATTTTCAGCAAGTTGTTTTGTACCGGATGTTTTCTGTAAACAGTACCGAGGAGGTAGTAGCAAAATGCTATGAGCAAGGCAAGCTCATGGGAGCTAAAAGTTGGTTCTCACAGGAGTGGAATACTTATTAGTGGGATGGACTGTGACATAAAAGGCAGTCATTCCACTTATCACTCTCTGTTACAGGGGAAACAATGTTGAACATTGTGCAATGACAGTTATACTGGCCAGAGAAGCCACTAGCGACTTTTTCAGTAAAAAATCTGACCTACCTAAATGAAACTTTGGCTCATAACCCAATTATGTTGCTGAACCAACTAATAGGCACACAATAGTGGTGTGTTTCAGTAGAGCAAATGCCTTCACATGTTCAGCAATATCAGGAGGAGCACAGCACATGATAAAGCTCGCAAGCTATATATATAATAGATATAATTAAATGTGATCCAAAAGTCAAGAAACTTTGAGTGGGGTTGAAATGAGCACTGTTGCTTATGGTACGAGATGTCTGGAGGGCGTGATATGGGGATACTCATGTAAATAGTTGTTTAATGTTTTGGAAGTGTTATTGGTTAAGGGGTAGCTCAGACAAGAACAGAGGTTTTATGTAGTAGCATAAGGACCAATGGAGTGAACAGGTTGACAATTGTAGGGGGAATGTGCCCCACTTTCAGAGTTTTGTTACTTGATGTCAGGGGAAAAATAACCTATGTTGTAGCTTTGTCTACATCTACATCTACATTTATACTCTGCAAGCCATCCAACAGTGTGTGGTGGAGGGCAATTTACGTGCCACTGTCATTACCTCCCTTTTCTGTTCCAGTCGCGTATGGTTCGCGGGAAGAATGACTGTCTGAAAGCCTCCGTGCACACTCGACTCTCTCTAATTTTACATTCGTGATCTCCTCGGGAGGAATAAGTAGGGGGAAGCAATATCTTCGATACCTCATCCAGAAACGCACCCTCTTGAAACCTGGCGGGCAAGATACACCGCGATGCAGAGCGCCTCTCTTGCAGAGTCTGCCACTTGAGTTTGCTAAACATCTCCGTAATGCTATCATGGTTATCAAATAACCCTGTGACAAAACGCGCCGCTCTTCTTTGGATCTTCTCTATCTCCTCCATCAACCTGATCTGGTACGGATCCCACAATGATGAGCAATACTCAAGTATAGGTTGAACGAGTGTTTTGTAAGCCACCTCCTTTGTTTATGGACTACATTTTCTAAGGACTCTCCCAAAGAATCTCAACCTGGTACCCGCCTTACCAACAATTAATTTTATATGATCATTCCACTTCAAATCGTTCCGCACGCATACTCCCAGATATTTTACAGAAGTAACTGCTACCAGTGTTTGTTCCGCTATCATATAATCATACAATAAAGGATCCTTCTTTCTATGTATTCGCAATACATTACATTTGTCTATGTTAAGGGTCAGTCGCCACTCCCTGCACCAAGTGCCTATCCGCTGCAGATCTTCCTGTATTTCGCTACAATTTTCTAATGCTGCAACTTCTCTGTATACTACAGCACCATCCGCAAAAAGCCGCATGGAACTTCCGACACTATCTACTAGGTCATTTATATATATTGTGAAAAGCAATGGCCCCACAGCACTCCCCTGTGGCACGCCAGAGGTTACCTTAATGTCTGTAGACATCTCTCCATTGATAACAACATGCTGTGTTCTGTTTGCTAAAAACTCTTCAATACAGCCACACAGCTGGTCTGATATTCCGTAGGCTCATACTTTGTTTATCAGGCGACAGTGCGGAACTGTATTGAACGCCTTCCGGAAGTCAAGGAAAATAGCATCTACCTGGGAGCCTGTATCTAATATTTTTTGGGTCTCATGAACAAATAAAGCGAGTTGGATCTCACACAATCGCTGTTTCTGGAATCCATGTTGATTCCTACACAGTAGATTCTGGGTTTCCAAAAACGACATGATACACAAGCAAAAAACATGCTCTAATATTCTACAACAGATCGACGTCAGAGATATAGGTCTATAGTTTTGCGCATCTACTTGACGTCCCTTCTTGAAGACTGGGACTACCTGTGCTCTTTTCCAATTATTTGGAACCTTACATTCCTCTAGAGACTTGAGGTACATGGCTGTTAGAAGGGGGGCAAGTTCTTTCGCGTACTCTGTGTAGAACCGAACTGGTATCCCGTCAGGTCCAGTGGACTTTCCTCTGTTGAGTGATTTCAGTTGCTTTTCTATTCCTTGGACACTTATTTCAATGTCAGCCATTTTTTCGTTTGTGCAAGGATTTAGAGAAGGAACTGCAGTGCGGTCTTCCTCTGTGAAACAGCTTTGGAAAAAAGTGTTTAGTATTTCAGCTTTACGCGTGTCATCCTCTGTTTCAGTGCCATCATCATCCTGTTGTGTCTGGATATGCTGTTTTGAGCCACTTACTGATTTAACCTAAAACCAGAACTTCCTAGGATTTTCTGTCAAGTTGGTACATAGAATTTTACTTTCGAATTCACTGAACGCTTCACACATAGCCCTCCTTACGCTAACTTTGACATCGTTTAGCTTCTGTTTGTCTAAGAGGTTTTGGCTGCATTTAAACGTGGAGTGAAGATCTCTTTGCTTTCCCAGTAGTTTCCTAACTTTGTTGTTGAACCATGGTGGGTTTTTCCCGTCCCTCACTGTTTTACTCGGCACATGCTTGTCTAAAACGCATTTTACAATTGCCTTAAACTTTTTCCATAAACACTCAACATTGTCAGTGTCAGAACAGAAATTTTTGTTTTGATCTGTTAGGTAGTCTGAAATCTGCCTTCTATTACTCTTGCTAAACAGATAAACTTTCCTCCCTTTTTTTATATTCCTATTAACTTCCATATCCAGGGATGCTGCAACGGCCTTATGATCACTGATTCCCTGTTCTGCACTTACAGAGTCGAAAAGTTTGGGTCTGTTTGTTATCAGTAGGTCCAAGATGTTATCTCCACGAGTTGGTTCTCTGTTTGATTGCTCGAGGCAATTTTCGGATAGTGCACTCAGTATAATGTCACTCGATGCTCTGTCCCTACCACCCGTCCTAAACATCTGAGTGTCCCAGTATATATCTGGTAAATTGAAATCTCCACCTAAGACTATAGTATGGTGAGAAAATTTATGTGAAATGTATTCCAAATTTTCTCTCAGTTGTTCTGCCACTAATGCTGCTGAGTCGGGATGTCGGTAAAAGGAGCCAATTATTAACCTAGCTCGGTTGTCGAGTGTAACCTCCACCCATAATATTTCACAGGAACTATCCACTTCTACTTCACTACAGGATAAACTACTACTAACAGCGACAAACACGCCACCATCGGCTGCATGCACTCTATCCTTTCTAAACACCATCTGTGCCTTTGTAAAAATTTCGGCTGAATTTGTCGTGGGGAGATAAGTAACAACATAGTTAATTTTGGGTGTTGCTGAATTAAATCAGCTCCACTGCAGATGTGTGTGAGGCAGGTAGATAGGTACAGAGGTGCTGATATGTAATTTCACAAGCAAGCCTGTTTGTGCACTGCAAGGAAACTGGGTTGAGCCATGAAATCATGGTGACATCACAAAAAGGCTATGCAATTGCAGGCCAATCTGCTGTATATTTCCACCCAGTTGGGACACAGAGGTGTTGATCTGCATGTACCTGGAAGCACTGGAATAGGGCAACAAGGGTGTTACTAATCGCTATAAATACCTTCTGTTTCTAGCCCAGTTTTGTGCACTCTTGCAGCACTCTCCATGACATCACGTCCATGTGGGTCTCCAACAAGCTATAGGCCAGCCAGTAGGCAATACTGGTCTAGTCAGCCAGTTCCACCAGACCAGCATATGATTCTAAGTCTACTCTGCACACTTAGAAGACACAATGAGGTGCTGTCCCACGAGTCACTACAGCAACACTGCCTTGAGGGCAGTAATTTGCAGTCAGGGCAGTACTTCTACCACCCCTCCACATCAGGGCTAGCTTCTAACCCAGTAGCTGGGGCCCCTATGGGATTTCAGTGGATGTATATGTCACTGGCATTGCTCACTCAGGTTTGCATAGCACTAACTTAGGCACACAATGGTGAGTTAGGTGAACAATCTCAGCAAAACAGGATGACACCTGTCAAGTATGGCATCAGACATGATGGGCCGTCTGTGTTACTTCAAATGATCATGCAATGGTTAGGACTTCATTCAAGGTAAGATCTGGTTACCCATGGGCATCAATTTGGATTTGATGGTTGCATGCACCTTGGACCAATCTGTCTTGTATTTGCTGTCTACATAAGAATTAGCACGATCCTCTGTTGTGCAAGTGAATTTACAGCTTCAGCTAACAGTTTAGAATTTGGAAACCCATTATAAGTTTGAAATTATAATGGAATCTAGACCTTTAGCTGCTTACAGGCATTTATAAATATTTATCAACGCCTGTAAGCATCTAAAGGTGTAGATTTCATTATAATTTCATTCCTCTAGAGCTGCAAATTCACCAGTGATATCTGTACGGATACCAGCTTCATACATTATAAGTTTATCTGTCGTTGTTGTTTAGCACACAGAAAGAAACGTAGCAGCCATAGTAGTGTGTTTGTTTAAACATGGACTGGTGCAGGTGAAATCAGAAGATCACTGACGGATGATCCTCTATATCATGTGAAACTCTTCTTGCCAATACCATATAGGGAAGTAGTCTGAACGACAAGCAGTGTCAGAAATAAGTCCTGCCACAAGATGATAGCACAGGGATTCTGCACATGAACTATGTTCCTTGGAGTAGCTGATTAGTGATAGGATAAAGGCCAGTATGAGCTGTGTGAGGAGGGTGTAGTCCAATCAGAGCAAGACAAAGCTACTTCATAAGCAGTATCTATTACTGCTGCATTTGCTACTGCTAATTAACTACTGTTTTAATTGTTTCTGCTGTGTTCCTAGCATTTTTTCTGTAGTTGCAGCTGTTCTGCTGGTGCTCAGTTAGTTTAAGAAATGCTGCCTCCTTCTTTTAGCACTGGCCAGATACAGATACTCCTTTTTACATGTAATGTTTATGATCACTGATTTTGTAGCTGTGTTGCACACATAGGACTACCATGTCATGGGTATTTGCTGCTACCAACAGCAATAAATAAATGCTTTTATAGTTACAGTATTTAGTAGCTGTAAAAAAATAATACAATTTAAATCACCGTATCCTTGTATCCAGGAAAAATTAAAGTCCATAAGTAAGTGAATTAAATAAATGGAACTGAACTACGAAGTTTCAGAAGTTCAACAAGTGTCACTTGATAAAAATGTGAGTCTTCATGTGAAATAGGCCACAGTGCACAGATATGCAGAGGAAATATTAGACCTACAGTCAAGTACCATAGAGGAAGTCAAGGCAGAGTGTGGCTTAGCAGAGTGATGTCATATTGAGCTTATGTCAGTAGTGACAAGAACATGGTGGTTTTGCTTTGCTGGTAATGATTTGCTTGTGGTGGCTACCCAAAGTGAACTGAGTTCTGACTGTCCTTTGGTAAATTCTACTGCAATACTTATAGTTTTCCAAGCAGAAAACTTGGTGGCCAGCAGTCACACAGTACCTCCGTGTCCTTCTCAGTGATCACTCAACATTTGATGTTGTTCCTGCTGCTTGTTTACTGTACCAAACCTGATAACAACACTAAATATCAACAACCCTAATGTACTCTGGTGGTCATTCTATTTATCACAAAGAACTGCAACTCTTAATTATTTGCATGCTCACCTATGGTGAGTATGTGTATAGATTTACACTGACATCCTACCATGGCTTTGGGTGCTTCACTTTTTTTGTAATGCAGATGCAGTGTTACCACTAGCTGTGATTGAATTACTAAGCCTCTTTTGTTTATGTGTGTTGTCTGCAGCATATTTCTTTAAACTAAAAAGCAAAATTTGTGAAAAAATCCCCAGGGAAGGAGAAACATGAATAAATTTATTTAACCACTTGACTTACTATTCCAAATTATCTTGTGGAAGCTGATTTTTTTTATAAATCCTGTCTCAAGTTAACTCATGCACATGTATTTCTTTTTGTTTCTTTGAAATCTAGTGGGCATTCTTCACTATGTGTTCATACTAGTTTCATATGTGGCATTTAGTTGTAGTCTGAATCCATTCCTGTGTAATTTAATGAGATATTGTTTCATATCTCCCCAGTAAACCTGTGTTGTCTGTACTATTACTTTCTTTGATGAAGTGTTAGCAAATGTGCTGTTCTTTGCAATAAATGCTTGATTTAATTATAGTTATATTTCTGCTGTGCACAGGTAAGACCCGAATAGTGAAGTTAAGGTGTGACTTTCATGTATACTATGCTGTCAGGAGGATCCAAGACCAGCAGGACGTTCTTCTACATCTACATCTACATCCTTACTCTGCAAGCCACCTGACAGTGTGTGGCGGAGGGTACTTTGAGTACCTCTATCGGTTCTCCCTTCTATTCCAGTCTCGTATTGTTCGCGGAAAGAAAGATTGTTGGTATGCCTCCATGTGGGCTCTAATCTCCCTGATTTTATCCTCATGGTCTCTTCATGAGATATACGTAGGAGGGAGCAATATACTGCTTGACTCCTCGGAGAAGGTATGTTCTCGAAACTTCAACAAAAGCTCGTACCAAGCTACTGAGTGTCTCTCTTGCAGAGTCTTCCACTGGGGTCTATCTATCATCTCCGTAACACTTTCATGATAACTAAATGATCCTGTAATGAAGTGCACTGCTCTCCATTGGATCTTCTCTATCGCTTCTATCAACCCTACCTGGTACAGAGCTCACACCGGTGAGCAGTATTCAAGCAGTGGGCAAACAAGTGTACTTTAACATACTTCCTTTGTTTTCAGACTGCATTTCCTTAGGATTCTTCCAATGAATCTCAGTCTGGCATCTGCTTTACCGACAATTGATTTTGTATGGACATTCTATTTTAGATCACTCCTAATGCCTACTTCCAGATAATTTTTGAAATTAACTGCTTCCAGTTGATGACCTGCTGTATTGTAGCTAAATGATAAAGGATCTTTCTTTCTATGTATTTGCAACACATTACACTTGTCTATGTCAAGATTCATTTGCTATTCCCTGCACCATGCATCAATTCATTGCAGATCTTCCTGCATTTCAGTACAATTTTCCATTGTTACAACCTCTCGATATACTACAGTATCATCTGCAAAAAGCCTCAGTGAACTTCCGATGTTACCCACAAGGTCATTTATATACACTCCTGGAAATTGAAATAAGAACACCGTGAATTCATTGTCCCAGGAAGGGGAAACTTTATTGACACATTCCTGGAGTCAGATACATCACATGATCACACGGACAGAACCACAGGCACATAGACACAGGCAACAGAGCATGCACAATGTCGGCACTAGTACAGTGTATATCCACCTTTCGCAGCAATGCAGGCTGCTATTCTCCCATGGAGACGATCGTAGAGAAGCTGGATGTAGTCCTGTGGAACGGCTTGCCATGCCATTTCCACCTGGCGCCTCAGTTGGACCAGCATTCGTGCTGGATGTGCAGACCGCGTGAGATGACGCTTCATCCAGTCCCAAACATGCTCAATGGGGGACAGATCCGGAGATCTTGCTGGCCAGGGTAGTTGACTTACACCTTCTAGAGCACGTTCGGTGGCACGGGATACATGCGGACGTGCATTGTCCTGTTGGAACAGCAAGTTCCCTTGCCGGTCTAGGAATGGTAGAACGATGGGTTCGATGACGGTTTCGATGTACCGTGCACTATTCAGTGTCCCCTCGACGATCACCAGTGGTGTACGGCCAGTGTAGGAGATCGCTCCCCACACCATGATGCCGGGTGTTGGCCCTGTGTGCCTCGGTCGTATGCAGTCCTGATTGTGGCGCTCACCTGCACAGCGCCAAACACGCATACGACCATCATTGGCACCAAGGCAGAAGCGACTCTCATCGCTGAAGACGACACATCTCCATTCGTCCCTCCATTCACGCTTGTCGCGACACCACTGGAGGCGGGCTGCACGATGTTGGGGCGTGAGCGGAAGACGGCCTAACGGTGTGCGGGACCGTAGCCCAGCTTCATGGAGACGGTTGCGAATGGTTCTCGCCGATACCCCAGGAGCAACAGTGTCCCTAATTTGCTGGGAAGTGGCGGTGCGGTCCCCTACAGCACTGCGTAGGATCCTACGGTCTTGGCGTGCATCCGTGCGTCGCTGCGGTCCGGTCCCAGGTCGACGGGCACGTGCACCTTCCGCCGACCACTGGCGACAACATCGATGTACTGTGGAGACCTCACGCCCCACGTGTTGAGCAATTCGGCGGTACGTCCACCCGGCCTCCCGCATGCCCACTATACGCCCTCGCTCAAAGTCCGTCAACTGCACATACGGTTCACGCCCACGCTGTCGCGGCATGCTACCAGTGTTAAAGACTGCGATGGAGCTCCGTATGCCACGGCAAACTGGCTGACACTGACGGCGGCGGTGCACAAATGCTGCGTAGCTAGCGCCATTCGACGGCCAACACCGCGGTTCCTGGTGTGTCCGCTGTGCCGTGCGTGTGATCATTGCTTGTACAGCCCTCTCGCAGTGTCCGGAGCAAGTATGGTGGGTCTGACACACCGGTGTCAATGTGTTCTTTTTTCCATTTCCAGGAGTGTATATTGTGAATAGCAACATCCCTACAACACTCCCCTGCGGCACACCTGAAATCACTCTTACTTTAGAAGATTTCTCTCCATTGGAATGACATGCTGCATTCTGTTATCTAGGAACTCTGCAATCCTATCACACAATTGGTCTGATAGTCCATATGCTCCTACTTTGTTCATTAAACGACTGGGGAACTGTATCAAACACCTTGCAGAAGTCAAGAAACACGGCATCTACCTGGCAACCATTGTCTATGGCCCTCTGAGTCACGTGGACGAATAGTGCGAGCTGGGTATCACTCGATCATCTTTTTTGAAACCCATGCTGATTCCTACAGAGTAGATTTCTAGTCCCCAGAAAAGTCATTATACTTTAACATAATATGTGTTCCAAAATTCTACAACTGCTCGACGTTAGACATATAGGTCTATAGTTCTGAAACATCTGTTCGATGTCCTTTCTTGAAAACGGGCATGAACTGTGCCCTTTTCCAATCTTTTGGAATGCTACGCTCTTCTAGAGACCTATGGTACACCACTGCAAGAAGTGGGGCAAGTTCCTTCACATACTCTGTGTAAAATCAAACTGATATCCATCAGATCCAGTGGCCTTTCCTCTTTTGAGCAATTTTAATTATTTTTCTATCCCTCTGTCATCTATTTTGATATCTACCATTTTGTCATCTGTGCAACAATCTAGAGAAGGAACCACAGTGCAGTCTTCCTCTGTGAAACAGCTTTGGAAAAAGACATTTAGTATTTTGGCCTTTAGTCTGTCCTCTGTTTCAGTACCATTTTGGTCACAGAGTGTCTGGGCATTTTGTTTTGATCCACCTACTGCTGTAACATAAGACCAAAATTTCTTAGGATTTTCTGCCAAGTCAGTACATAGAACTTTACTTTCGAATTCATTGAATGCCTCTCGCATAGCCCTCCTCACACTACATTTCACTTCATGTAATTTTTGTTTGTCTGCAAGGCTTTAGCTATGTTTATGTTTGCTGTGAAGTTCCCTTTGTTTCCATAGCAGTTTTCTAACTCGGTTGTTGAACCACGGTGGCTCTTTTCCATCTCTTATGATCTTGCTTGGCACATACTCATCTAATGCATATTGAACGATGGTTTTGAACTTTGTCCACTGATCCTCAACACTATCTGTACTTGAGACAAAAATTTTGTGTTGAGCCATCAAGTACTCTGAAATCTGCTTTTTGCCACTTTTACTAAACAGAAAAATCTTCCTACCTTTTTTAATATTTCTATTTACGGCTGAAATCATCGATGCAATAATCGCTTTATGATCACTGATTCCCTGTTCTGCATTTACTGTTTCAAATAGTTTGGGTCTGTTTGTTACCATAAAGTCTAATATGTTATCGCCACGAGTTGGTTCTCTGTTTAACTGCTCAAGGTAGTTTTCAGATAATGCACTTAAAAAAGTTTCACTGGATTCTTTGTCTCTGCCACCTGTTATAAACGTTTGAGTCTCCCAGTCTATATCTGGTAAATTAAAATCTCCACCCATAACTATAACATGGTCAGGAAATCTACTCAAAATATTTTCCAAATTTTCCTTCAGGTGCTCTGCCACAACAGCTGCTGCGCCAGGGGGCCTATAGAGCCATCCAATTACCATGTTTCAGCCTGCTTTAACCATGACCTTCACCCAAATTATTTCACATTTTGGATCTCCGTCAATTTCCTTCGATGCTATTGCACTTTTTATCACTATAAACACGCCTCCCCCTTCACTGTCCAGCCTGTCTCTGCGGTATACATTCAAATCTGAGTTTAGAATTTCATTACTGTTTACATTTGGTTTCAGCCAACTTTCCGTCCCTAGTACTATGTGGGCATTGTGACCATTTATTAATGAGAGCAGTTCTGGGACATCGTGGACATCATGGAATAATCTACAATGAAAACAAACCAAACATAATCTTTCCAAGTTCTGGGCATCCCTCATTCACTCAGGACCTCCTCAGGGGAAATCAGCAGGGTATTTCCCAGAAACCATTCCACCAAAACAGAAGAAATCAATTCTGAAGATACATTGCAATGTCTGCTTTATGCGAGATGATCTGATTGGAAACATGTAGGAAAAGAAACACAGTATTACTGTAGAGACTGTACTGTTCCTCTGCGTGTAACACCTCATTTCAGGAAGTATCTGTCAGTAAAAGACCTGTAAACAATACATACACAAAAATAATTATAAATGAAACAAATGGAAATATTTATGCATTGTAGTTTTTCTCACAGCCTGAAATTTCTTGGGTTAGTATTATATCTATAGCTTTTAGTGAAGTATATTGAAAAATTACAACAAATAAACAAAAAGTTGAGCAGAAATTCAAGTATATTTAAGAAAATTAATTAAAAAAATAAATATTTCTGAACAGCAGTCTTGTTGTCAGTGGTCAGTTACTGAATTAACAAAAAAATAGGTTACAATAGGTAGGTACATTTCCCTGATATTTGTATTGAAAGGAAATTAGTGCATGAAAGTGAAGGATGATGTAATAGCCATTTGCCTTTGTCATTAGAATGCAAAATAAAGTGAAATCTCACAAATATTTAATGGAAAATCATTTAGATCACCTATATGGTCCACATCCTTCATTGTTTTGTCCCTTTTGTTATCTATCACTTACATCTGTCATCTAAACACTTTCTCTTCTTCATTGTTTTATATATACATAAATAAATATTTTCGTCACCAACTGTGCTAGTTTCATTATCCTCCTATTATCTTGTTCCATTTATAGTCCACTTCTCCTTTTTTTATTTATTGATTTATTTATTTAACATTCCATAGTTTTAACGTTCGTTATTCGCTGTTTTCCAGCCAACAATCACTGCCAACAATCTCTTCCACACCTACCAGTATCATCCATTTCTGTCGATTTCGTGGTGCTGGCAATATTTTTGTGCCATTGGCTATCTTTTTCTGCCACAGGAAAATTTTTTTGGGACATTTCTGCACCACCCGCAAACTTTTTTGCGGCGCGCGCAATCTTTTTTGCAGCACGCACTATCTTTTTTGCGGCACGCGCGATCTCTGTTTTTGAGCAACATGTGTTATTTTCCCTGATCTGGACATACTTGCTTGGTCTGGTCAACTTTTTCCGTATTTTTCTTATTTAGTGGTCTTCCTTTGGTATTGAACATTACCAACACATTTTCTTTCTTTCTCATCATTCCCTCCGTGTTTTATTCCTTCTTATTATTACTATTTTAACTTTAGTTATTTAATTTCCCTACCCACCAGTTACCCACTATGTACCCTAATCCTATACCACATTATTTACATTCATTCCGGAAACATGCATTCACCATAGTCAAACTGCAATCCCTCATACTTCCCCTCCGGTCCTGCTTAACCTTTGGAATTACCCCTAAAGGACTTACCTTAAAAGTTCCCATCTCTGGGTGCAGTTCCTCCTTCCACCAGTCTCTCCTGGACTTCCAGAACCTTCAATCCTTAGCCCTTACCCAACTTGTCCTGAATCTCTACACTACTTCATGTAACTACCACTCCCAACAGCTTCTATCTCTCTTCAAAGTCCTCCACCTCTCAAACCCTTGCTTGGAGAACTCACTCAGGAACATCATCCTAGAAGCCAGCTGCAAACTTGAGTTCCATGCCACACACCACCTGAAAAAACTATCCACAGTGCTAGTGCAACACCTAAGAAGTGGGGTCCCTCTCCCTATCCCTCACAAACACCAACCACAACAGAACCTTCAACAAACCCCCCTCATAGCCAACAAACCTAGCCTAGCCACCCTATTCAATCTCCCCATTGCAGCACATACCCCACACAGACCAAATCTCAACTATAACCACAGTCAAATGCCACATATCACCAGTCCCAATTCAGTTCTAAACCTCTCATCCAGATCCCTCTCTCCTCCAGAGACATCTGTTCTATCAAAAGGCTTAACCTTTAGCCCCACGCCTAAATTCAACCACACTGCCCTGGTTAAAGATCTGCTCTCATTCACCCAGAACCTCAACTGGAAATATCACTTCACTACCCAAACACAGCCCCCAAATACTAGATCCAGTGTTGAATCCTGTCTATAACAGTTCCGATCGCCTTCTCAAAGGGATCCTCCTCCCCTCCCCCAAAACCATCCCTTGCAGACATTTCAGGAATTCCTCACATCCAGTGTTGCCTCCCAGTCCTTCTTGAAGAACATACTGACAACCCCCAACATCACCCCAGCTGAATCCCGTGCCATTAAGGAGCTGAAAACAGACCACTCTATTGTCATCCTCCCGGCAGATAAAGGCTCCACAACTGTGGTACTTGACCGTGTGGAGTATGTGGCAGAAGGACTGTGTCAACTCTCTGACACCTCAACCTACAAAGATGTTACCCAGGATCCCATTCCCTCCATCCAGACTGAGCTGCAGAAAATCCTAAAAATCCAATGTCCCTCACAACGGCATCCATAGACTTACTCACTCCACCTGAGCCACGTACCCCTACCTTCTACCAATTACCCAAAATCCACAAAGAGAACCATCCTGGCCGTCCCATTGTAGCAGGCTTCAAAGCCCCAACAGAACGTACCTCAGCTCTGGTAGACCAACACCTCCAACCTATCACCCGCACACTCCCATCCTACATCAAAGACACAAACCACTTCCTAGAATGCCTCAAATCCATTCCCACTCCTCTCCCACCTGAAACCTTTCTTGTCACCATAGATGCTACATCCCTTTACACAAACATCCCACATACCCATGGTCTCTCTGCCCTTGAGCACTACCTCTCTCAACGCCCACCCGAAGATCTTCCAAAAACCTCGTTCCTTATCACACTTACCAACTTCATCCTCACACATAATTACTTCACTTTTGTAGGCCAGACCTACAAACAAATCAATGGAATGGCCATGGGAACCAGGATGGCTCCGTCCTATGCCAACCTCTTCATGGGCCACATGGAGGAGGCTTTCCTGAAGACCCAACAGCTGCTTCCCCTGGTGTGGTATAGGTTTATAGATGACATCTTTGTGGTCTGGACTCATGGTGAAGAAACACTCCTTAATTTCCTCCATAACCTCAACTCCTTTTCAAATCTGAATTTCACCTGGTCCTTCTCCAAAACCCAAGCCACCTTCCTGGATGTTGACCTTCATCTTGTTGAAGCTCACATCCACACCTCTGTCCATATCAAACCCACAAACAAACAACAGTACCTTCACTTTGATAGCTGCCATCCATTCCACATCAAACGCTCCCTTCCCTACAGCCCAAGTATTTGTGGCAAAGGTATCTGCTCCAGTTACGAATCCCTCAACAATTACACCAATAACCTGACCAGTGCTTTTCTCTCCCACAACTATCCTGCAGAACTTGTCCACAAACAGATCTCCCAAGCAATACATTCCTCCCCATCCAACAAAAATGTTCCTACCCCCAGACCACACAGAAGCATCCCCCTTGTCATCCAATATTATCCTGGCCTCGAATACATCAACAAATTACTCCGCCAGGGATATGACTTTCTCAAGTCAGCCCCTGAAATGAGATCATCCCTTGACAAAATTCTCCCCACACCACCCAGAGTTGCCTTTCATTGCCCCCCTAACCTCCGTAACATCCTTATTAAACCCTACAATATTCCCAGACTACCTTCTCTACCCAGCGGTTCCTACCCCTGTAACCGACCCCGCTGCAAAACCTGCTCCATGCATCCCCCCACAACCACCTACTCCAGCCCCACTACTGGTAAAACATACACAATTCAAGGCAGGGCCATGTGTGAAACTACACATGTCATTTATCAGCTGACATGCCTGCACTGCACAGCCTTTTACATCGGAATGACGACAACTAAACTGGCTGAGCGCATGAACGGACACAGACGAACTGTCCGCCTAGGAGATGTCCAATACCCAGTAGCGGAGCATGCCCTCCAGCATGATTATAGGGACCTAGGGACCTGCTACACCGTATGTGCCATTTGGCTTCTCCCACCCAACACCAGTCCCTCTGAACTACGGAGATGGGAACTTGCACTCCAACACATCCTTTCATCCCGCCGTCCCCCTGGACCGAACCTACGTTAAACAACCTCACTCCCATTTACTCTTCAGTCTTCTCCTCTTTCCCTTTTCTCTTTAGCCATTCACACATCTTTTCATCCTACATAGTTGTGTTTATCTTTATACTATACACCTCTCTACTTCTGTATGCATCCTCTTTGGTTTGAAGCTGGCACAGTACTTACAGTAGAATATCTTTGGCTTCCCTCTGACAACCATGCCTCCATCCTTGCTACCCTCCCTGTTTTCCTTCCCCTGTTGTTTCATAACCTGGGTTGTGAGTAACTGAGTTCACTTCCCCTTTTTTCCCTTTCTTTCCCCTCTCTCCTCCCTGATGAAGGAACATTTGTTCTGAAAGCTAGGAACATAAATTTTTGGTTCTGTTTTTTGTGTATCTATCGGCTGTACTGAGCTGAGGTAAGTACTGGCCAGCCCCTCTATCTCTTTGTTAGTATTTATCTCGCAAATATTGTATCACATTAAACATATTTTCAGCTTCAATATTATTAACTGAATGATACTAAAAATTTAGCAACACCAATGTCTAAAACATGATATTATCTGCAATAAGTAATCAATTTTGTTATGACAATTTTTCATAAAAGGAAACTATATGCTGAACTGGATCTTGCAAGCAGTGCTCCACTAAATATGTCACTCAAGCATGCTTCATGGAATGCCTCAAATTTTCAACTTGCAACAGTATTCTCTTCATTCATTACAGGCTGTACAGTAGTTGTCCCATCCAGTGATACTAGTATTACAAAATTGTGGAAGGCTTCTATGGAAATTTGAATGAGTGAAGAGTAAGCAGAGGTAAGATACAACTTCTTTAATAAAAAATTATTTCATTAATTAAAGGAATGACAAAATGTTTCTGTTCAAGAACTAGAAAAGTCTTGTTGATTAATGTCTAATCATCCATTGTTTACTAATTACGTGTATTTCTATAGTTTGAAACCATACTTGAGAAGACCTCAGGGTTCCAACCAGAATTCAAATGAAAATGCTTTAGTCCTAAGATAGTAATGTTTAATACATGCTTTCAGGTAGACGTTGATCAACACACATTAAGGAGCAACCATTTTGTCAGTAGTCAAGAAGTCCATACTTCTTAATCTGAATTACATGAAATGTGAAATGCAATGAACTGTGGTAGCAGGTTATTGAGTCAGTTGGGTTTTGTTCTCTATCAGTGCAGATGTCAATTTGTATTGACTCATTAATAAAGCTCCATGGAAAGATGGAGTGGACTGAGATACAAGAAGATGAACTGAATTACTACACTGAGAATAATTAACGGAACATTAAAAGAACTCAGAATGATAAGACATCGTAGAGGTTTAGGTTCTGTTTAAAAGATCTCACAAATCTATTATTGGGTCCTGGAAAAAGTTGAATAAGCCTATATTTAAAAATTCATGTAAGCAATATAACAAAATATTTCACTGGGTCCAATTTGTGATTTAACAACATGGTTTTAATTGCACATGTGTAATTGAAATGATGCGTTCTCTGCAAAAACAAAAGTATTCACTTCAGAATTTTTTAAATACTACTTGTGGAAGTGTCATCCTTAATGCCAATGATGAAAGGTTTCGCCCATAAAATAATATATTTGACAGCGAACCCCTAGACATATACCTACAAATGGAAAGCCTATGATTGTATGAATGAAGATTTCCTACATCTGAAGCTACCCAGAAGGTAGGAATCTGTGTAAACTAGCTTTAAAAGTAATGAATGACCTTAATGATTACACTGTTTTAGAAAACACTAAAATTCTTGGTGCTCTGAAGTGGTCTGGACAACGGTCTAGGTAGAGGGTAAGAATGAACAACTTGCTGAAATGTCTTACTTAATTAAATGACTGAAGCTGATATCAGGAACGATACTTCAAGTTGAAAACTTTTGTTATAATTACAAATAGTTCCTTGAAATCAAGAGTTGCAATTTATTTCCACATCCATGATGAAAATGCATTGTCTCTTTCCAAAAAAAAAAAAAATAAAAAATAGCATAATTGTTCTTACCTGTTCTACAGTATAGGGTGGTAACAGAATTTTATGTTGCTGAAAAATTTGATCTATATATGCATGCCATCTGTAAAATAGTGGATCTCTCATAGCAGTAGCAGGATCCCCAATAACTCCAAATGTTTCCTGTTGAGAGGATAGTCATAATCAAACAATGACTAAATTATGCAATTAAAATAGTTTAAGAGAAACAAATGTAAAAGAGGTAATATTGATTAGATTGTTGTCCTGTTGTTCCTGAATATGATACTCACCTTAAAACCATGTAGGATACATTCTAAGATTGGTAATTCTCATCAAACTGTCTTACTGACAACCTAAAGATGTGACCAAAAATTCATGAGATCTTTCAATGCAATTCTGCTACATTAGTCTTTGAAGGTTTCAAACTCTGCCCTTTTTAGAGCAAAATGCATTTTTAGCATCTTTCTATCTGTAGTCCTACATTTTGTGACACACCTGATTCTATACAGAGAATGTATACCATGGAGGATTCCTCCCGTCATGATACCTTCTATTAGATACTTATATAACTGAAGTCCCCCCCCCCCCCCCCCCCCTCCATGAACCATGGACCTTGCCGTTGGTGGGGAGGCTTGCGTGCCTCAGTGATAAAGATAGCCATACCGTAGGTGTAACCATAACGGAGGGGTATCTGTTGAGGGGCCATACAAACGCGTGGTTCCTGAAGAGGGGCAGCAGCCTTTTCAGTAGTTGCAGGGGCAACAGTCTGGATGATTGACTGATCTGGCCTTGTAACACTAACCAAAACAGCCTCACTGTGCTGGTACTGCGAACGGTTGAAAGCAAGGGGAAACTACAGCCATTATTTTTCTCGAGGGCATGCAGCTTTACTGTATGGTTAATGATGATGGCGTCCTCTTGGGTAAAATATTCTGGAGGTAAAATAGTCCCCCATTCAGATCACCGGGCGGGGACTACTCAAGAGGACGGCGTTATCAGAAGAAAGAAAACTGGCATTCTACGGATCGGAGCGTGGAATGTCAGATCCCTTAATCGGGCAGGTAGGTCAGAAAATTTAAAAAGGGAAATGGATAGGTTAAAGTTAGATATAGTGGGAATTAGTGAAGTTTGGTGGCAGGAGGAACAAGACTTTTGGTCAGGTGAATACAGGGTTATAAATACAAAATCAAATAGGGGTAATGCAGGAGTAGGTTTAATAATGAATAAAAATATAGGAATGTGGATAAGCTACTACCAACAGCATAGTGAACACATTATTGTGGCCAAGATAGACACGAAGCCCACGCCTACTACAGTAGTACAAGTTTATATGCCAACTAGCTCTGCAGATGATGAAGAAATTGAAGAAATGTATGATGAAATAAAAGAAATTATTCAGATAGTGAAGGGAGCTGAAAATTTAATAGTCATGGGTGACTGGAATTCAGTAGTAGGAAAAGGGAGAGAAGGAAACGTAGTAGGTGAATATGGATTGGGGCTAAGAAATGAAAGAGGAAGCTGCCTGGTAGAATTTTGCGCAGAGCACAACTTAATCATAGCTAACACTTGGTTCAAGAATCATAAAAGAAGGTTGTATACATGGAAGAAGCCTGGAGATACTGACAGATTTCAGATAGATTATATAATGGTAAGACAGAGATTTAGGAACCAGGTTATAAATTGTAAGACATTTCTAGGGGCAGATGTGGACTTTGACCACAATCTATTGGTTATGAACTGTAGATTAAAACTGAAGAAACTGCAAAAAGGTGGGAATTTAGGGAGATGGGAACTGGATAAACTGACTAAACCAGAGGTTGTACAGAGTTTCAGGGAGAGCATAAGGGAACAAATGGCAGGAAAGGGGGAAGGAAATACAGTAGAAGAAGAATGGGTAGCTTTGAGGGATGAAGTAGTGAAGGCAGCAGAGTATCAAGTTGGTAAAAAGACGAGGGCTAGTAGAAATCCTTGGGTAACAGAAGAAATATTGAATTTCATTGATGAAAGGAGAAAATATAAAAATGCAGTAAATGAAGCAGGCAAAAAGGAATACAAACGTCTCAAAAATGAGAGCGACAGGAAGTGCAAAATGGCTAAGCAGGGATGGCTAGAGGATAAATGTAACGATGTAGAGGCTTATCTCACTAGGGGTAAGATAGATACTGCCTACAGGAAAATTAAAGAGACCTTTGGAGAAAAGAGAACCACTTGTATGAATATTAAGAGCTCAGATGGAAACCCAGTTCTAAGCAAAGAAGGGAAAGCAGAAATGTTGTGACTTCTGAAATTTTCCCGGCGTATTTCTTCTTCTAATAATTTCCGGGTATGCAGCCGGATCCCGTCGACATTCTGCCATGATATTTCGGCCCAGAGACGTCCGGCCATCATCAGGTGAGTACACAACTACTGAAGAGCCCAGGTGCAGTCGCGGTATTTATGCCGAATCTTGCGCATGTGAAATGTACTGGCATCCTACAGCGCATGCGTCAGGTGTTGACATGCGCAGCATAGCCGAGTTGTACATGCTGCCCTCGGTGGTGGAAATAAAGGTTCATCGAGTCATTGAGTATCGAATGACACTGTCGATTCCGCTGTGATTGTATAATTTTAATAACAGGATTCCAATTTTTATCCAGCTGAAAGCTGTTGTCACGATTTATAAGATTATTGGCAAGACGTATTTCCACTGATTCCTTGATTACGGAATCCCAAAATCCGGAAACCGGGGATAAAAGTTTTGTTACATTGTATTCCATTGAATGTCCCAAAGAAATACAGTGCTCTGCTACTGCCGATTTTGACGGTTGCTGCAGACGGGTGTATCTTTCATGTTCTATACATTGTTCATGGACAGTTCTTGTCGTCTGGCCAATATATGCAGCACCACATTCCCAGGGAATTTTGTAGACGCCTGCCTTCTTCAGTTGTAAATCGTCTTTAACGGATCCAACCAGGGCCCGGTTCTTAGCTGGTGGACGAAAGATAACCTTGATTTTATTTTTCTTCAGTAATCGGCCTATTTTCGATGACACATTCCCGGCGTATGGAAGGAACGCAGTTGATTTAAAGTCATCATCTGCGTCCTCAGTGCGTTGCTTCTTGTTATGATAGTTGCGCATGGCCTTCCGTATTTGGCGAGAAGTGTAGCCATTCTCTTTGAAAACCTTCTCCAAGTGTTCTAATTCTGCGTGGAGATTTTCATCATCCGATATTATATGCGCTCGATGTATTAAGGTACTGAGAACACCGGCTGTTTGTGCTGGGTGATGGCAGCTTGACACCTGGAGATACAGATCTGTGTGAGTCGCTTTCCTGTACACAGAATGTCCTAATGACCCATCATTTTTACGGCGTACTAGCACGTCTAGAAATGGTAAAGTGCCCTCTTTTTCAATCTCCATCGTAAATTTGATGTTCTCATGTAATGAGTTTAAGTGATGAAGGAATTTCTCCAGTTCCTGTCTGCCATGAGGCCATACAGCAAAAGTATCATCTACGTACCGCCAGAAGACCGTAGGCTTTAAAACAGCAGACTCAAGTGCTTTCTCCTCAAAGTCCTCCATAAAGAGATTAGCTACCACAGGCGACAAAGGGCTCCCCATGGCGACGCCGTCTGTTTGTTCAAAGAATTCGTCATTGAATAAAAAGTACGTTGAGGAGAGTATATGTTCAAACAAGGCCGTCATTTCTGCACTGAATAAGTTACCAATAAGATGTAATGATTCCATTAAAGGCACTTTGGTAAAAAGTGAGACCACATCAAAGCTGACTAATAAATCCGAGCTGCTAAGCTTAACATCCTTCAAGCGACTGACAAAATCCTCGGAATTACGTATATGGTGGCAACACTTACCCACATACGGCTTTAGTAACGAGGCCAGATATGTTGCTGTAGAATAGGTCGCAGCACCAATATTACTCACTATTAATCGTAGTGGGGCACCATCCTTGTGTATCTTCGGAAGACCGTAGAGTCTTGGTGGTACTGCATTGTGTGGTCTCAATCTCTTGATAACTTCTTCAGGTAGAGAACAGTCGTTCAAAAGGGTAGTAGTTTTCCTTGATATTCGGCTTGTTGGGTCCTTTTCAATTCTACGGTACATAGAATCATTTAGCTGACAATATATCTTCTCGTTGTAGGCTTCTCTTGTCAGAAGAACTGTGGTGTTACCCTTATCTGCAGGCAGTACAACTGTGCTAGTATCTTCTCTCAGGCTGCGGAGAGCAGCTCTTTCAGCTGGCGAGATGTTACTCCGTTGTGGCGCACATTTCAACAATGTTCGGCAAGATTCACGTCGAATTTCGTCTGCAGAATCCACAGGGAGACATCTAATGGCTTCCTCAATGGAACTGATGAAATCCGTTAAAGGCAGTGAGGCAGGTGTAGGAGCGAAGTTTAAACCTTTCGCAAGCACTGACATCGTCGCATCGTCAAAAGATTTCTCCGTGAGGTTCACCACGGATCGTCCAGAGATAGCTTCTTGCGGTTTTCGTGTTACGAGTTGGCTAAACAGACAAAGTGCGAAGTTTAGCCAACTCGTAACACGAAAACCGCAAGAAGCTATCTCTGGACGATCCGTGGTGAACCTCACGGAGAAATCTTTTGACGATGCGACGATGTCAGTGCTTGCGAAAGGTTTAAACTTCGCTCCTACACCTGCCTCACTGCCTTTAACGGATTTCATCAGTTCCATTGAGGAAGCCATTAGACGTCTCCCTGTGGATTCTGCAGACGAAATTCGACGTGAATCTTGCCGAACGTTGTTGAAATGTGCGCCACAACGGAGTAACATCTCGCCAGCTGAAAGAGCTGCTCTCCGCAGCCTGAGAGAAGATACTAGCACAGTCGTACTGCCTGCGGATAAGGGTAACGCCACAGTTCTTCTGACAAGAGAAGCCTACAACGAGAAGATATATTGTCAGCTAAATGATTCTATGTACCGTAGAATTGAAAAGGACCCAACAAGCCGAATATCAAGGAAAACTACTACCCTTTTGAACGACTGTTCTCTACCTGAAGAAGTTATCAAGAGATTGAGACCACACAATGCAGTACCACCAAGACTCTACGGTCTTCCGAAGATACACAAGGATGGTGCCCCACTACGATTAATAGTGAGTAATATTGGTGCTGCGACCTATTCTACAGCAAAATATCTGGCCTCGTTACTAAAGCCGTATGTGGGTAAGTGTTGCCACCATATACGTAATTCCGAGGATTTTGTCAGTCGCTTGAAGGATGTTAAGCTTAGCAGCTCGGATTTATTAGTCAGCTTTGATGTGGTCTCACTTTTTACCAAAGTGCCTTTAATGGAATCATTACATCTTATTGGTAACTTATTCAGTGCAGAAATGACGGCCTTGTTTGAACATATACTCTCCTCAACGTACTTTTTATTCAATGACGAATTCTTTGAACAAACAGACGGCGTCGCCATGGGGAGCCCTTTGTCGCCTGTGGTAGCTAATCTCTTTATGGAGGACTTTGAGGAGAAAGCACTTGAGTCTGCTGTTTTAAAGCCTACGGTCTTCTGGCGGTACGTAGATGATACTTTTGCTGTATGGCCTCATGGCAGACAGGAACTGGAGAAATTCCTTCATCACTTAAACTCATTACATGAGAACATCAAATTTACGATGGAGATTGAAAAAGAGGGCACTTTACCATTTCTAGACGTGCTAGTACGCCGTAAAAATGATGGGTCATTAGGACATTCTGTGTACAGGAAAGCGACTCACACAGATCTGTATCTCCAGGCGTCAAGCTGCCATCACCCAGCACAAACAGCCGGTGTTCTCAGTACCTTAATACATCGAGCGCATATAATATCGGATGATGAAAATCTCCACGCAGAATTAGAACACTTGGAGAAGGTTTTCAAAGAGAATGGCTACACTTCTCGCCAAATACGGAAGGCCATGCGCAACTATCATAACAAGAAGCAACGCACTGAGGACGCAGATGATGACTTTAAATCAACTGCGTTCCTTCCATACGCCGGGAATGTGTCGTCGAAAATAGGCCGATTACTGAAGAAAAATAAAATCAAGGTTATCTTTCGTCCACCAGCTAAGAACCGGGCCCTGGTTGGATCCGTTAAAGACGATTTACAACTGAAGAAGGCAGGCGTCTACAAAATTCCCTGGGAATGTGGTGCTGCATATATTGGCCAGACGACAAGAACTGTCCATGAACAATGTATAGAACATGAAAGATACACCCGTCTGCGGCAACCGTCAAAATCGGCAGTAGCAGAGCACTGTATTTCTTTGGGACATTCAATGGAATACAATGTAACAAAAATTTTATCCCCGGTTTCCGGTTTTTGGGATTCCGTAATCAAGGAATCAGTGGAAATACGTCTTGCCAATAATCTTATAAATCGTGACAACGGCTTTCAGCTGGATAAAAATTGGAATCCTGTTATTAAAATTATACAATCACAGCGGAATCGACAGTGTCATTCGATACTCAATGACTCGATGAACCTTTATTTCCACCACCGAGGGCAGCACGTACAACTCGGCTATGCTGCGCATGTCAACACCTGACGCATGCGCTGTAGGATGCCAGTACATTTCACATGCGCGAGATTCGGCATAAATACCGCGACTGCACCTGGGCTCTTCAGTAGTTGTGTACTCACCTGATGATGGCCGGACGTCTCTGGGCCGAAATATCGTGGCAGAATGTCGACGGGATCCGGCTGCATACCCGGAAATTATTAGAAGCAGAAATGTTGTTATTCTGTCAGTGACAGCAAAGGACTTGGAAGAGCAGTTGAACGGAATGGAGTGTCTTGAAAGGAGGATATAAGATGAACATCAACAAAAGCAAAATGAGGATAATGAAATGTAGTCGAATTAAGTCAGGTGATGCTGAGGGAATTAGATTAGGAAATGTGACACTTAAAGTAGTAAAGGAGTTTTCTATTTGGGGAGCAAAATAACTGATGATGGTCGAAGTAGAGAGGATATAAAATGTAGACTGGCAATGGGAAGGAAAGCGTTTCTGAAGAAGAGAAATTTGTTAACATCGAGTATAGATTTAAGTGTCAGGAAGTCGTTTCTGAAAGTATTTCTATGGGGTGTAGCCATGTATGGAAGTGAAACATGGACACTAAATAGATTAGACAAGAAGAGAATAGAAGCTTTCAAAATGTGGTGTTACAGAAGAATGCTGAAGATTAGATGGGTAGATCACATAACTAATGAGGAGGTGTTGAATAGGATTGGGGAGAAGAGAAGTTTGTGGCACAACTTGACTAGAAGAAGGGATCAGTTGGTAGGACATGTTCTGAGGCATCAAGGGATCGCCAATTTAGCATTGGAGGGCAGCGTAGAGGGGAAAAATTGTAGAGGGAGACTAAGGGATGAATAAACCAAGCAGATTCAGAAGGATGTAGGTTGCAGTAGGTACTGGGAGATGAAGAAGCTTGCACAGGATAGAGTAGCATGGAGAGCTGCATCAAACCAGTCTCAGGACTGAAGACCACAACAACAACAAAAATAACTGAAGTGTGGTTAACAATTCTTCTAAATTTGAGCTACATGCTCCTGCCTGGAGTTAAATGTTTCAGCCTTATCCTTGAGCTATAATTGCTGCCTGTATATTTACTTTCCTGAATGTGTAAATCTTTCCTCTTGTTTTTGAAAGTGTAATTTAATTTTATAGATAAAAAATCTACTCACGAAGTGGTAGCAGGAGAATACACAGGCAATGGATATTGAAATATGCAAGTTTTCAGAGCCAGATGTTCCTTCTTCTGGCAGAAGGGTTGAAGGGGAATGAATAGAGATGAGGGAAAATGATGGGTGAGGTTTAAGAAAAGGGATAGAGTTCAGAAAAGTGACTTAGAACCTTGGTCAGGGGAGACTTACTGAATGGGCTGAGAGGGAAAAACTGATTGCTTGGGACTGCGCTGGATGAGACTTGAAATAATGATAGCTTAAAAGCGGAAGACAGGGCGATACACAAGACAGAGATTACTGCCAAAACATCATGCATGAATTAATAAGAATGAAAAGCTAAATGCGTTGTATGTGATACAGATGGGAGGGTGCAGCAAAAAACAGACAGGTCTCAAAATGAAAGAGAGTGAAGCAAGAAACAGTTACTGTGAAGAAATGCTGAGACTCAAGAAATTAACATAAATTACCGTATTTACTCGAGTCTAAGCCACACTCGAATCTAAGCCGCACCTAAAAAATGAGACTCAAAATCAAGGAAAAAAAATTTCCTGAATATAAGCCGCAACTGAAATTTGAAATTCGAAATTCAAGGGGAGAGAAAAGTTTTAGGCCACATCTCCAAATTGAAACAAAGTTGGTCCACTGTAATATGAGACAATTTAGGTCGAATGAATGATGATACAGCTACAGTAGTTTGGTTCGTGTCGTAAGCTTAGCAGTTAAGCTTTACCAGGTAGCCATTGCTATGTGTCAGGCGCTCCGTCCGTATTTATATGGGTACCCTTCCTTTTTCACGTGCCTCGTCTGGTTTGAATTGATTGCTTATTTTTCTTTGATCTGATAAGCGCAGTTTTCTTTGTTATAGGTGTTTACGTCACTCTACACTGAAAATGCATTACTGTACTGGGTCATGCATTGTTTGTCGTACTCTGATACTGCGAGTTTACGGCCTCTCGCCGATCGCGGCATGGCTTGCTTTGTGCGCGCTACCGCCGCTTACAAATAAAAAAAAAAGAGAGAGAGAGGAATCGTCTCATTAGCGAAACAATGGCAAGAGACTGCTACTTGTTGTTACTTACACTACTGCTTTCTTTGATAATGATTAACAAGAACCAAATAATAGACTGCGTATGATAGAAGATGTTCTGAACGAGAGTTTAGCAAAAATTTTTCTCCGTTTGAAAATCTTTGCAGGCGCCTCTTTAGTACATTACATTCTGCACAGAAATTAGAGTCATCTTAGATTTAAAAATCTAGTCAATTGCCTCGCTTCATTTCTGATTGTATCACTGTTTAGCATAAGAATAATATGAATATAAACATGACATGATATGTATATTCTTCCATGTTTGCTGTTGTCTCACTCCAGTTTTGTGGTTTATTACGCAGACAAGATTTAAATGAGATAGCAGCAAACATGAAACAATACATGGCAAAATGTTTATATTCGTATTATTCTTATGGTGACGAGAATACTGCATGTGATTCACAATTTATAAAAGTTCCTATTAGCAACCATCTCTTCTCACAGATAGAAAAAAAATCAGAACATAGAGTTGGCCATATTGACAAAGATCCTAAACATTCTTGCCAGTCGGGTTTTCATAGTACATTGAAATGCTGCTACATTCGAAGATGAACAATACGGAATTTGTATTTACTTCGTTGGATAATGTATGAAAATGCAGTGGTCGAAACTCAGCGTGGAGAAAAAAAAAAGCTTGTCTTCCACCTTTTTTTTAAAAAAATTATTTACTAACGCAGAGGTTTTGGCGCCAGTATTTATCTTTGTGCCTACAAAGCATGCCTGTGTAGCGCTACATATATTCGACGGCAGAAGTAAGCTGTGGCAGCACCCACCAACATTTTTAAGAACTTCCGCTTGCTTTGCACTCGATTCTAAGCCACAGGTGGTTTTTTGGATTACAAAAACCGGAAAAAAAGTGCGGCTTACATTCGAGTAAATACGGTAAGGCCAAGCGGGTGGCAAGAACTGAGGATATGTTGTTGTCTCTCCTGATCTGCAGTTCTAGGTGACTTTGCCAAAATCTATCCCTTTTCCTAGACCTCTCCAGTCCTTTTCCTTCACCCTTCTTCCTTCCTCTTCGACCCTTCTGCCTGAAGAAGGAGTCACTGGCTCCAAAAGCCTACCAATCACAACAGTCTTTTACATGTATGTTCTGCTGAAGCTTGGAGAGTAGATTTTTTATCTATCCAATTAAATAATTTTATCAATAATGCTTAAGAATTGTTTGAACCTACCAGTAACAAATCTAGCAGCCTGCCTCTGAATTGATTCAATATCTTCCTTCAATCTGACCTGGTCTGGATTTCATACACTTGAGCAATACTCAAGAAAAGCTTGCACCAGCATCCTATATGTGGTCTCCTTTACAGATGAACCACCCTTTCCTAATATTCTCACAGTAAACCAGCACAGTTCTCAACAATCAGTCTTTCCTTCTCATCCTATCCAGTAAGTCTCCCGTGACCCGGGGGTATGGGCAACTTTTCTGAACCCTTTTTCTAAATCTCACCAGTCCTTTTGCCTAACCCCTCTTTCTTGCCCTTTAACTTTTCTGCCAGAAGGAGCTACTGGGTCTGAAAGCTTGCAAATTCTTTACCTTTTACATATGTGTTCTTCCGACACTGTTTGGTGAGTAGATCTTTTTATCTATCAAATTATGTTATATTTCCTCTTGTTCCAGTTGAGCTATATAATTTGGTAATCACTGTTGCTATAAGTGCCTCATGTGCATTACCAATTTCAATGTAGACATCCTCATGGTGGTCACACTGATTTGTTGCCATTTGATTAAATATATTTCTGCCATAGTGGGTGTCCTAACTATGTCAGTTCATTTGAAATTCTTGTCTACTGCAACAGACACAGCACTGCCATTTCCTATAAACTTATTCTTTCAATATACTCATAGATTTATTCCAGAAATCTCTCTGCTATCAATTTCAGGTTTTAGGTACCTATCTGTGTTTAGTTGTATGTGAACTGCATTTCTTTTTGTATCACTCTTTGTTTCTGTTTATTCATGTGTCTGCTACCTCTCAGTAACTAGAAAGATCTCTCCTTATATCTAACTAAGGCCTCATTTTGGACACAATTTTCACAGACATTGAAGAAAGTAGGAAATGGGCATCAGAAAATAAAGAAGATAGTGCTATCTCCATTAAAAGATACTACTGGTGTCGTGAATCACAGTAGAGCAGCGATTAGCAGTCCAACAACACTTTATTCCATAGTCACAGAACATACAATACAACAAGTCAAAGATACATTGTCCTAAGAGTAAACAAACAGTCTCTCACTTGCCCGAAGTACATCACTCTGTGACATCCTCCCCACCCTGGTCGACCTCCAAAGGTATGGCCAGCTGCACAGGACGACTAATGATGTGACCTTCTGGTGTCCGGAGTATTATCGTCCTTACTCTGCTGTCTCTTCCTGGTAGTACCTTTTCTATCCTGGCCTTCTTCCACATATGTCACGGACAAAGGTCCTCTTGGATCAGCACAACGTCGCCAGAGCAAAAGGGGATGACTCGTCCCGATGGGCGTTTAACTTCATGGTAGTTCCGGAGTTCCAATAGGTATTCTTTAACCCAACGGTTCCAAAAACTGTCTCAGAGTTGCTGTCTCAGTCGGAATTCCTTTGTTCAATTCAAGTTCGCTGAAGGCTCTGGTCCCGTCGGAATAGTAGTAAGTTTTTCTCCCGTCAGAAAATGGGAAGGTGTGAGTGCATCACAATCATCTCCTGGTGTGATGGGCCTGGAGTTCACCATGGCTTCAATACTGATCAAGGTGGTGTTCAGTTGTTCCTCAGTGAGCTTTTCGAGTCCCAATACCTTCCGTAGGCAACGCTTTATAGTGCCCACCATTCTTTCCCACCATCCTCCCCACCAAGCCGCCCGGGAGACAATAAATTTCCAAGTAATACCGTGGTGGGCGAGGAACTGATAAGTTTTTGTGGTGGTTAATGCCTTCCAAAGTTGGGCTAGTTCCATATTCGTGGCGTGGAATGTTTTCACGTTATCTGTATATATCGTGTGGGGTAGTCCGCGTCTTCCGGCTGAATCGCTGAAGTGCCATAAGAAACTTGTCCGTTGACAGGTCTGTACAGAGTTCGAGATGTACAGCTCATGTGGTACCACATGTGAAAAGAGTGATATATGACTTGTGTGTTTCCTTCCCCACTTTGATGAATAGTGGGCTAGCAAAGTCTATTCCAGTTACAGCAAATGGTTTGGCAGGTGAAACTCATTCAGGTGCAGCGGTGCTTCGATCAGTTGCCCTCGTGGATTCTTCAATATCTTGCATGCGAGGCATGAGTATAGGATTCTTTTGATGGCCTGACGAGCTCTAAGGATCCAAAATTCGGTTCGCAGTTCGGATAGTACAGAATGAACACCAAAGTGATGAAGGCAGATGTGTGTCTCTTGAATAACCAATTGTGTGAAGTGGTGGGAACCGTCAAGGAGTACAGGATGTTTTTGTTCCCTATTTAGGCTAGTGCACTGCAGTCGACTTTCCAGACGTATCAGTCCATCTTCTAAGAAAGGATTATATCGTGCAATTTTTGACTCTTTTGGCAATGGTAAGTTATTCTGAAGTGCATGTAATTCGCTGGGGAAGGAATCTCTCTGGCCCACTCGAATCCAATACATTTTGGCAGCTGATAATTCGGTGGCTGTAAGTTCTCCTGAAGATTTATTCTTCTGACGAATGTTGTGTAGGGAGTGGAGAGTCCATGCTGTGATACGAATAAGCTTCCAGTATGAGCTGAATTTAAGTAAGTTCAAAAGGCTGGTTGGTGTAGATATCGATAAGACTTGGCTCTGGGTTTTCTTCCTCTTTTCTTCGGGAGGAAGTCGTACCATCGTTGGAGTATCATTTGGCCAGCATTCAGGAGGGCATGTAAGCCAAGGTGGCCCATGCCACCAAATATCCAGAGAACTCATTTGGTAGCCGAGGAGTCCACGTGAGAGGTGGTCAGTAGGATTGTCTCGTTCTGGGCAGTGTTTCCATTGCGTGGGAGTCTTGTGTGTTTGTATCTCAGTTGCTCGATTACAAACGAAGGTCTTACATCTGTTAGGATCACAGCGAATCCAACTTGTGTTATTGTGGAATCCATCCACAATATCGCATGGGCAATTTTAAAGTCTGTTGCACGGCAAAAGTAACACAATAGTCTGGTCCCAACTACTGCCGCTAAAAGTCTGTTCTTGCTGCAGACTAAATGGGTTGTGACATCATCATCTAAGACAGTACAAATGTACAAAGCTGCTCCATATGCCTTTTCCGAGGCGTCACAGAATACGTGCAGCTGTGAGTCTCTTCCATGAGCTGTAGCTATCCATCTAGGGACACGTATATGTCACAATGAAGGTAAGCTAGATATCCAAGTGCGCCATCGTGCCCCTAAGTCCCAGGGCATAAGTTCATCCCAGCCAATTCCTCGGCACCATGTGTCCTGGAATAGCAATTTCCTAACAAGAGAAACAGGGGAAAACAGTCCGAGTGGGTCATAGAATTTAGCCGTACATTGTAAAAGAAGTCGTTTGGTGGCTGGCTCTTCTGACGATCTTCTGATGATTTCGCTAGGATCGATACAGAAGTAGTCACCTGCGGTGTTCCAGTCTACACCTAAAACTTGAGTCTGGGTGTGGAGTTCTCGCCCTTCTCCCCTCCAGATAGTGTGGAGTTGTTCACAGTTGGTAGCAGTTTTGATAAGGGGAGACTGATCAATTTCATTAGGGTTACAAGTTCATAGTATATAGTTATCACCAAATTATCACCTTCTACTGAGATCACAAAGTCGTCCATGTATGCAGTCTTGTTTATAAGTGGCGCTACGGTGGGAAATGCTGTCATACACTTGTCGGCAAGTTCTCTTAGTGTTGCAGAAAGTAAAAAATGGGCTGCAGGTCAGGCCGAATGGGAGTCTGTTAAAACAGTATTCTGTTAGTTCGTCTGTCGTTTGAAGATTTCCTATTTGATCCTGGCTAATCTTGAACCAGAAGAAACTGGTCAAGTCTTTGTCCTTCTCGTTCAAGGTTAATTGAAGGAAAGCTTGTGTGATGTCCGCGGCGATAGCCGTAGAATATAGTCTGAAACGCAGTAAAATTTCCAGAATCTCTGGTAATAGGTTCGGTCCTACTTCTAATACCTCATTCAGAGAAGGTGCATTGTTTTCGTGAGATGAGGCGTCAAAGACTATTCTCCACTTAGTTGTTCCCTATTTCTCCTTCCTCACTGCATGATGAGGGAGATAAAATAGCTCCTTTGCTGAGAGTGGGGTGGGAGCGACCTCTACTTGCCCCTTCGTAATGTAGTCTAGCATAAGATCAAAATACATTTGCTTAAAGGCCTCTTGATGTTGAAATCTTTCCCTAAGGTGCTTGAACCATTTTTCTGCGATTGGTCTGTTACTCAAAAGCACTGTATGTTGCCTTTTGGAAAGTGTAACCACTGCTCGATGATCCTTTATAGAGAAAGATGCTCTAAACTCTTCAAGAAGTCTCGTATCCTTGTTGTTCACAGGTAGATCCTGATCGGCAGTAACCCCTACAGTTTCCAAGTCCCAAAAGTGTCTGAAATCATTGTCCGAGTGCAGATGAAATCGGTCAGTCTGAGCAAAATTTACCACGGTTACATGCACAGAGGCTTGTAACTTGTTACCACTAAGTATCCACCCAAACAGAGAAGGAACTAACACTAAGGTTTCAGAGATGCGTATGGGCGGATTGTGCTTCACTATCTTCCAATAAAAATCGCCTCCTACAAGAATCTCCACGGGAAGATCTTCTGTTGTATTGGTTTTCGGATCTGCTAGCGTAATCTTACGGGCATCTGGTAAACTCTTTATATGTTGTGGAACTGAAGGCTGGTGAGAAATAACGTGAGTACTTTCGAAGGCAGTAAGTGGCGCTGAAGAATTCTGCTAAAGCCCTTTCATATTAAACTGAACGAGCCTGCGGTGGCGTGGGTGTGTAGGGTTTGATTCAAAGGAACAAACGGTTAGTTCCTGTCAGTCTACCGTTTGCAGTTTCAGATCATCAATCAGCGATTTTGCTATGAAGCTGGATTGACTGCCTGCGTCCAGTAGACATCGCGTTGTCCTGCTCAATCCTGTAGGTCCTGAGACGCATACTTGGGCTGTCTGAAGGTACGTATATCCGTGGGGAGCGACAGATACCTTTCCCACGGAGGTAACATTTGTCTGACCCGCAGGACTCCTAATATCCTTTTGTTCCTCACAAATGGACTTATGATGCAGTCTTTTACAGTTAACACACCGAGCCTTTTCTTTCTTTTTGCAATTTGACACTTTGTGCCCACGTTGAAGACAAAGAAAGCATCTGTTTGCTAGTTTCAATTTATCTATTCGATCATTAACGCGTACGATCTTCTTACAGTCTTGCGCCCAATGACCGCAAGATTCACAAAAGACGCAGAATGGTTCCTTTACGCTGGTATCCTTCGGAGTCGATCTTTTAGATTTCGCGTGTACGTGAAGTGTGGACGCTGTGGGAAGGTTACTAGAAGTGCTGGAAAATTCACCGCATATTTTCTGCATGGTAAGCACCCCGTCGACTTCCTTGTTCAGAAACTCCATCAGTTGCAAAATGTCCCCTTCGGATATTCCCGTACGCTTCGTGTGAATTATCCAACGGCGGCATATGTCATCCGGAAAAGCGCGTAAAATTTTTGGCGCGAGGACTCGGCCGTATCCATTCATGTCTTCCCCAAGTGCCCGGAGAGCTTGAATATGTCACTGGCATTCAATGAATGTTGAATTAAGTTCCTCTGGGGTGCACAGATTAATTGGTTTTATGGCTATGAGATAATCTAAGTGGGCTTGAATTATTCGATCCTTGTTGCCATAACGCGCTCGGAGAATCCTCTTCATTTCCTCATACATCTCGGCCATCACTGCAATACCGTCCACTAAATGCTTTGGTTCTCCTGAGAGATAGCCGCGAAGAAAAATGTGTTTATTAATTGTAGTTACCATCAGATCGTTGTCAACCAACTGCTCAAACTGCTCCCAGAATCGTGCCCATGTCTCGATATCGCCTGAAAAAGGCTCAAGTTTGATCGGCAAAAGTGTTACTGAAGCTGTGGGAACACTCATTGTTACAGATTGTACCGGCAGATTGTCGGGAATCTTTATGTCTGCTACCGATTTCACAAGCTGTTTCTCTATTTCACAAGACAATCGAGAAATTGTGAGTTTCACGGTGTCTATATAATCTTCGCATTTAAGAACATCTTCGTATTCGTCATCGTCCAACAACTCGTGAATATCCTCATCTAATTTAACGAGGCGGTCCAGAACGCTTCCCAATCTAGCATTGTAATATTTATAATCCGCGATTTCCGATGTGTCTGACAACCTTGCAACTTCCGCTACGAGTCGCGTAATGTTTACTCTTTCTCCCATATGTTTTCTCTTTAGAGAGTGTAACTGTGCTTCTGGTTTGTGGTCTGGCATGTCCATTCCGTCCAATTACTCCAAAGTTTAAAGCAGTGTCGGTGAGCGATCAGCTAGTCCTAGTAAGGCATTATCTTTGGATCACTAGTCGAAGTAGTTCAATTGATGGTCGCTAGATGGCAGCACTAGTCATAAACAATCTACAGGCGTAGCGTAGGATCTGATAATTCATTAAAGCGCTAATACAACAGCTACTATAGCAGTACACAGCGGCAATAATGTAATCAGTTGCCTTTACAAATAGCACTACAAAACATGTTGCGTGATAATTCAATTGAACTTAGCAGTGTATGCAGGCAGTTGTAGTTGAAGAGCTTGTTGCGTGGTGTGACAAATCGCTGCAGTAAGCCCCCTCATAGTATTGCCACATGACGTGCGTCCAGAATTCGGTTCACTACGGCAATCGTGAAAATTGTCTCGGGCAAAGTCTATCCCGGGTTTCGGCACCAAACTTTTTATGTCATGAATCACAGTAGAGCAGCGATTAGCAGCCCAACAACACTTTATTCCATAGTCACAGAACATACAATACAACAAGTCAAAGAAACATTGTCCTAAGAGTAAACAAACAGTCTCTCACTTGCCCAAAGTACATCACTCTGTGACAACTGGTGTGCATGCCAAGGCAATTACTGCACCAGCAATTAATGTTCCCTTATCTTTACTTGTAGACAATATATATAATGTCTCCTCACTGTAGCACCTTTTAATATTTATGAAAAGAATTTCATTAGGCATTCATCTGTAAAGAATGTTTAGTTGTGCCACTACATTCAGATGTATATACCGCATGGTCAAAAACAATATGAAAAGATTGTAAGGGTGTTATAGGGTAGCTTGTGCTGAGAAATAATTGTTAATAAAAAGATTTGATACACTGAACCAGTTCTGAGGTAATTATCATTGATATTAGCCAATCAGACTATTGTACGTGCAAATTCAAGTGGTCCATGGGAGATGGTATTGCCAAATGTGTTCTTCATTTAGATTCCTCAAACTGAACAGGAAAGCAATATGAAGGTTGGATCTGATGCAGTAGTAAGGATTCAACCCAAGCCAAAGGCTGAGCAGTTTTGTACACTATCATCTATGCTCTGAGTCCAATTGACACTAATTGTACCTGGTGTTTGAATTTACACAAGCAGTGGCCTGATTGGCTAATATGAATGCTGATAAACTCAGAAAGAGCACAACTTAACAGTTATTTCTCAGCACAACCATGTCCTGTAAAACTTTTACAATCTTTACAGACTGTTTCTGACTGCCCAGTTTACAAAATTATCACTGTCAACTTTTAAAGGCTACTAAAACATTTCACAGATATTTAAATTTGTCTCACAACTTTAAACAATAGACATTAACACAATTTCATACTTATCTATTGCTTTATTAGCATTACAGGTTGCCCTTTCCCTCCTTCATTGCATTTATTTTAATGTAGAAAATATAAACACTGATTTCAGGAAGTTATTTAATACCTAATAACATTTTTCTTGTGACAAAATTTGATTTGGTGAGATTTTGTACGCCGTTTTGACATCATCAGTTAATTTTGTTAGTACATAAAATATTCTAATCTTTAACAAATCTTTTGTTTTAGTATGATCATGAAATGCTTATCCAGATCCATCACAAAATTTTATGTATGCAATTATTTGTTTGCAAAATTTTGTGTTTTCTTTATATTTCTTCTTCATATAAGAGAGTAATTATGTCTTGTCTCATGTTCTGTACAGTGTTTACAATGTAATTGCATTAAAAATCACTGCTTGGTTGAACAGCAGAAAATAACTTGGTTATATAATTTCAATACTAAATAAGAAACAAGTAAAACAGAAAAGAGCATTCCTAATTTCAAATCTATAAAGCTTCAAAAAATGCCACAACCAAATTGCCATGTGAATTATGTACCAAGCATACTCCCCTTAACTCCCTGGACACTTATCAAATCAGGAATCACTATTCCCAGATTTTAATTTGAATCCTCTCTTCATAATACCACATAAAGGAAAAACTTTCTATGTTGAACTTCTGCAATTTATTTTTAATAGTTTTGTGTGCTCTTCTGAAATTGAGGACCATATAAAGGCTCAAATAAAATAGTAACCCTAGAACTCTCAAAGTACTAACCAGTAATAAAGTACATTAACAACATAGAAGCACAAACGGGTCATTGTAAATTGAGGCTAAATATGCTAAAGGCTGTAGGAAATTCTCTGTTGAAATAGCACTGCATGTGTCAAGATGCAGTAAGCAATAAAGCAGTCCAACACACTCTCCAGTACAAAAAAAATTGTTTTGATAAAAACCAATAACGACAAGAGAAATGGGAGATGAGACAAAGAGATATGCAGAAGATTGATAGCACTGAGTCAGATGGTAACATTGGGAGGCAACAATGTCTGTGTGTCTGTTATCAGGTATTGTATTTGTTCTCTCTGATGTGTGTAATCTGATAAACACCTCCTCTATTTTGCGAAAATTATCTATAATCTTGGATTTTTCATTAATTCTAAAATATAAATATGATAGACATACATCCAGAGAAACCATTAAAATCACCAAGTCAGCCAAGATCAGACAGAATTACAGTGTCATGGGTATATGGTATCCACAGAGTTTTTGTAAAATTGAGTTCCCATGACTGTGCTCCTTTTTGAGATCATAAGACATTCACTGATGATGAAAAAAACTGACTTGAAGTGAACAGTCATTTTGCTTGGCTCCCATGACATAAATTATACTATTACGGTATATTGATAATTTTTACTTATGGACCGTCTGACAGCAACTGAATAAAACACAATTTTAGTGCCATATGCGTTTCGCCTTTATTTTCTGCAAGGCATGATCAGTGGCCTGGAATATGTACATATGTTAGCTATTTAATTTACATTTTTGTCGCTGTGCCTATAGGTTATAAACAGTTCTGGTGGTTGGTATTTCCTATTAAGTAGCAATGTTTTGAATTGTACTTACAGGTTGCGTGGACAATTTCTTACATATTACACTCCTGTTGCATTTTATGTGTTCTTCTTCTTCTTATGAATGCCAATTTGCAGTTTATTTCCACATTCGACAGCACTGTGAACTGAACGCTTGTTTGAATGCAATGTTTTGTTTTCTTTTGCCGACTGTCAAATGTTTTTGCCAAAGATCGAATGTAATTGCCAACCCTATGAGTGTAACTACTGAAGTATCTGTGGTCTGTTCGTGTATGCATATGTGTGTACGTTTCTGTGTGTGTGTGTGTCTGTGTGTTTTGGTGTGATATTAATTTTTTTTTGTGCTGTGTGTGTGTTTTGTTGTGATATATATTTTTTGTGCTGTGTGTGTGTGTGTGTGTGTGTATAATGATGTGGTATAATTTTTTTTTTTTTTTTTTTTTTGGTTGGAAAAAGGTTTGACACTGCACCAATAGCAAAGTAAACAATCATTACATAGAAAATCTCATAGTAGAAACTGAACACATCCTTACACGTGAAGAACAACAAAATAATTGTGAAATAAACATAGGACTGACAAGAGAAATAGTAAAAGAAGAAATAAAAGGCATAATAAAACAAACACAGCAGACACACAATAAGAACAACCAAACAGAAGCAGCCACTATGAAAAGGTTTAATAACAAGAGCAGACAAGGGAAATGTAACAGTACTCATGGATAAAGAGCAATACATCACAAAAACCAAGGAATACATAAACACCAATGCCATACAAAAACTGAAGTCAGATCCAACTACACGATTCCAGGCAAATGTGAAACAAACACTGAAAAACATTGAACACACACTCACAGACAAACAGAAATACTATTTAACACAGAAAAACCCATAAGCACCAACACTCCGCAGTCAACCAAAAGTACATAAAGACAGAATGCCAATGAGAGCTGTTGTCTACTTCAAGAAAGCCCCAACATACCACATAGCCAAACACCTCCAAAAGTTAGTTACAAAACACTATAAAGTAGAAAACAACAGAACAGTGATAAACACAGGAAACCAAATAGAAAACATACAGAACATACAGGTACCACACACAGCATCACTGATTTCATTCGATATAGAAAATATGTATACCTCCATCCCTATCACAGAAACAATAGAAATCATAGAACAAAACCCTTTATCCCACAGCAACCTCACCACAGACGCAATAAAGGAAATAACAGATATGCTCAGACTGACAACTGAACAAAACTACTTTCAGTTTGAGAAAGAATATTATCTACAAACTGATGGACTGCCTATGGGATCCCCAATATCAGGAACACTAGCAAACATTTTCATCAGTCACCTAGAAAATCAGATATTTGAAAAGATAACCACAAATGAAAGTTTCAAAATCATACATTGGTACAGATATGTGGATGACATTATTTGTCTGGTAGATGAGCCAAGTGAAAAAATAGATGAACTCCATTCAGAAATAAACAAAGGTCATCAGAACATAAAATTCACACTTGAAAAAGAAAAAGAAAATCAAATAAATTTTCTTGACATTACAATTAAAAAAGAAAATGGCAAACATACATTTAACATCTTTAGAAAACCAACAGCCACAGACACAATAATACATTCCACATCCAACCACCCCCACAGCCAAAAACTTGCAGCACTAAGACAGATGTTACATAGATTAAACAGAATCCCACTCAGCAAGAGAAACTATGAACAAGAAATGAGTACAATCATACAAATAGCTAGGAACAACGGGTATGACACACATGTGGTACACAGGCTCAATCAAAAAATAAAAACACAAATACAAAACAAACACAACATTCCCAGAATACAAATGAACTCACAAGCTGAAAACTTACAAACACACTCAACAAACACACACAATGACAACACCACACAGAAACGAACCCGATGGTACACCATGACCTACACACATAAACTAACACACAGAGTTGCAAACATCCTAAAGAGACAGGGTTTCAAAATAGCATATAAGCCTGGGCAAACCCTTCAATCACACCTAAGCCAGCCAGCTACCACGAGGGACAAATTCCGACAATCAGGAATATATAAACTTGAATGTCAAAGTTGTGATGCAGTATACATAGGCATGACATGCAGGAATTTTGAAACAAGATACAAAGAACATATCAGATGTTGGAAGTATGAAACAAACCATTCCACATTTTCAGAGCATTTAAAACACTATAACCATCATCCTACAAACATGGAACAAGAAATGAAAATAATGAGAATAAGCAACCATGACAAACATCTTATACAAATGCAAGAAAACTTCCACATCCAGAAAGCCATAGCAGGAAACAAACATGTGATAAATGAACAAACTCACATCAGCACTGGCTCCCTACTACACTTAGTAAAGGAAATGATAACATAAAACCACACACACACACACACACACACACACACACCACACACACACACACATATCATTATACAGACACACACACACACACACACACACACACACACACACACCCAGCACAAAAAAAAATAATAAATAAATAAATTAATTAATTAATATCACACCAAAACACACAGACACAGAAACGTACACACATATTCATATTCATACACGAACAGACCACAGATACTTCAATAGTTAATAGGGTTGGCAATTACATTCGATCTTTGGCAAAAACATTTAACAGTCGGCAAAAGAAACCAAAACATTGCATTAAAACAAGTGTTCAGTGTAGAAAAAAACCGCAAATTGGCGTTCATAAGAAGAACAACTACACATAAAATGCAACAGGAGTGTAATATGTAAGAAATTGTCCACGCAACCTGCAAGTACAATTCAAAACATTACTACTTAATAGGAAATACCAACCACCAGAACTGTTTATAACCTAGAGGCACAGTGACAAAAATGTAAATTAAATAGCTAACATATGTACATATTCCAGGCCACTGATCATGCCTTGCAGAAAATAAAGGCGAAACGCATATGGCGCTAAAATTGTGTTTTATTCAGTTGCTGTCAGACGGTCCATAAGTAAAAATTATCAATATACCATAATATTACATGCAACGGAGGAAGACAGGACTACAAAAAGTTGAAGATGTAAATTATACTATATTTTAGCATATGTTTTATAAATATGGGATGTACCTGAAGTCAAGGAACGCTTTCAATTATTTATTGCACAAGAACCAAACATTGTACAGATATCATACATATTTCATTTTGAAGAGAAACCCTGAAAGTTTTTTCCATGTATACCACTACAGTGTTGTTTGGTAATTTGCAAATAGTCAGCGATAGTCACAAACATGGCAAGTTCAGATGCAGTGCGAGCTTTCTGTGTGTTAGAGTTCGACAAAAACAAGGGTGCTACAACTGTTCAACGGATGTTTAGAACCAAGTACAGTATGGAGCCACCAACAAGGAAGGCCACTTACCACTGGTACAACAAATTTGTTACAATGGGTTGCTTGTGCCCAGCAAAGTTCCAGTAAGTAAATGTGGAGCACATACGAGACACATTCATAAGAAGTCCAAAGAAATCGGTGTGTCGTGCATCCTATGAACTTGAAATGGCTCCAATGACAGTGTGGAAAGTCCTGTGACAGACACTGTCTGTGAAACCATTCAAATTGGAGATAGTGCAGAAGTTCAATGATGATGACAAAGACAAGCGCTTTGAGTTTGGTTTGCAGATGCAACAATTGAATGAGGATAGGGATGGCATAGTTGATCAGTTAATTTTTAGTGATGAAGCCACTTTTCACACTATTGGGAAAGTGAACAGGCATAATTGTCGAATCTGAGGTACAAACCATCCACACTAATGCATTGAATTTGAACTTGGTTCCCCAAGTTTGTGCCTTGTCATGTCGAAAACTATACAGGCCATTCTTCTTCACCGAGAGCACCATCACTGGATATTCCTACTTGGACATGTTGGAGCAATGGCTGATGCCTCAAATGCGATCAGAATCTCCATTCATCTTTCAGCAGGATGTGGCTTCACCCCATTTGGATCGTGAAGTTTGTGGGTACCTGAGCACAGAGCTGCTGCATTGATGGATCGATTGTGCTACAGAAGGGGAAGCTATTTCATGAAATAGCCTTCCCAATCACCAGATCTCACTCCATGTGACTTTTTTCTGTGGGGACACATTAAAGATCTGGTGTATGTACCACCTCTACTATGTGATGTAGCAGAGCTCCAGGAGAAAAGACAGGAAACAACTGTCACAGTCGATGATGCCATGCTGGGACAGGTATGGCAAGAATTTGATTACCATATTAACATCTGCCAGGTCACTCATAGTTAGCATATTATATTTTTGTAAAAAAAATAAAGAATAAAAAAAAATAAACTTTCTGAGTTTCTCTTCAAAATGCCATATGTATGACATCAGTACAATGTTTAGTTCTTGTGCAATAAATACTTGAAAGTGTCCCCAGACTTTATGTACACCCTGTATACATACCATAGATCTTTTAGATACTGTACTGTACATTATATTTTATACTCTGTGACCAACATGAATATGTAATATATTAAGCTACAGATCAGTAACTATGGCAGCAATATGCATGATCAATGAGTGTCTATACAGACTGAATAATGGAGAGTACAACTTGTTATATGTTATCACAGCATAAAGTTTCAGTATCCTTCAATTTTGGCATAATGCCAGATGATGACACAGACTAAATTTAGTTTTCCTGAGACAGATTAGAATACACACTGTAATAATTTGTTACATTATATGAACCTGCACTTTTACAAGGGTCAATTTTGTGAGAGGTTCTGGCATGGATTTTGTATCATCCAGGTGCTATTTATGACCACTATATTCTGTATAGATTATGTATATTATAAATTGTGGTATAGAACTTGTTTCTGTACCATCTTATTTCAAAGTGATGATTTTATGATACATGGCAATAACCCTCATCTAGTTTATTGACTGATGACAATTTCCATTCAACTTTCTGTGCTTTTATTTCACTGTTAAGTACAAGTCACTGTAATATATTGCTTTAAGATCGATCAAGACATCATTAAACATGCAGCATATAGAGCAGTATTCTTAGCACATTACTGTTAATGTTTGATTTTATTTCAGTTCATGAATGTCCAGACACTGTGAGTCTGAGGGTACCATTGGCAATTGTAATCATTTGGTTACATGATGTCATTATGTTTATGGAGCTGTTAAGTATTGCACACCAGATCATAAAACTTTGCCACGTAGTGTCTTTTGTTTTTTCATCTATACAAGGTGTCCCACCTAATTCTGAGACCTCATAAAATTCTGAGATGAAACAAAATGTGAGAGACACAATTGGTCAGGGATACACCTATGTCAGGGGCTCACACATTGTCAGGTTTTCACAATTCTTAAAAGTAAACAAACATCAAGTTCAATGTAAAATTGCGTGTATTTAAGTGGCACATGTATGGTTTTTCAATTGAAATAAAAACTAAAGGTACAATTTAGTGATAAGATTCACTTCTAGTTTCCTAACACAATTATTAGTGGCCTATACCACACAAACACTTCATGTTTGAGCACAAAAAATGCACTCACAAATAACCAGTAATGTCATATCCGATGTAACTGCATCACTGCACTGGATATCTGAAGCTTCCACTGTTTGCATGAATATAATTTTGGAAATGGTGAGCAAATGAGTATTGCACAGATTGTAATATTCCTAAAGATATTACTGCATATGCAGTAGTAATATGTTTTTCATATTTTTTGTGTCATTGGTGGTTCATGATAGACACACTCACTTACTGTGTCCCAGAGAAAGAACTGTAATTGTGTCAAGTTGGGGATCAGACTGCCAGCTCAGAGGACCTCCTTGTCCTATCCACCTATTTGGAAATACTGCATCCACAACTTCCATAAAATCATGTGCATAATGTGTGAGGCATCCATCATGCTGGAATCACAAAGATGATGTGTTTGCAATCACACTTCCTCCATGAGGAGGTGTAGAGTGTGTTGAAGATATGATGCATACTGCAGTCCAGTTAATGTTCCCTGACAAAAATAGGGACCTACAATAAGGGTACCAATGACACTGCATCAAACATTGACTCCCCACTCTCATTACTGAGTATCTGTATGAAGACACTGGGAAGTTGCATGGACATGTAGTGCATGTTCCACAGACTTACATGACCACAATTTGTAAACGAAGCTTCATACATGACAAATGTACCACTCATGTTTCAGGGCTACCTTGCAACCTCTGAAGTGCCAAACAACAGAAAGCAATCCAGGTGTAGAACTCCATACATAATGGTGTTGAAAAATAAAACTCATCATAGAAACGGAGTACAAAAATTTCTTTACTATGCACAACACAATACATATCCATAGAAGACCATATGCTACACAGTCACAGGTCACAGGTCAAACTGCTCAGTCAAAGAGATCCTGTCTTGTCACTCTTGCTGGTCAGCGTTATTGTTGTTCCCATACAGCATTCGAAAAACGACTGTTGACTATGTCTTCTTGGGCTATCAGCCATGTCAAGGCATTGTTCTGTGGCAACGTTTCAACAAGTTTCCTTCTTATGCTCAGGCAAAGTGTCAGGTTCATGTCCAGTTCATATATTTACAGCCGTTAGACCACAGCATCCTTTGCCTCATGTGCAATGGCTGGTCCAATTGCTCTCCAAAGGACTGTTGTGGATGGTGGTGGGAGGACTCCCAGCACGTTGGAGGATCCTGGCATCATGTTCTGGTGCTGTCTATCTATTCCATCTGCTGCCTTCACCACTTTCACCTCAGAATACTCTTGACATATTCTTGCTAGTGCTACAATCCCATGTGGAGCTCAGTTGGAAACTGCTATCCCAGTGGACAAGATTGTCCTGGACCTGTTTCTCCACTGCCTCTTTGATGACTGAGTCTTAGAACCTGTTCATACAGCACAGCACCTCTATCTGATCAAAATCAAACATATTACCTTCATTGAAGCTGCATTCTGCTACAGCAGATTTGTCTCTTTGGCCAGAGCAAATGCTTCTCACATGTTCTGTGGTGGTGTAAAATACATCACTGCATCTGGCCAATATATTGCTTGCCACATTCATAAGTGACGAGCAGACTTCAGGTATCTGTAATCTTAGTTAGTCTTTCATTGAGCCAAGAATATTTTTGATTCTAGCCAATGAGCAGAAAATGGTTTTAATGTATATCCTGGAAACCTTGGCTGTGGGTGGCCCAACGTATGGAAGAAATGTCAGATGCTTCATGTCTTCTGCGTCATCTTCATTTTTCTTCTTGCTCAGCTGGGAGTGCATCTTATCTGTGTCTATGAGTAGCCATTCTTTTGAAAGTTTTCCCTCAGATATTGCAACTCAGTGGGTAGATTCTCTCTGTCACGTATGTCTTATGCTCTGTACACCAGGGTAGTGAACACAGATTTGTGTTGTTCTGGATGGTGGCAGCTATTGGCATTTAGACACAATATTCCAGAATACCATCAATATTCTTCCTTATCAGGATATCAAGAAAAGGCAGGCATCTGTTTTCGTCTACTTCCGTGGTGTATTTTATATTGTCATATATGCTGTTATGGTGGTCAAGAAATTCCTGCAGGCTTTCTTTGCCATGCAGCCACACCCCAAATGTGTCGCCCACATATTGGCAAGACTCCTTTGGTTTCATATGTCTTGTTTTGAGAGCCATTTCCTCAAAGTGTTTCATATGTATGAAACACAATCTAGTGTTTTTTACACCTGGAGTCTACAGCATTGGTTGCAAATGTGGCAAGCGATATGTCGACCAAAAGCAGCGATGTCGAAACATTGCCACAGAATGATGCTGAGGGAGTTGTTTGGGTTGGTTATACCAAACAACACCCATTTAGCAGTAGTTCATTTATTCACCAAAACACATGCAAGGCTTACAAAGAACTGAACATGGGGGAACAGCCCAAAGACAATGCTCAGAGTCCAAAGACGATGCCCAGAGTCCAAAGACGAATGCATATTGATGTGGGTGTCGACCTCATCAGCGCCATGTAGCCCTCCCCCACAGGCGAGGGGGGGGTGGGGTGACTAAGGCATCGGCAGGGGTGATCCGCATGAGCTGGACAGCGTCATCGGGGAGCTGTGTGGGTAGATGTCCTGAAGGAAGGTTCGGCCCAGCCACCGAACCTGGAAGTCGTTGAAGCGAGCCGGGTGTCGTACTTGGCGTACTGGTGATGCGGTGACAGTTAGGCTGACGGTCTGTGGGTGGAGCAGAGCAATGGCGATGATGTCTCCAGTAGGCGTGGCGAACACACGAAGCACGTCCAGGTCAACGTCGGGGGGGGAGGGGAACACATTTCACCAGGTGGCAGGGAATGGTGGAGGTTGTGTCATGAGCACTGGATAAAGAGAAGCACACAACAAACAGTGTATAATCATGCAGTATTATTGAGATGTCGTGGATTATGTCTGGGGTGACAGGCACACACACCTCAAGCGAGGGCATGTTCAAGAAGGGGGACTTGAGAAACCTCGACAAGGCGAGGCAGGTGACGGTGGAGAGGTCGAAGGGACCGGCGAAGGGCCCGGCAGCGAGGGCGTGATCGTAGGTAAGCTCTATGTGGGGAGTATGTGGTCACTCAACGGAGTGCGTGAGACTGGAGTAGAGGGTAAGGCTGGAGAAGAGCTCGATGATTGAATCTGGAAGTTACTCGATCGAGTGTGTAAGTCTGACGTGGAGGGAGTGGTCGGAGGGTCATGAGCCACGACAGTGAGCGGTGTGGTCATGGCCTGAAGGGGGGTAGAAGAAGGCTTGACATGAGCAGGCTTAAGTCTGTTGAGAGAGACTGTAACAGCTGAATCTTTCATCTGGATGTCATAGGTGTTGGCTGAGCACTGGAGAACTCAGTAGGGGCCAGTATATGGAGGTTGGAGGGGAGCACAGACAGTGTCATCTCGGAGCATGACGTACTCGCAATTGTTCAGAGATTTCAGGACGTGAACCTTAGGGTGGGAATGGCTGGCGGGCGGAGGGATATGGAGGTTGATGAAGTGGCATCTGACATGGCCCACGAAGGAAGGTAAGTCAGACTGAGGGAGAGAAGCGGAAGGGCTCACAAGTTCGCAAGAGAGAACAATGTTCTGGCCATATACAAACTCGGCTATTGTGCCTTTGAGGTCTTCCTTGTAGGTCGCACAAATGCTGAGTAGCACAAGGGGAAGGGCCTCCATCCAAAGAGAGTCATGGCATTGAAGAGCTGCCTTGGAAGTCAGGTGCCAGCGCTCTACTAGCCCGTTACTTTGCGGGTAATATGCTGTGGTATGGATGCGTCGGATGCTGCAAATGTTACAAATCTTGTTGAACAGGGCCAACTCAAATTGTCTACCCTGGTCAGTCATGATGATAGCTGGAATATCCGAAATGTAATACCCATGACTCGACAAAAGCTCGATCAACAGTTTCTGCCATAATATTGGGGAGGGGGACAGCCTCGACCCAGTGAGTTGTTCAGTCGATAGACGAGAGAACATAACGAAAGCCGTTGGAGGGGGAGAGAGGACCGACACTGTCAATATGAATATGCTGGAAACGCCCAGGAGGGATCGAAAAGGCGTTGAGGGGGTGGGGGGGGGGGTGAAGTGTGCTTGTGTACTTTGCAGCGTTGGCACATGATGCTGGAGTGTGCCCATTGCTGGCAGTCCTTGTTGACATTTCTCCACACAAAGCACTCTGCTATGAGGCAGGCAGATGCACGAACACCGGGGTGGGCTAAATTATGCAATGCATTGAAGACAGCTCGATGGAGCGTGATTGGGATGAGGGGGCATAACGTGCCCATACTGTCATCACACCAGATCTCACCGGAAATTCCAAGGAAGGTGGTGCAGACAAAGTGTAGTGAAGAAGTAGAGTCTGAAATCAGGTTTTGTGTTTCGTCGTTGACGGGTTGGAGGTTAGGCAGTTCAGAGAGGTCTAACAGTCAATGGATGGCATCGACTCGTGAAAGGAAATTGGCAACTATATTGTCAGCACCCTTTATGTGTCTGACATCGGTGGTGAACTGAGAGATGAAGTCCACGTATCTGAAGAGGTGAGGAGGTGGGTCAGCTGGCGGGTTTGTAATGGCTGCAGCCAGGGGTTTGTGGTCCGTTAAAACATAGAAAGGGTGTCCCTCAACGTCAGTCTTAAAATGTTTAATCGCTTCATAGACCATGAGCAACTCCTTGTCAAACACGGAATATTTTCATTGTGCATTGGTGAGCTTGCGTGAGAAGAACTGCAGAGGCAAAGTCTGGCCATTAATTGTCTGGCTAAGGACAGCGCCGATTGCAGTATCACTAGCATCTGTGGTGATGAAAAGCTATGCATTGGGATGAGGATGCGTGATGGTGCAGGCCTCGGCAAGAAGTTTTTTGAGGGCAGTGAAAGAGTCAGTCATAGTGGGGGGTCCATGGAACAGGCCGAGATCCAGAAGTGCTGGTGTCTGCCAAGGCATCTTTCAGTGGAGCCTGAATCTCCGCAGCCCAAGGTAGATGTCAGTGATAATAATTAACTGTCCTCAGAAAGCGCCGGAGCTCTTTGAATGACAAAGGTCTGGGTAGGTTTAGTATTGTTTGTACTTTCTCAGGGGGCGGTGAAATGCCATTGGCAGAGACCCGAAAACCAAGAAAAGTGACAGCGGGTTGATGTAGCTGCAATTTGTCCTGGTTGGTGTCGATGCCTGCTACCACAAGAGTGTTCATAACAGTTTGCACATGTCAAATGTTGCTGGCGGCATGGGAGGCGGTTTGTTTACAATGTGTGGCAGGTGGGGCAGGTGGGGCAGGCGAGGGTGGTCATGTTGTTTGGAGCCACTCAGCAGATCCGACGGGAGCCAAGGCAGCAAAGTGTCCCAGGAGTCAACGTGACAAGATGCCCGCCGGCCCTAAGCAGTGGCACCGTGGTGAGGTGAGCTCGGTAGAGCTCGTTAGCCGTTAGTGAGTCCATTGTCCAGGGCGCGGCCTGTGGCAGCACGGTCACAGGCGAAGCGCTTGATGCGAGTGCACTGTTTGTGTTGTCAGTGGTGATCGCATGGTGGTGCACAGGAGCCGAAGTTGTATAGTTTGAGGTGCTGTCCGGGATGGGCGGGGTAGGAGCTGTCAGTTCGGGAACACAAGACACTAGTCGCGCATGTGCACTTGTGTCTGGCCGAGTGTCAAACGCTTCCATGTTAGGAGGGTGTGGCCCTGTGGAACTGTCAGTACACATTATGGCAGTCTTGATAGCACAGTTGCGAGGGGTAGCAGGAGGTAAACACATGGATGCTTGATTGCTGGGATTGCAAGCAGATTCGGCACACTTACTGAGCTTGCTTTGTCCTTGCTGTAGTGTCTGTAATTCCTTTGCTGCGTCGGAGAGCTGGTGCTGTGTTTTGTGGAGCTGGAGGGAGAGCTCAAAGTTTTTCTTGCATAGGCAAGCGACGTGTTCAAGCCCGACAAGGTACTTGTGCATGGTTTCTTGTAACGTCGTCGACAGAGACAAGCATGTATGGATGAGATGAGCCCGGACCGATGCGTCACAGGGGGTTTGCTCGACGGAGCACAAGGGAAGTAAGTCTTGGATGGATGATGAAACACGGTGTTTCACACTAGGTCTGGAGAAAGTTTGTGGTGGCACAAGAAGTCAATGCCTAGTATCGGTTTGTCAATTTCGCACACTAAAAAAGTCCACTCAAGTTTGCAGTTTGGGGAGAGTGAGACGAAGTGGGAAGTTCAACATGAGCATTGTAGTTCAGTTGAATTCATGGCTTGCAGTGAAGTATGATGAGGGTGGATGTTCGACGAAGCTAACGTAGGCAGTAGCGAAACATTGGTGCCTGTGTCCACTAGGAAAAGGTATCCCAACGAAATGTGTTTAATGTAAAGTAGTTCCCAGACAGAATGGAGTACTGGGGGGTGCCTGTCATGTTGTGTGCAGGAGGCGGCACTCGGACCTACGTGAGATTGGCGTTTGGGAAGTAGCAGGGTAGTCTGCAGTTCTGTGCCACCTCACCACACCGTGTGTGCAAGTAACAGTATGGCTAGTGCGGTTGCATTTCCTGCAGAAAGTTCGTTGCCAGTGGTGGTGGCCGAGGTTCAGTGGCCACAGCAGGTTCAGTTGCAGGAGGGGGCATGACCATGGGTGGAGCCGGTGACGTCCCAGTTGCTTGTTTACTGCTTCCCGGAGCGAGCGGAATGGTCGGCACAGCACGGCCCCGGCCACGTCTGGCTGCAGGGCGATGAGTCTGAACCTGAGACTTGCAAGGTAGGCAGTGGCTGGCGAAATAGAGCAGTGATACATCATGTAGTTTGTCAGGAAATTGTCATTCTTTGCTCAACAGGTTCAGGAGACCTTTGAGCCAGAGCAAAGTGTATGTGAGGAGGTAGTTTATCTGACCAGATGGGGTGGAGGGCTGTGTCAGGGAATAGATCGGCGCTGACCAGGGCACGTAGCTGTCTCCAGAGCTGGGAAGGTTTGTTGTTGCCTAGTTGCTCAACGTGGAGCACTTGCTGTATTGCTGCCTCAGTTGAGCATGCAAGCCAATGTAGAACTGTCTTTTTGGCTAGAGTGTACTGGGTAGATGAGTCCGGGGTGTTGACCAGGTCAGTAATCAAGTCCTCCTGGTCGTGCAGGTGGGTGATGAGGCACAGAAACCTGGTTGACTTGTTGAGTTCATAATGGTCGAACGCTTCGTCCACAATTTTGAACCAGGTTGTTGCTCTGTCAGGATTAAATGGCGGCAGCTTCAATAAGCATTGTAGAATGTTCGGAAGAACAGGTTGAGTTGAGTTCATTAGGGCACTGCCTGAATCAAGCTGTTGTTGCTGTAGTATTCCAGGAGAGAGTGCCTCCAGGGGATGTGGCAATGATGGCTGTTTGAGTGGCAGCATGAAAGTGACACATTGTGGTTGAGCGTAATCCGTCGTGACGTGGAAGGCCGACGCGGGAGAGACACCATAATGTGTCGATTGCAGTTGCTGAAGCTCAACATGTTGCGGGTGTTTCAGATTGATGCATCGTGGAAGACTGACGTGGATGAGGCACCGAGATGTGCCAAGAATGGTAGCAGAAGCTCGACTGGAGCCAGCGTGGGGGCGACAGGTGAGAAAAAGTTCAAAGTTTGAGAACACGTGTTAGTCTGCGGAAAGCTTGATGTGTGATCAGAGCTGGGGCCACCTGTGTTGCAGGGAGGCTGCAGGCGTGCAGGCTGTCCAGAAGCACAGTGTGGGAAATGATGTCGAACATGGGATGGAATGTGTGAATGATCACTGTTCATAGTCACTCCACTCAAAATGATGTGCGGATAAGGTGAATGTTGTGGCACAAAATACTGAGGCATACCAGAGGAATGGAGGTGGAGGTCAGGCACAGATAACAAGTTATTGTTCCTGTTGCAGGCCAAGGTATCAAAGTAGTAAGGCCTGTGCTGATGCTAAACTGAGGCAGGCACGGGCTTGGTCGGATGCTGAGGAAGTAGACCTGTGAATGAAGCAGTTCCGGCTATGTGTCAGGTATCCACATGGTACTGCACAGATTGCTGCATGGCAAATCATTGTCCTGGCAGTGGTAGGTTGTCCAACGAAGCATTTGCAGAAATCGGCATTGGTCCCGCACTGCATGGAGATCCATAAGAGGTAGCTGCACAGTCGATGAGGGAGGGCACATGTGGTGGAAACAAAAGTGTTTGATAGCCGGAGTCATGCTCCCCTCCTAATCTCACGTATTGTTGCAGGGATGAAAAAGGAGTTCGAAAAGTAAAGCAGATTTTCAAAGAACATTCTTTTATGGTGAAAACCATTATAAAGGAGGTGACAGAATGTTTCTTTTTGATTCTGTTTGCAAACCTATAAATGTTTCAGAAACAAGATATTTAGATTTCACCAAGGCCTACAGTAAATGAGACATTCTATATCAGACTGTTCAAATAAACACATTTCTTTAAAAAAAAATTAATTTCTTGTTTAATCAGTTTTGATTTTGAGCAAATTCGATAAAAATTACACATATGAGAAGCGTAATATTTGGTATGTTGGTAGAAGAATGTTGTGGCAACGTCATTCTTTCCATCATTTTCTAGGATAGAAAGGTCTGTGAAACTCAAGATTAGAAGTCAGAGAGAATAACCTTTCAATGTAATCTGTTGTAAGGCCATGAAAGTTAAACAGAAACCTGTATTCCTTAGCTTCTCAGCTGTTTTTCACTCTACTAAAGTAATGAAAAAAGTTGCAGCCATTTAAGAGTACAAGTATCATCAATTTTTATGAAAATTTTGATTATTGTGCCTGTACCTTGAATAATTTGGTGATACTGTCATACATTACAGTGCACAAATTGCAACTATATTTTTTTTCATTTTGCAAATGAGAGCAGTATTACATAAACAAATCCACAATAATGAAAACATGCAAACAGTACACAGTGAGAAGACTAGTATAAGACTTTAATGTCTGCCACCAGAAAGTGCTAGGAGCTGCAAACCTGATGTCAGCTAACTTCAGTTGAATGGCTCACCTGATTTGCCTGAAAATGATCTTTTCCTAGACACAAGTGAAGTCATCCCCATACATTACTTGGTAGAATGAGATATCAAACATATACCCACACAAAATTCTCCACGCACTACTATGGCTTATTACTAAACTGTGTGCGATCTCTCATCCCCTCACCTCAGGACTGTGTGCTATAGCAGCCATAATAACAATTTCATTTCCATTGTTAGCTACTGCATTTGTACATTGCTTTCTGTGAACCAAGATGCCTATTTCAATGAGGATAGTGCAGATGTTGGCAATGGTATGATGTGAAGGGTACTTCAAATCTGGATAGCATTCACTCCCTATCTATAACACTGTGGCTCTGTTTGCATCTCTGTGACATTTGCCATAAATTACTATAATATCAAGTTTTCTTTATTACTGAAGACTGGCATAGTGATTAGATGAAACCAAATGTGATGAGCCACGCCGAAAGAGGATAACCAATATCTAAATAGTACACAAAATTTGTTACAGTGTATTTCTCTATTTGACACCAATAGCAGAACAACAGACCCAATTAGGAGACACAAGTAGACTGAACAGTGCAAGCAGAACATGTGTAGGATATTGATCAGTATACATCAGGCTTCAGGATAGCGCACGCAACCTTGCTTTGTGCATTAAGGCAGCAATTGTAGCATCATTGCCACCGTTTAAAATCCAACAAGTAAATATATTAGAAGCTAGGAGGCTTAGAACAGTAAAACCAAATTTGCCATCACTAATTGTATATCTAGTTTTCATTTTGGTAGAAAAAAACCTTTAGAAGGGGGGTAAAATACAAGGATCAAAAGGCTATTTACAATTTGTACAGAAACCAGATGGCAGTTATAAGAGTTGAGGGGCATGAAAGGGAAGCAGTGGTCGGGAAGGGAGTGAGACAGGGTTGTAGCCTCTCCCCAATTTAATTCAATCTGTATATTGACCAAGCAGTAAAGGAAACAAAAGAAAAATTCGGAGTAGGTATTAAAATCCATGGAGAAGAAATAAAAACTTTGAGGTTCGCCGATGACATTGTAATTCTATCAGAGACAGCAAAGGACTTGGAAGAGCAGTTGAATGGAATAGACAGTGTCTTGAAAGGAGGATATAAGATGAACATCAACAAAAGCAAAATGAGGATAATGGAATGTGGTCGAATTAAGTCGGGTGATGCTGAGGGAATTAGATTAGGAACTGAGACACTGAAAATAATAAAGGAGTTTTGCTATTTGGGGGGCAAAATAACTGATGATGGTCAAAGTAGAGAAGATGTAAAATGTAGACTGGCAATGGCAAGGAAAGCGTTTCTGAAGAAGAGAAATTTGTTAACATCGAGTATAGATTTAAGTGTCAGGAAGTCGTTTCTGAAAGTATTTGTATGGAGTGTAGCCATGTATGGAAGTGAAACATGGAAAATAAATAATTTGGACAAGAAGAGAATAGAAGCTTTCGAAATGTGGTGCTACAGAAGAATGCTGAAGATTAGATGGGTAGATCACATAACTAATGATGAAGTATTGAATAAAATTGGGGAGAAGAGGAGTATGTGGCACAACTTGACAAAAAGAAGGGACCGGTTAGTAGGACATGTTCTGAGGCATCAAGGGATCACAAATTTAGCATTGGAGGGCAGCGTGGAGGGTAAAAATCGTAGAGGGAGACCAAGAGATGAATACACTAAGCAGATTCAGAAGGATGTGGGTTGCAGTAAGTACTGGGAGATGAAGAAGCTTGCACAGGATAGGGTTGCATGGAGAGCTGCATCAAACCAGTCTCAGGACTGAAGACCACAACAACAACAGAAAAAAACATACATGTGCTGTTTATGTAAACGTAACTTTGTGTTGAAAGTTATGTCTGTTTACTTTTATGGGTTGGTTTATGTGCCCCTGACATAGGTGTATCCCTGGACAGTAGCATCTTCCATGTTTCATTTCATTTCAGGAATACATGAGGTCATAAATGAATGGCATATATACAACTGTGCTTATATACAATTGTAAGATATACACTTGTCATTTTTTGTGACTGCAGAAAAGCATGTATTCCTTTCATGACAATGCCATCTACTGTACATTACAACGATATGGCAGCACAGTTATCTTTGTCACCCTATGGCCACATATGAGGTAGTTTGTACTTATGCTTAGTAGGAACAAGCTGGACACAATACACTGTATCAACAAGGTTCTGGTTGTACTATATTCAATTTAGAATGCAGATACATTTCTCACTTCATGCTTCTCCTCTTCCTTCGACATTGCAAAATGTAAGGAAAAATAAAATAAAAATTTTGTGGTCAATGTTAAAACTTCATTACAAGTACTAATATTTACATTCATTTGTAATTCTGGCAGTTAACAGCATGATGTTTGAACTCACCCTGTCACTACCCCTTTTTGTGATATTTGATCTATTTAATGGAGTTCTGTCTTAGTAGTAAGTTACATGAATGCTGAAACTTATGTAGCAACTACCAAACCCATACTGTTTTAATATAAACTGTATTCATAATAAGAACTTAAAGTCATTGTACACAATAGTCAACTTTTCTTTTGATATTTTACATAATTCTTCCCACATTGAGTTAGACAAATTCATTTCTAGGTGGACTAAGACTCTTTTGAGGAAATTACACATTCTGAGTATCATCTGGAAATAATCAGCTGGTAAATCCTTGTGGAAATAGTTGACAAAAATTTGGGAAAGGCAACCACTTACTTAAAGTGGACTGATACACATAACATAGAAATACATAACAGAAAACAGATTTCTACAAACTTTCAAGCTCTTGCTGTTTTTTCCAGTAAAAGTACAAACATTCGCAAACACAACCACATATGTATTCCAGAGTACAATTCTGTTACTGCAGATTATTAATTATTGATTATTAATTATTGAAAGCAGTTGTCTGGACTGATAGAGGTGGGGTCAGGGTAGGGAAGGCACATGAGACAAGTATGGGGTAGCAGGCTAGAGCGAAGCAGTTCTTTTGACAGATGACTCAACAGCTGCACAATAAGGTGAAAGTAGGTCAGAGAGTAGAGCATGTAAGACACATAGAGAGAAGGGGATTTGCAATCAAATGCATTTATTTATGAGCAAACCTACTAGTTCCTGCTTCTTTAAAACATTACCTAGGCAAATATATAACCAAATCCATTGTGCTACCTTATGTGCTGCCATGGGTTTTGCATGGCACCAACTTTTGGAAATTTATTTATGAGTCATCTGGAGGAATCCTTCCTATAAAATCAACAACCAAAACACCCCTTGTCTGGTTCTGATTCATTGATAACATCTTCATGATTTGGACTCATGCCAAGGACAAGCTTTGCTCTTTTCTGCACAACCTCAGCACCTACTCCCAAATCTCCTCCACTGATCCTTCTCAACTCAACAAGCCTCCTTCCTAGATGTCAATCTCCACATCTCATGTGGCTCCACAGATACATTTATTTGTATCAAGTGCACCACCAACAGTACCTCCACTATGAGAGCCGTCACCTGTTAAATGTCAAAAAGTTGTAATGTTCCACCACCTATCTAAGCTACAGAATGTCCTTGTATATCCCTGTTCCAATCCTGCATCCAAGGGTTATACCCTTGTGGTTGGCCTAGGTGCAAGACACATCCACCTACCATGGTCCAGTCACAGGCATTTCCTACTTGATGAAAGTCAAGGCCAGATATCAAAGCAGATATGTTATACAAGGTGTCCCATATATCTTGACCACCCTAAATAACTGTTTGTACAGATGCAAATTGCAAAATGTTTCAAGCAATAATTCTTTTGCCATCAGGGGGACATCAATCAGAATGATTGCCTTCATTGTAGCTTTGTTTTTTACAAAGATATGAACAGCAGTATGACTTTTTAAAATGGTACCCTGTATTTTTATTAGGTAATTCATTTCCTCTCCTAAAGACCTATTCAAAAATGTATCACAGTGTAGCATCACCGAAACACAATTTTATTACTTACATAACACAACATTGACGTTGACACTCCCTGCGCATGGTGCAGGTACTCGGGGTAATGTAACACATCCACGTGCTGACGTTGAGAGAGGAAAAGTAAACATAAGTAGAATGCACACCCATCATTCTGTCAACCATCATCAGTTGAAGAGTTGTGTGAGTAGAATGTACACCAATGAAGAGAAGGTAGAAATGCTATTCATCTAAGGGGATTGTAAGTTAGCAGAACAGTAATTGCAATACTGTTTTCTTATGCACAGGTACATTTAGTACAGTAGTTTAGTCCTTTTAAATACTGTTGTGTAGAGTAGGCATACATTAAAGGCTGTCCTTCCTACAAACTGCATCAACATAATGTTTCTTTTATTATTATTGTTGTTGTTGTTGTTGTTGTTGAAGGTAGGCGAAATGCTACGCAGGCAGTGGAACTGTACAGAGAGAAATATCCTGACAAGACTCTACCTTCCTGACAGATGTTTTCTTTTCTTGTGATGCTTCAGGAAACCGGAAGTTTCAACCCACAACAGGCAATTGTCGTAGCACTCGCACAGACAAAGCTGCCGAAGCTACGGTTCTCACTTCCATTGCTATGAATGCACATGTGAGCACATGATAGCTTGAACACAAGACTGGCATTCCTACAACTAGTGTACATCGTATTCTTATATGTCACCAGTTCCATTCTCATCATGTACACCTACATCAAGAATTGTGTGGGAATTATTTCCAGAATCGTGTAAAGTTCTGTCAGTGGGCACAGCAGCAAATCTTCACCAACCAAACATCTTCTCCAATGTTCTATTTACTGACGAATGTTCCTTCTCAAACAAAGAACAGGTACATACAAGGAACAAGCATTATTGGTCCAGGGACAACCCAAGATGGCTTAGGCAAGTGGAACATCAGTGTCAATGGAGAGTTAAGACCTGGTGTGGGATGCCTGGTACTACAATTATTGGCCCTTATTTCATCAATGGTAGTCTAAATGGCACAGCTATGCCAACTTCCCCAGACAAATTGTTCCTCCTCTTCTGGATGAAGTGCCACTAAGAACCAGAATGCTTATGTGGTATCAACACAATGGATGTCCAGTACATAATGACTTGCATGCACATCCTGTTCTGAACCAAAGGTATCCTGCCAGGTAGATTGGTCAAGGAGGAACAGTTACTTGGCCTGGATTTTTTTCTTTGGGGATGCATTAAAGACGTTATCTATCACTATAATCCAACAACTCCAGAGGACGTGCAGGAATGTATTGTGCTTGCTTGGATTCTCTTCAGAAGGCAACACTGGAAGCAGTAAATAATCCTTCATTCAACAAGTGCACCAGTGTATTGGTGTCCAGGGTCACCACTTTGAACAACTTCAAATGGCCTACTCCCAGGCAATGGTACAGGAGAGCCAAAGTCAATTTTGTGTTATGTTTTTACTTGGTTTTCATTTTCTTTCTGACAACTTAAGCAAGAGGACAAGTTTGTGATCCCGGGCTCAAAGTCAATGTTGTGTTATGTAATTAATAACGTATTGTTTCAGTGAATGGTACAATGTGATACATTTTTGAATAGGTCTTTAGGAGAGGAAATGAATTACTGAAAAAAAAGATACACGGTGCCATTAAAAAAAGTCATACCGCTGTTCATATCTTTGTAGAAAACAAAGCTACAATGAAGACAATCATGCTGATTGATGTCCTGCTGATGGCTAAAGAACATTTTCTTGAAACATTTTGTAATTTGCATCTGAACAAACAGTTATTTAGGGTAGTCAAGATAAATGCGATACCCTGCATATCAGCTATGCTGCAGTTACTGTGTGGTATTCTATGAGGGAACGACAGGTAAGCAGCTGACTATCACATGAGTGGACACAGCCAAATTGTAGCAAACAACAAACTTCACCATCCAATTGCCGAACATACTGTGCTCCACAACAAAAATGACTTCAACAGCTGCTTCACTATGTGGGTCATTTGGATACTCCTCTCCAACACATTTCTCTGAACTACACAGGAGGGAACTGTTTCCTCAGCATATTCTGCAATCTTGCAGTCCTCCTGGTTAAATCTCCACTAAGCAATTTCCCACTGCCTCACTTATCCTTTTCCCTTCTCTCTTCTATCCATACCATTCCTTCCCCCAATTAAATCATGTACTGCCTTCTTCTACCATTCTTCCTCTCCCCCAAGTGCCCTTTCTCTCTCTCTTTTCTCTCTCTGTCCCTTTTCCTCCCTTCTCTATTTTCTTCTTCCCTCCCTATCTCCCTCTTCATGTATTGTGAATGCTAGAGCTCTAATGATCCCCTCAGCAAAAAGATAATAAATTAAGTAATTAGAAGTACAAAGAAAAACACATAATATTATAATGTACTTTCAAATTTTAATGTGACACCAATTAGATTACTCATTTGAGATGAATAAATTATCACTAACTTTATGGAATTTTAATATAATATTATTAAATTAGGAAAGTTTACAATGATGAATATATTAATGTCAGTAATAAACTTATTTCTGTTGCCATTGTCGTGCTTACCAAGTGTCTCCCATCAGGATCATGACATAAAGCAATGACTAAATGCCCAAGATTGTGAAGGTCACCATAAAAATTCCTGTTAATAGATAGTATACTTGATTCCACCATATTACCTAATATATCAATACCAATTGTTGATGTCAAGTTCACAACTTCTCCCCTTTCCTAGAAAAAGGATAGGAATGAAAAAATAATAATATTTACAGCTTGAAAATTAATACAGCACTGAAACAAAACAGAATGCATAACAGTAGTGTGATAAAAGACCTTTCATTTTCTTCCTTGTAATATATTTGCCCATTATACTAAAATAATTTATAATTTTTCCTTTCTATAGCATGCTTTTACTCTACCTTAGTATTTCCACTTAGGAGAAAAGTGATTATACTAATACCTGCCATAATTTTGGCACTTGTCATTTTGGACCCATTTCCTTCTTTGAAATAAAGGAAACTCCAGGTTGGAATATCAACAATATAAGGAAAAGACAGACTGCTACTTACCATAAAAATGACTTGTTAAGTTGTGACAAGCACAACTAAAAGACCTAGACGTTAGCTTTTGGCCACAGCCTTCATCAGAAATGGAAACTTGCACACTGTCATTCACACAAGCAAGCAAACCTCATGCACACAACCACCATCTTTGGCAGCTCGTACTTGAATGCAAATGTCACATGGAACAGCAGGAATTTGGAGGTGGTGAAGAATGCAAAGGCACAGTAGTGTACAGCTGGGGGAGATCTGGTAGGGTGTACAGCTACTCAGCTACCAACAGGAGAGGAGCAGGGAAGGGGGAAGATGGACAGGTGCATTGGCAGAGGGCAACACATAACAAAGAAGGTGAAAGTCATAATGTCTCATCTTTACAGTAAGCAGTAACCTTTCCTTCTTTGGTTATTTGTGATATGTCAAACAGAGAGTGTGAAAAACATTTTTTTGAGAAAGTACAGGGTGAGCACAAAGTCCTTCCCTGATTATAACAATTTATTACAGAATAATAATTTACATTTGATGCCATTACATAGGTTAGTGTTATAAGATTTTTTTAAGACCACTTACATTAGTAAACCGCAACGTGTGCTCCCTTGGTAGCTTGGAGAACGTTGAGGTGGTATTCCAGTTCCCACCAGGTGTTTCATAACATGTGTTCTGTGTGTTCTGTTACAGTACCTGCAGCAGCTTGTATCCTAGCCTTCAGTTTGTCAACATCAGCAACTGGTGTGATGAAGACTCTGTTCTTGATATAGTTCAGAAAAAAAGTCAAAGGGCGTAATGTCTGGACAGCGGGGTGGCCAGGGCGTTGGACTGTTCCTTCCAGTCCTGCACTATCAAAGCCCAGTGGAGAAGGGGGGTGGAAGCTCCATCTTGCTGAAAAAGTATCCATGGTTGATATTCTTCTAACTGTGGGGCAATCAACTGTTGCAAACGTCTAAGTAAATGTTAGCGGTAATGGATTTTTCTGCAAAGAAAAACAGTCCAAAAACCTTGTTATGCATGAGGCAGCACCAAACATTCACTTTTTCACTGTCTTGCTGTAACTGTACAGTAGCATGTGGCGACTCTGAACCCCATATATGCACATTATGCTTATTTATCATTCCCACGACATGAAAGGTGGATTCATTGTTAAACGTATGGAATTTAAGTAATCATTGATCAATCCTGTTGACAATCTCAGTTGCAAAATCAACATGTGTCAGAAAATCATTCAGTTCCAAGGCATGCATGATTTGCACTTTGTAAGTATCCCACTATTCAGTCTTATTGTCCGCAGCTCCTGGTCTTGCGGTAGCGTTCTCGCTTCCCCTGCATGGGGTCCTGCGTTCGACGCCTGGCTAAGTCAGGGATTTTTCCTGCCTCAAGATAACTGGGTGTTGTTGTGTCATCTTCATCATCATCATCATTCATCCCCATTACAGTTGGAGGAAGGCAATGGCAAACCACCTCCACTAGGAACTTGCCTAGTACAGCAGTGCGGGTCTCCCGCATCCACCCCTATGCTCCTCGGAGTATGAGACCTCATCATCATCATCATCAAGTATGCAACCTAAGACTTACATGAGGAATCTTCACCATGCTTGCTTGTGGTATTTGAAGTTCATGTGATGCTTGACGAGTTGATTTAGATGGACTCCATTGAAACGATTGCTGAACATGATTAACAGTTACATCACTCACACAAGGCCTACCACTTCAGGACGATCTTCGATGCTGCCTGTTTCATTAAACTTTGCATACCATTGCCTTGTTGATTTAATGTCAGGAGAGCTGCATCCATAAGAGGTCCCAAATTTACGCTGAACACTGATGGGCGATTTCAGTTCATGAAACCAAAGCACACTTTGTGCTTTCTCATGCTTCGACGCCATTTCACCAGCAACTAACATGACCTAACAGACCGCATCAGTGTTGTGGAGCAGTAGTGCCATTTATTGGTCACAACAACTAGTAACACTAACCTATGTAATGGCATAAGATGTAACTTATTATGTCAAACAGTTATTCTGTTATAAATTTTTATAATCAGGGCAAGACTTTGTGCTGAACCCGTAAATCTTTACTTTTTGGTTAACAAAAATATCTTGACATATACAAGACAACCTAAAAGTAGCTAGAAACTTATACAGTAGCCTCTGAATATACGATTAGTAACTTACAAATATAGTTAGTGGTGACAGGAAAATGCCTTGCCTAATAAAGCGTGGACATATGGAAGCTAATTTGCTGATAAATCAAATGGAAAGTCTTGGTTTTTTGGCAGGATACCAGATAACACCAAATTTTCTACCAAATGAAATTTATTAGACAACACTTTGGCAATATATGTACAAATATGTAGGATCTTCATTATGCTAGATTATTCAGGGATACGAAATGTATACAAAGAAAACCATGGAAATGATCATAGTCTCATTGTCTCCTGATACAATGTAAGTGAAATGCTGGAAAATCTACAGTGGCAGGCCTAAAGTTAGACATGTCAAATACTTTGTGAAAACCCTACACAATTTAAAGAAGTTGTTTTCAATGGGTGATTGTCAGCCTACTATGTACTGCACCTGCAAAAACTGTGAAAACTATCTCACATAGCCGGCCGGAGTAGCCGAGCGGTTAAAGGCGCTACAGTCTGGAACCGCACGACCGCTACAGTCGCAGGTTCGAATCCTGCCTCGGGCATGGATGTGTGTGATGTCCTTAGGTTAGTTAGGTTTAAGTAGTTCTAAGTTCTAGGGGACTTATGACCACAGAAGTTGAGTCCCATAGTGCTCAGAGCCACTTGAACCACTATCTCACATAGACACATGCAAGCAATTATTTTTCCACACACATAGCTCACATCTGCACTGTATCGTAAGGAACATACAATAATTGTCTGATACATAAGAAATCCTGTGACCTAAGGAAAGGAAACTAATATTATCTGAATCTAAATTGAAAATACTGGATTGTTTGTGATAAGCATCATTGTTTATAAAAATTATCAAACTAAGAATGAGACATTTGACAAGAATAAAGTCTGTAGCACAAATAAGATACATCATGTAACATACAGTAAATAAGTGTACTGTGCAGTATACTATAGACTGTTGAGATGCAGTATATTGCATAAGTCACTAAGGGGTGTTATTATTGTGATGATATATAGAGGAAGTTTATAATAGCAAAATTGTGATTTGTGTACAAAACTTGGGTCCTGCACAGTAATTCAATCATATTTTATTGAAATTAGGATACATCTATGCACAAATTTAGACAAGATAATGAGAAATCTGTTTTTGTTATTTGTTAATCAGAGGGAATTGACTAATCTCTTTTGTAACATAAAACATTTCATTGAAAATTATGTAATTATTATACTGAAACTAAAAGTAACCTGCAAAACATTACTGGTCTCAAGTTTTTTTTAGTAATATACATTAAAAAGTATGAAAAAATACTTGCTGTAGAAGACTAAATCGAAAATAATTATTTTAAATTAGACGTGTGATTACATGCAAACTCAGTAAACTGCAGTAATCAATATTACATTTATTCAGTCATTTGTATTTGTTTTCTTTGTATCAGTATCAGTATTGTCAGGTGCATACCAGTAGAACATTAGGTAGAACTCATCATGAGAAGTTCAAAATGAGAACTCACAGAGAGTTGATTGCCAAAATTATGTTAACTTAAAATATGAAATCCTCCATTTAAAAAGATGTTGTACTGAATTTTGTGTGGGCAGCAAAATGGTAAATGTAATAAATGGAAGCAAAATAACTCGTGACGGTAGAAGTACTAGAGAGGACGTAAAATGTAGACTGGCTACAGCAAGAAAAGCATTTCTAAAGAAGAGAAATTTATTAACATTGAGTATAGATTTAAGTGTCAGGTAGACTTTTCAGAAAGTATTTGTATGGAGGGTAGCCATGAATGGAAGTGAAAGATACATACTTTAGACAAGAAGAAAATAGAAGCTTTTGAAATGTGGTACTGCAGAAGACTCCTGAAGATCAGATGGGTAGATCATGTAACTAATGAGGAGGTACTGAATGGAAGTGAAACTTCAAGTTTCAGTATCGTTACAAAAATCCAATTCTGTGGATTCTACTTATGTTCCTGGGACTGCAATGAGGACATTTCAGTGTAAACTATAACACTGCAACTAAATGAGATACAATTTAAAATTATTGTGCTTACTGGACTTTTTAATTTTAAGTAAGTTAAATTGTATACTGGCAGATGCCAGATATGGGGAAGATACATTTGGATTCCGTAGAAATGTTGGAACAATCTTAGAAGATAGGTTAAGAAAAGGCAAACCTACATTTCTAGCATTTGTAGACTTAGAGAAAGCTTTTGACAATATTGACTGGAATATTCTCTTTCAAATTGTGAAGGTGGTATGGGTAAAATACAGGGAGTGAAAGGCTATTTTCAATTTGTACAGAAACTAGATGAAAGTAATAAGAGTCAAGGGGCATGAAAGGGAAGCAGTGGTTGGGAAGGGAGTGAGACAGAATTGTAGCCTATCCCCAATGTTGTTCAATCTATATATATATATATAGCAAGCAGTAAAGGAAACAAAAGAAACATTTGGAGTAAGAATTAAAATCCATGGAGATGAAATAAAAACTTTGAAGTTTTCTGACAACATTTCAATTCTGTATGAGACATCGAAGGACCTGGAAGAGCAGTTGAATTGAATGGACAGTGTCTTGAAAGGAGGAATAAGATGAACATCACTGAAAGCAAAATGAGGATAATGGAATGTAGTCAAATTAAGTCAGATGATGCTGAGGGAAGTAGATTAGGAAATGAGACACTTAAAATAGTAAATGAGTTTTGCTATTTTGGAAGCAAAATAACTCGTGATGGAAGAAGTAGAGAGGATGTAAAATGTAGACTGGCTACAGCAAGAAAAGCATTTCTAAAGAAGTGAAATTTATTAACATTGGGTATAGATTTAAGTGTCAGGTAGACTTTTCAGAAAGTATTTGTATGGAGGGTAGCCATGAATGGAAGTGAAAGATACATACTTTAGACAAGAAGAAAATAGAAGCTTTTGAAATGTGGTACTGCAGAAGACTCCTGAAGATCAGATGGGTAGATCATGTAACTAATGAGGAGGTACTGAATAGAATTGGGGAGAAGAGGAATTTGTGGCACAATTTTAGAAGAAGGGACCGGTTGGTAGGACATGTTCTGAGGCATTAAGGGATCACCAATTTAGTATTGGAGGGCAGTGTTGAGGAAAAAATCATAGAGGGAGACCAAGGGATGAATACACTAAGCAGATTCAAAAGGATGTTGGTTGCAGTAGTTACTCAGAGATGAAGAAGCTTGCACAGGATAGGGTAGCAAGGAGAGCTGCATCAAACCAGTCTCTGGACAGAAGACCACAACAACAACAATTTGCATATTTATATTTAACATATATTTTTTTATACAACATAGTTGTATGGAGATAAACAGTGATTAATTTACTTATAATCAATTATTCAAAATGACAGTCACAATGTGTGACTGTCATTTTGAATAACTGATTTAACATATATGCAGTTATAGATGGAAAGTAGTAACAAGCTATGATCACAACACATAAATTATTTGGATTACATAACTATACATGATCTATGACTTTCACGTGCTTCAATCTGACAAACACATGTTTTTAGTTGGGCTACTGCTGTTTCGTTAGAGTAGTTTGAAGTCATAGCGCAAATTACTGATATATAATTGGTAATGTTTGTACAGCAAAGCAAATACATTCTGTGAAATTAAATAGAATTAATGTTGATAATCTATGAAATATTTTTCATTTAATTGTAATATATACCCTAGAATAAATACTCGTTTAATTATACACAAAGATATAATAAGTAAAAGTGTTCTTGAAAATTTGAATTGAGATTTCTACATTTAAATTGACCCTAGTTACATTTTTAGTTGAAGTGAATATATTTTCAATTGTTCCAATAGCTAACACTAAATAGTATTAGCGAATTAACTTTAGTAATGAAGTATGGCAGTTTACAAGTACTTCTCATTCAGTTGAGCTGACCTATTGTAACCAAATAGACACACATTATATAGCTATGTGTTTAAATTAGTTCTGAAAATATTAATGTTTGATGTTTTACATATCACAGAAACATTAATTTGTAACTGTTGTTGGTCTTATAGCTTAGAAGCTACTGGATTTCAGTTGCAGTTCTAGAATGAATGAAGAAAGCTATTGAGAAAAATGAGCACCTAAATGAAAAAAATGTAGTCATCCATAACTCACCTTATTGTCTGTTATTTCTACACTTACATCCCCACAATGATCTTGCACCAACTGAACAATTCCATAAAAAACATACCCCTCTTTTTTAGATCACCCCTGTCTATATTATGAGGGGCATTCTAAAAGTAATACAAGCATTTTTTTCTGAGAGCAGGTTGGTTTTATTCAGGATACCAATACACCATATTATTTCCCAGTCTCCTGGCTAAAAATCTCTATTTATTCTATTCAATGTGATGACCTTATGCCACGTTACTGGGAGGGCATCTATAGCCACATTGTACCCTCTACTGGACAACATCAGAGCCATCTGGTTGCATATAGTCTCCCTATCATCCACACACTGTTTCCTGCAAAATGCCTCACTGATTGGGCCAAACAGATGGAATTCAGAAGGTACGAGATGTGGATTGTAGGGTGAATGAGGAAGAACAGTCCAATGATGTTTGAGCTCCTCTCAGTTGCACAACCTGTGTGAGGCTTGTGTTGCCATGGAGAATGAGAAGTTTGTTTGCATTTCTGTGGCAACGAACATGCTGTAGTCATTTCTTAAATTTTCAACATTATAGGAATCACAGCTTTGTTTGGATGGTTGGTAGTTAGGAGATCAGACAGGTTTGTCTGGCCCCACTGTGATGATGACAGATGCCTTCCCCAATGACTCATCATGCTTTTGTTCACTGCTGGTCACTGTAGACATTCTCCAAGTTCCTATGAATAACTGATGGTCTGGTTTTCTGCCAAAAGAAACTCAGTGACAGATCTCTGCTGGGAAAACAGCTCCATTACAGATGTCATTTTAAAGGCTATGTATACCGTGACCACATATAGGAACTTCATGAAATTATAGAGGCTGAAGCGGGAATATTCCATGATATCCCACAAAAAATCTCACATTTTTTCAACCAAAACTGGCTGACAAAAAGATGTGTTACATTACTTACTGAATGCCCCTCATATTATACTTATTTGGTAGGGGTCTCAGACTAATAAACAATAGTCAAGAATATGTCAAATGAGTGTTTTGTAAGCTATTTATTTTATGGATAAATTATCTTTCTGTAAGATGCTCCCAGTGAACTTCAGCCTGGCATCTGTTTTCTTGCTATTTGTTTTATGTTACCATTCCTCTTTAGGTTGCTCTGGATGTTACACCTAGATAGCAGTTAGTTTCCAGTAACTCCTCATCACCTGTTTAAGCACAATATGTTACAAATATTTAAATTCAGCATAAACTACCAGTCCCCACATCAACTGTCTATCCTCTGCATTTCTTCCTACATTTTCCTACAGTCTTCTGGCATTTCAGTCTTCCTACAGACAACAGTATCATCTTCAAATGATCTCACAGAGCCTCCGTGATATTCAAACTATTTGTAATGTAAACTGAAAATACACACATAAAAAAAAAGTTTTGCATCACCTTTGTTCCGAGAGTTCCGGAAACTGTACAGAAAATTGGAATAGAGATCAAAATAAACATCATTTCCACCCTTTTTATTGCCCATGAAAACCACACATTGCATGTTGTACCACCATACAGTGAGACCTTCAGAGGAGGTGGTCCAGATTGCTGTACACACCAGTACCTCTAATACCCAGTAGCACATCCTCTTGCATTGACTCATGCCTGTATTCGTCATGGCATACTATCCACAAGTTCATCAAGGCACTGTTGGTCCAGAGTGTCCCACTCCTCAATGGCAATTCAGCGTAGATCCCTGAGATTGGCTGGTGGGTCACATTATCCATAAACAGCCCTTTTCAATTTGTCCCAGACATGTTCATTAGTGTTCTTGTCTGTAGAACATGCTGGCTACTCTAGTCAAGCAATGTTGTTATCCTGAAGGAAGTCATTCACAAGATGTGCATAATGGATAATGGAGGAGCAAATTGTCGTCCATGAAGACAAATGCCTCACCAGTATGCTGCCGATATGATTGCACTATTGGTCGGAGGATGACATTCATGTATTGTACAGCCATTACAGCACCTTCCATGACCACCAGCAGCATACATCGGTCTCACATAATGCCATCCAAAAATGGCAGGGAACCTCCACCTTTCTGTATATACTCACTGGACAGTGTCTCTAAGGCGTTCAGCCTGACCAGTTTGGCTCCTAACACGTCTCTGATGATTGCCGGTTGTAGGTATATGTGACACTCATCGGTGAAGAGAACGTGATGCCAATCCCGAGCGGTCCATTTGGCATGTTGTTGGGCCCAACTGTACCCCACTGCATGGTGTCATGGTTGCAAAGATGGACCTCACCATGGACGTGGGGAGTGAATTGCGTATCATGCAGCCTATTTTAACTGTTTGAGTTGTAACACGACGTCCTGTGGCTACACAAAAAGCAATATTCAACATGGTGGTGTTGCTGTCAGGGTTCCTCCGAGCCACAATCCATAGGTAGCGGACATCCACTGCAGTAGTAGCCCTTAGGCAGCCAGAGCAAGGCATGTCATTGACAGTTCCTGTCTCTCTGTATCTCCTCCATGTCCACACAACACTGCTTTGGTTCACTCCAAGATGCCTGGAAACTTCCCTTGTTGAGAAGACAAAGTAACAATGCGGACACAATTGAACTGCAGTATTGACCATCTAGCCATGGTTGAACTACAGACAACAAGAGCCGTGTACCTCCTTCCTGGTTGAATGAGTGGAACTAATAAGCTATTAGACCTCCTCTGTCTAATAGGTGCTGCTCATGCATGGTTGTCTATACCTTTGAGAGGGTTTAGTGACATCTCTGAACAGTCAAAAGGACTGTGTCTGTGATACAATATCCACAGTCAATGTCTATCTTCAAGGAGTTCTGGGAAATGGAGTGATGCAAAACTTTTTTTGATGTGTGTAGCAGCAGTCTTATAACAGTCCTTTGTGGTGCTCTTTAAATTACTTTTGCATTTGTCAATGTACTGAGTTCTATATGCATGGAACTCTTAAAACCACAAATATGGCCCAATACTTAGTAAGCTTGTATTTTGTTTACTAAATGGCAGTGCAACACTATACTGAATGCCTTCCAGAAGTCAGGGAACACTGTATCACAAACTCAGCACCTTCGTACATAGCACTCTGGATCTCCTGGACAAACAGAGTGAGCCAAATTCTGCCATGTTGATTTCTGTGCAAGGGGTTTTAGTCCTCCAAAATCATAATTTGTGAATATAAAATATGTTTCTTAATTCTATGTCAGCAATATAGGCCTATAATTTGTGCATACGTCTGATGACCCTTGCTGAAAACAGAAATCACACATACTTTTTCCAATCAATAAGTACTCTTCATTGCTCCAATGATCTAGGATCATCTATTGCTGGAAGGAGACCATGTTCTTTTACACAGTCTCTGTAGAACCTCACAGGTGTTACATTTGGTCCAGTTGCCTTTCCTCTGTTGGGCAATTTTTGTTGATTTTCTATCCTAACAGCACTTATCTGTGATTTTAACATTCATACGATGATTCAAATGAGGAACCATACTATGACTTTTCTTGGTGAAACAGCTTCAGAAGACTAAATTCAGTAAGTGGCCTTCTCTGTGCCAGTTCCTGTTTCACTGATGGTACGATCAATCATTGATTGAATAGATGATTGCAATCTGTTTACTTGACTTTTTAGGATTTTAGTCAGAGTATTTTAAAAATTTTACTTTGAAATTAATTGAGTGCTTTTCATAATACTCTCATCACACTCATTCTGGTCTCATTAAGTGGAATTTGTGCTGATTTGAATCTTCTTGGTGGATTAAAACTGTGAGCTGGTCCAAGACTCGAATCTGGGACCTTTTCCTTTCGTGGGCAAGTACTCACTGAAATTTGGAAGGTAGGAATGACTTCCTGGCAGATATAAAGCTGAGAGGGTAGGCCATGAGTCAAATTTGGATAACTCATTTGGTGAGTACTAGCCTGCAAAAGGCATAGGTCCCAGGTTTGACTACTGGTCCTCTGCCAGGAAGATTCAAATGTCACTCCTTGCTGCTGCTACACCATCCATCCAGAGGTAAGTGTCATCAATCAGCTTATCAAACTCTGAAATTATTTATATCTAAAAAGAAAGATGATGAGACTTACCAAACAAAAGCGCTGGCAGGTCAATAGACACACAAACAAACACAAACATACACACAAAATTCAAGCTTTCGCAACAAACGGTTGCTTCGTCAGGAAAGAGGGAAGGAGAGGGAAAGACGAATGGATGTGGGTTTTAAGGCAGAGGGTAAGGAGTCATTCCAATCCTGGGAGTGGAAAGACTTACCTTAAGGGGAAAAAAGGACAGGTATACACTCACACACACACACACATATCCATCCGCATATACACAGACACAAGCAGACATTTTCTGAAATTATTTATTCAGAATTGAGCTGAATATGAGAGAGTGTCAAGCACAATTGGCCCATACATTCTGGACGCTGTCTACTGTGAACACAAGTCACTCAATACAACTTCGGAAGCTGTGGCTGTTTGTGTGAGGATGTCTCTGGATTTTACCATGTGTAACATGTGTCTCCCTGCCAATGGTGAAGTGTCTCAGAATGTTTTATCTGCATTGATTTCTCAGCTTTGCTCCCCTCCTCCACTGCACCTTCATGACTGGGTGACTTCAATGCTCACAACCTGTTGTGGGATGGAACTACAACCACTGACCATGGTAAAGCTGTCAAAACTTCTCTTGCAGAGCTCAGTTTTTGTCTTTTGCATACTGTTGATGTCACACACTTCACTGTGGCATACTGATCTTACTGGGACACTGAACTTTCAATTTGCACCTCTTGTTCTCTCACCCTTTGTCCACTGAAGAGTCCATGATGACCTGCATGACCTTGATAATTCTCCAATCGTCCTGTCCCTCCTTCCACCTCACCACCTCGGTGTACCTGGTGTCTCCTTGAATGGTGTTGTTCACACTTACATAGATGTTGTCTCCAAATATGTTGTTCTAACTTGTGGTCAAGCCTCTGCATTTGAAAATAATCTGTCTGCATTTCAAGTCCTCAAACAGCTGGTGGAGCAAATTCACTTACCTTTCACTTCATCTCACCTGAAGCCATGTAATGCTCTGTTCAGTGTGCGGGAGTTCCTCAGTTCCCTAGTCCTTTACCCTCACATGGCCCCTGACCAGACCAAATCCACAGCTAACTGCTCAAACACCCATCTTTGCATTACCTGCATCATGTCCTTGCAATTTTTTACCATATCTGGACTGAGGATAAGTTCCCATCTCAGTGACGAGGAAGTGTGATTTACTGAGACTGTGTAAACACCTCCTTGAGATGGACAGCTATCAACCAACTCGTCTCACTAATATCCTCTGCAAATTGCTAAAACATAAGTTGAGCCAGCAGCTGAACTGGCATCTTGAGTCTTGGAATCTTTTGGCTCCACCCCAGGTTGGTTTTCACCAAAGCTATTTTATTGCTGACAATTTGGTCTGCCTGGAGTCTGTTAATGAGTCTTCTTTGAACTGCAAATGGCTTATGACATATGTGGCAACATCATGTCCTAGTTACTCTTACATCATTACTTCGCAATTTACAATAAATGTGTGACGGAGGATTCATCAAACCTCCTTTAAGCTACTTCTCTATCATTCCACTCTCAAACAGTGCACTGGAAAAATGAACACTTAAATATTTCTGGGAAAACTCCAATTTTTCTTATTTTATTATGATGATTATTTATACCTAAGTAATTGGGCACCATCAAAATATTTTCCTACTCTAAGGAGAAAGTTGGTGACTGAAATTTCATGAGAAGGTCCTGATGCAGTGAAAAAATGCCTTCGTTTTAATGACTGCCACCCCCATCCATCCGGCTGTTTCTCCTTTTAGTTTCTGTGATATGTGTTTTTTGGTGGTGCGGGTTATCAGCCCACAGCCCCCGAGTGTCCGGGTGGGGCTGCCACCTCATGGCCTGGACACCTGCCAAGGTTTTATTTCAGGGCCTTACCCCTTAGATAGCTTGTCTTCACCACGACTACAGAACGCTATTAAGTTAAATTTTTGTAAGACAAGAGCGCAGAAGAGCGAATCGCATAAAGAATACATGGAGGCAAACAAAAAAGTGAAAACATTGCTACGTCGAGATAAAAGGAAATGGGTAGATGAGCAAGCAAAATTAGCAGAAGAGGCAGCAAGACGAGGAAATATGAAAGACCTCTACAACATTACCAAACGGTTGTCAATGAAGAACATCAGACATGAAGGACCAGTTAAGAACAAGAATGGTGTGATGCTTACAACTCAACAGGCACAGCTACAGAGATGGGAGGAGCACTTCAGGGAACTGTTAAATTGTGAAGACAACCAAGAGAAACAAGTACGAGATGTTCCAGAGGAAGTGGAAGAAGACCAAAATATAAATTTGCAGTGCCCCACAATGGACGAAATTAGGATTGCCTTGAAAACACTAAAAAATACAAAGGCTCCAGGCCTAGACAACATAGCACTGGAGCTCTTAAAAGCCGATACTGAAAGTACTGTTAAAATGCTCCATCCTTTGCTGAAGCATATTTGGCTTGAAGAGAAATCTCCAAAGGAGTGGAAAAATGGCTTGGTGGTAAAGCTCCCAAAAAAGGGAAATTTGTCAGACTGTAACAACTGGCGTGGTATTACATTGTTGTCAGTGCCCAGTAAGGTCCTCACCAGAATTATTTTAAACAGAATTAAAGAATCCCTTGAAAAGCAACTGCATAAAGAACAGGCTGGTTTTAGGGCACAACGCAGCTGTGTTGATCTTATTAACACACTTAGGATCATCTTAGAGCAAAGCAAAGAATTCCAAGCAACCATGTACCTGGCATTCATTGATTTTCAAAAGGCCTTCGATTCCGTGAAACATAAAGTGCTCTGGCAGGTGTTGTGGAAGTATGGCATACCACAGAAGATCTTAAACATCATAAAAGATCTATATGATGGCTACGAATGCTGCATACTCCACAAGGGAAATATGACAGAGCCCATAAAAGTAACAACTGGAGTCCGGCAGGGTTGCATTTTGTCACCAACACTTTTTCTACTCATTCTAGACTCTGTTATGAGAAGAGTCACAGCAGGCAGGAGACGAGGAATCCAGTGGGGGACCCACGAATGTCTGGAGGATTTGGATTTTGCAGACGACATAGTTTTATTAGCTCCAAGGCTGACTGATATGCAAGCTAAATTAAGCTTGCTGAAAGAAGAAGCAGAGACTGCTGGCCTCAAGATAAATACAGGCAAAACAAAGGAAATGAGAGTAAATTCAGGTAACATGGAGATGCCCCTGTTAATAGGTGAGCAGTGAGTGGAGACTGTCAACTCATTCCTGTATCTGGGTAGTATAGTGGCGGAAGATGGCGGAGCTGGAGATGACATGAAAAACCGCATTAAAAAGGCAAATGCTGCCTTCATACAATTGTATCCAATATGGAAAAATAGAAATATCACATACAAAACAAAAATCCATATTTTTAATACAAATGTGAAGGCCGTCCTTCTGTACGCCAGTGAAAGCTGGAAAATGGATAAAAAGATAACAACCCAGTTACAAAGCTTCATAAATAGATGTCTTTGACGCATCATGAATATCTGGTGGCCAGAAAAAATATGTAATGAGGAGCTCTGGCGAATAACAAACCAGATACCTATAGAAGACCAGATACAAGAGAGAAAGTGGGGCTGGTTGGGGCACACCTTGAGAAAACCAGATGGAGCCATCGAGAAAAAAGCATTGGAATGGAATCCCCAGGGAACAAGGAAGAGAGGAAGACCAAGGGGCACATGGAAGAGGACAGTGGAAGGGGAAGCAAAAAGAGTTGGCAAGACCTGGGCAGAATTGAGGCAAATGGCCAAAGACAGAGACGGATGGCGAGTTCTCCTGGATGCCCTATGCCCCCATAGGGGCCAAAGGAATTAAGTCAAAGTCAAGTCACCCCCATCCATGTATCATATCCATGGCAGTCTTTGGTTTGATTCCTCCCCAACATTACCTATGAAATTTTTCCAATTTAAGTTATTCATAATTCTAATCCCTAGGTGTTTAGTTGACTTTGCATCCTTTAGATTTGTGTGATTTATTGTATAACTGAAATTTAGTGGATATTGTTAGTGCTCATATGGATGACTTCACACTTTTCATGATTTAGAGTCAATAATCACTTTGTACATCATACAGATATCTTGTCTAAATCATTTTTAAATTTGTTTTGATCATCTGATTGCATTACATGACACCATTATCTGCAAAAAATCTGAGATTGTCTCCTAAATCATTTATGTAGGTCAGAAACAACAGAGGGCCTATAACACTTTCTTGTGGAATTCCACATATTACTTCTGTTTTACTTTATTGGAAGCTGTGTCTTTCCAGTCACACAATTGAGATGATAATCCATTGGCACCCAATATAATTACACGTTGCTTGTGAGGAATGATGTCAAAAGCCTAAAAGCCTAAAAAGCCTAAAAATATATAATTAATTTGATGTCCTGTAGTGCCTCACGAATTTTGGGGTAAATTCTAGTGACACTTGTATTTCCACCATCTCAAACATGTGTTGTTTTAAAGATGACTGTGTTAAAGTGGAACTGTGTCTACTATGCCACGATCATGTGGTGCAGGACTGGCATGTATCGGACGGTTGATTGGTGCGGGCAGGTAGTCGCAGTGCTCGCCTCAGAAGTTACATGGCCAGCACAAGGAGCAAACGTGACGTTCTCCATGATGGTGCTACAACAGTAATTATTGAGAACAGCTGAATGTTGTTAAAGAAAAGAAAAGACACTTACTTATTTATCAACTTTCGTGAGGTCTGGATGGTGGACTTGCTAGAGCTTTCTAGATTGTATTTGTTATAAAGTATGTAAGAGTATCTGTCAGACTGGTAATTGTTGGGCTTACAAAAATGAATCATTTATATGGTGTCTTGTTTGTGGAAGTGAAAATATAGTGAGATTGGTTTAAAAGTATCCTGAGTGTACGGAGTTATTTTAAGAGTATAAAAAGTTCCTCCAAAACAGCATCTTATCTTCAGAGAAGAAGTTGGACAGACAATTGCAGCCAGCTATCCTGATAAGAAGATTGGCGAAACAACTCCGTGTAAGTTCAACAATAAAGTGGGAGTGGGAGTCTGGCACATCAACACCACACTGCTCCCTCTAGTCGCCAGAAACTGCCCGAGTCCCCTGTTGATAGCATTCATTACTTCATGAAAATAAAGAGCTAATTGTGTTTCACAAGAATAATACAGGGTCACAATTACTTAACTATATGAAATAAAATCATCATAACTTCTGAACAGTTTGCATTAGGATGTTCAAACAGCAAAATAGGAATTATTATGTGCATGCACACATGTCTTGTAGTTGTCAGGCCACTTCGGTTTGGATAGGTTCATCAATAAGCAAAATTGTTGCATTTGGGAGACTAAAAATCTGCATTTCAGGATTGAGAAGTTTCTTCACCCTCAGTGGGTGACAGTGTAGTGCACAATATCCAGTCACAGAATAATTGATGTGATATTCCTTGATAGCATGGTGACTACTGAACAATACATGAAAGTTTTGGAAGATGATTTCACCCCCATTATTCAGAGTGACCTTGATTTTGAGTAGATGTGGTTCATGCAAGACGGAACTCAACCCCATCAAAGCAGGAGAGTGTTTGATGTCCTGGAGGAGCACTTTGGGGACCACATTCTGGTTCTGCGGTACTGAGGACACTGGCATGGACCTTGATTGGCTGCCATATTCTCTGGATCTGAACACATATGACTCCTTTTCGTGGGGCTACATTAAAACCAAGGTGTACAGCAATAGCCTCAAAACCATTACTGATCTGCAAACAACCATGCAGGAGGTTATCGACAGTATCGATGTACCATACTTCAGGGGTCATTTTGCTATTCATCTATGCCACATGATCAGTAATTATGGCAGGCATATCGAACATATCATAACCTAAATCAGAATATCTGTAGTTTACATGGTGAATAAATTGTGCGCATGCTGTAGTTTGTAACTAATTTATGTTTTTTTCATATTTAGTAATTGTCACCCTGTATTTTCTGTATCCCTGTTGGCTATTTGTCAATAAATCATTTTGTTTATGGTGATTCATAATGTTCAAGCACAGTATATGTTCCACAATCATACTGAAAATCGAAGTGACTGATATGAGTTTGTAACACAGCAGATTATTCGTATTTCCTTTCTTAGGTACTCGTCTGACTTAAACAACTTTCCAGTCCTTCAGTATGGATCTTTCTACAAGTGAGCAATTGTGTATATTTACTAAGTATGGAGCTATTGTATCAGCAAACTCTGAAAGGAACCTGAATAGTACACAATCCGGACTGGAAGCCTTGCTTTTCTTAAGTGTTTGAAGCTGCTTCACTACACTAAGGATATCTATTCCTATGTTATGTAAGTTTTCAATTGTTCTTGATTCAAACTGTGGAATATTTGCTTAATATTCTTTTGTGAAAGAATTTTGGAAAATCTTTTTTAGTAACTCTGCTTTAGTGGCACTGTCATCAATGACATCATCATTGTTAACATGCATTGAAGGTTCTGATTCTGTCTTGCCATTTCGGTACTTGACATACAACAAGAATCTCTTTGGGTTTTCTGTCAGATTTCAAGACAGAGTTTTATTGTGGAAACTATTGAAGGCATCCTGCATTGAAGTTTGCACTGAATTTTGAGCTGCAGTAAAACTTTGCCAATCTTGATGACCTTGCGGACCCACTCTCAATTTCTGTCCAGAACTTCCTGTCACACCAGACTTTCCAGTTTTAGGTTGGTGATTCTCACAGTAACCCTCCCCTACAAAAGAGAATGAGGTCCTGCAGGGCTCTGTATTGGATGTGTCCATTTTTCTAGTAGCTGCCAATGGTCTAGCTGCTGCTGTGGGATCTACAGAGTCAACTTCCCTCTGTGCTGATGATTTTTGCATTTACTATTGCTCCTCCACTGTGAATGTTGCTGGATGCCAACAACAGAACACCTTAAATAAAATGGTTTATTGACAAATAGCACAGTCCTGGGCTATCACTCATGACTGCTGGTTTTCAGCTGCCAAAACAGGCATCATGAACTTCTATCGCAATCGTACTGTCCATCCACAACCAGAACTCTACCTCACTGACCAACTGCTCAAAGTGGTGGAGTCTTGTCATGGGGCAGGTCTTCAAAGCCCATTTGACATGTCCTCCTCCATCAACTTAAGTGTACATGATGGTCACACCTTAATACAAAGTGCTACCCAACATATCTGAGAATTTCATCGTAAAAATCAGAAAACTATACTTACATCCTATGTCATCTCTCAACTACAAAGTAGTCACCTAGGGCATGTATGCAATGATCCCAGCATTGTTTCCAGTTTTGGAAGCATTCTGGAAGTCCCAAGGGTAATTGTGTTCAGGACCCATTGCAATACCACTTGGATGTCTTCAATTGAGACAAAACTTCATGCTTTCAATGCAGTTTGCATCTTTGGGGACAAGAAGAAGTCACACAGATTAGGTCTGGTGATTGGGGAGGATGGAGGAACATGGCAATGTTGCTTTTGGCCAAGAACACCTTCACAATCAGCAAGGTGTGCGTGGGCGTATTGTCATTGTGGATCAACCGGTCTTTCTTTTTGCACAAATCTGGCTGTTTGCAGTGAACATTTTTCTTCCGTCATCTCAAAACTTCACAGCAGAACTGTCTGTTGCAATCTGGCCAGGTCCAACAAACTCCTTTTGCACTATTCCCTGAATGTTGGAAAAAATGATTGGCATTGACTTCATGCTGGTGTGAACATGTCGAGCTTTTTTCAGCCTTGAAGAAGATGGTGTTATCCATTAAGATTATTGTTGCTTTGTTTCGGGGTTATAACCATAAACCAAGATTCAACTCCTGTTATGACTATGGATATTAATTTTGGGTGTTCACAAACTCTTTGTTGTGACTCAGTGCACATCTGAAACCCGAGGTTTCATTGGTCTTACTGAGAAGGCTAGGGAGAAACCTTGCTGCAATTCATCTCATGTTCTGTTCATCAGCTAGAATTCATAAGTACCATACAACAGTTCAAGTTTATTATAAACATTGTGAATTGTCTACCCTCAGTCTTCGTTAATCATGTCACACACTTTCATGATCATTTCCAGTTTTGTGCATGTTGATGGTTAACTAGAATGTTTGTCATCTTCCACAGATTCTTGGCTTTCCTTGAAGTGCTTGAAGCACACAAATTCTCTTACTTGACTCAGTGCATTCTCACAAAATGTCTTTGTCAGCATTTGGTGTGTTTGTCACAGTTTTCTTCAATTTGAAACTGAATTTGATGCAAACCCATTGCTCCTTCAAATCATCCATTTTACAATTTAGAGAAGTACTGAAAGACACCCTGACACCACTACAACTCGTAACGGCATGCACCAAAGATGACACAACTTTGTGCCACAGTAGCTAAGAGATGTGCCTCAAGACATCTAGTAGTGGAATGTCATACTGCTACTGGTTGGGCTGGTACAATGAAATTCTCAGCTATTTTGGGTAGCACATCATACTCTTCATTGTCTTAGTAACACCATCTGGGGCACAGACTACTCTACATTTTTGCAGCTTTACAAAGATCTGATCCTGTTCTGTCTTGATTATGGCATTCTGGTACATGGCTTGGCGTCACCTACAGCATTACGGGTGCTTGACCTGATACATTATTGTGTAATTTAAATTGTGACAGGTGACCTTTAGACCACCCCTGTGAACAGCTACTTCACTACAGATCAGCCAACCACAGCTGCTCAAATATGCATTACAAATTCACTGCTCCCCTGAGCATCCAAATGACTGTGTCCTTTTTCTTGGTAGGGGGATCCACCTCCCACAACAGAGGCCCAGAAATGGATTCACAACTGCAGTTTCTGAACTCCAGCTTCCCCCACTGTTGCCGCCTGTCAGGGAGCAATTGTGTGCAGCCCCATGTTGTGTACCACAACCTCAGATCTGCCCCAAACTATTACTTGGACCAAAATACTCTGTTGACCCCATGGTTTTTCACTGTCTGTTCTTGGCCATCCTTAATTAATTTCCAGCTTTGGAAGTCGTATACACTGATGGCTCTACAGTTGAATATGTTTTTACCTTCACCCAAGCAAGGTGTAGTGAACTATACTCTCTGTCAAAAACATGCAGTCTGTTCACTGCAGAATTGGTGTCTATCACTTGAGACCTTAGTTGTGTTCATTCCTGCATCAGTGAGACATTCTTAACTGGCAGCGACTCTCTGGATAATCTTCAGGCTATCGACTAATGGTACCCCTGACACCCATTGGTTGTGACTATCCAGAATCTCCTTTCTGACCTCCATCATGCTAGATGGTCAGTTGTCTTTGTCTGGAGTCTTTGTCCCAGGATGTGACCATGAATTAGTTGGCTACCAGGAAGCCAACTTTGCAGATTGGTGTATTGGAACTCAACCTTTGGTCAGCTCTATGCCACTAACTGTAGGAGGCTTGGAACACAAATTGGTGTCCTCTGTGCAAACAAAATGCGCACAATAAAGGGGACCATGAATGTGTGGTGATCTTGTTTCTCACAGGGAATCTATCATTCTCTGTCAGCTTTGCACTGGCCACAATTTGTTGATCCAAGACTACATGATGTTAGGATCCATGCCACTGTCACTGTCGTGCCCGTCTGATGGTGGCCCACATCCTCCAGGACTACCCTAATTTGGAAACTTTATGGTGAATCCTTAAACTTGCTGACACACTGCCTCTAGTGGCAGTGGATGACACCAAATCAGCTGATCTGGTTTTACATTTTACCTGTGAAGATGGATTCTACTCCTCTCTGTGAGGGAGGGTGCACTGGCCTTGTTGGATTCTTGATGGAGTGGACAGGTGCCCCATGCCGGCTCCGAAAGAGGGGGCCCTTTGCTGTCCTGGCTTGGTTGACTGGCCTAGCTCCTACCTTTCCTACCTTTTTAATTCTTCTTATTCTTTTACATCTGTCATTGTTTTATTGTCTCATCATCTTTGCTCTATTTCCTGAGATTTTATTAACTTCTTCATGTTGCTGATTTGCTTATGGTAATGGAGTGTGAGGAAAAACCAACTAGGTAAGGAGGGTGTGTCCCCCATCACGTAATATGTCCTGGGAGCCTCCAGCTGTTACCCCTCTCTCACTTCTACTTGCTTCTTTCGCTTGGTTTTATCGATTCCTGGTTACAATTGGGTTCATCGAGACTTGTCTTCCAAGTATTTTCTTTCTAATCAGTTTTAAACTTAATAAGAAGTCTCACATGAGTTCACAATGTAAAGGCAGTCATGTTTTCATAGCCTTGTTATCAACATATATACAGGTATCAAAATTTAACAATGGGAAATCCAAGATGAAACAATGAAAATATTATGAAAAAGATAGTCACTGCTCATACAACGGAGATGATGAGTCACATGTAGGTACATCAAAAAGACTGCCAAACATAGCTTAAAGCCAAACAGGCCTCAATCAAAATTAGACAACATACACATGTGGACTCATGCGAATGCAACTCACACACACATGGCCACAATCTCTGGCTGCCAAGGCCAGACTGCAAACAGCAGCACATGATGAGAATAGCAGTCTGGGTGGTGGGGTAAGGAGGAGGCTGGAGAGTGGGTGGGGTGGGATAGCAAGGTGGGAGTGGGAGACAATAAAGTGCTGCAGGTGGGAGCATATAGGGACAAGGTGGGGAGATGTTAAGAGAGATAGGTGCAGTCAGGAAGCTAGACGGATGGTAAGGGGGGAGGGGGCAGCAGAAAAGGAGAAAAGTAAAAAGACTGTGGGTGCATTGCTGGAATAGAGGGTTGTGTAGTGCTGGAATGGGAACAGGGAAGGGGATAGATGTCCTTTACCCATCTATTCCCTTCCCTGTTCCCATTCCAGAACTACACAACCCTCTATTCTATCAACACACCTACAGTCTTTCTACTTCTCTCCTTTTCTGCTGCCCCCCCCCCCCCCCCCAACTGTCTAACCTTCCAACTGCATCTAGCTGTCCTACCCTCTCTCCACCTCATTACTCTATTTCCCGCACGCAGCACTTCACTGTGCCACACCCTTACGCTGCTATCTCTCCCCCCTGCCCCAGCCTCCTCCTTACCCCCAACAACCAGTTTACTTCTCCCATCGTGCACTGCTGCCTGCATCTGGGTTTGGCAGGCAGTGACTTTGGTCATGTGTGTGTGTAGGTGTATGTTGCCTAATTCTTATGAAGGCCTGTTTGGCCAAAAGCTTTTTTTCTTTCTTTCTTTCTTTTTTTAATAGAACAATGATGCATTTTTTTACACACACTGATGACTTGCAGGATCTTGCCAGCTGTTTGTCAAAGTCAGTATCACTGATGAATTAAGAGATTTTTGTGTAGGAAGATTCACTTGCTCACTCTGTTCAGGGATAGGAATAGAAAGATGGTACACTATTTGCTGTAGATTTTCATATGTCAAAGATAAGTGAAGGATAGAAGTAAACTCCTTTGGTAAGTTTCAATCTCAGCTATTCACTGTTAAAGATACACTGGGTTACAGTATTCCCTTGGAACTGCAACACACTTGGAAATTAATTTTCATCTAACTTGTTAAACTTTTTTCCTTCAGGGAAGTCTATTAAATGGCAAATTTTGAGTAATGCATGCAGTACATTTATCTAGATGGCATGTTGATGTTTGCTTGTTTTGCCAAAACTTAACAGAAATTGGACAAGTAGATGACTATGAAAACAGAAGTGTGACCCCACTACTGTAGCAGCAGAAGAACCCTGGCAGTGTCGGCAATACACAATCAAATTATTGTTTGAATGGCAGTTGTGTAGAATTAGAATCACTGCACAACCTTGTTCTTGCAGTTTGAAATATATGATTTGATCAAAAAATATTATTTTGTACACGCCCTGCATAACTTGATAATAAACTATATTTCCATTTACATCAATAACTGTTAATTTTTTTAGTTTCTATTTGGTTTCGTGAAGGAAGCAAACTTTTATGTACCATCTAGATAAATACACTGTATGTGTTATTCAAACTCATCATTGATAACACTTGTGAAGAAAAAAGGTTCAAATGCGTTGGAACCCAAGAAATTCATTGGGACCCTTGCTCTTGCTGTTGTACATTAATGCCCTTGTGGACAATATTGTTTCAGACATTTCACAGACAAGATTTCTAACCAATGCAAAGACTGGCAACTTGCTTTAAATTTTTAGAAATGTAAAATTGGGTACATCACAAAATGAAAAAAAAAAGCAGTATCCTATGGCTTTAATATCAGTGAGTTATAGTTGAAATCTGTCAACTCATACAAATATCTGGGTGCAATAATTTGTAGGGATATGAAATGGAACATTCACATAGTCTCAGTTGTTGATAAAGCAGGTGGCAGATTGCAGTTCATTGGTAGAATATTAAGGAAATGTAATCAGTGTCTAGAAATGAGGGTGAATACAAAGCCCTCCTGTGACCCATCCTAGCATATTGCTCAAGTGTGTGGGACCAATATCAAATTGGACTAACAGGGGATATTGAATGGATACAGAGAATGGCAACATAAATGTCACAGGTTTCTTCAATCCATGGGAGAGTGTCACAAATATGCTGAAAGAACCGATCTGATAAAGGCCTGAAAATACATGACAAAGAACTAAATTTAAGTGATAAATGTGGGAATACATTACAGTCCCTTGTGTATCACACTCATAGGAACCACAAAGACAAGATCAAGCTAATTATAGAAGGCACATAGACATTTAAGCAATCATTCTCATGACCCATATGTGAATGGAACATCAGAAAGCCCAAGCAACTGCTACAATGAATGTACCTTCAACCATGCACTTGGCAATGGTTTGCAGTGTACAGTTGTAGCTGTAGATGTAGAACCAAAGATGTTCTGGCACTAAAAATATAAATCTCTTTAGTAGTAGTAGTAGTAGTAGTAGTAGTAGTAATAGTAGGAATTATACATTACGCAACTCTAGCTGTAGTTTCGCTGGAGTCTTTCCGTAAGTGTCAAGACAAATTATGAAGCACATAGGAGCAATTCCACCATATTCAAGTTGAAAATGGTTATGAATTATTTAATAATGGAAATATGATGTTTGTATCATTTTGATGAGCCATTTGTTGGTTGGTAACTTGATATGAGTATTCTTGGAGCAGAATTAATAGTTGTAAAATGATTCTTAAACAATTCTACATAAATTGGTTTAAAATTCAGCTGTAGTTCATGAACTTGAGGTTCCTTAAGAGACATATTGTTAGTGACATGGAGTCTCCTATCCACCATGTGGCCAGTTATATAGCCTTGCTGCTGCATCCCAATGTTGGTAAAACTGACAGTTGTATTGAAAATTCAGTTCATTTTATTGAGGAATTTAAATACATGAACACGGGAGGAAGATATTCTTTTCGCCTTAAGTACTGTATCCTTATTTATGATATTTCTGTGAATGAAGCTATTTCATACATGGTGGATATATATCTGATAGATACAGTAGATTTGCCAAGAAATTGTGTTACTACAACCTACTTCCTGTATAGCAATAAATTTATGAGCATATTCAAGGGTGTCTGTGGGCAGCCTTCTTAGTCCATTGTAGCCAAATTGTTTGTGGAGGTTTGTGAACAACAGGCAACCACTAGCCAGCACCCACTATGGATGTATTAGATTAGTAATCTGGACACATGGCAAATAAGGAGTTGGATATCTTAGTGGTACATTATAATAGCGTCAACCCAAAAATTAAATTTATGACAGAGAAAGTGTGCATTAGGCAACTTAATTTTCTAAATGTTTCAGTAATCAAATGGGCACATGCAACTTTGTATCAAAAGATGTACAGAAGAACAACACACACTGATCAGTAGTTCCATAACGAATCCAACCATCATCCAAACCAAAAAAGAGATATAATTATATTCTTGGTCAAAAGGGCTAATAAAATATATGAGTCAGTTTACTTACAAAAAGATCTCAGTTACTTACAGCAGAATGAGTTCTATGTCCAAGAAGGGGGAATTTCAGGACTAGTGAAAAACAATGATCACCAAAAAGGAAAGCCTTTCTTCAATTTATTAACAGAATTACTGATCATATCAGAAGGGTTTGTCCAAGAAAGGGGTTCAGATGATTTTTAAGCCCACCAGAAAAATAAAACAATGCCCAAAAACTGCAAAAGATGTATATCATCCACTAGCATCAGTGGTATGTATAAAAATCCATGTACCTGTGGCCAAGTATACAGAGTGTCTCAAAAAGAATGATCCGATTTTAGCTTTTAATAATATTGAGACAAATGTCACTAGGTAACTGAAACAGTGCTAGATGTAATCGGCATGGTCTAGAGCTTCAGAAAAAAGTCTGTTAGATGTCACTACAAGCGCTGACTTGGAGTATGCAGCCAGTCTCATGCAATATGGCATCTGCACAACAGAAGGCGTATTATGTTATTGAATTTAGTCATACTCAATCAGTGATTGCAGTTCAGTGGGCGTTTCTTATTTTGTGCTAAACCAACATCACCAAAGAACATTTGATGGTGGTATAAACCGTCTGAAGAAACAGGGTGCCTCTGTAAAGACAAAAGTCCTGGCCGGCCACACAGTCCTGAACAAACGGTGGAACAAATCCGATGAGCATTTGAGCGGAGCCCCCGCAAATCTACGCACCGTGCTAGCCAAGAACTTGCATTACCACACATGACAGTGTGGCATGTGTTACAGCATTGTTTAGCCCTAAAACCATACCAATTACAACTGGTACAAGCTCTCTGAGATATTGACAAAATGAAGTGAGTAGACTTTAGCAAAGCTATCCTAGAGGACATGGAAGGTGACACTTTTATGTTACAGTTGATATTCAGCGATGAGGCAACTTTCCACATTAGCGGTAAGGTTCATTGTCATAATGTGTGTATATGGGGGCTCAAAACTCCTCATGAAACAACTGAACATGAATGTAATTCACCAAAAGTGAATGGTTTTTGTGCTGTTTCGCAAAGCAAGGTTTACGGGCCCTACTTTTTTTTTAGGAAGAAACCATAACAGGACAATTATATCTTGCAATGCCATGGAACTGGTCATTCCCAAAACTTGACTCTGACAATTTCATCTATCAGCAAGATGGAGCACCACCACATTGGCACAACAATGTGTGTAGTTTCCTCAATGCCAACATGCCTCAACGTTGGATAGGGTGTACAGGACCATGAGACCAGGATTTACACTCTTGGCCTCCTAGGTCCCCTGACTTAACACCATGTGAATTCTTCCTGTGGGGTATGTTAAACAATGTGTTTATGTTCCTTCCTTACCTCGTGACATTGATGAACTAAAAACCAGAATATCAGCTGCTGTGGCTTCAGTGACAGAGGACACCTTACGCTCAGTCTGTGATGAATTTGGCTATTGGCTAGATGTCATCTGTGCAGCCAATGGAGGACATATTGAACATTTATGATAGATTTTTATAAACTTCTGTCTTTTCTCAGTAATTTAGTATGCAATTTGTTGGTGTTAAACCCTTTTTCCTAATAAATAATTCTGTTTAAATTCGGGTCTTTGTCGTGGGACACCCTGTATATTGGAACTACAAAAAGAAGTATTAACACTCACTTAGCCAAACATTAAATGAACTGTCAATTTGGACAAAATGATAAATTGGCCATGGCAGAACATGCTTTCCAAAAAGCTGAGACAAACATTTCAGCCAAGACAACCCTCGCCACACACTTATACAGAGAGGCAATAGAAATTTATCAGTGTCATGATAATCTTAACAGAAAACAAGAGGGAGTTAAATAAAATAAAATACAGATGGTTACTTTGAGAGACTAATAATTATTTACCCTTAATAGATAATGATGGTTCAAATGGCTCTGAGCACTATGGGACTTAACTGCTACGGTCATCAGTCCCCTAGAACTTAGAACTAGTTAAACCTAACTAACCTAGGGACAGCACACAACACCCAGCCATCACGAGGCAGAGAAAATCCCTGACCCCGCCGGGAATCGAACCCGGGAACCCGGGCATGGGAAGCGAGAACGCTACCGCACGACCACGAGATGCGGGCGATAGATAATGATGTCTCTGACCAGTCAGAGACAATTATGCATGTGGGATCAGGTGATGTATTATGTTGCTCCCTATACCGTTCATAATGCAGCTATGAATCTGTGACCACCTTAAACTTTCTATGGTGTTGCCATTTTATTCATGCGGATATACCCCACAAATGAGCAAAAAATTTCAGTGAACAGCTTCATACATCAACCATACACTTGCAGCGTGGACGTTTTAAATGATGTAAATTCCAGTTGTGAAAGCTTTCACTGTATTAAGTTCATTGGGAATACTTGTTAGCTGGCATAAATGAATTTCCACAAAAAGTATAAAACAAACAGGTTACAAAACATAGTACCTAAATAAAAAACAATTAAAAATAAAACATGTTGTGACAAGTACCTAAGGAAGCTAGGATATATATATAACTTAACAAACGAAAGCATTGGCATGTTGATAGACACACAAACAAACACAAACATACACACAAAATTCAAGCTTTCGCAACCAATGGTTGCTTCGTCAGGAAAGAGGGAAGGAGAGGGAAAGACGAAAGGATATGGGATTTAAGGGAGAGGGGTAAGGAGTCATTCCAATCCCAGGAGCGGAAAGACTTACCTTAGGGGAAAAAAAGGACTGGTATACACTCGCACATACACACACACATATCCATCCGCACACACACAGACACAAGCAGACATTTGTAAAGGCAAAGAGTTTGGGCAGAGATGTCAGTCGAGGCGGAAGTACAGAGGCAAAGATGTTGTTGAAAGACAGTTGAAGTATGAGCGGCGGCAAATTGAAATTAGCGGAGATTGAGGCCTGGCGGATAACGAGAAGAGAGGACATACTGAAGGGCAAGTTCCCATCTCCGGAGTTCTGACAGGTTGGTGTTAGTGGGAGGTATCCAGGTAACCCGGACGGTGTAACACTGTGCCAAGATGTGCTGGCCATGCACCAAGGCATGTTTAGCCACAGGGTGATCCTCATTACCAACAAACACTGTCTGCCTGTGTTTGTTGCTGGTCATTCCCACATAGAAAGCTTCACAGTGTAGGCAGGTCAGTTGGTAAATCACGTGGGTGCTTTCACATGTGGCTCTGCCTTTGATCGTGTACACCTTCCAGGTTACAGGACTGTAGTAGTTGGTGGTGGGAGGGCGCATGGGACAGCTTTTACACCAGGGGGCGGTTACAAGGGTAGGAGCCAGATGGTAGAGAAGGTGGTTTGGGGATTTCATAGGGATGAACTAAGAGGTTATGAAGGTTAGGTGGACGGCGGAAAGACACTCTTGGTGGAGTGGGGAGGATTTCATGAAGGATGGATCTCATTCCAGGGCAGGATTTGAGGAAGTCGTATCCCTGCTGGAGAGCCACATTCAGAGTCTGATCCAGTCCCGGAAAGAATCCTGTCACAAGTTGGGGCACTTTTGGGGTTCTTCTGTGGGAAGTTCTGGGTTTGAGGAGATGAGGAAGTGGCTCTGGTTATTTGCTTCTGTACCAGGTCGGGAGGGTAGTTGCGGGATGCGAAAGCTGTTTTCAGGTTGTTGGTGTAATGGTTCAGGGATTCCGGACTGGAGCAGACTCGTTTGCCATGAAGACCTAGGCTGTAGGGAAGGGACCGTTTGATGTGGAATGGGTGGCAGCTGTCATAATGGAGGTACTGTTGCTTGTTGGTGGGTTTGATGTGGACGGACATGTGAAGCTGGCCATTGGACAGGTGGAGGTCAATGTCAAGGAAAGTGGCATGGGATTTGGAGTAGGACCAGGTGAATCTGATGGAACCAAAGGAGTTGAGGTTGGAGAGGAAATTCTGGAGTTCTTCTTCACTGTGAGTCCAGATCATGAAAATGTCATCAATAAATATGTACCAAACTTTGGGTTGGCAGGCCTGGGTAACCAAGAAGGCTTCCTCTAAGCGACCCATGAATAGGTTGGCGTATGAGGGAGCCATCCTGGTACCCATGTCTGTTCCCTTTAATTGTTGGTATGTCTGGCCTTCGAAAGTGAAGAAGTTGTGGGTCAGGATGAAGCTGGCTAAGGTAATGAGGAAAGAGGTTTTAGGTAGGGTGGCAGGTGATCGGCGTGAAAGGAAGTGCTCCATCGTAGCGAGGCCCTGGACATGCGGAATATTTGTGTATAAGGAACTGGCATCAATGGTTACAAGGATGGTTTCTGGGGGTAACAGACTGGGTAAGGATTCCAGGTGTTCGAGAAAGTGGTTGGTGTCTTTGATGAAGGATGGGAGTCTGCATGTAATGGGTTGAAGGTGTTGATCTACGTAGGCAGAGATACGTTCTGTGGGGGCTATTTTTCCCACTTGGAATGTTTCCCTCTATTTTATATATATATATATATATATATATATATATATATATATATATATATATATATATATATATATATATATATATATATATAAAGTAGAGGGAAACATTCCACGTGGGAAAAATATATTTAAAAAGAAAGATGATGAGACTTACCAAACAAAAGCGCTGGCAGGTCGATAGACACACAAACAAACACAAACATACACACAAAATTCTAGCTTTCGCAACCAACGGTTGCCTCGTCAGGAAAGAGGGAAGGAGAGGGAAAGACGAAAGGATTTGGGTTTTAAGGGAGAGGGTAAGGAGTCATTCCAATCCTGGGAGCGGAAAGACTTACCTTAGGGGGAAAAAAGGACAGGTATACACTCACACACACACACATATCCATCCGCATATACACAGACACAAAATGTCTTCTTGTGTCTGTGTATATGCAGATGGATATGTGTGTGTGTGTGAGTGTATACCTGTCCTTTTTTCCCCCTAAGGTAAGTCTTTCCGCTCCCGGGATTGGAATGACTCCTTACCCTCTCCCTTAAAACCCAAATCCTTTCGTCTTTCCCTCTCCTTCCCTCTTTCCTGACGAGGCAACCTTTGGTTGCGAAAGCTAGAATTTTGTGTGTATGTTTGTGTTTGTTTGTGTGTCTATCGACCTGCCAGCGCTTTTGTTTGGTAAGTCTCATCATCTGTCTTTTATATATATATATATATATATATATACCTAAAAACAAAGATGATGTGACTTACCAAATGAAAGTGGTGGCAGGTCGACAGACACACAAATGAACATAAATATGTCTGCTTGTGTCTGTATATGTGTGGATGGATATGTGTGTGTGTGCGAGTGTATACCCGTCCTTTTTTCCCCCTAAGGTGAGTCTTTCCGCTCCCGGGACTGGAATGACTCCTTACCCTCTCCCTTAAAACCCACATCCTTTCATCTTTCCCTCTCCTTCCCTCTTTCCTGATGAGGCAACAGTTTGTTGCGAAAGCTTGAATTTTGTGTGTATGTTTGTGTTCGTTTGTGTGTCTGTCGACCTGCCACCACTTTCATTTGGTAAGTCACATCATCTTTGTTTTTAGGTATATTTTTCCTTCGTGGAATGTTTCCTTCTATTATAGCTATATATATATATATATATATATATATATATATATATATATATGTGTGTGTGTGTGTGTGTGTGTGTGTGTGTGTGTGTGTGTGTGTGTGTGTGTGTGTGTGTATATGAACACACAATCAGAGAAACATGCATGTAGAACAGATGAAAGATTGCTTGTTTCCTCATATATCATATTATTTTTCCCAGGTATCTTGTTCCATCTTCTCAAGATCAAATCACTTATCAGTGGACTTTCCTATCATCTAGCCAATAATGTCATCACAAATAATATAACGTGTATGTCAACTATTGCTGTGTTGTTCTATAGCATAGAAAAGAGTACATTGCAGTCAGAGCTAAAATTCTAGTATGTATGTACATATTACCTGCATCACTTAAAAATGTAGTACTTTTTGGTACTTGAGATGTGAAGCGCAATAACACAAACATTCAAGATACTACTGGCTTGCAGTCCAATTACAATTTTCTGTTTGTTTAAAGAAAGCATTTCAACTTTTTTGTAAGGTAAATTATATGTAGAGAAATTCCCTTAGCTCATTACTGCTATCATAGTCAATGATGAACATGACTTACATTGAGTGCACCTTTTCGATGAATAGCTTCAAATATTCTGTCTCTAAAACGTTCCATGTCTTGAATGTCAAATGATAACTGATCAAGTTCACGGTTAACATCCTGGTAGATAGACAAGTAATACATGAAGTATGTGTTTAATAGTGCAGAACATCAAAGCATTCTAAGGCAATAGTTACAACACTAGACAATAAATTCTTACCTGAAGTTTAGCAAATTCATGTCGAGCTGGCCAGACTCTACTTGCTATCATATTGTCAAGTTTAGGAAAGTAAGCCTCTTTTAGTGGCTTATGCCAGTTATTTAATTTCCTCACTCTTCCAAGATGATTACTAAGCCGTTCAAAATTGTATCTGAAGATAAAAAAATAGGATATTATCAGTTATAATTCATTAACTAAGTATATCCATAATTATGTAACTGGTTATTTCCTCTGATTTCCAGAGTAATGCTTATACATTTTGTCACCACAGGTTTGTAGGTACATAATGTATCATGTTATCCACAATAAGCACCATCAATCTTATAGCTGTGTTGGCAACATCTCTATAGTAAGGTTATTGTTTATGACAATTTGCTGGAAAAATAAACCTGGCAACATCTCTATAGTAAGGTTATTGTTTATGACAATTTGCTGGAAAATAAACCTATTTCATTTTGCAAATAGTAAAAGGACGTACTGAAACAATGGTTCTTAGTTCCATTTTCAGCTCTGAGTTTACTGATAAAAAATAATAAAAATGGAAGGAAGCAAGAGTACAACCTGTCAGGTTTCCACAGCTTGATTGATTAATAATGTGCTTTCAGCTGTACAGTTGAGTTGTCATTTCAGTGTTATCCATAATATACTGACAATTAATCCAGTCACCATTATGTGTTGTGTGTTAAAACATGTACTCACTGTAAGGACTCTAACCATAAAATGGAATCAATAGCTGGACTGTGTCTCCAAAAGCACACAAAAGGCTTATAATTAGATTTATCATCCAGCATTTTTGTATAGTTCATGTCTGCTATTCTTAATTTTGTATAAAAGTAATGAACTGCATACAAATAGGAGATTGTTGTAAAAAAATTATAAGCAATAAGATGCTACAAATCACAAAAGAAATAAAACTGCAAACAAAAATCTGTCAGATTTAATATGATATCGAATCATAACCATTGACATGGTTTAGATATTAGTTTGGCAACTATGAGATGCAATATCTCCTTCCCAGTAGTCAATAAAACTGGTGGAGTCTCTCTGACAAGCAGTTAAGAGATCTCTAACATAGATAATTTATTTTATTTATTTAATTTAATTTATTTATTTGTCCATCTGTAAACAATATATATTGTATGGATGTTGTCCAGAAAGTACATGCAAATTTATGGAAACAATCTGTGCGAAAGGAACATACAAAATTTTACATTAAGTAGCACAAAGAACAATACATACAAAATCGTACAAATATGTACAAAGAATAATACTTGGTCATACAAGGCACAGTAATATAACTTTTTATACATGTATACTAAAAGTATGGTAACTGCATAGTCTGTTTGCCCTAAGGCTTTACTTTTGTCATCCCTAAACAGGAAGCCCTTATATTCACTACAATAATTCAGTAAAGATTTTAGCACAATCAGCAGCTGTCCATCAGACTTAAAAAAATAACAGATACTTTAGGGGATGAAAGACAGTGTTTTCAGTTTTGCTTAATATAAACATTTTCACAATTATTTATTGGCCTAAACAGAAATTTACTGAGTAAAAAACTTGTTCAAGTAGAAATTCTTTAAATTCTACTTTAAATCTGTTTTCATCTTCTAACTCTCTGATGTTGGCTGGCAGTATGTTGTAGAGTTTTGTACCCATATGGCTCAAATGCCTTTGTTTGTGTGTTCTTTTTGTTTGCTGAGTATGGAATACTGTGCTATTTTGAGTACTGTAGTTAAGCAAGTCAGCACTTGTCTGAAAATCTACATGGTGGGCTATAACATATAAAACACACACACACACAGATATAGAAGGAAACATTCCATGAAGGAAAAATATACCTAAAAACAAAGATGATGTGACTTACCAAATGAAAGTGCTGGCAGGTTGACAGACACACAAACGAACACAAACATACACACAAAATTCAAGCTTTCGCAACAAACTGTTGCCTCATCAGGAAAGAGGGAAGGAGAGGGAAAGACGAAAGGATGTGGGTTTTAAGGGAGAGGGTAAGGAGTCATTCCAGTCCCGGGAGCGGAAAGACTTACCTTATGGGGAAAAAAGGATGGGTATACACTCGCACACACACACGTATCCATCCACACATATACAGACACAAACAGACATATTTAAAGACAAATATATATATGTGTGTGTGTGCGAGTGTATACCCGTCCTTTTTTCCCCATAAGGTAAGTCTCTCCGCTCCCAGGACTGGAATGACTCCTTACCCTCTCCCTTAAAACCCACATCCTTTCGTCTTTCCCTCTCCTTCCCTCTTTCCTGATGAGGCAACAGTTTGTTGCGAAAGCTTGAATTTTGTGTGTATGTTTGTGTTCGTTTGTGTGTCTGTCGACCTGCCAGCACTTTCATTTGGTAAGTCACATCATCTTTGTTTTTAGGTATATATATATATATATATATATATATATATATATATATATATATATTCATATTCATTTGGTAAGTCACATCATCTTTGTTTTTAGGTGTGTGTGTGTATATATATATATATATATGTGTGTGTGTGCGAGTGTATACCTGTCCTTTTTTCCCCCTAAGGTAAGTCTTTCCGCTCCCGGGAATGGAATGACTCCTTACCCTCTCCCTTAAAACCCATATCCTTTTGTCTTTCCTTCTCCTTCCCTCTTTCCTGACGAGGCAACCGTTGGTTGCGAAAGCTAGATTTTGTGTGTATGTTTGTGTTTGTTTGTGTGTCTATCGACCTGCCAGCGCTTTTGTTTGGTAAGTCTCATCATCTTTCTTTTTAAATAATTTTATATATATATATATATATATATATATATATATATATATATATATATATATATATATATACCTAAAAACAAAGATGATGTGACTTACCAAATGAAAGTATATATATATATATATATATATATATATATATATATATATATATATATATATATATATATATATATATATATATATATATATACCTAAAAACAAAGATGATGTGACTTACCAAATGAAAGTGCTTCATTCTGGAAATCTGACTCGATACAAATGTACAGCACCACGGCTATTGCCTCGTGCTAATCCATACATCAAATGGGCATCTGCCAACTCCGCATTTGTAAACATTGCACTGACTGCAAAACCACGTTCGTGACGAACACTAACCTGTTGATGCTACGTACTGATGTGGTTGATGCTAGTAGTGTAGAGCAATGAGTCACATGTCAACACAAGCACCGAAGTCAACATTACCTTCCTTCAATTGGGCCAACTGGCGGTGAATCGAGGAAGTACAGTACATACTGGCCAAACTAAAATGAGCTCTAACATGAAAATAAAGTGTTTTTCCAGACACATGTCCACATAACATCTTTTCTTTATTTGTGTGTGAGGATTGTTTCCTGAAAGTTTGGCCATACCTTTTTGTAACACCCTGTAGACTATTTGCAAAATTGGTTTGAAATGAACAACTTAACCATAAATATCTCTGAAACTAATTATATCCATTACAGGAAAACAAAGTCACACTCTGATCTGGATCTCAGAATACAAAATAAAGAAATTGTGATAGTTGCTATCACAAAATTCCTAGGTGTACATATAGATGAAAATTTAGACTGGAAATCCCACATCCTGTATCTCTCTCATAAGTTAAGGTCTGCTTGCTTTGCATTACGTGTTATTAGCTTTGTATGTAGTAGGGAATGTAGCAGAGCTGTTTACTTTGTTTGTATACATTCTGCTATTACCTATGGCCTCACCTTCTGGGGTCATAGTAAGAAAAATCTCAAAACCATCTTCACTCTACAAAAACGAGCTATTAGAATAATTACCAACAGTTCAAGGCTAACTCCTTCAAAGCAATTATTTCAGCAGCTAAATATTCTACCCCCTACCATGCCTCTATATACAAAAAAGTGTAATTAATGTAAAAAGAAATATTGACAATTTCCAATCCGACTCAGATCTACATTCTTACAACACAAGAAAGTGCAATGACATTCATATTAAAAGAGTTAACAAGGCTTTGGCACAGAAACAAACAAACATACAAGGAAGTAGATTGTATAACAAACTACTGGTAAAGATAAAAGAAATAAAAAAATTGTGTTCATTTAAAGAAGCAGTATTCAAATTTTTAATGACCAACTGCTATTATAGTGTAAACGAATACCTGGAATAGCTTCATACAAAACAATTAGATTTATGTACTCTGTGCCAATAGTAATTTTTATCTTATTGTTGCTATGATCTAAATAAATAATATGTACAAAAAGGTTAGAATTATTATGTGTTATATCTAAATATCAACTGTGTATTCCATGTAAAAATTCTTTCTCATACATTAATGTAATTAATCAAAGTTGTACATGCTATTTCAACGCCGTCTGATATTGTGTTGTCTACTATGCACATTTGTATTGTGTAGAGTATTGTTCACCTATATATACAAAATAGAGGGAAACATTCCACATGGGAAAAGTATATATAAAAAACAAAGATGCTGTAACTTACCAAACGATAAAGCGCTAGTAGATAGACACAATAAAAAACACACACAAGCACACACACTAATTTCAAGCTTTCTCCTTTGGTAAGTTAGAGGCCTTCTATATGGGAATGACCAGCAACAAACTGTCCATTCACATGAATGGACAGAGGCAGAGAGCGTCTGTTGGTAATGAGGATCACACTGTGGCTAAACATGCCTTGGTGCATGGCCAGCACATCTTGGCACAGTGTTACACCATCTGGGTTATCTGGATACTTCCCACTGAGACCAACCTATCAGAACTCCAAAGATGGGAACTTGCCCTTCAATATATTCTTTCTTCCTGTTACCCACCAGGCCTCAACCTCTACTAATTTCAAGTTGCCGTCCCCATACCTCACTTGTCATTCAACAACATCTTTGCCCCTGTACTTCCGCATCGACTGACACCTCTGCCCAACCTCTTTGCCTTTACATATCTCTGCTTGTGTCTGTATATGTGTGGATGGATATGTGTGTGTGTGCGACTGTATACCTGTCCTTTTTCCCCATAAGGTAAGTCTTTTCGCTCCCGGGATTGGAATGACTCCATACCCTCACCCTTAAAACCCATATCCTTTCATCTTTCCCTCTCCTTCCCTCTTTCCTGATGAAGCAACCGTGGGTTGTGAAAGCTTGCATTTTGTGTGTGTGTTTGTGTTTGTTAGTGTCTCTATCAACATATCAACGCTTTCGTTTGGTAAGTTACATCATCTTTGTTTTTAGATATATTTTTCCCACGGGAATGTTTCTCTCTCTCTCTCTCTCTCTGTCTCTCTCTCTCTCTCTCTCTCTCTCTCTATATATATATATATATATATATATATATATCTAAAAACAAAGATGATGTGACTTACCAAATGAAAGTGCTGGCAGGTCGACAGACACACAAACGAACACAAACATACACACAAAATTCAAGCTTTCGCAACAAACTGTTGCCTCATCAGGAAAGAGGGAAGGAGAGGGAAAGACGAAAGGATGTGGGTTTTAAGGGAGAGGGTAAGGAGTCATTCCAGTCCCGGGAGCGGAAAGACTTACCTTAGGGGGAAAAAAGGACGGGTATACACTCGCACACACACACATATCCATCCACACATATACAGACTCAAGCAGACATCTGAGTCTGTATATGTGTGGATGGATATGTGTGTGTGTGCGAGTGTATACCCGTCCTTTTTTCCCCCTAAGGTAAGTCTTTCCGCTCCCGGGACTGGAATGACTCCTTACCCTCCCCCTTAAAACCCACATCCTTTCGTCTTTCCCTCTCCTTCCCTCTTTCCTGATGAGGCAACAGTTTGTTGCGAAAGCTTGAATTTTGTGTGTATGTTTGTGTTCGTTTGTGTGTCTGTCGACCTGCCAGCACTTTCATTTGGTAAGTCACATCATCTTTGTTTTTAGATATATTTTTCCTTCATGGAATGTTTCCTTCTATTATAATGAATCATCATATATATATATATATATATATTTAAAAAGAAAGATGATGAGACTTACCAAACAAAAGCGCTGGCAGGTCGATAGACACACAGACAAACACAAACATACACACAAAATCTAGCTTTCGCAACCAATGGTTGCCTCGTCAGGAAAGAGGGAAGGAGAGGGAAAGACAAAAGGATTTGGGTTTTAAGGGAGAGGGTAAGGAGTCATTCCAATCCCGGGAGCGGAAAGACTCACCTTAGGGGGAAAAAAGGAGGGAAAAAAGGACAGGTATACACTCGCACACACACACATATCCATCCTCATATACACAGACACAAGCAGACATTTGTAAAGGCAAAGAGTTTGGGCAGAGATGTCAGTCGGGGCGGATGTACAAAGGCAAAGATGATGTTGAAAGACAGGTGAGGTACGAGCGGCGGCAAATTGAAATTAGAAATTAGCGGAGATTGAGGCCTGGCGGATAGCGAGAAGAGAGGATATGCTGAAGGGCAAGTTCCCATCTCCGGAGTTCTGACAGGTTGGTGTTAGTGGGAAGTATCCAGATAACCCGGACGGCGTAACACTGTGCCAAGATGTGCTGGCCGTGCACCAAGGCATGTTTAGCCACAGGGTGATCCTCATTACCAACAAACACTGTCTGCCTGTGTCCATTCATGCGAATGGACAGTTTGTTGCTGGTCATTCCCACATAGAACGCTTCACAGTGTAGGCAGGTCAGTTGGTAAATCACGTGGGTGCTTTCACACGTGGCTCTGCCTTTGATCGTGTACACCTTCCGGGTTACAGGACTGGAGTAGGTGGTGGTGGGAGGGTGCATGGGACAGGTTTTACACCGGGGGCGGTTACAGGGGTAGGAGCCAGAGGGTAGGGAAGGTGGTCTGGGGATTTCATAGGGATGAACTAAAAGGTTGCGAAGGTTAGGTGGACGGCGGAAAGACACTCTTGGTGGAGTGGGGAGGATTTCATGAAGGATGGATCTCATTTCAGGGCAGGATTTGAGGAAGTCGTATCCCTGCTGGAGAGCCACATTCAGAATCTGATCCAGTCCCGGAAAGTATCCTGTCACAAGTGGGGCACTTTTGGGGTTCTTCTGTGGAAGGTTCCGGGTTTGAGGAGATGAGGAAGTGGCTCTGGTTATTTGCTTGTGTACCAGGTCGGGAGGGTAGTTACGGGATGCAAAAGCTGTTTTCAGGTTGTTGGTGTAGTGGTTCAAGGATTCCGGACTGGAGCAGATTCGTTTGCCACGAAGACCTAGGCTGTAGGGAAGGGACCGTTTGATGTGGAACGGGTGGCAGCTGTCATAATGGAGGTACTGTTGCTTGTTGGTGGGTTTGATGTGGACGGACGTGTGAAGCTGGCCATTGGACAGGTGGAGGTCAACGTCAAGGAAAGTGGCATGGGATTTGGAGTGGGACCAGGTGAATCTGATGGAACCAAAGGAGTTGAGGTTGGAGAGGAAATTCTGGAGTTCTTCTTCACTGTGAGTCCAGATCATGAAAATGTCATCAATAAATCTGTACCAAACTTCGGGTTGGCAGGCCTGGGTAACCAAGAAGGCTTCCTCTAAGCGACCCATGAATAGGTTGGCATACGAGGGGGCCATCCTGGTACCCATGGCTGTTCCCTTTAATTGTTGGTATGTCTGGTTTTGAAAAGTGAAGAAGTTGTGGGTCAGGATGAAGCTGGCTAAGGTAATGAGGAAAGAGGTTTTAGGTAGGGCGGCAGGTGATCGGCGTGAAAGGAAGGCCCTGGACATGCGGAATATTTGTGTATAAGGAAGTGGCATCAATGGTTACAAGGATGGTTTCCGGGGGTAACAGACTGGGTAGGGATTCCAGGCGTTCGAGAAAGTGGTTGGTGTCTTTGATGAAGGATGGGAGACTGCATGTAATGGGTTGAAGGTGTTGATCTACGTAGGCAGAGATGCGTTCGGTGGGGGCTTGGTAACCAGCTACAATGGGACGGCCGGGATGATTGGGTTTGTGAATTTTGGGAAGAAGGTAGAAGGTAGGGGTGCGGGGTGTTGGTGGGGTCAGGAGGTTGATGGAGTCGGGTGAAAGGTTTTGTAGGGGGCCTAAGGTTCTGAGGATTCCTTGAAGCTCCGCCTGGACATCAGGAATGGGATTGCCATGGCAAACTTTGTAAGTAGTGTTGTCTGAAAGCTGACGCAGTCCCTCAGTCACATACTCCCGACGATCAAGTACCACAGTTGTGGAACCCTTGTCAGCCGGAAGAATGACGATGGATCGGTCAGCCTTCAGATCACGGATAGCCTGGGCTTCAGCAGTGGTGATGTTGGGAGTAGGATTAAGGTTTTTTAAGAAGGATTGAGAGGCAAGGCTGGAAGTCAGAAATTCCTGGAAGGTTAGGAGAGGGTGATTTTGAGGAAGAGGAGGTGGGTCCCGCTGTGACGGAGGACGGAACTGTTCCAGGCATGGTTCAATTTGGTTAGTGTCTTGGGGAGTTGGATCATTAGGAGTAGGATTAGGATCATTTTTCTTCGTGGCAAAGTGATATTTCCAGCAGAGAGTACGGGTGTAGGACAGTAAATCTTTGACGAGGGCTGTTTGGTTAAATCTGGGAGTGGGGCTGAAGGTGAGGCCTTTGGATAGGACAGAGGTTTCGGATTGGGAGAGAGGTTTGGAGGAAAGGTTAACTACTGAATTGGGGTGTTGTGGTTCCAGATTGCGTTGATTGGAATTTTGAGGTTTTGGAGGGAGTGGAGCTGGAAGTGGGAGATTGAGTAGATGGGAGAGACTGGGTTTGTGTGCAATGAGAGGAGGTTGAGGTTTGCTGGAAAGGTTGTGAAGGGTGAGTGAGTTGCCTTTCTGGAGGTGGGAAACCAGGAGATTGGATAGTTTTTTAAGGTGGAGGGTGGCATGCTTTTCTAATTTGCGGTTGGCCTGTAGGAGGATGCTCTGAACAACCGGTGTGGATGTGGGAGAGGAAAGATTGAGGACTTTTATTAGGGACAGGAGTTGATGGGTGTGTTGATTGGCTGAGTGGATGTGCAGGTGAAGGATTAGGTGGGTGAGGGCAATGGATTGTTCAGTTTGGAACTGGTATAGGGACTGATGGAAAGAAGGGTTGCAGCCAGAGATGGGAACTTTAAGTGTGAGGCCTTTGGGGGTGATGCCAAATGTCAGACAAGCCTGAGAAAATAAAATATGGGAGTGTAATCTGGCTAGGGCGAAGGCATGTTTGCGGAGGGAATGTAAATAAAACTTAATGGGGTCGTTGTGGAGGTGTTGTGAGGGTGACATGGTCCTAGAAGGTGGAAAGTGGAACACGAGACTGAAATGAAAATGAAAATAAATATAAAAATCTGGTGTGAAAAAAGACGAAAAAGGGTTGGTTAGAGCTGGGCTGTTGATCCTGTGGTGAACTTGTGTAGGTAGAAAATGATGTGCATGAAGGTTAGGTGGTTGTGTTGCCGCCAAAACACGTTAAAGGGTGAAGAAATACGGGAGAATTTCGAAAAAACTACGTGAGGATGTATTAAAAGGGTGGTTTGGTGGTGACAGATTATGGAAATGAAGCTAACAATTGTCTGATGAAGAAATAATGACGTTAAAACCTGTGGGAAGCGGCTAGAAATGATCGATGATGTGAGAAAAACGGAAATGGAAATAAAGCAAAAGATATTAAAACTAGCCGAAAAGGTTGTTAAATAGCTGAAAGGAACTGTTTGTGAAATGGAAACGGTGGATTTTATAGCAGCGGTGGTGTTGAAAGCGGAAAAAAAAATTTTTTGTTTGGAAGTGGGTTACGTATTATTACGTATTATTGAGTATATATCGGCGGGATAAAATTGAATACTGGATTACGGTAAAAAAGGAGAAGGTGAAAAGAAAGTAAAACTGCTGGCAAAAACAGAAGGAGGAAATAAGATGACAGAAAAGACTACGAAATGTAACAGTGACAATAACAATAACAAACGTGATTGTTGGGTTCAAATTAATGATATGAATATAATAGAGGGAAACGTTCCACGTGGGAAAAATATATTTAAAAAGAAAGATGATGAGACTTACCAAACAAAAGCGCTGGCAGGTCGATAGACACACAGACAAACACAAACATACACACAAAATCTAGCTTTCGCAACCAATGGTTGCCTCGTCAGGAAAGAGGGAAGGAGAGGGAAAGACAAAAGGATTTGGGTTTTAAGGGAGAGGGTAAGGAGTCATTCCAATCCCGGGAGCGGAAAGACTCACCTTAGGGGGAAAAAAGGAGGGAAAAAAGGACAGGTATACACTCGCACACACACACATATCCATCCTCATATACACAGACACAAGCAGACATTTGTAAAGGCAAAGAGTTTGGGCAGAGATGTCAGTCGGGGTGGATGTACAAAGGCAAAGACGATGTTGAAAGACAGGTGAGGTACGAGCGGCGGCAAATTGAAATTAGAAATTAGCGGAGATTGAGGCCTGGCGGATAGCGAGAAGAGAGGATATGCTGAAGGGCAAGTTCCCATCTCCGGAGTTCTGACAGGTTGGTGTTAGTGGGAAGTATCCAGATAACCCGGACGGTGTAACACTGTGCCAAGATGTGCTGGCCGTGCACCAAGGCATGTTTAGCCACAGGGTGATCCTCATTACCAACAAACACTGTCTGCCTGTGTCCATTCATGCGAATGGACAGTTTGTTGCTGGTCATTCCCACATAGAACGCTTCACAGTGTAGGCAGGTCAGTTGGTAAATCACGTGGGTGCTTTCACACGTGGCTCTGCCTTTGATCGTGTACACCTTCCGGGTTACAGGACTGGAGTAGGTGGTGGTGGGAGGGTGCATGGGACAGGTTTTACACCGGGGGCGGTTACAGGGGTAGGAGCCAGAGGGTAGGGAAGGTGGTCTGGGGATTTCATAGGGATGAACTAAAAGGTTGCGAAGGTTAGGTGGACGGCGGAAAGACACTCTTGGTGGAGTGGGGAGGATTTCATGAAGGATGGATCTCATTTCAGGGCAGGATTTGAGGAAGTCGTATCCCTGCTGGAGAGCCACATTCAGAATCTGATCCAGTCCCGGAAAGTATCCTGTCACAAGTGGGGCACTTTTGGGGTTCTTCTGTGGAAGGTTCCGGGTTTGAGGAGATGAGGAAGTGGCTCTGGTTATTTGCTTGTGTACCAGGTCGGGAGGGTAGTTACGGGATGCAAAAGCTGTTTTCAGGTTGTTGGTGTAGTGGTTCAAGGATTCCGGACTGGAGCAGATTCGTTTGCCACGAAGACCTAGGCTGTAGGGAAGGGACCGTTTGATGTGGAACGGGTGGCAGCTGTCATAATGGAGGTACTGTTGCTTGTTGGTGGGTTTGATGTGGACGGACGTGTGAAGCTGGCCATTGGACAGGTGGAGGTCAACGTCAAGGAAAGTGGCATGGGATTTGGAGTGGGACCAGGTGAATCTGATGGAACCAAAGGAGTTGAGGTTGGAGAGGAAATTCTGGAGTTCTTCTTCACTGTGAGTCCAGATCATGAAAATGTCATCAATAAATCTGTACCAAACTTCGGGTTGGCAGGCCTGGGTAACCAAGAAGGCTTCCTCTAAGCGACCCATGAATAGGTTGGTATACGAGGGGGCCATCCTGGTACCCATGGCTGTTCCCTTTAATTGTTGGTATGTCTGGCCTTCAAAAGTGAAGAAGTTGTGGGTCAGGATGAAGCTGGCTAAGGTAATGAGGAAAGAGGTTTTAGGTAGGGCGGCAGGTGATCGGCGTGAAAGGAAGTGCTCCATCGCAGCGAGGCCCTGGACATGCGGAATATTTGTGTATAAGGAAGTGGCATCAATGGTTACAAGGATGGTTTCCGGGGGTAACAGACTGGGTAGGGATTCCAGGCGTTCGAGAAAGTGGTTGGTGTCTTTGATGAAGGATGGGAGACTGCATGTAATGGGTTGAAGGTGTTGATCTACGTAGGCAGAGATGCGTTCGGTGGGGGCTTGGTAACCAGCTACAATGGGACGGCCGGGATGATTGGGTTTGTGAATTTTGGGAAGAAGGTAGAAGGTAGGGGTGCGGGGTGTTGGTGGGGTCAGGAGGTTGATGGAGTCGGGTGAAAGGTTTTGTAGGGGGCCTAAGGTTCTGAGGATTCCTTGAAGCTCCGCCTGGACATCAGGAATGGGATTGCCATGGCAAACTTTGTAAGTAGTGTTGTCTGAAAGCTGACGCAGTCCCTCAGTCACATACTCCCAACGATCAAGTACCACAGTTGTGGAACCCTTGTCAGCCGGAAGAATGACGATGGATCGGTCAGCCTTCAGATCACGGATAGCCTGGGCTTCAGCAGTGGTGATGTTGGGAGTAGGATTAAGGTTTTTTAAGAAGGATTGAGAGGCAAGGCTGGAAGTCAGAAATTCCTGGAAGGTTAGGAGAGGGTGATTTTGAGGAAGAGGAGGTGGGTCCCGCTGTGACGGAGGACGGAACTGTTCCAGGCATGGTTCAATTTGGTTAGTGTCTTGGGGAGTTGGATCATTAGGAGTAGGATTAGGATCATTTTTCTTCGTGGCAAAGTGATATTTCCAGCAGAGAGTACGGGTGTAGGACAGTAAATCTTTGACGAGGGCTGTTTGGTTAAATCTGGGAGTGGGGCTGAAGGTGAGGCCTTTGGATAGGACAGAGGTTTCGGATTGGGAGAGAGGTTTGGAGGAAAGGTTAACTACTGAATTGGGGTGTTGTGGTTCCAGATTGCGTTGATTGGAATTTTGAGGTTTTGGAGGGAGTGGAGCTGGAAGTGGGAGATTGAGTAGATGGGAGAGACTGGGTTTGTGTGCAATGAGAGGAGGTTGAGGTTTGCTGGAAAGGTTGTGAAGGGTGAGTGAGTTGCCTTTCTGGAGGTGGGAAACCAGGAGATTGGATAGTTTTTTAAGGTGGAGGGTGGCATGCTTTTCTAATTTGCGGTTGGCCTGTAGGAGGATGCTCTGAACAACCGGTGTGGATGTGGGAGAGGAAAGATTGAGGACTTTTATTAGGGACAGGAGTTGATGGGTGTGTTGATTGGCTGAGTGGATGTGCAGGTGAAGGATTAGGTGGGTGAGGGCAATGGATTGTTCAGTTTGGAACTGGTATAGGGACTGATGGAAAGAAGGGTTGCAGCCAGAGATGGGAACTTTAAGTGTGAGGCCTTTGGGGGTGATGCCAAATGTCAGACAAGCCTGAGAAAATAAAATATGGGAGTGTAATCTGGCTAGGGCGAAGGCATGTTTGCGGAGGGAATGTAAATAAAACTTAATGGGGTCGTTGTGGAGGTGTTGTGAGGGTGACATGGTCCTAGAAGGTGGAAAGTGGAACACGAGGCTGAAATGAAAATGAAAATAAATATAAAAATCTGGTGTGAAAAAAGACGAAAAAGGGTTGGTTAGAGCTGGGCTGTTGATCCTGTGGTGAACTTGTGTAGGTAGAAAATGATGTGCATGAAGGTTAGGTGGTTGTGTTGCCGCCAAAACACGTTAAAGGGTGAAGAAATACGGGAGAATTTCGAAAAAACTACGTGAGGATGTATTAAAAGGGTGGTTTGGTGGTGACAGATTATGGAAATGAAGCTAACAATTGTCTGATGAAGAAATAATGACGTTAAAACCTGTGGGAAGCGGCTAGAAATGATCGATGATGTGAGAAAAACGGAAATGGAAATAAAGCAAAAGATATTAAAACTAGCCGAAAAGGTTGTTAAATAGCTGAAAGGAACTGTTTGTGAAATGGAAACGGTGGATTTTATAGCAGCGGTGGTGTTGAAAGCGGAAAAAAAAATTTTTTGTTTGGAAGTGGGTTACGTCAAATTAATGATATGAATATAATAGAGGGAAACGTTCCACGTGGGAAAAATATATTTAAAAAGAAAGATGATGAGACTTACCAAACAAAAGCGCTGGCAGGTCGATAGACACACAGACAAACACAAACATACACACAAAATCTAGCTTTCGCAACCAATGGTTGCCTCGTCAGGAAAGAGGGAAGGAGAGGGAAAGACAAAAGGATTTGGGTTTTAAGGGAGAGGGTAAGGAGTCATTCCAATCCCGGGAGCGGAAAGACTCACCTTAGGGGGAAAAAAGGAGGGAAAAAAGGACAGGTTTACACTCGCACACACACACATATCCATCCTCATATACACAGACACAAGCAGACATTTGTAAAGGCAAAGAGTTTGGGCAGAGATGTCAGTCGGGGCGGATGTACAAAGGCAAAGATGATGTTGAAAGACAGGTGAGGTACGAGCGGCGGCAAATTGAAATTAGAAATTAGCGGAGATTGAGGCCTGGCGGATAGCGAGAAGAGAGGATATGCTGAAGGGCAAGTTCCCATCTCCGGAGTTCTGACAGGTTGGTGTTAGTGGGAAGTATCCAGATAACCCGGACGGTGTAACACTGTGCCAAGATGTGCTGGCCGTGCACCAAGGCATGTTTAGCCACAGGGTGATCCTCATTACCAACAAACACTGTCTGCCTGTGTCCATTCATGCGAATGGACAGTTTGTTGCTGGTCATTCTGCTCTTCTCGCTATCCGCCAGGCCTCAATCTCCGCTAATTTCTAATTTCAATTTGCCGCCGCTCGTACCTCACTTGTCTTTCAACATCTTCTTTGCCTTTGTACATCCGCCCCGACTGACATCTCTGCCCAAACTCTTTGCCTTTACAAATGTCTGCTTGTGTCTGTGTATATGAGGATGGATATGTGTGTGTGTGCGAGTGTATACCTGTCCTTTTTTCCCTCCTTTTTTCCCCCTAAGGTGAGTCTTTCCGCTCCCGGGATTGGAATGACTCCTTACCCTCTCCCTTAAAACCCAAATCCTTTTGTCTTTCCCTCTCCTTCCCTCTTTCCTGACGAGGCAACCATTGGTTGCGAAAGCTAGATTTTGTGTGTATGTTTGTGTTTGTCTGTGTGTCTATCGACCTGCCAGCGCTTTTGTTTGGTAAGTCTCATCATCTTTCTTTTTAAATATATTTTTCCCACGTGGAACGTTTCCCTCTATTATATTCATATCATTAATTTGAACCCAACAATCACGTTTGTTATTGTTATTGTCACTGTTACATTTCGTAGTCTTTTCTGTCATCTTATTTCCTCCTTCTGTTTTTGCCAGCAGTTTTACTTTCTTTTCACCTTCTCCTTTTTTACCGTAATCCAGTATTCAATTTTATCCCGCCGATATATACTCAATAATACGTAATAATACGTAACCCACTTCCAAACAAAAAATTTTTTTTTCCGCTTTCAACACCACCGCTGCTATAAAATCCACCGTTTCCATTTCACAAACAGTTCCTTTCAGCTATTTAACAACCTTTTCGGCTAGTTTTAATATCTTTTGCTTTATTTCCATTTCCGTTTTTCTCACATCATCGATCATTTCTAGCCGCTTCCCACAGGTTTTAACGTCATTATTTCTTCATCAGACAATTGTTAGCTTCATTTCCATAATCTGTCACCACCAAACCACCCTTTTAATACATCCTCACGTAGTTTTTTCGAAATTCTCCCGTATTTCTTCACCCTTTAACGTGTTTTGGCGGCAACACAACCACCTAACCTTCATGCACATCATTTTCTACCTACACAAGTTCACCACAGGATCAACAGCCCAGCTCTAACCAACCCTTTTTCGTCTTTTTTCACACCAGATTTTTATATTTATTTTCATTTTCATTTCAGCCTCGTGTTCCACTTTCCACCTTCTAGGACCATGTCACCCTCACAACACCTCCACAACGACCCCATTAAGTTTTATTTACATTCCCTCCGCAAACATGCCTTCGCCCTAGCCAGATTACACTCCCATATTTTATTTTCTCAGGCTTGTCTGACATTTGGCATCACCCCCAAAGGCCTCACACTTAAAGTTCCCATCTCTGGCTGCAACCCTTCTTTCCATCAGTCCCTATACCAGTTCCAAACTGAACAATCCATTGCCCTCACCCACCTAATCCTTCACCTGCACATCCACTCAGCCAATCAACACACCCATCAACTCCTGTCCCTAATAAAAGTCCTCAATCTTTCCTCTCCCACATCCACACCGGTTGTTCAGAGCATCCTCCTACAGGCCAACCGCAAATTAGAAAAGCATGCCACCCTCCACCTTAAAAAACTATCCAATCTCCTGGTTTCCCACCTCCGGAAAGGCAACTCACTCACCCTTCACAACCTTTCCAGCAAACCTCAACCTCCTCTCATTGCACACAAACCCAGTCTCTCCCATCTACTCAATCTCCCACTTCCAGCTCCACTCCCTCCAAAACCTCAAAATTCCAATCAACGCAATCTGGAACCACAACACCCCAATTCAGTAGTTAACCTTTCCTCCAAACCTCTCTCCCAATCCGAAACCTCTGTCCTATCCAAAGGCCTCACCTTCAGCCCCACTCCCAGATTTAACCAAACAGCCCTCGTCAAAGATTTACTGTCCTACACCCGTACTCTCTGCTGGAAATATCACTTTGCCACGAAGAAAAATGATCCTAATCCTACTCCTAATGATCCAACTCCCCAAGACACTAACCAAATTGAACCATGCCTGGAACAGTTCCGTCCTCCGTCACAGCGGGACCCACCTCCTCTTCCTCAAAATCACCCTCTCCTAACCTTCCAGGAATTTCTGACTTCCAGCCTTGCCTCTCAATCCTTCTTAAAAAACCTTAATCCTACTCCCAACATCACCACTGCTGAAGCCCAGGCTATCCGTGATCTGAAGGCTGACCGATCCATCGTCATTCTTCCGGCTGACAAGGGTTCCACAACTGTGGTACTTGATCGTCGGGAGTATGTGACTGACGGACTGCGTCAGCTTTCAGACAACACTACTTACAAAGTTTGCCATGGCAATCCCATTCCTGATGTCCAGGCGGAGCTTCAAGGAATCCTCAGAACCTTAGGCCCCCTACAAAACCTTTCACCCGACTCCATCAACCTCCTGACCCCACCAACACCCCGCACCCCTACCTTCTACCTTCTTCCCAAAATTCACAAACCCAATCATCCCGGCCGTCCCATTGTAGCTGGTTACCAAGCCCCCACCGAACGCATCTCTGCCTACGTAGATCAACACCTTCAACCCATTACATGCAGTCTCCCATCCTTCATCAAAGACACCAACCACTTTCTCGAACGCCTGGAATCCCTACCCAGTCTGTTACCCCCGGAAACCATCCTTGTAACCATTGATGCCACTTCCTTATACACAAATATTCCGCATGTCCAGGGCCTCGCTGCGATGGAGCACTTCCTTTCACGCCGATCACCTGCCGCCCTACCTAAAACCTCTTTCCTCATTACCTTAGCCAGCTTCATCCTGACCCACAACTTCTTCACTTTTGAAGGCCAGACATACCAACAATTAAAGGGAACAGCCATGGGTACCAGGATGGCCCCCTCGTATGCCAACCTATTCATGGGTCGCTTAGAGGAAGCCTTCTTGGTTACCCAGGCCTGCCAACCCGAAGTTTGGTACAGATTTATTGATGACATTTTCATGATCTGGACTCACAGTGAAGAAGAACTCCAGAATTTCCTCTCCAACCTCAACTCCTTTGGTTCCATCAGATTCACCTGGTCCCACTCCAAATCCCATGCCACTTTCCTTGACGTTGACCTCCACCTGTCCAATGGCCAGCTTCACACGTCCGTCCACATCAAACCCACCAACAAGCAACAGTACCTCCATTATGACAGCTGCCACCCGTTCCACATCAAACGGTCCCTTCCCTACAGCCTAGGTCTTCGTGGCAAACGAATCTGCTCCAGTCCGGAATCCTTGAACCACTACACCAACAACCTGAAAACAGCTTTTGCATCCCGTAACTACCCTCCCGACCTGGTACACAAGCAAATAACCAGAGCCACTTCCTCATCTCCTCAAACCCGGAACCTTCCACAGAAGAACCCCAAAAGTGCCCCACTTGTGACAGGATACTTTCCGGGACTGGATCAGATTCTGAATGTGGCTCTCCAGCAGGGATACGACTTCCTCAAATCCTGCCCTGAAATGAGATCCATCCTTCATGAAATCCTCCCCACTCCACCAAGAGTGTCTTTCCGCCGTCCACCTAACCTTCGCAACCTTTTAGTTCATCCCTATGAAATCCCCAGACCACCTTCCCTACCCTCTGGCTCCTACCCCTGTAACCGCCCCCGGTGTAAAACCTGTCCCATGCACCCTCCCACCACCACCTACTCCAGTCCTGTAACCCGGAAGGTGTACACGATCAAAGGCAGAGCCACGTGTGAAAGCACCCACGTGATTTACCAACTGACCTGCCTACACTGTGAAGCGTTCTATGTGGGAATGACCAGCAACAAACTGTCCATTCGCATGAATGGACACAGGCAGACAGTGTTTGTTGGTAATGAGGATCACCCTGTGGCTAAACATGCCTTGGTGCACGGCCAGCACATCTTGGCACAGTGTTACACCGTCCGGGTTATCTGGATACTTCCCACTAACACCAACCTGTCAGAACTCCGGAGATGGGAACTTGCCCTTCAGCATATCCTCTCTTCTCGCTATCCGCCAGGCCTCAATCTCCGCTAATTTCTAATTTCAATTTGCCGCCGCTCGTACCTCACCTGTCTTTCAACATCATCTTTGCCTTTGTACATCCGCCCCGACTGACATCTCTGCCCAAACTCTTTGCCTTTACAAATGTCTGCTTGTGTCTGTGTATATGAGGATGGATATGTGTGTGTGTGCGAGTGTATACCTGTCCTTTTTTCCCTCCTTTTTTCCCCCTAAGGTGAGTCTTTCCGCTCCCGGGATTGGAATGACTCCTTACCCTCTCCCTTAAAACCCAAATCCTTTTGTCTTTCCCTCTCCTTCCCTCTTTCCTGACGAGGCAACCATTGGTTGCGAAAGCTAGATTTTGTGTGTATGTTTGTGTTTGTCTGTGTGTCTATCGACCTGCCAGCGCTTTTGTTTGGTAAGTCTCATCATCTTTCTTTTTAAATATATTTTTCCCACGTGGAACGTTTCCCTCTATTATATATATATATATATATATATATAGGATGTGGATGTGGGTTTTAAGGGAGAGGGTAAGGAGTCATTCCATATTTAAAGACAAAGAGTTTGGGCAGAGATGTCAGTCGAGGCAGAAGTGCAGAGGCAAAGATGTTGTTGAATGACAGGTGAGGTATGAGTGGCGGCAACTTGAAATTAGCGGAGATTGAGGCCTGGTGGATAACGGGAAGAGAGGATATATTGAAGAGCAAGTTCCCATCTCCGGAGTTCGGATAGGTTGGTGTTAGTAGGAAGTATCCAGATAACCCGGACGGTGTAACACTGCGCCAAGATGTGCTGGTCGTGCACCAAGGCATGTTTAGCCACAGGGTGATCCTCATTACCAACAAACACTGTCTGCCTGTGTCCATTCATGTGAATGGACAGTTTGTTGCTGGTCATTCCCACATAGAATGCATCACAGTGTAGGCAGGTCAGTTGGTAGATCACGTGGGTGCTTTCACACGTGGCTCTGCCTTTGATTGTGTACACCTTCCGGGTTACAGGACTGGAGTAGGTGGTGGTGGGAGGGTGCATGGGACAGGTTTTACACCGGGGGCGGTTACAAGGGTAGGAGCCAGAGGGTAGGGAAGGTGGTTCGGGGATTTCATAGGGATGAACTAAGAGGTTACGAAGGTTAGGTGGACGGCGGAAAGACACTCTTGGTGGAGTGGGGAGGATTTCATGAAGGATGGATCTCATTTCAGAGCAGGATTTGAGGAAGTCGTATCCCTGCTGGAGAGCCACATTCAGAATCTGATCCAGTCCCGGAAAGTATCCTGTCACAAGTGGGGCACTTTTGTGGTTCTTCTGTGGGAGGTTCTGGGTTTGAGAGGATGAGGAAGTGGCTCTGGTTATTTGCTTCTGTACCAGGTCGGGAGGGTAGTTGCGGGATGCGAAAGCTGTTGTCAGGTTGTTGGTGTAATGCTTCAGGGATTCCGGACTGGAGCAGATTCGTTTGCCACGAAGACCTAGGCTGTAGGGAAGGGACCGTTTGATGTGGAATGGGTGGCAGCTGTCGTAATGGAGGTACTGTTGCTTGTTGGTGGGTTTAATGTGGACGGATGTGTGAAGCTGGCCATTGGACAGGTGAAGGTCAACATCAAGGAAAGTGGCATGGGATTTGGAGTGGGACCAGGTGAATCTGATGGAACCAAAGGAGTTGAGGTTGGAGAGGAAATTCTGGAGTTCTTCTTCACTGTGAGTCCAGATCATGAAGATGTCATCAATAAATCTGTACCAAACTTTGGGTTGGCAGGCCTGGGTAACCAAGAAGGCTTCCTCTAAGTGACCCATGAATAGGTTGGCGTACGAGGGGGCCATCCTGGGACCCATGGCTGTTCCCTTTAATTGTTGGTATGTCTGGTTTTGAAAAGTGAAGAAGTTGTGGGTCAGGATGAAGCTGGCTAAGGTAATGAGGAAAGAGGTTTTAGGTAGGGTGGCAGGTGATCGGCGTGAAAGGAAGTGCTCCATCGCAGCGAGGCCCTGGACGTGCGGGATATTTGTGTATAAGGAAGTGGCATCAATGGTTACAAGGATGGTTTCTGGGGGTAACGGATTGGGTAAGGATTCCAGGCGATCGAGAAAGTGGTTGGTGTCTTTGATGAAGGGTGGGAGACTGAATGTAATGGGTTGAAGGTGTTGATCTACGTAGGCAGAGATACGTTCTGAGGGGGCTTGGTAACCAGCTACAATGGGGCGGCCGGGATGATTGGGTTTGTGAACTTTAGGAAGAAGGTAGAAGGTAGGGGTGCGGGGTATCGGTGGGGTCAGGAGGTTGATGGAGTCAGGTGAAAGGTTTTGTAGGGGGCCTAAGGTTCTGAGGATTCCTTGAAGCTCTGCCTGGACATCAGGAATGGGATTAGCTAGGCAAACTTTGTATGTGGTGTTGTCTGAAAGCTGACGCAGTCCCTCAGCCACATACTCCCGACGATCAAGTACCACGGTCGTGGAACCCTTGTCCGCCGGAAGAATGACGATGGACCGGTCAGACTTCAGATCACGGATAGCCTGGGCTTCAGCAGTGGTGATGTTGGGAGTAGGATTAAGGTTTTTTAAGAAGTATTGAGAGGCAAGGCTGGAAGTCAGAAATTCCTGGAAGGTTTGGAGAGGGTGATTTTGAGGAAGAGGAGGTGGGTCCCGCTGTGACGGAGGAGGGACTGCGTCAGCTTTCAGACAACACCACATACAAAGTTTGCCTAGCTAATCCCATTCCTGATGTCCAGGCAGAGCTTCAAGGAATCCTCAGAACCTTAGGCCCCCTACAAAACCTTTCACCTGACTCCATCAACCTCCTGACCCCACCGATACCCCGCACCCCTACCTTCTACCTTCTTCCTAAAATTCACAAACCCAATCATCCCGGCCGCCCCATTGTAGCTGGTTACCAAGCCCCCTCAGAACGTATCTCTGCCTACGTAGATCAACACCTTCAACCCATTACATTCAGTCTCCCACCCTTCATCAAAGACACCAACCACTTTCTCGAACGCCTGGAATCCTTACCCAATCCGTTACCCCCAGAAACCATCCTTGTAACCATTGATGCCACTTCCTTATACACAAATATCCCGCACGTCCAGGGCCTCGCTGCGATGGAGCACTTCCTTTCACGCCGATCACCTGCCACCCTACCTAAAACCTCTTTCCTCATTACCTTAGCCAGCTTCATCCTGACCCACAACTTCTTCACTTTTGAAAACCAGACATACCAACAATTAAAGGGAACAGCCATGGGTACCAGGATGGCCCCCACGTACGCCAACCTATTCATGGGTCGCTTAGAGGAAGCCTTCTTGGTTACCCAGGCCTGCCAACCCAAAGTTTGGTACAGATTTATTGATGACATCTTCATGATCTGGACTCACAGTGAAGAAGAACTCCAGAATTTCCTCTCCAACCTCAACTCCTTTGGTTCCATCAGATTCACCTGGTCCTACTCCAAATCCCATGCCACTTTCCTTGATGTTGACCTTCACCTGTCCAATGGCCAGCTTCACACATCCGTCCACATTAAACCCACCAACAAGCAACAGTACCTCCATTACGACAGCTGCCACCCATTCCACATCAAACGGTCCCTTCCCTACAGCCTAGGTCTTCGTGGCAAACGAATCTGCTCCAGTCCGGAATCCCTGAAGCATTACACCAACAACCTGACAACAGCTTTCGCATCCCGCAACTACCCTCCCGACCTGGTACAGAAGCAAATAACCAGAGCCACTTCCTCATCCTCTCAAACCCAGAACCTCCCACAGAAGAACCACAAAAGTGCCCCACTTGTGACAGGATACTTTCCGGGACTGGATCAGATTCTGAATGTGGCTCTCCAGCAGGGATACGACTTCCTCAAATCCTGCTCTGAAATGAGATCCATCCTTCATGAAATCCTCCCCACTCCACCAAGAGTGTCTTTCCGCCGTCCACCTAACCTTCGTAACCTCTTAGTTCATCCCTATGAAATCCCCGAACCACCTTCCCTACCCTCTGGCTCCTACCCTTGTAACCGCCCCCGGTGTAAAACCTGTCCCATGCACCCTCCCACCACCACCTACTCCAGTCCTGTAACCCGGAAGGTGTACACAATCAAAGGCAGAGCCACGTGTGAAAGCACCCACGTGATCTACCAACTGACCTGCCTACACTGTGATGCATTCTATGTGGGAATGACCAGCAACAAACTGTCCATTCACATGAATGGACACAGGCAGACAGTGTTTGTTGGTAATGAGGATCACCCTGTGGCTAAACATGCCTTGGTGCACGACCAGCACATCTTGGCGCAGTGTTACACCGTCCGGGTTATCTGGATACTTCCTACTAACACCAACCTATCCGAACTCCGGAGATGGGAACTTGCTCTTCAATATATCCTCTCTTCCCGTTATCCACCAGGCCTCAATCTCCGCTAATTTCAAGTTGCCGCCACTCATACCTCACCTGTCATTCAACAACATCTTTGCCTCTGCACTTCTGCCTCGACTGACATCTCTGCCCAAACTCTTTGTCTTTAAATATGTCTGCTTGTGTCTGTATATGTGTGGATGGATATGTGTGTGTGTGCGAGTGTATACCCGTCCTTTTTTCCCCCCTAAGGTAAGTCTTTCCGCTCCCGGGACTGGAATGACTCCTTACCCTCTCCCTTAAAACCCACATCCTTTCGTCTTTCCCTCTCCTTCCCTCTTTCCTGATGAGGCAACAGTTTGTTGCGAAAGCTTGAATTTTGTGTGTATGTTTGTGTTCGTTTGTGTGTCTGTCGACCTGCCAGCACTTTCATTTGGTAAGTCACATCATCTTTGTTTTTAAGTATATTTTTCCTTTGTGGAATGTTTCCTTCTATTATATATATATATATATATATATATATATATATATATATATATATATATATATATATATATATATATATATATATATATATATATATATATAAATAGAGGGAAACATTCCACATGGGAAAAATATATCTAAAAACAAAGATGATGTGACTTATCAAACGAAATCGCTGGCAGGTTGATAGACACACAAACAAACACAAACATACACGCAAAATTATAGCTTTTGCAACCAACGGTTGCTTCATGAGGAAAGAGGGAAGGAGAGGGAAAGAAGAAAGGGAGAGGGTAAGGAGTCATTCCAATCCCGGGAGTGCAAAGACTTACCTTAGGGGGAAAAAAGGACAGGTATACATTCGCACACACACACATATCCAACCGCACATACACAGACACAAGCAGTCATTTGTAAAGGCCAATGTCTGCTTGTGTCTGTGTATGTGCAGATGGATATGTGTGTGTGTGTGTGTGTGCGAGTGTATACCTGTCCTTTTTTCCCCCTAAGGTAAGTCTTTCCACTCCCGGGATTGGAATGACTCCTTACCCTCTCCCTTAAAACCCACATCCTTTCGTCTTTCCCTCTCCTTCCCTCTTTCCTGATGAAGCAACCGTTGGTTGCGAAAGCTTGAATTTTGTGTGTATGTTTGTGTGTCTATCAACCTGCCAGCACTTTCATTTGGTAAGTCACATCATATTCTGACAAAATCCATGCAATGTACATTGTCTCTGGATGAATATACTACTACTACTACTACTACTACTACTACTTAGAGTCCTTGTATCCACATGCAGTAGTGAATGTTTGGGAACTGTATACTTTAGTTATGTTCATTCAGTAATCAGTTATGGTATTATTTTCTAGGGAAACAGTCCTCAGAATTTACAAACAGTATTAAAAATGCAAAAGAGAGCAGTAAGAATTATAACAGAAAGCAGTAAGTGGGCCCACTGCAGAGAACTTGTCAAAATGTTAGAAATTCTAACTGTTCCTTGTGAATTTATATTCCAAACCATAGTGTACATCAAGAAAAATATAGAAAATTATAGCACAAACAGCAGTTTTCAAAACTATAGTACAAGAACAAGTCACTGTCTTCACCTAGAAAGGAAGAATAAACATAAGACTCAAAATAGATTCTTGTATGAAGGTGTAAAACTGTATAATAAACTGCCACAGAAAATAAAAGAAGCAGATAACATGTACCGCTTTAGGAAAAATCTTAAATTGTTTTTGAAAGAACACTGCTTTTACACTATAAGTGAATTCCTTAGTACAAAATGATTGTAAATGGCTTTTGTTTCACAATATTTTGATAAGGAGCAAAAATGATTGTAAATAGCTTATATGTCACAATGTTTACCTACATGTAACAACCAACTGTATAAATATATGAATGTACGCAACTGACAACATCCATACATTTTAAAATGTCCACAGATGACTAAGTAAATAATAATAATAATAATAATAATAATAATAATAATAATAATAATAATAATAACAATAAAAACTTATAGGTAAGAATGGCATGATTTACTGAGTCAAAGACTTTTATGAGGTCAAAAAAGATTCCTGCAACTTTATTCTTATTGTCTAATGATGTGCTAATCTTACCAACAAACTTGTGAATTGCTTCTACTGTGCTTTTTCCATGCTAGAAGTCACTCTGTTTCTTCAAAATAATGTCATATTTTTCAACAAAATTTTGAATCTGGATGGCAACAGCCTTTTCAGATACTTTTGGCAGGACTGGATGAAGAGAGATGGGATGGTAATTTTCCGTGTCTTTTCTTGATCCTTTGTTGTGCAATGATTTTATTTCCGTGTACTTTAGCACCTCTTGGAAACATTCATATTCAAAAGATTTGATTATTATTACAGATACTGTGTCATTTTGCGCACAAATTTAAGAACTTTTGTGAGTATCCCATTTCAACCTGCAGAATTCTGGTGTCTTGGTGTTAATAAATTATGTTTTACTTCTCTTGCTGAAAATGATTCAAATTTGGGAGGCATTAAGGGGCTCCGGAACGCCCTATACTTGCAATGTTAAAATAACGCTTATAAATTACATCTTTCCTCACAAAGTATTTGAGGTAGGAAGTTGAACTTTTTACAGATTATTTATTGGAATATGGGCTACAACTTAACACAGGGATTTTACAAAATTTTAGTTCAGTTATTAAAGATGATTTTTTTTCAATTGTAATGAAAATTCACAACATTTTTTTGAAATTTTTTATTTATATATTCAAAAATATACAGTTTTTTGGGAAAAGGCTGTGTTAAATTATGCAGAAGGTACTGTGTAACATTTACTGAAAGTTTGAAACAAATATGTTTGGAAGATCCTTAGAAAACATGTAATTAGTATGAGAAAATAAAAGTTTTGGGAATCGAGCAACAAAGATTGGATTAACTTTTTAGTGCATTCCAGGTCCATAGGATGGATTATCTTCATCCTCTGCAAACTCCTCCTCCAGCTTCCTCTTGTTCCTCCTCCTGTTTACTCTTGCTTGTATTTCTAGACTCTTTACAGCCCTGTCTGCAGCCCGAAGGCGTTCCTTGTCTAAAGCAAGCATCGCTCGTACCATGTTAGAAACTATCTTCATTCCCATATTTCTAAATACCTTGCACCTTAGAATGTTGCCATCATTGAAAGTCGCAACAGCATCATACACACCAAAGTGAAGTGTTTCTATTCCAACAAATACAGTCTTGGGGATTCTCGACCATTACACTTTCATTGGGGTTTTGAGTTTTTCCGTGAATACACTTTTTCAACAGTTCAGGTGCTGCTAAGTCTCTGAAAATAGGTTTTATCAGCTCCATTATTGCATGAGGCAGACTATGCTTATGAGTGTACACTTCACCAGCTAGCAATCCTTTGTTATATTTACACCGTCTTCTTCTTTGGGACACAAGCTACGTTGGGGATTTTCATCGGTTGAAGAAGTATGAAATAAAAGAGCCCAAACAGCCTTCTTCATTTCGTCAAAACTTTGAGTATTTTGCCTAATAGCCATTCCATAATAGTTCTGTATTTTGTCAATTACACTGTCAGTTAACCTTCCCTTCCCATCCAACCTTTTACCATCACTGAGTTTTTGTTTTTTGTACGAAGCTTTCAGTCACGATATATATTGAACCATCACAGGTTAGCCACAACACATACTTCATCTCACATCACTAAAATGTACCTGATGAACACGGACGTTAATAATAACACCATTTGACAGCAGTTTAACAGCGCCACAGTGGGTCACGCCCATGTAGAACACATTTCAGAAAAATTTAAAAATAGTTGTAGTCTTGGGAATTGAATAAATTATATATCTATTAAAAGGTAATAGTCTGCAGATTCAGAAAACGCAAAAAAGTAAAAATTGAACTTTTCATGATTTTGAGCCTTTCCGGAGCCCCTTAAGACATTTGAAATAGTTACAAATTCAATAAGGAGTAGCAAGAAGCAGTTACTGACTGATTGTCCTTCTCACCTATTTCTTAGCTGTACACACCTAGTTATGTTAAGCTAGAAAAGTGCACTTGCTCTCTGAACTTGATTTCTCATTTGGTTTTGAACAATAGCAGAATCTAAGTAGGAAACTGCTTAGTTGATGATTTGAAATATTTGATCAATTCTCACATGTACAATACCCAGAAAATGTATCAAATATGAGAAATGAGCAAAGGGGAAAAAATTAGTTCTTCACAGGAGTTGAAGTTATAACAGATGGAATAATTCCAACTTGCTATGTCACAGGCCTTCAAACAAGATTTTTAAATTCCAAAACAAACATTAGTGAGGTTAGTTTTTAAGTATATCAAGTATGCAAAATAAAGAGGAAAAGAAAAATAAATATTATTTATCTTAGGAGTGGTATCCCACCAAGTGGAGCTATTTTGCCTTGCCACATTTCAACTTCCCAAGTATTTGAACTGTTCACTTTCTTCCAGAATGGTTGATCCTACTTATACATGTAAGGACATACATTTGTGAGACATCTTCATGAGTACTGCCTTTTTTCCAATGCTATATTTTTATGTTATATTTTTTCCAATACTACATATTTTCCCAAAGGTAGGTACTCTTTTTGAGTATTAATTTTCTGATTCAGGAATAATCAACATATCATCTTTACACTTCATCTTATAAATAATTCAACATCCAGTGTCAAAATAATGAAATTACAATAATAATTCATTATCTCCACACATACTGATTAATTTAGAAACAAAGGAATAACACTGTCTCACACCTGTCCCAGTTTTAACCACCTCGGTGCCTCCAGTCCTCATGTGGTGTTCTATTTTTTGCAACACAAAAATGATAATTTCTGATCTTCACACACTATATCGATGTATGCTTTTGTATTTCACATTGTAATCTCTCTGTAAAACAGTGTATACAGCATAAATTTATTTTTGTAGCAAAAAATGATCATTTCTGACCAATTTTTACATCAATGTGTGCACTTGTGTATGTTAACTAAACCTTTGTATACGTGAACTAAAATCTATTTCAATGTCCAAAAACTGATTATTATATGGGCTGCAAATACACAAATAAACAGATTGTAAATTAGTCTTTGATCTCTGCACTCTATTAAATTATGTTTTAGAATTTCCAAGAGCCAGGTACAACTGACCTCATAAAAAGTTGTTACCCAGTCAGTGAAACACTAACATTGCACCTCTAAAACACAATGTGATATTACTCCCAATAGTCAAATAACATATTTTATCATTTTTCATTTTTTAAACCCACAAGCTTGATCGTCTTATTTTCCAAATTTTCAGACATCATTGATACATTAATTGTCTCCACAAGTTTATTTCAGGCTGTTTCATTTGAACGTACAGTCATTTTTACGTCTAGCAAAGCATTTTAACATATTTCATTTTTACAATCGTTATTGGCAAGTATGAGCAATGTGTTCACTTCCATTGTCTTCTCATTTGATTCACAGGGAAAAGGGAGGATGGGTGGCAGAGAGGGAAATGATATGTAAAGACTGTGGATAAGATATCAGAGCATCACATGTATTTTGAACTGGGAAACAGCAACTTATACATGCTTTCTGTTGCTGCTACAATCACATCTCATCTATACATCAACCACCTAAACACTCCTTTTGTGTTATACCTTTATTGAGCTTTACTTATGCACTATGTCATATTAATAATGTTACCCTTGATTTTTTTATGTTCATTGTAACTGAATCTAACAAGGTGAACAGTGTATACAGTTTGATACCAATTGGTGATAATAATGAGTACACCACATTCCTATGTTGATAAACATCAGAACAATAAACATCCTCCCCTCCCCCCCCCCCCCCCCTCCCGCCAATTTCACTCTGTACTAATGTCTCTCTGTCACTGAGATTTACCTTCCATTTTTGTCAGCTGACACAGCAGGAAGTTCCAAATGATGGCTAAATTTTACGTAGCACCATTCTAAATCATTTTAAAACAAAATGATTCACTAAAACTCTTTTTTATGTATTATAATGTTGTTGTTGTTGTGGTCTTCAGTCCTGAGACTGATTTGAAGCAGCTCTCCATGCTACTCTATCCTGTGCAAGCTTCTTCATCTCCCAGTACCTACTGCAACCTACATCCTTCTGAATCTGCTTAGTGTATTCATCTCTTGGTCTCCGTCTATGATTTTTACCCTCCACGCTGCCCTCCAATACTAAATTGGTGATCCCTTGATGCCTCAGAACATGTCCTACCAACCGATCCCTTCTTCTGGTCAAGTTGTGCCACAAACTTCTCTTCTCCCCAATCCTGTTCAATACTTCCTCATTAGTTATGTGATCTACCCATCTAATCTTCAGCATTCTTCCGTAGCACCACATTTCGAAAGCTTCTATTCTCTTCTTGTCCAAACTATTTACCGTCCATGTTTCACTTCCATACATGGCTACACTCCATACAAATACTTTCAGAAATGACTTCCTGACACTTAAATCTATACTCGATGTTAACAAATTTCTCTTCTTCAGAAACACTTTCCTTGCCATTGCCAGTCTATATTTTACATCCTCTCTACTTTGACCATCATCAGTTATTTTGCTCCCCAAATAGCAAAACTCCTTTACTACTTTAAGTGTCTCATTTCCTAATCTAATACCCTCAGCATCACCCGACTTAATTCGACTACATTCCATTATCCTCGTTTTGCTTTTGTTGATGTTCATCTTATATCCTCCCTTCAAGACACCATTCATTCCGTTCAACTGCTCTTCCAAGTCCTTTGCTGTCTCTGACAGAATTACAATGTCATCGGCGAATCTCAAAGTTTTTATTTCTTCTCCATGGATTTTAATACCTACTCCAAATTTTTCTTTTGTTTCCTTTACTGCTTGCTCAATATACAGATTGAATAACATCGGGGAGAGGCTACAACCCTGTCTTACTCCCTTCCCAACCACTGCTTCCCTTTCATGTCCCTCGACTCTTATAACTGCCATCTGGTTTCTGTACAAATTGTAAATAGCCTTTCGCTCCCTGTATTTTACCCCTGCCACCTTTAGAATTTGAAAGAGAGTATTCCAGTCAACATTGTCAAAAGCTTTCTCTAAGTCTACAAATGCTAGAAACGTAGGTTTGCCTTTCCTTTATCTTTCTTCTAAGATAAGTCATAAGGTCAGTATTGCCTCACGTGTTCCAGTATTTCTACGGAATCCAGACTGATCTTCCCCGACGTCGGCTTCTACTAGTTTTTCCATTTGTCTGTAAAGAATTCGTGTTAGTATTTTGCAACTGTGGCTTATTAAACTGATAGTTCAGTAATTTTCACATCTGTCAACACCTGCTTTCTTTGGCATTGGAATTATTATATTCTTCTTGAAGTCTGAGGGTATTTCGCCTGTTACATACATCTTGTTCACCAGGTGGTAGAGTTTTGTCAGGACTGGCTCTCCCAAGGCTGTCAGTAGTTCTAATGGAATGTTGTCTACTCCGGGGGCCTTGTTTCAACTCAGGTCTTTCAGTGCTCCGTCAAACTCTTCACGCAGTATCGTATCTCCCATTTCATCTTCATCTACATCCTCTTCCATTTCCAGAATATTGTCCTCAAGTACATCGCCCTTGTATAGACTCTCTATATACTCCTTCCAACTTTCTGCTTTCCCTTCTTTGCTTAGAACTGGGTTTCCATCTGGGCTCTTGATGTTCATACAAGTGGTTCTCTTATCTCCAAAGGTCTCTTTAATTTTCCTGTAGGCAGTATCTATCTTACCCCTAGTGAGATAAGCCTCTACATCCTTACATTTGTCCTCTAGCCATCCCTGCTTAGCCATTTTGCACTTCCTGTCGATCTCATTTTTGAGACGTTTGTATTCCTTTTTGCCTGCTTCATTTACTGCATTTTTATATTTTCTCCTTTCATCAATTAAATTCAATATTTCTTCTGTTACCCAAGGATTTCTACTAGCCCTCATCTTTTAACCTACTTGATCCTCCGCTGCCTTCACTACTTCATCCCTCAAAGCTACCCATTCTTCTTCTACTGTATTTCTTTCCCCCATTCCTGTCAATTGTTCCCTTATGCTCTCCCTGAAACTCTGTACAACATCTGGTTTAGTCAGTTTATCCAGGTCCCATCTCCTTAAATTCCCACCTTTTTGCAGTTTCTTCAGTTTTAATCTACAGGTCATAACCAATATATTGTGGTCAGAGTCCACATCTGCCCCTGGAAATGTCTTACAATTTAAAACCTGGTTCCTAAATCTCTGTCTTACCATTATATAATCTATCTGATACCTTTTAGTATCTCCAGGGTTCTTCCATGTATACAACCTTCTATCATGATTCTTATAATGTTATGAAGCAAAAAATTTACCTGGAAACAAGTTGTTTATGTAGGTAGTAGAAAAGTTCACCACGGCGATCTTTATTCACAATGTTGAGAGGTCCTTCAAACGGATACACAAGATGCCAGTGCCAGTGGAACAAATTTATTCCAATATCTTCACGAAAATAGGCAACACGGTGCTCAGGTTCAAGGTCAGAGGCAGTGAAATCTTGTGGTATTTCTATTGGAACCTGATTCAACAAGAGATATTTTCACAATATAAATTTTCAAAATTGTCTCCTGTCATAGATAATGCATTATTTAGTACAATTAATGCATTTATTAATACAATACATTTTTAGCAATGTAGCGGTTATTCAAATAATCTAATATGACTGTGGGGATATAAAACTGTGGAGTCGGCCAGCACAATATTGCTGCCCTGAGATAGCTCAACTAACCACTCTGGACCTGCACTTATTTCAGACTGAAAGTCCATCCATTGAATGTGGACTCACCAATGCTATGATTCACACCTAGTGAGTGCATAATGCAGTGCACAGGCAACACTAAGGACAATGACAAATTTGCAATACTTCTTAACCACCTTGGTGATCATGCTGATCTCATTAGTGACATAGACAAATACAAGACCATTGAGGCACTTCTGCTTAAATGTCTATTCCACATGCCAGTGCAACAACTTCATCTAGTGGTAAGAGAAACCTCACTTGGTCACAGTATGCCTTCTGCAGTGTGGCGCAAGCTTCACCTGCAAACTGATACAAGGGCATATCATGCCCTGTGGACCTTTTGGCTATTAAAGCAGTTGTAGAGCATTCAAATGGCAATGCTAGCATATGAGGACACTCCATTACTCCACTAGGTTTCAAACTATGTCTGGCTGACAGAATGCTAGTGCTCACACAGTACTGTTCATTGATTAATTCTCATCATGACTGCACTACAGCTGACAGCATCACTACCCACATTGCCAACAATGCACCACTCAGGCCCAGACTAGCCAACATCCTGCCTGCATTCCTGGCTGCTACTGTGCACCTTGTACTGTACCTCTTGATGTAATCTGTGACTTGCTGAACCTTGCCACTACTGCTCTGTGCGGTCTCCAGCATCATGAACATAATCAAATGCATAAAATGCAGACTACCACCAATGCATCTCCACCTGGTCTCTAACCTATGCCAGCCAGTCGAAACAAACTGTATGTTCGCCTTCATCCTCACAATGACATCCAGCTAATGACTCCGTGGTACCAGTGGCTGGCACTGCCTCCATCTCTCTCAATCTTGGCAACCATAAACCTAAGCCCTGGACATTGTTAGTGGCAACAGTGGAGCCTTGCTTAAGAGCACTACTGTTTACTACCAGACCTGAACTGCCCTCTGCTCTTGCACCATGGTGGCCAACAGCTGATCAGCAGAAATATCAGCAACTCCCTTCCTGCAAATGATACGCTGCCATCTCCTACTTCACAGTCAGAGATGCCTCTTGATGTTATCTTGAAATACGAAATGCTTCTGGTTGAGCTCCGCATGAAATCTGCCATGCACTCTGAACTCCAGCATTCCAACTCAGATATGTGAGAAACCAATGATCTTCTCTCTACAAGCATCACCAAGACTTCTAGCGAACTTCATATGGATCAACAGCAACTCACTGTTCTGCAACATCTATACCACTGCCCGACAATGAAGACATTTTGTTGGCCTCAAAAGAGGTCAGTCAGTTGCCTTTACCTAATTGTGCTCACCCAACCACATCCAGTTTGTTGACAGTGCTCCCGCGATGGGGTTGTCCATTGACAATTGTGTTACAATAACACCTATCACTATGCCCTTGTCCACCACTTCACACCAGTCCATCTGGCCACAGATTATTTTTACTGTCCATGATGGGAAAGTTAACTGCATTAAAATCACCTCTGGCAGGTGTGGATGAACTCTTGTGTGCTGGTATTGTACAGCCATCTGACAATGCTGAGCTTCCCCTTCAAACTCGTCTTCAAATATGATAATATCTGGTGACTGTGTGATGATTATCAGTTCCACAATGCCTGGACTGTAATAGAGAGCTACTCTGTACCAAACTTCCAAGGCTTTTGCATACAAACTTCTTGGTGTCACCATATTCAGTGTTGTTGACTGTAAAAGGGCCCATTTACAGATACCTATGGCTGACAAGGATGTACACTCCTGGAAATGGAAAAAAGAACACACTGACACCGTTGTGTCAGACCCACCATACTTGCTCCGGACACTGCGAGAGGGCTGTACAAGCAATGATCACACGCACGGCACAGCGGACACACCAGGAACCGTGGTGTTGGCCGTCGAATGGCGCTAGCTGCGCAGCATTTGTGCACCGCCGCCGTCAGTGTCAGCCAGTTTGCCGTGGCATACGGAGCTCCATCGCAGTCTTTAACACTGGTAGCATGCCGCGACAGCGTGGACATGAACCGTATGTGCAGTTGACGGACTTTGAGCGAGGGCGTATAGTGGGCATGCGGGAGGCCGGGTGGACGTACCACCGAATTGCTCAACACGTGGGGCGTGAGGTCTCCACAGTACATCGATGTTGTCGCCAGTGGTCGGCGGAAGGTGCACATGCCCGTCGACCTGGGACCGGACCGCAGCGACGCACGGATGCACGCCAAGACCGTAGGATCCTACGCAGTGCCGTAGGGGACCGCACCGTCACTTCCCAGCAAATTAGGGACACTGTTGCTCCTGGGGTATCGGCAAGGACCATTCGCAACCATCTCCATGAAGCTGGGCTACGGTCCCGCACACCGTTAGACCGTCTTCCGCTCATGCCCCAACATCGTGCAGCCCGCCTCCAGTGGTGTCGCGACAGGCGTGAATGGAGGGACGAATGGAGACGTGTCGTCTTGAGCGATGAGAGTCGCTTCTGCCTTGGTGCCAATGATGGTGGTATGCGTGTTTGGCGCCGTGCAGGTGAGCGCCACAATCAGGACTGCATATGACCGAGGCACACAGGGCCAACACCCGGCATCATGGTGTGGGGAGTGATCTCCTACACTGGCCGTACACCACTGGTGATCATCGACGGGACACTGAATAGTGCACAGTACATCCAAACCGTCATCGAACCCATCGTTCTACCATTCCTAGACCGGCAAGGGAACTTGCTGTTCCAACAGGACAATGCACGTCCGCATGTATCCCGTGCCACCCAACGTGCTCTAGAAGGTGTAAGTCAACTACCCTGGCCAGCAAGATCTCTGGATCTGTCCCCCATTGAGCATGTTTGGGACTGGATGAAGCGTCGTCTCACGCGGTCTGCACGTCCAGCACGAACGCTGGTCCAACTGATGTGCCAGGTGGAAATGGCATGGCAAGCCATTCCACAGGACTACATCCAGCATCTCTACGATCGTCTCCATGGGAGAATAGCAGCCTGCATTGCTGCGAAAGGTGGATATACACTGTACTAGTGCCGACATTGTGCATGCTCTGTTGCCTGTGTCTATGTGCCTGTGGTTCTGTCAGTGTGATCATGTGATGTATCTGACCCCAGGAATGTGTCAATAAAGTTTCCCCTTCCTGGGACAATGAATTCACGGTGTTCTTATTTCAATTTCCAGGAGTGTACCAAAAAATGCAAGAACTAAGTCATTTGATCTGTTTGAGTTTTTATTTATGGCATATAGCTTAAAAAATGTGGTCCAGACCTGGTGGAAGTTTATTGATGGATTCCTATTTAACACATCCTTCTGTTATGCTTACCTAGATGACATGATAATTTTCTCACAGTTTCCTGATGAATATGAGATCAAATTTACGCGCCATGTTAGAAAAGTTAGCAGCACACAGTGTCATAATTAACAATGACAGCTGCCAACTATGGAAATCATGTGTCACCTTTGTTGGACATTTGGCTGATGCTTCAGGGAAATACTTCATGCTAGAGAAAAGGGAACAACTCTGCCTGTTCCCTACCCCCTCAGACTATCAAGAACTACCACACTCTTTCCCCTGACTGAGCTGCTGCTCAGCAGGAACATCACTGGCAAATGACACGTGATATAGATGACTGAAATACAAATGGCCATCAACAAGATTAAATCTGATGTCACACAGGAAGTTACCCTTGCGCTTCCATCACTGGACACACACCTTGTGATCACCACAGACACCAGCAATTGTGTGACTGATGTGGTACTGCAGCAAGAGATTGCTGGCACAACACAGCCACTGCACTTCTTCTCTCAGAAGTTAACTGATACTCAGAAGAAGAGGTCAATGTCAATGTCACCCTGCTTGAGTCACTGTTAGGCATCTCTGCTAGTTTCACAAATTGGCAGACAGTCCACAGAGTAGTCTCCAGGTCAATGAAACATGCTATGCCCCTTCCCTTCTCCACCAGTACAGTGGGTTTAACATCTTGCTTCATGACCAACTGAGCCCTCTCGTCACCACCTCTGTATACACTGCTTCTGCCACTGATGTGTGGGATGACACGCCTCTACCACTGCCTAACCAGCCTCTAACCATCACACCGGGTATGCTGCCCATCCTTCATCACAGATGATGATGTCATGCCTCCTGCTGCCTCACCAATCATGGACCATCACACCACTTACACCGCACCACCATCCCCCTCTCCTCAGCCTCCAGAAGCTCCTCCCACTTAGTGCTTTGGTCATGCCCTGTGCATGGTCAGGCACCTCACCAGTTATGACATTTCAGTGATTAACATCTCCATCACACCAACATCTTGTCAGCGTACACATATTTCTCCCATTTGTTCCACACTAGCACTATCAGCAGGGGGAGCCTCTGCGTGGACACACATCCATGGAATCGCCCGGTACAATATTGCTGCCTTCAGAGAGCTCAACTAACCTCTCTGGATCTACAGTTAGTTTGCTCTGATTGATGTTTGTGACATCATGCTTTCTACCTTGTAGGACAATAAAATCTATTTGTACAATTTTTTATGGTTTGTCAGTTGTTATTATACATAACTACTATTCCAAGTATGGTACTTCTTGTATGACAAACTGTTTAACTGAGCATTAAAAAGTGCAAGTATTGATTTTTGTATTAATATTTTCAATGGGATTGTGACTTATGTAACTTTTTCCATACTATTTTGCAATCTACACTACTGGCCATTAAAATTGCTACACCACAAAGATGATGTGCTACAGATGCGAAATTTAACTGACACGAAGAAGATGCTGTGATATGCAAGTGATTTGCTTTTCAGAGCATTCACAAAAGGCTGGTGTTGGTGGTAACACCTACAACGTGCTGACATGAGGAAAGTTTCCAATCGATTTCTCATACACAAACAGCAGTTGACTGGTGTTGCCTGGTGAAACGTTGTTGTGTAAGGAGGAGAAATGCGTACCATCACATTTCCGACTTTGATAAAGGTCAGATTGTAGTCTATCATGATTGTGGTTTATCATATCGAAACATTGCTTCTCGCATTGGCTGAGATCCAATGACTGTTAGCAGAATATGGAATCAGTGGGTTCAGGAGGGTAATACAGAATGCTGTGCAGGATCCCAATGGCCTCATATCACAAGCAGTTGAGATGACGGTCATCTTATCCACATGGCTGCAACAGATCGTGTAGCCAGGTCTCGATCCCTGAGTCAACAGATGGGGACGTTTGCAAGACAACAACCATCTGCACAAATAGTTTGATGATGTTTGCAGCAGCATGGACTATCAGCTCGGAGACCTTGGCTGCAGTTACCCCTGATGCTGCATCACAGACAGGAGCGCCTGCAATGTGTACTCAACAACAAACCTGGGTGCACAAATGGCAAAACGTTATTTTTTTGGATGAATCCAGGTTCTGTTTACAGCATCATGATGGTCACATCTGTGTTTGGCGACATCCCAGTCAACACGCATTGGAAGAATGTATTCATCATCGCCATACTGGTGTATCACCCGGCGTGATGGTATGGGGTGCCATTGGTTACACGTCTCGGTACCTCTTGTTCGCATTGACAGCACTTTGAACAGTGGATGTTACATTTCAGCTGTGTTGCGACTTGTGGCTCTATCCTTCATTTGATCCCTGTGAAACCCTACATTTCAGCAGGATAATGCACGACTGCATGTTGCAGGTCCTGTACGGGCCTTTCTGTAAACTTAAAATGTTTGACTGCTGCCCTGGCCAGCACATTCTCCAGATCTCTCACCAACTGAAAACGTCTGGTCAATGGTGGCCGAGCCACTGGCTCATCACAATACGCCAGTCACTACTCTTGAAGAGCTGTGATATCATGTTGAAGTTGCATGGGCAGCTGTACCTGTACATGCCATCCAAACTCTGTTTGACTCAATGCCCAGGCATATCAAGGCCGTTATTACGGCCAGAGGTGGTTGTTCTGGGTACTGATTTCTCAGGATCTAGGCACCCAAATTTCGTGAAAATGTAATCAGATGTCAGTTCTAGTATAATATATTTGTCCAATGAATACCCGTTTATCATCTGCATTTCTTCTTGGTGTTGCAGTTTAATGGCCAGTAGTGTATTAAAAGTTGTCTTATACACACAGAATTGCCATGTACTCCAGTTTTGGAACCTGGGCATGCTAAAATGTCAAGGGGAAATCTATGAATAAAATTAGTAGCATTACCCATCAGTCTACTTATAAAAGTAGTTTTACATTCTACATGATTACAACCACCAACCCATTTTTAACTCATTTGTATGGACACTGGTAGACACTTGTATGCTGGAAGTACAGTTGAATGTAGGTCATTGCATAGTTTTTATTTGTGTAGAGAATAGTCATTGGTACCACATACCTGGACATACTGCAGTATGTCTTATGCTGTAATTACCAGAAGAAAGCAAAGAGCTCATTCTCAGTGACAATTTCATCTGAAAAAATGAAGATACATCCACTTCCACTGACCACTCATCATTAGATTAAATATATTCTCATCATGGTTCTTCTTCTATGGTGGCCTCTGTGGTCACTTGTATTCAATACATGTGATTTCTTTCATCTGGTGTTGTGCCAAGATCCAATGTTCACAACTCCATTGACACATTATACAGGACAACTACCAGGAAGAATCTGATTCTGACCATGATATCTTGAGGTTTTTATAGCAAGATTTAAAAAACTTAACTGACATTTATCAGGTCTAAAATTAGCTACAATGAATAGCTACAAAATGAAGAGATTCTCTGTTGACTGATGTTTGTCTTTTTGGTACCCTTTCCATCAATAAAGGATAGATAAGGTGAAAATTATTAATAGAAATATGCTTACAGACAGAAGAGTACTAACCCTTGAGCCAGGTGGGACAGCATTTGCCTCCTGCCTTACTCTTGTGAAAATTTCCCCATTAACAAATTTATGAGGGAAAACACCGATAAGCGAGGGTAAACCAACATCACGTGTATCTGGTCTGTGCAGTATTGCTACAGATAATGCATATATATAAAGATAAGGATTCAGTCTCTCCCTACAGAAAACAGAGGCAGAAAGGAAGTCTTCTCTGTTAGGCATATCTGAAACACAAGATCAAAGTCAGTTTAATTAATATTGGAAACAATCCAAAAGAATAAAACAGTGATTAAGAGTAATCAATTAAAGACTGCATATTTACATGTAGGAGAACATGACTTGTTGAGAATGAATCACAGTATAAAGATAAAAAAAATGATTGTGTGTATAGTGACTGTGCAATGACAGTGACAAAATCACTGATTATATGTAGAAAGGTTTTATCATTGGTACAATAATCTGCAGAAGACTTTGTCTTATGATAGGAGCTTCAAACATATTTTGTCTCTGTATATGTTCTGACACAATCATCAGCCTATGTTGTAGCTGGTTTTCTACTCTGGGTCCAGTGGCAGCAATGTGGGTCACAACCGTGGACAGACTTGTGGCTTGCTGTAAGTCCCTGAGTGGGCTGTGGATATGGCAACAGACCCAATACAGATTGGGGGCCCTTGTCTGTATCATCTGGATTCAGACCCATAGGCGTGATGGACACCAAGTGGACAACTGAGAATGTCAGATGTTTACCATGTGGGATGTCATCTTGTAACCAGACACTATGTCTGCTTTTCTCAGTTCTTGGAGCAGGTGAGGCTAGCTGACCCCACTGGTGTGGCAGATTCAGAGGTGTGGCTTGGCCTTGCTGGTGCAAACAGAACTTGTCTTGGTGGCAACAAAGGATGCCTCTATGAGAAGATATCAGGCAGATTTGCTGGATGAAAATGGAGCCACATATTGAGCCAGGCATATTTCTGAATGTGTGTGGCCATATGGAGATGCCCACCTTAAAGGTGCAGCATCTTTTTCTTCTTCTTGTAGTGACAGAAAGATGATTTGTGTTTCAAGACCCCATTGACAATGAGGACATTAGAGACTGAACACAAGCTTGACTTAGGGAAGCTGGGGAAAGAAATCGGCCATGTTCTTTCAAAGGACCATTCCGGCAATTGCCTTAAATGATTTAGGGAAATTGTGGGCAACCTAAATCTGGATGGTTGAATGAGGATTTGAACAATCATCCTCCAGAATGTGAGTCGAGTGTGCTATGCAATGTACCATCCCACTCAGTGTGCTAATGGAGGCTGCAACAAATTTAGCAAGGTACAGCGAAGGTGTCGATGCAAAAGTTCCACTAAGCTTTGATCTTCAAACAATGTTGTCCAGTGCAAAGATACAAAGGAGATCAGTGAAGAATCAATAGGAGTGGATGTCAAGATTTTTTTCATCTGCGTCTTAAACATTCCCACAAAATGTTCCACCATACCACTAAAAGTAGACTGAAATGGGTATGGTAACGTGCTTAATTCCATTCTAGGTGCAAAAACTGCAAAAGTAAACTGTAAATCATTATGTGACAAGAGTTTGTGAAATTCTTACAATATAAAAGATAGTTGTGAGGGCATTAGTGGTACTTTTTGTCATGCTTTGTTGCTGTTTTTTTTCATATGGTAGGTACAGATCAGCTTGCCTCTACATGGTGCACATTAGGTAATGCTAAATATCTGACATCATTGGTCGCCAGACAGTCTTTGGATCTCCTTGGTAAAGCAAATGATACTTGACACTACAGTAAATTTAACTGGTCCTTGATAAGAAATCTTGGTCAATGTAACAAGATCTGCGAAGTCAACATAGAAGGGCTAAGCTGGCCCAAACATCAGTTCCTGCATAAAATATTGGTAGATAATGCTATTGATGTCTTAGCCATTCAGGATACTCATACTGAGAGTGGAGACCAGTTAACCAAATGAGCAAAAATACCAGGATATGGCCTTTTAGAAGCCACATTTCACCCTACTTATGCACGTTCCTCCTCATAACATACCAACCAGGTTAAGACAAGCCATTACCAACAAACTCATGCAGTCTTCATTAAACTGGGAGAAATAATTATCAGTAACATGTATATAAACGCCCTACCACTGACTAGACACCAGAAGCTGTGCCTTTACTGCCCCACCCAGTGGTTTGTCGAGGGGACTTTCTTACCACTCACAAGTGAAGTGTTGGACCAATGATTGCTAAAGTGAAACACCAACAGACTGGACCAATAATATCAGTGAATTTCTGCTCTTTGATCCAAAAGGAAAGAGATATTTTAAATCAGCACCTTGGAAGCAAGAATACAACCCAGATTTATGCATCATAAGCAAAAATATTGAGATCATGCCACTGCAAGGATATACTCCTAGACTTCCCATATGAACAACACTGACCAGCTCTAATTGAAATAGAAATGAGCATCCCCCCTGATCAGTTCCTATCCCTGTCCAAGGTGGAATTTTAAGAAGGCATACTGAAAGAATTTCTTCTCCTCCCTAAACAAATGCCTAGGATAGATTCCAGCTGCTATCAAAAGCTACCAAAGGTTCATAAGAGCAATGCCCAAAACAGCAACCATCCCTATAGGATTCTGCAAAGTGTAAATACCAGAATGGAAAGCTGAGTGTGAAGAACTGTACAAGGAGTTACCCCAAAGAATGGACAGAGAGATAACTGACAATCTGCTATGCATGCTGGATGTGGCTTGACATAAGGAATGGACAGAAGCAATCATGTACCTGGACTTTAAAAGATCTAGTAGAAAAGCCTAGTCAGGCCCTGCAGTCAGACAGAATTGCAAATATTGTCATGACTAGTTCAAGAACATCACAGAACAAAGCACACACCACCCATATCAAACATAAACTCAAGGCTTTGAAGACACTACACCAACCAGACTGATTTTTCCCATCCATTTAGTGTCAATGAAGTAACAATGGTGATCAAAGATGTTAAAGCAGGAAAGGCATCAGGGCCTGATGGAATTAATCTGGAGTTCCTCCTGGATTGTGGTAAACAAACCAAAAATGGTCAGTTAAGTTCTTTGCCAATAGCATGTTGAAAGTAAGAATCCCAAACAGATTGAAAAATCCAACATCATCTCTATTATTAATCCAGGAAAACCAAATATGAACCAAAGAGATACTGTTGAATAGCCGTTCTTTAGCTTAATATGCAAGCTTCTTGAAAGAGTCATCTACAAAAGATTCTTAGCTCTCATATTTGATAAAATTTCTTGAACAAGCTGGCTTTCACCCAGAAAGAAGCTGTACAGACCAAATTACGTCCCTCATGACCTATTACAAGACCTTTTATAAGACTTGAAAAACATCAGCTGTATATGTACAGCTCTCAGCAGCTTATGACACAGTATGGTGATATGGTCTTCTCTACAAACTTATTCTCATAATCTCATGTAGATAAACAGTCCAGCTTGCTGGTCGGTCATTTTGGGTCATAATGGACAACAGGATAAGCTCTTGAAAGATGCTAAATGATCAGGGATCTGTCTTTGCCCAGTTGCTGTTCAATCTGTACATCTCTGATAGGCCTAAAACTAGATCTTGTAAGCTTGGATGCTGGCAGTGAGACACCAAAAGTTTGAAGAAATAGAAGCCAAACTACCATCTGATCTGGCAATAAAGGGAACATACTTTCAGAGATGGAGACTGAAACAAAACCCCACCAAGACAAAAATGACTTGCTTTATTTTGTGCAATAAAGCAAGCAAGAGACAGCTCCATGTCCATTTTCATGGCAGACTACTTCAACACAATCAGCATCCACAGTATCTAGATGTTACATTGGACTGGAGACTGTTCTACAAAAAGCAGCTGGAAAATGCCACAGTAAAGATACTGTGTGGACAATCTTGGGTTCCACTGCCAGATCTCTGCACATTTCAACACTTGCATTAGTCTACTGTATTGTGGAATATGGTGCTCTGGTATGGCTCAACAGAGCACACACACAGTTGCTGGATGCACAACTGAAGAACACAATGAGAATTATCTGTGGTACATTAAGATCAACCCCCACTGCATGGCTGCTCTTATTGAGTCACATTCTGCTCCCTGGCCTTTGCCAAAAAGCAATTCTTCTCCATGAATTTAAATGCATACAAGGTAACCCACAAGACCCTAACCATGAGTGTTGGGTTTGAACAGTGCTGGTTGCTACAGTTGAGAAGCCCAACCGTTTTGAGCCACTTGCACAATATCCTCATCTATATCTCGCCAGTACATAAGTCACTGGGCAAGATCCTACATTCTGGAAATGCCCCAGTGGGACTGATCCAGGAATTCCAATATACAGGATTGCTGAACTTCCAGTATCACTATTCATCACTGGCAGTCATGCTGATTCAACAATAGGACAACTTTAAAAAGATGCAGGACATGGTAATTTGAAGCAGAACAATGAAGTTCCACAGAAGTTGTGAAGGGCACTCAACAAGCTAGTTTATACAAACTGGCAAGCCTATCCCAAAAGTGGATCTTTGTGTATGTGACTGCTGCAAAATATCTGGTAGTGAAAGGAAATTCTTCCATGAACTGTTCTGATTGTGAATCAAAGTGAATACAAACAAATTCTTGTTTATCAAATTCATAATCTGTTTTAATGTGGCAGACCAAGGCACACTATATTCAATGGATCAATACTATAATTTATATGAAATCTGAAAAACACTTTGTTCTGTTCACAGATACAGAAGTTTATGTTTTGTCCAACTACACATGTTAACCATTTGTCAAAATGTTACCACTGATTGCAGTTTATGTGATGTTTTAGCAGATATGTATTAACTCAAGTCAAAAGTCATGTGCATGTAATAGTATGTACTGTTTCATACATATATTGTGATGATGTTTAATACACCTGTCAAAACCATTTAATTATATAATTCAACAAAATTTAACAGACATCTGTTGATTATTTTCTTAATTAAAATGCTTGTCTGAGTTATGTTAAAGTCATAAATGTCTTCAGTTTCAAATGTAAATATAACATGTCATATTATTCTGAGTAATCAGTTTATGTCTACAGATCACTATTTTCCCCACATTGAAATGTACTTAATCTGGTGTTAAATTCTGTAATGGTAAATTTACAAAACTTGTAAATCCAACACCATGTATGCAAATGTTGATTACTGTGAATGTACGAATAAATGGGTGCCTGAGCCCATGAGGGTGAGTTGTTAGTGATGGGTTACTAGTGGATCAGAGGTTTTAAATTCACTTGTACAATGCTTACTTGCTGCAGTCTTGCCTTGAAAATGACACTATAGTCACCTGTAAAAATATCGGCAGTTCTTAACGGCTTCACCTGGCTGTGTTCCTGTAAGTTACTTACGTAAAAGTTGCTTGACAGAAACAACTATAGAAGATTCACATGCATTATACATTTATTGGGTGTAAGGGTTGACTTTGGTGGGCGAGGGAGGGGGGGGGGGGGGGGGAGTAGAAGTAGAGGGTTTCAAAGATCAGAAAGGTTCAGGGGCACCGACTTATAAAAGATATTGAGCAGGGGGGGGGGGGGGGGGGGAGCACATAATAGGTGTCTTGTGTCTTGCCAAGGGAAATTTTCTAAATTTTAGATGAAAAATAGTGAGTTTTAAATTTTTTTAAACATTTTAGAGTCATATGATCAACATTAGATCCCTGAAAACTGGACTCTCAATAACTCGACACTCTGGGAAACTCAACAAGCCTGACACATTTTTTGGCTTTGAAAAAAGAAACAAAACATAAACACGCATGCTTTTTCGTAAAAAGCTACTTTAATTTACAGTAATAATCATGCTTATAGACTATTGCAGAGCAGTAAATATATAGCTCTGAAAAGACTGAAATTATATTTAAATAAATCCTAAACTATCATTAAAAGAATATGTGTTGTCACTGCCAGACACCACACTTGCTAGGTGGTAGCCTTTAAATCAGCCGCGGTCCGTTAGTATGTGTCAGACCCACATGTCGCCACTATCAGTGATTGCAGACCGAGCGCCACCACACGGCAGGTCTAGAGAGACTTCCTAGCACTCGCCCCAGTTGTACAACCAACTTTGCTAGCGATGGTTCACTGACAAAATACACTCTCATTTGCCAAGACGATAGTTAGCATAGCCTTCAGCTATGTCATTTGCTACGACCTAGCAAGGCGCCATCATCAGTTGCTATTGATCTTGTGATGCATGTACCGTCAGACTGACATTCACCATTAATGGATTAAAGTTAAGTATGCCACCAGCTACGTCCATTTTTATAAAGTCTAATTTCCCTGTCCTGTTCCAGACCTCACGCCAGCCTGCGGGAGCTAAAACGCGTGCCTTTCGGCTTCCTCTTGTAACCCAGTGTTGGCTCTCCTGCCAACCCACAACAGAATAAAACATAAAATATTGCTGTCACACAGCAATAGCACTTTGATTAGTAAGTGAAATAGCTAATTTAAGCTTACTTTGAATAAGGCTCAGAGTTCATTAAATAAAAATAATATCTCAAAGTTAATGCTTTAATATAGTTAGTAAAGTTAATATAGTATGCCTAATACTTTCAGTCAAAAAGTATGTAAATAGCAGGTTTTAATTGGGTCTTACACCCTAAAAATATTTAAGTATTTGAAAATAACTAATACAGTACTATAGTAATATAGTAGTGCAGTACTAAATGAGTACCAATATATTAAAACTGAAAATTTAACATTATGTATGGATTTAATTCTCTATTTTATGAAGAATTTTAATATTGCTCTAAATGCCATTATTAGGGCTAGAGTGTCTTTAGAAAGGTGCAAATGTCAACCGCCTGACTGGATTACTGAATTATGAAGTCGTTGGTCACTGTTCGGATATCCAATTCATCCAAGACATCTCAGTGGGCAGAAGAACAGTCAAGTTGTTCAATCACTTCTGTCCCGTTGTTGATCAGAGATATGGCTTCAGACATCTAAGGGCACTAAATGACCGTTCTGCTGTTGCTGTCGTGACTGGAACTACTTGGAGAAGCTTGCACTTCACTACTTCACTTAACATTTCTCCAACTGCAGACTCTTGTGTAACATACTTTCTTACATCATGCATGTTTTTAAGACCAGTTGTTTTTTATTAGCGATATCGGCTAACATAGTCAAGTGTAAGTGGAGTCTCTCAATGTCTAGGTCATTTATGAAAAACTCCATTGATTTTTTCAAATTTGTTTCACCTCTGTTTACTAAAAGCATCACTCTTGTTCAACTGCAATGACCTGTGTGGGTCCAGTTGAAGCAAACAACTCAGTAATGCAAGATTCCACTGTTTCCCAAACTTCAATGTTAATAGCTTTGTAGTATTTCTTTGGGGTTTTGAAAGTATGTGGTGATCTGGCTTCATTGTTTTCATACTTCTTTGGTGTAGTAACCAAAACCAACTGCGGGAATGCCTTGGGCTGTGGATCGGAGCACCACCAGGTAAACACAGGACGAGTCGGACGACAGACCAACGACAACTGACAACAACCGACCACAACCGATTATGACCAACATAACAAGGAAGAGATAAACAACGGAGGCTTGTGGAAACCACAACACCAAACACCTACAGTAAATCCACTCAGAACCAGAGCCAGACAAATGTCAACAACGAGCAACGACCAGAACGCAGTACCGCCGAGATAGAAACGAAATCCAGAGCGAGTACCAGACTGACTGGACTAGGGCAGAGTGGGTCCGTATATACGAAACTGGAGGGAGCGGCTATTGGCCGCTGTCTGCACGTGGCATAGCGGTGGTGCCCTCGCTGCGCGAGAGCCGCTGCATGGAATAGCCGCCGCGGAGGCGGAACCCTCTATGGGCTGACCACGTACATTTGTTCTGGCGCGTGTTCAACTTCCATGGCTGAAGGTACTAGATTTGGTATATTTAAATTCTGAGGCAGCCAAGGATCATCAACTTGTGATGGTTTTTCTTTTAAACACAATTCCCAAATGTGTTCAAAACTATCACACCTTCCATTCAATATACAAATCAAGCCCTCATAAATTTTTTCCAGATCAGCAACACTTAGATGAGGGCACTGAATTTTTTCATTGACATCCTCTACTGGGTTCACTGCTTGGCAATAAAGACGAAAAAAGCACTGTAACATTGACTCAAGGTAGCCTACACATTTGTAACCTGCCTGTGTTTTGTCCTCTGCAGAAAATGTTTCAAAAAACTCTAGACGTTCTTCAAAGTTTTTCAATATTCTCAAGATACTAGAAGCTCACATAGTTCATCAAGTCAGGCAAAGGGGTCGTAGGCCAGCTTGGTTATTGGAACTCTCACAGCCTACGCTTCTGAAAAGTCCCATCCTTTTGTTGGATTCCCTTACAGTGTTTATTAACTCCTTGGCTAAAGCCATAATATCCCTCATAGGCATAAGATGGTGGAGATTGTCTACAACTGCCAAGTCTAAACTGTGAGCACTGCAGTGCACATAACACACTTTTGGTTGCATATCCAAAACTAACTTTTTTAGCCCTTTGAACTTACCTCTCATATTCAAGGCACCATCATAGCACTGTCCCCTTAAGTTATCCATTGACAAATCAAGACGAGCAAAAACATCTTTTAAAATACTAAATAGAGTTTGTGATTCAGTGTTGGGAGTCTCGTATAAACCAATAAAGTCTTCACTGATGATTAAGGAATCATTGGCAGTAAAAATACAAAATGACACTTGTTCGTGAATTGAAGAATCACTTGTTTCATCAACCATAACAGAAAAATGTTCAGTCTTCTTGACTGAAACCAGTAACTTTTTCAACACAGACTTTCCTAGCAGATCAATGATCTCATTATGAATATTGTGGGACATCCACTAATACCCCAAATGCTCTAACCAATCTTTAAACTCTGGTATATAATTCTTTCAGTGTTCCAACAACCTGAAAAAAATTTGAGTTTACATCTTTGTGTCCTCTAAATGCTATTCCTTGTCAGCATAGAAATTGCATGGTAGTAAAAATTGTCTCAAGAGCTAAACAGCCTTTGTTCATATCACTAACTAACTGTTCATTCAATTGGGAGGCTACACTTGGGTTAGTGATAGAACTTAGTTTCAGAACACTTTTTTATGCATAAACGTATTTTCATGAAGATGGAATTTTTCCAAAGACTTTTTCCTATTAAAAAGCCCCATGGAAGTAAATGCATCTTCTTTTTTTGAAGAAAATTGTAATAAATTTTTAGCATCTGCCTCTTTACAGGTTTTGCAAAAAACTTTTTCAGTAGATGCTTCATATTCTAGCCATGTATATTTGATCAACCAAGACTTCTGAAATGATCTTTCCTTACCGGATTGTCCAGGTTTTGGCTGTGAAAGGTTCTCACCTGAATACAATGAAGCAATTGATGACACAATAATTGTTGTAGCTTGACTTGCAGTATCGTCAACTTCCAAATGCCTCTTTTGGTAACAAATTTATCCATTGCAAACTTAATTCACAATAAATTAAGAGACTAAAGTAAGTGAATAAAATATAGTTATATAAAATAGTCTACTAGACACTGAAGTCAGAACGCTAAATAAGTCTGCAGCACGCACTGAATGAAGCTATCCACACTGAATGACTGTGACAGCAGGGTCAGCTTTACATAGCTGTGACATCGTAAATGTCTTGAAGCATCACAGCAACATGAGGCAGAGGGTTCCAGGTGCTTCTGCTCCAGTCCTTTTAATGTCGCCAAAGCCGCGGCGCTGGCCCGCTGGTGCCAGACTTTACCCGAAGGTTCGAGCAACGTGACAAATTCTGTGTGCCCGCAGCACCTTAACACTATCATGATACACGCCACTAGTTTTCAGTTAACCTACTTACTACTGTAATAATTATTTGTTTTAACTCATTAATAAATGTATTTTAAAAGAAAACTATTGTCAAACAAGAAAAATAAAATAATTCGAACATAATTTTGTTATTTTACAAAGCATAATATAACTAATAATTTTCTTAAATTATTGGGGGGGGGGGGGGATGGCTCCACCTTTCCCCCCGCCCCACCTTCTCCCCCCCCCCCCCCCCCCCAAACAAATTTTTCAGGGGCTCAGGCCCCGTGGAGTCGTGTCTGTGGATAGATTTAGTGGAAAAAAAGACTGACAACAACGTTAAATATGCAGAAAATATTAGTTCATAAGAGGCTGTTACAGACCGAGCGAGGTGGCACAGTGGTTAGCACACTGGACTCGCATTCGGGAGGACGACGGTTCAATCCCGCGTCTGACCATCCTGATTTAGGTTTTCTGTGATTTCCCTAAATCGCTCCAGGCAAATGCCGGGATGGTTCCTTTGACAGGGCACGGCAAACTTCCTTCCCCATACTTCCCTAATCCGATGAGACTGATGACCTCACTGTTTGGTCTCTTCCCCCAAACAAACCAACCAACCAAGAGGCTGTTAGAATTAATGAAGAACAAATGTTAGAAACAGATTTCATGGAAACTGAAGGTAATTTAGAACAAGCTACAAATAATAATGTAGAAACTGTTATAGTACCTACACATGAAATGGAACGAAAATCATAGATGTTAGAAGCTGCTGTGAAATCCTCTGTTATTGGTGAACATGCTCATAATGCAGATTTGATAGATAATAAGTTTTGTTGTTGCTGATATCTTACTATTGGCACATTGCTATCTTCTCCTACTCCTTAGAATTCACTGTCATCTTTTAGTAATGAGAAATTGTTAACTTGCATTATTACTTAGAATTTACAGCCCCTGTTACTATTGAAATTTTAGCAGTGTTTGTTACTTCTGAGAATTTACCATATTCAGTTATTACTGATAACTTATCGTCATCTGTTATTACCAATAACTTACTGTCTACCATAACTACTGACATATTATTATGTTCGAACAATGGAAAACCCAGGATGGAATGTAACAATATTATGAAAAGGAAAGTTGCTACTCACCATGTAGTGGAGATGCTGAGTTGCAGATAGGCACAACAAAAAAATTGTAACAGTATACTCTTACTAAGAATACATGAGTCTTATGTTAGTAATTGCTTATACTTTGAATACATCAGGCATGAATTGAGTATTCAATATAAAGATTTAAATATAATAAGGAAATTCTGGCCAAATTTAAATGATTTGTAGCACAGGATACCACAAATTGAGTATTCAATATAAAGATTTAAGTATAATAAGCAAATTCTGGCCAAATTTAAATGATTTGTAGCACAGGATACCACTACTTGAATAGCAAAAGCACTGAGCCACCAACAGGCACACTTAGTAGAGAATGATAACTTGCTATTTTTACCATTATATACTTTTTTATTGTTGTTGTGGTCTTCAGTCCTGAGACTGGTTTGATGCAGCTCTCCATGCTACTCTATCCGGTGCAAGCTTCTTCATCTCCCAGTACCTACTGCAGCCTACATCCTTCTGAATCTGCTTAGTGTATACATTTCTTGGTCTCCCTCTACGATTTCTACCCTTGACACTGCCCTCCAGTATTAAGTTGGCTAAGGTGGTGATCCCTTGATGCCTCAGAACATGTCCTAATCACCATTCCCTTCTTCTAGTCAAGTTGTGCCACAAACTCCTCTTCTGCCCAATTCTATTCAATACCTCCTCATTAGTTATGTGATCTACCCATCTGATCTTCAGCATTCTTCTGTAGCACCACATTTTGAAAGCTTCTATTCTCTTCTTGTCTAAACTATTTATCATCCATGTTTCACTTCCATACATGGCCACACTCCATACAAATACTTTCAGAAACGACTTCCTGACACTTAAATCAATATTTGATGTTAACAAATTTCTCTTCTTCAGAAACGCTTTCCTTGCCATTGCCAGTCTACATTTTATATCCTCTCTTCTTCGACCATCATCAGTTATTTTGCTCCCCAAATAGAAAACCTCCATTATTACTTCAAGTGTCTCATTTCCTAATCTAATTCCCTCAGCATCACCCAACTTAATTCATCTACATTCCATTATACTCATTTTGCTTTTTTTAATGTTCATCTTATACCCACCTTTCAAGACACTGTCCATTCCGTTCAACTGCGCATTCAAGCCCTTATTTCTTCCCCATGGATATTAATGCCTACTCCGAACTTTTCTTTTGTTTCCTTTACTGCTTGCTCAATATACAGATAGAATAGCATCGGGGAGAGACTACAACCCTGTCTCACTCCCTTCCCAACCACTGCTTCCCGTTCGTGTCCCTCGACTCTTATAACTGCCATCTGGTTTCTGTACAAATTGTAAATAGCCTTTCGCTCCCTGTATTTTACCCCTGCCACCTTTAGAATTTGAAAGAGAGTATTCCAGTCAACATTGTCAAAAGCTTTCTCTTAGTCTACAAATGCTAGAAATGTAGGTTTGCCTTTCCTTAATCTTTCTTCTAATATAAGTCGTAGGGTCAGCATTGCCTCACGTGTTCCAACATTTCTACAGAATCCAAACTGATCTTCCCCGAGGTCAGCTTCTACTAGTTTTTCCATTCGTCTGTAAAGAATTGGTATTAGTATTTTGCAGCTGTGACTTATTAAACTGATAGTTTGGTAATTTTCACATCTATCAACACCTACCTTTCCTTAATCTTCCTTCTAATATAAGTCGTAGGGTCAGTACTGCGTCACGTGTTCCAACATTTCTACAGAATCCAAACTGATCTTCCCCGAGGTTGGCTTCTACTAGTTTTTCCATTCGTCTGTAAAGAATTCATGTTAGTATGTTGCAGCTGTGACTTATTAAACTGATAGTTCAGTAATTTTCACATCTGTCAACACCTGCTTTCTTTGGGATTGGAATTATTATATTCTTCTTGAAGTCTGAGGGAGTTTCGCCTGTCTCATACATCTTGCTCACCAGATGGTAGAGTTTTGTCAGGACTGGTTCTCCCACGGCTGTCAGTAGTTCTAATGGAATGTTGTCTACTCCGGGGGCCTTGTTTTGACTTAGGTCTTTCAGTGCTCTGTCAAACTCTTCACGCAGTATCATATCTCCCATTTCATCTTCATCTACATCCTCTTCCATTTCCATAATATTGTCCTCAAGAACATCGCCCCTGTATAGACCCTCTATATACTCCTTCCATCTTTCTGCTTTCCCTTCTTAGCTTAGAACTGGGTTTCCATCTGAGCTCTTGATATTCATGCAAGTGGTTCTCTTTTCTCCAAAGGTCACTTTAATTTTCCTGTAGGCAGTATCTATCTTACCCCTCATGAGATAAGCCTCTACATCCTTACATTTGTCCTTTAGCCATCCCTGCTTAGCCATTTTGCACTTCCTGTCGATCTCATTTTTGAGTCGTTTGTATTCCTTTTTGCCTGTTTCATTTACTGCATTTTTGTATTATCTCCTTTCATAATTAAATTCAGTATCTCTTCTGTTATCCAAGGATTTCTACTAGCCCTCGTCTTTTTACCTACTTGATCCTCTACTGCCTTCACTATCTCATCCCTCAAAGCTACCCATTCTTCTTCTACTGTAGTTCTTTCCCCCATTCCTGTCAATTGTTCCCTTATGCTCTCCCTGAAACTCTGTACAACCTCTGGTTCTTTCAGTTTACCCAGGTTCCATCTCCTTAAATTCCCACCTTTCTGCAGTTTTAATCTACAGTTCATAACCAATAGATAGTGGTCAGAGTCCACATCTGCCCCCGGAAATGTCTTACAATATAAAACCTGGTTCCTAAATCTCTGTCTTACCATTATATAATGTGTCTGAAACCTTCTAGTATCTCCAGTGTTCTTCCACGTATACAACCTTCTTTCATGATTCTTGAACCAAGTGTTAGCTATGGTTAAGTTATGCTCTGTGAAGAATTCTACCAGGCGGCTTCCTCTTTCATTTCTTAGCGCTAATCCATGTTCTCCTACTACATTTCCTTCTCTTCCTTTTCCTACTGTTGAATTCCAGTCACCCATGACTATTAAATTTTCGTCTCCCTTCACTACCTGAATAATTTCTTTTATCTCATCATACATTTCATCAATTTCTTCATCATCTGCAGAGCTAGTTGGCATATAAACTTGTGCTATTGTAGTAGGCATGGGCTTCATGTCTATCTTGGCCACAATAATGCATTCACTATGCTGTTTGTAGTAGTTTACCCACACTCCTATTATTTTATTCATTATTAAATCTACTCCAGTTTTACCCCTATTTGATTTTGTATTTATAACCCTGTATTCACCTGACCAAAAGTCTTGTTCCTCCTGCCACCGAACTTCACTAATTCCCCCTATATCTAACTTTAACCTATCCATTTCCCTTTTTAAATTTTCGAACCTACCTGCCCAATTAAGGGATCTGACATTCCACGCTCCAATCCGTAGAACACCAGTTTTCTTTCTCCTGATAACGACGTCCTGTTGAGTACTCCCAGTTTGGAGAACCGAATGGGGGACTATTTTACCTCCAGAATATTTTATCCAAGAGGATATCATCATCATTTAATCATACAGTAAAGCTGCATGCCCTCGGGAAAAATTACGGCTGTAGTTTCCCCTTGCTTTCAGCCCTTCACAGTACCACAACAGCAAGGCCGTTTTGGTGGGTGTTACAAGACCAGATCAGTAAATCATCCAGGCTGTTGCCCCTGCAACTACTGAAAAGGCTGCTGCCCTTCTTCAGGAACCACACATTTGTCTGGCCTCTCAACAGATACCCCTCCATTGTGGTTGCACCTACAGTACGACTATACGTATCGTTGAGACACGCAAGCCTCCCTACCGACGGCAAGGTCCATGAGTCATGGTTTTTTAAATTTTTTATTTATTATTTATTATTATTTATTTATTATTTTGTTATTTATTATTTATTTTTTTATTATTTATTTATTATTTTATTATTTATTATTTATTTGTTTATTTATTATTTATTTATTTATTATTTATTTATTATTTTATCATTTATTTATTTATTTATTATTTGTTTATTTTTTATTATTTATTTATTTTTATTATTTTTTTATTATTTTATTATTTTTTTTATTATTGCTTTACTAAATCTGAACCTGCTGTTAATCACTACTAGTTTATTGGCTGAGTCTGTTTCTACACCTGGATGTGATTTGCGACCCAGGAATTGATTTTTAAATCTTTGGCTAACCATTAGGTAGTCCAGTTGATATTCCCCCATGTCCTTTATGATTTTCAAAGAGAGTGCTCACTACAACCATCTGAAACTTATGGCAGACTCAGCAAGCCTCTCTTCCCTCTCATTCCTTTACCCCAGCCTGTATTCTACAGTTACCTTACCTTACTTTCCCTCTAGGAGCACTCCAGTTAACTAGGACAGTAAAATTTTCTTCACTCTTTAAATATTTCTATCAACTCCTCCTATTTTCTTATACATCTTGTTTATAAGTTAGCTATAAAAAAGTAACCTTTAATTGTGGAAAAAGTAAGTAACTTACAGAAATGATTGATATAGCACTGAATTCAGTACATCTTCAAGTTTTACTTAGAAATGTTCAATGTGGCTACCTTTTGTAAGATGACACGTGTCCAACCTGTAATTAGTTTCCTGCCAAATCATGTGAGGCAAGTCATGATGCAAGGTGGCAATTTTTTGTGTTATCTGTTGTCACAGCTCATCAACGTTTCTTGGAAGCAGAGGAATAAACTCTGCCTTTAATGCAGTCCCATACACAGAAGTCCACTGGGATTAAATCAAGTGATCATGGTCCAGGATACTGTTCCACCATATCCAATCCAAGTTGGTACATTCCTATTTAATGATGATAATATAGTGGCACATCATCTTGCTGGAAAATAAATTCTGTGCACATATCCTGTTGTAACTGAGGCATTACATAATGTTCACGCATGTCCAGTTAAGTCTGTTGAACTTGTTCAATTGCTGCATCAGAGACTGCTGGCTGATCCTGACCCAGGGTCGTAGGTGATGCATAGCCAGTTTAGGAGAAATGATTGTACCAATTAATAACAATCCATCTTTAAGAAGAAGGCTTGTGATATTTAGTCTTGAATTGTCTCTGAACAGCAACAGTGGGTTTGTAATCATGAAACCATAATACTATGCATGTTCGGTACCATTATACAACTCCATTATGATTGCTGGAATAACTTATTTGCACATGCCTCCTGGGGAGGATGTTAGGAACTAACAGTTTCAGATGGGAATAAAACTTGAAGATATACTGCACTCAGTACTGTATCAGATATTTCTATAGATTACTTACCCTTTTCACAATGTATACCTGATTTAATGAACACCCTTTATAATGCCTCTATTTCACCATCATTAACCTGTGATGTCTGCCTGTAAACTTGTACACTGCTAGTTAGTACTGGCTTTGTCTCAGTCCTCAGAAGAATAATTCAATCCATGCTTTTCTGCTACACCATTCAGTGATGCTATTGTTATTATGACATACTCATCTGATGAGAAATTCTGTCTGTTTTACATTTCACTGTGATAATATCTAGCAAGTGTAATTCTGATCATCTAGTTTTCCTGTAACTTTTAAACTTCCAGTGAGCTTGGTTTTGACTTACAAAACAGTAGCTTTTCCAGGCTGCTGGTAACCACTCTTGGCCAGCCCCCATCAGTGATGAACTAATTTGCTTCTTCTTCTTCCTCTCCTCCTCCTCCTCCTCCTCCTCCTCCTTCTTCTTCTCCTCTCTCTCTCTCTCTCTCTCTCTCTCTCTCTCTTTTTTTTTTTTTTTTTTAAAAAAAGGTAGTGGTCACCATGAGATTACTTTTCAGGTTTGTTTATCCTCTAGGTCCACTTCATGTCTGCACCTTTAATGTAGTGGTACCCATTGCTTTATTCTTCCATATTTAGCACCAGCTTTCTGTCAAAAGGGGAAGACGGTGCCCTAAACTGCAAGCCAGCACTCCATCTACTTTTCCATGGCCACAGTAAGAGTGAAGATGAGACAGAATTTAAGGTGATGGCAAACCACAATGTTAAGTGAGATTTGACAGTTATAGCTATGAATGTTAGAAACAGTTAACTTACCCATAAGAATCTCAATAAGGCGAGCAGCTATCCTACGATGTTTAGGCAAAAACTGAGAAAAATTCTCATCACGACCCAACTCCAGTGGAATACTTAAATCAGGTGGAGTAATCTGTTTAACTTGAATTTCTTGAACATCACCTACAAAACCACTTCTGTCAACTACATTTAATTTCTGAATACGATCGTTCTGAAACCAAATAAGGGTTTTAAGTCATAAAAGAGAATGTGAAGTTACTTAAGTCACTATAAAAAATAAATAAATAAATAAAAATGCAGCTCTAAACATAAAAAATGAGTCTCAGTATAACTGATGTCTTACCATATACACAGAACAACTTTTGTTCTTGATACTATGTGAATTAAAATTTTAACCTTGTCAGACATTCCATTTTCACTAGTATCAAACTACATACTCATATGTTTAAGCAATTTATGGTACACTATGGTCACTTAGCCTAAAACAAAAGCTTCATTCATTTGAGGAGAAGGGAAAGATTTGAACAAATTAATCACCATAATGACTGTGCACCAGTTAAAATGACATTAAGATGAAATTTAGGAATATCGTTCTAGAAAAAGAAACAGTGAACTTCATTGCACATTCTCTAGTGATGCTCCAGTGTTTTCAAAGATTTAAGAGTGATATTTGAGTCTGCTTTCTGCAATGTCAGTCATTATTCAAATTCTGCTTTCCCTGACATAAAGTTTTTACAGTATTTTCAGTTCTGGAATGAATGAAAGTTATTAATTAATACTCTATTACTTGAATCAAACAACATTTTTAAGAAAATATGGAAGGGCTTTTGGCTCTGAGAGACATTATATTTAAAATATAAGAGGATATCATGATCTGAGCCAGGGGGAAGGTCTCATGGCAACTAATATTTCTTTTGTGGAATGGGGAGAGATGAAGGAAATGAGCCAATTATTTTACAAATTAAAAGTCAAAACTACTGAAAATCTTTGTTTATTCATCAATAAACATATTTATGTCACCAGTTTATATTGGGTATTAACTGCTTACAGTGTATAAAATTAGAGATTATAATATGTATATATAGTTTGTGTGTATGTATAGTACAAGGGCCATTCAACAAGTAATGCCCCACATATTTTTTCTCAGAACATATTTATTGTTAAGAGTCAGAATTTGGTGGCAATATACATCAACATGTCTTGTCCATGTCCTATTTTTCTACATAGTCTCCATCATGTTCTATGGTTGTAGGCTAACATTGTGAAAGAGCATGTATTCCGTGCTAGTAAAAGCTCTTGTTCTGTAGGTGTAGCCATGTTTTCACTGCATGACTGACACTCTCATCATCTTCAAAGTGTGTTCCCCATTGAGAATCTTTAAGTGGCTCAAAGAGGTGGAAGTCTGGGGATGCCAGGTCAGGACTGTTGTAGGGTGGACGAGGCAATGATGTCCAACCCAATTTGGCGATGTGAGCATTCATGGAACCCATTGTGAGCACCTCTTTGAATATCCGAGAGTCTCGATCATTTCAGATGCAGTTCCAAAGCTGATTGACAACTGTAGAGTGAATTGTCAAGCTGTGATGTGCCAGTCAGCATGAATAACGGCACCCACACATTTCAGTATGTCTGGAGCAGTTGCTGTAACAGGATGTCCCGAGTGTGGCTGATCATGGAGCTCTGTTTCTGCATTTCCTGAGGCTGTAACTTTCTTTACCCATCACTCAGCTGTACTCCTATCAACTGCAGCATCACCATACACTGCCCAAAAAAGTTTATGGATGTTCACCAAGGCTTCTTTTTCTGCACACAAGAATTCAATAACAGTATGCTGCTTGTATTGTGAATCATATATAGACACCATTTTGATGCTGTACTATGGCTCTGCCATCTGTCAGAATGGTTCAAAACTTCACCAGCACACAGAACAAATGTCAAATGTGAAACACTAACAAGAACGTTTGTCTATGTATATTAATGGCTTTTTTAAAAAAATGTGAGGCATTACTTATTGAATGACCCTTGCAGGTATCTATGTACAGTATGTATAGTATAGTAATCTGAGATTGTAATATGTATCGGATCTGAATACATTACTTTTCCATCAGACATTCAGTTGTATGTTTTTAGTAGTTTTGACATTGCTGGTAGCTATAGTTACAACACTGCTGGAACCTTTTGGTACCACAAGTCTCTAGAGGAACAGAAGGTTCCAAATGATTGGAAAAGAGCACAGGTAGTCCTAGTCTTCAAGAAGGGTCATCGAGCAGATGCGCAAAACTATAGACCTATATCTCTGACATTGATCTGTTGTAGAATTTTAGAGCATGTTTTTTGCTCATGTATCATGTCATTTCTGGAAACCCAGAATCTACTCTGTAGGAATCAACATGGATTCCGGAAACAGTGATAGTGTGAGACCCAACTGGCTTTATTTGTTCATGAGAAACAGGAAATATTAGATACAGGCTCCCAGGTAGATGCCATTTTCCTTGACTTCTGGAAGGCGTTCAATACAGTTCTGCACTGTCACCTGATATACAAAGTAAGAGCCAATGGAATATCAGACCAGCTGTGTGGCTGGATTGAAGAGTTTTTAGCAAACAGAACACAGCATGCTGTTCTCAATGGAGAGACGTCTACAGACATTAAAGCAACCTCTGGCATGCCACAGGGGAGTGTTATGGGACCATTGCTTTTTATAGTATACACAAATGACCTAGTAGATAGTGTCAGAAATTCCATGGGGCTTTTCGCGGATGATGCTGTAGTATAGAGAGAAGTTGCAGCATTAGAAAATTGCAGCAAAATGCAGGAAGATCTGCAGCGGATAGGCACTTGGTGCAGGGAGTGGCAACTGACCCTGAACATAGACAAATGTAATGTATTGCAAATACATAGAAAGAAGGATCCTTTATTGTGTGATTATATGATAGCGGAACAAACACTGGTAGCAGTTACTTCTGCAAAATATCTGGGAGTATGCATGCAGAATGATTTGAAGTGGAATGATCATATAAAATTAATTGTTGGTAAGGTGGATGCCAGGTTGAGGTTCATTGGGAGAGTCCTTAGAAAATGTAGTCCATCAACAAAGGAGGTGGCTTACAAAACATTCGTTTGACCTATACTTGAGCATTGCTCATCAGTGTGGGATCCGTACTAGGTCGGGTTGACGGAGGAGATAGAGAAGATCCAAAGAAGAGTGTCGCATTTCATCACAGGGTTATTTGGTAAGTGTGATAGCGTTACGGAGATGTGTAGTAAACTCAAGTGGCAGACTCTGCAAGAGAGGTGCTCTGCATCGCGGTGTAGCTTGCTGTCCAGGTTTCGAGAGGGTGCGTTTCTGGATGAGGTATTGAATATATTGCTTCCCCCCTACTTATAGCTCCCGAGGAGATCACGAATGTAAAATTAGAGAGATTTGAGCGTGCACGGAGGCTTTCCAGCAGTCGTTCTTCCCATGAACCATACGCGACTGGAACAGGAAAGGGAGGTAATGACAGTGGCACGTAAAGTGCCCTCTGCCACACACCATTGGGTGGCTTGTGGAGTATAAATGTAGATGTAGATAATCATCTGGCACCTTCAGGTGCAAGGATGAAGATGGTACTGGAGGGCCATAATCGGCTAATCAATATGTGACATGTGCAGTGCACCTTTGACTTCTCATGTCCTTTTTTGCTTCCTGTTTTATATATTTCATTAATGTTTTTCCAATATATTTTGTGGCTGAGTACAATAAAGTGAAAATTATCATACCTATAGTCCATGTATGTACTTTTTATGTAGACTATAGTGTTCCTACTTAATTGATGAACCTGAAGAAACAACAGTGTTCTTGTGGATGGGTTATCTACCACGTTTCGCGCAGATACACACAGTCATGACTACTGCACATAACCTACTGCATGCCATCAGTGGCACCATCCAGGACATTAAAAATGAGATTGGGGATTCTACAACACCCATCTTCTGTATTTCAACCACAGGATACCATGCCACACACCGATCTGACTTTTAACATTTTAGTAACAGCCACACCATTCATGTCATCAGGTCAGTGATGCAAACACAAAACAATGCTTTGCACAACCATACATCAGGGTCAAGTGACTTTAAGCCCAATGAGAATATCCTCACAATCCTTTCATCTTCCTCCTACTGTGTTTGAGACCAACAGACTTTCTGCCCATTGGCTCTCATAGGCCTTTCGCATCACAATTGCAAATACGGCCCCCATTGTTCATGCCTGATAAAATTAGAAATATGGTTTGCAATAGTGGAGAACATTTTCATCCAACAGAAAATTTCTGATGATTTTTAACATGTATATATATTGATCAGTAATCCTGATCAATGAGCTACCTATTTGGTGTCAGAATTATATTACATTCCCTCTCTACAGGAATCCTATAACACTCTCAAGGTGGCACTGATGTTATACTGCACAAAACCAATGTACCAAACGCTCATGATAATCTTGTACCACAAGAGGCATGGCTGCAAGACACCATTTGAATTCTGGAGATATTTGCATGGCATTATTGATGCCAGTATCAATTAGAATGCCTTGCTACTACACATATTGCAACAACAATTTCTACCACAAGTTTTTTTCATCTTAATTGCTCATGAAGGCCAGCCATTACGTAAGTTGCCAATAGAGAGCACATCCTGCTCAACTTGGATGCCATGGTGGCTGCCACAAGAACCTTTGCTCCTACAAAAGTTAGTCAATCCATTCCAGACCAGTCAGACACATCATTGCTTTGCTGTGATGCCACCTACACCCAACAACTGCCAAGTGTTCCTCATGATAAACAAGCACTCCATGCCACTGTCAAGAAGCTGGCTAAGCAGTTAGCAACTTTGCAACTATGGACTGTGGTGGCAGAAAGTTCGCATGCACACCACACTCCTCCATCCTAGTCTTATAGTTACAAGACTCTTTGGGCAGGTATTTGCTGCTACCAGAAACACTTCGATCAGCAGTCTATGAAGTGCATGAAGCCATGTTCACAACAAAATGCAAAGCACACTCTGGTTTAGGTGCAACAGATAATGACACCCATCTACAGCACCTACCATAGAAGACCCATCATTGCCTTACGTTTAACTGACCTTGTACAGCTGTTCATCATACCGCCAGCTGTGGCACATCTCTGATGCTGCTGCCTGCAACACAGTTGCATTCCACAACATCACAAATGCTGTTCATCTCATTCCACTCTTCAGGCTTAATGTTTTTAATTAACATGGGACTGGACGGCAGCATGCTACAGCCATGTACTAACAAGATGCCAAACAAACCAGTACAGTCCCATTAATGGCAGTTAATGATTCTGTCATATGCACGTATGGTTACAAGAATTTGGTGACTGATGTTGGGCTTGCTGATAACAGCAAGTTGACTTTCCTGTTAAATGATGTTGCTCAACCTACTTTGGGTACTGATTTCCTCATGTAGGCCGCTTTGACTGTGGATTTACTAAATGACCACACTATTTCTGGTGTTAAGGGTCATTTGACAATACCCACCACTGACAGGGTGGACACTTAAGTACTCTGGTCTTAAATAACTATTGGTGTTACTGCGAGTCCTACTGTTGCAATTTGATATACAATCTCCATACCTTGGAAGAAGATTATGAAACACTCTGGTATGAAACAACCTTGAGGAGAACAGTGTGTCAGAAGATACTCTACTGGCAACCGAACGTGAACTACTAGTAGGTCACAAAACGTTAGAGTGGCACAGTGTGACCATGTTCCTCACACAGTAGTACCTCAGAAATATAGCAGACCATGAACCCACAGGTTGCAGCCATATGCACAACAGTGCATAACATTCGAACAACCCACTGCTCACCAGTCTCATCATGCGCATATCGGACTATGCCAGAATGACAACATGAGGCCAAAGTCTTTTTTGAAGAGGTACAACAAGATGGTGACACAAACCTTTGGACAGCCCTTGGTTCTCACCACTTCACCTGGTACACAAGATGGGTGGCTTATGGCACCCTTGCGTGATTATCAAGCACCAAATGCCCAAATATTCCTGGATAGGTACCCAGTAGCAGACATTCATGATTTCACAAATTCTCTATCTGGTGCAAATATCTTCAGTGTGTTAGATTGCAGAGAGGCTTATAATTAAATCCCAGTGGCAAATAAAGATGTACCTAAAACTGCAGTGACAACACCATTTGGAATGCTTGAATTTTCTGGCTTTGGTTATGCAACTTGAAGCTGTTGCTGATGCACATCACCCTGGGGGGCTGGATGTGGGGAACTGACGGATGTCCAGCACATCCCACATGTTTCTCAATAAGTCTACTACTAAGGTGTGGCAGGGAGTAAAGACTTTCTGGGGGGGGGGGACTCTAAAGTTGGTCTGAAGAATAAATTTCAGGCACTATCTGTGTTTAATAAGTGTCCTGAAGCACCAGATGCAGTCATTTGTCCTGTTTTAGGGAAGCCCCTCAGCCTCAATGCTCTGGGTTGTCACACAGGGTGGCATTGTTGTTAGTTGAGAGCTCCAACATTAGGTGTATAATGGGGCCCCTTAGGGTTACGGCTACCAAGGAGGGAAACTTATGTGATGTGAGCAGTGCATGGCAGGAAAGTTGTCTGGAGGCATGAGTGTTATATGTTCCATTTTGAATTGGTGTTCTGAGGGGCAATGATGAGAACACATTGTGGTGCAAGTAATGTAAGTAATACGTTTACAGTCAATGTAAATATGGTATGTGTATCAGGGTGTATGTGTGTCTGAGAGATTCAACATGTATTGGACACTGGCTGAGGTAGCATGTATATATGAAAAAATCAGATAAAAAAACAAATATTGTACATATCTAGCTCATGTTACAGCACTACTGTGAAGCTTAGCATACACTACGCATTTCTCAGACACACTGCCACCATTAATTGTCACTGTGACACACAAAGAATCCTGTCAGCAACTGGGTTTGATTGAAGGAAGGCAGAGAGCTGAAAGTTGAATCACCTACAGCACTGCTGAAAGAATGTACTGTATGTAAATGAAGCAAAGTTGCTGAAGTAGTTATTTGGAAGAAGTTTTACTTATAGCATAAAAAATAAACCACTAAATATTTTGGATTCACGTCTATTTTCACTATGCAACTGTTCTCAAATGATTGATGTGTGAATTGTGATTACTAATTTGACAGAAGCAGAAACTGGCAGCCTGAAATTGTCATATTATGGTATGTGTATCTCCACTTTGTTGAGAGGTGAATGCTATGTTAAAAAGCAGAGTGAAAAGGAAAATGACTCATCCAGGATTTGATCTCAGAACCTTCCAGTTTTTAGTCACACATTTTAGTGTTAGAACCCCACACCAGATGCAGATGAGATCCCCCAAGCTGCTATCTCAAATTAAGGGCCTCTCTGCTAGATGGCAATGGCATCATTTTACAACTTAACTTTAATTTGAGTAATTGAGACAATTATGAAATATTTATACATTTTATACAAAAACCTTTGTCATATCAAAACTGGATCAAAACCCCTACAGCAGTTACTGAAATTAGTGTGCATATACAGACAGATGCAAGAAAGTGACTTCAATTTATAAATACAGATCTATAGAGAAAGCAGGCAGCAAAGGTATAAATGTGATGAATAACATTATAACCACTGCAAATAGGCAATTTCAGCTACCTTTGAAAACAATCAAAGCATACCATCAATTTATATTACCATCAGTGGTAAGATTTGGCATGAGCATTTGAGCTCACAGATTGCAGCTTGTGAAGCCAGCCTCATTTATGAGAAGAGTGGGTGCCTACTGCAATATCGTGAATGCTGCAGTATTGTTAATTCTAGGAATATGCCCACTGGACTTGGAAATTACGAGAAAAGGAGCCCTTCATTGGTTAAGGAAAGGCAATCAAATGCAGTTATGAAGGATGGCTGGGACTGAGGTCAATACAAAATGTTAATAAAAGATTGCACATTACAACTGTGGCAAAATGAATGTAACACTTCAAGCACAGGCAGGAGAACATACATATTTCTCCATAACATCAGGGAGAGACTAAGAATTAGGTTCCTTAGCCCACAGAGAGGACTGATACATTACCAGACTGGCCATCGCCCTTCTGCCACATATCTACCCAAAATCAAAATATAGGTGAATAACAGTTGCACCTGCAAGCAGTGTGAACACTCCAGACCACACATATTAGGACTGTGTGCTCCATGAAGATGCAGTGGGTAATGGCTGTCAAGCATTAAGGATGTGGGATCCCGCAGCAGCACTCAGGAGTGTGGCAACCTGGCACATCTTAGACAATACTGCAGCTGCAGTACCCAGAAAGGCCATGGAACACTTCACAAAGCAATCAACCACATCAGCATGCTGCCATCCTGACTAGACAACATACTCTGCAAATGGGGAGAACACAAGTGAGATCGGAAACCATTGAATGAAGTACAATATTGCAGTGTCTATGTTACTCTGAATTACAATGTACTGTTCTTTCGGACATGCATTCAGGAATGCATGTCCGAAGGAACAGGCAAACAGGCACTGCAGCGACTACAGCCATCATGAAATACATGAAATATACTCACAGTTGCGAATATGGACTACCATCAGCAGTATAATGGAATGAAGTGGTTTCTCAAGAATTTACATTGTGTTGGTTGATGGTAGTGTGGATTCTAAAATGTAATGGTGAATTGTGGATTTGTTTGTTAAAGTAGAAACACTGTTGATATGCTATCCTATCCTGGCTGCTGACTGGGTTAGTATAAGGACAGACCCAGTTGCAGAAACAGTCACCTACAATTTAAAAGCATCAAAATAAATCAACAAACACAGAACAGATTCTGTAGAACTAACACTAGTATAAGTAGTTGGTAATTGTATAAGGATTTTATTGCAGTTTTTAGTGGCAGAAGTAGTTATGGTATTAGCATTTTTGTAGTATTAGCTTCTTTTATTAAGTACAGAATATATTTATTTTATCCACAAAAATGTGAATTTTATGGCCTATTTTAGCTTCTCAAACAACAGGCTGCCACTGTGAAGAAAAATAATAATAAGAAAACACCCTTTTCACCTCCAAGATGAGGAACAAGGGAGGAGTCTAATCCTCCCACTTCCCAGGATAACCAGATGCAGAAAAAGCCACAGAAAGAAATAGGGAAACAGACCTATGGTACTGTAGTCTTGGTCTTTAGGAAGGTAGCTATCCAACACGTATATCCAATGGTCAACATTACCTCCTAGCAGGAGGAGTTAGTCCAGAGGGCTCTCTTTGAGAAGAAAGGGGGATACAAGTCTAGGCTCCAAATTCACCTTCTGGGCAAAGGTGCTCTATTCTTTGTCTTTGAGGGCATAGGAACAGTGGATTGGCTTAAGAAGATGATATCCAAGATAACTCCATGGGAGGAAGCAAAGCTGCTAGTCAAGAGAGTAGCTGAACTCTTCAAGACCACAATGATATCAATTTGAATACCAAAACTTCTTAAGGATATTCCTCCCACATCTGAATAAACAACTGTTGGTTGGTTGTGATGCCAATACTGGTGAGGAGAAGCAGCAACACTAACAGCAAAGGTGAGTGCACACTTGAATATCTACTCAAGAGCAATTTAAAGATCTTGAAAAGGGATAGTAAACCTACCTTCTGGAATAGAAGAAGGGAAGAATTCATCTTCTTGATTCGTTATGCCAAACAATGGCATGTGACATTGGTGCCTTTCTTGTCAGACCATTTGTGTATTAAGTTTGGGGTTGAAATTGTTGTTAAACAGACCATGGCCTATCGGAATACTAGGTAAACATGCCAGGACTCATGTATGAAAAAGCTAACCTTATACTTACATGAAGTCAAAATTGTGACTGAATGAAGTGGCACAGTGTTTAACACACAGGACTTCCAATTGGAAGAATGATGGTTAACATCTGTCTGTGTCCAGCTATCCAGATTTAGGTTTTGCATGATTTCCCTAAATCACTTCAAACAAATGCCAGGATGGTTCCTTTGAAAGGCACAACTGATTTCCCTCCCCATCCTTGAAACAATGTGAGCTTGTGGTCTGTCTATAATGACCTCAGAATCAATGGGATGTTCAATCACAATCTTGACTTTTTCAAAATTTTGGCAAGACATCCAGTAGATATTGAGGAAATGGCAGACGAAGTGATGCCTGCCACTAAGACAAGTGTCCAGTCAATAATAATTGCACAAACAGGGAAGTACTTTGGTGGAAAAATAATCTGGAACTACAAAGAAATACCGTAAGAAGGCCGTTCAACTTTGCAAGAAGGAAATGACAACGGGCAAAATATCAGTAGGCCCTTGCCAAACACAACCTTGTGATTGATCAAGTGAAACTATCATCCTGGAAGGTATTCTGTGAGGAGGTGGAAGGCACAGCTGTAAGGGCTGGTTTTCCATAAAATCCTCACAAGAATACCAACTAATCCAGGAAGCATTCTAAGGAAGGAGGATGGTGGGTACACAGGGACAGCACATAAGATGCTTGATTTGCTTCTCAAGACTCACTTCCTCCAATGCACTCTGAAAGATAACACAGACCAAGGTTCAGTACCTGGGAGTGCCAATTTAATGGTAACCAAAGGGAGAACTGGGATCTGGCACACAATATGTTGGTTAAAAAAACTACCACTGGGCATTGGGAACATTTCAACCATTCAAGTCGCCAGCCCCAGAAGGAATCTCTCTGGCTCTACTGTAATAGGTAAGAAAGTGATTAATCAGATTCCTATGCAGACTGTCTATCATTAGCCACACAGCAGGAGTCATTCCTTATGACTGAATGGCAGTGAAGGTAGTTTTCATTTGTAAGCTATGGAGAACTGATCATACAAGGCTAAAGATGTGAGACCAATGAGCCTGTCCTCCTTTTACCTACTGATGTTAGAAAAACTGGGTAATGTGCATGGCTGTATAGGGTATGTGGAATGTGCTGTAAGTTGTAATAAGGGATAGGACCACTGAGCCACAGTCAGCTGTGCAACCACTCTGCTTCCAGGATATCCCACATAGTTACATGCACTGCACTGACAAGCTCTAGTAGGCAGCATGCTAATGTGGCAATATTTTGAGAACATTTAAAAACTAACTTATACACTCACAAATAATAATAATAATAATAATAATAATAATAATTTACAGAGTCACAATGATCCCTGTAAAGCTATCACCAGCCATGCACTGAAAGAAAAGTTAAGTAATGTTATTAGAGGTTATATGTCTCCCATTTAATTTTGCCACCTCATGTACTTCTGAAACAAAACAAAATGTGAAAAATGGAATTGCCCACAGATGCACCTATGTCAAGTGTTCACACAATGGGCAGGAATGTACAATCCATAAATGTAAACAAACATCACTTTCAACACAAAGCTACATTTTTAAGTGGCATAAGGATGTTTTTCTTCTACAGAAATAGAAACCAGAGGTACAATTAGTAACAGCAGACTTGTTTTCACTGTTATAAATTTCATACCTTCTGAAAAACATAGACTTTAAAGGATGGCAAAGTGCGAAGTTTCTGCTTTAATGTGCAGGGTAAGGATTGCCTATATCTGTCTTTAGGATAGTACATTATGGTAGTACAGCACTATGGCAGGAACTCTGGAACAGTTTCCACTATTGAAAGTCTAAATACTCCAGAAGGTGTAAGGCTTAGAGCAGTGAAACCAAGTCTGCTATCACTAATTGTACATCTAGTTTTCATTTCCTCCTCCCATGAACCATGGACCTTGACGTTGGTGGGGAGGCTTGCGTGCCTCAGCGATACAGATGGCTGTACCGTAGGTACAACCACAACGGAGGGGTATCTGTTGAGAGGCCAGACAAACGTGTGGTTCCTGAAGAGGGGCAGCAGCCTTTTCAGTAGTTGCAAGGGCAACAGTCTGGATGATTGACTGATCTGGCCTTGTAACAATAACCAAAACAGCATTGCTGTGCTGGTACTGCGAATGGCTGAAAGCAAGGGGAAACTACGGCCGTAATTTTTCCCGAGGGCATGCAGCTTTACTGTATGATTAAATGATGATGGTGTCCTCTTGGGTAAAATATTCTGGAGGTAAAATAGTCCCCCATTCGGATCTCCGGGCGGGGACTACTCAAGAGGATGTCATTATCAGAAGAAAGAAAACTGGCGTCCTACGGATCGGAGCGTGGAATGTCAGATCACTTAATCGGGCAGGTAGGTTAGAAAATTTAAAAAGGGAAATGGATAGGTTAAAGTTAGATATAGTGGGAATTAGTGAAGTTCGGTGGCAGGAGGAACAAGACTTCTGGTCAGGTGACTACAGGGTTATAAACACAAAGTCAAATAGGGGTAATGCAGGAGTAGGTTTAATAATGAATAGGAAAATAGGAATGCTGGTAAGCTACTACAAACAGCATAGTGAACGCATTATTGTGGCCAAGATAGACACGAAGCCCACGCCTACTACAGTAGTACAAGTTTATATGCAAACTAGCTCTGCAGATGACGAAGAAATTGAAGAAATGTATGATGATATAAAAGAAATTATTCAGATAGTGAAGGGAGACGAAAATTTAATAGTCATGGGTGACTGGAATTCGAGTGTAGGAAAAGGGAGAGAAGGAAACGTAGTAGGTGAATATGGATTGGGGCTAAGAAATGAAAGAGGAAGCCACCTGGTAGAATTTTGCACAGAGCACAACTTAATTATAGCTAACACTTGGTTTAAGAATCATGATAGAAGGTTGTATACATGGAAGAACCCTGGAGATACTAAAAGGTATCAGATAGATTATATAATGGTAAGACAGAGATTTAGGAACCAGGTCTTAAATTGTAAGACATTTCCAGGGGCAGATGTGGAGTCTGACCACAATCTATTGGTTATGATCTGTAGATTAAAACTGAAGGAACTGCAAAAAGGTGGGAATTTAAGGAGATGGGACCTGGATAAACTGAAAGAACCAGAGGTTGTACAGAGTTTTAGGGAGAGCATAAGGGAACAATTGACAGGAATGGGGGAAAGAAATACAGTAGAAGAAGAATGGGTAGCTTTGAGGGATGAAGTAGTGAAGGCAGCAGAGGATCAAGTAGGTAAAAAGACTAGGGCTCTTAGAAACCCTTGGGTAACAGAAGAAATATTGAATTTAATTGATGAAAGGAGAAAATATAAAAATGCAGTTAATGAAGCAGGCAAAAAGGAATACAAACATCTCAAAAATGAGATCGACAGGAAGTGCAAAATGGCTAAGCAGGCATGGCTAGAGGACAAATGTAAGGATGTAGAGGCTTATCTCACTAGGGGTAAGATAGATACTGCCTACAGGAAAATTAAAGAGACCTTTGGAGAAAAGAGAACCACTTGTATGAACATCAAGAGCTCAGATGGAAACCCAGTTCTACGCAAAGAAGGGAAAGCAGAAAGGTGGAAGGAGTATATAGAGGGACTATACAAGGACGATTTACTTGAGGACAATACTATGGAAATGGAAGAGGATGTAGATGAAGATGAAATGGGAGATACGATACTGCGTGAAGAGTTTGACAGAGCACTGAAAGACCTGAGTCGAAACAAGGCCTCCGGAGTAGACAACATTCCATTGGAACTACTGACGGCCTTGGGAGAGCCAGTCCTGACAAAACTCTACCATCTGGTGAGCAAGATGTATGAAACTGGCGAAATACCCTCAGACTTCAAGAAGAATATAATAATTCCAATCCCAAAGAAAGCAAGTGTTGACAGATGTGAAAATTACCGAACAATCAGTTTAATAAGCCACAGCTGCAAAATACTAACACGAATTCTTTACAGACAAATGGAAAAACTAGTAGAAGCCAACCTCGGGGAAGATCAGTTTGGATTCCGTAGAAATACTGGAACACGTGAGGCAATACTGACCTTACGACTTATCTTAGAAGAAAGATTAAGGAAAGGCAAACCTACGTTTCTAGCATTTGTAGAATTAGAGAAAGCTTTTGACAATGTTGACTGGAATACTCTCTTTCAAATTCTAAAGCTGGCAGGGGTAAAATACAGGGAGCGAAAGGCTATTTACAATTTGTACAGAAACCAGATGGCAGTTATAAGAGTCGAGGGACATGAAAGGGAAGCAGTGGTTGGGAAGGGAGTGAAACAGGGTTGTAGCCTCTCCCTGATGTTATTCAATCTGTATATTGAGCAAGCAGTAAAGGAAACAAAAGAAATTTTCGGAGTAGGTATTAAAATCCATGGAGAAGAAATAAAAACCTTGAGGTTTGCCGATGACATTGTAATTCTGTCAGAGACAGCAAAGGACCTGGAAGAGCAGTTGAATGGAATGGACAGTGTCTTGAAAGGAGGATATAAGATGAACATCAACAAAAGCAAAACGAGGATAATGGAATGTAGTCAAATTAAGTCGGGTGATGCTGAGGGAATTAGATTAGGAAATGAGACACTTAAAGTAGTAAAGGAGTTTTGCTATTTGGGGAGCTAAATAACTGATGATGGTCGAAGTAGAAAGGATATAAAATGTAGACTGGCTATGGCAAGGAAAGCGTTTCTGAAGAAGAGAAATTTGTTAACATCGAGTATAGAATTTAGTGTCAGGAAGTCATTTCTGAAAGTATTTGTATGGAGTGTAGCCATGTATGGAAGTGAAACATGGACGGTAAATAGTTTGGACAAGAAGAGAATAGAAGCTTTCGAAATGTGGTGCTACAGAAGAATGCTGAAGATTAGATGGGTAGATCACATAACTAATGAGGAAGTATTGAATAGGATTGGGGAGAAGAGAAGTTTGTGGCACAACTTGACCAGAAGAAGGGATCGGTTGGTAGGACATGTTCTGAGGCATCAAGGGATCACCAATTTAATATTGGAGGGCAGCGTGGAGGGTAAAAATCGTAGGGGGAGACCAAGAGATGAATACACTAAGCAGATTCAGAAGGATGTAGGTTGCAGTAGATACTGGGAGATGAAGAAGTTTGCACAGGATAGAGTAGCATGGAGAGCTGTATCAAACCAGTCTCAGGACTGAAGACCACAACAACAACAACAACAGTTTTCATTTCCATAGAAAAAACAAATATGTGTCATTTTAGAAAAGTAACTTTGTGTTGAAAGTGATGTGTACATCTACATCTATACTCTGCAAACCAGAGGGTATGCCCCATTGGAGTAGGTATTAGGGTTTCTTCCTGTTCCATTCATGTATGGCATGCAGAAAGAATGACTGAATGCCTCTGTGGATGCAGTGAGTACTCTAAACGTTTCCTCATGATCCTTATCTGAGTGATATGTAGAGGGTTGTAGTATGTTCCTAGAGACTTCATTGAAAGCTGGTTCTTGAAACTTTGTTAGTAGACTTTCTTAGGATAGTTTATATCTATCTTCAAGAATCTTCCAGTTCAGAACCTTCAGTATCTCAGTGGCACTCTCCCAAGGATAAAACAAATCTGTGACCATTCATGCTGCCCTTCTCTGTATATGCTCAATGTCTCCTATTAGTCCTATCTGGTATGGGTCCCACACACTTCAGCAATATTCTAGAAATGGTCACATGAATGATTTGTAAGCAATCTCCTTTGCAAATTGATTTCACTTCCCCAGCATTCTAATAAAAAACCAAAGTCTACCACCTACTTTATCCATGACTGAACTATGAGATAATTCCATTTCAAATCCCTGCAAAGTGCTACACCCAGGTATTTGTGTGAGTTGGTTGATTCAAACAGTGACTCACAGATATTATAGTCATAGGATACTACATTTTTTAGTTTCATGAAGTGCACTATTTTACATTTCCGAACATTTAAAGCAAGTTGCCAATCTCTGCACCATTTTGAAATCTTATCAAGATCTGACTGAATATTTATGCAGCTTCTTTCAGATAGTACTTCATTATAGATAACTGCATCATCTGCTAAAAGCCTGATTTTAATATTAATATTGTCTGCTATGTCGTTAATGTACAACATGAACAGAAAGTGTTGTAAAACACTTCCCAGGGGTACATCTGAAATTACTTCTACATCCGGTGATGACTCTCCATCCAAAAAGTGGAGATGCAGTACTGAGTAAAATGCTTTTGGGAAATCAAGGAATACTGCATCTACCTTAGTACCTCAATCCAAAGCTTTCAGTGAGTCATGGGAGTAAAGTGCGAGTTGAGATTCACATGATCAATGTTTTCGGAATCCATGCTGGTTGGCACTGATAAAGTCATCCTGTTTAAGATACCTCATTATGTTTAAGCTCAAAATATGTTTGAAGATTCTACAACAAATTGATGTCAAGGGTATTGGGTGGTAGTTTTGTAGATCACTTCTACTATCCTTCTTGTAGATGAGTGTGACCTGTGCCTTTTCCCAAGAATGAGCACGGGTTTTTGTTCAAGGTATCTACAATAGATTATAGTTAGAAGAGGGGCTAACTCAGCTGCAAATTCAGTATAGAATCTGACAGGGATTCCATTGGGCCCTGGAGCTTCGTCCAGTTTTAAAGATTTCAGCTGTTTCTCATCATTGACACTAATATTAGTTTCCTTTATCTTTTCAGTGGTATGAGGATTAAAGTGGGGCAATTCCCCTCGCTTTCCCTTTGTAAAGGAATATTTGAATACAGAGTTAGGCATTTCAACTTATGCTTTGCTACTCTCATTTTGGTTTCCTGTCTCATTCACTAGGGACTGGACATTAACTTTGGTGCTACTAACAGCCTTTACATATGACCAGAATTTCTTTGGATTCTGTGTGTAGTCATTGAAGGCATCACACATTGCTTTCTTGACAGCCAAAGGCATTTCATTCAGCATCTCTCTGTCTACAGCCCTACACTTCATTTTGCACCTATTTTGCAGTAAGCTCTGTTTCTTCAGAAATTTCTTTAAAGTGACTGTATACTATGGAGGTTCAGTCCCATTACGAACAGTTCTACTGGGTGCATATCTATCCAGTGCATTGTCAACTATTCTTTTAAACTTGAGCCAAAGTTCCTCTACATGCTCCTGCCCTGTGATGAAAGTTTCAAGTTTCTTTTTGAGGTAAGACACTACTGATTTTTTATCTAGCTACTCAACATATATATCTTCCTGCTAGTTTTAGTTATCCTTTGTACTTTGGTAATCACTGTTACCACAAGCAGGTCATAGTCATTGATACCACTTTTGATGTGAACCTCCTCGAAGAGGTCAGGTCTATTTGTTGCCATTAGATCCAATATAATTCCATCATGAATGAGATTCCTAACTATCTGTTCTAGATAGTTTTCAGGGTAGGCATTTAGCAAAGTTTCACAGGATGTCTTATCATGCCCACACTAACAAAACTGTAATTTTTCCAATTAATTGTTGGATGATTACTGTATGACTGGGGAACTTACATACAAGTGAACTGATGTTTCCTCTAAAGTTTTCAGTTACACTAGGAGATGAGTCAGGTGGATGGATCCAATTATCACAGTGGATTTGAGTTTCTTGTCTGCTGTAACAAATACACCACCTACATTTCCCATTTGTCTATCCTTTCAGTATACACTTACATTTTCCGCAAAAATCTCACTGCTATCAATTTCAGGTTTCAATGAGCTTTCTGCACCTAGTATTATGTGAGCTTCATTGCTTCGAACTCTGTCACTTTGTTGCGAATGCTTTAGCAATCTACCATCAGGATTTTAATACTCTTGCCTGTATGAGACATTTCTTTTGATCTTACACTGATGCTTGTGGTTTCCTACAGCTATCATTATCTGGATTGGGTGGAGAGTCACATAATCTAAAGAACCTTTGTGTGCACCCCACACACAGTCAGCTACCTGAGTAGCAGCCTCTGATGCATAGTGCACACTTGACCCATGTAGGAGACCCTAAAGTTCTCAGCACTACTGCACAAGTCCAGAAAGTTGCAGCCCAGCTTTTAGCAGAACCCTCAAAGTCTCTAGTTCAATCCCTCTATTCAACTCAGAACCAAAGGGCCATGATTGGTTCTGGAGACAATGCTGCGAATTGTAAGCTTTGTTGAAATTCCATGCACAAGGCTGGTCTTTCAATCTTGTCTGCCAGTCACTGGAATGACCCTAGAGTCATCTCAGAGCCCAGATGATAGGCATCATTTGTTCCAACAGGCACCACAATTTACAGTTGGTTGCATGCTGTTCCCTCAATGGGTGCTGGAATAGTCTGTTCAACATTTTGAATAAGACACCCAGGCATACACATTGAGTGCATCTGGTGTCCTTTCCTGGCCCTCGTACCATTTCCCTAAGGGGTATCATCATTTGTTATATGTTTGAACAACCAACAACTAGTAGACCCCTACCATTCTGCATTTGCCTCCTCCTGACACCAGACAAAATGGGTTTCCCCAAAACAGGTGAAGTGAGTCCCATTGGCTCAGTTCCAGTTTCAGTAAAAGACAACACCTCAAACTTGGTTAGGGGAATTGGTATAACACAATGAGTCCTCCCTGGTCCCCATCTACCCTCTACCGGATGCCTAGATCTACCACTGACATGTCATTCGCACTCAAGTGGATGAGTAATGACAGACCCTGTACTTTCTGCAGAGGAGACAGTATCCATGGGAGAGGATATTACTTGACGTACCTCTGGTGCAAGTATCATAGGTACAGGGTCTAATGCATGGCTTTCCGGGCGGGAAGGAGCGCTGGTTCCCGGCACAAATCCTCCCTGCGGATTTGTGTTGATGTGAGCTGGCCAGTCTGTGGATGGTTTTTAGGTGGTTTTCCAGGTCCTCAGCAAATGCAGGCTGGTTTCCCTTATTCCGCCTCAGCTACACTATGTTGGCGATTGCTGCGCAAACAAGTGATCCATGTACACACACACCACCACTACTCTACCATGCAAACATAGGGGTTACACTCGTCTGGTGTGAGACGTTCCCTGGGGAGACCACCGAGGCCCAAACCGCACAATAACCCTGGGTTTGGTGTGGGGTGTTGGAGGGGTGAAGTGGACTGTGGTTGTCGTAGTGGGGTTGCGGACCACTGCGGCTGCAGCAGGGAGAGAGCCTCTCTGTTGTTTCTAGGTCCCTGGTTAACATAACATAACATCATAGGCACATGACTCTCGAGATCTGTTGGAAAGGCTATTTTCAGGAAAGGTCATTTTACAGTTTGGAAGAGTTTTTCAGCCACATTGAAAAAACCACCTAGGTCTGTGGACCAGATATTTTGAGTATGATATACCGTAGTTTAAGTTTGAGCAATGATGTAGGTACCGTCCCATGTAACATTCATAGTCATTTTCACTGATTTTTAATTTGTTTTCACTTTCTATTTGTAATGTTTGATGTAATTTGTCACTCTTACCACACATGTGTATAGCAAACATGTCGTATTACTTTTGTCTGATTGACTGCTTGACTACTACCTTTGTATTGATTGTTTACTGACACACACTATATCCTTGCAAGTTTATCACGGTTGGATCGATGGAGTAAGAAATAAATAAAATAATTAAAAATAAATAAATAAAACACAACAATTTGCAGCAGCTGCCAATTGTTTGACCATAGTCAGGGCGATTTGCAGCTGCTTACGAACGTCAAACAACTCATCCATCATTTGAGAATAGCATTCACAGTGAGGCTGCATTTTGGTTGGTGCAATGTATTACAAGTAAGTGAACAAATAACATTAAATTAAGTCTACTGATCATCTTTTAATCTGTTGAGCTAGAAAGTTGCTAATTCCTTATATGAATTGAAGCAAATAAACAAAACAATTTTTCTATTAAGGCAACATAAAAACATATGGTAAAAATTACTAGTTTGCAAACATGTTTTGAGGTTAATTATAGTTGTTAGCAAACTCAAAAACGGAGTTAACTGATGATAAATGCAGATACTATATAGGGCTACTCTTTTTTAAAGGGGAATTAGATGTAACACAATATGCTGAAAATCTGCAACAGTAACTAAATCACAAACACTGATTTGCTACAAATTGCTCATAGATAATGCAAAGGACAATGATAGCTTCCAAAAATTCTCAAAAACGCATGTTTATTTGGGATGATATACAAAGAAGTTCAGGGATGATGTATTCTTTGGCAGAATTGTGAACCACAAATGCTGATTTGCTACAAAATAAATAACGTATTAAAAACACTCATACCGGCAATTTACGAAAATATAGTTTTGTAAGCATCCCAAAATTCTCAAAATAACCTATTTCTCCCATAACAGTACAATGAAATTAGAGAATGATTATTTTGAATGATGATAGGCCTACAGTTCTCAAAAATTTTAAAAAGCACAATTAAGTTTAAGCCTACAATTAATGATGAGAGTACGAGTTTATCATGGCACTTGCAAATGTTCAAAACTTTACAATATGTCATTAAACAAATGAGTATTGATACAATCAATAAAAGATTACACAGAAATGACGCAAATAGTAAAACATGCAAAATCTAGAGCTTTAAATCGGGTCCATGATCCTGTACGCATGGTCTCGTACAAAGAAAGTTTCTTAAGTCAGTTGTTATATATAAATAAATGTATGTATTACATGGGTTTTTCAATTAGTGGATTCTGTGTACCCTTCTACACTGGCGTGCTGAGAAAGAACACTGCAGCTACAATGTGCAGTACCAACAAAGCACATCTTCTGCTTGTTGGAGCTAACAATGAGTTAGAGGACTATGCATTCTTGCACACTGTGTGAGCCGCTAACACAGATGTAAACCTGACCCATTGTATTTTCACACTTTAAGTATGTGGTAGGAAAGTTTGGTGCAACTTCCTGTACACACACACACACACACACACACGCAAAAGACAAAAAGCAAAAAGAATGGCACACCATAAAAAAATTATCTGAATGGGATGGAAATTAGTGGATGCGATGTACAGATAAATCACCAGAGTTGCAGAAAAATTGGATGATTTCCTCAAGAAAAAGAGCTCCACAGATTTAGTAAGTCAATAATGCACTGATCCACTTCTGGCCCTTATTTATTTATTCATTTATCCTTTGACAAAGTACATTGTTTGATTCAAGATATATTTTCATTTCATGCACTGACAGGTACATAGTTTTTACTGTCTACTGTTTAGCAAAAATATAATTTATTACAAAATTATTCTAGGGCTACTTCATATTACATTACATTTTGTACAATTTTTCTTTTGATACAATAATGGTATTGCAATCATTTTGAACTGTATTGCACATAAATTCATTAACACTGTAATAACAGTTTTCTATTAGAAAATGTTTGAGACATTTTTAAAAATATTTTTATTGTTTATTTCCCTCAAGAATAAAGGGGGTTTTTCAAGGGCTTTTGGTCCAGTATATGATGGCTTTTTTTTGTATTTTGTTGTGTTGTGTGTAGGCTCATGGAAGAGGTTCCGTTTTCTTGTGTCATGGTTATGTTCTGTGTTGTTATCTCTAATATCGGCTCATGGTTGTGTTCTGTGTTGTTATCTCTAGTATTCACAGAATATTTGAATTTTATCCAACAGAGGAGTTCGTGTAGGTATATACTGGGTAATGTTAGTATTTTGAGAGATTTAAATGCTGGTTTACATGGATCTTTCCATTTAAGGTTGACTATCATTCTTATGACTGTTTTTTGTAACTTATATACTTTATTAATGTTTGTTTTCGAGGTACCTCCCCACAAAATTATGCCATAACTTAATGTCATATGAATTAATGCATAGATATTGTTTTCATAACACCTGCATCTGTTAGGTAGCTGAGTTTGTGCAGCACATATAGGTTTATGCTGAGTTTCCCCCTTATATATTCTAAATGCTTATCCCAGTTTACATTTTCATTGATAATTAGCCCAAGGAACTTAAAGTATTTGGTGTTCTCTGCTATGCACTCATCTATGCATACATTGATGTCTTCACTGTGAAAGTTTTGAAGTCTGAAGTTTTAGTAGTATTGTTGTGCAGGTTTAATTCAGTAAATCTTTGGATGGCATTATTTACTTCTACACTGGCTTTTATTTCTAGCTTTTCTATGTCTTTACCCATGAACAGAAGAGTTGTGTCATATGCATAGGTAACAATACTGCCATACCTAATCATATTTGGGATGTGATTTGTGTATAGAACGAAGAGTATTGGGCCAAGAATGGAGCCTTGTGGCACAGAAAAGTGTAAAATTTTGGCTTCAGATCTTATTTTTTCACCAGTAGTTTCTGTAATTTCAGTATATTGGCTCCTGTTTGTCAGGTATGAGGGAATACAGTCTCCTGCATTTCATCTTATGCCATATACTCCTAATATTTCTACTGAAGTATTGTGGTCTACACCGTCCAATGCATTTGTTATATCCATAAATACTCCTACACATTTATTTTTAGAGTCCAAGTTTGTTATGACATTTTTGATGAGATCTATTACTGCATCTATGGTGCATTTATCTTTCTGGAAGCCAAACTGATTCTTGTAGATTATTGCATACTTCATCGGAAAAGCAATGACTCTGTGCATAAACTCATTCGAATATTTTTGATATGACTGGTAAAATATCTATAGGCCTATAATTTTCTGGATTGCATTCATTCTCCTTTTTATGTATTCGTTTTATTGGTGCTGTCTTTAAGCACTTTAGAAAAGTTCCTTCCAGGAATGATGAATTGATCAGTTGTGTAAGGGGTTTCTTGAGTTCCTGCATAGAGTGTTTAATTTCTATACTTGATATTTCGTCAATTCCACATGACTTTGTCAGTTTTAGATTTTTTATTATCTTTAGTGTTTCTTCTTCTGTCACTGGGAAAAGTGCCATTGTTTTTCCTTGGGGATTAATAAATGTTTTCCAGGTGTTACTGTGTTTTTTATTATTTGTTTTTTCTTTTGGTTTTCGGCCTACTGTGGCAAAATAGTCATTGAAGAGATTTATGATTTTATTCTGTTCAGTTATAGTTTTTTTGCTGATCATGAACTGTATTTTTCTGTGTTCCTGTGAGTTGGAGGGCTTGCAATTTGTGTTTATAATAGACCAACGAGCCTTGCTTTTATTAGCAGCACTATTTATGTACTTTTTTGCTTCTAGTATTTTGGTTGCTTGCAGTACTTTAGCATACATTATTTTATATTGTCTGTAGTACTCTTTAAAGTTTTCATCAGTGATAGTTTTATATATTCTGTGCATCATTTTTATCTTGTTCCTAGAGACCAAAATGCCTTGTATCATCCATTTGTTTTTATTTGTGGTTTTGGCTTTAGTTTTTATTACAGGGCATTTAATATTGATATGGTAGGAAAGTGTGTCAATACAATGAGTCACTTTATGATCCACTGATGGAGAGTCTTTTTCCAGTATTTCCCATCCTTCTTTTTCAAGTTTTATCCTAAGGGCTGTTAAGTTTTGTTCATTTAAGCTTGTTTTTTTCAGATTTTTTGTGTGTTTTCATTTGTGGTGATATGATTTAGACATATTTTTACTGCATCATGGTCTAACAGGGCCGTTTCTATAACTTTACTTTTGATTTGAAAGTCCCTTAAATTTGTGAAGATGTGATCTATTCGAGTAGAGGAGTTTGCAGTTGTATGTGTTGGAGTAGCTATTGCATTGTATAAGCCATATGTTTTCATTGTGTCTAGGAGCTCCCTACTGTCATTGGTGTCTTGCAATGTGTTTATGTTTAGGTCACTGTGCACAGTTCTTGCATAGGATGATATGTAAGAGCTCTCCTATGTTTTCAATGAACGTTTCTATGCACTCATTTGGCAGTCTGTAGATGTTTAAGATGTGCAGTGAGGAACTACTTAAAACTATTTTTTGGCCTGTTACTTTGACTACATTTTCAATGTTATATTTTTTACATAAGTCAAGGCTGTTTATATGGTTTTTGTTTACATTTTATGGGTTAGTATAGCAGCTCCACCACTCTTACTACTCCTCCTGCATGAACTAGCTGTTACATTGTAATTTGCAACAGTTAGATTTACAATTTCATGCACATTTAGACCATGTTCTGTCAGAGCTAGAATGTCAGGAGTTTCTTTATTTAGCATTATTTCTAATTGGGTTACCTTATTTTTCAAGTATTGTATATTCGGGTGCATTGTTTTTATAACTGAATATCCTGATTCTATGTTTGTTTTTGTCCTATATTCTTTTTTGTTATCACTGTTTTCTGTGGATATCAGATTTCCTGATTTTTCACCCCCACAATACAATTTAGTTTCTCTTGCTTCTAATGATTTTACAAACATCTGCATACATTCTGCTGAGTGTTACCGAACCTAATCTATTTAAATGTGTGCGCCATCCTTTCCCAGACAATTTTCACACAGGAATTTATTTGGGTCTATGAAGATAGCACCAAGACAATTACACTCTTGTTTGATGGAACTGTTTATTTTGGATATGTATTTGTCACTCGCTGACCTCCTTTTTACGATTTCTTTAAGTATGAGTCCGGATCCTTCATAAAAACTTCTTGCTGAACGAAAAATGTTTCTTGTTTGTTGTTTCAGGTCAAAATGCATAATAGTTCTTGGTGACTTTAACATTCATTTTAACAAAAATAATAAGAAAAAGGTAGAATTATTAAATCTGTTTAAGACATACAACATGCAACCTACAGTGCAGGAAATTACCAGATATGGGGATGGGTCTGAAACAACACTAGATCAGATATTTACCAACAAACAAAGCTGTGAGTACAGTGTTGAAGTAACAGATACAGGCTTTTCTGACCATATGGCTTTAAAAATGATGATAAGGAATGAGAACAATAAGAAATACACAGTCACTGAAAAATATGTACAAAGAAGACTTATTAATGCAAACAACGTAAGGGTATTTAATAGTATGCTAACAAGGGTGCAGTGGGGCATAGACCAAACTGATGATACAGACAAAAAGTAAGACAGTTTTCTCACTGATTATAAATATTGCTATGATGTAGCATTCCCGTTAAAAAGAATTAAAGTCAGTGAGAAGACAAAAACGTGGGTAACTCAAGGGATTAAGAAATCAGCAACCACCCTTAGAAACCTAAGCAAACATGCTAAAATAAATGCAACAATAGAACCATACTATAGGAAATATAGAAGGGTCTATAGGAAAGTTTTACAGGCAGCAAAAAGGCTAAGCAGTGATTCATACATTAATAATGAAAGCAATAAATCAAAATCGATTTGGAAGGTTGTAAACAATAGCATAGGAAAATGTAAAACCAAGACCCATAATTTCAAAATTAAAAGTGAGGGTAAAGTGATAGAAGATGCTCAACAGGTAACCAATATATTCAATGAACATTATGTGAACATAGCACTGAACCTAATTAAAAGTCTGTGCAATTCAAACAACAAAAACATAAAAGTACCAACTTGTGAAAAGACAATGTTTCTGTACCCAGTTACAGAATGTGAAGTTACAAATGCTATTAATAAACTAAAAAATAAAATGTCTTGTGGTATTGGCAGAATTCCAGACAAGGTTACGGGCATCAGGTCGCTTAGCTGCCGTAATAACCTGAACACCACTTGTATAACACTCGCATTTATTCTAACTGCACAATTACACATATACACACATAAACAGGCCTTGCGAGCGTCACTGTTCGAAACACAAACACACACTGCACAAAGGCACATGCCAAGACCCGTGTCCTAAGAGCGTGTCTGTGCGCAGAGATATCACTCTGCTCTAGTCCGGTGGTCGATGACTGCCACAGAGCCCCACCCTTCCAGTGCGGACCACGGTGAGCGGAGGTGATGTAGGTTGGCGTGGTGATCGGTCCGTTGTGATGAAGTCGTGGTGCCATGCCGGTGGGCGTAGCGGGCGGCCGAAATGGGAAACTGGGATCAAGCGGCCCGGTGATGCGGGGGTGTGGTGTGCCATGAGTGGCACGCGATTGCAGAGTTGGCTGTCCTCGTCGATCGAAGCGGTGATTGCTGCCTACTGCACGTCTGTTGGTACCACAAACGTGCGTAGGAGTGTAACCTGGGCAGCTGAATCATCCAATGTGTGGGGGAGAACATGCAGGACAAACAGTGCCCCATCTCGTAGCCGGAGAGACAGGTCCTCGACCAGAAAAGGTGACATGTCGATGTGGAATATGGCGATGCTGGCGTCATCGGTCTGTGTCGGTCGGTTGACAGAAACACTAAGGTGAGGGGAGGGAGGGGTGAAACCTTCACACACAACCTTTCCTGCAGCCTCTGAGCTGGGGGGAGAACACTAACCACTGGTGTCACATGCATCATCACACGCATTGTCACACGTGTCACGAGTACCGGAGGGGGGGTTCGATGCGTTTGAGATATTAGAGATGGGAGGTGGCACGAGAGTGTGGTTGGGATGGAAGTTGTATTCTGAAGTTGCCTCGTCATTCAGGCACCAAGCTGGTTTAAGGCACAAGATGGACACTGTTTGTTTTCTACCGTTGCACAGAATGTCAAAGGTCTGCGGCGAGCAGCTTATCACTTTGTGTGGGCCCAAATAGGGCGGGTGTAGTGCGGATCATACCGTATCATCGTGCAGCATCACGTAATCACAAACATGTAGGTCTTAGTGCATGAAGACACGAGGGACTGTATGGGCTCATGGGGGTGGGGGGTGTAAATTTGCAGCAAAGTGTCGGACGCATTCTATAAGCATCGGAAGTTCTGACTGCGGGGGAGGATCAGAATCCTAGACGAATTGTGCTGGGAGGATGAGGGGTTCCCCATACAACAATTCCCCTGGGGAGGCTAGCAGATCGTCTTTGTAAGCCGAACAGACACCTAGCAGTACTCAGGGGAGGGCTTCGGACCAAGATCTGTTGTAGCACATCATCGCTGCTTTTAATGTGCGGTGCCAGCGCTCGACCAACCTATTGCTTTGCGGGTGGTAGGCAGTTGTACATAATTTGTTTGCACCGCATAGATCACATAATTTGCCAAAAAGCACAGTTTCAAATAGTTGTCCTTGGTCTGTCGTGACCGAAGATGGGCAACTGTATCGCGCGATCTAGGAGGCGATGAAGGCCCTGCGACAGAGTCGGCGGTAATGTCTGTTATTGGAATAGCCTCCACCCACCGATTAACATGGTTGATGATAGATAAAATGTATTGGAAAACCTTGGAAGGAGGGAGCAGTCTGACCAGGTCAAGATGGACGTGACGGGACCTGCCTTTCGGTACCTCAAACGAGCCCAACCGTGGGTATGCGTGATGGCCAACCTTAGCGCGTTGGCAAGATATGCATCCCCGTGTCCAGTATTAGCAATCTGCTCAACCCCAGTCCATACAAATCACTCTGTTATGAGGCGTATGGTAGCCCAAATACTGGGAGGTGCTAGGTCATGGATAGTGGCAAATAACGTACGGCGCAAGGCGGCCGGTACTAGGGGGCAAACAGTACCTGTGGAGACGTCACAGAGGACTGGTAAGGCTGAATCTGCAATTCGCGGGGCCCAATTGAGAGTGAGGTGGACTCGCTATTCAGTAACTGTTGAATGTCGTCATCCGCTTGTTGCTGGGCAGTTAGGTCGTCGAAGTCCCAAGAAATTGAGATCGTACCGACCCATGACATGTAGTCAGCAACGATGTTGCCCACATCCTTGATATAATGGATAATGGATTTCTGTTGTGAACTGACGTATTAGGTCCATGTGTCTGAAACGGTGGGGGGGAAGGTTGGTTGTGGGATTACGCACAGTGTCCGCCAACAGTTTGTGGTCTGTATATATATGATCACTGACCTACCCTCAATGTCCTCTTGGAAATGCCGAACTGCCTCATAAATAGCAAAGAGTTCTCAGTCGAAAGTGGACCGCTTATGCTGGGAGGCTGACAACTACCGTGAGAAGAAACGTAGTGGTTGTGCAGAGCCTGCCACCTGCTTCAGGAGCACAGTGCCGATAGCAGCGTCGCTTGCGTCAGCTGTGATTGATATTGGGGCGTCAGATAACGGGTGAGCGAGCGTGACAGCATTCGCTAGTGCCGTTTTTAGTGCGTCGAATGCGCGTCGCATGTTGTCACCCCATGGGGCCTTGCAGAGCCCTGAAGTATTCTTTCTGATGAGTGCGTTGCTCAATGGACCCTGTAGGGATGTGGCGTTTGGGATGTTCTGCCGGAAAAAATTTATCATCCCTAAAAAGCTATGTAGGTCGTGGTAAGTCTCAGGCAGGGGGAGGTCGCGTATAAAGGCGACTCTGTCTGATGTGGGGTGGGGCCCTTCCGCGGAAACAGTAAAGCCCAAAAATGTCACACTAGCGGACCGCAACTGAGATTTATCGTCGATGATTTGGCCTCCATTCTCGGCGACAATGCTAAGAACTATTGATAGATGCTGTTCGTGTTCCTTGAGGGTAGTTGATGAAATGACGATGTCGTCAAAATACGCGTAACAGTGTGGGAGTGAGAAAAGGATGGAGTCGATAAACAGTTGCCAAGTCTGTGAGGCGTTTTTGAGGCCGTACGGCACGTAACAGTATTCGTACAGTCCGAAAGGGGTGATAATTGCTGTTTTAGGGATGTAGTACTGGTACATAGGGATTTGACGGTACACTTTTTGGCAATCAAGTACACTGAAAACAGGTGCACCATGGAGTTGTTGGGCGAAATCTTGTCTGTTTGGTATAGGGTAGTTGTCTAAAATCGTTCTGGCATTCAACTGTCGGTAGTCACCAAACAAACGAAATGAACCATCCTTCTTGGGCACTAGATGGATAGGCGAGGACCAATTGCTGTTGGATGGATGGACAATACCTGTACAGGACAATACAGCTCCTGTACAGCGGTTTTTGCATGCTGTAATTTGGTGGCATTAAGGCGTCGAGCCTTGTTGCATACTGGGGGACCTTCCGTGGTGTTCAAATGGTGATGGGTACCGTTAGTAATCGCTCCTATCACCTGCGGGACACCCTGGGGAACCACACTGGGACTAGGTGGGGTAACTAGCACTACATTAGAGGTAGGAATGTCACTGACCTGTGGGAAAATGCATCATTGCGGAGGTATCTGCGCCTCGGTGGAGTTCTCGTGGGTGTATCCCCAAGTTGCGGAAGCATCACCTGCTGCCTCCCGTGCACGTGACAGGTCTGTTGACATGGTGGTGATCAGCTGTTGCAGGTGTGCGTTTTCGGCGTGAGGGTCGGTGATCTTGAGGCGCTGGGTTATTAGGCGCGACCGGGTGGCAGAGTGCTCTGTCGTGAGATGGGCGTGTTTGGCTGTCATGGTGGGCAAGGTATCACAGTGTGTGGCAGGGGGTAGGGGGAAGGTGGCGAAAATCTCTGGTATCCTGTTGCCGGAAGTGTGATGCAGGAGGGTTGCTGCCTCGAGGTCAGGCGAGAGCACGAAGCTATGCAGGTAATCCATATCGATAATGGGGCAGTTGATATCCGCGACGCAAAATGTGCAGGTGCAGCGTAAATCAGGCGAGAGATTTAGATGGAGTTTGGCTGAACTGTGGATGCAAATTGTGGAATTGTTGGCTGCTCGCAGTGGCACAGCGGGCGTCAATGTCAAAGATGGGGCGCTCGACTTACGAATGATGCTAGCATTGGCGCCCGTGTCCACGAGGAAATAGTGTGTGCTCGTCCTGTCATGGATGTACAGACTGCCGGCATGGTGGGCAGAAGGGGTGGTCAGTTTTTGGCGCACTAAACTTCCGGTTTGAGCCGTGGCGCCTATTCTGAGTCGCGCTTCCCGTTTGGGTAGTTGCAGGGTGCGCGACAAGAATGCACAGTGTCGCCGAATGTGATATGATACCAGCATAGTTGGTATGCTGGGTGTTGTGCCTGAACCGGCGAACCAACAACGTCACTTGGCATGTTCTGTTGCGCCCGCGTGGAGGTGGGCGGGGCAGCTGGTTGAGGAACTGTAACAAGTATGGCCGTCTGGCCACCAGGGGCCTCCATCGGCTGTTGCTGCGAGCTGCGCGCCCAGCCTCTGCCTGTTGGCCAGTGAAACATAGTAGACATGAGGGCAGTGTTGGCAACATTCGGAGAGTCGGAAAAACAGGAGGACGTGACCTGGTGATGTTTGATGATGGAATATGCCTGGCCCGCCGGTCGTAGTTTTTCCTCCAGAGCGGCGTTTTGGTAAGCCAACAGGTGTAGTTGGAGGTCTGGCAGTAATTTCACAAGCCACAATGCCCAGAGTGCGAGGTCGGGGAGTTGCTCCTTTCCCACCTGGGACCTTAAATGGCGCCAAAGTTGTGAAGGCGTACGGTCCTCTATTGGCACGTCGTGAATTATGTAGTGTACGGCTCCTGCTGGAGGGCACGATAAGCACTAGATGATGTGAGCTCTTGCGATGGCATATTTGTGTTGGCTTGGTGGCGAGAGCAATAGGTCACTGACCAGGTCTGGTTCGTTGTGGAGGTGGGTAATTAAGCAAATCAAATGTGCGTTGTCTCCCCACACTCCGTAAATGTCCAGAATATTGTCCACTAACAGAAACCATGATATAGCGTTGTCCTTCTGTAGTTGTGGCACCTTCAGAAACTGCCCTACAGGTGGCTGCTGTGGCGCTGTGGGAAGATGGTGATGAGGGGGGGTGGGGGGGGGTGGGGGGCAGCGGAGGCCCGGAAACAGGTATAGGGTCGAGTGTCTGTACTGTAGCGCAATTAGGCCTCTGACCGCACAACACACATGGCATGGGAGCAATCGCAGAAGGCGCGGGCGTCGTGGCTGCTGCAAATGTGGTCGCATGCTGTTGGTATGTCGGGAACATAGCTGTATGCGCTTTGGGCGAAAGTACCTGGTCATGTGTCGGGTTGGTATGCAACATATTCATACGGGATGTTGCTGAGCACTGTGGTGAGGGAAGTTCTTGTTTCACCTGTGGTATGAAGTCCAGAAACTGCCACACGATTGGATGCACTGCAACATGTGTGGGCCACGGTGCGTGGACTGCACTAGTGGGGTTATGTTGTGCACTCGGGTTTAACACTGTAGTCGGAGCCATTGATGGCTGAATTACTGGCAATTCGTCCATGAATGAAATTGTAGGTAAACTCATGGTGAGCTCCGGGTCACAAATCACGTAGTGGTTCATCAGTGCATAATGGTGGCAGGAAGAAAGATGAGAAACGCGTGTACTGTGGTCGAATCGAAAAAGTCCGAGGTCACCACTACGGGCATCAGGTCGCTTAGCTGCTGTAGTAACCTGAACACCACTTGTATGAAACTTATGTTGATTCCAACTGTAATGTCGTTTGTAATGATATGGAAATGTGATGAGTGTAGGCATAATACTGTTGTTAGTAACAAAGAAAACGTATCTTGTGAAGCAGCAGAAACAGCAAGCAAAACAACAATCGAAAACCGGTCATAAAGACCTGAAACTGCATATGAAAACAGAAAAGCTAACTGTTTACGTGGAAGTATGGAAAGATGTGGGACTGTCAATAGACCCGAAGCAGAACGTTCATCTCTCAATAAACTAGTGCAAGAACCTCAAAATCCAGCAAATAACATAGTCACATCTAAGAAGAATCAGAAAGAGCCTCAAAATCCAGCAAATAGCGAATTAGCACCTAAGAAGAATAGGAAAATCAAGATTTATTCTGACAGCTGTGCATGAGTATTAGCAGTTATGTTAACAGGAAGAGGACCTTCTGCGATTAATGAATGTACAATAGATGGAATCGTAAAACCAGAAGCAGGTTTTCGAGATGTATCAGCATCAATCATGAAAGACTGCAACACCTTGACGGATAAATACTTTGTAGTTGTAATGGCTGGAGCAAACAATGTCAGTAGAAACAAGAGGGAGACAGCAACATCAACACTGAAGAAAACTCTGGAAAAATTGACCCACACCAACGTGATTGTTGTCAATGTGCCTCATCGACGTGACTTTCCTCAGTGGTCCTGTGTTAATAAGGAAGTGAATCAAACCAACCAGGAATACAAAGCTACTTGTAAGCACTTCAAAAATGTCTCTATAATAAACACTAGTAACTGTCACAGAGATTGTCACACCAAGCATTGTCAACATTTTAACAAATTAGGCAAACGTGTTTTAAGTGACAGGATAGTGTTAGATAAGTTGAGCTGTGTTTCAATTGAGATGACAAAAAACTTACAGTGCTAGACCACGTTAGATACTCCAGCACCATTAGGTTACAACCTGGTCAACTGCTCTATGGTAACAGTATGTCAAGTCAGCCAGGTAAACATGTAAATGAAGTGAAGGGAAAAGGGGAGTTTAATATAGATTTCCTCAATATACAGGGCATGACAGATAAAAACCTAATTGTTAATCAATTTTCCAATGAAAACATGTTTGATATCTTATGTATAAGTGAACACTGGTGCAAAGAGGAAGAACTAGGTTACAAAGTACTGGATGATTATACTTTAGTTAATTGCTATAGTAGGAAACACCACTTGGATGGTGGAGTAGCAATTTATGTAAAAGCACCGCCTACACAAAAGTATAGTAAGCTAGATCTCAACACTCCCTGTGAGGAACTGCACTTTGAAATATTGGGTATAGTAATTGAGTGCCTTAAAATATTAGCAGTAGTAGTCTACAGGTCACTAGTGGAGACCCCAGTATCTTTCTTGAGAAATTTGATTACCTGTTAATGTCCCTCTGAACACCAAAATAGGAACAATATGCTATTGTCATTGGAGGGGACGTCAACTCAAGTTTTGATATTCTGCAGGACAAAAAAAACTGTGGCAGATTTCAAGAATGTACTTAGGCAATATAACCTGTACTATACTAACTCCAAACCTACCAGGGGCCCTGCTTGTCTTGATAATATATTTACAAATATTAATAGAACCCTTATGTCTTCAGATGTTGTTAATTTTCATTTCTCAGACCATAATGCAGTATATATTAGTCTTAGCAATGTAACTCCAGACTGTTCCAGCCCAAAAGCTAGAACAAAGAGAGGATAGATAGATTTAGACTTGCCCTCACTTGTATCAGTTGGGATGCCCTATTTAGTAGACTACAACATTGTTCCTCCGACATTGTATTTACTGGGTTTTTCTCTATATTTTTAAATACATTTGAAAATAATATTCCTTTGAGAAAATTTACTCTAAATATTAAGGATAGTAGTTGTTATAAGAGAAGGAAAAACAGGGAATGGTATACCCCACAGTTAGGGCAAATGAAGAACACTGTTATGCTCTATTCTGGTATGTACAAGAACAGCAAATCTGAACTACATAAAGAATTATATTCCATAGCTAAGTGTAATTATAGACAGGCTATTAATGATGCTAAGAAGCTATATAATACAGCCCTCATTGAAAAGTCTACAAATAAATGCAAAAAAGCCTGGAGTATAATTAACTCTGAGGCACACACTAAAGGAAAAGACGTTATTGCCATATCCCCAGATGAATTCAATAAAATCTGCATCCAATCTATTGAAGAAATATGCAGCTCAATAGACAAACCTCCAGAAAATGCCCTTAACTTCATCGATAACTATTTTGAAAGGCACCGCCAGAGCATTTTCAACTTCACAGAGGTGTGTACCAATACAATTCTGAAAATAGTTAAAAATTTCAAAGCCTCAGATAGTGTTGATTGCTATGGTTTATCATGTAACTTATTGAAAGATATTATTGATTGCATAATTGATCCCTTAACCTACTGTGTAAATAAATGTCTAGCTGAAAACAAGTTTCCTGGTGTACTAAAAATATCTAGAGTGATCCCAGTATATAAGAAAGGTGATAAGAACTGTCCTGCTAGTTACAGACCAATATCGTTAACTCCTGTTTTCTCAAAAATTCTTGAAACAATTATGTATAATCAAGTTAGCACGTATTTAGATAACTTAAACTTAATAAGTGACAAACAATATGGATTCATCAAAGGTAAATCCACAACAGATACTATGGATTCTCTTGTAAAATTTGTTCTGGATGTGTTTGAGTCTAGGAGATTTGCTCAGGCTACATTTTGTGATCTGAGCAGAGCGTTTAACTGTGTGGACCATGATACTTTACTGAATAAGCTATCCTATTATGGTTTTGCTAATAGCAGCATAAATATGATTAACTCCTTCCTTGAGAACCGCCAACAAGTTGTATGCATTAACAGGGAGAAGTCAGATCTGATTAATGTTAGGTCTGGTGTGCCACAGGGCTCAGTACTTGGACCTCTATTGTTTTTACTTATGATTAATGACCTGCCATCTTTTGTAAACTCTCACACAATAATGTATGCCAATGACACAACTTTTTTAAATAAAAGCTCAGATTTAAACACACTAAAAAAATATAGTTAAAGATACCCTTGGTCAGAGTTCATTATGGTTTAGAGCGAACGGTTTTCTGCTAAATGAAAGTAAGGACCCAGGCACTTTCCTTTAGCTTAAGAGAGAATCATGACTTAGAAAGTATAAAATTTGTAGGTGTTATAATAGACAACAAGTTGACATGGGAACTACACGTCAAACATTTATCTGCCAGACTCTCAAGAGTTATCTATTTAATTAGAAACTTAAAAAGACATGTCCCTAATAGTTATATAAGATCAGCATATTTTGCTTTCTTTCAAAGTATCATATCATATGGAATCTTATTGTGGGGCAATAGCAGTCACATAAAGGGCAGTCTACTTTTACAAAAAAAATTAGTAAGAATAATAACCAACTCAGATAAGTTAGAACACTGTAAGCCCTTGTTTGTTAAATTACAATGCCTGACGGTAATAGACTTGTACATCTATAATGTTCTATTGTATGCTAGGAACAATATTTCAAATATATCATTAAGAAGGGATGTACATAGCCATAACACCAGGAACAAATCATGTTTAGATGTACCATATCAAAGACTATCCAAGTCACAGAATTCATATTTAGTTCTTGGACTTAAGTTGTACAATAAGTTAAGTATAGATTTAAAAGAGTTACCTGTCAATATCTTCAAAGCAAAGTTGTACTGAATACTAGTAAATAATCCTTTCTACACAGTAGACGAATTTTTTTGCAACTGAAAATACTGTCTTTCAACACTGTATCTAGCGGATGACCTTATGTAATCCAAACTAAATTGTATTTAGTAATTAATGTTAAAAATGTAGGTTATATTGACATTGTCTATTGCTTTATGAGCTGAACGACAATAAAATTTGATTGATTGATTGATTGTCTTGTAGCCTCTTTTTAGTTTCGTTTTCTGAGGCTTGTGATTCTATTTGATGGATTTCGCACACGCAGAGCTGCTTTTCACGTATTAACCTATTATTTTCATTCTTCGTTTTTATATTTTCTGTTTTTAATGCCTCAATATCCTATGGTAGCAATTTTATAACTACGTTTTTTGAGTCTACGGTATTTTAAAGTTCGGCTGTTTCAGCACGTAAACAAACTTGGCATGTCCACGAAATATCGTCACTGATGGACTTCAGATTTACCTTCACGCACTTTTCGTGTAGCCAGTAGTTGCACTTTATACAGAATATGTCTTTCATCACTCACTTTTTGCATTCTCTACACGAATAACTGTTGGTTTTTCGCCTTTTTGATGAGAGTGAAGTGTCGCTACACTTTCCTAATGTTGTCATTCGGTTTGACATTGACTGACAGAGTTGCTGGATGAGGAGGGATACCATGTCAAATCTGTGCCATTGGTATGTTATATCATGTAAAATCCCAAGCTGGCTAGGGTCCCCTGCCCATGATGCTCCAAATGTTCTCAATTGGAGAGAATGTGGTGATCTTGCTAGTCAAGATAGGGTCTGGGAAGCCCAAAGACAAGCACTAGAAACACTCGTCGTGTGTGGACAGGTATTTTTCTTGGTGGAAAGTAAGCCCAGCACGGCTGGGCATGAAGGGCAACAAAATGGGGCGTAGAATATCATTGATGTACTGCTGTCCTACAAGGGTGCTGCAGATGACAACAAACGTGTCCTGCTATGAAAAGAAGTGGCACCCTAGACTATCACTCTTGGCTGTCAGACCATATGGCAATTGACAGTCCTGTTGGTGTCTCACCACTGTCTGCGACATCTCCAGACATGTCATCAGCCAGGTGTCTCACTGGCTAGAGTCCACTTCAAATTTGGTACTATCACCAGTGAAGACATGTCTGGAGATGCCTCTGAAAGTGTTGGGATACCTACCTAGTCATTGCCTTTAACACAGCCCAACTACCTGGAGTGAATGACTGGTGTGCCATTTCTTTTCGCAGCAGGATCCACTTGGGTGCCATCTGTGGCAACCTTATACCACTGCCATATCTGATGGTATTCTACAACCCATTTTGTTGCCCTTCATGGCAAGCCATCTTGGGTTAACATTTAAGCAAAATAATGCCTGTGTGCATATGGCAAAAGTTTCTACTGCTTGCCAAAGCCTGCCTTAGCCAGCAAGGTCACCCGATTGCTCTCCAAATGAGAATGTTTGGAGCATTATGGGCTGAGCACTACAAACAGCTCAGGATTTTGATGACCAAAAGCATCAATTGGTCGTAATTTGGTATGCTATCCCTCAGTAGGACATCCAAGAACTCTATCAACCAATGCCAAGTTGAATAACTGCTTGCATAAGTGCCAGAGGTGGACCAATGAGTTATTGACTTGCTTAATTTGTGAAGCTCTTGCTCTTGAATAAATCATTCAGTTTTTCTGAAATTTTAATCATTTGTTTGTACATGTAAATCACACCTGCTGAGTTCTGTCCTATTCAGAAATTTTGTCATGGCGTGTTGCCTGCCTCCTTTTGTGTGTGTGTGTGTGTGTGTGTGTATGTGTGTGTTAAAAAAATGTGTCAATTACTTTGAGAGGTGGTAGTCAAATAAGTCAACATGGGTTCCGGAATGCATATTTTCTGAGATACGTCCAATAAACATGGGTCTGGAAATGCAAACATTCTGCAATAAACACATGTTTACAGGAGACGTTCAACATGGTGTCCATTCATGACAATGTACCCTCTACCCTCCAGTGTAAGGAATGATGCATCCTTTGAAACATAACTGGTTGTTGTATGTGCTGGCATGCACTGAAGACACAACCCTGTTGTATCCACACATCATTGGCTGTTGTCATGTAGACCTATTCCATCAAGTGTCCCCATAACCAAAAGTATGTGGGGTTGAGGTCTGAGGAATGAGTAGGCCAAGGAGTGGAGTCCCACCGACCAATCCAGTAGTCCTGAAATGTCTGCGCCAGATGTTCACACACATTGTGACAAGAGTGTGCTAGTGTGCCATCATGCATGAACCACATTTATATTCATTGTGGCAGTGGCACAGCCTCCAGCAAGGTAGGCAATACATTAATGAGAGAGTCCAGATAACGCACTCCAGTAACCTTTGTGGTAGCATGTATGGCTCTATTAATCAATCACCAAGAACACCTGCCTAGAGGGCAATCTACACAGTGGATATTTTCAAAGGGCACACAGGCTTACATTGCTAAACCATAGCAGAGTATTATATCTGCCATTTCACTTGTCAAGTAGTAGGCTTGCATTGCTGACAAGTGGTGTAAGTGAGAAAATGTAAATGTACTCCTCCGTTTGTATGTACAAACGGTGCAATAACAGTAAATACATAAATGAACCCATACTTGGAAGAAAATAAAAAAATGTTACATGACCCAGGGTTGACTGTACTGTACAGTAAGGTACACAAAGATGGTTCAAATGGCTCTGAGCACTATGGGACTTAACTTATGAGGTCATCAGTCACCTATAACTTAGAACTACTTAAACCTAACTAACCTAAGAACAGCACGCACATCCATGCCCGAGGCAGAATTTGAACCTGCGACCATAGCAGCAGTGCGGTTCCAGACTGTAGTGCCTAGAACCACTTGGCCACCCCAGCCAGCATACACAAAGAGGATGAAACCTAACATAGCCTACAACATGACTCAAACCAAGCAACTGGCTGCAGAACACCTAAAACTAAGTGGAATATTGTGAGGAAGACGTAATACTCTACCAATATATCTGATGGAGCACCAATGTGACAACTGTGCTAATATCCACAACCAAGCATCACGCAATCCTTCCTATAAACATGTTTATCTTCTAAAGTACGCATTTCTGGATCCATGTTTATTGGACTTATTTGTCTTGTTTCAATGAATACTACCACCTCTCAAACCATTAGAAACTTTTCTTTGAACAGCCTGTGTATATATATTGTTTATAGTAGAAATATTCATGAGTACACACACATTCCACAAATGAGTGACATGTCATATAAAAGAGAATGAAGACAGCTGTGGAATGAATGTATATGACATATTATTAAACAAAGGAGAAATTTTTATAAGCAAAATAAATCATACTATAGTGGTTGTATGCCAAGGCAAAGAGTCCATTACACAAAAATATCAGCCTCTATGCAAAAAGTTCATATTATCATTTTTTACTATTCATATCAATTAGCAAGCTATTCTGGTAATAAGAGGTGTGGCTATGAAATAGTAAGACTGATCCTGTCACAGAATAAGTATGCTTGTACTAGAGATGAATGACCAATAGCTGTAAAGCCTTCTCAGTCAAATGTGGCATCTCTGGTATCTGTAGACAAATCAGTGGCCTTCATTTGTGTAAGAGCTCTTATTCTGTTTTGCTGGAAAAATGATCAGTGTAATAAATGAGGAACAAATTGCCATGAATTTTCACATGAAACATGGAAAAATTGCTACTGAAACCTATCTTTTACTAAAATAAGTATTGATAAGACTATTTATCATTTACACAAGTTTTAGAGCAGTTCAAGTATTTCCAAGATGGCCAAGAAGATGTTGGAGATGACTCTCGCCCAAGCCACCTTTCGACATCAAAAGTGAATGAAAATATCAAAAAAGAAGGTAAGCTGATTCAGTCTATCAGTTGAGTATTTGATCAATTGCTGAAACTGTAGAAATTGACAAAGAATATATGTGGCAAATTTTACATAATCAGTTTAACTTGAGAAAAGTGTGCGTGACACTGGTGCCAAAAATTCTCATAATCAAACAAAAAGAAACTTCTGTAAATATTTGTAGTGACACTTTGAATACCATTGAAAATGACCCTAATTTCTTTCACCTATGATCCAGGAACTAAGTGTTAATCCATGCATTGGAAGGGCTCAACTTCGCAGAGAGTGAAGAAGCTCAAATGAGCAAATCAAGGCTCAAAGTGATGACGACTGGGTTTTTTCCCGATATGGAGTTGTATATCTTCACTGGGTTTTTAAAAGTCAAAGTATTAATCAACATTACCACCTTGAGGTTCTTTCTCAACTCTGTGAGAAAATAATAAACAAAAAATACCCAAATTGTGGAAGAACACAGTTCTTCAGTGTTGCATCAAGACAATGCCCTGGCTCATACTGCATTTCCCATCATGACGAATGAGAAAATGGTGATCAATACCACCAAAGGATGTCTGTGAGGAGTGGTGAATGAAGTCATAGAAGAGTTAAATACTAGAAGCTACTTTGGCAAGGATATGTAGATGATTTAGTAATAATAAGACTCTGAAAACTTGCAAATACTGTTAGAGCAATGGCAAAATGCACTTTGAACATTTAACAAAACTGCTCCAGGAAACAGTATCTGGGGGTAAGTCAAAGGAAATCTGTTGTAGTAGCATCTACAAAAAAGCACTGTAATCTTAAGCTTTTCAATGAAATTCTGCCTGTAGAGGGATAGCAAAGTATCTGGGCGTAGCCCTAGGTGTGAGACTATCATGTGCCCCTCTCATAAGGAATATGTTCCAAGGTGAAAGGTACTCTTATGAGCCCTAGAAGAGCCTTTGGGAAAAACTGGAGTCTAAACTGCAAGATTATGCATTGGATATGCACCACTGTTATAAGATCTATGATAATTTATAGTGAAATAAAGTAGAATGGAAGGAGACTGCTCAGGAGATTGGGGAGGTGCAGAGACTGGCCTGCTTAGCCATAACAGTCAGAATTGGCATCACACCCATTGCTAGGATGGACATCATGCTGAACACGTCCCCATTGCAGCTATGGTCTACAGGATTCAGAGGCGAGGGTATACAAGCTAAAACAGATAATAACTGAAAACCTCTAGGATATCCAGAATCCCACACCAACATAATGAATGAGGTAAATACTGAAATAGGAAGGAAATGCCAGCTGACTATACAGTAATTTCCAGTTGCTTCAAAACTTAACAACTGGAAGCAGGAAACAGTGTAAGAATGAAACATGATACTGCTTAGGAGACATAGTCTGGTTTGTTGATGAATGGAAAACAGATGAAGATGCTGGAGCTAGGGTATACAGGGTACAGCCTATATTATAGAAGCTATCTTTCGAGGGAAACTAGCCACAGTTTTATAAATAGAAATGTTTGCTATCAGAGTGTGCATAGAAGATAAACTGTGTAGGTGCTACAGAGATTGTGCCATCTACATTCATTCAGATAGCAATATGGCTCTGAAACCTCTATCAGCCACTACAACAAGAGCAAAGATCATTGCAAAATGCCACTAAGCCCTTGTGGGGCTAGAGGAAAGCAACATGGTAAATCTGCTGTAGGTCCCTGATCACTCAGACATTAGTGGCAATGAACAAGCTGATAGGTTGGCCAGGACAGGAACAATGACTCCACATGTTGGGCCAGAATCTGTCCCAGCCACCACTAGGTGATGGTAAAATCAAAATTACTTAGCTGGAACAGCAGGCAGCACACATAATATTGAACTAAGGACCTAAAAGTAAAAAAATATTGCAAGCTAATGATGGCAAAGCCAGTTTCAAGAGAAGTTCTGCAACCCTGAGCTTGAACAGGAACAGAGTAAACACATGGTAGTGTAGACTATGTGGCGATGGAGATGAAACTGCACCAGATTTAATCTTATAATGCAAAGTACTGGAGGTCAAATAACACAGAATATTCAGGTAAATGCAGACTGCTACTTCAGCCTTCATCAGTAAAAGACACACACACACACACACACACACACACACACACACACACACACACACACATACACACACGCACACACACACACACACACACACACACACACACACACACACACACAAGCAAGCATGCAATTCATGCACACACAACTGCCAACTCCAGCGTCTTGGGCTGAATGCCTGAACTTAACATATCTTCTTTACAGTAAGTAGCAATCTGTCTTTTTCTACATTGTTAATATTCCTACCTGAAGTTTCCATTGTTTAATATTCATGTAATTAATTTCTGAAGAAACTGTGCCTTACAAAGAACTAATAAAGGGTGTCCTACTACTCTTAGGGTACTAGTTGGTTTTACTAGAATCACAGGGAGCGAAACCACACAATAAACTCAGTTTTTGTGCATGCAGTAGTAGGCTAAGATCTTTCCCTGTGAAAATCAAATCAATTAAGGCCTTAATTGACTGTGGAGACAACAGAGCAAAATTTAATATCAAATGTGTAAAATAATACTTTGACTTTTATGAGCATGTGTTTGATGACATAAAACAGTGAGTTACTAGGTGCCTGTCAGAATGATAATAATTGACCATGTCTGTAAATTGTTATTGTGAAAAATTACAGCACAAGAAACGAATTGAAAGACAGAGTATAACAGATCCTAGAATCAGCTAATGAATACCAGAGAGAACTATTACAGATTTCAAAAGCCAATAAAGTTGTTTACTTTCTTGCCATCAGTATTAAACAGCACTCAGCCGCATCCCCAGTTTGCAATTGCGTATATACTGGAAAAGAGGTAAGTGTGGTTTTCGGGTTCTGCTTTATCATCAATAGCTGTTTATTTGATGGGTTTGGTCCAGGCAGAACATCTCACAATCTTGTGACAACCACTTCTTAGTTTTTCACTGTGGCTCATAGTTAGGGCGTAATAGTTTTTCATTTGTTTTAATCTTACCAATGGATCACTATGGTATAATTTGACTAGGACTCATCCACCATATTGGAGTCTGGCAGTTTTATTCAGAGACATATTGCCTTGTAGTGGTGTTTTGCTTTGACAGAAAGCAAATGTTGGGTACAAAGTTTTGAGCCTTTTGGCTCTAATGTTTTAGTTCCACATCTACACCTACATCTACATCTATACTCTGCAGTTATTAGGGTTTCTTCCTTTTCTATTCATGTATGGAGTATGGGAAAAATGAGTGTCTGAATGTCTCTGTGGGTGCAATAATTATTCTAGTCTGATCCTCATGATTCCTACATTAGTGATATGAAGGGGGTTGTGGTATGTCTCTATAGTAATCATTTAAAGCCAGTTCTTGAAACTTTGTTAACAGACTTTCTCGGGACAGTTTATTTCTATCTTCATGAGTCTTCCAGTTTAGTTCCTTCAGTATCACCTGTTAGTACTGTCTGGTATGGCTCGCACAAACATGAACAGTATTCTAGGGTGGGTCTCACAAGAGATTTGTAAGCAATCTCTTTCATAGACTGATTGCACTTCCCCAGGATTCTACCAATGAACCAAAGTCTATGACCTGCTTTACCCACAACTGAACCTATGTGATCATTGATCATCCCATATCATATCCCCACAAAGTGTTACACCCAGATATTTGTGTGAGTTGCCTGATTCCAACAGTGCCTCATTGGTACTATAGCCCCAGGATACTACATTTTTCATCATGTGAGTACAAATATTTTAATATTCTCATGTAAAAATTTTCAATACAGTAGTTTCTAAAAAAAAAATATGAAAATCTTAAAATCATTTTAGAATTTACCATTTTCCAGTGATTTACATTTTTTTTGTTCGTGCTGTCATAAGCCCCATTCCCTCAAATAATTGTTTCCCTGCCACTGAAAATTTCATATGATAGTGTTTTCCACATTTCAGTCTGTTAATTCCTCCTTGCCTCAGTTGGTCACACTTTCTACAAATTACATGAGTATCTAGATTTAATGATTAACAGTCTGTTAGGTACATGTCAGGCAGCAGTCTTCATTGTAGTGGTGAATGACAAGTACCAACACAGCTTGTTCAGAATTGATTTACAAATTGATGTATGAGGAAACTACAGCATGTATCTGCTCACACACAACCTATAGGATAAAGCATAACATAAAACTGTACAGTTTGTTTCAGAATCTAAATCATTTTGGGTTTTAAAAGAAGTACAGTTAGCATTTTTGGGGGCATTTTCTAAATGTTTCATCACCTGACTTTATTCTAAACTGCAATAAATAATCAAAAAGAGCATTTGAATTTGTTTTTTCTCTTAGAGGTAAATCATCTAATACAAAACAATATACAAGAAACACCCAGTTTCAACTGACTAGTCTGTACTAACTTTGCAAAATTCACACAGAGGAATTCTTCCACAGTCTTAGTTAACAAAACTAGGTACTAGGTACTTGATTTTTAACTTCATCTTGATGCCAGTTCTAATTCATAAGCACTTTTGCAGATGAATCAAACTTTTTGAAATTAGTGAATTGGCAACTTATGAACCAACCATGAGGACTGTCATGCATCATATGTGGCTGGAAAAGCACACCCAACTTACAACACTTACTTCCAACTACTTTCAAATATACCAACCATGGATGTAATGACAACCAGTCCAATGGAAGTGTTTCCTTTATGAAATTATGTCATTCTTGAAACTAAAGTTTTTATCATTTTGTACAAGATTCATTTAAATCCAGGAATTTGTCAATCTTCATTTTTATTTTCAATGTAATTTCTGATATTGCAAATACTGAACTTCAAAGCTCTTGAAACCAACACAGGTACACATTACATAGGGCTGTAGTTTCTCCATCGGTACAATTACTGGGATTTTTAATAGTGATATTTGAGTTTCCCTCACATTTCCCGTGTGATATTTTGTTGCAGGTAGTATATTTTTCGATTACCTCACTTTTATTCTTGGTTTTTATTTATTTATGAAGTACCTTGCCAAAAACCTATGAATATCAGTAATTTTGCACTCTATTCACTATGTTTTTGCACCTCACAATACATAAGATTTTAAGTAAACCTCATTCAAGCAGTACTGATCACTTGTAACTCATTTTTGACTATGAAAGAATTGGGAGATAACTGCTTTTACTGCTAACAACTCTCTGACATTGTATAGATCACCAGAGTTTCCTAAAAGTACACTGTAGTGATGTCCATGCTCAATATGGTGCTTATTTTTAGTAATCATTATGAAATTAATCGAATAAAGACTATTGTATAGCAATTTGTCTTTAAACTCATGAGCGAGTGAGTGAGTCCTCACTCTGTCCACTCAACTACATCACATGGCACTTCTCCAGGTCCAGCGAGTATTTCTCAAGGGCTCTGACACTTTTACACGCTATTTCACAAAGTTGGCAGAACCTACCACCCCTGCCATGGTGTGTGTTTTAAATCTGTGGCGATGAAGTATACACACAAGTTTTGACAGCATTTACTTTTAAACAAGTGTGTTAAGACCATATGGAATAGTAAAAGCAATTGCCTTCTTCTGAAACAGAACATTATACAGTAAATTATACTAATGCAGGAACAGAAGTCAGGATTCATATAACTACTACAAATATAGAACTGAATGTCTGTTCATCAGAATGCAAGTTCATCAACTATCCTCTGCTAAAATGATGAATGTATTCTGATAGAGTTTTGGGCAGTTATTCTGTAGAATTTAAAGCTTGTTCTTACTTTATGTCACCACTAAGAGGTAGAAGTTGTCTTTGCTGTGCTGTTTGGAAATGCAATAATTTTTGCTACACAAAGAGTGTTTAAAAAGTAATGTGGAATTTGTAAATTAGCATGTTGTATTAGTCTGATTTACACCCCTTTTTTGTCATTGTGTTGGTAAACATGTCACATAAGTATCTATACAATGTTAGGCATTTTGTATATTTAGACTTCCATTAAAAACAACAGACCATAGTCCATGCATTAGTGGTCAAATATGGTACAACAGATTACCGAGCTCTATAAGGTGCCACAAAGGGAACTTATTCAAAGTGAAACTGAAACATTTCTTGATTGACAAGTGTTTATACTCTTTAAGTGAATATTAATATTAAACTAAAATAAATTATTGTGTGTGTGTATATATATGTAAGTTTCTCAGGAGTCACAGTGGTATAGATCTACTGGGAAAAACTATAATAGGTACAAAACAGGAGATGACAGATATGATGTTGCAACTAGGGCTGGAACATCTCAGTGGAAGCAACTTGGATTGCCAAGACCAAAAATAGCTTGACGAGTGTGGTACCACCAGTTCTTGTGAGAATATAAACAGACAATGAGGAATACTTCTTCAAAGTTACTCATCACTTGCGTGAAGCAATTTGTAAAAAAGTTTGGATTTGTGGTGGAGGAACGCATGGGTTTTGCACCACAATAACACAGCTGCTCACATTTTATTGTGTTCCCATCAGTTTTTGTTGGGAACAAAATTGAATATATGCCCTAGCTTCCTTATCCAACCATGTGGATTTTTGTTCCTAAAAAAAGGGGAATTTTAAAGAGCAGTCTTTTAGAAGCATAAATGAGAATAAAAATGTGTCCCTGACAGGACTAAAAGTTGTTCCAAAGATACAGTTGCAGAAGTGTTTCAGGTTTTGGAAAAAGCACTGGCCTAAGTGTATAATAAGTAATGGGGAATATTTTGAAGAGAATACACTGATGTAGACCAATAAATAAAGCCAGCATTGAATCCAATATTCGCCACAATAATCCTGTTGCTTCCACTATCATTGTCCATGACACTGCTAATGTCAGACAATGTTTTCTAAAGGTAATGTTGTTGTCCACCCCAAGCTTCATTAACATAAAAGAACCTTCTACTTCCTTACTTATATCAAGTATTTGCATCACCAGTCAATTACATCAGTCCCCTCTACTGGAATCTTTCTTTTACTTGTGAATCTCTTCCAGAGAAGTCCCATTTCATGCAATGTCTTGTGCAAAACAACTTTCTGCTGAGGAAAGTGGAATTTTTTATTCATTGGAATAAGTAATTTGTGTAATATCAGACTATTTTTTATAAAATGTGTATTGTTTATTGAATTACCATATTTTTGTATCTGTCTGTAATGATGGATTTCCCCCCCACAATTATTAGATCTATTCCTTGGTAATTTGAGTCAACCATGTGTTTATTTTCATGTTCCTTTCTGATGTGTCATATTGTGGCAAAGCTGATTTCTGTGTTAATTGTAGCCATTTGTTTGGGACTGGCAGCATGAACCAACAGTTCTTTTTGTTTCAACTGTTTAATACAAAGTGTAATTATGTTAGACACAAATGACCACTCTCTACTCCTAAAACACCTCTTCTTTGTATTGTGCACATTTTCTTGCAATGTAGTACATCTATCCATCACTTCTCGATAACTAAGCCTACCATGAAATATACAAACTGAATTGACTGATGCTAGTAGCTAAAATGTGTGAGAAGATTCAAAGTAAATCACTGTATGCTGCAGAACACTTTTAGACAGGAAATGGGGAACTGATTCTGGGTGTGCCTGTAGGGCAATTGTCTGGAAAGGCTACTTCCCTCATCAAGAGTGCTGCTCACTCATGAGTATTCTGGCAGACTATAGTCAGACAGTATCACCCACTGTCAGATCACATAGGTTAGCAGAAGTTCCTATGAGAAGAGCTTCCTACTGCTGCCGACATGTACTCATCAGTGGCTACACAGTATAAATGAACATCCATTTTCACTGCTATTAACTTGTACGATGCATGACTATTGAAACAAAAATATCAATTTTTGTATTGATGTTGCATGAAAAATAAAGGCCCCCATAAAAAAAACAGTTTGTCAAACTTTACTGTGCCAAATATCTAACAGCATACGGTGCTGTTCAGCATGCTTGTCAAACAAAGAAGGTGCTTGACAAGTCTGAAATAAATTTTGACTGATTATAAATTGATAAGGTGGCAGATGTTGTTTGAGCTGATATATCTACATCTACATCTACATGACTACTCTGCAATTCACACTTAAGTGCTTGGCAGAGGGTTCATCGAGCCACAATCATACTATCTCTCTACCATACCACTCCCGAACAGTGCGCAGGAAAAATGAACACCTAAACATTTCTGTTTGAGCTCTGATTTCTCTTATTTTATTTTGATAATCATTCCTACCTATGTAGGTTGGGCTCAACAAAATATTTTCGCATTCGGAAGAGGAAGTTGGTGACTGAAATTTCGTAAATAGATCTCGCCGCGACAAAAAACATCTTTGCTTTAATGACTTCCATCCCAACTCGCGTATAATATCTGCCACACTCTCTCCCATATTACATGATAATACAAAATGAGCTGCCCTTTTTTGCACCCTTTCAATGTCCTCCGTCAATCCCACCTGGTAAGGATCCCACACTGTGCAGCAATATTCTAACAGAGGACGAACGAATGTAGTGTAAGCTGTCTCTTTAGTGGACTTGTTGCATCTTCTAAGTGTCCTGCCAATGAAATGCAACCTTTGGCTGGCCTTCCCCACAATATTATCTATGTGGTCTTTCCAACTGAAGTTTTTCGTAATTTTAACACCCAGGTACTTAGTTGAATTGACAGCCTTGAGAATTGTTCTATTTATCGAGTAATCGAATTCCAACAGATTCCTTTTGGAACTCATGTGAGTCACCTGACACTTTTCGTTATTTAGCGTCAACTGCCACCTTCCACACCATACAGCAATCTTTTCTAAATCACTTTGCAACTGAATACTGGTCTTCAGATGACCTTACTAGATGATAAATTACAGCATCATCTGCGAACAACCTAAGAGAACTGCTCAGATTGTCACCCAGGTCATTTATATAGATCAGGAACAGCAGAGGTCCCAGGACGCTTCCCTGGGGAACACCTGATATCACTTCAGTTTTACTCGATGATTTGCTGTCTATTACTACGAACTGCGACCTTCCTGACAGGAAATCACGAATCCAGTCGCACAACTGAGATGATACCCCACAGGCCCACAGCTTGATTAGAAGTCACTTGTGAGGAACGGTGTCAAAAGCTTTCTGGAAATCCAGAAATACGGAATCAACCTGAGATTCCCTGTCGATAGTGGCCATTACTTCGTGCGAATAAAGAGCTAGCTGTGTTGCACAAGAACAATGTTTTCTGAAACCATGCTGATTACGTATCAATAGATCGTTCCCTTCGAGGTGATTCATAATGTTTGGATACAGTATATGCTCCAAAACCCTACTGCAAACTGACGTCAATGATCACATATATTAGAGAAAAAGAGTTTTATTACAATACATCTGAATGTATCATGAGTTTTCACAGCTACAGAAACTACAGCCAAGGGTAGAAACAAAATAGCACTAGCAATTACAAAAATACTACATGTGTTGCAGCTTTCCCAGCCACATATTATGCAGGTAGAAGTTAAGAAGAAGATCAGAATCTATGCACAACATACAAGCAAGCTGTGGGAGTGCAATAAAATGAAAAAAAATTGAAGCTCTCTGGTTCTTCAATGGATGACATAGGCTGTATGTACCTATGTAGTGGTATTTTAATGAACCATAATTAAAGGATCAAGCAGAAGAGAATAAATTTTCACTTATTTGCCTTCTTTTTCAGTGTGAGGTTTAAGTAACTGTAGACAAGTTATTAAAAGTTTCACTGTCTATCCACAGAAAGTTGATGTAGCATCATATACTGGGTGTAACATTTCCTTTGACAGATTTTCTTGTGTATATTTCTCTCTCATTTTAAACCCTTCCCTGAACCAGCATCTAGTTTTCTTCTTCTTGAATAAGACTGCAAAAGGCAATGTTAAAAATATTTTATCTGCATTTGTGGCTATTCACACTGGTGGGGAAATATGGGATACACAAAGAGTGTCTGCTTCAAATATGAGGCTAAATTCACAGCCTTTTGTTGATAAATGTACAGGCTTGTTTGACAAAACTGGTGTCAGGTAAGAGTGCTTTTGACAAACAATTTTGATTGTTTATGATGGTATTAATGTCCATTTGTGAAATATCAATATCTGTATGGTAATTTTTTAGATTCATTTTCAAATCTGAAGGAAAACATGAAAATGCATGTTCCAGTTGTTTCAGTAAATGTTGAAAGGTGTTTGAGAACAGTGCTCCACAGAGTAATATCACTGGTGGTGAACCTTCCTGCCACACCAGAACCTCTTTGACCAGCAGTCAGTCTGATGGCTTTGTCACATTTGGTTATTTGTATAGTGTATGTTTATACTGTCAACAAAAGTGTTGCACAGAGTATATGGATTGAGTGATTATTCATCATAATTTTCTCCTATACCCTGTGGATCTAATTTGGTGGCTCCTGATAATCATGATTGCACATTGATTTCAAAATTGAGGGCTATTGTGTAACAACAATGTTTTTGGTGTGCCCACATTGTGCTGTGCAATTTTTGCATTTGGGTAACATTTTTCAAGCCACAATCCCAGTTTTTATGGCTAACACTCCAGATGAGCTCACGTGATAAAATGTGACAGTGACACTCTCATAGACTGTGCAGTTGATGTGTACCACAACTGAACAATGGAAGATAGCAAACAATGTACTTCATGATCTCACACAGAAGTCTTTTCACTTTGCAAATTTGGCTACACCTGAGCAACGTGACTGCAACTGGTAAGAATCATGCTTAATTGCTTTCAAAGAGACATCAAATGATGTCATCAGCAATGGGTGCGTGTGAACATGATCACTCCGGAATTCATGAAGCTCGCTGCATTGACTCTCTCACTGCGTCCCACACATCATGTCATGCCACATATGGACAATACTTGCTCAGTTGTTCTTCCACTTTGCCATGTTGGCAGTGGTGCCATCTATTTCCTGTCTTCCTTCTTCTGTAAGGATTGAGTTCATCGTCTATGCCACCTGATGGTGTGACAAGGTCATGGGCTATTAGGACACGCTAGAAGGTACAGAGACTGATGGAGCAGGGAGTGACAACCTAGATGGAGGTAGACAGTTATGATGTGACACCTAGCTTCAGTTGACTGTGGATTGTGAGATGTGTCCATAATGCTGGTATCTGTAACCATGTGCCCAAGCTGTTGATCCGTCCTGGTGGTTTAGAAGAACAGCTCCAAGGACTGTGTGTGATGGTTGTACTCGGAGGCAAGCATTAGCCCTTGCTGAATTGATATGATTTATCTGGTGGGGCACTCTATCACCCTTCAGACCTCTAAGTGTTGGATGCATGTCGTAGTGGAAAAGTAAGTCACACTGAAAGTTGTGTTACTTCTATGAGACATGACTGGTGTTGACATTTTGTGAAAGGAACTTGGCCTCCTGTCACCACACAGAGAATAAGGGAAGATATGTTTTGTCTTTTAAACCATAAGGTGCTGTCAGTGTATGCTTGTTCTGTGAAGTCTAATTCATGAAGTACTCAAGGTGATGATGTATTTTACAGAATCATTTTAATGCACCCACATTGTCTGCCCATCATTGATTCCTGAAGGCAGTGCATTTCAAAATGTTGCTTGTAACATATTATTATTTAGCTAAGACTGATTTTCTGAGTGCTTGACATGATTATTTTCCTAACAGAATCTTTCTAGTGCATTGTTGTTAATTATCAGTTTTCAACTTTCAGAATTGCTACATTTGATGGGTTTCATTAAATCCATTTTACATGTTTATGAGATTAATGCTGATATGAGGTGTGAGTAATTTTATGGCCTTCTTGCCAGTTTCTTGTCAGTGTCAGTAAACGGTCAATTTTCTGCTGCATGTGTGTTCTTCCATTATTTGTGCATTACAGTACTGAGAAAGATTATGACTGATATTTTGACAGATCGTTTGAATCTCCTATATCAATGGTTATTAGTTTATGTGCTTTTATACTGGCTTGGGTATTCACTTTGATGCATCTGTCTGAGTCTACACTGTATTCACAAATGTGGAATTTTATTGCTGTTTTCTTAAGATTGTCTCAACTTAGAAATCTGAATAAATATATTTCAAAATTTTATCCCAACTCAAGCTAAATTAATCGCTCCATGCCATTACATCCACCTCCCTGTTACAAATTTGTTAGCTGTAATGTTATGCCCTACCCACAATGAAATAACATACTATTTTCCTTTCCTATCAAAATATCAAGAGTTAAAGATATAATTTAACCACTGAGTCAATGAATTGTACTGCAAGTCAGCGAATATGTATGTCTAGGATAATGAGAGCAGCGTAGCATTATCATCTGTATTTTGTTCTATATAAGAATGCACGCTTGCCTTTTCTTTCTCTTCTTTAGTCACATGCCTTTCCAACAGCATCTTACTCTGTCAGACTCTTATTTCCTTCCATTTTGTTCAAATGAACTGAAATTGTATTCCTTTTAGGAATTTGTTTAATTGTGCCATTATTATCACCAATTGCGATTACTGATATGACTTTACTACGAATACTTTTTCTTTCGCTCCAGAGTCAGCCTAAGATAATTATAATTTTTATGTATTTCACTGGAATATGGCAAAAATTCTTTAGTATGTCCAAAACTAAGATTAATGCACGAGTTGTCAGACATCTGTATTAAAACTTCTTTTGTTAAATAATAATTGTTTAATTTGGCATTTCTGTTTTCATTTCATAGTAACGATTATCAATCCCCAATTTATAAATGTTACAGATTTTGCTTTACTACATTTTTTCTTATGTTGCCAATGCGATACCCATGAAATTAAATTAAACTATTCTGAATTGTCTCGCGAGGCGAGAAGACAGTTAGTAATTTCCCTGGGATTATAGAAACCCAAATTAAATGTTTTTCAGCATGCCACGAGTCTTCCAACCTTCACTTCAAACAATAAAATAGGTAAAAAAGAGTAGAATTAACTAAGGAGTGAAGTGATTTCTTTTATGTATTTGATAATATCATATGCATTTTTGGACAAAAAATAATGTGCATGTGCATGTGAAATATTTAGGTTCATTTTACTTTTCATTTAGTAGATTTCCTTTTAATTAATTATTTATTTAATTATTAACAATTATTATTGTTATATTTGGTGCTCAAAATGAGTAGCCACAATGTAAGAATAAGTGTATGTAAAAATTTACATTCCAATTTCTAAGATTGTTTTTGTGTATGAAGATAGAGGACACAGAATGGCCGATTTAACCGCTCAAAGATAAAAGAGCATCATAGTCAGGAAAATTATTTATTGTAGTAACATCATTTACTGTTATTTATATATGTATGTTACTGTTAAATATTAACATTTGTGTGATGAATTTTTCCCAGTTTTTCAAAATTTCATATTATGGTCAAAGTCGGTAAAAAGGAAAATGTACCAACTGAAATCATGGCTTCACCATCAGATTTCGAAAATGAAATGGTAAATATAAATGAATCACTCATAGATTTCACTATAAAAGAGTTAGAAAATCAAACCCCGGACTTGAACATGTCTGCTGCGAATTCGGATTTCACACAAAATGACGAAAATGGTCGTCCGACTACTGCAATTAATGAAACTGCAGTGGGTATGGTTCAATTTAATGGGATGACAGAAGACAGTATTGCGCTTGACTTGTTTACTGCTTTCCTGAAAAGTTGGAATTACACGATCGCGAACACGATCAGTGGGAAAAGAAACAGGAATAGAGAGACAAAGAATTAAAAAATGAAATAAAAACTGAATTAGCCAACATCAGGTCTGAGTTAATGAATATGAAGCAAGCTTATGAACCAATTTTGGACCAAGTCAATAAACTGGACAGTGACACTGAAAAATTAAAAACTTCACATTCTGCAATAAAATTGGATGTGGAAGCATTAACATCTGATGTAACAAATCTCAAAATAAATAATCACAAGATCTTAGATGAACAGCTAGGATCTCACAAAAGGCAAATAAATATGGAATATCCAATTGGATAACTACTAAAGAGATGGAACTTGATACAAAGATTAATGTTGCTGTCAACAACGCTGTGCAGCGTTTACGGGAAGAAATATGTTCTGCCGTACAAGCGAATTCAGACGCTGTGCACAATCTGTGAGGCCAACAAAAAGAGCCAAACAAAGAAGTGCCTATGCGGACACAGGAAATAAATGCTCACATCCATAATTTGGAGAAAGCCTTTTCGATGGACTGCAGAACGGAAATGAATTTTCCTACGCAACTGCCGAATGATGAAAATGTATGAAGAACAACATTCAGAATAAAAAAATATTCCAAACACCCAACTTGTCACCAGCAAAATGTAATCACGAATATGAATGTATAGTGAGTTCAGCAAAGATTGAGCAAAATTTGCTCAAGCATCGCCATTTTCAGACATTTTCCAAGGACAAGAAGTCCATCCATCCAATTGTATTTATACGCGCTTTCATAAATATCTTACCCAGATACTGATCAGAGTATCAAAAAATTCAGTTCATGATGTGTCACATCACTGGTGAAGCGGTCATATGGGCTAGCAAAACTGCTGAATTATGCTATAGGCTTGCTGAATGCAAGAAAGCTTTCTTTGCAAAACAGTTTTGAAATGGGACAATGTTCATAATTTGCACTGTAAAAATTAGAAATAGTATCCTAGTATACCTGTGTATCACCTTCTTATTTCATTTTTTATTGCACTTAGCTCTGTTTATTAAAGTTTTGTATTTGAACACTTTTAATCTCCTCTGACATACATCCTTTATACTTGCTTTTGGAATATAAATAGGGAGAGTATATGCTGTGTGATGTGAAGAAGATATTGAACAGCATGTTTAGTACACAAACCAATGTTTCAGGATTTGATGTGAATGCTAGACAGGAAGTTACATATCTGTTGGAGTGTGTGATGAGATATCTAGGGAGGGAACATAAAGATGTGGGCAGATCCATCCCGACAGTGCTGCATGGCTGTACCCTGCTGGAACAGTCAACTTACAAGAGATTATAGGTGCTGGGTAATGTACTCAAGTATCTGCCAACTGCATCAGTGTTGTGGTTGAGATTTGTAAATTATTAGCCAAGACTGCCAAAGGTGTGTTATTCCACATAAATGTATGTTTTTTCAAGTAGGGGGATTGACTTCCCAAAGCATTATATAAATTTAAATCGGTATGTCTTTTTTATCAATTGCAAATGAATCTCTAGGCCGTTATGTATGCAGGTTAGGTTGTACAGACAATTAACAAATAGTATGTAAGACATTTACTAGTACAGACAATATAACAAGATACATAAGTGTCTGCTTTCATACACTGATTTTGGTCCTCAAGCTAATCAATTGTGCCATCATTTAAAGCTATTTATGACTCTGTCTACACGTATTTATCCTGACTACTGCAATATTGTATCTCATATGAACTTGAATTGTGGGCAAACTCATGCTTAACTCTGTTTTGGGTACCTCTGGTCATTGGGACTGTGTGTGGGCATGCATGTGTGTGTGTGTGTGTGTGTGTGTGTGTGTGTGTGTGTGTGTGTGTGTGTGTAATTAAGGAGAGCATGCAACTATTGACTGAGGCTAGATGCTTCTTATAATTACTCTTTACATCTTTACATATGATTGAAGTTATTGATATGATTATGAATTTTATTCATTTTGTTGTGTCGAAACATTTTTTGTTGGTGTGAACACAATGTGGTTTGGATTCATGGGTCGGACCCCACATCGTAAGCTTAGGTCATAATATTTTTTCATTACTTTGTCCTTTCATGAGTCAACATATCCTTAAATACTCTGGTTAATATGGCTGATTGATTTCATAGTACATTCCTATTCATGACTGAGTATATTCTTCTGGTCTGTACCCGTTGTTTTGAGTTCTTCGAGTTGGCTGACTCGTCGTACACTTATGCCCTGAATTTTTTCTCCTCTCTTTTGAAGATTTTCAAGGTGTGATTTTATGGATGTAAACTTGCAATTCGTAATTCTAGTGACTTACATTGTTTCATTGGTTTAGTGTTATAATGTTGTAGCTTTGACTTTGTATCAATTGTCTTGTGACAGAATGTTCCACAGATCTGAAAATCTGAATGCCATGTCCTGATATGTGTATAAAATATGAGTTACATAGTAGATATTTTTGTTATGTTTTCTGTAATATGTTATGTATCAGATGCTTTTATACATCTGTTTTCTATCTTTTGTCATCATTTTGTACACCATTTGGCAAATCTCATAGTCTGTCACAAAATATTGTAAGCACATTGTTTCCAAATTTTGAGAGGGGGATATTGTAAAGAGACGCCCTCCTATAACATTACTTTTCTTCAACAGAAGTAGTTGATACCAAAAAGAATTATAACTTTTTAAACAGGTTAATATTATCTCAGATGTTTCTCTAAAGGAATTTCATATGATTTTCTACACAATGAGGTATACTTCAGGCAATAATAATAATAAGAAATTACTCTATTTTCATTGTTACAATCAATATGTACTATCTCTCTCTCTCTCTCTTTTTTTTTTTTTTTAAAGAAATATTTGAAATTACAAAATTTCTGGCACCCTTAAAATTCCTATTATGAATTGTGCAATCTGTTACATTTATTATGTTTACTTCTGGATTGATTTATAAAATAATGATATAAATTGGTGGAGATTCATTTCTCAAGAAAATTTGTAAAATTCTTTGGAATATTGTTAGTACCGCAGAATGGATTAGGAGCAGTGGGCTTGCTTCTGTTGTGATGGGACGTGGTTTTATTTTTGGCAATAAAATTTTAATTTTCGGTTTATTGAAGTGGAAATTGTAAAGAATGTGTGATAGAGAAAAATGTGAAAGAATAAAAATTAGAGAAACAGAAATTACTGCTCAGGCAATACTTCAGGATTATTTATGTCAGTTGGAACCATGAGAACCTACAGCATCAAAAATTTTAAGCTTCAAGAAACACCCGCTAGATGTGAAGAACAGGAGCCAACTAGGAGAAAAGAAGATAAGTATAAAGTTTATGGTAAATCTTACTCCTCTCAAGATTTATTAAAAGGGTTAGTTATGAAGTCAGTTACAATCAACAAATGATGTGAGAGAGGGGTAGATTACATAATGAAAGAGTAAATCTGTCAGAGATTGCAAAGGACTCGAAAGATCAGCTGAAAGGAATTAACAGTGTCTCAAAAAGAAGCTATAAGATGAACATCAATTAAAAATAAAGTAAAGAGAGCAAGTTAATTAAATTAAGTGAGGTAATGTTTTTTTTCTTCTGATCTGTATTCCTTGAGGAATGACACCTCAAAATCTGTGTAGCTTTGTACTGTCTTTCCTACATTCATGCACCACCCAACTGTTTCTCCTCTTACCTTACTCAATGCAAAACAGAACTTTTCCTCATATCCAAACAGTAGGTTAGCCTCCTTTGAAGTTTGCTAAAAATGCAAAAGGGTGGATCAAGCCTTTCGGATCAAATTTGTTAATTCCATTTAACCAAAATTTGTAGCACCTTATAACTACAGTTACAATGTATGTGCTAAGCAATTGGCTGTAACTCCTTTATAATGCATTCCTGCAAGGCTTCTTTGATCTGTTTATTGTTCTTGGTGATTATATTCCTCACAGTTTCCATTTAGCTATGACTGCTTCAGACGTTTGTAAAAGTCCTGCTTCCAATTCAAAAATTAGTTCATGATTGTTTGTTTCCTAATCCATCACATTTCCTCTATGCTTTTTCTGCCTACAGAACACTGACAAAATTCATTAATTCTTCTGCCTCCTTTCTCCATTGTGGCTCCTGTCCTTTCTCCTCCTTGAACCTTGTACATCCCGTTCTTTCATTAATTCTTCCTTCCATTCTTCCTTCTCCTTTAACCACTATGCCTCCTGTTTTTTTTCCTTTCTTAGTTACTGTTGCACTGTTCTCCATGAATTGACTGAGTTGATATAGTATTCTCTTTTCACTAATAGTTGTTTCTTCGATTTGTGGATCTTTAAATGATCCTGAACAAGGTGTACTATTGTTTGTAATATTATCTCCCAATCTGATTTCACTTCTGTCCAAAAATCCTGTATCCTTAGATTCATCCACTTTTTGCAGTTTCCTACCATCTTAGCCTTTATTTATCCAAGCAAATACTTCTCTTCCAGTGTTGACAGCTGGAAGAGCAGTGTGCTGACCACACACCCCCTCCATATCCACATCCAGTGATGAATGTGGGCTGAGGATGACATGGCAGCTGGTCTTTACCATTGGGCCTTCATGACCTGTTCAGGTGGAGTTTAGTTTAGTTTCAAATACTTCTCTTGTTCCAACCATAATGATAGTTTGCAATAGCACAAGCTGAACAATCACCATTCAGCTGGAATAAATATATAACATACAGTTGCAACACAGTTCACTCTACATCTTCATATGCTATTCCACATCCAAAAATATAATTACTTACTTACTAGCTAGGTTTGCCACACAAATTTTAGTCAGTTTTTGGCCTCGCTAATTGACCTCCTCCATCTTCCTCAGTCCACGTATTCTTCTTCAGCTAGCCCTATCTTCCACATATCCCATCATTCCATCTCAGGCATGGTCTTCACCTTGGTCTGTTACCTCTGATGTCTTCTTCCACTGCCTGCCAGATGATCTAGCCTTCTCGCCTTATTATATGCCCATACTACCTTAATTTCCTGTCCCTAATGACAGCCACTATGTCCAGCAACTAGTACAACTCTTGCAATTCATAGTTTTTCCTTTTTCTCCAGTTGTCTTCATCTTTCATTGGCTCAAAAATCTGTCTCAGAACAGCATTCTCAAATGTCAGGCATTCTCTTTCTATCATCTGTGTCATAGACTAGATCTCTGCTCCATATAGGGCAACAGGTTGTGTTACTGTCCTGTAGATCCTGATCTTTGTGGATCTCGATAGAAGCTGGGACTTCGGCAACTTTCCGAGTGCAGACCTTGACCAGTTTCCTATCTGAATCCTTGCCATTATTTTCTGGTCCTCCTCATTCCTTTTACTGAATATTGCCCCAAAATATTTGAACTCTTTTATCTCTTCAGTGATTTTACCACGTTCATTTACAGGTCTGTCATCATTTTCTCTGCTGACATTATCATCTTCAGGCCTGCTGTCATTGCCTCTTCCATTAACACTCTTGCCATCTGAATCAACTCTTTCTCCTTCTGTGCTATTAAAACTACATCATCTGCATAAGCCAGAGTGTCAATTCTTCTACTCAGCTGTATTCCTGTCTCCAGACTTGTTTTACCTTTGCAGAACCAGATTAAACAGAAGGAGGAAAGCCAGTCTCCCTTTCACACCCCAGTCTTCATCTTTAATTGCTCTGACATCTTTCCATTCACTTTCACAATGCATGTTTGCTCTTGTACACATTCTTGCATTATTTTCATTAGTTTTCTAGGTACCTGTGCTCTTTCCAATTCTTGTCATGGTGCTTGCCTGTTCCACTAATTTACACTTTTTTGAAGTGCACACAAAGGCAATGAATATCTGTGTGAAATTCCCAACTCTTTGATAGTGTTTGCCTTATTCTACACTCCTGGAAATGGAAAAAAGAACACATTGACACCGGTGTGTCAGACCCACCATACTTGCTCCGGACACTGCGAGAGGGCTGTACAAGCAATGATCACACGCACGGCACAGCGGACACACCAGGAACCGCGGTGTTGGCCGTCGAATGGCGCTAGCTGCGCAGCATTTGTGCACCGCCGCCGTCAGTGTCAGCCAGTTTGCCGTGGCATACGGAGCTCCATCGCAGTCTTTAACACTGGTAGCATGCCGCGACAGCGTGGACGTGAACCGTATGTGCAGTTGGCGGACTTTGAGCGAGGGCGTATAGTGGGCATGCGGGAGGCCGGGTGGACGTACCGCCGAATTGCTCAACACGTGGGGCATGAGGTCTCCACAGTACATCGATGTTGTCGCCAGTGGTCGGCGGAAGGTGCACGTGCCCGTCGACCTGGGACCAGACCGCAGCGACGCACGGATGCACGCCAAGACCGTAGGATCCTATGCAGTGCCGTAGGGGACTGCACCGCCACTTCCCAGCAAATTAGGGACACTGTTGCTCCTGGGGTATCGGCGAGGACCATTCGCAACCGTCTCCATGAAGCTGGGCTACAGTCCCGCACACCGTTAGGCCGTCTTCCGCTCACGCCCCAACATCGTGCAGCCCGCCTCCAGTGGTGTCGCGACAGGCATTAATGGAGGGACGAATGGAGACGTGTCGTCTTCAACGATGAGAGTCGCTTCTGCCTTGGTGCCAATGATGGTCGTATGCGTGTTTGGCGCCGTGCAGGTGAGCGCCACAATCAGGACTGCATACGACCGAGGCACACAGGGCCAACACCCGGCATCATGTTGTGGGGAGCGATCTCATACACTGGCCGTACACCACTGGTGATCGTCAAGGGGACACTGAATAGTGCACGGTACATCCAAACCGTCATCGAACCCATCGTTCTACCATTCCTAGACCGCCAAGGGAAGTTGCTGTTCCAACAGGACAATGCACGTCCGCATGTATCCCGTGCCACCCAACGTGCTCTAGAAGGTGTAAGTCAACTACTCTGGCCAGCAAGATCTCCGGATCTGTCCCCCATTGAGCATGTTTAGGACTGGACGAAGCGTCGTCTCACGCGGTCTGCACGTCCAGCACGAACGCTGGTCCAACTGAGGCGCCAGGTGGAAATGGCATGGCAAGCCGTTCCACAGGACTACATCCAGCATCTCTACGATCGTCTCCATGGGAGAATAGCAGCCTGCATTGCTGCGAAAGGTGGATATACACTGTACTAGGGCCGACATTGTGCATGCTCTGTTGCCTGTGTCTATGTGCCTGTGGTTCTGTCAGTGTGATCATGTGATGTATCTGACCCCAGGAATGTGTCAATAAAGTTTCCCCTTCCTGGGACAATGAATTCACGGTGTTCTTATTTCAATTTCCAGGAGTGTATATTGTTGGTGTATATTTGGTTTTCCCTTTATAAACCTTGCTTGTTGGAATCCAAGTACCGCCTCAACATAAGGAGTTAACCACTTCAGCAGCAACAAGCTCAGAGTCTCATAAGTTGTGCATAGCAAGGTAATTCCTCTATAGTTGCTGCATCTCATTGGGTCTCCTTTCTTTAGTATTGGGCAGATGACAGGTTACTTCCATTCTGCTGGTATCTCTTCTTTCCTCCAAATTAAACTGACTGGATGGTATACTCTCTTTTGTAGGACATCCCTTCCCTCTAACAGCATCTCTGCAGGTATGCCACCCATTCCTGGTGCTTTTCCTCTCTTCAGCATTTTTATGGCTCCTTCTACATTTTCCACACTCAGCAGTTCATTCTCTGCTATTGTTATTACTACTGTATCTTCTTCATGCAATTCTTCTTCTTCTTCTTCTGATACTGCTGTTGCAACACTGTTGATGGTGTTGTCGACATTCAGGAGATTTTTCAAAATAGTTTTTCGTTTCCTACATAGCTTTTATTTAATCTGTTATCAGTTTTCTTGCTTGACCTTTGATCACATCAATCCTTTTTTCTTGACGAACCTGAGTGTCTTATAAAAGTTGTATTGACTGTCTACTGTTTGATCCTTTTTTGCTGGAATTATTGACGAACCTGAGTGTCTTATAAAAGTTGTATTGACTGTCTACTGTTTGATCCTTTTTTGCTGGAATTATTTTGCTGTTTACATACTCTCACTTTTCTGTTGAGGACTTTTCTTGCTTCTCTAACTGCCTCCATGTATCCCAGTCTTAATCTTTCATTTTGTTCGTTTGTCAGCCATAACATTTTAGCCTCTTTTTTCTTCTTTACCGTTTGTCTGCACTTATCACTAAACGATCTTCTGCTCCTTCTTCCTCTCTCCAATGGTTTCAGCCATGTGCTTAGTGTCTGACTTTGACCTTGAGCATGGATCACAACTTGTCTACATCGCCTCCCTCTTCTTCCAGGGCAGCAAACTTGTTTCGAATTTCAATTGCATATCTGTTCTTAATGTGGTCCTCTTTCAGTAGATCAGTGTTTAAATGTTGTATGTGAGTCACCATGAGGGTATTAGGCTTTCAACGATTGCTAGTCTATGTGTCGAGGCTGGAGAGCCTCCGCTGTCCATTCGGCGTCTTCTCCTCATGGTACGGCAAGCATACAGGGCCAAGTTCACTCCTATTTCATTGGCGTTCAACACCTTTTCACAGCCAGCACTGTAACGTCTCTTCCACCATTGTCCAAAGGCAACAAAGCCATTTGGCATCCATGCAAAGGAGAGTCTCGAGTCAGTACACCTGGAGGGCATTAAGGTCCTCAAACAGGGATGGAGTAGGGGATCTCCGTGGCTACTACAATGGCCAAGATTACTTCTTGATCTGGCTGCTTACAAGAAGTATTGTACCCCGGAACACCTTTTTAAAAACAAATTTACTGATATTTTAGACCGCCATTCAGATTTTATTACTGTTTACACGGATGGGTCTAAACAGGGGGATTTTATGGGCTGCTCTGCTGTGTTTCCTGATACTGTCCATAGGATAGGCTCTGAGAGCAGTTCTCAGTTTACTATGCAGAACTGTTTGCCATTCTGAAAGCAGTAGAGCATATGCAATGACATCATGGCAAGAAATTCATCATCTGCTCCAATTCCCAAAGTGCTCTACAAGCTCTTGAACAGATGTACCCAGCAGATCAGATGGTGCAAGAAGTGCAGGACGCACTCCTGCTCTTGCAAAAGCAGGGTAAGGATGTAATTTTCTGCTGGGTTCCAGGGCACATAGGAATTCCTGGAAATGAACTTGCAGACACAGCTGCCAAGGAAGTTTGCTCCATCCCACCTCCTGCTCGCTGTTCCATCCCCCTGCAGGCAATAACATCATTAGTGACTCAGAAGGTCATGCGTTGGTGGGAGGCTCAGTGGCTGGAAATGAGGGATAATAAGTTGCGAGTGGTGAAGGATTCTGTCCGACTGTGGCTTACCTCCTTTGGACAATGACGATCTGAGGAAGTAGCCCTTACAAGGCTTCGAATAGGACATTGTCCATTGACACATGGTTTTCTGTTACGTCATGAGGAACCACCAACGTGTCAGACATGTGGGACACAGCTGTCAATATGACATATTTTAACTGAATGTGTTTTATATGTGGGTTTGAGGGAAGATTTAAGTTTCCCACCATACCTGCCCTCTATTTTAACTAATAATGAGACGAGTGTGGCTAGAGTTTTACGTTTTTGTGTGATGTCTGGACTTCTTCCCAAAATATGGGATTGAGATCTTAATGTGCTGTAAAGTGGTTTGGTCACCCATTATTTATAAGTGGTCACCCAGCCACACTTAATTATTTTTACTTGTTTTGTACTGGTATTTTATTTTTAGTTTTATCTACCTGTTTTGATGTGCTGTGTTCAATCTTGAAATTTGAGCGTTTGCAATTCTTGCAATGATTGGCTCTTAATTGATCCTTGTTTAACAGATCTTGGCTGCACTCGTCAACATTTATTTTGGGAATGGGTGCTGATAACCTCGTTGTTGTGCACCCTAAAACGCTAGTCATCATCATCAACATCATCATTATTTCCTGGTCTGCATCTCTTCTCCTGCAGTTTCTGCATCTTATCCTTTCATAAATAGTTGTCAGCACAAGATAGTAGCCTGATCCTATTTCTGCACTTCTCTGAGATTACATCTTCAATAACACATCTGTGTCTAGTATCCACTAATATGTGGTCTTTTTGGATCTGCGTGTTTTGGTTAAGTGATTGCCAGGTTATCTCATTAATGTTTTTGTGAGGAAAGTAGGTAGTCATAATCCTTAGCTTTTTTTTAAAGGTACCAGATTGTCTAGTCTCATTCCATTGTTGTTGGAGGAACAGTGTACATTATTGGGGCCAATACAGGGTCTCAAAAGGCCTCTTTACTTATTTTAGCATTGTCATCTCCTAAGAACATTTTTACATTGTATGATGAATGTGTCTTCATATGTTGATTCTAGGTCTTTTTAGAAACTGTCTTTTTCATCATCATCTTTGTCTTCTACAGGTGCATGATATGAAACCATTGTTAGGTTGCAAAACTTTTCTTTCATTCTTGTCCAGCAAATTCTTTTGTTGACAGCCTTGAAGTCCATGATGTATATAGTTATTGGATCCAAAATTTCTTCAACAGCAATGTTATGCAAAACTATGATATTGTTTCTTGTGACACTTACTTTTTATTATCTTGAGGTGCTGGAGTTTTGTAGTGTGCTCTGCAATCCTGAAAACTAATCCATTGCATTTTTGCTATTGCTGTTGTTTTTTTACACATAAAAATATATTCCCTTTACTGTTGCATCCTTTGTTGACTCCTTTGCCAATTATTTACTATTGCAAATTATGAATATAGACTTATGCTTCTCTCCTTTTCAATTACTTAACACCCTGGTTGCTTTGCTAGCTTCAAACAAACATGCATTATTCCACTAGGCACACTATCCCCTACTGCACTAAACATAATAAAAAGAAGCCGAAAGACATGGTAATCTTACTATCATACTCAAACAGTGTGCAGTAAACAGTGTAGACAAGAATAGAATAAAATCTGTTGAAATAATAAATATAAATAAATAAATAGTTTATTTGTCCATAATAAATTTCAGTCATGGACACAGTCTGTTTATAAACATATGAACATTAATAAGAGTTCAGAAATAAAGATAAATTATACACAACTACATTAAATATCCTTGATGGAGTATAAACATTTATCAATTAACAGTTGCTTTAATTTTGTCTTAAATATGTTTCCATTTAACAATTTTATTTATTTGATAGTCTGTTATAAAAATGTGTTCCAGCAGAAAATGGAGTATGATCTGTTGCTCTTTTAGTACTACATTTTATGTGGTAATCATCTCTTTTACTTGTAATTATGGATTTCACTACTGATTGTACTATGCTCATATTTTCTTTTACAGAAGAATGCTGAATATTAGATGAGTAGAGTGAATAACAAATTAAAAGTTCTGACGCAAACTGTGGAAAAAAGAGCTTCATGACACAGCCTGAATGGAAAAAAGTGGTGAAGTGATGGGTTAATAGGGCACATCCTGAGGCATCAAGTTTGGTTGGTTGATTTGGAGGAGGGGACCAGACAGCAAGGTCATTGGTCCCATCAGATTAGGGAAGGATGGGGGAGGAAGACAGCCATGCCCATTCAAAGGAACTGTCCCAGCATTTGCCTGAAGCAATGTAGGGAAATCACAGAAAACCTAAATGGGGATGGCCAGATGCAGATTTGAACCTTCATCTTCCCGAATGTGAGTCAAGTGTGCTATCCACTGCACCACCTCACTTGGTAGGGATCAATGAATAGACAGTTTGCTAATAGTGAGAAATGTGTGTGTGTGTGTGTGTGTGTGTGTGTGTGTGTGTGTGTGTGTGTGTGTGTGTGTGTGTGTGTAGTGGGGTGAGGGGGGTATATTATAGTCGGAGAACAGGGTTTGATTGTGGTAATCAGAGTCGTATTAATGTGGGATGCAGTAGGTATGCAAGAATGAAATAGCTTGCTCACCTAGACTAGTGTGAAGAAATGCATGAAACCAGTCTTCAGACTGATGACTACAAACATAAAGCCATAATAAACTGAGATTTATGGTTAACTGTACAGATCCTGACTCAACTGGTTCTCAAGCAAATAAAACCAGTAAGAAGAGAACATTCAAATACAAGGATACTTCATGCAACTTTGTCAAATGAAAATCTGACAACATTACTGCACTTATGACATGCAGAAATCAAATACTATGTGTCACCCACATATGTGATATTGTTTTGGTATGGGTGAGGTATCATGACACCAAGGAAATTTGGACCATTTTGAATGGATGCTGTTGATTACACTACTGACTTGCAATGCATCTTACACATTACATCAGTGTGTGGCAAGGCTGTTAGCAGAGCAAGGTTAGGCACTGAAAAAGATAAATAACAGATTGTTCATAATACTTATATTCTGATAACAACACATTACATGTAGCACACTTAAGAGAGTGAACATCAAGAGCAAAGGTAGACTACTCGTCATACTCGACGTATAGAAACAAAAAACCAAGGAGCCAGATTATCAACATAACACTGCCACTTAATCTGGCAACAGTTTCATTTTATGAACAAGATGCATGTGTTGCTCTCTGGCAAGTGGTTTAGTTAATACATCAGCAGGCATTCCCTTGACTGCTAATACTTAACAAACAACAATCTCATTTCTTTTAACACATTGTCTAATAAAATGTCCTTTAGCACAAACGTGTTTTAATCTAGATTGCAACACAGGATTTTGTGACAGTCTAATAGAACTCTGGTTGTCATGGAAAATGATTTTATCTTTCCACCAATTCTATTTTCTACCCAAGTTTTAAACTCACAGAAAAATTCAAATGTTTGATCTTTACTCTTGTGAAAGTAACAGAATGTCCTTCTGGAATAATCATCCACTAGTACATACATGTACTTAGCCATACCATGTAACATTTGCTCCGTGAAGCCACATAAATCCATATGCACAAGGCTGAGCATTTCAGATGCACGTTGCCCTCCAGTCTTAGGAAATGGGAATTTCGACATCTTACCTAGTACAGATGATTTGCACTTGTGAAGAGTTTCAGAGCCACAACACTCCAACTTTATGCCACCACTCTCTAAACATAGCTTAAGTCCAGTGTCAACTCTAACATGACCAAGTCTATGGTGCCGTAAGTCTTCCAGATTACTAAAATTTTTAACAGCAAGAGCATGCTCATCTGACAACACAGGTTCAACATTTTTTAGTTTATAAATGCCATTTGACTCTGATCCAGACCAAAGTATCTCACCACTTTTGAGCATCTTACATCCATCTTTGTCAAAAACAACATTTATGCCTTTCTTGACTAAAGCAGAAACTGACAACAAATTAGTCACTAAACCAGGGACAAGAGTAACATTCTTTATTGAGGATGTATCTGGTGAATTGACGATACCATCACCTTTCCCTTTGCTCACTAATTCAACATTATCAGCACACTTCACAATTTTTTGTTTGCTATTTTCTGTTTAAAAATCTTTAAGCCATTCCTTTCTCAATGTCATGTGTGACAATGGCACACTCTTTCTGGTTGAAATCTGACATATAAAGTGCACAAAACAATGACTTTTCTGTTCCTTTTGATTCTTTCTTTGACGATTCTAGCTTCTGAGGACATTCGGACTTTAAGTGACCATACTTCCAGCAATTGAAACATTTCACTTTCTTCTTTTCTTGCATGTCTTTTGAGAAATCCTGTTGTGATTTCTTATAATTCTTTGTAAATAAGGCACTATCACTGCCATCTTTGTCCAACTTGAGGTATCCTCCCACACTACCATTCAGCAACTTTGCTCTGACATTTTCTTATGTGAAATTTTCGTCCATTGTACTGTACTCTATACCCATCTGGTATGGTAAACAAACTTTTGGTAAACCTCTAAGCATACTCGGGGCAATTAGCCAATAATCAACTGGTTTGCCCATGCTCTGCAGTTTGCTGGCTACATCCAAAATGTGAGTAACATAATTTTGAATATTTCCTTTGCATTTGGATAGTGTAGTATCCAGCAGAACATCCCAGAGATCATCCATCTGATTTTATTCTTACCAGCAAGCAGGTTTTCCAAAGTACCCCAAGCTTCCTTTGCTTTTGTTGTGTTTTCCACATGTGCATACAGATATTTATCCACATGCAAAAGAATAAGTGTCCATGCATCTATATCCTTCTCTGCATTTGTAGCAGTACTTGCACCTATGGTATAATCCCATAATTTCTCATGCATTAGAATGAGTTTCATTCCACACTTCCACATGTTGTAAACATCTTTGTTTCTCAGTTTGTCTACCTTTGGAGTAGTGGTTTTTGTCAAACTTACATTTGAAGCCATTTTCAGACATTCGAATTCAAAGCACTAAAATACGTGACTGATTTCTTCTGAAAAACAAGAGTTCAAACGCTGATGAAGTTGACAAAACACAAATCAAAACAAGTACCACACACAATGTGAGCACATAACCTAACACACTTCTTCAGTTATTTATCTTCCTACCCACACAACAAATATACTTCACTGCACAGATTTACCATTCTGGGGCCATAACCTGTTAGCAGAGCAAGACTAGGCATTGAAAAAGATAAGTAACAGATTGTTCATAATACGTATATTCTGATAACAACACATTACATGTAGCACACTTAAGAGAGTGAACATAAAGAGCAAATGTATACTACTCATCATACTCAACGCATACAAACAAAAAACCAAGGAGCCACATTACCAACATAACAAAGACACTTGTAATGACTTGACAATGTGGCACTGTGAGCAGCACTTGCCTTCGCTGTCAGACAATGAAACAAACTGTTCTGGAGTTTCATTGATAAATGTCAATAAAGGCACCAGGCAGGTTCATGCTGATGACTGTAACCAGTTGGCCACCATGTTGTTAAACTCACCAGGATCTGCTGGACAGCCATTCTCATCATCAGCCTGCCATTCATATGCCGAGTACTGGAGTTTGGGTCACTGTGCTACCCTGTCTCTATGCCGCAGCCACACCACTGGCTGTGACAAGTACAGTCTCTGTGGCCTGGAGGAATGGTGCACTAGCCTCAGTTGGCTGTCAGTGCGACTCAGCGCCTAATCAGTGTACTGACCACTAGCAGTGTGTCTAACATTCAGGGGCATCTGTCACTGCTACAGCGATATGAAGATATGTGGGTTGACACTGGGCTGTGCTATCAGATGAGGGTGCACACTTGTATCTGTCCTTGCTTGTTGGAACAATAAAGATTTTTCTTGAATGCTGTCTGTCTTGCTACAGCCACCTTAACCTCTAACGGATTCCTATAGTCACTGCAAATCCACGAAAACCACAACCCTCACATGGGAGAGTGAAACAGAGAGTGAAATACCCTCCTGATGAACCAGAAGAATGGCTCTTCTACCATCCACTCCAGGGGTCAACACACCCCAGGCCTCAACAATAGTATTAACTAAGGAGTCATTTATTGATTCTATCATAAAATTGTAAATGGAACTGAAATAGTTTGCCACAAATGAGTCCTTTGGACTGCTCATAAACTATATCTTATTAGTAGCTAAACATTTTATAGTTACTAGCAAGTCATAGAAAACCTATGTCTTCAAATAACACATGACTTGCTAGACAAAAGAAAGTGCTTCTAAGTCTATTCACAACTATAATTTTTGCTTTTTAGCCTTGAATTTGTGAACTGAGTTACTGAAAAAAGAAATTTACTATATTATTTATGACAAATTCCATTAACAACTAAATTTCAGTAGGAAAACATCTGCAAGTCGTAAGAATCAAATACTGAAGCTGAACGAACAGATATCCAGTCTACAGTTTACAATCAACGCTCAAAAGGTGGAAATAAGTGTGGGAGTGACAAGTCGATAGTTGACAGGACACTGAAACATTCTCTTTGCGAGTGAGGTTCTTTGGAGGAAACAAAGAGTATTCGTTTCCCGTGTTAACGTATGTATGTATTGTGTTTGTGGGGTACAATAAAGTGATTATTCACAGTATAAAATTCACACAAGTGTTTACCTTTATGTAGTGAAATTACTCCTACATAAGTGGTGACCCCGTAACTAAGTGGTGTGACAGTAGACAAGTTTCTTTAGATATTTTCCGCGACATCTCATATCGACATGTCGTCTGCACAGAACCTCTTCCGCGACATCAAAGGCATCATCCAGAATATCAAGAAGGAGCTTGACACAATGCAGCAAACCCCTCAGTTCACAGTGCCATGGATTCCTACACCTCATATCGACTTTGTCCACGACGTTATGTTTCCAACCGCCCCATGTGTGCCGGCAGTTTCCACACCGCCGCCACAGGATATTGCCTCGCACAACCAGCCTACAGGACACACCGATATCAGATCAAATGTGCTCACATTTTCATCACCCGCGTCGGTGCCACTCCCACGAGTTCCACACTTTCTGTTCACAAGTTAACGTGGCCCACCTACATCGCGGTAACAAATTCGGCCCCCACCTTTCATTCCCGAATGTCCAGAAATTTGGTTCGCTATTATGGAGAACATTTTCGTGCAGCAACAAATAGTCGATGATTTTGAACAGTTCACGTTAGTGATATGCAACCTGGACCAACGTGCATCATCGGTGGTATTGGATATAATTATGCAACCTCCACCACAACAAGCCTATGCCACCCTCAAGACGGTGTTAATTTTGCATTGCACAAAGCCTGTGGACCAGCGGATAACACAGCTCCTGTACCACGAGAAACGCAGTGACAGGTCACCTTCAGACTTTTACCGGCATTTACATGCTATGATGGACACTTCCGTGTTCTCAGACACATTACTTGTGCACATCTGGTGACAGCAGTTACCTCCGCAGGTGTGCTTAACCTTAATTGCTTACGAGGGCCAGCCATTACCGTATTTACTCGAATCTAAGCCGCACATTTTTTCCGGTTTTCGTAATCCAAAAAACCGCCTGCGGCTTAGAATCGAGTGCAAAGCAAGCAGAAGTTATGAAAAATGTCGGTACATGCCGCCACAACTAACTTCTGCCGCTGAATATATGTAGCGCTACGCAGGCATGTTTTGTAGGCACAAGGATAAATACTGGCGCCAAAATCTCAGCGTCAGTAAATAAATTTAAAAAAAAAAAGTGGAAGACGAGCTTTTTTTTCTCCGCCATGAGTTTCGACCACTGCATTTTCATACATTATCCAACGAAGTAAATACAAATTCCGATTTGTTCATCTTCGAATGTAGCACAATTTCAGTGTACTACGAAAATCTGACTGGCAAGACTGTTTGGGATGTTTGTCAATATGGCCAACTCTACGTTCTGAATTTTTTCCTATCTGTGGGAAGAGATGGTTGCTAATAGGAACCTGATGAAATTTGAACCATATACAGTATTCTCTTCACCATAAGAATTATACGAATATAAACATTTTGCCATGTATTCTTTCATGTTTGCTGCTATCTCATTTAAATCCTGTCTGCCTAATAAACTACGAAACTGGAGTGAGACAACAGCAAACGCGGAAGAATATACGTATCGTGTCATGTTTATATTCGCATTATTCTTATGCCTAATAGTGATACAGTCAGAAATGAAGCACGGCAAGTGACTAGATTTTTAAATCTAAAATGACTTATTTCTGTGCAGAATTTGATGTAATAAAGAAGCGACCGCAAAGATTTTCAAACGGAGAAAAATTTTCGCCTAACTTTCATTCAGAACATGTTCTATCATACGCAGTCTATTATTTGATTCTTGTTGATCATTATCAAAGAAAGCAGCAGTGTAAGTAACAACAAATTGCGGTCTCTTGCCATTGTTTCGCTAATGAGACGATTCCTCCTTTTTTTTTTAATTGTACGCGGCGGTAGCGCGCACAAAAGCAAGCCGAGCCGCGAGCCGCGACAGGCCGTAAACACGCACTATCAGAATGCGACAAACAATGCATGACACAGTGCAGTAATGCATTTTCAGCTTAAGAGTGACGCCAACACCTATAACAAAGAAAACGGCAATTATCAGATCAAAGCAAAATAAGCAATCGATTCAAACTAGACGAAGCACGTGAAAAAGGAAGGGCATCCGTATAAATACGGACGGAGCGCCTGACGCATAGCAATGGCTACGTGGTAAAGCTTAACTGCTAAGCTTAGACTCGAACCAAACTACTGTAGCTGTATCATCATTCATTCGACCTAAATTGTGTCTCATATTACAATGGACAAACTTTGTTTCGATTTGGAGGTGCGGCATAAAACTTTTCTCTCCCCTTGAATTTCGAGTCTCAAATTTCAGGTGCGGCTTAGATTCGGGAAATTTTTTTTTCCTTTATTTCGAGTCTCATTTTTCAGGTGCGGCTTAGATTCGAGTAAATACGGTAAGCGAGTTGCTGCAAGTGACCGATAGAGCGCACTCCCTGCTCGAATCGTGCACCACAGTGGCCACCACCGCAACCACCTTGGCCAATGACACCAGCCAAGCACGGCCGGAGCTGATTGATGCAGCGCTTCCAGCTTGTGCTGCCATGACCACACAACGAGCGCCGGACGCAACTGAAGATTTCCAATCTCTCCACGCTGCCATCAATCAGCTGACCACCCAGCTGCAGCGGCTAGAGCCACACGATGTTGTGGCGGCTGACACACACATGTGTCATCACCAGCTGACGTGCCCGCCACATCATGCTAACAATGGCACCGGCTATTGCTGGTTCCACCAGAATTTCAGCGCGCAAGCTACGAAGTTTAAGGCACCGTACTCGCACCCAAACGCATCCCATGGCCTGCTTTAGGTGCAGCCAACCATGACAACAAGCAACTGTGCCTAAACTCACAGATGCATGGGAGGAGAACACCCCCATTTCAGCACGAGCCTACATTATGCGGATCGACTTCTCCCACAGCTGTAAGGTACGCAGCTTGGCAAAGACTTTTCGTTCCTGATCGATCCACAGGATGGATGTTTTTGGTTGATACTGGCTCAGATGTCAGCAATCTGCCTGTAAATTTTTTCCCTTCAGACAAAGGTGCTGAAGAGACCACTTTGAAAGCAGTCAATGATTCAGTCATCCACACATATGGACAGAAAACACTGGCAGTGGACATTGGGCTACCAGAAAAATGGAACTGGACCTTCGTTATGGCCGATATTGACCAACCTATACTAGGTGCTGATTTCCTGGCAAAACATGCATTATCCGTGGATTTACGCAAGTTGCAACTCATCCATTCTGCCAACGGATGGGTTATCCTGGGAATACGAGGACGTCCGACCTCTCATGCATGCCCAAGGGTACATAACCTCAGTGCACTGACCTGGGAGGACACCATAGTGACGAAGGAATTTGACCTGCAGATGGCTCAAATGGCATCAAAACAGGCTCCTGCTGTTTCAACCACAAAGGTGACACCCAAGACACAACATGGAACAAGAAAGAACAGGGCAAAGCATGAGACGGTGCACCATATCCGTACAACTCCAAGCCCACCAGTCTCCTCACACAGCCACAGGCTTGCACCTGATCGCTTGTGGGAAACCAAGACCATTTTCAATGAGATGCTGCAAGAAGGAACTATACAGCCATCCAATAGTCCGTGGTCCTCTCCTCTGCACCTCGCCCGTAAAAAGAATGGGTCATGATTATTGAGCTTTGAATGCCCGAACTGTTCCAGACAGATACCCTGTGCCATATATATAGGATTTCACCCATTCACTGGCTGGGGCAACCATATTCAGTGTTTTAGATTGCTGTAAGGCTTATAATCAGATCCCAATGGCAGAGCAGGACATACCAAAGACTGCAGTGACAACCCCATTCGGGCTGTTTGAATTTTTGGTGATGCCATTCAAGCTGAAAAATGCTGCCCAAACATGGCAACGATTTATAGACAGCATGCTAAGAAGGCTACCATATTGTTTCGCCTATTTAGACGATATTCTGGTGTTTTTGGGGAATGTTTCTGACCATCAGAAACATGTAAACGAGGTGCAAAGCAGGCTTAGTGCTCATGGAATAACACTTAACAAGGACAAGTATGTGTTTGGGTAAGCCATAGTGACCTTCCTGGGTTATAAAGTGTCAGCTCAGGGCATTTTTACCACTGCCAGAGAAGCTGGAGTTGTTGCGTACCCTACCATGGCCTCAAAACTACCACGATCTCTGACAATTCCTAGGAGTGATAAATTTCTATCGGCGCCACCTCCCCGGATCAGCAGCAATCCAGACACCACTGAACAATGCCTTGGCCGGACACAACAAAATTGGTAAGCGCCCACTCCCATGGACACCCGAGATGGACTCTGCCTTCAAGGCACTGCAAAACAGCCTTCACAATGCAGTGGGGCTTGCACACCCTGCACCAGGAGCTCAGCTAGCCCTAGTAGTGGATGCAAACCAAGTTGCAATCGGTGGAGCACTGCACCAGAGAGTGAAGGGTCATTGGCAGCCACTAAGTGTTTTCTCACAAAAACTACAGATGAGTCAAACTCATTGGAGTGCATACGACAGGGAACTCCTCGCAATTTATGAAAGTGTCATTCACTTCTGCCCTTTCATTGAGGGCAAGCAATTCACCATATACACCAACCATAAACCTCTCGTGGCAGCTTTCTACAAAATCAGCGATTCATGTTCCCCCCACCAGGCCCACCATAACAAGTTTATATGCCAGTTTTCAACAGACGTGTGTCACATCCATGGTGCCGACAACATTGTGGCAGACTATTTCTCACACATTAACGGGATAAGTCCAATGTTGGATTATTCTGAATTGGCAAGGGCACAGGCTTCAGATGCACAGCTGCAGTCCTTGTTGGTGGACCCATCCACTGGCCTAGATTTACAACTTGTGGACGCCCCTGCAGCCCAGTTAAGGTATGGTGTGACACCTCCATGGTTAAACCATGCCCATACATCATCCCCTAGTTCCGACAAAAGGTATTCGACAGCATTCACGACCTGGCACACCCAGGAACCAATGCCTCAGTGATGTTAGTGATGGACCGTTTTGTGTGGCCTTCAATCAAGAAAGATACATGGGAGTGGGCCCACAGCTGCTATCAGTGTCAACATAGCAAAGTGGGACACAATGTTCATGCTCCAGTAGGACAATTCCCAACCCCAACAGCATGTTTTGGGGCACGTACACATTGACTTGGTTGGACCCCTCCCCCCTTCGGAAGGTTACAGGTACTTGTTTACGGCAGTGGATCGTTGCACACGGTGGGCAGAGGCTACACCAATCAGGGACATTTCTGCAGAGACTATTGCACAGGCATTCTTGGAAACTTGGGTAGCTCGTTTTGGGTGCCCATTTTTCGTTACCACTGACCAAGGATGCCAATTTGAGTCGACACTGTTCCAACAACTGTCGAAACTCTGTGGCTTCAAATGAAACAGACAACTAGCTACCACCTGGCCAGCAACGGTTTGGTGGAAAGGTGGCACCAGACTTTAAAGGCTGCCCTGATGTGCCACGAGGACTCATGGACTCAAGCGTTGCCATTGGTTTTGCTGGGGTTATGGACCGCATTAAAAACAGACATCAGTTGTTCCTCAACAGAGTTGGTATATGGAGAACCACTATGTGTTCCAGCAGAATTCCTTGCACCAGTTCCTCTCCCAGATGAGACACAACTACCCCACCACTTGCAACAAATGAGGAAGCAGGCAGAGATGCTACATGCAGCCCTGATGTCTCAGCATGGCACACAACCAGTGTTCATACACAAGTCCCTCGATACTTGTTCCCACATCATGCTCCGCACAGACCTGGTACGTCATTTGTTACAGCCACCGTACACTGGACCATACCAAGTGCTAGGATGGGAAACACACACAATGGATATCCTCCTCCAGGGAAAGTCAACCAAGGTTTCCACTGAGCGGGTAAAACTCACTTGGACAGTGACAGCACCAACTACAATCTCACAGACAACTTCAGACACAACTCGCAACAAACCCACACCTTCCGCAGAGCCAGACAGCTGTGACCCACAGGAGCTCCACACCAGGGGACATAATGCAGCAGCTGAATAATCAAGCAACACCCACACCCGCACAGGCCGAGAGGTGAAGTTTAAGTACCCCATAATACTGGGTGCTCCACACTTCAGGGGGAGGAGGGGGGGAGGGGGGAGGGGGGAGGGGGGAGGGGGGGGGAGGGGGTCTGTGTGGGAGTGACAAGTCGATAGTCGACAGGACACAGAAACATTCTCTTTGCGAGTGAGGTTCTTTGGAGGAAACAAAGAGTGTTCGTTTCCCGCGTTAACATATGTATGTATTGTGTTTGTGCGGTAAAATAAAGTGATTATTCACAGTATAAAATCCACGTAAGCGTTTTCCTTTATGTAGTGAAATTACTCCTACATAAGTAAACTACAATCTGAAAAATGTGAGACGCTAATGAAGAAAGAAGACTCGGTCTCGGGAAAATGGAGGATAATGACTGAAGGAAGTTGTACTCAGAAGGTAAAAGATCTGAAAGACAGTGAAAATTTAGTGCAAAAAAACTCTTTTAAAGTTCTTTCTGCCGTGGATTCACAGAATACGTCAGAAAGGGTTGAAAAGTTGGAAAACAAAGTCGGCAAACCGTTGCTCATTGTAAGTAAGTCAAACAGTGAAAATACTGCATCAGGAGATACTGTATTTTAAAAACTCCAAAAATAAGTGCGCACACCTACACTACCACAGACTTCAATGTAACAAAGGAGACTACCATTAAAAAACTTATCTCCAGCGAAACTGCAAACTGAAGAACATTTAGAATACGTGCGGCAAAAATACGACACTAGCCAGGTGAGAAGAAGAACCTTAAATCCTCCGGTTGCAAAAAGTGTGAAACACAAAACAATCTGTGTGTTAGGTGATAATGACAGTTGTGAAATTTCTGCAATGTAGATGAGAACATGTAGTTTCAAGGCACCTGGTTTCATAAAGCCCGGGGCTCCATTGAGTGAAATAACAGACCTAACAACATCAACTGACATAGCTAGTTTGAATAAAGACGATTTTGTCATGTTAATAGGAGAATCAAACGACATCTATAGAAACGAGACATACAAGGTTATTACAGAAATGAGGAAATGTTTAAATAATTTAACCCACACAAATGTACTCACTGTGAAAATCCCACTTTGTCATGAGTTACCACCCTAGTCGTGTGGGAACCGCGAAATTAATGTTGCAAACGAGTGTATCACTGAAATTTGCACTAACTTTAAGAATGTCGATATTGTAGATATAAACAGATTGGAGTGAAGGTTCCATACAGTCCATGGACTTCATTTAAATACGCCATGAAAGAAATTACTAGCCGAAAAAATATGTACTCGCATTTCAAAGAAGAGTAAAGAAAACAGTATAAGTGACAAACAAACGGAGATTAAGAAGTGCTTTAGACAACTTACAAGCTGTGCCATTGGCCAAACGCAAATTACCAAGTGGTTTAAATTGATTAGGCATGAAACAAACAATCAAGTCGTCAGCCAAACGAAAATTACGAAATGGTTTAAACCGAGCAAGACAGATTTGGGTGAAGCAAAACTTATACAAGCTCCAGAAGTTAAGTCACCTGCTGATTGCCACCAGCAAACAGAAGCCACACACAATAAAGATACCAAATTTTTTAGGGTAAGTGCTGTATTAGAAATGCCATTGCATTAGAAATGCCTTTAGATAAAGAACCAGAAACCATTTCAACTAAAGTTACTAAATACCCTGATTTTGCTATACTACACCATAACGTTCAGTCACTCACAAATAAAATTTCCATGTTGGAAGCATTACTCCAGTATACACTAAATGTTGACATAATTTGCATTACTGAACGTTGGCTATGAAATGACGAAGTAAAATTAACCTCAATCTCAGGATATAGATTAGCAAGTCATTTTAGCCAAGAGTTTTCCAAACATGGTGGCTCTGCTATCTTTGTGAAAGAATAAATAAGGTTCTGTGATGTCAGTAAAAGTCATACTGACTCAATTGAAAAAGACTTTGAACTTTCCATTACCGAACTACCAGAGCTTAATTTCATAGTTATTAACATATATAGAGCACCAAGTGGAAACCTGCCAGTCTTCATGAATAAACTAGAGGTTCTGCTGAACAGGATCAGTAGCCTACACTAAATATGGAGATAGTGCTTTGTGGGGATTTCAGTATTGATTTTTCAAGAGACAGCAGCACCAGAGATGCTTTGATAAATATGAGCAACACATTTAATATGATCCCCCAATGCACTGCCCAACAAGATTAACAGAATGCACAAATTCCATCATTGACCAAATATTCATCTCAGAAACTAATTACAGTTTCACAAGCAGAATACTGAGCATGGGTTATAATGAGCATGAGGCACAGCTGCTGTGTATAGAAATGCCAACAAGTAGTAGCAGTTCTGAAAAAGTAGTTGAAAAAAAGAACCTTTTCTGAAGATAACATTAGAATTTTTAATCTCTTACTGACAAAGGAAAACTGGGAAAGCATTGCCACTCAGAACAATATTGATAGCATGTACATGAGTTTTCAGAGGATCTTTCTTCATTATTATAATGTAGCATTTCCAAAAGTAGTAAAAACAGTAAAACCTAACAATAATAAGCAATGGGTAACTAAAGGCATAAAAATTTCCTGTGAGAGAAACAGATTTCTGCAGTACTGTTGTAAGAAATACAGAGTAACCCAAGAATTCACAGATTATTCAAAAGCCTGCAAAAGAATCTATGGTAGAGTAGTCAAAGAGGCAAAAATTATGTGGAATGACAATTTGAAAATAAACTCATGTAACAAAATGAGATCCACGTGGAGCGTTATAAAGAAAGAAAGTTGTAGTTCAGTGCCAAAGAAAAAGAATGTATCATTAACACTGGAAGGCTCAAAAGTCACTGGCCCAAATTCAGTTGTGGAATAATTCAATGACCACTTCACTTCACTAGCTGAAGACCTCATTCAAGTACACTGTCATGTCAAGGACCAGTCTCAAGTTTCTCCAGCAAGTCAGTGATCTCGACTGCTATGTAATATGTATGTTTACAAAACAAATCCCAATAAAATTATAAGTAAAATTAAATCATTAAGCAATAAAATGTCAAGTGGTCTTGATGAAGTACCTGATTTTATTAAGCATGTGCTCACTACATAGCAAACCATTTTGCAAAAATTTTCAACCTCTCTTTAAAAACTGGTGTATTTCCAGATATTTTTAAAATAGCAAAAGTTTCACCACTACTAAAAAAAGGCTCTTCTGCAAAAAATATCAAACTATCGACCTGTGTCACAGTTAAGTTCGTTTTCAAAAATTCTAGAAAAACTCTTCTATGCCAGGCTTTTAAGTTTCATAAATAAATATGCACCTCTTACAGTACAACAGCATGGTTTTAGAAAGTCTAAATCTACACAGACAGCAATTTTCGAATTCTTAAACTGCATTTTAAAATCCCTTGATCAACATAAATTAGCTGCAGGTATTTTTCTAGATTATCAAAAGCCTTTGACGTCCTGGACCATAACATTCTGCTCGAAAAATTAGAAACACAAGGAGTAAGAGGTGTAGCACATAGCTGGTTGTGTTCATACCTAAAAACTGCAGGCAGAAAGTATCACTTCAGTATGAATTCAACAAAATGAACAAAACAAGAAACAACTCCTTTCTTTCTAGCAAATAACCAATAAAATATGGTGTACCACAGGGCACAATCTTAGGTCCACTACTCTTCTTGATGTATGTGGACAACTTAGTTGAATATATGAGTCCCACAAAAACTACCCTGTTTGCCGATGAGACCAGCATATTGCTCACTGGATCCAGTCCAGAAACTTTGCACTCCACAGCAGAAAGTTCTATGAAAAGACTTTCTGAGTGGTTCAGACAGAACAAACTCATTATAAATACTGAAAAAACTGTGTGTGTCAATTTTCATTTAATTCCTCCAACTAATCAAATTTCTATTCAAACACATTAAAAAAATGATCCCCTAGAAAATGTGTCACAAAATGTTTGGGTCTATGGGTTCAGCAATACTTAAAGTGGGACACACACATGAGTAACTTGTCTAGAAAACTATCATCTGTTTGCTATGGCCTAAGAATTTTAAAGGCTACAACAAACAACTCACTCAACTCACAGTGTAAAGGTTTTTAGAATGCAAAAAAGAGGTCTAAAAATAATTTGTGGCCTTAAAAGATGGAGTCCTGTAAATCCCATATTACTGAGCTTGGTGTTCTAAATGTTCCAAGTTTATTCATTTATGAAACTATCTTGTTCATTAGAGACTACCTCCTGAAAAGAGACAAATTGCCACAGAACAAAAATGTACACAACTATAGTACCAAAGGAAATCAAATATACATCAAAAATATCACAGAACAACCACCTATCAGAGGAGCATAATTAACATTGGTGTTATACTACACAATAAGATACCATAGGAAATAAAAAATGCTACTCATCCAATATTTAAAGCTAAACGAAAGGTATTTCTAATAAAGAACTGTTTCTATTCTGTCAGAGAATTTCTGAATACGTAACAAAATTAATTGTAATAGGTACCTATTTTTAATTTGCCTGCTATTTTGCTAATACTATGTATTATTGTAACTTATCTTGGACCTGTCCAATATCAATTGTACAGTTTGTGATGTATGATAAAACTGGACCAATAAAAAATCAATTCAAATTTACTAGGAATCAGTTTTTAGTATACAAAGTTGTTTTAACAGGTTCCACTAGCTGAGGGTATTCTTGAATTCACAGTACTAATAATTTGCTTTACATACCTTTGGTCTCAGAAAGATATATACAGATCACCTGCTCCTTGAGAAATGCTGTTATCAACATGTAAATGTAAAACAAGAATATTTCAGATACTATCTGAATCCAATGGCGATCAATAGAAATAAAAGTTCAAGATTCATTTTAATATATTGTGTTTTAGATCTTCATCATACCCATAAAAAAGAAAATTCTGCATACGTTGGATTATTACAGTTAGCTGGTATCCCTTCATACTATCACACTTACTGTCTCCCTACATAGAAATAAACATAAAAAATAATTGCAAAAATTATAACATGAAATTGTGAGGCAACCTAGATATGGAAACAATACTGAAAATGAGTTTTATAAGCAACTTACTTTTTAAATAAGTTGCAGTTTCTACCGAATCTAACTCTCTATTTTCACAAGTAGATTTAAGTATTTGTTTCATATTCTGTTGAGGCAGATACTATTACCCAAATGTTTTAATATTGCAACATATTCTAACAGCTTATTACATATGATGTGATCAAACCACACAAGATCTTTCTTCCAAAGTCAAACAAACTGAAGAAGCAACAGTAAACTAATAAGGCAGAAAACAGTAAACAATATCGTACTCACCAAATATGATACAGGCACTTTGAAAGCAAAATTTCTATTTACACCTTTCAAAAAGGAAACAGGCTCATGTAAATGTTCCATCAGCAAATGCATATACTTCAGTTTATTTGCCTGATTGACTGGTCGTAATCTCTGTGCCTAAAAGGATAAACACAAGAACAGCTATTGTAAATAACTTTATTCTTTTGCTCATACCAAAGTATTGAAGATGTGTACTAACAATGATTTACCAGTATTAACAACAAACACTCATTTTAAGAAATAAGGCAAGAAGATCAGAAGAATGATAAATACTGGGTATGTTATAATCATTTGAAAACGTAACACTCTTCAGAATCAAAAATGATACCTAATACAGAGCAGCCAACAGGAAAGACTTAAGTTTCCATTCATGCTCATGCTCTATATCTAACATTTTGTATGGTTTTCCCTCTACATCACAACTAGTAGGTCTCCCTCATCTTGGGGTCTGTCAGTTCAGTGTCATACAAAATCAACTAACGAACTGTTATACCATCGTGGATAACAATTTCACTGTGGGTACAGAAATCACTACCCCATTATTACCTCTGCTTCCTACACACTACAGGGCATAGAGATTTATTTGTAAAAGTAAATATATAAATAAATAAAAATATATAAAAACCATAGGATGCTATACACATGGTAAAAGGTCACCAGAACTGATGAGTCGTGGTGCACATGTACACATAGGGTACACTCATGATTACAGTAGACAGGATATGGGTATGCCAACAAGGCAGGTGGTGAGGTATTTGCATTTAGTGGTGTGTAAATGAGATGAAATTGACCTCACATTAATTTGAGACTATATCTACCCAGTGAACAATAAAGGAACTGTAATCATGTGAATCCATTTATTCACCTACTGCACCCAGCAGGTGACCTGTATGAACAGCAAGATAATGAAACATCCCATCATTCAGATCATGTGTTAATACTGTTTTAGATACACTCCAAGGGCATGAGGGTGCTTAAGTTGTGCCATGAGCATCTGATCTCAATCATACTGACCACATCTGCACCTTGAATCTAGTTCCACAAAGCTCTGTGTGTCTTGCTTGAATGTCATGGACTATGATGGCTCCCAAGCAATATATGTGTCCATGTCATGACAGGTCGCCATTGAAATTAGGGCAAACTAGAGTACAACAAATTACTACATAGGTGGCTATAAGTCAGTTGCTCATCAGTCTATATTTGATGTAAGTGAGACAGTAAAACTGATGCAATACTAAATATGCTGCAATAAAACACTGTACATAGTTATGTTTACTTGATTTACATCAAAGCTGGCTATAGTAATAACCTATCCCAAGGAACAATATACTACACAAATATTAGTTTTACAATTTTAATAAGATAACATCCTAGTGATATCATACCAAGACTAAAAAAGCAGTTCTGAGCTGCACAATTGTTACTGAAGCAATACTCGCAAAATATTTAATGGCTTATTGCTCTCAGTGACTAAAAATACTGAACGCTTTGTCCAGAAAATATGGACTTTTTACCTAAAGCATCTTCTTTACAAAGAAAAAACTTTGTGGCCTTCTTCTCCACAATCACTCATTGTAAGAGAACTCCAATATTTCTTTAAATCTTTGTATATATTCACAGGTAATTCAGGAAACAAATAATTTATAATGAAAATAATGGCATTCAAGAAGTAATGCTAGATAAGATGCATAAATGTGTTAGAGTAATGAATATGGGGAATGAATTTCAAGATGTTAGTGTTTCAACAAAAATAGTTAACTTGAGGAAAAGTTGGCTAAATAAATTTGCAAAATCAGACAAAGTTCATTTCCTAAAACTGAAACAATGCTGTATTCATTCTACACTGACAAAGAAGGTGATTGACAAGGGATTTAAAAAAACTATAGAGTTTTCAGCCTGCTCTATGTATAAATATGGAGTATTCACTAAGACTATTAACAAAAAATAGAAAAAAGAAAAAACATTAGATTTTAAACAGCACACCAGTTTAAAATGAAAATTGCTAGAGATCTCTAGAAATGGAAACAATGCAATGGACTGTTTACAAGTTGTAAACCAAATTATTATTGCCTGAAGAAACGAATAAGTGATACCACTCTTGCATTATGACAGTTGTGTGTTATGAACTGCTCCTGTGACACTTACAAGGGACACACCCCATCACCACCCCCCTCAGATTTAGTGGTGAAGTGGCTAGGCGGATAGCCCATCAAAAACTGAACACAGGTGAAGCACGAAAACAAAACATTAGGTACTGAAGTGTGGAAAAAAAAGCAAAATATAAACAGCAAACAGTCCAAGCTCAAGTACAGCATCAAGTAAACTGCAAGAACCACAGCATTGTGGTTGTGTGGTCACAGTGTTGGATTGTAAAGTGGGAGATCTGTATTCAAATCTCCCTTGTGTCTTTTTTTTGTGTGAACTTTCCGTCCAGCCACTGAGTGTCTGTTCTCCTTCTGTAGTCTTGGCAACTGTCATAATATATATTGGTTATAGAATATTAGTCTTGTGGTAAGAATAAATTACCATACAAGTAAATGTGATGAATAGTGAGGGCAGTTGAGATGCCACAAAGATGTCTCACACAAATGAAAACAACTAATAAGTCGGTGTGAACCGTGCTACAACAAAGAAATTTATGAGTCAACACTTCTTAAACAGAATGCAAGAGTCATGGTGGTACTTGTGTAGAACAAATAGGAGGTAGATACATCTGGAGGTTCCTTTCTTACTGCTCACTGTTGCAAACAGGTGTTAAACCATGACACAGATACAAATTTGAATACAATGAAGAGATACATTAATGATCAGACATACAGGTCACAATTTTGTGATAAAGAACAGAGGGGAATGAGGGAGATTTGAGGATGCACATCTTGAGCTTTGACCACTTACTGTTTCTATTTTGCTTCTTTTTCCACTTTCCAATATACCTTTTTTCTATTTTCATGCTTAATCTGGGTTCAATTTTTGACAGACTATTCGCTGGGCCATCTTACCACTAAATCTGAGGAGGGGTGTGTTGGGAAATTCCCCTATTAGCAAAACAACATCATGTAAAGGGAAAGAAGTGTCAGCCTGAAGCTCTCAGACCATTTCACAAGAAGATGTATTCAGAGAAATAGACAGCTTATTAAGGAATCTGACAAAGCAGAAGAAACTATCTGGCACCTCTGAAGGATGAAGTTGGGCAATACTGCAGCTCTGGAAGATTCAGTTTGCCCAACTTCTTGATTCATATAATTACCTAAGTGATTGGGGGACTTTTAAAATACCTGTGATGTTTGGTGATGACAAAGAAGTCAGACACATTTATACTGTTTATGGGTAGGAGAATAGTGTAACTGGTTTAAAGCAAAAATCTTCACCTTCATCTTGCAAAATTCATATAATGGAATTCCAAACTCAAAAAATTACTTACATTTACCAAAAGTAATAATCAATGGATACAGACTAAATGAAACTCTGACTTACCCAAGAGTATAACAAACTGGATAGCACCAGTATGTGGATAACCTAACAAAAAGCTCAGTTCAGTAGATATTGCACTTAGAAATATCTCTCATCCTGGTGACCAGAAGGCCAGATTTACGGCAAATGTAGCATATATTACCTCAATGTTGTCCAATGACATATATTTATTTTACAGAAGAAATTCAATAACTGAACATCTTACAGAAATGTCTTCAGGTACACTTGTCTTAACACAGAATTTTCATCACACAATATTTGTGTGTATAAAATAGCTATCAGGTTAGGTCATTCAAGTGAGGAGCAGCTGAGCAGCTTGTTTTTCTAAAAACAAAAGTGACCATTCTGTAATGATTTTAATATGCCATAATAGCTATTTTTGCCATGTATTTGTGAAGATTACAATGTACCAATAACAACTCACAATAGTTAATATTTAAACAATCCAACTGCAAAAACAGCTTCTTTTCTAGGAATGTGATTTCCACTTGACAAAATGTACTCACTCATTTCCTGTCATATAAAATACAACTGCAGGAAACTAGCTATATTTAGCTCTTATTTATTATGGCCTTAGTTTTGTTACTGGAGCAAAGCAAAGAAAGTTAGACTTTAACATGTTTTGACACTTAGTTCATAGAAATAGTTTACAACTTATACAAACATACAAGATAGTAGCATTTTCAACTAGCTAATGCAGCCTACAGATGATAAATTGACTTCCCTTCTGAGCTGAGCAGTCATTGTGTCTGACTGACACACAGAGGAGCCAGCTTTGATTCCCAATACTACCAGGGACTTTTCAACTCAACTTTGTGAAGCTAATTCAGAACTGAACGTAGAAGCTCCAAGATTTAGAAAGCTGATACCGGCTAGGAGACCAGTGGCTGACAACATGCACCTCTTCACCACACTCAAACTAGGCCAGTGGCAGAGGATAACATCAGGGCCAATCGGCATCATGTAGTCTCCAGGCTTAATTATGGAGTTCCTTTTTCAGTTGTAGGCTATATCTTGGTTGGCATTATTTTTGTACTCAAGGTATTTGAATAATAGTAAGAAATAAAAGCTGATACTGAATACTGAGATTTCAGTTTGTTAATATTTCTCCTTTGTGCAAAAGTATAAGAAGCAAGAAACATAAGGGTATAGAAAGTTAACATAAGAAATGATTTGGTATGAAAGGTAGACTTCCTCCTACAACATATGTGGATATAACAAAACAAGAATTTCTTTTATTAAAGACTTGTTGTACTAACAAATATTCCCACCTATAAATCATGTCCACATTAATCTTATAAGATTTATTAGAAGTGGAAAGTTAGCCATGTGAATTGTATGTTGACACAAAATAACATTATATTTTAAAGGAATATTTAAAATATTGTGGAGGTGTCATCCATGAAACAAGAAATACTGCTAAGTGACCAAATATTAGAAACAAGTTCAGTAGAAAACTTCAAAACCATTTGCACAGAAAAAAATTGTAAAAACACTAATAGAGATTAGCTTACAAGCCCTTGGTCTGCACAGTGATTGCATTATTTTTATGTAAATTACAATTTCTAGAAATCAGTTTTGTTTAAGGAACACAAAGAAAACATTTTCTAGTTTTAGTACAAGAACCTGGGAAAATTAATGTAGAATGTCACAAATCAGTGTGACTTAAGACCAAAATTGATTTTTCAGTTTGAAATTCCAGTTAATTTTAAATCTTCTAAGTTAAGTAAGATACATAGGGTCATTATGAGGCATTTTCTGCTACTAATACAGTAAATATGGCACAACAGTGACAAGACAGAATTTTTTATCATCAAGCAATGAAGCAATCATCATTTCTTCCCTCATTAGTCTTCTCTTTTGTTTGCCTGCTTTATCTTTTGCTAATTGTTCCTTATGAAGTCCTGCATTCTTTAGCAGTTGTACTCCTGTAGACTTTTTATTCTTCAGAAATCCATTGTGCAATTTGCTGCCACATCATATGCCCAAAACTTGCCTCTATTACTGATATGATTACTATTTATTTTAATATCATCACTATTATTTCAATTTTTCAACCATCCTGTAACTGAAAGTAATTTTCAGTGCAACTCTAACAAAGATCGCAAGGTGAAGTTTAATGTTATAGCTCAGTATTGCGAAAAAGCATTATTCTTATTATCATTTACTATGTTGCAAATATAGATGTTATCATTGGTACTATTAGCTTAATTATTGTTTTAATGTATAATTCCTACATATATTACTTGAGTTATCTAGTAGCTTCTGCACACACACACACACACACACACACACACACACACACACACACACACACACACACAAAAATTGCATAAACAAAAACAGAGAATGGTAAATGTACTTACTTCCACAACTTTTAAAATGAATACAGAGGCAAATAACAGCAAAAAGGCTTTTTGATCCATTTTTGCCAGGTTTGCCCTGAAACTTTTTTCAATAAAATCTGGAATCACTTTCCATTCACATTAACAGAAGACTTCTGATTGAAAACCTATCTAATACGTACAGGCAGTACTTATGTGCACTATATTATCAAACACAATATTACATACTTTCTAAAAACTTGCTGTCCAAATTCAGCAATAGAATTCAAGTTAAATTCAGATTACATTTAAAAAATTCCACATACATGCATCAGACTTCTGTGTAGCAGAAAGTGAGACACATATGAAGACAGCCATCACTCCTACAAAATGCAAGCATTGCAATAACTTATCAGGTCATTTGCCTAGCTACTCTTTTTTTGCCCTTTGATATGCAAGCTAAGACAAGCTGGATGCAATGTTAGCTAAATTTGTTAAAATGTTTGTTCAGTTGATAGGAATGGTCTTGTATCAGTCAAATGAAATCTGGTTTTAGTTCCTTCATTTTATAGTTCTTACTTAGTGCTTTTCTAAATTATGCACTATATTTCAATTAAATTTTATAAGTTTCTCAACATTAGTTACTTGGTTAAAAAGAAAAAGAAAAAGAAAAAAACCATCAAAATTGGAAAATTTACTTCTCAGACTACAGATAAAATGTCAACAGATAGGAGCTTTCTTTATTTAAACCTCAGGAACCTAATTATGACTATAATCAGTTTTAATTCTTTAAAAGGGATCTAATATTTTTATGAAAAAGAGACTGAGTCATCAATAAATAAGATCACATTTGTTTATCTTGTTATACGAATCAACATGATAGTTTTTTACTAAATTTGAGCGTTAATATGACAATATGAATTTTAAGATTTTGTTAAGGTGCCTAGGTGTTTAATTATTGATCTAGAAGGGAGTTCATAATCTACATCACATACTATCCTTACCTCACAACTGAATGCAATAAATACTTTCTGTATTTATATACAACTAAAAATATTATTCCACAAGTCACTGAAAAAAGGTAATTCATCAAACAAGCTAACTTTCATCACCAATGTCCTGTACATGAATCAAATGATTCAGATTATGTATGTTATGAGAGAAATAAACCACAATTCACTATTCACAGTATCCAAATGAATAGCAAAAGTTGCTGTAGATAAACAATTCTGATGTGCGGTTTTCGATTCAAATTGCTGTTAATAATACTAGCATAATGACTTGAACATTCTATTTACATATATCCTTTGACTCGTGCTCTTCTGTTCCTGTCAGAGTTACGCCCTGCCTTCTGCAGAACTATATGGCCTATGTCTTCTGTAATTTAAATAATAATGCATTACAAATGCTAAGTCACCACTAATGTCAATGAAAATGTATCCGTTGTTTTGTTTGTGATTTCTTAATGAGCTTTGTACCAATGTTTGCAGCATCAGCAAAAACATTATGTGCAGTTTTTCAGTATAAGATGGTTCATCATTTATGCTCAACCTAAATAAGAGTTGGATATTTTTGTATCCTAAGGCACACTAATAACAGGCATAGTTCATTGTTAATGTAACGTATGGTTAAATTTGGAAGAGTTGCTTATCCTTTGTTAACTTACACCTTTCACATGTTCCACATCCTTCTTGATAGAAAATGAATGTGTAAATGAATATTCTTAGTCATGTAATGACATTGTGACAATTTCTGACAAAAAATCCGGACAACAGGCTTCCTTTCATTAGTAGTATCTCAACCAGATTAGAGATTTCTTCAACATGTACGCAAATGTTAGAATGTATGGTAACTCACTTGAGGGCACACTGAGAAATTTGCTCAGAGTTGTCTAGTCATGATCAAAATGTGAAGTCTATTAAAAGTAAAGTACACCAGCTTGAAGTTTAACTACAGCCCTTGAGCAGCGTACTGGTATTCTTTACAGAACATTGTTGCAGAGACAATGAAATGCAGCATATAGTGCTACCATCAAACCAATTTGCAAGTTGTTACTCTGTACTGCTACTCTATAACATTAAAGAGTGGGGTATCATGTATTTATATCAAAGATGTCAAACATTTTAAGGGTGGAGAAGGTCTGTTCACAATTACTGTAGACAAAAATTCTGAATTTGCAGGCATTGAATTAACCAAGCTAGTCATCTACAATTCTGTATCTGTGTTGCTCACCCAGTGGTAATGTGAACACTTTTTTCAACAAATTAAGTGAAGTCCTGAAATGGGTCTCAGCTCCCAAAACTAACATAATAACTGATCTACCTTCACTCATTGTGCATGCAATTTCAGCAATCTCGAATGAGCGCTCAATTTATTCTGTAACCTGTATTACTGTTGTCCATTCAATGTGTTCAGTGCTACATGCAACTTGTACTTCACTGTGTCTTACACTGGCTCTTTAAAGTACCATGTACCATAAATCATGTTTGTTATTGCTGTAACAAACTTGACAATGAGTGAGAGTTATGTTTTCTCCATGTGTTAGTGTTAGTGCTAAATCACCTGACAAACATCTCAATGGAAAAAAGTACTCCAACATATCATCACCCAGCAGCAAGCTTTCACAGAACAACAGCAGGCTCTCACCACTGCTCTCAATAAAATGGCACCTACATGTTCATGGCAGGTTCCTCTCCCATCAATACATCCATCACCGTTCCAGCAAATGACGAATTAGCTGGAGATTGGGACTTCTACAAGACACAGTTATGCCAACATTTCCAGGTTTTTGTTTGGGCAGTGCAAACCTTTGTAGGGCTTTCTTTCTCTTTCTTTCCTGGGTTTCACCAGGGATGTATCAGTTATAGTGCCAACTTGCACCATTTCAAGAACTGGCCAGCTTATCATTTGATGAAATGTGCTGGCTTCTCTCAACCTATTACTGTGACAGAACACATGTCATTGCAACACGTGTAGAATTTCACAATTGACAGAAATGCCCATACCAATCTTACAAAGGCTGGGGTGGGTTGAGCCATCATTGTAAATTTGTGATAGTACCCATCATAAATCCTAGGCTTATCACATGGTGCATGATATTATTTGTCTGGGCCTGGATAGGGAAGTATGTGAAAAAGCACTTCAATGTGAGAATCTGACACTTACAGATGTTCTCAGTAGAGCAAAGTCCTTGGAAGTGTCATGAGCTACAGGCAGTCACATTGCTGTGCGGTGGGAGGTATGGAAGTTGCTCAGTCAACCCCTGTTAGGCTTCCTACAAGACAACCTTCGACTCAGTGTCACGTGGTTCATCGTTGGTTATGGTCACAGCAGCAACAGGCCAAGTCACAGCAGCAGCCATGTGCTCCCCTTCCATCACTCCTGTACTGCTTTGTCCAGCATGAGTGTGCTGTATGCCCTTAACATCGGGCTGTTTGCAGCAAGTGTCGAAAGAAGGGACACACTCCATCAATGTGTAACTCCTCTTCAAATGTGGCAGACACAATAGTACCAATGGACATAAACTATATCTCTGCAATGACTGTCTCCCCAAACAAATTGTTTATTGCCATGTTTGTGTTTAATAAACCATTACAAATGCAAGTGGACACAGGAGCTGAAGTGACTTTAGTAAATGCACAAGCATACATGGTCTTGGGTCCCCTCCCCTCACACATTTCACAGAAGCTGGTTAGCTACAATAAACAGAAGATCCTGATCCTAGGTCAGTTCTCCACTCCTCTTTCTTACAAATCTGTCGTTCACCCTCTCACTTTCCATGTTCTGGATTACTCCCATACTGCAGATGTATTCAAGTTAAATGTATTTAATGCTTTCGGTTTCTCCATTGCCAATGAGGTAAATTTACTATCAGATCAAGTTCCGTATCAGCAACTGGAGTCCCTCTGCTCTGAGTTTTCATACTGTATTGGTTGTGATTGTACTACAGGTTTTCAGGCCCACATTACCATTAAAGAATCTGCCCACCTTTGTTTTTTTCAGGCATGGCAGATGCCTGTCAAATTGCCTGTTGAGGCTGAATTAGACAGTTTGATATTGCTCAATGTCATATGGCCTATTTCTTCCAGTGAATGGGCTACACCACTGGTCATCATTAAGAAGCTGATGTGTGAGCTTCACCTCTGTGATTAATGCACAGTCCGTGATCGATACATACCCTTTGTCCCATGCTGACGAGTTGCTCGCAAAATTAATCAGCAGCCCTGTGGGTATCTTTTACTACATGGCCAATTCTACAGTGTGCACAGGAGTGTCTACATGTTGATTTTGCTGGGTCCTTCCTAAATCAATATGGGCTTGTTGTAGTGGATGCCTATTCCAAGTATCCCTATGTGGCACATTGTCCCTCCACATCCACAGCAGCCACTATTTTAGCCCTGTCTAAAACTTTTGCAACTGAGGAACTTCCATATACCTGGTTACCATACCATGGTTACCTATAATGGCCCCCAGTTTGTTTATATATAATTTGCATCTTTTTTGTCAGCCTAGTCACGTTCACCACCTCACAGTTCATCCTCAACCTAATTGTGAGGCAGAATGCATGGTTCAGATATTTAAAACTCAGATGCAGAGGTATGATCTGGCAGGTCCTCTGAAGATACTTTAGACCATTTTTTGAGTTCATATCATTTCACTTCGGTGGGGGACAAGAGCCCAGTGGAGCTGCTACATGGCCACCAACCAGGGACCCTCCTTCACCTGCTGCATCTGATGCTGCATTCACCATCATCATCAGCTCTGCAATGGCTTTGGCCAGGTGTACCTGTCTGGGCTCATGGTTTTGGCCACAGGCCTAACTAGGTTCCTGCCATCATTGGGCGTCGCCAGGGCTGGTGCCTGCGGATCGTTCATACTCCTGATGGAAGAATATCCAGTCACTTCAACCAGCTGTGGGTGTGCACAGTGGGGTCTGTTGCAGAGGGACCACTACCTCTCCCACTCCTGCCACCACCAATGCCTGTTCCTGTGTTGCAGACAGTCTTGTTTGTCTCACAGCAGAGGTCACTGCATGGTGGTACCTGCCTCTGCCCCCACTCCTCGACTGGCATCACCAGTGGAGCCCCCAGTGCACCTGACACCACAGCCGCTGCTGCCTCTATTTCTGGGTCCTGTGTGGCCATTATTTCTGACACCCCCAATGATGCCTCCGGTGCTGAACACTGAACTCAATAAGGACATTACTAGGGAGCTGCTGTCACCAGTCCTCCCCTACAGCCTCTCACCAGAGGAGGGACAATGTACCAAACCACCCCCTCATCACTTCTGCCCCTATTTGCTGGTGACTGCCTGCCACATGCTGCTGCAGCAGCCTCTGTAATTGGGCAATGGAATGGATATCAGCACCATCATTTTCTGTACCAGTGCTTTTCTTCTGTACAATGCATTTTTTTCTGTATCATACATTTTTTTCCTGTACCATGTATTTTTCTAAGCCTATTGGTTTTATGCATGTATGTGGTTTTACTAGTCCCTAGAAGGGAGAACTGATGTACCTTCATTCATGACATACATAATTTCAAAGATTGCACATCCATACAGTGCACAGGCTCACTTATAGAGGCCACCTGGGTTGGTCCTCCTGGTGTGCTCTGGTGAACAGCCAAAGAAACAGTATTATTTAGGTGATGACAAATGAGTGCTTGGTCTTTTCTGTAACCTATGTTACTGTTGACCATTCAGTGTGTTCACTGCTATATGCCACCTGTATTTCATAGTTTCTTACATTGGATAAATCAAGTACTATGTTCCGTAAATTGTGTCTGTTCTTGCTATAAAAGAAATATGTGGAGACATGAATATTATGCAAGTGATTGTGGCCTTCCTACTCATTACTGTCTGGTAATAAAGCTCAAGTGAGACTTGGCAAGACAACCAAAACTGCAGGCTTACAAAAGGATCTTCTCAGAATATAATATACACAGTTTTTTATGGCATTGGCAGATCTAACCTAGGATGAATTTATGTGGAAAACAATGTAGATGTATATTATCTAAATTTTTCACATTGTTTAAATTTCCTTTTGACAAGACATTTTTAAATGTAACCACTTCTACAGTAGCAGCTAAGAAAATAAATGGATAACCACGGGTATTAGAAAGTCATCCCAGACATTCAAATTTCTCAGTTCTTTACAAAAGTATTACACTAATCCACAGTACCTAGATTACCATCACAGATATAGATATACAAATGGGGGAGGGGTGCTGATTGCTGAAAAAAAAAAAGAAAATCATTCAATGACAAAATAATATACCATGCAGAAAATAAAACCAAGATTCACAGCACATTGTATATTAATACTAATTTTTCACTAACCCATGTAAGACTCAAGTTCAAAATCATTTATCTCTCTGTATGAGAATAATCAAGTCTCTGGCTAATAACATGTCTGAATCACTAGTCTACATATTTAGAAAGTGTATTTTTCAAACAATGGAAAATGAAGGATGGAATGTAACAACTGACATAGTCCTGCAAAACCATCTCAACCAAGCCCAATCCTCCTTGCAGTAACTTCTCTCCGTCCACAAAATTCTCCTGCTATGTAATCTCAAATTCCTGGAACCCACAACACATATTAAAACTCTTGCCCTTTAGGAACTTGAGCAACATACACAATGCCACCTCAAAAAGCTCTTCATCCTGCTCACTTCCTGCTCTTGCCTCGGAGTACCACTGTCCACCATTTCTATAACAACCTCCAAACCACCCCCATGCCCCCTCATAGCTGACAAACCCTGTCTCGCAGACCTACTACACTTACCCCACCCTTCAAAACTCCCTCCCACCACCACACAGAACCCAGAACCTAAATAGACCCACAACACACTTATGAAGCTTTCCTCCAGAAGCCTTAGACCCACAGAAATATCAGTCCTTTCCAAAGGCCTCACCTTTTGCCCCACTCCCAAATTCAACCATGCAGGACTAGTTAAAGACCTTCTCTCCTTCTCCCGGTCCCTACAGTGGAAACACCTTTTTGCCACCAACCTGACCAATCAGACTCAACCAAAGACCAATATTGAAACTTTCCTAACTCAGTGCACTCCTCCATCCAACCGTGATCCACCCCCACTGCCTCCAAACCACCCCCTGTTAGCTTTCAAGACTTTCTTAACCTCAAATCTTGCTCACCATCATATCCCAAATCCCTCAACATGCAAACTAACCTTACATCTGCCGAAAGAACCGCACTCCACCATCTAAAAACTGATCCCGACCTTATAATCCTACCTGCAGACAAAGACTCCACCACCGTTGTTTTGAACTGCAAGGATTACGTTGCAGAAGGACTCCGTCAGCTGTCAGATACTTCCACTTACAAACCATGCCACAGTGATCCCATTCCAGTAATCCAGCAGGATCTCTAGTCACTTTAGGCCCATCCAAGAACTTTTCCCCAGAGCCCATCTCTCTATTTACCCCTACCAGACCTCGCACTCCCACCTTCTACATGCTTTCTAAAGTCCATAAACCCAACCACCCAGGACACCCCATTGTGGCCGATTACTGTGCCTTCACTGAGAGAATCTCTGCTCTTGTAGACCAACACCTTCAAACTATTACCCGGAACCTATCCTCCTATATAAAAGATACCAACCATTTCCTTGACCAACTCTCCACAGTTCCTGTCCCTTTACCACATGATGCCCTGCTCGTCGCTATTGATGCCACCTCCCTGTACACTAACATTCCTAATGCCCATGGCCTTACTGCTATCAAACACTACCTTCCCAGATGCCCATGGGTTCCAAACCAACAACCTCTTTCCTAGTCTCCATGACCAACTATATCCTTACCCACAATTTCTTCTCGTTTGAAGGCATTACCTACAAACAAATCCCCAGAACGGCTATGGGCACCTGCAAGGCACCATGCTATGCTAATCTATTCATGGGCCATCTAGAGGAATCCTTCCTAAAAACCCAGAATCCTAAACCCCTCACCCGGTTCAGATTCATTGATGACATATTTGCTATCTGGATTGAAGGTGAGGACACCTTATTCACATTCCTCCAGAACCTCAACAACTTCTCCCCCATTTGCTTCACCTGGTCCTACTCAAACCAACAAGCCACCTTCCTAGATGTTGACCTCCACCTCAGACATGGCTATATCAGTAGCTCTGTCCATATCAAGCCTACTAACCACCAACAATACCTCCACTTCGACAGCTGCCACTTCCATACCAAGAAGTCCCTTCCGTACAGCCTAGCCACCCATGGTCGTCGCATCTGCTGTGATAAGCAGTTCCTCTCAAAATATACCAAGGGTCTCACTGAAGCCTTCACTGACCATAATTACCCTTCCATCCTTGTACAGAAACAAATCTCCCGTGCCTTATCTTTCCAGTCTCCCACCACCTCCCAAAGTCCCACAGTCCGGCCACAGAGGAGTATTCCCCTCATAACGCAGTACCATCCGGGACTGGAGCAACTGAATTACATTCTCTGCCAGGGTTTCAATTACCTCTCGTTGTGCCCTGAAATGAGAAATGTCCTGCCCACTATCTTTCCCACCCCTCCTACCATGGTATTCCGCCGTCCACCGAACTTACATAATATACTCGTCCATCCTTACACAACCCCTGCTACCATTCCCTTACCTCATGGCTCATACCCCTGTAATAGACCTAGATGCAAGACCTGTCCCATACATCCTCCTACCAACACCTACTCCAGTCCGGTCACTAACATCACCTACCCCATCAAAGGCAGCGCTACCTGTGAAACCAGTCATGTGCTTTACAAGCTAATCTGCAACCACTGTGCTGCATTCTATGTAGGCATGACAACCAACAAGCTGTCTGTCCACATGAACGGCCACTGACAAACTGTGGTCAAAAAATAAGTGGACCACCCTGTTGCTGAACACGCTGCCAAACATGATATCCCTCATCTCAATGACTGCTTCACAGCCTGTGCCATATGGATCCGTCCCATCAACACCAGCTTTTCTGAATTGTGCAGGATGGAAATTTCCCTGCAGTACATCCTACGTTCCCATAACCCTCCTGGCTTCAACCTTCATTAGTCACTGTCCTCACCCATCCAGCCCCCTGCCTGTTCCTATTCCAGCACTACACAGCCGTCATTTCACCGCCACACCCAGTCTTTTAATTTCATTTTATTTCTCTCCTTTCCGTACTTACCCCCTTCCCCCTCTGCATCTTCTCTCCTGCCCTCCGTCTAATCTGCAACACTTCACTGTCCGCCACTCCCACCATACTATCCCTCCCCCTCCCAGCCCCAGCCTCCTCCTTACCCCCACCCAGTCGCCACTCCCATCATGCACTGGTGGTGCTGCTCGCAATGTGGTTCCAGTTCTCTGAGACTGCAGATGTGTGTGCAAGTTGCATTTGCATGAGTATGTGCGTGCGTGTGTGTATGTGCGCCTACTGCTGACAAAGGCCTTAATGGCCAAAAGCTACGAGGGCTATCCACAAAGTACATTACGTTTTGGAATTAAAAATAAATAAAGTATTGTAAATTTTTTTGTTATATACAGATGAAAGCCACACTTAAATACTACTTTTCTACATAGTTGCCATTTAAATTAAGGCACTTATTGTAGCGATGGACGAGCTTGGAAAGTCCTTCATCGTAAAATTCGGCTGCCTGCGCCTTCAACCACGTGGTTACCTCTTCTTTTGGGATAGAAAAGGTGTGATTTTTGTGGATTTCCTGGAAAGAGGCACTACAATAAACTCTCAAAGGTATTGCCAAACTCTGCACAACCTCAGAAGAGCAATGCAAAACAAGCGCAGGGGTAAGTTGGCCTCAAAGTCCTTTCCAAGCTTGTTCATCATTACGATAAGTGCCTTAATTTAAATGGCAACTATGTAGAAAAGTAGTATTTAAGTGTGGCTTTCATCTGTATATAACAAAAAAAAATTTCCAATACTTTATTTATTTTGTAACAGCTAGGTTTTCATGTTACATCATAATACTTCCTTACTCAAAAGCAAAGCTGTTGCATAATCTATTCTCTTTAAAATCAAACATATTTTTCCTGCAAAGGGAAAAATTCTAGTCTCTCCCTACTTCTATTATTATAATTGTTATTTTTGGTCAAACATCACTCAAGTCAAATGAAACTTTACTTCTTCTTTCAGTATTTTACTTTCATCATAGTCAAAACATCAACTGATACAGACACAAAACAAATAATTTTCTTACTTTTTTCTATTTAGTGTTTCTACACTCTCAAGTGCAATGAGAAATGTAGTAGTGCAACAACATGCTGTAGGCAAGTCTGTATTATGCAAGAAAACATCCAAAAACTTTACACATCATAGTATACATGCAATTCAGACAAGAAACGCTAACCCTAAGGCAATACAACAACAACAAGCAAATATAAAATCATATGAACCTTTTTTTAAAAAGCATGTGTGCAAATTATGTTGCAGTTCCTCTGTCGAGTGTATTATTTTTTACTCAAAATTGTGTTTATGTTCATCATCATCATAGTGTGACAGAATGAAATGTATCAATGGTGCAAAGTTCAAAATAATATTCAAGGTAAGGACAAAATTTTTCTCCTTGTCAAACAATTATATCTTCACAGTTACAAAGTACATGGTATACCATAAGCAATATCTCATCACTTCAGGATACCTTTGCTCTTAACTTCAGTATAACGAAATTACTGAAATACCGAAACCAAGTACGTCATCTAAATTCATATTTCATCTACTGACTGACATTTGAATGTCAGATCATCACAGTAAGCAAAGCATAGTAATTCAGTAGATATGTTCGTGTAATAAGGTGAATAACTGGCTCAACACATTATGCAATAACATATTAAGATCTCCCAGAATTGCAAATATATATGTGTGTATAATAATTTTCTGTAAATGTTTAAGTATCATTTGCACTAGTCTCAAAGTCAAGCATACATCTCTTTTAATGGATTGCATTTTTTGTTGTCACACACTATTTTTGGGCAACGTTGTTTTGGAGAGGTTCAAAGGTATGTGGTCTTTTAATGTACAGTGAGTGCAAATTCAAATGTCTGAGCATGCATAAGTATGATACTTGCATGCAATATGTAAAGCAAAATGTGATTCATCATATATACTTGTATGTAATGAAGGAGGCAAATGTTTATTCATATATTCATAAATTGACATTCCATATAGGTGCAAATTTATAATTTTCAAGTAAACATCCAAGCACTGTGACAAATGTAAGTTTATGCAGTTGACAGAGTAATGTTAAACAAACAGGCAAACTTGAGATCATATATGAAATTGAAGTGACAAATGTAAGTCTAATCAACCAAGTATGTAAACTAAGTGACAAAATTAAGTTCTCATTAGTATGTGAATAATAAGGTAATTGCTGCTGAATCCGTACAACCAAGTGAGTGACAACATGGAAAATATCAAGTGTAAATTTTTTATAAGCATGTGAGGGATAACTGTTCCAAGTACTTTACCAGACATGCCAATACATGAAGATAGATGATTTATGATAAGTTTTCTCGTGTCTAAATAGATGGACATCAGGAATTGTTTTTATCCTCAACACAAGCTGTATACCAGGAGTTTACATTCAAAAAGGAAAATATAGTTTGGTATAATAAGCAAGTTGATAGCATTTGTGCAAACTGAACGTTAGGAGTTTCTAATAGGTATGTGCATGAGAAAATCATAATTGTAAAGTTGTAAGAGTGTATGTACTGGCGTGTGTATACATAGAAAGGCTATAACGAATAGGAAAAGAGATGAATGTGACATCAGGAACTGTGTTTATGTTGAAGAAAATGTCACATGGCTAGGGCCCTGCATTTGCCACATGGCCACATGCATAATGCATAAAGAGTATGCACCTCACTGAAGGTATTTTTCTTTCCCTACAGGATATATGTAATGATCAAATGTGTCTGAAACAAATTTCAAATTGATATAGAAATTTTCTGAACAAACAAATTGAACAAATGTTGCAAGGATGTAGCTGTCAAATAGGCGGCGGAAGGAGGGGGGGGGGGGGGGGCTCATCTGATCTATTAAACAGGACCTCGAAAGGGCTCATGTTTTCTATTTATTCTGTAAACACACTCATTTATTTTTAAAATTTTATGTACATAATTTGCTTTCAAGAAGCCTTCATATGAATAGTATGTGGTCTATAAAATTAGGCAAGAAAAGCTTTTTTTAGGAAAAGTATAGTTTATACTCTCAACAGTATATCAGAAATACCCAAGTGCACAATTAAATATTGCTTTATTTGGAAATATCATTACTTTATTGTCAAATGAATTTTAATTCTGATATAATGTATTGCCTCTTTGCCATTAAAACATAACTCAGTTTTCCAATATAAGGTTCACTATCAACTATCAGAATCACAGAAGCAGATGCTAACAGGCATGGCTATCCATGCAGGTCGAATAAAATTTCAGCTATTTTAAACAAATTAATAACATTTTTGCCATGTTATTGGAAGAGGCAGCATGTTTGCTTATTTTGACATTATAGGAAGTAATTCAAGAATATTGCATATATTGATTTTTTATGCTTAATATGTCTTATTTTACAATTTAATCCTGCATATTAATAAACTTCTCCTGCCATTAGTGCATAATATTATACAGGGTGTACATAAAGTCCAGGAACACTATCAATTATTTATTGCAGAGCAGAGTTGTTGAAATAAACAGATCTGAAATTGTTGTGTTTGACAGAGAAGTTAGAACAATTTTTGGTGGTGACAATATAAAGGAAACTTCCTGGCAGATTAAAACTGTGTGCCGGGCCGAGACTTGAACTTGGGACCTAGCGGAATTAAAGTTGTGAGGGTGGGGCGTGAGTCGTGCTTGGGTAGCTCAGTTGGTAGAGCACTTGCCCGCGAAAGGCAAAGGACCCGAGTTCTAGTCTCAGCCCAGCACACAGTTTTAATTTGCCAGTAAGTTTCATATCAGCGCACACTCCGCTGTAGAGTGAAAATTTCATTCTAGGATACCAAGGATTTAGAATTATTCAGCTTTACTCTTTTTCCAAATTACCTCATTTGAGTATTCATATGTCACTTCTTGCAATGGAGAAAAATCATTTTCTGTCCATAAACACATCAGGCTAAATGAGGAGAATTTGGATTATCATTCACAAGTGGAAAAATCCTCCTATTGGAGAACAAAGAAAGCTAATAAGCATCTACTTTCAAAGATTCTGACTGAGAAGTCATGTACCAGCTGCCTCATTCTATCTTCTTCAGCACATTTTAAAAATTTCCCAAACGTTTTCATATGCAAACACATTCACTCTCTTTTTCAATATTCATCTCACCTCTAACTCCCACAAATTCCCATAACTGTCACTTGGTCACAGCCACTAGTCATCGCTCAACAGTTGCTCATGACCATCCACTTCCACATCCCATTCTCACTCACTCATTCAGCCTAACTCATTGTCATTATCTCTTTGTGCCTCTCTAACTGTCAATTCACCTGTCTCAAAGCCAATTTCCTTCACTCTCTTCTACTACTACTGTCTCCTACCACTGTCACTGTGTCCCTCTTGCTCTCTCTTACCGCTACTATCCCATTTATTCATTACCACTGCTGCTGTCTCTTCTCATGGTAATTATCTCTCTCTTTCTTGTTATCTTGGTCATAGACTTGGTCTATCATTACCTCTGTCTCTTATCCATCTCCACTTTCTCCAGCTCTTTAGCCTTCTTACACTGGTTCTGCCTCCTTCACTCTTTTCCTATCTGTGTTCTGTCACTTCAATTATGGTCCACTGTCACTGTGCCCCTATCTTTCTCTCACATAGCCATTGTCTCCCTTGCTCTCTCCATACTACAATAACTGTCTACTTTTAGTCTCTCTCTCTCCCACTGCCACTATCTCCTTCTCTCTCAGCATAAAAAACCACAAATATGTTAACATACCAGACTTTTGGAAAAAATTTTAAAGATGCTGAGGACAACAGAATAAGGCAGCTGGTACCCCAGATTTTCAATCAGAGTTTTTTTTAACATGGGCATATTCACCTTTTTGAGCTCTGACAGGAGCATTTTTCTGCTGGTTCCTATCTTTTCCCTGTTACAGCAGGGCAAGTCACTGAAATGAAAAGAACTTTATGGGTCATTAAAATTTTGATAGTTTGCTTACATGAAATAGAAATAATGTGAAACTAATTTCATGTGCACAAAACCTTAGCATGTGCTTCAGTACTACAAAATGGGGTTTCCAGAACGATTCTGATGATAACAGAGACACTTTATAGCAAATTTCTCCAGGCTGTGTCACTTTATAAGATGCATTTAGCCTCACACCAATTTTACATGTGGATTTTACATCTACAAGTCTGGTAACTTTGAACCTCTGCATCTCTGAAATGGATGAAGATCCCAAAAAAAAATTCAAAGTTGTTTGAGATTGAATCTTAGGATATATAGTAAAAATTAGACCCATTTGCTGTGCATAGCCATCTTGGAATCTGTGGCTTAGTTTTGTTACTAAAAAACCAAATTTTTCTGGCGTTTCTCGATCACTGACAAAGATTATTGAAAATGAGAGGATGGCACTTCTAGATAAATGCTTAGAGAATATAAAGTTAAAATTTCAACAATTTTCTTCTGTTATTTATTATTTAGATTGTATCTCACTCCAGATTTTACATGTGTATTTTACATATATATCTAAGTTAATTTTGAACCTCTGTATCTTGGAAACAGATAAAGATATAAATAAAAAATCAAAGTTGTTTGAGATTGCAATCTTAGGAATATATTGTAAAAATTTCAGCCATTTACTGTGCATAGCCGTCTTCGAATTGCCAGCACAGCTTATGGGACAAAAAAATCATAAAATAATCTGTATTTGGCATTTTCCAAGGAACCAACCATGAACTAATAGTGCCTGCATTAGCCCCTTAAGACCCACTGTAGACCACAACAAACCCAAAAAGAACAAACCGATGTGCTTCATTTGCCTAAGAACAATTAAGTGTGAAACATTCATATTCCGCTCTTGTACGGTAGGATAGTGACAATAAGATGACCCTTCTGTTGGGTGTACAAATGGCCTCTAACCAAAGGCCTATCATAAACACTTGATCCTACCATTCTATCACCAATAGAATCTCAGTTGTGAACCATGGAAGAATCCCATTTTTATGCATAGTGTTTTGGAACATATTATATAGTGCATTCTGTCACCTGTGTATAGATTTATTGTGTGGCTTTTAGTACTGGGAATCTCTGAAGGGATATTCTGTTCACATTTGATGCTGCACTTTTCATTTAAGCATTGAGGCAGAATGTTTAAGAGAAATGGAATCTGTAAGGAAAGGAAGACATTCAGAAGGAATGGACTTTGTCCTTTAGTAAGGGACCAGCACCAGTATTCACCTAAAATTAAAAAGGGAAACCACAAAATCCCATTTTCAAGGTTGCTAGTGGACGGATTCAAACCATCTCACCCTCCCAAATCCAGTGGTTGCTAGCTCAGTGCCTAAACCCACAGATGTACTCCAATCATTGGAGAATTTGGAAAAACTGGTTGTTGTATATTGTTTTAAAATAAAATAAAATGGAACACAATAAAAGAAGAAATTCTGATATTGCATGTTGTTTTCTGCAATAGTGCATGTTTGATAATCTGATAGTGCATGGAATTTCTGGCTTCAGTTATTGTAGCATTACAAGAGAGTAAATAGCTTTAGGACAATTGGAGGTGGGAGGGGGGATGGAAGGGGAGAGGAATGCAGGGCACATTCAGCTCAGAGGAATTCAAGCAATCAACTGAAAAAATATTTCAGAAGCAAAGGAAAAATAGACTGCATTATCCTCACGTACTCCTTCTGCTCTCCACAAACATGTCCCCATCATTCTGTACATGGTGAGTAGTAAACTACCAGTTTCTAATTCCATCATTGTTCCATCCTGGATTTTCCATTGTGGAACACTATTATTTAGTTTTTCTTGTGGTATCTTGTACATTGACTGGTTGTTCTGTATTCCATTTCACAACATCCCATATACTTTTAATATTACTATCTGCATTATTAATTTCTGTAATGATAGTAACATCAGATCTTCACTTATTCTGGTCTTTATATCCTTTCCTGTTACATGATATTTACTCCCTTCATTTATCCATGCCTTTTTGGGTAACTTTTCCAGGAAGCTACTTTCAAATACCTACAAAATTTACTACGGAATATACACATATTTACTGTGGAATATAACTGAATCAGTTATTATGGAAAGGTCATAAGTCCTTAAAACATGATTTTGAGGTATTCAAAAAATCTGTTTTATGCTTTGATGGTAGAGGATATGAAGTACTTGGATTTTTATACTCTGGTGTACCTGGAAACCATTAAACCTACATCTTCAAATTATCAATTTTTATTTTCACATTCTTCAAATTAATTTTTTTTATCTTGGACTCACGACCTTTTTGAACCAAATTAAAATAAACAATAGTACAACTATAGAATTTTGAGAACTTATCAATTAACACAAATTACAAATAGTATGTTAACATAATCATCATTACAGATAAGCATTGTTGCAACATTTTCTGTAGGTTTCATAAACTTTCATCTTCTTCAGCTGTTGTAGACCAAGTGAATAAAACAATTAAAAAATTTTGTGCTCCTCTGGGATGTACTGTTCTAGTTTTTTTATTTTTATTTTATTTTATTTTATTTTATTTATTTATTTTATTTTTTTTTTTTTTTTTTTTTTTTTTTTTTTGTATCGTTTATCTTAACTTTGTTTATAGGATATTTCACTCTGTGTACTAAGGTTGTCGGGAGTCTGATATTTGCTAAGGGTATTAAATGTCTGAAGGAGTTTTGAGTCAGTCCATCAATGAATGATTGGGCTACTAATACCCCTGGGTTGTGGCTGTCATACTCAAACATATTGTACTGTGAAACACTGATGCTGACTTTCATTGAACTGTCTTTTTCCCGTTGTTTCTAAACTCTGGGAATTGCATTTAAATTGCTGCTCTTGTTTCCTCCAGGTCACCTTTAATGCTATGTTTTAATTTGCTAGCCATTTGGCAGGCTGTTTCCCACTTCTCCTCTTATAAGTACCTGATCTCATTCATCAAAATCTCTGCTCAATGCAGTCACCTGGCTAAGCTTGGAACCAGGTAGACTGGTACCATAGTCTACACCCAGCTTTTTCTATAACATTTGGCCTATACTCTTTCCATGACTGCTGCCTAGCAGCAGGACTCTTTTCTTCCTACTGACTTAGCTTCAGAGTTGTTCCTAGGAGTCTGCTGCACTCTATTCTGCTCAAAACCTGGTTGAGACTCGTACTTCAGGTAACAAGTCAAACTAAGTGTTAACTGGAATTTGAAACGTGATCTCTGATGTTTCCTCCTTTTGCTTATTATTTATTACTTTTTCTCAGTTCCCAATGCCTCTTTCCCGCTTCATCATATCTGATTCAAAATATGCCATTTCTAATTCTGCTTGAAGGGCACAAATCTTTCTGCCCTGCTCCATGATTGCCGTGTCTCGACTGCATAATCTACAAATTTATGGGAGACTTTCATTTGTTACTTCTTGCCCAACAATCTACAACCACGCCAATCAAACACCATCCCATAGTCCTAACAGGTTTCTCCCACACTTGCTAATCTACAGCAACACCCACATTTAGCATGTGTGATCTTATGTTTATATAAACTATTACACTAACACATACTTAAACAGTAATAATGTAAGTGCTACTGAACATTTATCTGAATGTAAGTTTTATGTTGAAAAAGACATAAAAGGGTTTATAAGAGGCATGAACAATGTCAGATATTGAGTGATAATTGTGAAGTACAAGAGAGGTCACATACTTGTGTGAGACAGAGTAATTGGCACCTGACAGAGTTAGAAAGAGGCCTCATTATGGGTTTCCAGATGGTCGATTGGTTGAATAATGCCATATCCATATTTGTGGAGCCTTTAGATGGGACAGTAATCCCAATGCTGGACTTCATGGGAACATGAGGGCAGGGATACCAGTTGACCACATCTGACCATCACACAAGGAAGGTGAATTGTGGTTTATTTGTCTCATAAAGTACATAATCTAAATTATTTGATTCAGGAACAGCACACACATAAAAGTTTAAGTAAAATTTATCAATAAACGAGAATTTTGATATATATACAATAAAATCTAACACTTAATTACCGCTTGCTCAAATTATCATTTCATTCTCTATGACTTCTTTTATTGAATAGTAGCATTTCTCCCATAGAATCTGCTGTAGCCTCATTTTTAAAATTTCTGGCTTCATATTAAACATGTTTTTAACTCCACCATTGCCGGTCCCAAGTCTGGGGCCTCATTTCGCAATTGATGAGGAAGGAGGAGGAGGAGGAGCAATGCCTTGTTAAAAAACCTGGGTCCATCTGGCTCCAGATGGTAGCACCCTGTAAGGGCCCCTGCCTAGGGTTACTAGGTGAAACCTGGTCAATGGTCTCAAAGGCAGAAGAGAAAGTTCAGATTCCCTATGGCGGAGAGAGCGGAGGACCTACCTACAGGACTCACAGTCTTGGTTGTATTTTTTGTGGCCTTTGGGTCACACTCAAAATAACTTTCATCAATCATGGAAGTGTGTGATGTAAACTATTTTACCCCAGGTGGCCAATCCACCATATGCCAGTATGTCAGCAGACATTCAGATTCTTGGGAGTCTGCAACATTGCACAAAGACAAGTCGGAGTGTCTTGGAATCTCATCCAAATTTCAACATAGGCAGTCAACGTACCTAGCAACTTTCAATGCAAACTCGTTGTTGAAAAATGGAAAACTAAAACATCTAATAGATACATTAAAGAACCACAACATACTCATAACAGCCATTCAAGAAACACGATACATGGATACAAATACTTTCGATTCCCAAGGTTTTAGGATATACAGAGGGAAAGTGGGACCAAGAGTAATGAAAATTGTGCCACATATTGGAACAGCCTTTATAATCAACAAACAAATCTTGAACTCAATAGTTGACTTTGATTCCCAATCAGGAAGGATCTAAAGTCTTACATTCACAAGCACAAACAAAATCTACACAATTATCAATACACATGCCCATATAAATGAGGATAACAGGAAAAACAAAAAAATGGAGGCCTTTTGGAATCATCTAGATGACATTATTCAGAAATTTCCAGATGAAAACATCATCATTCTTCTTGAAGACTTTTAATGCACAGATTGGTAAAGAAAAAAGATATAAGAAAATAGTTGGAGACTACCCTGCACACAAGAGAACAAACAGAAATGGTGTGAGTCTAATAGAACTTTACCAAGCACACAATTTAATTCTTAAATCCACAGCTTTCAAGAAACGACCATGAAGACAAAAGACATGGATATCCCCAAATCCTAGCCTTTGGGAATTTCAACTTGATCATGTGGCAATCAAGAAGATTTCTCACAAAGAAATCATGAATGTTAGTGTACTCAAGGGTGTAAACTTGGATTCAGACCACTACCTTTCTAAAATTAAGTTCAAAGACATCCCAAACAGGAAACGCAGCATGAAAGAAATTAAGGGTCAGGATTACAGCACGGAAAAGATTTTAAAATCAGATGAATTCACAAAAGCAACAGAAACCATTCAGACACAAAGCTGGGAGGATATCATAGAAAACCTCATTACTACAGCCGTACAGATAGCACCTAACATAAAAAGTAAAAAACATGCCTGGTGGTCGCTGGAATGTGATGCCCTTGTTGAAACAAGAAAACAGGCATGGCAAAACTGGCAATCACAGAAAACAGAAGAAAGCAGATTGAATTTCATTACAGTTAGAAAACTGGTAGATAAAAATATAAAACGGATTAAGAAGACACATGAAAACAAAACTCTCCTCCAAATTGATGAAGAATTTGCTAAAAACAACACAAGAAGCTTTTACAAAGCTTTCAAACAAAGGTTATCAAGATATAAAGAACCCACCCTCCAATTTTGAGATGTAAATGGGACCATCACTCACAATAATACGGAAAATTGCAAAATACTAGCAGGCTACTTTGAGAAACTCTCGAATTGTGAACCCATTCTTGAAAAATTTGAATCCATCCCAAATAACAGTGAGAAGCCAGATTCAGAACCACCATCAACTGAAGAACTACAGAAGGTCATTTCAGAACTTAAAAACAACAAAGCGTTCAGAGAAAACCAAATAGTGAGCAAACTATGGAAAAAGGCTGACAAAAATGCAATTACATCCCTTCAGAGTGTTTTCAATAAAATCTGGAAAGAAGAAGAGATCCCCGCAGAATGGAGAACAGCTCTCATACACCTTATCCACAAGAAAGGTTTGAAGACAGACCCCAACAATTACAGAGGTATATCACTGCTGGATATAACATAGAAGATTCTTTCTAAAGCCCTTTTGAACAGGGCAGAGCCGCAATTGGACCCGCAAATCGGAGAATACCAGGGAGGTTTTAGAAAGGGTAGATCATGTTCAGAACAAATACTAAACCTCAAAAACATCATGGCATACCAAAAGTCAAGGGCAAAGACATACATAATCTCCTTCATTGATTTTGAAAAAGCATATGATTTGATTGTTAGAGAATCTCTGTTATTAGTCCTGGAAGAAATAGTTTTGGATAAGAAAACAACTAATATTATAAAAGCAACCCTTACAAATACATTTTCATTTATGGGCGAATTATCAGAACCCTTTGAAATAAAAATGGGAGTGTGACAGGGGGATGAGCTCTCATCATTGCTGTTCACTTGTGTGCTTGAGACAGTAGTCAGAGAATGGAACACTAATATTAAGAGTGGTATAAGACTGGGTTGCTAAAAGAATAACCTTAAAGTAAATTCCATTGCTTTTGCAGATGATATGGCCCTGTTTGCTGAAACAATAGAAGAAGCACAAGAGCAAATCCTTGAACTAAAGAAACAAGCAGCTAAAGTAGGTCTTCGCGTCTCCTTTGAAAAAACTAAGATATTGACAGACCTCAAGCACTCACGTAAATACCTCAAAGTTCAAGAACAAAAGATTGAAATAGTAAAAGAATTAAAATATCTCGGAGAATGGATTAGTTGGAATGCTGGGGAAAGCAAAGCAATGGAATCCAGAAAAAATAAACTTGAATTGGCCTTCCAACTAAGAAAAAATCCATTTCATGGGGGTCCAAAATTACACATTACAAGACTTTGATTAAGCCAGAAGCACTGTATGCAGCAGAAACACTAAACATGAATTTCAAAGGCCAAATGGAGAAACTTGAGCTAAAGGAAAGAAAAATTTTAAGAAAATTCATAGGACCAAAATTTCAAGACTATAAGATTATATACATCAAAAATGAAACTCTCTACAAGAAAACTGAAAATCTTTCAGATACTATGTGAAAAATGAGGATAAATTTTTGTGGCCATCTTCTCAGAATGAATTCCAACAGATTAACTAAACAAATCTTTGACTTTTTCCGTAACCGCGAAACAAAATCCAATTGGTTTAAAGAAACTGAGAAAGACCTAGTAGAATCAAATATTTCAGAAAATTCACTTATTGACGGAACAGCTAAATTAATTATTACAGATGAAAACATAAGGTTCCAAGACAAACCTACACAAAAGTCCAAACCCTGCATCTTGGAAGAAGAGAGGAAAAGAAGATCAGAAAGAATGAAGAAATACTGGGCCCTAAGGAAGAAACAATGCGCAAAGAAATGATTGATCCAGCGTACCCCAAAGAGGGGGAAACATAAGAAGAAGAAACATGTTTTTGCCCATTAACTTGTTATATATTGTCATCCCCGTAGACTGTGGAGTCCATGCATGTAATTTCAACTGGTATATGGGTAGCACAAAATTATTTTTATTTCTCATGTTATATGTGTTGTTAAAATGATTTTCCTCAAATGATTTTTGTCTAATGGGAAGTTGTTGTTGTGGTCTTCAGTCCTGAGACTGGTTTGATGCAGCTCTCCATGCTACTCTATCCTGTGCAAGCTTCTTCATCTCCCAGTACCTACTGCAACCTACATCCTTCTGAATCTGCTTAGTGTATTCATCTCTTGGTCTCCCCCTATGATTTTTACCCTCCACGCTGCCCTCCAATACTAAATTGGTGATCCCTTGATGCCTCAGAACATGTCCTACCAACCAATCCCTTCTTCTGGTCAAGTTGTGCCACAAACTTCTCTTCTCCCCAATCCTATTCAATACTTCCTCATTAGTTATGTGATCTACCCATCTAATCTTCAGCATTCTTCTGTAGCACCACATTTCAAAAGCTTCTATTCTCTTCTTGTCCAAACTATTTACCGTCCACGTTTCACTTCCATACATGGCTACACTCCATACAAATACTTTCAGAAATGACTTCCTGACACTTAAATCTATACTCGATGTTAACAAATTTCTCTTCTTCAGAAACACTTTCCTTGCCATTGCCAGTCTACATTTTATATCCTCTCTACTTTGTCCATCATCAGTTATTTTGCTCCCCAAATAGCAAAACTCCTTTACTACTTTAAGTGTCTCATTTCCTAATCTAATACCCTCAGCATCACCCGACTTAATTCGACTACATTCCATTATCCTCGTTAGACACCATCCATTCCGTTCAACTGCTCTTCCAAATCCTTTGCTGTCTCTGACAGAATTACAATGTCATCGGTGAACCTCAAAGTTTTTGTTTCTTCTCCATGGATTTTAATACCTACTCTGAATTTTTCTTTTGTTTCCTTTACTGCTTGCTCAATATAGAGATTGAATAACATCGAGGAGAGGCTACAACCCTGCTAATGGGAAGGAAGATTATAATTTCATAAATGTGTATGGAGGGAACAGTTAGGATTTGTCGTTTCTGAAATAATGGGCAACAAGACTCTGTTTGCACTGCAGTGGACCGTATCTGACAATTTTCTTTTTTGCAGTTTCAGTATTCAAGATACACTACTTGAACTTCCCCAGAAAATTATAACATATCTAATAACAGACTCAAAATAACTATGATAAACAATTTTTTGTGTACTCAATTCAATGGAATTTGCTGGTATTTTTACTGCAAATGCAAAACTGCATAGTTTATTTGATAGGAAGTCAATATGTGAATTCCAGCTTAAGTTTTTGTCCACATTTAGTCCAAGGAATTTGACCATGTCAACTTCTTCCATAAGATGATTGTTATGTTTTATTTTAAGTTCCATACGTTTTGAATGTTTGGTTTGGATCACCAAGTACATCGTAATCCCTACACATCTATGCCTGCCATCTAAGAATGAGTAATGGATTCCCGGCAACAGTCTGTGTCATCACACACCATTGGTCAAAGACTATCAGCAACCAGACTAGTGAATTACTGTCCATGCATAGCTGCCATTAACACCACAACACAAATGGCTGTATTTGGCACTCTGCTCTGACCAAGAAGCATTGAGTGCTGATGAATGATATCACATTGGATTCATGGAAAAATCATGGTTCTGTGGCACCTTGGATGACCTCTTTAGTGAGTATGGTGGTGGCCTGGGAAGATGTTCTATTCTTCCAATGTTTTGGAAAGGCACAGGGTGTTACTCCAGGCCTCATGGTGTGGGGCAGCCATCACATATGACTTCAGGACATGGCTGGCAGTGATTGAGGGAACTCTGATGGCACACACAGACATCCTGTGTCCTCATGTGTTCTCTCTCAGGCAACAGTATTGTGTTGCCATTTTTCAACAGGACAATCCTCAAATGCTCACCCACACATGGCACATGTCTCTATGAACTGTTTAAGTGACATTGACATACTCCTGTGGCCAACAAGATCCTGAGATCTGTCCCTGATAGAACATGTGTGGGACCAGCTCAGATGTCAACTCTGTCCCAGAGCGAGAACTTCGAGCACCAGTTGCAACAGTTGTGGAACAGCTTGCTCCATGAGCATATGCAATGTCTTTATGGCATTCTTCCCAAATGAATCACTGTACACATCCAACCCAGAAGAGGTGCAATGTCAAGTAAATGTTAGATCATACTGCTAAGTTCTTTTAAATTTGACTCGTTTTTGAAAATCACTGAAATAACATTACATACCATCCCAACCTGTGAAGTTTGGTTTTGTTTCCTCCTACCCTTTTGGGTGCTTAACTTTTTTTCTGTCAGGCAGTATAATCACAGCAATTTCATATGGCCACTTGAGACAGTTTACTAAATTTTGAAAATGTGTGCTTCTGAAGGAAGTGACAATAATTCAGGCTTGGAACAACAGCTCTAGCCTTCGGCTGACTTAGTTGTTAAGAGTATGCTGTCCAGAAGAAACTAGCACTCTCTAATTATTTTTAAACTGGTGTTTCTGTAAGACTGCATTAATTACAATTTTCTGTTTTTCTACTTAAATTTGAATGATGTAGGGGATCTGATTGAGCCATCTTCTGCTGTTCCTATTTGATTTGCTTTGTCAGATTAGTTTCAGCATTGGCTGTTTTCACTTTATTTCATAATTTCATGACCTCTAGTTTCTTATACTTCACATTTTTGAATATGGTGCCAATTCCTTCCATATGTTTTCTTTGACAGAAAAAAACACTGGCAACATTGCAGCTTCTTCTGATTTCCAGTGTCCTGTGCCACAACGTTTGTTTTGTGATTGTCTTTCAGGTTATGTTCTCTGCATAATGTTGAGGAGAACATATGAAGAACAGCTTGTGCTTTTCACACCATCTTTCCTCTGGTATTTCAATTTGTTTACCATTAATAATAAACAAATCTGCTTTTGTTTCTCTGCAAAATGTGAATTGCAGACAAAGCAAGTGAGTCGTATAGTTGTTTCGGGGGTTTGGGGTGGAATTGCGCCCAATCATTTCAAAATTACATTTAATTTTTTGGAGATCTACAAAAATTTCTATCTTTACGTCCTTAGTAGTGAGCTCTGAATTCTGGAACAAAACAGTAGGCATTTTTTCTTCTTCGTTTTCCTCTTCTCTTTTAAGTATGAGTAACTAGTAGTGTTGACTATTTTCTCACCACAGTTTCACCTACTCTGTGTTCACACACAATAGCATAAACAAAACTATAAATTAAGAACACACAATTGGAACAGTCACAGTCTGACGAAGCAAAAATGTGGCAACTTGAATCTCAGTTGGCAGGACTACTAGTAGTGCATGTGACCACCAACACTTCGCAATGCTACCTGCATTAGTTGTGGTAAGACAGTGCACTTTCACTCTGCTACTCACAATGCTCATAGTGATAATAACATCCATATTCTGCCCATTGTTTACAAGACAAATCATATGTTGACAAGAGAGCCAAAAGTCTGACTATGTGATGTGATAATAGAAACATGTAGCCCAAGGGGCACACTGAAATACTCACAGATGAGGAACAGGCAAGGGAACTCTGTGATAGCTTAGTGAGAGGCTCCTGGTCTATTGATTCATGAGGGAGCAGATAGAGATAGCACACAGTTCACTTCTGCTGCACTTGCACAGTGGCAGCTTGTTTTTAACTGCAAAAGAAGTGGTACCTAACTAGTGAGGTTTTATTTTGCATTCCTCTTGTCTTCTCACAGAGGGAGACATACTGCACCAGTAGGCAAGTGGTTGGGACTTACTGGTTGTCTCATGCAAATTTCAGTATCAGTGTCCACTGTGCTTGGATCATAGTTCACTGCTCATGAAAAATGCAGTGTGATATAATGCCTTTAACCTCTTTCCATCAGTAGTTTATTACCTGTTTTTCCTATTATGGAGATTATTAATTTCATTCTTAGGAACACACCACTAATTCTTGGACTGCCTAAAGAAATGAACTTGTGATCTGTGTTGTACATTTGCCTGCAACCATTATTAATGGCGGGGAGACCACACATTTAGTAGCGAGTCCATCACTGCACATGCACTTGCACGTACAAAAGTTTGTGATAGCTTCAGCTCTGAAGACTGTGCAGAAGAATCCACCTCCTGGCACATTGATTTGGCCAATAATACAAATAACGAGACAAATGTTTGAAGTTTCTAAGCTGTGTACATCTTCTTTGCTTCAAAATACTTTGTTGTTCTTGTAAATATACATTTTTAGATTTTCTTTTCCTGTAACACTGTTGCACAGCATCAACTCTAAACAGCACAATTGCCTGAAAAATTTACAATGAACAGTTGTGCTGTTCACATGATGTCACCTTCAAGAGCTTGTAGTGCTCTGACAGGTTGGATGTGCAATGTACAATACAGCACTTATATCTGAATAAGTGCACACTTTATTACAACAAAGTCAGTATAACAGAACTACATCTGTACTGGCTGATGCCACTACCCAAAGAGACTGTCAGAGATTGCTTGTGCTGGTCTCAGTCCAGTGCCAGTGATATTGTTTATTGTCACAGAATTTCCACAAGCTGGTTGGCTACATTTTCTGCATGTTGTATGTCACTTTCAGCCTATGACAGCATCCCCAAAACGCTGACACTTTGAGCACCACATCGGATCAGGACTGTATAGCCTAAAATTAAGGGGTATAAATCCTCTAGTTATACATTTAGGCAATGACTTTGAACTGGGAATCAGTATAAATCTGATTTTTCCTCTTTGGTCATTTATTCATTTCATGATGTTTAATATTTCCATTACTCTTTGTAAATCATAATATTTTTTTCAGTTACTACAGCTCTGTGTCAATTAAAGGATGACTCCCCTTGCTAGGAAAGGGGGTGTGGGTATTACGCATTTTTGTTGCTATCACTAATGGAAATTCTTCAAGCAGTTTAGCATTATTTATCAGCTCAGATTGATAGATTTTATGTTACCACAATTTATAGCAGGCCTTTATATATACCAATGGTGCTTTCTCAACCATCTGACCTCTCTTTTGGTAGCATAAAGACATTCTGAGAATGACTAGAAGTTATTTTATTGCTAGGCAGTCTTTTTTGTGCCAATGATCTTAGTCTGATAACTAAAACTGTATTCATTGAGTGGGTGTTATTGCTCCTAGATGGCACACACATACTGTGCCAAGTGCTCAGAGTTTGTTGGGTGGTTGGTTAATTCAGGGGAAGGGACCAAACAGCAAGGTCGTTGGAGCCACGGATGGTGGAGGAAGTCAGCCATTCTATTTCAAAGGAACCATCCCAGCATTTGCCTGAAGCAATGTAGGGAAATCACGGAAAACCTTAACAGGATGGCTGGATGTGGGTTTGAACTGTCACCCTCCCAAATGTGAGTCCAGTGTGCTAACCACTGCACCACCTCACTCGGTGTTCAGAGTTTGTGAACTGAGAATAATTTTGTTCACTCAAGTAGTTAGGAAAATAGAGGTCCATCAATATTAAGCCTAATGTAACCTGGACAAGCCCAATACAGCTGAGATGCCACATGGCTTGCCTGCAAATGACTCTTTCTCCTCAACAATCATTCACTCCACTGAATGAAGTGGTTTATATGAGGGCTGTACCATTCCCATGATCTGAGCAGCTGTCATCTCTATTCCCTGTGAAACACAACATTTCACCTCTACGCTGCGTAGAGGTCACTGAAGTGTGCCCAGAATTTAGCACTCATCAGCTCCCAGAACTTAACCAGTCAAAAGGTGAAAACACAATCTAGCAGACTTTCAAAACCCCCATTAAAAATTCACAGGTTCCACTTTTATTCAGAAGCCACTCTAATTGCCAGAGACATCTAGTTGTGAGAAGCAAGCATAGACCAATTGCAGGTAGTGGTGTTAAAGATACAACTGTGATGTGTTCTCCAGAATCTGCCAAAAATATATACACACACCTTATGAAATGAAAACTATTTATTAGGTGTTTGTTTTACATCAGACATGTAGTGTGGCCTTTACTTGAGCTCTTTGTCATGTTAGACATTCAAAATGTCCAGCATTGGCAGCTAGACACATAGCATAATAATGAGTGGTCATTGCAGTTACACCAGTCAATGTTTCAATGGAGATCACTATACATGTTGCTGTAATATTGTAGTGTGACATGTTCATCCTGAAAAAACATATTTCACCTCTTTCTCACAATCAAGTGAAACATGTTTGCATAAAAATGTTTGGGTAGTTTGTATGTAGAGAACTTTCCACTGCATGCATGCCAGTTTCATGGGGGTGGAGAGATGGATTAAGAAAACACAAGCACAGAACATCACCAACGCTTGATGGCAATTGAGCATTGCCTCCTGCTGTGTTTTGGTGTCATGGCTTGGCAGTATTTTGTAAGGTAGAGAACAAGAGGTGCTGCCGACAATGACAATACCCAGAAAAACGGTTGACAGTAGCTTAAGAGAAATGTTGTTCCATTCAGTTCTATTCTGAAATTCTATTCTGTTCTGTTCTAAGAGTCTTTTAAGAGATATTGTTCTGATGTGTTGATTAACAAGAGATCTGTTCACCCAATGCTGTAATTGTTATACCAGAGCAGTGAAATACACAAGAATTATTTTAAAATGTTTACATCACTTAGTAGCTTGAATACTTTGAAGCACTCTTCCAATTCTCAACCTTCTGAAAACAGATAAGAAGTTACATGGTGATAGTTGGTGGCACTGCATAGCAGATCCACTGCATCAAGAATGGTGGCTGTACAATAATATAACTGAGGCTAAAAGTATCCAGGATAGCATCATGGTGGCAGATCATCAAGAAGGTAACACATCATCTTGGTTCAGTCCAGATATAGAATAGCAATGTTAGATTCCATTTTGGTGCCCCAAGAGCAGGATGTGGATAAGAGGGGCGAAGACAAGTGAATTTTATAAAAAAATAAGAAGAATTTTCAAAAAGTAATGGAAGAAAATATGACGTTGCCTAAAGCAACTGAGATAAATGGTGAAGGAATGAAGGGTGTCCCTCCTACAAGTTATGAGGCAGTTTTTCTTGGGAGTTTTGACTACTATTTGCAGTTTCATTTTGCAGTGTGTAGTTGGTGTCAACCCAAATAAAAACTGCTTGTCACATCTTCCATGTGACACCTAGAGTTGATGGAAAGCTCCAGTTTGTCTTCCACTACAAATAAAATGATTTTTAAAGTGGTATTTTACATGTTCATTTGTCTGAGCAGTCCCATATTTGTCTAGTACATTTTGTTTACCGTATTTACTCGAATCTAAGCCGCACTTTTTTTCCGGTTTTCGTAATCCAAAAAACCGCCTGCGGCTTAGAATCGAGTGCAAAGCTAGCGGAAGTTATGAAAAATGTTCGTACGTGCCGCCACAACTAACTTCTGCCGGCGAATACATGTAGCGCTACGCAAGCATACTTTGTAAGCACAAAGATAAATACTGGTGCCAAAACCTCTGCGCCAGTAAATAATTTTTAAAAAAAAAAAGTGGAAGACGAGATTTTTTTTCTCCGCCGCGAGTTTCGACCACTGCATTTTCATACATTATCCAACGAAGTAAATACAAATTCCGTATTGTTCATCTTCGAATGTAGCACAATTTCAGTGTACTACGAAAATCTGACTGGCAAGACTGTTTCGGATGTTTGTCACTATGGCCAACTCTACGTTCTGAATTTTTTCCTATCTGTGAGAAGAGATGGTTGCTAATAGGAACCTGATGAAATTTGAATCACATACAGTATTCTCTTCACCATAAGAATAATACGAATATAAACATTTTGCCATGTATTCTTTCGTGTTTGCTGCTATCTCATTTAAATCCTGTCTGCCTAATAAACTACGAAACTATAGAGTGAGACAACAGCAAACGTGGAAGAATATACATATCATGTCATGTTTATATTCATATTATTCTTATGTCTAATAGTGATACAGTCAGAAATGAAGCACGGCAAGTGACTAGATTTTTAAATCTAAGATGACTGTAATTTCTGTGCAGAATTTGATGTAATAAAGAACTGGCCGCAAAGATTTTCAAACGGAGAAAAATTTTCACAAACTCTCGTTCAGAACATGTTCTATCATATGCAGTCTATTATTTGATTCTTGTTGATCATTATCAAAGAAAGCAGCAGTGTAAGTAACAACAAATAGCAGTCTCTTGCCATTGTTTCGCTAATGAGACGATTCCCCCCCCCCCCCCCTCTCTCTCTCTCTTTTTTTAATTGTACGCGGCGATAGCGCGCACAAAAGCAAGCCATGCCGTGAGCCGCGACTGGCCATAAACACGCACTATCAGAATGCGACAAACAATGCATGACACAGTGCAGTAATGCATTTTCAGCTTAAGAGTGACGCAAACACCTATAACAAAGAAAACGGCATTTATCAGATCAAAGCAAAATAAGCAATCGATTCAAACCAGATGAAGCACGTGAAAAAGGAAGGGTATCCGTATAAATACGGACGGAGCACCTGACGCATAGCAATGGCTACCTGGTAAAGCTTAACTGCTAAGCTTACAACTCGAACCAAACTACTGTAGCTGTATCGTCATTCATTCGACCTAAATTGTCTATCATATTACAATGGACCAACTTTGTTTCGATTTGGAGATGCGGCCTAAAACTTTTCTCTCCCCTTGAATTTCGAGTCTCAAATTTCAGGTGCGGCTTAGATTCGGGAAATTTTTTTTTCCTTTATTTCGAGTCTCATTTTTCAGGTGCGGCTTAGATTCGAGTGCGGCTTAGATTCGAGTAAATACGGTAATTGATGTTTGCCTGCTTAGCCGGATGGTAATGTGCTTGCCTCCCATGCAGTGGGCCTGGGTTCGATTCCCAGCCGGGTTGGAGATTTTTTCCACTCATGGACTGGGTGTTGTGCTGTGCTCATCATCATTTCATCCTCATCACCAGCATGCGAGTCACCCATTGTGGCATCGACTGCAATAAGACTCGCACTCAGTGGCCGAATTTCCCCGAATGGGCCTCCTGGCCAGCAATGCCATATGCTCAATTCATCTCATTTTGTTTAATTAATATTTACTAACAAGGACAATAAAACATGAAGAATAATTAGTCCTACAGAAAGCAATATCACCACCCTGGCCCATGCTGACTGCTACCGCCACACAGCAGTGCTGCTCAGTAACTGTTGCTAGTGTATTGGTTATTCTTCATGTTTTACTGTTTCTGTTTAACAGATACTGACAAAGCAAATATCACACTAGATTAATTTATGACCACTCAATTGACAGGAGGATATAAAGGTCCACTTTAAAAATCATTTTACTCGTAATGGGAAACAAATCAACATTTTGTGTCAGCAGTGGGCATCACATGAAAGACTTGATGAGCAGTATTTGTTTGGGCTGATTCCAACTACACACTTTCAAAACAAAATTGAAGATATCTGCTGAAGCACTAGAAAAAATGTGCTTGATGATTCTTACAAGGAAACCTCCCCATCGCACCCCCCTCAGATTTAGTTATAAGTTGGCACAGTGGATAGGCCTTGAAAAACTGAACACAGATCAATCAAGAAAACAGGAAGAAGATGTGTGGAACTATGAGAAAAATAAGGAAAATATACAAACTGAGTAGTCCATGCGAAGATGGGCAATATCTAGGACAATAAGAGTAAAGGAGCGCCATGGTCCCGTGGCTAGTGAGAGCTGCTACGGAACGAGAGGTCCTAGGTTCATGTCTTCCCTCGAGTGAAAAGTTAATTTTTTATTTTCAGCTTATGTGACAAACTCTTACGTTTTCATCACTTTTTTGGGAGTGATTGTCACTTCCACAAGAAAACCTAAATCTGGCAAGGTAGAAGAATCTTTTTACCCATTCGCTAAGTGTACTAGTTAGGTGGGTCGACAACATATTCCTGTCATGTGACGCACATGCCATCACCAGTGTCGTATAGAATATATCAGACATGTTTTTCTGTGGAGGAATCGGTTGACCTATGACCTTGCGATCAAATGTTTTCGGTTCCCATTGGAGAGGCACGTCCTTTCGTCTACTAATCGCACAGTTTTGCGGTGTGGTCGCAAAACAGAGACACTAAACTTATTACAGTGAACAGAGACGTCAATGGACGAACGGACAGATCATAACTTTGCAAAAATAAAGAAAGTAAAATTTTCAGTGGATGGGAAGACTTGAACCAAGGACCTCTCGTTCCACAGCTACTCACGCTAACCATGGGACCACGGCACTCCTGCGCTCATATTCTCCTTGATGTTGCCCATCTTACGCATGGACTACTCAGTTTGTATATTTTGCTTATTTTTTTCATAGTTCCACACAACTTCTTCCTGTTTTCTCGATTGATCTGTGTTCAGTTTTTCAAGGCCTATCTACTGTGCCAACTTATAACTAAATCTGAGGGGGGTGCGATGGGGAGGTTCCCTTGTTAGCAGAGACACCCAGTACAGGCGAGCAAATGCTTTAGTGTCACCTGATGTAATTAAAATATTTAATACAAAATGATATCCATTTGGTGACAACAAAAGTAGTTTGAACTGTTTCACATAACTGAATAAAAGGAAATACTTGACCACAGCAGTGAGGTCAACAGCAATATATATGCAAGTGTCCGAGCAAAAACTTTGGGCGCATGAGCCAAGAAACATTGTCCGATGACACCGAAGAATTCCAAGTGATGATTTTGTGGCTACAAGAGCAGCAGCAATCTTCAGGAGCATCTCAGTGGCAGCTGACCAACGAAATGGCAGTGCTGCTTTGCTTTGCACTGCAGCAGCCTATCAGCTGAGTATGCCGTAAATGCACAATGGCTCATTGTGACATTGCTTCACCCATGTGTGATGCATTGGCTGCTCAGTACAGTTACCTGAGCACCCGATTAGATGAGCTGTAAAACACCCCAAGCTGAGATTTTTTTTTAGTGATTTGTTGTGAGGAATTATAGATAATATTTTTCTAGTATTGTGCAGTGGTGACAAAATGGTGTAACGATCTTTCAGTGCATTATAGCAGTTATACTGTTGATACTATTGTATACACATCACAACATGCAAACTGTAAGAGTTAATAGCTGTCATGAAAGTTCAAGTGGAGGAATAAAAAAATTATCAAATAATCGTATAGACACTAAGCAAGAGCCATCTGACAATACAAAAGCCAACAAATACAAATTACTTGACTGTAAGACGTCAATAAAGAAGTTTTGCCTAACAATTTTAAAGAATTAAATACTACCCTACATCCATTGGGAGTCCAGTTTAAATGCTTCATTACTTCAGTTTTCTTTGCACAAAGCAAATTTTTCCTCTTTAAATATTCTGTCACCTGTAATCTACATCCATCTCTTACTGTTCTATCCTCAACTATGAAAGTAACATGGAAAGTCTGTTATCTGAGTATAAGAACATATGTTAGTGAATAATAATTATGCTTAAGGACCATTGGTATTTTGATATTGTCATCTCAGGTGCATGTTAACAACATCAAAGAAATTGGAGAGGGAGGGGGAGGGGGGAGGGGTAAAGGAAAGAAGCTAATACACATCCATAAAGGAGATAACATATCAGTGAAAATGAAATAATGTGACAAGAAAACTGTTTTGCTGCTGCCACGGTAGATGGAAATATGGAATTAGTGCATGAATTATATGAAATTAAAAGGGAAAATGCATGTAGAATGGGTAACATGCGTGAAGGCTCTTCAATAAGTAGTTCAAAAGAATGTGAGTGAGTTATGGCATTATAAAAGTAGGAGATAGAGAATACATGTTTGGAGTGACCAAGTAGAGTCAATGGACTCTGGAGAAATTTTCTCATTGGAAGTTATCAATGTACAGGTCAGAAGCAGAGCATGTGGTTAAAAATGTTAAGATGAGGTTGACCCGATTTTATCTCGGTATGGGAAACAGGAAGGACTGACGGACCCAGACAAGGGTTGTTATAATCCTTGGTTAGATGAATCATTGGAAGGACTGACCTGTACCATATAATGAATGTGGTGGAGAGTAAAGGATAGGTGGACCTGTGGACAGAATGTTCTACACCTAGGCCAGGTGAAAACATAGAGGAAATGATTTGCACCATTTTTGTATGGAAAGGTAAAATACAGGAACACTCACATCACAAAGATGACAATGTATGCACACAGTATTAGACCACTGAAGAAGGTGTAAGTGCAGTTATTACAAAGGTAGGAAGCTGCAGTGTGTCTATGATCACACTAATGATGTATTATCCAAAATAGTTGAAAGCAAATAGAGTTACCTGCACAGTGATTGATTCTTTGAATTTTTGTTTCCATACTTATTGACTTATCACAAATCTGAGATCTGAAGTTGTGGAAAATAGTGCAGAGTGAAATGTCACCATGTAACTCCTTATGCTAAATAAAGACTTAAACATTTTCAGACTCAATAAATTTGAGGACCTCATGTTGTTATAATCAATAAGTTAAAACCAGTAAAAAACAAATTATCTTCGAGCAAAAGCAATGAAATAATGATTGAGTCTGATCAAATAGGACAAATATCTCTATGAGTTTTCTTTACCTAAGAACATCTAACAAAATATATACAAAGTAAATGGATGGTAGTAATGGTGTACGAAAAAGAGAAACAGTCAAGGAGATATTCGATAGCAAGTTGAACAGACAATCTCAAGAAAGAAACAAGAAAATTGAAAAGACACAATACCTTCTTCTCAGGTAACATGGAATGGAAAGGGAGCTCAATTTTAAGAGACCTTAACTTCAATAATAATAACAAGTTAACAAAAGACTGAAGGCTATAAATGGACTGTAATTTGTTAAGTAAGTTATTTTGCATGATACCTTTCATCTTCGTAGGAGGGAGGGGGGTTGGGGGGGGGGGGGCCTGTGGTGTGGTGTGACATGTTGTTCACCCAAGAAAATATGTCTCTTCTCTTCCTTGCAATCAGATGAAAGATGTTTGTGTAAAAATGTTGTTTGGGTAATTAGTATGTAGAGAATTCCCTGTTGTGTGCACACTGGTTTGATGGATGTGCAGAGTAAGAGTGAGATGTGCAAGCAAAGAACGTCGCCAAGGCACCTCCAATTGAGCACCTCCACCTGCTGCGAAGGGGCCAATTATGCTTTGCCATCATAGTTTGACATTATTTTGTAAGGCAGAGGACAAGAATCACTGCTGACAATGACAAAACCCAGGAAAACAGTTGACAGAAGCTTAAGAGGAATGTAATTCTGTTCCATTCTGTTCTGTTATAAGAACAGTTTGGAGATGTTGTTCTGATGTACTGATTAATAAGAGACCTGTTCACCCAACACTGTAGTTGTTACAGTACAGAAGAGTTATTGAAATGTTTATGTCATTTAGTAGATGAATACTTTGAATCTGTCTTCCAGCCCTTGACTCCTTGCAGAAGAAGAAGTCACAGAGCAAGAGTTGGGGGCACTGCATAGAGGTCCAGTGCATCAAGGAAATTCAAGAACAGTGAACATACAAGAACGTACTTGAGGTAAAAGGTATTCAGGAAAAAATCAAGGTAACACATCTTCTAGACACAGTCCAGCTGCAGAACAGTGAATTTACAGTCCAATCTCCTGGTGAAGGTCCTCCGACATGTTCAGTTTCCATCAACAGATTTGAATTTTCACAGTTCTCTACAAGTAAAAGCCCATAGGAGTTGTAATTGGAGACCATGGGGGAAATTCAATGGACCTCTTCACCCAATCCAATGCCCCTGCAGATTTTCAATCAGCTTGTACAGCTAGGTGGTAGTGTGGTGGCACCCATCCTGTTAATACAGACCTCATCATTAGCTTCGAGAAGTACACTTATACCTAGTAAAATTAATCTGTGTAACATTTCCAGTTACATTTCTCCAGGGACAGTATCATCAAAGAAAACAGGGGACCTACAAAGTCCTTAGACAATAATCCACATCACATATGAACCCAGCTAGATTGAGCACCTTATCCACATGAACATGTTGATTTTCCGGTGCCTAGTAGACACAATTGTGGAGAGTCACTTTTCCATTAAATTTAAACTGAGCTCATCAGCCTACATTACCTTGATCACAAATTGCTCATTCTGTAACATAACTGCAGCATATTCAATGTCTTGTCTTCATTCTAGACGTTAATGACTATTTTAAAGTGAGCTGCATTAAAGGGTTGGATAATGTTTGCAGTCTATGGAAGGTGTTGCAGATTGAGAGTTATTACAGTGATTTCTAGGCTTTTGTCAGCTGCGTTCTCATCTTTGGCTACTTACCTGTAGATGTTAGCAACTCGAATGTTCAAGGGAATGCAGTTGCTAGCTGCCACATTTCAGGTATAAGTTTTCTTGGCTTTTGAGCCATAATGAGAGTGGAGAGCAAAAGTACACTTTGACAGAAGAGGCACAGATAGAAGACTTTCCAGTATCTTGCTCAGTATTTGCAACTCTGGCACAAAGTTCATATTGATCATTTTTTTTTTTTTTTTTTTTTTTTTTAATGGTAGAAATGACACACAGAAGTAAGAAGGTTTTGTGAAAGCTTGTTTATATTCAAATGTTGGTCTATCTGTAGTAATGAATATGCATTTAAAAAGTAGGCAAAAGCGTTTAACTCCTAGAGTCTCAGATGTTGTCTCACAGACTGCTACCTTTTATTGTTGTTATGTTGCTATAGCATAGTGATGGGGTAGGAGATTACAGCATTGTCTAGTTGTTCATTCCTGAAGCTGCCAGTGTTTTCTTTGTTAGTAGCCATTTGAATGCAACATGGACCTATACTATTACTTTTTCCTTCACGCTAGAGGTCTCCGAGACTGCACCTGGTTCTTTGTGTTATGGATCAGTAGCCATGTCTTTATCTACCATTCATGTTATGGATCCTGATTTGAGAACAGTGTTTTAAGCTGTTTTGAGGACAGTTTAAGAGCTTACAATGGATCAGACAGTGCCAGCAAAATTAAAAGCAAACAGGATTCAGAATAGGAACACTGCAAAAGTGAGGATGAATTTGCTTGCCACCTGTGAATTCCTTGAATGAAACAAGTAATCAAAGTGATGAAGACAGAAGTTTAGGGACTGAATCTTTAGTGAAAGGTTCTGTTAGAAATGTATTTGGCCAAAACAAATATTGCTGGTTGTCAAAGCTCCTTCCAATGACAGCCAATGGCATTATTTTTCCACATGTTGGACATAAGTGGGGTGAATGTGTTTCTCCTTCACAATTCTTACAAAGATAATACTCCCTTGATCTGCATTAATTTTTTTGAATAAGCTTGCAAATTTGCTAGTGATATGACAGATATAAAGTGAGTCAGCAACTATCGTGTACTTTGAGCATCAGTTCGCTATGTTTTGAGTGAAGCTGAACAAGGAGTAGAAGTCATCATAGAACAACTGGAGAAATGCAAAACATGACCCAAAAAAGAAGAGAAAAATGCCTTATATTTGTCATTGTTCCAAAAAGCCTATCAACTGGAACATTTACAAGAATTTCCAGCAAGTGTACAGAAAACCTGTGAGAAGAAAAGCAAAAATCGGAAGAGTACTAGCACAATTTTCATTTTTGTGACTGTTTTACATGTGTTTTTTGTTTAATATTACATTTATAAATAAAATAAATAAACAAAAATAATATAATACAATAATAATAATTATTATTATTATTATAGTCCCTCGAGGGACTGTTCCTGACTGTGAGTGTACAAAATCTAATGCCATACATCCAGTTCATCCCCCCAGTATCAGCACCTGTATTACTGAGTGTAGAAGAATTTACTTCAGTGTGGCAAAGATCAGTGAGTTCCAGAAGTATCAGGCACGTTTATTATGTTTCATTCCTGGCTATTTTGTCACCCCTTCACTGCCAAGCACAACACTAAATGAGTTTTCTCCCCAAGCATGCTGGCTCCCTTAATCTCCGAGTGAGTCCATCTTACTCTCAAATGTCTCCCTTTTTTCCTGTGGATAAATAAGACTTATGTATAGGTGTCACTCCAGCGAAACATTTTGTTAACATCTCCCTTCTTGGTGCTTGTCTTGTCGCACCACCAAATCGCGTCGAAGAAAGTACTGTGATGAATAAAAGTTTGCCCTGTTCAAAGACTCTGCCACGAGCAAGGACCCACCTTAATTAAGAGACCGTAAACCATCAAATTTTGTTGTAGAAGTTAGCTTTTAAAAATAAATATCTCACAAACCAGCTCACGTGCCTCTTTCAGTAGGCCTCATTATTTATTGTTTGTATTTACTAATTAGCATCCCTCTTTAAACATGTTTGCCTTTAGGAACATAAAGAGGAATCTTTAAATTGTTCCTTCAATGCTTGGGTTTCTCCATATAAGCTTCTGAAATCATTTTTGTTGGATATCATTGAGAAACTCTGTATCATGGAATGAGGTTTTAAAAAGTTTCTGGTTCAACAATTCAGGTAAATGAAGATGAATATTTGATGAGTTAGGACATATGAATAAAAATGATTCTAGAAAACTTGAAGAATGGGAAAAAATAATGTGGATACTGATAAGAGATGGTGTTATGTATTCCACATATTTAAAAATGTAGACATTTCATGTATAAATGTAAAGGTGCTTGTGAGGTTAGCTCTTTCTGTATCAGGCATAAATGCTGTTGTGGAAAGTCTTTTGAATTGTTAACTCACTCTGGATTGGTGAAAAAAAAAATCATTTTACTGCCAGAAGTATTGAAGCAATTTTAACTGTTAAGACTCCTTTCCAATATGTTGGCTGTAAACAATTCTATGAACTATTATTATTATTATTATTATTATTTATGTTATTATTATTATTATTATTATTATTATTATTACTGAGGGGGTGCAGAATTCTCAGAAAAACTCAATGTATTAGAATATAATTCAGTGTTATGATACGTATGTTTTCAAGTACGTTATTAAAACAAATGTCTATTTGCATGTATAAGTGTTAGTTTTCATTTGTCTCATTAAAGCAATGCTAACATATGTGATGTATATTTTCTTTGTAACTAGTGCCCTGTTTTTTCGTTTCTATTTTTCAGAAGCGTCCCATTTTTTCACATAAAAAATATGGTCACCCTTGTTATGCTGTATTGCAAGTCAAGCTGTGCTCAATCCGAAGCCTGGTTTCAACACTGCAGTGCTTTACTAAGCATGGTGGTGTGTCCTTGACTTCTTGCCACCACTTAATAGATTTATACAGCCAGTTAGAGGGGGATGCACATTTTAGTGTGTACTCCGAAATGCATTGCAACTTATAATTTTTCTCATTGTCAGAGCTGAAAAATAACAGAAAATTGTAGGAACAATGGGGGATGTAACCCTGAACCTTTAGCTCTGTAGTCTGGAACTCAACCCATTGAGCCACCAAGGCACATTTCCATATAAAGCATTAACATGTTATTTGTCAAATAACAACTGCACTGAGCAGAGGAAACAAACACTAATTATAGATATCTGCACAAGAAAAACAAAGAAAATATGGTGGCATTCTATGATACTTGTTATTAAAGTTACAAATAACTTATTGGTGAATAAATTTGTGTGAATGATCTATCTAATCAAATACTTATTCAGATACAAATCCCTGGGCAGGAACTACTTAGGAGGAAGTCATCATTAGGAGAAACAAAATTGACACTCTACAGATTTGAGCACAGAATGTTAGAGCCCTTAATCACATAGTTAGGTTAGAACATTTAAAAAAAGGGGAAATTGATAGGTTGAAGTTAGATATAGTTGGACTTCTGAATCTGCTTATTGTATTCATCTCTTGGTCTCCCTCTATGATTTTTACCCTCCATGCTGTCCTCCAGTACTAATTTGGTGATCCCTTCATGCCTCAGAACATGTCCTACCAACCGATCCCTTCTTCTAGTCAAGTTGTGCCACAAACTCCTCTTCGCCCCAATTCTATTCAACACCTCCTCATTAGTTATGTGATATACCCATATAATCTTCAGCATTCTTCTGTAGCACCACATTTCGAAAGCTTCTATTCTCTTCTTGTCTAAACTATTTATCGTCCATGGTTCACTTCCATACATGGTTACACGCCATACAAATACTTTCAGAAACAACTTCCTTACACTTAAATCAATACTCGATGTTAACAAATTTCTCTTCTTCAGAAACGCTTTCCTTGCCATTGCCAGTCTACATTTGATATCCGCTCTACTTTGACCATCATCAGTTATTTTGCTCCCCAAATAGCAAAACTCCTTTACTACTTTTAGTGTTTCATTTCCTAATCCAATTCCCTCAGCATCACCCGATTTAATTCGACTACATTTCATTATCCTCATTTTGCTTTTGTTGATGTTCATCTTATACCCTCCTTTCAAGACACTGTCCATTTCATTCAACTGCTCTTCCAAGTCTTTTGCTGTCTCAGAGAATTACAATGTCATCGGTGAACCTCAAAGTTTTTATTTCTTCTCCATGGATTATAATACCTACTCCGAACTTTTCCTTTACTGCTTGCTCAATATACAGATTGAATAGCAACGGGGATAGGCTACAACCCTGTCTCACTCCCTTCCCAACCACTGCTTCCCTTTCATGTCCCTCGACTCTTATAACTGCCATCTGCTTTCTGTACAAATTGTAAATAGCCTTTCGCTCCCCGTATTTTACCCCTGCCACCTTTAGAATTTGAAAGAGAGTATTCCAGTCAACATTGTCAAAAGCTTTCTCTAAGTCTACAAATGCTAGAAATGTAGGTTTGCCTTTCATTAATCTTTCTTCTAAGATAAGTCCTAGGGTCAGTATTGCCTCACGTGTTCCAACATTTCTACGGAATCCAAACTGATCTTCCCCGAGGTCAGCTTCTACCAGTTTTTCCATTCGTCTGTAAAGAATTCGCGTTAGTATTTTGCAGCTGTGACTTATTAAACTGATAGTTCAGTAATTTTTCACATCTGTCAACACCTGCTTTCTTTGGGATTAGAATTATTATATTCTTCTTGAAGTCTGAGGGAATTTCGCCTGTCTCATACATCTTGCTCACCAGATGATAGGATTTGTCAGGGCTGGCTCTCCCAACTCTGTCAGTAGTTCTAATGGAATGTTGTCTACTCTCGGGGCCTTGTTTCGACTTCGGTCTTTCAGTGCTCTGTCAAACTCTTCACGCAGTATCATACCTCCCATTTCATCTTCATCTACCTCCTCTTCCATTTCCATAATATTGTCCTCAAGAACATCGCCCCTGTGTAGAACCTCTATATACTCCTTCCACCTTTCTGCTTTCCCTTCTTTGCTTAGAACTGGGTTTCCATCTGAGCTCTTGATATTCATGCAAGTGGTTCTCTTTTCTCCAAAGGTCTCTTTAATTTTCCTGTAGGCAGTATCTATCTTACCCCTCATGAAATAAGCCTCTACATCCTTACATTTGTCCTCTTGCCATTCCTGCTTAGCCATTTTGCACTTCCTGTCGATCTCATTTTTGAGATGTTTGTATTCCTTTTCGCCTGCTTCACTTGCTGCATTTTTGTATTTTCTCCTTTCATCAATTAAATTCAGTATCTCTTCTGTTACCCAAGGATTTTGTCTTTTTACCTACTTGACCCTCTGCTGCCTTCACTATTTCATTCCTCAAAGCTACCCATTCTTCTTCTACTGTATTTCTTTCCCCCATTCCTGTCAATTATTCCCTTATGCTCTCCCTGAAACTCTGTACAACCTATGGTTCTTTCAGTTTACCCAGGTCCCATCTCCTTAAATTCCCACCTTTTGCAGTTTCTTCAGTTTTAATCTACAGGTCAAAACCAATAGATTGTGGTCAGAGTCCACATCTGCCCCTGGAAATGTCTTACAATTTAAAATCTGGTTCCTAAATCTCTGTCTTACCATTATATAATCTATCTGAAACCTATTAGTAACTCCAGGGTTCTTCCATGTATACAACCTTCTTTCATGATTCTTGAACCAAGTGTTAGCTATGATTAAGTTATGCTCTGTGCAAAATTCTACCAGGCGGCTTCCTCTTTCATTTCTTAGCCCCAATCCATATTCACCTACTACGTTTCCTTCTCTTCCTTTTCCTACTGTCGAATTCCAGTCACCCATGACTATTAAATTTTCGTCTCCCTTCACTACCTGAATAATTTCTTTTATCTCATCATACATTTCTTCAATTTCTTCATCTACAGAGCTAGTTGGCATATAAACTTGTACTGCTGTAGTAGGTGTGGGCTTCGTGTCTATCTTGGGCACAATAATGTGTTCACTACGCTGTTTGTAGTAGCTTACCCACACTCCTATTTTTTTTATTCATTATTAAACCCACTCCTGCATTACCCCTATTTGATTTTGTATTTATAACCCTGTATTCATCTGACCAAAAGTTTTGTTCCTCCTGCCACTGAACTTCACTAATACCCACTATATCTAACTTTAACCTATCCATTTCCCTTTTTAAATTTTCTAACCTACCTGCTCGATTAAGGGATCTGACATTCCATGCCCCGATCTGTAGAATGCCAGTTTTCTTTCTCCTGATAACGACGTCCTCCTGAGTAGTCCCCGTCCGGAGATCCGAATGGGGGACTATTTTACCTCTGGAATATTTTACCCAAGAGGACGCCATCATCATTTGATCATACAGTAAAGCTGCATGCCCTTGGGAAAAATTACAGCTGTAGTTTCCCCTTGCTTTCAGCCGTTCGCAGTACCAATACAGCAAGGCCGTTTTGGTTAGTGTTACAGGGCCAGATCAGTCAATCATCCAGACTGTTGCCCCTGCAACTACTGAAGAGGCTGCTGCCCCTCTTCAGGAACCACACGTTTGTCTGGCCTCTCAACAGATACCCCTCCATTGTGATTGCACCTACGGTATGGCTATCTGTATCATTGAGGCACGCAAGCCTCCCCACCGACGGCAAGGTCCATGGTTCATAGGGGAGTGAAGACATGTATGACGAGATAAAATAAATTTTTCAGGTAGTTGAGGGGGATGAAAATGGGGGACCAGAATTCAGTAGTACAAAAAGTATGTGAATATGAACTGAAGGAAATGAATGAAAGTGGAAGTGGCCTGGTAGAATTTTGCACAAAGCCTAATTTAAACATAGCTAACACTTGGTTTAAGAATCATGAAAGAAGGTTGTATATGTGAGAGAAACATGTAGACACCAGAAGGTTTCAGACTGATTATATAATGGTAAGACAGATTCCAGAACTGGATTGTAATTTGTAAGACAGTTCCAGGGGCAGTTGTGAACTGGCCACAATGTATTGGCTGCGAACTTTTGTTTAAAACTAAGGAAATTGCAAAAAGGTACGAAATTAAGGAGATGGGACCTGGATATGTTGAAAGAACTAGATGTTGTTGAGAGTTTCGGAAGGAGCATCAGGCAATGACTGCATAGAACACAGAAAGGTATCCAGTAGAAGATGAATGGTTAGCTTTGAGAGATGAAGTTGTGAAGGCAGCAGAGGATCAAATGGGTAAAAAGAAAAGGCCTAATAGAAATCCTTGGATAACACAAGAGATACTGAATTTAATTGATGAAAGAAGATAATATAAAAATGCAGCAAAATGAAGCAGGTGAAAGGGAATACAAATGTCTAAACAATAATATAGACAGGAAGTGTAAAATGGCTAAACAGGAATGGCTGCAGGATGAATGTAAGGTTTTAGAAGCATATTTCACTAGGGGAAAGATGAATACTGCCTGCAGGAAAATTAAAGAGCCTTTGGCGTGCAGAGAAGCAGATGTATGATTGAGTTCAGCTGGGAAAGCAGTCCTAAGCAAAGAAAGTAAAGTTGAAATGTGGAAGGAGTATATACAAGGTCTATGAAAGGGAGATGAACTTGAAGGCACCAATATAGAAATGGAAGAGGACATAGGTGACGATGAGATGGGAGAGATGATACTGCGAAAAGAATTTGACAGAATACTGAAAGACCCAAGGTGAAACGAAGCTCGAGGTATAGACAACATTCCATCGGAGCTACTGACAGCCTTTGGAGAGCCAGCCATGACAAAACTCTTCCACCTGATGTGCAAGATGTATGAGGCAGGCGAAATATTCTCAGACTTAAAGAAAAAAGTTATAATTCCAATTCCAAAGAAAGTATATGGTGGATACAGAAACCGAAAAGCTATTTACAAGTTATACAGCTACCAGATAGCAATTATAGGAGTCAGGGGACATGAAAGGGAAGCAGTGATTGTGAAAGGAGTGAGACAGGGATGTATCCTGTTGCCAATGTTACTCAATCTGTACATTGAGCAAGCAATACAGGAAACCAAGGAAATATTTAGACTATGAATTAAAGTTCAGGGAGAAGAAATAAAAACTTTGAGGCTTGTTGATGACATTTTAATTCTGTCAGAGACAGCAAAGGACTTGGAAGAGCAATTGAATGGAATGGGTAGTGTCTTGAAGGGAGAATATAAGATGAACATAAACAAAAGCAAACCAAGGATAATGGAATGCAGTCAAATTAAATCAGGTGATGCTGAGCAAATTAGATTACGAAATGAGACACTTAAAGCAGTTGATGAGTTTCCTATTTGGGCAGCAGAATAACTGATGATTCTGAAGTAGAGAGGATATAAAATGTGGACCAGCAACAGCAAGAAAGACGTCTCTGAAGGAAAGAAATTTGTTAACATCGAATATACATTTAATTGTTAGGGAGTATTTTCTGAAAATATTTGTATGGAATGTAGCCATGTTTGTAAGAGAAACATGGATGATGAACAGTGTAGACAAGAAGAGAATAGAAGCTTTTGAAATGTGGTGTTACAGAAGAATGTGGGAGACTAAGTGGGTAGAACACGTAGCTAATGAGGAGGTACCAAATAGAATTGTCGAGAAAAGAAATTTGTGGCACAACCTGAATAGAAGAACAGATCAGTTGATAGAACAAATTATGAGATTCTGAGACATCAATGGATGACCATTTTAGTAATGTGGGAGGGGGGGAGGGGTGGTGTTAAGAATTGTGGAGTGTGAAGGGATACCAACAAATGAATGCAGTAAGCAGATTCAGAAGGATGTAAGCTGCAGTAGTAATCCAGAGGTGGAGAGACTTGCACAGGATACAGTGGCATGGAGAGCTGCATCAAACCAATATTCACACTGAAGACCAATACCACAACAACAACAACAACAAAAATAACAACAACAACGCCCACAGCTGCTTACCACTATATGTTGCACTATTTCCTCTTTCCATTAACTGCAGTTAATATTATCCACTGTAATGAATCCTATTAGTTCATTTGCTGAATTTACCCACGAGAGCCTACAATGTAGATGGAATGAAGTTTATTTGTTGAGTATACACAAACTACACAGTTGTAATCAGTTATCATGCTCATCAATATAAATCTTCATTTGTTCTGTCCAAAATATATCTCAGAAACAGCGCGATTTTAGATGGGGACTGAGTGTGAGCATTATTTAGTCTGCTTTCATTCAAGCAAATTTAGAGTTCCAAAGTTGAATCAATGATTTTCAATAGCATTCAGAATTCAATTATCACTTAACGATTCATTATGCACCATCTTGTTCAAACACAGTAGTAATATTTGGTGAATCTCAGGTAGACAGCATACAAGTTTTCTTACAGAAAATTAGGTGCCAGGGAGATTTTCTAATTTCTTTCGAACACTTGCCATGCCTATTAGTGCTACTGTGTTGTGAAGATGCCACATACCTTTCTTAGCTGTTTGGCAGGGCCACACACCTGTTTTCCTACATTGAGGGAGTGAGCACCACATGATAGCAAGTGAAACCGCAAAATATGCGAGTGTGAAAACTGCCAGCCACATGCTTCTGCAACACGTGTGAAGCGAGTGATGGGCAGCTATTCACATGGTTTCACCATGCAGTGCAGTGGTCTAGCAAGTACATAGAAATTTAACTAGTATAAGGATTGCGAATATCTTTTACATCTCAAGCTATGAAATGAAGTAACACACACGAAGTTTTAAATGTATGTATTCTGTCTGTCTTCACATATTATAATGACACAATTTGAACCAAGAATTTGAGCAATAGTTTGCTTTCTGCAGCCTTGCAAAATTATTTGACCACCATTCACAACTTCCCACCAAGTCTGCAAATGATGAGGTAGTATGAGGATACCACACAAAGCAGAAGGTTTACACCTTTGTAAGAAACTATCATTGATGTGTATTTTGCAAAACTGAACAGAAATGAATATACAAAATTTTATGATGAAAACTTCAACATTGTTTGAAGACATGGAATATGAAAATTTAAGCATAAAATAATTAATTTTCAAACAATGGAAAATCCATAATGGAATAACGCCAATATTATGAAAAGGACAGATTGCTACTCAACATATAGTGGAGATGTCGAGTCACAGATACACACAACAAAAAGACTGTCAGACAAGCAAGCTTTCAACCAAAACGGCCTCCATCTGAATATCTCTCTCTCTCTCTCTCTCTCTCTCTCTCTCTCTCACACACACACACACACACACACACACACACACACACACACACACACACAGAGAGAGAGAGAGAGAGAGAGAGAGAGAGAGAGAGAGAGAGAGAGAGAGAGAGAGAGAGAGGGGGGGGGAGGAGAAGGAAGAAAAACTTGTAGCATCTGTTTTCAATAAAGTTGTAGGCCCGAGCGAGGTGGCGCAGTGGTTAGACACTGGACTCGCATTCGGGAGGACGACGGTTCAATCCCAGGTCCGGCCATCCTGATTTAGGTTTTCTGTGATTTTCCTAAATCACTCCAGGCAAATGCCGGGATGGTTCCTCTGAAAGGGCACGGCCGACTTCCTTCCCCATCCTTCTCTAATTTGGTGAGACCGATGACCACGCTGACTGGTCTCCTTCCCCAAACAACCTACACAATCTGCAGCATCAATGGAAATGTACAAGAGGGGACCCAAAAATAACCGGAATTTCTTTCTAGAAATCATATACTTTATTGTGTTCAAATACAACCTTAATCTCCTTTGAAGTACTCTCCATTAACATTAATACACTTGTCCAAACATTCATTCCAGTGTTTAGAGCACCTTTTAAATTCGTCCTCTTTGATACCTGCTAGCACTTTCATGACACTGCATTTAACGTCTTCCACATCCGCAAAACGCTTCCCTCTCAAGTCTCTTTTCATCTTCGGGAATAGGAAGAAGTCCGAGGGTGCTAAATCCGGCGAATACGGTGCGTGGATCAAGGTAGTCATCTTCGTTGAGGCCAAAAACTGGCGAGCGCTGAGAGCCGTGTGTGTGGGAGCGTTGTCGTGATGCAGGAACCACACTACAGAATCCCGCAAAGCCGGACGTTTTTGCGACAAACTTCTGCAAAGCCATTTCATAACCTCCAAATAGAACTGCTGATATACTGTCTGGTTTTCAGAGACAAATTCAGAGTGTACGATCCCTTTGATGTCAAAAAAACAGATCAAAATCGTTTTCACATTCAATTTAACTTGTCGAGCTTCTTTTTGTTGAGGTGAACCAAGTGACTTCCATTGTGATGACTGTTGTTTACTTTCTGGATCGTACCCATAGCAGCATGACTCATCACCTGTAATGATTTTGTTGAAAAAATGTGGATCATCTTTGAACGCATTCTTCATTTCGAGACAGGCCTGAAAGTGATGATGCCCTTTGATCTCCGGTATGAAGCTTTGCCCCCCCCCCCCCCCCCCATGAACCATGGACCTTGCCGTTGGTGGGGAGGCTTGCATGCCTCAGCGATACAACCACAATGGAGGGGTATCTGTTGAGAGGCCAGACAAACGTGTGGTTCCTGAAGAGGGGCAGCAACCTTTTCAGTAGTTGCAAGGGCAACAGTCTGGATGATTGACTGATCTGGCCTTGTAACAATAAGCAAAACGGCCTTGCTGTGCTGGTATTGCGAACGGCTGAAAGCAAGGGGAAACTACGGCCGTAATTTTTCCTGAGGGCATGCAGCTTTACTGTATGATTAAATGATGATAGCGTCCTCTTGCGTAAAATATTCCGGAGGTAAAATAGTCCCCTATTCGGATCTCCGGGCGGAGACTACTCAAGAGGATGTCGTTATCAGGAGAAAGAAAACTGGCGTTCTACGGATCGGAGCGTGGAATGTCAGATCCCTTAATCGGGCAGGTAGGTTAAAAAATGGGAAATGGATAGGTTAAAGTTAGATATCGTGGGAATTAGTGAAGTTCGGTGGCAGGAGGAACAAGACTTCTGGTCAGGTGACTACAGGGTTATAAAAACAAAGTCAAATAGGGGTAATGCAGGAGTAGGTTTAATAATGAATAGGAAAATAGGAATGCGGGTAAGCTACTACAAACAGCATAGTGAACGCATTATTGTGCCCAAGATAGATACGAAGCCCACACCTACTACAGTGGTACAAGTTTATATGCCAACTAGCTCTGCAGATGAAGAAATTGAAGAAATGTATGATGAAATAAAAGAAATTATTCAGATAGTGAAGGGAGACGAAAATTTAATAGTCATGGGTGACTGGAATTCGAGTGTAGGAAAAGGGAGAGAAGGAAACGTAGTAGGTGATTATGGATTGGGGCTAAGAAATGAAAGAGGAAGCCGCCTGGTAGAATTTTGCACAGAGCACAACTTAATCATAGCTAACACTTGGTTTAAGAATCATGATAGAAGGTTGTATACATGGAAGAACCCTGGAGATACTAAAAGGTATCAGAGAGATTATATAATGGTAAGACAGAGATTTAGGAACCAGGTTTTAAATTGTAAGACATTTCCAGGGGCAGATGTGGATTCTGACCACAATCTATTGGTTATGACCTGTAGATTAAAACTGAAGAAACTGCAAAAGGTGGGAATTTAAGGAGATGGGACCTGGGTAAACTGAAAGAACCAGAGGTTGTACAGAGTTTCAGGGAGAGCGTAAGGGAACAATTGACAGGAATGGGGGAAAGAAATACAGTAGAAGAAGAATGGGTAGCTTTGAGGGATGAAGTAGTGAAGGCAGCAGAGGATCAAGTAGGTAAAAAGAAGAGGGCTAGTAGAAATCCTTGGGTAACAGAAGAAATATTGAATTTAATTGATGAAAGGAGAAAATATAAAAATGCAGTAAATGAAGCAGGCAAAAAGGAATACAAACGTCTCAAAAATGAGATTGACAGGAAGTGCAAAATGGCTAAGCAGGGATGGCTAGAGGACAAATGTAAGGATGTAGAGGCTTATCTCACTAGGGGTAAGATAGATACTGCCTACAGGAAAATTAAAGAGACCTTTGGAGATAAGAGAACCACTTGTATGAACATCAAGAGCTCAGATGGAAACCCAGTTCTAAGCAAAGAAGGGAAAGCAGAAAGGTGGAAGGAGTATATAGAGGGTCTATACAAGGGTGATGTACTTGAGGACAATATTATGGAAATGGAAGAGGATGTAGATGAAGATGAAATGGGAGATATGATACTGCGTGAAGAGTTTGACAAAGCACTGAAAGACCTGAGCCGAAACAAGGCCCCCGGAGTAGACAACATTCCATTGGAACTACTGACGGCCTCAGGAGAGCCAGTCCTGACAAAACTCTACCATCTGGTGAGCAAAATGTATGAAACAGGCAAAATACCCTCAGACTTCAAGAAGAATATAATAATCCCAATCCCAAAGAAAGCAGGTGTTGACAGATGTGAAAATTACTGAACAATCAGTTTAATAAGCCACAGCTGCAAAATACTAACACGAATTCTTTACAGACAAATGGAAAAACTAGTAGAAGCCGACCTCGGGGAAGATCAGTTTGGATTCCGTAGAAATGTTGGAACACGTGAGGCAATACTGGCCTTACGACTTATCTTAGAAGGAAGATTAAGGAAAGGCAAACCTACGTTTCTAGCATTTGTAGACTTAGAGAAAGCTTTTGACAATGTTGACTGGAATACTCTCTTTCAAATTCTAAAGATGGCAGGGGTAAAATACAGGGAGCGAAAGGCTATTTACAATTTGTAGAGAAAGCAGATGGCAGTTATAAGAGTTGAGGGACATGAAAGGGAAGCAGCGGTTGGGAAGGGAGTAAGACAGGGTTATAGCCTCTCCCCGATGTTATTCAATCTTTATATGAGCAAGCAGTAAAGGAAACAAAAGAAAAATTCAGAGTAGGTATTAAAATCCATGGAGAAGAAATAAAAACTTTGAGGTTCGCCGATGACATTGTAATTCTCTCAGGGACAGCAAAGGACTTGGAAGAGCAGTTGAACGGAATGGATGGTGTCTTGAAGGGAGGATATAAGATGAACATCAACAAAAGCAAAACGAGGATAATGGAATGTAGTCGAATTAAGTCGGGTGATGTTGAGGGTATTAGATTAGGAAATGGGACACTAAAAGTAGTAAAGGAGTTTTGCTATTTGGGGAGCAAAATAACTGATGATGGTTGAAGTAGAGACGATATAAAATGTAGACTGGCAATGGCAAGGAAAGCGTTTCTGAAGAAGAGAAATTTATTAACATCGAGTATAGAATTTAGTGTCAGGAAGTCGTTTCTGAAAGTATTTGTATGGAGTGTAGCCATGTATGGAAGTGAAACGTGGACGGTAAATAGTTTGGACAAGAAGAGAATAGAAGCTTTCGAAATGTGGTGCTACAGAAGAATGCCGAAGATTAGATGGGTAGATCACATAACTAATGAGGAAGTATTGAATAGGATTGGGGAGAGGAGAAGTTTGTGGCACAACTTGACCAGAAGAAGGGATTGGCTGGTAGGACATGTTCTGAGACATCAAGGGATCACCAATTTAGTATTGGAGGGCAGCGTGGAGGGTAAAAATCGTAGGGGGAGACCAAGAGATGAATACACTAAGCAGATTCAGAAGGATGTAGGTTGCAGTAGGTACTGGGAGATGAAGAAGCTTGCACAGGATAGAGTAGCATGGAGAGCTGCATCAAACCAGTCTCAGGACTGAAGACCACAACAACAACAACGTGAAGCTTTGGCATGAATTTTGATGCCACTCTTCAAGTCCCCAAATCGATGGTCAAGATGTGCTGAACTGAGCTCCAGGACAACACGGACAAGTTCTCGAGTTGGTTGATTGTCCTGCGTCGATCTTCACTGATGAGATCATGGATTTTGTCGATGTCTTCAAGCAGTTGAAGGTCGACCAGAACGGGGCTGACCTTCAACCACCATTTCTACCTTTTTAAACCGAGAAAACCATTTGTACACTTGCATTTTATGAAGAGCATGGTCTTTGTAGGCTGTCTGAATCATTGCAACAGTTTCTGCTGCGTTCTTGCCGAGCACGAAACAAAACTTCACTGCCGCACATTGTTCGTAAGAACTAGCCATTTCCTTGTGTCAAGTCCGCACAGTATGCACACTCAAAGAACTGCCAAAGAAACCACACTTCTCACTGTTGGGTGACGCCGCATGGTTGAATGACTCAGCAGAGCTCCTACTACAACCCTCTGGCGGCGCAACCTGCTACTACAAGTACATGATGTGCAGCATTACAATTCTGGTTATTTTTGGGTCCCCCCTCGTATATTATCCTTAAATGATGAATCCTTATGGTGTTTGCTTTAGATATTTTTAAACTTTGCTCCCAGTTACCCAGTGACCACGCTTACTGCGGCTAACAATAGATTTTCAATTGTGCCTACTGTGGCACTGAAACATTCTTAAACGGAAGAAATGAAATTCTACAAGTAACCAGTTATCATATTAAAAACACCTACAAAAAAATGCAAGAATGAAATATTGTTCTTTTTTATCTATTAAAATTATATTGATCCAGATATTTTGTCTGGGGTATGTATGAAAGTATCTCCACATGGAGATGATTTCTATTATTTCATGTATCCTACAATTGGTAAATATCCCCATAAGATTACTGCAGTACTGATCTTGGCTGGCAATGGTGAAACAACAAAATTATGCGAACACATGCAAAAAAACTACAAAGCCTTTGTGGAACATAGAAAGACACATTTTTCTTTAGATGTACAATATGGGAAACACAGAGTGTTACAAAAAGGTACGGCCAAACTTTCAGGAAACATTCCTCACACCCATGTGTAACATGTTTCCATGTTAGAGCTCATTTTATTACTTCTCTTCAAATCACATTAATCATGGAATGGAAACACACAGCAACAGAATGTACCAGCGTGACTTCAAACACTTTGGTACAGGAAATGTTCAAAATGTCCTCCATTAGCGAGGATACATGCACCCATCCTCCATCGCATGGAATCCCTGATGCAGCCCTGGAGAATGGCGTATTGTATCATAGCCGTCCACAATACGAGCACGAAGAGTCTCTACATTTGGTACCAGGGTTGCGGAGACAAGAGCTTTCAAATGCCCCCATAAATGAAAGTCAAGAGGGTTGAGGTCAGGAGAGCGTGAAGGCCATGGAATTGGTCCGCCTCTACCAATCCATCGGTCACCAAATCTATTGTGGAGAAGCGTACGAACACTTCGACTGAAATGTGCAGGAGCTCCATCGTGCGTGAACCACATGTTGTGTCGTACTCGTAAAGGCACATGTTCTAGCAGCACAGGTGGAGTATCCCGTATGAAATCATGGCGTTGAATCGAGGAAGTACAGTACATACTGACGAAACTAAAATGAGCTCTAACATGGAAATTAAGCGTTTCCAGACACATGTCCACATAACATCTTTTCTTTGTGTGTGAGGAATGTTTCCTGAAAGTTTGGCCGTACCTTTTTGTAACACCCTGTATAAAAATTAATGTTCCTCATAACTTCTAATTAATTCCCTTACAGAAATTCATACAAAATGTTACTAATGTGAGATTTCATGCATCCCAACCACCGAGTCCAAGAAATAATTTTTATCCTTATATATCTTTGCTTTAAATATATTTGTCTCATTCTTTGTGAATAAAAATGTGTAACATTCAGAACTGCCTTTTGCAAATTAGCTACAGAAAAATTAACTTTTAACTGATGACAGAAAACTGGCAATAATAAAATTTCCTTACTGCTGAACTACACTTCAGTGCAGAATTACAGTATCAGTACCTTTTTGTTTACATTTTCACAAAAAGTGCTCTCTTAATGAGGAAGTAATGGCAAAATTGAAACTTCATTAGTTCACAGATGTTTGCTGAAATGCTCTTACACACATTTAACACAACATTGACACAGGTTTTACTTTCACCACTATCAATATTTTTCATTATTTATTGGACACAAGAGTAACATGTGAAGCTGTGACAAAGCGTTAAAGAAATTTTGTGCTTGAGCCAGCATTGTCGGAAACTTTTGCATAATTTAATACCTAAAAGGTACATCATTTGGGAAAGACTAGTTACAGCACAATAGTTGCAGTTGTTCAGTGAGTTTACTACTTGAATGAAAGCAAGAAGGCTTTTCTTTAATGCAAATAATATTGTAAAGTTATTTTATCTGGGGTCTATTACAGAGAAAGATATGCATGACAGAAGATTGTTAATAACTTAAGAGAAGGGTCAAAGACTTGTTCAGATTACCTGTTGAAGATATACAGAAAGCAATTTCGTAGGCACACTGGATAAATAATTTATTAAAACAGTTTTCAAATCTTAACTGAACAGTGTAATTACCTATGACCTAAAATTGCACATATGCTTCCTTCTTATAATACCGAACACTGTAGAAATGAGCTCAACAAGCTCATCTTATGTTCTTCCCGGTGTTAAATACACAATGACCTTCATATATACCACAGGAGGGAGTTCTGAGGGGGAAAGGGGTGAGGTCAGGGGAGTGGCCAGTCCAAGTGACTGAATTACTTGGACTGCTCTTCATATGTCTGCTGCAGTAAGAGACAGAGAGAGAGAGAGAGAGAGAGAGAGAGAGAGAGAGAGAGAGAGAGAGAGAGAGAGTAAAAATCAACTTTGTAAATGTCAACTGGAGATAATGAAGATGACTGATAATATATCAAGTAATAACACAGCTGCACACTGGCACACAGACTATACAGCCATGTTGTGCTTCCTTCATTCGTCATTACACCCTGCACTTACTTCCTCATTCTGCAATACAGTTAACATAGTCAGCTACAATTAACATTACAAGTTTTTTGGCTTAATTCAGCTGTGCCAGTTTGTCAAGATTCACAGATAATAGTCAGAACATCAAACTGGTAAAGACTATGGAAAAAGAGAGGGACAGTGAAGAATTAGAGAAACAAAACACCTAAGCAATGATTCTATCAGTTACATAGGTAGTGCGGGAAAAACATGTAGGAAGATAGAGAGACCAGGCTTGGTCAAGTTTACAGAGCTATCTGAAAAGATGCACTACAAATAACAAGAGTTTTAAAAATTGTTTTTCATGTTTCATCATAAAAATTCCAAGAAGGGTATGCGATCCTCCTAGCTGTGTAGCAGTTACAATACGCAGATGGATGCAGGTGAAATGAAAGTTACTTCAAAAACTGAGATCAAGTTTGGGGATGATTGTATGAATATGAATGCAGATAAAATGTAATCATTCATCACTTCAAATGTTCAATAATTTACCAAAGTTGCAAGAATGCAGTGACTTGGGGAGAAGTATAGGTTTATCCATCTATTCAGTTTACTAGACAATCCTACAACAGTATCACACGTAGTTCATAATGAGCAAATACTGCCAGATGCTGTGAAGGCAGTAAAGAACGTGTGTGTCATGGCCACAACTAAATTTGGGACTGGAAATTTCATAAAACATATTATGACTAATCATTACACAGACAGCGAATGGTACATTAGCAGTTGAGTCCCTTTTATGTAAAATTTCTCCCAGGAATAGCTGGAGAGTAGCTCTTACATCAAGTGCTTCTGTGCTCCATACATCAGTCCTCTATAGGTCAGTGGCTGCCTTCTCCTTATTTTATGAACTTTACGATTTATCATAGACGGTGGTGCCAACACCTTTAAATCACTGCCCCTCATAAACTACAGTGCCTGTATAGCTCCATTCACTATCTTAATGTTGTTCTCAGTGCCACCTTTAACCCGAAACTGGTATACTTTAATCTTTATGAAAAGGCTGAGTAGGTCATAAAACTAGGTCATCTTATGATTACATTCACAAGATATTCAGAAAATGCTTGAAGGATTCACTCACAAAAGTTCGAGCCATCTCACTGCAAACGTCAAGTGTGTTCAAAGTCGTTCAAAATGTTGAAAAAGGTTTTGTAACTGACTTCCTGTAAACTGGCATCAGTTTCATCAACAAAAACAAATGAATGCACAACATTGCAGTAGATGGTATATACTGTACTAAATATATAATATGTACTGTAATATATAGTATACTGCACTAAACATAGTGGAGCACGTAGCAGCCAATGGGCACACGGCGTCAGCTGTGAGTCTCTGTTGTGTCTGCCAGTGGTCTTGTGACAGTTAATGTGTTAAGGATACAAGTAAATTTCATGAAACCAAATGAGAGTAAAGCAGAAATTAGTGAATATGTTCAGGAGTGAATTCACCTAGTTGGCTCTATGCATATGAGAAGCAGACAAAATTCAAGACACACTGTTTTTGAGGGTAGTGAAGTTGCATATGAGAAGACAACTGTTAGTATTCAATTACTTACAGCTTATTCAAAGGTGTCAACAAAGAGTTACACAAATCATAAGTCTATGAGGGGGGCAACCAATGCGGAATTTCCCAGAAGCAAAAAATCAAAATGCAATGGAAAAAAAGTTCAGTCTTCTTTTTGAATGGTGCCAAGCAAATTTAATTTGATTGTGAGCTTAACAGAACAACAAATTGTTACTGAATTATTCCGTTTCTCAACTGTTTTCATGGTATCTGACAAAATGGATGCTGAAAGCACCGCAGGAGGTCTGTATATTTGCTAGTTTTGTGAAACATTGAATGCCTTTGGACACTAAAAGGGTTGCAATGATCAACTTTAAATATAAATCCTGATAACTGCTGAGAAAACATTTCGTGGCCACAAAAAGTTGTAGTATTTTTATGGCCACAAATATGGTATCTTAAAATACTGTGCTGACATGGTAGGAGATGAGCAAGGTATTATTTATTTATTTTAATTCATCCAAGAATTATCTCACAATGATATAGGAACTGCCATGTAATACAATAAAAGAATCAATAGGTCAAAGTAAATATACACAGAATGTCAGTATCCTCTATGAGGATAGGAAAAATTGTCAGCCATGGCCTTGATGAAGGAATCATTCCTGCATCTGCTTGAAGTGATTTGCAAAAACTGCAGAAAACCCAAATCAGGACAGCTGGACAGAGCAAACCCCATCCTTTGAATATGAAGTTGGTGTTTTAAAAGCTCCACTACCTCAAGGGTTGGTCCCTATTACACAATATTCTTTGAATTATACACAAGTTGCTCTTAATAACTTACAATGTAAGACACATTATCATCACTGTGAACATTATGGACACCTTCCAATAACTTATGGGCCATGACGATACTCCTAAGTCCCTTGCACTAACTCCAGTCTTTACAGAAAACTAACTCCAAGGTCACCAAAAATCAACTGTACTCCACTTTTTTTTTCCCCTCCTGTCTGGCAATTGTTTTACTGCACATCTATCAGCAGATGATGTGTGAACCAGCTCTACCTTTTGCACCCTGTTCTCCAGGTAAGACTGGAGCCACTTATTCACTACTCATCTGGCACCTAGTGCTTGTTTAGCACTATTTTATGTTCAACAGTGTCAGAATCCTTGGACTAACACAGTCATCCTAGGCAGAAGCTTCAACAACCACTTTTGTACTTCTTCCACTTCAGAAACCAAACTGTGCTTTGTTAGATGAGCCGTAGTGTTATCCATGTAATTTATTAGTCTATCCCTCATGACTGATTCACTTATTTTTGAGAATGAAAGTGGTGAAACTGCCCTGTCATTTTTTGTTGCTTTCTGCATTACATTTCTTTAGTAACGGCACAATTCTTGCATTCTTTATGTATTCTGAAACATTACTTAACTAAGGGACTCTCATTAGGGCTGTTAATGAGGCTTGTATGCTGTCTACGCTTGCCTTCAGAACAGACTGGAACCTCAGCTACTCCTGCTCGCCCCCCCCCCCCCTTTTTTCTTTTAATTTCTGTATTGTCTTCCTAACTTCAATCTCTGTTGTGGAAAACATCTTTGTGCTTGCTGTGTTAACTCACTGTGGGTGCTACATGTGTTTTAGTAAGATATCTCCACAAATCATCCACAATACTACAGAAGCAGAAATTTACAAAATTTGCAATTTCTTGAGGATTTTCTATTTTTCTACTCCCATCTTAGTATGTTGTCATATTTGCGCCTATCTTTTCTAGTTGATGACATCCTGCACTACTTTGATTATGTTTTCTACCTTAAATATTATTTTACCCATTTACTGCAGCAAGTAGTAACTTCCTATATACAGAAAACACACACACACACACACACACACACACACACACACACACACACACACACACACACACACACACACACACACACCATTACAGCTGCTACTTATCAACAGCTGTCACATCCTTCAGTGTCAATGTTCTCCAACTACTCTGCCCAAAATGTGTTTCTGCCAGTGTGAATTTAGCTACAGAGTGAACATTAGAACTAATTGGGTATTCATATACACAAGTTGTACAGCTCCACAGTTAAATCAATGATCTTCAACAACACTCAACCTTCACTTTTATACTGATTATGCACAATCAGTTTCAGTCACAGTGGTAACACTTGGTGAATTGCTGGGATACAGCATCTACTTTCTCCATGGAAATCACAGAAATTCCATGCCTGAAAAGGAATCCCAGTCTGAAATTCACTGCAATATCTGCAAGACCCATCAGTTTTGTCATGTTACCTTAACTACATGAAAGGGCCAGGCATCTGTTACCACACACATAGCATTCACATACATGAAGGTGAGTGTGAGAACTGATGACCTGGTGAAGCTGAGTCATGGAAAAAATGAGGGATGGGGAACAATTGCTACTCGTGCAGCTTCTGCATGCATATGCAGTGCATTACCAGGCATTCCCTCCCAATTACTCCCTGTCTATGAACATCAGTGAGATATGGTAAGGACAGAAGTGTGTAGGAATAATGTCATACTGGTACCACATACTAGCATACAACTCAGGCGGTTCCCCAGCTTTAACTGCTCCATTATGGATTTAACTTCTCACCATATAGGAACTGCCAAAGGCTCAAGTGACTGACATAAAATCCATGGATCACTACGTGTGTGTTCATTTTTGGATTGGCAGCACCATGTAACTCTGCAAATTTGAGGGTCTTTGTTGTTCTCCTTAAACAGGGTTGATATTTGTCCCCAGGCACAGGTCCTGTTAGCTCTGTCTATGATCAACAGCAGTGAGCATTGGTTTGCTACGAAGTTGTATATTGAGGTACTTCTTCAGGCTTGTCTGTAACACAAATGTTTATCGAAAGTTCTGCAAATGTTTCACAGAAGTTGAAGACAATCTGCAAGTACACACATACAGTGAAAAACACGACAAGAAGACAACTGTACACTGACTAAGATGCACTAGCCTTCCATCTGCAACAGTAACATACCATGTGATTGACGGAGAGATAAAATATCTCACAGCACTACTGATACTCCATTTTTCATTTTTGGTCATGGAAAAATGTTCAAAATGTCACCCTCTATAAATCCTCAAGTTCTGAAAACTTCATTCGGTCACATCCAGTACAGTAACTACAATATAACTTGCAAAGTGAACTTTTAAACTGATTCATTTGCACTGAATTCCTATTCAGTGTCTCAATAACCTTACTGACAGTCTACACTACAAGTACACAACCATGACTTGTTCAGATCAGTGGAACCAGCTTCATACATGCAAGCTGCACATTTAACAAGTCACAACAAAGTGAAGACCATGCTATGTCAAAATACAGAGACATTTTTTAGACTTAGAATAGCTATTAATAATAACTGCAGTACACTCAGTGTGGTGCTTTAGTTAATTGTTTACCTCAAACTATCAAAAAATTTATTTAGATAAGAATATATTAACTGATTTTCTACACAAACAATGTCAGTCCATAAACAACATATTCAATGTCTAGCAAGAGCAGATAGTGCCAGGGTAAATAGTGACTGTTGAAATTAAGTTAAATCGGGACAGCCACAAATCACAATCAGTATGTTTTATTTTTTACCAGTTTCCCTCTATAATTTTACAAGAACATAATCAGAAACTCTGGAATTTAATACAATGAAGCATGATGATACTGAATATATTTTATTTACAATATGGGAATTTGTTTAGAATACAGTAGTTGGCTGGTTACATTACAAAATTCACATTGCTACTATAAATAGCAATTTACATTTCAATTGCTACTTTTATCACCATATATATATATATATATATATATATATATATATATATATATCTTCCCACCAACACCAACCTATCCGAACTCCGGAGATGGGAACTTGCTCTTCAATATATCCTCTCTTCCCGTTATCCACCAGGCCTCAATCTCCGCTAATTTCAAGTTGCCGCCACTCATACCTCACCTGTCTTTCAACATCATCTTTGCCTCTGTACTTCTGCCTCGACTGACATCTCTGCTCGAAACTCTTTGTCTTTAAATATGTCTGCTTGTGTCTGTATATGTGTGGATGGACATGTGTGTGTGTGTGCGCGAGTGTATACCCGTCCTTTTTTCCCCCTAAGGTAAGTCTTTCCGCTCCCGGGACTGGAATGACTCCTTACCCTCTCCCTTAAAACCCACATCCTTTCGTCTTTCCCTCTCCTTCCCTCTTTCCTGATGAGGCAACAGTTTGTTGCGAAAGCTTGAATTTTGTGTGTATGTTTGTGTTCGTTTGTGTGCCTGTCGACCTGCCAGCACTTTCATTTGGTAAGTCACATCATCTTTGTTTTTGGATATATTTTTCCTTCGTGGAATGTTTCCTTCTATTATAACCATATGATTAATTTGAACCCAACAATTACGTTTGTTATTGTCGCCTTTGCATTTCGAAATCTTTCCTGTCGTCTTATTTCTCTTTTTTCTCTTTATTTTCTCTTTCCGTTTTTACCAGTAGTTTCACTTTGTATTCACCTTCCCCTTTTACCATAATCTACTATACAATTTTATCCCGCCATATATATGCTCAACAATACGTAACCCACTTCCCAACCATAACCAAAAGATTTTATTTTCCGCTTTCAACACTACCGCTGCTATAAAATCCACCGTTTCTAGTTCAATAACAGCTGCTTTCACGTATTTGACAACCTTTTCGGCTAGTTCTAATAACTTTAACTTTATTTCCACTTCCGTTTTTCGCACATCACTGATCATTTTAGCCGCTCCCCACAGGTTTTAACGTCATTTTTTCTACAATTGTTAGCCCCATTTTCGTAATCTTTCACCACAACACCACTCCTTTAATACGTTTTTTCGAAATTTTCTCGAAATTTTCCCGAATTTCTCCGCCCTTTAACGTCATTTTAGCCGCTCCCCACAGGTCTTAACGTCATTTTTTCTATAATTGTTAGCCCCATTTTCGTAATCTTTCACCACAACACCACTCCTTTAATACGTTTTTTCGAAATTTTCCCGAATTTCTCCGTCCTTTAACGTGATTTAGCGGCAACACAACCACCTAAGCTTTTTGCACATCGCTGTCTACCAACCCAAGTTCAATACAAGATCAACTTAACCAACACTTTTTCGCCTTTTTTCATACCAGATCTCCAATTGCTTTCTAGTTCACCTTTATCTCTCCCCATATATTTCTATCTTTCTTTTTCATTTCAACCTCATGTTAAACTTTCCACCTTCTAATACCATGTCTTCCTCACAACACCCCCACAACGACCCCATTAAGTTTTATTTACATTCCCTCCGCAAACATGCCTTCACCCTAGCCAGATTACGCTCACATATTTTATTTTCTCAGGCTTGTCTGACATTTGGCATCACCCCCAAAGGCCTCACACTTAAAGTTCCCATCTCTGGCTGCAACCCTTCTTTCCATCAGTCCCTATACCAGTTCCAAACTGAACAATCCATTGCCCTCACCCACCTAATCCTTCACCTACACATCAACTCAGCCAATGAACACACCCGTCAACTCCTATCCTTAATAAAAGTCCTCAATCTTTCCTCTCCCACATCCACACCGGCTATTCAGAGCATCCTCCTACAGGCCAACCGCCAATTAGAACAGCATGCCACCCTTCACCTCAAAAAACTATCCAATCTCCTGGTTTCCCACCTCCGGAAAGGCAACTCACTCACCCTTCACAACCTTTCCAGCAAACCTCAACCACCTCTCATTGCACACAAACCCAGTCTCTCCCATCTACTCAATCTCCCACTTCCAGCTCCACTCCCTCCAAAACCTCAAAATTCCGATCAACACAATCTGGCACCACAACACCCTAATTCAGTAGTTAACCTTTCCTCCAAACCTCTCTCCCAATCCGAAACCTCTGTCCTATCCAAAGGCCTCACCTTCAGCCCCACTCCCAGATTCAACCAAACAGCCCTCGTCAAAGATTTACTGTCCTACACTCGTACTCTCTGCTGGAAGTATCACTTTGCCACGAAGAAAAATGATCCTAATCCTACCCCTAATGATCCAACTCCCCAAGACACTATCCAAATTGAACCCTGCCTGGAACAGTTCTGTCCTCCGTCACAGCGGGACCCACCTCCTCTTCCTCAAAATCACCCTCTCCAAACCTTCCAGGAATTTCTGACTTCCAGCCTTGCCTCTCAATCCTTCTTAAAAGACCTTAATCCTACTCCCAACATCACCACTGCTGAAGTCCAGGCTATCCGTGATCTGAAGGCTGACCGGTCCATCGTCATTCTTCCGGCGGACAAGGGTTCCACGACCGTGGTACTTGATCGTCGGGAGTATGTGGCTGAGGGACTGCGTCAGCTTTCAGACAACACCACATACAAAGTTTGCCAAGGTAATCCCATTCCTGATGTCCAGGCAGAGCTTCAAGGAATCCTCAGAACCTTAGGCCCTCTACAAAACATTTCACCTGACTCCATCAACCTCCTGACCCCACCGACACCCCGCACCCCTACCTTCTACCTTCTTCCTAAAATTCACAAACCCAATCATCCCGGCCGCCCCATTGTAGCTGGTTACCAAGCCCCCACAGAACATATCTCTGCCTACGTGGATCAACACCTTCAACCCATTACATGCAGTCTCCCATCCTTCATCAAAGACACCAACCACTTTCTCGAACGCCTGGAATCCTTACCCAGTCCGTTACCCCCAGAAACCATCCTTGTAACCATTGATGCCACTTCCTTATACACAAATATCCCGCACGTCCAGGGCCTCGCTGCGATGGAGCACTTCCTTTCACGCCGATCACCTGCCACCCTACCTAAAACCTCTTTCCTCATTACCTTAGCTAGCTTCATCCTGACCCACAACTTCTTCACTTTTGAAAACCAGACATACCAACAATTAAAGGGAACAGCCATGGGTACCAGGATGGCCCCCTCGTACGCCAACCTATTCATGGGTCGCTTAGAGGAAGCCTTCTTGGTTACCCAGGCCTGCCAACCCAAAGTTTGGTACAGATTTATTGATGACATCTTCATGATCTGGACTCACAGTGAAGAAGAACTCCAGAATTTCCTCTCCAACCTCAACTCCTTTGGTTCCATCAGATTCACCTGGTCCTACTCCAAATCCCATGCCACTTTCCTTGATGTTGACCTTCACCTGTCCAATGGCCAGCTTCACACGTCCGTCCACATCAAACCCACCAACAAGCAACAGTACCTCCATTACGACAGCTGCCACCCATTCCACATCAAACGGTCCCTTCCATACAGCCTAGGTCTTCGTTGCAAACGAATCTGCTCCAGTCCGGAATCCCTGAAGCATTACACCAACAACCTGACAACAGCTTTCGCATCCCGCAACTACCCTCCCGACCTGGTACAGAAGCAAATAACCAGAGCCACTTCCTCATCCTCTCAAACCCAGAACCTCCCACAGAAGAACCACAAAAGTGCCCCACTTGTGACAGGATACTTTCCGGGACTGGATCAGATTCTGAATGTGGCTCTCCAGCAGGGATACGACTTCCTCAAATCCTGCCCTGAAATGAGATCCATCCTTCATGAAATCCTCCCCACTCCACCAAGAGTGTCTTTCCGCCGTCCACCTAACCTTCGTAACCTCTTAGTTCATCCCTATGAAATCCCCAAACCACCTTCCCTACCCTCTGGCTCCTACCCTTGTAACCGCCCCCGGTGTAAAACCTGTCCCATGCACCCTCCCACCACCACCTATTCCAGTCCTGTAACCCGGAAGGTGTACACAATCAAAGGCAGAGCCACGTGTGAAAGCACCCACGTGATCTACCAACTGACCTGCCTACACTGTGATGCATTCTATGTGGGAATGACCAGCAACAAACTGTCCATTCGCATGAATGGACACAGGCAGACAGTGTTCGTTGGTAATGAGGATCACCCTGTGGCTAAACATGCCTTGGTGCACGGCCAGCACATCTTGGCACAGTGTTACACCGTCCGGGTTATCTGGATACTTCCCACCAACACCAACCTATCCGAACTCCGGAGATGGGAACTTGCTCTTCAATATATCCTCTCTTCCCGTTATCCACCAGGCCTCAATCTCCGCTAATTTCAAGTTGCCGCCACTCATACCTCACCTGTCTTTCAACAACATCTTTGCCTCTGTACTTCTGCCTCGACTGACATCTCTGCTCGAAACTCTTTGTCTTTAAATATGTCTGCTTGTGTCTGTATATGTGTGGATGGACATGTGTGTGTGTGTGCGAGTGTATACCCGTCCTTTTTTCCCCCTAAGGTAAGTCTTTCCGCTCCCGGGACTGGAATGACTCCTTACCCTCTCCCTTAAAACCCACATCCTTTCGTCTTTCCCTCTCCTTCCCTCTTTCCTGATGAGGCAACAGTTTGTTGCGAAAGCTTGAATTTTGTGTGTATGTTTGTGTTCGTTTGTGTGCCTGTCGACCTGCCAGCACTTTCATTTGGTAAGTCACATCATCTTTGTTTTTGGATATATATATATATATATATATATATATATATACACTCCTGGAAATTGAAATAAGAACACCGTGAATTCATTGTCCCAGGAAGGGGAAACTTTATTGACACATTCCTGGGGTCAGATACATCACATGATTACACTGACAGAACCACAGGCACATAGACACAGGCAACAGAGCATGCACAATGTCGGCACTAGTACAGTGTATATCCACCTTTCGCAGCAATGCAGGCTGCTATTCTCCCATGGAGACGATCGTAGAGATGCTGGATGTAGTCCTGTGGAACGGCTTGCCATGCCATTTCCACCTGGCGCCTCAGTTGGACCAGCGTTCGTGCTAGACGTGCAGACCGCGTGAGACGACGCTTCATCCAGTCCCAAACATGCTCAATGGGGGACAGATCCGGAGATCTTGCTGGCCAGGGTAGTTGACTTACACGTTGGGTGGCACGGGATACATGCGGACGTGCATTGTCCTGTTGGAACTGCAAGTTCCCTTGCCGGTCTAGGAATGGTAGAACGATGGGTTCGATGACGGTTTGGATGTACCGTGCACTATTCAGTGTCCCCTCGACGATCACCAGTGGTGTACGGCCAGTGTAGGAGATCACTCCCCACACCATGACGCTGGGTGTTGGCCCTGTGTGCCTCGGTTGTATGCAGTCCTGATTGTGGCGCTCACCTGTACGGCGCCAAACACGCATACGACCATCATTGGCACCAAGGCAGAAGTGACTCTCATCGCTGAAGACGACACGTCTCCATTCGTCCCTCCATTCATGCCTGTCGCGACACCACTGGAGGCGGGCTGCACGATGTTGGGGCGTGAGCGGAAGACGGCCTAACGGTGTGCGGGACCGTAGCCCAGCTTCATGGAGACGGTTGCGAATGGTCCTCGCCGATACCCCAGGAGCAACAGTGTCCCTAATTTGCTGGGAAGTGGCGGTGCGGTCCCCTACGGCACTGCGTAGGATCCTATGGTCTTGGCGTGCATCCGTGCGTCGCTGCGGTCCGGTCCCAGGTCGACGGGCACGTGCACCTTCCGCCGACCACTGGCGACAACATCGATGTACTGTGGAGACCTCACGCCCCACGTGTTGAGCAATTCGGCGGTACGTCCACCCGGCCTCCCGCATGCCCACTATACGCCCTTGCTCAAAGTCCGTCAACTGCACATACGGTTCACGTCCACGCTGTCGCGGCATGCTACCAGTGTTAAAGGCTGCGATGGAGCTCCGTATGCCACGGCAAACTGGCTGACACTGACGGCGGCGGTGCACAAATGCTGCGCAGCTAGCGCCATTCGACAGCCAACACCGCGGTTCCTGGTGTGTCCGCTGTGCCGTGCGTGTGATCATTGCTTGTACAGCCCTCTCGCAGTGTCCGGAGCAAGTATGGTGGGTCTGACACACCGGTGTCAATGTGTTCTTTTTTCCATTTCCAGGAGTGTGTGTGTGTGTGTGTGTGTGTGTGTGTGTGTGTGTGTGTGTGTGTGTCTATATATATATATATATACTGGACAGACTTTCATTGTGCTATGATATCTGTCAAAATACATTTACAAATACATCGAGAAAAACAGCCTGCTCAATAATAATACTACATTGCCTTTGATACACACTGCCACTGAGATTGCAAGCACGGTTGTACACCCAACTTAATCTCCGGTGCCAGCAATGTAATCAGCCAACTACTGTCTTAAAATGTAAGTTACCATGTTGTCTGACTGGCCAGACATAGTGGTCATTGTGTGTGACGTGTGCTTGCTTGTGTGAATGTGTGTTTTCCATTTTCTGAAGAAGGCTTGGGCCAAAAACTTACTGTATAATAGTCTTTTCACTGTGGCTGTCTGAAACTCAACATGTCACCTTTATGGTAAGTAGCAATTTATCATTTTTATTGTTGCAGTTAGCGTATTGTAAATGAAATACGTTCTTTAATGTCAGTGTGAGATTCCATATTGTCACACACTGTTATATTAAATTCCTGAGTTTCTGATGATGCTCTTGTAAAATTATACAGTAAAACCGGTAAAAATAAAACAAAATGATTGAAACTTGTGACTGTCCTGATAAATTACATTCAATGCCACTGAGCTATAACTTCACTGTAACCAGAAAAACACACACACACACACACACACACACACACACACACACACACACACACACACACACAAGCCTGTATGAATTTATGAGGTAAAAAAACTAATTAATAGACATTTAGGAAAGAATAATAACGAACGACCTTAATTTTTTTTTCAATGACACAGTGATTGCAATGTCAAATCTGTATTTACAAAGCAAGCACATGAAAAATTTATTCACGCTGTACACAAATAACTTCACACAACAGGGAAAGAAATAACAAAATGTATCAAAGCTATAATCTGAAAATTCACAAGAACAGATAAATTATTTCACAAAACTTCTGAAACCAAATTACAGTAACAGACATTGCTATCAAATAACTTCACAGTTAAATATTTTCAATTATTTCCAAAATCTTGTGAAAATACCACTGCTCACTTTAGGCTACAGAGGAACCCATCATTTTTACAATTAGTTGCACAAATTAATGATACAAAAAAAGTTACCCCACAATGTATAATGAGTAAATGATAACATCCAATGTGAAGTACATTTCATTAGAGCATACATCATAGGCCACACAAACTAAACTTTGCACACAACAGAAGTAAATTTACACTTCTGATAAAGGTGTAATAATCGAATCACGTTTCTTCTCTTTCAGTGTTTCATAAGACCTACCCTTTGTAGTCTTACCCTGAAGCCATAACAAGAAGTAGCCAACAAAAAGTACTTACTGCTTCAGATTAATCGCATGACATGTCGGAAACAACACTATAATGATGGGGGGAGGTGTGCTGGACAACAACACACACTGGTGAGTAGCTTTTCTGCATAAAAATATTGAAAGAAGAGGGGAAGAATTGAGGGAAGAAATCTGCAGCAAAGATATTCAATTTTCTTACAGCACGGGATCAGTAGTATGTACACTCTATGAACTCAAGCAGAAGAAAATGTAATGAGGAAAGAGATGAGGTTATTGAGGAGATGGGCTGCGTTTTAAATCTTGGGAAACATAAGCAGTCACTGATGTGTACACATATTTGACTTAAACAAGATAAAATTGAAGTATATTAAACTGATATTTTTGATCAGAAACCAAATCTTTCAACTACTTGCCCAGATTTATTCCAGATTATATGCACAGACAATTTCCACATGATTCAAGAACCCAGCAACACACTTCAATGGGTCCACTACCATTACTAACAACATTACGCACAGGCTTGTCCTCGAATTCTCTAGTCGTCGTCTTCTTCTTTCCTTCAAGAACCTTTGACCCATTCAATCTTTCTTGAAATTATAAATATCTTAATTCTTTGATTCATTTGCTTATTTTTGTGTTGCCCCAGTGAACAGGCAAGAGTTGTCACGAAATGACTCAAGATGGGCACATCTTAGCAACATAATCCACATAATTACAGAATACATAAACCTGTATGGATGAGTGTTATATAACTACAATGACTGTAGCAAAGCAGTGTGCTGTTTATGCACTTAGTCTAATATATCTCATAGTCTACATTTTTTTTGGACTTGAGGCGACAGGTCTCACAAGAAGCAATTTGTACTCAGCTGACTAGCTTGGGGCACTCTGGTATAAAACATGCACACACGCACACACACATGAGAATACGTACAGCCTCATAATGTGGCAGATAGCAATTCAGTTAGTACACCTTTTCAACTGTCATACCTATGAAAACAAGTACTTACAATTACGGACAAACCAATTTTGCACAGCCAGGTAACATTTGATTGTATTTGTAGATACAAGACTGCAACAATATCATGGTGTTTGTTTATAAATAAAGAAACAGGAAAAGAATAAAAAAAGAGCACTTTTAAATTTTCAACTCTTCACTAACCCATTCATTCACAACACATTAAAGTCCTACAGGAATTGGTATGGAATTTATGTTACCTTCAATCTCGGCACATATCAATTTCATATCAAAATACAAGTCAGATGCTTTTTTTTTTTACAATTTTATGTGCAAGAAAACAATGTTTCCATCGAAATGAAATCAAACATAAGCTTTTTTTTTTAACTTTTGCAGTCACAACCAGCACAGTTTTTGTTTTAAAACTTGCAAAAATAGATTAGTTATGCACTCGATGTGTAGGTCCATACAAGCTACTCCTGGCAGCACCATCGATGAAAGAGTTTATATATAAGGCAGTTTATGAGCCATAAGTAATTTAGTGTATAAATAAGTAAAGCTACACAAACTATTAAGCAACAGTGATGTTTTGGAAACATGGTATGTAATAAAAAATATGAAATGATGATGTACTATAGTTTATCTAAAATAATCTTTGGATTAAGCTTCTAATTTTGTCACAGATACAAATATGCAAGCAACTGACAATAAAAAAAACTGTATACAAGAGCCTATCATAACAACCTCCACAAAAAACACTGAACAGTCACTGGCATCCTTATACTCTTGCGCAGGTTTGCAGTTTCAAATACGTCAATTGTAAAAAATAAAACACCAAGCATTCAACAAACCATCTTCACCAACATGAACAGTATTGCATTAATTGCTCTCAGTCAGCCACATCACATCCCATTTTTAAAAATTCTGTTATTATTAAATATATATGTATATGTAATTACAAAAGCGATTGTACGTGAAAGTCTTTTTGGCCTTTAAACAAGGGCACAACTCTGCTCATGCGCAATTATCATCACTTCACTAAATTTGTTATAGTTCTATTGAGTGCTTTCAGTCACCAATATAAAAGTAAAAATTATAATTAAGAACTACTTACATCCAAAAAAATGCTGTGCTGCACCTTACCCTTTGGTCCCTGAAGGCATAATCTGCTTCGAATACTGCCTTATCAATTCCAGGTGGCGTACTAATATATTTCATATATTTACAACAGAGCAATAAAAGTAGTTTGGTTAGACAAAACTAACCACCATTTCCTTTGTTACACTCACTGATTCATTAATTACAGTTCATAAAGTCAACACATTCAGGGAAGAAAGGGCAAACAGTTTTTCTTCAATTTAGTTCCCAAAAAACTGGGAACAAATGACCAAACATTAAGCTCCAGACTCATCCTCGTGAGATTCCAGATGCAAAAAATGGCATAACTTAAAAAAAGTGATGTTGTATTTAGTAGGTATAAAAGTATGTTCAACAAAGATCTTTCTCCTGAGAAAAGACTAGGCACAAGCCCAGTGTTTCACCTCACGTTCTCTTTTGTGCCCACTTAAAGTCATCTGCTCTCGGCTTACAACCAGTCAAGAATTCAATTACACACTCCAACATTTGCCAAAAACGTATCTTCTCTAATGGCCAGTTAAGCCACCCTGTAGTTATGCAAAAATAGGTTTCGTGAGGTGCAACATGGTGAATCCGATGATGTCTTCGTGGGAGTATTATGTGATACTCTTGTAAAAGAACAACCCAACGCGGCAATCCGAAGTATGTATGTGACCACTTGTGGATCTGAAAATAATAATAAATCAATGAAAATACAAATTTAATTCTACATTAGTTTATTTAAAGTTTGAAGTGCAGTCATTAGACTAATACAGATTGCATCTCTCTCTCTCTCTCTCTCTCTCTCTCTCTCTCTCTCTCTCTCTCTCTCTCTCTCTCTCTCTCTCTCTCCCCCCCACCCCCACCCCCCACCCCCTCTGAAGATTCTTAAATATGGTAGGGTGAGCACGATATTTATAGCTTAATCATTCAGGACAAAGGAGGCATGGGAACTGCATGCTGATCCCCTATTCCCATATCTGTTACAACTGTTTTCATGCAGTCTAGATTACCTCTCCACATTTACTGCATTCTTCCATAATGGGCCACAATTTCATTCCGATTTTCTCAAGCTGGTCGCTACTACATATTTATCTCTATTTTATGTTCCATATGCAATCATCACAGCATTCAACCACAGTTAGGACTGTCTGGTCAACAGTTCCTCTGTACAGTTACACAGAAGTTTGTATTCTTCTGCTGGTCTGAGACCAAAGTAGTCTTTCAGGGGTCATGACATATTTAATCTCTGGTGGTGATCATAATCCCAGTTTCAAGACACACCTTTGTAGTATGTGGCCTACTTTGATGAACGTAGCAACACAGTGTGCAAGATGTACAGAAAGAATCTGTATGTTCCATTCCATCTGACTATACCCTTTAATTTTAGTACCAGCATCTAAATGAGTTCAATTTTCTTCAAACTTATTCTTCTGAAAGTATCATATCAAATAATGGGAAATGTAGGATGGAATAATGACAACATTAAGAAAGGCATAGATTGCTATTCACCATATAGTGGGATGGCGAGTTACAGATAGGTACAACAAGAAAGCTGCCGAACACATAAGTTTTTAGCCAAAAAGACCTTCAACAAATAAACAGACCACATGCAAATGCACAAGTGACCACGGTGTCTGGCATCCTTTTGGTTGAAAACTTAAGTTTTTCATAGCCTTTTTTGTTGTGCATCTGTGACTTATCATCTCCACTATATGGTGACTAGCAATATATCCTTTTCATAATATTGTTTTCTGAACATCTGATTTATGTGCTCAAATTCAGACTCTAGGTTGTCATTATTTAACATCTGTAATGACAGTTCACTTTTGCACTGGAAGATAAAATACTCCCCGTAAAGGGAAATGAGAAGGGTCACTCTGTCATCCTGTGGTGCACTGTATGCCTACACACAGACTTGTAAAAAAAGTTTTCACAATCCAGCAAAAAACAAAACTGTGTTAACAAATCTATATACACAGTAAAGGCTAGCTTGTGGAGTTCAAACTGGTTTTCCTGAATCATGCAGTCAGAAAAAGCAATTTTAGTAAGATGTAAATTAATGAAGCTTTTAGGAACTAAAATAGATGGAGGAGAGCTCTAATAATGAGAAATCTAAAGAGGCTGGCTGTAGTTGTCCCTTACTTGGAAAAAAATAGATCACACATAATACAGGTAATGACTGATATTGATATTGTGATTTTTACCAAAGATCAAACATATGGTGCAACCCAAAGAAAAGAACTATGTTATCATATGCTAGCAGGGGCCTCTGGATGTTTAAAACTATTTATCATAATTTTGCCTCATTAAAATTCACACCCGTTCATTAAAAAATGCATACCTTAGGAAGTAAGACTGTGATCGTAAATCCACGAACTATGACGAAACTAGTAAGAGATACGGACTGCGTGCCAAAGTCGGCAGTCGGCGTTAAGAGCTCTTCCTGTCTTGTTCGATGGTAGCCATGCTCTCGGTTATGAGTAGTTTGTGACATGAGTGTTTCATTATTGATTAATAGGAATAAAACTGATATTATGGCATTCTGAATGTTAATTTTGAGTAAATAGATATCCCAAAGTTGACCGACAACAATTTCAAATAATTAGCTTCCACCAACAAACACATCCAATGTGCCAATGAAGAATCTGCACAGGACAACATTTACGAGAGCTGCACCATGCACAGGTAGGAGGAAAGCTGACAACACAACCCACCAAGGCGGATCAAGGAAGGTCCGACTTACACTCACAAATTCCGGGTGCAAATGCTGACCAGTCATACTGTACGTCACATATACCGCCCTCTACGGACCCGCGGCTAAGATGAGTAATTCCCATGTGCTTGTGGTGAAAATTACACAGACCAAACTACTCTAAATGTGGGATGAATAAACAATGAAACAAATGGTGCTTACGTGAGAACTAAGTAAGTCTGGAATGGCAATATAGGGAGGGAGAAATTGTTGAAAAATCCTAGCTCATCATGCTTTGTACTAGAAATATGCAGTGAACGAACGAATGAAAATCCAAATTTGTGACAGTAATAAACAGAAAATGAAATAAGTTTCTGGGTGTAGCCTTGGGGGTAGGGAGGTGTGTGGGGGGTGGGGGGATGTGGCAGATGGGGAGGGGAGGGGGGGAGGGGGGAGGGTACTAGCACTAGTTATGTAAGGTAAATTATAGAGGACAAAAGTTAAAAGGTATGCTATGTATAATGTAGGGACTTCCGGCTATTAGCACCACACAGGTAATTATTATTTAATGCTGAATTTCACTTTAAGAATTGTCTTCTGACTAAGACAGTTAACGAACTACACAAATAAGCAACGTGTGATTTTCTAGCAGCTACAGACTTGCTACTCATGTGTCAGACTACAAATTCTACATTCCAAGGATTTCTTCCTGTCATTTATCATATCTTTGATCTCTCACAATGACTTGTATACATGGAAAATGCCAAGTTGCACTATGCTTTAGAGTCTATTTACACTCTAGACCCTCTATAGTTGACTGGATAAATCACTTGCAAGATTAGAGGAAGGCAGTGGCATACTGTCTCAGATACGATCAAGCCTTGTAAAGCACTGTCATCATCAAATCAATCTTTAACTTGATCATAGCTTTATTTTAGCTATAGAAACTTTAAAGCTAAATATACAAGGATATTTAAAGGCATTAATTTATTGCAGCCCAGACAACATTCTCTTTCCACAAAGATATGGGACTTATAACAGAATGTTAATCAAATAGTAAATAATTTTACATAAAGACAGTGGACTTTGAACAGCAAACTGAAGAGGTCCACTTTACTTTAAAGAGTTATTACAAGAAAATAACAAAGATGCTGCACATACATTGTGGTAAAAATGACAGTGGCTATGAAACAGAAAATAACAAAAACTATTAGCTATATTAATACATAGAAATACAAGCAATACTTACTAATAGATTATGTTACATACATTTATTTATTGGCTTTTTTATCTATGATAACATGTTACGCTACAGATAGCGGACAAGTCAAGTGCACTATTTTTTAGGCACAAAGAGAATAATATATAATGTAGACTACATGAACTAAATGTATGATGATGATAAAAGTGTGTGCTGGACTGAGACTCTAACCAGGGACCTTACTCATTCACTGGCATGTGCTCTTCCAACTGAGCTACCAAGGTGTGACACACAACCAATCCTCACAGCTTTACCTCTGCTGGTACCTCATCTCCTACCTTCCACACTGCACAGAAGTTCTCCTGTGAAACTTGCAGACTAGCACTGTTGGAAGAAAGAATACTGAAGAGACATGGCTTAACCACACCATGTGGGATATTTTTGCAGAATGAATTTTCTCCTATCAGCAGAATGTGTGCCAATACGAAACTTCCTGGCAGATTAAAACTGTGTGGCATACTTAGACTCAAAACTGGGACCATTGTCTTTTACTGGCAAGTGCTTGGAGGTAGAAGACAATGTACCAGCAAAAGTAAAGGTTTGAGGATGGGTTGTGAGTCATGTTTGGGTTGCTTGTTTGGTAGAGCACTTGCTCACAAAAGGCAAAGTCATAAGTTCAGTGAAAAATTAATTCTCAAACTTCCCCCCAGTCTATTGCTAAGCCATGTCTCTGCAGTACCCTTTCTTCCTGGAGGGCTAGTCCTACAAGTTTCACAGGGGAAGTTCTGTGAAGGTTGACAGGTAGGAGATGTAGTACTGGCAGAAGTAAAGCTGTGAGGACGGATTGTGGCTCTTGCTTGGGTAACTCAGTTGGTAGAGCACTTGCCCACAATAGGGAGAGGTCCCTGGTAAAAGTCCTGGTACAGCAAACAATTTCAATTGCCAGGAAATTTCATTAGTAGTGGATGCTCCACTACAGAATGAAAAATGTATCTATGATAACTTTAGAAGTCAATATGTAAAGCAAATAAATGTGCAACATTGTACACAGTAATTTACGTATATATGAAATCACTAATTACATAAAAATGTCAAAATGTAAATATGATCAGAAGGTTTGTTTAAAGGACTATATCCTCAATAGCTTTCATTTTTACAGAGAGTTTACTGAAAAGTTTCAATACCATGTAGAATGCACCCCTCTGACAAATTCTGGTGTTTGTATAGGTTGTATAATAGTGTTTGCTGATTCTGGTGTTATGGTCATGGACGTACCATTTCATCTGCAAACTTTTGTCATTGTCTATCATGTTTGTTTTGAAAAATAAAATGGTTTCTTTTAAGTACGTGCATGGTAATGGAAGTATGTTAAGTGTTATGAAGCCAGGTTTGCACAGTTCCCTTATTCACTTGCTGCTATTATTTTAATGGCCGCCTCCTGAATTTTCAATGTTCTGAGTGCTGTTTGAGTGTTTCCCCAGCATGCAATTCCATAGTTCAGATGTGACTAAATGTAATCATAATATGGCAAACTCCAGGATGGAACAAAAACGACAGTAATAGGGAAAGGGTGAAGAGCTACTCACCACAAAGACGACACTGTGTGCACAATCAAAATGAATGCTAGAAATATTCAGCTGACTGAGTAAGTCCATCACACATTCACACAACCATAACTAATACACATGGCTATTGTCATCTCCAGGCTCTGAGGTAAGCAGTAATCTTTGCTGAGGTGAGTAGTGGCAATAGGAGGCTTGCAGCCAAAGCTGAATATTTTGCTGGTCAGCACATCTGGGAGCAGAAACAGTACACGGGACTGGGTCACTGTCCAGCCTCAAAGGTGCACCCATATCATTAGCAAGTACAACTGAGGACTGGAGCAACTGAATCACAATCTCTGCGAGTTTCAACCATCTCTCATAGAGCCCTGGAATGAAAAATGGACTCCCACTATCTACCTCATCCCTCCCACAGTGATAGTCCCACCCACTGAGCCTATACAATATCATTGTTCATTCATAGACCTAGATGCAAGATCTGTCCCATACATCCTCACACTACCATATACTCCAGTTCTGTCTCACGAATTTCGTACCTCGTCAAAGGCAGAGGCAGCTACATAAGCAGTCATCTTCTCCGACAACTTAGCTACAACCATTGTGCTGCATTACACATATGCATGACAAGTAACAAGTTGTCTGTCCGCAGAATGGCTACTGACTGGCTAACTGGCAAAGAGAGAGCTGGACCACCTAGTTGCTAAACATACTGCCAAACATGATATGCTTCACTTTAACAACAGCTTCACAGCCTTTGCCATCTGGATTCTTCCCACCAACATCAGCTTTTCTGAACTCCACAGGTAGGAAAAAAACTCTGCCTACAGCATTCCCTTGTTGCCCTAACACCCCCCCCCCCCCAAACCTTCCCCACCCACAACCCCTTTGCTAGTCCCTGTCCTCCACCTGCCTATCCCCTTCCCTTTCCAACACCTGTACTACATAGACTTTCTATCCCATCAACACACCTACATAGTCCTTTTCCCTTCACTACATCTCTTTGCCTCTCCCCTCCTCCCCTTCCCAGTGCAGCCTCCCAACACTGCACCTAACAGCCCTGTCCTATTCCCACCACATCCCTGCACACTCCCAGAGGCAACACTATCATCTTCCCACACCCAACCTGCTATCCCTCTCCTTCACCACCCCACATCTCTTCTATTCCCCCACTACCCAGCTCAGCAAAGATTGCTGCTTACCTCAGATGCAATCACTGTGCAGAGGCAACAGTGGTCATGTGTGTGAGTTGTGATTGTGTGACAGTTTTTTTACGTCTGACGAGGGCCTTAGTATGACAGCTGAATATTTCTACAATTCTTAGTATCCATTTTTAAAAGGATAATACTTAAGAACAAGGCTTATTTATTATTCTTGAATAGAAAGAAGCATCTTAAGGACTCTGGCACAGAGAGAAAATTTATAGAACAGATGACAGTAGAGGAAATTTGAGTTAATCCTCTCCCTAGCTGCCATTAAGTGTCAGTCTCTGGATATAAATCAAATATTGTACCCCTAGGGCACTTTCCTGAATTTAATAACCCTAATTTGAACCTCCAGATTTGGTTATTATTCCGAACTGCCAATGGAGATCTGTAGCTAAGTAATCCTACAGTAGCATTAGTTTTTATGTTCATGTTTATCTTATGCACAATAATACTGACTACAAAAAAATTACAAATTATGCTTAGCTTGTCACAGATTTAGTCTGTGTTTTTTGTGTATTATTTGCATGATCTGTTGTAGGCTGGTGAGATTCAAGACTTCTTAACTGATGCCTTTTCTTCACTTCTTCACCATCATTCACAGTTCTTCTATGATTCTGCTGTTATTCCCTGAGTAATATGTTGGAGGCCTGACTTTAGTTGTTATCCATTACTGTCTAGGTTGAAACTTTAAAGGAAATAACCACACTAACATTTGGCTTTGTTGTGCTCCCTGCTTTTATGTTACAGTGTGATACTATATGCTCAAGTGTTTCCTCTCCTCTGGCCATGTTTCACACAATCTGAATATGCAGAATCCATGCCATGTCTAATTAATAATTGTCCAGGTCAAACCTAGTCAGGGCACCTTTCACTTCTTAACAGCTTCCTCGATGATGATGAATAGTGAACGTATTCCTTGGCCCATTGCACTTTGTTCCCTCCACCTTGGTGTTACCTGGGCATAACTACAGCAACATCATTGCTGTTTGTTGATACTATAGTATGTATTTTGTGAAGTCAGTTAATCAGTTGATATGGAACTTGCGTAGAAAAAAATGAGATGGTGACACGTAAGCATGACAAGTAGCTGTTTCCATTGCAGTCTTTCACCATGGCCTTTTACAATGATGATCATAGGCCCAGGCTCTTATCAAAATTTTTGTAACCATAGACAGTTCAGAAAGGCACTCAGCAGTACTTTCTACAGTGCACATCACTTCTACAAACAGCAAAAACAAATATGTACAAAATTACCCAAACACTGGATTTAAATTAAAGAAAACACAGACATTCTTAAATTTACTTGCATGTCTGAAAGAACAGACACTGTTGATGATCCACAGTGGTATGAAATAATTCCAAGTTTATTTCCTTTAAAGTTTGTGCCATCCGTGCACACTCCCGGTCCATCACAAATTTTCAGATGTCACTAATAAGCAGCACATCAATATACCTAATACAGCTGTCACAGTATTTGTAGTCGGCAAATAATTCCAAATTCTGAAATTTGTTTGGCCAATTTGTCTCAAGATGTTTACTATGAAGATTGATAATGCACTGCTAATCATTAAAATTTCAACACCACGAAGATGACATGCAACTAATATCAAATTGGCATGAAATGCACTACTTGTTTGGATATGCAAGTGATTAGCATTTCAGCATGATCACACAAAGTAGGTATGAGGAACACTATCGACAATGAGTGATGATAAGATAATGCTCAACTGTCTGTTGTCCACGCTATCTTGACCTACCGCAATACAGAGGACATTTCACTGTTACAGCGAGCAGCCTGGTCATTGTATTGTGATGTACCCACATCTGTCATCCAAGCTCAGTTTCACTATGCCCTGAAAGGGTACTAAATTTCACTCTATGTTTAACCACAAATCCCCAACAAATTTCATCACGTGCACTTTCCACTATACTGTATAAGTATAATACCGTATTCACTCGAATCTAAGCCGCACTTTTTTTCCGGTTTTTGTAATCCAAAAAACCGCCTGCGGCTTAGAATAGAGTGCAAAGCAAGCGGAAGTTCTGAAAAATGTTGGTAGGTGCCGCCACAACTAACTTCTGCCGTCGAATATATGTAGCGCTAAACAGGCATGCTTTGTAGGCACAAAGATAAATACTGGCGCCAAAACCTCTGCGTCAGTAAATAAATTAAAAAAAAAAAAGGTGGAAGACGAGCTTTTTTTTCTCCACCCCGAGTTTAGACCACTGCATTTTCATACATTATCCAACGAAGTAAATACAAATTCCGTATTGTTCATCTCCGAATGTAGTAGAATTTCAATGTACTACGAAAATCTGACTGGCAAGACTGGGGTGTTTTTCAATATGGCCAACTCAAAGTTTGGAATTTTTTCCTAACTGTTAGAAGAGATGGTTGCTAATAGTAACCTGATGAAATGTGAATCACAAGCAGTATTCTCTTCACCATTCACCACAAGAATAATATGAATATAAACATTTTGCCATGTATTCTTCCGTGTTTGTTGCTATCTCATTTAAATCCTGTCTGCCTAATGAACTACGAAACTAGAGTGAGACAACAGCAAACGCGGAAGAATATACTTATCGTGTCATGTTGATATTCGTATTATTCTTATGCCTAATAGTGATTCAGTCAGAAATGAAGCACGGCAACTGACTAGATTTTTAAATCTAAGATGACTAATTTCTGTGCAGAATTTGATGTACTAAAGAAGCGGCCGCAAAGATTTTCAAACGGAGAAAAATTTTCGCCTAACTCTCATTCAGAACATGTTCTATCATACGCAGCCTATTATTTGGTTCTTGTTGATCATTCTCAAAGAAAGCAGCAGTGTAAGTAACAACAAATAGCAGTCTCTTGACATTGCTTCGCTAATGAGACGATTCGCCTCTTTTTAGTTGCAAGCGGCGGTAGCGCACACAAAAGCAAGGCATGCCGCGAACGGCGACAGGCCGTAAACACGCACTATCAGAATGCGACAAACAATGCATGACACAGTACAGTGATGCATTTTCAGCTTAGAGTGACGTAAACACCTATAACAGAGAAAACCGCACTTATCAGATCAAACAAAATAAGCAATCTATTCAAACCAGACGAAGCACGTGAAAAAGGAAGGGTACCCGTATAAATACGGAAGGAGCGCCTGACGCATAGCAATGGCTACCTGGTAAAGCTTACGACTCGAACCAAACTACTGTAGCTGTATCGTCATTCATTCGACCCAAATTGTGTCTCATATTACAATGGACCAACTTTGTTTCGATTTGGAGGTGTGGCCTAAAACTTTTCTCTCCCCTTGAATTTCGAGTCTCAAATTTCAGGTGCGGCTTAGATTCGGGAAATCTTTTTTTCCTTTGTTTCGAGTCTCATTTTTCAGGTGCGGCTTAGATTCGAGTGCGGCTTAAATTCGGGTAAATACGGTAAGTAAAATTCCATTATTAAGTATCCTTCCTGATGTTATAATTTTAATGACCAACAGTATGCTACAAAAGGGGTGGCCTACAAAAATATTTTTTTTCAAATATTAGGAGCCACAGCTTTATTTGGCTGTTGCATCAAACTTATTTTGTTCTGAAAACATACGAAGCATTAAAATTTATGCATGATTGGTTAAACACTGCAATTTGTGTGTTTCAGCAGTTTGCCCTAATGGAGAAGAAAAGATATATGCCCGGAACAAAAACTGAGCATAAAACAGCCACCTCCTGTTTATATTTACTCTGCTAACTGCAATAACCAACTTAATAAGATTTAAGTACCATTACGTAACTGAACATAATTCTCAGCACAAAATTTACAATGAACTAGTTGTAAAAACAAAGATACATTGTATGTCAATGAAACACTTTAAAATCTCAATTATTTCACTATCTCCTCTAAGCAAAAGCCTCCCTCTGAGCCATCAGCCATCCTTCCTGAATCATCCTTCCAACTTCTCACTTATTTTCTTCTCTTGCCCACTCCACCTTGACACAATTCTGCCCAATCTACCTTCCTAACTGGAGGCATTATGTTTTCAGCCAGCACAATGTAGCTTTTTTGTTGTGCCTATCTGCAACTCAACATCTCTGCTATATGGCGAGTAGTAATCTATCCCTTTTTCATAATATTGTTAATGATGGTGACTTGACAGACATGAACAAAATTTCTGATGGTATCATTCTGAAATTTATGGACAACCCATTGCAATGAATATTAATTTATATTTTTAGACAGCCCATAAACACCTAAACCATCTTCATCTGCAGAGTTTTCTGCTACATTTCAGTGTAGCCTCCACTTCTTTATACACATTTTTTCCTCCATTCTACTGCAAGAATGAGTTAGAAAAGTCTGTTCCAGTTGTTCGAGGATACTGATGCACTGCTTTCTGAATGTCCTCAATTGTTTCACAGCACTGACTTTGCACCTGTTCTTTCATAGAACAGAAAATATGGTAGTATGATGGTGTCCACAATACCGCTAGCAATTTGAGGCCACATGTTATTGTGATGCAAGATCATCCTCAATGGATGTTTACCATGGAAAGCACAATGATGTGTGTCCGGATACAACAGACAACATTTACTGTCTCTCCAGGGTTTGGAAAATGCGCCAGAATGCAAATCCTCTGCACCCAGAATTTGCTAGCCATAACTTTTCCAGCAGAACACACTGTCCCCGGTTTCTTTCTTGTGGGTGAATCTGAATAAGTGCTGGGCCATTCCATATTGTGGTGTTATGTTTTGGGCTCATAATGATGGAACCAGCTTTTATTACCTATCACGACACTCATCACGAGGTTGTCTCCTTCATTTTGACATCTCTGAAGACAACATCAGATGATTATTTTCTTAAGTTGGTAGTCCACAGTCAATGAGCATAAACACAAGGTTTCAGTCATTTCTTGTGTTACACTACATCCTACTGATAGTTTTGTAATTATTTCATTCACAGTAACATGGCTGTCTTCTTTTGATACACATACTCTCTCTCCCTCTCATACTATGAAGGCAGTTCAAGGGCGACTGTTAAAAGGTTCATCTTGGATGCTCATGTTCTCAGCTTTGATACATGTCATTCTTCCCTTAGACTCCTGGCACACTTACATGCACACTGAAGAATGAGAAATTTAAGCAGAATACTTTGCATCTTTAATACGGAATTCAATGATGGCACATTGCCCAAAATGAAATATCAATGTTCAGCATAACCTAAATATAGCCTATGCGCAAATAATAGAAGATGATGACACCACAATGTCTCAACACATAGTATGAAGTTTTTAGATCATGACCATGTAGTAATTTTTCCTACACTGTTGGAATTGCAGCTGTAACAAAGGATTGCTCACTACTTTCAGTTCAAAACCCTTGGCCAGGTTGGTTGGTTGGTTGGTTGGTTGGTTTGTTTAAAATAGGAGGGAAGGGACCAAACTACGAGGTCATCAGTCCCTTGTTCCGAATAAAACAATGCCACAAGTGTGAGAATAAAACAAATGAGACTGACAACTCAAAACAGATTGGAAGGAAAAATCACAAAAACAATGGAAGGCAACAAACATGTATACAGACAAAAGGGGACAAGAAAACCACAAATGCAAGAAATGGGATGAAGAGATTAAAAACAACAAAGCAGTTTACCATGGCTGGCTGACTATGAGAATAAAAAAGGAGAAGCCAGCCTCTCTGTAACACACTAAAACCTCCACCCTAGAAGTGCAAGGATGGAGGACACAGAGGGACAAAGGACATGCTCTAAAACTTAGATCAAATGATAAAACCCACTCTCACGAATAAAACGTAAAATTAAATCAGCCGATGAGGCATTGTCAGATAAAATTAGCGGCAACGAGTTCGGTAACCCAAGATTTCGAGGCTGAGCAGTCAAAGTGGGACAGTGCACCAGAATATGGGCCACAGTCAATCGGCACCCACACTGACACTCAGGCGGGTCTTCACGGCACAGGAGGTAACCATGCGTCACCCAAGTGTGGCCACTGTGGAGCCGGCAGAGAACCACAGAGTCCCTGAGAGAGGCCCGTATGGAAGACTTCCACACATTCGTAGTCTCCTTAATGACACACAGTTTGTTGTGTGTACTGTTATGCCATTCTGTCTCCCAAAGCCAAAAAACCCTACGGAGTAAGTCAGAACGCAGGTCAGGTTCACAGATGCCCATCTCCAGAATTGGTTTCCGCCTAGCCTGTTTGGTCAGCCTGTCGGCAAGTTCGTTTCCTGGGATGCCGACGTGTCCTGGGATGCACACAAACACCACTGAACGAGGAGACCGGTCCAGGGCATCGATGGACTCCTGGATGGACACTACCAAAGGATGGAGAGGGTAGCACTGGTCAATAGCTTATAGTCTGCTCAAGGTGTCAGTCCACAGAAAAAACGAGTCCCTGGGGCATGAACGGATATACTGAAGTGCACGAGAGATAGCCACCAGCTCTGCAGTGAATACACTGCAGCTATCAGGCAAGGAATGCTGTTCAAAATGGCCTCTGGACGTAGGTGAAGTCAACATGACCATCAGCCATCGAGCCATCGGTGTAAAACACTTCAGAGCCCTGAAACACATCAAGAATCGAGAGGAAGTGACAGCGGAGAGTGGCAGGAGTAACTGAGTCCTTAGGGTCATGTGAAAGGTCCAGATGAATCTGCAGCCTAGGTGTACAGCATGGAGTTGGTAAAGGGAAGGACTCCAGTTCAGACAGAAGGGTTCGCACGTGAACCGCAATCAATAGCCCTGACCTGTGCCGCCGATGGGGGAGATGAACTGCCACGGGTGGAAAAAGGAGACGGTAATTCGGATGCTCAGGAGAACTACGAATGTGTGCAATATAACTGGAGAGCAGTTGTACACGTCACATCTACAATGGAGGGACTCCAGCCTCCACCAGGACACTGGTCACCAGACTCGTTCTAAAAGCTCCCGTCGCTAGGCGAACGCAACAGTGGTTCACTGGGTCAGGTACACGCAACACTGAGGGCGCTGCCAAACTGTAAACCAGACTCCCATAGTCAAGGCGGGATTGAACAAGGACTATGCAGAGCTGCAGCAGAGTACAGCGATCTGCACCCCAGTTGGTGTTGCTCAGCCAGTGGAGGGTATTGAGGTGCTGCCAGCACTTCCACTTAAGCTGACAAAGGTGAGGTAGCCAAGTCAACTGGGTGTCAAAAACTAGTCCTAAAAATCGATATGTCTCCACTACAGTGAGTGGATCATCATGAAGGAAAAATTCTGGTTCCGGATGAACGGTATGATGCCAACAGAAGTGCAGGACACACAACTTAGCAGCCAAAAACTGGAAGCCATGGGCTAGAGCCCATGACTGTGCCTTGTGGATGGCTCCCTGTAGGCACCACTCAGCAATACCAGTAATGGTGAAGCAGTACGAAATGCATAAGTCATCTTCATAGAGAGAGGGTGCTAGATCATTAATGGCCACTAAAAATATTGTCACTCAATACAGAGCCCTGCAGGATCGCATTTTCCTGGATATGAGGGGAACTATGGGAGGTGGTGTCATTTGCTTTGCATAGATCAAATAAGACGACAATAAGGTGTTGGTGTCTGGAAAAGGGAGTTTGGATGGCAGACTTGAGGGACACAAGATTATCAGTGGTAGAGCGCCCCTGGTGGAAGCTGCCCTGACATGGAGCCAGTAGGCCATGTGACTCCAAAACCCAACCCAAGCCAATCCAACCGCCGACACACCATACGTTCCAGCAGCTTACGTAGAATGTTGGTGAGGCTGATGGGCCGATAGCTATCCCCATCAAGCAGTTGTTTACTGGGTCTGAGCACCAGAACGATGGTACTCCCCTGCCACTGAGATGGAAAGACACCATCGCACCAGATCCGGTTGAAGATCACGAGGAAATGGTACTTATAGTCAGATGAGAGCTGCATCGGGGCATGTGCAAGTGCACTGAGGAGCTCTCACTCCGTAAATGGGGCGTTGTAGGGTTCACTGTAGCATGTAGTGAAAGAGAGGGCTTTCCTTTCCATTCACCGTTTGAGGGTGCAAAAGGCTGGGGGTAGTTCTCTGACGCAGAGGATCGAGTATAGTGATCAGCAATCACGTTGGCATTGGTACACAGCACGCCATTGATGGTAACACCAGGGACACTTGTTGGGGGTCTGGTACCCAAAAAGACGTCTGATCTTTATCCAGACTTGGGAAGGTGATGTATGGCACCCAATGATCGACACATACCTCTCCAAACACCCCTGTTTCAGTCATTTTATAAGCTGGCGTAAACAGGCACAGAGCTGCTTAAAGGCTATCAGATGCTCTAGGGAAGGGTGTCACGTATGTTGCTGTAGGGCTCGCTGATGCTCTCTAACTGCCTCAGTGACTTCCGGCGACCGCCAAGGGACTGTCTTTTGCTGGGGGCACCCTAAAGAGCGAGGGATTGCGATGCAAACTCCAACTGACACTCTATTATAGTCGCTATGGTTCCTGTAATATTCCTTATAGTCGCGGAGGGCAGGGGTCCGCATTGCCAGGAACCAGGTTTCCTGGAGGACAATGCAGAAAGCAAGTGTGAAGCTTAACAGTTGCCGTAGCTCAGCCAGGCAGTGTAAAAACTGCCGCAATTCCACTGGAGAATGACATCGTGAGACTGGGAAGGCATGGAACATTCAATGAGGCAGTTTACACCTCAGGGTCACCTGCTGCCACTGACTTTTTGCCTGAGTAGTCTATATCCATTGTGTCTGAGGGTCCGGCGAGATCCAGGTTCTCAGCAGATGCCAGAATCTCCACCCCATTTGCAGACACAGAGCTTGTACGTTGCAGTGGTGTGAATGCCACTGCAAGTTCATTGCTCTTGGGGGTCTTCTTTTTCGATTTCTCATACTGTTCCTGGGTTTCCCTGGCTGGGAAGACTTCACTGAATCAGTCTCCGGGACTGAGGGTGAGTGTGAAGCCCTACGACCAGCTGCTTTTGGGCTTTTCAGCCACTGGTGGGTGTCATCTTTCCCAATAGCAGAAACCTGGGAAAGGAGTGACCCAAGGGACCCCTTCCTAGCAAGTGGAGCCAAAGAAGCCTTATGCTTTTCTGGCTCAGAAGTGGGGACTGAAATCCCCAATGGTTATGGGGAGAGGGGGGGGGGGGGGGGGGGGAGGGTTGCTCCTGAAGTAGGTGGTGCGGGAGCAACAGGGAGAGAAGTGCCCCTCCACCATCAAGGGGGCAGGTGTAGTCTCCTGGTTCTGAGAGGCGACAGGAATTTGAGGAACTGATGGGGCGAGAACTATTCTCATAGTGGCGGCGTATGAGCTGGTTGTAGCCGCAGGATGTAAGCACTGAAATTTCCACTTAGCCTCAGCGTAGGTCAGTCGGTCCACGGTCTTACAAGGCGCGTTTTTTAAGTAAGTAGTGTTTTGAAATTTAAAAAAGACGTGCTAAGATATCTCAATAATTTTATTTTTACATGAAAGCCTGTACCTTAATCTACTTTTCTGCAAAATTTCCATCAATACTGACGCACTTGTCATAATGTTGTATCAGTTTTTGACTGCCCTCCTCATAGAAGTCTGCCGCCTGACTTGTTAACCACTGCATCACCACTGTTTTGACTTCATCATGAAGACGCTGACCGCCCAGGTGTTTCTTTAAGTGCAGGAACAGATGGTAGTCACTGGGTGCAAGATCAGGGCTGTATGGAGGATGATCTAAAGTTTCCCATCGAAAAGATGTGATGAGATCTTTGGTCTGATTTGCCACATGCGGACGGGCATTGTCTTGCAGCAAAACGATGCCCTTGGTTAACTTGCCATGTCTTTTGTTCTGAATTGAACAGTGCAGATTGTGCTATGTCTTACAGTAAGTTGCTGCATTGATTGTCTTATTACGAGGCAGAAATCCCACAAGCAATACTCCTCTTCAGTCCCAAAAAACTGTGCACATGATTTTCCGGGCAGAAATTGTTTTCTTAAACTTCACTTCTCTAGGTGAATCTGAATGCCGCCATTCCATGGACTGTTTCTCTGATTCTGGAGTGACGTGGGCCACTCATGTTTCATCTTGAAGAAACACCTGGGCGGTCAGCGTCTTCAAGATGATGAAGTCAAAATAGTGGTGATGGAGTGGTTAACAAGTCAGGCGGCAGACTTCTATGAGGAGGTATTCAAAAACTGGTACAACGTTATGACAAGTGCCTCAATATTGATGGAAATTATGTAGAAAAGTAGATTAAGGTACAGGCTTTCATGTAAAAATAAAATTGAGATATCTTAGCACAAAAAACATGTATTGTATATTCCATGATTTTCCTCTCTTTCTGCAAAATCCTGCAGCCTGTCAAGCAAGGTGAATGATACACTCTGCAGTTGACACAGATGGGAGGCGGGGCACATGGAGTAATGGGATGTGATGGACGTCCACAATTTCAACAGGTGGGGCTGGAAGTACAGCGGGAAGACATATGGCCAAACTTCCAGCACTTAAAGCACCGCATTGCGGGAGGGATATATGGCTTGATATCACAGCGGTAGACCATCCCCTCGATCTTCTCGGGCAATGTGTCACCCTCGAAGGCTAAGATGAAGGGACCGGTGGCAATCTGGTTATCCCTCAGACCCCGATGGATGCGCTGGAAGAAATGAACACCTAGCCGCTCAAAATTGGTGTGCAGCTCATCGTCAGACTGCAAAAGAAGGTCCCTGTGGAATATAATACCCTGGACCATATTTAAGCTCTTATGAGGCATGATGGTGACAGAAACATCCCCCAACTTGCCACAAGCGAGTAATGCCTGTGACTGGGCAGAGGATGCTGTTTTTATCAAAACTGACCCAGAGTGCATTTTGGACAAACCCTCCACCTCCCCAAACTTGCCCTCCAAATGCTCCACAAAAAAAAAATTAGGTTTCATGGACATAAAAGATTCGCCATCAACTCTCGCACATAACTGGTACCGGGGTAAATAAGCTTCACTGCCATCCTTAGTCTGGCGTTCCTTCCATGGTATGGCCTTGGAGGGGAACGACTCGGGCTCATACTTCTTAGCATTAAAGTTAAACTTTGCCCACTTAGAAACTGCTGGCAGCAGACCACCAGCAAGAGATGACATACTACACTTCATGGCGTGTCATCCGCCCTGATGCCACCTACTCTGACCAGGTGAGCTCCCCATGGGTGCCTCTCAGCCGCAGCGAAGGCCACCTGGCAGGATGCCCATTGCCAGGAGTCCCGATGCCCCAGGATGAAGGGCATCTACTCCTTGGCATATATGGGGAGTTAACGGCACAGGCATCAGCAGAGCGATCCCTGTGTTGTCAGGCGGCTACAACCAACATGGTACATGGTGGCCCCACCACAACGGACTGGCTACCGTGCTGGATGACGTGCAATGAAGTTCATGGTCATCGTCGGCACAGAAAGTGACACTGCAGAGTGCTTGGTGGAAAACGCACACAGGAAGGTGTCCTCGCCCAAGAGATGTACAATGGGCGGGACTGCAATGTGACAACGAGTAAATGGACTAAAGATCTTGATGCACGATGGACACGATGCACCATGTAAGGCACCCTTCCTAAATTAGCTTGCTCTTTGGGAAAATTTTGAAAAATGGAGGTCAAACATTAAAGGGGACCATCGCATAGAGGCCGAAACGTGTGAGACTTCTTTTAGTCACCTCTTACGACAGGCATGAATACCTTAGGCAGGTACAGAGGTTCTCGTGGATAATTGTAGTATCAAGTAAACCTTTTTTTTATTTGTTTAACAATGAACTAACCGCAATATCAAAGGAATTAAAATATTGGTGCCAGACAGAGCTGAGATCAGTGAATACAGAACAGCCCAGTTCCATATTCACATTACGGCAAACTGAGTACAACTGGAAAAAAAATAATCCTTGCCATTTTTATGCATATGGCAATAAGACACGAGCTAGACATGGGGGACTCACTGGGGTCAGCTGCAAATTTTACCCCTGTACAATGACAACTTCTCTTCAACCCATTGACTGGAAAATTACAAAATATCTATCTCATACAAGAGGCCCTAGCAATTTATGAAATTATTTGTTCCTTCTGTTGAAGAGTATATCTTATAACCAATAAATCAAGGAAATATAGTACAAAATTACACATCTTAGCTGAATCTAGAAAAGGGAACATTTGGAATTTTTAAGCTCATCATAAAATAGACAATACATTAAACAAATAATGGTACTGATATTATGCTGTGTTTTGCCAGTAAGCTGCTGAATCAAAGTATAGTTAGCAGAGGACATATTTCACACAAATACTAGCTTTGTTGGGGAAGTAATGGAAGTCCTGAAAGGGGTGCCAAAAGTCTAAAGAATGAAAATTAGAATAAGTGAAAATCTTCCACCACAAAATAAATGTTCTTGCCTTGTGCTCAAAGAATACAAGAGAAATTTTGATGGTAAGTGCAGACACACACAGTTACAACATAAAATATTGCAACAAAGAAAGTAACTAATAAAATGAAACCTGCAGCAGTTGTGTACTGCCATCACCAAATCACTGGCATTGACTTTTCCTACCAGCATCTGCAGTACAGCTACAGGCTTATAAAATAATGAAGTGATAGAGTTGAAGATCTGCATAACAGAATTATAAAGAGGTAACTTCCTACAATAAACTTCATTCAGAAAATACATACAGGCTTGGAGCTGGCTGCTGTGGAGTCAACAACGGATTTTCCAAATGTACCAGCAAAAGTAGCTCAGCTATTAGAAACACACTTCTGTTACACCATTACTACTGAACTATGGAAGAAAAAGGACAAAGTTATACATTCTTATAAGGGCAATCGTAGAAGGGGAGAAGCAGATAAATCAGCTTTGTGAAACATGCTCTGCAGCCAGGAGACCATTATATTTGATTTGTTACGACTCAGGTCCTAGCTGCTAAAAGCAAATACTACCATAATCTACACTGAGAGGTGATAAAAATTATTAAATGTGACAAGTTTCATTTGAAGGAGGAGGATATGAAACAGAGTATCCGGATTCTGCAGGTAATGGTAAAACATGGTTTCCCAAAAAAATTCATTTAACCATAGTATAATAGCCCAGAATATTCTAATAAGCACGAACGCTTTGTCTGTGCAAACTGATCAACGTACACTACTCCAACAGGCATGAAAATGAAAACATAGAAGTCTCCACTACAGAATAACAAAATGCTAGTTAAACACATGACCAAAATGACAGCAACTATTCTTAAACATTAAAAAAAGATAATACATGAAAGAAAAAGAAAAATATGCGAGGACCAGATCTACACTTCTTGGAATAAAATGATTCTTGAGCTAATTTCTACCAACTTTAAACATTATAATATGTTTGTGTAGGGTTAGGCGGTTAACTACAACAACAACCACCACCATGACCACCATGCAAACAAAATCCATCTGCACATCAACAAGCCCAGTTACATTCAGTCTACTTTATTGCAGATGTTTACAAACTCTAGAAGCCATCATACATTGTAAAAATAAGCTGAAAACTGTTGCATACAATTTGATTATATAGCAATCTGCAGCAGTATATGTAGTGAAACTGTCTAACAATTAGGCTGACACACAGACTGTAGCAAATTCATAAGAAATTAGGTTCTAAGAAATTTTGACACCAGTAACACAATAATGATTTCACTGATCCTTTCTGAAAAATGACAGAAATCAAGTTTAAAACATTCAGTACTCACCTGATTAGTCATAGCTACAAAAATAGCCAACAAAAACAAATAACAGCACCACGAAAATTTCTTCTGTACCTCTTCTTCTGTAAGCGTAATGAACTCCCATGTCATAAAAGCCAAGAAAGGAATTGTCAGCATGAAGTTATCTCCATTAGTTTCAATAAAATCATGCCTTGTAATTGAAGTTGGATCGATGTGATGTTCACGAAAAGGCCTCAGAAAATTCTGCAATAATAATAATAATAATAATCCTTTGATGATTTTGGACAATGATAGTTACATTTTACTTCAGCATAAAAATGTTGATTTGCAACAATTAAAATTAAAAAACGTTTCCCTATAAATATGCTAATGAAGATAATTTGTTAAAAAGGTAAATATATGCATATATTGAAGGACTGCAGCTGTTTTATACATGTTTCAGATATGCCCTGTTTATGGAAGTGTCACTAATTCTTCTGACAAACAGAATTTTGCAACATATTTATCCATTCAATTTGATATTAAAGAACAAAAAAGAATAACTTGACAATTAACTGTAATGATATATAGAACAAAAACTTGGAATGTAACAATATTATGAGAAGGAAAGTTGCTACTCACCATATAGCGTAGATGTTTTAACAAATGGGAAAAATTTTTCCGTGTGTGACCCCCTCCCTCCCCCACCAAAGAAACACACCAACAGTAACAGAAAGTGAAGCATAACATTTATAAATGACCACAGCCAATTAAGATAATGCTCACTAATGCAAAGGTGCAATTAATAGTCAGAAGTAGGTATGTTGCAGTGTTGACTGAATGGCAAAATATCAACTGGCTATTCAAGATGTGTACACCAGATGCCAGCAAAGGATTTTAGTTTTCCAATTAATTCCAAATTTGTAAGAATCCAAAGCAATGCAAACATTATACTGCACAAATACTTATCATAAATAATAGTTATCCACACAATAGACATATTTCATAACAGATCAAAGTAAGATAAATGGAAGCCACTTTTATTTGGATCACATTCATGATGGCAATGCATGATTCACAATATTTCCAACACTTACTGCTACAGTATGGCACTGATTACTTTGATAGAGATATGGAAATAAATTTTTGCAGACTGTGTTAAAATATTTATTTATACTTTTAGAGTGTAACGTAAAGTCAATTTAAAAGCAACGACATGTAAATTGCACTATTTTTCTTCTCGTCCAAAGAAATCAAGCAGTTTTATGGCTTTTGTAACAGATGATAACAACAAGGCTGGCAGGTAAACAACAACAGGAGTAAAACTGCCACATAAGTGCTAAGGGAGAAACTGTTATTCATGGCAGTAAAACAGCTAAGCTTCCTGGGACACTGGGTTGTTTACATGAGTTAACGTAAAATACTCACATTATCCATGTATATGATAAACGTTCATTTATCATTGTCAAGCTAAGGATATTACCATGACAAAAAAGAAAGACTACTTACAACATTTGGAACTATTTTTTGAGATGTATTCATGAACAATTATTTTTAACCATGGACTATGCCCACATAATGTGGCAATTTTCATCAAAACAGGTCATTTCAATGCACTGGGCAAACAGTTTATTACAAATGTCTTCTTGAGCTCTTGTTTGGAAGCAAAAATGGTTTAGCTCCTCTGTAAATGCATAGAAAATAACAAAGAAATGTTTTCAACAGTAAAAGGAATAACTGCAGATGCCCGTAGACCCAAATCAGTCCTAGTCTGAAGGTGACCACAATTATTTTGGCAGCTACACAACTGTACTGCATGCCATGGCACCTTCTGGAGAAAAACACCAAAACACACTAAATACGGTTCGACAAAGGTGTCACAACAATCACAAAACTGGATTTTCGCAGTAGAGAGTTTGGAAATGATTGTGAATGGTCATGATATATTTAATCACATGAACCTAGTGACTCCAATCAGCCATCACACCAAGTAGTGCTTGGCAGCGGTGGGAGATACAGCACGAATTGTTCCAACTTTTACACTTTTACCAGTTCAAATCTGTTGAGTAGTGTTCCCTGGTGTCAAGAAACTTAACCATGTAATATTTTAAACACTACTGAATGGACAATATGCCAGCATAATTTTTTTTCTTGCCGAATATTTTTTCGTAAAGCGGAAATCGCAGGAAAATTATAAATATGTTGATGCAAATTCAGGTTCAAACTAACATTGTGGACTTAGGAAATTTGACGAGAATGATAAAAAAGTCCTAAATGGCAGGAAAACGTCAAGTCCAGGAATATAAAAGTGGGGCTATACTGTATATGGTTCCAGAGACCTTTTCAAGTTTCAAACATCTATGATGTATAAATGCAGACTGAAGTGACAAATGAAAATTTGTACCAAGGCCAGAATTCGAAAACAGGTCTCCTGCTCACTAGGCAGATGAGCTAACCATGGGTGCAGCAGTTTTGCACAACAGCATGGTCTACCACAGCATGCTGCCTCCTTGATCCAAATTCTCATTCACGCCTCAGCCCTCTTGGTATTTCCCCTAAACTTGCACAGCATTGCAGAGGCTCGCCAACTGTATTGGAATAGCACCTAAGCATCAAATGAAATGGGAAATCTTGTCACTTTATCACTTGATCTGATCACTTCAGTCTGCATATATACACTGAAGAGCCAAAGAAACTGGTACACCTGCCTAATATCATGTATGAACCCCCATGAGCATGTAAAAAAGTGATGCAACACGACGTGGCATGGACTCGACTAATGTCTGAAGTAGTGCTGGGGGGAACTGACACCATGAATCCTACAGGGCCATCCATAAATCTGTAAGACTACGAGGGGGTGTAGATCTCTTCTGAACAGAATGTTGCAAGGCATCCAGATATGCTCAATAATGTTCATGTCTGTGGAGTTTGGTGGCTGACAGAAGTGTTTAAACTCAGAAGAGTGTTCCTGGAGCCAATCTGTAGCAATTCTGGACCTGTGGGGTGCCGCATTCTCCTGCTGGGATTGCCCAAGTCTTTCTGAATACACAATGGACATGAAGGGATGCAAGTGATCAGACAGGATTCTTACATATGTGCTATCTGTCAGAGACATATTCAGATGTATCAGGGGTTCCATATCACTCCAACTGCACATGCCCCACGCCACTACAGAGCCTCCACCAGCTTGAACAATCTCCTGTTGACATGCAGGGTCCATGGGTTCATGAGGTTGTCTCCATACCCGTACACGTCCATCCACTTGTACAATTTGAAATGAAACTCACACGACCAGGCAACATGTTTCCAGTCAACAGTCCAATGTCTGTGTTGATGGCCCCAGGCAAACCAAAAGCTTTGAGCTGTGCAGTCATCAAGGGCACAAGTGGGCCTGTGACTCCGAAAGCCCAAATCGATGATGTTTCTTTGAATGGTTCACACACTGACATTTGTTGATGGCCCAGAACTGAAATCTGCAGCAATCTGCTGAAGGGTTGCACTTCTAGATCTTTTTCCAGCCACAGCGATGTCAGAGAATTTGATATTTTACCATATCCCGGATATTCATGGTACACTTGTGAAATTGTTGTATGGGAAAATCCCCACTTCATTGCTACCTTGGAGATGCTGTCTCCCATCTTTTGTGCGCAGACAACATTCAAACTCACTTAAATTTTGATACACTGCCATTGTAGCAGCAGTAACCAATCTAACAACTGCGCTAGACACGTGCCATCTTACATAGGTGTTGCTGACCGCAGCACCATATTCTGCCTGTTTACACATCTCTGCATTTGAGTATGTATATCTATGCCAGTTTCTGTGAGACTGACGAGATCTCTAGAACCATAAAGGTTCATTTGACTGAAGCATCTATGCCTGGATTTCAGGCATGATCCCCCATTTTGTTCGATGCTGGGGTGCCATTCCAATGCAGCTGGAGAGCCTCTGCTATGTTGTTTGAGTTTCTGGGGAATATCAAGTGGACTGTGGTGCGAATTCAGATCAAGGAGGGAGGTGAGCTACGGTAGTACGTACAATTGTGCAAAGCCAATGTGGCAGGGTGGCACAATGGTTAGCATGTCTGCCTATTGCACAGGAGATCCATATATGAATCCTGTCTTTTGTACAAATTTTCATTCATCACTTCAGCCTGCACATATACATCACAAATGTTCTGAATGTGCCAGAAATTATATAGAAAGAAGTTTCATTAAGTGATTTGTGTATTGCACTTATATCATCATGAAGAGCTTACAATCCTGTTGCCTACAATTTTCAGCTGCCCACAAGCTTCCTACTCTATGAGTCTCGTATACTTCTATATGAGCACTCCTCAAGTTCCCATATGACCTTATACCTAGCAGAATGTTACCACTTTCCTTTGCTTCTGTAACTGGTAGAGGGCGTCACTGAAGTTACTGACATTTCTCTCTATTTCTTACAAGTGCTGCATGGACTCATCCGCAGTTCAGTACACACATCCAGAATCCAAACAGGAAGTGACTGACTATTCTTTTTTTCTGAAACCCACACAAGAAAGCTGTTGATCATCACTAAAGAGTATTTTCTCACACAGATGCTCCGAAAAAACTGCCTACATGGAGCTCTTCCCATGACCTATTTTTTTTACTTTCATTAAATGTTTGCTGACCCCTGGTAATTGCTATTCAAAAAGCTTTTAGATTTTTAATGTTTCTAAATGTTGACCATTATAAAGCCATCAAATTGCGTTTAATGGCTGAGTGACGTGTCACCCACAGCTAGGGATGGGGTGGCTCTTACAGTCCATGTAACATTCGCCGTGGACACCTATCACAAACTGCTCTTTCTAAAAGGTGTAACCAGACTGGGGAGTTGTCCCTCAAGTGGACATACCTAACACTGACTGAGTGACTGAGCAACACCTGTGAGTGGGCATGGGAAAGATCTTCTCAGAAGGGGGACCAAATGCTGAACTGAGGGCATCACTTGGGCTATATTTACTACTACAATTTCTTCCTACAGCATGAGACTGGAGTTCCCTGCAGCTGCAGTAGATGATTGGAGAGCCCCAGAGACAGCAATCATATCACTGTCTGTTAAAATGCAGGTTATAACTGCATATCAACTAACTTCTCCCCATTCGTCTGAATATACAACAGTCCTTTAAAATGTGACATACTGAAATCTGTATGACACAAATATGTGGTAAACTGAAATCTGTACATCACAAACACTGAACACTGGATGGTCCTCTTGCCTATAATGTCTACTGTATGCAGGAAGCAATCATATGACTGTGTCCTAACTGTTCATGTGTTACGTCCTCATCTCAGTTGATGTTTAGGAGTGAGCCACTGCTGAACAATGGGTTTTACTACCTTATTACCAGTCAATTCTAGCCCATTTTCTTTTAGCTGATGCACAACTTCATGCCTCAGTAGTGAGGAGACAGTACAAAAGGGAACAGCATACTGAACCACAGAATTTTCAATGCATGCTTTCTTAGTTGCTAGGAGGGAGTCAGTGGAAGTTGCAACCAATGAGAAGTGAGTGGAACAAGAGGTTGTGGATTAGTGTTGAATAGGGGGAACTGCGTTCACAAATGCTGAAGTATTGAATCCAGCTTGTCAAAGTGAGTTCAGAACTTGCATTTAGGTTACAGGACAGTGAAGACATATTAAACTTAGTTTTCTGGGCAACATGTGTGTACAACTTTGATACTTAGAAATTACGTAAATGTAGCTGAGTTATGAACTTGGCAAAATTTAGCTACCTTGGTGATAGACTGAAGCAGATTTTTCATTGAACTTTAATAAAGAATAGTTGTAGGATCGCATTTTAGCCCTTGCTTACCAATTGAAAGTACTGATTGCAAAACCCAGTTATTTATTTGTACTGCAAAATATGAGTGTTTTGATTAATATACAATTTTATTTAAAATTAAGCTCTGGTTGTCATGTAATAGTTCTTCCAAATCATTAAAACTATAATTTAATAATTTTATGCAGGCAATATTCTGCTGGAAACTTAAAAAACTGCATGTTGTTTTTAAATTGCCATACTTTGCACTGGTGTACCATAGTATCCAGATTGATGGGTGGGCCACAGAGTAATGAAAAACCAGTGTGCACTTAATTTCACTCCCGCAAGTTTGCAAGTAAGCACATGCTTAAAGAGGGTTTAAAGATCACAAAGTGCCAACTCTCATTACTTTAAAGGCTCTGATCCTTTCCATGGTCAGTCAGCATTTAAACTGTAACTAATCAAAATGGCATGCTACCTCCTAAATGTTCCTATGACTTGGGAAAGTGCCATACTTTGCACTGGTGTACCATAGTATCCAGATTGATGGGTGGGCTGCATAGCACATCTTGCTTATAGTGAGATCCATAAAGTCCTAGACATTATCTTGATGGAGAAAAATCCACTAATTAACTTATTGAATGCAGTTTGCTCTGCTGATTTCCTAATTGGATAGCATTATTTTGGGGGCTGCACCATGTCATGGATGGATTAAGAGTGTAAATTTGTCTCTGGAGTGAAAGTAAAAAGCAATTTTCCATTGAGCCAAAGCTGTGAGGGCTGGAGAGCAGAATGAGAGAGCTATGAGTGAAAGTATACAGATTCAGAGATGACTAATCTCAATAACACTTCATTCCTGGAGGAAATACAAGATGAGCCTCACAGCATAATAAAGTTTACCATTAGCAGAAATGGTCAGGGGAATTGTATTATGAAGCTTGCAGATCCTCTTTGTCTAATATCTTCTGAAGCAATAAATACACAGAACACAAAATTACCCAGTGTGACACAACAAGCAACAGCATCAGCTTGGATGCCTGTAATCTTCGGGACTGCAGAGTGGTGGTATCTGTCCCTGGCAACACGAAGCCATCTGACCTTCGGGCCTGTCAACAGTAAATTCATCATTGTGGTAAACGGTATACTCCCTTAAACAAATGTCAACATCCTTGAAATGTAATTTCTGCAAACACATACACAGGAGTCCAGGTGCACCCAGAACCCATTCATGTTCCACTACTGTGTGATACTTTTCTTATTGGTAATTTTTTTCTTTGTCTTTGCCCCTTTTTTTGGTGTGTTGGAGAGTTAATAATGGTTAAAAACCAATAGCAGGATTTATGATTAGCCTAAGGAAAGTTGCATTTCCACAGGTCGTGCTAGAATGTCATCAAATAATCCATCAGACAGACAGTATGGTAGGGTCAACAGTTTATGCCTGTTAAGCTTTGTGACCCTAGCATTGGGTCACCTGTCTTAAGTGTCACAAAAAAGGTCATGTTGCAGTAGTCTGTCACTCAACTACACACAACACAGAATCAGAAAACATGGGTATAGATACACTCCTGGGAATTGAAATAAGAACACCGTGAATTCATTGTCCCAGGAAGGGGAAACTTTATTGACACATTCCTGGGGTCAGATACATCACTTTGATCACACTGACAGAACCACAGGCACATAGACACAGGCAACAGAGCATGCACAAGGTCGGCACTAGTACAGTGTATATCCACCTTTCGCAGCAATGCAGGCTGCTACTCTCCCATGGAGACGATCGTAGAGATGCTGGATGTAGTCCTGTGGAACGGCTTGCCATGCCATTTCCACCTGGCGCCTCAGTTGGCCCAGCGTTCGTGCTGGACGTGCAGACCGCGTGAGACGACGCTTCATCCAGTCCCAAACATGCTCAAGGGGGGACAGATCCGGAGATCTTGCTGGCCAGGGTAGTTGACTTACACCTTCTAGAGCACGTTGGGTGGCACGGGATACATGCGGACGTGCATTGTCCTGTTGGAACAGCAAGTTCCCTTGCCGGTCTAGGAATGGTAGAACGATGGGTTCGATGACGGTTTGGATGTACCGTGCACTATTCAGTGTCCCCTCGACGATCACCAGTGGTGTACGGCCAGTGTAGGAGATCGCTCCCCACACCATGATGCCGGGTGTTGGCCCTGTGTGCCTCGGTCGTATGCAGTCCTGATTGTGGCGCTCACCTGCACGGCGCCAAACACGCATACGACCATCATTGGCACCAAGGCAGAAGCGACTCTCATCGCTGAAGACGACACGTCTCCATTCGTCCCTCCATTCACGCCTGTCGCGACACCACTGGAGGCGGGCTGCACGATGTTGGGGCGTGAGCGGAAGACGGCCTAACGGTGTGCGGGACCGTAGCCCAGCTTCATGGAGACGGTTGCGAATGGTCCTCGCCGATACCCCAGGAGCAACAGTGTCCCTAATTTGCTGGGAAGTGGCGGTGCGGTCCCCTACGGCACTGCGTAGGATCCTACGGTCTTGGCGTGCATCCGTGCGTCGCTGCGGTCCGGTCCCAGGTCGACGGGCACGTGCACCTTCCGCCGACCACTGGCGACAACATCGATGTACTGTGGAGACCTCACGCCCCACGTGTTGAGCAATTCGGCGGTACGTCCACCCGGCCTCCCGCATGCCCACTATACGCCCTCGCTCAAAGTCCGTCAACTGCACATACGGTTCACGTCCACGCTGTCGCGGCATGCTACCAGTGTTAAAGACTGCGATGGAGCTCCGTATGCCACGGCAAACTGGCTGACACTGACGGCGGCGGTGCACAAATGCTGCGCAGCTAGCGCCATTCGACGGCCAACACCGCGGTTCCTGGTGTGTCCGCTGTGCCGTGCGTGTGATCATTGCTTGTACAGCCCTCTCGCAGTGTCCGGAGCAACTATGGTGGGTCTGACACACCGGTGTCAATGTGTTCTTTTTTCCATTTCCAGGAGTGTATATGGGAAGTGTCGTAACAGGACTGGTTCCCAATCAGAAGTCCAACAAGCCTTTTATTGAGGTTTTGGTTCTCACGCTACATAGGCACTGGTGCAGCAGTTTCCATTTATAATGAACAAACATATTTCGACCTCAGCTCTCTGCTGCTATTGCTAGTAAACAGGCACCTTTGGGAATATGGTAAACTGCAAATCTTCTTGCTAGACCAATTCGAGATCGACTTTACCTATGGATCAGTGACTTGGCCCATTACCTTTATTGTTATCCACAATGGTAATTCCTTTTATAGTCTGATGGCCTTCAAGCCTTTCATTTTTCAGTCACGGACTCCATACAGTTGGTACCTCCCACAGTCTTCTGTCACTCATTGGAATCTCTGTGCTCATAATTTCAGAATATCTTTGTGGAAGGCCTAAGTTGCACCACAGACGAAAAGCCCATATAACCTTTAAGCAGTCAGCTTCTCCTACATTTTTTCATATACAGATTCCTTAAACCCTATGCTCACAAGTCAAAGCAGAGCTGTACCACCTCTCATCTCTTGGGACTGTGTTTCCCATTTCCTCTAGTGAATGGGACACATCCCTTGTCATCATGATGAAGCCCTATGGTAACTTATGACTTTGCAGTGGTTTTAAGGTCACCATGAATTCACAGTCTGTGGTCAACACATAACCATTACTACGTCCAGACAAGCTGTTCATATCCTTAGCAGGGGTCAACTCTTCTCTAAACTTGACCTTTATGAACCATATCACCAGTTATCCTTGGATGAGGGGTCCAAGCATATCATGGTTTGTAACACTCCTTTTGGCCTGTATCAAAATTAACGATTCATTTTGGCATGGCAAGCGTCCCTACAGTTTTTCAGTGCTATCTTCAACAGTTCACGTCCACTATTCTGCACTGTTTCAACTATCTGGATAACATTGTCATTAATGGACATACTATCAGTGAACACCTGCATGATCTCCAGGCCCTTTTTGAAAAACTCCAGGCTGTGAGTCTGTGTTGCAATGTGCAGTAGTCTAAGCTTTTGCAACCCTTTCATGAGTATCTGGGCCGCACCATATCAGAGCAGGGCATCCAACTCCTGGCAAGTCTGGCCGTTATGGACCTGTCGAATCCCTCGTTATTGCATGAGCTGCAGGTTTTCCTGGATAAAACTGCTTTTCCCCCATGTTCATTCTCGGGCATCCATCACTACATGTCCCCTCTACCTAATCTGCAAGGCTGCTTCCTTTGTTCAGTCTCCAATGTGTGACCCGGCCTTCTCCGCACTAAAGGACCATCTCAGGTCAGCACAATGTGTAGCTTCTTTTGATCTCAACAAACCACTGGCTTTGGCTTGGAAGCTCACAGTACAGTATGTTGCAGTCTTCACCCATCACAATGCAGACAGCTCAGAGCAGCCATGGGCATTTGCATCCTAAACTTGCAACCTAGCACAGCTCCACTATTCTCAGGTCGAGGCGAGAGCTCCGGTCACCAAATTCCATGCTTTCTTGTATGGCACCAAATTTCATCTCATTATGGACTACAAGCCATTAGTTTCATTATTTAGTCCATCCACTCAGGTCCCTAATAAGATGGCCCACAGGCTGCAGCAGTGGGCCTTTTTTCTCCAAATACAACTTTGACACTAATTTTCACTCCACTGGGCACCATGATTATGCAGATGCCTTATTCTGATTGCCCATTGGCCTGGAACGCAAGTTTGAGCAAGAGAAGCTCATGTGTTTTCATATGGATATTGTCTCCTGCGAAGCAGTACACAAGTTTCCGATCACTAGTACCTTGCTTGCCAAGTCCACAGCATCTGACCCCATCTTCAAGCAGGTCGTCCACCTTGTCCAGCAGGGTTGGTCACCTCATCCTCTGTGCCGCACTTCTCATCAGCTTCGTAACTACTTTGTCTTGTGCCATTGTCTCTCCATCTTAGATGGGGTCCTCCTCCTCACCATTGGCAACTCCCAGGGCGGTTATTCCTGGGAGTTTGTGGTGGCATGTCTTACAACTGTTACATTAGAGTCGCTGGGATGTTCCACAGCCTTGGCTCATAGCCATGTGTAATGGCCCGGCATTGACTGGGAGCTGGAGCATTTGGTTGCTGCATGTCCCCAATGCACTAGTAAACAGGTGGCTCACAATACTTAGTTCTTCCCATAGCCTCCAGCAGCCCAGCACAGGGAACACATCCATGTGGATTTTGCACGTCTATTTCTGAAAGTGTTGTGGCTGACTCCTTGTACATTTTCACATTTTCCATACATGGTCTGGTGCTCCTCTGCCACTATTTAAGTTACTACTTACGTGCTCTCAAAAATTTTTTGTGGAAAGTCTCCCAGTTACTCATTTCTGACAACGGACCTCAGTTCTTATCTCAGGCATTTTGTGATTTCTATATGAAGTCGAGCATTCACCATGTTTGGCTCCTCCCCCTTTTATCCCCAGTCTAACCGAGAGGCCAAGCACATGGTTTGTACCTGTAAGTCGCAGATGAAAAAGTATCTGCAAGACTCTCCACACCAAGGAGGCATTAGAGTTTTTTTTCATTTTTTTCCTACCAGCAGACCATTCCTACTGGTTCCCCTAGCCCTGCCAATCTTCTCAAAAAGCATCACCTGCAGACACTGCTCCTTCTCCTTCATCACAGTTCTTGCCCGTTGTTGTGTTCCACATATCACTTTTCCCCACCAGGGACGGCAATCTGAGTGTGTGATTTTGGTCAGCACCCCAACAGTTACCGGCAATGATTGTGCATCAGAATGGCTGCTGAGCTTACACACTCTGAGACTGGAGTCCAGCATCATCAAAATCCACTCCGAGTCCATGCAGGCACCGACCCCCCCCCCCAATCCCAGCCACACCACTGCCTTCGCTGGTGCCCCAATTGCTAGTTGCTGCCTCGCCACTGGTGTTCAAGCTGCTTCCGCTGTCCGTGTCAGCACCTCTGCACAATGAGTCTGCACCTTCACAGTCACTAGCAGCAGCTCTGGTGCCCCTCCGGCCAGTGGACATACTGCTTACTGGTTCAATGTCTCCCATGTCACCTCAGCCTGCAGCAGAGTCATCTCCACCTTCCACACCACCACCAAACATCACCATGGATTTCAGCTTGGACTAATCATCTCTGGTGCTGTCATCTCGTGCTCCGACAAGGGGGTGTCAGGGCAGCTCGTCACTCCTAAGCCCGTATTCTAAGGTCTCTGGAGAGTGGGAGTTGCTCTCCCCTCTAGCATCCAGGACTTCCATGGAGTGGACACCTTTTCTACATTACTGTCATCCACAACATATCCAGGGAATCAGTGATGCTCCACTCCCACGATGGACGGGTGTAGTGACACACGTAGATTTCACCCAAATCTGGGTGCACAGTTGTATGGTGTGCGACAAAAGCTTGAAGACACTAGCTCCGGCAGAGGCCTCCACTTTATGCACCAGCCTATATGAAATGCCAGTCAATAGCTTATGTAGTTTGGCCTGGCCAACCTTGCTCTCAGTCATGTGTTGACATTCGGCCTATGTGTATCAGACTAGTTGTGCAGGCACTTCATGTCAAGTGTCTTCTTGCACAAATATTCTAGAAATAATAACGTGTTGCGTCTGTTATTATCTGTGTGTTCTTGTGGTGAGAACACAAACAAATAAAAGACAATCCCCCAGATTTCGTGAATTATCTTGACAGGTTATGGACCCAGTGATGATGGAGATCAGAGTAAGTACAAAATTTATGATTTTAGAAAGACTACGCTTTTCCTGTAAGAAGACTGGTGTATCATGTCAAATATGGCTTTGTCAGCAAAAGATGTAGCATTAACCAGTGCAATGAAACTAAAAGATGCTGCACATTTCCTATTATGGGATCTGGAAATAAATGTGACGTTCATGGCAAAGGGCCTTGGTTGGTTGGTTCGTTGGTTGGTTTACAAGAGGGGAGAAGGGACCAAACTGCTAGGTCATTAGTCCCTTGATCCCAATAAAACAATGCCACAAGGGTAAGAATAAAACAATCGAGACTGACAACACAATATGGAGGGAAAGAACAAACCACAAGAACGATGGATGGGCAACCAACACTTAAATGGAAAACGGGAGAAGAAAACCACAAAAACACGAGAAACAGGTAGAAGTGATTAAAACACCAAAACAGATTACCATGGCTGGCTGACCATGGGAATAAAAAAGAGAAAGGGGGGGGGGGGGTGGTTGTTGTGGTCTTCAGTCCTGAGACTGGTTTGATGCAGCTCTCCATGCTACTCTATCCTGTGCAAGCTGCTTCATCTCCCAGTAGGTACTGCAACCTACATCCTTCTGAATCTGCTTGGTATATTCATCTCTTGGTCTCCCTCTATGATTTTTACCCTCCACGATGCCCTCCAATACTAAATTGGTGATCCCTTGATGCCTCAGAACATGTCCTACCAACCGATCCCTTCTTCTAGTCAAGTTGTGCCACAAGCATATCTTCTCCCCAATCCTGTTCAACACCTCCTCATTAGTTATGTGATCTACCCATCTAATCTTCAGCATTCTTCTGTAGCACCACATTTCGAAAGCTTCTATTCTCTTCTTGTCCAAATTATTTATCATCCATGTTTCACTTCCATACATGGCTACACTCCATACAAATACTTTCAGAAACGACTTCCTGACACTTAAATCTATACTCGATGTTAACAAATTTCTCTTCTTCAGAAACGCTTTCCTTGCCATTGCCAGTCTACATTTTATATCCTCTCTACTTCGACCATCATCAGTTATTTTGCTTCCCAAATAGCAAAACTCCTTTACTACTTTAAGTGTCTCATTTCCTAATTTAATACCCTCAACATCACCCGACTTAATTCGACTACATTCCATTATCCTCGTTTTGCTTTTGTTGGTGGATGGATGATGTTGGGAGAGACGGTAATTTGGATGCACAGGAGAACTACGAACACGTGCAATGTAACTGGCGAGCAGTCGTGAACATCTGACCTGCAATGGAGGGACGCCAGCCTCCACAAGGACATTGTTCACCGGACTCATTCTAAAAGCTCACTAGGCAAACGCCACAGTGGTGCACTGGGTAGAGTCAACACAATGCTGAGGACGCCACCGAACCATAAACCAGACTCCCATAGTCAAGGTGGGATTGAACAAGAGCTCTGTACAGATACAGCAGTGTAGAGTGAACTGCACCCCAGTTGGTGTTGCTCAGGCAGCAGAGGGTATTGAGGTGCTGCCAGCACTTCAACGTAATCTGAAAAAGGTGAGGAAGCCAAGTCAATTGGGTGTCGAAAACCAGTCCTAAGAATCAATATGTCTCCACTACAGTGAGGGGATCATCAGTAAGGTAAAGTTCTGGTTCCGGATGAACAGTACAACACCAACAGAAGTGCACGACACACGACTTAGCGGCTGAAAACTGGAAGCCATGGGCCAGAGCCCATGACTGCGCCTTGTGGATGGCTCCCTGTAGATGCCACTCAGCAACATCAGTACTGGTGGAGCAGTACGAAATGCATAAGTCGTCTGCATACAGAAAGGGTGAGACGGATGGCCCTACAGTGGCTGCTAGACCGTTAATGGCTACTAAAAATAGAGAGAGACTCAATACAGAGGCCTAGTGGAACCCCTTTCTCCTGGATATGGGGGGGGGGGACTTTGGGAGACACCAACTTGGGCACAGAAAGTAAGAAGAGACAAGAAATTCTGGATAAAAATTGTGAACGGGCCTCTGATACCCCACTCCTACAATGTGGCAAGGATATGATGTCGTGAGGTGGTGTCATACGCTTTTCGTAAATCAAATAAGATGGCAACAAGGTGTTGGCTTCTGGAAAAGGCTGTTTGTATGTCAGACTCGAGGGACACAAGATTATCAGTGGTAGATCGCCCCTGGTGGAAGCCCTCCTGACATGGAGCGATTAGGCCATGTGACTCCAGGACCCAACCCAACCACCAACACACCATAAATTCCAGCAGCTTACAAAGAAGGTTGGTGAGGCTGATGGACCGATAGCTACCCGCATCAAGTGGGTTTATGCTGGGTTTGAGCATTGGTAAGACGGTGCTCTCCTGCCATTGCATTGGAAAGATGCCATCGCACCAGATCCGGTTGAAGATCACGAGATGTTGCTTGTTGCAGGCGAGAGATGTTTAATCATCTGACTGGTGGAGCCGAATGGGCCCAGGAGATGTGTCGGGGCAATGTGCAAGGGCACTATGGAGCTCCCACTCTGTAAATGGGGTGTTATAGGGTTCACTGTGGCACGTAGTGAACGAGAGGACTTTCCTTTCCATCCACCTTTTGAGAGTGTGAAAGGCCCAGTAATTCTCCGATGCAGAAGTGCGAGCGTAGTGCTCAGCAATGTGCTTGGCAATTGCATTTGTGTCAGTAGATAGCATGCCATTTACGTTAATACCGGGTATACCTGTTGGGGTCTGGTACCCAAAAACTAGTTTGATCCTTGCCCAGACTTGGGACGATGACATATGACATCCAATGGTCAACACATGCCTCTCCCAACACTCCTGTTTCCACTTTTTGATAAGCTTGCGAACGTGGGCATGGAGCCATTTAAACACTATGAGGTGCTCCAGGGAAGGGTGCCGCTTATGCCTCCGTAGAGCTTGCCAATGCTCCTTAATTGCCTCAGTGACTCGCAACAACCACCAAGGGACTGACTTTGGCCGGGGCACCCTAAAGAATGAGGTATTGAGTTTTCTGCTGCAGTAACAATGGTTGTAGTTACCTGCTCAACCACCACAACGATGTTACCCTGTGGGTGAGATTCAATGGTGACAGCAGAAGTGAAGGCTTACCAGTCTGCCTTGTTTAAAGCTCATCTGGGCAGGTGTCCATGGGTCTGACACCAGTGCAGTGACAGGAAGATAGGGAAGTGGTCACTACCACACAGGTCGTCACGTGCTCTCCAGTGGATAGATGGGAAAAGGCCAGGACTGCAAACCGAGAGATCAATGGCTGAATATGTGCCATGTGCCACACTGAAATGTGTAGCAGCCCCAGTATTTAAGAGGCAGAGGTCAAGATGTGACAGTAATTTTTTGACATCTCTGCCTTGCCCAGTAAGAACTGTGCCACCCCACAAGGAATTATGAGCGTTAAAATCTCCCAAAAGTAGGAAAGGTTGAGGGAGTTGATCAATCAGTGCAAAAAATGCGTTCAGGGGTACTGCACTATCTGGAAGAAGATATACGTTAAGGACAGTTATTTCCTGTGTCATTGTTACCCTGGCAGCCACAGCTTCAAGAGGGGTTTGAAGGGGCACAGGTTCACTGCATACTGACTTCAGGACATAGATGCAAACTCCACCTGACACACTTATTATAGTTGCTACGGTTCCTGTAATATCCCTTACAGCCATGGAGCACAGGGTTCTGCATTGCTGAGAACCAGGTTTCCTGGAGGGCAATGCAGAAAGCAGGTGTAAAGCTTAATAGTTGCCATAGCTCAGCCAGGTGGTTGAAAAAACCGCCGCACTTCCACTGGAGGATGACGTAGTGAGGCTGGGAAGGCACGAAGCGTGCAAGGAGGCAGGTTTTGCCTCAGGGTCACCTGCTGCCTCCGACTGAGTATTTGTAGCCATTTCTATGGTGGATGAGGCATCAGTGAGATCCAGGTCCACAGGGGATGCTAAGATCTCCTCTGCATCCTCAGATGCAGAACTGATAGGGAGTGGTGGTGTTGGGGCCACCAGAGGGTCCTTTTCCTTAGCAGACTACTACTTACTTTGCTTGCTCTCTCGCTTCTCCTTAGGGGCTTGCTGGGAAGATTTCTCTGAAGCAGCTTCAAACATGGATGAAGACTGAAGCTCTTCATCCAGCAGATTCTGGCTCCTTGAGGCACTGGCGAGCGTCTGCTATGGCATTAGTGGAGACCTTAGGAGAGAGGGCCCCAAGAGACCCCTTCCACGCAAGAGGTGCTGGAGGAGACTGTTGCTTCTCCAGCATGGGGTAGGAGACCAATGTCCCCTGCATTTGGGGGGGAGGGGGGGGGGGTTGTCTCATTCACGAAATAAGTGCTTTGGGAGAAAGATTTCCCCCCTACCACCAAGGGTGCAGATGTATTCTGGTGGCCCTGACGGCCCACTGTTCTTGCCACAGATGGAGGAACCACTGACACTTGGGACAGTGATGATGATGTAGCTGCAGCATATGTCGACGTCAACCGAATGGAGTGTAATCTTTCAAATTCATGTTTTAACCTCTGTGTAAGTCAACTGGTCCAGGGTCTTGTATTCCATGATTTTCTGCTCCTTTTGGAGTACTGGGCTGTCTGGCGAGCAGCTGATGCAAGTGGGAGGTGGTGCACATGGAGTATCTGGGTGCAGTGGACATCCGCAGTCTCGACATATGGTGGTGGAAGTACAGCGGGAAGACATGTGCCCAAACTTTCAGCTCTTAAAGCACTGCAAAGGGGGAGGGATGTATGGTTTAATGTCACAGTGGTAAACCAACACCTTGACCTTTTCAGGCAATGAATCACCCTCAAAGACCAAGATGAAGGCACCTGTAGGCAACCCTGTTGTCTTTGGGTCCTCTGTAAATGTGCCAGATGAAATGAACACCCCGCTGTTCTAAATTGGCGTGGAGTTCATCGTCAGACTGCAAGAGGAGGTCATGATTGAAAATAATCCCCTGGACCATGTTGAGGCTTTTATGGGGAGTGACAGAAACAGGAATATCACCCAGCTTGTCACAGGCAATAACACTTAGGATTGGGCTGGGGATGCTGTCTGAATCAAGACTGCGCCGTTTCACATCTTGGACAACGCTGTCACTTCTCCAAATTTATCCTCAAGGTGTTCAACGAAAAATTGAGGCTTTTTAGGTAGAAAAGAGTCCCCCTTGGTTGTGGTACAGACTAAAAACCGAGGCAAATATGGATCCCTTCATTCTGTAGCTCTACATTCCGCGGTGTAGCGAGGGAGGGAAACTATTTAGAGTCATACCTGTCAACACTGTATTCTGTCTTGCCCTTCTTAGATACTGCTGGTGCCGTACGGTCACCAGTAAGAGATGACTTAGTCCACTTCATTGCATATCATCCGTGCTGACGCCACCCACTCCAATCAGGGGCTCTCCCCACGGGTGCCACCCAGCCACAACAAAGGCCAACTGGCATGATGGCTGTTGCTGGGAGTCCTGATGCCCCAGGAAGACAGGCATCTATCTAGTCCTTGGCATACCTGGGGAGTTTAAAGCTCAGGCATCAGCAGTGCGATCCCTATGTCATCACGGGCCTGCCACCAAATGGGTACATGACAGCACCACCACAATGGACTGGTTACTGTGATGGATATTGGGTGCAGAGAAATCCAATATTGTCATGGTGCAAAAGAGGACAGGAGACAATGAAAGAAGATGACATACTCTGGAAAGTGTCCTCGCTCAAATAGTTGAATCGCAGGTCGAGATGTAAAGCCATGACAAGAGTTTCAGGAGATTGAATCTAAGAGCACTATGGATAACTCGTGCACAACATAAGGCATCCTTCCCCATATGGCCCACACATCTGTAGAATTTTGAAAGTGGCAGGTCAAACCACAGACTGGGACCTGAACGAATAGGGCCAAAAAGTGTGTGACACCTTTTAGTCGCCTCTTACAACAGGCAGGAATACCTCTGGCCTATTCTGACCCCTGGACCCGCAGGGGGCAGCAAAGGGCCTTGGCAGATATGTTACTGGTAACAACAAGAAACCTGAAAATGAATCCAACTGGGTAAAAAAAGATTCACTTGCAAACTACTGTATTTTTAGGACCATAGATATTAATGTTAAAACACATGTCCTTACTTCTGAAACATTTAAAGAAATGTATGATACACTTACATAGATATATAGAACACAAATCACCAGGAGACTCAGTCACTTTTGACAGAAATTGAAATATGACACCCAATAACGATTGAGTGCAAACCCTAACATTAAGACTGGATCATTTTGAGGGAGAATATTGATGAAACAGCACTGATATAAAAAATAACAACAAAGTTGCCAATGAAAATAAAAATTTTCGAAGTGCTTGGGACTACTAGTAAGGAGGATAAAATGATGGAAAACCTGAAATCAAGACTTCAGTCTGAAGAAGACAAAAATGAAGAAGAAATATGTATTCCATACAAAGAAGCAGCCTATAAGAAGACATACCAGAGTAGGAAGTTGAGAAATTGGTGAACTGTTTTGGATGTGGAAGTTCATGTCACAATGTGAGTCAGTGTAAAAAGAAATGAAGTGCTACCAAGAACACAACACGTAGTTCTACATGTGGTAAATATCGTTTGGGTGAGTTGGGCAATAAGGAACTCCCTCCATGCAAATGCTGCAAAAACACACATCATGCAGCTGAGAAATATTACTACAAAGAGAAATATGAGAAGATGAAGAAAGTGCCAAAGACAGTTCTTCTTTCAGAGATACTTGTGACAGAAAACCAAGACAAGGCAACTGATAAAATATATGCTAAGTCTGTTATAGACAGTGGAAGTAATGAGCAAATGTCACATAAAAGGAAAATTATGTCAGATGTGAAGATACAAAAATTAAGACTGCAAATGGGCATTTCATGTGTTCTAATCTTGTTGGTGAATCACAAAAGGTGTTTTTGACAAATGTGCCACATGTTGCTGAAGAAATTTATTGCCAGTAAATGCCATTGCTGAAAATGAGGCAGTGGCAATATTTGACATGAAAAAGGTGCAGACTATAAAAGATGGACGTATCATTTTTGAATGCAAGAAATCACAAAATGCACTGCACATAAAAGCAGACAGTTAAAAAAAAAAAAAAAGGAGAGAGAGAGAGAGAGAAGCAATATATCTAGCTGTAGAAAACTGTATTTCTCAAGAAGAAGGAGGGGGAGGAGAAGGAGCCAGAAGAAAGAAGAGAAACTCCATAAGATAAAACACACATAAGGAACCAAGACATGAAATATTTATTATGTTGATGTCATGCTTACATACAAGGAATGCATTGAAGGTGAAAACAAGGAAAATTGGATGAGGGCTACAAATGAAAAGAATGAGTTATTGAAGAAAAATGAAACACAGACTCTGATGAATAAAGAAACTGCTCATGGAAAGAAATAATTATGGGAAAACAGATTTCCAAGAAAAAGAATAATTGAAAGTCAAAAGCTAGACTAGTTGCAAGAGGGTGTCAACAGGATCAACTAAAATTGGGTTTTAAAGGTATTTTTCGTTTTGTTTTCCCTCATATTCCTATTTGCACTTGCTGAATAAAAACATTTGATAATTATTACAGTCAGCTGATGTCCCTGAGATACAAAGCCCCTGGGAAAATATGCCTGTTCAAAAATGCACTGTATGGATTGAAACAAGCTCCTTTGCAATGGAACATGAGACTGAGCAAGTTTTGTAAGAGTGAAAACCTTATTCAACTGAAATCTGACCACTTTGTTTACAAATCAGTTACTGAGAAAAAATATATCTTGCTGTACAAGTACATTCTGTTTGGAGAACACATCTGTCAAATGAAAATTCCCTGCAAAAACTGAAGAAAAATTTTGATATAGCAATTGATAAAGAACCAACAATTTATCTGGGACTTGAAATAAAAAGGTCGTAACAGTATTCAATAAGAAAAATAATATGCTAAAGAAATGGTAAAAACATACAGATTGGAGAAATCAAAAACTGTAACAACTCCCATTTCAACCCAAGGGGAAATTGAAGAAATCAATGCACCAAAGTCAGACTTTCCATATCATGAAGTAATAGACAGATTATTTTATTTAGCACATAAAACAATATTGGATATTGCATATGCAGATCAATGAGTAATCCAAATCAGACAGACAATCAAAATATGAAGGGAACTTTAAGATACCTGAATTCAATGACCGGGAGTGGAATAATATACTCATCAGAAGAACAAGAAACAGTGGCTTCTTGTTATGGGGATTTTGCAGTTGACAGGCAAGAGATAAAAGTACAATAGGATACATATTTCTGTACAATTATTCTACTATCAGTTGGCGTTGCAAGAAACATCGTGTTGCTGCACTATCTACTACTGAAGCAGAATACATATTTGCTTCTCAATGCTGTCAAGAGATGGAAGTTTTGAAGACTTTCATAGAAAAATTGCTGGATAAAAACATGAAAATGGAACTTAGTGTTGATAACTAAATCACGTCAAACCTGCAAAAGAAGCAAGTACAGGGTAGCGCACAAAATGTGTCACCATTTTGTTTCTGAATATAAACTTTATTGTCTATACAATCTGAAAGAAACATATACTACAATGAAGAGCCGTCCATGGACATTTGTTCTAACTCAACACATGCTCAATATGTCCACCATTTCATTTCCTAACTTCCTTCAAACGAACACTGACGTTAGTGATTACCCTACGGCACATGTCTTCCATAATTTCACTGCAAGCTTGAAGAATAAGTCTTCTGAGCTCCATTAAATCACATGGACGTTTCGGGAAAATTTTTTCCTTTAGGTACCCCCAAAGAAAAAAGTCACATGGATTGAGGTCTGGACTATTGGGGGGCCAATTTTGTCCATCATTGAAGCGACCTGGATACCTGAGTGAAATGATCCGCATGTCAAAATGCTCGTGTAAAAACTCCAACACAGTGTGTGCAGTATGTGGCCTTGCTCCATCTTGCATGAACCACTGTGTGTTGAAGGGCAAGGCAGTAGCAAGAAGCTGTGGAACTTAATGGAGCTCAGAAGACTTATTTTTCAAGTTTGCAATGAAATTACGGAAGACATGTGCCGTAGGGTAATCACTAACTTCAGTGTTCGTTTGAAGGAAGTAAGGAAACGAAATGGTGGACATGTTGAGCATGTGCTGAGTTAGAACAAATCTCCATGGACGGCTCTTCATTGTAGTATATGTTCATATCAGATTGTATTGATAATAAAGTTTATATTCAAAAACAAAATGGTAATATTTCGTGCGCCACCCTGTACATTCATGTTAAGTATCATTTGATCAGTGATGAGCTAAATCATGGCTGGTTCAACATAAAATACTGTCAAACTCTAAAACAACTAGCTGACTTTCTAACTAAACTTCTCCAATGTATTGCTTTTGAGAAAACTGAAAGAAAAGATGATGTTTGATTGCAATTACAATCTTTTGTTTGTTTAAAAGGTACATTTTCAGGGACTATGGTTGCAAATGTTTTGAGAGACAACAACACATTGTTTTGTTTAAGGGAGTGTGCTGAGAGTTAAAGCAGAAAGATGATATGCATAGAACTTCATAACACAGACAGCCACAGCCATTAAACTTCATAATGAATGGAATTAAAACAAACCACAAGACAGCTGTAACTGGTGATTACTTTATTATCACAACCAGTTTCGTTGAATTAAAATAGCATCCTCAGGTGAAAATAGTATCACATTAGTGCAGGCTGTTCCAGCTCGTCGGCTCCGTGGTGAGCCGCGGAGCGCTCCCTGCTCCAAGGAGCCGTGTCGCTCGCTGTGGACATTCGGCTGGGCCGGCACGTGGCACGGCTGGCTGAGGCAGGTGGCAAGGCAAGCGTTTTGATGTGCCAGCTGCTTCTTACAAGATCGACAACGTTAGCTGCTAAGACGTGTTGACATGCTACACCAGGAAATACGATGTTCAGGAAATAAATAAGAAACAACTGTTTTATAAGAAATTGCATACTAAATTTATTGGGCCTTTGTAGCTTGACATCTTCTTTTCATTACAAGATGGGAAATATCAGGCGTCAAAGTGTTCGCAGCGTTAATGCGGAGGATGGCCTTCATTGTTGCATCCTGAAGAAACGATCGTTCTTTACTTTTTTACTCTTTTCATTGCTGAGAAAAGCTGCTCACAACAATACATAGATCCAAACGTGCACATGATTTGAGCGGCATTGTTGTGACGCTTGGGAAATGTTTTTTTTCTGGAATGAACGATACCATCATAACAAATCCAACGTGTTGTAGTACCTCTCTTTCAACAAAGTTGAATTTTGCAAATGAATAATCTCCAATTGAAGTGACGACGACAAGTCATCGGGGGAAACTGAAAACTGAGTGCTGGACACCTTCAGTTCTATTTCCAAACTAGTGGGGTCTCGGAATCGTGTTTCAAACGACGTGATGAGCTGCTTTAACTTTGCTTGGTAATCGCCGAAAGTAGTACCTTCAGGTAGTTTTAAAGAAGCAAGACCATTGAAGAATGTTAAATGTCCATTACTCATCTGCCTCTCAAATAAACGTAACTATTCCATGAATGCTTTGATCTGGTCGTGCATTTCAATGCCCTGCAATGACAGATTTAAATTATTCAGATGCATAGTTATGTCAGCTAGGAACGCTAGGTCTGATATCCATTTTATATCTTTCAGACAAAAAAGGGATATTTCCTCACTAATGGCAAAGAAAACATCAAGAGCTTTTCCCCGACTCAGCCCACGAACAGTACTGTGGTAAGGTATATCCCCATACTCCGCTTCCATATCTTTCAGGAATCCTTTGAATTGGCGATGATTCATACCGTGACGCCGCTAAAATTCACACACTTCATGACATCTTTCATTACGCCACCTAGCTCTACTGTTCCAGCACACAGTGCCTCTTGGTGAATAAAACAATGAAGAGTCAAAATGTCTTTCCCGAATTCGTCCCTGAGTTTATTGTCAAACGAGAAGCAAAACCTTTGTGACGCCCGGTCATTTGTGGTGCACCGTCTGTCGCTACAAAATGGAGCTTATCCCACGGCAAATTCATATTGTCCACTGATTCACAAACAGCTTCAAAAATGTCACGTCCCGTTGCGGTGTAATCGAGTGGTACCACATCCAACAGTTCTTCAGTTACTTGCAGCTCCATGTCGACACCACGCGCAAAGACTGTAAGCTGAGCACAGTCCGATGTGTCGGTGCTTTCGTCAAGCGCTAACAAAAATGCAACACAGCTCTCCGTCTTTTTCCTGAGCTGTGTCTCTAAATCCGCTGCCATGTCCAGGATTCGACGAGACATTGTTTGCTTCGACAGGCAAGCCCCTTCAATTGCCTGCACCTCCCTTGCAAACAAACTGCTACCATTCACGATTTTACGAGTGGTCCCACCGAAAACGGCTTGCCACTCGTCGCAATGATGTGAGCGACCCTGTAGCTTGCTCGAATTTCAGATTCAGTAGTGTTTTCTCCGCTCTCATTCACCTGAATGTTATAAACGCATTACAGAACACGAACTATGTTGCATGTTTTGATACCCTCCGTATTACGAAACCGTTTTTAATCTTACGTCTCCTGGTATGTCGTTCTTAAGCCTGGCTACCAGTTCTCTGTGTGCAACGCCTTCTACCTGATCGTAGTACGCTGCGTGAAGACGTATATGACGTCGTTGTATATTGTACCTCTTCGCAGAATTAAATACTTTATGACATACAAGACACTGAGGACGATCATCCCTCTCAATGAATAGAAAAGTATCCTCCAATAGAGGTACAGGGCTCCCGCGGCTAGTCATAGCTGTCATTACACACGGATTATTGCGTCAGTTGCGGCTGCATGTGGCTGGGGGCAGTGAGTTCACTTTCCCCCTCCACGCAGGCTCCGAGCTGTCGCAGTGAGCGCTCCGGCTCCCTGGAGCTCGGTTGGAACAGCCTGCATTAGTGCATCCAGATGCCTCTAACATTCATACTCAAAAACCAAACACCTGAAGAAGGGAAGTTATCAAAATAAATAAAACAGAACATTGGGGCAAACAGTGTGGTGGCTCAATTGCGATGATTGCACGGGGAACAGCACAGAAGGTGGTCATGTGTGTACCAGGTTTTGACAATAAAGAAATCATCAATTGTAGCTGTCTTGCTGCTCACTTTACTACCATTCATTAAAGATATTGTTGTAAACAAAAGCAATACATGTCTGCTAATGTAACGCCATATCTAGTATGGTGCACTGTTTCTGTCATGTGGTATCAGTGCACTGTTTCTGTAATAAGCTGGTAACACAGTTGGTTGCTGTTTGAATAATAAATGTAATCAGTCATTCCTTGTAGCCTCGTGTTTTAATGTATTTAAAAACAGCACATGGTACATTTGAAAACACAATAGACAATATGCTCAGACTAACCCTTACAAACTTAAGGGATAGCACACCAGCCACCCATATTACACTACTGACCATTAAAATTGCTACACCATGAAGATGACATGCTATAGTCACAAAATTTAACCAACAGGAAGATGATGCTGTGATATGCAAATGATTAGCTTTTCAGAGCATTCACACACGGCTGGCGCCGGTGGTGACACCTACAACGTGCTGACATGAGGGAAGTTTCCAATCGATTTCTCATACTCAAACAGCAGTTGACCAGCATTGCCTGGTGAAACAGTGTTGTGATGCCTCATGTAAGGAGGAGAAATGTGTACCATCATGTTTCCGACTTTGATAAAGGTCGGATTTTAGTCTATCGCGATTGGGGTTTATCGTATCGCGATATTGCTGCTCGCGTTGGTCGAGATCCAATGACTGTTAGCAGAATATGGAATCGGTGGGTTCAAGAGGGTAATACAGAATGCCATGCTGGATCCCAGCGGCCTCATATCACTAGCAGTTGAGATGACAGGCATCTTATCCGCATGGCTGTAATGGATCGTGCAGCCACATCTCGATCCCTGAGTCAACAGAAGAGGACATTTGCAAGACAACAACCATCTGCATGAACAGTTTGATGACGTTTGCAGCAGCATGGAGTATCAGCTCGGAGACCATGGCTGCGGTTACCCTTGACGCTGGACCACAGACAGGAGCACCTGCGATGGTGTATTCAATGACAAACCTAGGTGCATGAATAGCAAAATATCATATTTTTGGATGAATCCAGGTTCCGTTTACAGCATCATGATGGCCGCATCCGTGTTTGGTGACATTGCGGTGAACGCACATTGGAAGCGTGTATTCATCGTCATACTGGCGTATCACCCGGCGTGATAGTATGGGGTGCCATTGGTTACACATCTCGATCACCTCTTGTTTGCATTGACGGCACTTTGAACAGCGAACATTACATTTCAGATGTGTTACGACCCGTGGCTCTACCCTTCATTCGATCTCTGCAAAACCCTACATTTCAGCAGGATAATGCATGACCGCATGTTGCAGGCCCTGAACGGGCCTTTCTGGACACAGAAAATGTTCGACTGCTGCCCTGGCCAGCACATTCTCCAGATCTCTCACCTACTGAAAACGTCTGAGCAATGGTGGCCGAGCAACTGGCTTGTCACAATATGCCCGTCACTACTCTTGATGAACTGTGGTATCGTGTTGAAGCTGCATGGACAGCTGTACCTGTACACGCCATCCAAGCTCTGTTTGACTCAATGCCCAGGCATATCAAGGCCATTATTACGGCCAGTGGTGGTGGTTCTGGGTACTGATTTTTCAGGATCTAACCACCCAAATTGCGTGAAAATGTAATCACATGTCAGTTCTAGTATAATATATTTGTCCAATGAATACCCGTTTATCATCTGCATTTTTCTTAGTGTAGCAATTTTAATGGCCAGAAGTGTATCTCCATCAGGACCACATTAAGTACAGCACGGTAGTATCAGCACTAAACTCTAAGGTTATCACTTTTATAACAATTCTCTAATGTAAGTATAAATATTCGCTTATTTTTACCTTTCCAATGATGGGAAGTTCCACTGATCCCCATGTGTCAGCTCCCCAGTGCACCAAACCAGACCCCAGATCGGCAGTAACAATACCACATAATGCTGCTGTAAGTATCGTGCTGAGATTTTCCAGTCGAAAATGGATTACAATGAATATGAAGTTCACCAGCATTAAAGTAATACAAATTCCCACGCAGATACATTCCTGCGTTCTTTTACCTGCAAAATAGGCAAGATAAACACCCTTTAAGCATACAGTTTTGAGAAGTGAGACGCTAACAGAAATTCTACATACATGCATGAATCTGAGAAAAGACAATAATTCATTATATAGAGAAACAATCTAAGTTAGCACAACTGATGTTCATTAAACTGAGCTAGAATGTTCACCACATTAACTTGTTCATGTTGTTCTTGACAGCAATAAGAGTTTTCTATATGCCAAGTAAGCTCTTTTTATCATTGCTATACACACATCAAAATACAGACACCAACGACTCAGTATGCCAGAAATCAAACTCTACTAACACAGGCATTATGTATTATGTGAACATCATCTGCCCAAGTTCTACCATTTAAAACATTTAATTATTTATTTCAAATGAAAGACAACAAATCATGGGCATTACTATCATACCAGTTGCTGCTGTCATAATTTTTCTCTTTGTTTATATTGAATATAGGTAAATGTGTCCAGTCAACCAAGTATGCCCTCTGTAACTCTGACAAAGACTATTAATGTACTTAAAAATAAAAGAGGAACAAAGAGATAGGGATACACCAACTTAATCTGGACATTTATTAACAGTTTCATCTAGCTTGAGTTTCAAAACAAATTCAAATAAGAAGAAATTTCTGTTAAAGGTTCCATTCTTTTACAAGAATTTCATATCTATTTTCCCCTAAGTCTATGACTGAATTCATACACTTAGAAATGTGTAAGTTTCGATAGGCACTTAAAAACAGAGAGCTAACGTGTAAGAGACTGACATTTAGGGATAAGAGTGAAGTTCCATTACTGTACCAGTTCAAAGACCAGTTTTTATGCCTCAAACTTCAGTCAATGACCAAATTCACTATCGCTCCATGTCACAGGATGTGTCCCATCAACTGATCCCTTCATTTGGTTAAGTGGTTAAGTTATGTCATGAGGCTTTTTGCTCCCCAATTAGAATCAGATTTTCATTACTTACTCTATCTATCCATCTAGGCTTCAGTATTGTACTGTAGCCCCACATTTCAAAGGCTTCTCTTTTTTCTTGCTTTAACTGTTTACTGTCTGTGTTTCATTTTCATGCGAAGGTACACTCCACACAAACACCTCCAGAAAAGATTTGTTAACAGTTAAATTTATATCTGATACTAATAAACTTCTCTTTCAACGATACTTTTCTTACTACTGTCAATCTGCATTTTATATCCTCTCTACTCTGGCCATTCTCAGGTATGCTACTTTGCTATCCAAACACTTTCAATGTCATTTCCTAACTTAATTCCCCTCCGCATCACCTGATTTAAACTCCATCAGTCAGAGTTAGTTTATTTATGTTCGTCTTACAAATTTTTTCCAGACTATGCATTTCTTTCACCTGATCTTCCAAGATCTTTGCCACATCAAATTGAGTTACAATACCATCTGCAACCTGTAGTTTAACTTGTTCTCCCCAAACTGCAATTCCATTTCCAAAATTCTCATTGGTTTCCTTTACTGTATGCCGAGTTAACTGATTGAATAACATCTGGGATAGGCAACAACTATTACTACTTTTTCAATTTGTGCTTCCCTTTCATGCAATCTGACTCTTGTAAGTGCAGCTTGGTTTCTGTACGAGTTGTAGATAATCTTTGATCCCTGTGGTTTATCCATGCTACTTTCACAATTGCTATGAGTGTACCAAAGTCAAAATTGTCAAGATTTTTCTTAATATGCAAATGCTATAAATATGTCAGTTTGGCTTTATCAATATTTCTCCACACCCACATTGATATTTCCCACAAGTTGGCTTCTATCAGTCTTTCCATTCACGTACAAACAAAATGTGTTACTATTTTGCAGTCATGGCTTATCATCTTGTTGGTTTAGTAATGTTCACTCCTGTCACCACCCACCTTCTTTTGAACTGGAATTATTACATTCTTCTTCATATCCATGGATATTTTTTCTACTGCATGTCTTGCATAACACATGGGATGGTTCTGTCTTGGTTGGTTCTTTCAAGGACCTCAATAATTCTGAAGGAATGTTATCTGCTTCTGGTTTCCCTACTTTATTTGCTGAATTTTTATAATGTCTCCTTTCATTAATCCAATATCTTTTATTTTATCACATTTCTAATGGATTTCATGTTTTAGCCAGCTTAGTCCTTTGCTTCCTTAACTATTTTATCTCTTGAAAGTTTCCATTCATTTTCTACTGTATTCCTTTCCCATTGCAGTGAATCTTTGCCTAATGGTCCTTTTAAAACTCTCCATAGCCCCTGGTACTTTCAATTTATCCAGAGTTCACCTCTTTGATTTCCTACTTTTGCAGTTTCTTTAGTTTTAATGTGAAGTTACAGATTACTCCTCCAGTCTTCATGCCCACAGAGTTTTAGGGCTTTTTAAAGTTGACAGAGGTAGCAAATCATAATTGGCAGACCCTTTGCTTTGTCTTCACTGAAATGTTTATGAAATCTAAAGACAACATTAAGGATATGCTAAAACAGTAATTACTAGCTCATTTTTGACACTCAAAGAACTGTCAATGGATAAAATAATTCATTAAATACTCAAGAATACAACATTGACAGTGAAATTACCAGATGGAACCTCTGGTACTTTTAAAGCAAATACACAACATACACCAACACAACAAGAAGACGGCCTCTCCTCCACTCATTTTTAACATCTGTATTATGTTTGCTGTGTTATCAGCAACTGGGAAAGGGATATAAAAGTACAAATGTCACAAAAACTAAATCATTGTTAAATAAGTAGTGTTTGCAGATGGCCAATTAGTTAGGGCTGATGCTAAAGGAAAGCTTAAGCTTGATGTATGAAAAAATAAAACAAAAATAAAACTTTAAAAAACAGTATCATCTAAGACAGGTCTCAAGATATCATATGAGATAATGTATTACTTAAAAATTTTATGTCAATATAGTTCAGAAGTTCAAACTAAAAGAATTTTGGTCTTCACTGACCAACATTTCCAACCACTAGCCAGAAATCTAGTCTATCATATTAAAGATATCAACCACTTTCTTCACCAACTCACCACCACACCCATCCCTTCACCTCCTGGATTCCTACTCGTCATTGCGTCATTGTTGATGCCACTTCCCTGAACACTAACAATCTTCATGTCAAAGGTCTTTCTGCAATTGAACTACGTTATTCCGCATACACTTACTAACTATATCCTAGCACACAAGTAGTTCTCCTTTGAAGGGAGGCTATACAAACAAATCTGCAGTTCAGCCATGGTTGCCCACAAGGCAACCCCCCCCCCCCCCCAATTTGACTTGTTTATGGGATATCTATAAGAAATCTCCCAATATACCTAATTTCCTGCCTGTTCAGATTAATTCAAGATATCTTCATGATCTGGACTAAGGCCCAAGAAAACCTATCCTGACTCCTTCACAACCGCAACACCTACTCTCCCATTCACATCACCTGGTCCTCCTCAACCCAGTGTGCCACCTTCCTGGACACTGACCTCCTCCTCTGATGGCTCCAGCCACACCTCTCCCTATTAATCCCATCAACCACCAACAGTACCTGCATTTTAACAGCTGTCATCCCTTCCACACCGTAAACCCTCCCGTACAGCCTGGCCACTGGGGACAGCATATCTACAGTGACAAGAACTCCCTTGCCCAGTGTGCTGAAGGTCCCACCAAAGCCTTAATAGACAGGAAATATCTACCAAACCTAGTCTGCAAACAGATCTCCTGTGCTGTCCCCCCCCCCCCCCACACACACACACACCCAATCCTCCCACCGCCCCCCAGAACCAGCTAGAGAGTGACCCCTTCTTAATTTAATACCACCCAGACTGAAATAACTGAACATCATTCTTCATGTCTTTATCTATCATCATGCTTTGAAATGAGGGACATCCTAACCAAGATCCTTCTCACCCCTCCTGGAGTGGTGTTCCATCACCCACCCAACCTCCTCCACAGCCTATGCCACTCCCAAACCCAATCCCTTGTGACAAGGATCATATCCCTCTGGAAGACCCACGTGCAAGACCTACCCAATACACCCATCCACTACTTCCTATTCCAGTCATGTTACAGGCTTGTCCTACTTCATCAGAGACTGGGCCACCTGTGAAAGTGCCATGTCATGTACCAGATCTACTGCAATCATTGCAGAGTTTCTATACTGGTTTGGCTACCAACCAGCTGTCCACCAGGATCAACAGCCACTGCCAAACTGTGGCCATGAGCAAAGTAGACCACTCTGTGGCACAACATCCTGCCGAATATAACATGCTTGATTTCAATGGTTGCTTCGTTACCTGTACTATCTAGATCCTCCCCTCCACTGCCAGTTTTTCTGAATTTTGCATATGGGAGTCAACCTACAACACAATCTCTTATCCCAAAATTGTCTCAACCTCAACTTATAGTTATCTACTGTCCACCACATACTCCACCCAACAGTTTCTACCCCCTCTGTCCTATAGCATCCTCATTCATGTTCCCTCACCCTCATTGTGTGCTGCCCTCTGCCAATGCGCCATCCCATCTTTCCCCCTCCTGGCTACTCTCCTTTTTTTTCATTTCCCATCCCACCTCCCCCCCCCCCCCCCCCTTATCCACCTACCTGCCCCACAGCCAGCTAACACTTTGCCTGGCAGTCTTCATGCCTTCACCTAGTCCCTGGATGTTTTGCCATTCAGCACTCTTCACTCTGCTATCAGTGCCGCTTCCCCACCCCCTCCATAATGCTGCTTTTGTTCAGTGGGACTGTGATCCGAGCTGCTGGAGATGGCAGTCATCAGTGCGCGAGGTGTGCTTGCTTGTGTGAATGTGTGTGTCATATAATAGAGGGAAACATTCCACGTGGGAAAAATATATCTAAAAACAAAGATGATGTAACTTACCAAATGAAAGCATTGGTATGCTGATAGACACACAAACAAACACAAACACACACACACAAAATTCAAGCTTTCGCAACCCATGGTTGCTTCATCAGGAAAGAGGGAAGGAGAGGGAAAGACGAAAGGATGTGGGTTTTAAGGGAGAGGATAAGGACTCATTCCAATCCCGGGAGCGGAAAGACTTACCTTGGGGGGAAAAAAGGGACAGGTATACACTCGCGAGCGGGCGCACGCACGCACACGCGCACACATCCATCCGCACATAACAGACACAAGATTGTGTCTGTTATGTGCAGATGGATGTGTGTGTGTGTGTGTGTGTGTGTGTGTGTGTGTGTTTTTCTTTCTTTCTAAAAAAGGGTTGGCCAAATCTTAACTGTCTCCTTGTTGTGCATATCTGGAACCCAACATGTCATGTTTACACTAGTAAAAATGTTCACTAGAAATAAACAGGACACAGAACAATTTCAGAGGTACAGTAGTCCAAACAACTTGAAGAGATAATACTAGCTTCAGAACTGGACATCATGGTCAACAAAGGAAGACTTATCAATCTTCAAAAAGCATATACATTAACATGAAATCACTACAACAAAAAAGTAAAATGAGAAATTGCAACAGTGTGAGAAAAGAGGTGCGTGGGAAGTTTTATATGGAATAGGAATAGTGTATATCAAAGATCACACTATAGTTTCAGAAAATGAAAAACAAGAGAAGAAAATTCTTTGAAAAACATATGGCTCCAAATAAGAGAAATTAAACTTGTAGCGAAGGATAAATGCAATCGTCTACACCCCAAGAGAAAAGTTCGCTGACACTGTACAAGAAAGAAAAATTGAAAACCTACTAACAGGTTTATAAAATGAACAACAAAAGACTTCTCAAAATTAAATATGGTCAAAATTAACTAACTAGTAAAAATTTAAAAAAATTAAGCGCAGAGACATCGTGCTTAAAATCCTGAAGTCACTACACATATTTGAAAAGTGATAAGATTTGGGCAGAAGAAAAGAAAAAGCAACACAGTGCACTGATGAAGAGAATATGGGAGGTTGGGAAGACAAAAGCCATCAGGTCCAATAAGTTTCCTGTATATGCCTTTAATGGGGAAATGGAAAAAAATCATTGCTAGATGGATGGACACTTTTCCAAAAATATCTTTTTTCAGATCAGTCATGAAAACCACTCCCAAATTATACTCAAAACTAAGAATAAAAACAATGGGATTAACGAACACTGAAGGTAATTTTGAAAAGGGGGGGAGGGAGGGGTATGGCAATGTGTAAATGAGGTTATTCCATCACTGTGTAATGTTTATCCAAAAGTGTGCCATAATAATTTTTGTATAACATTCTGACTTCTTGTTGACCAATACAAAACAGAATTCAATAATAGCAGTTAACAAATTCACCATTTAGCAAATATACTTTCATAAACCAGGAAATAAACTGATAATGAGCAATAACAAGGAAATCAATGCAATATGAAATAAAACATACATTACTTTTCCAGAATCAAGTAAGTTGAAACATTATTCTCTTAATCTCCATCTTTCTGTGTGTTTTTCTTAGCACCTCACCATTTACGTGTCCCATGGTGACCTCTGCCATCCAAAAGTACACGTGCTACTGTGACCCATTGCAGGTTTAATGGCACAGATTAAGCAAGAGTGCTTGACACCATAAAGAGGGTCATTTGCAGTAACATACTGGCACAGCATTGCCCCATAGCACCCTTTGGGCACCACTGATCAGCACTTTGCTAGTTAATAAAACCATGGACACTTCAACAAATGGTAAATGTGATGTTAGCAGGAGCAACACAACAACGAACCCACTATGGCATTTACAAATGCTGGCCACCTCTTTAGGCAAGTCAACGTATCACATGTTACTGATTAAGTATCCAACGCAGTGTGCTCCCACTTGAGGCTGCTCTGCTCCATCATCTTGCCAGATCCGCCTGCCACAGGTTTCAGCTGGGCCTAATGGACCAAGGCTTGAACTGAGGCCTTCCTAGCCACTAAAACAGCCAGTTATCCAGCAGTCCCATACTCTGTGAGCCATATTATGCTGCCGCATCAGTCCTGATGTAGCTAGACTGCCAGTGCAGGATGCTGACTACGTTGGATCACACCAAGCCTATGCCTAGCTGAGCAATGCAGCTGCCCATGACCACCTACAACTCTTTGCAGCCTGGTGTGTGGGTCAAGAGATTATACTGTCTTCGAGTGGCTTCCGACTCATCCCGATCCACTATCCAACGATCCTCCAGTACAGCACACCCACACCCTCTGGAAAAGCCAGACTAACTTATGGTTCCCGAAGAGTTAGTTACAGGGTTAACAGTCTGTACAACTGATCTGGCTTTGTAACATTAGTGAACATAACGTTACTATGCTGGTGCTGTGGACAGCTGAAAGCAAGGGAATCTACAGAATTTTTTCTTCACCCACACTGCCATTTGGTTATATTATTGTTTAATTAATTACGACCCAGGTTTTGGCCTTTTATGCCATTTTCCATTGATTGGGTTTGTATTTTTACTAAATATGACGTGCAGCCACTATTATTTACTGATCTTTTTACAAGATAATGATTTTACATCTGGCATTTCGTGAGAAGCCAATATTTTTCTTAATTTATGGCCAATTTTGAGTTTGATGTCCTGCAATGTGTGTTAACAACATCAACTCAATCACTTGAAAATGGCATAAAAGGGTGAAACATGGGTTGTAAATAAACAAACAACAATACAGTCAAATGGTGGTGTGTTCATTTAAAAATTATTGTATGACTGCTGTTTGGCAATGTCAAAAACTGTATACAGCTGTTATGTTTCCCGAGAACATACTGCTCTATTGTATGGTTGAATATGGTGGCATCCTCTTGACTAAATTATTCTGGAGGTAAAGCAGTATTCCCAATGGGCTCCCTAGTAGGGTTACTCAGGAAGATGTCGTTCAGAAAAATCTAGTATTCTATTAATCGGAACATAGATTATTAGATGCTTAATATTAATAAAAATTATTTAAAGAAGAATGGTAGAAACTAACCTCAGGGTTGATCTGTTTGAGTTCACGATAAACTTTAAGAACACACAACGCATTATTGGGTCTAGGACTTATAAGATAAGATAAGCTGACGAAAGGAAAACCTAAGCTGATGAGCCTAAAACTTTTGATCACTGTCCACCACAAGATTGAAGGCTACCTGGTGGCATTGCTAGCGTGTGATGTGAAAAGGGAAGTATATAAGCAGAGTAGAAATGAATGGGGAATTGTTCTAGTGCTTATACAAGCCGAAAATGGGGAAATATACCAACATAAAAGACTTTAACAAAAGCAATACTGAAATGAGATTTTCACTCTGCAGCGGAGTGTGCGCTGATATGAAACTTCCTGGCAGATTAAAACTGTGTGCCCGACCGAGACTCGAACTCGGGCTCCGAGTTCGAGTCTTGGTCGGGCACACAGTTTTAATCTGCCAGGAAGTTTCAAAAGCAATACTGTTATGGCCCAATGCCTGACAATGAGCATCTCAGGAACAGAAAAGCTGGCCTAGTGTTTGCATGCTACTATTGACTGCTTGAAGGATGTTGAAGAGGGAGTAGCTGATAATGTATTAAATTTCCAAGCATCATCACACAACATGGAAGTTGGAGAATAGGCTACTATGGCAGATTTGATGACACAGTACAATTCTGGTTCATGCGCAAGTATTTTGGAGCACACCATTCAGTGCATTTGTTGAGTGTGGAGTTCCACTGCAGAAGATCCCTGTTTTTTCCCCACACTTACATCACCAATTATGACTGCAATAGCCATGAGATCACTGAAATAAGACCATGGATCTATGGAAATGAACATCTCACCAGATGAAGGGAGACCATGGTCTGACTGCTGTAAACAAATTGAAATGGATGAAGTTTGCAGTAGGCATACAGAGATGAAAAGACTTGCACACAATAGACCAAAATGGAGAGCTGCATCCAACCTATCTTAAGACTGAAGAAAACAAAAATTATTCCATTCCATCTTAGTGTGATGGTACAGCAACCTACTATTGCAAATATTTGAAAAACAGTTGTTGGTTGCACAATGATGTTTATTAACTTAAGAAATACATGTTTCGCCTGGATTTATTGTATTACTGTATTATCTGAAAACATTAGGGGATGATGGCATTGCAATAAACCCGGATTTATTGTAATGTCGTCATACCCTTATATTTTCAGATAATCTGATGACGCCTGTCTGGTCAAAATGCATCATTCTTAAGTATACAAACAATACTGTGCAACCTACAACATTTTTTAAAATATGTATGAAGACAATGACAGGTTTTTATTAGTTTTCAGTATAAAAACTGGATCTATGCATTTCTTTCCAGTTTCACTCCTTCTCAGTAATGGTATAACTTTGTGCAGGAGCAAATGTTCCACTAACGAAAAGTTAGCCAAACTCCTCCCTCCAACCCCTCCCCACTCCCAATTATGTTTCAGCCTGATGCTTATGGTTCTTTAATTGTTAAGTGACCTTTTGTTTCATTGAACCATTTATTATTAAAAAATATGGCTACACCTTCATTGGTCTTTTGTGTCTAACTCAACAGCATATCAGCAAGTAACTGTAAACTAATGTGATTCCCTCAAATTTCTTTTTAGATTATATGATAATCATTACACCAGATTTCCTTTGTTTTAGAATTGGTATCACTATATAGGTATATCTAGATGAAGTGGAAGGGGGTACCAGAAATATTTATCAATAAATGTGGTCACTTATGAAATCATCATTATGTTAGTTTGAATATTTTCGCACTGGAAATGCAGTTTTATTAATGAGAAGGGAAAGGGTAGGGTCAGGGGTAGGGGTTTGGGAGAGAGAATGTGAACTATGCAATCTGGCCAACAAATGGCCTGCATGGCTCCTCATTCTCATGCATGTTGATGATATCATATGGCACAGTGGCATGGTACAAGTCTTTCAACTGGATACCACATTGATGACTTGTGTGTCCCTGTGCAAATGGCACCCAACATTTCCAGGCAGTCATTCATCCAAGTATTAATTGGGCATGACATTGCTTAACTTCAGTGATCAGGTGAGAAGCAGTATATCTAACATGACAAGACAATTGGTCATGTTTAGATTAGATGTGTAGATTGCAGAATTATTCTGCTGGGGTTACATGCTAATGAGCATTTTATAGTGACAGTTGCTCATGTCCTTGCTGCATTTGCCTTGATACAAAATTACACACACACACACACACACACACACACACACACACACACACACACACACACACACACACACACACACACAGAGAGAGAGAGAGAGAGAGAGAGAGAGAGAGAGAGAGAGAGAGAGAGAGAGAGACAAGGGTAGGGTTCGAGGAAGATGCTGTAGTACTACCTTTGAGAATGTATAGGATCATGGTGGGGACAAGATGTTGGGCTGATAGGTGCAGTGCTGGAGAGGAGAGAAACAGAGGTAGGGACTGGGGGGAGACAGATGGCTTATGTATGTGGTTGGACTGGGAGCAGGAAAAGAGGCAGCTGGAGGACACAGACTAGCAAAGGTTGAGGTAAGGAACTGGCTGAGAACACCATTGGGTGTAGAACTGTTCACTTTGTGGACACCAAGTTGCTGAACATGCTCTACACTAACACTCTAGTGAATAAAATACTTGCTACAACATGCAGACTATTTGGATCCTCCCATTAAATACTAGACTCCCTGCACTCTGGATATGGCAACTTGCACTCCAACATATCCTTTCATCCTGACACCCTCCTGGACTTTATCTCTGTTACCCCCCCCCCCCCCCCTTTCAAATTACTCCTTAATCCCAATCTCATTTCCCTTCTACTTCTTAACAGCAGTATTCATACCATTTCTCCTTCACTTAATCCATCGTTATTCCTCACTGTGTGACTGGACTACTATTTTTGGCCTCTTACTCCCTTTTGATGCCCCCCTTTCATCTTTGTCTCCCCTCATACTCACAACAGGTGAATTCTCATGCTAGGGTCAGAGTGATCTGCCCTCTCCCTTTAACACTGCCCATCATATCTGTCTCTCCTCCACAATGAAGAAACTAATAGTTCTTAAAGCATAAGGTACCTGTTTTTTATTTTTGTTGGCAGTACTAAATATTTCACTTCCTCAATGTAAGCACCAGTAATTCAGTGTCACAATTGTAGTCTTCTGCAGAGAAATTTCCTTTTGATATAACAACTTCTTAGTTGTTATTGGTCACAGACATTTGAAAACAACCAATCCATTAAGTGGGAGTTTCTAGTTTTAAGTTTATGTGCATCACATATCAATTAAATTTATTGGTAACTCTTGCATAAACTCTAGAGTTATAATTATAAATGTGCAGACTACATACCATTGTTACACTGAACTATTTGATGCAGTTTCTGCAAGAATTTTATGTATGGTGTTTATGTACCTGTATTTATTATTGTCAAAATATTATCTGTTCTGTGAGATACACAATGACTCAGGAAACAAAATTGCCTGTGTGGAAACTACCAAAGATGACTTACAAGTTTTGCATGGCAGGTATTACACACTTGTAATAATTCTCAAAAGTACATTACAAAGAACTGATCTTGAGCAATAAAATAGGTTACTCAAGATGAGAGCATCTGAGACATGGAAATGAAGTGTTTAATCTTTTTTGATACAAGTGGTGTAAACTAAGATGACAGTGACCAGTGCTGTCAGTATATGTTACAAAAGGTGTGGTTAATAAAAGAAGATACATACAATACACATTTCACATTATCAAGGAAATCTACCACAAAACTAAATTTAATACGCCCGCATAAAGAATTGTAAACATTCAGTTCTAATGGGAAAAAAAGAGTATCAGTTGATATTTTAAAGACAGGGCAATTTAACAACTTTAAGAAGATAGTAACTAAAACATGAGGTGAACCACCACCACCTCTCTCTCTCTTTTTTCAAATGACATATAGAAGTCAGCAGAATGTCAATGCCTTCTGCAGCAGCACTTTCTTGTAACTGAATTAACCAGCTACAAAAACACTTATTTGCTTTCATAACTGATTTAGTGTCTGGGGCAGTCTGTCTGTGATGGTTGTCACATTTTCAGATGATCTGGAATGGTGTGTGTTCTGCATGGACTCAGTTTGAGCTGACCTGGGTGCACAAACACCTAGGAATCATCTTGATTCTGGTGAACTGACTTCACACCACTGTCTTTGAGTACACCATCTGTGGAGAAACTATTACCTGGGTGTAGGTAGACCATTACAAATTCACAGGTGTTGACAGGCACATGATATTGGAGGACTATATACATAAACTCTGCTTAAAAATAAGTACACATTTATTAGTAATAAGTAAAAGGTCAAATAAAGTAAATGTAAACACACTATATAAAATGTACTATGGCTTTATCTACTTGCACCTTTCATATCTTATCCTAATAACCATGTGCGTCTCAAAGGCCTGGACACCAATTCTATGACTGGCATGTCCCCAACCTCCACCAGTAATATCAGGGAAATGGTACCTATAATTTACTGTGGAATCTGAACCATGTGTCATTCACAGCAAATCTTCATATCATTGCAAGCAAAGGTTGCCTTAAAGGAAAAACGAAATATTCCGTGGTCAGACAAGGGTTCAATCCTACAACCTTTTGGTTTCCAGGCACACACTTTACCACTAGTCTGACAATTCTGACTTATCTCATCCTTATATAGACGTATGTTGCAGATTCACATGAATTAAGATTGGTGGCACTAAAGAAGAAAGAATTACTTATTTGCTAACTAAACAATCCTGTGAAAATTCATCCACAGTAGTAAATATATTACATGTGCCCTCACTACATAAAATACAAACAAACATACTGTTATGATTTGTTGAACAGGAATCTTCATAATTATATTCAAGATGTATGTAGGAATCATTATCATATATAAGGAACACAGTTTCATTTAATTTTTAAGACTCTTATAAAAAAAAAGGTACCTCCCAAATGGCATAAAAAAGAGAGAGGATACCAGTTTTACAGAATCAAATAAAAAGAGCGTTTAGGATCAGTATATCCAGAATTAAAGAGTAAACAGAAGCTAGCATTAAGGCTTCAAAATAAAATTAAGAAATACACAAAGTATGAGATTTCATGCAGCCTGACAAAGCAATATCTTGAGGAAGGTGGAAATGAGGACCAAGAGTAGAGCTGACAATACAGGAGAAGAGAACAATGATAATGATACACTATCCAGTCACATTACTGTAACCAACTGTCAAAAGACTAAATAACCAACTTTTGCAGTGTGGGCCATGGAATATATAAAAGGAAGAGTCAATGTGGTTCTGGAAGGTATTGACAGGGATGTGGAGCCATATTAATTTCAGGTTACTCATTTGAGGATCCAGGACAAGAACAGCCCAACTGAGGTAGTCCAACAAATTCTTGATTTGGTTTAAATCCAAGGAGTTTAGTGGCCATGAGAGTATGATAAACTCTTCCTGGTGCTCTTAAAACACAAATGTACACTGCGAGCTCTGTGATGTGTTGCACTGCACTGCTGCTAGATGTCATTGTGTCGAGGAAAAACAAACTGCACATAGGGGTGGACACGGTCCCCAGGGACATGTGCATACTTGTGTTAATCCAGTGTGCCTTCCAGAATGACAAGATCACAAAGGGAACGTAAAAAAAAAATATTCCTCAGATCAACAGCATCCCTTCTCTGGCCTGCACATCTCTGATGATTGTTGCAGAGTGTTTACTTTCAGACATTTCACGCCATTCGTGTCGTACACACCAACAATGATCTGTTTAATGGAGCATAAAATGTGAATCATCTGAAAAACCCACCTGTTGCCATTCAGTTCACTTCCAGTTACAGTATTGGGGTCCAAAATACAGCCTTCGTTGCTGATGAACAGCAGTCAACATGGGTGTACAAACCAAGTACCTGCTGTGGAGGCCCATATGCAGAAACATTTGCTGAATGGTCATCAAGGAGACATTGTATGTAGCCCCTTGGTTTGTCTGGGCAGGTAGTTTCTCAAAAGCTGCTTGTTTGTTTGCCCATACACATCTCCACAGAAGTCCTTCCTCCCTGTCATCTATGGCCTGTAGTGTACCACAGTTGCCTTGACACTGGTTTTGGATAGCACCTCTTTGCCATGCAGGGTATACTTTAAACCGGTGGCACACACACAGTTTACAGATTTAGCCGTTTTGAGAATGCTTCCACCCTTGACCCAAAAGCTCAGTTTCCACATTACAACAATGACTCCACCATTCTCCACATCCCCGACGTGCTTTAAATACCCTCCACTGCTAGTGCTGCCACTTGTCATCTACGACTGGTTATTTCACATTGACCCACAACACAGGCAGAGATCACATTACTGTGACTGGACTGTGTTATAGTAAATAACAATAACAATAATAATGAAGTATGAAAAAAAATACAAGCAATGCTGGTCTAAGATAGGAGTCAGATTGATTTCTGGGTAAGGAATTTTCAGCTCCTAGTCTCCCATGAAGACCATAATTTCAAATTAAGGAAGTATACCTGTCATGTCCTTTTCAAAGCATCTACCCTGATTTTTGCTTTAAGCAGTGAAAGAAGCCAGAGAAAATCTAAACCTGAATGGCCAAATTAGGATTTTAGGTCACTCTTCACAAAACAAAGTCTAGTTCTTGTTCGGTAACACATTCCATCCAGGATTGATTATCAGTTCTGATTTCTCAGGTGATCAAGCTAGAGGGTTATTGTGAAGCTTACAAGACATTCTGCAATACAAGTACGAAATAGAAAGAGGAATTCTTGAAGGGATTGTCCTGAAAGTGCCACATTTGGTTAGTGAAGTAACAGCTGGAAGCCTTTGAGGTGAGCTGTATGACAGCAGAAGTACAGGGAAGCAGTCCAGTTCTCAATGAGAGCTACCTCTTTAATACCAGACTACATCTGCCCTGTTGTCTGGTCTCCCAATGAAGCCACAATTCTTCACATCAACATCTGTTTTCAGTTAATTTAAGTTTTGTATCAGATTTGTAGTTCTGTCAGAGACAGCAATGGACTCTGCAGAGTAGTTGTACAGAATGGACATTGTCTTGAAAGGAAGATAAAAGATCAACAACAAAAGCAAAACAAGGGCAATATGGTGTAGTCAAATTCAATCAGGTGATGCCGAGGGAATTAAATTGGGAAACAAGACGCTTAAATTAGTGGATGAGTTTTGCTGGTTGGGCAGCAAAATAACTAATAATGGCCAAAGTAGACAGAATAGAAAACGTAGACTGGTAATGACAAGAAAAGCATTTCCAAAGATGCTAAATTTTTTAACATCAAATATGGATTTAAGTGTTAGGAAGACTTTTCTGGCAGTATTTGTATGCAATGTAGCCATGTATAGATGTGAAGCATGGGTGATAAACAATTTAGACAAGAAAAGAATAGATGCTTTTGAAACGTGGTGCTATAGAAGAATGCTGAAGATTATATTGGTAGATCATGTAACTAATGAGAGGGTACTGAAGAGAACTGATGAGAAAAGAAATTTGTGGTACAACTGGACACATTCTGAAGACATCAAGGGACTACCAATTTCCAATCTAGCTTTGGAGGGAAGAGAGAGAGAGAGAGAGAGAGAGAGAGAGAGAGAGAGAGAATCTTAGAGGGAGATCAAGAAATGGATACAGAAAGCACTAGTTATTTGGAAACGAAGAGGCTTGCATAGGATAGAGACGAATAGAGAACTGCATCAAACCAATCTTTGGACTAAAGACAATAATGACTTCAGATCTGTTCAAGCTGCTATTTGTTCTGTTGCTGTTAACTACTTTCTTTCCATTTATTTTTTAAGACTTTCAGTGGATTGAGAATCAAGAGCCTAATTTCATACAAACCAGAAAAGCTGGTTATGATTAGCCTTGAAATTATATGAGCCAAAAGAAATGCGCGGCTCACATTTTGGGCCAACTTATTTCTTAAAATAAATGGCTTACAAAAAATAGCTTGCTAGTCTCTCAAGTTTTCCTTTGCCTTGACTGATACCTCAATAACGGTATGTTACACAAGAAATGAAAATAAAAACTAACAAGCTGCTTAATGATGTCTGGTGTGTATTCATTTACCAAGGAAGGGAAGTGACGTTAGCTGCACTCTGTCAAGAAATTTTATTTCATTTTATTCTAGATTTAACGCAACGCAGATCTTGGTAGTTCAGCATCGAAAATGAAACACTGCTTTGGACTTATAAAAAGAAATGAGAGGACTATGCAAGCATTAATACTCTAATAAAGTTTCCAAAAGTATAGTGATTAATGGGTTCACCATATATGATCCATGTCATTTAGTGACATGAAGGTTCCGTCTCACGCTAATAAGATCTTGGAGGAATATTGCCTAGATTTTTGGTTTCGTACACACTAATAAATCATCCCTGATGGTATCTTTTGCTGACGAGATTCCACAGAAGCTTTACACAAGCTTTATTTAATATTGATGGATTACATAATATGTTGAATGTCGGACATCTTCATAAGCAAATGCCAAACTCAAACGCTACACATCAGCACATCTCTTAGTTCTTTTGAATGAGAGCTTCGGACCGGCATTAAGGTGGGCGTGTTGCATCTCGTATGTAGCGTCGAAAATTTGCGATGATTTAGTTATTTCCTGAACGTCAATAACATAAAATGACACCTGCAGCTTTGTTGGGGCCTTCTTTAATACCAATAATGGTTATTACAGCAATAACAAACAAAAAACATATCATATTAATATTTTTATTTATCGGCACTACAGCTTACCTCTACTGTACAGGTTAGCTAACTCCTGCGCGCCTTTGTGATGAGGGCCCCACCTTGGAATTATTTTTTCTTCGTTGGTTACCGCCGAATTGGCGTTTGGATCATCTTCTAACATAGAATTTTCATATATTTGTTGCTCTGTCTTCACAGGCGCTAAGAAGTTGGACGCCATACTATTGTGGACAACAGCACTAGTCAAAGTAATTTCATTACATTCCATATTTAATCTATTTCTCACAACCTGAAGATCGAAAAGTTCCACACCTCTTTCCCACAACTCGCTAGCATGTGGTGGACACTATTCGTTGACTGTACTGTAGCGTATAAAAAATGTGCCATTACAAACTGGACTGCGACACTTGTCACTCCAACACTGGGAATGAACAGCTGATAGCACCTCGCTGTGGGTCTGCCGTTCGCCGCTGGGCGGCGCAGCGCTGCGGCGAGCAGATTACAAGCTTGTTGCCGACTAGCGGTAGAACTAACGCAACCATTGATAGCCGGGGATGACTGTAAACCGCAGTGAGTCCTAAGTGAGCGAAACATCAAGAATTTACAAACATGATCGGATATCCAAGTTAATAAATAAAGTTCCAGATACAGAATACTACAAGCTGACACTTCCCTTGTCCGTTCGTGCTAACAATATTACGCCAATGAGAGCGTCAGGCTGTACACGATCTTACGAGCACTAGGGTACTTTCTGCGAAGAGAAATGTGTGACTTGTCACATCAGAACGGTTTTAAATGACAGGCTTCCTACCCACATTAAAACATCGCACGTAACTAAGAGATGTTACTGTTATTATTATTAATACGACACATTTCAATGAACCGCTCATGCTTCAGTGGAATGTACATTACCAAATACACTGATTATTTTCATACATAGACACTGACAACTTAAATTCTATAAATCTGTCACTTCATATAGTTTCAATCTTTCGAAATACAGATATTGTTGTGTCTCAGGCCAGGAGTGTGAAATATCTTTGCAATCTGTTCCACATCCTTTAATCCCATCAGCCTTTACATGCGAAGGAGAATCTACGCATTGCCTTGTTCCAGTGTAGCTCATCTATTTTAAGAGATTGGCCTAAACTTTGAGCTCTCTGCTGTTCCACAACATGTAAAGTATTTATAATATTAGTCCATTCAATGCAGCCTGCACACTCTTAACAGTCGTTACTCGATGAATTTTCCTTCGTCTTGCTAGTGTGTGCCATTCCAGGATATTTATTGTGACAGAGACGCTACTAATGCTTTCGAAAGAAAATATCTGATATTGTCGTTTTTCTTTAAAGACTCGAGAAGTGTCTTCTGTCTGCTCCCGATGCAAAAGCGTAATCTGTGACCAAAGACAAACTCGTTGGGATTACAACACTGAATGAAAGTCAATAACGAGAACAAGTAAGCAAAGGTACAATGAAAGTCTAAATCTAACAAGCAAAAAGGCGTCACTCATACTAGCTCATTCGACGAGCCATACTAAACTGAATCACGGCTATCTGGCTGGCCCAATTGCTACGAAAAGCGTGGTCCACGTGACATGCCACGCATGCAACTAGTGGTGATGGTCTACCACAAGCTGTAGCGCCTCTGAGCAACGATCGCTATAGGTCGTTGGAGGAGATATTAGATTCCTCCCCACTGAAATCAGCACGTAGAGCCAAAAATGTCCCAGCTTATGCCAGTGCCGGTGAGAGGGTAAGGAGAAGGAGGGACTGCGAGTGGAACAGGAAAACACCCCGCCGCAGATCCAGAACCATGGGCTTGAAGCTGGCCAATCAAGGGCTACTACCTAAGGACTGAAGGGGTGGCGAGAGTGACTGCACTGGAGGCAGCAGATCGTGCTGATACAACAGGACTGAAGGAGGATCAAGGTGAAGAGAGCGATTATGCTTCCACAGGATAAAACACTGTCATCCTCTTACTGACTCTCCAGCGAGGTGCAGGGTGAGGGTAAGAAGCACAGCTGGTGGTAACCCTGATGTCTAGCCTGGGTCTTGGTGGTGGTGGTGGGGTGGAGGTGCATCCTGCACAGGACACAGAAGGGCTAACAGGGCGTGATTCTGGCATCCATGCCATATTTCAGCCAGACTGATTCTGATTATGGAGATGGACCAGTATGTTGTGAGAAAGCCATGCAGGTCTTCCACAGCTTACGATGAATGCAAGGCCTTCAGCATCTTTGTCTTGAATATATGGGCCACCCACTCAGCCTCCACATTGGAGGCAGGGAGAAATAGGATCGTAGTCAGGTGTCAGATGATGTTATGATGACGGAAGGCCTGGAACATAAATTGGGGTCCGTTAGCTGATGCCACGGTTCATGGCGTTCCCTTGATGGTGAATATTACTGAGAGGGCATGGATGGTAGCAGTAGTGGTAGTGGATGACATTCGTGACACATTAGGAAAGTTTAACAGGTCCTCCATCATCAGCAGCCACATAGCTCCCTGAAACAACCTGGCAAAAACAACATGGGCCCTCTGCCATGTGTGGTCAGGCAAGACCATGACAAGAAACGTTGTGCATGGGCCACATGACTGAGGGAACAGGAACAACTGGAGTGGCACAACATATGTTCAATGTTGCCATTAATGCTGGGCCAATAGACGTGCCACCAGGCCAACATCTTCCTGCACATCCCCCGTCAATATGAGCATGAAGGAGCTGGAGGATGTGGGCCAGACCAGGTACAGAATGATGTCACAGATTTTAGAGTATTTTGTGGCCAATGTTAAAATGCCCTTTGTAGCACTGTGTTGATGACACATCGTGAAGTAATATGAAATTCTGGGTCGGTTAGCTTGAAGCAGTGCTCTAGCCAACCCTTCTGTACCATAGGGAAAATTTTCTGCTGGTCCAGGTCACAGGACGGTGGCGCGGCTATCTGTGTGTGGTCAGTGCGAATTCAACCAGGGTTTGTTGAAGATGTTAATCCAGGGCAAAGCAAAATGTTTTCTGATAACTGATTTCTGTGTCAGGGCCAAGAGGAAGACAGGATATGGCGCCTGCACTGACGTGATGGACGGTTGGGTTAAAGTGGATCTCATAGTGGCACTCACCTAACGACAATGGACAGTGTTGCACACGCTGCGCTGTCTTTTCTGAGTGCTTATAACGATACCTAAACAACGAAATTAATTGTTTGTGGTCTGTTGAGAAGTGGAATTTCTTGACCCCATAAATGACCGCTAAAGCCTCCTTCTCAGTTTGTGAATAGCTGAGCTACGCCACAGTCAACATTTTGGAGGTGAAGGTGATCAGCCATTCAGAATCATCTGACAGCTTATGGGACAAAACTGTAACAATCACATGCTGGAACGCGTTCATTACATGTGTCAATGGCAGATCTGATGCACTTGGAATCAGACTTGGTGCCATGTTGAGATCATCTTAGAGGTGCTAGATAGGTGACCAACTATTCATATTTGATGCCCTTCTTGTGCAGCTGATTTAGGGGCTGTGCGATTTGTGCCAGTTGCGAAATAAAATTGGTATAGTACACGATTTTACCCAGGAGTGACTGAAACTGTTTAAAGTCAGTAGGGGTTGGCACATTGGTTATGGCACTGATGTAGTCACACATGGGCATGGTACTCTTATGACTACGAATGCGCTCTAGGTATTTGACGCTGGGGATGAAGAAATTGCACTTTTCCATTTGACAGCATAAATCGTTTTCCTGTAGCCATTTGGAAAGGGGTTCAAGATTTCTGTACTGTACATTGTGTGTCCATCTAACAACACACAGTAGCGAGCAAATTCTAACAAAATTTTGGCGCCTTTGAAGAATTCATAGGGATGTGGACACTAGAATTAGGTGCACACCTGAGCGTTGGTTTAGATATCTCCTTGTACAAATTATGTAGAACTTCAAAGTCCGAAAAAGGCACCATATCAGACACTACATGGACTTGGTCCGCTGCTTTGAAACCAAAACTGGTGAAGGTGTCTAAGCCGAAAATTTATCAGCAGCAGGGGAATACACAACAAAGTTCGACTTTTTTGTACTTATCTGCCAATGATAAATCTCTGAGGAGCAGTAAGACATGATTCAGTGCTGGGCCCTTTGCAACATAGGAGAGCTGAGCTGCTGATATGTGCTCTCATTTATTAATGAAAAGGTAGCACTGTTGTTTAGAAAGCAAATATCAGGCCCAAATTGAGCTCCCATGACTCGACTGAAAGACAGCCCACAGCTGCACTAAATTATCTTTATTTTAAATCTTGACCATGGTTTCAGCTGTAATAATATAGCCTTCTTCAGAGGTCCTGTTTTCATAATGTTTAAAAACGTGTCCATATACAATTTCGTAACGGTTGCTGTTGTCGCTGCCATGGTGAAAATAATGAAATATGTATCTGTCCAGGTAGTGAAGGCAGCATATAGGTATATGCACACGTCTTTAAAAATTATGAAAACAGGACTTCTGAAGAAGGTTATGTTATTATAACTAAAACCAAGGTCAAGGTTTAAAATAAACATAATTTAGTGCAACTGTGGGCTGTTTTTCATTCGAGACAATTTCGTAACGGTTACTATTGTTGCTGCCATGATGAAAAAAATAATGATGAAAATAATGCTTGCTGAGCTTCAGAAGCAACTTCAGAAGACTTAGCAATTTTGAGCTCTTCACCAAGACTAGGACTGGACAGAGCATAAGCTTTTGATGTGGCCTCCCTGTTGGGATCAAGGTATACAACCACATACTGAATCATTGATTTTGCATACGAAACTTCACAGTTCTGACACTTGCTTGCAAGACGCTGCAGGTCAGCAGTCCATGCTGTACAAGACTGTTTTGTATGTCAGTGATTAAGCTGTAGCCTCGTCATAGTGTGCAGTCGATTACCATAGAATTCAGTTAATAGAGGGCAGAGATCATTGAAAGAAATTCGCTAGGGTTCGAGAATGGTTGCAGTTTCTGCACCACTTCACACAGTAGAAACGACTACTAAAGGACGAGATCAGTGCACTTTTCTCTCTATTTGAAATGGTATAACAGTTCATTTCAAAATCATGAAAGTAAACTTCCCAGCTGTCTGAAGATTCACCAGAGGCAGCAAACGATGGCGAGGAGTAACCGTGGTTGCCAACTGACGTTGTTGCTGCTGAGACTCGAGCTGATTCGTTTGGGGGGGGGGGGGGGGGGGGGGGTTGAGCGGAGCCCCGCCAATAATTTAAGAAAATTATTAGTTATATTGTGCTTTGTAAAATCACAAAATTATGTTGGAATTTTTTATTTCCCTTGTTTGGCGATGTTACCTTTTAAAATACATTCAGTAATGAGTCAATAATTATTACGGTAGTAAGTGGTGTGAATCATGATAGTGTTTCGGTGCTGCGGGCGCACTTCCTAGGGAACCTCCCCATCGCATCCCCCTCAGATTTAGTTGTAAGTTGGCACAGTGGATAGGCCTTGAAAAACTGAACATAGATCAATCGCGAGAACAGGAAGAAGTTGTGTGGAACTATGAAAAAAATAAGCAAAATATACAAACTGATTAGTCAATGCCCAAGATATGCAATATCAAGGATAATCTGAGCTCAGGAGCGTTGTGGTCCCGTGGTTAGCGTGAGCAGCTGCTGAACGAGAGGTCCTTGGTTCAATTCTTCCCGCGAGTGAAAAGTTTAATTTTTTATTTTTAGACAATTATCAAAGTTCAGTGACTCACACATAATCAACTTCGCTCTCCAAAATTCCAGGACATGTTCAGATTTGCTTGGACATATGCAGGATTTGATGGTCTACACACGGAAAAATTTGAAAACGTTCAAAACATATGTTTTGACAGAGCACAGGGAAAACTGTGCGACTGTGAAACTGTTGCATTCATTTGTTGCAGTTTATGTGACAAACTGTCATGTTTCCATCACTTTATGGGAGTGATTATCACATCCACAAGAAAACCTAAATCGGGCAAGGTAGAAGAATCCTTTTACCCATTCGCCAATTGTGCAAGTTAGGTGGGTCGACAACATATTCCTGTCATGTGACGCACGTGCCGTCACCAGTGTCGTATAGAATATATCAGACGTGTTTTCCTGTGGAGGAATCGGTTGACCTATGACCTTGCGATCAAATGTTTTCGGTTCCCATTGGAGAGGCACGTCCTTTCGTCTACTAATCGCACGGTTTTGTGGTGCGGTCGCAAAACACAGACACTAAACTTATTACAGTGAACAGAGACGTCATGAACGAACGGACAGATCATAACTTTGTGAAAATACACTCCTGGAAATTGAAATAAGAACACCGTGAATTCATTGTCCCAGGTAGGGGAAACTTTATTGACACATTCCTGGGGTCAGATACATCACATGATCACACTGACAGAACCACAGGCACATAGACACAGGCAACAGAGCATGCACAATGTCGGCACTAGTACAGTGTATATCCACCTTTCGCAGCAATGCAGGCTGCTATTCTCCCATGGAGACGATCGTAGAGATGCTGGATGTAGTCCTGTGGAACGGCTTGCCATGCCATTTCCACCTGGCGCCTCAGTTGGACCAGCGTTCGTGCTGCACGTGCAGACCGCGTGAGACGACGCTTCATCCAGTCCCAAACATGCTCAATGGGGGACAGATCCGGAGATCTTGCTGGCCAGGGTAGTTGACTTACACCTTCTAGAGCACGTTGGGTGCCACGGGATACATGCGGACGTGCATTGTCCTGTTGGAACAGCAAGTTCCCTTGCCGGTCTAGGAATGGTAGAACGATGGGTTCGATGACGGTTTGGATGTACCGTGCACTATTCAGTGTCCCCTCGACGATCACCAGTGGTGTACGGCCAGTGTAGGAGATCGCTCCCCTCACCATGATGCCGGGTGTTGGCCCTGTGTGCCTCGGTCGTATGCAGTCCTGATTGTGGCGCTCACCTGCACGGCGCCAAACACGCATACGACCATCATTGGCACCAATGCAGAAGCGACTCTCATCGCTGAAGACGACACGTCTCCATTCGTCCCTCCATTCACGCCTGTCGCGACACCACTGGAGGCGGGCTGCACGATGTTGGGGCGTGAGCGGAAGACGGCCTAACGGTGTGCGGGACCGTAGCCCAGCTTCATGGAGACGGTTGCGAATGGTCCTCGCCGATACCCCAGGAGCAACAGTGTCCCTAATTTGCTGGGAAGTGGCGGTGCGGTCCCCTACGGCACTGCGTAGGATCCTACGGTCTTGGCGTGCATCCGTGCGTCGCTGCGGTCCGGTCCCAGGTCGACGGGCACGTGCACCTTCCGCCGACCACTGGCGACAACATCGATGTACTGTGGAGACCTCACGCCCCACGTGTTGAGAAATTCGGCGGTACGTCCACCCGGCCTCCCGCATGCCCAGTATACGCCCTCGCTCAAAGTCCGTCAACTGCACATACGGTTCACGTCCACGCTGTCGCGGCATGCTACCAGTGTTAAAGACTGCGATGGAGCTCCGTATGCCACGGCAAACTGGCTGACACTGACGGCGGCGGTGCTCAAATGCTGCGCAGCTAGCGCCATTCGACGGCCAACACCGCGGTTCCTGGCGTGTCCGCTGTGCCGTGCGTGTGATCATTGCTTGTACACCCCTCTCGCAGTGTCCGGAGCAAGTATGGTGGGTCTGACACACCGGCGTCAATGTGTTCTTTTTTCCATTTCCAGGAGTGTAAATAACGTAAACTTTTCGCTCGAGGGGAGACTTGAACCAAAGACCTCTCGTTCCGCAGTTGCTCACGCTAACCGCGGGACCACGGCGCTGCTTACCTCATACTATCCTTGATGTTGCCTGTCTTGCGCATGGACTACTCAGTTTGTATATTTTCCTTATTTTTTTCATAGTTCCACACAACTTCTTCCTGTTTTCTCGATTGATCTGTGTTCAGTTTTTCAAGGCCTATCCACGGTGCCAGCTTATAACTAAATCTGAGAGGGGTGCGATGGGGAGGTTCCCTTGTTAGAATTTGTCCCGGTGCGTGGACCTTCGGGTAAAGTCTGGCACCTGCAGGTCAGCGCTGCGGCCTCGGTGACATCAAAAGGAGTGAAGTAGAAGCTCCTGGAACCCTCTGCCTCACGTCGCCTTGACGCTTCGAGACAATGCCCATCCTGCTGTCACAGTCATTCAGTGTGGATAGTTTAATTCAGTGAATGCTACAGACATGTTTAGTGTTCCGACTTTAGTGGACTATTTTATATGACTATATTTTATTCATTTACTTTAGTCTCTTAGTGTACTGTGAATTAAGTTTACAATGGATAAATTTGTTACCAAAAAGGCGCACTTGGAAGTTGGTGATACTGCAAGTCAATCCCCAACAATTATTGTGTCGTCAATTGCTTCGTCGTCTTCAGGAGAGAACCGTTCACAGCCGAAACATGGACAATCCGGTAAGGGAACATCATTTCAGAAGTTTTGATTGATCAAATATACATGGCTAGAATATGAATCATCTACCGAAAAAGTTTTGTACAAAACCTGCAAAGAGGCTGGTGCTAAAAATCTATTACAATTTTCTTCGAAAAAAGAAGATGCATTTACTTCCGTAGGGTTTTCTAACTGGAAAAAGGTTTTGGAAAAATTCAGTCTTCATGAAAATATCTTTACGCATAAAGAAGGTGTTCTGAAACTAAATGCTATCACTAACCGAAGTGCGGCCTCCCAATTGAATGAACAGGCCATTTAGCTCTTGAGACAATTTTTACTACCGTGCAATTTCTATGCCAACATGGACTAGCAATTAGAGGGCACGAAGATGTAAACTCAAATTGTTTTCAATTGTTGGAACTCCGAAAGAATGACATACCTGAGTTTAAAGATTGGTTAGGGCGTTCGGGTATAAGTGGACGTCCCACGATATTCTAAACGAGATCCTTGATCTACTAGGAAAGTCTGTGTTGAGAAAGTAATTGGCTTCAGTCAAGAAGACTGAACATTTTTCTATTATGGTTGATGAAACAAGTGATTCTTCAATTCATGAACAAGTGTCATTTTGTATTTGTACTGTCAATGATTCCTTAATCATCAATGAAGATTTTATTGGCTTATACGAGACTCCAAACACTGAATCACAAACTCTATTTAGTATTTTAAAAGATGTTTTTGCTCGTCTTGATTTGTCAATGGATAACTTAAGGGGACAGTGCTATGATGGTGCCTTGAATATGAGAGGTAAGTTCAAAGGACTAATAAAGTTAGTTTTGGATATACAACCAAAAGCATGTTATGTGTACTGCACTGCTCATAGTTTAGACTTAGCAGTTGTAGACAGTGTATGAGGGATATTATGGCTTTAGCCAACGACTTAATAAACACCGTAAGGGAATCCAATAAAAAGATGGGACTCTTCAGAAGCATACGCTGTGAGAGTGCCATAGACCAAGCTGGTCTATGACCCTTTTGCCCGACTCGATGGATTATGCGAGCTTCTAGTATCTTGAGAATACTGAAAAACTTTTAAGAACTTCTAGAGTTTTTTGAAATATTTTCTGCAAAGGACAAAACAGAGGCAGGTGACAAATGTGCAGGCTACCTTGAGTCAATGTTGCAATTCAAGACTTATTTCTTTTTACGTCTTTATTGCCATGCAGTAAACCCAGTAGAGGATGACAATGAAAAAATTCAATGCCCTCATTTGTTGTTGATCTGGAAAAATTACATGAGGGCTTGATTTGTATATTGAATAGAAGGTCTGATAGTTTTGAACACTTTCGGGAATTGTGTTTAAAAGAAAAACCTTCACAAGTTGTTGATCCTTCGCTTCCTCGGAATCGAAGTATACCAAAGAAGTGTGAAAGCAACGAAGCCAGCTCACCGCACACTTTCAAAACCCCAAAGGAATACTACAAAGCTATTTACATTGAAGTTTCTGAAATGTTGCAGTCTTGCGTTTCTGAGCGGTTTGCTTCAACTGAAATCACTCAGGCCAGTGCAGTTAAACAAGAGTGAAAAAAATTTGGAAAAATCAACTGAGTTTTTCAAAAATGACCTAGACATTGAGAGACTGTGCTTACACGTGAATATGTTAGCCGATATCGCTAATAAAAAACAACTGGTCTTAAAAAAACATGTGTGATGTAAGAAAGTACGTTACACAAGAGCCTGCAGTTGAAGAAATGCTATGTGAAGTAGTGAAGTGCATTAAGCTTCTCCAAGTAGTTCCAATCACAACAACAGCAGAACGGTCATTTATCGCCCTTAGACGTCTGAAGTCTTATCTCCAATCAACAATGGGACAGAAGAGATTGAACAACTTGGCTGTTCTTCACGCCCACCGTGATGTTTTGGATGAAGTGGATATCCGACCAGTCATCAACAACTTCATATCCAGTAATTCAGTCAGACGGTCGACGTTTGCACCTTTCTAAAGACACTGTAGCCCTAATAATGGCATTTAGAGCAATATTAAAAATCTTTATAAAATAGAGTATTAAATACATTCATAATGTTAAAATTTCAAATATTAGTACTAGTTTAGTACTGTGTTACTATGTTACTATAGTACTGTATTAGTTATTTTTAAATACTTAAATATTTTAAGGGTGTAAGACCAAATTAAAACCCGCTATTTACATACTTTTTGACTAAAAGTATTAGGCACACTAACTGTATTAAAGCATTAATTTTGAGATATTTTTTTTTATTTAATGAACCCTGAGCCTTATTCAATGTACGCTTAAATTAGCTATTTCACTTATTAATCAAAGTGGTATTACTGTGCGACAGCAATATTTTATGTTTTATTCTTTTAATGCTAGTTTAGGATTTATTTAAGTATAATTTCAGTCTTTTCAGAGCTATATATTCACTGCTGTGTGATAGTCTATAAGCGTATTATTACTGTAAATTAAATTAGCTTTTTACGAAAATACCGTGCGTGTTTATGTTTTGTTTCTTTTTTCAAAGCCAAAATATGTGTCAGACTTTCTCGAGTTATCGAGAGTCCGGTTTTCGGAGATCTGATGTTGATCATATGGCTCTAAAATGCTTGAAAAAACTTTAAAATTCACTATTTTTCATCTAAAATTTAGAAAACTTCCCTGGGCAAGACCCCCCAGTATGCCCTGCCCCCCCCCCTCCAATATTTTTTGTAAGTCGGCGCCCCTGGATACGAAGTGCGAACGCATCACTTCAAGCAGAACAGGATAAGATCTCGTCGCTACTTTTCTGCTGCTTCCGATGCAAACATGTAATCCGTGAATAAAACTAGTTTAGTCGAGAGCAGAACATGGTTGAAAGTCAATTATGCAACTGAGAAAGTCCAGGCACAATGCGGGGCTGAAATCCAATTAGTAGAATGGCATGGTTGATGAAAGATCATGCATCTGACTGTATTGGACAGAATCATGGCTGTCTGCTTGGCCCCGTTGCTGCTCGGCCAGAGTGATGGATGTGCCCTGCTGGCAATCGTCGACCGTCAGCTGTGGCGCCTCTCAGCCACGATAGATATCGGCCGTTGGTGGAGGTATTAAATGGTGTGGAGTGTGACTGTGTCTGGATGACACTATCTAACTTCACTGAGTACAACCAGACTCATAGAATAGACCGCTACGGTCGCAGGTTCGAATCCTGCCTCGGGCATGGATGTGTGTGATGTCCTTAGTTAGGTTTAAGTAGTTCTAAGTTCTAGGGGACTGATGACCTCTGAAGTTAAGTCCCATAGTGCTCAGAGCCATTTGAACCATTTTGAACCACCACGCCTTACACCACGCCCCCCCCCCCCTCCTCTCCCAAGGGCACATAGCTCTACTTTATGGCTTGAAGGTGATGGCATCCTTTTGGGTAAAGTATTCCATAGGAAAAATAGTCACCCATTCATGTCGCCACGTGGGGACTATTCAGAAGGATGCTATAATCAGGAAAAACAAAACTGGTATTCTGCAGGTCAGAATGTAGAGTGTTAGATGCCTTAAACGGGTAGGTAGCCTAGAGAATTTAAAAAGGGGAAGTGGACAGGCTGAAGTTACATATATTGGGAAACAGTGTAGTTGGGTGGATGGTAGGAAAAGAACAGGTCTTCTGGTTAGTGAGTATAGGGTTATCAACACAAAATCAAACAACGGTAATGTAGGAGTAGGGATAATGACGAATAAGAAAACAGGATGGCGGGTAAGCTACTATGAACTGCACAGTGTACGCATTATCGTAGACAAGATAGACAAGAAGCCAATATCAACGGACTGTAGGTTTATATGCCAGCTAGCTCCACAGATGATGGAGAGATTGAAAGAATCTATGATGAGATAAAGGAAATTATTCACATAGTGACGGGTGGATGAAATTCGGTAGTAGGAAAAGGAACAGTAGGAAAAATATTAGGAGAACAGGAACTGCAGGAAGGTAACAAAAGAGGAAGCCGTGTGGTAGAATTTTTCAGAGAGAACAGTTTATCATCGCTGACGCCTGGTTTAAGAACCATGAAGAAGGTTGTATACGTGGAAGAGACCTCGGAACAATGGCAGGCTTAAGACTGATTTATACGGGGTAATGTGTCCAGAAATGCTTGCTTTCCGAGTTACGGCCTTCAAAGCAATAGTATTCCCGGAACCGTTTTGCTTCCTGTGGGTAGTTTCTGTGACAGAAGACACTAACAGGACAGCTAACTCTGAGGCAAATGTTATACTGAGTGTTGTGTTTAGCGGTCGAGACGTACTCAGATTAGGAGCTGGCATAAGTGAGTTTTATGTATGGTGAGGTGGACGCAATGCTGTGCTGGTCTGTACTCTGTATCGGGAGAGCTACCCGAAGTGGAGGTGTCCAGATCGGGAGACACATCATTTCCGTCGAAGTCTGTGCGCCCATGGGAAGTACACATCTCGTGGTTTGGAAAGGGGGCAACCAAGATCTTCAACTCCAGATGCAGAGGAAAAAATTCTGGATTCTTTGCGCCCAAATTCTTCTGTCAGCACACGAAGATTATTATTGCAGGTGAATGCTGCTCAAACAGTTGTCTAGAACCTGTTGCAAGAGCAGCAGTTATAATGTTATCATAGGTAATGCGTACATGCCCTGCACGAGTTACGTTCTGGCAGTGATTCTTGCAGCAATAAGTTATAAATCCCAGCTTTCCTGTCTTAGTGTTATTCACAGTTGAATCATGTATGGGCATATGAAAAACCACATGCAACTGTTCCATCTCATCATCAAATGCGATTCTCCTTCATCATGTGGGCAGTTATCGAAGGAGATCAGTTAGTAGAACCCGATGTAACTGTAAATAGACTTATGGGGCAGGTTACACAAATGTCCTGGAAAACACCATGCCTCAGCAATCTCACTTTTTGCATGATGGCACTCCTGCACATATTAGTCGTATGGCTCACTGATGCTTGGATCGAATGTTCCCTGACTGATGGATAATTAGCCTCCTCGCTCATCTGATTTGAACCTTAACGATTTCTACTTCTGAGTCTTTTTAACATATTTGGTGTATTCATTGAAGGTGTCAGACCTGGGATTCCTTTGGAACCGAAACGTGGAAAGTTGTAAGAAAACAGGCAGTATTCTTGGAAGCTGGGAACGTGTTTACAGAGCCATGAAACATTGATGTGAGGCCTGTGTTGAAGCAGGACATGGATACTCGTGTTTTCTTTGAGCGATTCGTAACGGTGTACTTACAGGTTTTCTGCTGGCTTGCTGTTTCGATTTTATGCACAATGTTTCGATGACCGACCCAGCTGTCCTCTTCAGGTGCTGCAAGTTTTCCTGTTGTGTGTACTCTTTGTCTGGAACAGGACACCAGATTGTAAGAACCCCAAGGCTCTTGTTGCGACATGGAAACAGAGAACGACAGTAGCGCTTCTAGCGGCCTGTCAGTGAACTTCGAACACGGGAAATTTTGGTGCTTTGCGAAATACGAGTATCAGATGCTAATATTTTTCATTTATACTTTAAGGGGGCATCGTAGTCTGATGGTAAAGTGTGTATTTGAGAACTTTTTTCTGATCTTACAAATTAATGTATTCGATAAATCTCAATCAAAACATAAGATAACGTCTACTAATTGCGGTTCTGCACATATATCTACATAGAAAGTCTCCAAGCCGCCGTACGCTGCGTGGCAAAGGTACCCTATACCAACAGTCGTTTCTTTTCCTGGTCCACTTGCAGACAGAGCGAGGGAAAAACTGTCTGCATGCCTCTGTATGTGCACAAATTTATCGTATGTTATCTTCGTGTCCTTACTCGAAACGTATGTTGGCGGCAGTACGATAGTTCTGTCGTCAGCTTCAAAAGCCGGTTCCCTAAATTTTCTCAGTAGCATCCCTCGAAAAGAATTTCGCCTTCCCTCCGAAGATTCCCATTTGAGTTCTCAAAGCACCTACATAACAGTTGCATGCTGTTCAAACGTACTTGTAACAAATCTAGCAGCTCGCCTCTGAATTTCTTTGATGTCTGCTTTTAATCCGATCTGGTGCGGATACCTAACACTAGAGAAGTACTCAAGAAGAGGTCGCACTAACGTCCTATGTATGGTCCCCTTTACAGACGAACCACGCTTTCATTAATTCTCCCAATAAAGTGAAGTCAACCATTCGCCTTCCCTGCCACAATTCTCAGATGCTCGTTCCATTTCATATCGCTTTGGAACGTTACGCCCAGATATTTAAACGACGTGATCGTATCAAGCTGGACACTACTAATGCTGTATTCAAACATTACTCATTCGCATTAACTTACATTTTTCTACATTTAGAGCCAGCTGCCATTCATCGCGCCAACTAGAAATTTTGTCTAAGTGATCTTGTATCATCCTACAGTCACTCATGTTCGACACCTTCCCGTACACCACAGCATCATCAGCAAACAACCGCAGATTGCTGCCCAACCCGTCCACCTCATCTTCTGTGTATATGTAAAATAATGGCGGTCCTATCAAACTTCACTGAGGCACTTCTGACGATACACTTGTCTTTAACGAACAGTCGTCGTCGAAGACAACGTACTGTGTTCTGTCAGACGCTAAATAAGTCTTAGAGCCACTCACATATGTGGGAACCTTATCCGTAAGCTCATATCCTTGTTAACAGTCTGCAATGAGTACCGTGTCAAATGCTTTACGAAAATCTAGGAAGATGAAATCTGCCTGTTTCTCTTCATCCACATTTCGCAGTACATCATGTGAGAAAAGGGCACGTTGAGTTCGCAATCATCTAAAATCTTGGAAATGACATCGTGCCCGCCTTTTGACTGTAAAATTAATTTGTGAAAGTCAAAATCACAATTTCTACCGTGTGGTCAGCATCAGATGAAAATAATATCACGCTAGTACTGGTCGAAACTAAAAATCATCTAACATGACATGACACAGAAGCTGGTTTCATCCCTTTCTGTCCCTGATTACGAGTTACTTGTGTGTGCGTCGCACTCTTTGACTTGTAAATATGTTGCTCATACTCTGCTGAATTTTTCCTCACAAGCGTAATAGAATATTGGGTTGGGTGAACGATTTCGATTTTTTTTTTTGTTTCATGTAGAACAGAATGATGATGATGATGATGATGATGATGATGATGATGTAGAACAGAAGCTGATTTCATCACGTCGTTTTCTGTGGACTCGTGTCCCTTTGTTACTGGTTATGAATGATTATGCATGGAGGGTTGCAAAATTTGGTACCACAAGGAAGCAGCATGTTCTCTGCAGAATGATCTGGGGCACTGTAGTAGACCAAATCCTCCCTTTTGGACAACATCCTGTGATGTTTAGTTGTGATGGCCACCGTGACCTTCTTAGGAAATTTCTATAGTATGCTACTGCGAAGATTGCCTCTTGGTGTGTAATATGTCAGGACTATACCGTGGCAGTCTGAAAAAAAAGAAACACTTAGTTTAACTTTTTCTGATGACGGTTAAGTCTTGACCTTTTTCGGCGGCTGTGGACGCACATGTTGCGTCTGTTTAGTTCGCAGTTCTGCTGCCGTCTCGGTTCGTCGAGTTTTCTGAACGGTTGAGAGCAGCCGCGGAACATAGTGGGCAGCAACCTTTATCACGTTCAAAATGTGCTGCAATATGTTGGAAACTGACCCATCACTTTTTTTATTATCGTCTCGATTATGATCCGTCGACTTCCAGCATGAGTCCTCCACTTCTCTTGGGATCCCCATTCTTCACTGAGAAAAAGTCTGCCCCTCCGTACTTCGTCATTCAGGCTCGTCTGAACGCACAGGATGCAACTGTGACGTCTCACCACTGTGTTATACGATGGTATGCTATTGCGGTATACGTCTACCAGCTGGGCATGGATGACTGCAACGTTCAAACGCAGAAAACAAATTACCGTACGGTAGCCCATTTATCAATAGTATTTGCCATTTCGTTTCAGCTGCTCTAGCGGCGTCCTGTAGTACTTGAGAGGGAGGAGGGGGGGGAGGAGGGAGGGGGATTTACATGTGTACCAGGACAGCAGTCGTTTATCTGAGAAAAAAAACTTAAATCAACTTTATTATTTCGAGGTAATAATTATAACTTTATGGCTACGCCTCGTGTGGACTCTTCATGAGAATAGTGGAAAATAGAGGAGCAGAAAGACAGTTGTCGAAGGGGGGAAGTAGACAGATCAGCTGTAGAGCAACGCGCTTTGCTGAGAGGAAATCACAGGATTCTGTTTCATAAGGCCCCAGTCTTGGCAGCCACGAACGGATTTTTCGGTAGTTTCTACGCAGAGACTACACACGCCATTTCTTTTAATTGGAAGAAGAAGGATGTGTAGCTTACTGAAAGTAAGTGAATCAGTGCTTAGTCCTCTGAGGTTGAATTATAGCTACAGCGTTAACAACAACTGACTATGGCAATGACGTCACTTCTTTGGCCCGAGCTGCACAAAATCTGTGAGACAAGCGCACAGCAGCCTAAAGAATTTTGATACGTATGACACTTTCCGGTCATAGAACGTTTTATATTAGATTTTATTCCATAAATACTAAAGCTTTTTCTGTTATTCTCTTCACACACACACATTACTCACGTGGAAACAGTCACAACAAGATGAGATTTAACAACGCCAATGTAATTGATTAGAAACTAGTTTAATAAAACGGAATGGAAATGATCGTGCAATGCTGCTGCCGACGTTCGATTATTTCGTCCTTCTAGTGAGTCAGTTGAATATATTTCTTCCGTTCTTTCTATCTCTAGTTTTGCAACTCTCTCTCTCTCTCTCTCTCTCTCTCTCTCTCTCTCTGTGTGTGTGTGTGTGTGTGTGTGTGTGTGTGTGTGTGTGTTTGTGTGTGTGTGTGTGCGATTGTGTAGGCGCTTGCTCTCACTGTAATCTGTCTAATCTTTTTTCTCGTTATAATCCTGTTATTGCGCCGATTAGTGTGTCTCTGTATAGTATCTTTCAATCATTTAAAACCAGTCTACCGTCTACTAATATTGATGCTGCAGTTACATTCGTTGAAAGCACATTCGGTGACCTCCAACTTGCTATGGACATTTGAGAAACGACTGTGCACGTCGTATTTTCTATTTCTCCACTTTTTCTTTGCATTTAAATTTTTCTTTCTTTCTTTTGGGCACCTTGTCCTCAGAGGCCTCGGGGCATCGCCCCCGTTTATTCAAGCCCCTGGGTATTTCGAAAAAGATTACAGGCGGTGTTATTATCTTTACACGGGGAAATGATCACACAAAATTACACTACCCAGTCAAAAGTATTCGGACATCACAGTGTATTGCGGAATTGACCGCTAGATATCACAAGAAACGGACCGTCTAGTATAACGGGTCGGTCAAGAGATCGCAGTGACTTCGAGTGTGAACTAGTCGTTGGATGTCACCTAAGTAACAAATATATCAGGGACATTTCAACCCTTCTAAAGCTGTCCAAATCGAGTGGCTCTGATGTGATTATGAAGTGGAAACTCGAAGGAACATCCACAACTAAACCAAGACCAGGGAGAACTGTCGGACAGGGACGGTCGACATTGTGGAGGGTGGTTGTAAAAAAATTCCTCGTATGCCGCAACATTTCTGTAGACAGTGCTAAGCGACGCTTGAGGTGGTGTAGCCGGCCGCGGTGGCCGAGCGGTTCTAGGCGCTTCAGTCCGGAACCGCGCAACTGCTACGGTCGTAGGTTCGAATCCTGCCTCGGGCATGGATGTGTGTGATGTCCTTAGGTTAGTTAGGTTTAAATAGTTCTAAGTTCGAGGGAACTGATGACCTCAGATGTTAAGTCCCATAGTGCTCAGAGCCATTTGAACCAATTTTGAGACGCCACTGGACAGCGGAGGGCTGGAAACGAGTGATCTGGAATGATGAATCACGTTATACCTTACAACAATCCGATGGAAGGGATTGGATGTGACGAATGCCATGAACGTGAACTGTAGTGTCAACAGTGAAGTATAGGGGGTGGTGTTACGGTATGGGAGTGTTTAATGTAGTTAGGGTGTTGTCCCCTTATGCGTTTAAGGAAGCACCGAATGAGAAAGGATGTGAACCAACCTTACAGCATTATGAACTGTGAACAGTAGAGCAGATGATGATTGTATTAGCATGACAATGCTCCCTGTCATAAGGCAGCGTCTGTAAGGTAGAGCTTTGTGGACAGGAACAATCCTGAAATTGATAGGCCTTCCCAGAGCCCCGACCTGAACTCATGGAAACACACTTGAAATGAGTAAGAATGTCGACTTCGCTCTAGACTCTAACATCCAACATCACTGCCTTCTGTGATTTCGGCCCTTGAGGAAGGATTGGGTGTCAGTCCCCCTCAGACATTCAGACACCTCTTTGAAATAGTCTCCAGCAGATTTCAAGTCATTAAAAGACGAAGGATGCACACATCGTATTAATGTTCACTAGTAAGTGTCCGGATACTTTTGATCAGATAGTGTTTATGGGTGGCGTTACAAAGTGTTCCATTTCTAATACAACTTGTATGTTAAAGACTTGGCTGAATCTAGACACGAAACATGTCAGGCAAGTGGGAATAACTATAAAGTTTTGCTGTTCGTAACTGCATACCAGCTGCACGATAATAGTCAGGGAGAGGCTGCTGACAGCCAAACAACGTAATACATGAGAAGGCGTACTTTTGAATTATTTCGGGCCATATCTCTCTTTCTCCGTTAACACATCACTACTCATATCGCTGTTTGTGTTTCAGCCGCAGCGCTTCACAGCCAAACCGACACGATACGGAACTCTCACACTTCACTGTGTGTCATCAGGAATTCCGGGAGTATTTCGTCAACGGATTTACCACAGATAAGCCACATTTATTTATTCGTCAGATAATGACACGTAGAATTGTATGGATTTGCTGGCCGTAATCAGCTGAAGTACTTAACTGTCTTATTCTTTCATACTGTAGGTTACGGTACTATCTGTATAGGACAGTACAATTAGCTGCCTTTAGTTTGTTGTATCATTACTGATTCACTATTTTATCAGGGAGTGCGATCTATCAAAACCCAACACGAACCACGGGAAATATTAGAAATAGAATTCGGTTCGTTTGCCTCAATAGCTCAGTAGGTTGCAGTTAATAAAGACAACACTGAAAACTACTGTTTGAAAAAGGGGAACGCATCAGCTATTGATTCGGGCTCAGGAAGAGGAACGTCAGGATACGAAAGAAGAAAAAGGAGCAACAACTTTTTCACTACTAACAAGACTGATACCTCCCACTTAGAAAATTCTATAAAGAGCTTCCATCATTTTTAACTATTGAAGACTGCTTAAAAGTCCTCATTCTATGAATGCTGCCGTTTTTTATGTGTCATTTAAGAAGTTTATTTGCAGTCCTAATACAATAAAGAACTATTCAAACATGCTGCTGTGTGGAAAATGTGATTTCTTTATGTAATAACAAGGAAAACTGAAGGGTAAATGTAAAAAGAAAAAAAAAACGTAGGTAAGTGCCCGACGACCAATACAAGTGTTTGCGCTTGGATGAGAAGTCCGACATGTGATCTTCTTCTGTCACTTATCGCTTCTGCTGCTCTGGCAATGATTTGTTGATTTGAAAGACGCGAAGTTGCACCGCAGATCGGAGTCCACGTTAATCTGCACAGCCCGTTGCAACTGGCTGATTAAGTCAGCTCAAAAATCGGAGAAAGGCAACGGCCTATCATCTGCAACAGCTCCACGTCTACTAAAGCACTGCGGTGGTCAAACAATCCTTCAGGAGGACAGCTTTACCTTTATTCCCATTCATAAAAAAATGAATATTCCGATATAAAGCGAGATATCCAGTAACAGCGTTCTGTGAAAAACAAAATAAACGACTCAGCTAGACACCGTAAAATGTTTTTTGATTAATTTGATTTTCTACGATAGAAATTTTCGGGACTGTTCTCCGTGACCAAAGTAGATGGATTTGCTACAGGAGAATATTATTACTTATTACACTACTGGCCATTAAAATTGCTACACCAAGAAGAATTGCAGATGATAAACGGGTATTCGTTTGACAAATATATATACTAGAACTGACATGTGATTACGTTTTCACGCAATATGGATGCATAGATCCTGAGAAATCAGTACCCAGAACAACCAACTCTGGCCGTAATAACGGCCTTGATACGCCTGGGCATTAAGTCAAACAGAGCTTGGATGGCGTGTGCAGGTACAGCTGCCCATGCAGCTTCAACCCGATACCACAGTTCATCCAGAGTAGTGACTGGCGTATTGTGACAAGCCAGTTGCTCGACCAACATTGACCAGACGTTTTCAATTGGTGAGGGATCTGGAGAATGTGCTGGCCAGGGCAGCAGTCGAAGATTTTCTGTATTCACAAAGGCCCGTTCAGGGCCTGCAACATGCGGTCGTGCATTATCCCGCTGAAATGGTGGGTTTCGCAGTGATCGAATGAAGGGTAGAGCCACGGGTCGTAACACATCTTAAATGTAACGTCCATTGTTCAAAGTGCCGTCAATGCGAACTAGAGGTGACCGAGACATGTAACCAATGGTACCCCATACCATCGCGCTGGGTGATACGCCGGTATGGCGATGACGAATACACGCTTCCAATGTGCGTTCACCGCGATGTCACCAAACACGGATGCGACCATCATGATGCTGTAAACAGAACCTGGATTCATCCGAAAAAATGACGTTTTGCCATTCGTGCACCCAGGTTTGTTGTTGAGTGCACCATCGCAGGCGCTCCTGTCTGTGATGCAGCGTCAAGGGTAACCGCAGCCATGGTCTCCGAGCTGATAGTCCATGCTGCTGCAAAGCCCGTCGAACCGTTCGTGCAGATGGTTGTCTTGCAAACGTCCCCATCTGTTGACTCAGGGATCGAAACGTGGCTGCACGATCCGTTACAGCCATGCGGATAAGATGCCTGTCATCTCGACTGCTAAGCCGTTAGGATCCAGCACGGCGTTCTGTATTACCCTCCTGAACCCACTGATCCCATATTCTGCTAAAAGTCATTGGATCTCGACCAACGCGAGCAGTTATGTCACGATACAATAAACCGCCAACGCGATAGGCTACAATCCGACCTTTATCAAAGTCGGGAACGTGATGGTGCGCATTTTTCCTCCTTACACGAGGCATCACAACAACGTTTCACCAGGCAATGCCGATCAACTGCTGTTTGTGTATGAGAAATCGGTTGGAAACTTTCCTCATGTCAGCACGTTGTATGTGTCGCCACCGGCGCCAATATTGTGTGAACGCTCTGAAAAGCTAATCATTTGCATATCACAGCATCTTCTTCCTGTCGGTTAAATTTCGCGTCTGTACCAAGAGTCATCTTCGTGGTGTAGCAGTTTTAATGGCCCGTAGTGTAGAAGCGAATCCTTGACCAGAGAAAAGCAAAAAGTTTACTGCTCACTGCAGACTCTGTTGTCAACAATACAGTTTTACGGGTAAAAATAAATGATGAGAAGAGCAAGACCACTACTGTACGTAGGTAGGACAAAAATGTTGAAACACAGCGAGAAATGCGAGCTTGAACATAAACGTAGATTGTAGTCAAGTCTGCGGGTTGCGCTGTTCTATTTGGCCACAAACGACACCTGTGCAACGTCCTCAGTACTTTGCAAGTGTCAGTCATGGCCCGAACAGTGTTCTGTGTAGTTATGATTGCGTTACGTCAGAACTAAGTGACTTCGAACCGAGGAGTTGAGTGATTGTCAGACGGTCATGTAAGGGAACTGTGACGAAAAATAAGAGGACGACAGCTGCAGAAGTCGCTGCAGAACTGAATGTTGTACTCGCGAACCCTGTGCACACCTCAGCAACACGAAGGGAGCTACATAAGCAGTGAGAGCTGGAATTCCAAACCCACACACCAGTGACACAAAAAGGGACGATCTGGACGTGTGCCCATCAGAAAGAGTAAATTTGTAATACTGAATATCATGAACTGATATATATATGATGACTTTTGAACATTATTAAGGTAAATACATTGTTTGTTCTGTATCAAAATCTTTCATTTGCTAACTATGCCGATCAGTAGTTAGTGCCTTCAGTAGTTTGAATCTTTTATTTAGCTGGCAGTATTGGCGCTCGCAATATTGCAGTAGTTCGAGTAACGAAGATTTTTGTGAGGTAAGTGTTTCATGAAAGGTACAGTGTGTTAACTGTAAGATGGTAGAGAGTTGTGAAGCAAGCATTGGCTGACGATGGGAGAGGAACCGTTGGGGGGGGGGGGGGGGGACAAGGCACGCCTACCATTTGCAGTGCTGGCACTACAAATTGCGCGTCATCCTTACACGAAAACAGACGAAAGGCTTGGAAGTAAAACTCGCTTTAAATGTTGTTCGTAAACGAAACTGAAATAATCATGTGCATTAAATCTATATATATATATATATATATATATATATATATATATATATATATATATGCACTCACAAACCATTCATCCGATTGCAATGAAACTTTGGTGAGTTGTTCTCCGTACGCCCAAGAAGGTTCCTAACAAAAAAAAAAAAAAAAAAAAAAAAAAAAAAAAACTGAATAAGACACATTCTTGAGGAGATATGACGTCATAAACAATGAGATGCCACCGCGGGAAAATACCCAGATTTATGCATCCACTATTTGAGAATGAGAGCACTTAGCGACTAGCAACAAACGTTACATACAATTTCAAACCTTTACGAAAATTTTTCTCGCTGACACCCGCCACAAAATAATGAAAGGAAAAATGGCTATCGCTTACTACATTTTTTCAGTACATACCGTAAATCTGCCGCAGTGGGCATGACGTTTTAATTTATTATTTCGTTACTATTAACTCTAATCGCAACATATTTCGCATACAGTATCCACATATATCAGTAAATGCACCGGCAAATTTATGCCTCTTTACGACATATAATTCAGGAGATATGACGTGGTAAACATCGAGATGCGTGAAAAGTGCCGCGCAGCATTCAGTCACACGCAATATAATTTTGCGAGCATCGCTACGTAATATTGGTTTCCTTCTAACCGTAGGCCTACCGGGAGGGGTTGTTGGCGACTCCCGAGATGGACCAGCAACTGCCTCTTCACTCATTTTGATAATGTTTAGCAGAACTGCACAATAAAAACACGCAGAACAGTACAGCGCAAAGCAATAACGAAGCAGACGACAATGGCTACCTTGTACAAAACAGTCAGCTACGTTATGTTGGCAGCAGTCGAAACTGCGTGCCTACCGAAGCCTTCCGACATTTACCGACTTCTACCGATTCAGGACTTGGGAGAGGTCTGCCATCTAAAAGTTTACACACTGCATAGGTTATTGTTAGCCAGGGCCATTCTTTTGTAGGGATTATTGAAAGTCAGATTGCGTTGCGCTAAAAATATTGTGTGTCAGTTTAGTGTTGATCAGAATAAGTAAAGAGCGAAATGTCTGAGTACGTTCAGTTCTGCTCAGCTGTTTGAAAATCAAATAACGTAAGAGGTTTATCAGAAAAATAAGTTGTACACAAATGGTTCAAATGGCTCTAAGCACTATGGGTTCAAAATGGCTCTGAGCACTATGCGACTTCTGAGGTCATCAGTCCCCTAGAACTTAGAACGACTTAAACCTAACTAACCTAAAGGACATCACACACACCATGCCCGAGGCAGGATTCGAACCTGCGACCGTAGCCAAAAACCCTGGACTGTGGACCAGTGGAATAATGTCATTTGGTCGGATGAGACTTGTACACTGTCTCCAATCTCAGGCCGAGTTTAGGTCCAAAGAGGGAAAGATGCCGGGGGCTCGGTGGTCATTTGCGCCTCCATATCATGGTAATCCATTGGCTCCATGGGTACTCTGCAAGGTCACATAACTGCCAAGGATTATGTGATCATTTTGGCTGATCAGGTTCTCCAAAGGTAATGCTGTGTACCAAAGCGACAGGGCCTCTGTTCATATAGCTCGCATCGTGCAGAGCTGGTTTTGTGAGCACGAGGATGAACTGTTGCATCTCCCATGGCAACCACAATGACCAGATTTCGGTATTATTGCGTCTTTATGGACTACGTTGGAGAGCAGGGTGTGTGATCGCCATCCACCTCCATCATTGTTATCTGAAATTGACACTATTTTGTAGAAGGAATGGTATGAAATTCTCTTGAAAACCATGCAGGACCTGTATTTATCCATTCCGAGACAACTGGAAGCTGTTTTCAATGCCAGCTGTTTTGGTGCACCGTACTAGGCACGGTATTGTGTTTTTGGTGTTTTCATATTTTTGTCCATCCGCTGTAAATGATGTTCAACGAAGTGATCACTATTAACGATGTTCCTGTCTCATTCTCTGGCGGTTTTCAGTGTATCTTCAACTGTAATGTAGATTAGCGTCATTCACAGTAAGATAAAGGTTCATTTTATTAAGAAACATTTAATTCATATGTTCTAAACACGCAATTTGTTTAGTGCGTAAGATGGTAACGATGAATCGATCTGAAAACTTTTAGGAAACAGGGACATATTCAGTCAATTTCCTATCCTTTCAGTATCGAAGTGGGAGAGAATATAAGGAAGCCTATTGTGTCATGGTGTTATTTACAGGCTGTTCGGAAATTCGCGTTACATGTTTCTAGGACTTGTGGAGGGGAGTGAGAACATAATATTCTGAATAGGAACCTGTGTATGGAAACGTACCGGTTTGGTATTAACGTGTAGGCAGGTATTCTGGCCGGTCATGTGATTGGCCCATACCTCCTTCCACTCAAGCTAATTGGTCCTGCATACTTCATTTTCCCACAAAACATGTTGAACCCGTTCTTGGAAGGTGTGTCACTGAATGTCCGTCAGGAAATATGGTTTCAGCGTGATGGTGCACCACCTCACTTCTCACATCCTGTTCAGAGACATCTCAACAGACGATATGGTGAAAGATGGATGGGCCGAGGTGATCCAATGGAGTGGCCGCCGCGACCGCCATTATAACTCCTATGGATTACTTCTTGTGAGGTCGTATATGTTTAATTCATGAGACTCCTGTAGTGACAAAGGAAGATCTGCTGGCTTGAGTTCTGGCCGTTGCACTAGAAATTGAAGACACCAGGTAGGAGGAGAGTGTATACAAAACATGCTTTCAAGATACAACGTCTGTAACAACGTTGGTGGTTGCCATATGAGGCCGCTGTTGTAATGTATCAGTACTGTTATTCTGCGTTCTTTTTTGTTTGTAATAATGTAAACACGTAATGCTTAAATGTAAATACAAACAAATGAGCTCAACTGATGAGTGGATGTTACGTTATTATGTTTCCTTTCTAATTGTTACCTAATAATTGAACTGCGTCGCGTCTAATTCAATTCCTCAAGCAGAAGCGAGTTAAACATGTGAATTGAAATCGACATAGAACGGAAACGATACGTTTCTGGGCATGTGTGTGTGTGTGTGTGTGTGTGTGTGTGTGTGTGTGTGTGTGTGTCTGGCGTAGTTGTTAGATCGGTTACTGCTGCTACAACGGCTGGTTGTCAAGATTTAAGTGAGTTTGAATATGTGTCATAGTCGGCGCACGAGCGATGGGACACAGCATCTCCGAGGTAGCGATGAAGTGGGGATTTCCCCGCGCGACCACTTCGCGAGTGTACCGTGAATATCAGGAATCTCGTAAAACATCAAATCTCCGACATCGCTGCGGCCGGAAAAAGATCCTGCAAGAACGGATCCAACGACGACTGAAGAGAACCATTCAACGTGACAGAAGTGCAGTCCTTCCGCAAATTGCCGAAGATTTCAGTGCTGGGCCATCAATAAGTGTCAGCATGCAAACCATTCAACGAAACACCATCGATATGGGCTTTCGGAGCCTAGTGCCCACTCGTGTGCCCCTGATAATTGCACGACACAAAGCTGTACGCCTCGCCTGAGCCCGTCAACACCGACATTGGACTGTTGATGACTGGAAACATGTTGCCTGGTCGAGTGAGTTTCGTTTCAAATTGTATCGAGCGGATGGACGTGTGCGGGTAGGGAGAAAACTTCATGAATCCATGGACCTTGCATGTCAGCAGGGGACTGTTCAAACTGGTGGAGTGTCTAATGATGTGGGACGTGTGCAGTTGGAGTGATATGGGACTCCTGAGACGTCTAGAAACGGCTCTGACAGGTGACTTCCTATCTGACCACCTGCATTCATTCATGCACGTTGGACATGGTGCATTCCGACGGATTAGTGAAATTCCAGCAGGACAATGCGACACCCCAACTCCCCAGACATGAACATTATTGAGCATATCTGGGAAGCCTTGTAACGTGCTGTTCAGAAGAGATCTCCACCCCTTCGTATTCTTCTAGCACTGCTTCAGACATTAGTCGAGTCCATGCCATGTCGTATTGCGGCACTTCTGCATACTCCCGGGGTCCCTACTCAATATTAGGCGAGAGTACCAGTTTCTTTGGCTCTTCAGTGTATATTACAATGTATCTTATTTTTACCCGAGCTGGGGTGAAAATAGTTGTTCTAATCCTCGATCCTCGTGTTTTCTAACTTTTTAGCGTTTCTCTGACGTACTTGTATCAAATTCTGGATTGTTTCCTCCAGTAAGAGTATGGCTCAGTGCTTGCCGTATTAGCTAGTACTTCGTCTCCAACGAACTCAATGTACACAGAGAGCCAACGAAACTGCAGCACTGTGCCCTGCTTCTGAAGAGTCGCTCTTCTTAGACGTAACGCTCGATGAATAAAATAGACGCTGAAGACGAGAACCCTTTCGCTAGACACATTTCCATAACTGCATCATTTTTTAAAGAACCCTCCTTCCGTAGCGCTCGCTCAAAGTGGGACATATGCAGTTATGATTCCAGCAAAATATTACTCAATAGACTTTTAAATCTCTTATCGGCATACCTGGCAGACGATGATTACCAGGCGATGACTGCAACCATCGTACCTCAAAGAACTTCTCGCTATCGCCGCGGCAACAACTTTTGTGACTTAGTACCTGAGATAACATAATCTTCTGGATCTACCTGGAATTTAAATCGCTCGTGATCTTATCAACACCTCATGCCCTTTTGAAAGGAACTGAAAGCGGCAAACTATTAGATAACTTCTTGTCAACGGCCGTTGAGAAGTGGATACACTGGTTTCCATCAAATCATCGAAGTTATGCATCATCGAAGTTATACATCATCGAGTTGGTGACCATTTGCCGGGTATGCCGCGTGCTGTTGACAATTCTCCGTTTGCCTATACGACAGGCGACAGGAAGGTTAGTGGCGTAAAATCCCTTCTTTCTTCAGCTTAAACACGAACATGACACTATGCTCCACACACACACACACACACACACACACACACACACACACACACACTCACACTCACACACACTTAACAGATACACTTACCCATACAGCTCTCATAACTTGCGATGAAAAGGTGCCTGCGGGCGCGAAAGGTAGGATAAACCTTCCCAATTAGGTGACTGAACCTGCCCCTGGGGTCTCCCAGCCTTCCATGCCATACGACTGCACTTTACTTTTTTATAAACTTTTATTTTCCTAGGCTATTCCAGCCATTCGCTACGTACAGTAACTTGCCCAAGTTTCCACTGCTGGCCAAGTGCGAGCTGGAAACCAAAGGTAGAAGAAAGTGTAATTTGGGCCCAAGATTTTCAACATCATTACAAAGTTATTTATATTGTATTCAAAACTCATACAAAGATTTTGTGATACATTTAGTGTCATAGCCTGCAACTAACTACGCAGGCCACCCCAACGAACTACGTAGCGCGTGGAAATCAAGATATATGTTAAGTCGATGCTCAAAAAGCTGAAGAGAGCGGACGTCACAACTACAAGTAATGTGACGGCAAATCTTTAATGGCCAAAGCTTTAATGACAAGATACGAACGGCCAATCAGCCCGCCTGACCGACTATTTAAGTTCTATAGCGGAGCTGGCAGACGTGAATAACACTGAACTATCACTTTAGTAAGTCATACCAAATGCTGACACGAATTAAACACAGAATAATGGAAAAACTGTTAGAAGCTGATCCCAGGGAAGATCAGTTTGGGTTACAGAGAAATGTAGGGACACGCGAAGCAATACTGACCATATACCTTATCTTAAAAGTGTAGGTACTGAAATTAATTGGGCAAAAAAGAAATTGACTGAAAGCAGGGATCAGTTGACAGGACACATCCTGAGGCATGAAGGAATCGTTACGTTGGTGATGAAGGAAAGTGTGGTGGATTAAAATTGTAGAGGGAGACCAAGGGATGAATACAGTAAGCAAACTGAAATGGATGTAGGCTGTAGTAGTTATTCAGAGATGAAGAAGCTGAAACAGGGTAGTGTAGCTTGGACAGTTGCAACAAATCAGTCTTCGGACTGAAGACCACAACAACAGCAGGCTACTGGTCATTCTACTGTGATAACGTTTGCTGTGACGCCGTTATCGCGGCTGCTGAAAGCGGACATACTTCGTACAAAAAATATCGCCGAGAATCTTGGAGCTGTTTTTCATAAAAGTGGAGTGACGCGTTACTAGATTACCCTATGGTGGCCTCGGCCTGGTGCGTCTAAGGCGGACGGAGGTGAGGAGCTTCAGTATTCAAAAGGAATAGCGAAAGTCTGGGTGGCGGGTTGGGAAACATGGCTGGCTGTGGTGGCAGTTTTGGGTGGTTACTTGGTCTCTGATGAGGTCGACATTTAGTTTCCCTGGTCGCACCTGACTTCGATGACGCACAAAGTACACTTGTCCGGCCGCTACTTCAGTATTTTGACGTCCACTGTGTCCAGCGACTATCCCTTGAGTCCAACCCAGTGTGTGGCGATATTAGCGAGCCCAGACTAGAGAGGTAGTACAGCTGCAGAGGAGCTGTGTGAGGACTGGGCTCACTAGATTGGGCACGGAAGATTGGAAGGTATTCGGTGCCTGCTACCATGCAGCAATTCGTCTGTATTAAGGACCTGTATCTGCAGCTAGGAACCTATCAAGGCTTCGACAGAGATCTCAGTCGCCATCGTCTTGTTCATTTAGGCCTTGAATGTTTTGACCAGACACTCTGCTCCAGAGTTTGGCGCCGAATGAAAAGAAACGGTGATCAGACTATTATGTCATTCTTTTGGCAAAAAGAATGGAATTCAACGTATGTGAACAGTGGCCCATTGTCAGATAGAATATTTTGTGTCACTCCCTCTGTGACGGGTACTGACTACTCTCCAAGTCGTTAATGACATCCAGGCAACATTTTAAGTTAGAGAGAGTGTCTGCAAAGAGTAATCACATAGGTTTCTTGAACGAGCCTGTGGAGTCTACATGTACACGGTCGTACGGCTGATTGTGAGTAGGACATGGAGACAAACGTCTAGTTTGTTTTCACGCTCATTTTTTGGTGGGCCTTTACCATACTTTCGATGCTGGCTTAAATTTCTGGCTGCTATACGTGATGTTTTGCCCACTGCTTCATCCCCCAACGTGCCTCGAATCGCATCCTGAGGATCGGAGACTGGAACGTAGTTCAGATCACCATTTGGCCCTTGGACTCTTCTGTGGCCAGTGTAAGTACCTCCTGAGGACGCTGAGTCTGTGGTACATCGAGAAATAGGTCCATAATCGTATTTCTATAGGTGGGCAGGTGACAGGGTCAAATAAGATGGGCATAATATGCAACAGTGAGAAGCGTTTGTTCCTTATTTGTTGAGTACAACCACCTTCTGGACCGCCACAGGAAATTTCTCCAGTACCACTTGTTTATCAATCTCGTTATCATCGTTATCAGATCACTTCATTAGACACAACAGAATGTGTTTTATTTGCATTTTAGACAGTGAAATGGTCGAGTATAATAATAGTTGCTCAGAAACAGCTCCCATCGTTGTAATCAAATGGCTCTGAGCACTATGGGACTTAAACTCTGAGGTCATCAGTCCCCTAGAATTTAGAACTACTTAAGCCTAACTACCTTAAGGACATCACACACATCCATATCCGAGGCAGGATTCGAACCTGCGACCATAGCGGTCGCGCGGTTCCAGACTGGAGCGCCTAGAACCGCTCGGCCACTTCGGCCGGCTGTTGTAATCATTGCACTGTTTTATCTTATTGGTTCACTAAAGTGCTAAACAGTGAAATTAGTGGCTTGCTTTCCGTGACCATGGGGATTTTTATTCTGTGTAAGAAGATATGGAATCATTTGATACCGTAAGTAATAGTCAGCTTCTCATTTTCTGTTTGACCTGTGCCGCAGTTATAATTGGAGTCACAAGCGATGGTCGAGTTTCGGCTTGTTCTTCGCAAATACGTGACGCATTCTCCGACAGCCAATGAGTGTTCAGGAATGTTCTGAGCGCTCTGGTGCGAATGTCATAGCCAGAGCAAGCATAAAACGAGAGCGTAGCGAGTTATTTAGTAATTTTCTATTCCAATTTTTCCTAGTTGACATCGCTGATAGTATGGTAAGCGACAAATTCTACATAAGCAAGAAAGAGACAGAATTTGCAGGAACACACTTTCTTCGAGCGTTAAGCACGTATATGCGCATGCCGCAACTATCGCTTGGAACCGACAACAGTGCAGTCGCCGTTTGTGGCTCGACCTGCGCGGACCACCATCGTTCATGAATCGGACTGTACGCATATGCAGTCATCTGTTCCATGTCTTCAAGAGACATATGTGGCTGCATAGTGCCTTTCCCGATGTGCACCTTGTTTAAACTTTTTTCCTGGTGTAAATGTGGCCAAGCAAGGAGCAAAATTCAACATCTTCTTAACTTCAATGATGTTGTCTGACCACCAGTGGAACCTTTTTTCGAAGCTAATTAAGGAGTATGATACAAGTACATGCACAGTATTTAGTATAAATCTGGCAAAGAAATTTATCCTTGAAGGTATAATTTATCTTGTCCAAGGAATATTAGAACTCATTTACATATTTGGGTTCAGTGTGGACCTGAGACCGTCTTCGTCCTTTATATGATCGAGGTAAATAATCACTCATTTGGAAACCCTATGTTTACTTAATTTACAGTTGAGACCACTAATTTTAAGACTATAAAATAGTTATTCAAATTGTCAGTGTTTCACATATCGCAAAATATAAGTGAGCTATAAATACATTGAAGTATGTGAATCTCTTCACACGAAAAGTGTTTTTTCCCAGTCACAACAATGAATATGTCCTGTTCACATTGTTCAAAAGAAAATCCTTACTAATGACCGAACCATGTAGAAGGCGCTTAAAGATTTTGAATTCGTACTCAGAAAAAGCGGAATTCAAATCTTCTGGCCATCCAGATTTAACATTTGTAATTTTTTAAACGCTTCCACGTTAAATCCTAAAATTATTCCTTTAGCAAATCCCTTGCTGGTTTCCTTCCTTATCCTCATCACAAGAGGTAACGTCCAGCTTCTTATAACCTCAGTGTAGATGAAACGTTAAACACTAACTTCCCCTTTTTCGTTAATCCTTTTTGCAGCATGAAATTTAATTTTTGTTATTTAAATTTTCCGTTGGCGTTTAGCAAAGCATGATAATAATCAACGTTTTTTGTCTGATTTTTGACTATTTTTGTTGCAGTAATATTATTCGAAGGAAACATGAAATTTCCTGGCCTTGATTTCATATTGGCTCGTACTTAGACGGCGTCACGTAGTGTAGGTATCTTTACGACAGTTAACGTCCTCAGAATGAGTGACATTGCAACTCACCATCCTGTTGACATAAACTGATCTTTTTTCACCTCTTCATTCGATGTCAATATCAAGCGATAACGAGATTTGTAAAGATAATGTGATCAGGGCAGAATGTCACTTTAGCAATGGTCTTATCAACAAATAGGCCTACAGCTTATGTAAGACGCGAGCACAGCCTTTGCGCTGCGTCGATAAGGCAGGATGTGCTGGAATACGGTTAAATTTATGACGATAATTACGAATCGCCCACAAATTTCACATTCTTGTCTTTCCCCGAAGCGTTGTAACCACAGAACAATTTATGAGGTGTCAGATGGACGCGTGGATTGCTTGAAACTTTTGTGGTGCTATTGCCAAACTTTGTAGATATCCTCGTGTTGCTATCTTCCCATCCGTAGACTAATGATCCCTCTTCAGAATGAGAATTTAGAGACTGCTAACATTTCTACATTTCGTATGTCTATGTTTCGTTTATGTAATTAAAAGACATTTCATACATAAACGTTATTTTTAAGTTCTCTTTCACTCTATCGAAATTGTTATTTTTGTGAAGACATTGAAAAACCTCTTTAACTAAGCTAAAAAATGATAGACGTTTACAAAATGCACTGGCAAGTTTTTCGAGTAACAGTTAGCCTTTGGCAGTTGTAATCTATAAATAATGTTTAGGATTAGATGCCCATGATTGAGCTATGCTGGTACTAATAGATCATTGACGTAATTTGAGAGTATTTTCGAATATTTGAAGGAAACAGATGCAATTCTGCGTTATTAAACTGTGTCTTACATGTCAAAAATTGGCACAAATGTTTCATTTCCACGTCCAGTTCCACGTTGAGGTGATTTACTTTGTTAAGAACTTCCGTCATAGTATTCTCAACAGAAATTCTTTGCTTTACAATGTTAACAACGTTCGTCTGAAAGTTTTCTGTTGATGTCCTATCGCAGGAAACAACGTAGGATGCTAAGGAACACCCACAATTAGTTTTGTTAGTGACAGTCTGGCTCACTTATTGCTAGTGCTGTTTTAGCGACTCTGTTCTACGTTCCTTTAATTAATTTTAGGTTCAGCCAGAGTGTAGTATGTTTGTCTACAATGTCCCAACGCATTTCTGCAAAATTTCTATTCATATGTCAATGCTAAAATGTATCCATAAATGCTACACAATGGAAATTCAGTTCTTGGGAGATTTTGTGGCTCACATGAATGTAAAGGTTCGTCAAATCGGAAAATCGTTAGAAGATATAAAAAAGGCTTCTTGTAAATAATAATAACGAAAAAAACTCAAAGCGAAACAATTGGAAACTTTTTGATGTTAATCAATACAATAAAAAAAGTTTGCAACAGCATGTTGACAAAACATAAGGCCATTCAATGAAAATTACGATTACTAAGGTTAGAGCACTTGGAATTATATCACTCCAATTACCCGTGCAGGCAAGAAAAGAAGAAGAAGATGCCATTACCGATTTCGTTAACAGTCCCAGTGCTACGACAGATAAAATAGATGGAGTCAACAGAGGAAACCATATGTGCTGACCACACAAATTATATATTTAACTGGGCAGAAAATAGAATTTAGTGATAGAGAATTTGAAAGAAAGACCAGGTTTAACGAATTTGATATTCCTAAGAGCCGAAAAACCTAATTATTATTTACCAAAAGATCTAGAAATGTGAGGTGAAATATTAAATTTGACAGATGTGCTCAAGAAAGCTAATGGGAGACCATAAAGCCCAATTATTAAACTGACATTAAATGCTAGACATTGTATTGGTGTAGACATTAGCATTCAGCATGAAAGAATAAATAAGCAATCTCTGCAGTGTACATATTAAGATAGCTGCAACAAAATAATCGAATGGCTGTGACCACCACTGGGAACATGGCTCACGTGAATGAAATCATATCAGCTACTTCTGAATATAGAGAAAGATGCAGCATGGAATGTTTATGGAGACAGTAGTTTGAGACCTCCATAAATTGGTGCAAAAACATTCCCACACAGACATGTTATAATACTAGGCATGGATGACTTACGGCAAGTGTATCTCATACAAGTGAGACAATATTTTTGAGTAAATAAGGTTTTCAAATGTATTTTAATGGTTATAGATATGTATTTCAAATTTTCCTGGACACTAACGATAAAAACGACTGGGAAAGAAGTTACACAGGTGTCTGAACAAATGCTGCAGATAGGGTTGAATCGCTGCCCTGGCAACCTTTAAAACAATCATATTAAAATGCTGGATCTGCACAAGCAAAAATTCAGTGCAGGTGATTTGGTGCATGTTTCAAAATACAAGATCATGTTTGTGAGATTCTGTGCGGCAAACTGGACATATTTGCAGTACAATGACCAAACCCAAGAACTTACATTGTAAAGGACAATGAAGGGGAAGAAATTGCTGGGAGTTTTTACACAGATTAATTACAGAGAAGCTCTGAACCTGATATGTTTTCTTATTGAGTGTGTCGTAACATACTAAGGGGACAGTGATTTAGGTAAATGGCTTGGTTTCCCATCATCATGCAAGAATTTGATGAATGGTCATGGTTTGGTTATAGCATGTTGCGGAAACCTCAAACCATGCAGTAGCACAACATCAGTGCTAGAAAGCGCATCAGAGAATGGTAGCGGTAATCTCAATGAGGGCATTATTATTCAGTGCACAGGGTATGTATCAAATGAACCTGCAATCATTTCTAACAATTGAATAAACTGGTGTTACGTTAAAAAACTGTTTCTGCATACAGTACTTAACTGTTCCTTTTGTTTCTAGGAGACTTAGATGAAATTACTGTGTTGTGCAAGTGGGTCAAAGCCACAGTCACTCACGTTGAGCATGATAAGACAGCTAGCACTGTGCCAACATCAGTTGTCGATTAAGAGTGAATACGTATGTGTTAATTCAAGTTTGAAGTATTTCTACAACAATAATTTAAACTTGCCAACAATACTTATGATTTTTTATGTTTCTAAGAGACTTAGATGAGATGATTGAACTATGTAAATGGGTCAGTGATGAGGTTGCTGATAATGAGCTTGATGTGACGTCATTCTCCACCCAAATATCGTGGGGAATGGCTCCAATTGTCAATAAACTAATACATAAGTATCAATTCATGTTACACGTATTTTCTACATTCATAATAACTTACACTTCCATGTATTGCTTATAAGATTTTTTGCTTCTAGGAAGCTTAGATGATGATGATGATGGATGTTGATGCTGTTGTTAGTACATTACCAAATATTCAAGCCACTTGATGATGATATGAAATCCATGTAGGGCCAACGTCAATGAATTTCTGTGTAAGGACAAGAAATTATTTACACCTGCATGTATCTGTCATATATTTTGGAATTGTCACGGTACTTATTAATGTCGTCTTGTTTTTCCTTGCAGGGATTTTGAAACCCTCCAGAGGTGGGTTTTCATTAATATCACGCCCCACTTGCTGCACCAGCACCTGGAACTATCTCAATCACCACACAAGCATTCGGGGTCCTCAGATTCAACCATCTCACTCACCCCAGCTGTCCAGCAGGCCAGCAGCACCTCTCTCATCCATCCCATCTGTTTATGGCAGCAGCACCAAGTTAGTAGCACATCTGCTTTAACCTACTTTTTGGTTCCAGGTTCATTTCAGGATAGGATCTTATGTACCTGTTTAGATAACTCTAATGTAGGTTACCAAGACCATACTCTTTTCCTCAATCTGTTCTGGAAAGGGAGCTCTTCAGAATCGTCTACAATCTGGGAAGATTGTTTTATTCTGTGTTTATTCTGTTTTATTTTTATTTTATTTATTCTGTTTTTTTATTTATTCTGTTTTATTATGTGAACTAACACACCCCATGAAACAAACGATTATCTATATTCAGAGGGAGAATGGAGTGATATGTGGGGTGTGTCAATCATTGACTTCTGAGACTTCACCTCGAGTGCCATCCTGGGCTAATTTTATGATATATATAGGAAAGGGTGTCCAGTAAGGCACTCAGCTATATATTCCTCTTGGTTCATACATTAAAAGGAGGTCCTCCTAATTAGCTCTTCCATAGGATATAGCTGAAAAACGTAGCATTATTAACGCCCAAATTAAAGACGACGAATTTTGCTTTCCTTAGTCATTTCTGGCTTGTAACAGAAATTACAGTGAACATGCACAGCATTCGATTAGGTACAATGTGGGTCATATTATCATGATGGGTCAACATCTTGATTTCCCAACTGTACTTTAGGACACACATAAATTTGAGAGGCAAAATATGGATATATCAGTTCACTTTTATATCCTGAAGAAGGAAGAAGTCAGAACAAGAGCATGTTCCAGAAAAAGGGGTAAAGCATGAAGTCTTCTTTTACAAACTAGCTAGTCAGCAGCCCAGACCTGGAGATTTGCTGCTTTCTTCCAAAGGGGAAAATCATCAATATATATAGATCAAGAACATGAACTGACTTCTTTCCTCCCGATCTGGTAAACAAGACCATTTACAATATTATTCTTCTCCATGTTTCAGCTCGTTTACTTCACGTGAGAATTTAGCAAAGGATTTGTCATATTGCTCTGTAAAGGAACCAGTACATGTGAAAACGCCTACTGAGGCAGACAAGTTTTTAAATTTAATAATGCTTACTATCAGGAGGACTGTCACTTTGTAGTATGTACAGACTTCGAGTGCCTCCTAGCTCCTGCGATGCACTGTGTGGCCAATCTCACTGACTCCCATAGTATCTTCACAGAGCAGTACATGATACATAAGGAGGCATATCAGGTTGTATGCACATATGATTCTAATCCTAACATTTTTTACTCATATTTCAGGGATAATCCTACAAGACAGCTGCTCCCTGAACTTGAACTACTTGCATAGGCTATTTATCAGATTTACTGCACCAATATCCCGATGAGTGAATCACAGGAAACTAAAACATTGCACAAGAATGCAGATGGCTGTCATATTTGTGGACTGCCAGTAGATGGAAAAATGTAAACTCGATGTAGAGACCGTTGTCACCTAATGGGTAAGTTCCACAGTGTAGAACACATTGTATGGAACTTGAAATACCAACTATCACGACACCTACCCATTTTCTTCAACAGTTTGAATGGGTATGATGCTCACTTCTCTTACAGCACTTAAGTTATTTCGACTAGAGTAATTATAAGGTTAATGTATTCCTGAGAGAGATGAAATATACACCTCATTCTCCAAGTGAATTACAAAGAACATTACACTAAGATTTCTAGACTCACTCTGATTTATGCACACACTGCATAAGAAACTTGCTAGCAAAATGCATCAGAAGGACAAGAGTCTCACTAGGGTTCAACATCCCATTGGTGCAAAGTTGCAGCTCGTGAGAAAGGAAAGGGTGTCCCCAAACGAATATCTGGATTTAATGGAGAGTATTAACGAAACTACATTGGCCAATATAACTGCTTGCACTAGTAACCTTACAGAAAATGCCACAACAGATGCCAAGTATGGGCATGTAGTGAATGTTTGGCTGGTATTCAATAGCTCTAACCTGGGGGAGGGGGGGGGGGGAGGGTGAGTATGGGCAGCTTAATACGGACTCCAATGTACAATTACTTTCAGATGTCTTCGAGAAATTCCAGATTGTATGCATGCCCACACACAGGTTGGATCCTACTGGATTCTCTTACACCGCTACAGTGGTTTAGTGTGATGCCATGTTGAAAAGGAAATGTGTCAACATCGAATTATTGACAGATATCGAATGCTGCTCTTTTTACGATTGTGGAATTTTTCGGGACTTTTCCAGTGTGCATAAAGGCACGCTGAGGCAAATGATCCACAAACGGGTGAGGAATGCAATGTAACGACGATTTGCATTACGTCCTGTACCTATATGTAAACAATTTATATGGGCATGCTATCCAACAATCTCTGATGACTGGAGGGTTTTGATGGCTGTCAGATGAAGAAATTGTTGGATTAAATAAATTCTCGGATGTGGCTGCTGATTCTGGGGTAAGATGTGCCGTGGAGGTCAAGTTGGCATGTCCTGATAGTTTGCCGCTATGCCTGGAGAGCCTTCTGCCACACAACAGATCCATTCGTAAGTTGATGACGACGCTGGGAGCAAGTAGAAGGGGGTAAACAGTGATACGCAATACACTACAGAAATATCCAATAGTGTCTCAATTTGGGAATGAAACAGATCAGAGTCGCCCGCAGCAACTGCTGTATACTGTTGTTAATACTGAACAGAGATCTCTTGTGATGTGTGACTGAAAAAAATTTTTTAGATAATGAACAATGCAATTTTCGTCAAGACAATGAAGAATTTGAGAAACCAACAAAAAATCCACATAGTTTACCACTGGAAGGAGCGTTATGGCATAAGTGATTACATCGTTAGACCAAATTTTAAATGGGGTACTATCTTCAATGAAGGATGTGTCACTTTGGACATGCCTAAGATTTCATTTGTGTTCATGAAAACTGTTTATGTTAGTATGTGTGAATTGGACCTATCCACATTCAACATGTCACCATTTCATCATGAGTTTGTGAAAACTCATTTCACAGATCCAAAGCTACTTTGTAAGCATTATGACAGTTTGATCTTTTGGTTGAAAGGATTCAATCCATATGAATTAATAAGGTACCACCCTGACACATTCGACAGGTCTGGATATGTGACCGCTAATTCTTGTGGCATAGTATCTGCAAACAGTAAGGTCATCAGCTTAAAGAAAATGAGGTCATTGGGTCACAGGTTGTGAAGTTCGTGGGTCTCAGGTCAAATGTGTACCATACAGAAACAGGTCCTAACAAAAGATGCGTAAAGGGTGTGTATTGTGTGCCCTCAATAAGCTCAAAATGAATTATACAAGAAGTCTCCGCTAGATGGTGCTGAACTGTCCTGCATATGGTGCACCAAGTAAGCATTCATTCACAAGACCATGTGGTACACACTGTATAAGAACTGAAAGTTGGTCTGTCGGATCATAATGACAAACGATTCTTTTGTGAGGACAGGATCAAGTCCCTCCTATACTCACTATTTACCAGATGATAGTGAGAGGGTGGCTGCATTTATTTGTAAACATTATATGTGTGTGTTTGAGTGTATGTGAAAGAGTACAGATCGTTTATAATAGTATAAATAGCCACATGTTTGTAAGGGTTGACTACACACCATGTGTGTGCATAAATCGTATATACTGTGCCAAAAAGAAATGTGTGCTGCGCACATGTCTGAGGATGTACTTGTATATATTACATTGATTTTTAATTTTTCCATCTGCTGTTAGTCATCAAAGTTATTTTTTTAGTGGTATTTCCCATGCTATGTCTGTCTTTTTAAAACTGAAAAGTTTTTCTATTGCCAAAAATATATATCAAATTATACTGCAATAAGTAAACTGTAAAAAATTTTCCATTGAAACAAATGGAAAACAATGACAACTATAAAGACTTTATGGAAAACTTTTTGAACTATGTTCTATAACTTTTGTTATACTCTATTTTCATGCTACTAATCATTACTATTATTACTGCAAAAGAAGGATCTCCAATGAAAAAACTGGTACCAGACAGTGTCATATATTGTAAGTGTCTCAGACATTGTAACCACGAATAAAATTAGCTACCCTATTTCATTGTTATTATTTAAGAAAACGTATCTTCAGTCCTCAAATCCAATTACACTGGCATTTGGACAAGTCATGCATATTTATAGGCCATGAGTGTAAAGTTGATAAAGAAACTGGAGGACAAAATTCATGCAGTCATATTTGGGTAACAAAATTATAGTAGAATAATTGGATGATGACCAGTAGGACAATGACTCAGCTACCTTCTTTCTTATTCCATCTGGGGATAGTGGTATTTCATGACGATCCTTTCACTGTGGGTTACGGAGTAGGAGTGAGAAGACAGTCTGTTGGTTACTAATACAGAGGGAGTGGTGGGGGTAACTTGTTTTGGGACTGGTAGGGGAAAGCCCAAATTTTTATGTAATAAACCATTATAATTAATAATGGAGATCAAAGTGACAAGTCGTCAGTTTCACTAGATAATTGGATAATAGATAAGTTAATGAATGTAATAGGCCAAGTGACTGACTTGTAGAGAACACTGCACCCCTCGTTTCAGGGAGGACATTGAGCTGTGACCTTTGGTATAAGGAGGACATTTACCTTGTGGGGAGATCTGGCAACAATGTAACCCCAACCTTTGACAGTCAGGAGATCTTGCAATAATGCAAAGGGGTCTGAAACAGCACTTAGGGGACCTGCAGTTCACTGAGTTATGGGCCCTGTGAGACCTCAAAGAGAGTCTGATTGTAATTCAACATCGATCTCTGTGCTATACAACAATCCTTGTGGGATGTCAAAAAGAAAATAATCATTGGAATCCAGAATTTTAGCATGATCAAGACAAGGGGTCATATCTCCTGAATAAGATGTTCGAAGTATTACAATAAGGTGCAAGCTAATAACAACAATTTTTAAGTAGAACAATGTCCAAAACATGTATTCAGATTGCAAGATACTTGCATATGCATCAAAATTCACTTCTATACAAAAAACAGATACAGCTATCTGTCCATGTGAAAAGCTTGAAATAAAATAAGGTAGCTAGCTGTAGAACTCGAACTCCCACTAGAAGGCATGTAACTCGATTTTGGCTGATAGGGGGCACTGTAAAGCTACAAGCTCTTATATCGCCGTCAGCAGCGGTGGGCGCGATGTTCCACAAGATGATGCCCATTTCACCGGAAAATTAATGCCCACTGCAGCACTATAAAGCTCTCCACGCCATCACTCAGTTTTCAGTTGTGTATTCGCTGTGCTTTCGTATTGTTCTCATTATAAACCTTTCTTTTTGGTCTCGATTGCTATTCTCCCATGGCGTCTCCGTTGTCCTTTTTCTTTTTGTTCACACTCGTCGAGTCGCTGTTGACAACCCCACGGCCATTCCGTCCAGCCACACTTCGGAGGGGAAAGGGGTTCTTTGGTCATTCCAGACTTTCTGCGGAATCTCGCTCATAATAATTGGCGACGAGGCAAAACATTAGCAAAGTCCCTTGGACACAAAGCTCATGCAACTCTGCAGCAGCAACGACAGCAGCTGCTCCTGCAGCAGCAATTCCAACAGTAGTCCCAGCAAGAAATTGAGTTGCTCCGTCAGGAAATTCAGCTTTTGAAATGCGATCTACACATTCACAGTACCCACCAAATACAGGTAGTGGTGACTTCTCAGACAGAAAGCTGCCCACTCGCGATACCGCCTTTTAAGGAAGCCAGAGAAGATTGGGATACATATTTACATCGATGAAACTGCATCTCACCAACGTTCAGGTCCCTGATAACGCTCTCGGATAGTAGGTTTTTCTTTGTCAGGCTTCCCAGGAGAGATTTTCCTACTGAAGAATCTGACTCCCTTCTCGAATCCAGTTGCACTCGAATTCCAGGAGATATCCACTTTGCTGTTGAATTATTATTCACAATGATTATATGTGGTCGCATCGTTACTCGAATTGCATTAATATCAGAAGCAGCCTGGTTAGTTGTATCACTCCTGGATGACGGAATTAGAAGTATTGAGTCGCCAATTCAACATCATTTGTTCGAACCAAGCTTGCAAAACCTCATGTACTGACTTTAATTTGGGATGTCATGGTCCAACCAGTTTTCGATCTAGAAGAATGCATAGCTGCCATATAGCTGGACAACCCTTGCTTGGACGATATTTTGAAAATCGTGCACTCCTTTGAAATCGCACACACACGAAATGAGCATCTCATGGCTCGACCAAAAGTAGCAGCAGTCCAGACATCAGGTACTGGAACACCCTTAAATCGTTTCCCAAATGGCAGTGGAGTGACTGGTCGATTTCAGATATGTTGATGGCCTCTGGACAGTCTGTGACGCCCCATCAGCATAAGCAGCAGGGTCTGTCACATCCAGACTGCCTCACACATATGGATTGCCCAGCTCGATTGGTGCACTGCACCCATTGTGGAAAAGATGGGTATCTCCAAACTGTTTGCTGTAAACTGCCAGGACAATTGGAGCCAGTTTCACACACATGTCAAGGGACAGTGCATGAACTCAGGTAATTGTTCTCCAGAGTGAACTTTTCACTACCAAGTTATTTATCAAGCTCAGAATTGTGAACAATGAAGCCCTCTTTCAGATGGACACAGGAGCTACCATTTCCTGGTGAAACTCAAAACGTATGCTCCCCTAGGTCTCCCAGACTAGCCCCACCCTCCTGTACATTGGTGACATATGCTGACAATTCATTTCCTCCCTCAGGGGCCAATTCACCATCGCCGCCACCCGCAAAAAGGTAACACAGCTGGTCATGTTACTTACTCAGCCAGCAACATTTTAAATCTGGATGCCTTTTCGTTGTTTGGATTCTCCATCACTGTCAAGGGTCAGGTCGTCTTTGACTTAGTTCCCTTATAACTTTCGCCACTTTCAAACCTATATTCGAACCTAGCTTGGGGATGCACTGCAAACTTCCTGCATTGCATGCACTGTGCCACATTTTTGCCAGGTGCGACCTACTCCACATAGGTATAACTTTCGTTCTAGAACACCATAATGGCTTCTGTGCATACGAGCAATGAAGTGGAGATCTCCACATAGCCTCTGCAACGTTGGCCACTATCGTCCATGTCACTACATCCCAGCACGTTGCCAGGCACTCCTGGTTCCTCACACCAGCCAAAGGTCTTAAGTGCAGGGCCACCAACTGTGCTGCCTGTTCACCTTCCGAAGCACCATCCAGAACGCTTCCAGCCCTCCGCACCCGTTTCATGGAGAGGGATCTGGTATCCAGACCCAGCGATCTTGAAAGCACCAGAAGGCTTGGAACTCCGCCTTGGCTGATAGGTGGCACTGTAAAGCTACGAGCGCCAGTCTCGCCGCCAGCAGCGATAACCGCAAGACCATGGCACCATGCCCATCTCTCTGGAAAGTTCATCAAGCCGCGACTCCTTTTTCAGTTGAAAATTCGCTTTACTTTCATATTGTTCTCATTACATACCGTCGGTTTTGTCTGGGTTTCGCCAAGTCTTATGTTTTCGCTCTTCGGATTCTCGTTTGGACTTAACTGCTCTGTCGTGGCGTCTCCGTTGTTCGGTTTTCTCTCGGTGTTGTCTTCCTGACCACAGTTGGCGAACCGCTGTACACGATCTCTGGCCGCTCGGTCCGATCTCAGCGGGTTTCCTCGGTCGTTCCAGACTTTGTGCCGAATCTTGGTCGCAATAGGAATTAATTTGCGTTAATGTGTTATTTACCAGATCCATGTGAATATGTTATATGGATGGTATATCGATTATTATTAGGCATATAGTCAAAATTTACTCAGTTGTAGTGGAAGATTAAGGCTGAAATGAATAAAAGAATATTATCTGTTAATCGATAACTGTCATTTAGTGGACAAACTACATTCCTCGTTTCGTATAAATATTTTCCCTCTCCCTTTGTCCACAATGCGGTATACCAGATCGGTCATAACCTGACAACTTGGCTCACTGGTTCCAGGACTTTGTTCCAACGCATCTTCGAGGACAGCCGACGCAAACATCAACAACTAATTGGTGAACTGGCAACAGAAGCAGCGCAGCGCGTCGTGTAAAACTAGAATTTACATAACGTAGGAAGAGACTAAAATTGCTCAGTGCGTGAAGAGTGAAAGGAAAATTAGCTGTGATTAAAAAAAAAAAAAGACATAGTGTGTGAACATCGACGATCAGAAAGCGTAACGTAACAGATAGAAAAGGGCAAAATACGTAAGAATTTAGAGGAATTGAGGTAGCTGAAATAAATATGGACAATAAAGCTGCAAAAATGAGCGACACAATATCAGAAAGTGGTCAATATTACGAATAAAACGTTATGGTTGAGATGACAACACAGACAACACCAGCGACGCGAGCATCTAGTGAATCAGTAACTTCAAAGTTTAATAGTGACGATGTATTGCTAATTTTGCAAAACATGAACCCATGGCTTCGGTTTTCTACGATCAGTCCAACCAGTTATAGACGAACGCCGGAGTGGTTGCTGCAAAAGAGCCTCTTTCCTTTATCAGATACGAAATCAGTTCTAATGTTGCAGTTTATTGTTGCCATTATTACACTATTATTATCGCTGTCATTTTCATTCTGGAAATGCACGGAACAACTTCTTATTATTATGGTCTTTTTTCTTCTTTTGTTAAGTTCTGAATATCTTATTACATTTTCTATCACAGAGAAAGGTCTAGCTAAATAATAGATAAACAGAAAAGTTCTGAAACCGAGTATACAGATATACAAAGTGATCCCTAGTTCAGACATACATGTGGTAGCTTAGTGCCATGAGGCCAGATCCACCGATTTCTAGGAACTTCGGAGTACTAGTTGAGCTCGCTCATTTTTCTTTATTACCTTAAAATTTATTTCATCTAAAACAACTATAAATAAATTTCTTGTTAGCTTTCAGTTCCTCTAGACAGTAAAAAGTATCGCAAGAAATGTGATTACAGCACACGGACAGTTTATACCACTTGCAACCGCCCCACCCTACAAAGAATTTCCTCCTGAAATAAATCTGCAACGTATGGAAATCACTAATTCCGCGATTTCTCTGAAATTATTCAATTGTTGCCTAATATGTAGAATAAAATTCCTTTGTGTTGGGTGTTCTAGCGGTTGTGTGTGGTCTTAACCGATTCTGTATCATAAATCTTCATTTTGACTATTTTTTCGAAAACGGAAATGTGGTGGCTTATGCCGTTCCACTTTTCCACAGCAATTACTTCATAGCGGCTCCCATCTAGTATGCCAAAATTCATGTGAATTCTCTATTCCCTTTATGCCAGATCTGGCTGCTTCGTCGATCAGCGATAGCGGTTTTCTTGTGGAGAAACCCACCCTCCAGAGCAATTTCATGCAAACGAGCATTATTGTGAAGATCAAAGAGGTCATCCTGGTTGTGCTAAATGTACACGGGGCGTTAATACAACGTCTCCTATAGCGGTGACGTCTCACAAATAGTTCACGTCTCTGAAATGAAAGCCTAAGCAGAATGCTCGATGGTTAACGAAGTATCACCACAGTATTTCAGATGACGATGCAAAGATAACAGACTATGGCATGATGCAATTGTTGAGAGTTTTTGATCACGCTTGAACATAGAGTAGACCTAAGTCAAAGATAATGAAAATCGACAATGACAGTTTCACACCTAACTGATGTTGACCTTTTTGCATGACAGGGTATTTGTACCACCACAAGCTGCACTATCCCCTTCAGAAGCATATCATGTTTTATTGAAAAGTCGATGAAGTTTCAAACTCAACAAGTTTATCAGTTTATCTTGATTTGACGGCCTCATTGTGTTTGGAACAGTCGATGACCAAACTGATGCCACTTCTGTAATTGATTCCCTTTTTTCTCGTTTTCAGTACAAGAGGGAGAAAATCTTGCGTTTACGTGAAGGAGCAACATTTGTATGCATATCTTATAGCAGTTATAACGCATTTTGTTCTAGTATTGTTGTAAATGATCGTATTGGTAACAATACTTCATTCAGAAGAAAGATTTAGAATTTACCAAATGTCAGTGATCTAACATACTCGAATTTTGACTTGGATCAATTTTACTGTTCATAGAAAATGATAAACCCTCAGTCTATGTTGATGCCTTTAAAGCTGAACTCTACTTTAATGTAATTGATAGGATGGATGTTCTTGTAACTCCTATGTGTGGAAACTTAACCGAACACTGCACCTGAGAAGTGTCGTTCTTCATAGAGAGAAACGTGTGACGTTGTATCTGCAGTTTCCTTTACAGAGTCAGTTCTTGCTTTGCGTTAATAACGATAGGTATTATATCTTGCAAAAACTCCATTACTTGCTTCAGGAGAAAACATACATATTAATGTGTTTATTGATTAGATGGATCCATTTCTTTGTTTGACGTATAGTCCTGAGTTTTATAATATTATCTACTCAGATTCCAGGTGTGAAATACATATTTCAAGAGTTGAGGTAATCCCAGCATTCTGAGTTCTATCAATGTCGACATCATTTAAGCCCCGCTAAACCCGCCGAGAAAAAAATTGCGATTTTACTGTGTAAAGGTCTTGAGTTACAAGGTTTCGGTCAACATTGAGAAGTTCAAGTTTTGAGCATAAGAATTTATCGGACGGTATTGCGAGAAAATCTTAATGCTGAATGATGATACTAAACTCATCTTTACTAGGATTAGGGTTTTAGCATACAATCGTAAACATTCCACGTAAGGCGGTCATATTGAGCGCTGACAGTATATTCTTTCAATGAAACTTTGATATAAAGCGATTACAAAAACCTGAAATTCTGTAACATTATCATACTCTGATTCCTCATGAAGTGATTTATTGCGAGTCACGTGTTGCGTAGGTCATTAACTACTACTGTTATTTCAGTTAGAGTCTTAGAATGGTCCTTTCACCACAAAACCAACTGGATAGATGTAATCGTGTTACACTCTGAGTTGTTCAATTTCGCAGATGTCACGTACTTACTTCCTGGATTGTGCGAACGGTATGACTTTCTAGAAACGCGTTTGTGAGGATATGCCATTCAACACTGTTGTGCTGACTTTTAAAATCAGTATCGACATTTCGGATACGTAAAATTTATTCAGGTATGGCGACAAAACAAGTGACTGAGATTCTGATCACCACTGAGATTATGTTTCGGATAGTCAGCTATTCCCTTCGTTGCATTAACCTGACTTTTAAATTTATTCACATTAGCTTGAGAGTCCAAAAGCTACAAGAAGTGGCTTTAATATCGATTAACGTCTTCAAAATTGTAAATTTGGTTTCTCATCTATCATCTTATCACCTGTCAGTTCTCTGTAGAAATATCCGAATGCTGTTATAAATAAGAAATCTTATCAGGGCAGCTTCAGAATTGAGCTGTCGGCGACTGTAACATGCCGGGCGCTGTAAAGTTTAAATCGTTTTGAAAATTCGCATGTTGCTTTAGTATGTGTGGTTGGTAGCTGCTTACTGGATGTCACAGCAGAACGTTGCTACGTCGGATGCTGTCAGTTCCACTCCGCGGCTGAACTTGCTCTGATCTCCAGATCGGGCTGTGTGTTCTCCTCTCTTTTGAATCAGAAACGGAATAGAGATTGATACACCTCATATTCATAGAAAACATGCTTGTATGAACGTACTGTTGTAATTAGATTGGAGGTCTTAGGTCACCGCAAGAGTCTAAATAGCATACTGTGTCGTCAGGTTTAAAAGTATGCCATCTACTGAGTTCTGTCTCCTATGAATAAATAGAGGCAAAATACCTTTCCCCATACCTCTTCACGCTTCACGTCGCAGGAGATAATGAGTCACTGATGAATACAGAGCGAAACTTGTTAATACTGAGTTTTTTCACTAGTTAAAGTAAGCTTACCAGACAAAAAAGTTAGACGATCTCACGAGACATCATGCTAATGACCTGTGACACTGCTTCTAACCTTGATAACACCGCCAATTTTGCGAGGAGAGACAGAAAGTTTCTTCGTATATCCGAAACCCAACTGATCATGATGATTAGACTCCACAGGGCTACCAAAATGCATGGATGTTGATCGCTATGTTTCACCCACTGTTCCGAACTGTTCCAAACATTTTCTATGGAAATAAGATCGAGCGATTTAGCGTGGCAGTCGAGGTGTGATAAGTAGCTTGAGTGTTCGTTAAACCTGGAACGCTATGCGTGCACTCTTGACGAAGCAACTGTGAACAAATTGAGAGATGGGGGTATCCGCAGTATTCTAATCATGAAGATGTAGAAAAAAGGGCGTTACTGGTCGCACATGATTTGATTCATGCTCGTGCTAGCCTAAATACACTCCTGGAAATTGAAATAAGAACACCATGAATTCATTGTCCCAGGAAGGGGAAACTTTATTGACACATTCCTGGGGTCAGATACATCACATGATCACACTGACAGAACCACAGGCACATAGACACAGGCAACAGAGCATGCACAATGTCGGCACTAGTACAGTGTATATCCACCTTTCGCAGCAATGCAGGCTGCTATTCTCCCATGGAGACGATCGTAGAGATGCTCGATGTAGTCCTGTGGAACGGCTTGCCATGCCATTTCCACCTGGCGCCTCAGTTGGACCAGCGTTCGTGCTGGACGTGCAGACCGCGTGAGACGACGCTTCATCCAGTCCCAAACATGCTCAATGGGGGACAGATCCGGAGATCTTGCTGGCCAGGGTAGTTGACTTACACCTTCTAGAGCACGTTGGGTGGCACGGGATACATGCGGACGTGCATTGTCCTGTTGGAACAGCAAGTTCCCTTGCCGGTCTAGGAATGGTAGAACGATGGGTTCGATGACGGTTTGGATGTACCGTGCACTATTCAGTGTCCCCTCGACGATCACCAGTGGTGTACAGCCAGTGTAGGAGATCGCTCCCCACACCATGATGCCGGGTGTTGGCCCTGTGTGCCTCGGTCGTATGCAGTCCTGATTGTGGCGCTCACCTGCACGGCGCCAAACACGCATACGACCATCATTGGCACCAAGGCAGAAGCGACTCTCATCGCTGAAGACGACACGTCTCCATTCGTCCCTCCATTCACGCCTGTCGCGACACCACTGGAGGCGGGCTGCACGATGTTGGGGCGTGAGCGGAAGACGGCCTAACGGTGTGCAGGACCGTAGCCCAACTTCATGGAGACGGTTGCGAACGGTCCTCGCCGATACCCCAGGAGGAACAGTGTCCCTAATTTGCTGGGAAGTGGCGGTGCGGTCCCCTACGGCACTGCGTAGGATCCTACGGTCTTGGCGTGCATCCGTGCGTCGCTGCGGTCCGGTCCCAGGTCGACGGGCACATGCACCTTCCGCCGACCACTGGCGACAACATCGATGTACTGTGGAGACCTCACGCCCCACGTGTTGAGCAATTCGGCGGTACGTCCACCCGGCCTCCCGCATGCCCACTATATGCCCTCGCTCAAAGTCCGTCAACTGCACATACGGTTCACGTCCACGCTGTCGCGGCATGCTACCAGTGTTAAAGACTGCGATGGAGCTCCGTATGCCACGGCAAACTGGCTGACACTGACGGCGGCGGTGCACAAATGCTGCGCAGCTAGCGCCATTCGACGGCCAACACCGCGGTTCCTGGTGTGTCCGCTGTGCCGTGCGTGTGATCATTGCTTGTACAGCCCTCTCGCAGTGTCCGGAGCAAGTATGGTGGGTCTGACACACCGGTGTCAATGTGTTCTTTTTTCCATTTCCAGGAGTGTACATTGTCTCGAAGCGTCAAGGCGACTTGAGGCAGAGGGTTCCAGGAGCTTCTACTTCACTCCTTTTGATGTCACCGAGGCCGCAGCGCTGACCTGCAGGTGCCAGACTTTACCCGAAGGTCCACGCACCGGGACAAATTCTAACAAGGGAACCTCCCCATCGCACCCCCCTCAGATTTAGTTATAAGCTGGCACCGTGGATAGGCCTTGAAAAACTGAACACAGATCAATCGAGAAAACAGGAAGAAGTTGTGTGGAACTATGAAAAAAATAAGGAAAATATACAAACTGAGTAGTCCATGAGCAAGACAGGCAACATCAATGATAGTATGAGGTAAGCAGCGCCGTGGTCCCGTGGTTAGCGTGAGCAGCTGCGGAACGAGAGGTCTTTGGTTCAAGTCTCCCCCTCGAGCGAAAAGTTTACGTTATTTATTTTCACAAAGTTATGATCTGTCCGTTCGTTCATGACGTCTCTGTTCACTGTAATAAGTTTAGTGTCTGTGTTTTGCGACCGCACCGCAAAACCGTGCATTAGTAGACGAAAGGACGTGCCTCTCCAATGGGAACCGAAAACATTTGATCGCAAGGTCATAGGTCAACCGATTCCTCCACAGGAAAACACGTCTGATATATTCTATACGACACTGGTGACGGCACGTGCGTCACATGACAGGAATGTGTCCGCTGTGCCGTGCGTGTGATCATTGCTTGTACAGCCCTCTCGCAGTGTCCGGAGCAAGTATGGTGGGTCTGACACACCGGTGTCAATGTGTTCTTTTTTCCATCTCCAGGAGTGTATTTTGGCTCAAGTCAGAAACACGCCCATAAGGCAGAACCACTTACGATGTGAACTGCACGCTCCACTCACTGCAGGTTAAGCACCTAATTGGGCCATCGATGCGATCAACACCTTGCATCGTCTGAAAAGAGGCAGAATCTCGACTCGTAGGACCACGCTACACCTCCAGTCCGTTACGATCCACTTTCTCTATTGTTTGGCGCATTGAAGACATTCACCTTTATGTGTTACTGTGAGGTGAGCAATTCCCTTTTATGAGACACCCGACCCCTGCTGTCCAGTGCATGGAGTTCCCTTCGTAATATTCGCTCAGAAACAGGCTGAAGCAAATTCGTCTTTACTGACAGCAGCAATACTTGTCGGTTACGATCTTTTTAGGACGACTGTTCTTACACTATGTTACATGGCTGTGAGCGATACAGCATTTCTTGTGGACTGATTGGAGGGTCCGTGTTGGTAGAGGCGCTTCATGGTTTGTCACGTTCCTGCGTCGGTCCATCTGCGAGGTGCGGACTGCTGCTGTGGTGGCCTTACATAGTCCATCGACGATTTCTGATTGGTCGGTAATTACGTAACGCTGTCGAAGTGGTGTCAACGTCTGCACTATTGGCGCCACCGCTCCCGTTGTAGCGTAACCGTTGCGACGAATATCTCTACTTCTTCTTTGCATCGAGACCTCACTTCCATTCACCGCTAAGACTATACTATATCCAATGTCACGGTTGAAGTTCTCCTCGTATATTCTTATTTCTACAGCCTTTTTAATCACCGTATGTGGCAGCCTTGGTCTCTTGCATCAAATAATATTTTGTGTTAGTTTGTGAGGCTGTGCTCAGAAACGGCAGATCTCCGCAGTTCTCGAATTTTAATATGCCCTTGATGTCCTGCACAGCGTCGGAAACGATACGGATAACTTGATCGCACTCACAGGGCATGTTATAAATCCCAGGTATCTTGATACCGAACTTGTCTTTAACACGGCGTAGCATCCCCCCCCCCCCCCCCCCCCCCCATGAACCATGGACCTTGCCGTTGGTGGGGAGGCTTGCGTGCCTCAGCGATATAGATAGCCGTACCGTAGGTACAACCACAACGGAGGGGTATCTGTTGAGAGGCCAGACAAACGTGTGGTTCCTGAAGAGGAGCAGCAGCCTTTTCAGTAGTTGCAAGGGCATCAGTCTGGATGATTGACTGATCTGGCCTTGTAACAATAACCAAAACGGCCTTGCTGTGCTGGTACTTCGAACGGCTGAAAGCAAGGGGAAACTACGGCCGTAATTTTTCCCGAGGTCATGCAGCTTTACTGTATGGTTAAATGATGATGGCGTCCTCTTGGGTAAAATATTCCGGAGGTAAAATAGTCCCCCATTCGGATCTCCGGGCGGAGACTACTCAAGAGGATGTCGTTATCAGGAGAAAGAAAACTGGCGTTCTACGGATCGGAGCGTGGAATGTCTGATCCCTTAATCGGGCAGGTAGGTTAGAAAATTTAAAAAGGGAAATGGATAGGTTAAAGTTAGATATAATGGGAATTAGTGAAGTTCGGTGGCAGGAGGAACAAGACTTCCGGTCAGGTGACTACAGGGTTATAAACACAAAGTCAAATAGGGGTAATGCAGGCGTAGGTTTAATAATGAATAGGAAAATAGGAATGCGGGTAAGCTACTACAAACAGCATAGTGAACGCATTATTGTGGCCAAGATAGATACGAAGCCCACACCTACTACAGTAGTACAAGTTTATATGCGAACTAGCTCTGCAGATGACGAAGAAATTGAAGAAATGTATGATGAAATAAAAGAAATTATTCAGATAGTGAAGGGAGACGAAAATTTAATAGTCAGGGAAGACTGGAATTCGAGTGTAGGAAGAAGGAGAGAAGGAAACGTAGTAGGTGAATATGGATTGGGGCTAAGAAATGAAAGAGGAATTTTGCACAGAGCACATCTTAATCATAGCTAACACTTGGTTTAAGAATCATGATAGAAGGTTGTATACATGGAAGAACCCTGGAGATACTAAAAGGTATCAGAAAGATTATATAATGGTAAGACAGAGATTTAGGAACTAGGTTTTAAATTGTAAGACATTTCCAGGGGCAGATGTGGACTCTGACCACAATCTATTGCTTATAACCTGTAGATTAAAACTGAAGAAACTGCAAAAAGGTGGGAATATAAGGAGATGGGACCTGGATAAAATGAAACAACCAGAGGTTGTAGAGAGTTTCAGGGAGAGCATAAGGGAACAATTTACAGGAATGGGGGAGAGAAATACAGTAGAAGAAGAATGGGTAGCTTTGAGGGATGAAGTAGTGAAGGCAGCAGAGGATCCATTAGGTAAAAAGAAGAGGGCTAGTAGAAATCCTTGGGTAACAGAAGAAATATTGAATTTAATTGATGAAAGGAGAAAATATAAAAATGCAGTAAGTGAAGCAGGCAAAAAGGAATACAAACGTCTCAAAAATGAGATCGACAGGAAGTGCAAAATGGCTAAGCAGGCATGGCTAGAGGACAAATGTAAGCATGTAGAGGCTTATCTCACTAGGGGTAAGATAGATACTGCCTACAGGAAAATTAAAGAGACCTTTGGAGATAAGAGAACCACTTGTATGAACATCAAGAGCTCAGATGGAAACCCAGTTCTAAGCAAAGAAGGGAAAGCAGAAAGGTGGAAGGAGTATATAGAGGGTCTATACAAGGGCGATGCACTTGAGGACAATATTATGGAAAGGGAAGAGGATGTAGGTGAAGATGAAATGGGAGATACGATACTGCGTGAAGAGTTTGACAGAGCACTGAAAGACCTAAGTCGAAACAAGGCCCCCGGAGTAGACAACATTCCATTGAAACTACTGACGGCCTTGGGAGAGCCAGTCCTGACAAAACTCTACCATCTGGTGAGCAAGATGTATGAAAAAGGCGAAATACCCTCAGACTTCAAGAAGAATATAATAATTCCAATCCCAAAGAAAGCAGGTGTTGACAGATGTGAAAATTACCGAACAATCAGTTTAATAAGCCACAGCTGCAAAATACTAACACGAATTCTTTACAGACGAATGGAAAAACTAGTAGAAGCCGACCTCGGGGAAGATCAGTTTGGATTCCGTAGAAATACTGGAACACGTGAGGCAATACTGACCTTACGACTTATCTTAGAAGAAAGATTAAGGAAAGGCAAACCTACGTTTCTAGCATTTGTAGACTTAGAGAAAGCTTTTGACAATGTTAACTGGAATACTCTCTTTCAAATTCTAAAGGTGGCAGGGGTAAAATACAGGGAGCGAAAGGCTATTTACAATTTGTACAGAAACCAGATGGCAGTTATAAGAGTCGAGGGGCATGAAAGGGAAGCAGTGGTTGGGAAGGGAGTAAGACAGGGTTGTAGCCTCTCCCCGATGTTATTCAATCTGTATATTGAGCAAGCAGTAAAGGAAACAAAGGAAAAATTCGGTGTAGGTATTAAAATCCATGGAGAAGAAATAAAAACGTTGAGGTTCGCCGATGACATTGTAATTCTGTCAGAGACAGCAAAGGACTTGGAAGAGCAGTTGAACGGAATGGATGGTGTCTTGAAGGGAGGATATAAGATGAACATCAACAAAAGCAAAACGAGGATAATGGAATGTAGTCGAATTAAGTCAGGTGATGTTGAGGGTATTAGATTAGGAAATGAGACACTTAAAGTAGTAAAGGAATTTTGCTATTTGGGGAGCAAAATAACTGATGATGGTCGAAGTAGAGAGGATTAGATGGGTAGATCACATAACTAATGAGGAGGTGTTGAATAGAATTGGGGTGAAGAGGAGTTTGTGGCACAACTTGACTAGAAGAAGGGATCGGTTGGTAGGACATGTTCTGAGGCATCAAGGGATCACCAATTTAGTATTGGAAGGCAGCGTGGAGGGTAAAAATCGTAGGGGGAGACCAAGAGATGAACACACTAAGCAGATTCAGAAGTATGTAGGTTGCAGTAGGTACAGGGAGATGAAGAAGCTTGCACAGGATAGAGTAGCATGGAGAGCTGCATCAAACCAGTCTCAGGACTGAAGACCACAACAACAACAACAGCATCCCCTTCATCTTCCTAGGAGGACTGAAAACAGGTCTTATACCTTATCTTCCCTGGATTCCGCCTGAGTTGCTTGATGTAGCGCTGGAGAAAGTGTGGTGTCACCGCCAGTCACCACACTTGCTAGGTGGTAGCCTTTAAATCGGCCGCGGTCCGTTAGTATACGTCGGACCCGCGTGTCGCCACTGTCAGTGATTGCAGACCGAGCGCCGCCACACGGCAGGTCTAGAGAGACGTCCTAGCACTCGGCCCAGTTGTACAGCCGACTTTGCTAGCGAAGCTACACTGACAAATACGCTCTCATTTGCCGAGACGATAGTTAGCATAGCCTTCAGCTACGTCATTTGCTACCTCATGTAACGCGAACAATAGCCGTTCTTTAGGAACACGTACTTCAGATGATTAATTTCGGAATCCAAGTGGTCCTCGTCTGAAACAGTATTTTCTCTGAGTACCAATGTATTTTAAGCCGCTCTCGTCTGGACTGGATGATGAAACCTGTGGGCGCTTGGATATAAATCAGTGTGCATCGACTTGCGGTACTCTGAGTGACCGTGACGTCTGTCCGACGTTTGTTGTGTCAAAACATGTAAAAATAACAGTCTTCCTTCTTTATCTGTCTCGATGGTGGACTGCGTGTCTGGATGCATACTGTTCATATGTTCAATAGTCTGTACGCCATGCGGCCAGATCATAAGGTATCGTCGACATAATGATAAAATGAAGATGGACGAAAGGAAGCACATTTCACTCATATTTTGCAAAATGTTCTTTAAGCACAGTTGGTTACTGCTGGAGGCAACAGAGAACCCATAATTCCGTCCGTCGTTTCATAAAATTTACCGCCATGCGAGAAGTAGGTGGTTGTCATAACATGTCGGAACAACTTCTTTGTTTCAGCAGGAAAATGCTGCGAGAACTTCATCGTTGACATTGGATATAACCTTAGCGGTGCATGGAAGCGAGCTCTCGTTGCAGAGAATAGACAGAGATATTCGTCGCAATGTTTACGCTACTACGGGACTGGTGGCGCCACCAGCGAAGACATAGGCACCAAATGACACCATCTGCGACAGCGTTACGTAACTATAGACCAATCAGAATCAGTCTATAGGGTTTATATGGCCACCACAGCAACAGTTCAGACAGTCAGTTGTTCCTGCCGAAGACTTCATTTAACTAAATATTAGACTGGCTTGACTAGGCCCGCAAGGAATACTGACCGTCGTCTCAACAGGTAGTTCTCTAAAATTCGTAATCGTGACTGGCACTATAATTGATGACTCACGATGACAAGATCTGACTCTGCTGTCGCCTGCTCGTCTCAGTAATTCGTCAGTGGGGGCGCGATGAGCTCATTCTCGAGATAACAGGCTGCGGCTCTCTCCATGTCTCTTAGTCAGGTCTGTTTTCTTTCGCGTCTGCAGACATTGTACCAAAAATTTTCAAGTTTCCTTCCTCCTACTCACAAAGCCCGCACAAATGATCTCCCACCAATGAAAATGGGTCCGCCGACGATTAACCAATAAGATATTTACAAATTGCAGTCGAACGGCACACATAGCAAATATTTTTCGGCTTGTTGAACTTGTTAGGTTTGAAGCTGCTATACGTGTGTATTGACTTCAGCATTAGGAGACGAAATGTTAGGCAATAGAAACAAGCCTTGGACCACTGCGATAAGGTAAAAGTTAATCAAATTAATTTTTCCTCGCAGTTGTTCGTTAACAATGGTCAATTATTTTGGAAAGAGAAACATTTGGATTACCTTCGTTTTCCTACATGAATTTATACATCTAAGTCTTCAACTCCACTCTGTGAGTCACTGAAAATAGCACGATAAACCGAGCGAGGTGGCGCAGTGGTTAGCACACTGCACTCGCATTCGGGAGGACGACGGTTCAAACTCACGTCCGGCCATCCTGATTTGGGTTTTTCGTGATTTCCCTAAATTGCTTCAGGCAAATGCCGGGATGGTTCCTTTGTGAGGAACAGCCGATTTCCGAGCTTGTGTTCTGTCGCTGACGACCTCGCTGTCGACGGGACGTTAAATACTAATATCCTCCTCCTGCTCCTCCTCTTCCTACATGGCAGAGGATACTTTTATTGAACTAGACACTGAAATCATTTCGTGCACCACTCACGAATTGAGCGTGTGAAGCACGACTGCGTCTACTCCTCTTCGTGAGCTAATCTCACGGGCATGATTTGCACGGGACAGCTACGTGGGGAACTGAACGTTTGTGGTTTCTGAGCTTGGAGTATTTTTAGGCATGTTCTTGAGAGATGTACGGGGTCTTGCTTCGAGTGGTGCCGGTTAAGCACTTTCAACATTTTTGTTACACTCTGTACCAATCTAAGAAACCTGTAACTATTCGCAGTACTCTTCTTCTGTTTATAGTATTGCTAAGCTGTATCAGCATTCCTCAGTCATTGTAGAACGTAAGTAGCTTTTCATTTTTAAATTTGGAAAAAAACTTAAGGATGGCTTTGCGTAAGTCAGAGTAACTCACATCGGCTCTACTAAGACATGTTCATCGAATATCTTTTTTTTACAAAAAATTGACGCATTACGAAGGGTTTATACGAATGGGACGGAAATCGGTAAATATGATGTACATGTACAGACAAACATATGATTACAATTTTAGAAGAACTGGATAATTTTTTCAAGATAAAGAGCTTCGCAAATTGAGCAAGTCAGTAACGCGTTGGTCCAACTCTGGCACTTATGAAACAATTATTCGGCTTGGCGTTGATTGATAGAGTTGTTGGATTTCGTCCTGAGGTACACTGTCTCAAATTCTGTCCAATTGGAGCGTTAGATCCTCAAAATCCCGAGCTAGTTGGAGGGTCTTCCCATGTTCCACACATTCTCAGTTTGGGTATCCCACCGCTGTTCGGGGCGTCTCCAGACACGTCTTCGGTCTGGAATCTCATTTACTAGAGTAGAACTGTCTTCAGTGATGAGTCCCACTACGAACTGATCCTCGATTAACAGCGATGACGTGTCTGGAGACGCTCCAGACAGCAGTACGATGCCAACCTCACTGTCGCCCATCATACGGTCCGACAGCCAGGAGTGATGGTCTGGTGTGCCATTTCTTCTCGTAGCAGAACGCCTTTGTTTGTCATCTGCGGTACCTTTACATCACAGCGCTACGTCGACGATATTCTTTGGCCAGTTTTGTCGTCCTTCATGGCAATTCATCCTGGGCTTACATTTCAGCAAGATAATGCCCGGGCGCACAGGGCTAGAGTTTCTACTGCTTGTCTTCGTGCTTGCCAAACCCTACCTTGGCCAGCAAGGTCATCAGATCTCTCCCCAGTTGAGAACGTTTGGAGCATTATGGGCAGGGCCCTCCAACCAGCTCGGGCTATCTAAGGCGCCAATTGGACAGAATTTGCCACACTGTCCCTCAGGAGGACATCCAATAACTCTATGAATCACTGCAAAAATGGTTCAAATGGCTGTGAGCATTATGGGACTTAACATCTGAGGTCATGTGTCCCCTAGAACTTAGAACTACTTAAACCTAACTAACCTAAAGACATCACACACATCTATGCTCGAGGCAGGATTCGAACCTGCGACCTTAGCGGTCGCGCGGTTCCAGACTGAAGCGCCTAGAACCGCTCGCCCACCACGGCCGGCGAATCACTGCAAAGCCGATTAACTGTTTGCAAAGGCGGCAGAGGTGGACCAATGGGTTACTGACTTACTCAATTTGTGAAGCTCTTTCTCTTGAATAAATAATCCAATTTTCTGAAATTGTTATCATTTGTTTGTTCGTACATGTACACCACATCTGCCGATTTCCGACCCATTCGGATAATTCCTTTGTGGTATTTCGTATCCTTTTCGGTGTTAGACGGTGTATTTGTAGATTAAATAAAGTTCTTTTCAACATTAGCTATTCTGGAAACAACAGAGTAATGTGAAGAGAAAGTGTCATAGAATAACTAAAGTGTTGCATTTCGAAGACCTTCGCCACAGACGGTAGGTATGAAGAAAGGCTGCATTGCTACGTGCATCTTTACAACACTCCTTAGAAATCGATATTTAGTTGCGAATAAACTTTGTCAATAACCAGATAAAAAAGTGTTACCTTACGTCCAAATACGAGTTGCGTTAGCCTCTCGTACTAGCGAAGGTCGCCGGAATGCTTTCCTGTAGCTTTAATTCGTTTACACTCAATTGTCGATCTTTCACAGATGTAACAAATTTGGGATCGTGCATAAGTTCGTAGTGTTTTTCCATACGTTTAATAAACATAACAGATACATACCCACCAGATTAGCCGAGAGCGCTAATGCGCTGCTTCCTGGACTGGAACAGGCGCGCCGGCCCGCATCGAATCCGCCCGCCGGATTAACGACGAGGGCCGGTGTGCCGACCAGCCCGGATGTGGTTTTTAGGTGGTTTTCTACATTCCTCTAGGTGAATACTGGGCTGCTCCCCACGTCCCGCCTCAGTTACACGACTCACAGACATTTGAAACACACCCGAACTTTTCCATGATTTGCACTAGACGCAGACAGATGGGGTATTCTGATTCCGTCCCGGGAGGTAGGGGGTGGCGGCAGGAAAGGCATCTGGCCACCCCTTCAAATTAACATGCCCAATCCGATTTAACCACGCCAACCCCGCGCACATTGCGGGACACAGGCGCAAGCGATAGATAGAATAAACTTAACAAAGACTTTAGTAATGCATGGTAATAATATTTAGAACAGTCTTCCAATGCAACAGTAATTTTTCGTTTCAGCGACTGTAGAAATCACGTGGTTTTGGGGCGAAGAAATCATCGAGCCATGTTCGGAGCGTATTTTCATCTGGAAAGGAAGTTTCTTTTAGGTTTTTCGATAGCACGCGGAAAAAGTGAGAACTCTGAGGGCACAAGATCAGGTGAATAACCTACTCCTCCACAGTGCTTTTTGTCAATCTCGCAGAATGCTGGAGGTCGTTATCGTGCAGTTGCATCACTTCACGCAGTCTTCCTGGTCGTTGTTCTTGGGTTGCGTCTGCAAGACGTCTCGGTCGTTGACAGTAAATGTGAGCAGCAATAGTCCACCACGGGGAAGCAATTCGCAGTACACCACACTGTCGCTCTTCCACCAGAGCATAAAATTATCTTTTGCGGATGAGCGCAGGTCTTTGTGGGGAGATTGCTGCTTCGTTTGGGCTCAACCGTCCCTTTCTTTTCCTTATATTAGCAAAAGTACAAAATTTTTCGTCACCAATAACGATACAGGATGGGGATAATCGGTGTTATTCACGAGCCAATTAATGACGGGCAAGCAGAGATGCACAATATGGCCACCCGCCGATTTTCGTGATTTTGGTTTAGAGCATGCGGTACCCACATACAAGATTTCTGACCTTCCCCACTGCATGCAGATGTCGCAGAATGGTGGTGTGAACATAATTCATCACATTTTCCAATTCTCAAGTACAGTGCGTGGATTATTGTGGATTAATGCGTTTACATGATCTTCATCAAACCCCGTAGGTCTTCCTGAAAGTGGAGAGTCACTAATGTCTAACCGACCCTCCTCAAAAGGAGAAAACCGTTTGGTCGCCGTGCTCTATCCAACGGCATTATCCCCGTAAACGGCCCAAATATTTCTGGCTGCCTCTGCTGCTGTCGCGCCTCTACTGAAGAATATGCCGGAAATGTTCCGATTTCTCCACCTGGCACTACATTTTCAACCGCCTACATCTGCACTCACTATCTCCAAATGACAAAATGACTATATGTAAGCTAATATAGCAACAGAGAGCTACAAATAAAAAATAGCAGTCGATAAATAAACCTTGTAGCAACCGGAATAGCAACATGCAAAACAAAAACGCTACGAACTTATGCACCAATCTAGTAGTTCGTGGTACGATCCTTCGTTGGTAGCTATTTCTGAGAGCAACTGAGCGATATGCCGCAGTGGTAGGACAGACACTTGATTCGCCAACGGAAGAACAGCGATTCAGACCCCCGTCCGCCCATCCAGACGCAGATTTTCCGTGACCCCCCCCCCCCCCCCCCCCCACAAATAGCTTGAGGCAAATGCCAGGATGTTTCCTTTGAAAAGATTTGGCCAATTTCCTTACCCATCCTTCCCGTACCGGAGTTTGCGCTCCGTCCTAGTGATTTAGTCGTCAACGGGAAGCTAAACTCTAGTCTTGCATCTTTACTTCTGACAGCGCCGTTCCTAAGAAGCAGGTGCCACGTCCATACTCTCACACTGCAGGGCCGTAGGTGCTATGTTAACTCTTTCTAGTGGTTTACACTGAAAACGAAAAAGGTGACATTACGTTTTTAAGGCTTATTGCTACCAGTACACTTCCTCCTTACACTTACTACTCTTACGCTTTTATCAGAGCTTTAAGAACGTCAATGAATCTCTCTTCAAGGATGTAGATTGTTTCTTATCTACCATTACAACGCTCTGGATTTGATGTTTTTAGCGTTATCTTTTGCGGTTTTACGATTTATTTACTTAATAGTAGAAAAGAACCGCTTAGCTTGTCTTTATTTCCTTTTGCTTTATGAAAACATTCCAGATCCCTCGAAAACAGTCGATAACATTGTAGAAATAAATATTGAAAATCATAAAAATGTTATTTTGCACGTTCATAGATACTTTCCAGGGCAAATAAACGACGAGAATCGACCAAGCAACAGTCGGTATTGTAGTTGTAAATTGTCGTAGCTGTGTTGGAAAAGTACCAGAGCTTCAAGTGCTGATAGAAAGCACTGAAGCTGAAATCGTTATAGGAACAGAAAGCTGGCTAAAGCTGGAGATAAATTCTGCCGAAATTTTTACAGATGCGCAAATGGATCAAATGGCTCTGAGCACAATGGGACTTAACATCTGAGGTCGTCAGTCCCCTAGAACTTAGAACTACTTAAACCTAACTAACCTAAGGGCATCACACACATCCATGCCCGAGGCAGGATTCGAACCTGCTACCTAGCGGTCACGCAGTTCCAGACTGAAGCGCCTAGAACCTCACGGCCACAACGGCCGGGTACAGAGGCGCAAACCGTATTCGGAAAGCATAGATTAAATAAAGTAGGTGGTGGTGTGTTTGTGTCTGTTGGTAGTAGTTTATCTTGTAGTGAAGTTGAAATAGATAGTTCCTGCGAATTACTATGGCTAGAGGTTATACTAAACAGCTGTATCAAAATAATAATTGGCTCCTTCTACCGACCCCACGACTCAGATGATATAATAGCTGAACGGTTCAAAGAAAACTTGAATCTCATGACAAATAAGTACCCCACTCGTATAGTTATAATTGGTGGAGACTTCAATCTACCCTCGATTTGTTGGCGAAAATATATGTTCAGAGCCGTTGGTAGACAGAAAACATCTTCCGAAATTGTACTAAATGCTTTCTTTGAGCATTACTTTGAACAATTAGTTCATGAGCCGACACGAATTGTAAGTGGTTGCGAAAACACACTTGACCTCTTAGTCACAAATAATTCTGATCTAATAGAGAGTGTCATGATGGATACAGGGATTAGTGAACACAAGGCCATTGTAGCGAAGCTCAAAACCATATCAACCAAAACTACTAAAAATAAACGCAAAATACACTCCTGGAAATGGAAAAATGTGTCAGACCCACCATACTTGCTCCGGACACTGCGAGAGGGCTGTACAAGCAATGATCACACGCACGGCACAGCGGACACACCAGGAGCCGCGGTGTTGGCCGTCGAATGGCGCTAGCTGCGCAGCATTTGTGCACCGCCGCCGTCAGTGTCAGCCAGTTTGCCGTGGCATACGGAGCTCCATCGCAGTCTTTAACACTGGTAGCATGCCGCGACAGCGTGGACGTGAACCGTATGTGCAGTTGACGGACTTTGAGCGAGGGCGTATAGTGGGCATGCGGGAGGCCGGGTGGACGTACCGCCGAATTGCTCAACACGTGGGGCGTGAGGTCTCCACAGTACATCGATGTTGTCGCCAGTGGTCGGCGGAAGGTGCACGTGCCCGTCGACCTGGGACCGGACCGCAGCGTCGCACGGATGCACGCCAAGACCGTAGGATCCTACGCAGTGCCGTAGGGGACCGCACCGCCACTTCCCAGCAAATTAGGGACACTGTTACTCCTGGGGTATCGGCGAGGACCATTCGCAACCGTCTCCATGAAGCTGGGCTACGGTCCCGCACACCGTTAGGCCGTCTTCCGCTCACGCCCCAACATCGTGCAAGCCCGCCTCCAGTGGTGTCGCGACAGGCTTGAATGGAGGGACGAATGGAGACGTGTCGTCTTCAGCGATGAGAGTCGCTTCTGCCTTGGTGCCAATGATGGTCGTATGCGTGTTTGGCGCCGTGCAGGTGAGCGCCACAATCAGGACTGCATACGACCGAGGCACACAAGGCCAACACCCGGCATCATGGTGTGGGGAGCGATCTCCTACACTGGCCGTACACCACTGGTGATCGTCGAGGGGACACTGAATAGTGCACGGTACATCCAAACCGTCATCTAACCCATCGTTCTACCATTCCTAGACCGGCAAGGGAACTTGCTGTTCCAACAGGACAATGCACGTCCGCATGTATCCCGTGCCACCCAACGTGCTCTAGAAGGTGTAAGTCAACTACCCTGGCCAGCAAGATCTCCGTATCTGTCCCCCATTGAGCATGTTTGGGACTGGATGAAACGTCGTCTCACGCGGTCTGCACGTGCAGCACGAACGCTGGTCCAACTGAGGCGCCAGGTGGAAATGGCATGGCAAGCCGTTCCACAGGACTACATCCAGCATCTCTACGATCGTCTCCATGGGAGAATAGCAGCCTGCATTGCTGCGAAAGGTGGATATACACTGTACTAGTGCCGACATTGTGCATGCTCTGTTGCCTGTGTCTATGTGCCTGTGGTTCTGTCAGTGTGATCATGTGATGTATCTGACCCCAGGAATGTGTCAATAGAGTTTCCCCTTCCTGGGACAATGAATTCACGGTGTTCTTATTTCAATTTCCAGGAGTGTATATCTGTTCAAAACAGCAGATAAAAATTCGCTTGATGCCTTCCTAAGAGAGAGTCTCCATTCCTTCCAAGCTAATTATGTAAGTGTAGGCCATATATGGTTCAAATTCAAAGATACAGTATCGGCAGCAATATATAGATTCATACCGCTTAAGTTAATAAGGGACGGAACTGATCCACCATGGTACACAAAACACGTCAGAACACTGTTGCAGAAGCAACGAAAAATGCATGTCAAATTCAAAAGAACGCAAAATCCCCAACACTGGCTAAGTTGCACGGAAGCTCGAAATTTAGTGCGGACGTCAATGCGAGATGCTTTTAATAGTTTCCACAATGAAATATTGTCTCACAGTATGGTAGAAAACCCAAAGAGATTTTGGTCGTATGTAAAGTACACCAGTGGTAAAAAACAGTCAATATCGTCACTGCGCGATAGCGATGCAAATGTTACCGATGATGGTGCCACTAAAGCAGAGTTACTAAATAGTTTTCCGTAATTCCTTCACGAAAGAAGACGAAGTAAATATTCTAGAATTCGAAACCAGAACAGCTGTTAGCATGAGTGACATGAAAGTAGATATCTTAGGTACTGCGAAACAACTCAAATCACTTAAGAAAGGCAAATCTTCCGATACAGATGGTATAACAATCAGGTTCCTCTCAGAGTATGCAGATACAATAGCGCGCCGGCCGGTGTGGCCGTGCGGTTAAGGGCGCTTCAGTCTGGAACCGTGTGACCGCTACGGTCGCAGGTTCGAATCCTGCCTCGGGCATGGATGTGTGTGATGTCCTTAGGTTAGTTAGGTTTAATTAGTTCTAAGTTCTAGGCGACTGATGACCTCAGAAGTTGAGTCGCATAGTGCTCAGAGCCATACAATAGCGCCTTTCTTAGCAATCATATACAATCGCTCACTTTACGAAAGGTCTGTTCCTAAAGACTGGAAAGTAGCACAGGTCACACCAATATACAAGAAGGGAAATAGGAGTAACCCATTGAATTACAGACCCATATCACTGGCCTCAATTTGCAGTAGGATTTTGGAGAATATACTGTACTCGAACATTATGAATCACCTTTAAGAAAATGACTTATTGATACATAACAAACACAGATTCAGAAAATAAACACAGCTGTTAGCATGAGTGACATACCATGAAGTAATGAGTGCTGTCGACAAGGGATCTCGGATCGATTCCATATTCCTAGATTTCCAGACGGCTTTTGATACCGTTCCTCACTAGCTACTATTAAATTGCGTGCATATGTAGTATCGTCTCAGTTGTGTGACTGGAGAGGTCACAGTTCGTAGTGATAGACGGCAAATCATCGAGTAGAACAGAAGTGGTATCTGGCGTTCCGCAAGGTAGTGTCATAGGCCCTCTGCTGTTCCTGGTTTATATAAATGATCTAGGTGGTAATCTGAGCAGCCCCTTTAGATTGTTTGCAGATGACGCTGTAATTTACCGTCTAGTAAAATCATCAGACGATCAATTCCAATTAGAAAATGATCTAGAGAGAATTTCTGTATGGTGCGAAAAGTGGCAATTAGCACTGAACAAAGAAAAGTGCGAGGTCATCCACATGGGTACTAAAAGAAATCCGATAAATTTAGGGTATACGATAAATCGCACAAATCTAAGGGTTGTCAATTCGACTACATACCTAGGAATTACAATTACGAGCAACTTAAATTGGAAAGAACACATAGATAATATTGTGGGGAAGGCGGAACGAAGTCTGCGCTTTGTTGGCAGAACACTTAGAAGATGCGACAAACCCACTAAAGAGACAGCCTACATTACACTTGTCCGTCCTCGGCTGGAATACTGCTGCGCGCTATGGGATCCTTACCAGGTAGGATTGACGGAGGATATCGAAAAAGTGCAAAGAAGGGCAGCTCGTTTCGTGTTACCGCGCAATAGGGGTGAGAGTGTCACTGATATGATACGTGAGTTGGGGTGACAGTCACTGAAACAAAGGCGGTTTTCTTTGCGGCGAGATCTATTTACGAAATTTCAATCACCAACTTTCTCTTCCGAATGCGTAAATATTTTGTTGACACTCACCTACGTAGGGATAAATGATCATATAATAAAATATGAGAAATCAGAGCTCGAACGGAAAGATTTAGGTGTTATTTTTTCCCACGCGCCATTCGAGAGTGGAATGGTAGAGAAGTAGTATGAAAATGGTTTGATGAACCCTCTGCCAGGCACTTAAGTGTGAATTGCGGAGTAACCATGTAGATGTAGATGTAGATGTAGATGTAGAGGTAGACTCTCGAATTCTCAAAATACTTTTAAGTACTCTTGAATCCATTTAATTATTCAACAAGAGCCTAATTTGTAATAAAGTATTCTGTCACCCACTTATTACTTCTTTATAGACCATGAGAACATTCTCAAACATTTGAGAAAATCTAAAACATTCGAGAACATGCCAAAATATTCATAAATAATATGCGAGAACATTAAAGAAATATCTGGAAATTCCGTTTACTCGCCGCCAATGGAATAAACTTGTAAAAATTTATACGATTCATTTGACAATGGTATGATCTCACTCTACGACAGAATTTTCCTTTACTCGAAAAAACTGAATTGATGTTCTTCACTGTTCAGGAAAGTCGCTTCATAGCAAGCATCGTATTCTCTCATATTTGTTGAAATTTGTTTGTTTCTGGAGTTTTTCCAGTCACGTTATAATTCTATTAGAGGCACCTACAGTGCTGCTAATCGAATTTTCTCACTCCTGGTGTTTCTCTAACGAACTGATTGCCACGACAGCATTAACACAATTGTTCCATTTTGCCAGTGACTACGTGTTTGTGTTTGTTGTATTCTTCAGTGGAATCCTAATGGAAGATACCTCTGCCAAACTATAATCGCAATTTCTTCTGCTTTGCACTTCTCATACACTAATGTTCTGTTCCTGCTCTTGCGATCGTTGTCTTTCGCGAATTTCACTCATTGTAAGCCTACTTAGTTCACTTTGTAATCTTGTTTCTTCAGCAGTTCCTCTGTGTCAGCTTGCAGACTGTCTCACTCGATGCTCTTCTCTAATTTCATGCCTTTGATCGCCCGTTTTCTCTCAAACTATTAATTCTCTTAGGTTGAGAAGCTAAACTCGTTTCTCGTTCCTGATCTGTTTCATTTCTTCACAGTTGAGTGTCCTTTTCAGTTCACCATTGGCTAGGTCTTCTCCTCTTTGATCTATTGGCATTCTGTTAAATGCTAACACACTGAAATTCCCTTAATACACTGTTCCCTACCTTACACAAAGTACTTTCACGTAAATTTATTTCACTTTTCCTTCATCCACTCTAATCTATTTCCAAAAATATAGAGAGGCACGCGTCACACCATCACCTACATATACCCTTCTGAGCTGGAGCGTAATATCACGACTATAAGATAATGGAACATTATAATATTCTCAAACATAGTGAAACATTCTAGAACATTCTCAAACATTCTCGAAGCTTCTGGAAAATTCTAGGATATTCTCGAACCTTCTGGGAGATTCTATAATATTCGGCGACATTCTGCGGCATTATACAGCATTTTGGCCAGTCGCGGCCACTTTGGCGCTCGGTTCCCAGCTGCTTAACACGTTCCCACAAGGTGTCGATTGGTACGACGCCGTCTTTTGACATCGTATCTTCGAAACTAAACCCCTGCAGTTTCAAATCACAGCATTTTTCATGGATGGGGGTTGGAGGGTTATTAAACCATATAACCCCAATGGGGCTATGAAATTCGCTTGCGAAATTTTGTCGGCACACACAAACACACCACACTTACTGCTATTATGTATGTTTTTTTATTGACCTTGTCTTGTAACCCACATAAAAATCATCTTCATCTGTCAGGGAACGTAATAATTTCTTAATACAGGGTGTCTCATTTTAATCTATACCGGCCGATATCTCTGGAGAGGCACAATTCTGCAAACAAAGTCTCTAGTGGAAGTTGGTTCAAATGGCTCTGAGCACTATGGGACTTAACATCTATGGTCATCAGTCCCCTAGAACTTAGAACTACTTAAACCTAACTAACCTAAGGACATCACACAACACCCAACCATCACGAGGCAGAGAAAATCCCTGACCCCGCCGAGAATCGAACCCGGGAACCCGGGCGTGGGAAGCGAGAACGCTACCGCAGGACCACGAGATGCGGGCAGTGGAAGTTGTAAGGTTTGAAGGGGATCATGGAGCGGTTACCTCGAAATGACCTTGAACCCTGTTTTCAAGGTCAAACTAAAGTTAAGTTCATTTTTGCAATGATAATCCCTATTTTTTATTCTATATTCGTGTTCTAGCTTAAAAAATACGCATTGTTTGCAGGGAACATTTTTTTCTAAAAACCAGTGCTTTGTCGCCAGGTGGCACTTCATTGAAACTTTCCCAGGTTACCAGTAACTCTAGAACGAAGCGAGATCGGGAAAAAAATTTCAGTGAAAATCTTGTATGGTTTCTGAACTCTTCCACTGATGAAATTTTCGTGAACTTGAAATTATTGACCGGGGGTCAACCTGAACGCAAATACTGGTTCAAATGGCTCTGAGCACTATGGGACTTAACTTCTGAGGTCATCAGTACCCTAGAACTTAGAACTACTTAAACCTAACTAACCTAAGGACACCACACACATCCATGCCCGAGGCAGGATTCGAACCTGCGACCGTAGCGCGCAAATACTGTCGGCATTACCGGAACCCAATGTGCACCACGTGGAGGTTGCCTGGAGGTCTTCGCACATCGTTAGCACTGAAAAGGGTTGATTAACATGGTTGTCACTGGAAATTTAGGATCTCAGATGCTCGATCAACTGTTCATTTTGCCTAATGCACATTTGCACTCTCCGTCGGAAACATCTCGATATCATTCAGTGCCTGATGAGTGATTTCTTGGAAAGCCGCCACAATCGTTTCTCTCATATCTTCTGGCGTCGTCGGGAGAGTGAAGTACACCTTCTGCTTCACAGCTCCCCATAATAAGAAGTTCAGAAGTATTAAGTCTGACGATCTTCGCACGAATCCACGAATTGCACTACTGACAACAATCCATCGATTCGGGTGAGTTCCATTAAGGTACCTTCTGACAGGTAAGGCCTGATGCGCACTGGTGCTGTCATGTTGAAACCACATGCGTGATCGTATGTCTAGGAGATGTTTTCTAGTAAAGGAGGCATAGATTATGAAGAATCTGAAGACAGCGCAAGCCATTCAACGTTTCGCCATAAAAAAACAGGACCTATCGCGTAATCTCCAACTATGCCTGCCCAGTCATTGATTGACCAAGGTATCTGTATTCGGTGATCTCGTTGCCAGCGAGGACTTGCTTCCGCCCAGATCGACTCCTCCCATGATGTCGAAGTTAGCCTAGTCTGCAAAGAGAGTGCGTGCGTAGAAAAAGGGATCACGACGTATTTGCTTTGCGGCCCATCGGCAAAATGCCAGGCATCTCTCAGCATCCCCAGATTCAATTGCTTGGGTGGTATGCAAGCGATGTGGGTGGATTAAAATGGTTTAAATGGCTCTGAGCAATATGGGACTTAACATCTGAGGTCATCAGTCCCCTAGAATTTAGAACTACTTAAACCTAACTAATCTAAGGACATCACACACATCCATGCCCGAGGCAGGATTCGAACCTGCGACCGTAGCGGTCGCACGGTTCCAGACTGAAGCGAGTAGAACCGCTCGGCCACACGACCGGCATATGGGTGAAATTTAAGTATCTTTAAAATACGAGATACCGTTGATCGAGGCACGCCATACATTCGCTGACTCTGACGAGTCGAAAGGCGTGGATCTTCAGCGATGATAGCACGAAATCCAAGCACAATCGCCTCTCTTGGGCCTGTCTTTCGTCTCTGCCTTTTCAAGGTCCTTCTTTCAGTTCGTCTTACCAGAGAACTAATTGCAACCTACGTGGGATGACGGGCATCGGGATACCTTTTGGCATACAATCTTTGCGTGGCTGCACAATTTTCGCAAAACTCACCAACAATTTTTATCAATCTCACTATTTCTAACGGCGTGTAAACAGCCATTTCGGGCCGCGCGGGGTAGCCGCACGGTCTTGTACGCCTTGAGACGGTTCACGCGGCTCTCCCCGTCGGAGGTTCCAGTCCTCCCTCGGGTATGGGTGTGTGTGTGTTGCCCTTAGCGTAAGTTAGCTTCAGTTAGATTAAGTAGAGCGTAAGCTTAGGGACCGACGACTTCAGCAGTTTGGTCCCATAATCCTTACCATAAATTTCCAATTTTCAGCCATTTCGGACAGATTAGAGTAGAAAAATAAATTGTACTGATCACTTTTACTGTTATTGGTTTTATTAGGTTTTTCCTTCAACGAAACACTCGGTAAGCGTGTTGTAGGACAACTGACTTATTACGGTGTACACGACCTGTTTGTTTACACATGTTCGCTGTTGTTTACGCCACAGTGTGAAGCCAAAACATACAGTATTCAAGTGCGCTCTTTCAGAAAATTACTTAGATGTCCAACGGATGTGTGTCTTTCAAGAGGGCACCTTTACATAGCTCGATATTGACGTAAATAATGTGTTGTTGTTGTGGTCTTCAGTTGATTGACAGAGTTGTTGGATTTCGTCCTGAGGGAAACTATGGCAACTTCTGTCCAACTGGCGCGTTGTTGTTGTTGTTGTGATCTTCAGTACTGAGACTGGTTTGGTGCAGCTCTCCATGCTACCCTATCCTCTGCAAGGTTCTTCATCTCCCAGTAGCTACTGCAACCTACATCCTTCTGAATCTGCTTAGTGTATTCATCTTTTGGTCTCCCTCTACGATTTTTACCCTCCACGCTGCCCTCCAATGCTAAATTTGTGATCCCTTGATGCCTCAGAACATTTCCTACTAACCGGTCCCTTCTTCTCGTCAAGTGGTGCCACAAACTCCTCTTCTTCCCAATTCTATTCAATACCTAACCATACAGTAAAGCTGCATGCCCTCGGGAAAAATTACGGCTGTAGTTTCCCCTTGCTTTCAGCCGTTCGCAGTACCAGAACAGCAAGGCGTTTTGGTTATTGTTACAAGGCCAGATCAATTAATCATCCAGACTGTTGCCCCTGCAACTACTGAAAAGGCTGCTGCCCCTCTTCAGTGACCACACGTTTGTCTAGCCTCTCAACAGATACCCCTCCGTTGTGGTTGCACCTACAGTACGGCCATCTGTATCGCTGAGGCACGCAAGCCTCCCCACCAACGGCAAACGTAAATAATAAAATAATGAAATACCTCGTGGTGATCCGTCCTTTTCAAATATGGAGAGAAGGCAGAAACGAAAGATGTGTCCGAGAAAGTCGATTGGGAGACGAGGTGGCTCAGATACATTTTTCTCCTACGGGTTCCAAACATTCGTTATAATTTTGGTTGTACGGATTTGGAAAAATTTCATTTCGCAGGAACTCATTAGAGCCTCGTGAGAAGACGAGATTATTCTGAGTCCCACGAGGCGAAATACGTCAGAGTTCGACGGGGTGGAATTTTTCTAAATCCACTAACACACATTTTTTCTAAGTCCATAAGAGAAAAATTTATGAGAGTCATGTCAGTCAAGAATCATTCTAAGTGATCACAGCTGAGAAGTTTTAGAGTCTCCAAAGATAAAATTTCTCTGAACCACCAGTCATGATTTAAATTCCCGCACAATGACGCTTATAAGTTAGCCTCAAAGGTCCACCCTTCTCTTCTGTGATTGTGCCAGCACAAGCACAATGCTGGTCTCTGTTTCGGAACCCTCCAAGTGGTGGGCATAGGCTACCGCTAATGCCGACGGCATTTGCTTTCGGGCTAATCCCTACTGAAGAATTTCAAGGATATTTCAAGTTCACGAAAATTTCACCAGTGGAAGAGTTCAGAATCCATACAAGATTCTCACCGAAATTTTTTCCCAATCTCACTTCCTTCTCGAGACACTGGTAATCTGGGAAAGTTACAACGAAGTGCTACCTGGCGACAAACAATTGGTTTTTCGACAAAAATGTTCCCTACAGACAATAAGTATTTTTTCACGTAGATTATGAATAAGCACGAATAAGCAATAGAAAATAGGGGTTACCATTTGCATGAATGAACTTGACCTCGGTTTGACCCTGAAAACAGAGTTCAAGGTCATTTCCAGGTAACATTCCATGACCTCCTTCAAATCTTCCAACTTTTGTTCGAAACTTCTTTTGTAGGATTCTGCCGCTCCAGAGATATCGGCCAGTATAGATTAAAATGGGACACCCTGTATATATTCTCTTTGCTTCTAACCAAGATTTCTTCTCTGGCTTAGAAATTAATTTCAAAATAGTGTTGCAGGTTCGTTTATCAACGCAGGAAAGAATTTTTTGGAAGGAGGAATAGGAGGGATGACGACACTGATAACCTTCTCCCACATATGCTGCCGCCAATATACTCAGTTTTCTGGCACAGTTTGGCAGAGAATTTACATAGAAACTTTCGAAATTTCTCAATAGTAAACTTCGTCTTTCACATGAATAAGTGATTACTCTCTTCACCAAAATCAGCCTCCCTTTCCTCAGAATATTCCGTAAGCCTTCATCTGACTACGGAGCAAACGAAAATAAGCCTATAAGTAACTTGTTTGTTGCTAATTATTCTGAGATAATACACTACTGGCCATTAAAATTGCTACACCAAGAAGAAATGCAGATGATAAACGGGTATTCATTGGACAAATATATTATACTAGAACTGACATGCGAATACATTTTCATGCATTTTGGGTGCATAGATCCTGAGAAATCAGTACACACAACAACCACCTCTGCCGTAATAACAGCCTGGATACGCCTGGGCATTGAGTCAAACAGAGCGTGGATGGCGTTTACAGGTACAGCTGTCCATGCAGCTTCAACACGATACCACAGTTCATCAAGAGTAGTGACTGGCGTATTGTGACGAGCCAGTTGCTCGGCCACCATTGACCAGACGTTTTCAGTTGGTGAGAGATCTGGAGAATGTCCTGGCCAGGGCGGCAGTCGAACATTTTCTGTATCCAGAAAGGCCCGTACAGGACCTGCAACATGCGGTCGTGCATTATCCAACTGAAATGTAGGGTTTCGCAGAGATCGAATGAAGGGTACAGCCACGGGTCGTAACACATCTTAAATGTAACGTCCACTATGAAAGTGTCGTCAATACGAACAAGAGGTGACCGAGACGTGTAACCAATGGCACCCCATACCATCACGCCAGGTGATACGCCAGTATCACACGCCAGAATACACGCTTCCAATGTGCGTTCACCGCGATGTCGCCAAACACGGATGCGACCATCATGATGCTGTAAACAGAACCTGGATTCACCCGAAAAAATGACGTTTTGCCCTTCGTGCACCCAGGTTCGTCGTTGAGTACACCATCGCAGGCGCTCCTGTCTGTGATGCAGCGTCAAGGGTAACCGCAGCCATGGTCTCCGAGCTGACAGTCCATGCTGCTGCAAACGTCGTCGAACTGTTCGTGCTGATGATTGTTGCCTTGCAAACGTCCTCATCTGTTGCCTCAGGGATCGAGACGTGGCTGCACGATCCGTTACATCCATGCGGATAAGATGCCTGTCATCTCGACTGCTAGTGATACGAGGCCGTTGGGATCCAGCACGGCGTTCCGTATTACCCTCCTGAACCCACCGATTTCATATTCTGCTAACAGTCATTGGATCTCGACCAACGCGAGCAGCAATGTCGCGATACGATAAACCGCAATCGCGATAGGCTACAATCCGACCTTTATCAAAGTCGGAAACATGATGGTACGCATTTCTCCTCCTTACACGAGGCATCACAACAACGTTTCACCAGGCAACGCCGGTCAACTGCTGTTTGTGTATAAGAAATCGGTTGGAAACGTTCCTCATGTCAGCACGTTGTAGGTGTCGCCACCGGCGCCAACCTTGTGTGAATGCTCTCAAAACCTAATCATTTTCATATCACAGCTTCTTCTTCCTGTCGGTTAAATTTCGCCTCTGTAGCACGTCATCTTCGTGATGTAGCAATTTTAATCGCCAGTAGTGTATTTAATTGCACAAAGGGGCTAAGCTTGCACTTTTAAGTGTGAATTCAGGCAGTCTGTATCTTAGTATTCATTTCTTCTGAACAGCCAATTACGCAACTCATTGACACATCCTGCGTCCACTGGTGACATCAGAAGGGTAGTATGTTGCATATCTAGGATTCCGTTTGCTTTTATAGTTTACTTCTTCAGCTACTCTTACTAGGGGGGGGGGGGGGGGGGCAGGATGTGTGCATGCTGTGTGCGGACGCAAGAGGAGCTGGCCACAGTTCGCTCACAACTGAATGCACTTTTGGTTAAGGCCAGTAACCTTCAGGCTGCTGGCCTAGGCAGCGGTAATGGAGAATCTGGAGCGTCGCAAGGGACTTGTTTCGTCCACGGGCTCTGCTGGATTCGCCCTTAGAGCAGAGTGAGTGGCAGATGTTAACGCGTCCGAGTCACTCAGGGTGGAGGGTCAATGTGGAAACTGGCCGTCTGGCTTCGCCCATTCACCCTGTGAGTGGACAGGTGGCCACTCCTTCAGCAGGGTCCGAGCAGACACAGGGTCAGGGGGAGAGGGGGAAGTTGGAGGGGGAGGGGCTTACAAGTTATCGGGAGCTCTGACATAGGCGATTATGGAGCCCCTTAGGCATATAGCGTTCAGGGCTGGGAAGAAGGTCAATGTGACTCGATATGTCTGCCAGTGGCTTGATCCAAGATATGGAGGCAGCCTTGCCTGCAGCTATTAAGTGTGCGGGACGCAGTCGTCTGCAAGTTGTGACTCACATCAGCACCAACGACGCCTGCGACAAGGGTTCTGAGGCCATCGTCAATTCATATAGGCAGCTGGTGCAAGTGGTGAAGTCTGCTGGAATCACGTGAATAGTAGGGCAACAAGCATATCAGCGCATTTTGTTAGTGTAGATTGCCAACATCAGAGCCAAGTATGCACTCAAAGGCACACCAATTGCCCATGAGTGCATACCTGCCCCTGACGTAGGCAATCCGCACTAACAAAATGCAATGATGTTGTCCTACTACTTATATTGTTTATTTATAAAAAATTCAGGTTGTGGGGGTTCGATATCTCTTGCTCATCATTCTTGCTGTTTGGAAAGATGTAGATCTTGCTAGAAGTAATTACATGGAGCAAACGTGTTGCATAACCTAATGTTCAGTACTGTTCTCTGGGTGTCTTGTCGGCACTTACCCTATTGTTCTGTTAAGTGGTTTTTCACGTCACCCCCACTTCATTAAACTATTGTACCGCTTTTGATACCAAATTAGTTACGTCCTCCCGCCATTTTCAGGTACACTTTTCGAATTTCAAATGCTTTTGAATGCCATTTCTGGCACACTCTTTTTTGTCACCCACCCCCACCCCCTTAAACTATAGTACCGCGTTTTACATAAAAATTATGAATATTAACCTAGTATTCCGCACTTAACCCGCTCTTCTGCTCCATGTCACCCCCCCCTCCCCTTAATTATTGTACCACTAACAACATGCTGATATAAAAAGTTTATGCAAATTAACTAAATCAATATGCTTTACATGTATCGGGTAGTTTTTTTCTAATTCCCAGCCTGCTATTGGTCAGTGAAATCGATGGAATATAGTTTAAACAAAAGATCGCTAGTAAAACCCACATGCCCAATGCCGATGTCACCGCATATGCCCCCAGGAGGTGGGATGCACCAGCACCCCCATGAAGTGAAGATGTGGCCGTCAGCTGCCGAACCAAACGTAGATGTCAGATTGGGTCCAGCAAGGATGAGGCAGCGCCATCTCTTTCATACATGACACCCGGGAAATACCTGTCGAAACACGTGTTCACCTAGGCACTGTTACTGGCGCTATGACACATTGCTGCGGTGCAGGTCCAGCGCCAAGAGAGATGTTTGCAAGGGAAATCACCCTCGCAGATGCAGCTAAATGGTTCTCAATGTTATACTGCCGTCACATGTCTATGTAAATAACAGCCAAGTCTTCCTCTGGACACGCTATAGAAATGTGTTGCAATGCTTCCTAGAATAATACAGGCTGCATTCTCCCTAGCGATCCTAAAGGCACATCCCGTCCCACAAGAGAGATGCGTCAGCCATGCACAAGTGTTACCTGCCCAATATGTCTGACGCATAGACATGAGATGTGTGCGTATCGTGGCTGGAATTTTCGGTGTCCTATAGCTACTGGTCTGCAGATGTCCTAATACCACAGAGTCAGATGAGGGACAGCATCATGCCAGAGATGGATGGATCGTCTGCTTCAACTTGTCTTTGAACACCTGAACAAAGAATACACTACCTTACGCTCAGAACTTTCTGTAGAGAACTTGCCCCCCCCCCCCACCTTTTCCTGTTCGGACCAGTCTGTAGAGGCTCCTATGTCCCAGCACAAAGGATGTCTTGTGAATGAATGGAGCGTTCTGATTGGCTCTTACTGAATTTACCTGCAAATATAATGATTCTGCCGCCTTTTTTATCTGCAGACAAGACTTTCGGTGGCAAAAAACTATTTTGTACAGATGGCCATATTGCACTGACAGTTAAACCCTGCAAAAGTGGTCTACAAATCGTCAAATACATCCCACGTACTGCCCATGCTGCAGTCCGCCCCTGGTAGCTGAGTGGTCAGCGTGACAGAATGTCAATTCTAAGGGCCCGCGTTCGATTCCCGGCTCGGTCAGAGATTTTCTCCACTCAGGAACTGGGTGTTTTGTTGTCCTACTCATCATCATTTCATCCCCATCGACGCGCAAGTCGCCAAAGAGGTGTCAAATCGAAAGACTTGCACCTGGCAAACAGTCTACCCGATGGGAGGCCCTAGTCACACGACATTTATTTACTTTTACTGTGCCACAGTGTAGAGCCTATGGAAGAAACTGCCGCAGCGAAACAAGCACATATGCAGATAAACAAAAAAAAACAGAGCAAACGCACTGCAAATGTGGAATATATGGGATGGAGGCGACTGGATGCAGTCGAGTACAGTGCTATACTACGCCTCCCGATCAGTGCATTTGCGCTAGATATTGGCAGCTGTACTACATTTACAAGCAATTTTAGAACACAGGAAGAGGTGTCATGCCATGATCGCATGGGTCGAAGTGATATAAAATGATCGATAGAATTGCGACAAAGGGCATAAAATATGTTTAAATTGGGAGAAAATACACTAAAATGAGGGAAAATTGAGGATGTGCTTGCCTGTCTTCTGGTTTGTGCAGAAGAATTTTTGTACTTGGGAACGAGTATGCGACAGCAAGAGGAATACGAGAAAACGTTGACATGGAAGCATCTGCAACCAGGGAAACAGTAATTTTTTTTTTGTCAAGGCTCCATTCTACTGTATGTCTATTGAGGTAATAGTGATACACATGAGTTGAATGCTGTCTTTGATGCTTTCCTGGAAAAACAGGGAACCATCTGCCTCTAAACTTACTTGCATCTGCGTTAAAGGATAACAGAGAGTGGATGGAGTGGGGGGTTGAGATGGAGTTGTAACGAGGTACCATGTAATGGAAGACTGATGATGCATTCTGGAGAGAGAGAGGGAGATGTTGCTGCAGGTCATTTGACGATTTTTTCCTGATGTTCTGTCAGGATGCATCAGTTGTGTGACATAGCCTGCGTTCGACTCGTATAGAACCGCGTGTTCTGTGTGGGTCTTAGAGCAGTGTCTGCTTGCGATCGTTAACAATAAACCTCTCGGTCATCAGAGGATTTCCATCTCATGTAAGATGAAATGTGATCATCCTGTTTCGATACATTCCTCTAAACAAACGAAGATTTATGCAATGTACTCTAGTCCCCTGTTGCATCTTGGATAGAAAACAGGTACTTCAGTTTCATAAATAAGATGATTTTAAGTTAGCCATAGATGTTTGTGAGGCACTGCAGTACCTGTGTATACATTTGCTTGACAGATGTCCTGTTTACAGAATTAGTGGCAGTATGACGTGTAATTTCACATGTCAGACGCTGCTTCTATGCGTTTATCTGTTTCCTTCTAAGAGGTATTCTCCGTTACTAACTATCATTTTATATAGGACTGATGTGGGCATAGTATAATTTCTGAACTATGATCGGATGTGAACAGTGGACGCTATACGTCTCTGGAGAGCTATATTGAGTTTCTATCACGCAGAACCAATGTTTTAAGGAAGTAGTTTTTTCATTTTACAGTTCATTACTATAGTTTATCATAGAGAAACCAGCAAGAAGAATGTATGTCATGCGCTGGAAATATATTTCTTACATTGGAATATTAACAGCTTTACATTCTACATGACTAATAGGAGGGAAATTGAAGTGATCTAACATTAAAGACTTTTTTTAAGTGCAGAAGCTTGTAGCCTTAGAAGTGCATGTATTTATATTCTCTCTTATCAGTACCTTCCCAGTACTGATCCCAGACCTTAGAACAATACTTTAGAGTTGATATCATTGTTGATTTATGTAAAAATGATCTGAACTCCAGCTGTCTGCAGCTACAACATGCTCAAAAACCAGCCGTTTCTTGTTCTTCTTAACCATCTGCTATTACATCACAACACTTTCAGATCTACTACTAAACACCGATAAGGGGTGCTCACCTCCTTGACATACGCGCATTTGGTAGGGTGCGGCAACCTCAATCCATTCACAAGACGCAGAATGTAGCAGTCTACTTCTGGTCAGCTGCAGATTCAATCGATAACAGTGCTGCAGGGTGAGTTGGTCAAAGACAGTGTGAGGGTGTCTTTCAGTCTCTAACTTTATCCTAAGAATGGGAGAATTTACTGTGACTCCCATCTGTACAGAGTAAGGTCATAAATTATGCACTACGCTCAAGGTGTTAGAAATATGTAGATCGCTGTCTGGAATACTTTGAGGATGTACGTGTTCGAGAATTAACAATGAATGAACGAAGTGCGAAGTCATCTATCTACATTTGCAGTGATATAGAGTAGAGAAGGGGTGGTTTAACAATTATACTTAAATTGGGAAACATGCTGTCACATCATTGGACGGTGTTGAAGTTACTGTAAAACTGCTAAAATTGTTCGCACTTTCAACTGTGATGTTTATTATTACAGTACATCAACAGTGTCTTTTACATCCCATCTGTCCACTGGTATGCTGTTTGTTACAACACAATGATTGAGTGACATCGCTTGTTTGAGATGGAGAAAGTGTTTTGGTGGAGGGCAACATCTTCTGGGGATGGCTAACACTGAAACAGTGATCGTGAACATGACTGCAATATGAGGAATCAGTCGAAATGGAACGCAATGCCATCAGCTATTTCGTCACTGTGACAGATGAGTTTAAATGTAGAGGTCGTCAGTTACCTACAGACAACAGTTTGGAAATGCTCCACAACACCACCAAACTCTTCCAGTTTCCATATGTTGTAACTGCCTTTTATTCAAAACCATCCAGTGTGTGTTGTGTGTTATGGTAGCAGCAGTAGCAACATGATTTACACTGTGCGACATCTAGCTTTCTGTGAGAAGCAATGGATCATATTGTAATAATATCAGATGTCACTCTGTTTCTACACAGACCTCGAAGTAGTGTCAGAAAGAACAAAATGTATGGCAGTTTACAAAGCGTGTTATAGTGGAAAAAAAACTGTTTCAAACAACAGGGTCACAGGGAGCATCTCCTTGCGACTTATAGTATAGTTTTTTGGATACGGTCATACTGCTATAGTACAGGCAATGCAACTTTATACTGGTCCATGGAATGGATTAATACCTGTATATTTAATAGGATCGTCACACGTGCTCAATGCTGGCATGCAGATGGTATTTGTTTTCGATATATGGGAGGAGAGAGATGTGGTAAAAATATTATCAAGTTCTCTGTCGTATGAAGTTAGTGGAGATTTTATAGTTCGTAATTTTTCTCTGTTGGATGGTACAAATAACGATGATAGCATGTTGGGGTGATAGATGTGAATGGGCCCTGAGGGACACGGATCTGCTTTGGAATGTAGTACGTGTATGTAGTTTGGCGATGCACCACAATGCCCTAGCAAAATCCTCGCCCTTCTCCCAGTTCCCTTACTGTCTTTTAAACTACCTCGTGTTGCAGGAGCAGGCTTCATTTGACACTGACCTTACACATCATACATTGTTGGTGGAACTATGACATTTCCCATTTCCACCGAATGGACAGAACACAGTCCCATCGCAGTAACTCAGGTCACTCTGTTTCTACATGGGCTGCTGAAGGTGGTAGACACAGCTTTCTCCGACTTATGCTCAGTTCTGACTTAAATTGGAATTATCACATGCGCAAAGCTGCACAAATGGCAGCAGTTGCAAGAGGTTTAGGGATTACCTAAAATTTTACTATAGCAGACAGGTTCGAATAAGGTGACTCATTTTAAGATCTGAGAGGGCCAGAAATATGATTCAATAGCGGCTGTAATCATGAAATGATTTCTCCATCGGATACAACGCAGGTATGTGCTTGAATGGAACGGCTTGATTCCAAATCATAGATATCATTTCTACCGGAAAGCGTAGCACTAGGGCTACAGGAGAAATATCTAGTCGCAGTAAGAGGAAGTTGCAAATACGGGTTTCATACAACTTCTTTAGCCATATCACTTTCTAAATTCGGTACTTTTATTACGAGGTTGCACCGTCAGCGATGTGTAACCGCACTATTGATCTGATAATATACACTCTGGCGATCACCATCTAGTGTCGAGGTATTTGTCTGGAAAAACCATTTCATTTGGAGGTAATGCCATACCACGATTTATAAAGCCATTATAGCTTTTAACATCGGTACTTGTGTGCACCTGTAGAACCAAGACTGCTTGTGCTTTAAAATCTGGCGGTTTGTAAGACGTTTATGTCTTTCTTTGTAAAACACAGTGGTATCACTCACAAGAACAACTTATGAGACATGTCCACCCATCACTGATTTCCGGTCAGTATTATTTCATATTGCCAGCAATCAGTTATTGGCAGAGTATTATACTTAGTAGTAGGGGATGTGTGATAGGTTCACCTTAAGCACCAGGCTTATAAAGAATGTGTGCGTGTTCCCACATGATCAAAGGGAATGACTATGCCCAGTTGTAAGGAAGGTATGGATTTGAAGTGGAATACTGTGATAGCAAAGGGGAAAGTATGTAAAATCATAAAAATGGCACAGATGTTTCTATTTCCAGAGCTACAGCCGTCAGCAGGGTGTATTTCCGATACTTCGCTCGTTGTCGAATGTCATCCAATTGAGACTGTGATCGTAATATTTAAATGAAAGTACAGTGGCAAAATATATATGCAGCAGTTTCCTAGGATGATTCTGTCTGGGGGTTCATGGCGCGCAGTGCCACTGGCCTGTGGCGGGAATGATTCACGTTTCCGCTGTCCAAATGGAGAGGCCTATTGGGATGCAGGAATGTAGCTGACTTAACTGTGTCGTCCTCTAGACGGACGAATAGCTAACCAATACTTAGTGTGTGTTGGACAGCTTTCATGAATGCGTGAAAATTTGAGAAGATTCAATGTGAACGTGTGTTTGTGCTGGACCATTATTCCCTCCCATGCAAATTGTCCAGTTGACTGCTTCTGCAAATTTCGCACCTTTATTTAGTTGAGAGAACATCGACTGTGGTGTGCACATGTAGCAGGTGAAAGACAGGTGGAAGATACATTTGCCGGTTCTCTGGACATGAGAAACATCTTAGTTGATTTTGTAAATTGTAAGGATGATATGGAATCTGTTATATCACCGACAGAGGTATTCGTGGGTGGTAATATCAGTTTCCTCTTTTTTTTCGAGTTCTCATTCACAGGTGGGATAAGTTTCTAGTTACTCATTGGTTTACAGCATGCTCCACCTCTTTAGAGTTTCAGGTTTCCTGAGAAATAGTTCCCAGTCTATATCTTCAGAATTATACTTTGCAAGCGATCAGTAACATACTGCTATGTGCTTGATATCGAGAAGTATTGCGTAAATGGTATAATATTTTGGCAAAACATGTGAAAACACATGTGTTCTTGTAATCCTAGAGTCTGGAGATGGGTGTAGAAAGCAAGAAAGCAATCAAGCAAATAGGTCGTGGCCAGAAACAGTGACGCCTTTGTGCCGACAGGAACTGACACAGCCTTTGTACAACAGTCTTTGCAATATATGTATGAGTGTCTGGTTGCCACTACTGTGTGTCCTCTCATGAGGGAGGTATAGATTCAGCACACTGATAGCCATAAGAGAATGAAAGATTTTTTGTACAAAGAAAAACTACCCCATACGTGTGAAGCATATCAATTTAATTAATTTGCATAAATTTTTTATATCAGTGTGGTGTTAGCAGTACAATAATTGAGGGCAGGGTGTGGGTGTGTGGGTGACATGGAGCAGAGCAGCAAGTTAACTGCAGAACACTAGGTTAATTTGTATAATTTTTATGTAAAACGTGGTACAATAGTTTAAGTGGGTGGGGGTGGGTGACGAAGAAGACTTCACCAGTAATGGCATTCAGAAGCATTTGAAATTTGAAAAGTTTACCTGAAAATGGTGGGAGGACATAACTAATTACTTAATTTGGTATCAAAGGCGGTACAATAGTTGAAGGAAAACCACTTAACAGAATAATAGGTTAAGTGCCAACAAAGGGCCGAACATTAGGTTAAGACACCCAGAGTACAGTGCTGAACATTAGGTTATGCAACATGTTTGCTCCAGGTAATTATTTCTTACAAGATCTACATCTTTCCAAACAGCATAGAATGATTAGCAAGAGAAATCCAACCCCCACAAACTGAATTTTTTGTAAATAAACGACATACCCATGAATTTCCTGTTATGAGGTCCTTCCTCTCCACCAAAGAGCCACCAGTTTCCATATATTCCATACACTGCCTTGAACCCCATAAATTGTTTAAATAAACAATATTCCACACATTGTCTAAATTTTTGAAGTAATATTCCATACACTGATATAAATAATTAAACAATATACCATACATTGTATAAATTGTTTAAACAGTATGCCATACACTACAATTGAATTCCCTCCAAACGACTGATCAACTAAGTCTTTTTCCCACCAATTTCTGGGAGGGAGGGTGGGTGCTTTACTAGAGGGGTAGGGATTAATTAATTGATTAATGTAATTAAATAGTTAATCAAATTGATAATACTGAGAGGGGGCTATTCGAATAACTCAGATCTGAAAATATACCTGCAGCAGTAAGGGCGAGAGGTTGGGATGGGGGTTTCCTGAGGGGTGAGGGAGGCTGGGGGCAGGGGAACAATAGGTTAAGGATCTGTCAATTGAAAGTAAGGATCCTTTTAGCAGAACAATAGTTTAAGGACCTGTCAATCAAAGGAGAACAATGGGTTAATGACCTGTCAATCAAAGGAGAATAATAGGTTTGCCCCTGAGTGCATACCTGCCACTGACGTAGGCAACTCGCACTAACAAAACGCGCAAGAACATAGTTTGCCCTACTACTCATGTGTGGGGTGCAAACAGACCTCGCAGTCTGCAGCATTGTTCCCAGAGCTGATTGGTTTCCTTTGGTTTGGAGCCAAGTGGAAGGTCTCAGCCAGGGGATTCATCAACTTGTGATGGTCTTGGCTAATGATTTCTAGATCTACTTTATCGGTTGGGGGTTTGCAGGATTCCTCTTGATAAGTCAGGGTTGCGCTACACAAAGGAACCAGCTGCTTAGGTAGCAGAGTACTTGTGGACTGCGCATTAGGCTAGGCAGTAATTTGAGGTACGCAACAAAGGAAGTCAGATCACGGTCAGAATAAAGACACTTTGACTGGCAAAATTTTTTCTGTAAATTGTCGACTTATTCGAAATAAAGTTCCCGAAGTTACTGCCCTCCAGGAAAGTGCTCACGCTCAAATTATACTCAGGACCAAGAGTTGACTGAACCTGAAGTGGAAAGCTCTGAGATATTTAGCGAGTCATGGAACATATATCGGAAAGACAGATTAGAGGCCATAGGAGAGGGGGCATTCATTGCAGCTGACAAAAATATTGTCTGTATTGAGGTCGAAGATGACTGCGACAATGGAGTTATCTGGTCGCATATAACACGTCTATGTGGAATGAAGTGGATGTCTTAACCGGCCACCTGATTCCGCTGTGACAGTCTAGAATCATTCAAAGAAAGTCTACAGTCAGAGCGCGAAAATACACAGATCATGCAATACTAGTTGGAGTCAACTTCAACCTACCGAGTATAGACTGGGATGTCTATGGATTCACTGCAGGTGGTACAGACAGACAGTCGTGCAAAGTACTTTTGAACGAGTTTATTGAAAACTGACTGGAACAGCTAGTTTGGCAGCCCGCACGCAATGAAAATATCTTAGACCTTGCAGCTACAAATAGGCTGGACCTTGTCAACAATGTCAGTGTAGAAACGGGGATTGGCGATCTTGATGTCGTTAGGGCAACTATGGTTACGAATGCTAGGAGAGTGTTTCTACTAGAAAGTGCAGATAAACAGTTGTTAGCATCTTACTCAGAAAGTGAATTGACATCACTTAGTTCCAATAAGATGGACATAGACGAGTTATGGGCAAAGTTTGAGGAGACTGTAAATCGAGATCTGGAGAATTATGTGTAAGTGGATTAAGACAAAAAAGACCCACCTTGGTCTAATAACGAGATTCGGAAAATGTTGAGGAAGCAGAGACCGTTGTACTCACGGTTCACAAGAGAACGTGCAAATGACGACAAGCAAAGGTTAGTAGATATCCATGCTGTCTGAGCACAGATCTATACACGGAGCATACAACAATTACCACAGTCATACTCTAGCAAAAGACCTGGCAGAGAACCCGAGAAAATTCTAATCTTACATAAAATCACTAAGTGGTTCTCACGCTTCCATCCAGTCACTTCTCGACCATTCTGGTACGGCAGCTGAAGGCAGCGAAGCGAAAGCCGAAGTTTTAAATTTCACATTTAAGAAATCGTTCACGCAGGAAAATCATACAAACATACCATCGTCTGACCGTCGAAAATACTACCATATGGACGACATAGAAATAAGCAACCCTGACGTAGAAACACAACAGAAAAATTTGAAAGCATATAAATCACCAAGTCCGGATGGAACCCCAATGAGATTTTTCAAAGATTACTCTACAGCAGGGTTTCCCAACGTGTGGTCCCACGAACCCCTTAGGGCCGGCCGGTGTAGTCGAGTGGTTTAGACGCTTCAGTCTGGAACTGCGCGACCACTACGGTCGCAGGTTCGAATCCTGCCTCGGGCATGGTTGTGTGTGATGTCCTTAGGTTAGTTAGGTTTAAGTAGTTCTAAGTTCTAGGGGACTGATGACCTCAGATGTCAAGTCCCATAGTGCTCAGAGCCATTTGGACCATTTGGACCCCTTAGAAGTCCGCAGGCCCTTTCTAGGGGGTCCGCGGCCACCTTTCACCGAATCGTGTAAAATAATGAGTAAAATTATTGAATAAAAATGGGAAAATCAAGTTCATCACTATTTTTTTCGTGTGAAAAACATGTGTACTTTTACTTCAGGTCGTATTCCCGAGCAGCCTTTACGGTTCCTAAGTGAGAACACATACACAGTTTAGTGCCGGAGAATGTTGCTTCTCTGATCGACTGTTTCACAACAATGCGGGGGTCGTTTGTGACCCGGCTCACGGCGCTAGATGTGCTGAAACCTTTTACTCATGCGCGGAGCGAGCTTTGTCGACCAATCACAGCGCTCGCTGGCATGTGTGCGGCCCCAGGCACCATTAAATGTTACTCTTGCTTTGTCAGTGCACTACCTATTTCATAAGTAGATTTTTGACCAGTTTATTACTTCTAAAATAGATCGGTGGCTGAAGTCAGGATCACTAAAGAAGGGTGCAGTTTCTCCATCGCCTTCACAGCAAAGGGAAGTTTCCAGTTGAAATGAGTGAGGAGGGAGGACGTCCAAAGGAAGAACAATCACAAGAAGCTCCACAGCCAGATTTATTATGTGAAAACGCTGCAAGTACTCCATTGGTTGCAATTTCCTGTGGAATTGGAATAACGAAGAAACGTAAGTACAACGAAAGCTATTTAGAAATGTGCTTTATGGAGACAAAGGAGGGTAAAGCTCAGTGTGTAATTTTTGCGTGAGTCCTTCCGAACAGTTCAATGGTTCCAGTTAAATTGCGCCGTCATTTTGAAGGTACTCACCCGGATTTCCAGGCGAAAGACATCGATTTTTTCAAAAGGAAGAGTGCTGAACTAGCTGCTTCTCAGCGTTGCATGAAAACTCGTGCAAAAACAGTTAATGAAAATTCATTAAAAGCTTCTTTCTTGGTTAGTTATCGAGTGGCAAAAACAGCAAAGCTCATAACATTGCTGGAAATCTCATAAAGTTGTGTGTTAATGATATTGTTTCTTGCGTGCTAGACGAAAAGGCACTAAAGCTTGTATCTTCGGTGCCATTATCAAACAATACTGTCAAGAGACGCATTGTTCACATGTCAAATGATTGGAAAGACACTCTTATTTCTCGCATCCAACACATTTCATTTTCTCTGCAGATAGATGAATCCACTGATGTTGCAGAATTAGCGATTTTATTGGCTTTTGTCCGTTATGAATATTCTGGAAGTTTTGAGGAGGACCTCTTATTGTGCCGACCACTACCTGCCAACACAACAGGTGCTGAAATATTCCGTCTATTGGATGATTTTTTAAGGACTAACGAAGTTTCATGGTCTAATTACATAGATGTGTGCACAGATGGTGCAAAAGCTATGACTGGTCCTACAGTTGGAGCAATAACGAAAATAAAAGAAAACGCTAGAATTGCAGCAGTAGTCATTGTGCTCTCCACAGATACGCTTTAGCTACGAAACAAATGCCTGTTTCGTTCAAGAAAGTTTTAGACCAATCCATTCAAATCATCAACTACATCAAACCAGGGCCGTTGAAGTCAAGACTTTTCACAATACTGTGTGAAGATATGGGAAGCCTTCATCGTTCCCTGCTTCTCCACACAGAAGTGAGGTGGTTCTCACATGGGAATGCACTCTCTCAGTTGTACGAATTAAGATTGGAAGTCTTAGATTTCCTTTTGGAGCATAACACCAAATTAGCAGACCTTATTAATGACGAAAATTGGCAGATATACTTGCCTATTTTTCAGATATTTTCTCCAAAATGAACGAAATGAATATTTCACTCCAAGGGCAAAGTGAAAAAAAGGTCACTGCTATCGACAAAGTTCGAGCATTCAAGAGGAAAATCAATTTTTGGGCAGAGAGTGTCGAGGAGGGGGAGGTCGAATGTTTCGAGTGTTTTTCTCTTCTCAAGTAGTTTTTGAAAAACAAAACATTGGCGCTTGGGAAGAATTTGTTTCGTCAAATCCTGGAACATCTCCGAAGCTTGATGTCATTGTTGCAGCATTATTTCCCAACAGCTGAAGATGAGAAGCTACAGAAATACGAATGGGTGGGCAACCCATTCACTGTATCCAAAAAGCTGAACATTCTATCATCAAATGAAATGGTTCAAATGGCTCTGAGCACTATGGGACTTAACATCTGTGGTCATCAGTCCCCTAGAACTTAGAACTACTTAAACCTAACTAACCTAAGGACATCACACACATCCATTCCTGAGGCAGGATTCGAACCTGCGACCGTAGTATCATCAAATTAATATGAGTTGTTGATAGAAATTGCCACAGACCCTACCTTGAAATCAAGTTTTGACATTGACGATTACTCACACTTTTGGATTCGTTTGAATAACAAGAAATACTACCCCCTTGTTGAAAAGGAAAAACGTGTACTTCTTCTGTTTGCAACAACATACATGTGTGAATCTAGATTCTCGATCTATGCTGCCCACAAAACTAACTAACGAAGATGTCTAGGTGCGGAACCAGACATCCATCTCCAGTTGTCAAGAACTGAACCCAACTTTTCAAAATTGTGTCAGCAGAAGCACCCTCAACCATCACATTAGGATTCCATTATTATTCCTACAGACTCATCTATAGTAAAGAAGAAAGTATTTTTCTTTGTAGATGCTCAGTGAATGTACCTGAACTATAACTCTGTAGGAATTTTGTTTCTGTTTTCTGTCATTTACAAAATAATTATTAAATGAATTCTGTTGGCGTTGATATTTTTGTTACGATAATTAAAATGATCTCTGAAGCTAATTTCTTTTCTTTATAATATATTCTGTCCTATACGTCATTTACTTGCTATTACTCTGACACTATATTGTGGCAACTGGCTGCGAGCGTAAACAAATGAGGGCTTTTCACGTGCCACCTTGTAAAAGGTAAACCTCCTCTGCCAGAGTGTTTCCTTTGAGAAAGAAAGTCTTACGTTCTGTGAAATGCTTTGTCTTCTTATATAGTAATAAGAGAGTCTGTTTGTTTGTTTTCCTAATTTGTTTACAGTTGAGGCTGACTGCCACGATATAGTGTCCAAGTAGTAGTTGAAGTTGTCAGCTGTGGCTAAACTGTTGCCACACCGCCTGCCAGTTGCCAGCTACCAACTGATGATACACTGTTGCAACGTCGCCTGCTAGCTGCCGGCTATGGTCTGACAGCTGCCGTTCAGTTAGATACACAAAGACGTAAAAATAACTGGACTTCCTGAGCTGTTTACATGGACACGAAAATCGATTGTGGAACTGGAAAACAGCTTTATAAAAGCAGATTTCCAGAATCGATTTTGAAGTGTTTCCCTGACCAACCAAAGGCGGAACTGGGACATCGGCTTACGAAATCCAGTTTTGGAAACGCATATAAACTGGGTGAATGTATTCCCACACTTTGCACAACAGATGTCACAACAGTCCTTTAGAGGCAATTCCTTGGCCTCTTTTCTTTCGTGATGTGTCTGTATCTCGAATCATGGGTCTGCCTCTTTTCTTCACAATCGCGCGGAATGGCCGCACTGTCTAGGGCGCCATGTCGTCGTGGATTGCGCGGCAGCACCCGCCGGAGGTTCGAGTCCTCCTTCGGGCGTGTGTGTGTTTGCGTGTGTGTGTTGTCCTTAGTGGAAGTTAAACTTGGGTTAATAGTGTGTAAGAATAGGGACTGATGACCTCAGCAGTTAAGTCCCATAGACTTTACATACATTTGAACATTTTTCTTCAGATTTCACGAAAAGCCACACACACACACACACACACACACACACACACACTACTGTTACAAAATATGCATGCTCGTTGTACAACAGTGGACAAACAGTGGAAGTGAACAGACCAGCGAACAGTTTGGACGTGACGTTGATTGCTCTTGGAGGAAGGCAGCTCCAACGTGTGAAATGTCAATTACCAAGTAATTTTAATCAGGTTATAGTGTGTTGAACAAAGGGAGTAAATCTACTAGTAAATTTCTGGATACAGTGGGAATTCAAATTGGATCGTTAATTACAAGTTGTTTTCATTCATCTCTAAACCAAAGACTATTGATACTTCGGGGGGAGGGGACATGGCACTTGCATTAAGAAGCGTTCAGTTCCCATGGGTTTCGCTCTGAAATTTAAAGTTACTGTGCTCTTGACTGACTAGGGGTCCGCCATGGATTTTCGACTGAAGAAGGGGTCCACCAGCTGAAAAGGTTGGAAGCCCTGCTCTACAGCATTAGTCCCTTACTTAGCTTGCATTTATCGCGAATCTCTCGCCCAGTGCAGAGTCCCAATCGACTGGAAAAAATCGAAGGTGATTCCTGTGTATAAGAAGAGCGAAAGAAAGGACCCGCAAAATTACAGACGAATAACCCTAACATCAGTTCGCTGCTGAATCCTTGAACACATTTTCGGTTCTAATATCATAAATTTTCTGAGACCGAAATCTTATGTTCACGAATCAGTGTGGTTTTAGAAAGTACCGTTCATGCGAAACTCAGTTTGTCCTTTTCTCACATGATATACTGCGAACTATGGATGAAGGGCAACTGGTAGTATCCATATTTCTGCATTTCCGGGAAGCGTCTGACACAGTGCCCCGTTACAGGTTGTTATAGAAGGTACGAGCGCGTGGAATAAATTGATGAATATGTGAGTGGCTCGAAGACTTCTTAAGTAGTAGAACACCGTATGTTGTCCTCGACGGCGAGTCTTCTTCAGAGATAAGGGTGTCATCCGGGATGCCCGAAGGAAGTGAGATAGGACCGTTGTTATTCTCTGTATTTATAAATGATTTGGCGGACTGGGTGGGCAGTAATTTGCGGCTGTTTGCTGATGATTCTACGGTTGACGGTGAGGTGTCGAAGTTGAGTGCATGTAAGAGGATGCAAGATGTCTGTGGAACATTCCCGCACCCTCAGACAAAATTTTGGTCGTCGGCCGAGATCACGCATTGCGCGAACAGCGGCGGCAGATTGAACATAATTCTTGCACTTGATTTGTCACCAACGACCATAGGGAACAGTCTGAATGCAGCAGGACAAAGATCATGCGTGTCTCTGCCCAGGCTGCCACTGGCATCACACCACTGCCAAGCATGGGTACTCGGGTGTGATGGAAGAGTCGACTGGAGAGTGGAATGCTGCTATGCTGTCGTCAGTGACGAGAGGAGGTTCTGTCTGCATGCGAGTGATGGAGGTACACGTGTGTGGCATAGACCTGGGGAGCCGACTCTTCCAGAGTGCATTCGTCCACGACACACGGGCCACATCCCAGACTTCATGGTGTGGCAAGGCCATCAGTTACGCGGGGCGTTCAACAAGCAAAGCAACACGTTTTATTTCTGAAAGCAGGTTGGTTTTACTCAGCACTCCAATACACCATATTATTCCTCACTCTTTTCGGTAGAAAACTCCTATTTTTTAATGTAATCTTCATTCAGTGCGATAGCCTCATGTCACCCTACTGGGAAGGTCTGTATGCCCGCAGGGTACCACTCTGCTGATGGACGTCAGAGGCAACGTCTTGCTGCATCAATATCCTCCCTATTATCCACACGCTATTACCTGCTCCAGAGTGTATTCTTCACTGGGCCAAACAGCTGGAAGTCGGAAGGTGCCAGATATGGGCTGTGAAGTGGACGAGGAAGAACAGTCCAACGAAGCTTCTCTCGGGTGTGCAGACAAGTCTGAGGCCTTGTGCTGTCACCGAGAAGGAGGAGTTGATTTGCATTTTTGTAGCGACAAACACGCTGAAGTCGTTTCTTCGGTTTCCTGAGGTTAGCGTAACACACTTAAGAGTTAATTGTTGCACCATGAGGGTGATGATCAAAGAAAACAATCCCTTCAGAGTCCCAGAAGTGGTTGCCGTGACTTTACCGATTGAGGCTCTGGCTTTGAACCTTTTCTTCGGAGGAGAGGTGATGTGGCGCCACTCCATGGATTGCCGTTTTATTTCCGGTTCAAAGTGACGAGCCCATGTTTCATCGCCTGTGATGATGTTCGACAAAAAACCTCGTAATGCTCAAGTGATTCCTTTCAGATGCTCTTTCACTGTTCACATCTTCGAGTACCCCAATTAGTGGACGAGTGTGTCAGCGCTATCAACAGCGACGTCCAGTTGACCAGCAAGGTGTTTGATTGTGATCCGTCGATTACCTCAAACGAGCGTGTCCGCACATTCCAGCATTGCAGGTGTCACACCTGTGTGCAGCCGGTCGGCACGGGGAAGATAGGACAGGTTTGCGCGAGCTCTTTGCGATGATGACAGACGCTTCGCCCAACGACTCATTGAGTTTTTGTTCACTACCAGGTCTCCGTAGACATTCTGCAAGCACCCATGCATACCCCTCGTAAAACTCGCGGTCAATTCGGTATTTCTGCAGTATAAAATAGCCAGTGCCTAATACATTGTACAGGCTGTTTCCCCTATGCTATTGCTATTTTTTCGAGACGGAAGTGATCTGCTTTTTCAGCAGTACAGTGCATGTCCATACGAGGCTACTGCGACTCAATGTCCTTTTCGTGGTGTAACGAGAACTGTCGTGACAACCAAGATCACCAGATCTCTCGCCAATTGAACACTCATGAGACGCGATGAAGCGGGAACTTATTCATGCTCAAGAGGCTGCAAGAACCATTGTCGTATTTCGAGGGAAGGTGCAAGATGCTTCGGACTGTCTACTGCAGGATGGCATTCGGCACATTTATGATCGTTTACACAGGAGAATATGCACGGTGTATCTGAAATGAATGTAGAAAATGAGAGGGCTGGTAGCACATTTCACATAGCAAGCTATGTGTGCTTCCCTTAGCGTACGGCGCTAGGCGTCGTTGAACAGTGTCGTCCGCCGCCAAGAGGGTAGGCACACAATATGCCATCCGAGCTGTCTTGGTAGCAGGTCTGCAGGGCAACGATTTCAATGTACGAGGGTTGTCCAGAAAGTAAGTTCCGATAGTTCGCGAAATGGAAACCACAGTGAAACCAGAAACGTTTTATTTGCAACAGTTAGGTACAACTTCCACCTACTTCTCTACATAGTCGCCGCTCCAACTATGAGTGTTGTCGTAGTGTTGTATCAACTTTCCAATATCCTCGTCATAGAAAATAACCGTCTGTGATTTCGGCCAGTTATGTGCACTGGTCTGCAGCTCGTTGTCTGTGGAAAAATTTGTCTTCATAGCCAACGGTTCTTGTGAGCAGAGATGAGTCTCAGGGGGAGACAGTTACGGACTGGTTTGTGAATGATCAAACTCTTCTCATCGGAAAGCTGCAGGAGCTTCTTCATTGCCCCTGCAGTGTGCGGCCGAGGATTGGCATGAAAAAGGAACTGCTCGACATTGTATTATACAGGGTGTTACAAAAAGGTATGGTCAAACTTTCAGGAAACATTACTCACACCCAAAGAAAGAAAATATGTTATGTGGACATGTGTCCGGAAACGCTTACTTTCCATGTTAGAGCTCATTTTATTACTTCTCTTCAAATCACATTAATCATGGAATGGAAACACACAGCAACAGAACGTACCAGCGTGACTTCAAACACTTTGTTACAGGAAATGTTCAAAATGTCCTCCATTAGCGAGGATACATGCATCCACCCTCCGTCGCATGGAATCCCTGATGCAGCCCAGGAGAATGGCGTATTGTATCATAGCCGTCCACAATACGAGCACGAAGAGTTCTACATTTGGTACCGGGGTTGCGTAGACAAGAGCTTTCAAATGCCTCCATAAATGAAAGTCAAGAGGGTTGAGGTCAGGAGAGAGTGGAGGCCATGGAATTGGTCCGCCTCTACCAATCCATCGGTCACCGAATCTGTTGTTGAGAAGCGTACGAACACTTCGACTGAAATGTGCAGGAGCTCCATCGTGAATGAACCACATGTTGTGTCATACTTGTAAAGGCACATGTTCTAGCAGCACAGGTAGAGTATCCCGTATGAAATCGTGGTAACGTGCTCCATTGAGCGTAGGTGGACGACGAAACTAAAATGAGCTCTAACATGGAAATTAAGCGTTTCTGGACACATGTCCACATAACATCTTTTCTTTATTTGTGTGTGAGGAATGTTTCCTGAAAGTTTGGCCGTACCTTTTTGTAACATCCTGTATGGGCTGCGTGATACAGGCGAAATCTCTAACCAGGCCCTCATACTTCGCGGATGACGCTGTCCCCTACTCATCTTTAAGTGCTCACTTTTCACTTAAAACTGAAAAGAGCGACGCGACACGATCGACGGGCATACTAGAGACACTGCCCAACACATCTCTGCTAAGCTTTACCGGATTTTCCCAGTGGTTTCCATTTCGCGACTGATAGGAACTTACTTTCTGGACAACCCTCGTATTTGTGACATCAAGGTACAAGAGACGTCGGGCTGATGTTATATGACTTCTATTTGCAAACGCTGTAGTCGACATAGTTGCGGATGTTCCTGGCGTTACAACACTACGGGTTTTCCGCCTCTTACTGGGACGTGAACACGTTGATCTTGGCTCTGCAAATGCCTGTTTGATAGGTGTCGCTTAGAGGGCAGCACCTGTGCACACTGCGGAGTCTGGTTCGCCTTGAACCAGTTTTTCGTCAAACGCGGACACTCTTGTGGTTGTTACTGTGTGGAGCGGCCAGAAAATGGAGCGCTGTTCTTGGGAGGAAAAGGCACACATGCGCTGTGCTCACGATGCGGTGGATGGAAATGTTCAGGGTGCCCAGCCTTTGAAATTCGGCGGTTTCCGAATCATCGAGCGCCATATCCACGCGCATTTACTGCCGTCCATAGGTCCCTACGCGAAACAGATTCACTTGAGGTCAAAGGCCTTACGGACGCGGTTGTCAACGCACAGTGTGTACACCAGGGCTTGAAGAGGAGGCGTTAGCACCGCTGGAGAACACGCCGCCCTCAACAATCTCGCGGTGTGTTGCGCGCGAAATAGGTGTAAGCCGTTCCACAATTTGGCAGGTGTGGCATAAAGATGATTTGCACCTCTACCGCATTCAGAATGTTCACGCCCTTATCCCAGACGATTTTCCACGCCGAATTGAATTCTGCCAGTGGTTTTTGCAAAGGTTTTTACGAGAAACTCCGTCAGAGTTCCATTCAACGTGCGACAGCGAACGTGGTACCAACACTATGGTGCACCAGCTCACTTCGCACGTCCAGTGCGAATGCATTTGAATGAATCTCTGGTGTGAACTGGATAGGGTGCTGTGGGCCAGTGGCATGGCTTGCACGTTCTCCCTACTAGACGCCCGCTGATTTTTTCCTTCTGGGGCCACCTGAGATCTGTTGTCTAATAAACACCCGTTGAAGCTGATGAAGAGCTACAGCGTGCATTACGGCAGCTTCCGATGCAATTTCTACTTTGCCAGGAGTGTTTGAAACAGCGCGACACTGTCCAGAGTCGTTGCACGGCGTGCGTTCAAGCAGGAGACCATTATTTCGAGCACTTTTTGTAACTGTTTTCAAATAAAGGTTATAAGACTTCGCCCCGACTTCTCCTATACCTTGATGCCACAGATACATTGAAAACGATGCCGTGCAGACCTGCTATCTTGAGGACTCGGATGGTTTGTTGTGTGCCTACTCTCTTGGCGGCGCGCAGCGATGTTCAACGGCGCCTAGCGCCGTACGCTAAGGGATGAGAACATCGGTTCCTGTGTGACATATGCTTGTTAAACCCAGCCCTCTCATTTTCTACAGTCATTTCAGATACATCCTGTATGCCTGAGTTGTCGCCAGAGGAGGGTACACTGTTTATTTATGCGACTGTTTGGGCACACGTTACTGTTGGTCTGACTTCATCACTTACTCCTAGAATGATGAACTACTTGTCACCTCACTTGTCAATTAAATGACCTTGTTGTTGACGGTGTTGCTTTTTTTTCCAGCAGTGTAGATTTGCAGTATCAGCAACGACCGGAACTCCCGAAGACAATACGCAAGCACTTCTGCCACAGTCGTCTGACAAGAGCGATGACCTTCGGCGCATTTGGAGCAGGAGGTCTGTCACTCGGTACACCTCGGTCTTCGGAGGCGCCACATAGTCTGTCGGCGATCTTCAGTGCTTCATAAAGAAATAGAGCACAATCTTCTGTAGTTACAAGATAAACGTAAGGCTACTTTAAAACGTAATAAATCTTGTTAAAATGCGCAGTCTCTAACATCTGGTCGGCTACTGCGCAAAAAGGTGTCACAAATGAGTTTGTGATACTATACCTGGAAGTACTCACGGAACAAGATTGTTTATCCTAACAAAGGAGCGTTCTGTGATCAAAAATCTGTAGATGTTCTGAATTGTTTCGAAGTATAGGCTGTTTCTGGATTAGCCTCTACAGCTCCTTTATGGGCTAAATTTAAATTGTGACTTTATTATTTTTTGCATACCACTGCATCATGGCGGACGCTCCGTCATAATCTTAGCCACAGCACTTTCTCACATCTAGTCCCTTTCGTTATACAGGGTGTTTGGGGAGGTAAGGTCAATATTTTAAACAGTGATAGTATAAGTAATGCATAACAAAAAATGCTATATGAACATAGGTCCGCAAATGCATCGTTAGGGAGGCATGACTATTGAAAGGAACTTTAATTCTGCAAAACTGATGTGCACAACTTGAACGTATACGCAATATAACTGGACCGTAACGTGATTTGCCGGCTGCGGTGGCCGAACGGTTCTAGGCGCTTCAGTCCGGAACCGCGCGACTGCTACGGTCGCAGGTTCGAATCCTGCCTCGGGCATGGATGTGTGTGGTGTCCGTCATAATCTTAGCCACAGCATTTGCGGACCTATGTTCATATAACATTTTTTGTTATGCATCACTTATACTATCACTGTTTAAAATATTGACCTTTCCTCCCCAAACACCCTGTATAACGAAAGGGACTAGATGTGAGAAAGTGCTGTGGCTAAGATTATGACGGAGCGTCCGCCATGATGCAGTGGTATGCAAAAAATAATAAAGTCACAATTTAAATTTAGCCCATAAAGGTTTAAGTAGTTCTAAGCTCTAGGGGACTGATGACGTCAGATGTTAAGTCCCATAGTGCTCAGAGCCATTCGTAACATGATTTTCTTGCAAACAATGCACGGGTACATGTCATGTTTACGCTATGCAACCTACCACGTATTATGGTCATGTGACGTACGTAGTACGTAGTGCAATCACCCGTTGTTTGCGCATTTGTGCTGTGTAAGCCGCATTGTGTACTGTACCGGCGATGGATCGGTTAGCTGCGTAGTGTATGGTGTTAACTGTATTCGTGCAAGCGCTGGTAACAATGTCACACGTCTACAGTAATGAGGAATGCTCAGATGTGGTGTATGTTTATGGCTTCTGCGACGGTAGTGCTACTGCTGCAAGAGAAGAATACCACAGGTGCTTTCCGACTCGACGATTACCTGATTGCAGGGTGTTTACCAAAGTGTTTATCACTTTGTGTGCAACAGGCTCTCTTCCAAGAAGACAGTTTTCGTCCCAGCGTGCACGTCAACAAATTTTGCAAGAACAGGAAGAAATTATCGCAAGTGTTGAGCGAAGTCCCGATACGAGCATACGAAGAATGTCCCTGCGTATGAATGTCCCACAGACACGTTTATGGAAAACATTACATGCGCAAAACCTATATCCATTTCACATACAGCGTGTCCCAAATCTCCACGTTGGTGACAGTGCCCAACGACTTCAATTCTGTCACTGGGTAATTGAGAATAGTCATTTGCTTCCATAGATACTATTCACTGACGAAGTCCAGTTTTCACGGCATGGAATACACGACACACGCAATAATCATCGATGGTCACGGGTAAATACACACGCTTCAGTGGATAGCAATTTCCAAGTTCGTTTTGCCATATGTTTGGTGTAGCATGATCGGTAACTTTTTGATAGGTCCATTTATTATCAATCAGCGATTGACGGGAGAGAGGTACCTGCATTTTTTTTTGGAAAATTGATTTGTGGAACTACTGAAAGTCGTTCCTTTAGCCAAGCGAACTTTCAACATGACTGTGCCCCTCCACATGTTACCTTACGTGTCAGGGACCATCTCAACCGCACTTACCCTAATCACTGGATTGGCCGTGGCGGTGCTATTAATTGGCGTTCGAGATCACCTGACCTTACACTTTTAGATTTCTGTTCATGGGGTTGGATGAAATCAGAGGAGCACAAAGTGAAGGTAAATACACGAGATGAACTGCTTCGTCGCATCATGGACGATGCCGATTGATTAGGAACCAACCACAGGCAACTGGACAAGCAACACAACATGTTATCGCTAGAGCGCAAAAGTGCATTGACGTTCATGGCGGGATATTCTAACCTGTTCTGTGATCTGTACATCATCTGTACGATAGGTGTTAAAGCCGTGTGCAAAAGACGTGGTAAGTCTTTTTCATCTGAATACATGTAACATGCATGTTATAATGCAGTATGTACTAAATGCAAAGTAAATAAACATTACGTAAAAATGTGTAACATAACTAAACTTCTCTGTAACATTGTTTTCAAGAAAATCACGTTACGTTCCAGTTGTATTGCGTATATGTTCACGTTGTGCACATCCATTTTGCAGAATTAAAGTTCCTTTCAGTGCCCTTATCCCCCTAACGAAGAATTTGCGGGCCTATGTTCATATAACATTTCTTGTTCAGAATTACTTATACTATCACTGAGTAAAATATTGACCTTTCCTCCCCAAACGCCCTGTATTCAGGGTGTCCCAGACAGAATGCTCAATACTCAGGGACATGACAGGAACGATCATACGAAGCAAAATGGTCTACGAAACATGGACTTGAAAATGCATACCTCAGGAGCTATGAGCACTTCTTTATATTCTATACTGTGAAACAAAATTTTTCTTCTGCAAGTCCTTTACTATCCAGATTTTGAGAGATGGTGACATGGACCAAAACAATAAAAAGTCCAGTAAATATGGGCTCTAAAGTACACAACGTACCTGAAGAGCTATAAGTACTTACTCGTCTTCTTTACTGCGGAACTCATTTCTTCTACTGAACAAGGGCTGGCAGCTCTTGACTTATGCATTTTAGAGCGTATGTTTACTAGCCTTTTTTGCTTTGAATGATCGTTCTCGTCGTATCCCTGAATATTGACAATTCCTCCTGTGACATCCCGTATGTTCACTTAAATAATGTTCATATCCTAATGTAGATTAATCTTTGACCTGGTAAAGATAAAAGAGGTAGGCAATTCTGGAAGTTTGAAATTAGTGGGTATTCCAGAATAAAAGCGGTTTCCACCTTCACTCAAATAATTGCGTTTAAAAAGGGAATCGTTTAATTGAATGAGGCCTTCTGTCCTTTCGTAACGTACATTGCCATTCTTTTGTGGCCTTATCTCTTTTACCATACGACACGTATTTTTATCGATCACTCAGAATTCTCAGTCTTATCGTCGCACACAGTATGTAGAATTTTATATGAAACGCTGTTAAAAATTCAAGTTAAGTCCTCGCGAAATTAATGTCTCAAGACTTAGACGCATAACGGAAAAAAGCTATGGTCTCTGTACAACAACACGATGTCAATCGATTCTTTGAGACTTTATAATTCACGCCGGAGCTCAATACACCTCTTGGAAATTTATTTGACAGGGAAGTCTTTCGGGGAAGAGACTGCTCTGATTACTGAACATAAGGAGACTGCAAAAGAAAGCAGAGCACGGTGGTGAAGCAGACCAACTGAAGATCAAAACTGGTAGATTGACATTTATAACAACGAACTTCCAACGCCGGCAAAAAAGAATAGTACACATGGAAAGATGACGTCGATTTTGATCCGATGACGGCATATGGCACGCAGAGGATACTAGATGTAATTATGATGGTTTTAACCTTGTGCGCCAACAGATAGCGGAAAGGCATAGCTACCAGAGTGCCGTTTGTGTCTAGCCTTTAACAGCTCGCAGCTAGAAGGCTCAGTGTGGTGCAAACGTGTGAAGCAAGCAGCAGCCATGTCCCGCAGACAGCACTTATGCTTCCTACAGCCAACTGTACGAGACTGAAAGGGGTAAAATTGTGGCCTTCTAAGTAGCAGGGCGGTATTTTCGAAGTATTACCACGCAAGTTGCATGTGCTGCGCCGGTTGTGCAATGATGCTGCTTATCAGCGGTCACGTGAACATTCTCACACCCGTAAACGAGAGCCGGGACGTCCACAAATCACAGACGTCCGCCGAGACCGTCGTATTGTAAGGGCAGCAGTGGCAGGTAGCACAGCTACGGCAGCTCAGATACGAGGGCTTGTAAGCCCAGACATGTCAACACGAACTGCTGCGAACTGTTGCCAAACGGTATTTAGCAGTGGGGCTAAGGGCACGCACACAGCTAGCCCGCCTCCCACTCACGCCACAGCATCGACGTGCACGACTCGACTGGCGCCGTCGGAGGATCACTTGGAAGATGGAATGGCACGCCGTGGTCTTCAGCGATGAAACCAGGTTCTGTCTGCACGCAAGTGATGGTTGTTAGTGCATATGACGTAGACCTGGTGAGCACCGTCTTGTAGAGTGTATTCGTTCAAGACACGCTGGCCCCATCCTAAGCCTTATGGTCTGGGAGGCGATAAGCTACAGCTCTCATTCGCCTTTGATGTTTCGCAAGGGGACGATAACTAGCGCTCGATACGTGCAGAATGTTGCTAGACGCGTTCTTCTGCCGTTCTTGCAACAAAAAGGTGATGTGTTTTTCCAATACGATAATGCTCGTCTACACACTGCCTATCAAACACAACGTGCTTCGCAAGACGTACAGCAACTTCCATGGCCAGTACGATCTCCAGACTTGCCTACAATCGAGCACGTGTGGGATATTATGGGACGAGAAGTGACTAGTGCGACTTGTCAACAGCTCTTACTGAGCAGGTCGAGCAGATCGTATCCCATGACAGAGACCTCTAAAAGGGTGTACTAATTTGTTTTCGGGCAGTGTAGAACACAGTGGGTACATCGTGAACTAGCACTGATTCTACATGGTCCCTTCTACATATACAGGGTGTTACAAAAAGGTACGGCCAAACTTTCAGGAAACATTCCTCACACACAAAGAAAGAAAATATGTTATGTGGACATGTGTCCGGAAATGCTTACTTTCCATGTTAGAGCTCATTTTATTACTTCTCTTCAAATCACATTAATCGTGGAATGGAAATACACAGCAGCAGAACGTACCAGCGTGACTTTAAACACTTTGTTACAGGAAATGTTCAAAATGTCCTCCGTTAGCGAGGATACATGCATCCACCGTCCGTCGCTTGGAATCCCTGATGCGCTGATGCAGCCCTGGTGAATAGCGTATTGTATCACAGCCGTCCACAATACGAGCACGAAGAGTCTCTACATTTGGTACCGGGATTGCGTAGACAAGAACTTTCAAATGCCCCCATAAATGAAAGTCAAGAGGATTGAGGTCAGGAGAGCGTGGAGGCCATGGAATTGGTCCGCCTCTACCAATCCATCGGTCACCGAATCTGTTGTTGAGAAGCGTACGAACACTTCGACTGAAATGTGCAGGAGCTCCATCGCGCATGAGCCACATGTTGTGTCGTACTTGTAAAGGCACATGTTCTATCAGCACAGGTAGAGTGTCCCGTATGACATCATGATAACGTGCTCCATTGAGCGTAGGTGGACGAAACTAAACTGAGCTCTAACATGGAAATTAAGCGTTTCCGGACACATGTCCCCATAACATCTTTTCTTTATTTGTGTGTGAGGAATGTTTCCTGAAAGTTTGGCCGTACCTTTTTGTAACACCCTGTATATGGCACATTAACACAAGTCAGTCGCCTAATCAGCAAAGATCCCTAGGGAGAATATAGGGTACGTCGTTCGGGAATAGTTGGGAATGAATAATTCTGAACTGCACCGAATAATCAATCGCATAAGAGGGAGAACAATGGGAAACTACTACATGCTGTACCAGGACAAGAAGCGTCGTTTGATCACAGGACGTCACAAAGGATGAAAATCCAGGTTTGTCACAACTGACAAAAATCCAGTTAATTTCATAAAATGCAACATGTGGAAACATTACCATACACGCGGGGTGTTCCCGTAAGTGCGTGCAAGAACCTAACTGAACAATTTGAGGCCGGCCGGTGTGGCCGAGTGATTCTAGGCGCTTCAGTCTGGAACCGCGCGACCGCTACGGTCGCAGGTTCGAATCCTGCCTCGGGCATGGATGTGTGTGATGTCCTTAGATTAGTTAGGTTTAAGTAGTTCTAAGTTCTAGGGAACTGATGACCTCAGATGTTAAGTCCCATAGTGCTATGAGCCATTTGAACCATTTGAACAATTTGAGGTAGGGAACCGGGGGCAAAGAAGCGAGCCTAAGGAGATATGGTAGTGAACTTGTCTACCGCTTTGTCTAGTATTACTTATACAAGTCATCAACAAACGTCCAAGTTCCTTCAATCCGAGGCAACAAAAGCCAGGCGTCAAATCGATTGTACCTTGCTGTGAACGCATAACATAAATTCTCACAGACTCTACATTTATGAAGATCTTCAGCACTACAGTTACTTTGTTGTTGTGACCTGCAGAACGAAGATTTCTTTGATGCAGATCTCCACCCTACTCTATCCCGCGCAAGGTATTCGTCTCAGAATAACTACAACAACCTACATCCATTTGAATCTGCTTACTGTATTCATCTGTTGGTCTCGTTTCACAATTTTAACCCCTCCACTCACACTTTCGTCTACTGCCAAACTGACGATTTCTTCACGCCTCAGAATATGTCCCATCAACCGATCCCTTTTTTAATCAAGTTCTGCCATAAATTTCCTTTTCCCTCAATTCGATTCAGTATCGCTTCATTAGTTACTCAATCTACCCATCAAATCTTCAGTATTTTTCCATAGTACCACATTCCAAAACCCGCTGTTCTCTTCTTTTCTGAACTGCTTGTTGTCTGCTTACAAGACTACACTCCAGACAAATATCTTTAGCAGAGGCTTCCTATCACTTAAATTTATAGTAGATATTAACAAATTTCTCTTTTTTCAAAAATGGTTTTCGTTCTATAGTCAGTAGAGACATCTGCTTCGGTTATTGTAAGTTATTTTGCTGCTCAAATACCAAAACTCATCCACGTCTTTTAGTGCCTCATTTCCTAATCTAATATCTTCAGCATCGCCTGATTTAATTCGATTACATTCATTTACCCTTGTTTTGCTTTTGTTGATGTTCAGATTATAACCATTTCTAAGACACTATCTATTCCATTCAATTGTTCTTCCAAGTTCCTTGCTGTGTTTGTCAGAATTGTAATGTCATCGGCAAACCTCGAAGTTTTTTCTTCTCTTTGAACTTTTAATTCCCTCTCCAAACCTCTCCTTGATTTTTTTCACTGTTGGCTTAATGTACGGATAGGGGATTGGCTACAACCCTGTCTCACGGCCTTCTCAACCACTGGTTCCCTTTCATTTTCTTCGACTCTTATAACTGCAGTGTGGTTTCTGTACAAGTTGCTCATAACGTTGCACTTCATTTGTTGTATCCCTGCTACTTTCAGAACTTCAGAGTGTGTATTTCAGTCGTCGTTGTTAAAAGCTGTCTCTAAATCTATAAATGTAACAAACGTAGGTTTGCTTACCTTCACTCTATCTTCTAAGGCAAGTGGCCTCACATGTTTGTAAAATCCCGCTGAATGCAAACAGATTTTCGCCAGGGTCAGCTTCTAGGTTTTTTTCACTCTTCTATAAATAATTCTTCTCAATAATTTGCAAGTATGACAAATTAAACTGATGGTTTGGTAATATTCTCACCTGTCAGCACCCATCTTCTTTGGAACTGGGATTATTACATTCTTCTTCAAGTCTGATGGAATTTCAACTGTCTCATATATGTAGAGGCTGATCTGGCGTGATTTTCTGGCATGCTGACGTCATTGATGAGTCATGGGCTTTCCCACCAAACTTGGTGGAGCAACTCTCTGATACTTCTCAATACCCGCATTCCTCTCTCATTTCCTATGCTCCCTGGTAAGGTATTTGTTTAAATCTTTCCCAGTGAGGAAAGATGCAAACTTAAGAGTTAGGAGAAGTAGTATGCAGTGACTTATTAATGGGTAATAGCGGTGGGAAAACATCTCACAGGACTGGACCCGCACAAACATCCTTTGTCTCAGATGTTGTAGTGCCAGTATTCCAGAACATGGATTCTGGCGTCATATAAACTGTCCCAGTCTCTCACGTCTGAGTGAGTACGCCGGAGTTCCACACTGTTATAGCACAACAGGTCTGAGCAGGATTGTGACGTCATAGAATTAGGGTCAGTATCCAGTTCTGTGCCAGTATACCCCAGTCGCCATATTGTATTCCAGATCAGACATCTCGGATTCTGTCGTCATAGAGCCTCTCCCAGTATCCCAAGTCTCGGACTGTGACTTCACAGAGCCTGTATTCCATGTCAGACAACATGACAATGCACCAATTTGAATTTCCCACCAGTTTGTACTTAGTACGACAGCCCTACCCCACATAAAACACATAAGTGCAATTGGACTATTTTTTTTAATTTTCCGCGAAAATTTTAGATTTTCCTGACAAAATTTTAATTCCCTTCAGTTTATACATACGGCAGTTGGATTTTGTCAGCGGCGGGAGGGGTGGGGGTTGGGAGGAAAGCCCATGACGTCATCTACGAGGTCAGCACATCAGAAAAGAAAAATGGTTCTGAGCGCTATGGGACTTAACATCTGAGGTCATCAGTCCCCTAGAACTTAGAACTACTTAAACCTAACTAACCTAAGGACATCACACACATCCATGCTCGAGGCAGAATTCGAACCTGCGACCCTAGCAGCAGCGCGGTTCCAGACTGAAGCGCCTAGAACCGCTCGGCTTCACCGGCCGGCAGCACATCAGAAAATCACCTCAAAACTGTCTCTACACACCTCAGTTGAAATAGTTTTGTCCTGCCTGGTTCTCCCAATGACGTCAATAATTCTGGGGGAATGTCATCTAATCCAGCGGCTTTGTTTCGACTTACGTCTTTCAGTGCTCTATCAAATTCTTCTCACAGTATCATATTTTCCAAGTAGGCTTCATTTACTCCCTCTTCTTTTTATATAGTACCTTCCTCGAGTTCGTTTTCCACTTATAGTCCTCCTATCTATTCCATGCCTGTTTCTGCTTTCCCTTCCACACCTAATACTGGTTTATCATTTGAGCTATTGACATTCAAACAGCTGCTTCTCTTGTCGCCAAAGGTTTCTTTAATTTTCCTATAGGCGGTATCTATCTTTCCCTTAGTTATGCACGCTTCTACATCCTTGCATTTCTCGTCGCAAGTCCTGTACTCTTACCGTCAGTCTCATTGCTTAAACTACTGTATTTCGTTTTGTCTGATTAATTTGCTACATTTTTAAATATTTTACTTTAGTCATTGAGGTGCAATATCTCATGCATTATCCAAAGATTTCTACTAGGCCGTTTCTTTTTGTCTATTTGATCCTGTAGGACCTCACTTTTTGATGCTTGAAAGCTACAGTACGTATTAATCTTCTATTATATTCTTTTATTTTCTTTCAATAAGCTGTTGTCTAATGCTCCTTCTGAGACTCTCGACTGTCTCTGGTTCTCCTCGTACTCTCCAGGTCCCATCTCCTCAATTTCCTACCTTTTTTCAAACTCTTCGGTTTTCATCTGTAGCCCATAACTAATAAATTATGATCAGAGTCGACATCTGTTCCTGGAAATATTTTGCAGTTTAAATTATGTTCTGGAAATCTCTATCTTACCATTACATAATCAATCTGAAACCCTCCAGTGGCCGTTCTTCTCTTAGACGTATACAACCATCTTTCACGATTTTTAAACCAAGTATTAGCGACAGTTAAATTATGCTCCATGCAAAATTCTACCTAACGACTTCCTCCTTCATTCCTGTTCCCCACTTCATGTTTTCCCTTTATTTTTTTTCTTTCTGTCTCCTCTCCTACTAACAAATTACATTCGATCATCACCATTAAGTTCTCATCTCCCTTAAATATCTGAACAACTTCCTTTATCTTATCAGGTATTATGAATAAAACACAAACGACACTGGTGAAATATCTACACTACTCTTTTAGTATCTCCATCACCCGCGGAGCTAGTTGGCTTGAACTGTTGCGATGGGTGTTCGCTTTGTGTCTATCTTGGCTACAGTCATGCATTCACTACGCAGTTCGAAGAGCCTTGCTCCCGTTACTATTTTCTTAGTCATTGTAAAATTTACTCCTGCATTACGCCTATTTGATGCTGTATTTTGTAACGTTACACGTATTTACGATAGCTGATCGGCCGTTCAGTATTGGTACGAGGTAAGACGAATCTGTCGTACGGCTGGGCGCGGGCGGACAGCCCCACGGCCGTCAAAGCGACCGTTGCCGGCGCAAGAAAAAAGGCTTGGCTGGAAATGGCGACAAACCTGGTACGGAGAATTCTGGCGGTTAAGAGGACAGACAATACTCCAAGAAATGGCAGAGTGCTACACAAGCCGAAAAATGGTTTCTTTCAGCTCTTTAAGAATGTATAATAATTTACTGCCAAGTATCAGAGCAAATCTGAATATACTGGTGATCTCAGATAAACGAAGCGTATTCAATAACAAAAAAGATTTTTCAATACCTTTAAAAGTACAAAAGTTAACATTTCATAGTTAATAAACATTCAGACAGTGAATCTCTGAATTAACAACTTTTAATAACTTCGTGTGATTTCAACAAACGATATCTCAGATGATAGCATTGCACTGTAGCCATCATCCTTGAAAGTTTCATATCGGTATCTATTTTATTTATTGATTTACGACGTCCTTTATACCATTTCGCTAGTACCTTTATTCAAATCCTGATTGCAAGTACTATTAAAAAACTGTGCTAATTTAAAAGTGGTGAATCGCATATGTTAGCAGACACCACAATTGAAACGAGAACCAGAAGATGCTTCTGACAAGCAGGCCTAAATAGTTTGTTGTCATTTAATATGTCTGCTGTCATTTAACAGTCTGTTGTCATTTAACAGTCTGTTGTCATTTAATATGACTGCACTCGTGCAAGAATGCTGGCTTCTTTATTTATGAAACAACTATTATTTATATTTAATGTAAATGGTATGAGTGTAACTCAATGTATACGACGTTTCTTTATTTAAATATTGTCCTAATATAGTAGTTTAGTCTGGAAAGTGATCATGTAGAGCTTAAGGACGATGTATTTTTAGAGGGGAGCGCCACCAGTCAATGGAAAATCAGGCCGTAGCGGAATACTACGAAAGTCAAGTGGAGACTGGGACTTTTCAAGTGATGCGCTCAAGGGAGTGATCCGGGACACTTGGATGTTCTTTCTGGAAGAGGGCAGACCTATCTGTGGTGTCATGTGATTTTTGATGGAGTAAGTGACTCTGTTTCTGCTTGTTTTAGAGAATGAGGATGGACAGAGTATGAGCTATTGTTCTTTGTATCATGTGTATTACTTTGTAAATCATCATGTTGAACTCCGAACTGTTTTGAGCTGGTTAATCTTTCGTTTATGGTGATTATGGAATGCGACTTAGTTTTCACGTATCTTTGACGACTCTTTAATTAGGAGATTTTGCTAACATTCTCGTAACTGCATTTGATAAGTGTGTTTTCTGTCTGTATTTTAACTGAATATCGTAGGACCACTTCCCATTTATTTAGATGTCCTTTCTTGAATAAACATTATTCACCGTAATTCTCTGTCGTCTAAATCAATTATAGCCATTTGAATAGGACCGCTGTTATTAAATTATTATTCTAATTTTTGTTTTGTATTTGTTGTATTGTAATAACTCGCAGTCTAGGCAACGCCTAGACTATTTTACTGCAGGATCACAGGCCGGCCGGTGTGGCCGAGCGGTTCTAGGCGCTTCAGTCTGGAACCGCGCGACCGCTACGGTCGCGGGTTCGAATCCTGTCTCGGGCATGGATGTGTGTGATGTCCTTAGGTTAGTTAGGTTTAAGAAGTTCTAAGTTCAAGGGGACTGATGACCTCAGATGTTGAGTCCCATAGTGCTCAGAGCCAACTGCAGGGTTACAACAGTAGGTTATTATTAGTAGCGAATTAGCTGTGGGGCATGAAAGCAGACGTGCGTGGCTCGACCTTCTGATGCATCGGGCTATTCTTTCTAAATAGAGCCACGCAGAGCTCAAGTTCCTAAAGACGAGTAACCACAGATAAAGATGCAACTCGTTTGCTTGTATTGGATGCTGTTTGTAAGAGCAACTGCACTAGTAGTGACTGTTACATACCATCGCAATTTACAAATCTGTCCTCACCTGACCAGAAATCCTGTTCTTCCTGCCATTGCACTTGACTATTTCCTGCTATATCTAACTTCAACATGTTAATTTTCTAGCCAACCTACTCAATTAAGGGATCTATGCTCCGACCCATAGAATACCAGTTTTGCTTTTGCTGATGACATCCTCCCATGTAGTGCATACCCAGCGATCCAAACACGGAACTACTTTACCTTTGGAATATTCTATCTGAGATGATGCCATTATCATTTATGTAACCACAGAGTAGAACTCCATGCTTCCAGGAAATATAATGGATGTAGTTTCCCCTTGCTTTCAGCCGTTTGCATTACTATCATAGCTAGGCCATTTTGGTTAATATTACAAGGTCAGGTCAGTCAGTTATTCAGACTGTTGCCCCTGCATCTTCTGAAAATGCTGCTGCTCCTCTTCAGGACTAACATCACCCCTCCGTAATGGTTGCACCTAACGTATGGTTAAAAGTATCGTCGAGGCACGTAAGTGGCCACACCTCGGCGAGGTCCATGGTTCGTGACGAACGCTGCAGTTATATTCAGGGCAATCTGATTACGCAGACCAGTCATCCACACTCTTTATCAAGGTTTGTGTGAGAAAGTTTGTGCTGGAATAGCATGAATTTTATAAATCATCTAACTCCAGGAAAACCAGAATACTGCATATTATACATTCTCTTACGAAGTTTGTGTGCCATGTAATCTCTGTGTTCGCTTGTATGCATACTGTTCGCCAAGATGAGTGTGTCCCTGTGATGTCTTGAAACATACGTTTCCCATGCACATATCATATGGAATAATCCGTTTTATCAGAATTTCTCAAGATTATAGTCGAAATTCAAACGGTAAGCTGTATTGATGTTAGAAAACTAATGTGTATTTTAAATCATAGGTATCTGATGCGGTTTGAAATCATTGTTTATACTTATGTGTAATAAAATGAGGTCGATCACCTTTCGAATTTGCGCCAATGCAGTTCGTATCCTAAAATTCAGTACAGTGCACTCACATATTTTTGGTTTCTCGTCTTCCTAGTACTGAATCAGTAGAGCTCGCTGGTATTCGAGCTGCTAATGCGCCGTCAGAACAAAATATTCCCATACTGATTTTATTGACAAACTGTCTGTTGGCTTCTGTCTTGAGTTCTTTGGCCGACGTCTGCTTGGCGATTTTTCTGACGTTTCGTCAGCACGAGTGGCTGGCATTGCCATAGCTTCACCCTCCATTGCTGATGATGGACTGGTGCCGAGCTCGCGGTCGCAGATTACATGTACATGGCGCGCTAGCGTCCAAGACCTTTTTCGTGGTCATTTCCAGTGTGATTCTCCACTTGCTACCTGCTACGGTCGTTTGCCGCAGCACGGGAATCCATGGTCCGTTCACCTCGATGCCTTCTTCTTTCCTGTTGAAGCTACTGTCATGTTTTTTTTTTTAATTTATTTCTATATCTTCTGTGAACAAGTGGGTGTCATAGCTCTACTCTACAGCAAGAACTTCCGTGACTGCGAATTTTACTATGTGGTCGGTCTGACACAGCCCTGCTCTGCCACAGCCAATTTCTTCACCAGCTCCAAGCTGCAATGTCGCTTATGCTCGGTGATCCTGGTGTTCATTTATCGTCCAGTTATTCCAAAACAGACTTTTCTACACGCATATGGTATGCGATATATTCCCAACATTGCAAGTCGGCTTTGACGATGACGTGTGGAAATTGTTGAAATCTCGCCTCCTTCTTTTCTCATTCGAACTTTGATATTTTCGATAAGATGGAGGCCATACTTACTCTGACCCTGAAAATCTGCTCAGATGCATATGAAAGTTCCTACATGGGCATCAAATGTGTTTCTCAGGTTTTTATCTCCTCTTGAAAAGCAATTATAAATATGCATTATCGCGAATCACTTGTTTAGGTACTTGAGATTACAGCCATGAAACGTAGAAAACACCAGTGGCTTTAAGCAAGCCGAAGAAAATTAATTACTTGCTACTGTATTTTGTATGAAATGTCAACGAATATGAGGAATGAGATACAATTCCTTTTCTGGAGGTGGTACCGTCAGACTGTCGTTAAAATCATTATATGTTAATCCGTCTACACCTGATAAAATGTCTTGCAGCGCTTGGTATTTAAAATACGACTGATTGATATGTATGAGTATTGAGAGACACTATGTGATCAAAAGTATCCGGACACTCCCAAAAACATACGTTTTTCATATTAGGTGCATTGTGCTGCCACCTACTTCCAGCTACTCCATATAAGAGACCACAGTACTCATTAGACATCGTGAGAGAGCAGAATGTGGAGCTCCGCAGGACTCACGGACTTCGAACTTGGTCTGGTGATTGGGTGTCGCTTGTGTCATACGTCTGTACGCGATATTTCCACAATCCTAAACATCCATGTGTCCACTGTTTCCCGTGTGATGGTGAAGTGGAAACGTGAAAGGACACGTACAGCACAAAAGCGTACAGGCCGACCTCGTCTGTTGACGGCAGAGACCGGCGACAGTTGAAGAGGGTTATAATGTGTAATAGGCAGACATCTATCCAGATCATCACACAGGAATTCCAAACTGCATCAGGATCGATTGCAAGTACTATGACAGTTAGGCGGGAGGTGAGAAAACATTGATTTCATGGTGAAGCGGCTGCTCATAAGCCGCACATCACGCCGCTAAATGCCAAACGACGCCTCGCTTGGAATAAGGAGCGTAAACAATGGATGATTGAGCAGTCGAAAAATGTAGTGTGGAGTGACGAATCATAATCTAGCGATCCGATGGCAGAGTGTGGGTATGGCGAATGCCCGGTGAACGTCATCTGCCAGCGTGTGTAGTGCCAACAGTAAAATTCGGAGGCGGTGGTGTTATGGTGCGGTCGTGTTTTTATGGAGGGGGCTTGCACCCTTGTTGTTTTGCGTGCCACTATCACAGCACAGGCCCACATTGATGTTTTAAGCACCTTCTTGCTTCCCAAAGTTGAAGAACAATTCCGGAATGATGATTGCATCTTTCAACACGATCGAGCACCTGTGCATAATGCACGACCGGTGGCGGAGTGGTTAGACAACAATAACATCCCTGGTCTGCACAGAGTCCTGACCTGAATCCTATAGAACACCTTTGAGATGTTTTGGGAAGCCGACTTCGTGCCAGGCCTCACCGACCGACATCGACCTCTCTCCTCATGGCAGCACTTCGTGAAGAATGGGCTGCCATTCCCCAAGAAACCTTGCAGCTCCTGATTGAACGTATGCGTGCCAGAGTGGAAGTTGTCATCAAGGCTAAGGGTGGCCCAACACCATATCGAATTCGAGCATTACCGATGGAGGGCGCCACGAACTTGTAAGTCATTTTCAGCCAGGTGTCCAGATTCTTTTGATCACATAATGTAGCAATCGTTGTACTATAATTTGGGAGACTAACCACGATAGCTGATATCGAATCAGGTCGTATCGCTATTCCACTTTCCTATCTTTGATAATGATACGCCACATTAGCAGTCAGTTATCAAAATGCGCTGGTTTGCGCTTGTTCCACTCACTTAGTTATGGGGCCAACTGTATGAATACATTAAAAAAATGCCAAAACTAAAACACTAACGTGTAGCCAATCATTATAGACGAATATTATTATTCTTCAGTACATCAGAATACGAAAGCTTGTTTACGTACAATCGTAAGCAGCGATATTATCAGACAGGGTGGAACTTTATTGTGTATAGTTTCTTATACTGGCATAGAAACGCAAGTTCACATATGGACCTAGCTTCATCTGTTACGGTTCCTGTACGCTCATAAACTACCTGGTCAAAGCTTCTGGACACCCTATGTAACGCCGAATTGGCCACTATAGGTCCCAAGAGGGGGACCCGCTGGTATAAAAAGGGGGAGTCGTCTTATGTAGTCAGAAGAGAAACAGAACAGCACAATGGGTGGATCAGGAGAGCTCAATGACTTCGAACGTGAACTACTCATTAACATATCAACCCTTCTAAGGCTGTCCAAATCGACTGTTGACGATGTGGCTGCGAAGGGGAAACGCAAAGGAACAACCACAGCTGAACTAAGAGTACGCAGACCTCGTGTAGTGACGGACAGGGACAGTCGGGTGGTCTTAAATTCGCATGAAATCAGCGGAAGGAATCACTCGTAAGTTCCACAGTGCTACCAGCAGTCCAGGTGGCACAATGACTGTGCATAGGGAGTCAGAAAGGATGGGGTACAGTGGTCGAGGAGCTCCTGGTAAGCCACGCACTTCTGTAGTCAATGCTAAGCGAAACTTGAGGTGGTGTAAAGACTGACGCTACTGGAGAGTGGATGACTGAAAACGACTGATTTAGAGATTTCAGAGTATGCAGATGCAATAGCTCCATATTTAGCAATTAATACAACCGCTCGCTCACAGAAAGTTCCGTACCTAAATACTGGAAATTTGCTGAAGTCACACCAATACCCAAAAAGGGAAGTAGGAGTAATCCTCTGAATTACAGGCCCATACCACTAACTTCGATTTGCATTAGCGTTTTGGAACATATACTGTATTCGAACATCATGAAGTACCTCGAAGAAAACGATTTGCTGACACATAGTCAGCACGGATTTCAGAAAATATCATTCCTGCGGAACACAACTGGCTCTATATACTCATGAAGTAATGAGTGCTATCGACAGGGGATGTCAAATTGACTCCATATTTTTAGATTTCCAGAAGGCTTTCGACGCCGTTCCTCAAAAGCGTCTTCTACCAAACTGCGTGCCTACGGAGTATCGCCTTAGTTGAGCGACTGGATTCGTGATTTCCTGTCAGAAAGGTCACAGGTCGTAGTAACAGACGGAAAGTCATCGAGTAAAACAGAAGTAATATCCGGCGTTCCCCAGGGAAGTGTTATAGGCCCTCTATTGTTCCTAACGACAGGGGAGACAATCTGAGTAGTGGTGCGAAAAGTGCCAATTGACCCTGAATAAAGAAAAGTGCGAAGTTATTCACATGAGTACTAAAGGATATCCGCTAAATTTCGATTACGCGATAAGTAACACAAATCAGAAGCCTGTAAATTCAACTAAACACTTAGGGATTACAATTGCAAATAATCTAAGTTGGAACGATCACATAGTTAATGTTGTGGGTAGAGGAAACCAAAGATTGCTATTCATTGGCAGAACACTTAAAAGGGGCAACAGGTCTACTAAAGAGAATGCTCACACCACACTTGTCCGCCCTATTCTGGAGTATTGGTGTGCTGTGTGGGATCCGTATCAGGTGGGACTGCCGGATGATATTGAAAAGGTTCAAAGAAGGGTGGCTCGTTTTCTATTATCGCGAAATAGGGGAGATAGTGCCACAGACATGTTACGTGAATTGGAGTGGCAATCATTAAAACAAAGGCGTTTTTTGTTGCGATGGGATCTACTCATGAAATTTCAATCGCCAGTAGTCGAATTAAGTCGGGTGATGTTGAGGGTATTAGATTAGGAAATGAGACACTTAAAGTAGTCAAGGAGTTTTGCTATTTGGGGAGCAAAATAACTGATGATGGTCGAAGTAGAGAGGATATAAAATGTAGACTAGCAATGGCAAGGAAAGCGTTTCTGAAGAAGAGAAATTTGTTAACATCGAGTATAGATTTAAGTGTCAGCAAGTCATTTCTGAAAGTATTTGTATGGAGTGTAGCCATGTATGGAAGTGAAACATGGACGGTAAATAGTTTGGACAAGAAGAGAATAGAAGCTTTCGAAATGTGGTGCTACAGAAGAATGCTGAAGATTAGATGGGTAGATCACATAACTAATGAGGAAGTATTGAATAGGATTGGGGAGAAGAGAAGTTTGTGGCACAACTTGACCAGAAGAAGGGATCGGTTGGTAGGACATGTTCTGAGGCATCAAGGGATCACCAATTTAGTATTGGAGGGCAGCGTGGAGGGTAAAAATCGTAGGGGGAGACCAAGAGATGAATACACTAAGTAGATTCAGAAGGATGTAGGTTGCAGTAGGTACTGGGAGATGAAGAAGCTTGCACAGGATAGAGTAGCATGGAGAGCTGCATCAAACCAGTCTCAGGACTGAAGACCACAACAACAACAACAACAGTTTCCTCCTCCGATTGCGAAAACATTCTGTTAGCACCCACCTACATAGGGAGAAATGATCATCACGATAAAATAAGAGAAATCAGGACTCGCACCGAAAAATTGAAGTGCTCATAGAGAGACAGCTTGAAGGTTGTTCTTTGAACCCTCTGCCAGACACTTAATTGTGAATAGCAGAGTAATCACGTAGATGTAGATGTAGATGAGATGAATCACACTGTACCCTATCACAACTGTAATGATACCCTCCATCCTTTAGCGTGTTGATTTATTTTTAAATAAGAGTGTGAAATGTTGGCGAAGGGAGGAGACGTCACATGTGGTATCGATAGCTACGATGCCACGCCGTAGGTACAGGTTCTTAGGTTGGCACTACGACACCGACACCGACGACAGCGCCCTTTAGCAGGCGCTGTGCAGCCCTACGAGCGACGCTCCAGATTCAGCCCATTTGATTCCGAGGAGACGACCAAGCAACATTGTTTCTGATTCATAGTGGGCGAGCCACTACTTGTAACTTTGTAACTTGATGTACAGCTTCGCACCTACGTGCTCATCTCAGCCAAAGTTAAGTACATAGTAAAACCACTTTTAATTGCAGTATCAAGTTTTCTACCTCACCTGCTCTTCCTAGCTTCCTACATTCGGCCTACCCTTCAGCTTACAGGAGCAGACCCACGCGCCGCCTTCCAGGCGGGATACAAAATCACATTTCCAGCAAAAAAAAAAAAAAAAAAAAAAAAAAGAATGCATATGTTTATGAAATTTAGAAATGATGCATTGAACTTTAAACAATTTTCTTGCTGTGTAAAGTGATTAAAATTAGACGTCGTTTGAAAGCGGCGAATTTGGTGACAAGATCGTGTTACTGTAAACTGCCTGTGCAAAGAACAGTATGCATAATAATGATAATGATTATACTCGGATTTCATTAAAAAGATAGACTGCAGGATCGACTGACGAATGTTGAAACATGAAAGACGGTAGCGCCTTATAGCGACAACTTCAACAGATTTTAACGGTTGAAAAATATTTACAAAAGATTTCATTAACAGGAATAACGGTCTATGCACACTCTTACCAAATAAAGATGTAAATGAGTTTAAAATGATTATTATTTTACAACGTAATTCACATTACAAAATGATACAACCTTCTAGCAGTGAGGCTCGAATTAGAAGAAGAAGAGGAAAGACTAGTAAAATAATCAGATATCTTATTTTTTAACGGATGAGAATCGAAAATTACATAGATAATTAAGGTGTCTCTAATATCGTTGGAGTACAATATATTGCTTCACAATGGAAGGCTTGTGTCTGACGAATGCGTGGAGAACGTTACTTTTCATCATGCGTAGTGCCGACAATGAAGTATGGAGGTGATAGCGTAACGGTGTGGGTTGGTTTTCGTGATCACGGTGTGGCCCCTTTTGGTGCGTATGAAACCGTTAAATGTGGAAGGATACGAACACTGCGCACAATACAGGAACAGGCCAGAGATGATGAGTGTATCAGCAAGACAGTGCACCCTCTCATAAAGCAGCAACTGTGAGCCACTGGGTTTGTGCACAAAAACATTCCGGAAATGGACTAGCCTACCCAGAGACCCGACCTGAAAAAGATGGAACAACTTGGGAAGAACTAGATGATCGACTTCTCTCCAGAACCCAGCGTTCAACATCATTAGCTTCTCTGGGTTCGGCCTGGCCGCCATCCCTCCATAGATTTCCTACAATTCAGGTAGTCATAAGGGTGAAAGCTGGCCACAGCCCATGTTAATGTTCACCATTAACTGTCCGGATACTTTTGATCAGATAGTGTACATACATTTCTGACTATTAAAACTGCGACACCAGGAAGGATGGCAAGTAAGGAAATTTTAAAAAGTTTACTTATTGTGAGTATACAGTATATTTAGAAGAACATACAATCAAATTTGAACGTGGTTTAGGAGCATACAGGGTGCGAAATTTAGTACACAGGGTGGCCATCTGTAGCAGCAACAACGGCTCTAGCCCAGTTGGGTATCAAATCGACACGAGGTAGGAGTACTTCATTTTGTGATGTTCCTTCATCTCCGTGTCAGAGTTTACCAACCAGTGTGACTGGCGAGTACTGGTGCTGACACGTAACGAGCTGTTTTCACACATTCCATTCCAGAAGAGGCCGACAGTTGTCAACTTGCTTCCCTCCTATTAAAACGCTTAGCTGAAGCACGCTCGGCTGGTAGTTTAACGCGGCGCGTCTGCTGACAGCGAACGAATACCTACTTGAGGCCGGCCGGGGTGGCCGAACGGTTCTAGGCGCTACAGTCCTGAACCGCGCGACCGCTACAATCGCAGGTTCGAATCCTGCCTCGGGCATGGATATATGTGCTGTCCTTAGGTTAGTTAGGTTTAAGTAGTTCTAAGTTCTAGGGGACTGATGACCTTAGAAGTTAAGTCCCATGGTGCTCAGAGCCATTTGAACCTACTTGAGGAGAGTGGGTAAATGCACGATCGCCGGCCGCTGTGACCGAGCGGTTCTAACCGCTTCAGTCCGGAACCGCGCTTCTGCTACGGTCGCAGGCTCGAATCCTGCCTCGGCCAGGGATGTGTGTGATGTCTTTAGGTTAGTTAGGTTTAAGTAGTTCAAAGTCTAGGGAACTGATGACCTCAGATGTTAAGTCCCATAGTGCTTAGAGCCATTTTATAAATGCACGATCCAATTTAAACAGTAGCTCGCTAAATGTCGTAGGGTGGGTCGCACACCGTCCGCCTTACGACGGCCAGCTGAACTCGCTGCAAAGCATAGATTTAACAAGTGATCCCGCAGTGAAAACTGTCTAAGGTCGGCAAGTTCTCGGAATCAAGTATATAACAAAATTTGAATATTTGATAAATAAATAAAAGTGATAAATGATTAAATCCGTTCGGGTAATTAACGGTAGGCTACATCAAAGATCTGAATTTTAGCGAACTGATGATTTATTCATTTAATCAACACTCAATAAACTGAAATGGTAGCCTTCCAAAAATATCCAGATAAAGCATAAAATAATTAACAATGACAGAACAAATGCAATTAAAATTGCGTACATGCTCAAAAATTGCTAGCAGATCACCGCAATTGAACTAATCAACTCAAACGCGCTTGTTACGAAGTCCCGTACCGCTTAAACTGTTCATAAATCATTGGCTAACTCATATATAATTGGAGTTCGGTAACACAAAAAACGTCTCTACGCTTCCACGCCTATTCATAAAGTCTATGGGGCTAACCTGTCGGAAAGCTCAAAAGCAGCTGAAATGATTGTTAAGTCTCGTGCTGCACATCGCCAGGCACTCGCAAAAGTGAGAGTCACGACTGGCTCCCAGGTTCTCACTCCAGCTTTGCTGAGCATTTTTTGTCCTCTAAAATGTTAAAGTATGGCGCAGGCACTTGCTGGCCAAAACCTGTTAGTTTAGAAACTCAAATCCATCGGAAGAGACTTTTGCACCTAAGATACATCTTCGGTGGTTTGGAACAGAGTGATTACGAGAGGCCATTTGCATCGCCAGATTCCGTAAAATGGAAAAATTAGACCACCATTTGAAATATACACAACTTACACATAAAACAAACACTCGTATGTTGAGAGTAGTGCCTCTACCTGTGTCCCTCTACAGACCACATACAAGATTCCAACCGTACTAGTTTAGTCAACATCAGTTTAAATGCAAATAGTGCCCACACGTCCTTAACATTCACAACAAAGAAAACTTCATAAATAAACAATTAACAGCAAATACGGCCTGCTCAATAGAGGCATTTTTGAGCTCTATTCAATGATTATGTGCGTGAGTATGAGTCCGAATTTATGTAACTAGTACCACTTTCATGTGAATTGAGTCTTTATTAAATGCCAAATTAATATTTAATTAGTCAAGCAGTAAAGCCATCTAAAAATCATACATATAACATATTGGTGTATAGGGAATATTTCGGGTTACAAAAAGCTACGTTCATTATAGATGCATGTGAGGAGCAATCGTTTTTCGTCACATTTCCATACTTAAAATACTTAAAACAGTAGGCTAGATAATACAGTCTGTATAACAGCGATGTGAGTCTTCAATGACGACAGCTGGCGTCCTCAGCTATCGTCTAACATCTTGATGTTAGGATCACTCCAAGCGCCTATGAGATATTAAGTTTTAAATCTTTAATAGTGTTATTCACATATTATAACGACGTACCTTACATAATTCCGTGCTAGTCGCATAAAATGGCGCGAAATTTGAACAGACATAATCTTTCAGATGTATAAAAAAGTCAGTAGTATAAGAACGGCGCGAAATTTGAATAGTCATCGTCTTTCAAATGTAAAAAAACACGCCTACTAACTGCCGTTTATGTCGTCTTGGTGAGATTTTTTTCCGTTAGTGTATTTCCAGAGCTTCCGTGATGTTATATTTCAACAAGACAACCCAATTCGCATGCTATCCTTATCTACCCCTTTCTACTGTGAGGATGCAAATCAGGTTTGCTTTAAATGCACGCTGTAACGGTCGTGAGCTTTGGTTACCTTTGAATCTGGATGTGGTGAGCTGACGTTATTCAAGAATGCCTTTAAGACGACAAAGACGCCATTAACGACACCTCCATGAGTTTAAACGAGGTCGTGTAATAGAGCTATGGGAATTCGGATGTTCCTTCTGTGATACTGCAGAAAGACTTGGCAGAAACGTACCTACTGTACTGCTGGTAGCAGTAATCATGAGAATGTACAGTCGCAAGAACCCAGGATGGCCAAGTGGCACTACCAAGAGGGAAGACTGTTGTGTTCAGCGTATGACTCTGGCGCATCGCACTACAGCTGTAGCAATAATCTGAGCAGCAGTTGACTCCACAGCGACACAATGAACTTTCAGAAATCGGTTACTTCAAGGACAGCTTCGGGCCAGAAGCCCTGTATCATGCATTCCACTAATCCCGAACTGCCGCCATTTGGACATGAGTGGTGTCAAGCGAGAGCTCATTGGAGGGCAGGGTAGAGGTCATGTTTTCTGATGAAAGCTGGTTCTACCTCGGTGCCAGTGATGGCTGTTTGTTCGTGAGAAAGAAGCCAGTTGGGGGTCTGGGACCAATCTATATGCATGCTAGACATTGGACGTACACCTGGATTTATGGTCTGGAGTAGGATATCATGTGACAGTAACAACACTCTCGCAGTTATCCCATGCACCCTCACTGCAAATTTATGCGTCAGTCTGGTATTCGACCTGTTGAGTAGATATGGGACATCAGTAGGATAATAGTGCCAAAGCTGGTGCAGTCTGCACTTTTGCCGAATTTATTCAAGATTGCGGGCTCCCTTGAGGGTCCCGCCGCCTCCTCTCCCAGGAGGTAGATGTGGCAGCGTCATACTGATGTCGTCAACACCCTCACTCCTCCCCTCCCCCCCACACACTTCTCTCCTCTACTCCACCACTTTCCCTTCTATCCCCCACCTGGGAACTGGCGGGAAAAGGATTCAGCCTGTCCAGAGCAGCTGCAAAGGAACGATGTTTCGGATCGTCCTAGGTCTATCACCCCTCCTCCACTTGTGAACTGGCAGGAAAAAGGCAGGAGAAGAAGGACATGAGGTATTTATTTATTTATTTTTGTCAGGACATATATTCAATAAATGAGGTGTTGGTGTCAAAAAGAGAGATTTTTAATAACTATGTTACCTGTAAGCATACGGCTGAGGACTGTGTCCATAGTCCCGTACATGGTGACTGGAAGTAGGTGATAATGGAAGAGCATAGAAGGAATACTTTTCAGTAAATAACGGTGATGAAGCGGGATGAAGACGCATTTCGCAGCTCATAGAGACTATGGCCTGTGCCAGAGCTGTTCGTGTTTTTTGAAATGGTCGATCAATCGCCAGTGCAGCAGATGAGTTAGTTCTATTCCACTACCCAGGATTGAATGAACCAGAGTGTGTTCGCGCTGTGGTATGGGGACCGACTGAGGACACTCGAAACGGGTTTTGCTCCTCTTTCTAATCACGTGCGTGTATATGTTCACCTTGATGTGTGTCCTAGCTCATAATACCACTCGAAATTGGCGGCAAACTGTCCTACATCCACTGCCAAAAGAATTGCTTCCTATGGGACTCGACTGAGGACACTTGAAACGGCTTTTGCTCCTCTTTCCAATCACGTGTGTATATATGTTCACCTTGATGTGTGCCCTTGCTCAGAATACCACTCGAAATTGGCGGCAAACTGTCCTACAGCCACTGCCAAAAGAACTGCCTCCTACCGATCCATAAGCGTGTAGCGGCTGAGAACGTGTACACATATACATGGTATGAAGGGATAGGACAGCAAATTTTCACTGAAGTTGCGCTTTACCGATATAAAAGTGTATAACTGGCAAGGAACTTGTACACAGAGACATGGTAAACAAAGGATTGGACAGTAAACTATCACTAAAGTGTAGGAAGAGTAGCCTCTTACTGGTATGCAAGTCTACAGTTGCCGAGAAACTTGTACACACACACACACACACACACACGCACGCACGCACGCAGATCACGATTCATTAGACGTTACCACAATCGGCGGAAGATGCTTCACTGCTCTAATTACACATCAAAATTGTCATGAAAGAACCACCACTCATAAACAGTGGATCATAATGAAACACATGCACTGGGAATTGAGAAGAGCCATTGTAATAACACAACTGTCACAAAACCGACCCCAAAAGATCTCGCCAGGAGAAAGTGGTGTCAGTTGAACATGTGTTCACCTCGATATGTAAATACAGACTAAGCTGCTTGGAATCAGTCTTACCTTCCCGCCTACCTACGCTCCTCCCTCCCTCCGCCTGCTCCCCGCCCCCCACCCATAGGTAGGGATACCGGTTTTCCAGGCCTTTTCTAACCTGGCGCTAATGGTACTCAAAGAGATCATTCTGCTGACAGTGATGTACTATTTCCGGTGTGCGTGAATCAAACGCAGATGGACAAAAGACTCAAGAACAGCACGCTTCCTGCAAGTTGTTAAACGTATTTCTCAGGAAGACTCTCTATCCATTACACATAAACAACTGGATGGTCAACAGTGGTGCACTTTAAAACATACCGGATCAGCCGGCTCTGTCTGAAGGTGCTCCTTTACTAAATAAAATCATTCTCATGTAGAAAAACATTGAAATAAATTGACCCACGTAAATGAGATACACTCGAATCTTTACACTAGTCACTCACTGTACGCCAATCCACCCACTCTAACCTCGATTGGGAAGAGCAGAGTCCATACTTGTTACCCTTCGCTACTACATATGGTTATAACACGAAGTCACTTGTGTTCGTTCTACTTCTTCAGGCAAACATCTGAAGGGTGTCTCGTAGAGGCTCCAGACACTCCACTGTACCAAATACCTTCGTGTGTGTGCGTGTGTGTGTGTGTGTGTGTGTGTGTGTGTGTGTGAGTTAGTGTGTGTGTGTGTGTTTGCGTGTGTTCTCTTATTCTCTGGAGGGATTGAGATATTCTGCTCGCCTCACAGAATGTCATCTTTATCTCTGTTATTTGGGAACATCCATATAAGTAAAAAGCGTTGCTTACAGTGTTGTAGCTATATCCATGGGTGGTTGAAACCTGCTATGGCAAGAGGTTGCACACGCAACCGTTGAAGGATGTTGGTGTAGAAAGAGAGGCATTCCTAATGTACAGACGGTGGAGGAATAGATAGTGGAGGAATTTTACACAGGTCACTTGGTCCTCATGGAGTAACTCACTGTCTTTCTGCCCAAACTGCTGCCGTTCTGAACAGCTCAACTTCTGCAATGTCACCTCATTTCTTTGTAAAAAGTGACTCAATAAACATGAACACTCGTTTCGTGCATGAACCATTACCATCACGTATTCTCAACGCGTGATTCTTATGCTTGCTAAAACGATGTGCCAGCAGACCTCACCTCACATCGTGTAAAGGGTGTAGTCGCATTTAAAACGAATGGTTTGAGGGCAACAGTGCAAATAGCGGCTATAGTCGTCAATGCAATCTCCAGCTAAATAAGTGTAAACTCACTTTCATTGTATGAACTTATGCTTGCTACGACGAATACCGAACCAAGACCATTGAGTCTTGCGTCAAATATACTAGAAAATGAGCACTTAACACCATCCAGCAGTCCTTAAACATACATTCACCTTCCAAGTTGCACGCACTATGGTGAGCAGAACGTAATGCTGGTAGCACTAACAACAACATGGCAACCAATATTGAGCGAACATTCCAGGATAAATAGCTGTATTTTTCTTGTGAGTGGTACCTGTATGTCTTAGGAGGAGAGAGCATTAATCCTCTTATAAGCGAGTAGCTATTTAAAAAAAAAAAAAACTCGATAGAAATTATGATATTACACTCCGGGCTTGGTTTTGCACGAAGAGGATCACTGTAGTAACATCACACGATTGTCGAAAGAAACCTTCCACCAGAATAGTGTGTGTGTCTGTACCTCGATGTATGGATACAGACTAAGGAGCTTAGATCCAGTCTTATCTCCCATCCTACCTCCCCTCCTCTCTCACTCTCCTTCCCCATATGTAGGGATGCCAGATTTTCAGGCCTGTTCTTGCCTGTCGCTGATGGTACGCAAAGACCTCCATCCACTGTAGGCGCTCTGCTTTGGTCAGTGCTGGATTGAAAATGATATATTGTTCCAGGTGTGCAGAAATTAAACGTACTTTTAGGAAATGTAGACTCCTGGAACGACAGCGAAATGCTTGATTATTTATCATGGACGGGACAAACCTGACTCGCCGGAAGAAGAACAGTATACTATGGCCCTCGGCTACGACTCGAGGTAAGAAGAGGTGGCGGACTCCACGACCAGCAGCAGTTGCGACCACTGCAAGTCGTCGCTATTCTATACGCTGGTTCTGACCGTTCCCCGCATCCACTGCCACAGTCACCTCCGGCAGCCACCCATACGCTGCATACTTTCCTAGCTTCCGAGAGCTCAAAATTAGTCTCTGTGGAAGCCTTGTAAATAAACTGTCGTACATGGAGGTATTACGTATATTTCAGATGCACAAATATCAATACATAACAGCAGCTTTCACGCTATGTATTCTTTCACGCTATAATTCGCACGTCGGAAAAAAATTGTTTCTTATAGCTGACCGCAAGCTACAATTGGCACTCCCCACCAGTCCTCGTTATTTCCCAGCGTCTAACTGTGTAAAACTACGAACTCGGTCTGTGATAATGTTGTTGATTATTTTTCAGTGGAACAGTTTTATCTAACGTCACCTTACCTCTTATAAGCGAGCAGCTATTAAAAAAAAAACACATTCACGATAATAATGAAGCAGCCATGGTTCCATGAGAACGGATACAACCGATTTCTTTCAGTTTGATGGACAAAAGGCATGACTGAGAGCATTTCTCGCATCTAAAATTAGTGTCTGTGTGTGTGGAAGTCTTGTAAATAAATTGTCATGCAGGTCGGTAGTAAATGATTTGACACATGAAATATCAATACAGAACAGGATCTTTCACGCTGTCTATTTACATGCTGAAAAAGAAAAAGAAGCACTGACATTATTACATTCAATATCAAGCTACGATTTGCATCTCTCTCTCTCTCTCTCCCGTCGTTATTTTTAACATACAATGGAGTAAAACTATGAACTACAAATACTTCACTAATGTCACCTGGTAGACAACTGGATAAGATTTTGCTGTGTTTCTCTTTTCCCATATATCGAAAACAAATACCGTCCTCATGTTAACATGGAGCATATGTGGCGTTCTCATTAAGTATACATGTATTGGCCGTTGGAGCAGGTGGCCAGTGATCAAAGTCGCTTCCACAGGCCTGTGTAAAATTTTGTACCCTGTGTTGCAAAAAGACCATATTCCACAATAGAGGGTTCCTGAATTGTAGTTTTGTAAACTGTTGCATACATTGTTTTTTGGTGATTCATTGGCTCTCACAGGAAACTAGACATCGCATAGTGCAGGGTGTGCTGCTCCCAGTGTGGTGGAAATAAAAGATAGAGGCGGCGTTTCTTATTGATAAAAATGTGGAAGACATCACGTTACATGGAAACGAAGAGTTCACAGCACGGCGAGGCGTTTCCGAACAGCTGTCCAAAGGTGCTGACCTCTACATTTAATCTCGTGTTCCGCACTAACGAGGTTACAGATGTCTCGGTTTTCTATTTTAGAAGGGACCAAGAGCATTCATTTCTCATACTGCACCCACGTACATGGTCGCTGTTTCGGTGTCCTAGGTCTGACCCTCAAATCTATGGACACTGCCTCCTCCATTTTTATGGCCTGTAATGCAGAACCGCAGGTGGAACACAGTGTATTCTGCAGAACTTAAACCCGTGGAGCACGGATAATATGCACCATCAGCTGTTAGTCGCACCTGTGGAGGAGTGGAATGATTTTCATACACTCAGGCGAACATGGAAGTACCCTCATTTTTGTTGTGCTTCCGTCATTTTTATGTATTTTTCATAAATTTCGCAATCTCACAAGGTTTTCCATAATTTCAATGCATTTTACCCAATCACTCGTGTTCCAAATCACCGCTTCCGACGGGTTGTCATGTCAAAGAGACGTCTCATCGCATCGATACAACGATGCTCTCAGTCAATGACACTTCAGCATGATTCTCAATTTTTGTATCATTGCTAAACCACCGCTCCATTACTAACAAGTGTGAGACGTTGACTGAGCAACATCTCTCACGCAAACTGCTAAACGTCGAAACGTTCTGTTTGCGTGTGACCCTAAAGATGCGTGTATACCAAACGTGCTTGTGCTTGCAGACCTGTAGCGGTGACTTTAATGGGCTCGTTGGAAGGGTCCCCCACTCAGGATGGCCGGAAATGCTAGTAGCCACTTTGAGTGTCCTCACATCAAAATCTTTGTAAACAGTCAACTTTATTACAACACTCTGCATTTTTCAGCCTGTGTTCATTTCTGTGTCTTCCAACGGTTAACTGCATGTGGGGAACTATTGGAACGACAGCAGTCATGGCGTATTGTTAAGTAGTATTGCTCATGTGTAGGGGGATATGGCACTTTCATTTTAACACCAAGTCTCTATAATGCACCCTCCTTCCACTATTAAGACGTATTATATCTCATCAGTCCACTCTCCCCCATAACACGCAATTGCACATTTAAGTGCTTGGCAGAGGGTTCTACCATTCCACTCCCGAACAGCGCGCGGGAAAAACGAACACCTAAACCTTTCTGTTCGAGCTCTGATTTCTCTTATTTTATTTTGATGATCATTCCTACCTGTGTAGGTTGGGCTCAACAAAATATTCGGAAGAGAAAGTTGGCGACTGAAATTTCGTAAATAGATCTCGCCGCGACGAAAAACGTCTTTGCTTTAATGACTTCCATCCCAACTCGCGTATCATATCTGCCACACTCTCTCCCCTATTACGTGATAATACAAAACGAGCTGCCCTTTTTTGCACCCTTTCGATGTCCTCCGTCAATCCCACCTGGTAAGGATCCCACACCGCGCAGCAATATTCTAACAGAGGACGAACGAGTGTAGTGTATGTTGTCTCTTTAGTGGACTTGTTGCACCTTCTAAGCGTCCTGCCAATGAAACGCAGCCTTTGGCTCGCCTTCCCCACTATATTATCTATGTGGTCTTTCCAACTGAAGTTGTTCGTAATTTTAACACCCCGCTGCCTTTTCAAGTTACGGTTGTCTTCGACATATACCCTGGCTCTCGTTTCATGACTTCGATGTTGTGTAGCTCCAGTTTTCTTTTTCGTACACATAGCAAATTAAGTGTAGTTAGAAGAGTAATTTCCTTGATAGGGAATGGTTTAAGTCTGTTCGATGCACTGGTTCCTCTCCTTAACATTTGTCTGAAAGAACACTGTCCGCAAGAACCAGCTCCAATTCGGTAATACCTGTATTCGATGGTATGACGGAGAAACCTGTCCTGGATTGGAGGAAATATGTTACGTCTGATTTAATATGGTGCTGCTGAGTAATACTTGTATCGTATTCTTGCAGTCGGTGTTACGAATCCATATGCAGTTTACAGACGGATAATCAAAGATGAGTGCAGACAGAGCACAATTTGTAAGATTTTTCCGGTCTTGCGTGTCTAGGAGGGTTTTTAATAGCTGGTCGCTTATAAGACATAAAAGCTAATGTTAGATACCTGAACAACTATTCCACTGAAAATTTCCATTATATAGGGTGTTACAAAAAGGTACGGCCAAACTTTCAGGAAACATTCCTCACACACAAATAAAGAAAAGATGTTATGTGGACATGTGTCCGGAAACGCTTAATTTCCATGTTAGAGCTCATTTTACTTTCGTCGACCTACGCTCAATGGAGCACGTTATCATGATTTCATACGGGATACTCTACCTGTGCTGCTAGAACATGTGCCGATACAAGTACGACGCAACATGTGGTTCATGCACGATGGAGCTCCTGCACATTTCAGTCCATGTGTTCGTACGCTTCTCAACAACAGATTCGGTGACCGATGGAGGCGGACCAATTCCATGACCTCCACACTCTCCTGACCTCAACCCTCTTGACTTTCATTTATGGGGGAATTTGAAAGCTCTTGTCTACGCAACCCCGGTACCAAATGTAGAGACTCTTCGTGCTCGTATTGTGGATGGCTGTGATACAGTACGCCATTCTCCAGGGCTGCATCAGCGCATCAGGGATTCCATGCGACGGAGGGTGGATGCATGTATCCTCGCTAACGGAGGACATTTTGAACATTTCCTATAACAAAGTGTTTGAAGTCACGCTGGTACGTTCTGTTGCTGTGTGTTTCCATTCCATGATTAATGTGATTTGAAGAGAAGTAATAAAATGAGCTCTAACATGGAAGCGTTTCCGGCCACATGTCAACATAACATATTTTCTTTCTTTGTGTGTGAGGAATGTTTCCCGAAAGTTTGGCCGTACCTTATTGTAACACCCTGTATAACAGCTTGTAACAACGATGTATCGTTAGACTGAATGTTTTCGGAGCTTAAAGTTCTCACTTTTACTCAGATGGGTGTTCTGAAACAACAAGGACATTCTGCTGTGATCGGTAGTTTGGACACAAAAATAGTGGAAACTATCGATTCATTTAGGAAGTGTTATCGATTTTATACACGGTAGGCATGTACAAGATAAGTATAATAGGATAATACATGCATCAGATGAATCTTTATAGAACTCCAACCTCAACAGTTTGCTTGTCCATCACCAACAACCGTATCGTAGACCGAGTTCGTAGCTTTATTCAGTTGTATGTCACAAAATAACGGTAGGAGGGGTGGGAAATCCAAATTTTAGCTTTCTGCCAGGTGTAAAAATGACTCTTTAATTCCAGCATGCGAATAGATATCGTGAAATGCGCTGTACAATATTAATATTTGTGTGTGTGAAATTCCCACACGTATCACACTTTATTTACAAGACTTTCACTGAGACTGATTTTGAGTGCTTTGAGGCTAGCAAAGCATGCAGGTTATGGGAGGCTGCCAGAAAAGGCCGGTGGCAGTGGATGCTTGGTACGGTCGGCGCCGGCATATTGAATAGCGACCACCTGCAGCAACCGCAAATGCTGATGCTCACAGAGTCCGCCTCCTTTTCCTATCACGAGATGTAGCCGAGCGCCATAACATGCTGTTGCCTGTTCTTTTCCCAGTGAGTCATGCTTGCCCCATCTGTGGCAAATAGTCGAGTATTTCGCTATTGTTTCAGGGGTCAGCATTTCTTAGAAATACATTTGACTTCTTCAGATCTGAAACAGTATATCATTGTCAACGCAACACCGACCAAAGCAGAGCACCTACAGTGGAAGAAGCTCTTTGCATACCGTCAGTGGCCGCGCGGGATTAGCCGAGCGGTCCAGGGCTCTGCAGTCACGGACTGTGCGGCTGGTACCGGCGGAGGTTCGAGTCCCCCGTCGGGCATGGGTGTGCCTGTTTGTCCTTAGGATAATTTAGGTTAAGTACTGTGTAACCTTAGGGACTGATGACCTTAGCAGTTAAGTCCCATAAGATTTCATGCACATTTTTTGAACATACCATCAGTGACGTGGAAAACGAGCATCCCCAGCACAGGGAGGGAGGAGGGAAGATAGGGTGGGAGATAAGACTGGATCTAAGCTGCTTAGTCTGTATCACACATCAAGGTGAAGACACATGCACCGTTCTAATGGAAGGTTTTTTCCATACCTGTGTGACGTTAGTAAAGTGCTCTGTCTTCCTGTAGAACCAAGGCTGGAATGAGTTCATAGTGTAACATAGTCACTGCAATTGCGTTTTTGTTTTAAATAGTTGCTCCCTTATAAGAGGATTACATCTCTCTCCTCTTAAGACACACTGGTACCACTCACGAGAGAAACTCGTCTGTCCATCCCGGAATGTCCACTCGGTATTGGTATGGTGCTGTTGGTCTACCAGCATTACGTTATTGGCGTAGGCTTCTACTCACCATAGCGTGTGGATCTTGTAAGGTGAATGTATCTTTAAGAACTGCTGGATGGTGTTATGTGTTCATTTTGTAGGATATTTAACACGAGATTCAGTGTTCTTGTTTCAATATTCTTTGTAGCATGCATACGTTCATACCATGAAAGTGAGTTAACACATTTAGCTGGAGATTTCATTGACGACTATAGCCGCTATTTGCATTGTTACCATCACGCTATTCGTTTTAAAAGCGTAAGACTACACCCTTTACAAGTTGTGAGGTGTGGTCTGCTGGTACAATATTCGTTTTAGCAAGCACAAGAATCACACCTGTAGAACATATGGTGGTAATGGTACATTCCGAAAATGAGTGTTCATGTTTATTCAGTAACTTTTTACAAAGAAATGAGCTGACATTGCCGCAGTTGAGCTGTGAAGAACGGCAGCAGTTTCGGCAGAGGCACAGTGTGTTACTCCATGAGGAGCAAGTGACCAGTGAAAAGTTCCATCTATTTCTTCACCCTGTATTCCTCCACTGCCTACTCCTCCATCGTCTGTACAGCAGAAATGCCTCTCTTTCAGCACCAGCATCTATCAATAATTGTGTCTTCATATTCTTTCCAGGGCACGTTTCAACCTCACACAGATTTGGCTGGAACATTGTCAACAAAGCATTTTGCTTAGGTGGACGTTCCTAAATACCAGAGATAAAGACGACGTTCTGTGAGCCGAGCGGAATATCATATCTGTGCAGAGTATACGAGAACACACACGAAGAAATATAATATACATGAGTGATGTTAGGTTATAACCACATGCAGCCACGGAGGCTAGCTACTGTCAAGGGCAGAGTGGGTGGATCGGCGTACGGTGAGATGACTAATATAAAGATTCATGTGCATCTCATTTACGTAGGACATATTATTTCAATGTTTTCCTACATGAGACTGATTCTACTTAGTAAAGGACCACTTTCAGACAGCGCCTGCTTGAAAGCACACCACTGTAGAACATCCAGTTCCTTATCTGTCTAGGATAGGCATGTATTTCGCTATTGCTCCAGGAGAGCCAGTTTTTCTGAGAAATACGTTTAACAGCTTACAGGAAGCGTGCTGTTCTTGAGTCTTTTGTTCATCTGCGTCTGATTTATGCACACCAGAATTAGAACATCACTGTCAGCAGAAGGATCTCTTTGGGTACCATTAGTGTCAGGTTAAAAAAGCCTGGAAAACCTGTATCCCTACCTGGGGGGGACGGGGGTAAGGGGGGGGGGGAGGTAGGAGGGGAGGTAAGACTGATTCTAAGCTGCTTAGTCTGCATCTACATATCGAGGTGAACACACGTGTAGCTGCCACCACTCTCTCCTGGCGAGATCTTTTGGCGTCGGTTTTTGTCGTAGTTGTGTTTTATTACAATAATCTTTCTCAATTCCTAGTGCGTATGTTGCATTATGACCCGTTGTTTATGCGTGGTGGTTTTTTCACGAAAATTTTGGTGTCTAATTAGGGCAGTGAAGTATTTTCTGTCAGTATTTTCTCAGCATGTGTGTCTGTGTGCACAATTTCCTCGGCAGCTATACACTTGTAGATAGGTAGGACTGAACTCTTCTTACATCTCAGTGATAGATTGCTGCCCTGTCGTTACTTACCACGTATCTGTGCACAAGTTCCTCAGTGGCTACACACCTGTAGATTGGGAGAAGCTAATGCTTTCTACACTTCAGGGATAGTTTGCTTTCTTATCCCTTCTTACCATGTTTCTCTGTACAAGTTACTCAGGAGTTACATACTTGTAGAATGGTAGGAGGCAACTCTCCCTACACTTAAGCGATAATTCTCTGACGTATCTCTTTATATATGTATCTGAGTACAGCTTCCTCAGCGGCTATACACTTGTAGATCAGCTGGAGGCAATTCTTCCAGCAGGGTCTGTATGACAGTTCCCCGCCAATTTCGTGTAGCAAGGTGAACATATGCACACACGCGGTTGGAAAGGGGAACAAAACACTTTTGAGACGCCCTCAGTCGAGCCCTGTACACCAAGGCGAACACTATCTGGTTCATTCATTCTTGGATAGTGGAATAGAACGAAGTTGTTTCCTGCACTGGGGATTGACCAGCCATTTCAAAAAACATGAACAGCCCCAACACAGACAGTGTTCTCTTTGAGTTACGAAACGGATCTTCAGTCCATCCCACTTCATCACCATTTTTTGCTGAAAAGTATTCCCTCTATGCTCATCCATTGTCACCTCCTTTCATTCCTTGTGTAAGAGGCTATGGACGAAGTACTCAGCTGTATGCTTACAGGTAGTATAGTTATTAAACTTCTCTCTGTCCAACACCAACGCCTCAATAACTGAACACATTTCCTGCCAAAATAAATAAATACCTTACGCCCTTCCTCTCCAGCCTTTTTCCTGGCAGTTCATAGGTGGAGGAGGGGCAATCCGATACATCCTTCCACTCCAGCAGCTCAGCGCAGACTGATTCCTTTTGCCACCAATTACCAATTGGCGGAGGGAAGAAAGGTGGGGGAGGGGTGCAGGTGAAGTCTGAGAAGGGATGGTAAGTGAGGGAGGGGGGAGGAGCGGGAGTAGTGATGTCATCAGTCTGATGGTTCCATATCCATCCCACAGGGAGTTGAGGTGTGGGACTCCCCACTCAGAGCCGCCATCTTGAATAAATTTGACAACAATGTGGACAGTACCAGCTTCAGGTCTATTCCTCTACTGATATCATCAGATGACAACTCCAGCATCATCCACAAACAGCGTTAACGATCTCTGTATTGAGCGACCAAGTGCGACAGGCATGGAAATCCATCCCACAAATTGACAGTCAGTACGTGTACAGCAAAATGCATGCATTCTAGCGGTTATAGTCGTTATTAATGAACCAGCATTTCACATTTGCAATATCTTATCTCGCACTTACATTAACATGTGATCTTGCTACGTTAATCACTTACATACTTACGTAGATAAATGTATTCCTAAAAGTTCATTACTCTATACTTATTATTTTTATGTGTTGAGATTTTTTTTCGTCAGTGCAGTACGGAGCTATAAACGTCTGAAATGCGGCGACTGCAGTCTATATTACCGGCTATGTTAACCAGATGCGACAGCACTGTGTTCCCAGTGGGACCCATATCATACGGGCCGGTGCCGAACCCATAAGGCAGTGATAAATGCAATCTGGCAACGATGGTTCTGTTCAGAGCGTCAGCATCCAGATAACGTATATCGTGAAACAGTACGCAGAACCGAAACTCCTCTGAAAAGAAGATGTGGTGGTAGTCCTGCGACTAGTGGTGTCGATGGTTGCAGAAATGGAGACGTGCCTCGTTCTGTTGGTGCATCAAGGGAAGCCGCAACTATTTTGTCATGCTGGCAGTCTGTGATGCTTCAGCGGCCATCGCACTGACTTTGTGGGTAGTTTACCTTTCTACAAGCAAGCCCATTTCCTGAATCAAGGTATCGTACGTGACGCAGCTGCACCAGCATGCACAGCGAGTGAACAAAATGTCCGCCAACTCGGGCGGTAGTCGCATGGTAATGTTGAGATCTAGTATGGCAAAGTGTATGGGCCTCCTGAACCAATTTATTTCTTGTTCCCGTGGCAGTCGTGGGATCCCGACTAACGCGAGCAACATGATTGTGGAAAGATTAACGATAGACTCGACAGGACACGTTTCAGCCGCTGTCAGTTTCTGAAACGTGTTCGTAGACATTTCCCGTTCTTATACGAGGCTTTACACGATCTTTGCACAAACAGCTGACATGCTATTAGTGAATGACTAACCCTCTGTGCAATCTTTTTCTGTGTGCAGATGGTAGACGAGCTTACTCCTATCTATTTTGTGATGTTTAACTGCGATGCTGATCGTTTTCCAGTATTTCACATCAGTTTGGTATTTCTTGCAGGCCGATTTCCTAATGATGTACTGGCCAGCAGTGTATGTTTATAAGTGCAGCAGATAAAAAATTCTGAACCACTAATGCTTCTCAAGATTCCATCAAATATACTCTAAGACAAAAGAAACGACGCACCACGATAGTATCCGAAACGGACAGAAATCAGTAGATGTGATGTAATGTACAGACAAACAAAAGATTACAGTTTCAGAAAAATTGGATGATTTATTCAAGAAAAACAGCTTCACAAATTTAGCAAATCAATAATGCCTTGTTCCAGCTCTGGTCCTTATGAAAGCAGTTATTTGGCTTGGAACTGACTGGTAGATTTTGAGTGTCTTCCTGAGGGATATCGTGCAAATTCTGTACAATTGGTGCGTTAGATCGTCAGAACACCAAGTTGGTTGAGGGACACTGCCCAAAATGCTCCAAACGTTCTCAATAGGGGAGAAATCCGACTACCTTACAGACCAAGGTAAGGTTTTCCAAGTACGAAGAAAAGCAGTTAGTATCCCAGCATTGTCCAGGGCGTCTCCAGACACTATTCGCTTATCATCGGGGCTCAGTTCGAAGCGGGACTCATCATTGAAAGGAATTCTACTCCAGTCAACGGAATTCCAGGCCGAAGACATATCTGGAGACGCTGCAGACAGCAGTGGGATACTAACCTGACGGCCGCTCGCCATACGGGCCGACCACCAGAAGTGGTGACGTGGAGTGCCATTTTATTTCATAGAAGGATAGCTCCGGTTGTCATCTGCGACACTCTTACAGCTCAGTGGTAGGGCGACGATACTCTACGCCCCGTTTTGTTGCCCTTCATGGCAGGCCATCCTGGGCTTACATGTCAGCAACGTAATGTCCTTTTTATTGCTTGTCTTTGTGCTTGCCAAATCCTACCTGGATCAGCAAGGGTGCCGAATCTCTCCACAATTGAGAAGTTTGCAGCATTATGGGCAGCACATTCCAACCAGCTAGGGATTTTGACGATCTGAGGCACGAACCGGACAGACTTTGGCACGATATCCTTTAGAAGGGTATCCAACACATCTATCAACCACTGCGAAACTAAATAACTTTGCATAAGAACCAGAGGTGGACCAGTGCGTTACTGACTTGCTCAATTTGTGAAGCTCTTTCTCTTGAGTAAATTATCCATTTTTTTTCGAAATTGTAATCATTCGTTCGTCTATACATGTACCTCACATCTACCGATTTCGGATCAGATAGTTCCTTCGTGGTGCGTTGCCTTTTTTCTTTTTTTTTCGGGGGGGGGGGGTATTTCTGTAAAATCTGGACACACAAAGCGGCACTTGGTTGTTTCAATCTGAACTCACTGAATGGATGGTTTGTATACCTCCAATTTTTAAATGTCGGCCCTGTTTGTGTGTATTCTGAGTGATATCGCCTGTGGCTTATATTTTTACTGTTCCAAAAACCTTGGTTCGTTACATCATCAGGCGATTAAGTACCAACAATGAACACTGTCGCGATTTGTACGCAATTGGTTCCATTCACGAGGGTCAATATCAGTTTCTTATCATTATATCACAGCTTTTTAGAAACTGTCACTAACATAAACTGGCATCTCGAAGACATTCCTGGAACTGCATTATTGCTGTGAATGTCGTACAAAATGTACGCTGAGGCAAATAACTGAGGCACGTAGCCAAACAGCCATCGTGTACAACACTTACTGAGCGTGCACCAGACGGGAGAAATATGGCTTCTGATAATCAACCTAGTTTGTTCCAGTCCAGAGAGTAAAGGATTGGCATAAAAAATGTAGGGATGTGCAAGGAAAGGAGGACGACTGCAAAGCCTTATTTCCGGCCGATTGGAAAGTCACCCAGAGATCATCTGAATCTGCCGCCATTTTTACGAAGTAGCATGGGACTTCATTTCATTTCAGTTGTTACTTAATTTCGAAATATTTGAATTTTTCCCATCATTGTAACTTAGCACAAATCACTTATTCAGTGTTCTCTCAGTTTCAATGTGACATACCTTCCGCCATCATCCTACGTGTTTCGCCACTTCTGTATCGTGCAAGCTACCTACTTTCGCTGTCCTGAACATCTGCATGTCCCGAATGTTCACACTATAACTATACAGATAGTATACTAGAACCATTGCCTCCGCATTTCGTTCTCCATTCAAGGATGGTGTGCAAGAAAAATGATTGTCAACATCTCTCTGTATACACCCGAGTTTGCCTAGTTTCATCTTCATGGTCGTTATGTGAAATACGTATGGGAGGAAGTAATATGTCTCTTGACTGATACTAGAATGTAGGCTACGGGAATTTTTAAAATTAGACTTTCTGCGCTGTCGCCCATTAGATTTATTGAGCAGTTCTGTGACGTTCTCACAATTGACGTAGAAACTACAGAAAACCGCGAAAAGTGCATAGCTCTCCTTTGCGTCTTTGGTGTTGATTTTCTTAATCCAGTTCCTTAATTACAGCAGATCTAAGAACTGTAGGGTAGTCTTGGGCTATCTCGGCCATTTGACATTAAACTTAGTTTAAAAATAAAATACACTGACGTAAAAAAAATCGCAAACCCAATTAGGAGTTGCGCAGCATAAGCGAAAGTTGGTAGACGTCTGAAAGATGGTGTCTACTCAAATTTCGCGCCAGTCGCATAAAGTGGCGTTAGTAGGGCCACTATGAGGATGCACATCGGGTTTGCTACAAATAGACGCCGTAACGGTCGTGAGCGTTAATTAGAGATTGGACGTGGTGAGTTGGTGTTAGTCAACAATGCCTTTAAGGAAACAAAGACGCCATTATCAACAACTTATTGAGTTTGAACGAGATCCTGTAATAGGGCTACGAGAAGCTTTCTGATGAAAGTAGGTTCTGTCTCGGTACCAGTTTTTAGAAGAACTGCAACCAACCTGTCTGATTGCTGGACGCACTGGGTTTGCACCAGGGGTTAAGGTCTGGAGGGCGATTTCGCATGACAGCAAGAGCACTCTCGTGGCTATCCCATGTACACTGTTTGCAAATTTATCTGTCAATCTGGTGATGCGACCTGTCATGCTGCAATTGACGACTGCATTCCACGGGATGTTTTCCAACAAGATAACGTTCCCCCACATGCCTCTGTTGTAACCCAACATGCTCTACGGAGTGTCGAGATGTTGCCTTGGCCTGCTCGATCACCAGTTCTCTCTCCATTCGAGCACATATGGGACGTATCGGGCGACCACTCCAGCGTCATCTGCAACTAGCGTTAGTCGTCCCTGTATTGACTGACCAAGTCCAACTCCCAAGTCCAGCTGCCCCCCCTCCCCCCCCCCCCCCCAAACTTATGCATGCTTGCATGCATTTCACATTCACAATCGCTTATCTCGCGCTTACATTAACCTGTGACCTTGCAATGTTAATCACTTACAGATTTTACCTAGACAAATGTATTCTCAAAACTTCATTACTCTACATTAATTATTTTTTGGTGTTGCGATTTTTTTCCGTCAGTGTACATAGTATTTTCTGGTGGTTGTTTGGTTGAGTTGTGGGAGGGGACCAAATAGCGCGGTCTTCGGTCCCATCGGGTTAGGGAAGGATGGGGAGGGAAATTGGTCGTAACTTTTCAAAGGAACCGTCTCGGCATTTACTGAAGCGATTTAGAGAAATCACGGAAAACCTAAATCAGGAGGCCGGACGCGGGTCTGAACCGTCGCCCTCCCGAATGCGGATCCAGTGTGCTAACCACTGCGTCGCCACACTCGGTATAATTTCACAAACAAAGCTTGTGCAGTTGGAAAGAGCGTATAATTTACTGCGAGTGGACAAAATTCGTGAGAAGAAAAAGGGATCCGGGTCAAACATGGGCTGCTGAACTCTATGTATTTGGTTCCAAAGAGCTCTGCTGGAAATGTATTCCTGACTACCCTTCAGTCAAATCTGCGGTGACATGACACTCAGTAGACTTTCAGTCCGGCCTCGTGGCTCTGAGAAGGCGCTGTGAAGTCAGTTCGCCAGGCACTTCGTCCAGTGTGGTGGGTCTGCTTGTGTAGTCGTCGACATACCATGGTCACTGCAGCTTGGAGCGATAATTATCCCTCACGTTCAGAGCCGGTTAACTCGCAATGAACCTTGGTGTTCACTAAACAGCTGCCTGTAATAGACCAAGTGTCATTTCTACATCCTCGACATAGTTGCATCTAAACGCAACAAACGGTCGTCATACTCAGCACATCTTCAAATTCAACAATTCTATCCGTGATTTTTGGCAACTCAGTTTTTTTAGAACAGTGTAAGTTTGAATTATTTTAATCAACTCTTCTGCTATGAAAATTTTAGATTCACAACTGGCCATCAAAACTGCTACACCAAGAAGAAATGCAGATGATAAACGGGTATTCATTGGACAAATGTATTATACTAGAACTGACATGTGATTACATTTTCACGCAATTTGGGTGCATAGATCCTGAGAAATCAGTACCCAGAACAACCACCTCTGGCCGTAATAACGGCCTTGATACGCCTGGGCATTGAGTCAAACAGAGCTTGGATGGCGTGTACAGGTACAGATGCCCATGCAGCTTCAACACGATACCACAGTTCATCAAGAGTAGTGATTGGCGTATTGTGACGATCCAGTTCCTCGGCCACCATTGACCAGACGTTTTCAGTTGGTGAGAGATCTGGAGAATGTACTGGCCAGGGCAGCAGTCGAACATTTTCTGTATCCAGAAATGCCCGTACAGGACCTGCAACATGCGGTCGTGCATTATCCTGCTGAAATGTATGGTTTCGCAGGGATCGAATGAGGGGTAGAGCCATGGGTCGTAACACATCTGATATGTAACGTCCACTGTTCACAGTGCCGTCTACGCGAACAAGAGGTGACCGAGACGTGTAACCAATGACACCCCATACCATCACGCCGGGTGATACACCAGTATGGTGATGACGAATACACGCTTCCAATGTGCGTTCACCGCGATGTCGCCAAACACGGATGCGACCATCATGATGCTGCAAACAGACCTGGATTCATCCGAAAAAATGACGTTTTGCCATTCGTGCACCCAGGTTCGTCGTTGAGTACATCTCCTGTCTGAGATGCAGTGTCAAGGGTAACCGCAGCTCCGAGCTGATAGTCCATGTTGCTGCAAACGTCGTCGAACTGTTCGTGCAGATGGTTGTTGTCTTGCAAACGTCCCGATCTGTTGACTCAGGTACCGAGACGTGGCTGCACGATCCGTTACAGCCATGCGGATAAGATGCCTGCTGTCATCTCGACTGCTAGCGATACGAGGCCGTTGGGATCCAGCACGGCGTTCCGTATTACCCTCCTGAACCCACCGATTCCATATTCTGCTAACTGTCATTGGATCTCGACCAACGCGAGCAGCAATTTCACTACGATAAACCGCAATCGCGATAGGCTACAATCCGACCTAAACGAGGCATCACAACAACGTTTCACCAGGCAACGCCGGTCAACTGCTGTTTGTGTATGAGAAATCGGTTGAAACTTTCCTTATGTCAGCACGTTGTAGGTGTCGCCACCGGCGCCAACCTTGTGTGAATGCTCTGAAAAGCTAATCATTTGCATATCGCAGCATCTTCTTCCCGTCGGTAAAATTTCGCGTCTGTAGCACGTCATCTTCAAATGTTCAAATGTGTGTCAGCTCTTATGGGACTTAACTGCTAAGGCCATCAGTCCCTAAGATTACACACTACTTAATTGCCGGCCGGTGTGGCCAAGCGGTTCTAGGCGCTTCAGTCTGGGACCGCGCCACCGCTACGGTCGCAGGTTCGAATGCTGCCTCGGGGATGGATGTGTGTGATGTCCTTAGGTTAGTTAGGTTTAAGTAGTTCTAAGTTCTAGGGGACTAATGACCTCAGATGTTAAGTCCCATAGTGCTCAGAACCATTTGAACCATTTGAACTACTTAACCTAAACTATCCTAAGGACAAACATACACACCCATGCCCGAGGGAGGACTCGAACCTCCGCCGGGACCAGCCGCACAGTCCATGGCTGCAGCACCTAGACCGCTCGGCTAATCCCGCACGGCACGTCATCTTCCTGGTGTAGCAATTTTAATGGCCAGTAGTGTAGTTGTGCTTGCAATTTGAATGAATGTCAGGTTTACGAGGTAATTCTGACCATCATCGAGGTTATTCAAATATCTGTGTTAAAGGGTTTTAAATGAAGAAATTATGGCTCCTGCGTATGGTTTCGTACGAGTATAAATAGCTTTAATTTTTCAAAGAAATGGGACACAGAACTACATACAATTTATGTTGTGTCAATCTTAAAATATATGAGAAAATAAACTGTGTGCTATAAGCTAATCTTATTTTGTACGCATTGCTCGCATAATAATTTGGTGCAAAAGGACGAGATGTGTTTGAGTATTTGACACGCCTCCTCCGACTGAGAATCCCGACTACTGTGAAATACGCGCTGCGATTCTTTTTGTTGGTGCTATAGGCGTCAAAGCGGCTGCAATTCATCAGCTCAGTGAAGTGTATGGAGAAAACAGTAGGAGCGATGGGATGGTACGGAAATGGGTGAAAGTTTTTAAAGATGGCTGTACGAATGAGCATGATGAACAACGAAGCGGGTAACCTTCAGTATTACTAACGATTTCGTGCAGAAAGTTGATGGAAAAGTGAGAGAGAGCACTCGTTTACGATTCTGACGTTATGTGATGAGTTTCCTCAAATGTCAAGGAGAGTCCTCTATGTAACTGTTGCCTAAGCAGGCGGCAGATTTCTACGAGGACGGTGTTCAAAGCGTGGTCATACGATAAGTGCCTTAATATTGATAGGAATCATCTAAGAACGTAAATTACGAGCTTTCATCTAAAAATAAAATCGTTAAGAAAAGTCTGCTTGCTTTATTTTTATGTCAAAACAACAGTTACGTAAAACACCAGTCTAGTGTTTGCTGTGACAAGCAGAAGTAAAAATTGTAATTTACGAAATAGTAATAATATTACACCTGTTCTTGAAAACGTAATTTCAGTTCTAATTTCCACAATTAAAAATCTTCTTGCCAATAGCTCATACACATGTTTCCTAGAGCCATAGTTATACCTTTGACATAGTATCTGGTCACTCTGTAACACACTTCGGTTTTAATAATATGCAACACCACAAAAACCGCAATAAACATTGTTTTCATTGTCATTTCGACTTGTTTTCTTCTCGTGGTTAGACTGTACCATTTTCAGGTGTATCTAGTGTCAAACAATGTGCTCTGACCGTCCTTATACATTTGCTTGTGTTGTTTGACCTTTACTGCGAATATGGAATGGTTTATGATAATTGTGAAAAAGAGACAGACACTTGCCGAAAGTGTAGCTGTGGTTGACACAGGAATTACAGATGAAGATGGAGAAGCCGGATGATGAGATGAATTTTTTACTCTAAAATTCAATGAGAGAAAAAGTTGTCACCAAAGAACAATCCCGTACACTGGAACCATTTCATGGCGTATGCTGGTGCGGCGTTTCTATTACATGCTTGTTTAAATGTTGTATGGGTTCGGAACATCAGGTAGCGTGTGAATATGAGATGTTGCTGCTGCATTGTAAAATAAATTCATTGATTTGAAGACTACCCAGTATAAAAGTTGTAACATGTGTGCAGTATGATGTGGGAGACATAGATGGCTTGGTGTACACAGAACTCTACGCATTGTGTTGCGGCATCGGCTTCAGGAAGGCGTTCGCGACTACTTAGGGGACATGCGGGCCAGCCACCGACGTAATTCTGCCGCTGGCCGCTGCAGCGCTGCTGCTTCAGCACCCTGTAACGTGGTGTTCCACGGTCGGTGTTGAACTAGACTGCTACATGCTGTACCACAACGCTCCATTTCCACAGCCGTCAGCATAATGTCTGTCTATCTCCTGTCATAACACAATTGGCCGGAACAAGAATACACTGAGGTGACAAAAGTCATGGGATACCTCCTAAAATCGTGTCGGACCTTGTTTTGCCCGTCGTAGTGCAACAACTCGACGTGGCACGGACTCAGTAAGTCGCTGAACCATGATGCCTCTATAGCGGTCCATAATTACGAAAGTGTTCCCGATGCAGGATTTTGTGCACGAACTGACCTCTCAGTTATGCCCCATAATAGTTCGATGGGAGTCATTTTGGGCGATGAACCATCCGCTCGAATTGTCCACAATGTCCTTCAAACCAATAACGAACAATTGTGGCGCATTGTCATCCATAAAAATTCCGTCGTTGCTTGGGAACATGACGTCCATAAATGGTTGCAAATTGTCTCCCAATCGCCGAACGTTGCCATTTCCAGTCAATGTTCTGTTCAATTGGACCAGAGGAGCCGGTACATTCCATGTAAACACAGCCCACTCCATTTGGAGCCACCACCAGTTTGCATAGTGCATTGTTGACAGCTTGGGTCCATGACTTCGTGGGGTCTGCGCCACACACCAAATCTACGTCAGCTCTTACCAACAGAAATCGGAACTCATCTAACCAGTCCGCGGTTTTCCAGTCGTCTGGGGTCCAAGCAATATAGTCAAGAGTATTGGAGAGACGCTGCAGGCGATGTCGTGATGTTAGCAAAGGCACTCGCGTCGATCGTCTGCTGTCGTAGCTCATTAAAGCCATATTTCACCGCACTGTCCGAACGGATGCGTTCGTTCGTCGTACGTCCCACATTGATTTCTGCGGTTATTTCATGAAGCATTGCTTGTCTGTTAGCACTGACAACTCTACGCGAACGTCTCTGCTTTCGATCGCTAAGAGAAAGCCGTCGGCCACAGCGTTGTCCGTGGTGAGAGGAGACTGACACTCCTTGACAGTGTGGATCTCGGAATATTGAATTCCCTAATGATTTACGAAATGGAATGTTCCATGCGTCTAGTTCCAAATACCAGTCGGCGTTCAAAGTCTGTTAATTCCTGTCGTACAGCCGTAATCACGTCAGAAACCTTCTGACATGAAACACCTGAGCACAAATGACACCTCCGTGAATGCACAACCCTTATTATACTCTGAAGAGTCAAAGAAACTGGTACCCCTGCATAATATCGTACAGGGCCCCCGCGATCTCGCAGAAGTGCGCAACACAACGTGGCATGGACTCGATTAATGTCTGAAGCAGTGCTGGAGGGAATTGACACCATGCATCCATAGGCTCCAAGAGAGTGGACATCTCTTCTGAACAGCACTTTGTAACCTCCCCCTCACTTATCGACCCTAATGACAGTGAAAAATGAAACCGTGTGTACCTAATGGAAATTTGGGAAAAGCAATCGTCACCGAAGTTAATCTCTCGGTAAAGAGGGAGGAAAGGGTTACATCTAAATGAAAGGGAAAATGCAAATGAAACTGGTGGAAATTAATTTTAAAAAGGGGTAAAGTTAATAAAGAAAGTAAATGTGCGGTCGTCACATTAACAATTAATTGGCGCTAATTAGATATTTGAGATTTGGGGGACATTACAGTCGCCAGTCCTAAGGACAATTACTATAGTAACTGAAAAAGAAAGGTTATTACACATATAATTAGCACTAGAAGCGTGGCAACTGAAGGTTGACACGTGTAGTGTGAAAACTGAAAGTCTGTCAGAAGTAATAAATTTCGCTACACTCTGACTTAATTTAGCAAAAGAATTAATAAAACCAAAAAATCGAAAGTTAATTTAGTGACTGAAGTTAATTGTGAGCTTTCTTTCTGAAGCACATCGAAATTCAGTAAAATATGGTTAGTCTTGGACTACCTCAACGATCATTTCAAAAACTACTTGAATCTACGCAATTTAGAAATAAGAGATTTAACTTTGAACTTGAATTAAATGATTCTGAACAATTAACAATAGTAAAATTTAGTACGTACCAAGCTGAGCTGCAGTCACAGGTAAGCTAAAATACGGTAACAAAACTCGCACTCTTAATTTGTGCTTGTGTAATCTAGATATTGTAGCCAGCTATGAATACTTTAACTGAACTTTGAAATTAAAGCAGCGAAATTGAATTATGTTACTTTAATACTGGAGTTTGAATTTCAACGACACTTGGGTTCATTTCGGAAAAGGGAGGGACCCTGCTTGGCAATGCAATTGGGACAATGAGCAACAAAGGTTCATGCTAAGTTGCTGTAATTTTGTGATGCAACAATTTTAAAAGTTTGAAAAGCTGAGGTCTGCCATACAGTTCTAAAACTTTACGTGCTTCCAGTCTTCCTTGTTGGTTGATTGAAGGTTTGAAGCCGTCGATCGAGGAGGCGGTGACAGTCACTCATTGTCGGCTGTCGCTGTTGCAGAGGCTGGATGTTGGCGCGCCTCCTTCTCGACACGGTCACCAGGCGAAACGGGCTGTTTATGAGCGCCAGATAATGCTTCCCGTCCACGACACCATGTCAGAAACTATCATCGCAAGTCGAGTGCAATTACATGCTGCCAAACCCCGAAAGCCCGGCAACTCGCGGGAGCTTCACACAACACACCTGCTCCACTCGCTACTCCAGCCAGACTCTCTCTCTCTCCCGCACTCCATGCGGCAGAGTTAACACTACCAAAGATCCTACACACATTGATTCTTCACACGACCTATCGATGTATTCGTTCAATAGCAGTTTTCCCTAGGCAAGACCCAGCGTAAAAATACAAATAATATTTACGAAACAAACCAATTATACATTGACATAAATGCATAAATATATATATATATATATACAAATAGTAAAACAATTACAATATACGAAGACACAGAAATGTTATATATTCAGGTAACAAAAATAAGGAAAACAAATTTATAGTACAATAGATGGAAATAGGAGGATATGCATTTCCGGCGCTACACGTGCCCCACATTGTCTGAGATTGTTCGTGTAACCTAAACAGACTCAGAAAATGTCCCAAAAAAGAAACAGCGGAAATGCATATGCTCAAAACATCAACAAAATTTAGCATTCGCCTAATTTACCATAAACCAATTTTTATATGATAATAATTGAGTGGAGACACTCCTAATTTTATTCCACTCTGTCATCTTGATCAAAATAAAACAGGTTGACAATATATTAAAATTCATAGAAAACTTAGAAAATGGTTTAGCTATTCTAAAATCATCAAAATTCCTAACAGTATCAAGAAATGGAATTCTATTTACAAAATTAACCAGAGTACATGGTGATAAAAAAGGCAGGTATATCAAAATATGTAAATTAATAATTAATTACATAGAATACACATGTTACATAACCTTTTCATAATTAATACTCTAGGCATGAGAGTCCACTTAACGCTAAACAAGAAAATAATATACAGCAGATCGACAAAAGCATAAATATTGACAGCTGAATTCTTTCACATCAGCTGTCCGGGAAGAAAAACAACTCCGCCTTCCGTACTCACAAGTACAAAGAATGCCGACAGCGGCACAAGAGCCGACAGCGGCACAAGAGCGGACAGCGGCTCCGCCTCGCCAGTATTGTTGCGCCCGCCTGTGCGGCACACTTGATCTCACTCGCCTGTGTAACGGCATTTCCAGAATGTTCGTTTCACTGAATTCTTTCGGAAAAACTCACTCCCGAGTAATCTCAAGGAGTCCATTAACACTATCACAGTGGATAACCCGACACTGTCCATCATCACACGCATGTACTAGCCTGAAACTTAAAACAGCGTCTAAGTACATCGGCAATGACTAGTAAATCACATATTTATGAAATCTTACAGCTATTTACAAAATCATATTTACATTCCTTAATCTACTGTGACTCAGCTGAAAACTTAAACTAGCAGCTTGGATTTTTCAGATGATTACTAATCAGTTACTCTTAAATCATTTAGTCGAAATTAATTTCTTATTAATTACAACTTCTTTAATGTCCTCTTGGTCAGGCAAAAGCATGGAAATCTAGCAAATCGTGAAATATTACACTCTATATTTACATACTGTACAAATTACCCATTCTGTGGTATTAACCAATCCTAGGTTGGTACAATTTCAAGTCTACAAGGTTCCGTATACCTAATAGTTTTCCAGAGCTTGGATAGTCTAAGCAATAAGCATTTGTGTGAGGTATACCAATGACTTGATATGGTCCATTATAAACAAACTTAAATTTAGAGATTTCATGGTCTATCTCGCTCGATTTCTCATGAGCTTTTACAAGTACTAAGTCTCCAATTGCAAACTTAGCAAAACGCGCTTTAGCGTCATGACGACGTATGCGAGCATCGGCTTTTAGCTTCATTACTTCTCGCAAACGATCTTTTTTCACACCAATCCTAATGTCAATCTGTGGAGGGAATTTGATTATCTCTTCCACTAGTCCCGGTTTGTCTGAAAACACACTCTTATTCCTCATTATCACTTCATATAGGCCTCGTCTTTGTTCGTGTGTTACGTTTGACACACCGTCTACAATACTTTCCAATTCACTTTCTACACTATTGTCAATGCCGAGATTCCTCACATTACAGTAGTTCAAATTCATACCCACGTCAATACCATCCGGCCAGTTAACAATGTGTATAGGCTGGTATTGCCTATGCACACCGTCTCCTGCCTCGTCAAAACTAACTACTATTGTCTTGTCTTGTGACATACATGTCAAAGTTCTGCTTTCGCAATTAATCACTGCATGGTACTTTAATAGCCAATCTAACCCGATAATTACTTCTATAGTTAAGTCTGGCACGACGACAAACTCTTGTTCAAATCGTGCCCCACATATCTTGAAGTTGACAAAAATCTGTTTTGTGACTGGTTTACTGGCCTTTCCAGTAGCACCGATAATTTTCACTCCTGTTACTGGCATAACTACGATGCGGGGTCTGTCTTTCAGTAACTCAAATATTTTCCCAGATACAGCACTCAATTCTGCACCGGTGTCAATCAATACGTTTAGTTGTAGGTCGTGCATATTAACAGACACTACTATCTGTCTACACTTGTCCTCGACTGTTTCTTTATTTTCCCATAATAAATCCTCATCTATATCCAGGTCATTCCAGAAAAAACCATCCGGCTTTGATCCTAAATCCTGCTTATCTGGCGGCTTTTTCAGCCTCTGTTCACATACAGTTTTAATTTCAACACGTTTGTCCTGAGGCTTAGTCTGTAGCTTCGCCTCCAATACCGAAACCTTTTCCTCTAACTCGTCAACTAGTGAGTGTTGCTTTGCTATCAATTCACTAATTGTCACCTTCGTTGATTCCTCTTTAGTTAGATTGATCTCATCTGCCAATCTACCTGGAGAAATGTGCCCAGTAGTATCTGCAATTACTTCCTCTAGATCTGCGCAACCCACACTGTTATCGTCTGACCGTATAATGTCAGCTCTAACCTCATACACGCTGTAACCTATGTGCTTTTCTACCAATCGTGTCCGGCTATCACTAAAAGTTTCGTAATCTTTCTCCTTAATACTCTCGCAATGTTTAAATTGGAGTTTTGCATCGGATGGGTCGGCCACTTCTAACACTATAACTTTCGGTAAAGTCTGCCGGTCAGGGCCAGAACTTTCCGTTACTGCTTCAACATCCAACTCCTGCGGGACGAAACACGACGAATCTTGGTCGTGCTCCCCATTAGCATCAACTATTTCTGGTAAAGTCTGCCGGTTAGGACCAGAACTTTCTATCACTTCACAAACACTATCTTCCTGCGGGACGAGACGCGGCAAATCCTGCACGCGCTCCCCATAAACACTTCTCCCATACAGACCCCTATAATCTCTTAGTTCGTCGTATAAGCGACCGAACTGCCTTAACCAGACCTCATCCCTCTCTGCATCCCCTCGCTCGATGACGGACGTGTTATCCGACATCTGACCTTCTCTCAACAATTGCGAATCATTCTTAAACTCAATCTCCATTTCCGCTGTGTGTGTTACAGCTGCCACTTTATAATCGATTTCTGGAACACTACTTAAATTGTTCTCACTGACAGTGAATGTATTTTCTACTGCCGTGTATACAGCTGATCTACTACTTGTGGGCGCACTCCTTTCTCTTAACACTGGCACACTCTCCCGCCATTGATTATTCCATACGGAATTTTCATAACGTCGACACCTGGGTTTTCTCTTGTTATTGGGCCTCCAAAATTTCTCCACGCCCGGTCGGCCCCTCACCGGTGCGGCTAATGGTTTCCCTGTCTCGTCCCAGCAGATACGCTCCCCGGATGCTGCTGAGGCGGCTGATCACACCCTCTGGCGTTATTACTATTCTGTGAAGCCCGTATCACGCTAGTATGATACTGGTTTCCGTAATTCCTGTTATTATTTGCATTGTACCGATTGTCATTATGGCCCGAACCACTATTGTTATTCCTGCCAAGATTGCGGTATGCATTATTCCCATAGTTATCGTTGTTGTGGTTGCTGTGGTACCCATTGTTGTTACCACGGCCTCTACCACTGTCGCGATTATTGCGCCAATAGTCCTCGTCCTCAACTCTTTCCAGGAAATCATTGATTGTCCTGTAATTGCTTCCTACGTAGCGTTTTGTATCATCTGGAAGCTTCTTGTAGAGTTCCCAGACTATTTCGGATTCCGTGCGGCGATCACGCAAATATTCCAACTTTCGGATCCAGTCCTCACAAAACTCCTTCATCGAGCCGCGCGAATTCGCATCGAAAGGCCTCGATACGACAAATTCGCACCAGACACTATGCTGTTTTTGCTCTGACCAGTATTCAGCCAGAAACAATTTTTTAAACTCGTCAAAAATCAGGTTCGTAATGTTGAGGTTTAAGCCCCAACGCTTGGCATCACCAGCCAACACATCAATAACCGCATTAATTTGTCTCTCATTAGTCCATGATGTGGGTAAAACTCTTTCACAATTTTTAATTAAATCCGTCGCGTGTATACCGCCTTTTTTCAAGGGGTCGAACCGCTCCTCTTTTGTCAACAATTCCGAACTATGTGCACAGATTGGCACATAGCTCTGTTTTTCGTCGAGTTTCTTTTCTAATTCCGACACTCTCGTAATTACTTGGCAAGTGGTTGTCGCAAGCGTTTCTACTTCCCTTTTTTCTCTTCTACATCTACATCTACATCCATACTCCGCAAGCCACCTGACGGTGTGTGGCGGAGGGTACCTTCAGTACCTCTATCGGTTCTCCCTTCTATTCCAGTCTCGTATTGTTCGTGGAAAGAAGGATTGTCGGTATACCTCTGTGTGGGCTCTAATCTCTCTGATTTTATCCTCATGGTCTCTTCGCGAGATATACGTAGGAGGGAGCAATATACTGCTTGACTCTTCGGTGAAGGTATGTTCTCGAAACTTTGACAAAAGCCCGTACCGAGCTACTGAGCGTCTCTCCTGCAGAGTCTTCCACTGGAGTTTATCTATCATCTCCGTAACGCTTTCGCGATTACTAAATGATCCTGTAACGAAGCGCGCTGCTCTCTGTTGGATCTTCTCTATGTCTTGTATCAACCCTATCTGGTACGGATCCCACACTGCTGAGCAGTATTCAAGCAGTGGGCGAACAAGCGTACTGTAACCTACTTCCTTTGTTTTCGGATTGCATTTCCTTAGGATTCTTCCAATGAATCTCAGTCTGGCATCTGCTTCGCAGGTATTAGCCTGCTTCGTCACTTTGGTATCTACTTCGGATACTAAAGCCTTTAAAGTTTCCACCTTCTTTTGATCCTCTTTTTTTCACTAATTGAATTTGTTCCGTCACCTTATTCTCGATGATCGAAGCAACTGATCCTCCTACATTTTTCTCGATTCTGCTAATTTCGGAATAAAAACGAGTATTTATGCTCGCAATTTCCGCCTGGACGCCTATCATTTCCTGTTTAAGATTACCGATTTCGGTATTAATCACAACAATATCTTCTTTGATTTTAGCAACTTTTGTGTTAACAACTCCAACATTGTTGTTAACAACGTTAATAGCTTTGTTCTGATTGTCTAGCATCCGTTCAATTTTTTCAGACTGAGCTTCTTGCTTGGCAGCCTGAGCTTCTTGCTTGGCAGCCTGAGCTTCTTGCTTGGCAGCCTGATCTTCTTGCTTGGTCGATTGACTCTTGATTTCGTTAATCAAAACATTCAATAAATCATTTAAATTCCCGGAAACTACCGGTTTTACTTCCGTAGCGGCTTCCTCTTTAATTGTCCCCCCGTATTCGTCATCAAGGGATTCAGATTTGATTTTCACTTCCGATTCCGAAACATTTTCTAAAGTTAGGAATTCCATTTCTGCTCTTTGTGACGTTTCGGCGGTCGCGTCTTTCATGCTAGCCGCCTGCCCCTGAACAATGGGTAACGCGGTGCGCGTTTCCCACTGTTCGACCGATTGTTCCGTATCCAAGTCTACCAAATTTTGGCAATTGTTGCCTTCACTCATTTTAGTAATTTTCAATATAAATGACAAATCTCAAATCTAATTAGGATTCCTCAAACTAATATTCTCGCTGACATATCGACCATTTCGTAACCAGTACTTTGTTACGAGATTTGCACAATGCAAAATTCGTGTCCAGAACAACCTCAAATCAAAAGATTGTCCTGTCACCAGGTTGCCACGTGTAACCTCCCCCTCACTTATCGACCCTAATGACAGTGAAAAATGAAACCGCGTGTACCTAATGGAAATTTGGGAAAAGCAATCGTCACCGAAGTTATCTCTCGGTAAAGAGGGAGGAAAGGGTTACATCTAAATGAAAGGGAAAATGCAAATGAAACTGGTGGAAATTAATTTTAAAAAGGGGTAAAGTTAATAAAGAAAGTAAATGTGCGGTCGTCACGTTAACAATTAATTGGCGCTAATTAGATATTTGAGATTTGGGGGAAATTACAGTCGCCAGTTCTAAGGACAATTACTATAGTAACTGAAAAAGAAAGGTTATTACACATATAATTAGCACTAGATGCGTGGCAACTGAAGGTTGACACGTGTAGTGTGAAAACTGAAAGTCTGTCAGAAGTAATAAATTTCGCTACACTCTGACTTAATTTAGCAAAAGAATTAATAAAACCGAAAAATCGAAAGTTAATTTAGTGACTGAAGTTAATTGTGAGCTTTCTTTCTGAAGCACATCGAAATTCAGTAAAATACGGTTAGTCTTGGACTACCTCAACAATCATTTCAAAAGCTACTTGAATCTGCGCAATTTAGAAATAAGAGATTTAACTTTGAACTTGAATTAAATGATTCTGAACAATTAACAATAGTAAAATTTAGTACGTACCAAGCTGAGCTGCAGTCACAGGTAAGCTAAAATACGGTAACAAAACTCGCACTCTTAATTTGTGCTTGTGTAATCTAGATATTGTAGCCAGCTATGAATACTTTAACTGAACTTTGAAATAAAAGCAGCGAAATTGAATTATGTTACTTTAATGCTGGCGTTTGAATTTCAACGACACTCGGGTTCATTTCGGAAAAGGAAGGGACCCTGCTTGGCAATGCAATTGGGACAATGAGCAACAAAGGTTCATGCTAAGTTGCTGTAATTTTGTGATGCAACAATTTTAAAAGTTTGAAAAGCTGAGGTCTGCCATACAGTTCTAAAACTTTACGTGCTTCCAGTCTTCCTTGTTGGTTGATCGAAGGTTTGAAGCCGTCGATCGAGGAGGCGGCGACAGTCACTCATTGTCGGCTGTCGCTGTTGCAGAAGCTGGATGTTGGCGCGCCTCCTTCTCGACACGGTCACCAGGCGAAACGGGCTGTTTATGTGCGCCAGATAATGCTTCCCGTCCGCGACACCATGTCAGAAGCTATCATCGCAAGTCGAGTGCAATTACATGCTGCCAAACCCCGAAAGCCCGGCAACTCGCGGGAGCTTCACACAACACACCTGCTCCACTCGCTACTCCAGCAAGACTCTCTCTCTCTCCCGCGCTCCATGCGGCAGAGTTAACACTACCAAAGATCCTACACACTTTGATTCTTCACACGACCTATCGATGTATTCGTTCGATAGCAGTTTTCCCTAGGCAAGACCCAGCGTAAAAATACAAATAATATTTACGAAACAAACCAATTATACATCGACATAAATGCATAAATATATATATATACAAATAGTAAAACAATTACAATATACGAAGACACAGAAATGTTATATATTCAGGTAACAAAAATAAGGAAAACAAATTTATAGTACAATAGATGGAAATAGGAGGATATGCATTTCCGGCGTTACAGCTTCACAAGGCATACCAGATATACTCAATAATGTTCATGTCTGGGGAGTTTGGTGCCCAGTGGAAATGTTTCAACTCAGAATAGGGTTCCTGGAGCCATTCTGTGATAATTCTGGGTGTGTGGGGTGTCGCATTGTACCGCTGTAATTGCCCAAGCCCGTCAGAATGTACAATGGATTTAAATGGATGCAGGTGATCAGACAGGATGCTTACGTATATGTCACCTATCAGAGTCGTATCTAGAAGTATCAGGAGTCACATATTAGTCCAGCTGCACGCGCCCCACACCATTACAGAGCCTCCACAAGCTTGAACAGTCCCCTGCTAACATACAGCGTCCATGGATTCGTGAGGTTGTCTCCATAGCCGTACATGTCCATCCATGAAACGAGACTTGTCCGACCAGGTAAATTGTTTCCGGTCACCAACAGTCCAATGTCGGTGTTGACGGGCCCAGGCGACGAGTAAAGCTTTGTGTCGCACAATCATCAGGGGTACACGAGTCACGCTGAACGATTCTCTTCAGTCGTCGTTGGCCCCGCTCTTGCAGGATCATTTTCCGGCCGCAGTGATGTCGGAGATTTGACGTTTTACCGGATTCCTGATATTCACGGTCACTCGTGAAATGGTCGTAGGGGAAAATCCCCATTTCTTCGCTGCCTAGGAGATGCTCTGTCCCATCGCTCGTGCGCCGACTATAACAGCACGTTCAAACTCACTTATATCTTGATAACCTGCCATTGTAGCAGCAGTATCCAATCTAACTACTGCGTTAGACACTTGTTGTCTTATATAGGCGTTGCCGACCTCCGCGCCGTATTCTGCCTGTTTACATATCTCTGTATTTGAATACGCACACCAATACCGGTTTGTTTGGCGCTTCAGTATACCTTGTGTACGCAATACTGCCCACATCTGTATATTGCTATGCTATAACTTTTGTTACTTGTGTAAATGCTCGCAGCTCACAATTTTTGGTAGATTTCAAATAATTCGTGTACAATTACGGACATCCTTCCCTTGGAAACACTCTCTTGTTTTCTTCAACATAATCAGAATGCCTATGGGAAAATGTAGTAAACCAGCCGTTGATCTTCGCAAGGATCTATTTCCTTCGTTTTCTGCATTAACTGTAGTGGTTATTTTCACAATATATGGTATAATTTCAAAACGTTACCGGAAAATTTTTCATTCATTTCTGATTCCTTCCTTCAGTGAAGACAGAATAGTTTGTTACCCAACTGATTTGAAAGAAAACTCTTCTCATTGCTTCGAAGGGCTAATTGCATTCTATAGCGTGACAATTTGTTCTATAATACCGTGAAAGGCAATACACAGTACGCTGATGCATTACAAAAGCTTAGATGTTCGCGCTAAGTGTCTGTCAAAGCATGGCGTATGTTTCATTCGGTACAGTTCAGTCAATTGACGTTTGTTTCGTATGTGGCTACCACAGGGAACAAGTAAATGAACGTTAAGCATTTTTTTGTACTTCGGCAAATAACGTGGGATCAGACCAGTCCCATAGAATTTTGGCTGAAAGGGCCCCAAGACTAGATTTGCGTCCTGCACTGTGAAGAAAAGGCGGAAATGAAGCGGCGCTATGAAAAGCATGGAGAAAGTTTCATAAGAAGTCAAACTTTACACAGCTGAGTGGTCAGCACGGCTGACTGCCATGCGGAGGACCCGGATTCGATTCCCGGTGCTGCCAGAGAGTTTTTCTCGGTGAGAGGACTCTAACGAGTGCAAAATGGTTCAAATGGCTCTGAGCACTATGGGACTTAACTTCTGAGGTCATCAGTCCCCTAGAACTTAGAACTACTTAAACCTAACTAACCTAAAGACATCACACACAACCATGCCCGAGGCACGATTCGAACCTGCGACCGTAGCGGTCGGGCAGTTCCAGACTGAAGCGCCTAGAACCGCTCGGCCAACCCGGCCGGCGAACGAGTGCACTCAGCATTGTGATGCCAACTTAAGACCTACTTAACCGAGCAGTACCGGCTCGGCGTAACGAAAACTGACAACGGTCAGTAGAGCGCATCCACTGACACCATTGTCGGGGGGTGACACGGCGGTCGATCGGTGCCGACGGGTCTGTGAGCGGAGTTTACGTTTACGTTATCATACTCAAGATTTTATTACATAAGGATTTCATAGGCGATTTCCTTCGTGTATGATTAATACTTCCTGAAAATTCTTCTGATGAAACCGTCTCACATCTACCTTCCCCACCGATAGAACTATCGCTCCAAACAGCCACTCAAAGATCGTTGGCGATTGTGAATGAGTCCAGTAACTGATCTTTGATATTGTAATTAAATGCTGATAATGTCAAAGACTTCCTGCATTTCGTAATGGTTTTCTAGTGGTATAGCGTCCCTATATGCAAGAGCATCGTCTGCGAACAACCTCAGAAAGCTAAAATCCTTGTCTGCCAAGTCATTTTCACATATCGCGGAAGCTAACGGTGCATCTTACGTCGATTCTGGCCACTAGTGGACTACATAAAATCATTACTTAGAGTAATAATTCATTCGAATAGCAATATCTCCACGTTCTTTCAAAAATGGTTCAAATGGCTCTGAGCACTATGGGACTTAACATCTGTGGTCATCAGTCCCCTAGAACTTAGAACTACTTAAACCTAACTAACCTAAGGACAGCACACAACACCCAGCCATCACGAGGCAGAGAAAATCCCTGACCCCGCCGAGAATCGAACCCGGGAACCCGGGCGTGGATGCGAGAACGCTACCGCACGAGCACGAGATGCGGGCATCCACGTTCTTTAATCCGAATACGAAACATATCATCTGAAACGAATACCCAAATTTTTTTAACAGCAACAGATGAACTATCGGAAGCTGAATGAGACCACACAGTTACGGGCAACATTAAAACTTTGAAAGCGACGATGTCTGGGTAGGGAAAGTTTTCCAAAGCAGTAATTCCAGCTGATAACGTACGAATGTGCATTCAGCGAACAGACTGCTATGTTAATACTAGTGGGAGGCTGTGTTATCAGCATTTGCGTGCTTCTCGAAACTCAAGGACAGCGCGTTATGACAGCTTACGTAAGAGCTGCGCCATCTGTTTAGCACCCAGAGAGTGCCCCGGTGACAAGGATACTGCGTTGAGGGACCGAAGTGGCCACAAAATAATAAAGCGCTTCTCTGTTTTTGGCAAGATTAATGTATTTTATTTCTTCAAATTATGCATACACAATACAGTTACCAATTAAACCAAATTTAGCAATGGTTCCCAGCATTGCTCGCTTTTTTGGTCACTGAATGATTTCTGCGCGGTGTTTTTCAACATCATTAATTTTTTCCGAAATCTGTTTTCAACTATTTGGGGGCAGTTATCAAGTATTCTGTCCTGGATGCCGAGATTTGCAGGCCCGGTTTCAGTGATATTCTTCGGATGAGGCTTATTTCGGTGACAGCTGATTCTATATCTTTGTCAAAAGCTGGAAGGGCATCTTCAAAGGCCAAGCAATTGATTACGCTTCTTTTGTGTTTAGCTTCTAGTTTTATTTATTGATTTACTCAAGGTTTTTGCAGTGCTCTATTCCATTCTCTAATGATTTTTAATAAACTCTATTAAAGATTACAGAGGAGATTCCGTCCTCTTATACGACTCTTATTCTGATATCAAATAGTTCGGAATACTCGCTCTGGAATTTAACTTTTGATTTAGTGTTCTTGAGAGAATGTTCAATCAAACTAAGTAATTTATTATTTACTCCTTCAAATTCTTGAAGTGTAGAGAACAGGGTTGGTGTGTCGACAGAATCGTAAGCCTTTCTAAAACCCGCGAACGTGATGAAATGGTTCAAATGGCTCTGAGCACTATGAGACTTAACATCTGAGGTCATCAGTCCCTAGAGCTTAGAACTACTTAAACCTAACTAACGTCTGGCCTGAGGTCAGTCGCTTGACGGCGCGTTTCGGCGCGGGCCCGCCCGTTGCCGGCGCGCCGTAAGGCACGGAAGCTCGCACTGGGGCGTATCGCTTCCAGTCGGGCGTGCAGTGGCAGTCCTCACTCGGGGAAGTGACGCGTCATAGCCTCTCCTTCCCAAGTGGCTCTTTCCGCCTTCCCGTGGTGCCAGATGTTAAGCTCGGCATTCTGCCTAGCGACAAAAGGGAGAGCTGCAACCCAACCCGATGCGAAAGTGAAGGGTGCGTGGCACAGGGGGAGCTGTGTCAAGGGACCGAACACCAGTCCCTCTCTGTTCGCAGGGTACAGACCATCAGGTGCTCTGCTTGCCGGAGACCTCGTTTGTCGGCGTGGGATCGCGGCGCCACTCGGCAAGGGTGCTTCGCCGCGCCCCTGGGTAACCGGGGCGTGTTCTGCCAGACCCAGGAGGTGGTGACACCGCCTGGGCTAGGTTAGATGGGTCCAGACCGCTGAACGACTGGGTGACCGACCCACCACCTGAGTAGGAGTGGGTCCTTGGCCGAGAGGTGGAAGCTCGGGCTAATAAGCGGCGAAGGGCGAGAGGTGCATCCGCCTCTCCGGAGTGCGGGGTGCACTTGCCGAGAAGCGTCGGGTGAAATCGACGATGACGGAGCTACCGAAGGGGACCAGTGCGCTGGCAATGGCGTGCTGAACCATGCAGTTCGAAGAGTGCCCTTGGCCTTGGGGCGAGGGCGGTGGGCGAACTGCAACAGTGTCCCCCCCCCCCCCCCCATGCCAGAGCCGGTCCGGGGCAAGAGACGGGCTCCCAACCTTTTTTCACTCGTCAATCAACATGGCTGTCCAAGAGACGAGTGATTCGTGTGCGACTTCGAGGGCGAGTATGTGTACCGTCCCTACCTCGCAGGAGGAAATGGAACATGACGATGAAAATGTGTACGACAGACATTGTCGAATTAGCCAAATTCTAGACTCCAGTGTAAAGAATGGGAAAATAAGCCAGGCTGCGGTCCTGGCAATAAAGAATGAGCTCGCTGCCTGGGCTATTGCCAATGCGAAGCTTGAGGGGCGTCTCGAGGAGCTGGAAAAAGAAAATGCCAGACTAAGACAACAGCCAGTCAAGACATGGGCCGGAGTGGTGGCGCAAGCCGCCACAAAGGCTCAAACAACAAAAGAAACAATTGCTAAGACCTCTAAGAAACCAGACACGGCAGTCTTTCTAAGACCCCTACCTAGTCAGACCATTAAAAAGGTGCAAGAGATCTTTACAACCACAATCGACCCGGCAAGAGATAAAATCAAAATTAACAAGGTAAAAGCCACAAAAAAATGTAGTAGTTGTAGATCTTGCCACCGAGGAAGACAGGGACAAAATACTAAACAACTCTAAATTAAACAAGGCTATCAGATGTGAACCACGCAAGAAAAGAAATCCGCTGGTGATATTGTATGATGTGCCTGTGGCTTTAACAGAAAGTGACATATACGAAACAATGTATAACCAAAACTTTGAAGATATCGAATGGGAAACGTTTAAAAATGAATTCAAACTGCGTTCCAAAACGGGACCTCGGGAACGGGATGTTGTCCATGGGGAAAATATACATCAGATTTCATGCAATCAATGTTAGAGACTACTTAGTAGTCCCCCGATGCCACAACTGTGGCGATCTGGACCATGTCCATAAACACTGTGATAGGAAGCCGGCCTGCTCCAGGTGTGGGGCAGAGGACCATACAAGAAAAAATTGCAATAAGAACGCAACCTGCATTCCATGCACAAAAAGGGGAAGAAAACCCTGTAATACCACTGGTAGGAACTGCTCAACGTACAGGATGCTAGAGCAAAGACTAATTTCCCGAATTGACTATGGCTGAGGCCATACCTGAACTCAGGAAGCCAAAAAGAAAATCCCCAAGCAAGAGGCTGAGGGACGCTCTGACGGCGAACAAATTCAGAGAATTTATTCAAAAAATCACGCAATCACGATCTCTGACGATAACAATGAAAGACGTTTGCATACAAACCGACCCATGTGAAGAAGACGCTCCCTCTCCTCCCTGCTGGGGACCTAGGTCGAACCAAGAGCGTTCTCGACTACCAAGGCATCCTGTACTTGGGGGTTCACAATCTCACTGCAAAGAATCAGTAACAACCGAACATGTCCAATGTAATGAAGTGAGCAGCACAAATCCATCCTCAGACTTACCATCTCAGAGAGGAATGGGAATTGATCCCTTACGAATATACCCCAACCTGGAGCATGCACAGCAACTATCAAGATTAGAGGAGCCGGCAATCCTCACTACCGCACTGAGACATGTGGTACGTGTCGGCCACGAGTACGGGAGAGACGTCACCTTTCCAATAATGGAGGCTGTGGACAGAATCCAGCTCAAGACAATGAATCTCCCCACCGACTTCGGAGCCCTGCGAGATCTAGTCAAAAAGGTTTTCGAAAAAAGAAATGAAAAATTCGACATAGATGAATTATACTATCAATCAGTAATAACAAATGGCAGAGTAACCCACGACTGGTCCAAAACTGGTCAGAATCACACATTCATATTTACTTCCCATGTGAGCCAACTAAACGTGGGTCAGATCAACACCCACAATAGCAAACTAGTCTTGCAGGAACTCCGGAGGGTGGTGGAAGATAAGAGTCTAGATGTACTCTGTTTGCAGGAACCGTACTCCCAAGCGGGGCGGATCCCATTCATGGCTGCCAACTGGCAAGTAATACACTCTGACACAGAGCCAAAAGCTGCAGTGGTAATTATCAGCAGAACATTTAGAACCACAGTTCTTGCGCAGTTTTCTGGCGAACACTGCAATGTCGTGGAACTGCAAACACCCACAGGAGTGTTATACATCTCCAACATATACTTTCAATATGGAAGGGAAATAGACGAATTTTTGGAGACACTTACACAAGTTGCCACGACATTGCAGGGACGCAGGATGCTCGTGACGGCAGATATAAATGCAAAGTCCCCCCTATGGTTCAGTGGCACACATGACGATCGGGGGCTAAAGGCTGAGGAGACAATCATGGCATTGCAACTGTTGGTTGCCAACCAACAAGGGAACCCCCCACCTATTCTGGCGGCGGGGGAGAAGGCACAAATATTGATGTTACACTAGTAACACCAAACCTCATTACAAAAGTCGCCAACTGGAAAGTGTGGGACAGAGCAACCACCAGTGATCATAATCACCTTTACTATTGGGGAAAGGGAGTGCCACTGGGACATGGGGTGGGAGCTGCAGCTCAATTACAATAAGACCAACTGGGACCGTCTCGCGGAAGAGTGCAACATCCCGGCATTGCTGGAGGGTGACGAAAACGTGGAAGAGTACGCCGAAGAACTGATACAAGCGATCACCAGGGCGGTGCGAGCTGCTGTACCAACCAGGAGGAGAGCCGTTGCGGCCACCCCCACACCATGGTCGGTCGAATTAGGACAGATGCGCCAGGCCGTAAGGAGGGCAAGGAGGTACTACCAGCGGAGTGTAGTCTAGGGAGAAAAACAAAGACGGCTGCAGATCTATAGAGAAAGCAAGGAACAATTTCAGCAGGAGCTTAGGGCAGTAAGGTTCAGAAGTTGGGAAAATTACGTGAAAAGCCAATTGGCTACAGACCCTTGGGGAGTCCCGTACAAACTGGTACGGGAAAAAATAAGATCACCCATGGTGCTATCCACCGTCAGGGACGGGGACCGGCAGGAACTGCACATGGCAGGAAACCGCTGAGGCCCTCCTTCGGGTCCTGTTACCTGACGATGTGGAGGAAAATGATACAGAAGAACAGAAAAGAATAAGGAGAGAAGACCTAAGGGATTATGACAATAATATCAGAACTTACCCCTTCTCTGAAGAAGAGGTTGCTGCCCAGATCAAGGCCCTCAAGAGGGGAAAAGCTCCTGGCCCGGACGGCATTACTGCGGAGGTAGTGCAATTCCTTGCCCCCCAGCTCGTAGCTCCTCTCACTAAGTTATACAACGAGTGCCTGAGACTCGGGAAATTCCCAGCAATTTGGAAAAAAGCAAATATAATTATCATCAAAAAGGGTCCAGATAAAGATCCTACCGAAATTAAGTCATAGAGACCCATCTGCTTGCTAGACATACTGGGCAAACTTTTTGAGAGGCTACTGGCAAACAGACTGACAGCACACCGCATGCTGTGCGGGATGAGTGACGGACAATTCGGTTTCCGGTCTGGGCGTTCTGCGTCTGACGCAATCGCCCTGGCCGCCGAGGTCTGTGGCTCCACCCCGCACAAGTATGTCGTCGGCATCATGGTGGACATCAGTGGCGCCTTCGACAACCTGTGGTGGCCCTCACTCTTTTCCTGCTTGCAGGAGAAGAACTTCCCAGGGCTACTATATGGCTGTCTGAGGAGCTATTGTGCAGACAGGGAGGTCTGGCTATCGGCCCCTAGCGGCATAGTCAGGAAGACTGTGACCAAAGGATGTCCTCAAGGCTCTGTCCTAGGACCTCTCTTTTGGGACATCAACATGGAGCCATTATTGGAAGACCTGAAGAACAGTGGCGATGTGCTAGAGGTCATAGCATACGCAGACGACCTCCTCCTGCTGGTCGGCGGCCGAAGCCGCGAGGACTTAGAGCTCAAAGTGGAGAGAGCCATAACTATACTTACAATACATCATGGTGTCATAAAACCAAAATGACGACTGCGCCCAGTAAATCTACATACCTGCTTCTCAAAGGCCAACTGGTCAGAAACCCTGCTGTAAGAATTAATGGCTCGCCAGTTCTTCGGCGCCGCGAGGCCCGATATCTAGGTGTAATCATCGATGAGAGGTGGAACTTTGCATCACACATTGATATCGTATCTCAAAAATCCTTGGTTTTACTAAACAATCTCATTGGAATTGGTCACAAACGATTTCACCTTCCACCCAACTTAATCAAATTATATCATAATAGCGTCTTGACCTCAATAGTAGGATACGGGTCAGGGGTCTGGGCACACAGACTCACGAGTGTCATGCCTGCCACGGCCGTAAGAAGAGTGCAGCGGAACATGCTCCTACGTTCAGCAGGGGCCTACAGGACAATACCTGGGGGAGAGCTTTTAGTGCTAATGGGGATCTGTCCACTGGACATAAAAATTCGTGAGCAGGCCGCCTGGTATTGGGCGAAGAAGGAGAACAGGGACAAAATTAGAGAGATACTTGGGGTTTATGCTGGGGATAAGAACGCCATCAAAAAGAGAGGGATCGAACTGTGGCAGGAACAGTGGAGCAACGAGGATACGGGACGCAGAACCTATGAGCTGCTACCGGACATAGAGGAACGGATAAAACTTACATTTTCACGCCTACGAGAGGAATGCTGCACTTTCTTACTGGACATGGACCATACCCGACATATCTATGTCGGTTTGGGAAGCAGGCTACACCCGCGTGTGACTGTGGTGCTGTGCAAGGCACCCCAGAACACGTGGTGTATGAGTGCCACCTCTTCGATGACGTAGCCCATGACCTAAGACAACAGCTACCAAACAATGACACCTACCACTCATTAAGGCACGACAACACTTTCAACATCTTAAACAAACTCACAGACGAAATATCGAAAAAAGTCCTTAAGAACTTTTAAGGTACAATCACTAAAAGCAAAAATTTCCTCACCGACTCAGACTCCGTGCACCCTTCCTGTACCGCCGGGTAGGGACTTGGCCAGCCGCTTCACGGCTGGAATCCGCCTTGCCCTGGACTAGGAGGGAGGGGGGTAAAAAAACACCGGACTGGAAAACGCACCTATTATGACTTATGTAACTTAGATTAGATGTAGAAGATAGGATAAGACCTTAGAATAGACTGCAGTGATACAAAGTTGAGGGCCAGCCCGGTGCCAGGGGCATGCCCACTGGAATTAGCTCAATGGGCCTGGCCAACATCCATCAGGTTTATAGTAGCACTGGCACACCTGTAACGCTGCAGGTAGCATTAAGTTTCCTTGTAGATTAAGTAGCTTAGAAGCACATAGCGGTAAGATTATAGTAATAATAATAAAATCACCTGTAGTGTAGAATAGAAAGCTGCATTTCTTTGTATCATTATTAGGACCCACTAATGCAGTCAGATAGTGGATTAAATATGTATAATGCAATGAATTGAATAAAGAATTTTTTTTAAACCTAACTAACCTACGGACATCACACCCATCCATGCCCGAGGCAGGATTCTAACCTGCGACCGTAGCAGTCGCGCAGTTCCGGACTGAAGCGCCTAGAACCGCTCGGCCACCGCGGCTGGCACGAACGTGATGACACAGTTTTGCCTCTTCGTTGTGTTGTCTTTAAACGCACATCTGCAGGAAGAGCGGAATTTACACACGAAATACTTGAAACATAACAAATAAATAAATAAAGTATCAATTAAAAATTAAGTACTGTGAACGGTTGTATCGACTGTAGGATAGAACCGCAGAAACAAATGTAGAATTACGTCCTTCATTTATTTTGGTGAAGGGGACGGCACTATATTTTTTTAGAAGCGAACCAAGACGGACACTTTTCTGTGATTACGGCATATGTACACTCCTGGAAATGGAAAAAAGAACACATTGACACCGGTGTGTCAGACCCACCATACTTGCTCCGGACACTGCGAGAGGGCTGTACAAGCAATGATCACACGCACGGCACAGCGGACACACCAGGACCCGCGGTGTTGGCCGTCGAATGGCGCTAGCTGCGCAGCATTTGTGCACCGCCGCCGTCAGTGTCAGCCAGTTTGCCGTGGCATACGGAGCTCCATCGCAGTCTTTAACACTGGTAGCATGCCGCGACAGCGTGGACGTGAACCGTATGTGCAGCTGACGGACTTTGAGCGAGGGCGTATAGTGGGCATGCGGGAGGCCGGGTGGACGTACCGCCGAATTGCTCAACACGTGGGGCGTGAGGTCTCCACAGTACATCGATGTTGTCGCCAGTGGTCGGCGGAAGGTGCACGTGCCCGTCGACCTGGGACCGGACCGCAGCGACGCACGGATGCACGCCAAGACCGTAGGATCCTACGCAGTGCCGTAGGGGACCGCACCGCCACTTCCCAGCAAATTAGGGACACTGTTGCTCCTGGGGTATCGGCGAGGACCATTCGCAACCGTCTCCATGAAGCTGGGCTACGGTCCCGCACACCGTTAGGCCGTCTTCCGCTCACGCCCCAACATCGTGCAGCCCGCCTCCAGTGGTGTCACGACAGGCGTGAATGGAGGGACGAATGGAGACGTGTCGTCTTCAGCGATGAGAGTCGCTTCTACCTTGGTGCCAATGATAGTCGTATGCGTGTTTGGCGCCGTGCAGGTGAGCGCCACAATCAGGACTGCATACGACCGAGGCACACAGGGCCAACACCCGGCATCATGGTGTGGGGAGCGATCTCCTGCACGGTACATCCAAACCGTCATCGAACCCATCGTTCTACCATTCCTAGACCGGCAAGGGAACTTGCTGTTCCAACAGGACAATGCACGTCCGCATGTATCCCGTGCCACCCAACGTGCTCTAGAAGGTGTAAGTCAACTACCCTGGCCAGCAAGATCTCCGGATCTGTCCCCCATTGAGCATGTTTGGGACTGGATGAAGCGTCGTCTCACGCGGTCTGCACGTCCAGCACGAACGCTGGTCCAACTGAGGCGCCAGGTGGAAATGGCATGGCAAGCCGTTCCACAGGACTACATCCAGCATCTCTACGATCGTCTCCATGGGAGAATAGCAGCCTGCATTGCTGCGAAAGGTGGATATACACTGTACTAGTGCCGTCATTGTGCATGCTCTGTTGCCTGTGTCTATGTGCCTGTGGTTCTGTCAGTGTGCTCATGTGATGTATCTGACCCCAGGAATGTGTCAATAAAGTTTCCCCTTCCTGGAACAATGAATTCACGGTGTTCTTATTTCAATTTCCAGGAGTGTATACGGCACACTGCCATTTTCATTTATATGAGGTGCAATCACACTAGGCGCACTCGCATGTTGTTGCATGCAGCAACTGTTTTAATGTCATTCTCACTGCAAATTTATTGTTTACGTGTCAGAATTAAATATAATGATATCACATAATATTTGGTTCTTCTTATGATAAAAGTCATCCTCATCTGTACTGTGTCTTGACGTGGCGAAAGGTTCCGTGTTCATTAAATGCACGTAAATAGTACAGTACAAACCATTTGTTCGGTGAGTAAATGTTTCCGAAGTCTGATAAAAGAATTTTTCATTTTGAAGAGATATCCACGGTCGAGTACAATATTCAGAACCGACCTTACACAGAAAACCATTGTCAAGCGCGCCTAACGAAAGTAGTGTACTTACAAACATTATTTACATAAGAAATTATTTAATTATTTTAATAAATTGGCTCACTCTCTAGCAGTTACCCATGCACGATACCGTCAGAATTAATAATAAAAGAAAATTTAAAAGTTCTTATTACTGGCTTGAGATGGAAGATTTGTTCCGTAAATGGTGTTCCTTTGCGGAAGCCTCCGTGATCTTCCCCTACATGTATATCGACTTGCTTCTCCAGCCTTGTTAGTATTGCACCAGTACTAATTTTGTAAGTTATTGCAATGAAATCCCCATTGTAATTATTGGAATCTTTTTAGATCTGTTTTTGTGGACGGGATAGATGAATTAGTGCACATTTTCATTTTGCGGGTATTTGTTCTGTATCCATAATCTTCTGTATCCCCCATGAACCATGGACCTTGCCGTTGGTGGGGAGGCTTGCGTGCCTCAGCGATACAGATGGCCGTACCGTAGGTACAACCACAACGGAGGGGTATCTGTTGAGAGGCCAGACAAACGTGTGGTTTCTGAAGAGGGGCAGCAGCCTTTTCGGTAGTTGCAAGGGCAACAGTCTGGATGATTGACTGATCTGGCCTTGTAACAATAACCAAAACGGCATTGCTGTGCTGGTACTGCGAACGGCTGAAAGCAAGGGGAAACTACGGCTGTAATTTTTCCCGAGGGCATGCAGCTTTACTGTATGATTAAATGATGATGCCGTCCTCTTGTGTAAAATATTCCGGAGGTAAAATAGTCCCCCATTCGGATCTCCGGGCGGGGACTACTCAAGAGGATGTCGTTATCAGGAGAAAGAAAACTGGCGTCCTACGGATCGGAGCGTGGAATGTCAGATCCCTTAATCGGGCAGGTAGGTTAGAAAATTTAAAAAGGGAAATGGATAGGTTAAAGTTAGATATAGTGGGAATTAGTGAAGTTCGGTGGCAGGAGGAACAAGACTTCTGGTCAGGTGACTACAGGGTTATAAATACAAAGTCAAATAGGGGCAATGCAGGAGTAGGTTTAATAATGAATAGGAAAATAGGAAAGCGGGTAAGCTACTACAAACAGCATAGTGAACGCATTATTGTGGCCAAGATAGACACGAAGCCCACACCTACTACAGTAGTACAAGTTTATATGCCAACTAGCTCTGCAGATGACGAAGAAATTGAAGAAATGTATGATGATATAAAAGAAATTATTCAGATAGTGAAGGGAGGCGAAAATTTAATAGTCATGGGTGACTGGAATTCGAGTGTAGGAAAAGGGAGAGAAGGAAACGTAGTAGGTGAATATGGATTGGGGCTAAGAAATGAAAGAGGAAGCCGCCTGGTAGAATTTTGCACAGAGCACAACTTAATTATAGCTAACACTTGGTTTAAGAATCATGATAGAAGGTTGTATACATGGAAGAACCCTGGAGATACTAAAAGGTATCAGATAGATTATATAATGGTAAGACAGAGATTTAGGAACCAGGTTTTAAACTGTAAGACATTTCCAGGGGCAGATGTGGACTCTGACCACAATCTATTGGTTATGACCTGTAGATTAAAACTGAAGAAACTGAAAAAAGGTGGGAATTTAAGGAGATGGGACCTGGATAAACTGAAAGAACCAGAGGTTGTACAGAGTTTTATGGAGAGCATAAGGGAACAATTGACAGGAATGGGGGAAAGAAATACAGTAGAAGAAGAATGGGTAGCTTTGAGGGATGAAGTAGTGAAGGCAGCAGAGGATCAAGTAGGTAAAAAGACCAGGGCTAGTAGAAATGCTTGGATAACAGAAGAAATATTGAATTTAATTGATGAAAGGAGAAAATATAAAAATGCAGTTAATGAAGCAGGCAAAAAGGAATACAAACGTCTCAAAAATGAGATCGACAGGAAGTGCAAAATGGCTAAGCAGGGATGGCTAGAGGACAAATGTAAGGATGTAGAGGCTTATTTCAGTAGGGGTAAGATAGATACTGCCTACAGGAAAATTAAAGAGACCTTTGGAGATAAGAGAACCACTTGTATGAACATCAAGAGCTCAGATGGAAACCCAGTTCTAAGCAAAGAAGGGAAAGCAGAAAGGTGGAAGGAGTATATAGAGGGTCTATACAAGGGCGATGTACTTGAGGACAATATTATGGAAATGGAAGAGGATGTAGATGAAGATGAAATGGGAGATACTATACTGCGTGAAGAGTTTGACAGAGCACTGAAAGACCTGAGTCGAAACAAGGCCCCAGGAGTAGACAACATTCCATTGGAACTACTGACGGCCTTGGGAGAGCCAGTCCTGACAAAACTCTACCATCTGGTGAGCAAGATGTATGAAACAGGCGAAATACCCTCAGACCTCAAGAAGAATATAATAATTCCAATCCCAAAGAAAGCAGGTGTGGACAGATGTGAAAATTACCGAACAATAAGTTTAATAAGTCACAGCTGCAAAATACTAACACGAATTCTTTACAGACGAATGGAAAAACTAGTAGAAGCCGACCTCGGGGAAGATCAGTTTGGATTCCGTAGAAATACTGGAACACGTGAGGCAATACTGACCTTACGACTTATCTTAGAAGAAAGATTAAGGAAAGGCAAACCTACATTTCTAGCATTTGTAGACTTAGAGAAAGCTTTTGACAATGTTGACTGGAATACTCTCTTTCAAATTCTAAAGGTGGCAGGGTTAAAATACAGGGAGCGAAAGGCTATTTACAATTTGTACAGAAACCAGATGGCAGTTACAAGAGTTGAGGGACATGAAAGGGAAGCAATGGTTGGGAAGGGAGTAAGACAGGGTTGTAGCCTCTCCCCGATGTTATTCAATCTGTATATCGAGCAAGCAGTAAAGGAAGCAAAAGAAAAATTCGGAGTAGGTATTAAAATCCATGGAGAAGAAATAAAAACCTTGAGGTTTGCCGATGACATTGTAATTCTGTCAGAGACAGCAAAGGACCTGGAAGTGCAGTTGAACGGAATGGACAGTGTCTTGAAAGGAGGATATAAGATGAACATCAACAAAAGCAAAACGAGGATAATGGAATGTAGTCGAATTAAGTCTGGTGATGCTGAGGGAATTAGATTAGGAAATGAGACACTTGAAGTAGTAAAGGAGTTTTGCTATTTGGGGAGCAAAATAACTGATGATGGTCGAAGTAGAGAGGATATAAAATGTAGACTGGCAATGGCGAGGAAAGCGTTTCTGAAGAAGAGAAATTTGTTAACATCGAGTATAGATTTAAGTGTCAGGAAGTCATTTCTGAAAATATTTGTATGGAGTGTAGCCATGTATGGAAGTGAAACATGGATGGTAAATAGTTTGGACAAGAAGAGAATAGAAGCTTTCGAAACGTGGTGCTACAGAAGAATGCTGAAGATTAGATGGGTAGATCACATAACTAATGAGGAAGTATTGAATAGGATTGGACAGAAGAGAAGTTTGTGGCACAACTTGACCAGAAGAAGGGATCGGTTAGTAGGACATGTTCTGAGGCATCAAGGGATCACCAATTTAGTATTGGAGGGCAGCGTGGAGGGTAAAAATCGTAGGGGGAGACCAAGAGATGAATACACTAAGCAGATTTAGAAGGATGTAGGTTGCAGTAGGTACTGGGAGATGAAGAAGCTTGCACAGGATAGAGTAGCATGGAGAGCTGCATCAAACCAGTCTCAGGACTGAAGACCACAACAACAACCCTAATCTTGAGAATTATGTTGTGTAATATCTTTTTTAGGTTTAGACCTGCTATTTCCACATTTCTCACAATAAGCTGTATTTTCCGCATGCTTTACAATTTTTAGGTTTTTGATAATTATTTTCGGGCCGGAGTGGCCGTGCAGGTTCTAGGCGCTACAGTCTGGAACCGCGTGACCGCTACGGTCGCAGGTTCGAATCCTGCCTCGGGCATGGATGTGTGTGATGTCCTTAGGTTAGTTAGGTTTAAGTAGTTCTAAGTTCTAGGGGACTGATGACCACAGTAGTTAAGTCCCACAGTGCTCAGAGCCATTTGAACCATTTTTTTTATAATTATTTGTATTCCTTCGAAATTAGGAGGTGAAGTATCTTAATTTTCGATTTCAGATTGCAGGAAAGTCAGTCAGTCATTCCCATAGTTCTGCGCAGCTGAACAGCTTTCTAAGCAGTCAGCTAGGAGTTCACAGTTCTGTGTGCTGTTCTGTGTGTTGTTCTTTGCTAGTTGTACATTTCTTTTTGCTGAAGCATAAAATTGCAGACTGATGTTTCTGCAGCACTTTCTTAAGTATTTTGTAAAGTCTGTTATGTTGTCCTGAAAGAATTCCCCAGTTGATTCTAATTCCCCCATGTAGAATGTTATTCAGGCATTTCTTAATATTTTGGCTGTCGACTTCTGTTTTCCTTCGAATTTTTGACAATTTTCTTGCGTTTTACTACTCTACCACTTTTTCAACGCCAAGATCTTTTTGCCTAGCACTTCATCACAAGCTGCGTTTCATCTTCTGTGTTAGAGATCTTAAAGGCACCACGTCACCTGCAACTTCTGTAATTTTTCTCTAAATGTGCGTTTTGTCTTCATCGTCAATTTCTTCTATTTGTTACCCGAAAGTAAGGGAGATTTTTTTAATTTTGTTCTATCCATCTCCTATAATTTTTTTTTTTTTTTTTGCATGTCTGCTCGAGGGATAGTTCGGATTTTTACTTCTACATCTATATCTATATTTTGCAAGTCACCTTAAGGTGTGTGGCGGTGGATCATTTCTGTACCAATGTCACTTTGGCCCTTTCCTGTTCCAGTCGCGAATGGTTCGCGAGAAGCAAGGCTGTTAGTAAGCCTCCGTGTAAGCTCGAAACCTTCTAATTTTATATTCACTATCTTTTCACGAATTATACGTATAAGGAAGTAATATATAGGTTTACCTTTGCAGGAACACTCGCTCTCGGAATTTTAACAGTAAGCCGCATCATGACATTGAACGTCTTTCTTGGACCGTCTGCCACTGGGGCTGGCTGATCCTTTCGTGCTTACTAAATGAACCTGTGACGAAACGCGCTGTTCCTTTTTCGAACCTTCTATGTTTCCGCTATAAATCCTATCCCGTTACTTGTCCCAGGTTGCCGAGCAGTATTCCATTATTGGGCTTATGAGAGGTTTTGTGAGTTACCTTCTGAGGATTTCTCCAATGAATTTGTCTGACATCTGTCTTATTTGCGATTAGCTTTATGTGGCCGTTCCACATTAAATCTCTCCGTACAAAAACTTCTAGATATTTTATGAATATGAATGTTCCAGTGATCTGCAATCGTGTAATCATACAATAATGGGCCTTTCTGCCTGTTTGCATGCAATAGGTTATATTTGTTTATGCTGAGGGTCAGCTACCGATCACTGCCTCTAACGTCGATCCTCTGTATGTCTTCCTCATTTCTCTATTTTTTATTTTTTATTTTTTAGCGTTGTGAGTTCTCTGTATACAACAGCACTATCCGTACAATGCCTCATAGAATTTCTGAACTTATTCTCAAGGTCGATCAGATACTGGCCTTCTTTCCCGACCTGTCACCTACTTCCCTAAGGGAACTTCCCTAAGGGATTGCGTCGCCCGCCAGCTTGTCGCTGGAGTTCCCAGTGACAGCAGTCCCACCTTCTGCGCTAGTTTGGGCCTGTCAGGAAGATCGTTTCCAGTCCCAACAGACCAAGCGATCTCTGCTGGCTCACACTGCAGTGGGAAACACCTAGAAACTACTTTTAAAGCGAAAGGGGATGGCCGTACGGTCAGTGGCCACTTATGTCTTACGTCCAGTCAAGGCCCCGCCACCGTTCACGGTCAGGTGATAGTCGACCGTTCACGACTAACAAATCGGAGGCGTTGCGACATCAGGGACCTCAGGCGACTTTCTGCCAAACTTCCGTCTCTGGTGCTCCAAGGCCACTGCAGCCCGTGACAGCAGCACTGAAGTTTACGCAAAAACTTAGAATACGTTAGTACACTCTAGTCAACATGGTAAAATACACAGATGCAATTAACTTATTCGCAGAAGCACGTGAGAATAAAAACTAAACAAAATTCTGTGTAACTGCTCTTGCTCCTGGTGCATTCTCTCAGTTCCCCAGTTGCGGTTACAGTTTCGGTCATGTTCAACGGTCACGAGAATCGGGCCACAGTAGCGCCACACTAGAAAGTCACATATTCCAGACATGGTATTAGTGGAACAGCAACGAGGTCAATACTGAATAAGTTTGTTTTAGTATGTAGTCACAATTGATTTATCTTGGTTACTGATTATCGGTTTCGGTGCACAGTAGCATCCTCACGCCATCCTTAAAATGTACAAGTAGCCTCTTGCCCCTGGCAAGCAGTCGCCACGTTCAGTTCCCAAGCAGATGTGTAGTATTTGACACACCGAAACCAACAGCCAGGAGGCAAATTTAATAAATTGCCACTATAGACTAAAGCAAATTTTCTCCCTAGAAACTCAGTTAACACTACGCAAATTCAGTAAACCCTATTCACTAACCATCACAGTAAAATACACAGACACATTTCAGTCTGGAAGGCAGATGCACGTGAGAACAAAAACCAAGCAAAATCTGTACATACAGAAACTCCTGCTGTTTTTGGTGGCTAGACATTAATTTAAGGCTGAAGGCATTGCAGAGTTATGTTAGTCTCATGTGGTTTGTCCTTCTATGAGTGGTGTAGTCCCCTACAGTATTTCTAAACGGTCTTTATTTCCCTACTTCAGTGTTAAAGTCCCCTAACAGTGTCTTTACATTTCTGTTGGTGATTTTGTTTATTTCATATTGCAGTTGTTCCGAAAGTATTTCTAATTTTGGTAGATTTTTTTTTCATATGGAAGGTCTGGAATGATGTACTGGGTTCTCTTTACTACTAAGCCTTCAATACAATAGCAAACGTTTCTCGATATTACGTAAGCACTTACTTAGTTTAATAGGCGATGGTATGGGTACTGTATCGAAGACTTCAAGGAAGTTCAGCAACACGGTATCAACCTGGAGCTCCAGTATCTCCTGTCTGGCACAAGAGACAGAAATAATCTCTATGGTCATTCGGAAAGACGCCTAAGTTATGACCGAGGAAACGACAACGTAATTCTGGGCGGTCGGTAACGACAGAGTTCACGGGGTGAATGGAGAGTCGCAGACAAGTGATAAGTGAGATTTGTCTTTCCGAAGAGCTGTCCGAAGCAAGGGGAAGGTCGATAATAAGTAGGTCAATATGGCGTGGAACGGCTAGCTTTATAACACACAACTTGGTGACAGGCACGTCTTTAAGAGGAGCTGTAAAACAGCGCCAAGCTCATGTCAAATGGCTTCAAGCAATGACTGAAACAACCAAGCACAAAATTGGAGAAACATTGAAAAAATTAAATTTCAGTTACTTTACGTTTTGAAACGTGTACGTATTGAAATGTTTAAAATTAATACCTGTACCTGAATAGAAAGACTTCGAACATTGTGCCGTTCAAAATTTAGCTTTTCATAACCTAATCAAATCAAAGGACCAAGTCGGTAACAAGTCCGAACATTTAGTCCCATAAAGATTCCTTTTACATAGTTTTTATTTTGGACGTGTAAAAACATTTAGACATTTGGCAGTTCAAACATCAAAGAACTAGTCCGAGTCAGAAGCAATCAACAATTTTGAATTTTTCGTATACGGTTTTTGCACTTCGTATCTTTTACATTTTACACTTTCTAAAAAAAATTCAGTGTCGTATAGAACTATAGATGGTGAACCAGAACTTTACCGACAAATTTTCAGAGTTTGTTCAGTGATGCCTTCTGAGTATTATGCTGTAAGGGATCCAAGGTCTCCACCTGCTCGTTACAGAGTAATAACGTAATTACGTATTATTTATTCGGTTTGTTAACGCAATCACCTTTGTGTATGTGAAAATATCCCAACAACTGTAGAGAAGCCCGTAATATGCAATATGCAAAACGTCCATCGCACAACATACGTCACAAAGTAACGCAACGACCCTCAGACGAAACACTGTGCTGTGACGTGGCTGCCGTCGCTGCAGGAAGAGCTCAGCGTAGCGTCGTTGGTGCCGCTCTTCCATCGCACTGAATGAACCCACACACGAGGTGAATATCGGCCAACTCTTCATAAGTACGCCTGTCCATACAGATCGCTGTTGACGTACAACTAACGCTGCCCAAAAAAGCAAACCGAAGATAGGATCTAGCAGTACCGGACGCTAGCTTGAAGGCTAAGAGTAAACTGGGCACTACTGTGTCAACAGCTGGTACCGTGAGGGAGTAGAAACAAGACACACGGCGGACATTGTTGACATTTGCACTGTTCAGCACTAGTTTGAGTCAATACAGAAACAAAGCTAATTGGGTCGAGAAACCAAAATAAATGCAATAACTCTGTAACGAGCCGAAGGAGACTGTGGGTCACTTATACCAAGTATTCGTAAAGTATCTCTGAAAACCCTCTGAAATTTTGTACGCGGAGTTCTGGTTCACCCTGTACAGTAATCGCAATTCGGGGATGGTATTAACGTTAACGTTTTATTCCATTTTGTTAACAGCTACTTCGCTTCGCCTTAAACTATTAATCGTGAGAATACGCTTCCAGTTAAGAGCAGAATTAAGAAACCGTGGGCTATGCGGTGTGTACTGTGGATACCCTAGTATAAAGTTTCTTTTAAGTCAATGTCCTCATTACATTACGTTGATCATTCTGCTTTTGTCTAAACTGCAAGGTGTCGATAGTAAACAACGTGCACAACGAATATTATAGTGGGCGCGAGGCGCACGCTTTTGGCAGACCTGAGCCACAAATTGGCGGTCAAAGTTAAATACCACCAAGAGCCAGGCCGTGATTATTTCGCCGCGCAGAGTGCCTTTTGATCGTCAATCGGTGCGGTTCAAGGGAGGCTGCATCCAATGCTTTAGAACTACGAAGTAATTAGGCGTAACACTGCACAGGCACCTCACTTTGGGGGCCGCATATCTACGAGGTAAGGGGCAGCGTGCCAGGCCCCACGCGAGATCTCCATCCCCTTTTGAATCCGGAGTCGACGCTATCCTCACGCTGCGGCATTACGCTATATCTAGCACTGATCCGACCAGTGCTAGAATACGTGGCCGTTGTGTAATGGGGGGGGGGGGGGGGGGGGGAGAAGCAGCCGAAACGCAGATACGTCGGCTCCAAGGTTGGCACAGCAGGGTCCTCCGTCTTTCAATGTACGTCCTGCGAGACATGCACGAGATCACAGGAATACCTATGTTAATGGACCGATTCAAACAGACTGCACGGCCGTTTTATGTAGTGTAGCAGCAGTCTGAAAATAGGCTCACTTCCACTCTGGGCAACCAGAGGCATAGGAGAGGGACCATAAGATGGCCCGACCTGCTTCGGCAGTGATTACTCCAAGCAAAGTAGTAGTCACTGTCGAAGCAAACACAGGTTACACACCACACACACATAGTCCAGTGATACAGGAGACACACGCCACGCGCTAGAAACAAACAAGCAAACACTGAGGAAGTGCAGACAAATGTAAAAACATCAAAACTGCGAAAACTCAGGGCATTTAGGCTGGCACTTTGAGGAACTGCGTGAGTGAGTGAGTGGCAAGCTGGTCAGAGCATCCGCTGCCCGTTACGCCCATGTGGCCAGTTATCGACTTAGGGAGATCTTCTAATCTCGTAAGATGTCTTATCGTATTCTGCACTAGTCAGCAGTTTCTCCGGAGGGACACTCGTGGAATTGGAGAACATCAGTACACTGCCGCCGGACGTCAGCTTTTCTGGATATAATGACCATTTCTGATTCTGGTTCTGTACCGCGCCGAATCATAATGTAGACTTCGTTTACGTTGTGGACACTTACAGAAAACCAACCAGTCTTTTGTCGGTACGGAATGCAGAAGATGTACCTGAGTTGGTGAAGAAAAAAAAGGGGGTGGGGTGCTGGGACCATGACGTCTAGCGGACATAAATTGTCTTCTTCGGAATAAGATAGGTTGGGCACTGCTAACGTAATTAGTACGCTATCAGCAGCTTCCCGGAGCTTTTATCCTACAGAGCATAAAAAGAAAGACTTAACACACCGTCGGCGGCGAGGTCATTTGGGACAAAGCCCGAAAAAGGGAACGATGGGCCACGCTGTTTCAAAAGAAACTTCCGAGAATTCATCTTGAACGATTCCGGAAAGTTATGTAGCTTCTAAATGAGGACGACTGGACAGGGATTAGAGCCCTTGGCCAGTGGAATGCAAGTCAGGTGTTTTATCTCCATGTCAGCTCTTTCGTTTGAATAGAAAGCAAATGTAAGAGTGGTCGCTGCAGCTTCCTTTCAGGACATAAATCAGGCAATTCTCCGCATTAGCGTGTAAAGTAACTCTGACTTTATTGATGGTGGTGACTCTTCGTGATGGGGACTTCACAACAACAGGCAGTACTGGGCAGCTGTGATGTTCCATGACTGATCAGTAGACGGGCTATCAGTGTCACTGCATTAAACCGTATTTTACTTTTATTTCTGTTTTAATTTTTATGTGTTTGTAAAATTTGTGCATTTATTATGAAAGAATAACTAAACACTTTACTGGTCGGTTTTATGTTTATAATTCCAAGTAAAATGTTTCTTATTTGCTGATTATTCAATCATAGAATTAAATAAGGAGATGGCTTTTAAACCGCGATTGAAACTAACGAGAAGTGGAAGTTGGAGCGGAAGGCAAATGAAATTGGTAGTTGTCTGCAGCGTCCTGATGAGAGAGAACATGATCTTTTAAGATGCGTAACTCGTGGTCTGATTTCCGTGGTCTGGTGCACAAGTAGCCATTCTGCGAGAGAATCTGCTCCGACATAAGCAGCTACATTTCATTTGTTGTACATGTGTGGGCTGTCTCGGGAGGCGAGGATCGGAAAGGGGGAGGGGAACCTAGTATGGGGTTCTTGACACACGCTGCTTCCTCCCCACCAAAAAGAAAGAAGCAGAAACACAATACTAACGAGTGACGTAAACAAATTACTGTGATTCTATTAAAACATTTTTTGTTAAAATCGTGTTATATTTGAGATGGGAGGGAGGAGGGACGGTGTGAGAGAGACTAAAAAAACTGTAACCTCCCACCACCAACACCCAAAATGATCCCCGGATCTTCGTTTGAGGTTAGCTTTGTATAAGTAGCAACTTCGGAACAAATCCCGTGCAAATAAATTCAAAACTCTTGTTGATACTTACTTCGTTTGCTTCCTTCATGAAAAGCAAACTATGTACCAATAAATGGTTTATAGGTTTAAGATGCAAATTTTGCATACAGAACAACAGTTTTATTATAACTGTAAACATTATTTTGTTGTTATACTGGTGTTAAGAGATTTATCATGACACTAGCATTTGTCACCTATTTTTATATAACGCTTATTCCAGAGTCAGGCTGCTAGTAGTTTACGCGTTACCACAAATGAATATAGGTTCACTCGGATCAGAATGGCATTAATAAAACACTTGCGAATCTTCATCAGGTTGCCTTCCATTCAGAAAGCTGTTGCACTCAGCGACTGTTATATTTTATTATATCTATCCACAAATAAGCCGACTAGTAGAAAGCGTTGGCTGTCAACTGACCGCACTCTGTTCGGCGTGTTTCATAACAGCAGACGTCAATACCGGTGTCGTAAAGGAACAGCAATCAATCACGTACCTTACCGCATTCATTGCCGGGTCGTTTTGGTTACAAATACGAATCAGAAATAACAGTAACAGAGATACGTGACTAATTTCACTAATTATGAATTCCAGTTGCAAAATTTGTAGTCGAAGACAATTTTTTCCCAGATTACTAAAATTTTATTCTGGCAGAAAACGATCGAGTTGAAAGATCACAAAACCAACGAATACTGGTAGGAAGGGGACCTGTTAGCAAGCATCCGACATGTTCTGTACAGGACTGCCTCAGAATCCAGTTACATTGTGTAATCTATACAGAGCGCTCATTGTGTGCCACTGACACAATTCAAGAGTGAGTAATGGTGGTAAAATGTCTTTTTGACGCGCGTCTCGCCGGCAGGGGACGCACTCGGCATGCCGGCAAATCCCAATATCTTAAAAATGTGACACATGCAGTGAGATATACGCCCCTATACAGTTTCCCCGTACTTGTATACCACCATGAGCGCGGAACGTGCTGTGTTGGCAACAGAGTAGTCGCTCCATTAGTTTTCGATAACCCTTGACCTGCTGAGGGCCTGTAGTGATATTTACTGCGACTTATCGGCCTAGGTGACATTTCTCGTGCTTGGACCGCCTTTCTGTGTATATACATAAACTCATTGAATGTAAGCTGCAATTCGTCCATTTTAATTAAACACCACGGCGAGGTAATAACTGCGAGAAGTCGGGCAACGTATTAATGCTTCTTCTGGCGAAATGATCACGACGATAAAATGAGGGAAAGTGTAGTCCATACGGAAGTTTCCGGACGATCATATTTTTTACGTGCACCCTTCGCGAATGGAGTAGTGAAGAGGTGCAAAGATAATGGTAGCAGAAGGACCCATCAACACACATCTTAAGGTATAGACTTAAAACAAAATTTTGAAAAATACAGCCCTCAGTCGCGAACATAATTAATTTGTAACCTGACAGCGCCAGGTATGACGGCAGCTTTCGTATTTTTTGGTACGTTATGCTGTAACATTTAGTTTTAATTTTGTCCGAAGAAGGTGCCCCTTGTGACACCGAAACCTAGGTTACAAATTAATTGTGTTCGCGACTGAGGGCTGTGTTTTTCAAAATGTTGTATTGTACAACAGTCGCTGATTGACAGCCATGTTAAAAACCATAAGGTATAGATGTATTGGTATCACACTGATGAGATAGTTGGATTGTCACCTGTTGTGAATTCGGTTGTCCTGACTACGATCCTTCTCTTCGTCATTTTTTTTGTTTACCGCCATTCCTTAGTTGCTTCAAACTTCGTGGAGATATGTTCTGTCTACGTAGCTAAATGAAAGACAGGTTGTTTATTGCCACACGCGTTTCGCTTCTTTTATTTGTGAAGTATTTTCAGTGGCGATTTCCAGTGCTGTTATACCATATTTGTGGCCCTGGAGATGTGTTCATCAGTTCCCATGTTGCAGCTGGCCGATTTCCGGTGTTTTTTCACCCACGTGTTACAACATATCACATCACTTGCATTTCTCATTTTGTGATCAACATGTGTGCTGTCCAGCAGCGACGCAGCGTGATGTCTTGAGGATCAAAGCCATTGTATGCTCAGAACCCTCTCCTAGCAGACTGCATAGTGATTTAAGAGCAGAATCTGCAATCCCATGTAGCCTAGGACGTTCGATCGCTCGTTCTAGCGATTAAGTTTGTAAGTAGGCTGTTTAGATTTTTATATTGGTAATGCCACGTAGCGCTCTGTATGAAAATCACTGGCTGTGCTGTGTGCAGTCTGTGGCTAGTTTGCATTGTTGTCTGCCATTGTAGAGGGGCAGCTGGATGTTAACAGCGCGTAGCGTGGTAGATGTGGGGAGAGAGATGGCGGAGTTTTGAAATTTGTCATAAACTGCTATATATATTATGACTATTAAGGTAAATACATTGTTTGTTCTCTATTATAATCTTTCATTTGCTAACTATCCCTATCAGTAGTTAGTGCCTTCCGTAGTTTGAATATTTTATTTAGCTGGCAGTAGTGGCGCTCGCTGTATTGCAGTAGTTCGAGTAATGAAGATTTTTGTGAGATAAGTGATTTGTGAAAGGTATAGATTAATGTTAGTCAGGCCCATTCTTTTGTAGGGAATTTTGAAAGTCAGATTGCGTTGCGCTAAAAAATATTGTGTGTCAGGTTAAGCACAGTCTTGTATAATTGTTCAAAGGGGACGTTTTATATGTCGACCCTTAGCCTAGGATACCTCACTGGAATCTTCTGATTTTTTCTTGTAGTTTGTGTATTTAGTGTAGCTTTTGTTTATTGCTAGCGCGTAATTATAGAGAGAATTTCCTTGGTAGTTGTGGTTTTTCATTGTTGCACAGTAAAACAGTTGTGGCATGCATGTAGATTTGCACCAAGTATTTCGCAGCTGCGCTTGCAATTAACTAGATATTATTTTCTGTTCTATGTTAATGTGTTCTCTTATTTTTGCTCTTCAAATTGTGTCTTTTTGTGTTATCGTGTGAAATATTGGGACAATAATGGCGTGTGAAAAACGTAATACTAGGCTCCAAAGTAAACTGAGAAATGACAGTGAAGACGAAAGCAGTGTGTTAGCGCCACCGTGTAATGAAGTAACTAATGTTCAAAGTAGTAATTTGGTAATTGTTCATAGGGAAATGGAGCGGGCGGCAAATAATGGCGTAGACAGTGAAACAATTAGTGAACAGGGAAGCATTATCGATCAATCGGTCGGCAACAGCTTGCCTCAGGAATCCGAAATGACAGGACACAATATTGCAAATACTGTAAATTCAGGTTTTGCGTCCTCACCGTTTTCTCAAATAAGTCAAGACACATTTTCTGCTTGTCAAAATGTGAATGTTGCTGGTGCAAATGCACTGCCGAAAAGCGTAGAGGAACAGATTCCAGACACTAATGCATTGTTATTACAATTAATGCAACAAATGGGACAAAATCTTCAAAAGTTAGACACAATGGAACAAAATCAGAGACAAACACAGCAAAAGCTTCAAAAGTTAGACACAATGGAACAATACCAGAGACAAACACAGCAACAGTTAGACACAGTGGAAGGAAATCTTAAAAAGTTAGATACAATGGAACAAAATCTTCAAAAGTTAGACACCACACTTGAACAAACACGTGAATATTTAACTACTGAGTTACATAACATTGAATCGAAATGTCAAAAAGTCTGTAATGACGTAAAAACAAAAATTTGTGAGCATTTCCAACCTATTTTTTCGCGTCATGAAAATGCATTACAGAATCACGAAGCAGCCATAAAAGAACTGCAAACCATTGTTCATGAAAATCATGAGACCTTGTGGGCTAAAATTGACTCAGTTGCATCTACCGATTCGGTTACGCAACTTGCAAAAACTCAGGAAAACTTAAAGGACACAGTAGATTCGATTTCAACACAAATGGACACTCTGAAACTTGGTTCAGAAAGACACATGGAGGAAATTAGTTCATTATCAGAGAAAGTAGTTGAACTTTCGGATCAGCTAAATAATTTATCTACAAAGGTAGATGATAATCTGAATGGCACAAAACCGGTAGTCTTTAATGACACAGAAGAGTGTGAACAAATTAGGAAACTGAAACAAAATCTGAATCAAATTAATACGCAACACCAAAGAGAAATCCGGGAAGTACAAGATCAGCTGACACAGGTAATACAAGAATTAAGTATTTCAGAGGACACTCGCGCCCCAATACGGGAAGAGGGACATAGAAATACGGAACAGCCACAAAATAATAACACAGAGCATTTCGGAAGTTATGAAAGAAATTGGCAATGTGCACCGAATTTTGAGATTGAACCGCCGACACGACGTAACAATGGCCGACATGCGACTCGCCGACATGATGATTTTGACTATAAGCTGTTCATTACTACACGTAAATTCAAAACGTTTAAGAATTCTGCCAACGACATTCATCCACAAGCATGGCTCCATCAATTCTCTCATTGTTTTCCTCCCAACTGGTTACTAGAGCACAGATTAGAATTTATGTGTGGCTATTTAGAGAACCAGCTGTAAGAATGCGATCGGTCATTCACGATTGCCACAGTGAAGGAGAATTTTACCATGCCTTCCTCTCAGCATATTGGTCTCAAGCCACACAAGAGCGAGTAAAACATGGCATCATAATGATGAAACATTTCGAACAATCTGAATTTTCCAGTCTTGTGAAATATTTTGAAGACATGTTGCACAAGAATCAGTACCTGTCAAACCCATACAGCCCCTCAGAACTCATCCGCATTTGCTTAATCAAATTGCCTGAACATTTACGACATATTATTTTGGCAGGACGTTGCAAAGACGACATTGAAGCTTTTCAGGGACTGTTACAAGAATTACAAATTAACACTGACAATGGCGGAAAGCGGAAACAGGAACACAACAATTACAGGTCATATCCGTCGCAATTCCACGATGAAAGAAATAATAACTGTACGCGACAAGGCTATTCTCACAACACAAATCGTGACCAAAACACACACCACCTGTATGACAACCGTTGGCAGAGTAGTAATAATTACAGGGAAAGATCACCTCTCCGCGGTAATGACTATCACAGAGACAATCAGAGAAACAGACAATATAGGAACCAAAATAAATATTATCAGGGGAGACAGAATAACTTTAGACGCAATGGTCCAGCACGCAGTTACGATTCAGGGAGAAATTCTCCACCACATGACCGACAAGAAAGAAACTATGGAATCTACCGACATGACGACACACGATATGATCGTAACGACAGACCTGAATTGCATCAGAACTGGCGGGATTCTAACACGGCTGGGCCCTCTCGGCAAGGCGAATTTGTTGAAGTTAGGTCTCCAAATCCCAGTAACGACGCGCGGCAACAAAGGAACAGACAATGACTCGCACCGCAGGCAGCCGCATGCGCCGGCTGGCTCAGAGAAAAATACACTCCTGGAAATTGAAATAAGAACACCGTGAATTCATTGTCCCAGGAAGGGGAAACTTTATTGACACATTCCTGGGGTCAGATACATTACATGATCACACTGACAGAACCACAGGCACATAGACACAGGCAACAGAGCATGCACAATGTCGGCACTAGTACAGTGTATATCCACCTTTCGCAGCAATGCAGGCTGCTATTCTACCATGGAGACGATCGTAGAGATGCTGGATGTAGTCCTGTGGAACGGCTTGCCATGCCATTTCCACCTGGCGCCTCAGTTGGACCAGCGTTCGTGCTGGACGTGCAGACCGCGTGAGACGACGCTTCATCCAGTCCCAAACATGCTCAATGGGGGACAGATCCGGAGATCTTGCTGGCCAGGGTAGTTGACTTACACCTTCTAGAGCACGTTGGGTGGCACGGGATACATGCGGACGTGCATTGTCCTGTTGGAACAGCAAGTTTCCTTGCCGGTCTAGGAATGGTAGAACGATGGGTTCGATGACGGTTTGGATGTACCGTGCACTATTCAGTGTCCCCTCGACGATCACCAGTGGTGTACGGCCAGTGTAGGAGATCGCTCCCCACACCATGAAGCCGGGTGTTGGCCCTGTGTGCCTCGGTCGTATGCAGTCCTGAATGTGGCGCTCACCTGCACGGCGTCAAACACGCATACGACCATCATTGGCACCAAGGCAGAAGCGACTCTCATCGCTGAAGACGACACGTCTCCATTCGTTCCTCCATTCACGCCTGTCGCGACACCACTGGAGGCGGGCTGCACGATGTTGGGGCGTGAGCGGAAGACGGCCTAACGGTGTGCGGGACCGTAGCCCAGCTTCATGGAGACGGTTGCGAATGGTCCTCGCCGATACCCCAGGAGCAACAGTGTCCCTAATTTGCTGGGAAGTGGCGGTGCGGGCCCCTACGGCACTGCGTAGGATCCTACGGTCTTGGCGTGCATCCGTGCGTCGCTGCGGTCCGGTCGCAGGTCGACGGGCACGTGCACCTTCCGCCGACCACTGGCGACAACATCGATGTACTGTGGAGACCTCACGCCCCACGTGTTGAGCAATTCGGCGGTACGTCCACCCGGCCTCCCGCATGCCCACTATACGCCCTCGCTCAAAGTCCGTCAACTGCACATACGGTTCACGTCCATGCTGTCGCGGCATGCTACCAGTGTTAAAAACTGCGATGGAACTCAGTATGCCACGGCAAACTGGCTGACACTGACGGCGGCGGTGCACAAATGCTGCGCAGCTAGCGCCATTCGATGGCCAACACCGCGGTTCCTGGTGTGTCCGCTGTGCCGTGCGTGTGATCATTGGTTGTACAGCCCTCTCGCAGTGTCCGGAGCAAGTATGGTGGGTCTGACACACCGGTGTCAATGTGTTTTTTCTTCCATTTCCAGGAGTGTATATAGACGCTAACCTTGAGAAAAATTCCAGTATTCTTTACCAACGGATGCCACATGATAATTGCATTAGAGTTGAAACTCTGCGCACTGGGAAGAGCAAAGGTTTACACCACATTTCACATGTAAAACCGTTTATTGAAAAATAATCTGCTTTTTAACTTTGTCTTTGCCATAAAACGTTTCACTTCACGTTACTAGTATGCTTTAGAAACTGTTACCATGCAACAATGTTTAAAGTTAAATATCCAGTCAAGAACCAAGAGAACTTATTTAAACAGAAATTACGAATGCATTGTTATTGCGAACAGACGACACAGTGTTATTGTGTGTGTACATTCTTGCTTGTTAGTTGCACGATTACGTAATGACTATAAGGCTCACATACTTAGAACATATACTGGTACTGCTGATAAGTTTTTAATGCAACATTTTGGTGTACTTGAAAATACATTCTGAATTAAAGTACTTTCTGGGAGATACCAGATGACACAGTGGTTAGTTAATGTGACAGCTACACGATTATATCACGACGTTACTAATGAATGACAATTTACAATGTTGCTTTTGTGGTGTATCTGTTTTATATCTGCACAGTTTTTCTGTATTATTCTGGAAAGTAAAACATGTTTTAGTAGTAACTGGAAAATTTGTGGTGTAGCTACAATGACACAGCCTTTTCTGTAGCACAACAATACGTTACAGCACAGTACTTTCTTCATCACGGCAATAAGCGTAATAAGTAAGATATCTATACGCAATGCATTTCACTTTCATTTATCATGAGGTAAGTACATTGACTTCTGCAGAACTTAGCTTTCGGAGGACGATAACTACGACACTTCCACAGAGATTATCTTACAACAAGACGCACAGTTTAGCACTACAGTACACATATTTGAGTGATTAATTTTGTACTTAAAACATTTATTTTTAAAGATGTTTGAAGTACAATGCTACAAAGGTTTTCTGTTATACATTTCATTCCATTGCTGTAATCTGTAACACCTGAGGGTATAATTCCATTAATCCTCAGGGGGGTACACGCTTACTTTGTGTATCATGTGTCTGGCAAGCTCAAGGAGCCCTAGCTAATATGGTATTTGCTTATACAACTTTACACATCGGTACCATATTCCTCTAAAACACAAATTACACAGCTATCTGATCATTTAACTGAGAGAGACAAACTTTTTTACAATGGCAGTGACAGATGTTTACGTAATTACACCGTTGGATAACTTCACACTTACGAAATTGTATTTTGTCTGTACTTTGTGAACTGTTCATATTTTTTCGGACCCATTGTGATATTATGAGAGCTTTGAATGATATATTTGGTATGGGATCACGATTTTTAAAGTACGTTTGAGGCAGATGACACTTTTGACATGAGCAGAGAATTTTTTTAGGTTTTGAAATTATTGCAGAAAGCTACGACGTTTTTGAGATTTGGCTGAGGTGTTATGATGTTATTTTTACGACGACGATGTGTATTATGCTGCTGAGGTATGTTTATGATTAATAAGCTGATGCTATATGAGGAATTTATTATGATGAAATATTGAAGAAGTGTCGACGAATATGTATATGTGTAATAAGGTAAGGAATAATGAGTAGTGGTTAGGGACTCTGACTTGTGATAAAGGATGTTGGAAACCAAGAATCGTACTTTAAGAGTTATGAAATGTGTGTAAATGCGTGAATGTATCACAATGCTGGCGAAAATTTTTTGGACACTGTTATATTCATAAGATTTTGTTTCTACACATTTGTAACGCAAATTCTTGACCTGTGAAATATTTTGTATATGAGACTGTCACTGTAGCGGAAACTGCTGTCGTAAATATTTCCGTAAGAAAGTTAAGTGACCACCTGCACGTGCGTCGTGGGCACCAAGCTGTGTCAGACGCCTGGAGAACAAGCCATTAGAGTGCGTGCCTTCTCAGAGGCACAGGTAGAAAAGAAGAAAAAGGGAGGCCATTATCCTCGCTTTTGACATTCCTTTGTAGAAAGCACCGCAAATACGACACACTTACATCTGCACACCTGATTATGACAAGCGTCTTTCTCTAGAATTGAGGGAATTTTTACTGCGTTATGAAATGCCACATGGCTAATGAATGATGTTTCATGCCGTCCTTTGTACATATTTGCTCATTTTCTTTAATATCTAGTTTCTAGTTGCACTGCAGCATTGGTTAAAATAAAATTTAATATATGTACTAATATAGTTATTTTATGCCTACAGATCCAGTCAATAAGAAATTTATGATCTACTTCCAAGAAAATGAGGGCACATAAATAGACATTTCCCTTCACAGGAATTGCATAAATAATTTCTTTACGATTTGGTAACTTATCTGCTAGTGTAAGTTCTCGTGATGCATCACTCTAGTGTTAAGATGTGACATAAGTATTAAACATGGCCATTTTTACTGTAATATTTTTTCTGCTTGAGCTATGTCATGTTTAGATATAAGTTTTGTTATTTGATGCTGCTGTTTGCCAGGCACAATGTTAAAGAATTTGACTTTGTATTACGCTGTTAAGCCAGTTTTACTACGGATTTAGTTTTCTTGTTTGCTGCACAGTGCCTTATATTAGTTGTAATATTGCAATTGCTTTGCCAATTTGAATTTTTTTGTCATTGATGTTTGTGTTAACTGTTTTGTGCTGCTGCATTGCCTCGTCCCTTAGTTTAGCATCTGAGCTCAGTAGATTTAAGTTAGCTTAAGAGGGGGTAGACTATATAAGAGAATGAGTTGCGAGGAATTTGAAGAAATGCACTGAGAGGTTATACGAGAAAAATACAGAAAGCATGCTTGGATAGGAATTTTTTTGATGGAAGCAAAGGTTGAAATAAGACGAACGATCTATGGAATGAAGTTTTGGGTTGGACTGCAGTACCAAATGTACACTGAAAACAAACCCTGTCCTTTCCTTTTGTGTTATCCCACTATGAGTTTGTGTCCCCTTGTGTATTTGTTTTCTTCCTGTCTCTGTGTAGTTTCATAGATTTTTTTTCTTCTGATACTAAGCTACATTCACTATGATGAGGAATACCATTATTCTCAAATATAATTGGCATTAATAATATGTTATTTACTTTGTAAAGGTGTTTAGACATTATTAATTCTGTTCTGTTTTAATGCTCATGTGTAAAGTTGATGTTTCAAAAGTTCTTCTGATCTTTTATGTATGTACTCATGTCATAATTCCTGTAACACTGATGTACACACCTGCAAATAAGAACACCGTGAATTCATTGTCCCAGGAAGGGGAAACTTTATTGACACATTCCTGGGTTCAGGTACATCACATGATCACACTGACAGAACCACAGGCACATAGACACAGGCAACAGAGCATGCACAATGTCGGCACTAGTACAGTGTATATCCACCTTTCGCAGCAATGCAGGCTGCTATACACCCATGGAGACGATCGTAGAGATGCTGGATGTAGTCCTGTGGAACGGCTTGCCATGCCATTTCCACTTGGCGCCTCAGTTGGACCAGCGTTCATGCTGGACGTGCAGACCGCGTGAGACGACGCTTCATACAGTCCCAAACATGCTCAATGGGGGACAGATCCGGAGATCTTGCTGGCCAGGGTAGTTGACTTACACCTTCTAGAGCACGTTGGGTGGCACGGGATACATGCGGACGTGCATTGTCCTGTTGGAACAGCAAGTTCCCTTGCCGGTCTAGGAATGGTAGAACGATGGGTTCGATGACGGTTTGGATGTACCGTGCACTATTCAGTGTCCCCTCGACGATCACCAGTGGTGTACGGCCAGTGTAGGAGATCGCTCCCCACACCATGACGCCGGGTGTTGGCCCTGTGTGCCTCGGTCGTATGCAGTCCTGATTGTGGCGCTCACCTGCACGGCGCCAAACACGCATACGACCATCATTGGCACCAAGGCAGAAGCGACTCTCATCGCTGAAGACGACACGTCTCCATTCGTCCCTCCATTAACGCCTGTCGCGACACTACTGGAGGCGAGCTGCACGATGTTGGGGCGTAAGCGGAAGACGGCCTAACGGTGTGCGGGACCGTAGCCCAGCTTCATGGAGACGGTTGCGAATGGTCCTCGCCGATACCCCAGGAGCAACAGCGTCCCTAATTTGCTGGGAAGTGGCGGTGCGGTCCCCTACGGCACTGCGTAGGATCCTACGGTCTTGGCGTGCATCCGTGCGTCGCTGCGGTCCGGTCGCAGGTCGACGGGCACGTGCACCTTCCGCCGACCACTGGCGACAACATCGATGTACTGTGGAGACCTCACGCCCCACGTGTTGAGCAATTCGGCGGTACGTCCACCCGGCCTCCCGCATGCCCACTATACGCCCTCGCTCAAAGTCCGTCAACTGCACATACGGTTCACGTCCACGCTGTCGTGGCATGCTACCAGTGTTAAAGACTGCGATGGAGCTCCGTATGCCACAGCAAACTGGCTGACACTGACGGCGGCGGTGCACAAATGCTGCGCAGCTAGCGCCATTCGACGGCCAACACCGCGGTTCCTGGTGTGTCCGCTGTGCCGTGCGTGTGATCATTGCTTGTACAGCCCTCTCGCAGTGTCCGGAGCAAGTATGGTGGGTCTGACACACCGGTCTCAATGTGTTCTTTTTTCCATTTCCAGGAATGTATATGTTATTTTGATTCTATTGTAAAGCCTGTACTACAAATGTTACCTGTATTGTTATGTTCTTTAATGATGTATTTTGTACCTTTGATATTGTATTCATACGTTATAAAATTGTAATTGACACCAGTTCATCAAATTAAGTATATGTAAGTTCCATTTCACTGCAGACGTTTCTGTTGGTCATAGTATCTGGACAATATGTGAGAAGTAGGGACTGTTAGTGTTTGCACGTGTGTTAATAATTCAGCAAGGGACTGGATAACAGCATTGCTGGTTCTAAGGACAATTCCAAAAACTTCGTGAGTGTACAAGTGGTGGTTTATGGACTTGCTATATTGTTTGCAAGACTTCTAAGGACAATTCCAAAAACTTTGTGCGTGCACAAGTGGTGGTTTATGGACTTGCTATCTTCTCTGCAAGACTTTTCGATGGTGATTGTGCACCTGCACAGTCGCAGCAGATGGCTGCTGGCCGTCTCTACAAGGACTACAGTGGGTCTACACCTTCGATGACCCACCAATACCATTATTTCTACAAGGACTACAGTGGGTCTGCATCTTTGATGACCCACCAATACCATTATTTCTACAAGGACTACAGTGGGTCTGCACCTCTGGTGGCCCACCAATACCACAATCTCTACCAGGACTACAGTGGGCCTGTCCACAATTTCTACAAGGACTGCAATGGGTCTGCACCTCTGGTGGCCCACCAATACCATACTCTCTACCAGGACTACAGTGGGTCTGCTCTGTGATGACCTACCTACCAATATTCTTCAAAACGTCGAATGACTCTGCTGTGGGTTTGTTCTGTTGTGGCCCATTATCTGTCAGCATGTCAAGAGTTAGCACTGTCTTTCAGTTGGAAGGATAACACTACTTCTTCAAGACTGCATGGAAATCCACTACTTCTGTGTGCAATTTCTTTTACTAATGAGACTTTATGAAAAAAAACTGTAATTACTATTATGATGAATGATCAGGACTGTCTTTATGGACTGTGAGAAAATTTTAGCTTTTGACAAACATTGTATCAATAAGTGTGTGCATTTGATTTCTTTGTTATTGTAATTATGAAAAATTTTATCAAATCATTATTGGCCACTGCCCAAAACAATTTGTAAAATTTTTTGTGGGGAGCATGGGGGCTATGTAAGTAGGCTGTTTAGATTTTTATATTGGTAATGCCACGTAGCGCTCTGTATGAAAATCACTGGCTGTGCTGTGTGCAGTCTGTGGCTAGTTTGCATTGTTGTCTGCCATTGTAGAGGGGCAGCTGGATGTTAACAGCGCGTAGCGTGGTAGATGTGGGGAGAGAGATGGCGGAGTTTTGAAATTTGTCATAAACTGCTATATATATTATGACTATTAAGGTAAATACATTGTTTGTTCTCTATTAAAATCTTTCATTTGCTAACTATCCCTATCAGTAGTTAGTGCCTTCCGTAGTTTGAATCTTTTATTTAGCTGGCAGTAGTGGCGCTCGCTGTATTGCAGTAGTTCGAGTAATGAAGATTTTTGTGAGATAAGTGACTTGTGAAAGGTATAGATTAATGTTAGTCAGGGCCATTCTTTTGTAGGGAATTTTGAAAGTCAGATTGCGTTGCGCTAAAAAATATTGTGTGTCAGGTTAAGCACAGTCTTGTATAATTGTTCAAAGGGGACGTTTTATAAGTTCACCTGCAGATATTGAACGTAATTAATTAGCAACATGCGCTGAATCAACATGCACAAAATACGTTCCTGAATTGTGGATAGACCGAGGACTGCCTTAATCTAGGATGCAGATGTACAGACTCCACAGTACCGCGGGCCGCAAACCCTAATTTTACCGATGTAAGGGACGCAAGAGGGGAAAAAAAGCTCCATTTACATAATTAGGTCACATAATTTGGTTCACAAATATTTACTCAACTTAAAAAATGGCTCTGACCACTATGGGACTTAACTTCTACCGAGCGAGGTGGCGCAGTGGTTAGCACACTGGACTCGCATTCGGGAGGACGACGGTTCAATCCCGTCTCCGGCCATCCTGATTTAGGTTTTCCGTGATTTCCCTAAATCGTTTCAGGCAAATGCCGGGATGCTTCCTATGAAAGGGCACGGCCGATTTCCTTCCCAATCCATCCCTCACCCGAGCTTCCGCTCCGTCTCTAATGATCTCGTTGTCGACGGGATGTTAAACACTAACCACCACCACCACTTAACTTCTAAGGTCATCAGTCCCCTAGAACTTAGAACTACTTAAACCTAACTAACCTAAGGACATCACACACATCCATGCCCGAGGGAGGATTCGAACCTGCGACCGTAGCGGTCGCGCGGTTCCAGACTGTAGCGTCTAGAACCGCTCGGCCACCCTGGCCGGCTACTCAACTTCACAAACATAGGTACAACAAAGTATACTCCAAGGAACTGAGTTCCACAAGGGACCGCCCTCTCCTTTCCATCAGGGACTGAAAGATGAGTAAAACGAAAAAAAAAAAAAAAATACAAGATTGAACGGTGAGCCACAGGCCGTCATCATATCAATGGCAAGCCTCTTGCGGCCCACTGTCTGTGCACCCCTTATCTGGAACATGATCGACATCAAAAGGCCAATGGTGAAAGACCTGCAGCATACTACCCCTTTCTCAGAGAAATGATCCTCTATATCGAGTGTCAGACAGAGCGTATAAAACTGCATATTTGCTATTACCTGAAAGCATCCTCTTCAATGACAGACGACTAACAAGTTGCGAAACAGTTTCAGCGTGTTAAACTGTAGTAATTAATCAGACAATGAAAATGTCTCACGTGCCTCGAGCTTTTTCACGCCACCTTTACTTGTAGGACTAGGAAAAGAAAATTAATTATTTAGAACGGTCATATTGTACGTGAGTAAGCTGGTATAGGGAGGGTGACAACGATGTCATCAGACCCCACCCAGCCCACCCACACAGTGCGACAAGCAGAAGTATTCAGTGAATTATAAGATCAGCAGACTGGAGCAGAATTTCTGAAAGTCGATACAAAGCCGTTTCTCAGTCACTGGACAGCTCTCGTACAGTATAAAAAAATTCATGAAAATAATATTCTGATGGCTTTCTCCTTCTTCTGCAGGAAGGCATGTTTCAAGATGATAAATAATTATATATTAGTAATATTCATGGGTACCGCGCTGTTAGTGAAATATAAAGACTTACACCAGACGGCCGAAGACTCACAGGCGCGGCGGGGCGTCGTGGACAATAATGTCGCACGATAATTCCATTTTGCAGTGACCTCACAACATGACTGTCTACATATTGTTCATGCTCAACTGGCGAGTGGTCTACTATACCGTAAATCGTCTATCCGCTGTTGCAGTGCAAGCTATGTCTTGTCACGACGTCCACTTTCTCACTGCAATAGTTAATCAAGGCCTCCAGCCACGAAGTCGTCTAGGTAGACATTTGATAGGGTGACATTCGCGACTTATGAAATGAAGTGCCTCCAGTGTCTTCTCCATAAAACGTGCGTGCCATCAAATGTAGTGAGATATCTTGCCTTGCTAATACAACGTGACAATGTCATTCACAGTGGCAGTAAAGAATTTTCGTCGCGTAAAACAACGAGAAATTCCGTTCACCAACACAACAGTAAAACTACTTCTTCACGGAAACTATTTTTTATGAAGTTACTCATGACTATAATAGTCTTCGGCAGCAATGTTGCCCATATCACTAATTTAGCACAATAAAAGTAACAATCAATAATGGCACAGTAGCTGTTTAGAGACTAATATCTGTTATCAAAAGAATGGATTCTGAACTTAAATCACAAAAAAGTAGCAGCGTGGTAAAATAGTTTCTATTTTAAGCTGCTGTGGAACGTAGTGATATCTAACAGAATAGTCAGTGGCGTAATAGCGGCTAAATGCACCAATCGGAATGTACACTTTTAGAGTGACATTGCACAGAGTGATATATTCGAATTGCTGTAGATAATCTGCGTTGTAGTCGCAGAAACCAACAATTACACAGTCTCACTTCCAAAAATCATGTAGCCGTCAAATATGCATATCTCGAAGAACTGTATGAATTCGCCAGATCTATGTGAATGCAGAAACTGAACACACTTTACAATTTTGTATTAGAAGCATTGCGGTTATTTGTCTGATATCACCAAATCAAAGATTTATGCTGTTCGGTGTTAGTTCACAACAAAATACGTGCATGGTAGCAATCTCAACGAGAATAGCATATAATACTTTTCTTTCAATTTAAAACAATTATTGCTCATTTCGCATTTCATGTAAATTGCTGATCTCGTATAATGGCAAGGATTCTCTCGTAGAAGGGGCTGCCTGTTCAGTATACACGATGTGACCAAAACAGTAACCACTGTCTGTTTAAAAGAAAACAGGAAAGAAGGAACGTGCAGTCGACGCAGAGGTCATGGAAGCCGAAACACGGGCTCGAACGGATAGGTGACGAATTCGGCCGTGTCCAAAGAACCATCCTGGCACTCACTTAATTGATGTAGGAAAGCTTAAGTCTTGATTGCCAGACAGAGGTCTGAACTGCTGTTACCCCTTTTCGAGTCCAGCTTCTTGCCACTATGCTTCGTCACTTGATCGATATACCCAGCCGTATATCTGGTAGGGACAGGACCTCACTCTGTTACCGCTACAGCATTTATATGTCGGGGAAAAATTTTTACTAAGCTCTGGTACACTGACGGCTGCGCCGGCCAGAGTGGCCGAGCGGTTCCAGGCGCTACAGTATGGAACCGCGAGACCGCTACGGTCGCAGGTTCGAATCCTGCCTCGGGCATGGATGTGTGTGATGCCCTTAGGTTAGTTACGTTTAAGTAGTTCTAAGTTCTAGGGGACTGATGACCTCAGCAGTTAAGTCCCATAGTGCTCAGAGCCACTTGAACCATTTGAACTGACGGCTGCATTTGTTGCCTTTCTTGTTGAAAAGATAGTCAATAGATGTTCTTGGGTTGGTGGGCGAGGTGATCTGACAATTAGCTGACACTCCAGCTACACAAAAAATATTTTACAATTTTCTTGTTGGAGCTTTAAGAAGGCCAGTCCGGAAAATTATCTTGAATTTCTTCTAACCACAATGCAATAGTCCTTGTGTTGTGGACAGGAGCGTTCTCGCAACTTCCTGGGAGATTAAATCTGTGTATCGGACCGAGAGTCGAACTCGGGACCTTTGCCTTTTGAGCTATCCAAGCACTACTCGCGAGCCATCCTCACAGCTTTAATTCTGCCAGCCGTTAGCCGGAAACGTGAATCATTCCCGCCACAGGTCACCGGCGCTGCACGCCAAGCACGCATAGACAGAACAGTCCTAGGAAAAAACCGGCCTCATATTTTATCCCTATACTTACAATTAAATATTACAATCGAGTTCTCAATTGGACGACATTCGACAATGAGCAAAGTATCGGAAATACACCCTGCTGACGGCTATGGCTCTGGAAATTGAAATATGTGGACCATTCTTATGACATTCTCTTCCCTTTGCGATCATAGTATTCCACGTCAAATCCATACCTTCCTTACGACTGGACATATTTCCTTTGCACATGTTGGAACACAAACACATACTTTATAAGCTAACAGTAGGAGCTGTCCGAATGGAGAGGCTTGTTAGGGTGTAGGAATGTAGCTGACTTAGCCGTGTCGTCCTCTAGACGGCTGAAGAACGAACTAATACTTAGTATGTGTTGGATAGCTTTCGTGATAGCGTGGAAATTTGAGAAGATTGAATATGGACATGTGTTTGGGAGCTCCCGAGGCCCACAGCATGGCGTCCATGGAGACGAGGCGCTCGCCGGAGCTTAAGTTAAGTCTTGGTGATGACTTAGTACCTATGTACCGCATTTTTAAAATGTGACTACGTCTATTCAGGCTGTTTTAGTTTTATTTCTAGACCACGCCTTCGTAAACATATTATAGAATCAGGTTTAACTCCTGAAGAAGGCTCAAATGGCTCTGAGCACTATGAGACTTAACTTCTGTCGTCATCAGTCCCCTAGAACTTAGAATTACTTAAACCTAACTAACCTAAGGACATCACACACATCCATGCCCGAGGCAGGATTCGAACCTGCGACCGTAGCGGTAGCGCGGTTCCAGACTGTAGCGCCTACAACCGCTCGGCCACCCCGGCCGGCGAAGAAGGCTCAATTACTTGGGCTGAAATCAAGGTAGAGGTTGGTTTCATTAAAGCAATCGAGGCTGATAGTTTCCTATGTTTTAAATTTATGTTTTTGAGAGATTTCGCAGCAATGTTTCGTTAACTCGCCCAGCAGTTGAACAGTGGTACGTCAATCGTAACTGATGTTAAGTGCACTCAGTTTGCAAGTAAACGATGTTAACACCTCCCACTGGTGCCCACCAGTTCCACTGTAGTTCAGAAATCGTGGAGGCGGATGCAGGAGAACAGTTATATAGTTGCGTATGTGCTCCTAACCTGTTGCAACCCCAGTGACCCCATATCTGTCTCGTTCCAAAGCACCTCGTACTGACATGGCTATAGTGTGTTCCAATGGTGGGTCAGCTGTACAGACAGCTACAATCTCTCCAGCCTAGACCACGACCCGTCTGTGAACATGACATAGACCTGTGCTCATGGTTCCACCACACTCGTCGCATCACGCAATGTCTTTACTTGAGGGAAATGTATCCACCTAGCATGACAAGCGACATCTCGGAGCTGACGGTACAGAATCTCGTCGATGACTATATCGTTATATAAGCGGCACAAACTCAGAGTGAGGGAAAATTGTAACGCAAATCGGCCGTATTATTTCAAAGAAGAAACCTTCGCATTTGCCTTAAGCGATCCGGAAAAACCACCCGAATACGAATGTGGCACCTTGTCCTCATGAGTTTCGCTCTTGTAATTACCAAAGAGCGACTCTGGTTTTCTAACATGTTGTCGATTGGATGGCGCTTTTCCTGAGTGTTTAACTTTCTCACAGTATCCTGTACATTTATTTGGTTTTTGAGATAGGGGAAACCCTGCAGACTGCTGACCACTCTTGTTAAACACAGGAGGGAATACCGCTCTATCTGCAGAACTATTCCTATCGACGATATCATTGCTAACACCGAAGCGGCCACTCGGACCCTTCATTGTGATAGAGCTGAGGAAATACGCACTGAAACCGCCAGGTTATTGCGCCGAGCAAAACCGCCAGTTTGCAGTCTGAAGAAAGAAGAGTTACAAGACATCAAGAGCATTAACACCAACAAGAGTATACTGGTACTGCCTGCTGATAAGGGAAATGCAATCTTTGTAATGAAGACCGAAGATTACGAGCAGAAAATTCGAGAGATATTATATCCGACGAAGAACCGAAAACTAAGCGCAGATCCGACGTAGTGCATCACACGGAATGCGAATCGGTTAATCAAGGCAACTTCGCTCTCGGCGGATGTACAAAGCAACATGACCAACACATAAGCCCTACCACCTCGACTGTATGAGTTATCAAAAATTCATAAGGATAATATTCCACTGTCAAGGAGGCCACACGGCAGTCGGATTTTTGTGATTTTTTATATTCGCGGTACACGAAATTCAGATGATGATGTTTGGTTTGTGGGGCGCTCAACTGCTCGGTCATCAGCGCCCATACAACGTCCCAAGTTTTACGCAGTCCAATTTTTCACGCAATCCAATCGAGCCACTGTCACAAATGATGATGATGATATGATGAGGACAACACAAACACCTAGTCCCCGGCAGAGAAAAACCCCAACCCAGCCGGGAATCGAACCCGGGACCCCGTGATCCAGAGGCAACAACGCTAGCCACTAGACCACGAGCTGCGGACGCGAAATTCAGAACTGAAATATCAATTTCCCAAAGCAGTTTGATGCAAACCTAAAAAATTCTCGGTAAAATCGACTTTGAAGTTTTCCGAGTGTATTTACACTCCTGGAAATTGAAATAAGATCACCGTGAATTCATTGTCCCAGGAAGGGGAAACTTTATTGACACATTCCTGGGGTCAGATACATCACATGATCACACTGACAGAACCACAGGCACATAGACACAGGCAACAGAGCATGCACAATGTCGGCACTAGTACAGTGTATATCCACCTTTCGCAGCAATGCAGGCTGCTATTCTCCCATGGAGACGATCGTAGAGATGCTGGATGTAGTCCTGTGGAACGACTTGCCATGCCATTTCCACCTGGCGCCTCAGTTGGACCAGCGTTCGTGCTGGACGTGCAGACCGCGTGAGACGACGCTTCATACAGTCCCAAACATGCTCAATGGGGGACAGATCCGGAGATCTTGCTGGCCAGGGTAGTTGACTTACACCTTCTAGAGCACGTTGGGTGGCACGGGATACATGCGGACGTGCATTGTCCTGTTGGAACAGCAAGTTCCCTTGCCGGTCTAGGAATGGTAGAACGATGGGTTCGGTGACGGTTTGGATGTACCGTGCACTATTCAGTGTCCCCTCGACGATCACCAGTGGTGTACGGCCAGTGTAGGAGATCGCTCCCCACACCATGATGCCGGGTGTTGGCCCTGTGTGCCTCGGTCGTATGCAGTCCTGATTGTGGCGCTCACCTGCACGGCGCCAAACACGCATACGACCATCATTGGCACCAAGGCAGAAGCGACTCTCATCGCTGAAGACGACACGTCTCCATTCGTCCCTCCATTCACGCCTGTCGCGACACCACTGGAGGCGGGCTGCACGATGTTGGGGCGTGAGCGGAAGACGGCCTAACGGTGTGCGGGACCGTAGCCCAGCTTCATGGAGACGGTTGCGAATGGTCCTCGCCGATACCCCAGGAGCAACAGTGTCCCTAATTTGCTGGGAAGTGGCGGTGCGGTCCCCTACGGCACTGCGTAGGATCCTACGGTCTTGGCGTGCATCCGTGCGTCGCTGCGGTCCGGTCCCAGGTCGACGGGCACGTGCACCTTCCGCTGACCACTGGCGACAACATCGATGTACTGTGGAGACCTCACGCCCCACGTGTTGAGCAATTCGGCGGTACGTCCACCCGGCCTCCCGCATGCCCACTATACGCCCTCGCTCAAAGTCCGTCAACTGCACATACGGTTCACGTCAACGCTGTCGCGGCATGCTACCAGTGTTAAAGACTGCGATGGAGCTCCGTATGCCACGGCAAACTGGCTGACACTGACGGCGGCGGTGCACAAATGCTGCGCAGCTAGCGTCGTTCGACGGCCAACACCGCGGTTCCTGGTGTGTCCGCTGTGCCGTGCGTGTGATCATTGCTTGTACAGCCCTCTCGCAGTGTCCGGAGCAAGTATGGTGGGTCTGACACACCGGTGTCAATGTGTTCTTTTTTCCATTTCCAGGAGTGTATATGCCAAAGTACTGAGGCAGTTTGACAGGCATCTTGGCACTGTAGAAGAATGCTCACCTGCCATGTGGGGGCCTCTGTTCGATTCATGGTCGATGTAAATTTTTGAACAAAAGTGCAAGTTGTATAAAAAATTACGTGAAGCGGAAAATATATAAGGATGGAGAAAAATCAGTAGCCCTCGAGACTGAGAATCACTGGTTCGAGTATTGTTTTGGACATTATTTTTTTCATTTTTTTTTCTTCAGTTCAAATACCTACGCCATTTAAATATAATCATCAAAATATGCTACAGACGAATGGAAAAACTGGTAGAAGCCGACCTCGGGGAAGATCAGTTTGGATTCTGGAGAAATGTTGGAACACGTGAGGCAATACTGACCCTACGACTTATCTTCGAAAATAGATTAAGGAAAGGCAAATCTACGTTTCTAGCATTTGTAGACTTAGAGAAAGCTTTTGACAATGTTGACTGGAATACTCTCTTTCAAATTCTCAAGGTGGCAGGGGTACAATACAGGGAGCGAAAGGCTATTTACAATTTGTACAGAAACCAGATGGCAGGTATAAGAGTCGAGGGGCATGAAAGGGAAGCAGTGGTTGGGAAGGGAGTGAGACAGGGTTGTAGCCTATCCCCGATGTTATTCAATCTGTATATTGAGCAAGTAGTAAAGGAAACAAAAGAAAAATTCGGAGTAGGATCTAAAATCCATGGAGAAGAAATAAAACTTTGAGGTTCGCCGATGGCATTGTAATTCTGTCAGAGATAGCAAAGGACCTGGAAGAGCAGATGAACGGAATGGACAGTGCCTTGAAAGGAGGATATAAGATGAACATCAACAAAAGAAAAACAACGATAATGGAATGTAGTCGAATTAAGTCGGGTGATGCTGAGGGAATTAGATTAGGAAATGAGACACTTAAGGTAGTAAAGGAGTTTCGCTATTTGGGGAGGAAAATAACTGATGATGGTCGAAGTAGAGAGGATATAAAATGTAGACTGGCAATGGCAAGGAAAGCGTTTCTGAAGAAGAGGAATTTGTTAACATCGAGTATAGATTTAGGTGTCAGGAAGTCGTTTCTGAAAGTATTTGTATGGAGTGTAGCCATGTATGGAAGTGAAACATGGACGATAAACAGTTTGGACAAGAATAGAATAGAAGCTTTCGAAATGTGGTGCTACAGAAGAATGCTGAAGATTAGATGGGTAGATCACATAACTAATGGGGAGGAATTGAATAGAATTGGAGAGAAGAGAAATTTGTGGCAAAGCTTGACTAGAAGAAGGGATCGGTTGGTAGGGCATATTCTGAGGCATCAAGGGATCACCAATTTATGGGAGATGATGAAGCTTGCACAGGATAGAGTAGCATGGAGAGCTGCATCAAACCAGTCTCTGGACTGAAGACCACAACAACAACAACACATTTCTAATTGTCATTTTTGTGAAAAATGTTACGTCTTTTATTTCAAGTCATATATATCGCACTAAAAAATCCATTTTCCTTCCTAAATGTAAATTCTTAATTGCCCAGTATTATAAAACATTGTTAACATAGATTTTTTGAATTAAAAAAACATTACAAATTAAACTTTGTTCATTTTATGACTTTACGTTTCATAGAAATGGTCATGGAACATGAACATTCGTTTTAATCTTTGCCACAGCTGGGAATCGAACCCAGGCGGTCTACGGTGCAAGGAAACATTCTGCCACAGAGTCATGCTGCCTGTGGAAAAAGATATCTCGTTGTAATTTGTTAAAGACACTTGAAAAACTTCAGAGTCGATTTTCTGGAGAATTTTTGTGTGTTGCGTTGCCTTGCTTTGCTGGATTGGTGCTTGAGTGCCAGACGTCACGCACCATAAATATAAAAAATTACAAAAATCCTTGTAGCATCGATTGCAAGTGCTCCTGGCTCACCTATCTACAAACCTGTGAAACACTTCATCTACTTGCTTCATCTGCACGTGGGAAAGACAAAAACATACACAAATGCTTGGGACATTTCATGGAGAAGCTGAAGGAACTAAAACTTGGGCCCAAACGGCATCCTGGTGAGCTCTGCTGTTGTTTCTTTGCTTACCAGAGTACCACTCGAAAGCTCTCCTTCGTTATGTGGAGCAATGACGGTGACTTCCTCCAACAGTCTCCATGCCAACACAAAATTTACTATGGAGGTAGAAAAGGATCAGTAACTACCCCTTATGAATGCACTGGTTACGAGGGGTGGTAAAAACTTTGGACACAGTCTATAATAAAACCTGACACGCACGGACCGATACCTGCACAAACTGTGAGATCACTACCAGAGTCAGAAAAGAAGGGTGACTAATATGCTCTTAAAGCGCATGACGAATAAGTGAGCCGCAGCACCTCAGACGCAAAATACAATACCTGGAAAGCGTTCAGAGGGGCAATGGGTACTCCACCGGTTACATAAGAAGTGACAAGGAAGCAACCACTCTTCTAAGTTACAAGTCGGGAGAAGAAATGTTGGATACGGTCTTTCTGCCGTTCATACCCAGGATGACGGAGAGAAACGGAGGAATAATGTGCAAACACACAGTAAGGACTATCTATAAACCGACGAGAAAGACAAAAGTGTGCTTCATATTGTCATAGGAGAAAAGGAACCCACTTGCAACGTCAGGAATATATCGCTTACCATGTACATGTGGAAAACTCTACTTTGGAATGACTGGACGATCAATCAACACCAGGATCACCGAACGTATGGTGGAGAAATCGGCCGTGGCTGAGCACGCACAACAAAATGCGCCGACACGGAAGTTCTTACAGTGGAGATGAGCTGCCACATCCGATTGTTCATGGAAGCTGTAAAAATCCCCGAACATGACAATAGCTTCAACAGGAAGATGAAAGCTTCAGGGCGAACAGGTCCTGAGTTCCGCACTGCAGCGAACGACCATTTCAGGTACCAAGGGGCGAACTACAGTAGTAATGAAACTTCCTGGAAGATTAAAAATGTGTGCCGGACCGAGACTCGAACTCGGGACCTTTGCCTTTCGGGGGCAAGTGCTCTACCGACTGAGCTACCCACCACGACTTACTACCCGTCCTCACAGCATTAATTCCGCCAGTACCTCGTCTCTTACCTTCCAAACTTCGCAGAAGCTCTCCTGCATACCTTGCAGAACTAGCAGTCCTGGAAGAAAGGATATTGCGGAGACATGGCTTAGCCACAGCCTAGGAGATGTTTCCAGAATGAAATTTTCACTCTGCAGCGGAGTGTGCGCTGATATGAAACTTCCTGGCACATTAAAACTGTGTGCCGGACCGAGACTCGTCTACGCAGTATCCTTTCTTCCAGGAGTGCTAGTTCTGCAAGGTATGCAGGAGAGTTTCTGCGAAGTTTGGAAGGTAGGAGACGAGGCACTGGCGGAATTAAAGCTGTGAGGACGGATCGTGAATCGTGCTTCGGTAGCTCACTTGGTAGAGCACTTGCCCGCGAAAGGCAAAGGTCCCGGCACACAGTTTTAATCTGCCACAAAGTTTCATATCAGCGCACACTCCGCTGCAGAGTGAAATTTTCATTCTGGATACAGTAGTAATGACGGCGGAAAACCCTCGGACGTTGGCGCCTGCTCCATGTAATCAGCGACCGTGAGCTTGACTCCAATCCATCACAAGCAATGCAGGGTGACGGTACAAGCCCCTCCTGCTTTCAGAACGTGAGGAACATCGTCAAATAAGCGGAAGAGCCCGAGGCGGAAGCTAACAGCCAGTTTGGCAGCTTGCTTTTTTCACACACGATATCTTCGAAACAGTAGATGTTGGTAGGCAAGTACACTCCTGGAAATGGAAAAAAGAACACATTGACACCGGTGTGTCAGACCCACCATACTTGCTCCGGACACTGCGAGAGGGCTGTACAAGCAATGATCACACGCACGGCACAGCGGACACACCAGGAACCGCGGTGTTGGCCGTCGAATGGCGCTAGCTGCGCAGCATTTGTGCACCGCCGCCGTCAGTGTCAGCCAGTTTGCCGTGGCATACGGAGCTCCATCGCAGTCTTTAACACTGGTAGCATGCCGCGACAGCGTGGACGTGAACCGTATGTGCAGTTGACGGACTTTGAGCGAGGGCGTATAGTGGGCATGCGGGAGGCCGGGTGGACGTACCGCCGAATTGCTCAACACGTGGGGTGTGAGGTCTCCACAGTACATCGATGTTGTCGCCAGTGGTCGGCGGAAGGTGCACGTGCCCGTCGACCTGGGACCGGACCGCAGCGACGCACGGATGCACGCCAAGACCGTAGGATCCTACGCAGTGCCGTAGGGGACCGCACCGCCACTTCCCAGCAAATTAGGGACACTGTTGCTCCTGGGGTATCGGCGAGGACCATTCGCAACCGTCTCCATGAAGCTGGGCTACGGTCCCGCACACCGTTAGGCCGTCTTCCGCTCACGCCCCAACATCGTGCAGCCCGCCTCCAGTGGTGTCGCCACAGGCGTGAATGGAGGGACGAATGGAGACGTGTCGTCTTCAGCGATGAGAGTCGCTTCTGCCTTGGTGCCAACGATGGTCGTATGCGTGTTTGGCGCCGTGCAGGTGAGCGCCACAATCAGGACTGCATACGACCGAGGCACACAGGGCCAACACCCGGCATCATGGTGTGGGGAGCGATCTCCTACACTGGCCGTACACCACTGGTGATCGTCGAGGGGACACTGAATAGTGCACGGTACATCCAAACCGTCATCGAACCCATCGTTCTACCATTCCTAGACCGGCAAGGGAACTTGCTGTTCCAACAGCACAATGCACGTCCGCATGTATCCCGTGGCACCCAACGTGCTCTAGAAGGTGTAAGTCAACTACCCTGGCCAGCAAGATCTCCGGATCTGTCCCCCATTGAGCATGTTTGGGACTGGATGAAGTGTCGTCTCACGCGGTCTGCACTTCCAGCACGAACGCTGGTCCAACTGAGGCGCCAGGTGGAAATGGCATGGCAAGCCGTTCCACAGGACTACATCCACCATCTCTACGATCGTCTCCATGGGAGAATAGCAGCCTGCATTGCTGCGGAAGGTGGATATACACTGTACTAGTGCCGACATTGTGCATGCTCTGTTGCCTGTGTCTATGTGCCTGTGGTTCTGTCAGTGTGATCATGTGATGTATCTGACCCCAGGAATGTGTCAATAAAGTTTCCCCTTCCTGGGACAATGAATTCACGGTGTTCTTATTTCAATTTCCAGGAGTGTAGATTCCACCTTTCGAGATTTGCAAAAAACGTCTGACACTTGTATCACGTCGACAACAGTCAACCAAGATACGATCAGACTGATTATCATCATAGACATACGACTGGCGCGATGAGTTTTTGAACAATAGAACGCAGCATGCTATGCTGGACAATGAGAGTTCGACAGAAATGAAAATAACATCGGACATGTCCCTAGAAGACCACACAGGATACCTAACGTTTCAGTTATTAATAAACGATTTATCAGATCGGATCAGCAGATTGTAAGACTGTTCGCTGACATAGTCGGGCGATAGCGAAAAAATGCCTAAGTGATTGGAAAAGAAAATATGGAAAAAAATAGTCGATTGTTTTGTGAAACAATATGTCTAAAAGGAAGTCAGGAATACACTACTGGCCATTAAAAATGAACAGCCTTGATACGCCTGGGCATTGAGTCAAACAGAGCTTGGATGGCGTGTACAGGTACAGCTGCCCGTGCAGCTTGAACACGATACCACAGTTCATCAAGAATAGTGACTGGCGTATTGTGACGAGCCAGCTGCTCGGCCACCATTGACCAGACGTTTCCAGTTGGTGAGAGATCTGGAGAATGTACTGGCCAGGGCAGCAATCGAACATTTTTTGTATCCAGAAATGCTCGTACAGGACCTGCAACATGCGGTCGTGCATTATCCTTCTGAAATGTAGGGTTTCGCAGGGATCGAATGAAGGGTAGAGCCACGGGTCGTAACACATCTGAAATGTAACGTCCACTATTCAAAGTGCCGTCAATGCGAACAAGAGGTGACCGAGACGTGTAACCAATGGCACCCCATACCATCACGCCGGGTGATACGCCAATATGGCGATGACGAATACACGCTTCCAATGTGCGTTCACCGCGATGTCGCCAAACACAGATACGACCATCATGATGCTGTAAACAGAACCTGGATTCATCCGAAAAAATTATGTTTTACCATTCGTGCACCCAGGTTCGTCGTTGAGTACACCATCGCAGGTGCTCCTGTCTGTGATGCAGCGTCAAGGGTAACCGCAGCCATAGTCTCCGAGCTGATAGTCCATGCTGCTGCAAACGTCGTCGAACTGTTATCTCGGCTGCTGGTGATACGGGGCCATTGGGATCCAGCACGACGTTCCGTATTACTCTCGTGAACCCAACGATTCCATATTCTGCTAACAGTCATTTGATCCCGACCAACGCGAGCAGCAATGTCGTGATACGATAAACCGCAATCGCTAGAGGCTACAATCCGACCTTTATCAAAGTTGGAAACGTGATGGTACGCATTTCTCCTCCTTACACGAGGCATCACAACAACGTTTCACCAGGCAACGCCGGTCAACTGCTGTTTGTGTATGATAAATCGGTTGGAAACTTTCCTGATGTCAGCACGTTGTAGGTGTCGTCACTGGCGCCAACCTTGTGTGAATGCTCTGAAAAGTTGATCATTTGCATACCACCTTGTGTGAATGCTCTGAAAAGTTGATCATTTGCATACCACCGCATCTTCTTCCTGTCGGTTAAATTTCGCGTTTGTAGCACGTCATCTTTGTGGTGTAGAAATTTCAATGGCCAGTAGTGTAAAATTGATAACAGAAACGCTTGTCACGCCCCAGAGTCATTCGGAGGCGTTCAAATATTTCTCTAATTCATTTTATTTCTTTACTTTCAGACAAACCATGTCACAAAACATCTGACAGATTTATTTCAATTTTTTCGAGATTCATTCAGAAAGAGCGTTTTTATTAACACTGGACTTGCTTTTCTAGATTGTGCTAAATTTAATACCTTTTATAGTTAAATGTCGTACCAACGTAACTTTTTACGCGCAAAATAGCTAGGCCTTGGAGAGATGAACTTTCCAACACTTCATTTACACAGCTAGCAGCAGCTGTTCGGGAAATATTTCAGTTGCCCCTAAAATCACTAATTGGTTTTAGTTAATTATCCTGATTGATTTCGGGCAAGTGAACCTTATTTTATTTTTTTATTTTATTTATTTTTTTTTCAAAACAAGACTTCACGCTGATCAGTTTGCTACGCTGTTTGTCCATTTCCAACTCTGCGTTAGGCTATGAAAATTCGGATAAAAACATATTTTGTAATAATTTACAGGGAGTGTTGTTTTCAATCTACTCAAACATTTAATAAAAAATTTCACTTGGTGCAATTAATGATACACTGTGTGATGAAAAGTATCCGGACAGCCCCAAAAACATACGTTTTTCATATTAGGTGCATTGTGCTACCATCTACTGCCAGGTACTCCATATCAGCGACCTCAGAAGTCATTAGACAACGTGAGAGAGCAGAATGGGGCGCTGCGCGGAACTCACGGACTTTGAACCTGGTCAGCTGATTGGGTACATTTGTGTCATACGATTGTACGCGAGATTTCCACGCTCCTAAACATCCCTAGGTCTATTGTTTCCGATGTGATAGTGAAGTGGAAACGTGAAGGGACACGTACAGCACAAAAGCTTACAGGCCGACCTAAACTTTTGACTGACAGAGACCGCCGACAGTTTAAGAGGGTCGTAATGTGTAATAGGCAGACATCTATCCAAACCATCACACAGGAATTCCAAACTGCATCAGGATCCACTGCAAGTACTATGACAGTTATTCGGGAGGTAAGAAAACGGATTTCATGGTCGAGCGGCTGCCACACATCACGCCGGTAATGCCAAAAGACGCCTTGCTTGGTGTAAGGAGCGTAAACACTGGGCGATTAAACAGGGGAAAAACGTTGTGTGGAGTGACGAATCACGGTACACAATGTAGCGATACGACGACAGGGTGTGGGTATGGCGAATGCGCGGTGAACATTTGCCAGCGTGTGTAGTGCCAACAGTAAAATTCGGAGGTGGTGGTGTTATGGTGCGGTCGTGTTTTTTATGGAGGGGGCTTGCACCCGTTGTTGTTTTGCGTAGCACTATCACAGCACAGACCTACACTGATGTTTTAAGCACCGTCTTGCTTCCCACTGTTGAAGAGCAATTCGGCGGTGGCGATTGCGTCTTTCGACACGATCGAGCACCTATTTATAATGCACGGCCTGTGGCGGAGTGGTTACACGACAACTTTTGGGATGTTTTGGAATGCCTCACCGACCGACATCAATACCTCTCCTCAGTGGAGCACTCCGTGAAGAATAGGCTGCCTTTCCCCAAAAAACCTTCCACCACCTCATTGAACGTATGCCTGTGAGAGTGGAAGCTATCATCAAGGCTAAGGTTGGACCAACACCGTATTGAATTCCAGCATTTCCGATGGAGGGCATCACGAACTTGTAATTCATTTTCAGCCAGGTGTCCGCATACTTTTGACCATATGGTGTAGCTCTGTTAAATATAGGCAAACGTTAGATAATACCTATTAGAAAGAGCAATAGCTCGGCAGAATGCGATTACAAGATTAATTAGTGAACACCTGAAGGATATCGCGACGTTTAAATATTTAGAAGTTACTGTAATAAACATCATGTAATGAGACGATCGCGTGAAATGTAATGGCTAAGTCGAATGGAAGACTTAAATGTGTTTGGAAAAGTGCAGCGCATCTATAAACGACGCCTTTTAGACACGCTATTGCGACCTATTCTAAATTGCTTGTCTGTCGTTTGAGTCCTCATCAAGTAGCTAAGACAGCGGACACGGAACGAATTCGAATACTCGCTGTTAGTTTCGTAGATATACGGTACTGCAACAGAGTTGCTCAGGAAACTTAAAATAGAAATCTTTGGAAGAAAGATGACGTTGTTCTCACGTGATCCTGCATGGTAGATTTAGAAAACCAGCACTCGACAAAGCACGTGCTACCCTTCTACAGCCACCACAATACTCGTACATTTCTCGTAGGAATCGTGGGAAGAGAGATAGAGCATATACAGAGGGGTACAGACGGTCATTACAATGACTTGGAGGAGAATATATACAGGATGATTCTCATTAACGTTTAAACTCCCCCGAAGCTACGTACATCACGTTGAGACAAGTAATTTAATACAAAACACATGGGATCGCAAAGGTTTGGAAATACCCAAAGCCGTGCGGTCTCAGGCGCCTTGTCACGGTCCGTGCGGTTCCCCCCCGTCGGAGGTTCGAGTCCTCCCACGGGCATGGGTGTGTGTGTTGTCCATAGTGTAAGTTAATTTAAGTTAGATTAACTAGTGTGTAGGCTTAGGGACCGATGACCTTTGCAGTTTGGTCCCATAAGACCTTACCACAAATTAAAAAAAAAAAAAAACTGGACGAGAAATATTCGACGTGTGACGTCACCAGACGACGTACCTCGTCGCACGTGAAGCTGTTGAGCTTGGGGGCGAAGGAATGATTGAGAGCAAATTTCAAACGCCTTTCGTAAACGTGACCTGTTGTGAATTTGGAAGTTACGAAACTATTGTTCTCGATAGAAGCAAGTAAAAGCTTTTGTTATTTTGTGTTTCTTTCCTTTTGTCCCTTCTTTTTCTGTTTAGAGACATTATTTAGCAAAGAAACGTAGGTCATTTTCTGGTAATGACGCAATTCGGGAACTTATACTCATTTACGTGTGACGCAAAACGGTAGGCTTTTGCTGTATGTACTTTGTAATAAGCCTGCGAAGACAGCGAGATCAGTGAATAAAATAACAAATCTTACCTCAGCGCAAAGACTTAATTGTCTAACGCAATAAAAATAGAAACTATCTGCCAGACGCAAGACTCGAATCCTGAGCTCCAGGCGCTAAATTCGCGCACGTGGGCCCAGAGCCACACCGACCTGAATACGTGACTTGTGTTGGGATGACCAGGTGCGGCCGACCGATAGGCTCAACCGCTACAAGTGCGGCGAGGTACGTCATCTGGTGACGTCACATGTTGAAAATTTCTTATGCACCTTTGGGGTATTTCCCGACATTTGCGGCCTCATGTGTCTTATATCAAATTGCTTGTCTCAGCGTCATCTACGTCGCTGCGGGAGTTTTTAAACATTAGTAAGAATCACTCTCTATATAGACGCAGTTATAGAATTGCCGATCGCCTTCTAAGGCGGCGTTTTTCTTTGCTGTGCGTGGAAGACGAACGAACAATAATGTGAGAAAGATGCGAGCTCGTACAGATGTATATAGTTATTTTTCCCTTAAAAAACGCTAATAAGTTACTGTTACGAAGTACACTCCACGTCGCACTCTACAATGGCTGGGAGAGAATACACGTAGATGTAGTGGCAGAAATGCCACTCGGCCACGTAGCCGGCGCGCGGTTGCTATGCGTGGGAAGCGAATGACGCATGCACACTGCACTGACTCGGCCTTGTCTAGACGACAGCAGCCGTAACTGGTTACTTCCAGCGGTCGCGTTAACCTCTCAAAATTGTCACGTACAAAAAACTCTGCTCCTTTGCTACATATGGTAGCGACGAGTTATGTGAAATTCAGTCTGCTTCAATAAAGCGCCGGAAGTGCAGCGAATCATTATGCTGTGCTACCATTGTTCCATTGTTAAAGGAATTAATGCGGGACGGCACTTCCTCTGTGCAGGTTAATCAGTAAACCCTGTTTGCAACAGTATTAGCATTCAGCTTTACTTGTGTTGTGTGTATAGCGGAGGAAATAACAATAACTGCTCCACTATGGACGGATGGAATTCCGTGACTGTGTAACATAACATTTCCGGGCAACGGTTGCGTGCTTGTTAATTCACTGAAAAGGCAAGATAATTTTTGGATGAGTCTGCGATCATTCTCAATATTTTGTGAGCAAAACCGTCTGTCTCGCTTAATACATGTCTTTATGCATAGCGTTGTTTCGGTTACTGCCGTTATCAGATCAAAGTTAAAACTTTTAAAACAAGATCCAGCGTCAATATCAACGGGTTTAATCGATACTGACACTCAACGTTGTTTTAAAAGTTCTAATTTTGATCTGATGATGGCAGTAGCTGAAACGACGTTATAAATAAAGACTTGCATTAACCGACCTAGATCACTATTATGCTATGGCGACATTCCCATGCAGTTTCATGAGACCTGCAATGATAATCGAAAGCACCCTGGCATTTATGAACCTCGTGAACATTATTGCGGATCAGCCGACGCTGGGGATGGTAGAAACCGACCGGTTAAAAACTATATCGGTATTTTAGTTCTGATTAACCGGAATTCGGTATTTGTTTGGTCTCAGTTACAACATGCGATTTTATTTTTTACGTATAACCGGGTAAAAATCAGAAATATCAGTTAGCGATAGCAGCAGTGCTAAAATTATTCGCTTTTAAATAAATATTTTTTAAAGAATGAGTAATTTTTATCCATGAAATCTGCATTGCTTTGTAATATTTCGTTGCGATGGGAAAAGCGATCAGCGCTATTTTAATAAAAATGCTGACAGACACGAGCAACAAACACATGGCGTAAGAACTGCTACAGCACTGCTGAGACAACGTATCTGTTATCATGTGGCGCGGCCTATTAGATGCTACACATGGACATGGAATGTACAGGAGTTGCCCCATCGGGTCTACGTGGTAGTGTCTCACTGTCGTCTTCGGACGTCAGTTGTATTACAAAATTGCACCAATCCTAGTCCTGAAGTATTTTACGAAGTGCGTCATCAATACAGTAAGAAAACCCCATTTGCTTTAAAAGATCAAAAAGCGGGAGAAGCCACAACAAACGAGTGACACAATATAAGGAGAAAACTTAAGTTTTAACAGTTCACTCATAGTTACGACAAAAATAGAAAGCAGATGATCTGCTGCCTGTGGCTATATAACATGCCTAACACGGCTTTATCTGCTTGTAATCCCTGAAAACGTACAAATTAACACGAAAATTAGAGTTCGTTAACCTCAGTTTTCACCCTTTAGCACTGACTGCTCGTGATGTCCTAGTAGTGGTATGATCCCCTATTACTACATAGTTTTTGAGCGTAATTACAATCAGTAGGAGAATACTGGTGGCTTTTTTTGTAGTAGTCAACCAAGCATTACATTTTGAGAAAAAAATGGTTCAAATGGCTCTGAGAACTATGGGACTTAACTTCTGAGGTCTTCAGTCCCCTAGAACTTAGAACTACTTAAACCTAACTAACCTAAGGACATCATACACATACATGCCCGAGGCAGGATTCGAACCTGCGACCGTAGCGGTCGCGCGGTTCCAGACTGTTGCGCCTAGAACCGCTCGGCCATCCCGGCCGGCATTTTGAGAAAAGCAGCGAATGGTGGACGGACTAAGTTTTCTTTTATTTGCCTGTTTAATTTAATATTTTGAGTCTATGTATCTTGAAACTGAGTTAAAATTTTTCAACCTTCGTTGGATTTTTACGTTCATTACAGGAAATACAGTAATACGAATTTAAAAAATCGAAAATCGGCTATTTTAGAAACTGGTTCCTTTGAGTGGTTTTAACAGTGTGGCTAAACTGGCGTTGAAAAAACCGATACAAGCGAAAACCGACTGTGTACAGCGATAACCGCCAGCTCTACCCGACGTGATGCACTGGTTTAAGGCGCGTAATAACGAACTCGTGTTGTCGTTTTGGCCACCAAATTCGTCTAATGTAAATCGAAGACATACAGAATGTGATGCCATAGGGCGCCAGCTCCGCACCCCGCAATCCACCCGCCCATAATTTAGGCGACTGCTCGTGCCACTCGTGTAGGCATCTGGTGCCACGTACCTGCGGAAACCTGCTAGGACTTCTCGGATATGACACACAAAATCGCTGCTGTATTACGTACCGAAGGTGTGTGCTGTTAATCAGGGGGTCGGAAATATTTTGCTCTTAAATATATTTCATTGCGCCATCATTTCTGTCTTACCTATCCCTCGTTATCTCATTTGTATCGCTAATTTTATTTGATTCTTAATTAATAACCTTATAGATAATTTTGCTTTATATTCAGTGTGTTTTACTTTTTACGCAAAGTGCATGATACCCGCAGTCCCGATAAATCGCGTAATTGTATAGTAGTTACTATAATGCGACACTGCGTAAGAGTAGCAAAAGCAGTGCTGATGTGCGATACATTGACTGAAGGTAATCAAGGTACATTCTGTAGCAAAAAAAAAAAAAAAAAAAAAAAAAAATGGTTCAAATGGCTCTGAGCACTATGGGACTCAACATCTTAGGTCATAAGTCCCCTAGAACTTAGAACTACTTAAACCTAACTAACCTAAGGACATCACACACACCCATGCCCGAGGCAGGATTCGAACCTGCGACCGTAGTAGTCCCGCGGTTCCGGACTGCAGCGCCAGAACCGCACGGCCACCGCGGCCGGCATTCTGTAGCAACGTCAGACTTAATCGATAGCTTAGAAAGAGAGATAATAGCTGTAGGATAGGCCTACTTCAGGTAAAGGCTAACTTCAAAGAGTTAAGAGTTCTTCACTTCTTTTCTTCGACCTCTACGTGTTAATTTAAGCCGCATCCCCAAAATAAAGTTGTGACTTCTTCTAGACAACAGCCTTGTCACTAGCCAGTGATCTATGACGTCACAGTGCGCAATGAATAATTGGAAACGTCATATCTGTTTTTCGCTGTGTCGTGAAGTGCACATTCTTTCTTCACGTCTCTGTTATTCTGTCTTAAGTGATGCCAGTGTTTAGCTCCAAAACAGTTGTAAATATTTAATACTTTTCAGCAACAATAGGAAAGCTAAGAATTGTATACACTCTCCAGTCAGTTAATGCGGCCACTTGTGAAAAGCCTGTGTCCACTTCTTACAGCGCACACCGCTGAGAGACGTGCAGGAAGAGAGTCAGAGATGTTCTGAAGGTACCGACGGGGATGAGGAGCCATCCTGACTGCAGTGCCGTGGCCACCTGCGCTACGTTTTTCAGTTGAGGATTCGTGGCGCGTACAGCCCGATCCAGGTGGTACCACAGATTCTCGTTTGGGTTTTAATCCGCGGCGTTTGGCGGCAAGCGGAGTACGATAAATTCATCCTGGCGCTTTTCGAACATACACTGGCAGCTGTGTGACACGTTGCATTGTCCTGCTGGTAGATGTTATCTTGCTGAGGAAAAACAAACTAGATGTAAGGGTGGACATGGTCCCCAAGGATAGATACCTTGCGGAATGACGAAATACCCAGGAAATGTGACGAAAACATTCCCCAGAACCATAACGCTCCAACGGCTGTTGCATAGTCCTGCTGGTAGATTTCATCGAGCTGAGGAAAAACAAACTAGATGTATGGGCGGACATGGTCCACAAGGATAAATGCCTTGTGGAATGAAGAGATACCCAGGAAATGTGAGGAAAACATTCCCCATAACCATAACACTCCGACTTTTGTTGCATTGTCCTGCTGGTAGATGTCATCATGCCGAGGAAAAACAAAATAGATGTAGGGGTGGACATGGTCCCCAAGGATAGATGCCTTGCGGAATGACGAGATGCCCAGGCAATGCGAGGAAAACATTCCCCAGAACCATAACGCTCTGACGATTGTGCAAAGAGTTTACTTTCAAACGTTTTTCACCGTGCACGCCAGCGGCCATCGGTCCGATGGAACATAAAACGTGAGTCATCCGAGAACGCCACCTTTCGCCACTCGGTGGACATTCTGTTGCAGTATTAGTATGCAAATTACAGCCTTCGCCGCCGATCAATTGCAGTCATCATGAGTGCATGAACAGGCGCCTGCTGCGGAGGCCCATTCGCAGGAACGTTCGCTGAGCGGTCATTGATGGGACATCTGAACTATAGCACCATTTTGCCACGCACGGTATTATTGAACCACTGCGGCACGCGAACGGTTTACAGACTTAGCCGTTTCGAAAATGCCTCCACCGTCGGTCGGAAAGCCAATGATCATGCACATTTGGACGTCGGATAAATCGCTCCGTTTCCGCAATACGATAACGACTGCACTGATTTCCGCGTCTCCCCTCCCTCCTCCCACCCCCTCTCCCCCTCACGACACATTTTAGATACCCTCCATTGCTAGTGCTGCCATCTGCCGTCTGAGTGAGGCTGACGTCGAGCATAGGTAGTAGTCACATTAATGTATGTTGTTGGGTTGTTTTTGGAGGAGGAGACCAGACAGCGAGGTCATCGGTCTCATCGGATTAGGGAAGGAAGAGGAAGGAAGTCGGCCGTGCCCTTTCAAAGGAACCATCCCGGCATTTTCCTGGAGCGATTTAGGGAAATCACGGAAAACCTAAATCAGGATGGCCGGACGCGGGATTGAACCGTCGTCCTCCCGAATGCGAGTCCAGTGTGCTAGCCACTGCGCCACCTCGCTCGGTCACATTAATGTAACCAGACCGTGTAGCAACAGGGAAACTAAATAGCACTTCATAACAGAATTCACTTAACTCATATGTTAGCTAGCGCTATTAACATTTCAAGTAGTTACGCAAAGCTTATGGACTATTTTCACCATCATAATAATTACTTTAGCGCGTCTTTTCTTAAACAAATCCATTTAATTTTCCTACACACCTTGATGTGCTTTTGTTGATATTCATCTTATAACTTCATTTCGAGGCATTATTCATTTATTCAGTCATTCGGTTCTGCTGATCTTCCAAGTTCTTTAACCTCTCTGGCAGAATTACAATGTCATCAACAGACATCAAAAATATTATTTACCTAATAAAAATCACCAAACAACCATATGTTTTCAGAAGTTATTTTATTTAGACGACCAGTTTCGGCATTTCAGTAATTCCATCTTCAGGGTCATGCTTGTAGCGGATATTAAGATATACCACAGTTGAAGTTACAGGAAACAAAGTGTAATAATAAAAGTCTACATCTACATTTGCATCTATACTCTGCAAACCACCGGGAAGATATGGCAGAGGGTACATCCCATTGTACCAGTTATTAGGGTTTCTTCCTGTTCCATCCATGTAAGGAGTGCGAGAAAAACGACTGTTTGAATGTCTCTGTACGTGCTGTAATTATTCTAATGTTATTCTCAGGATCCCTGTCTGAGCAATACGTAGAAATTCGTAGTATATTCCTAGAGTCATCATTTAGGCCCGGTACTCGAAACTTTGTTTATAGACTTTCTGGGGATAATTTACGTCTGTCTTTAATATTCTTCCAGTTCATTTCCTTCTGTATCTGTGTGACACTGTCCCACGGATAAATAAACCTGTGACCAATCATGCTGCCCTTCTCTGTATATGTTCAATATCTTCTGTTAGTTCTATCTGGTACGGGTCCCAAACGTTTGAACAATATATAGAAATAGTCACATGAGTGATTTGTAAGCTATCTCGTTTGTAGGTGATTGCTCTTCCCCAGTATTCTGCCAATAAACCGAAGTCTACCACCTGCTTTACGCAAGACTGAGCCTATGCGATCATTCCATTTCATATTCCTACAAAATATTATACTCATGTATTTGTATGAGTTTGCTAATTCGAACTATGACTCATTGATATTATAGCCATATGATAAAATGTTTTCTTCGTTTTGTGAAGTGCACAATTTTATATTTTTGAACATTTAAAGCAAATAGCAATTCTTTGCACCGCTTTGAAATCTTATCAAGATCTGACTGTATATTTAAGCAGCTTCTTTCCAACAATACTTCGTTATTGACAATTGCATCATCTGGAAAAAGCCTGATCTTACTAGTAATATTGTCTGCAAGGTCGTTAATATACAACATGAACAGCTAGTGTTCCAACACACTTATCTAGTGCACACCTAAAGTTACTTCTACATCTGACGATGAGTCCCCATCCACAATATGTTACGCCCTCCCTATCAGAAAATCCTCAGTCCACCCACAAATTCCAATTGGTACCCCATGTGATTGTACTTTGCACAATAAGCGTAGGTGTGGTACTTGAGTCAAACGCTTTTCAGAAATCAAGAAATACTACATCCACCTAACTGCCTTGATCCGAAGATTTCAGCGTGGAGAAGGTCATTCTTTTCGAGATACCTCATTATGTTTGAGCTCAGAATAGGTTCTAAGAGTCCACAACAAATCGACGTCAAGGATATCGGACAGCAGTTTTGTGGGTGACTCCTACTACCTTTATTGTAGAAGGGTGTAACCTGTGCTTGAACAGAGCGCGGTTTTTTGTTCTAGAGATCTACGATAGATTATATTTAGAAGATGGACTGACTCAGCCGCAAATTCAGCATAGCGATTCCTTTGGGCTCTGGACCTTTCTTAATTTTTAACGATTTCAGTTGTTTCTTAACACCACTGACACTAAAACTTATTTCTTTCGTCTTTTCAGTGGTAGGAGTATTAAATTAGGGCAATTCTCCCGAGTTTTCCTTTATAAAGAAACATTTAAAAACCGAGTTACGCATTTTAGCTTTTGCTTTGCTACCCTCAATTTCAGTTCCTGTATCGTTCAACAGGGACTGGACACTAACTTTGGTGCCACAAACAGCCTTTGCATATAATCAGAATTTCTTTGAATTTTGTGAAAGGTCATTTGACAATACTCTGCTACGGTAGTCACTGAAGGCTTCATGCATTGTTCTCTTAACAGCCAAACGCGTTTCATTAAGCGTCTCCCTATCTATAGCCCTGCCAACAGCCTTGCAGGAGTGGTAACACCGGTTCCCGTTAGATCACCGAAGTTAAGCGCTGTCAGGCTGGGCTAGCACTTGGATGGGTGACTATCCGGTCTGCCGAGCGCTGTCGGCAAGCGAGGTGCACTAAGCCCTTGTGAGGTAAACTGAGGAGCTACTTGATTGAGAAGTACGGCTCCGGTCTCGGAAACTGACATACGGCCGGGAGAGCGGTGTGCTGACCACATGCCCCTCCATATCCGCATTCAGTGACGCCTATGAGCTGAGGATAACACGGCGGCCGGTCAGTACTGTTCGGGCTTCATGGCCTGTTCGGGAGGAGTTATCTACAGCCCTACACCTCGTTTTGCACCTATTACGCAGTAATCTCTGTTTCCTTAGCAGTTTATCGGTGTGACTGTATACCGTGGAAGGTCCCTCCCATTGGGTACATATTTATCCGGAGCGTGTTTAAAGATTTTTTTTAAAAGTGAGCCATTGTTTCTCTACACACTCCTGCCCTGTGCTGAAAGTTTCAAGTTCCTCTTCCTTTCTGCTTCTTTTAGTTGCCCTTTGTGAACCGTTGCGCTACCGTTAGCTCGCGCCACGTCTACTAGAACACGATCTCTGGCGTGAAGAGTGTGTGGCACCTTTGCTGCGAGTGGCGTTGAGGCTGTTTCTGCGGCACTCCAGCGAGTGAAGCAGGACGCACAGCGCAGGTATGCAGGCCAACGGGCTGGCTGTTTGATTGTTCTACCACCCGTGTGGCTTTGTTCGGCTGAGCATCCTCCGGACACGAGGGACGTGCACCGTAAACGGGAGTGGACACATTACTGCTTCTGACGACCAGAGACTGAGGCCGGCGATGAGTCATAGTCATCCATAAGTCTCCTGGCGGTTCCACGTCTGTCCACTGTCTGTCAGCGCGCAGTGGCTTCGGATGCTCGGTGAGCTGCTTTTGCTCCGGTGTCGATACCACTCAGTATTCCTAAACACTGATCTCGCTCCTCACCGTGAACGTGATAGTAGTGACTGGTTCGGTTCCAGCGCTTGTTTGTGTCTTGCTGATTCTATATCGGACTCGGTTCAGCAACCTGTTGTTCGCTGTACCTATCTCACGGCATGCAATTTGAGGAGCGTGTCGCTCGTATGAAAATACAGGGCTATTACAAATGATTGAAGCGATTTCATAAATTCACTGTAGCTCCATTCATTGACATATGGTCACGACACACTACAGATACGTAGAAAAACTCATAAAGTTTTGTTCGGCTGAAGCCGCACTTCGGGTTTCTGCCGCCAGAGCGCTCGAGAGCGCAGTGAGACAAAATGGCGACAGGAGCCGAGAAAGCGTATGTCGTGCTTAAAATGCACTCACATCAGTCAGTCATAACAGTGCAACGATACTTCAGGACGAAGTTCAACAAAGATCCACCAACTGCTAACTCCATTCAGCGATGGTATGCGCAGTTTAAAGCTTCTGGATGCCTCTGTAAGAGGAAATCAACGGGTCGGCCTGCAGTGAGCGAAGAAACGGTTGAACGCGTGCGGGCAAGATTCACGCGTAGCCCGCGGAAAATTGGCTCATGCCACAACTGGAGACCGACAGCGCCGACTTCATCTTTTAACAGGATGGTGCTCCACCACACTTCCATCATGATGTTTGGCATTTCTTAAACAGGAGATTGGAAAACCGATGGATCGGTCGTGGTGGAGATCATGATCAGCAATTCATGTCATGGCCTCCACGCTCTCCCGACTTAACCCCATGCGATTTCTTTCTGTGGGGTTATGTGAAAGATTCAGTGTTTAAACCTCCTCTACCAAGAAACGTGCCAGAACTGCGAGCTCGCATCAACGCTGCTTTCGAACTCATTGATGGGGACATGCTGCGCTGAGTGTGCGAGGAACTTGATTATCGGCTTGATGTCTGCCGAATCACTAAAGGGGCACATATCGAACATTTGTGAATGCCTAAAAAAACTTTTTGAGTTTTTGTATGTGTGTGCGAAGCATTTTGAAAATATCTCAAATAATAAAGTTATTGTAGAGCTGTGAAATCGCTTCAATCATTTGTAATAACCTTGTATAATTGCTTCAGTTTGGTAATCGCTATAGAGGTGTGATTTGACTGTGTGTTTTAAATTGAGGTTTTGTAAATGTTTTTATGTTCAGTATCTCATTAAATTCATGACGTTCAAAATATATTTTTGTCTGGAACGTTGTGCATTAAATCGGAATGCTTCCTTTAGTTATTTGGAGCCCATAAGCTTGTGTGTCTTACTGAGACAAACCTTGTTGCGTGTATTTTGTTGGGTTACACTTCCAAGCCAAGCTTGTCTTTAACGTAGGTAAGGTCCATCATTTAACCATTCGCATCTTCCTTCCACCTATGTTTTCCGTCCCGCGTGATGGTTAAGTACACTCCTGGAAATGGAAAAAAGAACACATTGACACCGGTGTGTCAGACCCACCATACTTGCTCCGGACACTGCGAGAGGGCTGTACAAGCAATGATCACACGCACGGCACAGCGGACACACCAGGAACCGCGGTGTTGGCCGTCGAATGGCGCTAGTTGCGCAGCATTTGTGCACCGCCGCCGTCAGTGTCAGCCAGTTTGCCGTGGCATACGGAGCTCCATCGCAGTCTTTAACACTGGTAGCATGCCGCGACAGCGTGGACGTGATCCGTATGTGCAGTTGACGGACTTTGAGCGAGGGCGTATAGTGGGCATGCGGAAGGCCGGGTGGACGTACCGCCGAATTGCTCAACACGTGGGGCGTGAGGTCTCCACAGTACATCGATGTTGTCGCCAGTGGTCGGCGGAAGGTGCACGTGCCCGTCGACCTGGGACCGGACCGCAGCGACGCACGGATGCACGCCAAGACCGTAGGATCCTACGCAGTGCCGTAGGGGACCGCACCGCCACTTCCCAGCAAATTAGGGACACTGTTGCTCCTGGGGTATCGGCGAGGACCATTCGCAACCGTCTCCATGACGCTGGGCTACGGTCCCGCACACCGTTAGGCCGTCTTCCGCTCACGTCCCAACATCGTGCAGCCCGCCTCCAGTGGTGTCGCGACAGGCGTGAATGGAGGGACGAATGGAGACGTGTCGTCTTCAGCGATGAGAGTCGCTTCTGCCTTGGTGCCAATGATGGTCGTATGCGTGTTTGGCGCCGTGCAGGTGAGCGCCACAATCAGGACTGCATACGACCGAGGCACACAGGGCCAACACCCGGCATCATGGTGTGGGGAGCGATCTCCTACACTGGCCGTACACCACTGGTGATCGTCGAGGGGACACTGAATAGTGCACGGTACATCCAAACCGTCATCGAACCCATCGTTCTACCATTCCTAGACCGGCAAGGGAACTTGCTGTTCCAACAGGACAATGCACGTCCGCATGTATCCTGTGCCACCCAACGTGCTCTAGAAGGTGTAAGTCAACTACCCTGGCCAGCAAGATCTCCGGATCTGTCCCCCATTGAGCATGTTTGGGACTGGATGAAGCGTCGTCTCACGCGGTCTGCACGTCCAGCACGAACGCTGGTCCAACTGAGGCGCCAGGTGGAAATGGCATGGCAAGCCGTTCCACAGGACTACATCCAGCATCTCTACGATCGTCTCCATGGGAGAATAGCAGCCTGCATTGCTGCGAAAGGTGGATATACACTGTACTAGTGCCGACATTGTGCATGCTCTGTTGCCTGTGTCTATGTGCCTGTGGTTCTGTCAGTGTGATCATGTGATGTATCTGACCCCAGGAATGTGTCAATAAAGTTTCCCCTTCCTGGGACAATGAATTCACGGTGTTCTTATTTCAATTTCCAGGAGTGTATTAACCGTTTCCGCCTTACCGCGTTATTCGGAGCTGAATCTCGGTTGGACGCTGAAATTCTTTACTATCAGGTATAAGTGGGGAGGTTGCCTTGGCTAGTTACCTTATCTTTTAGTGACTTATCACAATACTACTTGAAACACCGGGAATTCACACTGAAGAGAGACAACCAGGCCCTTACTTTGGTTGTCGCTCGCCAGCGTAAATTTGGGTGTATTGCGAGGCGCCTGTCTAAACGTGCCTCAACGTGCGCCACATTAGGGGGTGCGATATCGTTGTAGCGGATACCTTGAGCAGAATGTTTGAAAAGGAAGAGGAGGGTTCTTCTCTCTACTATACCGAGGTGGTAGATCTTGTTAACTCACAAGGGAATGGTCAGACTTGTCATGCCGAAACATGTATTGCTTTTTTTAGCACTGTTATTTAACTGTGCAAAAGGTCCGTATGAAGAATTGTAGCTGCTGACATGAACTGGAAGTCACCTAAAAAAAATCACGAACATGGCTGTCCCCTTCTTGGCGCTTGCAGTGACGGCTGGCCACCCCTGGAAATGGCGAGTCGCGAGCGTTGTGCGCAAGGTCGGGAAGTGCGGCCGTCTTATCGCGGCGTTCACTAAAGAGGAATATCGCTGCACGGTTTTGGTGGGAAGGGAAACGAATATTCGTTTCTGTGGCATCCGCGTCCTTTTAATTTCTGGTACGTATTTCGAAACATACCGTCCTGAAACTGGTTAGAGATTTGAAAGATGTTCTGTACATGTTCATCTATACTCCGCAAGCCACTTTATGGTGAACATTCAATCTCCCCTCCCAGGTGATGGTGAACCCTGTAAATGTTTTGCTGCTTGCCATGGAGATATGCCACAGACGCCAAATGAAGCAATCAACAGAAAACACGCGTGAAGACTATGTGTTATGCGACATGGTTGTTAAACTTCTAGACGAGCATGTAAATGGCGCAGACATGTGGCTAGAAACAACTGAAACACTCGATATTGCAGACTGTGAATCTACAGACGGCGAAGACACCGACGAAAGTTGCACTTATGAAGACTCTTCGAGTGATATTGCCACGTACCATCCGAAAGTAACACTAGCAACTACAATTATCTTATCAGACAAAGAAAAAACGGTGACGTATTGGTTGAACGAAAGTGGTAAGAAACGCCTATGTGTAAGTACTGTTCAAAATAAGTATCGGTTTGTCCGTTCTGAACGTGAATTGTATAGATGGAAAAAGGAAGTCGATGGACGACGTAAGAGTCGACTGGAAATTGCGACGGAGATAAATGCGCGACTTTTTGAGCTATTTACCGATGCCAGACAACAGTCATTTAATGTCAGCGATACAACTTTGCGTGATTGGGCGTTAGAGATTGCCAACGCGATAGGCGCTAAAGAATTTACAGCTTCTCAAAGTTGGATTAGTCGCTTCAAAAGATCACATAAAATTGTGGCAATAAAAATAATAAAATTTGTATCGAGAAACAGGTCGGAAAATGAAGTGAAACAAATCGAAATGATAGAAGCTTTTCTTACGAATGCAAAAAATAAGATCGTTAGTTTTAGTGAATCGTACGTGTACAATGCAGATCAGTCAGGTTTTCAAAAAGAAATGCGTGTGGAAAGAACACTGACATTCAAAGGGGAAAAACATATTGAGGCGATTGCGCAGTCCACGATTGCACTCACCCATTCATACACTATAATGCCCATAATTAGTCTGGATGGTTCATTGCTGCCTAAACTAGCCTATATGTGTGTCTTCAAGAACCAACTGGACGTTTTGGACTACGTGTCAAAAGAACAATGTTCTACGCAAACAATCTTGTGGTAGACGCATCAAAGTCTGGAAAAATGGGAAATGAAAACGTTACACTTTTCATGCGTCATGCTTTTCTTCCGTTCTGCGGGAACAAATCTCTTCTCCTTCTAGATTCGTGGTCAGGTCATAAAAGGTCTGATTCATTAAAAGCTGCATTTCGAGCCCACCCTGACAAAGAAGTAGAGATCCTTCAGATTCCACCCGGCACGACGAACGTAATTCAACCTTTGGACAGAGAATTTTTCCGTCAGTGGAAGGCATTTTACAGAAAACTAACAGAGAAAATTATTGTGTGCAGAACACTGCAATTTCCTGTGTATCACCGTGACAATATTCTCAAGCTGCAATCAGTAGTACATTACCAATTTTCCTCCCCAAAGTTTCAGAATTTGATTAAATATGCGTGGTACTCCTCGAAATATACTGATACTAGGCCTGATTCATTCCTAACGCCAGCCCAGTTTTGCCTACGGACATCTAACAACGTCTGTGATTCGCAGGGCTGTCATATGTCATCTTTGCTTGTATGTTCTTGGTGCACAAAAAAACTATGTTTTGGACATTGTATCAATATTTCGCATTTTTGAGGTAATTACAAGAAATAAAATTTGGACGTGTTCTAAACCGTATATTTATTTGTGTCTATTTCATAGCTATTTGGAAAGAATGATGTAGATAACATATCAGCCATATTTGTCAACGAATGTTTAATTATCATACGATCCCTTTCACTGGGGGAATCAGCTCTCTCACTGCTGTGGCAAGAGAGCGGCGCGTAGCTAACGCCACCGTGTCCCTAGATGGCGTTGGTATAACGTAGCGAGAGAGGTCAGGGTTGTACAAGAGGCAGTTATAAGCGCGGAAACCATGCGACAATAATGTCTTACTTCATCAAATTGTTTACAGACTTCCAGTTCATGTCAGCATTCTGCATACATACTTCTTACAATGTTAACTCACAGTGGTAAAAAAAAGCAACACAGGTTTCGACATGACAAGTCTGACCATTCCCTTGTCAGTGCTTATCAAGGTTCCGGTATTGTCTGCTGAATTTGTGCTTGGGCTCTATTAGGCAGCAGTTGTGAGCCGGTCAACGTGTTTCTCGGAAGAAATTGTGGAAGGAATTCTCTGCCGCCTCACGCGCTAGGCTGAAGAGCGTAAATCTTAGTACTTTCAACATTGCAGCCCAGTCAACAATCGTGATAATCTAATGTATAAGAAACTATCAGCCTCGGTTGCGGTAATGAAACCAACCTTTACCTAGGTTTCAGCCCAAGTAATTGAACCTTCTTCAGAAGATAAACCTAGTTCTATAATATGTCTACTAGGGCATGATCTGTTTTAGTTTTATTTCTAGACCATGCCATCGTAGACATATTATAGAATTAGGTTTATCTTCTGAAGAAGGCTCAATTACTTGGGCTGAAACCTAGGTAAAGGTTGGTTTCATTACCACAATCGAGGCTGATAGTTTCTTACATATTAGCGTAAAATCTGTCTGCCTGCCTTGCTTGTCCAGGCTGTTCTCAAATATTGTCATAATTCTGTTTGGATGACATCTGGCGGTATATAAAAGCATTCTCAAGACCCATGAGTCCCTAACCTGGACCACCCTGTATGTGATGTTAGAAAAATGGTTGGTCACTGTCAGGAATGCAAAATAGCTGAACCTAATTCTGATGCTCGTACAGGGTTGCTCCAGTCCAATCGGGCGTCCCCATGCAGCGCCCTCTTCCGTGGATCCAAGGAGCGTAGCGCTATAATTTGTGGTGATTGATGGTTTTACTCGGTTCATCTGGTTGCTTCACAATAGTGGTATTACTGCTGGACATTACCAGCGATAATGCGCCTTGTTTCTTTTCGGCTGAGCTTCGGAACTTTGGTTTCTGATCAGTAGTTAAAGACGTCACTACAACACGTTACTACTCCCAACCTTCATTCACGAAGTGGGTTAATCATAAGCTAAAGTCCCCTCTGATTGTTTCCCAAGCTGAGGCTCAAACTAAACGGAAGCTCTCTTTACCATGGCTGAACCTAGCCTTTAGTACTGCCACAATGAGGCGCTTAGGGCTTCTGTCATATTTGCCTGTCCCCTTAAGTCTCCTTCATCAAATATCTGGTCCATACATGATTTGTTCCCAAATGATACTAGTCGTGAGTTAATCAAGGATAACTGGCATAGAGACAGAGCATCCATAAAGGGGAAGCAGCATGGTACAACCAGGGTCGACCTCTGGGAACGTTCAGGTCAGAGATAGTCTTCGTGAGAAACTCTGCAGGTAGACATTCTACGAGTAAGGCGGCTGGAAAACTGTCATCCCGTTTGGTTGGTTGATTTGTGAGTGGGGACCAAACAACCAGTTCATCGTTCCCATCGGATTAGGGAAGAATGGGGAAGGAAGTCGGCCGTGCCATTTTCAAAGGAAACATCCAAGCATTTATCTAAAGCGATTTAGGGAAATCACAGAAAACCTAAATCAGGATGGCCGGACGCGGGTTTGAGCCGTCGCCCTCCCGAATGAATCCACTGTGCTTATCACTGTGCCACCTCACTCGGAGTCATCCTGCTTTGTGGGCCTGTATAAAGGGTTGGAGGTACCCACTCCGATCAGACCAAGGCTCCAGAATGAAGAGAGTGAAAATAAGTTGCGCATGCGCCTTAGCCAAGTGCCAAGTTAAGAGGCAGTATGAATTAAGTCTTCCTTGTGAAACCTGCCCCTCTCCCCCCCCCCCCCCCTCCGTTTTGTGGGAGAGGAGGCTGAACCTTTGTGGTGCGATTGATAGCTTGTGTAATGTCTCCTGGAACAAGATCTTTGCCGTGAAGTGGGCGTGGCACATGTGCCATTTAGGGAGCGGCGGTGAGTAAAGCAGCACAGGCAGTTTTTACCTTTTCCGCCTCGTGGTGTGATTAGAAGCTGAATCTCGGTTGGCTGCTGAACTTCTCTACAGTCAGGTGTAAGTGGCGGTGGTTGCCTTGGCTAATTACCTTACTATAGTGTCTTATCACAACTGTTTTGTCTATGCTGCCAGCGTGTATTCTGTTGACTTACGTTTTTGTTTTACTTAAGTTACTTCTCTCTTCACCAGGCTATCGTTATGTTTGCGCCTTGGGGCGTTTACCCACTGGCTGCTTAGAAAAGGAAAGAGCGTGGTTAGCAGCGTATCGGGCCTGCCCTAGGTAATTCGGGGCCATTCGTCCGGACTACATTGCCTGAAGTGTGGTGGTTTCCATCAAGAAGCTTTGTTTTTCTTTCATTTTAATGAACTACTTTTAGATAAAACAATTATTTTGATATTTTAAACATTTTGTGGCTGTGCGCTCAGCAACCGTGTATGAAATTATATAAAATGTAATAGTCAGCCAACCGGTTGCACACAACCTTTTCAAAAAACACATTAACCAGGTTTCAATAGTTCTAAGACTACCTTCATGAAAATAGTCTTAGAACTATCGAGACCTGGTTAATGATAGGAAGCTGGTTAATGTGTTTTTTAAAATAGTTGGGAGCAACCGGTTGGCTGACTATTGCGTTTTATATACCTGAACTATTTGTTATATTTTAGTCACACATTTTAAAAGATGTTTATTACCTACTTGTTTTGAAGTCTGTTTCCCTATCACGTTACACTTGAGTTTTGTACTTAAAGGTATTTGTTTTATTAATTGTCAGTAATTTTGCTTAAACTGCTACATTTAAAATTGATGCTTATGTCTTAAAATGTCTAGGTCCTGCCGACTTAGTTCGTAAAGTTACTTTTCCTGAGGAGTGTGAATAAAAAAACTTGATAGGAATGATGTTCAATCCTTATTTGCCTAGTCATTCCACTTTGAGCCAACCTTACGCCGGTAATGTGTACCACTTTGTACTTTGATAATCATTTTTGCCACGTAATGGTCACTTACACCAGTTTCAATGTGGACATCCTCGAAGATGTCAGGCGGGTTCCTGCCATTAGATCCAATATATTTCCGTCATGAGTGGGGTTCCGAGCTATCTGTTCTAGGTACTTTTCAGAGAAGGCAATGATAATGTTTCACAGGATCACCAAAAATCTTTAATTTTCCCGATTAGTTGTTGTATGATTAAAGCCTCCACCGATGATTACAGTATGATTGGGGAACTTACATACAAGTGAACTGAGTCTTTCTCTGAAGTTTTCGTTTACATCAGGAGATGAATCTTCTGTGTGATAAAAGGATCCAATTATACACTTAAATTTTCAGTAAGTTCTCACTGTTATCAATTTCAGGTTTCAACCAGCTTTCTGTACCTACTATTATGTGGGCTTCACTGCTTTTCAGGAGTGCTTCAAACTTTATTTTGTTGCGAATGCTCGACAGGTATCAGGATTTTAATACTCACTAGCGGGAGACATTTCTTTAGATCTTAAATTGATAAATCTGGGTTTTCTACAGCTGTCATTAACTGGGCTGGATAGTCACCTAATCTGAAAATCCTTTGTGGACATCCCACACACAGTCAGCTATCTGAGTAGCAGCCTCTGATGTGTAGTGCACACCTGACTCATCTACGGGGACCCTACAGTTTGTAAGGGGTTCATTAGGGGTTCAGTACTATTAGCTAGCGCACTTGAGCAGATGTAATTTCGATGGATTGCTCACGCGCTGCCTGCGATATGGAATATCTATGCTACAATAGAATCACAGGTCAGAGCAGTGTTGGCAGTAAGTCGAGTTTAGTAGCTCGCAGAGAGCTGTCGTGTTTTGTTGCTCGCACAGAGCACTTGAGTTATGGAGTTCGGACAGGGCAGTCCAGCGGTTGACTTCTGTTGGGCCGGTCTTGCAGAATGATGGCAGTGCCTGAGCGATTTAGTATAAGGTAAAAAAATATATTATTCTTTGTTGCTGCGCGCATATGTTAATTGCCACAACTGGTTTAACCACAACTGTAATGTTAAAGTCCCGTGTAATTCCTTGCAGAAATGTTTCAATAATAACTTTTGTTCTGAAGGAAACTTTTGCCAGTCATGAGTTTAAAGATTTTACGAATTTTTCCTGTGCATACTCATGTTGATTAAGCAAGAGGATATCAGTTGTTTTTCTGCAAATGAAAATCCAGTGGCCAGCATTACACTGGGCTGTGCAAAGAAAAAAAAATCTTATAGGAGCAGATATATATCCGGCGACATCATTGTGAGGTAAGAATTTTTCAGTTTATTCAGGATGATTTGACAGAGCCATGACGCAGCGCTGCTGACGCCAAAACTTATTAATCTCGATATGTAGTCAGTCTTTAATGGAAGGCCACATTAAAACTTGAAATTTTATTATTCGAAAGAAATTTTTCTATTGGAAGCTTAAACAAGATTTTTTCTGTTGGGAAATTACACTAAATGTGAATATTATAATTATTTTTCTGTTGGGAGATTACACTTGTCGACATCCGGCCAGGATTGTATTTTGAGAATTTTCTAAGAAATAGTCACTCCTTTTTCAAAATCATCCGCAACTATCGCTCTTTGTTGTCTTCGTATTTATTTCACTTTGTATCTGCTTTGTCTTGGTTTGATTTTTGTGTCCACTTTTAATTTATGAAAAATGCCGCGAAAAGTGCAAACAGTACATTGCGAGGTGTAATGAATGAAACAGTTTGACTGACAATATTAGAGATAGTCAGTGTCATAATCCTAATCTCGCAACTTTAGACAATCAGTGTGTCCCAGTCACTTGTAGCAATTTAAACTTAAATGATGAGAAAACAAATTTAATTATGTCCACTGTATATTTAACAACAATTGATGATGCAGCACATTCCACCACAACGAATGCTGCCCAGATTCACACATCAGTTGTGCAAAATTTACACAGTACGCAGTTAAATGTTAATAATGAAAATGAACAATTTACTCAAAATACACTCCTGGAAATGGAAAAAAGAACACATTGACACCGGTGTGTCAGACCCACCATACTTGCTCCGGACACTGCGAGAGGGCTGTACAAGCAATGATCACACGCACGGCACAGCGGACACACCAGGAACCGCGGTGTTGGCCGTCGAATGGCGCTAGCTGCGCAGCATTTGTGCACCGCCGCCGTCAGTGTCAGCCAGTTTGCCGTGGCATACGGAGCACCATCGCAGTCTTTAACACTGGTAGCATGCCGCGACAGCGTGGAGCGAGGGCGTATAGTGGGCATGCGGGAGGCCGGGTGGACGTACCACCGAATTGCTCAACACGTGGGGCGTGAGGTCTCCACAGTACATCGATGTTGTCGCCAGTGGTCGGCGGAAGGTGCACATGCTCGTCGACCTGGGACCGGACGGCAGCGACGCACGGATGCACGCCAAGACCGTAGGATCCTACGCAGTGCCGTAGGGGACCGCACCGCCACTTCCCAGCAAATTAGGGACACTGTTGCTCCTGGGGTATCGGCGAGGACCATTCGCAACCGTCTCCATGAAGCTGGGCTACGGTCCCGCACACCGTTAGGCCGTCTTCCGCTCACGCCCCAACATCGTGCAGCCCGCCTCCAGTGGTGTCGCGACAGGCGTGAATGGAGGGACGAATGGAGACGTGTCGTCTTCAGCGATGAGAGTCGCTTCTGCCTTGGTGCCAATGATGGTCGTATGCGTGTTTGGCGCCGTGCAGGTGAGCGCCACAATCAGGACTGCATACGACCGAGGCACACAGGGCCAACACCCGGCATCATGGTGTGGGGAGCGATCTCCTACACTGGCCGTACACCACTGGTGATCGTCGAGGGGACACTGAATAGTGCACGGTACATCCAAACCGTCATCGAACCCATCGTTCTACCATTCCTAGACCGGCAAGGGAACTTGCTGTTCCAACAGGACAATGCACGTCCTCATGTATCCCGTGCCACCCAACGTGCTCTAGAAGGTGTAAGTCAACTACCCTGGCCAGCAAGATCTCCGGATCTGTCCCCCATTGAGCATGTTTGGGACTGGATGAAGCGTCGTCTCACGCGGTCTGCACGTCCAGCACGAACGCTGGTCCAACTGAGGCGCCAGGTGGAAATGGCATGGCAAGCCGTTCCACAGGACTACATCCAGCATCTCTACGATCGTCTCCATGGGAGAATAGCAGCCTGCATTGCTGCGAAAGGTGGATATACACTGTACTAGTGCCGACATTGTGCATGCTCTGTTGCCTGTGTCTATGTGCCTGTGGTTCTGACAGTGTGATCATGTGATGTATCTGACCCCAGGAATGTGTCAATAAAGTTTCCCCTTCCTGGGACAATGAATTCACGGTGTTCTTATTTCAATTTCCAGGAGTGTATGCCAAGTTTATTTAATTCCGATGTTGTGACCAACACTACTCAACCAATCAGCAGACCTTTTCATGAATCAGACAATAACCAAATAGTTACAGAAGTAGTATTTAATGCAGATACACTATCACACGGCATAAAAAAAATCATTAATTTTGACATTGATCAAGTTATGGCAGTATTGCTCCAATTAACGAGAATTTCAAACAGTTGGATGAAAAACACGACAGGTCGATCAAACAAACCAATGAAAATTTCAAACAGTCGAATAAAAAACAAGACAACAATTTCAAACAGTCGAATGAAAAACTCGACAGATCAAACAATCCGTTGAAAATTTCGAACAGATGAATGAAAAACTTGACACCTCTATTGAACAGCTTACTGAACAGATTACAGCCGTTGCCGAGCAATGAAATGAAACTAAAAAACAATTACGTGAGGAAATTAAGGCCTATACCAGGAATAGTAGTGAAGAAATCCGATCTGTTGCACAAGAAATACACATCACACATGAAGCCACAACAAAATTACGTAAAAGATGAAATCAACGCAGCCGCTAAACAATGTTCAGAAAAAACCACGTACAAAACAGCGAAACGCATTACCGCAAATTCATACAAGAACAGAACAAAGTAAAGAAACAAGTCATGCAAACAATTACTACACAGAGACAGGAAGATAAGCGTAAGTTGTTCACGAAAGCAAAAACATATGTAGACACCAACATTGCTACAGTATCGGATGAAATTGACACAGCCAAACAATCGAACACAAAATTACAGGATGAACTTACCGATCTGAAAACAAAAACAGACACTAGTATTCAGACCTTAGAAAATAAATGCACAGAAGACTTTCAGACACTTACTAGTAGAATTGAACAATTGTAATTAGTATAGGATCCCGATGCCATTTAAGCAGACGTTAAGAAACTAAATAAAACTGAGCGTAAAATTCAATAACAAATCGATGTTTGTGACGCCAGAAATGACAATCAGGTAAAAACACTGAAATTTAATGAATTTAGCCAGTAGATTTGACGTTATCGAGAACAATAATGACACTAAATCAGACACTATGTCACCAGTTTCCTTCAGACACTCGAATTTCAAAACATGCAGCAGTCAATCAGTGAGTTAGGTATATCCTATAATATACTACATCGAAAAATGTCATCTTTACAACATGAAGTGACAGAAATGAAAAACATTTCAGCCTCTAACATCTCACAGCATACGCCACATTCTGAACATTTGTCACACTCCCACAGCCAACAGAACAGATTACAGAGAGTACGTGACTTAGATTCCGAACAGACGCAGACAAACAGATGCTTATACAACCCTCAACTTGCTCAAACATTTAGAGACGATAACTTTGACTATAAGTACTTTTTATCCGTTAGGAAATTCATATTTAAGAATGACAGAACACAAATTCACCCCTTGGACTGGATAGAACAATTTGCTTTTCCATTTCCACCAACTTGGCCTGTAACACACAAGCTAGAATTTGTTTGTAGCTTTTTGGAAGGCGAACCGGCAACTCGAATGAGACCGATCGCGAGACAATGTTACTCAGTAGAAGAATTTCAAAATGCTTTTCTGTCAGCATATTGGTCGAAAACGACACAGCGCGGTATCAAGGGTCAGTTAATTAGCCTACTGAATTATGAAAACTCAATTTTTTCCACTATCACGCAGTTTTTTGAACATATGGTACAGCAAAAGCAATATTTATGCTAACCGTACAGCGAGTCAGCACAAATTCAGCTATGTATTTCGAAATTACCACGATCGTTAAGAGTATCGCTCTTAACGGGACAAAAGAAAGAAAATATTTCGGCATTTAGAGATTTATTACAGCTTTTGGAAGTACAGCAATCAAATTATTCGTTCATAAATAAAAACTTTGCACAACAAAACCACGGCCAACAGGTACTGTATATGGCAACTACGACCAACCACGCTATTTTAATAGCAAAGGAGATAGACGTTCCCGAAATGACAAGAACTAGCAGCACAACTTTAATGACAGGCAGACTCTTAATCATCAGTATGTACACAATTATCATGCAACCGCAGACACATTTTGGCAGCAATCGTGGATTTTCCCCACAATAGCAACAAAACCAGCCAGTTAGAATACCTAATCAACAATGCAATTTCCAAGGTCAGCCAAACTTTAATGTTACGCCGCCTACACATACAGCATCGGCTCCGCCGAGTAGTAACGCTCAGCAACAAGGAAACCGGTACATACAGAAAACCCATTATTTCAACTCTCATCGCAACGCGCCGTATAATAGTAATTATCATGACAAACGTAAATTCCATGAGCACAGTTTCCAACGCACATTTAATAACAGTAAGTTGTCAGCAGCAGAATCATCCACAACCACAGATTATCATGAATGAACCAGACATTCGATATCATCCTCAACCTAATGCGTCAGGACAAAGTAACAGAACAGCGCAGATAGTTGAAATGCCACAGCATCCTCCCGCAAATAACAGCACGTCAGAAAGAATTTGACTAGGTACAGTACCGGTTGCATCTTCCAGCAACGCGAGCAACACCTTTGATACAAAAGATTTCGTTCACGAAAATGTTATTACTTTGATGATATGCGAGATACGCTTTTACATAAAAAAGCTGTTATACAAAAAACCATTTCCCATCCTGTTACTGAAGTAAAAATTGAATCATTCACATTTTCAGCAGTAATCGATTCTGGATCACCTATTTCGGTAATAAATGAAGAGACTTTGAACAAATGTAACAAAGAAAATAAATATCCTACGTTACCACCAGGCAAAACTAAAGTAAGAGGTGCAGTATCTGGTAAAGGAGTAGATGTAAAACTACAGACACACTTATTATTTTTTATTGCAGGTCATACGTTTCACACAAACTTTTGAATTGTTTCTTTATTGACAACAGACGTTATCTTAGGTACGTACTTTTTGGTACAACATGACGCAATTATCGATTTCAGAAGTTCCTATTTGATGTTAAAGGATGGAAAAGAACAACTGGCATTGGAATTTCAGCACACATTATTAGTAGAAGATCAGGCAATTAATCGAACAGAGGTCATTTCTATACCCCTTAACGTAGATTGGCATACCACAGTCTTCACAGATACGTATGTCCACAATTACAATACACCTGATGAAGCCGGTTGCGACGTTATGCAAATGATTTCTGATAAAGTAAAACAGAGTAACGCAAATACAAATAATGAACGTACAGAGCTACGCAAAATTCTTTTACAGCAAGCCCCAGTTTTTGACAACATTCGTGGTACTATATCCTATTTTATGAATGAATTTAGAGTTAAACAGCACGACACCTTTAAAGCCAAACATTATCCTATTCTTTATATCCACAGAGAACAAGTTAACAAAGAATTACAAGCTATGCTAGACCAAGGGATTGTTGAACTGGCAGTTAGTCCGTCTATAAACCCGCTCCATATTATTACAAAAAGGATGGCTCACTTCAACTCGTACTTTATTCCCGTCATGTCAACGACATTACTATTAGTGAAACTGATTGCCCACAGACACTAGAGGAACTTCTACAGAAATTTCATGGTACTGCTATTTATTCCACCTTAGATTTTAAATCGGAATTTTGGCAGATTCAGCTCCATCCGAACTGCAGAAAGTACAAAGCTTTTCTCAGTTTGGCGATTGTTATCAATTTTGCGAATTACCGTTTGGTCTAACAATTTCTTCAGCAGCATTTATTCGAGGTCTGAGTTCAGTACTTCCGACAGAACTTAAAAGAGAGAATCACAACGTATATAGACGACATCCTTATCGCAGAAGCTAAGTGGTCTCATAATTTGATTCTTGAACAGCTGTTACAAACGTTTCGTGCACAAGGACTCTCAGTTAATCCTAGCAAGTCGCACTTTGGCAGAACCTCCATAAAATTTCTTGGGCATGTAATATCAGCAGAAGGCATTGCGCCTTACCCGGAAAAACTTCAAGCGTTATGTGACATTACTGTTCCAAGGACCAAGAAACAACTACGCAGCTTTCTAGGATTGATGCTGATGACCTCGATGTTGAGCGCCCATAAACTCCCCCCCCCCCCCCCCCAGGACTGATTAACTCTTTTCGTAAATTTATTCATTACTCTGCTTTAGAACCCCTAGATTGCTAGTTGGCTGTCAAAAACACTATTTGGTCCTGGGATAGCCAAGCACAGTCTGAATTTCTTAATCTGGAACATGCCTTGTTGAACGCACCACTTTTATCACACCCAGATCCCACCAGACATTTTTCCATTGCCACTGAAAGAGTTAACACAGCTCTAGGCTAACATATTTTTCAGGAAATTGAAGACGATACTACAGTAATTAAAAACATCGCCTTTGCAAGTCGCATTCTGTCACCCACTGAACGCAATTATTCTGTGACAGAGCTTGAAAGATTGTGTTGTATGGGCATTTACCAGATTTAGGCACTTTCTTTATGGAAGACATACTACCGTTTACACAGATCATAGATCTATGCAGTTTTTACTTTCCGCTAAATTTACACATGGCAGGTTAAGCAGATGGAAACTTTATTTACAGGAATTTAATTTTACAATTGTTCACATTGCCGGTGCAAAAAATATTGTAGCAGACGCACTATCCCGTTCTCTCAGCAACAATCAACAAGATGTCGCAACCAACTTCTGCCAAACAAATTTCAGCCTCATGTATATTCAATAAGTTGCATTTGAAAATTTTATTTTGTCGTCATTACGAGACATGGCGAAAGAACAGAGCAAAGACAACGTGTGAAAAGAAATTAAATACCTTTGGCAAGATAGGAATAATGTCACCATTAGAAACCATTATACTGTACGAAACAATAATCTGTTTCGCCACTCTCGGCCTGACAGCAACAACTGGTTACTCTGCATTCCTGACGAACTTGTTAACAAATTAATTTGGTGTACTCATTTAAGCTACGCACATTATGGAGCCAGAAAATGTTTTCTTATCCTACGACAGAATTGTTATTCTGCCAACTTGGAGAAACGTATTCCACGAGTTTTAGCATCATGTAAAATCTGGCAGAAAGGTAAATCAGCCACTACTTCACATATTCCACCGTTATATCGTATCGTACCCATTAAATTAAGGCATATAGCCGTTGTAGACATCTTTGGACCTATTCCTAGATCTAATAGAAGTTTTTGTTACTTCTTTGTCGCTGTTGAACTCACTTCAAAATTTGTTACCTTTACTCCGCTACGCAAAGCTACTGCTAAATCCATTTCAAATGCATTTATAAAACATTTTCTACCCCTTATAGGTCATGTATTGAAAGTAATTTCCGACAATGGACCACAATTTCGATTTGCGATATAGACACGTATGTTACAAGTTAGAAACATTTCTGTATATCCAAGTATCACTATTCTTCGAATTCTTCTGAACGATTGATGAAAGAAATTGGGAAACTATGTAGAATATACTGCCATAAAAGACATATTGATTGGGACACACACATATTCTCATTCCATGTAATTAACTCTATACCAAATGCATCTACTATGTTATCTTCTACTGTTATCTTGAAAAACGTTGAACCACTCAACAAAATTAAAGAATTGGTATCTTTTCCTACATCTCGTCGACTACGCCGCCATGAAATAATTGACATTGTGCGCTCAACAACATCAAGTGTGCCGCACAGCGCCGCAGAAGACAGCAAACTCAGGTTTGTAAACGCCGTGAATTTCACATAGGACAGAAGACACACACACTATTTATCCAACAGAGGAAAGAGTAGATGCAGTAAATTTGAGCTTCTATACAATGGTCCATATAGAATTCGCAGCATTCCTCACTTCAATGTAGTACTTATTGAAACTTTAAGAACCAGCAAATCCAAGGGCAACCACCACATTTCAAATACAGGGTTATTACAAATGATTGAAGCGATTTCACAGCTCTACAATAACTTTATTATTTGAGATATTTTCAAAATGCTTTGCACACACATACAAAAACTCAAAAAGTTTTTTAGGCATTCGCAAATGTTCGATATGTGCCCCTTTAGTGATTCGGCAGACATCAAGCCGATAATCAAGTTCCTCCCACACTCGGCGCAGCATGTCCCCATCAATGAGTTCGAAAGCATCGTTGATGCGAGCTCGCAGTTCTGGCACGTTTCTTGGTAGAGGAGGTTTAAACACTGAATCTTTCACATAACCCCACAGAAAGAAATCGGATGGGGTTAAGTCGGGAGAGCGTGGAGGCCATGACATGAATTGCTGATCATGATCTCCACCACGACCGATCCATCGGTTTTCCAATCTCCTGTTTAAGAAATGCCGAACATCATGATGGAAATGCGGTGGAGCACCATCCTGTTGAAAGATGGAAGTCGGCGCTGTCGGTCTCCAGTTGTGGCATGAGCCAATTTTCCAGCATGTCCAGATACACGTGTCCTGTAACGTTTTTTTCGCAGAAGAAAAAGGGGCTGTAAACTTTAAAACGTGAGATTGCACAAAACACGTTAACTTTTGGTGAATTGCGAATTTGCTTCTCGAATGCGTGAGGATTCTCTACAGCCCAGATTCGCACATTATGTCTGTTCACTTCACCATTAAGAAAAAATGTTGCTTCATCACTGAAAACAAGTTTCGCACTGAACACATCCTCTTCCATGAGCTGTTGCAACCGCGCCGAAAATTCAAAGCGTTTGACTTTGTCATCGGGTGTCAGGGCTTGTAGCAATTGCAAATGGTAAGGCTTCTGCTTTAGCCTTTTCCGTAAGATTTTCCAAACCGTCGGCTGCTTGCTTTATTCGTCGACTTCCGCGGGCTACGCGTGAAACTTGCCCGCACGCGTTCAACCGTTTCTTCGCTCACTGCAGGCCGACCCGTTGATTTCCCCTTACAGAGGCATCCAGAAGCTTTAAACTGCGCATACCATCGCCGAATGGAGTTAGCAGTTGGTGGATCTTTGTTGAACTTCGTCCTGAAGTGTCGTTGCACTGTTATGACTGACTGATGTGAGTGCATTTCAAGCACGACATACGCTTTCTCGGCTCCTGTCGCCATTTTGTCTCACTGCGCTCTCGAGCGCTCTGGCGGCAGAAACCTGAAGTGCGGCTTCAGCCGAACAAAACTTTATGAGTTTTTCTACGTATCTGTAGTGTGTCGTGACCATATGTCAATGAATGGAGCTACAGTGAATTTATGAAATCACTTCAATCATTTGTAATAGCCCTGTATTAAACCCTTTTTAGAATGAACATACTTTATGATTTATCACACTGTAATGCCATTTTCTCCAGATACACTTACGATTATATGACCACTTACTGATGATGGCCGTATTTTTCTTTGCAAGTGCCTGGCAAGGTAAAGTTAGCAGATCGCTTTTCTTGTCGTTATATTTCAGGCCATGCACGTTTTCTAAGTGACATAATTTTCTTAGGAAAGTTCCAATAAGTTGAACTTAGGAAGTCAATCCATGTACTATAATCACAGACCTGAGACATTTTCCACTTTATAATATATATATATATATATATATATATATATATATATATATATATATATATATATATATATCGCTACCTTGGAAGAAAACCGGCACAACTGGAAAAATGCCGATTTTACTCTAATGTCATCACCAAAACTTTTATGTGGAAGAGTGTCACAAACATAACAGGCATATTCGGCCACTAGAGAGCAGTTATTTCAGTGTTGTATTAACAGAACCTATTCCAACAATCGGAGAAAGAGTGTCGCATTGTCAGTTGTGCAGCAGCGTTCGGCCAGTGCTCATGCGGATGTTGGAAGAAAAGACTCACATTTTGAATTGTGCCTGTGTTCTCCATGTGAAAGTAAGTAGGCACAGTACATTAATATGATAAACAATGTTTTATTTTGAGATGTGACAATTTTCTTTACAAATGAGATTAGATAATATTTCCTTTCCTGTTTTATTTCGACATGTGCCACTCTTCTCAAAAATTATTCATAACCTTTTTTTCAAAACTGTAATGTCATTTTCTAATATTTTGTCTAGTGCCACTCTTGAACAAAGAAGTACATGTAGTGATGAATCTGTTTTAGTTACAACAATGTCTACTAGTTCACTAACTCCACTAATTGTCACGTTAGCTGTCAAACGAAATGATCAAAATGCTACTATTTGGGAGCTTCAACATCCAAACAATACTGAAGAAAATGCACAGCATCTTATGACCAGCTCTCAAGGTCGGTTCTGTGCAATGACAAATCATGTATTATGCTAAGTACGTTTTATGCAATTCACATGAAAGGTACTTACTTATTTTGGTTCTTGCAGCTGTTCCGATATGCTGTGGTGAAACTGAGGTTTTACAAGGCAGTAGTGTTTTGAATGATTCTGGTGATCAGAATGATAACAACCTCAGCAGATACACATCTGCTGTAAACAACTGTAGTGATCCAGGTGAGAACAGTGCCTCCACGTTTTTGAAGAGTGTTGCAGATGAACGTTTTGAAGATTTTGAATCCGACGACACAGATGCTCACCCTAATTTTGTTGCCTATTCTAGTGACTCATCATCCACTTCGAATTCACAATCTGTTCAAAGAATTAGAGAGTCTAAAGAAGGGGAATGAAAAGGTAAAAGAAAATTGTCAGTTCCATGTAAATCTGAGAATAAAACTCGAAAGAGGAAGAGGAATGTTGACAAACGGCAAAAAAAAAAAAAGCAAAATCCAAAGGAACTGTGGTAAAAGTTATATGTCTACAAAGAAAATACAAAATGACGATGGAACAATTGAAAGGACTCTAGTAATGAGAGAAGCTCGGAAAATGATGCCTCCATGTGGGGAAAAGTGTCGGCTTAGATGTTCAAAAAAATTTTCTGATGAAGAGAGACAAAATATTTTTCAGCAGTACCGGAAAATGGGAGACTTACAGAGGCAAATTGATTACATCGCTGCTAACATGACAACCGTGCAGCCAAGGTACCGCCATCAGAAGGAAGATAGTCGGCGTCGTCTTAATACTGCTTTTTATTTTGATCATAATGGTGAAAAAGCAAGAGTTTGTAAACAGTTTTTTACTGCTACTTTAGCAGACGAATGTTTCGAAATGTTGAGGAAAAGAGAATTTCTGCTCAAGGAGGAGTTATTTCCACTGATATGCGGGGAAAACATGGTAAACAAGCGACTGTATCAACAGAAATAAAAGAAAACATTAGGAAACATATCAGCTCAATTCCGAAGATTCCTAGTCACTACTGTTGTGCCAGAACTTCTAAAGAATACATTGAAGGTGGTAAAACAATATGTGACCTTTATAGAGATTACAAAAAAATGTGTGAAGAAGAAAAGTTGGAGTATGGTAATTACCTCATGTATTACACAATTTTTACCAAAGAATTTAATCTGGCTTTTTTTACCCCAAAGAAGGATCAGTGCAAGCTCTGCATCAAGTTTGAAAATGCATCTAATGAAGAAAAAGAAAAATTTGCAGTGCAATATGAGAACCATTTGAAAGAGAAAGATCTATCACAAATTGGGAAAGAGAAAGATAAGAAATCTAGTAATATAGTAGCAGTGTATGACTTACAAGTGTATTACCATGACCTGCGGGTGATGCCTCAACGTTTTACTACGTTTGCAAACTGAACGTTTTCTATTTAACTATTTTCAGCGTAGCAGAAATTCAGTCAGTTGCTACGTTTGGCACAAAGGACAAGCACATCGAGGTTCTGTTGAAATTACTTCCTGTGTATGGCGTTATTTAGAACAACTGCATCAAGAAAGAGGTAATGAGCAAGCAACGAAAACAAACAGAGGATTTTTTTTATTCAGATGACTGTGTGGGTCAAAATAAAAATAAAAACATTATTACTATTCACCGTAAAGCTATACTGACAAGTGGATTAAAGCCATAATGCACAAATATTTAATCTCTGGGCATATCCAAAACGAGGGAGACAGTATACATTCTAAGATTGAGAAAAAGATCAGGAAAGCTTGAAAATCTGGTCCTATCTATGTTCCTGATCGTTATGTGAGCCTAATAAGGCCGGCAAAAAAAAAAAAAAAAAAAACTGGCATGCCATATACTGTGCACGAGCTTTGTTATGACGATTTTTATGACTTTCAAAATGAAGGCATGGCGATCAATAAAAGGAATACTGACAAAGAAACATTCAAAGTTTCTGAAGTTAAGATTTTTGGGATCGACCAAGATTAACCAAACGAGTTGATGAACAAGAACTCTTATAGTGAACAAGATTTTAAAGTGGTATTATTAACTAATAAGCGTAAAACAACTCGATCACAAACATCAGAAACTGGCAAGCAGAAGGTGTGTCTGGCAAAAGCCTATACTGCTAAGAAAAGTGTATCAGGTAAAATGCAAAACAAACCTAAATAACTGAGTTGTTTAATTTCTTGATTTGATTCAAATAATTTGTGCAGTGTTATGTAGTATTTTTTATGAATAAATATTTTATTATAATATTTCTTTATTAAATTATTTATTTCATACCCTTTACAGATATAAGAGCTGAAATTTATATTTTTATGTGCCACAAGTCAAAGCCCTTTAACTAAAATTGAAGTTTTCTTTGAAGAAAAGTGTCACATATCGAAGCCCTTAGGGTTGATTTATTACTCAAAATTAAAAAAAAAACTATGTAAAAGTTACCTCTGAGTATGTACTACTTACAAAGAAAAAGACAGTACTGATGTGATTTCATGGAGAAAAGTAATGCTGAGTGAAACTTTAGTTGTTATCTTTAAGTGGGGTTTTCTCTAAACTAGTGGTTTTAGAGATGTGCCAGTTTTCCTCCACAGTAGCGATATGATAGTTTTCCTATAGAAAGTAGAATATTCTCTGTATGCACTATGTAGTCTGTAAGCTATAACAAACACCAGTTTACCTTGATATTTTGCCTTATGATCTCCCACTATCTTGACTCTTCTACATTTTTATGCTACTACATTATAATATTGTGTATACACTACTGCAGTTGAAAATATTCTTGTCTATGGATTTGACCTAATACAGTTTCTGTCGTGCTATACTATATTCTTAGCTACATCATTAGAAACATGAGTTCCTTCAATGAGTATATGATATAAATGCAAGATAATAATCCATATTCATCATTTTCAAAAAGCAATACCCTGTAAAACAAATAAATTAAACGACCACAGTATTTACTGTAAAATGATGTGGATATTTTACTATAACAATGATAGAAAGAAGATGCAATACTTTGTCATGAAAAGTAAATGAATCAGAATTAACAAGCATTAACAAGAATATACTATACGCACCATATGATAGCAGTCTTGACAAATTATTTTTCTTTCAGAATATAACACGATTGTGGCAGGCTGTTGGACAAAACTACAGATGTTAATTTCAGTGATGAAATATGATGGAAGTGGGAAACTATAATAAATGAAATAATGAATGATGATGAGTAGTTATATGAAGAAAATGGTAATATGAATAATGAAGTGTCTATTTTTTTGCAAATAATAATAAATGATTAATAGTTATATGAAGAATATGGTAATATGAATAATGAAGTTTTTCTTTGCAGATGATGATAATGATTAAGTTTATATATTTTCTATTAGTTAAGAGACTTTATGTAGTTATTTAAGTATTTGTTGCAGTTCTTTTTGACAGTATGTCAAATGTCACGAAGTATAATGACTGAATGTTTGGGGAAAGTCAGCTAGAGTACATATATATTAAGTACACATTTCATTACATGTTAATTCGAAGTTTGCTACTTTTCAGCATAATATGAATACATTTCTTCTTTCAGCTCAATAATCCACTTTGTATTTTTTCCAGGAGAAGCTTTTCATGATATTAAGATCATTTATGAAATATGTCCTTATAGACACTTAGTTATTAAATCTGTTCCAGTAATTGCATTTTACCCAGTTGTTTCTATGATTCATGAATGTGATCACATATACTCTACTTGTTTGGTAACCTTGCTGCAGCTGACTCATGACAAATGACAAATGACTTTCATTACTTTATTTACAGCAGTACATAAGAGGCAAATATTTTCGTGCTCCAGCAGTTAAATATTAATCCCAATGCAATGCATTCCTAGTACACAAAAATTATTACTAGTCCCAACTATTACCAGTACACAAATAAATAGTGTTACCAGTCTAAAAAAATATTGCTAGTCCAAAATATAATGCAACATTCCATTTTGTCTGATGTATTGATTCCATTACCTGTAAATGTTATTAGGCTAAACACCTTGAGTACTAGGTCAAATGTCTTACATTTTAAATATATCTTGTGTCACTTGCATAATATCATATGTACTCACTAGCAGCTTCTTGCTACATGCAATTACTCCTTTTTTTGAAGAATTACTTCTATATCATTTGCAATACATAATGAAACAACAGGTCACTGAGTTCCAGCACTTATTTAATTAAGATGATATACCACTATGTACTTCTGAATTATGCTTTGTGATGCTGAATGAATGTTTGTGATACATAATGAAACAATAGGCCACTGAGTGCCAACACTTATTTAATTAAGATGATATACCAATATGTACTTCTGAATGATGCTTTGTAATGCTTAATGAATTTTTGTAATACATAATGAAACAACAGGCCACTGAGTGCCAACACTTATTTAATTAAAATGATATACCAATATGTACTTCTGAATGATGCTCAATGAATACCTTGTAATATATAAGAAACAACAGGCCACTGAGTTCCAACACTTATTTAATTAAGATGATATACCAATATGTAGTTCTGAATGATGCTTTGTGATGCTTAATGAATGTTTGTAATACATAATGAAACAATAGGCCACTGAGTGCCAACATTGTAATACATAACGAAACAACAAGCCACTGAGTGCCAACAGTTATTCAACTAAGATGATATACTAATATGTACTTCTGAATGATGATAAGTATAAGCTGGCCGCAGTGGCTGAGCAGTTCTAGACGCTTCAGTCCGGAACTATGCGACTGCTATGGTCGCTGGTTCGAATCCTGCCTCGGGCATGGATATGTGTGATGTCCTTAGGTTAGTTAGGTTTAAGTAGTTCTAACTTCTAGGGGGCTAATGACCTCAGATGTCAAGTCCCATAGTTCTCAGAGCCATTTGAACCATTTGATTAGTATAAGACTCAATGTATCCTTCACCATCTGACGTAATTACCACCAATTACTGAGGCATTCCTTTATCCTGTCCATCCTCATGGTCATGGAGTACTCTATTTGGTTTTTGCAATAATTCTACGTTGATGTAAGAGTATTGATTCTACAATTATGTGGTGTTGACATATCAAGCTGTCCACCACCTTGAACGACGGAGATGTTGTCATGGACCTACTGTTTGGTGTACCTAATGTACTACCAAATGATAACATACAATATTAATACAACTTTTCAGTGTCTTGGCTACACTGATAAATACTTCAGGGAAAAGAACTTCAGATTGTCTCACTTGGTGTTGTGCTTCTGTAAAAAGATATGGACTTTTAGTGCAGCTATGTGCAACCCACTGTGCTACAACCATGATGCTATCCTTCCCATTCCTTTCCTTGTTCTTGTAAAAATGCTAAAGACTTATAAAGTGCATGTGCACTTCATTTCATTTCTTAATATGATCAGTTCTCCTAAACATGCTAAAGACTTATACAGTGCATGTGCACTTTATTTCATTTCTTAATGTGCTCAGTTCTTGTAAAAATGCTGAAGACTTTTACAGTGCATGTGCACTTTATGATATTTCTTAATATATTTTGTACTTATATTATTGATCAAGAACTTCATGTATACTCTGTGACTGTAGACTTAGTAAACTAAATATGTTATATCTATTTGAAATAGAAAAATTTGTTGCTCATGGTAAGTCCAATTGACTCACCATCGCTGCCAAATTTTTACCCATCAGTGGTGGGTTGTGTAAGGGGTTCATTAGGGGTTCATTCTGATTCGCTAGCGCACTTGAGCAGATGTGGCTCTGAGTACTATGGGACTTAACATCTGAGGTCATCAGTCCCCTAGAACTTAGAACTACTTAAACCTAACTAACCTAAGGACAGCACACACATCCATACTCGAGGCAGGATTCGAACCTGCGACCGTAGCAGTCGCGCGGTTCCGGACTGCAGCGCCTAGAACCGCTCAGCCACCGCGGCCGGCTTGAGCAGATGTAATTTCGATGGATTGCTCAAGCGCTGCCTGTGATATGGAATATCGATGCTACAATAGAATCACGGGTCAGAGTAGTGTTGGCAGTAAGTCGAGTTTAGTAGCTCGCAGAGAGCAGTCGTGTTTTGTCGCTCGCACAGAGCACCTGAGTTATGGAGTTCGGACAGGGCAGTCCAGCGGTTGACTTGTGTTCGGCCGGTCGTGCAGCACGATGGCAGTGCCTGAGCGATGTAGTATAAGGTAAAAAAATATATTATTCTTTGTTGCTGCGCGCATATGTTAACTGCCACAACTGATTTAACCACAATTGTAATGTTTAAGTCCCATGTAATTCCTTGCAGAAATGTTTCAATAATAACTTTTGTTCTGAAGAAAACTTTTAGTAGTCACTTATCTGAATTTAAAGATTTTATGAATTTTTCCTGTGCATACTCATGTTGATTAAGCAAAAGAAAATCAGTTGTTTTCCTGCAAATGAAAATCTAGTGGCCAGCAATGCACTGGGCTGTGCCAAAAAAAAAAAAAAAAAAAAAAAGAAAAAATTCTTATAGGAGCAGATATATAGATAGCGTTATCCAGCGACATCGCTGTGAGGTAAGAATTTTTGAGTTTATTCAGGATGATTTCACAGGGCCATGACGCAGTGCTGCTGACGTCAAAACATATTAATCTCGCTATGCAGTCTTTAATGGAAGGTCACATTAAAACTTGAACTTTTATTATTCGAAAGAAATTTTTCTATTGGGAACTTAAATGAGATTTTTTTTCTGTTGGGAAATTAAATTAAATGTGAATATTATAATTATTTTTTCTGTTGGGAAGTTACAAGTTCTCGACTCAATGGAGCAAGTCCAGGAAATTGTAGCATAGTTGTCACAGAGCCTTTGAAGGCACTGGTCCAGTCCTTCCATTCGACTCTGACTGAAAGTGCCACGATCAGTTCTGGGGACAATGCTGCCAATTGTGAGCTGCGTTGAAACTCTATGTGCAAAACTGGTTTTCTTAACCATCTCTGCAACTTGCTGGAATGAACCAAGTATGACCTCGGAGCCCAAACGACAAGCATAATTTGTTCCCATATGCGCCATAATCTGCAGTTGGTTGAACACTGTTCCCTCAATGGCTGCTGGAATAGCCTCCATTTTCAATGAGGCCCCGAGGCATAAACACTGAGTGCACCTGGTTTCCTTCCCTGTCCCTTGCTGCCATGTCCCTAAGAGGTACCACCATTCGGTGTATGTTTGAACTGCTGACAATTAATCTCATTCAAAGTAAAGCATCGCGATATGACCTAAGGAGTAGAGAACAGTGTGCGTATCCATCACCTATGAATTATCACCACTAGTGACAACCAGAATTAGTTATCACAACATAAAAAAGGAAAAAAAGCAACCAGAGGCGTATCCCAACTGTTGACATATTGCTAAGTGAGTAACGGTACCCAAAGAAATTGCGAGTCATACTCATAAAATACCTAAAGGGCATTATGTTCTATACAAAATCAAAAAATAAAAATGACTTGATGTCCGTTAAATATCAATTAATCTTCCGGTGGATACTAGGGCGGAACAAACAAGGACCCTAAATACCAGATTAACCAAGAGCTGTCTTTCGAAAACCTCAGCTGACTATGTAATTACTACTCCCTTGGGACTGTCGACCTATTTGTAAAACGAGGAAACTCTTCCAAATAGAAACTGACACATACTATGCTGTAAGGCAGTAGGTAGGGTGGAGATGGAACAGGTTAAAAGTGAGTGCACGAAGACCAACAGGACGCCAAAGTATAAGCCCACTAATTAAGGGCCGGCCGAGGTGGCCGAGCTATTCTAGGCGCTTCAGTATGGAACCGCGCGACTGCTACGGTCGCAGGTTCGAATCCTGCCTCGGGCATGGATGTGTATGATGTCCTTAGGTTAGTTCGGTTTAAGAAGTTCTAAGTTCTAGGGGACCGATGACCTCAGAAGTTATGTCCCATAGTGCTCAGAGCCATTTGAACCAGCTAATTAAGGAAATACTGGCGCAAAAACGGGCCAACATTTGTGATCGAAAAAGGAGTTTTTAAATGACCTCATACTACAACTCAATCATGGAATGGAACAGTACTAAATCAAAGCCTTCTGAATATGTAGCCGGAGTCAACAGGCTCCTGGAAACGACTTACAATTTAACATCTGGTTCCGAAATGTGTTTTACCATTATATTCTTAATCTGATACCTTCCAGTGTCTTCCGGTCTTACACGTATACGACCTTCTTTCATGGTTCTTAACCCAAGTGTTAGCAATAATTAAATTATGCTCTGTCCAATACTCGACCAGGTGGCTTCCTCTATCATTCCTTTCCCCCCAGCCAATTTTCACCAACTATTTTTCCCTCTCTTCCTTTTCCTACTATCGAATTCCAGTCCTCCCTCACAGTTAAATTTTTGCCTCCCTTAAATACCTGAATAATTTCTCGTATCTCGTTAAACGTTTCTTCAGTCTCTTCATCTGCGGAGCTAGTTGGCAGGTAAACTTGTACTACTGTGGTTGGTGGGGGCTTCATGTTTATCTTGGCTTCCTGGTGTGTCCGCTGTGCCGTGCGTGTGATCATTGCTTGTACAGCCCTCTCGCAGTGTCTGGAGCAAGTATGGTGGGTCTGACACACCGGTGTCAATGTGTTCTTTTTTCCATTTCCAGGAGTGTATTTTGTTATTCATTATCAAAACTACCCTTGAATTACCCTTATTTTATTTTGTATTTATAACTGTGTATGCACCTGACCAGAACATCACGTTTCTCGTGCCACCGAACTTCATTAGTTTCCACTACATCTAACTTCAACCTATTCATTTCACTTTTTAAATTTTCTAATCTACCTCCCACAATTAATGGATCTAACATTCCATCCTCCAACACGTAGAATGCCAGTTTTCTCTCCTACAACGACATCCTCCTTAGAGATCCAAATGGGGAACTGCTTAACCTCTGTAATATTTTACCCAAGAGGAGTAGAGTTGCCTGGACTGAGGAAAAATTACGACTGTAGTTTCCCCTTGCTTTCAGCCGTTCGCAGTACCAGCACAACAAGGCTATTTTGATGTTACAAGGCCAGATTAGTCAATCATCCAGACTTCGCCCCTGCAACTAATGAAAAGGCTGCTGCCCCTCTCCATGAATCAGACGTTTGTCTGGTCTCTCAACAGGTACCCCTCTGATGTGGTTGTACTACCTACGGTATGACTACCTGCATCGCTGAGGCACGCTAGCCACCCCACCAGTGACAAGGTCCATGTTTCATGGGGGGGGGGGGGGGGGGGGGGAGAGAGTTGCGTACTGTCACAATGACACAATTTTCGCACGTGTTCTATTGCACGGGCTAATATTTTGCAAGCGATTTTTTTTGTTTTTTTCCTCCTTAAAACAAGAGGTAAAGTTGGTGATGTTCCTTTGTGAATCTTAATAGCCGTTTAACCTGCAGCATGATTGCTCTTAATGTAACATGGCTCCTGGTGAGCAGCGAGATGTGATGCGCCAGCCGCGAGATGCTCGCAGCAAAGTTGCAGCATAAGCGTGCCCTTTCATGGGCATTGGGAAGTATACTTATTAGCAACTATTTCTTTACTGCATTCATAGGAGCACGCTCCTGGCGTCTACTGGTAGTCCTCCGCAATAGCTTCAGATTCTCCGTGTTGTGAAACAGAGCTTTTAATTGTCGTGAAATATCTCTTGCGCCTTTCTGAGGGCGTGGGAAGCGTACGTACCACGAAATAACATTGTTTAAAGGGCCTGTGATAAGTATGCTTACTATCAAAGCCATTTTTCCACTCGATATGGCAAATATGCTTACCCCTTCCTTTTTACATGCTGTGAGAAGCATACTTACCACCAACTTAGTGGTTTTACTAGGTTCAAAGAAAAATGTGTGACCACCTCTGATGATGATGATGATGATGATGATGTTTGGCTTGTGGGGCGCTCGACTGCGCGGTTATCAGCGCCCGTACAAATTCCGAACCTTTGCTCAGCCCGTTCTCGCCACTTTCATGAAGATGATGATGAAACGATGAGGACAACACAAACACCTAGTCATTTCGAGGCAGGGGAAATCCCTGACCCCGCCAGGAATCGAACACGGGACCCCGTGCTCGGGAAACGAGAACGCGACCGCGAGACCACGAGCTGCGGATGTGACCACCTCTGGATGCACCTGACATTTTGTGGTAGTACACTGTACAGGTATATAAAAAATATATCTGACTTCTTGTACCAGTTGTATAAAGCCTATGACAACAGTCAGATTCTGTACGTCACAACCACTGTTATCACTTGTCAATTCAGAAAACACTGCTACGTTCCTACAGTGTCCCACACTGGTGGGAACGAACAGAAATTGCCACATTTTCAAATTCGGCACATAGCGATCCAGTTTCTAGAGATGCTTAGCGTCACCAATTTCGAAATATGTGTAATGCTCACAAAACGGCCTTCGGAAAAATGCTTACCACAATACCTTTTGAAAATAATTATCAAAAATTAAATATGATCGGTTGATAACAATTGTAATATGATAGAAAAAAATTAGCTTCGCTGAGACGCTAGAAAAAATTCCACCCACGAAAGCTATTAAATAAGGCGGAATAATTTTTACCTCACTCTAAACACGTTAGGAATAAAACCTAAACTCGCTTATATTGGTACGAAACACCCTCCGTCATCCTCTACAGGAGCTAGTGGAGTATACAGAGGGTGGAGAAAAATATGGAAACAGCACAAACACATTACAATGCCTATGCGGTGTTCGAAAACCACTGGCATTCAAAACAGCTCTGTCGTCTCGGAGTGGATATATACAGGTCATGGCGGTTTTCAAGGGAATCTTATACCACTCTTTCTGCAAAATAGTGGCAAGTACAGCTAACAATGATAGAGGTAGAAATCGTTCGGCAAACCTTCTCTTCAAAGTGTGCCACAAAGGCTCAATAATACTGAGATCTGGTGACTGTGGTGGCCAGTGGAGTGCGACAGTTCGTCGCCGTACTCACTAAACCAGTCCTGGCTGTTGCGACCTATGTGAACCGGAGCCCTATCGCCTTGGGAGACACCATCGCCATTGGGGAGCAAATACAGGGTGGCGCACGAAATGTGTTACCATTTTGTTTTTGAATATGAACTTCATTGTCAATACAATCTGAAAGGAACATATACTACAATGAAGAGCCGTCTATGGAGATTTGTTCTAACTCAGCACATGCTCAATATGTCGACCATTTCGTTTCCTAACTTCCTTCAAACGAACAGTGAAGTTAGTGATTACCCTACGGTACACGTCTTCCGTAATTTCACTCCAAGCTGGAAGAATAAGTCTTCTGAGCTCCATTAAATCACGTGGACGTTTCGGGAAAATTTTTTCCTTTAGGTACCCCCAAAGAAAAAAGTCACATGGATTGAGGTCTGGACTATTTGGGGGGGGGGGGGGGGCAATTTTGTCCGTCATTGAAGCGACCTGGAAACCTGAGTGAAATAATCCGCATGTCGAAATGCTCGTGTAAAAACTCCAACACAGTGTTTGCAGTATGTGGCCTTGCTCCATCTTGCATGAACCACTGCGTGTTGAAGGGCAAGGCAGTAGCAAGAAGCTGTGAATGAAGCTATTGCGAAGCACGCTCAAATAACGCTCGCTGTTCACAGTTTTTTCTTCAGAGAAAAAGGGTCCAATATGTCCGTGACTGGAAACTGCTGCCCACGCTGTAATCCTCGGATCATGATGTTGTCGTTCATGAAGCACTTGTGGGTTTTCAGTGGCCCAAAAGCGTACATTTGTTTTGTTAACCACACCATCTAAATGAAAATGCGCCTCATCTAAAAAACCAAACGTTGTTGAGAGTTTCTTCCAAATCCTCCGCCAACTGAGCAAACAGTAGTCTCCGCTGCTTGTGTCCTTCAGTGAGCTTCTGTGCACAGATCATCTTGTATGGGTACATATGGAGGTCACTTTTAAGAAAGCGTTGAACGGAGCGTCTGGATATTCCCAGTTGCACTTCTGCCTTTCTATACGATTTCCCGGGAATTCTCTGTACAGCAGCTCGTACCGCTTCAATATTCTCCGGCGAACAAACAGGCTAGGCCGAGGTCGCTTCGCTTCCAATACTGTTCCTTCCTCTACAATTTTATCGTATAACCTGTGGATGGTCTTCTTGCAAGGGACCCATCGTATGTTAAACTGTTGTTGAAAATGCCTCTGAATAACAATAAGGCTCTTCGTTTCATGAAAAAGTAACACAATTGCCGATCGTTGCTGTGTCGTCAGTCTTCCATTGTCAGCCATTACTGCTTACTAGTCTCCTAGCGGCAGTATCGTGAATTACCGTGAATTACACGTCATTTCGTAACTCATTTATTTTTCCAAGCTCTACTGGTACTGCTGTAGAGATCCCAGTGGGATATCTAATGTGCATCGTAAATTGTGAAAGAAAAAATTGGTAACACATTTCGTGCGCCACCCTGTATTTTACCATGGAAGGGACCTGATCAGTCAAAATTGTCACATAATCCTTGACGGTAATGCGACGTTGTAGCGTAACCACGGGGCCAATGGAATGCCACGATATGACTACCCAGATCATCACCAAACCCATGCTATGTTTCACTCTTGGTACATAAAGTCGGCCAATTGCTGGAGACAGTGTCAAGCAAGACTCATCCTGCCAAACAGCGTTCTTCCGGTGCTCAAAGTGCCAGGTTTTATGGCTTCAGCACCTCGTTTACTTGTTACGGGCAGTTCGTACTTTCCCTGTATGCGGTATAAATCTTCAATACGGTTCCTCTTGAAACACCAAACACTTACTGCCTTGTTCACGGAAGCATCCATCATACGAGCTTCAACAGTACGGCCACTTTCGAATCCACTGGCCACGTTCAAATTCTTTTATCTCCCATATAGCAGAAACTGTTCTGGCCGCGAGTGACACTTGATAACGTATTGAGGACATAGCATAGGTGGCGTTCGAGGTCAAACCTAACAGCGCAACTTGCAGGCATGGCTAGCATTTGCATTATGTTCAAGCAGGCATTTCTCACTGTGTTTCCACATTCTTGTCCAACCCCTGTATATTAAATGTAGATACAGATGTGCTGTTAACGACAGTCACCCCAAAATTTACACACAGCCTCAATTTTCATTAGATAAGTGTAGATTTCTTTACGCCCCTGTTAAGTATCTTGAACCTTACAATATTTTACTCACGAGTGTTCATTCGTTCTTGAATAATTGAACTATTTCTTGGGGTACTCATCTTCATATTTTATTACTGAGGGCTGCACATGGAGTTTATTCCTTCACAACAATGAGATTAACTATTGCAAAGTCCAAAGATGTTTAGTGCAGCCCACAACGTTTTTAATGGCTTTCTTTCTGTGAGATCCTAGACAAAAACACATACGTGTGACTGAGAGGTCTGTTATTCCGAGTGTCATTATATTAACGACAAACACCAAAATAAAAGCAATGATCAAAATAATTAGCGGCTCAGTTAAGAACCCTGCTATTTCCAGGGGAGAAAGTTTTTTGTAATCCTAGATTACAATAGCTTAGTATTAGCCTGGGCTGTAATAGATTAATTTTGCTGAACTTAGTAGAAAAACGCTTTTCCTTTCATTTTGACACTGCAGATAATCTAGTGATTGTAAGTGAAGCACAGTAGTTTCTGAAGCTTGGGATGTCGTCGCTTCTCGGAGCAGAAGTGGCACAGTGTTTGAGTATTGTGATTCACCTGAATGTAATACCACACTTGAGAACTCGAAGCAACGTGACACGGCTCTGATGGACTCGTGGCCTGGGCCAAAACTCACTGGTGTAAGAAGAGACCTTCTCGCCACACAAAACACATGCACAACAAAGTCTGTGCTTGCGTGAAACTAAGAGTATTTACGATGTACTACCACTTATTAGTTACAATTCCAAAAGTAAATTGTACTAACTGTGGTATCCTCATAATTGTATCTCTTTTTGTACTACAGAAGGTTGTTTTTAGCCAAGGGCAGTAGCCTAACGTATTATTTAAAAACTGAAAAAATCAATATCGGGAAGGTCAAGTGTAGCAATTTTCTAATCATCATTGTTAGTGATTAGATTTCATTGAAACTCTATTCATTCATTCTGCAAAACAGAAAAACGTGTCTGGGCATTTCTACAGCCAAATGTATCTTGCAGAAAGTTCCGTTTAATAATATATTGCTGAATGTGATAGGCCCATACACCTCAGACCAGAGTTAGCCGATCTGGTCACAGCCCACTAGTGGGTGCTTCAGCTTTCGTGATAGGCGCCAGGCGGTAGGGGTTTCAAAAACTTTTTCATTACTTTATCATAAAATGTTGACTTAAAGTGTATGGAAAGTAATTATTATTGTATGCTTTAACTGCTATTAACAGAGATGCAAAAGTGGGCTGCAAGTAGGACAGGTTGACTGTCACTGCGTTAGACAGTAAATATTATAGACCTCGTGTAGCGTCGTTATACTGACATCAACATCTCGATCAGCTGAAGGGTGGAATTCGTCTGCAGACGGCTTAGAGAATAAACATATATTTTTCATTAGTGTATTATTTTCAGTAAACGTTTTTTATTGTAATGACGAAGTCTTGAGCGGTGTTTGGTAGTACCGAAAAATATGTGAAAAGAAGCAATATTTCAATGCACGTTTATGGATGTTTGAAATTCACTAATCTTTCGAAAATGTTTTTGGAGATCAGTTCAATGACTTATCGGCTAAAACTGAGGAGTGACATCAAATTCACACGGGCTTCTCTTTGTGGATGTTTATTTGTGTATAAATATTACGAATTTAATGGTAACGTTTGTTATGAACCTATCTCGTAAATATATGTAGGGTGTTCCGAAACTATTGGATCAGATTAATACAGAAGGTGGAGGACATCAAAACGAATATATTTAGATGCGGTACATAAGCTCCCTGATAGTAATTTCTGATGCTAGGGCGACTTACACAGAAGGTAGCTTAGCAGGCCAGTCATAGCAGTGGCATTCACAAGAACAGCACGAACGCGCGAACATGCTTGTATGGACGCAGTACATCGTCGGACCACTGACTGTCGAGACCGTACGAAGATTCCTGGCATGTCCGAAGTGGTACAAGCAGCGACGGAAATTCTAGCGACAAGGTCTTCTTTTGTTTCCATAACGGTTTCGTACACCAGCTGCTTCATATACCCCATGAGGAAGAAATCTAGACACGTGGGGTCAGGTGACCTGGGTGGCCAAGCCACAGAACAACATCGGTCGATCCATCGATTCCCGAAGATGTCTCTCAGATGATTCCTCACGGCAGTGCTGAAATGGGCAGCTAGAAGTACATTCTTTGTCTGACATTCAGGGGTACATCCTCCAGCATTTTTGGCAGCAGATCTTCCACGAAGATGCTATACCTTCATCCGTTGAAGAGGAATGGGAGAACGTATGGTTCAATCAACCTATCACCGTTGTCGTCACAAGGCGAATCGGTGTGTTTTCAAGCACATCTTAGAACCAGCCACAGAGCAGTTTTGAACGTCAGTACACATCCAGGTCAGTGACACCGGTTGGTTGATTCGGGGGGAGGAGACCTAACAGCGAGGTCATCGGTCCCATCGGATTAAGGAAGGATGAGGAAGAAAGTCGGCAGCGCCCTTTCAAAGGAACCATCCCGGTATTTGTCCGAACCGATTTAGGGAAATTACGGAAAACTTAAATCAGGATGGCCGGATGCGGATTTGAATGCGAGTCCACTGCGCCACCTTGCGTGGTCCAGTGGCTCCGACACGACAGCATACGTCAGCACCACTAACAGAATGTTCCCTAACATTACAACTAGACTTCAGATGCCATATGTTAGTCATCGACATATATTCGTTTTGATATCCTGTACCTCCTGCATTAATTTGAACGAATGGTTTAGGAACGCCCTGTATGTGAAAACTTAAGAAATATTTGGGTGATTCTTATTTTTTTCTTTTCGTTACACTTCGTAATTTTTTTTACTCAATTTCATTTGTGGTAAGTTTTGCCAATGATGAAATACGATAGAATGTTTGGGCCGTTGTCCTGAAAGGAAGGAATATTAAGACAGACAACCATACAAACCCGCGCAGCAAACATTTTGAGACTGATTGTTTTGTCGCTTGAGTCCCTTGTCTTGAAAGGAAAACGAAGTCATGACACTTTTTTACTTCTGCATTTTGCCAAAAAAAAAAAAAAAGGAAAAAGCAGTTCAGAGAAGTACGCTAAAAGTGTCATCTGTATCGAAAAATGAAATTTAATATGCCTTTATTCATAATTTTATTTATATGACTTCATGGATAAAGTCGAATGTCATTTCATGAACAGCATGAAAAACATTTCACAAGCGCTTTACAGAAATCTGACAAAAGGTAAATACTTCCTGTCAGATTGATGTTTTGCCATCCAGCTCTACGAAAGTGTGAACCAAATAAATGACACACACTATAGTGCGCCCGCATCTCGTGGTCGTGCGGTAGCGTTCTCGCTTCCCACGCCCGGGTTCCCGGATTCGATTCCCGGCGGGGTCAGGGATTTTCTCTGCCTCGTGATGGTTGGGTGTTGTGTGCTGTTCTTAGGTTAGTTAGGTTTAAGTAGTTCTAAGTTCTAGGGGACTGATGACCATAGATGTTAAGTCCCATAGTGCTCAGAGCCATTTGAACCATTTGAACACTATAGTGCAGAGGGGGAATCCACTAAAGAAAATTAGTTCTTACGATTGCAAAAAAGTAAACAAAGGAAGAACTGTAAATACAATGGTTCAGTCATTGTTGTTTGTTACTCTTTCTTCTGGTGGAAACATTAACACTGGAAATTTCACAGGGATTACGTTAACTGTAGTGTTACACATGTTATACTAATGCAGCAGGTCACTCAGTTGATAAAATTAGTGCCTGGTTTCAGCTGTTAATGACAAATATTGTAACTGCACCCGCTACAAGACTTAGATATGGGTTTCAAACGTCAACTAGCCAGTAATAGGTGCTTAAGCGATCTCTATGTACCTATTGCCAAATATATACTCGAAGAATCCGATTTTTGTTTTTCTTCACGTTCTACGTGCAGCAAAGTACAAAGAGAACTGTAATTTTCCAGGGCACAGTAGTAGTAGGAATCACCCACATGAACGCCAGTTGGAAAAACTCTTCAGTCAAGTAGTGGAGATGGAATCACGAATCGCATCGATTTCTAGACAATAGTGCAATCGATGTAACTGTCTTCATTTACAGTACAGTACCATGCATGGCGATAGGCCTTCCGCTTCATTCATAATTGTCCGTCTTAATTGCACATCATTATATAGTTCACGATAAGGCCGGTTACGGCTTACTGTCATCAGATCTGTTGAAACAAAACGGAAAAACACTAATGTAACAATAATATGTTCTTATTAACTAAACGAAACACTTTCTTAGTCTTGTTTCACAAACTTTGTGAACAACTAAAATAATGGGATCAACTGGCCGAAGGCTAACTCTGCACAAGAAATCTAAGGGTACATATTAAGGATGGCGTTGCTGATGACCTTAACATACCATTAAGAGTATTCTGATATGGGTGTCAACATCAGATGCTTTGTATAGGCAGGTACATGAACAACTGCTAGGAATGGCAGAAGGGCGTCGCGTCCTATACTTAATCAGACACGAGCTATAGACGGTAGATGTACTGTGAACCAGTGACACAAGTCTCCAGCATCACATATTCAGTACGTTAAAATAGGACATTCACAGTCATTAACCTTACGTCTTCAGCTTATAAGCTTACACTTGTCCCCATTCCTCCGCCATCTGCGTGCGTGAAGGACGACTGTCGCTATGCTCCCTTGTGATCTTGCAGTTCTCCGAATTCCCCACCATGGCCATTTGGCGAGACTTATGTGGGACGACGTAACAATCTGTGGACTCTTCCTGGAACTTACGCAGTAATTCTCTCCGTGATGCGCAGCGCCTGTTTAGTAGCATTTGCCTCTGGTTCCACTTAAAGTAAATAAACCCGAGACGAAAGGGCCCCCCTTCTCTCGGTATCATCTATCTTCTTTACTAAACATACCTGATAAGGATCCAGGATTGACAACGAGTATTCAGGAATTGGTGCTACAAGAGATTTGCAAGCTACAGCTATTGTGAGTTACATTTCCTTGCGATTTTTACAGTGAAACTTAGTTTGGCACCTGCTCTTCCGGCAATTAATTTTATGCGATAATTCCACTTTAGTTCAGTTTAGACAGACACTACTTTACATTTTGTGGTTCTTTCCTTTCACAGTGATTAATCATCTGTCGGATGAGGTAAAAGCAATTTTAAATAAATTTGGTACCCGTTTCTGTCATTAACTAGCTGTGGTATTCAACCAATGTTAAAAATAAATTTGAAAACAATCGTATGGACTTTCAAGAGAGATTTTGGTGGTGTATTAATGGAAGTACTACAACTATGCGGCAATATTAACATAAATAAAGGTTTTATGAAGAACTGTACAGAAAGTAGCCAGAAGTGATTCAAAACAAAGATACTGTGTTAAATATTCACGCAAAAATTAATAACACTTACTTCAACTGTTCAGTTACGTCCGGTTTGCACCCACCAGATAAAAATCGTCAGTTCGCGTTTCTTCCTCAAGCAACTGATTAAATTTTTCAAACATTTAATTTCCTACCAAATTAAAATTGAAAAAGGAGACGAAAATGTCTGTGTTAATGTTCATGGCAAACAGTATTTTGATTTCGAATAAATGGCTGACAGGAGGAAAATAAAAACCGCAGCATGAAGAAAATAAATAGTTATAGTGGTACTATTGCATGCTATGAAATACCAGTTTGAAGAACGCATAAATACGAGGGGGCTTCAATAAATAATGTAACACATTTTTTTTCCGAAAGCAGGTTGGTTTTATTTGCGATTCCAATACATCATACTGAAACCTTCCCGTCTATATCTCTTTTTTGTTACTGATAACCTTCCATTCTACAATAACCTATGAAACCTTCCCTTAGGATTTCTACCTCTTGCATAATAATAACAAATGAAATCTTCCCTTTGAAATTAATTCTCTTTCTCAATCTTCGCATACAAATTTAAATGCTGCTTATTAAAAGTTATTTTCTGATTATTTCGACGAAACATAGAATGTGTCGTCGTCGTGGCCCTCAGTCGTTACCTGCAATAACACATAACTGTTCCTTACCTTTTTTACTGTTACTGGATCGCCATCTGACTGCTACATCGAACTGCGACATGAATATACTCTGTTTTACTATACTATATTAGCTGCTGGTGGGCTGTCATAATAATTGGCTGTATTTATTACCAAAGCTGACATTATTCTTTAATAGTAAAGCTGACGTTATTCTTTAATTAATTTGACTGAAGTTATGTAATTCATAGTTAAACTTTTTCTTGACAACAATAAAATTTTGCGAAGTTTTACGTTGATGGTTTTTGAAATGGATTATAATCAATAAAGCAATATTGCTGGCAAAAAGTAATTATATTCCGAATGAAATGATTTTACAAACGTTCAAATGGGACTTACTTTTTATAATAATCTTACAACTAGCATTGCGCAAACATACCTTCAGTAGTCTTGAGTTTCTCAAAAAAATAATTCAATAATATTAGTTCCTCTTATGATAATAGTTAGCTGATGTCTCAGTACATCCGTTTATAATCTCTTGTAAATCATAGCTGGTGGCTGGCAGGCACACCGCTCCTGTCAACCTCTCGCTTCAGACCAGCTACCAACTCGCTTCACATCTCGCTTACTACTGACTTCCTACGAACGCTAAATTGCGGTCTCTCCTGCCAACAATGCTTTCTGGTGCCGACAATCTCTGCTACCATTACAAAATGTTCAATGCGCGGTCTTTCCCGCTCTTTTCTTAAAATGTATCCATACGCTGTCTCTCCCGCTCTTTTTAAAATTATATCAATGTGCGGTTTCTCTTGCCAACAATACTTTGGTGTAGTCATTCCCTGCTACCACAATTATTTCCAACATGACAAATATTAATTATTCCTACTTAATCCTATTAATAAAATATAAACATCTTTCATAAATTGTGGTTTGACAATAGGCAATAGAAATATACACGTCCTACAATACTATTCCCCCTCTTTTGGCTACAAAATCCTACTCTTCAACATAATCTCAGTGCAACGGCCTTACACCACGTTACTGAGAATGCCTGTGTGCGCGCTTGGTACCACTCTACTGATCAACGACAGAGCCAACGTGTTTCTGCGTCGATAACTTCCACGATGAGCCTCGTAACACGCAAGCAATTCCGCACAGATAGTCCTTCGTTGCTGCTTATGGTCTTCTGTTAAGCTGCGAGCGACCCAGCGAACACACTCCTTTGAATACCCCAATTGGTGGACGAGTGTGTCAGCGTTAACAACATTACCAACATTACCCCCCCCCCCTCTGTGAATTTGTCTGTGTGGTGTCATACTTTAAGTGTTTATGTGCAGTATTTTCTGAGGCAGTCCAGCATTTCACTAAATGAACTGCCAAAAACCACATTCATAGTGGCCAGTGTACTAGCCATGGTTGTTATTAAGCCACGGAGCGTCAATATGGATCTGGCTCACTTCCCTGTACCATAAGCCAGTGTGCTGTGCATTATGCTATACAAGCAAGTATCATGCTATTTTGTCAAAAACTGACATTTTGAGCCCTTGGCTGTGTACAAAATATAGGTTGACTCCTACATAGATTACAGCAATCTTGACACTTTTTAAAATGCAATTTATTTATTTAAACAGCGCCGTTACCGGTTTCGAGCCGACAGGTTCATCTTCAGACGGCTAGGACACGTTTTACATTACATTTTGCCTTTTGTTTCCCCAACTGCATCAATGAGGAAATAGACATATTAGCAACAAATCTTAGTAGCATACACAAAAACTTTAAATTCACCGTTGAATATGTGACTAACAACAGCATCAATTTCCTAGACGTAAAAATCGCAAACAAAAACCATAAGCATCATTTCGAGATTTATAGGAAACTAACATCCACTACCGTATGTATCAACAGCTCATCTTTTCATCCAAACCAGCAAAAGATGGCATATTTTAGATCTACACTGAACCGCCTACACAAAATTCCGCTTGAACCAATTAAAAAAGCAAAAGAAATCAGTATCATTAAAACCACAGCCTCAAACAATGGATACAGCCCTCTCATGACAAACGAACTATCACAAAAGATCCAAAAACCATCAGCTAAAAAAGCTGCACACCAGACAACCAGGCAACTTACACAAGACACAGTAGAAAAGAGCAGAAAAGATATTGCACTACCTTTCTTAGGGAGCGTATCCTATAAAATAAGCAACATATTTAAAAACACAAACATTAAAATAAGCTTCCACACAAACAACAAACGCCAGCAGTTGGCAGTTCACAACTTGAAGAGTAACAACCCACCATACGAAAAATCTGGCATATACCAACTCAACTGTCAAAGTTCCCCTCTTACTATATAGGACAAACCGGAAGAAGCATTGAGACACAATTCAAAGAGCATATGGATGACACACGTTTGAACAACATTTCAAAATCCACATTTGCCATGCACACAAATGCTAACAGTCATGGAATAAAGAGCATTGAATACCATGTACAAGCACTGCACCATGCTGAGAAAGGTAGCCTTATGAATTTGCCTGAGAAGATTGAAATATATGCACAAAAAGCAAATCACCACAAAATCTCCTCAATGAACAAACCGAATTCGTCAATGCAGCCTTTCTTCAAAATTTCATTCACCTGATTTCCAATTTAAAGTAAAAAAAAACCAAAATGTCCACTGTTGTAATATTTATGTATGTGCATCAATGCCAACCCATTTACTGTGCTTTCAATGTGTGACATATGTCTATAGTTGTAATATTTATTTATGTGATTTGGCCCTTATCATTTACTTTTGTTGCAATGTATACCATAATATTTACGTAATATCACTGCAGTAACACTTTATAACTGACTGTTTTATTTGTTTATTTTAATTTTAATCTTTCAATGTAAATAGTAAGTAATGTAACATTAGCAATTTGTAAATTTCTTCTGTCACATACATGTACATAATAAAATACATCTAAGACTGGAAGTCTTTGGCATTGTTACGATTTTAATATCATCAAGTTTGTATACACATCTCCATGCGATGAAGCTTCTTAGTGTGTGGGTGGTGCTTTACATTATGTGCATATGTATATACACAAAAAAGTGCATTATACAGTTTTCGCTACTACAGAATAAGCAGCCTTCACTGGAACATAACGGCGCTGATTCTTTATCGTAAGTAAGCTAAACATCTCCCTTTTCATAATAATAATTTGTTTACATCACTTAAAATCGTTGTGAGGCACAATTACAGTTAAAAAGATGTTGTCTCACATTTTGTTTTGGTTGTAGGGCACCACCACCCCAAGTAAATTTCATCAGCTAGGGAAACAAAAGGCGAAATCTAATATCAAACGTGAACTAGCCGTCTGAAGATGAAACTGTCGGTTCGAAACCGGTAACGGTGCTGTTTAAATGAACAAATGGCATTGTAAAAAAGTGACTGGTTGCTGTACTCTTCTATGTAAGCCAACCTACATAAGCAAGTACCAGTTTTAATGTCGTTAATCTGATATGTGAGCTAGGCAGTCGTTACAAACATGTACTAATAACTTGATCTTCTGAGGCTTTTCTTTTATTATACATAAAACACTTCGTCCTCAAAGAAGTGGCCAGACTACAAGAAGCAATCTTGGTTCTACGCTCGATGAAAGGAAAAACCTAATGCTCACCTCCCGGTGGTAGAGAAGGGGCAACATTTGTGACGGCAAATGTCTAATGAGTACATTGACCGAAAGATTCTCGGAACAATAGATACCATTCAACCAAGTGCCAACGAAAACTTCGGTGGGCAAATGAGCCATTAGAGATCTAGTCCTTCGAAGGGGAAATACCCCCTAAAGACGGAAGAATTCTTCTTAAGTCGATAGCATATGTGGAAGGTAAGGGAAAACCACCACATAAAAGATCCGCGTTTCCCTCAAGTAATGAATATGAAGCGCAATTTTGTAAAAGATTCCGAAATAGTCGTTCATTCGTGTCTTCGGGAGGGGACTGCAGTAGTCTGCAATACCAACAAAATAAATGATCTGAAGAGTTTGAGAAAACGAATCGCAGCATAGAATATCCGAACGCTTTTGAGGTGTGAAGAGCTGGCGAATGTAAATTTGAAAATAACATGAATGAGAACTGATATACATGGAATGAGAAAGATGAGATGGCCAAATGGTGGAAACTTCTGGAATTGCGACTGCATACACATGGGCTGCATAGAGGAGCGACCTGGTGAAAGGGGGTAGGAGTGAACCTTTACAAAGAGCTTGGATATTGGGTAGGTGGTTACCAACAAATAAACGGGAGACTGCTACTTGGACAACTGAACACAAAACTGAATAATACAGTAATAGTTAAAGTGTAAACGTGAACATATCTATGATGAAGAAAAAGAAGTGGAAACAGTGTACACTGTGCCATACATTCCCGCACACGCCGCGGTGAGGTACGCATAGCTGACTGTCGCTGTTGCTGCTAGAGATGCCTGGACGCGGAAGGGGACGCAAAGCTGCTGCCTTGGCGGAGTTGCTGCTCACGATAGCAGGAACATCCGGTAAGAAGAAGAGGAAGACTGCAGCGCAGTGCTTTCGCTGCCAAAAGCTGGGCCACGTCGCCAAGCACTGCAGCGGAGCAGTTGCGTGTTTGAAGTGTGCGAAAGCACACGACACACCTGACTGCAAGAAGCAGAAGGACGCCCCCTGCACCTGCGCCAACTGCGGTGGCGCATACGCGGCCAACGCCCGTTCCTGCGCCTACAGAAGAAATTGGCGCGGACCGGAGAAGAAGACGCAGAAGCAAGTGACCACCACACACGAAGAGGTGGTCACTTACACAGAAGACGTCGTCACCAGGCGCCTTAACGACGCCGTACTAGAAGCCATGTCCGCCTTCAAATCCGCCATGGCGGAAGAGAGGGCGGCCATGCTGGCGGAACTGGGCGAGGCTCGGCGTCAGATTGCTGTGCTGACGCAAGAGCTTCGCTCAGCCAAAGCAGCTTCCGCCACAACAGTCGACACAGCCACCCAGGCGACTCCTCCACGCGTGGAGTTCGCGACGGTGGCCACGCAGACCGACGTGCCTGCCGAAGGGGAGGCAACACAGCACACGACGGACACCGAAGCAGCAGCGCAAGAAGAAGAGTGGGAAGAAGTCCCATTCCTCCCGCTTCCAGATATGTACAGCGCAAGCGCTGTAACGCAGAAGATCGCTGCATCGCTTCGGGATGGTACGTACCCCCACCACGACAACAAATATCCTTTCGTTCCACCTAACCATCCTAAACCTCAACTCCCACATCGCCCAGTTGGGTATCCAGAAGGCCTTCTTAGTCTTTCTAGGGAGGAGTTCAATCTGATTGACTCCTACCCTATCTTCACAGAGTGGCAAATCCGCTGTATCATCATCGCTTTGGTCAACGGAGAATACGATAAAGCGGGATGCATTTTGCACAATATCCCAACCGAGGAAGAGCCCTCAGCAACAGCCAAGAAGAAGAAGAAAAATCGTCACACCGACAAGTACAGGAAATAGGTCTCCGGCACTCCTTGCCAGTCCAGAAATACCTACCAGTACAGAAAGAAGATTCGTCAAGATTCCCAGGGGAGTAAAGGCCAACAGGCCACAAACTTCCAACCGAACCTCCTCACAGTGAGGAAGTCATAAAAGGAGCAGCAGCAGCACACTGTGCCATTACTAGAGTTAATGAACGAGAAATCTTATCGTTGGGGTGGGGGGGGGTGGGGGGGACTGGAATGCATCCGTTGGAAAAGGAAGACGTGGCACAACAGTGGGGCGTTTTGGGCTTGGACAAAGAAATGAACGGGGAGATAGATCACTATAATTCTGCACAGAGCATCAACTAGTAACATACACGGAAGTGACAAAGAAACTGATATAGGCATGTGTACTCAAATACAGAGGCACAATACGGTGCTGCGGTCAGCAACACCTACGTAAGACAAGTGCCTGGCGCAGTTGTTTAGATCGGTGACCGCTGCCACAATGTCAGGTTATCAAGATTTGAGCTTGAACGTGCCGGTATAGTCGGCGCACGAGCGATGGGACACAGCATCTCCGAGGTAGTGATGAAGTGGGGATTTTCACGTACGAATATTACACGAGAGTAACGTGAATATCAGGAATCCGGTAAAACATCAAATCTGCGACATCGCTGTGGCCGGAAAGGATCCTGCAAGAACGGGACCAACGACGACTGAACAGAATCGTTCAACGTCACAGAGGTGCAACCCTTCCGCAAATTGCTGCTGATTTCACTACTGGGCCATCAGCAAGTGATAGCGTGTGAACAATTCAACATGTCATCGAGATGGGCTTTCGGAGCGGTAAGCCCACTCGTGTACCCTTGATGACCACACGACACAAAGCTTTATGCCTCGCCTGGGCATATCAACACCGACATTGAACTGTTGATGACTAGAAAAATGTTGCCTGGTTTAACGAGTCTCGTTTCAAATTGTTTCGAGCGGATGGACGTGTACTGGTATGGAGACAACCTCATAAATCCATGGACCTGTATGTCAGCAGGGGATAGTTCAAGCTGGTGGAGGCTCTGTAGTGATGTGGGGTGTGTGCAGTTGGAATGATTTTGGACCCTTGATGCGTCTAGACACGACTCTGGCAGGTGACACGTACGTAAGCATCCTATCTGATCACCTGCATCCATTCATGTCCATCGTGCATTCCGACAGGCTTGGGCAGTTCCAGCAAGACAATGCGACCTTCCAGAATTGCTACAGAATGACTCCAGGAAGACTCTTCTGAGTTTAAACATGTTCTCTGACCACCAAATTCCCCAGACATGAACATTAAGGAGCACATATGGCATGCCTTGCAAAGTGCTGTTCAAAAGAGGTCTCAAAAACCTCTATCTTGCGTGTTTATCGACAGCCTGCAAGATTCATTGTCAATTCCCTGCAGCACTACTTCAGACACGCAATGAGCCGGCCGCGGTGGCCGAGCGGTTCTAGGCCCTTCAGTTCGGAACCACGCGACTGCTAAGGTCACAGGTTCGAATCCTGCCTCGGGTATGGATGTGTGTCATGTCCTTAGGTTAGTTAGGTTTAAGTAGTTCTAACTTCTAGGGGACTGATGACCTCAGATGTTAAGTCCCATAGTGCTCAGAGCCATTTGAACCACTTTCAGACAGCCATGTCATGTTGCGGCACTTCTGCGTTCTCGCTGTGGCCCTAAACGATATTAGACAGTGTACCAGTTTCTTTGGCTCTTCAGTGTATAACGCTTAATTTCAACAATATTTCCGAAGAAATATACATGAAAGATCCCTGTGGTTAGAAGATACCAGATCAACTCCATACTAGCTAGACAAAGTTTGTGGACTCAAATAAGAGTGCAGAAGCTACCAAGGTCCAGAATCGATAATGACCATCACACAGTAATAAGAAAGTGGGATCTGAAATTCAAAGAACTTGCGAGATACAGGGTCTGAAGAGACTGAAGAATAGAATAGTTAGGTCGGCATATAATGAACAAACAAACATGGCTACAGTTTACGAACAACACCAGAAGTACTGAAGAAAGATGTGAGTCCACAAAATGTAATAACTTACGAGCAGCAAATGAAGGAGTTGGGAGACAGAAGGCAAAGCATAAAAAAGAAAGTATTACTGAAAACATATTAACAAAAATAAATGTAGAATGTAAGTTGAAACAAGACAACATTGAAGAAGGATGAAAGCAACATAGAGCGTTGAGGAATGAAATCAATCGAGAGTCAAGAAAGGCTAAACAACAAATTTTTGTGGATCAAAGCATAGAGATGAAATGAAATTATCAAGGCATGGAAACAGAAATGTTCCTATACATCAGTTAAATAGTTCTTTCGAAATAAAGAAATGAAACACAGTGGAATCAAAAATGAAGATGGAATTATGTTGTATGAGCAGAAAGACATAGAACAGTGCAAACAACACCGTGAAAACCAGTGTGCAGGAAATAATGAAGGTATGGAAATGGAAAACACCGAGAAAAACAAACGAGAAGAAGAAGGAGACTATTTGTTATGCGATGAGTTCGACCTGGGAAAGCCACCAGAGTCGATGATATACCAGCAGAACTCGTGCAAGGCTGATGGAGAGCAGCTTCGTGATGAACTGCTCCGTCTCATACAAATTATGTACGAAAGTGGAGAGCTTCCAACAAGTTCTTATAAATGTGCTACAGTGCTAACACCAAGGAAAGAACTGCTAACAGATATGCACACTATAGGATCCTTAGTTTGGCAACACAGACCTCCAAGATCTTGACTTCTATAATTCTAAGGAGGGAGGATCGAAGGCAGGATAGAGTCACTGGCCACGGACTACCACCCTGTACTTTAGAAGCAGCATGGGCAGACGAGAAGCAATATCCGACTTACGATAAATTCTTGAGAAAAGGCTAAAGAAGGCTGAGGTCACATATATTGCCATCGTCGACTTAAGACATTTGACAGGGTAGACTGGCGACAGATTTTTGAAAAGATGATAGAGGATGGCATAAATTATATTTGTGGTTGCCCACGGAACAATGTTTGTACCAAGCGAGCACGATTTATCGGAAGCAAACCGACGGCCACAAATGCCTTTCTTCATGGCTTCAAAAATATGGAAATCGTTTGGCGAGAGATCGAGACCGTATGGAGGATGTCCAAGGGCTTTGCAGCGAAACTTCTGCAGTGTTGTCGTAACAATCTTGGAAAAATTTGAATGTCTCTTTTATAAGGACAGTAAAGTAGTACAGAGCCCGTATGGGGAAGAAAGGCTGTGATAACACGTGGAAAAAATCAGGAAGAAGCTACTATTGAGCAGATTGTACGACAAGGTTGCTCACTGACTCCTGTCTTCTTCAATGGAAACATTCATATGGTAATCGATGAAGTCAGAGAGAAACTAAGAGGTATAGGAGGAATTAGTCCATGATGATAAAATAGTCATGATGAAATTGGCTGATGATATCGAAGTGTTAAATGAAGGTGCGGAACAATTACGCACGATGCTTGCCAGATGAAAATCAACCTCAGCTTTCTATAACATGAAAATTAATAAATCTAAAACAAAAATATTAGTAGTTAGCAGACAAAAATACCGTTGCTCACTGTTCACTTAACAATGATCGACTTGAGTCCGTCGAATCCCTCACGTACCTAGGGAGTAAAATTATATCAGATGGAAGAACAAAGGAGGATATTTCGATCAGAATCTAGTCGGCGAAGATTACTGTTAACAAGAGAAGAAACCTTTTCACATCCAGCCAAATAGACAAACATCTCAAGAAAGGCCTCATTTAGATGTTTTTTTTAGTGTGGTGCTGTAAGGAAGTGAAAACACAAGCATAAAAATACAAAAGAGTACCCTTCGAGATGTGCTGCTACTCCAGAAAGATTGCCTAGGTAGGCATGGTGTCAAACGAAGAGGTGCTCCACAGAGGGGAGGAATGAAGCCACATCTTTGGATGCTTATACAACACGAAGGGACATAAGGGTCGGCCACTTTCTGAGACATGAAGGGGTCATTAAAAGTATCGCTGAAAGGGCAATAGAGGAGAAGAACACAAGAGGCAGACCGATAGTGGAACACACAAAGCAATGACCGAGGTCAGCAGCTGCACCATCTATATCGCTCTCAACACGAAGGCAGAAAAGTATGGCGAGCTGCCGCCAAACAACCTGATAGCTGAGGAACTAAGAAGTAAAAATTTGAAAACAAACAATGACTGGTTGCTGTAATCCCTTCCACAGTACTATATGAAGCAGCATAGTCTAGACGTTTATTCATTCTTTATAGAAGAAAAAAGATTATTAATCCCTAGAACTTATTGACTACAGCAGAGAAAAATTTAAATTATTTGAAAATTTTAAAATGTTGTATCAAGTACAAAGAAGGGAAAGTGTAACAGATCCAAAGAAAAGTATTTGTTTTCTAATACATTTCAGTTTGACTCATTATGTATGTCTTTTTCACATTCAGACATTTGCCATGTCTTGCATTGACATACTGAGGACGCACTCTTTCATCGACATCTACATCTATACCACGAAAGTTGTTTTATGGTGTGAGGTGGAGAGTAATTCATGTACCACTCTCACCTCCTCTCTATCCTGGTCCAGTCTCAAATGGTCCACGAGAACTGCGATTGTTAATAAGCCTGCGTCGTGAGCTCAGATCTCTGTAATTTTTACCTTCATGGTCTTTCCGTGAAATAAACGTAAAAGTAAGCACTATATTGGTTGACTCTTAGGGTTTTAACAGTGAACCGCATTATGATGCACAATGCCTCTCTTTTAGCGTCTACAACTGGAGTTGGGTTAGCATCTCCGTGAGGCTCTTGCACTTACTAAACGAACTTGAGGCGAAATCTGCTGTTCTTCTTTGGATCTTCTCTATTTCATCTATCATGCGTAGCTGGTAAGGGTCCCAGACCGATGAGCAATACTCAAGTATCAATCTAACGAGGATTTTGTAAGCTACCTTCTTTGTGTGTGCACTGCACTTGTGTCCTGACACAGAGTAGAGGAACGTATGAAAACTTAAGGGGGTTTCAAGTCAGTCTGCAATTTCAGAGCGACCAAGAGCAAATGCAGAAACATACACTTATAGTGATGGTAGGTGACTGTTCAGATCAGCAAAAAAAATAGTTCAAATGGCTCTGAGCACTATGGGACTCAACATCTTAGGTCATAAGTCCCCTAGAACTTAGAACTACTTAAACCTAACTAACCTAAGGACATCACACACACCCATGCCCGAGGCTGGATTCGAACCTGCGACCGTAGCAGTCCCGCGGTTCCGGACTGCAGCGCCAGAACCGCTAGACCACCGCGGCCGGCTCAGATCAGCATCATACACTGTTACAGGGCACCTTATCAGAGGTGAAGATTTTGGGACTCAATAAGGGTACTTACAGGTAGCATGGAGAGCTGCATCAAACCAGTCTCAGGACTGAAGACCACAACAACAACAACACAGGAGACTTGGGGAATCCAAGGATCTAAATTGTACTTGTTTATGATATTCTGCCTAAACTAAAAAGCTCAGTAAAAACAAATGGTTTTACTGTTCGTACAAGAGAAGCCATTGTCTGAGGTCCAGGGGTAAGAAATAACAGAATTAGCAAAACTATCGGCATCTTTAAACCCAACTTCCCCTTCACACGCTACGGTCGCGGGTTCGAATCCTGCCTCGGGCATGGATGTGTGTGATGTCCTTAGGTTAGTTAGGTTTAAGTAGTTCTAAATTCTAGGGGACTGATGACCTCAGATGTTAAGTCCCATAGTGCTCAGAGCCATTTGAGCCATTTCCCCTTCACCTACTATGTAGGTTGGGTGTTCTTGGCCTTTACACTAACAGACTTGCCCCCCTTCTAACAGCCGTGTACCGCAAAGTCTCTAGGGTAACGGAAGGTTCCAAATGATTGGAAAAGAGCACAGGTAGTCCCAGTCTTCAAGAAGGGTCGTCGAGGAGATGCGCAAAACTTTAGACCTTTATCTCTGATGTCGATCTGTTGTAGAATTTTAGAACATGTTTTTTGCTCGCTTATCATGTCGTTTCTGGAAACCCAGAATCTACTCTGTAGGAATAAACATGGATTCCGAAAACAGCGATCGTGTGAGACCCAACTCGCTTTATTTGTTCTTGAGACCCAGAAAATATTAGATACAGGCTCCCAGGTAGATGCTATTTTCCTTGACTTCCGGAAGGCGTTCGATACAGTTCCGCACTGTCGCCTGATAAACAAAGCAAGAGCCTACGGAATATCAGACCAGCTGTGCGGCTGGATTGAAGAGTTTTTAGCAAACAGAACACAGCATGTTGTTCTCAACTGAGAGGCGTCTACAGACGTTAAAGTAACCTCCAGCGTGCCACAGGGGAGGTTATGGGACCATTGCTTTTCACAATATATATAAATAACCTAGTAGATGGTGTCGGAAGTTCGATGCGGCTTTTCGCGGATGATGCTGTAGTATACAGAGAAGTTGCAACATTAGAAAATTGTAGCGAAATGCGCAGCAGATAGGCACTTGGTGCAGGGAGTGGCAACTGACCCTTAACATAGATAAATGTAATGTATTGCGAATACATAGAAAGAAGGATCCTTTATTGTATGATTATATGATAGCGGAACAAACACTGGTAGCAGTTACTTCTGTAAAATATCTGGGAGTATGCGTGCGGAACGATTTGAAGTGGAATGATCATATAAAATTAATTGTTGGTAAGGCGGGTACCAGGTTGAGATTCATTGGGAGGGTCCTTAGAAAATGTAGTCAATCAACAAAGGAGGTGGCTTACAAAACACTCGTTCGACCTATACTTGAGTATTGCTCATCAGTGTGGGATCCGTACCAGATCGGGTTGACGGAGGAGATAGAGAAGATCCAAAGAAGAGCGGCGCGTTTCGTCACAGGGTCATTTGGTAAGCGTGATAGCGTTACGGAGATGTTTAGCAAACTCAAGTGGCAGACTCTGCAAGAGAGGCGCTCTGCATCGCGGTGTAGCTTGCTGTCCAGGTTTCGAGAGGGTGCGTTTCTGGATGAGGTATTGAATATATTGCTTCCCCCTACTTATACCTCCCGAGGAGATCACGAATCTAAAATTAGAGAGATTCTAACGCGCACGTAGTCTTTCCGGCGGTCGTTTTTCCCGCGAATCATACGCGACTGGAACAGGAAAGGGAGGTAATGATAGTGGCACGTAAAGTGCCCTCCGCCACACACCGTTGGGTGGCTTGCGGAGTATAAATGTAGATGTAGACGTAGACTCCTTATTAGGCAACAACAGTGTTCAGTATTCATCTTTTTATGGCTAGTAATAATAGTGTTCTTCGACACTTTGTTCCGTCCTAAGGATGGAGACTTCTCACTTTCGATAGGGACCGCAATCTCTGAAGTTTTAGCCATTTCGCATCTCACTCTAATCTGTGCCAACCCACCGACTTCGCGGTTGTCATAAGTAAGGATCATTCTTGCTGCGTATGCTAAATCGTATCTATTCGCGACTACAATTTTCCTTGGCACCTGGCAACAGCTTTTATACGATGTATGGAGCTACAACATAATTCCCTTAACTGAAATTTCTACCCTGGGACACCTGCACAGTGTTTCTGCAGTTAACAACCTTCTTCTGTTCCCGTGTGACCTAAACGCCACCAACTGCACCTGCCACCTGCATTTTGCCTGTTCTCACTGGCTCCCACCAGTCTCAAGCTTAATAATGCGTTGATACACATCACACTTAATGAGAATTTTTGAAATGGATCTGTATGGCATCTGCCTTTCCTGCATTTAGTTTTATCTGGTCGTTCCGCTTTAAACAGCTCCGTACGCATACTCCCAGATATTTGATGGATGCGACCGCTTCCCGCGATTATTCGGCAATCGTGGAATAATACAACGACACTTTCCACGAATTTATGCGCATTAAGATACATTTGTACAATTTGTACACGTTGAGAGTCAAATCCTAATCGCTACACCATGTGCTAATCATCTAGCGTTGCTGCTTCATTGTATTCAACAACAATTTCCACGATCAGCTTCACATTGTTTTCTACGTTATCCACCAGGTCATTTATATGCAGTGTGAACAGTAATAACCCTATAACCCTTACTGGGGTGCGACTGAAGTTAGTTTCAGGCCTGAAGCTTTCTCACCATTAAGAACTACATACTGTTTTATGTTTGCCAGAACTCTTCAGTACAATCACAAGGCTGGTCTGGTAGGTCTATAGTTGTGGGCATCTGTTCATCGACCCTTCTTGAACACGCTTATGACATGCGCATTTTTCCAATCCCATGCAACGCTCCGTGCGTTCAGTAAACTACAGTAGACACCTTCCAGACGAGATCAAAGCTCTTTTGCATATTCTGTGTGGGAACATACAGGTGTCCTATCAGCCCGAGTCGCTTGTCTTCTTTAAGTGATTTTAGTTTACTTTCTCTTCCGCGGTGACTTATGTCGATACAGATCATTTCAGCTTTTGCGCGGCTATTCAAAAGAGGAACCTCAGTACGATTTTCCTTAGTGAAACAAATTTCTGCCATTCTCTGTTTCGATGCCATTGCGATCACTGAAAAAGAACCAAGACTGGAAGACGAAGAACCAAGTGCTCGGATTAAAAAAGTTCCAGCGGTAGCGCCTTTGACTAGTAATCAAAGCGGCATCGAACCCGCGTTAGAACCTCGCCATAGCTTAAATTCTGAATAATAATCAGCATTGGCGGCCGAAGACTTCCGCTTTAAGAAGTCACCCTCATTCTACCAACGGTCTTGTCAAAGAGGACGGAGGAGCAGACAGAGGTTCAGGGTAATCTCTTGCCCTTGGGGTGGGAAACTGCCCCTAAATGAGGAAGAATCAGCAATGATCAATGGCATGAGGCATGCAGAAGACAATGGAAACCACTGAATTAAAGATACATAATGTTTATCCAAACGACATGTGGCTTGTATTTGAGATAATGTCATGATGATCTCTCCAGTGGCAAAAGATTCCGTAATAGTCCCCCACTCGGACCTCCGGGAGGGGACTGCCAAACGGGAGGTACCCATGGAATAATGACTGAATAACCAACGAAAGGATAACGTTCTACGAGTCGCGGCGTGAAATTTCAGAAGCTTCAACGTGGTAAGGAAGCTAGAAAATCTGTAAAGGGAAATGCAAAGGCTCAATCTAGATAGAGTGGGGGTCAGTTAAGTGAAATGGAAAGAAGACAAGTATTTCTGGTCAGATGAGTATAGGGTAATATCAACAGCAGCAGAAAATAATATAACGGGAGTAGGATCTGTCGTGTCTAGAAATCCTGTGTACTCGGTTCACTAGACAAACAACTCGTATTAATGAGTTTTGTTGTAACAAGACAAGTACAAATATTGAACTTCGATAGATGTGGCTAAAGAAAAGGGCGACATACAAAATAATCAGTGTTCTTCAGAACAAAATGGTTCAAATTGCTATGAGCATTATGAGACTTAACATCTGAGGTCATCACTCCCCTAAAACTTAGAACTACTTAAACCTAACTAACCTAAGGACATCACACACAGCGCCTAGAACCGCTCGGCCACACTGGCCGGCGATTATTCAAAATAATTTCTTTTTTAACAGGGCAAGTGAATTTATAGTTACTGAAATGGAGGCGAAAATGGGAATGTCAGTATGAGGGGCAGTTCACAACATGGCGTGGGTGGGATTATGAGTAGTATCTGCATTTAGAAATGGCGAGTAAGGGAACTGCGTCTATTCATTCAATATTAAGCTTGGGCTAATGGGCATGTGTTTATTATTTTCCATTTTCTTCAATGTTGTTCATGTTCCTCCCTTTATGGATGTCATGTAAGACCTCATATTGCACCTTACAGCTATGGCATCGTTTAAGCAGAAGGTCTACAAAAGTAGCGTCTCATTTTCTAAGCTTTCAACTTCTATGGCATTCCTTCAAACTGGTGCATATTGCCCTGCCACTGACCTATATAGAATTTGCCACAATCACATGTGATTTTGTGTATTGCACTCGTTTACAAAACCGAAGTGCTGTCTCTACTATTCAGCAAAAAGTGCGTAACAGTGCTGTGCACGTAAAATGATGTTTTGAAGTTCCTAGAGTTAAGCTTTCTGGCTACATTCAGAGAGACTTTTCCTAACTATGGAACTGTACGTTTATTGCGGTCTTCAGTTAGTGGGTCGAGAACGGGGTAAAGAGTGTACACATGTTGTTTCTGCTTTTTGTGCGTAATGAAGACCATAAAGATTGCATTTAATTTAGTTTGGAAGTTGTCATCACTCATGGCTTTAGATATCAGACGAAGTACCATTGAATCAAAGATGGCATATTTATGGGACACAGGGTGTTGAGAATTGGCAGGTATTACAATATCTGTGGTGGCAAGTTTCCCACAAATTTTGAAAGTATGAATATGATCACTGATGTCTGTGGTTAGATCTAAATACATTGATGGAAAAAAATCGCATCACCAAATAATAATGAATGTAAAGTAATGACATTCCGAGTATACATTGGTTTCGGAACATATTTAAGTGATTAACGTTGCAAGATCACAGGTTAATATAAATACGAGGTAAGCTATTGCGAACGTTGGTATATTAATAGCCTGTGTAATTACCAGAACGTTGAATGCGATCGTGCAAACGTGTATGCAATGTGTTTTACAGACACAGGATTCTAGTTTCTGGGACAGAGTTCCATGCCTGTCGTGCTCAGTCGGTCAGTGCAGGGATGGTTCATGTTGTCGTGGATGACGCTGGAGTTGTCCAACGATAGTTCATATGTACTCTATTGGAGACAAATATGGTGATTGAGCAGACCAAGGCAACATTTAGACACTCTGTAGAGTATGCTGGGTTACAACAGCGGTATGTGGGCGAGCGTTATCCTGTTGGAAAACACCCCATGGAATGCTGTTCATGAATGGCAGCATATCAGGTCTAATCACCAAAATGACGTACAAATTTGCAGCCAGGGTGCGTTGAAAAGCCATAGGAGTGCTCCTGCTGTCATACGAAATAGCACCCTAGACCATAACTCCATGTGTAAGTCCAGTGTGTCTAGCATGCAGACATTTTGGTTGCAGGCCCTCAAATGGACTTCTTCTAACCAACACCTGGCCATCACTGGCACCAAGGCAGAACCAGGTTTCAGTAGAAAGCACGACAGAACTCCATCTAGCCCTCCAATGAGCTCCCACTTGACAGCACTGAAGTCACAAATGCCGGTGTCTTGGGATCAGTGGAATGCAGGCCACAGGGCGCCTGACCCGGAACTGTCCTTGGAGTAAACGATTTCTAACAGTTCATTGCGTCGCTATTGTGCCAACTGCTGCTCAAATTGCTCCTCAGTTGCAGTACGATGCTCCAGAGCCCCACGCCATGAAATTCTGCTAGACAAGCTCATGTATTGTGGCATGAGTGGGACAGAGCACAAGTGGTTTAATTCGTACCTAACTGGAAGAGTGCAGAAAGTTGAAATAAGTAGTTCTCATAATATGCAAAGATCAGCACATTCCTCAAACTGGGGAACTATCAAGAATGGGGTTCCACAAGGGTCAGTCTTGGGTCCTTTGCTGTTCTTAATATATATTAATGACTTGCGATTCTATATTCATGAAGACGCAAAGTTAGTTCTCTTTGCTGATGATACAAGTATAGTAATCACACCTGACAAACAAGAATTAACTGATGAAATTGTCAATACTGTCTTTCAGAAAATTACTAAGTGGTTCCTTGTAAACGGACTCTCACTGAATTTTGATAAGACACAGTACATACAGTTCCGTACAGTGAATGGTATGACGCCATTAATAAATATAGACCTTAATCAGAAGCATATAGCTAAGGTAGAATATTCCAAATTTTTAGGTGTGTCCATTGATGAGAGATTAAATTGGAAGAAACACATTGATGATCTGCTGAAATGTTTGAGTTCAGCTACTTATGCAATAAGGGTCATTGCAAATTTTGGTGATAAACATCTTAGTAAATTAGCTTACTACGCCTATTTTCACTCGTTGGTTTCATATGGCATCATATTTTGGGGTAATTCATCACTGAGGAATAAAGTATTTATTGCACAAAAGTGTGTAATCAGAATAATAGCTGGAGTCCACCCAAGATCATCCTGCAGACATTTATTTAAGGATTTAGGGATATTCACAGCAGCTTCTCAGTATATATACTCTCTTATGAAATTTGTTATTAACAACCAAACCGAATTCAAAAGTAATAGCAGTGTGCATAACTACAATACTAGGAGAAATGATGATCTTCACTATTCAAGATTAAATTTAACTTTGGCACAGAAAGGGGTGAATTATACTGGCACTAAAATCTTTGGTCACTTACCAAATAGTATCAAAAGTCTGACAGATAACCAACAAGTATTTAAGAAGAAATTAAAAGAATTTCTGAATGACAACTCCTTCTACTCCATAGAGGAATTTTTAGATATAAATTTAAAAAAATTAAAAAAATAAAAACAAAATAAAAAAACACAAAAAATGAAAAAGTTGTTATATTAACTTAAGTATGTTGTTAAATTAACTTAATTATGTCATTTATTGGAAAATTTGACTCGTTCCACATCATTACGAAATATCGTATTCATGATCTATGGAACTAGTATTAATCTAATCTAATCTAATCTAATCTAACGATGGTCGTCCCTCTTGGTCAAGACATGTGGCCGTCCACAACCCTGGCTTCTTGCGACAGTATATTTCCGTGACCACTGATGCCACCCATCATGCACACTGGCTATAGTGCTATCATGTCTTTCTGCAGTATTGTAGAACTAAGTTCCACCTTCTCATAGCTCTATTACACAATCTCATTCAAACTCAGTGAGGTGTGATAATGGTGTCTTTGCCGCCCTATAGGCATTCTTGACTAACAAACTCCATTGTGAATTTTATACTGTTTTGTTTAGAATTTAGCTGCTTGAGGAATGTTTGAAGTTGTCTGATAGCACCTATCCATAAGCATAGCATATCATCAACACACCTAAACAATTATCCAACCTTCGAAGAGAATAAGTTATTTTCCATGAACTGTTTTTCATAATTGTCCATAAAGATTCGAACAAGGATTGGTCTGAGAGACGATGCCATAGCTAGACCATCGATCTGTTTGTACGTCTTGCCGCTGAAAGGGGACTAATTTTACGTTAGGCAAGCGTATGTAGCTAACCTTATGTCGTGTGTGACAATTGGTTTAACTCCTGATTTATCTACTAAGTCTGTGAGAATGTTTAGGCACTCTTGTAGGAATACATTAGTGAATAAGTTTCTGACGTCTGGTATTAGTGGGAATATGGATGTCTTTTAACTTGTTCAGTAAGTCAACTGAATTAAGAATTCCATGTCTAGGTTTAAACTTGGTTTTGATTTTGGTCAGCTCATTTAACTCGCTGATTAATTTGTAACTTGTAGCTGAGAATAAAGACACAGCAGGACGGATTTGGATACTGTCTTTACAGAGTTTAAGGACGCCAAACAGTTTTGGAGTTACAGAATTCATGGCCAGGCCATGTTGTAAGTTACCCCTCTTACCCACATTTCCATTTTCTCCCTTGTTTCAATTACAATAATTTCACTTGCCTTGCTTGAAAAAATTTACTTCATATATTCACAGCTGCTTCACTTACCTGCTTAATCTCACTGGTTTATCTTATCTGTTAGTAATATAAAACCTGTCAAAGATAAGATTTTTTGTTTGTCACTGCCTTGGAACATGTCTCCAAAACTTGTTCAATTTCTTTTCTTCTTGGAACAATTGTTGGAATTTGTTATACATTTCATTCTTCGATGTGTCACGTATTTTCTCTGAGTTAAATAATATTACACCGTATTTTCACTGAAATAATTCCTCTCATTTTAGTCCTATGTCAAACATTGATAACTGTCATCTTTGCAAACTGAGATACGCTGTGGAACCACTAGCTTAAAATCTTGGATCTACAAAAATCTCACTGTCTCACATGTTCATCTTTGTACGTCATGATGATGTCACAGCCAAAATCCGTTTTGTGAAATAAATGATAAATACTGCAGAATATTACACCAATGTCATATGTTTACATTCACATATAAAATATTCTACCAAGAACAGAAAGAGCGGTCAGTCAGTGTATTTCAGATATCCTAGCATAGACTACTAAATTTCTGCTTCATTAGTTACAATATTCTATGCTTGTATTTATCTCGTATTTATACTGTTAAGCTTGGCACCCATGGCCTTGCTCACCATAACTACGTGCTCTCAGTGTAGTGCCTAGCTTAATGCCCTTTGTCAGCATATCCAGTAAACTACATTGTGTGATTCAGGGCATGGAGCTGAGTGTCATGGTAAAATGCACTGTGTGCATGCCGCTGGTGTCAATGGTTCACCCCTCAGGTCTTTATCAAATACTGAAATCAAGACTAAACCCGACATAGAGAAAACAGGATGACAAGTATCCAAGGATACAAGCAAACAGACATATAAATATCCCAAAATCTGAGCTGCTATTTAGACATGTTGCTGCTCTCCAAGTCGTATCACAATTGCAGCATCATCTACTTCTCTAACCAGAATGAAGTGGGCATTGTTCTTCCCTTTAGATCAATCAGTCACCAAGCGATTCCGCTTCTGACTCAACAGTGTAGCAGGTGTTGGAAGGGTGGCTGCAGAGAGACAGACAGTGTACATGACATATCTTTACTATTCCTTTAGACTTCAACAAATATGTGTGTGCATCCTCATCCAGGTCACAGCATGGCATCGTCACATGTTCAAGCTGTGGGATGAAAGTCTAAGGCTCAGTGGTGTATGTGCACAGCTGAAAGGCAGGCTGCTTACTAGGAGGATGCTGACTCGGCAGATGCTGACACGGTGGCTGCAAAACGAAGCGCTCGACAAGGCTCTGCTGCCAGCAAGAAGCAGCCAACTCTGGACCACTGACTGAAGATCACCAGCAGGAAGCTGGTGGACTTCAGCAGCACGGAGCTGGTTGGTCGTCCTTTTGTACCTCTGGCCACGAGGCAGCACGTTGCTTGCCAGGCTGTCAGATGGCAGTCAGCGGTTTGTGGCTTGGCAGTGGCGGTGGCGACTCGGTCATAGGTGCAGTGTTATCTGGCACAGCACAGCCCATCTGTTCCAATAATGACTGCATCAACAGGATGCTGTGGACCTCGCGGTAGAGACTGATACGCAGTGGGCAGCATAACATAGCTCTACCGAGCGAGGTGGCGCAGTGGTTCGACACTGGACTCGCATTCGGGAGGACGACGGTTCAATCCCGCGTCCGGCCATCCTGATTTAGGTTTTCCGTGATTTCCCTAAATCGCTCCAGGCAAATGCCGGGATGGTTCCTTTGAAAGGGCACGGCCGATTTCCATCCCCATCCTTCCCTAATCCAATGAGACCGATGACCTCGCTGTCTGGTCTCCTTCCCCAAAAACAACCCCCAACAACAACAACATAGCTCTGCCGTGCCCATGACCTACTCAGCTGGGCCGGGACTTTAAATACAGTTGTCTAGCGCTGACCACGGGGAACATGTGCCACTGCCATGTTGCTAGGTCATGCAAAATTTTACTGAATGGAGGTCGGTGTCATCATGCAGAATATGGTTGGCGCAGAAGCAGGCACGCAAAAGGTTGTTGCTGTTTTGGCAGGTCAATGACCAGGGCTGCTGGCACTAGGGGTGCAACGGTCTAAGCTGCAGATTTCTAGACTTGCGTTATCGTGTGGGACTTTGTAGGACTCCCCTTGATGGGTCATGGGTGCACTACACAAAGAAACCAGTTACTCACGTAGCAGAGTACTTGTGGAATGCACATGAGACTTTTTAGGCTAGACCGTAGTTTGAGGTGCTCTGATGAATACAGGCCAATCGATACCCAGCAAGGGAAGTCAGACGGCGTTCGGAGTAGACACTTCGACTGTCAAAATTTTATCAGAAAAATGTCGAAGTATTCATGATAAAGTGCCCGAATTTACTGCCCTCCAGGAAAGTGCTCGCGTTCAAATTATTATTGGGACCGAGAGCTGGTTGAAACGCGAAGCGGAAAGCTCTGAGATATTTAGTAAGTCGTGGAACGGATGTCGGAAAGACAGATTAGAGGCTATGGGATGGGGAGAGTTCATTGCAGTTGATAAAAATATTGTCTCTAGCGAGGTCGAAGATGTGTGGTGATGAAGTCATCTGGTCTAGGTGAAACAGGTCTAGGTGAAACCAAGTTAGTTGTTGCATATTTTAACGGCCACCCGATCCCGTTGTGACTGTTTTAGCGTCATTCAAAGGAAATCTAGACACAGTCGTGCGAAGTACTTTAGAACACGTTTTCTGAAAACTGTCTTTAGCTGCTAACTTGGCAGCTCACACGCAATGGAAATGTCTCGCAGTTTTTAGCTACAACCGGCCGGAGTGGCCGAGCGGTTCTAGACGCTACAGTCTGGAACCGCGCGACCGCTACGGTCGCAGGTTCGAATCCTGCCTCAGGGATGGATGTGTGTGATGTCCTTAGGTTAGTTAGGTTTAAGTAGTTCTAAGTTCTAGGGGATGATGGCCACAGCAGTTAAGTCCCATAGTGCTTAGAGCCATTTTTAGCTACAAATAACCCGGACCTTATCGACAATGTCGGTGTAGAAAAGGGATTAGCGATTATAATGTCATTATAGCTACTATGCTTACCAAAGTTAATAAATCAGTGAAGAAGGCTAGTAGAGTGTTTCTCCTAGGTTAGCTTCTCACTTAGACAGTTGATATCACTTAGTTCCAGTAAGATGGATCTAGAGGAATTGAGGGCAAAATTTAAGATGACTGTAAATCGTCGTCTGGAGAGTTATGTGCCTAGTAAGTAGATAAACGATGGAAAAGATCCATCACGGTTTACTAACGAAATTCGGAAGATGCTGAGGAAGCAGAGGGTGCTGCACTCTCGGTTCAAAAGAGTACGCAGAAATGCCGACAAGCAAAGGTTAGTTGAGATTCGTGCGTCAGTGCAACGATCTGTGATCATAACAAACAACAGCAGCCGTCAAACCTTAGCGAAAGATCTGGTTGAGAACCCGAAAAAATTCTGCTCCTACGTAAAACCGCTAAGCGGGTGTCAGGCTTCCTTTCAGTCCTTGTTGACCAGTTGATGTGGCAGTTGACGATAGTAAAATGAAAGGTGAAGTTTTAAATATCGCGTTCAAGAAATCGTTTACACAGGAGAATCGTTGAAACATACCGTCATTTGACTATCGGACAGACTTTCTTGAGAATGAGAAGCTTATATCCACGGATCAGCACGGTTTTAGAAAGCATCGCTCATGCAAAATTCAGTCTGCCTTTTCCCACATGGTATACTGCGAACTAAGGAGGAAGGGCACCAGGCAAATGCCATATTTCTAGATTTCCGGAAAGCAGTTGACACGGGGCCCCGCAGCAGGTTGTTAAGAAGGTAAGAGCATACGGAATACGTTCACAGATATGTGAGTGGCTCGAAGATATCTTAAGTAGTACAATGCAGTATGTTGTCCTCGACGGCGAGTGTTCACCAGAGACAAAGGTAACGTCCGGAGTGCCCCATGGAAGTGTGATAGGACCGCAAGTATTTTCTGAACACATAAACGATTTGGCGGACCGGGTGGGCAGCAGCCTGCGGTGTTTTGCATATGATGCCGTGGTGTACGGTAAGGTGTCGAAGTTGAGTGACAGTAGGATGATACAAGACGGCTTAGACAAAATTTCTAGTTGGTATGATGAATGGCAGCTAGCTCTAAATGTGGAAAAAGTTAATGCGGATGAGTAGGAATAACAAATCCATAATGTTCGGATACATCATTAGCAGTGCCCTGCTTGACACAATCAAGTGGTAGGAAGGCGAATGGTCGACTTCGGTTTATTGGGTGAATTTTAGGAAAGAGTGGTTCAGCTGTAAAGGAAACCGGTTATAGAACGTTGGTGCGACCTATTCTTGAGCACTACTCGAGTGTTTGGGATCCATACCAGGTCGGGCTGAAGGAAGACAGTGACGCAATTCAGAGGCGGGCTGCTCGATTTGTTACCTGTGGGTTCCAACAACACAAGTGTTACGGAGATGCGTCAGGAACTCAAATGAGAATCCGTGGAGGGAAGGAGACGTTCTTTTCCAGAAACACTATTCAGAAAATTCAGAGAGCCTGCATTTGAAGCTGATTGCAGAACGATTCTACAGCCGCAAACGTTGATTGCGCGTTTGGACCACGAAGATAAGATACGAGAAATTAGAGCTCTGATGCAGGCATATGTGCAGTCGTTTTTCCCTGGCTCTATTTGTGAGTTAAACAGGAAAGTAAAAGACAAATAGTGGTACAGGGTACTCACCGCCACGCATCGCACGGTGGCTTGCGGTGTACCTATGTAAATGTAGACGTAGATGTAGAACCTGTCGGTTAAAACCGATAGCGATATTTTAGTTCTGAATAACTGGTATTTTTCGGTATTTCTCTGGTCTCGGTTCTCATTTTTTTCATTTTTACTAGTAACCGGGTAAAAAACAGGCATATCAATTTTCCATAGCAGCAGTGATAAAAAATTTTAAATAAAACTTTTTTTTAAAAAAAAGAGTAATGTTTATTCGTAAAATTGTGATTGCTTGAAATATTGGGTTATTACAGAAAGTGGGAAAAGCGATCTGCGCTAGTTTAAAAGCGATACTTGGAAAGGAGAAACAAATGACATAAGAATCGACACATCACTGCTGAGACAATAATGCAACTGTTGCTGTGTGGTGTGGCTTATTAGACGATGCACCTGGTGAATACTGTAGTTTTTCACTGTCGTCCTCTGACATAGGATGTATTGCGGAATGACATCGTCCCTAGTTTGGAAGTATTTTACGAAGTGTGGTAGCAGTGAAGTACAACGCTCCATTTGCTTTAAAAGATTAGAAACGGGAGGGAGCACAAGAAACCTGGGACAGCATTGAAACCTGGTAGTCAAGGGAAGGCAGGATTCGGTTACGATTGTGGACGGGGCCGTAATCAGTTACTATTGGTTGCCTTTTACAGTTACACTCAATTTATTTTAAACCAATAATTCCAGACTCAACAATAAATTTAAAAAAATACCACACATTATTAATGAAGGAATAAACAACTGTGTAAATAGTAGTGTTTTCAGTGAGTTACAATTTAGCAAATCACCATTAAATACAGACACAACAGATAATGTTTTAAAAGCAAGCCACTGTGATCTGGGCAGAAGGCCTTACACGCCAGGAATGGCAATAAATTAAGAATTGTTTAAGAACTCGCTGCAATTTACAACTTACAGGTATTGAAATATTAAGGTAAGCCGCCACAAACATAGCAGAAGGCATCAGACGCCAGGTATTGCAGTATATAAGGTTTTAAGGCTTACTGCTAAAATACAAATACCAAATACACTCCTGGAAATGGAAAAAAGAACACATTGACACCGATGTGTCAGACCCACCATACTTGCTCCGGACACTGCGAGAGGGCTGTACAAGCAATGATCACACGAACGGCACAGCGGACACACCAGGAACCGCGGTGTTGGCCGTCGAATGGCGCTAGCTGCGCAGCATTTGTGCACCGCCGCCGTCAGTGTCAGCCAGTTTGCCGTGGCATACGGAGCTCCATCGCAGTCTTTAACACTGGTAGCATGCCGCGACAGCGTGGACGTGAACCGTATGTGCAGTTGACGGACTTTGAGCGAGGGCGTATAGTGGGCATGCGGGAGGCCGAGTGGACGTACCGCCGAATTTCTCAACACGTGGGGCGTGACGTCTCCACAGTACATCGATGTTGTCGCCAGTGGTCGGCGGAAGGTGCACGTGCCCGTCGACCTGGGACCGGACCGCAGCGACGCACGGATGCACGCCAAGACCGTAGGATCCTACGCAGTGCCGTAGGGGACCGCACCGCCACTTCCCAGCAAATTAGGGACACTGTTGCTCCTGGGGTATCGGCGAGGACCATTCGCAACCGTCTCCATGAAGCTGGGCTACGGTCCCGCACACCGTTAGGCCGTCTTCCGCTCACGCCCCAACATCGTGCAGCCCGCCTCCAGTGGTGTCGCGACAGGCGTGAATGGAAGGACGAATGGAGACGTGTCGTCTTCTGCGATGAGAGTCGCTTCTGCCTTGGTGCCAATGATGGTCGTATGCGTGTTTGGCGCCGTGCAGGTGAGCGCCACAATCAGGACTGCATACGACCGAGGCACACAGCGCCAACACCCGGCATCATGGTGTGGGGAGCGATCTCCTACACTGGCCGTACACCACTGGTGATCGTCGAGGGGACACTGAATAGTGCACGGTACATCCAAACCGTCATCGAACCCATCGTTCTACCATTCCTAGACCGGCAAGGGAACTTGCTGTTCCAACAGGACAATGCACGTCCGCATGTATCCCGTGCCACCCAACGTGCTCTAGAAGGTGTAAGTCAACTACCCTGGCCAGCAAGATCTCCGGATCTGTCCCCCATTGAGCATGTTTGGGACTGGATGAAGCGTCGTCTCACGCGGTCTGCACGTCCAGCACGAACGCTGGTCCAACTGAGGCGCCAGGTGGAAATGGCATGGCAAGCCGTTCCACAGGACTACATACAGCATCTCTACGATCGTCTCCATGGGAGAATAGCAGCCTGCATTGCTGCGAAAGGTGGATATACACTGTACTAGTGCCGACATTGTGCATGCTCTGTTGCCTGTGTCTATGTGCCTGTGGTTCTGTCAGTGTGATCATGTGATGTATCTGACCCCAGGAATGTGTCAATAAAGTTTCCCCTTCCTGGGACAATGAATTCACGGTGTTCTTATTTCAATTTCCAGGAGTGTAGAACTTTAAGGCAAATGACCACAATCGCCGCGCGGGCTTAGCCGAGCGGTCTAGGGCGCTGCGTGAGGCTGGTCCCGGCGGAAATACGAGTCCTCCCTCGGGCATGGGTGTGTGTGTTTGTCCTTAGGATAATTTAGGTTAAGTAGTGTGTAAGCTTAGGGATTGATGACCTTAGCAGTTAAGTCCCATAGATTTCACACACATTTGAATAATTTTTGACCACAATCTCGGCTGAAGGCCTTACACGCCAGCAACGGCAATAATATCAAAAAAAATTTGAAACCTGCCGTAAAACAGCAAATACAATAGCAAAATTTAATTACAAGAACAAGCAACTGATCCAGACGGTGCTGCAGGAATCGACCTCTGAGAAGGTCTGGCAACAAACACTCTCGCGAGCGATGAGATAGGCAGCCAAGAGTTGCATTCACTTCACAAGATGGTAACTCAGACTAGTGGCAGTCTGTTCCATGGAACAATACGCCAAAGCCGGAACCGCCGGTCTGCACTACGTCCGGAATACTGTGTTTAGAGCGCCCGGAACGAGAAAGGAAACATTATCACCCTAGTAGTAGAATCACCAACTGGCCTACAATCAAGAAAGCTGTCAAAACTAAACGCCTTACCGGACAGCAGCGGCAAGGTGAGGATCTGTACACTGCCATTACATACACTAACCCCCAGGGCAGGTAACTGGGGCGTTAGCGGCCACCAGGCAAGAAAAATTACCGCTGGTTGAACTTGTAACAAGTTGAACGCAGTAAACAGTAATAAGAAGTGAAGGAAAGCTAATCAGATCCGCCTTCCCCAAGCACTCTACTCGCTGCTCTTCGCCTCGGCGACACTACGAGCAGCAACACGAATCCAGGTCACTGAAGGATCGCGAGATATCACAATGGTGGAGGTTTCTCTACTTGAATTGAAATGCGCTCATCTTAAAGCTTGCTGGATCCGGTTTACGACGAAGTCGTGCACTCTCGTCACCACAGCCCTTCCATCCAGCAGTCCATGCGCGCCACCAGCGGTCCCGGAGTGTTGCCGCACTGCGCGGACCTGGCTTCTCCTCAGTCCCCAACCGAACTCCCACACTCACCCGACCCGGCAAAACAACGACGTCGCCCCAAAGATAGGGCAACAGGTACTACATATCGATAACCACCGCTGCTGCCACTAGCGGACAGGCAACGCTTCCGAAACCGAGTGGCGCCAATCAATACGAGAAGAAGACAAACAACCGTAATCATGCCAACTAAACGATACCGTCTGCTCTCCAACAGAGGGCAGAAATCTACAAGCAGCACCAACGCGAGCAGCAGCACGGCTCAAGCATGTAACTAGAAAAGTCCACCATCTTCCTTGGAAAGGAAGGTACATCTCCATCTACATGGATACTCTGCAGATCACATTTAAGTGCCTGGCAGAGGGTAATTTGATGGATATATGTATAATTTCTCGTGCTGTAAACTTGGGATAAGAACTGAACCGTTAATACTGTGGTTGCTTCAGAGTGAAAAACTGATACCAAGCAAAAGTAAAGACTGCAGACCTTCCGCTCTGCCATCGCCGCGCCCGTCTCCTTCACCATCGCCATCTTCTCTGGAGACACTGACTAGTTTCCGCCACAGCCTCAACCCCGTATCGATCGAGATTTCCTACTCCTTCACATTCGTTAGCTTTTTTCACTCTTTTTTCGAAGTCTACGTTTATTACCGGAAATAACAGCAATAAAAAACTGAAAATCAGTTATTTCAGAAACCTGTTATTTTGAGCTGTTTTAAACGTCAGGTTAAGCTGGAGACAAAAATATTGGCGTAAATGAAAACTTATTGTTTCAGTGATAACCGCCATCCCTAGCTGGCTCTCTGGTTATGGCACTGGGTCCTGGCTTTGGCCTGTTCCGTTACACAATATTATCGTGTTATTTACACCAATAAAACCGCCTCCATCGCCAGCACTCGGTCTATCTGTGCTGTATACATTCAAATCGAAAGTTAAAATCTCATTGCTATTGCCATATAGTTTGTCAGTTTTCTGTCCCTAGTCCTCCGTAGAAATTATCATTTGTAAGTTACGGTAGTCCTTGGATCTTCCTGTGGATATTCCTGCAGTTAACTAATATTCTATTAATATTTCATTTCACTGAGCATTCATGATGAAAGTATCTTTCTGTAATTACTGGGCTGTTAGTCTTCCCTCTATGAAATCAAAATACATTTATGGACTTCTGGAGGGATTTCTTTGTCAAAAAAAAAAAAAAAATCTTATGTGCATGCCACATGCACTCTGCTGCCGTAATAGACACTGTGTTGTGCACCCACGACCTATTAAGAAGAGTCCTATAGTTCTACAATCGATGGTATAGATGAAGAAATCTGCACCTGAGATCGTCACAGAATCATGATGATGATGATGATGATGATGATGATTAGTGTTTTAGGACGCACAACAACGAGGTTATCAGCGCCCGTTCCCAAAATAAATGTTGACGAGTGCAGCCAAGATCTTTTAAACAAGGATCAATTCAGAGCCGATGTTTGCGAGAAGTGTAAATGCTCAAATTTCAAGATTGGACACAGCACATCAAAACAGGTAAATAAAACTAAAAATAAAATACCAGTACAAAACCGGTAAAAATAATTAACTGTGGCTGGGTGACCACTTGCAAATAATGGGTGACCAAACCACTTTACAACACATTAAGATCTCAATCCCAATATTTTGGGAAGAAGTCCGGACGTCACACAAAAACGTAAAACTCTAGCCACACTCGCCTCATTGTTAATTAAAATAGAGGGCAGGTCTGGTGGGAAAAATAAATCTTCCTTCAAATCCGTCACAGAATCATCTGTCTCTGGTTTAGGCCTTCCACTCGGCTCGAAATCAGAGGATTTCGATTGGTTCTGGGAACGATGCTGCAAATCGACGACTCGACACTCGAGGCCAGTTATCTTCACCAGTGCAGCCAGCCGCCTGTAGGAACCGAGTATGACCTCAAAACCCAACCGGACGTGTCATTGGTGCCAACATAATAATTTGCAGCAGGGGGCAGCCACTGCGCTCCATAGCCGCCAGTAATGCCGCTTCCAAAAGAGACTCCCAGAAAGCATATAGGGTGGTCAGTAATTTTCCTTTCTAACTGTCCCGCTTTTTCCCTATGAGGTTCACCTGCCTGACACGGGAGCTGCCTATGACCATCAAGCTCACCCTCTGTTCTTGTCCGGACCCAGATGTACATTCAGCAATGGGCAAGACCTCTAACCTGTTTCTAAGGTATCAGCCTTGAAGCCACCAACTTTCACCTTCCACAAAAAAGTTCCCAACCTTGCCACTGTTCGTCATTCGCACTTAGGTGAATGCTGACTGGCCAGGACGAGCATATTGGAAGACATTGTGACATCAGAAATCTCAGCCGACACTGCAGACACCAGAGGTGCCACAGTTTCAGCCTCAAGTGCTGCCTCAGCATCACCACATCTCAGGAAAATAGCCTGAAGCCTGTCGACCATGGTCAACACAACTTCCAACTGCTCCTAGTCAGTGGTCGAATTACCCATGCATCCATTCACAACAGACTCAGTTTCTATCCATCAGTAAACTACAGTCACTTTTACATCAAACACTGAGTAGTCAATAGATGCACTCTCCTTGTTCTGGTCTATTCCCGAATCAGATATTTCCCAATCAACAATCAGCCTCCTCCTCCCCCCCCCCCCCCCCCCACTACCACCACCTCACGCTGAACATAGAAACCCTTCTGTATTACCCTTTATCTCTCCATCCTCAATTACTTTTCTTACGACATTCGCAAGGATCTGCCAGAAATAGCATAGTTACCTACATCATAGCACTAGTAACATCATTGTCACCTGCGTTTTTGTAATAACGTAATTAAAATATTCATCTTGTATTATATATGTTATTCTTTTAACTGTATGATTCTATGTTTTCATACCACTAGGCTGAAGAGCTGCAATATGCCTGCTATCAACAACACCCCCCCCCCACCCCCACCCCCCCACACACACAATCCCCCCCATCAATGAGCATGGGACTTTAGTATGACAAAGCATGGATTTATATTCTGTTCACCATATGCGGCTAATGAGTTATTCGTATGAACTGAATAATACTCGAATTTTAATATTTTACCTCACTTATAAGTAGAACTGGCATAATTTTTCTATGCATTTTAAGATTTTTTCACTTTTTTGAAGTTTCTACAGGTGGCCAATCTACGGAAAAAGTGATCATGATTAAAAGTATTTAACCGAGATTGTCATCAAAAGAAATAAAATTAATTGTAACTTAGTCTCGTTTCTACACGAAAAGAATTTCGTTTTATTTCCAAAATACTAGGAAATTTATTCATTATCACGAATGCCACTCATAAAGGTCTCACAAACTATACTTATTAAGTATGGAATGCTGAAACTCCAAGTACACTGAGCTGCGTCAACTCCAACAATATTCTCCTAATTTGGGGTCCGCTGCACTCAGGATTTGGCAAATTTATTTCACTTAACTAAGTGGCCGCAAACCTTTCCTGTTGTCACAGTTGTTAGTTACCTAAGGGTGCGTGCACCACCTGTGTGTGAATTTGGCAAACTGTGTTCTCTGTGTTCGCATTTTAATTGCCTGTGTATCGTATATTCCAAGGGGTAAATTGGGCACCATTCAAGCATTTGCGTAAATGAGAGTGGGAAACCCCGTAAAAACCGCACTCCGGCTGGAAGGTGCACCAGTCATGGTTGTCAATACACCACACGGATTCGATCTTGGTCTTCCTGTCTTGCTACGTAGCAAGCTGCATGTTACGGTTGTGCCAACACTAACGGCAGTTAAAAGGAAATTTAACCAAACCAATCTGCTGCGCTACAGATGGTCTGGCGGAAGCATCTCTGCGTGAAGTCAGGATAGCTGTTGGGAAACTCTGAAGCGTCACCGACGCCAGCAAAACAGAGTTCAGTTACTTATTCATAATGTTTACAAGTCGTCGCCCTTCTGCACCAGTCTCGGCTGTTGCTGATTCAGCTGCGTGTTGGATTCTAGCTGACGTCCATCGAGTCAGCTCAACGTTTGCACGCCGAAGAGGTGATGTAAGCGACCTTGGTGGCGCGGCAGCTGCCCAGCACGAAGTGGTTCTCGCGTCCGCTACGGTGTGTACAGTACTCGTTCCCAGTCCGAATTCTACGATGACCCTTAATGGCTCATCCGCGATGTACCTGGTGTCTGTAGTCGTTGGCCGGCTGACTTCCCCCCTACACCCAGTAGCTTTCAGCTCCAGAAGGCACATAAGTGTTGAACAGGAACGTGGACCCCAAGAGGCCCTGTTGGTGGCCTCCGCGTTGAACTCAGGTATTGACGGCAGCCTGCGATGTCGTGTTGTCGGAAGAGTCGGTTTCCGCATCACTAGACGGTAGGAGGAGAGCAGCGCGAAGCTCATCAGATGAAGACCATCTTGAGGATATCTTCAGCTAGTTCATAGGCAGTGCCGGGGCATCTAGGACACAGATTCACTACAGTATCAAAATCATGGAATCGATTGCTGTTAATGTGAATGCCATCAATTCCAACGATCAGCTCATGACGAGAGCTGGAGCATCTAAATGTAGCTAGCGTGAGGCTGACACAAAACTCGGTTCGAAATGACCGCATGTGTCCTCCTTATTCCATTACATTCAGTTAAGTCTGTTAACTGCTGTGACGGTCCCTCGCTGTCTATCCCGATGAAATAGATGCAGTTTGTTGCCACATGCCTTATAAGCTAATGAACATGCTTGTCTCGCTCCCTTTGGTTTTCCTTCCCATTTTCTGGGGAATCCTTATTCCTTATTCGACATACAGTGTTGTTGACATGACCCACTTGCGACATAATGGCTCACTCGCTGCTTCTGCCTCTCTCTGTCATTACTTGAATTTGCCTGAGGCAATGTGAGTTTTAATTTTAAAAAATTCTTATTTCTACCCCTTACTATTCTGTGCCGTAACAGCACTATAAAACTGTGTGAAGTCAGGTACTACCAAGGGAGCAAAATAACGATTTATAACCAACACGGACTTGGAATCCATTGAAAACAGATATTAAAGCATTGGAACATAGCAGTTAAATGTACAAGGCTGCCGTTTCTAAATCTTTCTCTTAGAACCACAGGAAGGCGGTCAAAACCGACCAATCCCTCAACTTATCCTGTCCTACAATTATCTACTAAGTAAGATATAACCTAATAAAACATGTTTATAGTCTGAAGCTTTTGGACTAATTTTACCCACTTTTATTTTAACATTTCTCTGGTTACAGCCTCTCATTCAGACTCATCTGTTGTGTATAGGGTAGTTGGAAACAGTGTGAAAAGCTTGTAAGTGTTGCAGGGTAGGTTGCGCTGAGAAATAATTATTGAGAAAAGATCTGATACATTTCGCCATTTTCGAGTTAATTATCATTGAAGATTGCCAGTCAGGTTGTTTTGCATGTAAATTTAAGGAGCCCAACACATACAATTAGTGTCCGTTATCACAGCATAGATGACAGTGCACAAAACTGATCAGCCTATGATTTGGGTTCGAGCCTTTCTACCATCTGATGTCTATTTTTTGTATCACTCTCCTGTTCAGTTTTAGGAAACCAAACAAAGAACACATTTGGAGACACTATCGTTGGCAGGGCGCTTGATTTTGCTTCTCCAATCACCTGATTGGCTAACTTCAATGCTAATTAACTTTGAAATTGTGCAATACACAGAACTTTTTATCTAACGTTACTTCTCAGCACAACCTACCCTCCAACACCCTTATATGCTTTTACGACTGTTCCTGACCAAACTGTATATAAGGGGAGTCTATGTGTGGATATCTGGGATCTCTTCCAAAACCCCTGTATAGATTTCAGCTGAATTTGATACAGAAACAGTAGGCCTCACAAGTATCAGCACTGTAGGATTTACAACCTCTTAACTTTAATAAGAGCATAGATACAGGGAAAAAGGTGTTTTTTTTTCCAGACTCTTATGTATAGGCTGACCCTTATGTATAGGCTGACCCTCACGTATAGGCTGACCCTCATGTATAGGCTGCCCTGCATAACAGGTATTTTGTGTGGGAATGGTATCGGCCTCACAAATCAACCCACTTTGCAGGGCAGCCTACATGGCAGGGGAAAGAAACAGGTTACCAGGCTCCAACATGTACTCTTCTCTGCATGACTGGTGTGTTGTATTGGAGTAGTACCGGCCTGTTCTAGTTTTATCAACTTGCTTTGCATGGTGATCTGAAGATCAGCAGCAAATAAATGATTTTCAAGCTCCTGATGTGTAGCCTGCCCTGCATGACAGATGTGTTGTGGGTGTAGTATTGGCCTGCTTTCATGACTGAGTGCAGATAGAGATGAGTTGGGGAGGGGGGGGGGAGGACGGAAGAGTGAAAGGGAAGAGGAAATGGACAGAGACATGAGAGGAGGGGGTGTTGTACAAGGCAGATGGAAGGTGTAGAGGGGTAGTGGGCAGGTGGCAAAGGAAGAGGAGTATGGAGACAGGGAGGAAGATGTGGTCAGAGAGAGGGGTAGAAATACATGATCAGAGATGGGCTGGAGGAAATGGACAAAGAAATAGGGAGGACAAGATGGAGAAAGGGGGAGGGGGAGGGGGAGGTGGATAAAGGTGTGAGGATGAAGTAGACAGAGGAAGGAATAGTAGGACACAGAGAGGAGGAGGAGGAGGAGGAGGAGGAAGTGGAAGTAATGCATACACAGGCAAAGCTGCAGGGAAAAAGACTAGTTTTCTTCTGAAAGTCTGTTGCATTTGATGTCAGCATCTGCTGGAAATATGTGAGTTACAGAGCATGGCTGGAGACAAAGTTTGAACTCAAGCCCTGATTACACAAAATTAACATCTACTTCTTATCACTATAATTGGTTGCCCAGCTGCATAGTTCAAGGAGGCATACTTTTACTAGTGCACAGTTGTGATACTCAGTAATGCAACTAACAGTTTTCTCAGTAAACATGTAGAGGAAAATCGTTAAATGATACATAGACATAGTGTTGCGAATTTTATTCACTCTATCTAATCTGCTGTACCTTGTAAAGATTTCTTTCCATCCTGTTACTGTATTGTACACATGTTGAAAATGTATGGTCTATTGCCCTCAGTTATAATTGATCTGTACTCCTCTTCAAAAGCACTATTGACGAAAATAATTATATCATAGAGTAAACAGTCTCTAACAAATGTTTGTGTTTATGTCTCAACTTAAGTTCCGAAATTGATCCGAAGCGTGTTCACTCAGTTAAGCAGTGGGAAATGACACTGTGATGTCACCGGCAGTTGAGTGTGCACATCCTGTCCACACTCCATGGGCGCCTTCTGATGGGAGGTTGCCGGCCGCGGTGGTCTAGCGGTTCAAGGCGCTCAGTCCGGAACCGCGCGACTGCTACGGTCGCAGGTTCGAATCCTGCCTCGGGCATGGTTGTGTGTGGTGTCCTTAGGTTAGTTAGGTTTAAGTAGTTCTGATTTCTAGGGGACTGATGACCACAGATGTTAAGTCCCACAGTGCTCAGAGCCATTTGAACCATTTGAATCTGATGGGAGATAATCAGTGCGGATTTGAGATTACGATTGACCCTCTCCGCGAAAGAGCCTTGTGGGTAATACGGAGTGGTAGTCACGTGCTTCACACTGCTTTGAAAACAGAAAGCCTTGAAGGGAGCCGAAAGAACGGCTGGCGCATTATCACTAACGATTTGCTAAGGGCGCCCAAAAACACTAAATACGTCAGTTAAACGTGCAATGGTAGTAACAGCAGTCACGTTACGACTCTAAAGAAGCCACGTAAACCTCGAAAGCGAGTCAGTGCTAACCAATACGTACCGATGGCCTCTTTTGGTGCGAGCTAAGAGCTCCACATAATCGATATAGAATTTGTCCATGGGGCAGGATTCCCGCTCAGAACTCAAGAAGCCCTGTTGAAGAGCGTTCTTTGGCTTGGCCACGCGACACAACCGACACCGAGAAACCACCTCCCTAACGTCTCGGTCCATAGACGGCCAAGTCAAATGCTCCTTAATTCTCTGCAAGGTCTTTTAGGTTCCTAAATGCCCGACAATCAAAGAGTTGTGAAAGCAATGGAAAACGGGGTGTACCAGGGAGGCTGGTAGACAGATCTTCAACTCCTTGGCACGGCCTACCATTTTACATAAAATACCCTTCCTGATAATATATTCATCCAAACGCTCACCCGCCGAAAGCCGTTTCTTAACCGGCCCCCAAGTGAGGTCCTAATCCTGATGGTCGGCAGTGTCACTAAACAAATGAGGAATTTCGCCCAACACGACGCAACTAAGATTGCGTTCCACAGCTTCTTGGGCGCGCTCACTAGATGGATGTTCAGTGAACGTACGGCTGAGGACGTCAGCGAGCACATTCTCAGTCCCCTTAATGTGTTTGACCTCTAATTGGAACGCTGAAATGAATACTGCCCACGGCCAGTTTTACGCGGCCTGGCTAGCACCCAGCTTAATGCTTGATTGTCAGTTTCTAGCTGAATTACACTATGCTCGAGATAAAAGCGATACTTCTCCAGCGCAAACAAAACGGCCAATGCCTCACATTCGTAAACGGAATACTTAAGTTCGGCACTGGTTAACCGACGAGACGCGTACGCTAATGGCTGCCTTTGACCCTTGAACTCCTGTACGACGACTGCCGAAATTCCCGCATTAGATACGTTGGTTTGTACAATACATTTTTTATTAAAATCAGGCACTCCGAGAACCGGAGGACTGGCTATGTCTGCTTTAATGTGCTCAAACGCGGCCTATTGGGCAGGTCCCCACTCAAAACGCACTCCTTTTCGACGCAGTTCATTTAAAGGAGCCGCCAACTGAGCAAAATTGGGGACGAAACGCCTAAAATAATTCGCCATGTCTATAAACCTGGCAATCCCACGTTTATCAGCAGGTGGTGGGAGAGCTCACAATGCCTTGGTCCGCTCCTGGTCAATGCGAATGCTCTCGCCTGATACTAGGTGACCTAAGAAAGATACCTGCTACCTGGCTGATGTCACCTTACTGGGTTTAATAGTCAAACTGGCCCTCTGCAACCTAGCAAAAACTTGCTGGATATGTTCCAGATGCTCCTGAAATGAACGGTTATAAATCACCAATTCGTCCAAGTAATTATAAACACGGACTAATTTCAAGTCTCCCAGAATATTATCCAGCAAACGAGTAAGAACTGCTGCGCCAGTAGCCAAACCAAAAGGAACCCTGTTAAACTCAAACAGATTCCAACCAGTACAAAATGCTGTTGCATGTATACATTCTTTGGCTAATGGAATCTGATAATAGGCTTGATTCAGATCGAGCACAGTGAACCTATTAGCGCCGGCAAACCAAGTAAGAGTTATGAAGATCAGGTAAAGGAACTGATTCGAGGACAACCTTGGTGTTCATGCGCCGGTTGTCAACAACAGGCCGAAAATCCCACCTCTGATCATTAGGAGAAAGGAACATGGCGGAAGCATAAGCAGATGGCCTAATAACTCCTTGCTCGAGCATTTTACTGATCTTTTCTTAGTATCTTCATCTTAGGCGGCGGGAGACAATATGGGGACTGCCGGACGGTAATGTGGTCAGATAGATGAATATGATAGTCGAGAACATTAGTAACCCCCAATCTATCACAGAGAAGCTCTGGGAACCTCTGCAACAAATCCCCTAGTTCAGAGGCCTGCTGTGAAGACAGACAGGTGAGATCAAACTCATTAACCTTAGCATCAACAGCCAGCATGCCAGCATTTCGATGCCCCAAAATTCTGAACAGAAGCAAACTTAAAGAAGAAGGTGTACCCGGAATAATCCAACACAAGACCAGATTTACGGATAAAATCACATCCCAAATCAAATCGACTGGCAGCTTCTTAACCAAGGCCGAGGACAAAGGCCAGGAGAAATCCCCAACCGAGATACTCCCTCAGACCCAGCCATGCAGAGGCAACACCTGCCTGTTGGCAATCTGACATCTCTGCACCGAAGAACGGACAGGCCTAAGTCTCGCAAGATGACCAAATTCAAGAAACCATTCCAAGTTCAACAATGAAAAGGAGCTACCAGAATCCAAAAGGACACAAAAAGTTTCGCCACCTACTCCAGAACAAATAGAGGGCAGTGGGGGTGATGATGGAGCAGCGACACAGGCACACCAGGGTTTAAAGGCTCGATCCTGGGGTCGCTGACCAGCCGGGTGTGATTTATTAACTCCAGTTGTCCCAGGCTGAATACAAGTACGAACTAAATGCCCTGTCTGACAGCACCTGAAACAATGCCGCGATTCCCCTTTAGCAGATTTATTGACTCCGGGTGTCCGCGGCTGAACGCAAGTACAAACTAAATGGCCAGTTCGACAGCACCAAACAAATCCGTGATTCCTCTTTAGCAGACTCAGCTGGTGTTGGTAATCTGGAGTTTCGCTCAGTGATGCCCACGGCCTAAATCTTAACTTCACGATGTCTATCGTCCGAGAGCGGCAATGTGGATATCGCTAAAACAGCGGCACGAAGTTCTTTCCAAGTGGGGGGACGACCATTAAAAACAAAATGTGACTTATCCGCCGCTTGCATTCCCCTCAGGACAACTGAAACTAACTCGTGTTCTAGCATATCGACTATCAAGGCCGAACAGGCCGCCTTAACTCTTTCCACATATTGATGCAAGTCCTCCCTCTCTTACTGCATCTGCCAAACATAGCGACACATGAGTTGTTTACGAACTCTCGTGGTCATTCTTTCGCTAATCACAAGTTCCCTCAACTGCTGCAAGGACAACCCATCTGCCATAGCCCTGGATACCAGAGTCCTCAATTCGCCTCTAGTTAACGGATATAATAGAGACAAAATTACCTGATGCGAAACACCAAACGCATCAGCGTGTTGATCAAACCGAACCAGCAACCATAACATCCTTTCAATTTGCTCAAGTCGGTCTATAGCTAATTCTGTGACATCTCGAAACAGATGGACCAGAGGATTAGGCAATTTAGTAAACGCCCTGGTTAACCTCTCGGAGGGAATAAGGGCGTTATTCCCGGGCTTGCTAGCTAGCGCACCACCCAGAAGATAACAGATCCTGCTCTCCTGTCCTCTTCCTATCAAGATCTAAACCTGGACCTTAAACTGCAATTCCTTAACGAAGGACCCCAATTCAGCGATTGATTCCTTATCACAACCCTCTAGCTTTAATGCCCTTAAGTCAAATATTCGGTTGGTTAAATGTATCAACTGTGCCCGCACCCTGTCTGACTGCCACTAGGTTGAGTGCCCTCCAAAAAGCCGATGGTGTCCTCAAGACCCTAGCAGCCTCAAACAAAAACTCAATGGCTGCTTCTGTCTCACCCACAACATCCGGTGTGACGTCAACTGGCTGAAGAACGGTAGCATGCAAACGGGCGGCTAAGTCTGGGACACTGCCGTCAATAGGCTGGCGCCTTATCGCCAGCTTATAAATGAGGTGGTCCTTTCTCAACAGGCCGATCCAAGGAGTCTGCATGGCTGCCATTAGAATTGGTCAACTGAAACAACCAACAAAAATATCATGTAACTCTGACAAAGTTACAATTCGAGCCAACAGTAACTGTAATGGCAATATTACAATCGTAACCACGCTCTGATACCACTGAGACATGAAACTTAGGGAAGACAGGATTTGGTGTGGACGGGGCCTTATGCAGCAGTTACCGTTGGTTGCTCTTTTTTTTTTTTAATCACGTACACTTTATGTGGAACCAATTGCATATAAGGTTGACAATACGGAACAATTACTAATTTGACTGTTAAAGACAATATCTAATTAAATATTCTTTAGACATTCACAGCTGAAGGCCTTACTGACAAGAAATTCAAATTATTTGTCGGCTGAAGGCCCCAGTAGTAATAATTCAAAAACAATTTGACGGCTGAAGGGCTAGATAGCAAATTCTTCCTAAAATATTAAAATAAAGAGACAATCATATTAAGAGACAATATCTAATTAAAAATTCTTTAGACAAATTGCATTCACAGCTGAAGGCCTTATTGACCAGAAATTCAAATTGTCAGCTGAAGACCCCAATGGTAGCAACTCAAGAACAATTTAACGGCTGAAGACCTGGAGAGCAAATTCTTAAAAAGTTAAACTTCTCCAAGAGATATTAAAATATTTTTTTAAAACAGAAAAACACAAACATTCTTTTTCTTAAAAAAAAAATCACAATCTGACCAAAGCAAGAGAGAAGTGGGCCTCAGACAGTGCGGATCGGCCTGGGAAGTGTTGCTCAACTTCGTAACCGACGAGACAGGCAGCCAATAGTTGTATTCACTTAACGGATGGCAACTCAAACTAGTAACAGTTTAAACGCAGACCAACACACCTGCAAAATCTACCTAACTCTGATAACACACACAGCGATGGAATAACCCAGGCAAGGCGGAACCGGCGGACTACACTGCACCTTCAGAATACTGCTTAGAACATCCAGAAGCAGAAGGAACCACTACGACCAAGGTAGTCCAAAAGAACAAAATATCCGAACCACAATCAAGGAGGCTGTCTAACTACATGCCTTACCGGACAGCAGCAGCAACAAGGCGAGAAAAGGTACATCCAGCTCCGTCGCAACCGAACTACTGACACACGCGGCCCGGAAAACACTTGAAGTCCTTCGAGAGATAGTGCCACGGTACTAGATCTCGATAAAAGCTGCTGCTGCCACTCGCGGACAGACAACACTAGCAAACGTAGTGGTGCCAATGAACAAAACAAGATAACGAGACCCCCACTATTCCTATTGCACGATCCCAACCTACCAACGGCACCAACGCGAGTCGCACACGGCACAAAGGTATTGGCTTCAATCAAGAAGATTGAACATTTTTCTATTATGGTTGACGAAACAAGTGATTCTTTGATTCACGAACAAGTGTCATTTTGTATTCGTACTGCCGACGATTCCTTCATCATCAACGAAGATTTTATTGGCTTACATGAGACCCTTAACGCTGAATTACAAACTCTGTTTAGTATTTTAAAATAAGTTTTTGCTCGTCTTGATTTGTCAATGGATAACTTAACGAGGACAGTACTATGATGGAGCCTCGAATGTGAGGGGTAAGTTCAAATGACTAATACAGTTAGTTTTGGATATACAACCAAAAGCACCTTATGTGCGCTGCACTGCTCACAGTTCAGACGTGGCAGTTATAGACAGTCTCCACCGTCTTACGTCTATGAGGGATATTATGGCTTTAGACAAGGTCTTAATAAACACAACAAGGGAATCCAACAAAAATACAGAACTTCTCAGAAGCATGCGCTGTGAGAGGGCCAACGAAAAAGCTGGTCTACGACCACTTTCCTGACTCATTGGACTATGCGAGGTTATAGTATTAAAAGAAAAACCTTCATAAGTTGATGATCCTTTGCTTCCTCGGAATCGAAGTATACCAAACAAGTACGAAAACAACGAAGCCAGCTCACCGTACACTTTCAAAACCCCAAAGGAATTCTAAAAAGCTATTTACATTGAACGTTGTGAAACGGTGCAATCTTCCGTTACTGAGCGGTTTGCTTCAACTGGACTCTCACAGGTCATTGCAGTTGAACAAAGGTGCTTGCTTTTACACTACTGGCCATTAAAACTGCTACACCACGAAGATGACGTGCTACAGACGCGAAATTTAACCGACAGGAAGAAGATGCTGTGATATGCAGATGATTAGCTTTTCAGAGCATTCACACAAGATAGCGCCGGTGGCGACACCTACAACGTGCTGACGTGAGGAAAGTTTCCAACCGATTTCTCATACACAAACAGCTGTTGACCGACGTTGACTGGTGAAACGTTTTTGTGATGCCTCTTGTAAGGAGGACAAATGCGTACCATCACGTTTCCGACTTTGATAAAGCTCGGATTGTAGCTTATCGCGATTGCGGTTTATCGTATCGCGACATTGCTGCTTGCGTTGGTCAAGATCCAATGGCTTTTAGCAGAATATGAAATGGGTGGGTTCAGGAGGGTAATACGGTAGGCTGTGCTCACTAGCAGTCGAGATGACAGGCATCTTAACCGTATGGCTGTAACGGATCGTGCAGCCTCGTCTCGATCCCTGAGTCAACAGATGGGGACGTTTGCAAGACAACAACCATCTGCAAGAACAGTCCGACGACGTTTGTAGCAGTATGGACTATCAGCTCGGAGACCACGGCTGCGGTTACCCTTGACGCTGCATCACAGACAGGAGCGCCTGTGATGGTGTACTCAACGACGAACCTGGGTGCACGAATGGCAAAACGTCATTTTTTCGTTCTGTTTACAGCATCATGATGGTCGCATCCGTGTTTGGCGACATCGCGGTGAACGCACATTGGAAGCGTGTATCCATCATCGCCATACTGGCGAATCACGCGGCGTGATGGTATGGGGTGCCATCGGTTACACATCTCGATCACCTCTTGTTCGTATTGACGGCACTTTGAACAGTGGACGTTACATTTCAGGTGTGTTACGACCCGTGGCTCTACCTTTCATTCGATCTCTGCGAAACCCTACATTTCAGTAGGATAATTCACGACCGCATGTTGCAGGTCCTGTACAGGCCTTTCTGGATACAGAAAATGTTCGAGTGCTGCCCTGGCCAGCACATTCTCCAGATCTCTCACCAACTGAAAACGTCTGGTCAATGGTGGCCGAGCAACTGGCTCGTCACAATACGCCAGTCACTACTGTTGACGAACTGTGGTATCGTGTTGAAGCTGCATGGACAGCTGTACCTGTACACGCCATCCAAGCTCTGTTTGACTCAATGCCCAGGCGTATCAAGGCCGTTATTAAGGCCAGAGATGGTTGTTCTGGGTACTGATTTCTCAGGATCTATGCACCCAAATTGCGTGAAAATGTAATCACATGTCAGTTCTAGTATAATATATTTGTCCAATGAATACCCGTTTATCATCTGCATTTCTTCTGGGTGTAGCAAATTTAATGGCCAGTAGTGTAGTAAGCAGAGATGAAACAAGTTAGGAAAAATCAACTGAGTTTTTAAAAAATGACCCAGACGTTGAGAGACTCCGCTTACACCTGAATATGTTAGCCGATATCGCTAATAAAAAACAACTGGTCTTAAAAAAAGTGTGACGTAATTACATTACACAAGTGCCTGTAGTTGGAGAAATGTTATGTGAAGTAGTGAAGTGCATTAAGTTTCTCCAATTAGCTCCAATCACGACAGTAACAGCAGAACGGTCATTTAGTGTCCTTAGATGTCTGAAGTCATATCTCCAATCAACAATGGGAAAGAAGCGATTGAACAACTTGGCTGTTCTTCATGCCCACCGAGATGTTTTGGATGAACTGGATATCCGACCAGTCATCTACGACCTCATATTCAGTAATCCAGACAGACAGTCGACATTTGCACCTTTCTAAAGACACACTAGCCCTAATAATGGCATTTAGAGCAATATTAAAAATCTTTACAAAATAGAGAATTAAATACATATATAATGTTAAATTTTCAGTTTCAAAATATTAGTACTAGTTTAGTACTGTATTACTATATTACTGTATTAGTTATTTTCAAATTCTTCATATTTTTAGGATGTAAGACCCAATTAAAATCCGCTATTTACATATTTTTGACTGAAAGTATTTGGCATACTGTATTAACTTTATTAACTGTATTAAAGCATTAACTTTGAGATATTGTTTTTATTTAATATACCCTGAGCCTTATTCAAAGCGAGCTTAAATCAGCTATTTCACTTATTAATCAAAGTGCTATTACTGTGTGACAGCAATATTTTATGTTTTATTCTTTTAATGAGAGTTTATGATTTATTTAAATATAATTTTAGTCTTTCCAGAGCTACACATTCACTGCTTTGTAACAGTCTATAAGCATGATTATTACTGTAAATTAAATTAGCTTTTTACGAAAACACTGTGCGTGTTTGTTGTCTTTCTTCAACGCCAAAAAATGTGTCAGGTTTGTCAAGTTTCCCGGAGTGTCGAATTATCGAGAGTCCAGTTTTCGGGGCTCTAATGTTGTTCATATGACTCTAAAATGCTTAAAAAACTTTAAAACTTTCTATTTTTCATCTAAAACTTAGAAAATTTCCCAAGGCAAGAGCCGGCCGGACTGACCAAACGGTTCTAGGCGCTACAGTCTCTACCTAAACAGTGAGACTTGTGTCGTTTGCTAGTGAGCCACTTAGAGCCTGTGCCAGTCACCACCTGAACCATCAGAGGCACTGCTTCTAGCACCACGCACACAACGAGTGATGCGTGGGTGTACTTATTTGTCTTGAGTCGGCCATGTAAACATTTGACATATTCCACCATGCATAGTCGTGGCATGGAGTCAAACTGGTTTGGCAGACAAGCAAACGGGTCCACCTGCACACTGGAATCTACCAGGTTTCCAGAGGCTCATAGGAAAGTACCTGCATTCCGAATTAACCGAATGCGAGACCGCGCCATTAGTAACAGATTGCGGCCATCCATGACTTCAGTCACCGAACGCATCGTGGTGTGCACCCTGACCAGCAGGAGGGTAAAGTATTCGGTGCTACAACGTAGGGCTCCAATATATGTTTCTCAGCACCCTGTTCTTTCGAGCCATATTTTTCTTTTTGGAATGATAGAATATAGATGCTTGATAGTGGCGTAGTTTTTGTTCCAAAACCGGATACACGTTTATGAAGTCAGATAAAGCGATTAGTGTTCCGGTTATTGTCGTTTGTCGATCCCCAGCTGATCACTTTGTTCACCATAGACCTCATGTTAGTGAAAGCGTTTGTCAAATAAAAACGTTGGTGTGACGTTTCTTTAGTCATTTTTGTTATCTTGTGATATTAAGGATGAATAAATCTATTGTCATTTAGATCACAGCTTTTCCCTGAGTTCTGATTAACAGTACCTTCCCATTTTATTATTAAAGTCTAGATCTGAAACATAAGCAGAAGGTTTTCAACTGGCGAACCGCTGCCAGCATCTAGGTCCTTGGCACTTCAGGTCCACATTATGAGGAAATAAAAAACAAAAGAAAGAGAAGTATGGTTAATTAATATGCTGTAGATATTTAATGCTCTGATTGTGTTGTTTATGTGTTTATTTGTTTTATTTATAGTGCATTTGTGTCAGCGACTTCTGTGTCATTTGTCGACCGTTATCCCGTCGTTGCTAACGGCGTTGTCGTATTATTTTTGTGGTCCTTAGTATTGGTTTTTTTTTTGTATTTGGTTGTTTTTGATTCTGAATCTCGTGTACTATTATTGTATTGTACTACGTATATCTTGAGTTATATAATAGATTGTGCACGTGCTGCACGGATAATTAAAGTTGTTGTAGATAGATAATTGGAATGCTAACGAGAAATAGGGCTAGATAAGTAGACTGGGAGCGGGAAAATAAAGCGTACGTCACGGAGGAAGAGCGCAATGAGACAGTTGAGTCACATTTTGAATGTAGGGACGCGTTACTGTTGAACGGTGTTAGCAACAACGATGACGTGCAACAAGGAAATCAGGGAGACGAAAGCGATATGGCTTTTCTAAAGGGGACAGTTAGTGTCAGATCTGGTGTGATAGAAGATGTGTGCATGCCACAACATACTGATGCAGCTGTGCTTATTAGAAATCCGGACAAGACAGAGCGATATCAGAACGCAATATTGCGGATAGAACACCGCACAGATCATGAGTTTGGACGATCACGATACTGAGGAAATTGAAGAAGACTTCACTCTAGTGGAATTTTTAATGGGAATGGAGAAGAAACTTGATAGACTAAAGGGAATGGAGGCTAAAATTAATGAGACGAGGACGGACATACGAGACATCGGCGCACGGTAAACCAAATGCGAAAGGAACACAAGTCATGGGAAAATAAACTCCAGGAAAACCTACGTAAAGTAAACATCAAAGCAATTAAAGGTTTAAAGACTGCACACGATGCTAAGAAGATAGCAAAGAGTGCCAAGACAGTTAAAAGTTTCGCAAGACGAGTATCAGCTGAAGCATCGAAAGCGAGTAAAGGCATGGGATTGCAAGGACGAGAGGCGGTGATAAATTTGAACAAGAAGGTCGAAAGCGTGGAAAAGGGGTAAAAACACGCAGAGCAGCGCATCAACACAAAAATATGTGAAGCCACGGATTTTCATGCGACAGCGGCCATGGAAAAATTGGAATCTGAGCTGCGCAAATTAGGGACTGGTTCGAAGGTAACAACTGAAACTCCAGTGAGCGAGACCGAGGAGGTCCGGACTCTCCTTAAAATCGCAACAGGAAGCGATCAAAACGCGTGTGGAGAAGAAATTGGAGGAGGCGCTAAGGAAACAAATTCAAATGCGGTCAAGCGCGAACGCAACAGAACCCGAAACAACTTCAGACGGGACGGATAACTGCATACCGTTAGCAGCGAGCAGAGGACATGGTGAGATGAACGTCGCATTTTCTCGAAGCCGAGGAGAGAGCACAAATGTGGGGAAGTCGAACGAGGACATCCAAAGGTCTGATATTTTCCGTAAGACGGAAGTTGCCGATGAAACGCCTTTTGATTTTCAACACTTCTTACAAGTACGAAAATTCGAAATTTTCAGAGATGAGGGTAATTTTACTCAGCCATGCACTTGGATATCACAATTTGACCTCTTTTTACCTCCAAATTGGCCTTTAAAATACAAGCTGGACTTTATTTGCGAACACTTGCAAGGCTCAATTGCGGAGAAAATGCATGGAATATCAGCGACGTGCAGATGTTACCAGGAGTTCAAGGACAGCTTCCCTAAATTCAAATGGTTCAAATGGCTCTGAGCATTATGGGACTTAACATCTGAGGTCATCAGTCCCATAGACTTAGAACTTCTTAAATCCAACTAACCTAAGGATATCACACACATCCATGCCCGAGGCAGGATTCTAACCTGCGACCGTAGCAGCAGCGCGGTTCCGGACTGAAGCGCCTAGAACCGCTCGGCTATAACGGCCGGCCTGCCCTAAGTGTCAGCTGGTCCAAGGAGACGAAAGAGCGCATAAAATACGAGATGATTGTTAGAAAAGGTTTCTAGAGTTCAGACTACAAAAGCCCAGTCAAGTTCCTTGATGCAATGATTGGCAAGAACCAGTATCTTGACGTACCATGCTCTACCGGTGAAATCATTCATCATTGTTACACCGAACTACGGTCAGCGTATCAACAAGTATTAGCTGGTAGGTGTAATGTGGAGCTCAGTACTTTCCGTAACACACTTTACGAATTAGAGTACGCATTCAGAGCAGAAAATATCGGAGAAGACAGAGGAAAGTCTGACGGATACGTCACAGGCCCTATGTCGCGTCCGCAATATCTCCATTACAATAATAGGAATGGAAATGCGCGGAGTGGATCGCCTTACGGAAACCATTCACGGTCGGGAAATTTCGGGACTAATAAAGTTGAACAACGAAGAGACTGGAATTGGAAACGCAATATATGTACTACGCAACAGAGGCTGGAATGGAAGGAGAAATGAAGGCTACGGACCACAAAACAATGGATGGCGAAACCATGGCTCCGGTTTCAATGACAATAGAAGATTGGCGCAACTGTACAACGGAGGAAACGGAAATGGAGCTCAGGTGGAGGAAACAGACATTCGGGGACCAAACCCAGGTCGAGGGGCGCAAGGAAATGATAAGCAACGTCAATGGCTAGTTAAGTGTGCAGAAGAGGCACAAAACGCATCTGCAACTGAATTCGGACCTAGCCTCATCAATGTTATTAGATACGACAATACTGAAGAAACGCTGCTGCAAGAAAGGGCGGAGTTCACTCAAAATGACGTGCATCCAATTGTTATGGTAATCATAGGAGGGAAGGAAGTTAGAGCAATCCTGGATAGTGGTAGTGAGATTTTGGCCATCGTGGAAGAGACTTACAGACAATGTAAGGGACTGCAAGACTGGGCGGAACTGTTGGTGAAGAGACTAAGAATAATAGGAGCAATAGTGGGGAAGGTGACTGAAGTAAACATGCACACAAGGCTAGAGCTACCTTGTCAAGGTCACCTGCTGGTGGGAAACTTCCTGATCATGCCAAAACTGACAACTAAGTTGATTATCGGAACCGATTTTCTAATCAAGTACAGTGCAATACTGGATCTAGTTAAAAGCATCATGCTTAGTTTCATTAATCGGGCGATATGGGCGCAAGTCCCGGCGAGGTGCCTTAAGATCTGCGGAGATTCAGAAGACTGGCATTTACTGAAGGCGAAATCAGTGTCGAGAGATGAAAGGGATTGCCACTATGACCCAGAGGACACTGGGGACGAGATCCGTCATGCGATACTGGAGAGGGTCTGTGGTATTGACAGTATTACCAAAGAGGAGAGGGCAGAACTACAAATTATACTACTGAACAACATTGAAGTGTTCCTACCTAAGACAAGAGCCATCAATAATTTCCAGTATGCATTCTGTGTCAAAGAACATCAGAAGTTCTACATCCCACCTTATCCCATTCCCATCGCATACAGAGAGGATGCTGCAAGAAGGGATCATTGAAACTGGTGTGTCCACATACAATAACCCATTATGGGTAGTTGAAAAGAAAGATGGATCGATAGATCTGGTGCTTGATTCGAGGCAGATCAACACGATAATCTTGCCAGAAACAGACTGTCTGGAGAAGCTGGAAGATATCTTGCCAAGATTTTATGGTGTCAGTATTTTCGTCCATTGACCTCTGTTCAAGTTTCTGGCAAATTGAATTACACCATTTGTGTCGTCAATACACGGCTTTCCTAGTTGAAGGACACTGCTATCAGTTCCGGCGATTGCCCTTTGGCTTCAATATGTCGTCAGTAGCATTCATCAGGGGGCTGAATGGAATTTTGTTGGAGAGCCTGAAGAACATCACGTCCTATGTTGATATCCTCATCGCAAAGCCCACTTGGGACGAACACAAGGTCCTTGGCGAACTACTAGGAACACTAAGGCAACATATGTCACAATTAATTTAGAAAAATCTTGTTTCGGAACGAGGAAGGTGGATTTTCTTGGGCATGTGATTTCAGCAGAAGGTATTGCACCTAATCCAGAAAAACTCGAAGCTATAGCATAATTCTCGAGATCACAGGCTAGAAAGACCTCAGAGGGTTCCTGGGCATTGTTAATTTTTATAAGAAGTTCATTAGAACAGAAGAGAATGGTGCACCAAGGCTGTGTGCCTTAACAGGAAAGAAGATGCCATGGTTATGGGACGAGGCAGCGGATCACGAATTCAATTGGCTTAAAAAGGTCCTTGTGGAGGCACCTATCCTAGCTCACCATGACCTAACAGCGGATTTTTGCATGTGGACTAATGCAGCGAAAAAAGGTCTTGGTGTAGTAATATTCCAGCAAATTATGGAAGAGGGGACATTAGTAAACAAGACCATAGCGTTTGGAAGCCGGGTCCTTACAAAGTATGAAAGGAATTACTCAGTAACTGAGTTGGAGGCAATGGCTATCGTGTGTGCTTTCAAAAAATTCAAATATTTCCTGCTTGGACACAAGACCCATGTCTTTACAGACCACAGAGCGTTCGAATTTTTGCTGCCGGCAAAACTGGGACACGATAGTCTGGCAGGGTGGGTTTTATTCCTCCAGCAATTTGACTTCAGCGTCACACATGTCCCGGGAAAAACAAATGTTATTGTGGACGCACTTTCTAAGAAGAGAGCAGGATAAAGATCCGGAACTGAAGGAGCTGAAAGAACGTCGGAAGGACCGCCAGGAAGTTGAATTACGAATGTTTTACCTCGTAAGGATGGGGATCTTATTCCACTGACGTAACGCGACCACCACGATATGGAGCCTTTGTATACCAGACGAGCTAGTTAATTAGTTAATCTGGTACACACACTTAAATTATTGTCACTATGGACCACGGAAATGATTCCTCAAACTGAAGGACCTATGTCATTTTAAATAAATGGAAAGACGCAAAAGGAAAGTTCTGTCAGTATGCAAGGCCTGTCAGAAGACGAAACCTGATAGCCTGACAATGAAGGCACCCCTTAATGAAATCGTTCCAAACAAACTGCGACACTTGGAGGTCGCGGACTTAATGGGACCGCTCCCGGTCACTCGGCGTGGTTTCCGATACATTTTAGTAGTCGTTGAATTAACATCGAAGTTAGCTACATTTACTCCGTTACAACTAGCCACGGCAGACACTGTTTGCAAAGCGTTAACGAAAGACTTCTTAGCGCAAGTAGGCAGGGTGGACAAAATTATTACAGATAACGGAACGAGGCTCAGTGCAGGTCAAAACGATGGAAGGACACTCTGGAGAGATATAAGATGGAACCTATCTACATATCGGAACATCATCCGAGTTCGAACCCCGCCGGACGATGGATGAAGGAGCTGGGAAATCTGTGTCGTATCTACTGTCATCGACAGCACAGCACATGGGATGTGATGTTGCAGGATTTCCAAAATGTCGTGAATGAACTTCCACATGGTTCAACTCTCTTGGCACCGATAACTGTGTTGAAGAACATAGACCCACCAGAGAAAGTACGGGAGCTGGTGGAATTTTCCCGGCGGAAACGGATTCCGTACTGAGGTATAATCGGTATGGCGCTGGTAAAGATTAGGGAAGCAGGAAGGAGAAAGAAGGAGCGAGAAGATAAGAAGGCTCGGGTCCCGGAATTTCACGTTGGACAGAAGGTTCTAGTAAAATCGTTTAGGCTCTCAAACAAACAGAAGAGACAGTGCCTAAAGTTCTTCAATGTGTATAATGGACCGCTTAGGATACGCCATGTTGCGCACGAGAATGCGTAAGAGCTGGGGTTCCTGAGATCTGGAAGATCGGCAGGAGTGCATCACATATAGCACTTTAAACCCTTCATTGAATAAAGCTGGAGGTCACGAAAGCAGCAGTTACAACAGGATGAAGGAGAAGAGAAGAAAATAGAGGGGGGGGGGGGACTTACGGTGGAAATTTCTTATGCTAAACAAGCCATAGACAGTTTAAGGGTCAGTGACAGCCGAGCATAAGCATTGTAGCATAAGTTTGTTTAGTTATAACAACTGTAAAGATAACAATCATTTCTTATACATTTTTGTGATTCACCATGGGAATTAGCATAGGAACTTCTACTATTACTGCTAGTCGTAAGGGTTGGCATTGTTAGAATTTCACTGTACAAGTATTTCTGGGTGGAGACATTTCTGGACGGCTGAGTTCTGTGGTCTCATTGTGCAGACACGTTGGTCGGCGCCTTTCAGTCGGTCAGCATCCACGTCTAGGTAAACTGACTAGCGCCGAAAAGTCGCCGCTGCAATGGCCAGTGCATTGTAGACCGGCAATAAAGCAGAGTACGGGGCCTTGTTAGGCAGAAAGCCGATGGGACATCTTGTGTGCATTCTACGAATTTCCGTGGGACAGGTCACTGGTGACCAGACGTCCAGACTCTGTTACAAAACATATTTGTGAAAGCACAAGGCTTTTAGCGAGTCTATGGCTGTTCTTTGGAAACTTCGAAACGGACGCAACAGGAGAGATGAACAGCTTTTTATGGAGAGCTGTAGTTCCATCCTCACAAGGCAAACGCGTGTGAGAGAGGCCGCGAAGCTGAATCTTTTTTCCTTTTCTCCCAATAACTTTCAAGTCTCTGATTGGTCAAATCGGTGTATGCAGAGCAAGGGGCGCTCTCTGAGCTCCAAATGCTTCACTTCAGCCCGTGATTGGCTTGTGCTAAAGTGGGGGAAGTCTAAGATGTAAAAGGGCTTTTGGTATCATGCTGAGGAGGAAAGCGGACTAGAAGAGAACATCACTGTTGTACTGGCGCTTTGCTAGTAAAGAACTGCAGGTCTCTACCTAAACAGTGAGACTTGTGTCGTTTGCTAGTGAGCCACTTAGAGCCCGTGCCAGTCACCTTATTAACGGTCAGAGGTACCACTTCTAGCATCACGCACATGAGTGACGTGTGGGTATACTTATTTGTCTTGAGTCGGCCATGTAAACATTTGACACATTCCGTCACGCATAGTCGTGGCAAGGAGTCAGACTGGTTTGGCAGTCCAGCAAATGGGTCCACCTGCACACTGGAATCCACCAGGGTTTCAGAAGCTCGTATTGAAGTACCTGCGTTCCGAATTAACCGAACGCGAGATGTAAAGAAACTGGTTCTCTACTTCTGAAAAAAAATATTTAAATAATAAAACATGACCTATACAAGGAATCTGACTACCCCTGTTAGTCATGGACGAAAAAAAAAAATTGGCATAGTCTTTGTCAGAACGTGCGGAATCTTATGTGGGGCCAATAAGACGTCAATTTTAATCTAAATATGGTATGCCAATGTTTACATAATAAAAAATAAATTAGGTAATTCAGTACAATTATTATATAGACGCGATAAATCACATTAATGGGGGCCAATAGAACAATTAAAGTCACTATAATTCCAGTAAACCTGCAAAAGTAAAAAAAAAATTATTGTAGGGGCCTACATAGACATCATGCATCTGCTAGATGCCCATGAAATACGTAATTTTGTTTTGAAGCTGACAGCCAATGAGAAAATAGGTGCAAAAATACTGTTGGTCAGTTTTCAAGCAGTAATGGCGGACAGAATCAGCTGGTAATATACGTAATTTTATGGTAGCTAATTTTACTGCACATAAAATAAAATATGTACTCCCTCCAAAAGAAGTTACACACTAACATTAAAATAAAATTATGATGAGCAGCAAAATGTCTGAGAAGAATTCTGAAAGGAAATTATTACTTGAACTTTAATTTGGCGGGTTTTCAACACTGTCAACAAGACGAAATAATGGAAAGAATATTTATTGGAACTAAACAAAATTGAACCTTGATATTGTGACAGTATTTTTAAAATAGATAATGTAACTGCAATTGTCTTTAATTTTGAAATGAGAGAGAGCGTAATAATTTTCTTTTAATGTCGTAACTGTTGCTGCAGGCAGTGCGATGACGTCAGCGGTGGTCCACGCGGACGATGTGTGAAGTTAATCCCGGTTCGTGGCGTGAAGATAATGATGGATCCTCCTGTTTCATTAATATTCCAGTTACGGCGGTGGTCCACGTCTCCGTTGTAGTCGAATCAGCTGGCAGCGCTGGCGCGATAATAATAGTTCCAGTGTGTGCGTTGTCGTTACGCGCTACGTTTTATTATTAAGAGTTTATTAATCACGCGGTGCGGGTAGGTCGGAATTATGCAATGTCTTTAGTATTAACAATATATAGCCGGTTAATGCCAATACTTCACACAGTTCTTTCACCGTGTTGTCACAGGAACACAGTCACATGTGTTTATCACTATAACAGTCCGTTAAACATCAGTTCAATTTACGTCGTCGTCTTAAAGACAGTTTGGATGATATAATAAATGTTTCTTGATCAAATCACAGCACTGTTCTTTTACTTTTGGTTTGTTCTACTCTCACGCCATTCTAACAGTGTCTCCACACGACAATGGTGTCTGATTCACGGCTGATTGTCACAAGTTCACAGAGTATGTAAAATCGTCACCGCAAACACTCGATATACTTTCCAGATTTTACTGTTCACTTAATAATGCACGATCTCCTATTAACACAGCGGACGCACTGTAATTAATTGTTCCTTCGCGTATCACCGTCTTTCACGCCGAACTTTGCAACGTTTTTCCATCCACGAACCGGCTACGATACCACCAACTCGCACGCTTTCTATCGATAGTCGTTCGCTCCCTCTCTGACTCGGTACTTCCCCTAGCCTAACCAAAGATTTACAAAGCATATAAAACCAGAACATTCATGTTCGTACAATATAAAATATAATACAGTAGCAAAATGAATGAAGAAACAATGTGACGTATTAACAAATAAAGAATAGTTGAAATAAATTATACACCTTTTTGTGCCCAACGTAGCTTACAAATTTCCCTTCACTTTTCAAAGTGGTCAATATAGTAAATTCAACCTAAGTTGGATGGAGAAATGTTTTTAGTTCAAAAGAGGACAGTCCTTTTTCCGTAAGTACTGTGCGTTTTTCGCTTGCAAGACGATTTCGCGTAAAGGTAGTCATGAAAACGTTTGAGCCCTGGTAGCCTACAAGTTTGTGAAGTAGAAGCATGCTCTTGAGTATTTCAACGTCCATGAGAGCAACGCATACTATAAGGCTGCTGTAATCGATGGTGACAATTTTGTTCATTTGAAGATAAATAAAACAAAAAATATAAAATTGCCTGGACCAGTCTTGTTATAGTAGGGAGGGGAAAAAAAACAGAAAACGCATAGTCCCTATCATTGAGGCGATGATTCTCTGTGGACGTCAGGAGATTGCCTATTGTAGTTGGTAAACAAGATAAGAACTTGGGTAACTTTCGCGGCATTCTAAAAGGTAATGAAAGCCTACGAGCAAGTTTGGAAGGAACTGGTAAACGCGACCAGTACATTAGTGCCCCAATCCAAAATCATTTCAGTCGCATCAATAACCACCTCCTGGGAAGAATTGTTCATCACATTGATGCCAAAGGTTTAACGGTTGTTGCGGATGAAACTGATGACGTTGCTGCAGTAGAGCAACTCACTCTTTGTGTACTTATACACTGCAGGAAAAAAAAAATCGCAACACCAAGGTGTTGTGCGACAAACGAAAGTTGGTAGGCGTCTTTCTACATCTGAAAGATGATGTCTGTTCAAATTTCTCCCCAATTGTATGAGAGTGGCGCCACAATGAGAATGCAAATCAGGTTTGCTTTAAGCACACGCTGTAACGGTCGTGAGCGTTAGTTACCTTTGGGACGACGTGTGAGTTGATGTTAGCCAATAATGCCTTTAAGGCGTGAAAGACGCCATTATCAACACCTCGCTGAGTTTGCACGAGGTCGTATAACAGGGCTACGAGAAGCTGGATTTTCCTTCTGCTGTATTCCAGAAAGGCTTGACATGAATTTGGACACTGTACACGATTGCTGGGAGCGGTGGTCACGAAACTGTATAGTCCCAAGAAGACCGGGCTCCGGACAGCCATGTGCTACTGACGAGAGGGAAGAACGCCGTGTTTGGCGTATGGCACTGCCACACCGTACTGCATCTGTAGCAGCAATCTGAGCAGCGGTTGGTAGCACAGTGACACAATTAACTATTACACATTGGTTACTTCAAGGACAGTCCGAGCCAGATGACATGTAGCGTGAATTCCACTGATCCCAAAGCACCACCATTTGCGACTTCAGTGGTGTCAAACGAGCGCTCATTGGAGAGCAGGGTAGAGGCTTGTTGTCCGGTGATGGCCGTGTCCTAATTAGGAGGTGGCCGGATAAGAGCCTGCAACCAACTTGTCTGCGAGTTACACACTGGACCTACAGCTGGATTTATGATCTGGGACGTGATTTCGTATGACAGCAGGAGCAATCTCGTTGTTATCTTACGCACTGTGACTGCAAATTTCTATGTCAATCTGGTATGGAAATGTCGTGTGGTTAGGGCCTCCCTCGGGCAGACCGTCGCCTGGTGTAAGTCTTTCGAGTTGACACCACTTCGGCAACTTGCATGTCGATGGGGATGAAATGATGATGATAAGGACAACACGATACCCAGTCCCTGAGCCGAGAAAATCTCCTACCCAGCCCGGAATCGAACCTGGACCGTGAGGTATGACATTCCGTCGCGCTGACCACTCAGCTACCAGGGTCGGACTGTCAATCTGGTGATTCGACCTGATGTGCTGCCATTCATGAAAAGCATTCCAGGGAGTGTTTTCCAGTAGGATACCACTCGTCCACATACCGCTGTTGTAACCGAAGGTGCTCTTCAGAGTGTCAACACTTGCCTTGGCCTGCTCGATCATCAGTTGTATGTCCAATCGAGCACATATGGGCCATCGTCGAACGACAGCTCCAGCGTTATTAAAAAACAGCATCAGCCGTCCCTGTATTGACCGACCAAGTGCAACATCCATGGAACTTCATCGCACAAACTGACATGCGACACCTATACAATGCATGCACGTTTGGATACCTGCATTCAACACACTGGCAGTTACACCGCTCGTTAATGTACCAGCATTTCACATATGCAACCGCTTATCCCGCGCTTACATTAACCTGTGATCTTGCAATCTTTATCACCTAAATATATTATCCAAACAAATGTATTCCCGAAATTTCATTACTCTACATTAATTTTTATTATTTTTCCCGGTCAATGTATTGCCCTAGATCTCAAGATTCGTGAAGATTTCCTACAGTTTGTTCCAGTGTCGGAGGACTGCCGAAGGATTACTTGGATCTGTAACTGAGAACTTGGTAAAAGTTGGTCTTGATGTCATTTTTACGAGGACAGGTCTATGACAGTGCTGCTTCAATACAGGGATAAGCACATGGGACTGCTGCTTTAGCCGGCCGCGGTGGTCTCGCGGTTCTAGGCGCTCAGTCCGGAACCACGCGACTGCTGCGGTCGCAGGTTCGAATCCTGCCTCGGGCATGGATGTGTGTGATGTCCTTAGGTTAGTTAGGTTTAAGTAGTTCTAAGTTCTAGGGGACTGATGACCACAGATGTTAAGTCCCATAGTGCTCAGAGCCATTTGAACTGCTGCTTTCATACAACAGGGCTACTCTTTAGCTATATATTCTCGGTGTTCAGCTCGTAATTGCAATTTAGTATTCACCGACACATGCAGCATACCACTAATCGGATGTTGACTACGAATACTGAAAATGAAACGTAATTTCTTTGAGCCAACAAAGCGTAGGCAGATATTGAATGATACCCTTGAATCATTAACGGATGTTTGACTCTGGGGAAGACTCAAGAATTTGGCAACAAGATCACATCCCACAACACCAGGGGAGATCTTCTCGTCTGTTCGGTTATGTTTTCTAAACTGTTTGCACTGGATAAGTCCGTCTGTCGTCAACAACAGCGACAACATATATATTTTTCAGAGTTAATCAACATTGCCAGGTATCTCAAAAGAAACTGCAGGCAATGACTGAAAATGTTGATGATACTTTCAGCGGGCTTTTCTTAGAAGCCAAGATATTAGGTTCAGCCAACGGAGCTGAAATCAAACAACAACGTGTTTCTACCAATCAAACATATCGTGCAAATCAGAACACCGGTCGTGATGTTGAGATTTACTGCAAAGTGTCTATTGTCGTACCCTTTGTGGATGCCTTCGTTATTAGTTCGCTGCAGAATCGGTTGTTGACACAGTGTGATCTTTTTAACAGCTTTTTCTTCTACCACGAAAAACGGAAGACATATGTGTCATTGGTGTAGTTACGAAGTTCCATTCACTTTATGCTTCACATGCATTAGTAGCCGATTTAACGACGACGACGACTCTTTCATCAACGTCCTGAGTCGACTGGAACAGTTGCCTCAAACGCAATGGAAGCTGTGTCTGTCTGCTATCATCAGATCTGTCGTCATGAGTTTCGATTTCTACAGCTCTTGGCAAATCTGCCAGTGACAATGAGCACGAACGAGCGCAGTTTCTCCATCCTTACGAGAATCAAGACTTACCTAAGGAATACAACTGGCGAGGCACGTCTGAATGGCCTCGCCGTGATGAAAGTTCATCGAGAAGAATGATTTTATACACTTCAAAGTAAATTAACATGGTCCTAGACAATTAAAATAGGTAATTAATAGAAGTAGTGCAGACAATTCTCTTAGCAACTGGATTATGTTTTATTGAAATTATTTAAACTTTATAACCTTGTAACTGATTTCATGCTGTAATTCTTAACTTCAGTAAATCTTTTCCGTAATGCCATTAGTGTTTCAACTGAACACCAACTAAACAAGTGAGCGGGGCGCTCCCCCCCACCCCCCCACCCCCCCACCGCCCTTGCGGGGTCGCCCGCATTGCCACCCATCCGCGCCGTCCCCGGTAGTCAGCCCACACGCTATTCATTCGTTTCTTTCGTCAGTCGACTCGACTGAATCGAGTTATCGAGTAGTTGTACTTTCCTATGTAGCACGCGCGTCCGTGTCATCGTGTTTTATACGTTTCTGTCTGGCACATAGATAGCTAACACATACCTACGAGAAAGGTCGCGGCCATTCTAGTGATCTCGATACGTTAGGCTGCTTGCACATTACACGATTTCGCCCACATTGTACGGTTACAACACGGGCACGATTTTTAGTCCTGTTGCAGCCGTCCAGTGCCCTGCCGCCACACGGCACCGTGCCGTACTCTCGGCTCAGTGGCCCACGTGACCACGTGCACGCTTTCACACTACACGATTTCAGTGGTACGGGAGCTGTCCCCAGTGTTATTTCTACTGCGTTCATTTTGGTTTCAGGTTGCGATTACCCGTGTTTTCAGTTTGTGTGTGTCGCTGGCTTATTTTCACATTATGGAAAGTATTGACGCTGAAATTTTGATATCGCTACTTGAATTAAAACCTGTATCATGGGACAAAGCTTTAGATATATATAAGGATAGAAACGCAACCAGAAAAGCCTGGGAAGAGGTATGTTCAGCACTCAACCCAGATTTTGAGAGCGTTAGTGATACAGAAAAAAATGCGTTTAGTAAGTACTACCTATTAAGCAAAGTATGCCGGCCGGGGTTGGCCAAGCGGTTAAAAGGCGCTACAGTCTGGAACCGCGCGACCGCTACGGTCGCAGGTTCGAATCCTGCCTCGGGCATGGATGTGTGCGATGTCCTTAGTTTAGTTAGGTTTAAGTAGTTCTAAGTTCTAGGGGACTGATGACCTCAAATGTTTAGTCCCATAGTGCTTAGAGCCAAATAGTTATTTGTATTACAGCTGAATAACATTTTTCTTCTCCGTATAAGGCATTAAGGCCGTGTGAAGTTCGTCTACCCAGAATTTTACCATCTAGTCGTTAGTTCCGTAATTTTGTTAAGTAAGTAATTAAAAACATAGGGTTTTATTCTCTCAATATAAGGTGGTCGAGGTATCACTAGGCTAACTAAATAAAATAGCGTTGAAAGTTTAAAAAAGCGAATTATTTCACAAAGGCTACAGAACACTGATTTTCTAACTGCAGAAGAGACACTTCATACAATCTTCTGTTTCACATTTGACAAATTAAATTTTAGACATTTGCCAGGGTACACTTCTGACTTCTGACATAAAATATCTGCTAAGCACAATCTGATATTGTTTGCTGCCAATCCTCCTCTTGTAGTATTTTCCCCTGACAAATCTTCCAGGCCTGTGACCGTCTTTGTGTCCTCAACAATATATCCGTCTCTGTCACGTACATAGTTGTGCAATACGATGCAAGCATTGACAATGAGCGCTGCAAAATGTGGCTGCACATTGATAGGCCGATGGAACACGCGTCACTTATTACTATGAATGCCAAATGCACATTCCACATATCTTCATGCTCTGCACAATCGATAGTTAAATATTCTTTTCTCAACTGTTAAGTGTTTTCCTCCAAAGGGTCTCAACAGGTGTTTGTGTAAGCCAAACGCTTCGTCTCTAACAAAGAAGTATGGTATGTTAGGACTCACCGTCCCTAAAAGAGGTTGTTCCACAGGTAATGGTTGAGAACCACTTCCTATTGATCTCCACAATTTGGACCTCCTAAGTATTGATGACTCACATTCTTTACCATAGATCCCTACATCAGCGTAAACAAATCTGTACTTTGCGTCTGCTACAGCCATAAGCACAACTGAAAAGTAATCTTTGCAGTTGTAATACATTGATCCCGAGTCAAACGGACAAGTCAGTCTTACATGATTACCGCCGACAGCGCCAAGACAGTGTGGAAAATTAGCGATACTTTCAAAGTCAGAAGCGGTTGACATCCACGTATCGCAAGTTGGTGATGGAATACACTCTTCTCGCATTACTGACCAAATCGCTGCACATACAGGGCTATTACAAATGATTGAAGCGATTTCATAAATTCACTGTAGCTCCATTCATTGACATATGGTCACGACACACTACAGATACGTAGAAAAATTCATAAGTTTTGTTCGGCTGAAGCCGCACTTCAGGTTTCTGTCGCCAGAGCGCTCGAGAGCGCAGTGAGACAAAATGGCGACAGGAGCCGAGAAAGCGTATGTCGTGCTTGAAATGCACTCACATCAGTCAGTCATAACAGTGCAACGTCACTTCAGGACGAAGTTCAACAAAGATCCACCAACTGCTAACTCCATTCGGCGATGGTATGCGCAGTTTAAAGCTTCTGGATGCCTCTGTAAGGGGAAATCAACGGGTCGGCCTGCAGTGAGCGAAGAAACGGTTGAATGCGTGTGGGCAAGTTTCACGCGTAGCCCGCGGAAGTCGACGAATTAAGCAAGCAGGGAGCTAAACGTACCACAGCTGACGGTTTGGAAAATCTTACGGAAAAGGCAGAAGCATTTCTTAAACAGATTGGAAAACCGATGGATCGGTCGTGGTGGAGATCATGATCAACAATTCATGTCATGGCCTCCACGCTCTCCTGACTTAACCCCATGCGATTTCTTTCTGTGGGGTTATGTGAAAGATTCAGTGTTTAAATCTCCTCTACCAAGAAACGTGCCAGAACTGCGAGCTCGCATCAACGATGCTTTCGAACTCATTGATGGGGACATGTTGCGCCAAGTGTGGGAGGAACTTGATTATCGGCTTGATGTCTGCCGAATCACTAAAGGGGCACATATCGAACATTTGTGAATGCCTAAAAAAACTTTTTGAGTTTTTGTATGTGTGTGCAAAGCATTGTGAAAATATCTCAAATAATAAAGTTATTGTAGAGCTGTTTAATCGCTTCAATCATTTGTAATAACCCTGTACTTCTTCAACAATTTTTCTAGTCATTGAAATTCCAATCCTGTACCTATAGTGCAAATCCAAAAACGTACAGCCACTCGCCAAATATCTAAAAAAATTGAACATTAATTATTACATAACTCAACAATATTAAAAAAGTGTTCATAAAAAATACTCAGATAATACGTTTGTATTTATGCAGGCAAACAAGTAATCCGAAGGTGGACCAACCTCCGAGACTGTTTCGCAAAATCGGTAAGAAATACCTGTTTTCAGGCCAACTTCAATTTTTAAACAGGTTCTACACCGGAAAGGGCACAGTAGACAGCTTGGACCCAGAAACTGAGCCAGGAACACTTACGAAGACAGGGAGCCTGAAGGTGCCGGTGCTACAACTCCGATTTCTACTAACGTAAACCCGCCATAAAGTCTTACAGGAAGAAGAAAACAAGAAACCAGACGAGGCTGAGGTGAAAACACTCAAAGGTCTGGAACCTAAAACGCCCTGCAGTGAGATGTCCTTCCTTCAGAATTTAATGCCTCATTTGACAAACTATTCTGACAGTGAATTCCTTCAATTTCAAATGGGAGTGTTAAATGTAATTGATAACATAAACAAACTGAAGCAAACAGTTCCTCATCCTCAACCGAGATATTCATCTTCCATGCCATCTTATCCGCCATTCCCTCAGTGCACGCCTCATCCAACTGCAGTTATCCAACCGCAACCATTTTTAAACATTCAACAACCTCCATTTCCACCTTAACAATATTCAGGGCCTAGTTTTTCCAATCAGATTACAACTAGTGTAGAGGAACATTCCTTGTATCAGCATAGGCATATATGTGTCCTGCAAAATCATTCAAAGGAAGCACATCATTCAAAGCCTCTCCAAAAAAGTACACAATCCAAACCAGAAACACAGACATCACCACATGTCCTGTACGAAATTGTTCACAGTGACTCTCCGCAAAGTGAAAATGTTGCAAGTCCGTCTATTTCTCCTTCAGGTAATTCCTCATATTCCGATTTCTTCAATTGATATCATCAATTTGTTTTTGGAACGTCACAAATAATCTACCAAAACAATAAACACAATGAAATGCATAATTTGAACAGAAACCTACAATGTTTGTATTTTCCGAATATCATGTTTGTTCATAATTGTATTTCTATTGATAACATAATCTCAGATCTAGCCTGATAAATAAAATGGATTATTTTACATGTGTTTTATTGTTTTGTCTACTTCTACAATATCACCTTGCTGCATAACCATCTTTTCTTTTTGTATGTACTTTGGTAAACAGAAATACAATAAAAGAATTTTATATGTAGAATTTGAAAAAATATAGCAATAAGAATTTATACATGTACTATTTAACTTAAATGGCATATTTGTTCAATCACCAGTAAGAACAAAGCTGTATTTAAAAACTTACCTTAAAGTCATAGCCAACATTTCAATAGGCTGTATACAGTTTCTGAATTGCGTGTTTTGGTGTTGCAGAACATTCTTCAGTTTCCCGTCCAATTCATCGAAGGAGCCAACTGACATACGAAAGTAGTTAAAAATCTTTCGGTTGTCGTTTCTTAGGTCTGCAAATAATGTGTAGAAAACCCCGACATCCTCATGTCTCAGATTAATTGGATGAACCCAGTGAAGGCCATTGCGCCTTCGTCTTCTCTGACGTCGATACATTATCCATAACGCAATGACTTGTTCACAATCCATAATAAGAACTGTACCAGGTCACACTTTGAAGGGAACTGATGTTCTTGTTTAACGTTTAAAAATCGTTCAGTGTGAAAATCAACCGACTACGATTTAAACCCGCACGGGCGAAATCATTTAATGTGCAAGCAGCCTATTATTCTGTCTGGCATTTGTTCGAGAAAAGTTGCGAATATTATACTGTTTTCTTGTACAGAGAATCCTATTGATGATGTAATTAACCAATTTGCCAGGAAGAATAAGCGCATAGAATTCATCATTTAAGGAAGAGAACCACAATTGTAACTTTTTTATATCATTAGATGCAATGTCTTGCTTATGTTTACAATCAGTTGAAATAAAACGTTCTTAAACTGTGCAACAGACTTGATTATTTTTTATTACAGTAAAAGTAAAGATAGCTCAAGATATCTTTAACGCTCCCTCCTTGAGGTTTTTCTGTATACGCCACCGCTTTGTTTTTATAATTTTGGACATTAAAATAGTATGAATCAATAAAATTAAGTTTCAGTTTGAGCTATTGTAAAATGAGAAAATGAGGAGTATAGCCCCCGCCCCCTTATAAGAAAGAAAATTGTAAATATGTCACTGGTTAGGTTAGCTTCAACATAACAGTTCAAAATTTGTCAAGAAAAATATTAAGAGATATTCCTTGAACTCTTTATATGTTATGAGATTACACAAAACTAACAATTCCTGGTCTTACCGAACACTGTGTAAATTGCTCTCTCAACAATACATGTGACTGCCTGTAGACAATTATTTGACAATACATTCTTGGATGTCTCCCACATCAATGGGCCTATTATTTGCGGAACTGCCTCATAATTAGAATTACATAGGATTTGCCTATTTACTAAATATACTAAAAGGTATCAGATAGATTATATAATGGTAAGACAGAGATTTAGGAACCAGGTTTTAAATTGTAGGACATTTCCAGGGGCAGATGTGGACTCTGACCACAATCTATTGGTTATGAACTGTAGATTAAAACTGAAGAAACTACAAAAAGGTGCTAATTTAAGGAGATGGGACCTGGATAAACTGACTAAACCAGAGATCGTACAGAGTTTAAGGGGAGCATAAGGGAACAATTGACAGGAATGGGGGAAAGAAATACAGTAGAAGACGAATGGGTAGCTCTGAGGGACGAAGTAGTGAAGGCAGCAGAGGATCATATAGGTAAAAAGACGAGGGCTAGTAGAAATGCTTGGATAACAGAAGAAATATTGAATTTAATTGATGAAAGGAGAAAATATAAAAATGCAGTAAATGAAGCAGGCAAAAAGGAATACAAACGTCTCAAAAATGAGATCGACAGGAAGTGTAAAATGGCTAAGCAGGCATGGCTAGAGAACAAATGTAAGGATGTGGAGGCTTATCTCACTAGGGGTAAGATAGATACAGCCTACAGGAAAATTAAAGAGACCTTTGGAGAAAAGAGAGCACCTTGTATGAATATCAAGAGCTCAGATGGAAACCCAGTTCTAAGCAAAGAAGGGAAAGCAGAAAGGTGGAAGGAGTATATCGAAGGTCTATACAAGGGCGATGTACTTGAGGACTATATTATGGAAATGGAAGAGGATGTAGATGAAGATGAAATGGGAGATACGATACTACGTGAAGAGTTTGACAGAGCACTGAAAGACTTGAGTCGAAACAAGGCTCCGGGAGTAGACAACATTCCATTAAAACTACTGACGGCCTTGGGAGAGCCAGTCCTGACAAAACTCTACCATCTGGTGAACAAGATGTACGAGACAGGCGAAATACCCTCAGACTTCAAGAAGAATATAATAATTCCAATCCCAAAGAAAGCAGGTGTTGACAGATGTGAAAGTTACCGAACTATCAGTTTAATAAGTCACAGCTGCAAAATACTAACACGAATTATTTACAGACGAATGGAAAAACTGGTAGAAGCCGACCTCGGGGAAGATCAGTTTGGATTCCATAGAAATGTTGGAACACGTGAGGCAATACTGACCTTACGACTTATCTTGGAAGAAAGATTAAGGAAAGGCAAACCTACGTTTCTAGCATTTGTAGACTTAGAGAAAGCTTTTGACAATGTTGACTGGAATATTCTCTTTCAAATTCTAAAGGTGGCAGGGGTAAAATACAGGGAGCGAAAGGCTATTTACAATTTGTACAGAAACCAGATGGCAGTTATAAGAGTCGAGGGGCATGAAAGGGAAGCAGTGGTTGGGAAGGGAGTGAGACAGGGTTGTAGCCTCTCCCCGATGTTATTCAATCTGTACCTATTGAGCAAGCAGTAAAGGAAAAAAGAAAAATTTGGAGTAGGTATTAAAATCGAGGGAGAAGAAATAAAAACTTTGAGGTTCGCCGATGACATTGTAAATCTGTCAGAGACAGCAAAGGACTTGGAAGAGCAGTTGAATGGAATGGACAGTGTCTTGAAAGGAGGATATAAGATGAACATCAACAAAAGCAAAACAAGGATAATGGAATGTAGTCGAATTAATTCGGGTGATGCTGATGAAATTAGATTAGGAAATGAGACACTTAAGGTAGTAAAGGAGTTTTGCTATTTGGGGAGCAAAATAACTGATGATGGTCGAAGTAGAGAGGATATAAAATGTAGACTGGCAATGGCAAGGAAAGCGTTTCTGAAGAAGAGAAATTTGTTAACATCGAGTACAGATTTAAGTGTCAGGAAGTCGTTTCTGAAAGTATTTGTATGGAGTATAGCCATGTATGGAAGTGAAACATGGACAATAAATAGTTTGGACAAGAAGAGAATAGGAGCTTTCGAAATGTGGTGCTACAGAAGAATGCTGAAGATTAGATGGATAGATCACATAACTAATGAGGAGGTATTGAATAGGATTGGGGAGAAGAGAAGTTTGCGGCACAACTTGACTATAAGAAGGGATCGGTTGGTAGGACATGTCCTGAGGCATCAAGGGATCACAAATTTAGTATTGGAGGGCAGCGCGGAGGGTAAAAATCGTAGAGGGAGACCAAGAGATGAATACACTAAGCAGATTCAGAAGGATGTAGGTTGCAGTAGGTATTGGGAGATGAAGGAACTTGCACAGGATAGATTAGAATGGAGAGCTGCATCAAACCAGTCTCAGGACTGAAGACCACAACAACAACAACAACAACAACAACAACATTGCCTATTTAACGTTTAAGAAGACAAGAATGGTGAGTGCATTCAGATAGAGACTAATTACAAATGAATAACACGAAAAATTGTTTTCAGCTTATATTTTTCTATATCTTTCAATATACTGTACAACAAGACTAATACATCATTCCCTCTGCTCTTGACCTACTCTAAGGCTAAAATGAGTCATGGTGAATATCGTGCCGTTCGCTTCGATGTCTACAGCAAAAAAGTGAAGAAGACAAAGCAAACTGAACATCGCCTAATGAAACTGGCGATGAACGTAATTCCCAGCAGCGATGTACAAAAACATGGAAATTAAGCGTTTCCGGACACATGTCCACATAACATCTTTTCTTTATTTGTGTGTGAGGAATGTTTCCTGAAAGTTTGGCCGTACCTTTTTGTAACACCCTGTATACTCCGGGAGAAAATGTTACATTAAGAAAGTGATTACCGCTCTTGAAGGCAGGTTAGTAAGATCTTACTCAAAAATTGATGAATGAGAAGCAACTCCTATCTGTCTGTGATGTTTGTAATTAAAAAAAAAATTACACAGGGTTGTAAACGACTCTGTAGTTACCTGTGACGTCCGCAAATATTCACTTAATCCCTGTCTACAAAAGACAACAGGCTACTATTACTGTTTGGACAAAGAAGAAAATTTAGCGCGCCTTCCGTTTTTGCACTGTAAAGTCCTAATTTCCTTAAACATAATCCAACATCGTTTTCCACACACTTGCAGTACATGTTGCTTGTCCCATCTACATCCATACTCCGCAAGCCACCTGACGGTGTGTGGCCTACGCCAAGTTGAGGCTTAGCCTCTACTCAAATTCAAATTTCAACTTAATGTCTCAGTCCGACCCACGAGCACACCTCTAAACTGCAGCGAAACTCCGCTATCAGGCCCAGAGGACACCATGATGCCGATCTGCCGCTGTGTCGTCCTCCATCATATGACGTCATTTGGAAGGGGGGGGGGAGCAGAGGTCATCAAGTGGCATCCGTAGTTTCGTCGGATTTCCAGACCATGGAGCCGCCGCTCTTCATTTAAAGAGCTCCTCATCTGGCATCAGGTGGCCGAGTGAACTCCATTCCAGTCCTCCGACGAAAGAAAAGTGCCTGACAATACCGGGAATAGTAGCCGGGTCCTCCTCACCGCAGCCAGACGCGCTGACCACTCCGCCACAGAGGCCGCCTTGTTATTGCCTCTGCACGCAAATAACTTCCTTTAGGCCTTCATGCATCCGAAACTCTGATATCGTCTCAGCAAAAAAATATGATGACTATTCGTAAAGTAAGGTCCGATTTCTTATAAACCATAAACCATCGCAGATATTTCCAAAAAAGTTTTTAATTAATTCCTTAAATATGTGTCTTTTTTTAACTTCTTTTTCGTATCTGTCATGAGGTTCTACAAGATGTTATAGACGTCTGACGCCTGTGAGGACAACCAATCTGCTTCTTTCACCTCTTCTACTGTTGCGAAACGCTTGCCGTCGAGAAAATCCTTCAGGTAGCGGAACAAATGAAAAATCGCTAGGCGCGAAGTCTGGACTGTACGGCGGGTGGACGAACTGTTCCCATCCGAAAGATCTGTTCAGATTTTGGGTGTGAGTGGCAGAATGAGAAATTTCATTGTCATGCGGCAACAAAGCTCCAGACGTCAGAAGTCCACGTCGCTTATTCTGTATTGCACGTCGACGTACAGTCAGGAGGGAACAATAAGCGGCTGCGTAAAATCCTCTAACAAGACTGCATGTCTGTTCCAAAACACGGTTGCCATAACCTTGCGTGTTGAGATTGTCTGCTTGGCCTTGACTTTGACTGGTGATGTCGTGTGGCGCCATTCCACTGATTGCCATTTAGACTCTGGGATCTTGTGAGAAACCCACGCCTCGTCCCCTGTGACAATGTTCACTAAAAATTCCTTACCATATCGGTCCGAAAACGCAAGAGCACAAGCCTTTCTTTCCCATTTGTGTTTCTCGGTAAGAAGCTAGGGAAACCATCGCATGTACAATTTACGAAATTGCAACTTTTCAGAGACGGTTTTGTACGAAGTTGTTCGACCCACATCCAGAAATTCCAGTGATGAAGTTGAAATTGTGAATCACCAGTCTTCAAGAATATTTTCGTCCACGGCTTTGACCAAATCTTCTGGCATCATTGATGATCGCCGTGATCACGGTTCATCATAGACATTTTCCTGTCCGTTCTTGAAAGGTCTCACCCACTAATTTGCTTTGCTGTTACTCATCGCAGTACGGCCATATGCATCTCACTTGTCTGTAGATGAATTTCCGCTGTTGAAACGTTCCTTACTCCCAAAAATCGAATCACTGACCGCACTTCACATTCAGTGTGCTGATCAATTGTTTTAATCATTTATACAACACGCTGCGGTAATATCAACGCGTCGTTTGAGTCGGTGCGCATGCGCGTTTCAGTGTCCACGTGACATTCGATTAGCTGCGGCGATTCGAGCCTTACTTTCCGAATGACCCCCTACATCCCTTCCAAGGTCCACAAGGTCAGCAACAGCCAATCACTTCGGCTGTTCTGCTTTCCATCTCCTTGTGAAATACACAAGCTCCCAGTTTTGTTCCTCTATAAAAACTCCTATGCCATCTCCCACTCGTGAGCAAGATATTCACGGTTTTTCCTCTTTCAAATTTCTTCCTCTACCTCCTTTCTTCGTCAGAATTTTTCAGTCTTTCTTTCCAAAACCGTTTCTGTCCATTCCGTTACCCCAAAACAAAAGATTTTTCAGCCATATCGTTGTCACGTAATGCCCACCGCCTTGTCACGTAATGCCCACCGCCCTTTCACGTTCCAACCCTCTCTCTTCATAACTCCCCGACATCTTATGCCAACGGAATGAAATTCGTCACAGATAATAATATCAGTGAGCCATGGGTGAGGGCTCGTCTTGTTCGGGATATAAAAATCATGCAGCAACAAGAAATAATAACGTGGCTTCATCCAGATGGTTAAAAGGTGAATCTAGATGAGAGTATAAATGTATTTGAAACGTTGTAAATATTCAGCTCTTTTAAAGTTTTTTTTTCAATTTTATTCCTTCGCAAATGCAAGACTGAAGAGCAGAAATTATATGCCCATGAGATCCTATCTTGTCCATTAGACAAGACGGAAGCAAATACCAGTGAAGGAAAAGGAATTGAAACAATAGTAGGCTTACATGAATTTGGTCAACAACTCTACTTTGGCACTGTTGACACAAACTGAATGACGTTAACAATTATTTATTTATTTTTTTGGCTTGTGGCAATTTCGGACAAGTCATATTTTCATTTGTTATGGAGAATTTCATAAGAAAGTCAGAGTTATTTAAGCATCATAACAATAACGGTAGAACACCTCTGTTCACTTTCCTTTATTTCTGCTATTTTGCTGTAGTACCCTTGGTTTGCCGTCCAGAGTGGCCGAGCGGTTCTAGGCGCTACAGTCTGGAACCGCGCGACCGCTACGGTCGCAGGTTCGAATCCTGCCTCGGGCATGGATGTGTGTGATGTCCTTAGGTTAGTTAGGTTTAAGTAGTTCTAAGTTCTAGGGGACTGATGACCTTAGAAGTTAAGTCCCATAGTGCTCAGAGCCATTTGAACCATATCCCTTTGTTTACTCGCCTTCATTGTCATATTTACAACAGTGATTTGAGACTTCTATTTGCAACTTTCACTCATAAGAATGGTATGACACATAGGACAAAACAGTCAGTTGTCTTGCTTTTTTCCTTTGCAGTAGAGTATTTCTTCAGTACACGAACTAACAATTAATGTGCGGCTTACGAAAGAATAGTGAAAAGCGCCCAGGTTCTGAAAAAATTGTTCCCGGGAGCCTTCGTCGCGTCGTGACAGGCTGCCGTCTGGTAGAGGACACGACAGTATCGAAGGAAGTGGCCTCGAGTCTGCCGGTCGATATTTTTGACGCTTGAGGAAATTCCCATTGTGACTCAATTATTTAGCGTGGTCGTGGGGTCAATAACGCAGGTACACTCCGTCGGGGAGCGTCTGCTGCGCAAGTCACAGCGACTTAATATTAGGATTCGACGTTATACATAAGCTGTAGGAAAACAAAACTCGTTCCTACGTGACGTTTGTGATTCGTACTAACTAAATTGCAAGAAATGCTGTGTTGTGCTAAAAGTGATTCCATTGAATGTCTGTCTCAAGTAGCGTTCTGTAACGAAGTAGTGAGAAAATATCGCAACGCGCACTTGACAGCCCAAAAAGTGGCTAACACTCCGGTACATCTTTGACGTGAAAGAAATGCAACATGCCGATTTTACAAGGTTACGCTGAGAACATGCGGAAGAGAAATTATTACTTGAAATACTACAAAGAAAGGTTGTGTCTGACTTGTAGGTGTCCGCATCTCGTGGTCATGCGGTAGCGTTCTCGCTTCCCGCGCCTGGGTTCCCGGGTTCGATTCCCGGCGGGGTCAGGGGTTTTCTCTGCCTCGTGATGACTGGGTGTTGTGTGATATCCTTAGGTTAGTTAGGTTTAAGTAGTTCTAAGTTCTAGGGGACTGATGGCCATAGATGCTAAATCCCACAGTGCTCAGAGCCGTTTGAACCATTTTTTGACTTGTAGGTCTATTTCAAGCAGAATCAAAATAGTAAAATAAAATACTCTGTTTTTAAATTTAAATACACTGAAATGATAGTCTCGGTGCTGGGGACGAGGGCGGAGGAGGGACGAGCAGGTGACGGTTGGTTAATACTTCTCTCCCCCTCCCTACCACTCCCAAATACAACTTGCGTCCGATCCCACCTTTAAACTGCCACGTATTTGTGCTATTTTAATAATAAGAACAATAAAATATGTAAAACATTTTAATGTAGTAATAACTTGTTCAATTACGATAAAATGTATAAACATTTGAGTTCAGTTCAGTAATAATTATTTGTTTACATTAGCGAATAATATATTGTTTTAGCATAATATCCGATAAACTGAAGTTCAGAAAAATACAGCCTATGAAAAGCATACTTCCGAAAATCTGAGTGGTACGTGTTTCAAGCAATTACTTTAAGAAGTACACCACTGGCCATTAAAACTGCTACACCAAGAAGAAATGCAGATGATAAACGGCTATTAATTGGACAAATATATTATACTAGAACTGACATGTGATTACATTTTCACGCAATTTGGGTGCATAGATCCTGAGAAATCGGTACCCAGACCAACCACCTCTGGCGGTAATAACGGCCTTGATACGCCTGGGCACTGAGTCAAACAGAGCTTGGATGGCGTGTACAGGTACAGCTGCCCATGCAGCTTCAACACGATACTACAGTTCATCAAGAGTAGTGACGGGCGTACTGTGACGAGCCAGTTGCTCGGCCACCATTGGCCAGACGTTTTCAATTGGTGAGAGATCTGGAGAATGTGCTGGCCAGGGCAGCAGTCGAACATTTTCTGTATCCAGAAAGGCCCGTACAGGACCTGCAACATGCGGTCGTGCATTATCCTGCTGAAATGTAGCGTTTTGCGGGGATCGAATAAAGGGTAGAGCCACAGGTCGTAACACATCTGAAATGTAATGTCCACTGTTCAAAGTGCCGTCAATGCGAACAAGAGGTGACCGAGACGTGTAACCAATGGCACCCCATATCATCACGCCGGGTGATACGTCAGTATGGGATGACTAATATACACTTCCAATGTGCGTTCACCGCGATGTCGCCAAACACGGATGCCACCATCATGATGCTGTAAACAGAACCTGGATTCATCCGAAAAAATGACGTTTTGCCACTCGTGTACCCAGGTTCGTCGTTGAGTACACCATCGCAGGCGCTCCTGTCTGTGATGCAGCGTTTAAGGGTAACCGCAGCCATGGTCTCCGAGCTGATAGTCCATGCTGCTGCAAACGTCGTCGAACTGTTCGTGCAGATGGTTGTTGTCTTGCAAACGTCCCCATCTGTTGACTCAGGGATGGAGGTGTGGCTGCATGATCCGTTACAGCCATGCGGATAAGATGCCTGTCATCTCGACTGCTGGTGATACGACGCCGTTGGAATCCAACACGGCTTCCGTATTACCCTCCTGAACCCACTGATTCCATATTCTGCTAACAGTCCTTGGATCTCGACCAACGCGAGCAGCAATGTCGCGATACGATAAACCGCAATCGTGATAGGCTACAATCCGACCTTTATCAAAGTCGGAAATGTGATGGTACACATTTCTCCTCCTTACAGGAGGCATCACAACAAGTTTCACCAGGCATCGCCGATCAACTGCTGTTTGTGTATGAGAAATCGGTTGGAAACTTTCCTCATGTCAGTACGTTGTAGGTGTCGCCACCGGCGCCAACCTTGTGTGAATGCTCTGAGAAGCTGATCATTTGCATATCACAGCATCTTCCTGTCGGTTAAATTTCGCGTCTGTAGCACGTCATCTTCGTAGTGTAGCTATTTTAATGGTCAGTAGTGTATAACTCACAACCTTGTTAACGTCATAATTCACACAACATACAGTAATATGGAAATGTGCTCACTGATCCTTACGACTGTAAAAAAAATGGTTTGGGAACTATGGCCATAAGAACGTGTAATAAGAGGGAAATGCTGTTCTTTCAGTCGTTTTCACCTACATTCGGAAAATCGGTCTTTCCGTTTTACTTACTTTAGTTCTATGTTGTCTCTTAGTGGAGGGTCTTTTCCTTTCTGTCTTCTCTTACTCAACATCCTGTGGTTTGACGATTCTAACGGTGAATCTGAGGACTGTGTCAAGTTTGTTGTTGACAGCGGGTAGTGCAGCCTGTTCTGTGGCTGTGCCTGGCCAGCGAATTATCGGTCAAGCCCAACTACGTGGCCAGGCCATCGCGCAGGCAACTGCAAATTATCACGTATTAAACATAGCTTGTAACATCAAGAATTGGTTGCCATTTGCCAGGCTCTTCGTTTTAAGCTATTTTATTCACCGAAGATCTATACAGAAAGTAATTTATGAAAATAGTAGTTTAGCGCCCTCTGCTTCGTTCGCGTAAATTATGTGCCCTACAAAGATATTTTTTGCTTTCTTTTTTTGTTTTTCGTTAATCGAATTTTTATGTTGTTCGCAAATTGCAGCACCTTGTAAAAATTCCACGCTAATGAAGGCCACAGAAGCATGATCTTCTTCGAATGTACTTTTCACCAAAAACCGATTCTGGTAGTTTGACTCCAAAGTTTTTGTTAATCATACCTATTACGTTCGTGTGGTGATATTTCCATTGAAAGTTTCATCCCCTCTCGCACATCTCTTTATATCTAACCGAGAAGTGAAATACCAATTCTCATAGCTTTAATTTTTTTTAAGGTAACGAAATATTTTCTTAAAAATTTTCATCCCGTATTCAACCCTCTTATAGCGCAGAATTTCCAAAAACATTGAAACATGCATTTTTGTGTCTAACCAAGAAGTCAAATACCAATTTTCATAGATGTAGCTTTAAAAATCCTTTAGCAGTTCTTTTATTTAATATAACGAAATATTTTCTTATAAATTTTCATCCCATATTCAACTCTCTTATAGTGATGAATTCCCAATAACATTGAAACATGCATTTGTTGTGTCTAACCAAGGAGTCAAATACCAGTTTTCATAGATGTAGCTTTAAAAATCTTTTAGCAGTTCTTTTTCAAACCAACTTTCATTCGCTATTTTATCCCCTTAGCTGTTAAATTTCCAAAAATGCTGAAATATGTATTTTTTATTTCCAACCGAAAAACCAAATACCAATTTTCGTAGTTCTAGCTTCAAAATTGCCTTACTGGCGACATATCTTTAAAAACCCTTTCATGATGAGTCAGTGAATCAGTCTGGCCCTATCCCACCCCCCTAGGCGTTGAATATCCAAAAACAGCGAAACACAAACATTTTTTCGTTTATAACTGAGAAGCCAAACACCAGTTTTCAAAGATTTAACTTCAAAAACGTTATCACTTTGAAATATTTTCATAAAATATTTCGCCCCCTATTTCAACCCGTTAGGGGATGAATTTCTAAAAATAGTGAGATTCGTATTTTTCGTTTGTAAGAGAGAAGACAAATACAAATTTTCATCGAATTTTCTTCAAAAATGCGTGCAAAATAAAATATTTCCATAGAAATTTTCATCCCCTAGTTCACCCTCATAGGGCCTGAATTTCTAAAAATAGTGAAATACGTATTTTTTTTAATTTCCAACCATATTCAAATCTTCGCAGATTTAGCTTTAAAATAATGAAATATTTTCAGAAAACATTTTATCAACTTCTGCTCCTCCATAGGGGTTCAATTTCTAGAAACACTGAAACACGTATTTTGTCCGAGAAGACAAATACTAAATTTCATAGATGTAGTTTTAAAAATACTTCAGAAGTTCTTTTATAATGGTTTATATTTAAAAAATATTTCAGTAACTTTTTCACTCCCTTAGAGATTAAATTTCCAAAAATTCTGAAACCCGTACTTCTTTACTTACTTTAATTCTGATCGAGAAATCACATACTAGGTTCAAAATAACCATAATAGCAACTAATTTTCAAAAAAAACCTTCTTAAACAATGCCTACAGTATAAGATCAACACCCTCCTCATATTTCAAGTTTCTATCCCTAGATGGTTGGTTGGTTGGTTTGGGGAAGGAGACCAGACAGCGTGGTCATCGGTCTCATCGGATTAGGGAAGGATGGGGAAGGAAGTCGGCCGTGCCCTTTCATAGGAACCATCCCGGCATTTGCCTGGAGTGATTTAGGGAAATCACGGAAAACCTAAATCAGGATGGCCGGACGCGGGATTGAACCGTCGTCCTTCCGACTGCGAGTCCAGTGTCTTACCACTGCGCCACCTCGCTCGGTTTTCTATCCCTAGAGGTTTGGGTTGGGAGATGATGAGCTAGTCAGTGAATGTAAGCTAGGACATTGTCTTTTACATATGGAGATGAATTTTTCTTCTACCTTGTTGTTGTGGAGGGTAAATCAAAATCCCCCTTATGCCACTCCCCTCAATCCGCTCCCCTTCATTTCGCGCCCTGACTGCACAGGCCTTAAAGAGGGAAATTTTTGCTAGTCTCGCTACACTTGAATCGGCAACCTGTATGCTTTCTATGTCAAGCACAGAGGTACGATTGCATATCAAGTTGCAACAACTTATTTCTTTTTCTCGCAGCCTATACGAGATACATACTATATGAAAACATCCCTTTATTCCTATGTCGGGCAGTCCATTTCCACAGCAGATGTGACAGTTTGAAACTGTGTATCAACAAAGCTCGCTGCAGGGTCTACTTCATGCACCAGGCTCACTGGCGAGTATGATAAAAGTGACTGAAACATTTGCTATCATCCCACCCATATGGGATGGCTCAACTTCTCCAAACAACAACAGCAACAACCATAACAATAATAATAATAATAATAATAATACGGTAATAATAAATTAATTCCATCATTCTCCAGCAGAAGTACGTAGATTATCAAAACCTGATTATTCAGTTTACACTACAGCGCTAGCACAAACACTGTGGTTCTCGTACGACTACTTTATGGAATTTTGCAGAGGGGAGGCCACAACTGGTAATCCATTTATTGCGATGTGCTTGAAGATACTGACTGGTGACCATTACAGGGACAATGTCATAAAAGCACAAAACATATAAATCTTCTACAGTATACATATCGAATAAAGGAACTCTGGCTCATGCACGTCTCTTTTGCCCGATAGTCACTAGAAAATAACCTGGGATTACATCCAACATAATTTCTTTTAAAAAAAGGTTAAATGCTTTGTGAAATGATTTGTCTATAAGTAAGAAACAAAATAGACTAGGGAAATATATGATATGACTTTGAGGGGTGCTTTTCATTAATCAGCAAAATTGAGTGAGCAAGAACAATGATGACGACGGCATTTGCAAGGGAGACATTACTTCTTGTGCCACACACATTTTCTTACCTATTTGAAGAACTCTCTGTTAGAACGTTTTCAAGATTGAAAAACTGTTGCAACTTTTCTACACCTTCGAGCATGGATGACAGAAATGTGTCAAGCCCACACAAGAGCAGACTGGACTGCCTACTTAATGCACCAGACGAATACCGTCCAGTACTCTTTCAAAGTCTAAAATCACACGTTAAATACTGAACTTTAAATTCTCAATCAGCACGTCATTTGCTACACCCCTCACCCTCCACCCCAATACATGATTTTCAGCATCATTCAAATACATGTCAAATGTGTCTTTCAACTATTTTATTTCTTACTTTTAGACAAATGATCTCATGAAACATTTCACCACTTTTGAATTTTTTTTATTTTGAAGTTTTGTTCAGAAACCATAGATTACAATATATTTAAAAATCTATCGGTATTCTCACTGCTGTTTCAGGTAAATCCGCACGGCTGGACGATCTTTGCCATTCCAAGTCCTTCTCACACGCTTTTCTGCCTTCACTGTTGTGGATGATCTTTCCACATTTACCAGGCGTCTTTGGTGGTCGGCCACAATTGCACCCCTTAGATGATGGTTGAGACATTTAGTCGAGTCAGCGTAAGCAGATCCCTGACAGCTAGCAGCGCTGTTCCCAGCTTTAAACTGTGATGCGCTGTACTCCGATTAAAATTACTTTGTGATTGACGTTTCAGCGAGTGGAGTGGCCGGGGCCAGCCGCCATCCAATCGTTGTTACTTCTCGAGTGTCACCTCCACGCTGTGTTGCCTGTTTTATACGTAGGCTGTGTGCCGTGCCATGTGAAGTGAGACTGGCTGCGCGCCGTCAACACTGCCCCCTGCATTGCAGGCTGTCGATCACACAGTAATTTTAATCGGCGTATAATGGCTGCAGGAGAAACAGTAGCCATCTACGCCGCGCGGGATTAGCCGAGCGGTCTCAGGCGCTGCAGTCATGGACTGTGCGGCTGGTCCCGGCGGAGATTCGAGTCCTCCCTCGGGCATGGGTGTGTGTGTTTGTCCTTAGGATAGTTTAGGTTAAATAGTGTGTAAGCTTAGGGACTGATGACCTTAGCAGTTAAATCCCATAAGATTTCACACACATTTTTGAGTAGGCATCTACACAGCTGCGACTCCACTTAAGCGTTACTATACAGATGTTTTCAAAATCGCTTCTGTTCTCAAAACATCGTGAATTTAGTACTCGGTTCGAAGAAAGCCATTGAGACAGTTTAACATCACACAGAAGCAACTTGTGACGCACGGAGCAACTAGGTCTTGAAGAGATGATCTTCTTGATACTTCATTTGCCTTCGTAGCGTCGTCTGTTCTCGAAATGTCCTAAATTTAGTGACTGAGTCGAAGGAAAGTTTTTTGACTGTTAAATATCTATCACACGAATGCAACGTTTCATGCGAAGAATGGCTATGCCTTGAAGAGCAAAACTTCTTCACTCGTCATTTGCATAGGTTCTTCAAATATTTCAGTTTTCACGCAAATCACTAATTGTTTCTTAATTACTCTGATTTCTTTTAAGTGATCAAATATATATATATATTTTTTAACAACATATCACAGTGGTCTGCTTGATACCCCGTTTGTCCATTTCCAAATCTTCGTTTGGCTACGAAAATTCGGACAAAAACCCATTGTTTAATTTATAGGAAGTTGTGCTGCTGACTGCGTGACGGTTCTGTGTAACGTCCCAGCTTATTTCAAATCTGGGCAACCAGAACCACAGGAGGGGGACCACTAGATGGCCCGACCTGCTCCGACAGCGGCCACTCTCCATTCGACAATGGTATCGGTTGAAGAGCGCGCGCGCGCACACACACACACACACACACACACAAACACATTTCTCTGGTGAAAGAGAAACCACACACAACAAGTTAGGCTAAACACAAAAACATGATTAGGAAATGCAGGAATAATGCAAGCTTACGTTAGGCTACACACAAAAGCATAATTAGGAAATGCAGGAATAATGCAAGCTTTCAATCTGCACAGCCTAAGACAGTTAGGTTTGCCTTTTGAGGTTTTGAGTGAGTGGGAATCACGTTTGAGTTACAGTTAAACATTTCATCAAATTCCTTTAGCATTAATTAATGCTAAGAGGCTGGATGACTGGTAATATAAAACTATGGTGTTACAGTTATCTATAACATCATACTGTATCAGTCGTACTTATTATATTATTCTGTAATTACTGTAAAAAATAAAATTAATGTTCATTTTTATTAAATATTTTTAATTACGTGAAAAATAAAAAAGCGCCTAAATGTGGGGATCTGAAACCTCAATGTCGTGGTCGTTAATGACTCTAATCCCTGCACCAGCTATGCAGTTTAAAGCAGTAAACCGCTCAAGCGTAATGACTGTTGTCCTCTCAGACTTTTTCGAAAAGTAAGGCCTAATGACCTAAATCCAGTATGGACACAGTAAGAGAGATTAAACTGCATAAATTCCTTTTGGAATCGCCTTACCCGAAGGGGAACAACGTTCTGGAAAAATTTATCATGTTAGACGCTATCCCGTATCGGGTGGCAATATCCTACTGTAGGCCTATTGACTAAACAGTCTACCGTGGCGTGTTATGTCTTCTATAGCATCATTCGTTCTACAAGTATAATAGCTAATCATAGCACATCGTTCAAAACTTGATACCTGAACAACCTCGTTTTGCGTCCTCCACTTTGGTTCAAATGGCTCTGAGCACTATGCGACTTAACTTCTGAGGTCATCAGTCGCCTAGAACTTAGAACTAATTAAACCTAAATAACCTAAGGGCATCACACACATCCATGCCCGAGGCGTCGCTCAGTTCCAGACTGTAGCGCCTAGAACCGCACGGCCACTCCGGCCGGCTCCTCCACTTTGTTTGTGAGCCATGTCATTGCTCCTGTGGAGAAAGACAATTGACGGCGTCGGAGGCTTTGGCACAGTAAGGCATTCCGTGCGCACTGCCCAATGGCGGATTAAAACATATCGTGATGTTGGGGAATCCAGTAGACGTATGGAAACTGGATGTCGAAGTTCTTTGTGAAATACAGACTACTTATTTATCAATTAATTTATTAACGCATTTTTAGAAACTACTCATATTTGTTGTTGTGGAAGCCTTCATTCCGATGACAGGTTTAATGCAGCGCTTCACTGCTGGCGTTTCTTGTGCAAGCCTCTTCATCTCCTTATAACTACCGCAACCTACATCCAATTGAAACTTCTTACTTTAGTCAAGCCTGTTTCCCTCCACAATTTTTAATGCCCACTCTCAGTACCACACACACACTCGCCTCTGTTACCAAAATGGGTATTCCTTGATGTCTCAGGATATGTTCTATCAACTGATCTCTTCTTTAAGTCGTGTCACACATTTCTTTTTTCTTCAGTTACATTTAGTACCTCTTCATTACTTATCCAATCCACCCATCTAACCTTTAGCACTGCTCTGTAACCCCACATTTCAAAACCTTTTTGTTTCCTCTGGGCCATACTATTTAACATCCAAAGTTCGTTTTCATATGAAGCTGCCCTCTGCACAAATACTTTCATAAAAGACTTCCTAACAGTTAGTTTTGTATTAAATGTCAAAATATTTTTTTCCAGAAATGATTGTATTTCTATCACTGTTCCGCGTTTTATATCCTCTCTTGTTCGCCATCTTCAGGTATTTTATTGCACAAATAGGTGCCTCGTTTCCTAACTTAATTTCCTCTTCATCACCTGAGTGAATCTGACAACTCTCTATTAAACTGGTTTTCTTTCAGTTGATATTCATCTGAAAACCTCTTTCGTAGACATCCATTCTGCCCAGCCGATTCTTCGTGTTCTTTGCCATCTCTGACAGAATTACAATGTTACTGGCAAACCTCAAAGCATTTGTTTCCTGCGATATTTCCCATTAAAAACATGTAGTTAGAATAATGACGGAATGCTAGATTACGTTGTGCCTCAGAATACTAATTGTTCTGGGGTGGGAAAATCACAAAGGCTGCAGCTGGAGTGGCAATGACTTTGTTTAGTTTTCAGTTAAGATTTTGTTTTGAACAAAACCCCACTGTAGCTGATTCTGCTCGTGTTTCTATTATTTTTCCCTTTGTCATGGAACCAGCCGCAGAAGTCGCTGTAGGAGAGTGATCAGTTGTTAAAATGAAGCACAATGCGCCGTGCACAGCAAGTTTAATCGGACTTCGAATGACAAACAATTTAGACTTCAGGTTCTAACGGAAAAGACGTGGATACGCAGGTGATAGCGCGCTGATGGCGCATAATCGTCACAACACCGGACTTTCGCTTCCCAGATGAATTAAGCTGCTGAAACATACAACAAACTTGTACATACAAATGCCGAATTACTCTCGTATTTTTAGATTTCCAGAAAGCTTTCGACAGCGTTCCTCACACCTATGGAGTATCGCCTCAGTGATGTGTCTGTATTTCTCATTTTCTGTCAGAAAGATCACAGTTCGCAGTAACCGAGAAAAGTCGTCGAGTAAAACATAAGTAAGATCCGGCGTCCCCCTAGGAGTGTTATAGGCCCTCTTCTGCTCCTTTTAGCAGCTCTAGCAGACACTCTTAGCAGCGCTCCTAGATCGTTTGCAGATGATGCAGTCATTTATCATCTTGATGATCAAAACCAATTTCAAAATGATTTAGACAAGATATCTGTATGGTGCGAAAGTGACAATTGACTCTAAATAATGGAAAGTGTGAAGTCATCCCATGTGTACTAAAAGAAACGGGTACACGATACATCACACAAATCTAAAGGCTGTGAATTCAAGTAAAAATATTACAAATAACTTAAATTGGAACGATCACATAGATAATGTTGTGGGTAAAGAAAAGAAAAGACTACGATTTATTGGCAGAACACTTACAAAGTACAATAGGTCTACTAAAGAGACTGCTTACACCATACTTGTCCGCCCTCTTCTGGACAACTGCTGTGCGTTGTGGGATCCGCATCACATGAGACTGACGGAGTACATCGAAAAAGTTCAACGAAGGGCAGCTCGTTTTGTATTATTGCGAAATACGGAAGAGAGTGTACGAACATCTCAATCATTAAAACAAAGGCGGTTCTCGGCGCGAATGATCTCGTTAAATTTCAATCACCAACTTTCTTCTCCAATTGCAAAAATATTTTTTGTTGGCGCCCACCTTCAAAGCGATAAATGATCATCACGATGAAATAAGAGAAATCAGAGCTCGCACAGAAAGATTTGGGTTCTCGTTTTTCCCACGCGCCCTTCGAGAGTGGGACGGTAGATAAACAGCTCAAAGATTTTTATCTTCATTTATTTACACGTCAAGTTCCGTAGGACCAAATTGAGGAGCAAATCTCCAAGGTCATGGAACGTGTCAGTACATGTAATTACAACACATAAGTAATGACAGATAAAACTAAAATGTTTATGAACCCAAAAAACGTCAAGCCAGAAGTTAAGTAAACGCTATCAACAATATAACATAAGAGTCAGCTTAATTTTCCAAGGAAATCCACAACAGAATAGGAGTGACTCATGAGGAAACTTCAGTTTCGATTTGAAAGCGCGTGGATTACTGCTAAGATTTTTGAATTCTTGTGGTAGCTTATTGAAAATGGATACAGCAGTATACTGCACACCTTTCTGCACAAGAGTTAAGGAAATCCGATCGAAACGCGGGTTGGATTTCTGCCGAGTATTAACTGAGTGAAAACTGCTTATTTTTGGGAATAATCTGATATCGTTAACAAGAAACAACAGTAAAAGATATATATATATATATATCCTTCAGCTTATTCCCAAAAATAAGCATGCATATATATATATATATATATATATATATATATATATTTTGAGAGACCAATGTCAAAATACCCAGACTAGTGAGGAGGGGTCTCGACAAGAGGTTCGCGAATTTACATCATTTATTGCCCGAACAGCCCGTTTCAGAGCCAAAAATATCCTTTTCGAATGGGAAGAGTTACCCCAAAATATAACACCATACGACATAAGCGAAACAAAAAAGCAATGTAGACTAATTCTACCAGACACCTAGTTATGAATTGCAGAATAATCACGTAGATGTGGTAATACTTAAGGTACATATTCGATAAATAGTAAGTCGTTTTAACTCAATATCTAGATTATTTTTCGCAGTTAATTTAAAGACTTAAATATGGCGTTGTTACATGATCTAGAGAGAAGAAGCGGTTCGGAAGTAAGTAGGATTCTAAGGGACTTAGTTTGTTTCACATAAAAGAAGAATCAAATTAATCCATTGACCCCAATACATCGAGATCAAGGATATACATGTATCTCTACTCAGTAATGAAACGACAAAAATTAATTTACAACCCTGCTCCCATGAGTGGCTGTAACAAGGGTTTAACAAGTTCGAATAGTCATTCAAATACTCTCTCAGGGGGTTACTTCATGAGACATCAAAAGAGTACGTACAATTAGCTATGGTAGTCATATTGCTCAACAAATATTGGTTAATGGTTGGTTATTACGGTTCCACTTTTGTATTACCAATTCAAATAATTGCGGTGCACAATGTTACTTTCTACTATAGTTAGTTAGATAAAACAGTCATTACATTTTGCTTTAAATTTCTTTCAGACAAAGCTTTTGCAAGCAGTGAATATGGAAAAAAAGTCTGAAAACATTTAATGATCAACGACGTAGCATAATCCACTGCACTTTGTAGCTTAAAATGCAGTTTTTGTCGATTACAAATGTTTTACATATTTGGTAATCACTTTTAATGTCCTTCTGTTTTAAAGTTATAGTGACTTAAAACAAAGTGATTGCAATCCATATCTAATTAATGCTCTCTTGTGGTACCGAAAATAAGTGATATAGCGCGTAAGGCGTCGGACTGCAGGATCGGACATATGTTGCAGCAGACAATGACCGGAAATGTTGGAACGAAAGAAGCGGCACAGACAGTGTCACTCGTCTGTGCTAGGACCCATTCTGGTACTCAGCCTCTTGACGAAAGTCATGGGCCGGAGCAATAGGCAGGAAACATCCGTTCACTTTGCCCAGCATCCCAAAGTAGCCTCAGTCAGGTCAGCGGTTTCTATGCGCATGAGACAAATGTATCGCATAATTACTAATGAGTAGTGCACGACCCAAGCAGGACATGCTAAGAGAGAGCCACTGCTGGTGCGCAAATCACATTTTACATAGAAAAACAAATACACGTAAACATTTATTATATCAAATGGGTGTGTGGGAAATATCTGAAACTTCTATTGTTAGAGCATAACTTCTTTGTTTTGTGTTGTCACAACTGGTTCTAGACAATTTAGTGAGGACATTCGTCCTAGACCGAGCAATCATATTTGGCATGAGCAATGTGGAAGCTCCTTGGTACAGCGCAATTCCACTTCAATGCGAACTGTATTCTCATGATACTGGTGTGTCGTCCCTATCGGCGGTCTACTACCGCTGTGGTATCCCACTTCCTACATTGGAGACCCCGTATCAACCGCAAATGCGAGTAAATTCATGTCCGATCTCAATCGTGATTACCACGTAGTGACAACATGGCCGTTGTACACCACATCACTAGGCACCGTACTTACATCAACGGATGCCACTCACATGGTGCAGTGCAGGGTCAGTGTGGACTGCGTGTGAATCCGACTGTGGAAACTGAGTGCGCGAATAATCCGTTCCCGTTAAAGCTAGCCAACAGTGGCACAACACTGCATCAACAGTGACGGCATACGATTAACCCTTTAACTGACTTAAATCTGGTGCATTCTACATATTGCTTCGAGTGTCTGCTCCATTCTAATCATCGCTGCAACACCACGTTCGCGCCACCTGCACTTCCCGCACTGCGCAATGTACACTCCTGGAAATGGAAAAAAGAACACATTGACACCGGTGAGTCAGACCCACCATACTTGCTCCGGACACTGCGAGAGGGCTGTACAAGCAATGATCACACGCACGGCACAGCGGACACACCAGGAAACGCGGTGTTGGCCGTCGAATGGCGCTAGCTGCGCAGCATTTGTGCACCGCCGCCGTCAGTGTCAGCCAGTTTGCCGTGGCATACGGAGCTCCATCGCAGTCTTTAACACTGGTAGCATGCCGCGACAGCGTGGACGTGAACCGTATGTGCAGTTGACGGACTTTGAGCGAGGGCGTATAGTGGGCATGCGGGAGGCCGGGTGGACATACCGCCGAATTGCTCAACACATGGGGCGTGAGGTCTCCACAGTACATCGATGTTGTCGCCAGTGGTCGGCGGAAGGTGCACGTGCCCGTCGACCTGCGACCGGACCGCAGCGACGCACGGATGCACGCCAAGACCGTAGGATCCTACGCAGTGCCGTAGGGGACCGCACCGCCACTTCCCAGCAAATTAGGGACACTGTTGCTCCTGGGGTATCGGCGAGGACCATTCGCAACCGTCTCCATGAAGCTGGGCTACGGTCCCGCACACCGTTAGGCCGTCTTCCGCTCACGCCCCAACATCGTGCAGCCCGCCTCCAGTGGTGTCGCGACAGGCGTGAATGGAGGGACGAATGGAGACGTGTCGTCTTCAGCGATGAGAGTCGCTTCTGCCTTGGCGCCAATGATGGTCGTATGCGTGTTTGGCGCCGTGCAGGTGAGCGCCACAATCAGGACTGCATACGACCGAGGCACACAGGGCCAACACCCGGCATCATGGTGTGGGGAGCGATCTCCTACACTGGCCGTACACCACTGGTGATCGTCGAGGGGACACTGAATAGTGCACGGTACATCCAAACCGTCATCGAACCCATCGTTCTACCATTCCTAGACCGGCAAGGGAACTTGCTGTTCCAACAGGACAATGCACGTCCGCATGTATCCCGTGCCACCCAACTTGCTGTAGAAGGTGTAAGTCAACTACCCTGGCCAGCAAGATCTCCGGATCTGTCCCCCATTGAGCATGTTTGGGACTGGATGAAGCGTCACCTCACGCGGTCTGCACGTCCAGCACGAACGCTGGTCCAACTGAGGCGCCAGGTGGAAATGGCATGGCAAGCCGTTCCACAGGACTACATCCAGCATCTCTACGATCGTCTCCATGGGAGAATAGCAGCCTGCATTGCTGCGAAAGGTGGATATACACTGTACTAGTGCCGACATTGTGCATGCTCTGTTGCCTGTGTCTATGTGCCTGTGGTTCTGTCAGTGTGATCATGTGATGTATCTGACCCCAGGAATGTGTCAATAAAGTTTCCCCTTCCTGGGACAATGAATTCACGGTGTTCTTATTTCAATTTCCAGGAGTGTATTTCAACACTCGCATTTCGCCATGCAACAACGAACTACGCGTGAACAATCTGCAGCCATCTTACCTCACACACTACACGGACATAGTTCGACCGCAGCTAATTGATGTGTTTGGGCGGTGCCCATGTCAAACTATCACATTTAGACGTCAATAATCCGATCTTTCGGTTTACGATCATCGAGTGCATTTTTCAGACAACTGGCATTTTCGATGACCAGTAGAAGTACATGCATCTGGTCAGCCACCTGGCAGACTACTTGAACTACTTTACGACATCACCAGTTGCCTCTGGCAGAGAACAGATACGAGATAATCAGGGCAATGTTGTTACAGAGGCAATCCCGCACGCTGGAACAGCAGCTTCAAGATATCATGTACGAGATCTAACTGGGTGAAAGTACACGGTAACATTTCTGGCGCCACCTCTGCACCTCATCCGATACAGCTCTTATATCAGAGGCCGCACTGTGGACCTTGTGGTTGATCAGGCTACCGACAGACCTACAGTTCGCCATGATTGTGAATGAGACAGGTTGGATGGCACTTGGCTATAGTTGACAAAATGTTCAATCATTCACCATAGGCAAAAAGTATCAGTGCCACAAGGTTCAACTCAGCGACACACGAAGCAGATACCACCCCTTGCCCAGCACGAACACTGCCAAACAGACACGAAGGTCCACAATCATGACAAACACCAGCTGACCTCGCTACGTTTGCGGCAATGCACAGCAGCGCCTGAGGCTACAAATGGCAACAGTGTCACGCAATCCACAGAGATTCCAGGCCCTGTCTCCCATAACTGTCTCAAACCAGCATTGATACTGCAACACAGACCTCTTCCATCATCACTGAATGACGATGATGCCCACATCGACAACCATAACACCGACACATGCATTGCAGCACTTCAGCCACCACTAGAGCTACACAACACTGCAACGTCTCCACACAAGCAAATTCACCAGACCACAGCCCCGACGTCATGGTGAAGTCACATCAGACAACTGCCGCACCACCTCGCCCCCTGCCACCTTTACAGCATCTGCTGCACTACTTCTTCCTCTGCGAGAACTGTCCAAATCACACAAAGATGTGACGCTCCTTGAGAAATGGTCTAGTCATACCCTCTGCACACATTACATATGGCCTGGTTAGTTACATGTACCTGCGCCTCCACATACAGCGATGCTACCTGGCAGTCTCGCACCTGTCGATGCAAACTGCTAGTAGTAACCCACAATGCTCCATACTCCCTGTGATGGTGGGGGTGTGGGAGGAAGGACTCTGTGGGCACACGTCTTAAAGCAACTGCCTGTCTTTGGTATAAGCAGTGTGGATGCTATTTGGTACAACACAATGTAATTTAAGTGCGAGCTGAACTCTGTGATTGAGTAGAAAGTCTGTACTAGTGCTCTGTTTAATACATAGTATTCTCGTGATCCGGGTGTGTCACCCCTATCATTGGCTTATTATCACCACAGTCTCCCACTTCCTACAAGTTCATTTAGTCAAGATATTTTTTTATTAACGCCTTAGCATGCACATTATGAGAGTTTCTGTCAAATAACCTCATAAGGTTTTATCTATAATTCAGGTCAATAACGACAGCGCACCAAGTATAAAAACCAACAATCATAAATGATGTCACATCATGCAGAGCAGTTAGCTCAGGCCAGTATACTGTTGCCTCTTGGTCAACAGCTGTGTGGGATTCCAAGTGAGTGTTTGGAATATGTTTGAAAAGCAACCACAACTCACACAGAGTCCAGCTTCCATTATTCTGCGTGATACCAGACGTAGTTAGTGTGTTGCTAAGTCCATGTTACGGTAAGTGCAGAGCCCAGCACAGACCATTCATCAATGCTTCAGTTTGTCGTCTGTAATAACACATTCCCACACCATACCGAACCAACTATACCACTGAATTTTCACATAGTACATGTCCATCACTGTTCTATATTTCATCCTATTTATTAACACAGTAATCCTTTGCACTCATATTTCACCATAACAGTTTATCACAACATTATTTATAGTTCATGCTCTTCCAATTTCCCACATGGGTTATAAGATTTTCAATATAATATAACTAGGTAATTTGTTCGCAAAAGAAATGTATACTTACAGATTCTTGTAGGAATCTATATATTTATATTCGTTTATCAGCTTCCTACAAGCAATTCTGGCCTGGTAACATAATTACTTAGGATAACATTGTCTGCATTTCGTATTCAGTTAAATTTTTGTAATTTTGGTGGATTAGACCTGATACACTAACAAAGAGTTTTACTTTAGCCCACTACTGCAAAATATTACTGCAGCAATAAAATTAAAAGAGAAAAAACCATCAAAATGAAATTTACATTGCAAAGAAAATGCGCCATTTACAACATAACACAGCGCACACACAAGTGTCGCCAATAGCAAAATGTGTCAAAGGCTTTAGGACAAAAGTTACGCAATACTTCGTAACAACAAACTGCATTAGTTTCGTTTGGTCACTTGTCAACTCACTCACAAGCATGCGCAGAGCTAAAGTCGCATGTGAGCAGTGCTTTCCCAAGCGGACAGATACTAGCCGGAAAAACTTTTCTATGGCGCCCAAACCGCCACATTCACGCACGCGCAGAGCAATCTGAGTTGTAGTGGGGGGTAGTCTTCATATGACCTTTGTCCACCTGTCGTGATTTTTCAGTTTCCTCTTCTTTTACAGCTCTCAGACCAAATAAAAAATAACATGTTCCTGTGGCTGGGAGCTATCAAGGAAATTAAAATACATTCATATAATTATGGAAGACTAAAATAGTTGTTAGTTTGTTTTCTGATTTTTTATTTTATTTTCACATTCTTGGCAATCAAGCATTAATCGACTTGACAAAAGCGCTATTTTGTTGGTTTGCTAAAGAAAAATGACTTTTATGAATCTTTTCTGCAAAGACAACCGATTTATTTGTAATGAAGTGTTTCATTCTACACTAGTGGCTAGTTTCAACTTTTTTCTGAATTTCAAGTGCACATTTTCACCTTTTGGCAAATACAGCATTATGCCATAATAAAGAACCAAACACTGGGTAATACAGTACTGGTACTCCAAAAATCACAATGAAAATCGTAATACCAGGTAGGATATGAAGCTTTCAGTGTGAACCTGGACATACAAATCTGCACTTTGAGCTAAATTATGCATTTAAGTATAGTTTACGACATTCTGATGCTCTTGGAGTATTACGCCGCCCTGTTTCTTTTGTGGTGTAATGTAAGATCTGTTAATGCTATATTTTATAAGGGGGTAGTTTGTATTGTTGCCCTGGATGACAATTAGGCGAAATATGTGTCAGGATTTGTAAGCAGTGGATCCTCGAGGTACGGCAATATGCGAACACGAGAAGTAAGTTCAAACAGTTTTATTAACAAAGGCTGATTATAAAACACACACGCTATATGCACCCATCATCACTGTGTCTGACATCCTAATTACGGTCATATCGAAAGGCCCCATGGTGAGCTAAGAAAAGAGACATATTCGCGCCCGAGGCCACACTAGTTAATACGGCGCGCTGCGGATGGCAGCCAGTCACACTCCCTGCATCACACTGGGACCGGACGCACATGTACTGACCAAGCAAATTGTCAGCATTCCAGATAGGTCGGCTGGCAAGCGTGTGTTAAGTACCGTATGACTGTGTGCAACCTGTAGACCCTTACATCACTCTCCCCAGAGAAAAAGAGCAAGCATAGGTGGCTCAAAACGACCTCCTGGGCGTTATGAATCTACGTATTTTGCCATTTACGGCATCAGAAGGCATTGCAACATGTAGTATTTCATTTGCAGACACAGTAACGTTCGGTACAGAGAAGCATGCCTTCAAAATGACAATTTCATGCATGACAAGTGCTGTTGACAAAAGACAAATTAATAAAAGTAATAGAAACACAGTAGTGACAATGAATTATGCATTAACATTACTGGATGAATCGAAGGACTTAATCCTATTTGCTGCTTGGGGGAGTTTAACTCTTATTGGAAGAAATAAAATTTTCGTGTATATCCTTAAATAAATTATTGTCTTCAGAAAACTTGATAAGGAATGCTTTCCATGTGTTAATATGTGTGAATCATTTAATAAACAGATAACATTCTCTTTAATGGCAAATGTCCAGTTGCATGAAATGTAGTTAGAAATACACTAGGCATATCAAATAGTTCACATGATAAATCACAATGTGTGGCATTCAAGATTAATCCACTATTATTCAATTTGAGTGTAGAGGGTAGCTCAGATGTGTCCTAATTTTTACATGTAAATGTGACATCAAAGGTGGAGTTAAATGAGAAAATTATACCTTCAGGACATCGTTTACGAAATGGATGATAAAGATCGTCAAAATTCTAGGCCAATCATCTCTTGGCGGATGATTCATAAACAGTTCTTTCTCACAGCTGTACACTCTACTGTCTAAGAATACTGCCGATTCATGGCAAATTAACTTATGAACACGTTTACGTACATGCAAATCATTTTCATTTAGGTACACAAAATATCTTCGATCCTTGCTGAGCAGTAGATAATCATTCAGTACATACTTTCATGAATACCTTCCTGTCTCCATTTCACGGGGTAAGTATAAATCTTATACACTTCAAAACTATGCTTTGATCTAGCAATGGGTATAGAAACAATAACGGTTAATTCATCATCATTAAAGAGTGTGTGGTGGTTAACTTACAGTACGCATATAAACTGTAAGAGTTAATAGGGTAAATCATAGTATACGTTGCATCTAGCTTTCGTTAAATTGATTGTAGGATCTGTAAAAATTGTTCTGGATGTAGTAGTACACTGCTCAAACAATCATTTGAATTACTTTCTAAGGCTGTTCCTAACTTAAGGTCATCAATTCTAGCATTGATAAACTATCAGAAATCTTTAACAAAAGTGTGTTCAAATCTAAGAGTGCATTCACAGCATTTAATCCTTGGAACAGTTTTTGGATATCTGTGTTCATTTCATTACGAATTACATGGAAATGTGAGATAAATTGCTTTACAACCTGATCAATGAAAACTGTGTGGTTAGTAATGGTTTTTTGCATATTCTTTAATATGATAATTTCATTAGACAGGTTAGTCGAATCTGTACTAGACTATTATTCAAGAGCTAATATTTTGCCTTTAACTTCCAGTAGATCTCGACTAGTTCAAGTACCAAATACAGTACAAAGGATACTCCCTCCAAAATCAAATCAGGCACGTTTATCCTTAATTAAAGTTTTATGTGGCAAAACCTTTAAAAACAGTAAATCTCTTGTTCATAACTAACAAATGTAGACTCTACCTGCATTTTGGCTGTGATCCAGTTAATCTACCAAGATGTACCCATTTCCAGAATTGTATCATTACCCTTAACAGAACTAATTAAATCAATTTGCTTCTTTACAGAATTGAACTATTGAACTGTTGCTGGCTTTCACTCAAATTGTACTTGAGTACAAGTTTTGAATTACTTGTTGAAACTACCATGTCTGATCGTGGTTCAAACAAAACACTGTACTCTGTGGTACTATTATTACAGCATTAGTAGAATACTCTATCACAGCAAACATTAGAATAAAAATGAACATGGTTAATTAGTTCTAAATACTAGAGTTAACAATGTACCCAAATAAATGAGTTTCTCGTGGTAACCTGTGGAATAAAAGGTTTAGTTTCACTTGTGCACTCGTGCAATAGCTTCAATACTAAATTTTCACAACATGTTCACATAAGCAAATAACTGAAATAAACACACGCATTGCACTCTCACACACTACACACGTTTACGTAGATTGTAGGGGTGTCTGTAACAGGATCGCTCGGAACATGGCGATGCTTTGGCCTCAAAGTCTGGACTGCGACCTCGCGATTTTCGCTTCCTGGTTTGAGAACAGCAGGTCTGCCTCTCGGTCAGTCCTCGTCGTCTTGCGATACTACAGGAAGTCTACCCAGAAATGGCTTTACACGATTGACATGAATGACAATCGAACGAAAGTGCAGTTGGAGCTTAAGAGTGACTGGCGACAACACCTCCAGGATTGGATATGGTCATTTCCAAAACTTCTTAAACTTTTTGACTTGACGCTTCTTTAACATCACATTGATCAGATACACAAGATCTCCAACTCGATACTGTGGCACTGCTGCTTGGCGGTCGTGTTGTCTTGCTTGCTGAAGAAAGGATTGATGACTTCGTTGTTTCACTCCCCTCCATGCTTCCTTTAGCTTGCGTGCTAGATGCCCTACATCTTCATTGCTAATTCTGGCACTCGATTGTGGAAAGTCCAAGGGTGAATGCATTCTTCTTCCATAGACGACCTCATATGGACTTAGGCCAGTTGAGCTGTGTATTTTGGCATTGTAACAACTTACCAAATACGCTAAACAAACATCCTAATTGTCAGTTCGCTGCTCACACAATGGCTAACCATTTTAATAATTGTTCTGTGGACTCCCTTGACTCTTCCATTTCCTTCAGGATTTGCTGGTGTAGTCCTTAACTGAGTTATTTGCATGAGCTTACAAGTCTGTTTAAGTAATTCAGTCATAAAATTCGTTCCTTGATCACTAATTATACTTAATGGCCACCCAAACTTAAGAATCCATTCTTTTACAAAAACCTTAGCTATAGTCTCAGCGCTCTGATCAGGTACTGGTACCATGAGAAGGTATCTACAGAAATGATCTAACATTGTCAATATGTATTTGTTTTCATCTTTAGTCTTAGGCAACGGTCCTACGACATCTAGTCCAACTTGTTCAGATGGTTCACTTGTCTCTGGCAGTTCTTGCAATGGTGCTCTACTTTTTCCTACATTATTCCGTCTGTTACACGAATGACATTTTGAAACAAACTCGGAAACGTCAACTTTGCGGCTTGAGCACCAAAACATTTGAGCTGTTTTAATGTTTGTTGCTTTTTTACTGCAATATCCTGATAATAAATAATCGTGTTGTTCTCTCATGATTTGCTCTTTCATGCTTTCTGGAATAACTTGGAATGACTAGGTGGTTTCCTTTACTAGTGATTTTGTACAACAATTCATTTATTTCGACAAAACGGTGTTCATTTTTCCATAATTTTCGTTGTGGATCTTGTTCTTGAGCTGCCTTTAACTCTTCTCGACTTATTGTAACAGAAACACTGACTTTTCAACTCATTGCATCAGCATTCACATGTGTTTTACCAGGTTGGTGAATAACCTGAAATTGGTACTCACTCTGTCTCAATGCCCATCTTGTTAATCAGGAGCTTGGATCCTTTAAGCTCAGTAACCATTTAAGTGCGGCATGATCTGTAGCAACTGTAAATTCTTTTCCTGTTAAGAAACATCTCTTATGTGTTATACCAAAAACCAAAGCAGTAGTAGTACAATTAGTAGTAGTATAATTACATTCTGCTTTGTTTAATTGTCTGGAAGCAAATGATATTGGATGTTCATGACCATCAACTTCATGAGACAAGATTACACCTATTAGCTGTATCATTGGACGTGCTATACTCGCATAACTGGCTATAAATCGTCTGTAGAAATTTGACAAGCCCAAGAATGATTGTAGTTTTCTCAAATTCTGTGGTTCAGGAAAATTCTTTACATCTTCAGTTAATTTTGGATCAGGTCGAACACCTTAAGCAGTTATAACATGACCAACATAGTTAACTTTACTTTGTGGAAAATGACATTTATTTATTGATAAAGACGGGTTTGCCCTTCTTATATGCTCAAAAACAGCTTGTAGTCTCTCAGTATGCTGCTTCATGTTTTCACCAAAAATTATTACATCATCGAGCTAAACAAGTGCTTGTGTTGGCATGAGCCCTCGTAAAACTGAATCCATCAGGTGTTGAAAGGCAGCTGGAGTGTTATTGTGGTGTCACCGCCAGACACCACACTTGCTAGGTGGTAGCTTTTAAATCGACCGCGGTCCGTTAGTATATGTCGGACCCGCATGTCGCCACTGTCAGTGATTGCAGACCGAGTGCCGCCACACGGCAGGTCTAGAGAGACTTCCTAGCAATCGCCCAGTTGTACAAACGACTTTGCTAGCGATGGTTCACTGACAAAATACGCTCTTATTTGCCGAGACGATAGTTAGCATAGCCTTCAGCTACGTCATTTGCTACGACCTAGCAAGGCGCCATTACCAGTTACTATTGATACTGTGAATCATGTACCGTCAAGAGCGACGTTCACCATTAATGGATTAAAGTTAAGTATTCCACCAGCTACGTCCATTTATTCTAAATTCTAATTTCCTTGTCCTGTTCCAGACCTCGCGCCAGCCTGCGTGAGCTAAAACGCGTGCCTTTCGGCTTCCTCTAGTAACACGGTGTTGGCTCTCCTGCCAACCACAACAGTTATGAAGCCCAAATGGCGAACGAAGATGCTTGTATACTCCTGTTGCAGTTACAAATGGAGTTTTTACTTGATCATCTGGATACACTGTTAACTGATGATAACCTGTTGTTAAATCACATACTGAAAAATTCGACATCTGCCCAAGTAATCCAAGGTTTCCACTAAATGTGGTAAGGGGGTGTGGTCACAGCATTCAAATATCGGCAACCAACACAGAAATGGAATTGTGGTTCTCCAGAAATTGATTTCTTCTTTACAATTACAACAAGCGAACACCACGGTGGGTCTGAAGGATCTCTTGGTTTTATAATTCCGGCTTCTAATTGTTCTTTAACCATGTCTTCCGCAAACTCTCTTTGACTAAATGATATTCGGTAAGGTTTCTGTGTGAATGGAACTGCATTCCCTGTATGAATACGATGCTGAACTAAATGAGTGACAGGTAAATTTGCACGTTCTCGGAATAAATCTGCATACTCCAACAAAACACGTGCTAAAATCTTCTGCTCATCAGCTGTCAAATGTTCTATTTTCTTCCAAATCTTGCGCTTCAGTTCATTATTGACTTTGTCTCCTCGTTGTATTTTTCGCGGTACTGTTACAAAACTCTGTGTTTATAACTACAGCATTTGTTACCTCATCTGGAAACGGTATTACGTCACTTTTACTTAAGCTCGACACTTCAGCAATATCCGTTCCTCGTGGCAAAACAACATCCTCATTGCTCATATTCGTTATTGTAACCGGATCTTTTGCGACATTCTGTCTCACCATTGTAGCGACACCTACACTTCTAGCAACATAACAATGCATTGCATCCAGTAACTCACTTTTCTCGGATCGCTCAACTTAACTTCAACGTTGATTGTCTTTCCTGCTCCCTTGGGAATTTGCTGAGGCTGATCAATTGGAACATCGACTCGGACGGTTTGAACTGATGTATCGTTTGGGCGGTCCATTCTCACGACGTCAGTATTGCTGCTTCTTTGAGTGTGATCTGAAGGAAGATTTCCTAGGTCGTGGTTGCTACAGCCAAGTCTGATCTTTCTGCGACAAATATCTCAGCCTCGTTAGAGGACAAGAAATCAAATCCAAGTACACCATCATAAAGCGTTTCGTTGTTTGAAACTACTTGCACCCTTGCTGTGTATTTATCTTTATCTTTGCCGGCCGGGGTGGCCGAGCGGTTCTAGGCGCTACAGTCTGAAACCGCGTGACCGCTACGGTCGCAGGTTCGAATCCTGCCTCGGGCATGAATGTGTGTAATGTCCTTAGGTTAGTTAGGTTTAAGTAGTTCTAAGTTCTAGGGGACTGATGACCTCAGAAGTTAAGTCCCATAGTGCTCAGAGCCATTTGAACCATTTATCTTTATCTTTATTTTCACCTTCATCTTGGCCTTGGCCAATAATTAATTCTACGTCAACTTATCCATAGTTACGTAGTTTTCCTCCGTTTAACCCTCGCACTTTTAATAGTGGCGGTTCCAATTTGTCTATGCCACACCACATCAGTGAGGTCTGTGCTCCTCTGTCAATAAATAGTTTGATGTTTCTCCCACGATATACAGCACCTATCACGAAGTCATTTTCGGTCTGATTTTCACTGGAACTAACAGGAGTCACTGTCTGTGAAGGGGCGGACAGAGTGGTGGCCCGTACGTCCCCGTACTCGTTTAAAGATCTGGCAGATTGTCTGTTGTTCGCATTACCTTTCTTGTTGTTGCGACAATCTCTCGAAACATGACCCTGCATCCCGCAATGATAGCAGATTCGATTCTGTTTACAGTCTTTACGCTTGTGACCCAGCTTAATGCATCTGTAGCATTGTACTGTTGTACTGAAAACTCTGCGTTTTTGTTTCTGCATCTCATTCGGTAGTATTAGTGCTTCAACTAAACCAACAGCTGATTCTACTGCTTCCTGAAACGTTTTACATCGTGCCAATCTAACAGCTTTGCTTACTTCCTCTCCGTGCAACTCATGAATGAATGTGTCCAAGGCTCTCTAGTCGGCTTCGAACAACTGACAGCGATTTTCATTTTCATCTTCTACTAACTCGTAGATGTTTTGAATTCTATATGCAAACTGCTCAAGAGATTCGTCTCGTCGCATTCACAAACTGTAAAGCTGCTCTCTGTAAAATCTAATCGCGTTTTTAGCTTTAAATCTCTAAACAACAACCGTTTTAAACTCATTGTAATCTTCTGTTTGCACGCAAGTAGGCTCCGCGCTAATGAAATCTTGTGCTGCTCCCTGAATTCTTAATTTGGCAACCAATAGCTTATCGGAATCTGTCCATGATCCTAACAGAGCAGCACCTTCTCGTTAACGAAAAAAAACAAAAAAAACACATCATCTTCGGGTTTCCCACTAAACACTGGTACTGATGGCAATAATGAAAAATTCTTTATTGTAGTTGTACCTATACTGCATGTACTATCATTTGACAAGTCTTTCGGAATGTTAACGCTCACTTCGTTTTGCTTTTAACTGCCGAATCTCTTGTTGCAGTTCATTAGTAACAGTTTGTAGATCGACAACTACTCTTACTGGATTGAAACATTTCGTCTAATTTAACGCCAATGAGTTACTCAAATGCAAAAATAAAAATCCATCACTTCATTTCGTGTTCTAGCCAAACTGGAGTAGACCAACCTGAATTCCAACGTTGGATTCCCCGTGTAGTCGGAAGATGTACATGCTGCTGCTGCTGCTCGAAGTTCACGTTGTGCTGCACGTATTCAGGACTGTAGGTTTCCCATAATTATCCCCATGCTGAGAACACCTCTATAAGGGGGTTTGTTTGTGTTGTTGCCCTGGATGACAATTAGGCGAAATATTTGTCAGGATTTGTAAGCGGTGGGTCCTTGAGGTATGGCAATACGCGAACACGGGAAGCAGGTTTAAACAGTTTTATTAACAAAAGCTGATTATAGAACACGCATGCTATGCGCACTCTTCATCACTGTGTCTGACATCCTAATTACGGTCATATCAAAAGGCTCCATGGTGAGCTAAGAAAAGAGACACATTCGCGCACGAGGCCACGCTAGTTAATACGGAGCGTTGCGGATGGCAGCCAGTCACTTAACTCCCTGCATCGCACTGCGACCGGACGCACATGTACTAACCAAGCAAATTGTCAGCATTCCAGATAGGTCGGCTGGAGAGCTCGTGTTATTTACCGTACGGCTATGTGCAACCTATAGACCCTTTCAATGTGTATGAAAATTCGTAAATGTTCACTTGAAGGCGGCTAAGCAGGCACATTGGTCGGTAGTATTGAATAAAATGTGCTTTTTTTCTTTTTTTTTTCAAAAATATTGACAGCTTTAGCAGAATTTTACAAAGCAGCCTTCCATGAAACACAACGTTTTTCGATCACAAGACATTTCTCAACACTTGTCTGGTACCTCCTCTAGGCTTCACGTTTTCTGTTAATTTGTGTTACTTACATGTTACATTTACGGAATGCCATTCTTTGGTAAGTGATAGACTTGCAGCATGCCGTGTTTTATCATTGTAATCCCCACAAGGTTTTTAATTTACTCTGGGAGTAGAATATAAACTGCCAGTTTCGCAGATTCTTGGCTTCACAGATAACCTTGGTAATTTTTCGTACCACATGAAAAAGTCATGAAAAACTTATTGTCCTTAGTTCTGCAGAAAACATTGCGAATGGTCGTTTGAGAAGGGTTACTTTCAAAGTAAATTGCCTTTTAGGCAAGATGAATTATGTTACGTGTAAAAAGTACTATGATTTTTTTAACCACAAAGTGTTGAATCTCATTCAAGACTTAACACTTTGAGGACCAGCCACTTAGAAAAATTTTGGGCTCAGAAGACCAACTATTTATGTCATAATTTTACTGCCACACTTGTGCTTGATATATGTTAGTGAGTAACACACACGAAAATGATCGATATTATGTGTGAAAGCTTAGCTTTTCTTGTAGCTGTGTGTATATTAATTTAAATCATTAACTCTTTCTATTTGTCTGTTCACACTATTTAATAGTGGTAGTGCTACTGCCTGATTACATCGTGTCCTGTGCTGTCAATGTCTGGTGTCATTGGCTGGCGAGATCACATGACATGAGCTATGATTGTCTTATAAAAAAGCATAGCAATCTCGATTTAGTGCTTCGGAAACTTATGTGTTATATTTGGTGGAATTCATATTTATACTTTCGTAATAAGAAAATATGCAATATACTTGCTGAAGAGCATCAAAGATCTTTCCAAAACCCTTTATTTTTATACTGTGTTTCGTTTCCGAAAGTGCCGGTATGTTCTACAGCGGTGTATAAAGCCTTTGTCACTGAAAGGACTGATAAGTTTTAAAGCTCCGCAGGTAAGTATAACGTCACTTAACACGGAAAAAGCGTATTTTTACCTGGGACAAAGTGTACAGTCTGTCCCACTCAAACCTCCCTGATTTCAAGGACCCAGGAGAGAAAAACCACAGTAGGCACGACGATGAAAAATGCACCAAACTGTCGAGCATCTCAAAGAATTTATATTCCCGCATCAGAAGTGCCACGTATCGTCGCCAGAGTGCAGCATGGTCGCATGACCTTGGCGACTCCACAGCAGTGCGCGCAAGCGGTAGTGTGGTTTGCAGAAACAAAATCGCCGATTACTGTGCAAAGAAATTATCGTCGTGTGTATGAATGTGATCCACCCAATGTGAAACCATTAAGGAACGGTATAGGAAGTTTATGGCAAAGGGAAGTCTACTGAAACATTCTGGTGGTGCACGTTACGAAGTTTCAGAAGAGACAGTGGAGGACATCAGACAAACGTTTCTCAGAAGCCCACATAAGTCAATTTGCCAAGCATCTAGGCAACTTCACGTACCTCAATCAACATTGCATCGTGTAGTTCACCAGCATCTTCGTATGTGTGCTTACAAAGTGCAAATTCTGCAACATCTGATGCCGAACGACAAACCACACTGACAACAATTTGCTGTGTATATGCTGCAGCGTATTGATATCGATGCCAGCTTCCCGGGAAGATGTTTATTCTCAGATGAGGTAACCCATCATCTATCAGGAAGGGTTAATTAGCATAATGTTCGGATTTGGGGTTCGCAAAATCTGCAAGTTGTCATTGAACACGTTCCTGAAAGCCCTAAACTAAACGTCTGGTGCTGGCTAATGCATGACAGGATTGTTGGACTGTTCTTCTTTGTGGAACAAACAGTGAATGGGTCAATGTATTTGGACATTTTGGAGCAGTTTGTGTACCCTCAGATACAAGAATTGCAACATAACATCATTTTTCAACAAGATGGAGCTCGCCACGTTGGTCAATGGCTGTTCACAAGTTCCTGGATAGGAAATTTCCCAATCGTTGGATCGGACGTGGAGGACCCATTGCCTGGCCACCATGTTCACCCAACATTACACTGCTTGATTTCTTCATGTGGGGATTTGTGAAAGACTGCACATATGCGATCAAAGTGGACACATCCTATCACTAATGAAATTGCAACAATGACAGAGAAAATATTACGAAGAACTTGGCAATAAACTGAATATAGACTCAATCTTCTTCGTGCTACAAATGGTTCACATGTAGACGTGTATTGATGATAATTGTATAAATTCTTTGAGATGCTCTACAATGTGGTGCATTTTTCATTGTCATTTCTGCTGTGGTTTTTTTCCTGAGTCTTCGAAATCAGGGAGGGTTTTAACGGGAGAATCCGGGAACTTTTTTTCTTGTTGGCATATATACCTTGTAATAAGGTTTCGCATATATAAGTTTATGCAGTTAGAGTACCTCCTTTTTTGTTGATTCTAAAATAGTGATCTCACAAGTGATAATCCTTACATCCACTCCCTACAAATAAACACATAAATTGGCAAGTACTCAAATGGTTAATGCAGCAGTGTTCCTAGCAAACCATTCCAACTACAGGTTAACAGTCCGCAAATGAGAACTATGTTGATCCAAACACACATTCTTAGGCCTCCTCCTCTTGTGAGTACCTAAACATTGGTCTCCTTAATTTAATAGTATCTTTTCTGATTGACTCATAGCTCCTGTAGATATTACTGATCAACAACTTCTAAATCACCTTCAATAAGTACACTTAATACAAAATACTTGTTAAAATATATTTTCAAATCCTAATTGGCATAATATCCCTATATTTTATTACTTTTAGCTTACGCCAGAAGAAAACTTCCATGAATTGCCATTCTCACAATCCCTTAAGCACCAGTATGTAAAGGTGCCACTTACAATTATTCGAGCACAGAGATGATAACTACAGGTCAGTTCTTAAAAGAACGTAATCTCCTATGTGGTATTTTTGTACTTAACACAGCTTCCTATCATAGTGCAATTTTCATAAGTATGCCTGTTGTGTGGGTATAGCTAATACTTCCCCTACTTTTTCCTCCAAGGAACACTCTTCTCTCCATACTCTCAGAAGCAGATTTATCCAATCATTCTTCTCTCTGTATTTACTGACTAGAACAGCAGGCGTAATCTGAGTTTTGTGCAGAATATGATTGTCTACTGCTTGTTTGAGGCATTCCAAATCCCCAAATCACTTTGTTTGATGACTGCATGCACATCTCCCAATGATCCATTGAATTCGCAAAGGACACATTAACATGGATTTCCTTCTGAATGATCAAATGAGATTAATATCTGTTCAATGTCATGTTCAAGTAGAAATGTTTTGAAAGTTCTACAAATGAAGTTAGATACATTGTTGGGTAATAGGGTGCCAGATTTGCCAATTGTTGGGATGTAATGGCTTACTGTTCTCTTGATGACTGGAGCTACTACTGCAGACTTTATAGCACATAAATTGATATGCTTGGCGAATATATCATATATGGTTACAATGTATTTAGCTCTACATCTCATTGGGAAGAGATGTCCTGCAACACGAATGAAGTTTTTAGTAGTAGTTGTGTCTGTTTGCTGATGCTTGGAAAGTAAATGAACCAAAACATAAAGTATATACCGTATTAATGCGTCTTCATAAGTTCTGGAATACAAACATGCCAAGTCTCAGAATTTCATTTATAGAATACGACATCATTCTGTATCGTGTAATGCAGGTTCAGTTTGTCCAATAGATTTTGTGAAAGTAATGTTTCTATCTTTTGCCAATGATTGCGTTCAATAAATCAGCCAGACTCCTACACATGTCTGTGTAGTAGTGGCGATAGTAACAATCTCAATATTCAGTTGTTTTTTCAGTTAGTTCTGTGTATTTGGACAAGGCTTGTGGTAATCTTGATAGGACATCTGCTACTATGTTGTCTCTCCCAGACATGTAAATGACTTCAAAATGTGCTCTTGAAGAAAAAAGGACTGTCTGCAAAGTGGGTATCTTCCATGATATGGGAAAGTTCAATGCCTGACAGTCACAATAGGCTATAATTTTCTTTCCAGCAGTGTAATAGTAGAATTTTATAAACGCCCAAATCACTTCTAAAGTTTCTACTACAGTAGCGGAGTATGAGTTCTAACATTTAGATAAGACACAACACGCAAAACTTATGACAACTCGAATTCCTTGTTTTCCCTGTTCCTCATGTACCTGATATATCCAGAAAACGATGCATCAGTAACTAAACACAAATACTTAGCCATATTAGGATGATGCAGAATCTCAGTATTTAATGAAGCCTCTCTTATTGCATTAAAATCATTCTCACAGCCACTTGTTCAAATTTACAGTGCATCTTTCTTCAAAGGTCTTAGCAAGTTTGAACTGTTTAAAAGCTGATTGGCTACAAATAGATGAAAAAATTAGCATACGTTCAAGAATGTGTTAAGCTACTTTTTAGTATGTGGATACCGCAAATTTATCATCACAGTAATCTTGTTGGGGTCTGGTGCTATCCAAATAATGTGATAAAAATTTTTAACCTTCTCCCTGACAAATAAAGCTTTTTACATGTTAGTTGTCACTCCTTCTATTGCGAATTCGTGTAGTGCCTTTTCTAATAAGTGTATGTGTTCCTACAATTAGTTCCTATTATTAGTACATTAGCAACATACACTGTATCTTGGTCAAGCAATTGAGATCCTAAGACAGTATCTAGGGCGGTTATAAATACTCCTGAACTCATATTTAAGCCAAATCACAGTACACAGGATCGACAGCTCCTTCTATCGGAAATAAAGGTAGTGCCTTTCCTAGATTCTTTGATAAGTCTTACCTGCTAGTATGAACTTCATAAATCGGTGCTAGCGAGGAATTCAAACCCAAGAAATTTCTGTAATTTTTATCCAGACTCTTCAGACGAGTTTATCCTCACATTCAAAAATGAACAAACATTGCCACCATCTTTTGCCTTAGCTAACAGTGGACTTTAATAGGGTGACATTAATGGTTATATCATGTGCCACTTAAGTAACTGTTTTATCTCCTTATTAACTGTTGTTTTCTTAGGTTATGGGATGGTATAGGTATTGTAGCAATGAATCTCATGGGGACAGATTTACGTATGATTCTGATATGTTTTTACTAAACACAGGCACATACTTCAATAATAAATTTTCTAACTCAGCTCATTCTACATCTACATCTACATCCATACTCCGCAAGCCACCTGACGGTGTGTGGTGGAGGGTACCTTCCGTACCTCTATCGGTTCTCCCTTCTATTCCAGTCTCGTATTGTTCGTGGAAAGAAGGATTGTCGGTATGCCTCTGTGTGGGCTCTAATCTCTCTGATTTTATCCTCATGGTCTCTTCGCAAGATATACGTAGGAGGGAGCAATATACTGCTTGACTCTTTGGTGAAGGTATGTTCTCGAAACTTCAATAAAAGCTCGTACCGAGCTACTGAGCGTCTCTCCTGCAGAGTCTTCCACTGGAGTTTATCTATCATCTCCGTAACGCTTTCGCGATTACTAAATGATCCTGTAACGAAGCGCGCTGCTCTCCGTTGGATCTTCTCTATCTCTTCTATCAACCCTATCTGGTACGGATCCCACACTGCTGAGCAATATTGAAGCAGAGGGCGAACAAGCGTACTGTAACCTACTTCCTTTGTTTTCAGATTGCATTTCCTTAGGATTCTTCCAATGAATCTCAGTCTGGCATCTGCTTTACCGACGATCAACATTATATGATCATTCCATTTTAAATCACTCCTAATGCGTACTCCCAGATAATTTATGGTATTAACTGCTTCCAGTTGCTGACCTGCTATTTTGTAGCTAAATGATAAAGGATCTATCTTTCTGTATATTCGCAGCACATTACACTTGTCTACATTGAGATTCAATTTCCATTCCTTGCACCATGCGTCAATTCGCTGCAGATCCTCCTGCATTTCAGTACAATTTTCCATTGTTACAACCTCTCGGTACACCACAGCATCATCTGCAAAAAGCCTCAGTGAACTTCCGATGTCATCCACCAGGTCATTTATGTATATTGTGAATAGCAACGGTCCTATGACACTCCCTTGCGGCACACCTGAAATCACTCTTACTTCGGAAGACTTCTCTCCATTGAGAATAACATGCTGCGTCCTGTTATCTAGGAACTCCTCAATCCAATCACACAATTGGTCTGATAGTCCATATGCTCTTACTTTGTTCATTAAACGACTGTGGGGAACTGTATCGAACGCCTTGCGGAAGTCAAGAAACATTGCGATGAGTCAAAAGTGGTAAACTCCATTACCACCACCACTGTTTGGTTCTCAGTATCTTCATCCTGATCAATTTGTGCAGATATGTTACAGGTGGGTGCTTCCTTGCTTTTAATTAGCTTTACTTTCATCCATTGTCAGTTCTGAGCATGCTCTACTTTTGCCTTTGCCAGATCAGTTATGATTCTCTTTCTATTGATAATGAAATAGCATTTATCTGTGGAGAAGTCTATTACTGCATCCTTCTCTCGTAAAATGTCAAAACCCCATAATACATTTGACTATTAGTCCATTTGTGATTAAGAAAAGGTATTTTATTACTCCATTTCCCAACATAACTCCTATCTGTAGCTGAATCCTGACAATTGACAATTTAACTCCGATAGTGCCCAGGATTCTATACGTAGGTATCTTTGTAATCTCATGTATTTTATAGTATTAACTAGTTGACACAATACTTGCCATAGCACCTGTATCAGTCACAATGTCAGTTGGTATACTATAACACCCCCCTGCTTTCCGGGATTTGCGAAATTACAAGTTGACAATGACTGTGAATAATGAATTTTGACGTGCATTGATATAAGGCATCCGAATCCGAAGTAAATAATGACTATACCGCGGGAAACAGGAGACGTTATAACTTGATCGTTATTCATTCAATAACGATCGGTAAATGAAATAATGGAAATAATTTGGAAATAAATTTTGCCAGTGAAAATTTTGCTGAAATAAATGATTAAGTTGTAAAAGCAATTAAAAAATCTGTCGCCAGCTCAATTGATGAGCGACAGTACTGTTAAGTACGTGAATAATTGTGTCAAAAATAAAGTTTACCTGTTTGTAGCACAGCAGGTGGAACGGGAACTTTTACGTAAGTGCTGTGTCAGACTGAGTAGTCATATAAAACAATGTCATAACAATCTAACTACACTTATTTTGTTCATAATTTGTCAGCTAAGTGCAATGCTGACAACACAGATAATTATCTATCGAGATTTTGAATAATGGACTATCATTCTGTCTTTAAAATTAGGTGCTTTGCACAGTTTAATCTACTGATAATGAAATATATTGCCAATAATTGATTAACTATGTATTGACTGATAATAATTCATTAATTGGGGGATTGTCAGGTGGAATAAGCTTTATAGTTTCATGAAATATCCTTGAATTAACTTCAGCTGAATATGCATTGAAATAAGTCTTAATAATCAAATTTATTACTTCAGTCTATTATTATGCTACTACGGTTGACGTTAGCTTATTAAGTGCAACAATTAACAACGATAACCAGTCTGAAATTTACTCTTCACCATCTATGCAAATAATTTGATAATTGACATATTTTCTCTTGATAATGGCGTGACACACTCGGTTCAATAAGGTAAGGATTGGAAGGAACCTACTTGGTGTTATTGTCGGGTGGAATGTAGCAGCAACACTTCGATTATAAAGTGCTTGTTATTAATGGTTCAACTTCAGAGAATAGCACAGTCACTGGCAAGCCTTCTACAATTTTATCCTACGAAAATTACGTAGATCTTACTTCCCTCGTTGTCGGTGGATCGACGGAAGTCCATGGGAGCGACACAATGTGGCATCGGGCTTTTACTGTTGCAACTTGGGCCCACAGTGCGCTTCACATTTAAGTCCCCGTTTCTTCAGCACTATGCCCGTTAATCCATAATAACTTGCCTGGCCATGCTTCCAGATATGCCGACAATTACTTTCCCGTCGTACTTAGATCCACACACTAGCCGTTAGATTTAACACAGCTAGGACTAGCAGCACTCGACTGTACTTCTTACGCCGAGCACGGCGTTACTGTTACTACTACCCACTGGCCCGCTCCCGCACCCAGAGGCGCGACAAAACAATCTCTCTGACTTCAACGTTAACTAAATATGCCCTGACTTGCCAGTGTTAAATATTACATAATTTAAACATAGTATTTACAATACATATTTACACTAGACAATACATCGTATACAAACAGTTTCATGTGTTAAGTAAGCGAAAAAATTCATAGCAAGGACTGCGTTGTAGCGTCACATACCTCCTACCACTGCATGTATAGTAGCCCTTACAATCTCTTTAGTGATTATTGTTTTTAACTGATCTGTAGCTACCTCTTTCCTGTTATTAGTAATCGGTATTATCATTGTGACATGGCATCTTTATTGCGCTTTCTATATTGTCCCCAGGCACGCCTCCCCCCTCCCCAAGTCCGAATTTGAGGGCTTAGCGTGATTGTGTCTAGTTTATTGATCCCGTATTGGAAGGGTGTGGTTCATCATCCAACTCAGTTACATTTACTGTCAGGTGCTGAGTTTGCAGTCACCTTTAATAGTATGAGTATGTACTAGTGCCTCTTGCGCATTACTGCTGTTATTGTGATTAATGGTTTGTTGGTCATTACCTTCTATGGATTATTCCCATCTGTGGGTGCTGTTTTCAGTATCTTATTATGGTGGTTTTACCAGTGGTAACGCCCATTTCCGTAATACCCTGGAGAATACCGCTTGTCATTTCACTTTCTTTCATTAAATTCAAGTTGTGTCCTATCTGAGTGCTACAAATTTCGCATGTGAGACGGTCGCTGCTGCGTTAAGTAATGTGTCCTATTGTATTCTGAGCCATGGTAGTTGTATATCTGTGTCTGCGGTGGAGAAGACGTGCTGCACTGTTATTGTTGTGATTGTTCACTATCGAGTCCTCTTGTATTAGATCAAGAGAATCGCAGCAGTTGCAAGAGGCATAGCGACTAGCTAAAATTTTACTATAGCAGACCGTTTCAAACAAGGTGACTCGCTTTGAGATATGAGAGTGCCATAAATATGATTCACCTAGTGGCTCTAATCATTAAAGGACTTCTCCATCAGATACAATGCAGCTATGATCCCAAATCATAGACATCATTTCTACCGGAGAGTGTAACACTAGAGATCTGAAAAGCTAGTGTACATTTCTTACGACCTCAATCAGCACACCACCTTCTGTTTGTGATCCTTCTCAATCAACCATCGCCTATTACCCATTCGATATATCACCGGACCTCTGATGTGACATTGAGACAGAATGCATTACAAATACTGGAGAAATATCTAGCGACAGCATGAGGCAGGTGCCAATATCGGTTTCATACCATGTTCCTTAGCCGAATCACTTTCTAAATTCGATAATTATATTATAAGGTTGCATCACCAGCTACATGTAACCTCACAGTTGGTCTGATAATATACACTTCAGCAATATCCATCTATATTCAGTGTTGCAGTATTTGTCTGGAAAAATCACTTCATTCAGAGGTAATGCCATACCTACAAAGTCAGCTTTTAACATGGATACTTGTGTGCACCTGTAGAAGCAAGACCACTTATGATAGTGATATGGTCGTGTTTCTTAACATCTGGTGGTTTGTAAGACGATTATGTCTCTCTTTCTAAGACACAGTAGTACCACCCACAAGAGAAACTTATGAAGCATGTGCACCAATCGCTGATTTTCGGTCAGTATTATTTCGTATCGCCAGTAATCAGTTATTGGCGGAGTATTATACTTAGTAATAGGGGATGGGTGATAGGTTTATCTTGAGCATAAGGTTTATAAAGTATCTGTGTATGTTCCAACTTGTTCAAAGGGAATGATTATGTCCAGTCGTTAGGAAGGTATAGATTTGACATGGAATACTGTGACAGCAAAGGGGAAAGTACGTCAAGTCATAAGAATGGTGCAGATATTTTTATTTTAAGAGCCACAGCTGTCAGCAGGGTGTATTTCCGATACTTAGCGCATTGTTGAATGTCATCAAATTGAGACCATGATAGTAATATTTAATTGTAAGTATTGTGATAAAATATATACGTGGCTGATTTCCTAGGATGATTCTGCCGATGCGTGCTTGGTGCACAGCGCCGGTGGTTTGTGGCAGGAATGATTCATGTTTTTGGCTAACGGTACAAGCTGTCCAAAAAGGAGAGGCCTGTTGGGATGCATGAATGTGGCTAACTTAATCGTGTCGTTCTCTAGACGGCCGAATTGCGAACTACTACTTAGTAGCCGGCCGCGGTGGCCGTGCGGTTCTAGGCACTTCAATCCGGAACCACGTGACTGCTACGGTCGCAGGTACGAATCTTGCCTCGGGCATGGATGTGTGTGATGTCCTTAGGTTAGTTAGGTTTAAGTAGTTCTAAGTTCTAGGGGACTGATGACCTCAGATGTTGAGTCCCATAGTGCTTAGAGCCATTTGAACCATTTTGAATACTTAGTAGGTGTTGGGCAGCTTTCATGATTGCGTGGAAATTTGAGAAGATTCAATATGGACGTTTGTTTGCGCTCGCCCATTATTCCCTCCCATTTTAATTGTCCATTTGACTGCTTCCACACATTTCGCACCTTTAATTAGTTGAGAGAACATCGATTGTGGTGTCTGCGTCTAGCAGGTGAAAGATGGGTGGAAGACACGTTTGCTGATTCTCTAAACATGAGAAACACCTTAGTTGACTTTGTAAATTGTGGAAGGGGTCTGGAATCACCTACATCATTATTCGCCAGTGGAAATATGAGAGTGTCGTCTATTTTTTTCGAGTTTTCACGTAAAGGTCTTCGCAGACGGAATAAGTTTCTAGTTACTCAGTGCTTCCAGCATGCTCCACCTCGCTAAAGTTTCGGGTTTCTGAAGAAATAATTTCCAGTCTGTATCTTCGGAATTATGCTGTGTGAGCGTTATCATATGCAAGCGATAATGCTACATGCTTGATATCGAGAAGTATCGCGTAAATGGAAAAATATTCGCGCAAACCATGTGAAAATACATTTGTTCTTGTAATCCCAGAGTCTAGAGAGGGATGCAGAAAGCAAGCAAGCAGGTCGGGGCCACAAACAGTAATGCCTTTGTGCTGAGAAGCAATGAGCCTGACTTTGCACAACAGTTCTGAGAGTGACTTCTGTCTGCCAAGTGTGCTCTGGTCACATGTCGTGAGCAGATGACTTGTGACCATCGGCTGTGGTGGATGACCACCTGACCTTGTGGGAAATATCTAGTGCTGTGAGGATTGTACCTAAGGTGTATGTGCTTACTAACTCCATCTTCACTTTATATGTACGAATGTCTGGGGGTCGATAGCTAAATGCACGATGCAAAAAAGGACATTTTGTGTGGTGCAGGATACGAACTGTATGTTAACTACATCGACACAGTACACGGTGATATACTTCTGGGTTGGAGATCGATTTCACGCTCTAATGTACAAACTTCCGCCCTCAGTGGCAAAGCAGTGTGATTGAGCAACAGTCATTCCATATTTTACAATATGTAGGCCACTTTTGCGGGGTTTAACTGTCAGTGCAATGTGGCAATGCGCACAAAATAATTTTGCCTCTGAAATTCTCATCTGCAAAAAGGAAAAAGCGGACAGTTCTTCAACACCAGCGTCATCAGTAATTTGGCAGGTAAATTCAGTAAGAGCCAATCATAATGCTTCATTCATTCACCAGGCATACTTTGTGCCAGGACATAGGAACCACTAAATAGTAGTGAGAACATTTGCGTTTTGGAGGTTTGTTGAAAGCAGGACATAACAATTTCCAGGAAGGGTAGCGTGATGGATTTGGTGGCACATTAGGACCATCAGGAGGAATGTGTTTGGCGTTATTTTTGTAAACAGGTTCTGTTAGGGCAAGAATTTCAATGCAGACAGGCTGAGACATCACGAAAGCTCCTACGAAAGCGACCGCTAACTATTTCTGCGACACTTTACAATTTCCAAGAGGTAAACTTTGGCTCTTATTTACATAGCCATGTGACGTCAGCCTAACATTGAGAACCTTTTAGCTGCATCTGTGAGGGTAAGCTGCTATACAAACATCTCTCTCGGCTCTGGACTGGCAGGTATGCCTCAGCCTTGGTGGTTAGTGAACACGTGCATGTCCAAAGGGTGACTTGGCTCTTATTTACACAGACTTGTGACCAAGTATAACACCCCAAAAATTCTAACTGTATACCCAAAATCAGACAGGACTCTCACCTCCTGGCTGTAGGCGCCAGTGGCCTGAGAGCAATGGCTCGCGCCCCTGCATTCATCTATCTGGTGGCCTCGGCGCATGTGCGCGTTGGAAACATTGTTGGGGACATTTTGCTGATATGCTGCGATTGACAATAGTTCGAAAGTGTTTTTTACGTGCAAAGTGTGTTTGTGCACTGCATTATTTTCGGCTCTTTAAGTGTTGTGAGTGTGTTGTCAGAGCGTTATACAGCATTATTTTGGTAATTTACGAGTAGTTTGCAATCTGTATGGTGTGTACTGCATTATTTGCACATTTTACAATTAGTGAGAGTGCCTGCAGAGCGTTTTACACGCATTATTTTGACAATTTAAGACTTGATTTTGTGTCTGCACATCAGTGTACTGCATTATTTCGATGTCTTATGAGTAGTTTTCAAGTCTGTAGGCTGTGTATTGTGACCCCAAGCACGTCAGACCAGTGTTTTGAACCAGTGTAATAAAGAAACTACATGAAATCCATCCCTAAATAGATTGTTTCGAAATAAATATAGTACACTCCTTCCTATCCAGCAGCCCAGAATAGGATGAGTCCTTTCCCCGCCATTCCCCCCCCCCCTCCAGACCGCGATGGGACGATGGTGCCCTCTGCTGGTGGTACTGTTGCTAGGTCAGTTGGATTCTGAACCTCATGGTGAACACACTGGATGGAGCTACTGCCTCAAACTGTTTAAATAAACACTGAAAATAAAAGACTTACATTTATCCTATCTAGCACAGGGTGAGACCTTTTCTCGTCAATTCTAAGGAAAAGGCGGCGGTCAGATGGCTTAGGTTTGTGGAGGTAGGCCCAAGCGTCCTATTTTCCAACCAAAATTTTCCAGCTATTTTCTTAGGTTAGTGGAGGCAGCCCAAGTGACCTTTTGTCCCCATCATAATTTGAACTCGCCGCCATTTTCTGGGGGAGGAAGGGGGGAGGAGTCTTTACCAGAGTGGGAGGGGTTAATTAATTGATCAGTTTAGTTAAGTAGTCATTCTACATCTACATCTACATCCATACTCCGCAAGCCACCTGACGGTGTGTGGCGGAGAATACTTTGATTACCTCTATCGGTTCTCCCTTCTATTCCAGTTTCGTATTGTTTGCAGAAAGAAAGATTATCGGTATGCCTCTGTGTGGGCTCTAATCTCTCTGATTTTATCCTCATGGTCTCTTCGCGAGATATACGTAGGAAGGAGCAATATACTGCTTGACTCCTAGGTGAAGGTATGTTCTCGAAAATTCAACAAAATCCCATACCGAGCTACTGAGCGTCTCTCCTGAAGAGTCTTCCACCGGAGTTTATCTATCATCTCTGTAATGCTTTCGTGATTACTAAATGATCCTGTTACGAAGTGCGCTGCTCTCCATTGGATCTTCTCTATCTCTTCTATCAACCCTATCTGGTACGGATCCCACACTGGTGAGCAATATTCAAGCAGTGGGCAAACAAGTGTACTGTAACCTACTTCCTTTGTTTTCGGATTGCATTTCCTTAGGATTCTTCCAATGAATCTTAGTCTGGCATCTGCTTTACAGATGATCAACTTTATATGATCATTCCATTTTAAGTCACTCCTAATGCGTATTCCCAGATAATTTATGGAATTAACTGCTTCCAGTTGCTGACCTGCTATATTGTAGCTAAATGATAAAGGATCTTTCTTTCTATATATTCACAGCACATTACACTTGTCTACATTGAGATTCAATTGCCATTCCCTGCACCATGCGTCAATTAGTTGCAGATCCTCCTGCATTTCGGTACAATTTTCCATTGTTAGAACCTCTCGACATACCGCAGCATCATCCAAAGAAAGCCTCAGTGAACTTCTGATGTTATCCACAAGGTCATTTATGTATACTGTGAATAGCAACGGTCCTACGACACTCCCCTGCGGCACATCTGAAATCACTCTTACTTCAGAAGACTTCTCTCCATTGAGAATGACATGCTGCGTTCTGTTACCTAGGAACTCTTCAATCCAATCACACAATTGGTCTGATAGTCCATATGCTCTTACTTTGTTCATTAAAGACTGTGGGGGAACTGTATCGAACGCCTTGCGGAACCCGTGTCTATGGCCCTCTGAGTCTCGTGGACGAATAGCACGAGCTGGGTTTCACACGATCGTCTTTTTCGAAACCCATGCTGATTCCTGTAGAGTAGATTTATAGTCTCCAGAAAAGTCATTACACTTGAACGTAATACGTGTTCCAAAATTCTATAACTGATCGACGTTAGAGTTATACACTAATGGCCATTAAAATTGCTACACCATGAAGATGATGTGCTAGAGACGCGAAATTTAACCGACAGGAAGAAGATGCTATATATGCAAATGATTAGCTTTTCAGAGCAATCACACAAGGTGGGAGCCGGTGGCGACACCTACAACGTGCTGACATGAGGAAAGTTTCCAACCGATTTCTCATACAAAAACTGCGGTTGACCGGCGTTGCCTGGTGAAACGTTGTTATGATGCCTCGTGTAAGGAGGAGGAATGCGTACCATCACGTTTCCGACTTTGATAAAGGTCGGATTGTAGTCTATCGCGATTGCGGTTTATCATATCGCGACATCGTTGCTGGTGTTGGTCGAATCCAATGACTGTTAGCAGAATATGGAATCGGTAGGTTCAGGAGGGTAATAAGGAACACCGTGCTGGATCCCAACAGCCTCGTATCACTAGCAGTCGAGATGACAGGCATCTTATCCACATGGGTGTAACGGAACATGCAGCCACGTCTCAACCCCTGAGTCAACAGATGGGGACTTTTGCAGGACAACAACCATCTGCACGAACAGTTCGACGACGTTTGCAGCAGCGTGGACTATCAGCTCGGAGACCATTCTGCAGTTACCCTTGACGCTGCATCACAGACAGGAGTGCCTGCGATGGTGTACTCAACGACGAACTTGGGTGCAAGAATAGCAAAACGTCATTTTTTTTGGATGAACTTGCGTTCTGTTTACAGCATCATGATGGTCGCATCCGTGTTTGGCGACATCGCTGTGAACGCACATTGGAAGCGTGTATTCGTTGTCGCCATACTGGCGTATCACCCGGCGTGATGGTATGGGGTGCCATTGGTTACACATCTCGCTCACCTCTTGTTCGCATTGATGGCACTTTGAACAGTCGACGTTACATTTCAGATGTGTTATGGCCCATGGCTCTACCCTTCATTCGATCCCTGCGAAACCCTCCATTTCAGCAGGATAATGCACGACCACATGTTGCAGGTCCTGTACGGGCCTTTCTGGATACAGAAAATGTTCGACTGCTGCCCTGACCAGCACATTCTCCAGATCTCTCACCAATTGAAAACGTCTAGTCAATGGTGGCCAAGCAACTGGCTTGTCACAATACGCCAGTCACGACTGTTGATGAACTGTGGTATCGTGTTGAAGCTGCATGGGCAACTGTACCTGTACACGCCATTCAAGCTCTGTTTGACTCAATGCCCAGGCGTATCAAGGCCGTTGTTACGGCCAGAGGTGGTAGTTCTGGGTAGTGATTTCTCAGGATCTATGTACCCAAATTGCGTGAAAATGTAATGACATGTCAGTTCTAGTATAACATATTTGTCCAATGAATGCCCGTTTATCATCTGCATTTCTTCTTGGTTCACCAATTTTAATGGCCAGTAGTGTAGGTCTATAGTTCTGCACAGACGTCCCTTCTTGAAAATGGGGATGACCTGTGCCCTTTTCCAATCCTCCGGAACGCTACGCTCCCCTAGAGACCTACGGTACACCGCTGCAAGAAGGGGTGCAAGTTCCTTCGCGTACTCTGCGTAAAATCGAACTTTTATCCCATCAGGCCCAGCGGCCTTTCCTCTTTTGAGCGATTTTAATTCTTTCTCTATCTCTCTGTCGTCTATTACGATATCTACCATTTTGTCGTCTGTGCGACAATTTAGAGAAGGAACTACAGTGCAGTCTTCCTCTGTGAAATAGCTTTGGCAAAAGACATTCAGTATTTGGGCCTTTAGTCTGACATCCTCTGTTTCAGTACCATTTTGGTCACAGAGTGTCTGGGCATTTGTTTTGATCCACCTACTGCTTTGACATAAGACCAAAATTTCTTAGGATTTTCTGCCAAGTCAGTACATAGAACTTTACTTTCGATTTCATTGAACGCCTCTCGCATATCCCTCCTCACACTACATTTCGCTTCGCGTAATTTTTGTTTGTCTGCAAGGCTTTGGCTATGTTTATGTTTGCAGTGAAGTTCCCTATGCTTCTGCAGCTGTTTTCTATCTCGGTTGTTGTACCACAGTGGCTCTTTTCCATCTCTTACGATCTTGCTTGGCACATACTCATCTAATGTGTATTGTACTATGGTTTTGAATTTTGTCCATTGATCCTCAACACTATCTGTACTTGCGACAAAACTTTTGTGTTGAGCCGTCAAGTACTCTGAAATCTGCTTTTTGTCACTTTTGCTAAACAGAAAAATCTTCCTACCTTTTTTAACATTTATATTTACGGCTGAAATCATCGATGCAGTAAGCGCTTTATGATCGCTGATTCCCTGTTCTGCGTTAACTGTTTCAAATAGTTCTGGTCTGTTTGTCACCAGGAGGTCTAGTATGTTATCACCACGAGTTGGTTCTCTGTTTAACTGCTCAAGGTAGTTTTCAGATAATGCACTTAAAAAATTTCACTGGATTCTTTGTCCCTGCACACATTGTAAACGTCTGAGTCTTCCAGTCTATATCCGGCAAATTAAAATCTCTACCCAGAACCATAACATGGTTGGGAAATCTACTCGAAATATTTTCCAAATTTTCCTTCAGGTGCTCTGCCACAACACCTGCTGAGCCAGGGGATATCCAATTACCATGTTTGAGCCTGCTTTAACCGTGACCTTCACCAAAATTATTTCACATTTTGGATCTCCGTCAATTTCCTTCGATACTATTGCAATTTTTATCGCTATTAACACGCCTCCCCCTTCACTGTCCAGCCTGTCTCTGCGGTATACATTCCAATCTGAGTTTAGAATTTCATTACTGTTTACATCTGGTTTCAGCCAACTTTCTGTCAAAAAAATGGCTCTGTGCACTATGGGACTCAACTGCTGAGGTCATTAGTCCCCTAGAACTTAGAACTAGTTAAACCTAACTAACCTAAGAACATCACAAACATCCATGCCCGAGGCAGGATTCGAACCTGCGACCGTAGCGGTCTTGCAGTTCCAGACTGCAGCGCCTTTAACCGCATGGCCACTTCAGCCGGCCAACTTTTTGTCCCTAGTACTATGAGGGCGTTGTGACCATTTATTAATGAGAGCAGTTCTGGGACCTTCAAACTGATAAGAGTTAGAGGGGGCTATTCGAATATCTCAGAGATGAAGGTGTATCTGCAGCAGCAAGTGGTGGGTAGTATGTTTCCTGAGGTGTGAGAGGTGGGGGAGGGGGTGGGGGAACAATAGGTTAAGTGCCTGTCAATCGAATTGAAGGACCCTTTTAGCAGAACAATAGGTTAATGACATGTCAATCAAAGGAGAACAATAGATTTGCCCCTAAGTGTGTACCTGCCCCCGATGTAGGCAACCCACATTAACAAAATGTGCTTATGGTGGCTTTGTCCTACTACTACTACGATCTACCTTAGTGAAAAGACAATGTGCAAACACAAACAGGAACACAACTGGAGCAATTAGAAGAGGAATGGACTAACACTAAGAATCAAGCTAGGAATTATAATAGCTATGCAGACAAGAGTAATGATGAATATCACAGTCCAGTTGCTAATGCAAATGTATGTGCATAAGGAACAGTGGCTAGCTTAAACACAAATACCACAAAATGCTGTTGCACAAATGATGGGCGCAGACACTTTCATCAGTTATATTAGTAGAAATTCTTGTAAATAACCAACAATTCCAGGTGTACATCCCAAAAAAAATATTGTTCAACCAGTTATTTTCGTAAAAGCTTTTAGAAGCGTGTTGCCTACAGCTTGGTCTGAAAAACAAAAGATCCAGTCTGTATTAGGTTTCATACAAGATGAGGCTGAGCTTCAGGCATCTGACACAGCAGAGAGCTGTGACACATTAGCACACTATGAAAGTGAATTTGTTGCGAAATGTTGTGTGCAGAAAGAAACGTTTCGAGGAGTACATAAATAAGACTATTTTTTGGGATGAACCCATGGTTCGTAGTGATGTTGTACACATTTTGGAACGAAAAGTTCCATTTCATATTAGAGAACAACACGTATTGGTCCCTGAAACTAATCTAGAATACTTCTTGCTCGTCCAATAGACGTTTCGGTGTGCTGGAAGCATAAGAAAGTCTCGTGTAATCTGTTTTTGCTTATGCCCTGACCTTATAAACGAAGATATGAAGACTAGTAATAACAATAATAAACAGAATGATTATCATAATGGTGGGGCCGAGATCAGGCAACGCCCACCTAGCTGCAATATAATGGTAACAATCATGGGTTTGCACTTGATGCGTGTCCAGTGTTCGTTGACACACAGCAGGCCGAGCCGATGTCAGTAGCCCTGTTCTGTATCGTCCATACCGTTTGTTTCCGTAGGTTAGCCTTGGCAGTGACGTCATTTTTGCTTCGGTACGCTACTGCGCGCCGGTTTTCGTCTGCTCTACCGAGTGGCGTGAGTTGTCGATAGGCCGGTCATTTGGTTCATTGTGTTTGGGAGATATTTTGTTATTTTAGAAATACTGAGTTAGCTTTGTATGTAGTGATTATGTTTTATTGAAGAATCACTGGAATGCAACCAAGTGGAAATTAAGTTCATAAATGTTTATATAATTGCGTAGGCTTCTGCGGCCAGAGTCAGTCAACATAAAAGTTTTCTGGGTTTGGTACCGCGTCATAATGTAAAAAACTACTGCTGCTATAGAAAAGCCAACGTTTCGGCCACGATTGCAGCGGCCTTCTTCTGGGTCTAATGGTTAGACCCAGAAGAAGGCCGCTGCAATCGTGGCCGAAACGTTGGCTTTTCTATAGCAGCAGTAGTTTTTTTTTTTTTTTACGTTATGACGCGGTACCAAACCCAGAAAACTTTCATAAATTTTGTTATGCATGCATTCCGGACGATAATCATGGAAGTTGACATGGTACATGTACATATGGTACCATTAAGAAGAAGGCAAGAGCAATGCAAGGGGGGGGGGGCAAGGTAACTCGAGGAAATGAGGCACAATGCTACTTTTCAATGTAATCTGCAGGACGAGATGAACCTTTTGAAATGCCTAAAAGCAATTTTGTGGAGGGATACTGACTGAGCAGGAGGGCGGCTCATAACTTGGTTGGGAAACGGCGATTGAACATGAGAACCCGTTAAGGAGCTAAAGCCATTCCTTTGCACTTGAAAGTGTGTTTGTTGAGCAAATCCTGAAATAACTAAATTAGTTTAACAGTTCTTACCAGTCATCAAATTTTTAACACAGTTACTTATTCTCAGGAAGGCCAGACATACTGGTCGAAACCAGTGTGATTAAGTAGCCTTTACTTGTGTATGTTACCATAAATACAAGCATGGGAATGTAAACTGACAACCTAAATGTGCTACCAGTGACAGCTCGTAGGTATACATCCTAGATGTTAACAAATTTTTAAACTGAGATCGATATGAGAGTGCGAAAACAATAGCATCTGCTGTATAAAAGTTATCCTTATCAACATATTTATACAACTTCAGCTGCTGTCAATAATAATAATAATATTATAATATGCATAACTTGTGTGAAAAAAGGAGGAATTGTTTCTGTGGAATTTTGTTGTTTTGTTCATAAATAAGTACAGTACAGAACGAAATAATGTTTAAGCTTTCGCTACTCTACGTTTCGCGTTTTTGCGACAGTGGGAATTTTCATGCTTCTTTTGGGAAAAGTGTAAAAGATCCATAATTCTTGTATTAGAGAAAGAATTAACTTCAGGGTTGAAAATCAGGCATTCTTACATTGCACCCACACAACAACTTATGCTTATTATACACTTCTTTGTTAAATGTTCGTTTGTAGTCACGCTTATTTGATTTCGTCACTTTCTCAGACAATGAGTTTGGTCTGGGAGGCCCTACTTCCTTTGTGGCAAACTTTTCCTTTTGTCTTTTCTGTTGTTGCCTAAGGATACAGGGTACTTATAAATGGTGGAAAAACCGAAATTTTTATGACTTTATTAAATTCTATAGTAGTTCCTCATTACATTGATATACACATTATAGGGTTTCAAATGAAAAATGACCTGTATATTCCAAATTTTAAAGTTACAGTCATGTATACTGTCACACTCCCTTTATTTCTGTTACAGAAACCAGTATTATTTCGAAAAGAATTGTGAACTTTCTGTTTCCAGCGATTATACATATGATACATTGTATATGTTGGTAACAGTACAGGTTTTTAGTGTCTGTAAATGATTATCTTTGCTAGTATTTACTTTCGTTTCGCTGAAGCAGTTTGTTACTGAATGCCTGTTGCCCAAGTTGCTACATATATTTGTGGAAGTACATATCCTTTAGTGTGCAATAAATACGAACTATGCCACGCATCAAGAAATTCAATAAAAGGAAATTCTGTGGTAGCCAGTTCACAAGCAAAACATGCCACACTGTTGAAAGTAACCTATGTATCAGTTCTTCAGGAAAGAAAATCCCACATGGCACTCCTCCTGGTGATTCAAATTTTTGTGTTAACATCAATGCTGTTTGTAGTGGATTTGTTGTTTATTTATTTTTATTTATTTATTTATTGTATTTTTTGCATGGAGACACCAACTGGTGTCTTTTGCAAACGTCATAGCATTTTTTTACAAGTTTAGTACAGTCATATATACATATGTGATTACATATACATGATACAAATGTACCATTGTACCTAATAACGCACAATATTGGGTGTTACATCGTACCTATTACAAATATTCAGATCTTGCACAGCTATATATATATATATATATATATATATATATATATATATATATATATATATATATATATATATATATATATACAATAATTTATTTTAGTTTAATATCAATATTCACTTAAAGAATATAAACACTTGTCAATCAAGGAACATTTCAGTTTCACTTTGTGGCACCTTATAGAGCTAGGTAATCTGTTGTACCATATTTGACCACTAATGCATGGACTATGGTCTGTTGTTTTTAATTTTGTTCTTTGTCTGTAGTAGCAGTCTTTATTTCTTGTATTATAGGCATGCATATCAGAGCACTTTGTTGCTTTGTTTTGATGTATCGTAAAAAATATAATTAATTTGTAAAGATACAGCGAGTAGACTGTGAGGTATTTATAATGAACAAAGATTTCCGTGCATGAATCTCTATACCCTAATCCATAGATAATTCTGATTGCTCTTTTCTGTAGGGTTAATATTCTGTTCATATGTATGTCGGCAGCACAACCCCATATCTCTATCCTGTAATTAATCTATGCAAAATTGGTTCCATAATAAATTGTTTTTAATGTCTGATGTGGGACTACTTTTGATAACTGGCTGATTAGATGTGATGAACTGCTGATTTTACTACTATCTACAAACAAGGTCACTTGACTAGAATACAAATGAGGCGCTGAGAGTCATAAATGCACAAAGTCTTCGACCTCCCCCCCACCCCACCCCATATTTAAGTGAATATCAGAGGCAGTTTTTCGTGAATACTCAGATTATATGTACAAGGTCGGCTACAGTACAGATAAACCTGACCCATCACAAGATCAGCAGATGTCAGAAGCATAAATAAATGCTACAGTCTCACAATCGACATTGATGTGCTTCTTTGTTCTCAGCGGCTCAAATGGAATACAAGAGGATAGAATCCAAAACTTTATACACTATTTCTCATTTGGACACCCACTAAATCAGTTTTTCTACCAGTATCACATATGTGTGATTTATGCCAAGCGAAAGTGGACAAAAGTCTGCTGCAGTGTGCTACCATATGGTGGCATTCGTGTAAACTTGTAGTTGAGCGGTAAGGGCTAGCAGCACACGCTGTGAACTGTGCACATTATTTATGAAATCCGCATGTATTTGGCCCATAAAGCAATTGCGGCACGCCAGTTGCGGATGTTCGAAGTTCCTTAAAACGTCCACAAGTTAATGTGTGCTCGCGACCCTCATGCCAAGTTTCACTGAGTCTGGAGGAGCATTGTAGCACAGCGCGGTAGATTTACTGCCGTGTATTTCAGATTGTTGCACTATGTTATGGTTAACAGCATTCAAAGAAAAATAAACAACAAATCCGCAAGGTGTCAAAAGGTCGGGAGTTCATGTGCTCTTGTCCTCTTACAGAACTGTTGCCACTGTGTGCTTCTTAGCTCAAAGCCACATCACTTACATCAAATTGGAAAGATTCCTGTGTGCGAAAACTGTTCTTACTCATAAGCAAATAATTAGGCAAACCAATAATTTCACAGTCAGTGGGCTTGGACAGTATGAACTGTTTGAAAAAAAACTACATAGCTGCACAAAAAAACTGTAGTTTAAGAATGTCACCTGGAACACACGAGAATTTCTGCACTGAAATATGGCCCTGCTAAAATAAAGAAACTCACAGAACCTACATTGTGCAAAGGAAACCAAACAATTACGTATTATGAATCTCACCTGCAAAATGAAGTACTGGCAAAAACAGCAACACAAAAAAATACTTCTAGAAACTATTTACAGTTTGTCCAGGGAAATTGGTCTCATAATCTTGACTCAAAATCCCAATGAAACACATTTCTCAATCTTTAAGTTCTGAAATTTCAGTTAGAAAAGAACTTATTGACTCTAATATGAAAATTCATTTAATCTAATAACTTCTATGGCACAGTAAATTAACCAGAAGATCAATCAACAGAATAATTATCAAAAACTCGGCTGTGACGAGGGCGAAGTGGACCAACAATACAAGTCTACAAAAATTAAAATAAAATTTTTACCTCATCAAATAATACGCTGTTCTTCATTTCAAAACCTTTTTTATGTCCATATGCTGTCCAACCATTGTTCTGAGTCATAATTCCTCCTCATAATAAATTTGCAACTCAGATAGTTCCAAAAGTGAGTCCATGCATCCATGCATTGCACTGAATAGTGAACGAACCCCCACCTACTGCACACCCCAGCTGTCCACTACCGACAGGCAAAAATCTACGACTCCACAGTGCTGCCATCGCAGACACAAATACTGTTGCCCAAAAACTGTTTCTCTGACCACAATTCTTCAAATATATATATACAGGGTGTTACAAAAAGGTACGGCCAAACTTTCAGGAAACATTCCTCACACACAAAGAAAGAAAATATATTACGTGGACACGTGTCCGGAAACGCTTACTTTCCATGTTAGAGCTCATTTTATTACCTCTCTTCAAATCACATTAATCATGGAATGGAAACACACAGCAACAGAACGTACCAGCGTGACTTCAAACACTTTGTTACAGGAAATGTTCAAAATGTCCTCCGTTAGCGAGGAAACATGCATCCACCCTCCTTCGCATGGAATCCCTGATACCGCTGATGCAGCCCTGGAGAATGGCGTATTGTATCACAGCCGTCCACAATACGATCACGAAGAGTCTCTACATTTGGTACCGGGGTTGCGTAGACAAGAGCTTTCAAATGCTCCCATAAATGAAAGTCAAGAGGGTTGAGGTCAGGAGAGCGTGGAGGCCATGGAATTGGTCCGCCTCTACCAATCCATCGGTCACCGAATCTGTTGTTGAGAAGCGTACGAACACTTCGACTGAAATATGCAGGAGCTCCATCGTGCATGAACCACATGTTGTGTCGTGCTTGTAAAGGCACATGTTCTAGCAGCACAGTTAGATTATCGCATATGAAATCATGATAACGTGCTCCATTGAGCGTAGGTGGAAGAACATGGGGCCCAATCAAGACATCACCAACAATGCCTGCCCAAACGTTCACAGAAAATCTGTGTTGATGACGTGATTGCACAATTGCCGATTCTCGTCAGCCCACACATGTTGATTGTGAAAATTTACAATTTGATCATGTTGGAATGAAGCCTCATCCGTAAAGGGAACATTTGCACTGAAATGAGGATTGACACATTGTTGGATGAACCATTCGCAGAAGTGTACCCGTGGAGGCCAATCAGCTGCTGATAGTACCTGCACACGCTGTACATGGTACGGAAACAACTGGTTCTCCCGTAGCACTCTCCATACAGTGACGTGGTCAACGTTACCTTGTACAGCAGCAACTTCTCTGACGCTGACATTAGGGTTATCGTCACCTGCACGAAGAATTGCCTCGTCCATTGCAGGTGTCCTCGTCGTTCTATGTCTTCCCCAGTCGCGAGTCATAGGCTGGAATGTTCCGTGCTCCCTAAGACGCCGATCAATTGCTTCGAACGTCTTCCTGTCGGGACACCTTTGTTCTGGCAATCTGTCTCGATACAAACGTACCGCGCCACTGCTATTGCCCCGTGCTAATCCATCCATAAAATGGGCATCTGCCAACTCCGCATTTGTAAACATTGCACTCACTGCAAAACCACGTTCGTGATGAACACTAACCTGTTGATGTAAGTACTGTAGAGCAATGAGTCGCATGTCAACACAAGCACCGAAGTCAACATTACCTTCAATTGGGCCAACTGGCGGTGAATCGAGGAAGTACAGTACATACTGACGAAACCAAAATGAGCTCTAACATGGAAATTAAGCATTTCCGGACACATGTCCACATTAACATCTTTTCTTTGTTTGTGTGTGAGGAATGTTTCCTGAAAGTTTGGCCGTACCTTTTTGTAACACCCTGTATATATACAGACGCATATGGCAATACATGAAGCCATTTCAGTGCCACTGGGATGTGAAAGCACCAATCTCCCCGTTTCCTTCCACCATTTCCGCTGATATATCTTACATGACCAACACTGTTCATTGTTATTACATTTTTCGAAAACAGAAATGGGAACAGTGGATCTGCTAGTTGTGTCGGTAGGCCACTTCAGGTGTCGGGCACTGCACACTGCAGTGCGCTGTTCCGAGTGTGCAGTAGTTGGGTGAGCAAGCCCACAGCTGCAATCACTTTGATTAGCTGGCCCTAGGAGAGACGATAGCACAGCACAGGCCCATCTGTGTACCTCTGGTGCTATACCGACTCGCTACTGAATGGCTTATGAAATTGCACCGAGGCTCGGTCGTGGTAACACTACATCTTGGTGTTGTCGCCTACCAAGCAGACCGGCAGAGAGGCCGAACACTACAGAATAGGGCTGCAGTGACTGGCCAGGCTGGCGGCAGCTCTCTGAATCATAAAAGGAGATTCAACAATGATGACAGATATCATCCTGGTTATTCGAATCCCAGTGACAGCAAGATCACAACAACAGAGTTCAGTGGGGTCCACCACCAAATAGTCACCCACATTATTGTACGAATATGAATTTTCGGAATCCACAGTGGCAATACCACTAGGGAAACCGGCCACAATTTAAGGGGCTCCGGAAAGACTCAAAATCATGAAAAGTTCAATTTTTACTTTTTTGCGTTTTCTGAAACTGCAGACTATTACCTTTTAATAGATATACAGTTTATTCAATTCCGAAGACTACAACTATTTTTAATTTTTTTTTTAAATGTGTTCTACATGGGCGTGACCCACTGTGGCGCTGTTAAACTGCTGTCAAATGGTGTTATTATTAACGTCCGTGTTCATCAGGTACATTTTAGTGATGTGAGATAAAGTATGTGTTGTGGCTAACCTATTTTCAGAGACTTAGCAGCACCTGAACTGTTGAAAAAGTGTATTCACGGAAAAACTCAAAACCCCAATGAAAGTGTAAATAGTGTTATATGGTCGAGAATCCACAAGACTGTATTTGTTGGAATAGAAACACTTCACTTTGGTGTGTATGATGCTGTTGCGACTTTCAATGATGGCAACATTGTAAGGTGCAAGGTATTTAGAAATATGGGAATGAAGATAGCTTCTAACATGGTACGAGCGATGCTTGCTTTAGACAAGGAACGCCTTCAGGCTGCAGACAGGGCTGTAAAGAGTCTAGAAATACAAGCAAGAGTAAACAGGAGGAGGAACAAGAGGAAGCTGGAGGAGGAGTTTGCAGAGGATGAAAATAATCCATCCTATGGACCTGGAATGCACTAAAAAGTTAATCCAATCTTTGTCGCTCGATTCCCAAAACTTTTATTTTCTCATGCTAATTACATGTTTTCTAAGGATCTTCCAAACATATTTGTTTCAAACATTCAGTAAATGTTACACAGTACCTTCTGCATAATTTAACACAGACTTTTTCCAAAAAACTGTATATTTTTGAATATATAAATAAAAAATTGCAAAAAAATGTTGTGAATTTTCATTACAATTGAAAAAAATCATCTTTAATAACTGAACTAAAATTTTGTAAAATCCCTGTGTTAAGTTGTAGCCCATATTCCAATAAATAATCTGTAAAAAGTTCAACTTCCTACCTCAAATACTTTGTGAGGAAAGATGTAATTTATAAGCGTTATTTTAACATTGCAAGTATAGGGCGTTTCAGAGCCCCTTAATGAGGGGAGAAACACTTAGGCCTACCAGAAATCGATTCTGGCCACAAAGGGGTGCCACAATGGACTGTCACAATGGGGAAATCCAAATTCAGGAGTGAATATAAAAGAGGTCACCGATAATACACGTTCAATGGCTACAAATACGTTAAAACAGAATTGGTCAAATTACGCCCTCCAATGCCCATACCTTCAGACTTTGCAGAAAAATATAAGCAAAACCATTGCAGTATTTCCATTGCGAAAAACGTAAGGAAAACTTACAGCAGATTAAATGCTTGTGTAGGTAATACTAAAACCAAAAACTAGTAAGAACAAAGTAAGGCTTTAGACTGAAGCACAAGATTAAAGAACAAAATCACAGCAACACAAACATACTGACACTATTGTATTTTTACACAGTATTAAGTAAAACAATAAATTAGTACACTTACATGGATTATTAAAAGGAAATTGGACTGGTATACATTTGTGATAGCAAATAAGAAGCAAAGAAATGTACTTGTAATTGTCAGGTAAAATAGTATATTAATCACTGTAGCTTAGGTTAAGTAATGGAGGAGCCCAAAGTCTATGGGCACGGGTCTCGCAAAGTATTTTACCACAGCTTGATCAAGATGAGTGGACAAAGGATGGGACAAAAAATTTACCTCCTTAAAGGAATGGAATAGAGGAATGAATACAAGTAGATATTTCTTTGTATTTGCATAAATAAACGTAATCCATGCGAGTTTCAATGCAAATGTTACTCTTGATGCCAATAACGACTGACTGTTCGGTACATATACAAAAGTATGGCTCCTGTTAAGCACATTATTTTAATTTCACCTTTATTTTTAAGAGAAATATGTGAAGGCTCAAGTCTAATTTTGGAACTGGAAGGAAAGACCACTTCTAACTTTCAGAACAGTAGAAGTAGAAACCACTTGAGAAAAATCAGCAAAGAACTTTGTTTTGCAGTGAGGGGGAGGACCCAAACATTTATACATTTTTAACATTCATTGGTGCTCTGACAGAAGCACAGAAACGAATGAAGAAACATAAATATATGTAGCACGATAAGAGCTCAGCTTTAACACACACTATTTTTACTTAATAGGTTGATCTACGCAGCAAACTTGGAAGGTGAGTTGTCATTAAGGTAAGTAAAAGACACAATGAAATGAACATGAGCCGTAAACATAACGAACACAACAAGATCAGTGGATACAGTAGGAGAATAACAAACCATACACACTTAAATGTATAGCTATCTCTGTGAAGATGTCACTAACTGCAAAGGAATAAGGAAAGAATAGCTAAATAATCTTCTCTATTCTAGATTTGTCTATTGTATATTTTTTAATATTATTAATGTGTGTATTAAGGTATGAAACTATCAATTAGTAATTACCGCGAGATTACACTCTGGGTCTCGTGGAAATAAAATTGTCCCTCGCTGCCTCCCCCTCACCACCATCCCCTCAGCAGACTTGCGGTAAAAATCGCTCTCATTATGTGCCAGCATTCTTGCAGCCCATTGGACGTACAGACAATGTGAATTTTAAAATACGAATGGAGCTTCACAAAGGCATTTATGCAAGTGCATATTCAAGGAATTTGTAGAGAAAGGAATAAATGTATCCTCACTAAAACCTCACATGTTAACACAAAAGGAGAAATCTCGAAACACCCCAGACCTAAGATTACCGAGAATGAAATGGTAATGTAATAAAGGAGAACATAGTATTTTATGTGTATGTATACAATATAGGATATTATCTAATTTCTGGTAGAATATTTGTTTCATTTGAGCTATCATTTAAGAAAGAGGTGGAGATTCCTCAAAAGCATCATGTACCATGGTGAGTCCCAGGTACCAGAAAACTGAGCTTTGAAGGCCTTTTCATGGGTGAATAAAAGGAAAGCACAAGTACCCTACCTATTCCTGATCCAGCCTATGACTGTAACAGGCAATAAGTCATCCGAAGAGAACATATACCTATATAGTAATCTCTTACTTTTTTCCTTGTTTCTGTTTCAGGCATGAGAACTATAACTGTTTTACTGAAAAACGCTTGTTTGATTGTATTATTGAAATATGAATATATAAAATATGTACAAAGGAAAAAAATCAGTATAAAGTTAATGTCATAAGAGACAAGTTATGCAATATAATTAGATAAATCAGAATAATTTTTGTGTGTGTCAAGAGACTACAGTTGAAAGACCGTTTCATATTACTGTAAAAACTGGCATGTGAAAGAAACACTTATGAGGTCATCGAACATCGAAGCAACTTGAATAATAATACACTGAAGTACTAAGGAAACTGGTCTTGGAATTTGTATTCAATTACAGACATGTGTAAGCAGACAGAATATGGCGCTGCAGTTGGCATCACCTATATAAGACAACAAGTGTATGCTGCAGTTGTTAAATCCCTTACTGCTGCTACAATGGCAGGTTGTCAAGATTTAAGTGAGTTTTAACGCTGTGTTATAGTTGTCGCTCTAGCGATGGGAAACAGCGTCTCCAAGATAGCAATGAAATGGGGATTTTCCCATACGACTATTTCACAGTATATCGTGAATATCAGGAAACCGGTAAAACATCAAATTTCCGACATCGTTGCGGCCAGAAAAAGATCTTGCAAGAACGGGACCAACGACGTCTAAAGAGGCCTTTGTAGACTGGTCCCTTCGACCCCCAGATACCAACCAACCAACGACTGAAGAGAATCGTTCAACATGACAAAAGTGCAACCCTTCTGCAAACTGCTGCATATTTCGATGCTGGGCCATCAACAAGTGTCAGCATCCGAACCATTCAACGAAATATCATTGATATCTGCTTTCAGAGTCGAAGGCCCACTTGTGTACCCTTGATGACTGCACGACACAAAGCTTTACGCCTTGCCTGGGCCCGTCAACACTGACATTGAACTGTTGATGACTGGAAACATGTTGCCTGATCAGACGAGTATCGTTTCAAATTTTATTGAGCGGATGGACGTGTATGGTTATGGAGAAGCCTCATGAATGCATGTCAGCAGTGGACTGTTCAAGATATGGGTCCCCCGATATGTCTAGATACGTCTCTGGCCGGTGACACGTACGTAAGCATCCTGTCTGATCACCTGCATCCATTCATGTCCATTGTGCATTTCGACGGACTTGAGCAATTCCAACAGGACAATGCGACACCCCAACCGTCCAGAATTGCTACAGAGTGGCTCTAGGAACGCTCTTCTGAGTCTGAACACTTCCGATGGCCACCATACTCCCATACATGAACATTATTGAGCATATCTGGGATGGCTTGCAATGCACTGTTCAGAAGAGATCTCCACCCCCTTGTACTCTTACGGATTTACGGACAGCCCTGCAGGATTCATGGTGTCAGTTCCCTCCAGCACTACTTCAGACATTATTCGAGTCCATGCCATGTCGTGTTGCGTCACTTTTGCGTGCTTGCAGGGGTCCTACACCATATTAGGCAGGTTTACCAGTTTCTCTGGCTCTTCAGTGCATAACTACATGATCTGCCCATCAGCAATGTTTGTGAAGTTAATAGATCATATCTTCATTACCCTCCATTCATCAATGGAATGTACAAAATATTCACTAAATAATTTATCTTGACTGGGAATAATGGGTACACCTATGACTTTTTAACAGTGTGAGTATATTTTAGATATTACCTTTATTAATTGTAATGTAATAACAGAAAACTGACACACTATACATCACTCTTTATTATGTAGGCTGCACCTCTAATGTGGCTTTAGGTCATGAAACCGGTTGTGTGTCAATAAAACAACAATTTCACCATCTGTTAGTGGAATTTTTCTGATCAATGTTTATAAGAGAATCTATTACCATAAATTCCGATTTCTTGGTATATGTAACATTCTTGGCATTTTCTGCTCCATAAATCGACATTGCCATGTCGTTTTTATGTGTTAAAGAAGAACGACTATGTTGATTCGTTTACTTTACCGATAAGCCATTTTTATCCTTTTTTTAAAAAGTTTACAAGATGTGCTATTTGTAAAACATACCTTATGAACGTAGCTGGATCAGCTATGCATACAGCACTGCAGTCAGAAAACAGTAGAAAAGTTATATTATTTCAGGATCATCAACCTGTTTTTTTTTTCACAAATTGCTAAATACACGTATCTGGGGGCTGAGCATCTACAACACTCACTGATTCAGAAGTGTATTTCAGACACAGCCCTATGAACTGCCTCACTCAGTCATAATGACTTATAAGTTAATGTAGACTCCAAAGCATTATGCAGATCATGAATCTAAATCCAGTCACAACTTACAGCTAAACATGAATAATAAGTAAAAAAGACAAAGAGCAGTATGCTATGATGCTATGCAATGACCTAAAACTGTACAACAGGCTGCCACAGAAAATTAAAGGCGTAAATGACCTTAATATCTGTATCCAAAAGTTAAAGACATTTTTAATACGTAAAAGCTGTTACACTGTAAATGAATATTTAGAATGGTTATAGATAGCCAGTTAATATTCATTAATACCTGTACCTTAAAAAATATTACATGGAATAATTATAAACATGGTAACAATCCTTATAACCATAGAACTTCTGGGAATCCATGTATGTTTATTTAACAAGAAACATTGTACCAAGAATTGACAACATCCATAGAATTTGTATTGTTCTAAGATGAATAAATATATCAATCAATTAATCAGTTAGTCAGCTTCTAATTTCGACTCATATAATTATTTTCCTGAGGTAAAAATGAAGTTAGGTATGGATATCTCATTGATCCACACGAGTGGACATTTGTGGCAGTTCGCTTTTCTTCTGAGTGTTAAATTTATAAATGTTGGTTGTAGGGAATAAGATAAGCAAAAGATAGAGTGATTATATTGATGATGGAAGCAATAAAAATTGGCAAAGTGTGTACTGGTGGCCCATCTTTAACATGTTGATGTGTGACTGTCAAAAGAGTGTTAAGAATTTCTGTGTTACAAGGACTTTGTGGAAGAATGACTCTTCAGAATAGTATTGGAATTCATGGGGGTAGTTTCAAACTGATTGAAGATTCTAACTTTGATTGTGCAATTTGCTCTTAAAGCTGCAACACTAATGGTCCATCACTTGCATCATCATGTTAAGATAAATGACACAGAACAATGAATTTTCTGAAAAATATTTAAAAAGGACATATTACGAAAAAAAATGAATCAGATCACAATCTACTGAAGCAAACATGTGTAACATTGTAATTTATTCAAATTTTACATCATAAAATTACACAACATTCCAGTCCATCTGTTCAGGAGGAACAGACCAAGCAAGAAAAAAAAATGATGCTGAGGCATCAGCAATTGTGATCAAAACAAGCCACTAATGAAAATATACCCAGAGAATGTAAATAAGATTCATGCTAGCTTTTAAATCAGTAAACAGTGATAATGATAAAATGTGAGATTACACAGCCCCCTTGAATCCCTTTGGCACAGTTTTCCACCACTTACTTGACAACAACATTCAACAAGTCGCTATTTAACACGTGGCCATTACATCATATTCATAGTTTGTCAAAAATCATCTGACTTTTAACATCCTTTGTCTTTGAATTACACAATGCATTACATCACATACAAGAATTAACAATGGACTAATTTCATTGACACAAATAAAGTATGATTGTATAAAGAGGAAATGTTGTCTTTCTTTGATTTAAGTAAGTAGCCTCATTTATCATTCTTCTTTGAAAGGTAAGGCAAATGCCCATGGATGTCAGTTGACACGAGATGACAGAGGTTGATGGATGGTTCCACTTAGGTGGATAGGATCCATGATATGAGTTTTTTGTCCATACTGGATGTCAAGTCCCAACCAGGATATTATTCAGGTAGTTGTCAGGCCTTCCACAAGGTCAAGAATCAAGAAACAACTGTAAAGCAGAATCAATGATTTTTTTTTCAAAGAACTCTTGATAGTTTGGATGAAATGAAAGTTTTAAGTACAAGAGTACAAAATTACTATTGTAAAACAACACGAAAATAAGTATGTACTTATTTACCCTATACCCACTGAGTATCATCAAGGGACATGGTTTCTTATGATCTATTATATATTCCACTGTGAAGTGTGACTTTATAAGTTTAATAGTCGTGACACAACCCAACACATGTCTATATGTCATTGGTCTTTGCATCATTTACATTGAGCTTACATTGTGTGTTCATTTTGCTCACATCATTTGAATTTTGGCACCATGTATCTAACAGTCTGTAATGACAATTAAATCTGTATTGTATACCAGGGATTGTTGAGGAAATCACTGGTGTGCAGACACAACAAACAGTCAGTCAATGCAACTGCTATGTAAACAATGTGTATGTGTGCTCACATCAAAAGCGAATGCTTTGTAGGCCCTTCCAAGTACATCCCTCTTCCACACATTGAACCGCAGTCATCCAGGTGTTCATGGGATCAGTCCAGGTTAGCACAGTGTTAGCCCTCTTTTTATGTATCTGTTGTGGCAAAGTAAAGCATGCAAAACACGCAATTTCACTAACAGATATGTCTTTCATAAATTTCTTGTCTCAGTTATGTACATTTAAAAATGAAAAATCGAGGATGGAATAATAACAATATTACAAAAATGATAGATTGCTACTCAAAATATAGTGGAGATTGTAGCATTCCCAAGGCCGATGTACCACTTTGTAACATCTCCTCTGCCAAATGACAAACCCTAACTCATAACGTACTGGACCCCTTGGACTGTCTGGTACGGTAAGCAGTAGATTTACAGGGATGCATGGCAGGTCCTCTTTGTGACTTACCTGCATAGTGGCAGCGTAGTCAGCCTCCGCACTTTCTCCGCCTGTAATCTTACCTGCCCTCACCTGCAGTTCAGCCGCTCGTACGTTATTCGGCACCCTGTGGATTTTGGACTTAGCAATGTAGAACTAAGGTTTTGGAGAGAAATTCCGGTGCTACTAAATAATGCAACGCAGTTCTGATGAAAGCAATTATATTCTAGAGACAGATTGGCCTCAAAATCCTTTGATACAATTTATTACAAACAAGTTGCAAAATCATAATTTGTACACCAAAATCCTACCAGATAGCGGTCAGACAGATATGCCCCACTAAGTGGGTTTAAGGCCACTGTCAGATACCGATTGCATTTGGTTGTTGTCTCAACCAAGCTAATCCCAATTGTGATCGTATTAATACACTCCTGTAAATTTAAATAAGAACACCGTGAATTCATTGTCCCAGGAAGGGGAAACTTTATTGACACATTCCTGGGGTCAGATACATCACATGATCACACTGACAGAACCACAGGCACATAGACACAGGCAACAGAGCATGCACAATGTCGGCACTAGTACAGTGTATATCCACCTTTCGCAGCAATGCAGGCTGCTATTCTCCCATGGAGACGATCGTAGAGATGCTGGATGTAGTCCTGTGGAACGGCTTGCCATGCCATTTCTACCTGGCGCCTCAGTTGGACCAGCGTTCGTGCTGGACGTGCAGACCGCGTGAGACGACGCTTCATCCAGTTCCAAACATGCTCAATGGGGGACAGATCCGGAAATCTTGCTGGCCAGGGTAGTTGACTTACACCTTCTAGAGCACGTTGGGTGGCACGGGATACATGCGGATGTGCATTGTCCTGTTGGAACAGCAAGTTCCCTTGCCGGTCTAGGAATGGTAGAACGATGGGTTCGATGACGGTTTGGATGTACCGTGCACTATTCAGTGTCCCTTCGACGATCACCAGTGGTGTACAGCCAGTGTAGGAGATCGCTCCCCACACCATGATGCCAGGTGTTGGCCCTGTGTGCCTCGGTCGTATACAGTCCTGATTGTGGCGCTCACCTGCACGGCGCCAAACACGCATACGACCATCATTGGCACCAAGGCAGAAGCGACTCTCATCGCTGAAGACGACACGTCTCCATTCGTCCCTCCATTCACGCCTGTCGCGACACCACTGGAGGCGGGCTGCACGATGTTGGGGCGTGAGCGGAAGACGGCCTAACGGTGTGCGGGACCGTAGCCCAGCTTCATGGAGACGGTTGCGAATGGTCCTCGCCGATACCCCAGGAGCAACAGTGTCCCTAATTTGCTGGGAAGTGGCGGTGCGGTCCCCTACGGCACTGCGTAGGATCCTACGGTCTTGGCGTGCATCCGTGCGTCGCTGCGGTCCGGTCCCAGGTCGACGGGCACGTGCACCTTCCGCCGACCACTGGCGACGACATCGATGTACTGTGGAGACCTCACGCCCCACGTGTTGAGCAATTCGGCGGTACGTCCACCCGGCCTCCCGCATACCCACTATACGCCCTCGCTCAAAGTCCGTCAACTGCACATACGGTTCACGTCCACGCTGTCGCGGCATGCTACCAGTGTTAAAGACTGCGATGGAGCTCCGTATGCCACGGCAAACTGGCTGACACTGACGGCGGCGGTGCACAAATGCTGCGCAGCTAGCGCCATTCGACGGCCAACACCGCGGTTCCTGGTGTGTCCGCTGTGCCGTGCGTGTGATCATTGCTTGTACAGCCCTCTCGCAGTGTCCGGAGCAAGTATGGTGGGTCTGACACACCGGTGTCAATGTGTTCTTTTTTCCATTTCCAGGAGTGTATATTCACTCAGATGCCATGCGGGTCTTTTAGAGCACAAGGTCAGGATCTTGTATTACTGGATGCCACGGAACTCAGTCCTTACTTATACTTGATACCCCAGATAAAAATAAGCATGATCATAACCAACTGGTCACAATGATCATTGGCAGAAAACAAAAACAGAACTGCAACAGCAGGAGCGAGCACAGCAGCTGACTTACTGTGTTCAATGACTGTCGTGTTGTTGCATGCACTAAGCTTTGCTCAGTTTACTATTTACATCCATACCTCGGTAATTGTCACATATTAAGATAAACATTCAATCACAGTCAAAATAACTTCACGACCTACGCAAATGTTACTTTGTCACGGTCTTATGCAGATTTAGGAAAAAGCTAAACTTAGTTGGTAAGATTGCAGAGCACAATAACCAGCCATCCACTCTGCTTTCCAGTCTAACCGCTAGTCCTCAACAATGGAGAGCTGTGCACTCCTTCTCGCCCACTAAACCGCTTGTGATGTCAGTCACCATATCTGCCCTTAAAACACACACATTTTACCTTATACTTTCCCTGTGGCTTTCTGCGCAAATACACTTTTGATTTACACTCTTCTGCAAATTTTACTCTGGCCTCAGCTCTAATTTAAAGTTTTTTTTTTCAAACGAACTGCTTTTCTTACCCTTCAGCAGCCTCCGGTCGGACCAGTCCACCTTCTCCATCCCCAAGGGGTGTCTGCCTGTGGATGCTGCATCGTATTTCTAAGCTACCCCCGGCTTTTCTGTGTGCTTCCGCCTTCACGTTCTTGCAATTTACTGTGCTGGCCTACCGCGCCCGACTCGGCTTCTGCTCTGGCTGTCTGTCTGTCTGCCATCCCACTGCTTTCTAATCAGCGCACGCTTAATAAAAAAAAAGGCTAGAACTTTAGTTTTATTGCCTGTACTACAACCGAGTTCCTTTCGGAAGCCATCTCATATTCTCAGGTATCACATGAAGTTCTTAAAACTATTGCTTGCCTGAAAAGTGGTCATTTGTGCACAGCACATTGCCACGTTTCAAGATACTGAGTCACAGACATGCATTACAGGAAACTACTAAATATTTAAGCATTTAGTTAGAAGGTTTTCGCCGGCCAGGGTGGCCGAGCGGTTCTAGGCGCTACAGTCTGGAACCGCGAGACTGATACGGTCGCAGGTTCGAATCCTGCCTCGGGCATAGGTGTGTGTGATGTCCTTAGGTTAGTTAGGTTTAAGTAGTTCTAAGTTCTAGGCGACTGATGACTTCAGAAGTTAAGTCCCATAGTGCTCAGAGCCATTTGAACCATTTTTTAGAAGGTTTTCTTCTGAAATAGCATACACACACAAACATTTACACAAACACAGCTCACACACATGATCACTGTCTCTGGCTGCCAACGCCAGACTGTGAGCAATTGCACATGATAGTAGAAGCAACCTAGGAAGTGGAGGGAAGGAGAAGATTGGGAGGGGGAGAGATAACGGAGTAGAGTTGGGAGGCAGTAAATTACTGCTCGTGGGAGCATAGAGGGATGAGGTAGAGAGAGGGCAGCACAGCTGGCTACAGTTAGAAGGTTGGACAGAGAGTGAGGGGAGGGGGGGGGGGGACGTAAAGGAGAAAAATAAAAACACTGTGGGTTCGCTTCTGGAATGGGAGGCTGTGTAGTGCTGGACTGGGAAGAGGGAAGCGGATAGGTGGGTGAGGGGCAATTGCTAACTAAGGCTGAGGCCAGGAGGATTGTGGGAACATAGGACATATTGCAGGGATAGGTCCATCTGCACAGTTCAGAAAAGCTGGCGTTGGTAGGAAAAGTCCAGAAGACACATGCTGTGAAGCAGTCATTAAAACGATAAATGTGTTGGAAAGCGCGCTGAGCAACTGGGTGATCCAGCTGTTTCTTGTCCACAGTTTGTTGGTGAGCATTTATATGGTCAGAAAGCTTGTTGGTTGTCATGCCCACATACAATGAAGCACTGTGGTTGCAGCTCGCCTTGTACCTCACATGATTGGTTTCACAGATAGTCTTACCTTTGATGGGATAGGCGATGCTTGTGATGGGACTAGAGTAGGTGGTGGTAGGAGAATATATGGAACCAATCTTACATCCAGATCTATTAAGGGATATGAGCCATGAGGCAGTGAGTTGGGAACAGAGGTTGTATAGAGATGGACAGGGACACTGTGTAGGTTCACTGGGCAGCAGAATACAAATGTGGGATGGGTGGGGAGGATAGTAGGTGGAACATTCTTCATTTCAGTCCATGACGAGAGGTAGTCGAAATCCTGAAGATAAAGTGATTCAGTTGCTCCAGACCTGAGTGATGAAATGAAATGAGCGTATAGCGTCAGTTGCTGGGAGTTCCCAGGTGGGAATTTCGGCTGCCAAGTGCAAGTCTTATTGAGTGCGACGCCACATTGGGCGACTTGTGCGTCCACAATGGGGACGAAATGATGATGAGGACAGCACAACACCCAGTACCTGAGGGGAGAAAATCTCCCACTCCAGCCGGGAATCGAATCCGGGCCCCTGTGCGTGCCATTCCAATGCACTGACCACTCAGCTGGGGCAGACAGTCCTGGGTGGTACTGAATCATGAGGAGAATGCTCCTCTGTGCCTGTACAGTTGGACTTTGGGAGGTGTTGGCTGACTTGAGGATAAGACATTGGAGATCTGTTTCTGTACAAGGTTGCGGAGGTAATTATGGTCTGTAAAGGCCTCAGTGTGACCCACGGTATATTTCGAGAGGGACTGCTCCTCACTACAGATGCGACAGCCATGGGCATATAGTATGTATCGAAGGTACTTCTTGGCATGGAATGGGTGGCAACTGTCGAAGTAGAGTGGTTGGTAGGTATGATATGGACAGAGGTACTGATATAGCCATCTTTGAGGTGGACATCAAAATCGAGGAAGGTGACTTTTTGGGTTGAATAAGACCAGGTGAAATGAATGGGGCAGAAGGTGTGGAGATTCTGGAGGAATGTGGATAGGGTGTCCTCATCCTCAGTCCAGATCATGAAGACGTCCTCAGTGAATCCAGACCAGGTGACGGTTTTCAGATACTGTGTATTTAGGAAAGATTCCTTTAGAAGGCCCATGAACAGGTTAGAACGGTATGGTAACCATCGCCATACCCTGTATTTATTTGTAGATGAAGCCTTCAAAGTAGAGTAACTATGGGTGAGGATGTAGTTGTTCGTGGTGACCAGGAAGGAAGTTGTATATTTTGAATTTGCCATGCATTGCGATAGGTAATGTTCAATAGCAGCTAGGACTCTGGGAGGAGGTTCTGGGATAGGTTTAAGAATTTGTGGAGAGATTGGAGACCCTGCTGGACTTCTGGAATGGGATCACTATGGCAGGGTCTGTAGGTGGATGAATCTGACTGATGACAGAATCCTTCTGCCAGGCTATACTTGGGGCTCAAAACATCAGTGGTGGAGCGTTGGTATTTTAACGTGAATTTCAGTTCGTTTTCGCCTTTCCCTATCGGCCTACTACCTGAGATTTCATCTTGTTTTCCCATACTTCATCCGTTCCATCCTTTTTGTGATTTTTCTCACGTATTTTGGTGTATTTTTGCAATTTTTCTCGCATGTATTTCTACGTTATTTATGTATTTTACGCGTTTTCATCGTCCACCATGGATCATTAAGCTTTCCACCCGCGTCAATACAGAAAAGTTTCCTTATCCCTGGCCAGAACCCAGTCTCACATGCTATTCCTGCGTTGTCGGTTGGCTCAAGGAGTCCCCCTAAACGGCCTTACCGTCAGATTACCCATCTCCAGCTGCAACCCCTCCTTCCACAATGACCTCCATCTGTTCAGATTCCGGCAGTCCTTAACCGTCACCAACATAGTCCTGCAGAACCATGTCAGTCAGGCCCAAACATCCTTGCAGTATCTCCTCTCCATCTGTAAAGTTCTCCTGCTGTGCAATCCAAAATTCTAGGATCCCATTTCACACATTGAAACTCTTGCCCTCCAGGAACTAGAGCGGTATGCACAACGCCACCTCAAAATCTCTTCAACCTGTTCACTTCCTACTCCCTCCTTGTTTTACAAATCGAATATTAACTGGCAGGACAACACATATCGTTCTTACAGCTTTAATTGCGTTGCTGGTCAGCGGTATGTGATACAAAAGTTAATACACCACTAACAGAGTATTTATTTAACAGTCAACATTCTCCCCACTCTAGTCGATCTCGTGGGCTAACCAGATACACTGGCCGAGTAATATTTCTTCCATCCAGGTTCGAAGAATTAAGGTCCACATCTTTCCATCTCTCCTAGCTCTTGTTTCCATAATGCAGGCTCTCTTCCACAGCTGCTTAGCCTCTTATAAGAGCACAATGTCTACCATTCTACATTTAAGTGTATTCTTGTTATGACGCTGCACTTCGTGAAATTATATTAATTCTAACAAATATTCTTTCTTTCATCTTTCTGTAAAATCATTTTGCAATTTTTTTCGTAACTTTGCTAACTTCGCTGATCCCTCTGTGTATTCGATTCAGGACCTGTGGGTATTGTAGTTAACTGTTCTACCCTTAACTGTTCTCCCATTGAGAAATGGTTTGGCGTCAGTGCATCTGATTCCCCACATGCGATTAGTTGTGAGTTGATGGCGGCTTCTACTTCAATTACATAAAGTCCCAAGTGTTTCTTCGCCTACCAGTGATTTTCCCAGAATCTTCGAGAGGCAGCGTTTGATAGTTCCTACCATGCTTTCCCACCAGCCTCCCCAACAAACCGCCCATGGCACGACAAACTTCCAAGAGACATCTTAGTGAGAGAATTGCAGGCTGATCCTTGCGTCTTCGAAGAAATAAGCCATGTCTATCAATTCTGCGTTTGCTGCTTGAAACACTTTTGCGTTATACGAATAATTTGTACTTGGTACTCTTCTTGCAGTAAATCTTCTGAAGGCCATCAAGAATTTATCTGCGATCGCAAATGATGCGAGTTCGAGGTGGAGAGCTCCTGTAGTATTACATATAAATAGTGACATGTAACATTTTTGTAACAAGTTGCCGAGTTTGACAAAGAGCAGTCCTCCGAAATCTAAGCCTCTTACTGCAAATTGCTCACAGAATTTAGTGTGCTCAGGTGGTACAGGAGGTCATCCCTTTCATCTTAGAGCACTTTTGGCTGTCCTACAAGGGAGACACGTTTGTATGACCCCTTTTAGTGTTTGTCTTCCCCTTAAAATCCAATATTCATTCGTAATTCAGCTAATACTACAGCAGTACCTGGGGGTTGTAAGCGTATGTGTGTTGGTCGAATAAGTAACTTTGTAAATGGACGAGATTCTTGTTAGAGTAGTGGATGCTTTTCCAGTATATTCACCTCCGCAAAATGAAATTGTACTCCAAGTCGCATGAGTCCATCCTGAAAAAATTGGTTGTAACGTTCTATCATTGATTTTTCTGGAAACTCGGTCATGTTTTTAATCGCATTGTATTCCGCTGGAAAGCTTTCCTCCTGGGTCACCCGTATCCAGCTTAGTTTTGCTGCTTCTACTTCATGGACTGTGAATTTACCCTTTATCTTTTCTGGGCTTGTAACAAAATGAATGAAACTGAGACTCCATACAATAATGTGCAACAATTTCCAATAACAACTGTATTTTGATGCTTCAACGAGACACACCCATGCGTTAATAGCTAAAGTTTGTACATCTTTCGTGTCTCTGCTAATGGGTCACAAGAGTTTTGGTGTTGAGGCCAAGTTTCAGGTTTCTGAATTAGTCATGAAGGCCAATGCCACCACAGAATGAAAAATTGTAATCTCTCTAGAAAAATTCCACGTTACAGCAGATCTGCCAAGGTTGTTTGTGGTAGGGCAGTGTCTCCATAGCGATGGTGTTAAAATTTCATGGATTTTGGTTACTCTGTCAGCAACGAAAGTATTCGAGCTATTTGGATCGCTTCATATCCAGCCAAGTGCCTCCGTGGAATAGCTCCACATTACTGTGTTTGCGATGTCAAATCCGGAAGCCTGGCAGAAATATATCAGAAGGCGTGAACCCAGTAGAGCAACTAGTAATTCAAGTCGCGGAAGCGGTTCACTTTTGATAGGAGAAACTTTGTTTTTACTCACAGTCAAATGAACATATGTATTTTTGGTGTCGGACGTTCAGGTTTACAGCACTGCTCCGTATGCCCTTTTTGAAGCATCACAGAAAACATCAATTTGAGAAATTAGTGGTTTTTACTGTGCAATCCTGTCCATCTGGATAGTCTGAATGATTGCTGACGAATGAGTTATGATGTCCAAAACTTACACTGGGGTGATTAAGTCCACAGGCAAGATCTTGTCCCACTATATGGCTTTACACCATGTAACTGGAAACAGGAGTTTTTCTGTAGTGGACATCGGCCAAAATATGCCAAGAGGATCACAACATTTCGCTGTCGTGTGCCGTAGCTGGCGCGCAGTTGTGGATCCATCTTGTAAGCTATTGGTAATGTGACAGTGATCGAATAGGACTGAATCACAACCCAGTCGGTACCTAAGATTGATCGCCCTTCCGTTTTCCATATGCCATTTAGTATATTAAAATTTGTAGTCCATTTTTCCATTTTTCCATTCGAAGTTTTCTTTGCCACAACAGACGGAAAAAGAAAGAATATTTGTAAGAATTAAGAAATTCTCATGAAGTCCAACGTCCTAACGAGAAACTGGTTGAATGTAAATTAGGAGACATTGTGCTCTTACAAGAGAATAACCAGTTGAGAAATATGTGGAAGAGAGCCAGCATTATGGAAACAAGAGCAGGGAGAGATGGAATGGTGCGGACCTTAATTCTTCGAACCCCGGATGGAAGAAATGTTACTCAGTTGATGCAACTCGTCGTCCCACTGGAGATCGCCCAGGGTGGGAAGGATGTTGAGGGTTAAATAGATACTCTGTTTGTAGCCTATTAATCTTTGTTAATGAATATTAGTTGATATGCACGTTCATTAATATGCACCTGCCAATAAAAACATACTAGTCAAAATAGTATGATGAAGTAACATGATTACAGGCTGCCCTGCTATGGGCTGTCTCCGCTCTTACCTCGTTTTGAGGATGTTAAACAAGAGGACGTCGTTTCCTTCTTCTCTTTCTCGTCTAGCAACTGGTTCCTTCACCACCAGGTTCAACATCCCAGGTTTTGGCACTATTTTACGTGTCATATAATAACTGACAAGACAACATATATCGCTCTTACAACTTTATTTACATTACTAATCAGCAATATATAATACATAGATTAATACAATACAATTAGAGTTACTTAACCCTCAACACCTTTAAAGGCATGACTGTTTGCCCCACTCCCAAATTCAGTCAGAGTGGACTTGTTAAATAACTTCTCTTCTTCTCCCAGTCCCTACAGTGGAAACACTTTTTCGCCACCAACCCTACTAATCAGACCCAACCTAAGACTAATGTTGAATCATGCCTCACTCAGTTCACTCCTCCTTCCAACAGTGATCCACGCAAACCACCCCCTGAAAACTTTCCAGAACTTTTTAACCTCTAACCTTGCCTCACCATCATTCCTCAAATACCTCAATATCCAAGTTAGACTGACATCTGTAGAAAGAACTGCAATCTACAACCTCAAATCTGATCCTGGCCTTATTATCCTACCTGCTGACAAAGACTCCACCACTCTTGTCTTCAGCTGCAAGGATTACCTGACAGAAGGACTCTGCCAATTGTCAGAGTCGTCCAGCTACAAACTCTGCCACAGTCACCTCATTCTAGAAAGCCAGCAGGATCTCCAGTCTCGCCTCAAATTCTTAGGCCCATCCCAGAACTTCTCCCAAGAGGCTACCTATCTCATCAGAGGTAGTCCATAAACCCAACCATGGAGGATAGCCACTGCAGCTTGTTACTGTCCCCCCACTGAGAGTATCGTTCTAGAGCACTTTTGATTCAAATTGATACGCAAATTAATTAAATTGTGACAGCTGATTGCTTTATGATCTTAACCTACTGTTTTGCTAAGTGGTTTTTCATGTAACTCCTCCCCCTCCCCTTAACCTATTGTTCTGTTAAATGGTTTATGATCCCCTGGGGATAATCCGTCCTTCTGAGAAACCCCCTACCACTTCCCTTCCTCCTCCACCTCCCCCAACCCTCTGGAAACCTCCAACCCTCCCCCATCCCCTCCCCCTCACCAATACAAGCACACTTTCAGGTCTGAGTTATTTGAATAGCCCCATCCCACTCTAGGAGTTGGAGTGACTAATTACTTAACTCGATAAATTAATTAACTCCTCCCCCTCTGGGGAATTCCTCAAAGCTCCTCTCCTCCCCCATCTGGAAATTGGAAGAAAAAAGACTCAGTCTCTGCTGGAGAAGAAGGCTCTCATGACAGGAAATTTAAATCAATGTCAGCTACATTGCAAAGGATATAATGTTTATTTATAAAATTCAATTCGCAGGGGTTAGATCTCTCTTTTATTTGGCAGGAAACGTTCATCATTCTCTGCTGTTTGGTAATATGTAGATCTTGTAAAATACATTGAAAAGAAGTAATTAAATATATCACTTTTTTCACTCACATAAAACAATGTCAGTATAACTCACTGCAGGTAATTAGTATGTTGAAAATCTCCTCACGGACCGCAGGACAGACGAGTTGGCCGCTTCGTGTATTGCCATGCATGCAGGTCAGGAGACCTGCACACAGGTCTGACTCGTGCGGCGCGCAGTCTGGAAGTCGCGCTAATCCCCAAACAAAGTTTCAGGTGACAGCGACACTTTGTGCAGCTGTGCTGACAGGTAAGAGGTGGTAGGAAGTAGTGATGCGACGGAAGTGTGGTAACAGAATCATAAAACTATTTTAAAAACCAATTTTAGTGGAAGTGGACATGGAAGCGGATGTAGAAGCAGAAATGTACTGTATATATTAAGAAAAAAGTAACAATTCTCTATCAAACACTATTTTTTATTATATTAATGCTCGAAATTTATCAATGGCATACGAGGGCAGTTCAATAAAGATTGCCTTTTTTTTGACAACATACCCTTACTCATCCTCATAATTTTGATGGTCCTTCTCAAAGTAGTCTCCAATGAATGCGAAGCACTTGACCCAGCGTTTCTGCCAGTCTTCATATACATGCTGGAAACTATTTTTTGAGAGGTCCATCAAAATCGCCTCCACAGCTTTCACCACTGCATGATTGATAATGCTTCCCACGAAGGCGTTTCTTCATGTTAGGGAATAGAAAAAAGTCACATGCGGCTAAATCCGGACTATAGGGAGGGTGAGGATGCTCTTCACGTTGATTTTTGCAAGATATTCAACAACAACATTGGCCGCGTATTATCGTGGTGCAGCATCCAGCCTGCTTCACGGAAATGTGGTCTTTTGCGCCTGATATGGACTTGCAATGTTTTCAGGACATCCCTGTAGTATTTATCCAGTTACTGATGTGTGTGCAGACACAACATGCTGATAAACAATTCCATGAATATAAAAGAATGAGATGACTATAACTTTCCCAGCAGAAGCAACTACTTTTGTTTTGTGGGGGGTTGATGATGAAGGAGATTTCCACACTGAGCTTTTTTTATTTGCTCTCAGGGTCAAAATGATGTAGCTAAGTTTCATTAGCAGTGGTTACATTTGAAAGAAACTCCAGATCTTCCTCTAACACCAACTTTAACTGCATGCAGACCTGCACGTGAATGTACTTTTGTTCGATAATCATCAGTCTTGGAACCCATCGCGCACAAACACGTGTCATGTGTAATTTTTCAGTCGCCAACGTGGGGGTAGCACCCAATGAAATGTTCACTATTTCAGAAAGTGATTTTAAGGTAATTCGCCGACCCTCTCCCACAATGACAGCAGCTGCGTTGATGTTTTCTTCCGTAAGTGCAGTAACTGGAGAACCGGGTCCACCTTCCTTTGAAATTGATTGTCTCCCCTCTTTAAACATTTTAAACCACCTTCGAGCTGTGCTGTAGGAGGAACAGACCCTCCATAGGCCTCCTGTAATATTGCATAGGCCTCAGATGAAGATTTGTTGAGACAAAAGCAAAATTACAAAGCTGCATATTGTTCCTCGCGTGTTACCTATATTGCAGCGGTAGGCGATACTGAACATGTCCGACCTTGCCTGCCTCTCACAGGTGGGAACCAGGAGTCACAACAATGAAACTACTACGGCGTTTTTGTTGCACATTAAGCTAACAGTCTATCAGAAGATTAAATTTTATCGTGAGATAGAAATGAGGATAAAAAATTATGATCATTCTTTATTGAACAGCCCTCATATTATTTTTCACAAAAAGTAATTTTGCCGCTTTTTCACCCTGCAATCTATTTTGATGTTCTTCAGATCAGGGGCCAGCTCTATTCAATAATTATTCACTGGCGACAGTACTGGGAGGAGCTGACAAGTACTGGTGAGCTATTGGCAATAGATAGTGCTACTTGTTTCCCTTTGATTTCCACCACATTAGCCGATTTTTTTTAGAGGAAGTCTTCTTATCCTGTTTGTACTCCAGGAGGTTTGATTGTCGGGTCTTGCTGATCTTCGTTCATGTTTAACATGAATTCTAAAGTTTGTAACGATGTTTCTAATTGAGATTCTGTGATTAAGCCACAACTTGTTGAAAACTGATTTTCCAATTTCAAATTGGCACCTTTTAGACCTAGTAGGTATGCAGTCAGCTTGAGATGAGATTGGATCTCTGGCTTTCACCATCATGAAATTACGTATTTGGGACACATCTTACTCTGTGATGATGACATTGAAAAATTTTGACTTGTATGACAGATCTAAATACTTCGCAATTGTGTACTTATCGTTTATGGCCAGTTACACAAACCTTGTACTTGAATTCAGTTCATCACATAATTTTCTTGTAAAATTTTGGAATTATTCTGAAATATGAGTTTTTGTTTCTTCTTACTGTAAGTTGGTAATAAGAACCTCAATTACCGATATGACTGATGAAATGCTCACTTGAGAACTGCTTAAGTATCTAGTAATTTCTCCAAATGGTTCCATTACTTCTGCAAATTTTTGAACATTTTCCAGTCTTCAGTGGAGATCTTGGTAATTGTATTTGAACATAAGTACAAAATTAGCGAATCCTTGAGCTTTGAAAATCGTTCCATCATACAGAACGTGCTATGCCAGCTGGAACAGAGAGGATTTTCATAAAAACAAAACACTCAATACTTACACTAGAGATGTACCATAAAATTAAAATTCATATATGTAAATTTTACAATAGTTACTGTGTTGGGCAATCCTGAATGACAGATAAAGCAGGTTGATTAAGATATTCCTTCTGAATTTTTGCCACCTCGGTTTGTGCGACCAAGAAATGACTAAAATGGGTGGCAAATTTTTTCAGTTTAGCAGTAAGTTGCACAGCAGGTGGAATACAAGGTTTTATCCGATATATTTCAAAATTCACATCACCAAATCCAGACAATTGCAACGCTTACATTGCGAACAATACAGTGCACTGTTTGGTGATTTATACCCCATTCTTGAAGTATCGCTTCAAAATTTTTCGATATTACGTCACCTACAGGACACCCAGTCATGATATCACATTTCAAAATTATAGCCATCTTGTGAAAATCCTTTGAAATACTATGAGAAGTGAAACTAAGTAGTGAAGTACCAGAATGTAGATTAGACCATAATTATGTCAGTTGTGAAAGATATATTTTCAAATTCTTCAAGTAAATTTTTGATTTTTCTCGATAGTTTACTGTACAAATTATCACACAAAACGAAGTTAAAAATATTATGACTTTTCAACTTATAATTTGGAAGAGCACCAGTCATTACTCTGTGAAAGCTGGTACCCTGCACAAAATTAAACGATAAGTTCTGTAGGGCAATCATTTTAGCAATAACATGATCCATTTGTTGAGACTTTAGGTGCGAGGAATCCCAATAATCATTTACTTGCAGACTTTGGTGCAATGTAAGTTGTTGTTTAACGTCTTTGGCCGGAGTAAAAGAAACCTATAACAACGACACAATAAAAATAGTGAGATACCCCCAAGAAATTAAACATATAAAAGTAATACAAAAATAAAATTCCAAGTTGTTAAGTAGAGCACATCAATAATTCACAGTGTGCCCAGCGAAAGACGAAAGCGATAATTGTATTAAAAAAAAAGTTTCTGAACCAGTTTATAAATCACTTCACAATTTCTCAGTAGGCTACTATTTTACAGATATTAGATTTCATTCATCATCTTACATCTAGGTTTCGGTAACTTATTTACCATCATTAGTGTTTTATTTTAGAACTGATGATGGTAAAGAAGTTGCCAACACCTGGCTCACAAAATGGAGAAATGAAATGTGATAAATAAATTAACAGTCCATTGACTAAATGCAACGTGATTTGTATTGGTTAAAATTGTTCAAACAGTTACTTGAGTACCATTACTCTTCTATAGATAAATGGAAGATATTATTCTTAGAAACGTTTTTACATAGATTGGGAGTACTTTTCCAAGTGCTCATCTCAGTCTGGATGAGGGGCAGGAACATAAAAGCAGTTTAAATTTCCTACAGTGCTGCCAACGTAAACTCATGTGCAACTCACATACTACTGTGGTGTATTTATTCCAATCCACTGACTTTTACTTGCTTAAGTCGTTAAATGCTGGCAGCAATGAGAAAAATGTTTGCCTGTTATTTTGTTACTGCAATAAACTTTCCTCTGACAGCATTTATAGCTCCTGTACTTAGTTCTACTTTTCTTAACATGTCATAAGTTGTTCCGTAGTACAGTGTTCATGAACATTAAGTTATTATCTGTAGTTATGTTAAATATTCATTTACTGTGTAATATCTATTATTAAGTAAATATTTTTTTAGCCTTTGGCTAAGGGTGTGAGAATTGTTTGCATCTTTTATTTCTTGTGGCAGTCTGTTTTACAACTTTATTCCAAGGTATAATACATTATTTTGAGTTTTTGACTTGTTTCTTCTGGTTAGATGTAAACACTGTCTGGATTTGGTTCTATGGTCATATATTGTGCTATTTGTAGTGTACAGACTAAGATTTATCTTATATACAGGGTGTTACAAAAAGGTACGGCCAAAGTTTCAGGATACATTCCTCACACACAAATAAAGAAAAGATGTTATGTGGGCATGTGTCCAGAAACGCTTAATTTCCACGTTAGAGCTCATTTTAGTTCCGTCCACCTACGCTCAATGGAGCACGTTATCATGATTTCATACGGGATACTCTACCTGTGCTGCTAGAACATGTGCCTTTACAAGCACGACACAACATGTGGTTCATGCACAATGGAGCTCCTGCACATTTCAGTTGAAGTGTTCGTACGCTTCTCAACAACAGATTCGGTGACCGATGGATTGGTAGAGGCGGACCAATTCCATGGCCTCCACGCTCTCCTGACCTCAACCCTCTTGACTTTCATTTATGGAGGCATTTGAAAGCTCTTGTCTACGCAACCCCGGTACCAAGTGTAGAGACTCTTCGTGATCGTATTGTGGACGGCTGTGATACAATACGCCATTCTCCAGGGTTGCATCAGCGGCACCAGGGATTCCATGCGAAGGAGGGTGGATGCATGTATCCTCGCCAACGGAGGACATTTTGAACATTTCCTGTAACAAAGTGTTTGAAGTCACGCTGGTACGATCTTTTGCTGTGTGTTTCCATTCCATGATTAATGTGATTTGAAGAGAAGTAATAAAGTTACCTCTAACATGGAAAGTAAGCGTTTCTGGACACATGTTCACACAACATATTTTCTTTCTTTGTGTGCAAGGAATGTTTCCTGAAAGTTTGACTGTACCTTTTTGTAACACCCTGTATAGGCAAGAGGATTGGGCTATCAGTGTTTTAGAAATATGTTTGATTTCAACTTGTAACAACAACAACGCTGTACTATTGTACATATAATAATTTTTTCTTCTGATTTTCGATAAATTAGTGTAATCGATGTTCTGAATTCATTTCCTTTTTTTTTTTGATTCATGTCATTGTGTTAAGAAAATTATAAACAAATTTCGATGTGAATATTAATGTTTATGTCAAATGTCAAGCAATATTGTAATAGAATTGAAAGGTAACAAATGTTGAAACTGTTGTAACATCTTTAAAGTTGTAATTGTGCGTCTGGTCCATACATAGGCAATGTATTAGGATATGTAGAATGCAAAACCTCGGGTGAATACCCTGTCTGTAGGGGAGTGGTAAAAGGTGGATGGCAGGCGAGTGCGGGAAAATGCGCACGGGAGCTGCATGGCATAACGGGCTCAGCAGTAGTAGTCGGAGTTGGGCATTGGTCTGAGTAACACGTTCTGGATCGAGGAGGCTCTCCTGGAAGACATGGTTTCATTGAGCCTCGGGTATGCCGTTCCAACGCCTATACAGCATGGCAAAATTCCATAGGCACTAAATGGAAAGTATTGCGACGCTAAGAAGAAGTAAAGTGCCGATACATCAAGAGCCATAGGTGTGATTGTATGTGTGCTCTGTGCCTCGCCATCTCGCCGCCTACCAGCCGCAGCATCGATACGAACAGGTTGAAACTTTTAGTACTGTATTCGTGTGGACCAGTGTTACTTTTGTTCCCTACTGTTCAATAACAACTTAAATTTTACCAGAACTGTCCTATCATTTAATTATCCTCACAACTAACCTAGACAGCGTCCTTTCCACATGTGCAATCCGAGTGTCCCGAGATGAATAATTAAAGATTGTGTTAATAATAATTACCTGCAGACCTAACTATGTTAGAATGGTGTTTAAAGAACTGTCTTGCTAATGAACTAGTTGAAGAATAACGAAGGTCTCATAAAGTTTGAAGATAACTTTAATATGGATTTAATAATGAAGTTGAATTCTTTTAAGACAGATATAAAGGTATTTAAATAAGCAGGAAATAAGATGAAAAGAGTAGTAACTCATATATTGGAAATCTTGAGCACATAATTATTTCAGTAGTCAATTTTTTTTTATACAGTGATCATAACAGTTTCAGGGTCCCCCCCTTTTTTTTATTCATTTGAATTCTGAAGTGTTCTAAACTGATTTGACCAACAAAGTTAAAGTCAATGTAAAAACCAAAATTTATCAGTGTTTTATCTTTATTAAAATTGACATTTTGTTTGTGGCTCGAAATTGCTATTTCTAGGGTAACCTATGCCCGGTTTTAATCAGATCAATAGACAGTACGAAGTTTTGTAGTAAACATTATAGTGTAGTGTTATATATTTATGGTTTATCCATATCAGTACAGAGAGTGAAATTATCAGTTCAGTAGATTTTCTGGTTCTAAAATATACCATATTATGCAGTGTTACTACTTGTTGCCTTGCACTAATATCTGCCAGCTTGTACAGGGAAGGAACTCAGTTAATGCCTAATTAGGCTGGCGACCGTATTATTAACAAATTGGTAGCATCTGCTGTGTTGCTTTTTGTCCGTCCTAACGTGTAGTTGCATTTCGGTCTTACTTGACGTATCATTGTTATTACAGAGTGGGCGTAAGTCTGATTTGCCTCCATTCAGGTACACGCGGTCAATATCTACACAAAAATCCTTTCTCATAAGGTGAAGCCCGTCAACTTACCATAGTACAGGCTTTAAGGAGTATCGTGGGCCGAGCGCACACATGTTACAAGTGGCTCCCGGTGACAGGACATCCAGTTGTTGCGGTCACAAATTAATGTGAATACCGAACAGTGGATGTTCAGTGGCACGAATTGCAATATTATTCAGTAAAGTAAATAGCAGAGAACGTCAAGTACGGTGGAGAGGTGTAATTTGCATTCAGCATGGACAGGAACGTAGACACGGTAGATGTGCCGAGCGTAATGGAAAATGCGGCTGGCAATAACAGGAGTTTACGCGGCCAGATAACAGATGGCGTTAGCGGAAGACAATTGGCGTACTTACAATATCACGAACATGTTAACGAACAGATTGAAATGTCGAGATTGCCTCGAACACAGCAAGGAATAAAACAGGAAGTAGAGGATGACTTTGTAGATGATAGTGGGTACGTGAACGAATCCACTGACATGTTTGATTCATCACAGATAAAGAAAGAACCGAAAGAAAATTTTGAAGTAGGATGCGAACGCACCGATTCCGTAGAACAAGACAGTGTGAAAATTTTAAGCATGAACGACTTATTTGACCGATTAACCAAACAAATTGCAGGACAGAATGATCAGCTTAAAACACACGTTGACAGGCAGCTTAAAACACAGTATTATCAGCTTAAAAAACACGTTGATCAGCAGCTCAAAACACAAAGTAATCAGCTCAAAACACAGAATGATCAGCTTAAAGCACAGGTCGAAGAACAAGGAATTAAAATTAGTAAACAAATAGATCAGGTAGAACAAAAAGTGGGTAATTTAAGCTCTGTAGTAAATACTATGAGCCGGCCAGTGTGGCCGTGCGGTTATAGGCGCTGCAGTCTGGAACCGCGTGGCCGCTATGGTCGCAGGTTCGAATCCTGCTTCGGGCATGGATGTGTGTGATGTCCTTAGGTTAGTTAGGTTTAAGTAGTTCTAAGTTTTAGGGGACTGATGACCACAGTAGTTGAGTCCCATACTGCTCAGAGCCATTTGAACCATTTGAAATACTATGAAATTTGAAATTGACACAATTAATAAAAATATGGATACTATGCAGGGGGAAATTGACCACATTAACAGTAGGTTTGATGTTGAAATTCTCAACATCCAAGAGAAAGTAGAGCCTCTGGTTGAAACAAAAGTAGACGAAAAAGTCTTTGGTCTTAAAACTGAGATCGTAAACGAATGTCAACACGGAATCTCACAGTTGAAAAAGGCAGTTTCAGACACTGAAAGAGATTTAGGCGAAAACTTTACCGGATGTGTACAAAAGTGTGAACAAATACATCGAAAATTCAAGGCAAAATTTTCGATCTCGAGAGTAAAATTAAAGATAGGCCTGGCGTTGTCTGTAATGGCACGCCACTTACGAAGCTGTTGGAAGGTGAGGAGCGCTTCGATCCCGCCAAGAAACATAACGGAAGGCATCCGTTAGATTTCATCAAAAATTGCGAGAGGATGTTTCCTGAACACTTGTCTGGTCAGGATAAGATAAACGTAGTAATTAGCGCCTTAGCAGGTGACGCTAAGCGCTGGGGAATTAACTTGAATACCGAACAAATGACGTTCGAAGAATTTAAACAAAAGTTTACGGAAGAATATTGGTCCGAACAAAAACAGGATCATTTGTGGCGCGAGTTTATCACGGCCAAACTTCATGATAACAGGGGCAGAAATTCTTTGAAATATTTCTGTGAATATTGGTACCGAAAGTTGACACATTTCAGAGGAAGAAGATCTGATTCAGAAATCATATAGGAGCTATATAAAAAGCTTCCAGAAGATTCGAAGAGATATGTGGGAAGCAATCATCGCAGCTTCCAAGCGTTTCTCGGAAGGGTCGAAGACGAAGACCACTGGCGCGAAAGTCGTGCCAATTATCAAAATTTTAGTGACAGGAATAACCGCAATAATGACGAGAGAAATGATGGCGATGGGTTTCGCGTCAACATGATACAGAGAGGTAGAGGCAGAGGAAGAGGGGGTTATCCAGGTCGCGGTAAAGGGTACACCGCACAAAATAATAACGACATGCGAAACTGATTTCCGCGAACGTTGCGGGCCAAACTGAAGCGGACAAAACATACCGGCCCCAATTTAAGAAATGTTACGGGACTGACAGGAAAGTTATGAGGCAGGTTAGAGACATACGTGGAACGACGCAACGTGTTGTTGCGGAACAAACGTCAGGTGCGATCGCAGATGTGTCATCTTCGCCGCGCAGAGCGATATATGTTAACAGGCGAGTGGAGCATCAGAGGGCAACGGCCCAGCCTAGTGTTTTATCTTTATTAAAATTGACATTTTGTTTGTGGCTCGAAATTGCTATTTCTAGGGTAACCTATGTCCGATTTTAATCAGATCAATAGACAGTACGAAGTTTTGTAGTAAACATTATAGTGTAGTGTTATGTATTTATGGTTTATCCATATCAGTACAGAGAGTGAAATTATCAGTTCAGTAGATTTTCTGGTTGTAAAATTTACCATATTATGCAGTGTTACTACTTGTTTCCTTGCACTAATATCTGCCAACTTGTACAGGGAAGGAACTCAGTTAATGCCTAATTAGGCTGGCGACCGTATTATTAACAAATTGGTAGCATCTGCTGTGTTACTTTTTGTCCGTCCTAACGTGTAGTTGCATTTCGGTCTTACTTGACGTATCATTGTTATTACAGAGTGGGCATAAGTCTGATTTGCCTCCATTCAGGTACACACGGTCAATATCTACACAAAAATCCTTTCTCATAAGGTGAAGCCCGTCAACTTACCACAGTACAGGCTTTAAGGAGTATCGTGGGCCGAGCGCGCAGCGTTACAAACTCTTTGCTCAAAGTTTTTCAAGTATGATTTAAAACAAATCTGTGCCATACTACATATTTCTAATAGTTATAATTTTTGAAGCACAGTTCTGTGGTCAGCTGTGTTGAATGCCTTTGATAGATCGAAAAAAAGGCCTCTTGCAGTCGTGCCCTTGTCCTACACTTTGAATATGACTTTAGTAAACCATGCTATAACTAACCATGTACCTACTGTGGTCCTGAAACCGAATTGTTCTTTGAAGAAAAAGTTGTATTTATTTAAGTACTTCATTAATGTATTTTTCATTATGGTTTCTATTGTTTTAGAATGAAAGATGACAAAGAAATTGGTCTGAGAGTTTCTACATCTTTCTGAATCACCATTTTTTTGTATTGCTATTACTTGTACTTGTTTTGGGTGCTCAGAAAGGTAGACAGATCTTAAAATATTCATTAATTATTATTGTTTATTGTGTCTGTATGTTTATACATTTCTTAAGGAGACTATTGGGATTTCCTCTATCCTATGGATTTTTATTGTCTAATCAGTGTCCTACCAGGGCCACATACTTCTCTGTTGTTGGAAGGAGCACCACTCTTTTTGGTGACTGGTCCTGATGTAGAACATATGGACCTGGAAATTTCTCTTGCAGTTTCTTAGCAATGCTACTGAAGTATCCACGAAATATGCTATTTGCTTTTGGTTGCTGCTTTGAACACCTTTCCTTTTAATTTGTGTTTCCAGATGTTTTTGTTCAACATTTGCATCTTATTTGATTATGTTCCAGATTCCTTTGCTTTTGTTACCTGCCGGCAGTGATGTTTTACTGTTTGTAACTTTTTTCAGCTAGCAATACTTTTCTAGAAGTTCTGCTGTAGCTTTCTGTAAAATTCTTAAAAATGGATGTTCAGTCTGGCTATTTTGATGAATGTGGGATACCTTAGGTTTTCAAAGGTCTTTTTGATTCCTCTGAAGCTCCAACAGAATGCAATGTTTTGGGAAATGCTTCCTCAAAATTTAGTTTAAATATTGTCATAAACTTATTAAACTTTTTGTTTACAATTGTTTCCACATGTACTTCCTCCCACCTTGTATGTTGTAATTGGGTGAAAACTGACATAGATTTGATTCTGAAAAGATGATGTTATATGCATTCAATTGCTTTTAATATCTGATAGGCCTAGATTTTGAACAAGTAACTGACAGTGCTTTCTTTCTATGTCGTTGCTAGATGGTCTGTTATTGAGGAAGATTGTTTGGTCAATCTAACTGAACAGTTAATGAGTGATGTTATGCCAAAGCTGTGGAGGATATTCAAGAATGTACTATTAACATCATCTGATTTCATTGTGTTGGTATTTAAATCCCCACAGATGCGATCGCTCATTTTTGGACTAGATACCTTGTCTAAGCTCTGACTAAGTTTTGAAAAAAAAGTTCGTATTAGTGCAGTGAGATCTATGTAAACAAAATACAATTAATTTTTTTGGTGTGCTGCTTTCTGTTACTTCAACCACTGACAGTTCAAAATGTTTGTCTTGACTTAATGCTACAAGGTCTTTTCTAATTTTAAATGTAAGACCTTCTCTCACATAAGCATGTGAAACCTCACTTTTTATGGATATTCTACTATAGGAACAGGCCAGGTCATATGATAAAGATGCAAAATAGACAGTTTCATTTTCCTAACACCAATGTTGAATGATACATACAATGATAGTGTCTAGTGTTTCAGTTCTAATTCCACTTGCTAACTTTATTCTTTGTGGATTGTATATTTTGATGGAATATTGTTGAACATTTAGTTCTACTTCTCGTGGTATTTTTCTGCTCTTTGTACCTGATTTTAGAAAATCCTTCCGATTGGATGCATGCACTATTTTTCGCCCGCTTGTTACACTGAAAACTTGACTTGCAGTTGTCTCCTCTTCTCCTCTTGATGGCATTACCATTTCTTCTACTGCTGTTGTTGTAATAGGTGTGATTACCGATGGGCTTACAGCTGTTACCTCTTCTTGTGTTGGTGGTGTTCCAATATCTTCTACTGTTGTTGTTGTTGAAGGGGTTGTGGGTGCAGCTGAGCATGCAATGACAGCTTCTTTGTTCTCTGGATTGGCTCGCAAAGAAGGATTTTGTGGGCCAATGATGGACTTGCCTGTGTATGATGATTTGCATGCTTTTTTTCTGATGGCAGTGCAACAGTGTCACAGTTTTCTTTACTATGATGAACGCTTTCCAGAAACAGTTGAATTTCTGGGTGTGTAATGGTTTGCCCCTTTTATTCAGATGCATGCCTTGTGCGGTAAAAAGTTTTCTTTCCAGATCATCTATGCTGAAGAAAGGAGCATTTGGATCAGACTGACATATCTGTCTGTAGGTCGTGTTGGCTTTTTGGATCTCTTTCTTTATAGTAGAAGATCTATAAAGTCACGCCAATATGCTATGCCTATCACAATTGCTTCTGAGCGCATATTTTTTTCATGTGTCTCTTAGAACTGTGATTGCAATATTGAGCTCGTTTTTGTACACATCACTTGCGCTGCCTAGAATCATGAGACACTGATTTTATAACACGATTTTTGTTTTTGTAGTCCTTCAAGATTTCCTGCAATCTAGCTCCAGGTTTCACAACGCCAGTAATTTTCACGTCTTGCTGGTAGCTAAGCATTCTTGCAATCCTTCTGCCGTAGCTGTCAGACAATGGAACTGTCTTAACATTATTTTTCATCGTTTTTAGTGCCGTTATTAAACTGTTTACACAGTCCGGTTCTACTAATGTGCTGTGATCTAAATGGTGGTTTACACGTTTTGTTGTTAGCGATCCAGATTGGTGTACTTTATCTGATTCAAAAGCCTCAACAGTTTTAGAGTCATCCATTAAATGTAAGTTTTGAACTCTGTTTCCCGAAGGAAGGTAGAGAGCTTCTGAAACAGGTTTAGATCTTGTAAGTTTTAGTTCACCATACGGCTAGATATGTCTTCAGTGTTGATGTGATGGTTTACATTAATATTTTACCATGCTTTCCAGGAGCATGACTTGTTCTTTTGGTTCTTTTTATGTTTTCAAGTCCTCTTGCAATTATTCTAGCACTTTAAGTTCACAGTTGGCATTTTCATTTCAGTCACTACTATACGACTTGCATTTCGTTCCACAGACACACACAAGATATAGTGTTGGCCACTTTCTCGAAGCAAAGCGAACGATGCCATTTATGTATAACTGAGCATAATCTGATAAGCTGGAAGATTATGTCACAGATTTGCAACTAGATCCTGTCTTGAGAAAGAAGAAACAATGACATGGTCGCCAGAAAAAATTTACTACACAGTGCATTAAACTTACTGTACCACTTTATTTTTCCCTACAAATAGTAAGACAGTGTTGATTTGACGGTTAAACAGTGTCAGTCTCTTAAGTACATGTATATACAACTGAAGTACTTCCAGAAGGATGATATATTTTTCAAAACTATGCAAATAAAAGATGTAAAAGTACTATAACGTGTAACTTTTGTTATAATTAAATAATAAATTAAAGTTGTCATCAAAACGCAAATAGAAATAATTCAACCTTATCTGGGTTAATAAAGACAATAGATACACACAGCAGACACTTCATTCATCAGCAATATATTCTCCTTCTCTGTTTTCAACAGTCTTCCAACGCTGGGGTAACTTTTCGTTTCAGTGATTGTAAAAATCACGTCGTTTTGAGGCAAATAACTCGTTGAATCATGTTTGGAGCTCATTTTTATCTGGAAAGGAAATTCCTTGAAGGTTGTTTGATAGAGAGCAAAGAAAAGTGAAAATCTGAGGGCGCAAGATCAGGTGAAAAAGTTGGGTGTAAAATGACTTCCCAACCCAGCTCTTGATAGTATTTTTGTTTGTCTAGCAGAATGCATGTGCGTGTTATTGTGGAGTAACATAACTTCACAGGCTCCCTGGTCATTGTTCGTGGATTGCATCATCTCAGTTGTTGACAATAAATGTCAGTAGCGATGGTTTCCCCCTCTGGGAAGCAATTTGTAATACACCACAGCGTCGCTGTTCCACCAGATACATAACAATATCTTTGCAGATGCACACAGGTCTTTGTACAGGGAGTTTCTGCTTTGTTTGGCCTGAAACATTCCTTTCTTTTCCTTATGTTAGGATAAAAACATAATTTCTTGTCACCAGAAACGATACAGGATAATGGCCAGTGTTGTTCACGAACTAACGGATGACCAGCAAGCAGAGATGCACATATGGCCTCCCACTCATTCTGTGATTTTGGCTTAGAGCATGTGGCATCCATACACCAGATTTTTGAACCTTCCTCACAGCACATGTATGTCACACAATGGTATAATGATCATAGTTCATCACATTTACTACTTCTGGAGTACACCAATGCACATCATTGTGGATTAATGTGTTAAACAACTTTCATCAAACCTCGTAGGTCTTGCTGAATGATGAGAATCACTACAGTCGAAATGATCCTCCTTAAAACGACAGAATCATTTGCTTGAGGTGCTCTGTTCAATGCCGTTATCCCCTACATGGCGCAAATGTTTTTGGCTTCCTCCACAGCCTTCCGAATATGTCAGAAATGTTCCGATTTCTCCACTTGGCACTTCCATTTTCTAGCCTCCACAGCTCCACTCACTATCTCTAAATGACAGTATGGAAGTAAAATAGCAACAGTGAGATACAAATTAAAATGACAATTTATAAATAAACCCACAGCAGCTGGTATACTAGCATGTGCACTAATTTAATAGTTAACTTCATGGGACACATATGTCTCACTTCACCAATTTTCGAAATTTGTCAGCTGAAATGTTTTTGGCAGTGAAAGTGTATCATTTATCAGAAAGGAAGACTGGTTCTGACCTTTTATTCTTCGAATACATGCTAAATAAATTTTAACCATGAAAGGGTTAAATGACAAAGTTGTTAAATAAGTTGTATTATAAGGGCAGCCAATAGACCAGCTATTTTTCTCAATACAATGACTATCTTGATCATCTCACAAGGAGTATTATAAGGGCAGCCAGGAGCCCAGCTATTTTTCTCAATACAATGACTATCTTTATTTAAACTTGATCATCTCACAAGGAGAAGAACGATGCACAAAATCCCTGATCCTAATTTGGTTCTGACCTTTGATATTTTCCCTGACCATCTTCATGGACCTAGAACAGATATTTATGAAATGTTGAATTGAATATGTCAGAAATGTTCCGATTTCTCCACTTGGCACTTCCATTTTCTAGCTTCCACAGCTCCACTCACTATCTCTAAATGACAGTATGGAAGTAAAATAGCAACAGTGAGATACAAATTAAAATGACAATTTATAAATAAACCCACAGCAGCTGGTATATTAGCATATGCACTAATTTAATAGTTAACTTCATGGGACACATATGTCTCACTTCACCAATTTTCAAAATTTGTCAGCTGAAATGTTTTTGGCAGTGAAAGTGTATCATTTATCAGAAAGGAAGACTGGTTCTGACCTTTTATTCTTCGAATACATGCTAAATAAATTTTAACCATGAAAGGGTTAAATGACAAAGTTGTTAAATAAGTTGTATTATAAGGGCAGCCAATAGACCAGCTATTTTTCTCAATACAATGACTATCTTGATCATCTCACAAGGAGTATTATAAGGGCAGCCAGGAGCCCAGCTATTTTTCTCAATACAATGACTATCTTTATTTAAACTTGATCATCTCACAAGGAGAAGAACGATGCACAAAATCCCTGATCCTAATTTGGTTCTGACCTTTGATATTTTCCCTGACCATCTTCATGGACCTAGAACAGATATTTATTAAATGTTGCATATCACTAAGCTGGTTCTCCAATGTAAATCTGGTTAAACCAGCTAGGTGCAGACCTTCTTTGTTACTTGTAAAACAGAATTATTCTTAAAACTAATTGGTATTGACTCTAACATATCAATTTGTGCTAAGCCAAAATTATCATTCAGATATATGATTTCATCACTCACATATATATTCTCTAAGTTTATTCAGATGGAGGCCATGACTGGCATGAAATCTTTTACCCATGTCAGCTATATTTATGAAAGAGACATTTTAAAGTGTTTGCAAAGTTTTGTAATTTCTTCATTTAGTCATGCCCCTTCTAGATTTCCACATGACCAAAGTGGAAAATCATGCTGAAAAGGTACTGATAAGAGTATGATTTTTGTTTTTTGTGTTCATGCAACATTTTATTAATGACAGTAAGAAGCCTTTTTCTCTCATTTTCCACTATATCGTTTGTAGAAGCAAGAAAAACTGCCATTTCACTAGCATCTGTTGGTGAATAACTTTGCACAACTCTTTAAATTTTGCACCATGTTTATTGTGGCTGAGATAAGATTGCTTTTCGATAATATCCCTTTATTTTCCTTTCTTGAGTATATTCATAGACATGTATTTTCACAGGACTTGGTTTGTTGTTTACAGGTTGGCGTCTTTGGCTTCCACTGACATTTGGTGTAAGCGTTTTACTACACATTTTACTCATTTCGCTTTCATTAGACTTACTTATGTTAGGCGGTTTTACTTCTAGTGTTTCTTTCCATTACATTAAGATATTCAAGAACACAAAATCTGTTTCTCTAGGGTGAAAAATTTGCTTTACCTTTCTTCACTGGGGACTACAACTTTTTGTGATACAAACAATTTTCCAGCGTCTTTGTAAACTGTCCTTTGGCCTACATATCTTTTTTTGGTTCTATGCAAATCTTTATTAAACTAACCTCATGCTGGGAAAGTTTTGCTGAGTTCCAAACCAATGACTGCATATTCCGATATATATCGACTACGCGACACTTGCAGTGGCAAATATGGATAATGTCATATCTAACCAATGGAATGAAGAAAGTTGTACTTAGTCAGTAATTCAAGGTATACACTACTGGTCATTAAAATTGCTACACCACGAAGATGACGTGCTACAGACGCGAAATTTAACCGACAGGAAGACGATGCTGTGATATGCAAATGATTACTTTTTCAGAGCATTCACACAAAGTTGGCGCCGGTGGCGACACCTACAACGTGCTGACATGAGGAGAGTTTCCAACCGATTTCTCATACACAAACAGCAGTTGACTGGCGTTGCCTGGTGAAACGTTGTTGTGATGCCTCGTGTAAGGAGGAGAAATGTGTACCATCCCGTTTCCGACTTTGATAAAGGTCGAATTGTAGCCTATCACGATTGCAGTTTATCGTATCGCAACATTACTGCTCGCGTTGGTCGAGATCCAATGACTGTTAACAGAATATGGAATCTGTGGGTTCAGGAGGGTAGTACGGAACGCCGTGCTGGATCCCAACAGCCTCGTATCACTAGCAGTCGAGATGACAGTCATCTTATCCGCATGGCTGAAACGGATCGTGCAGTCACGTCTCGACCCCTGAGTCAACAGATGGGGACGTTTGCAAGACAACAACCATCTGCACGAACAGTTCGACGACGTTTGCAGAAGTATGGACTATCAGCTCGGAGACCATGGCTGCAGTTACCCTTAACGCTGCATCACAGACAGAGCATCTGCGATGATGTACTCAACGACGAACTTGGGTGCACGAATGGCAAAACGTCTTTTCTTTGGATGAATCCAGGTTCTGTTTACAGCATCATGATGGTCGCATCTGTGTTTGGTGACATCACGGTGAATGCACATTGGAATCGTGTATTCGTCATAGCCACACTGGCGTATCCCCCAGCGTGATGGTATGGGGTGCCATTGGTTACATGTCTCGGTCACCTCTTGCTCTCACTGATGGCACTTTGCACAGTGGAAGCTACATTTCAGATGTGTTACGACCTGTGGCTATACCTTTCATTCGATCACTGCGAAACCCTACATTTCAGCAGGATAATGCACGACAGCATATTGCAGGTTCTGTATGGGCTTTTCTGGATACAGAAAATGTTCGACTGCTGCCCTGGCCAGCACATTCTCCAAAGCTCTCACCAATTGAAAACGTCTGGTCAATGGTGGCCGAGCAACTGGCTCGTCATAATACGCCACTCACTACTCTTGATGAACTGTGGTATCGTGTTGAGCTGCATGGGCAGCTGTACCTGTACATGCCATCCAAGCTCTGTTTGACTCAATGCCTAGGCGTATCAAGGCCGTTATTATGGCCAGAGGTGGTTGTTCCGGGTACTGATTTCTCAGGATCTATGCACCCAAATTGGGTGAAACTTTAATCACATGTCAGTTCTAGTATAATATATTTGTCCAAGGAATACCCGTTATCATCTGCATTTCTTCTTGGTGTAGCAATTTTAATGGCCAGTAGTGTATATTCCAGAGACGTTATTCTGAATGGGGAGAAATTATGTATAGAGCTTGTAACAGGACATCCTCCTCTAGCATTACTTTCCCTCAACAGTACTTGTCGGTACCAGTATTACTTTTCCAATTTTGGACAGGTCAATATTATCTCAGTTGCTTTTCTGAAAACTTACATATAATTTTATACAAAGTATGTTACACTAATTGTATACACAGTGCATTATATTTCAAGCCAAAATTTTTGAAAAGGAATTACTTCATAAAATATTTTAATTTTGTTGTTATAATCGATAAGTACTAGTTCCGAATATGCACCGAAAATTATTTTTTTAGAAACATTTGAAATTGCGAATTATGTGCACACATGAAATTTCTATTATTAATTGCACAACCCTGTATTGTTTAGTATGTTTATTTCTGGATTCATTAATGAAATAATAATCTAAACTAATAATGTAACGAAAACTATAATCCGTTTATCATAAGAATCCAATGAGGTTCCAACAACCGTGGAAGAATACATAGTGCAAAGTTTACATCAGGTTTATTCTTATGATGAACAGATAATAGTAGGAATTCATTTACTGTGTAATTTTGCTTTGTCAATATGAAAAATCAAAATACTTTATGATATACTACAATGTGAGAAAATTAGTGGAAAATATATTCATGTAAAAAATTCTGCAACATCCATCTTCCAGTTCATTTAGTTCAAACAAGCTATGAGGACCTGATGTTAGATTTTCAGCTTCAAGAATCAGACCCCTAGACAGAAGAACTGGAGCCATCTCATCATGACAACTAAATAAACTTGAAAGTTTATTGTAATCTTTGCTCCCCTCAAATCTTCATAAAAGACTTTGCTGGTTAATTATTTGGACTAGGAATTATTTAATGTGACCAATAGATGGAAGGAGGGAGGAGATTACAAGTTCCCCGAGGCTCAGTCGCAGGTCCACTATTATTCTTCATATAATAAACGATCTTCTGCCTAATATACAGTAAGGAAATGAGTTCATTTTGCAGATGACACTAGTATTGCAATCAGTCGAAGTGTGCATATAGAAACAGAAGAAATGGTAAACAGTGTTCTTGAAAGTATCATTGACTGGTTTTCTGTGAATGGTCTCACCATGAGTTTTAAAAAGATTACAACATATTCAGTCATGTGCACCTATGGGTACTACACCAGTGGTTAGTGTAACATATGTTCAGGAAATAATAAATTAAATGGAAACTTCAAAATTTTTAGATGTTCATATTGATGAAAATTTAATCTGGGAAAAGCAGATATTTGAACTCTTAAAACAACTTAGTTCAATCATATTTTCACTTAGAATCATTGTAGATCTTGGGAAGAGACAAATTAGTAAGTTGACATATTGTGCATATTTTCATAGAGAAATGTCATATGGAATAATGTTCTGAGGTAACTCATCTTTAAGAAAGAAAGTCTTCATTGCTCAGAAACGTGCTGTAAGGACAATTTGTGGTACTCACCCACAATCATGTTGTAGACATGATTAAGGAGTTGGGCATTCTGACTACTGTGTGTTTATTCCCTCACACTAAACTTGGACCAACGCATTGACAAGCGTATCTCTGGGGCAGTGGGCCGGTTGCAGATCGACCCGCCCATCACATCACGTGTTGCCAGGGAGCAACACATCATGCGAGATAAGCCGCAGGGAAATGAGAATATGGCAACTTTCCAGTTAATATACGCCGTGACGAGAAATTTGTCTGCAAGAGTCAGTCAAGCCAAACTCCACCGACTTTTACGGGCATTGTTGCTGCTGTAGATTCAAGTGTATTACCAACCCTTGCCCAAGCAAAAGTTGAGGAATCGTTGATAAAGCATAAACAGTTTCAGATATACAATGATGAGAATAAGGTTGTGCATCCTGTCATCTTTATAAAAAGATTTGCCACTCTCATGGACAGAGAGGTAAAATATTCAGTATGTCACATCCTTTATAATGGGAGATGCAGCGCTGTGAGCACTAGAAACAGTGAACAGTGCGCGCTGTTTTCTGATTTTGAAAACAAAAATCTTGCAAGGTTCTGGTCCCACTCTGTACACAAACGTTTAAGAACACAGGTCTACAAGCTTAAACTGTTCAACCCCTGCCAGGGGAATTGAAAAAAGTACTTTCGGAAATATATTAATAAGATGCGTTATTGGGATGAACCAATGTTGGCAAGAGGTGCATTGAGAATTCTTAAAGGAAAACTACCCACTGCCATTCGAGAAAAACTCGTATGTGTCCCAGACACGGACACAGAACCATTTAGATTCTTTGGATTTAATCCAAGAACATGCACGTCAAAACGAATATGACAATGTGGGGAGTAATCAAAACAACAATAAACCACGACAGTCGAATAGTAGCAGCCCCAGAAAGAACGGGTTCAAGAAAAATTATGACTCTTCAAATGGTGAAGCGTATAATAAAAGGAGGTGGGACATACCCAGCTGCCGAGTAACAGAAATAGGCATCCTAACCATGCGGAAGGAAACCAATATTCACGATTTACTTACTCACCAAGTACAAAGGGCAATGAACAATACAACTGTAAAAGGAGAGGTGAAGGAGGAGGTAACCCCAACTTCTCACAGAAAAACATTCCCACGGCCAACGACCACTGGCAACGCCCAGAGCTGGCAAAGTGCCAGGCACAAAGTCAAATGTCAAACAATAATGTACCAATCTATCACATAAACGTTATCCCCTTGCCACCGCCGCATCCACCTAACCCTAATGTCCAAGTGTATGGACCACAGAGTCAGTCTTGCGCTCAAACGAGAGTGAGAAATTTGTGGATGTCACAGATGAGACACCTGCAGTTGGAGACAGGCCGTCAAACACCGGCTGACTGCTGTAGACCCCTTCCAGTTGGTCTGCGCAGTGGCGAAGTAGGGGGCGCATGACATCTAAACGTATGTATGCTGAGGTACAATGATGACCAGCATTTGCAGGCCGCGGTGGCCGAGCAGTTCTAAGCGCTTCAGTCCACTACAGTCGCAGGTTCGAATCCTGCCTCGGGCACGGATGTGTGTGATTCCTTAGGTTAGTTAGGTTTAAGTAGTACTACGTTCTAGGGGACTGATGACCTCAGCTGTTTAGTCGCATAGTGCTCAAAGCCATTTGAACCATTTGAACCATGACCAGCATTTAAAGGACCAGCTACTAAATGAATCATGACAGCCAAGTACAGATGAAATGGAATGGACACAGGCTGCTTCTCAGTCTAAACTTAACAATATTTTAATGACACTGATTCTGGACATCGGTGCCAGAACATCCGTGATAGATGAACAATTGTTCCATTGGGTGCACAAGATCAGGAAGCTGCCAATTTTACAAGTAGAAAACTGTAGAGTGGTAGGAACCCTACGATGGAAGGGGCAGTTAATAAAAAACCAGGTGCAGGTAGAGCCAACACTGGAAAAAGAAGCATTTACAAGCTTATTCCTGGTGGTTAGAAATCTTGGCCTACTCTGTATCCTGTGTTTAGATGCTCTCCGTGAAATGTACGCGAGAATTGACCTGGCATTGGGCATCAGCACCTGATACCATGATAAGCAGATCGAATTGGTGTTAATCAGGACGCCTGATGCATGCACGAACTACTGTCGGCACGCTAGCATAGTACTCCCTGACTGTCCCACACTAGTGGAGGTGAACAATCTTTTCGTAGAGAGTGGAAATGATACGGAAGATAGCTGGGTGCATGAGTCATGGGACATGAAGCAAAATATTGTCGAGAAGGTAACCGAATCCACATATTTGAATGACCAGCAACAAAGTGAACTGACACAGTTGCTTAACCAATCTGCCCATGTGTTTACCGAAAGACACGGTATAATCACAGAGTATGAGCACAATGTGCAAGTCTGAGCACACTATACATTCTACCGCGCGACCTGTTCTCTCCCTTGTTCGAAAAAACGAAGCGGGCAGTAGGAAGGGAAATACAGAATCATTCAGTGAAAATTGTAAATTGATTTGTATTTAATATACAAGCACACTTTTAACGAATTTAGGTTAGTTTGAATATGTCTTTTTGTTATTTATGTGTGCTTTGTTCATTTTTGTGTGTAAATTTAGTTGTCTTGTTTAGTGTGTGAGTATATGTATTCTTGAGTGAGTTGAATAGAACGTGTGCATCATGTATGTACATAAATTAACTTATTAGCAAATGAATCGGATGTACGTGTCTATAAATGACATACTAACACTGAGCACAGTGCATGCGCACGAAAATTTGTCTCATTGAATCGTCTGTATTTCTCATTTCAACTACAGTACAGCTTGATAGATTTAGCGCGAATAACAGCTGGAACTACTTGTGGCTGCACTCTCACATGCAAGGCAGCTGCAAGCGCCGAATCTACATTAAGCGAACGATTCTGTGTTAAATGATAATATTATGTACAAAATTTACTGATCTCACAATTTCAAAGTGGGCAAATGGCTGACACTTCATGAATAAGAGGATTTGGCATAGAACATGACAGTTTTGTAATAGAAAAAGCATATTACTGAATAAATTATTGTCAGTAAAGGCGACGAAAAATGTAATATCGATTGTATACGTATTTATGTATATACTTTTAATGAAAAGGATCAAAATGTGCTCAGTGTGCCTTTAATGTGAAGTACTTTTCCGGACACTCAGATAGTGACATGAGGAAAGAAGTTACTCACACAGTACGAACTTTAAATGAAGTAAGAGTGAAACAGACTGTAGCTACACAAAGCATTGATAAACTGTACCAAAGTGCAGCAGTAATAATGTGAACGTAAATTCCTGTCACATATGGCTGATAAAAGTGTACGGACACCCACCAGAGTGACGTACAGGAAAACCATAGAGAGCACCTGTGTTACAAATCACTACTTATGTTAAAGTAAAAGAGTGATCTGATAAAGCCAAAATCCCGCGTGAAGTACTGTTATTGTCTGTTCTCGACTAACATACTACAGACACTTACAAATACACGTGTGACTGTGGAGCGTATGGCCTAATAACGTTTCCCTTACAGCCAGTGTATTTTGTAACACTATTGGTGAGAAATCTAATGCGCGGTGGGTTACTTTTCAAGTCGCGCGAGTGGCGAGCGGGCGCGTAGCAGTTCTGGACCGTTCAGCTGATCGGCGCCGGGCGACGCTCACTTGTTCGCTAATGTCATACGCCGTCCACCAGACCTGCTTTCCGCGCGCCTTATTCCTGTTTATACCGCTGCCCCACTCTGAATACTCGCCGACACCGCCGTAACTGCCGTCGCGACAATTTGACATGAACACTTCAGACGACATGGAACATTTTGCTCATGAGTGTAAAGTCAAATGAACTTGATGTACTAAAACACCATAAAGGTCAAACCTTCGCTCATATTGCTAAACTGACAAAGACTTTTACCTTACATGTGAAACTAGTATAACTTGTTACAGATTTGAACCTTAAGTGACAAGATATGTCATGGACATTCTTAACCAGCGGAAATGAAAAACTTCCTAAATAATTTGCATTTTAACCAACTTATACATGAACTATTTTTCTTTCTTGTTGATATAATACTGTTTTATCATAATTGTTGTATACATGTATGTTTAAATGTGTATCATTCGAAAAAATCATTAAATATCACAATAAAGTAAACAGTTCGAAGACTCCGGGCGAGGTTATTTTCGACCCGTTTTTTCACATGCGCCGTTACCCGAATGGGGGAGTATAAGCCTTTTGTTATTGGGTCATAGGTTACTCTGAACTGTTCACCTTCATGTGCAGATGCAGGGCAAAGAGTTAGTTAAACACAATCCCTCACAAAATAATAGTAAAGCTGAAAACACATTGTAAACAAATACTGTAGGTGTAAGTTAAACCGTAGTGACTGGTGTGACTGAAGACTTTAAAAATCATATGAAGTGATCGGGTCTGGTAGTGAGTGAGAGCCAACATTGGAAACATTTGCGTACACCCTCACTAGGAGGCCCATGTGGCGGTCCGCCAAATAACGAAAAAAAAATAATATAGAAGATCTTTGCAAATATAACAAAACTGATGTCATAACGAAATAAATATTATCACAGAAAAATCTCATAGAGTAAAAATCTCTGGAGTGAGCATTGCGTTCTGTGCATGTTGTCAACATTAAACCAGGATTGTCATGTGTTTTCGGGACTTTGCTGTGCGTGTGTGCTTTCTGCAGCGTTTGAAGTTTATAATATCAAGAGTTTTTGTTGTGTTTCACCGTTTGTTGATAGTGTAATAGCGATGGTGAATTACTATTGTTGCTACGGATGCCAAGAAAAATATGTGAAAGGAGGGATAGTAACTTTTCATGGGTACATACCATGTCGCTCTAATTATAGTTATCATATTAGTAAGAGACACTGTATATGTTTAAAAATTTCGAGACGCATTATAATTAAGGCTTGATTCTGTAGATCTATTTTTCTACGATTTTATGACTATATAATAGATATTACAGGTCGTACAAAAGCTTACAAACAATCGCTTCCTCTCGTAAATTTGCTAATGGAACAGGAAATGGAATGCGTAGTTGTTTCAGCAAATACTATCCTCCACGAATTTGTCAGTGACTTGTCGATTATGTATATAGATTACTCGATCTACTATTTATTTAATAAACTGGGAGCAAGTACGTAAAATGCGTTAAATAAATACTTCAAAGTGAAGTAAGAAAAATTGTGCTTTAGGTCGCAAAAACGAGAAAATAAATACGCAGAAATAGCAAAAAAAGGACGAATTAGCAGGGATATAAGCGCTAATGTGTGGCAAATTCGGTGTTTTTCGGACACTTGCAAAAGTGCTAGCATACTGTCAAGTCGTTTTGCAGTAGAAGCGTATTTACGTTTAGACGACCTATGGGACGTGGTAGATGGGACAATGAAATCCACAGATCAGAATTATTCAAGTAAGGATAGGAAAGCAAAATCAAAATTGATATTACTGATTGATTTGGTGAATTATGTTCACGTTGAAAAAGCTGCTACAGCGAAAGAAGTCTGGGACAATTTACGAAGTGCATTCGAGGATGGTGGTCTTACGAGAAAAGTAGGATTATTACGCCAGTTAATTACCACTCATCTGGACAAATGTAAGAGTGTAGACGAATACGTTAACAAAATAATAACCACGTCGAACCGACTGAGAAACATCGGATTCGAGATCGCTGACGAATGGATAGGAACAGTGCTGTTGGCAGGACTGCCCGAAAGGTATGCACCTATGATTATGGGACTTGAAAGCTCGGGTATACCAATCACAGGCGACAGTGTTAAGGTGAAAATCCTGCAGGACGTAAAGAGTGCTCCAAGCTGTTGTACATTGGAGGAGGAAGGTGAGTCTGCTCTCTAATCAAAAAACAAAAAGAAGAAACTGGTGAGGTGCTATAAATGTCAGAAGATGGGACATATTGCGTCTCAGTGCAAAGAAAAAGTAAGCCCAAGATCAGACATTCAGCAAAAGAGGTATGTTACTGATAGCCCAGAGAGAAGGACCAATAACAAAGGTAAGGCACTCTCATGTTTTTATTCTTTTGGTGGGATGAGCAATCGTGATATGGAATGGATTTTAGACTCAGGTGCATCTGTGCATATTGTTAAAGATAAATCACTTCTTTATGACATCAAAGATAAGACTCATATGGGAATATCTGCTGTTGATGGCAACAAGCTCCAGTGTCACCTGGATGGGAAACTAGATCTACATGTAAGTGTAAATGGTGAATCAGATATGGTTACAGCACACAATGTTCATTATGTGAAAAATGTGGCAACTAACCTGCTGTCTGTAGGGGAAATTGTCAAGAAAGGAAATACAGTCACCTTTGGCATGCAGGGTGCAAGAGTAATCAGTGAAAGTGGTGAAGTTATAGCTACAGCAAGTAACGAAAGGGGTATTTTTAAGTTGGATACCATTGACAGTAAACATAAAAATGTTAGTGATTCAGTATATTCAGCAGAAGGTTTTTTATGGCACCGGAGGCTTGGACATCTAAATAGAAAGAGTATGTCTATAATAAAGGATATGGTAAAGGGAATACAGAATTTTAGTGTGTCCAAGGATCCTTGTGAGACACGTATAAAGGGAAAACAAGCAAGGTTACCCTTCAAGACTAGTAAGAGTAAATCCACAGAAGTCTTACAGTTAATCCACACAGATGTATGTGGCCCAATGGAGTGTGAATCCATAGGTGGGAGTAATTATTTTCTTACGTTTATTGATGATTACTCTCGATATACTCATGTTTATTTTCTTAGTTCTAAAGACCAAGTGAGAGATATCTTTGAGGAATATTGCAATATGGTCGAAAGATGGACAGGAAAGAAGATCAAGATCATCAGGTCTGATAATGGGAGAGAATATATTAACCAGAAATTGAAGAAACTTCTGGCAGAAAAGGGAATCAGGCATCAAACTACCATAAGGTACAGCCCATCTCAAAATGGGGTTGCTGAGAGGGCTAATAGGACCATTGTTGAGAAAGCAAGGAGCATGATGACTGACGCTGAATTATCCAAAGATTTTTGGGCAGAGGCAATGTCAACAGCTGTATATTTGAACAATAGATCACCTACAAAAGCATTAAAGAATAGAACCGCTTATGAGGTATGGGTAGGAAAGAAACCTGATCTAAGCATTGTAAGGGTTTTTGGGTGTGATGCAATGGCACATATTCCAAAACAGCTAAGAGGAAAATGGGATCCGAAAGCTAAAAAGTATATTTTTGTAGGCTATTGTGAAAATTCAAAGGGCTACCGATTAATGGATCCATTGACTAAAAACATTGTCACAAGTAGAGATGTAATATTCTTTGAAAATAGAAAGGGCTCAAAAGAGAGCAAAACCACTAAGTCAACTGCACCTAGTTCAGAAGGTGAAACCTTGTGTGAGGAAATAGGAAGTGAAGAAGAGGAAGACGACAGCCAAGGACAAATGGATACTATTTATGATGACAATGAGTTAGAGGATGAAAAACATGAAGAAAACAATGTAAGGCGTTCTTCTTGTGTACCAAAACCGAAGGAATATCCGGATTTTGAGATGTATACAGCACAGTCTTTTAATGATGAGCCAAGAACAGCGGAAGAAGCAATGAGTGGCCCAAACTCTCAAGAATGGAAAGAAGCGATGAAGAGAGAATTAGAATCTTTATATCAGAACGAAACCTTTGAATGGGTAGATATGCCAGGAGATAAGAAACCACTGCAGGAAAGATGGGTATTCAATTTGAAGAACCCTGAACGCTCATCACCAAAATACAAAGCAAGACTTGTGGTAAAAGGATATTCACAAAAACAAAGTGTAGATTACGAAGAAACTTTTTCACCTGTAGTCAAGTATGCATCATTGAGATATCTTTTAGCCTTGGCAGTAAAACTAAATTTAATAATTCATCATATGGATGTTAAAACGGCATATTTAAATGGGAAATTGGAGGAGGAGATATATATCATTCCACCAAGGGAAGCCATAAAAACCAGGTCAGAAAATAAAAAGATTTGGCGTTTGAGAAAAAGTATTTATGGACTTAAACAAAGTGGACGTTGCTGGAATCTATGTCTACATGAAACTCTAATAAATATGAATATGAAGCAATCCAAGGCAGATCCCAGCGTTTACTATAAAGGGAGAAAAGAAGAAATAATAATAATGGCGATATGGGTGGACGATTTCTTTATCCTGACTGAAAGTGAAGGCCAAATGAGAATTTTCAAGAAACAGCTGCAAACCAAGTTTAAGGTGCATGATCTGGGAGAAGTCAAACGTTATTTAGGTATGCAGATTACTAAGGATGAAGAAAGACAAGAATGGAGCATAAGTCAATCATCATACACGGAAAAAATATTAAAGAAATTTGGCATGAGTGATTGCAAACCCATAAGTACTCCAATGGAAGTAGGAGTGAAGTGTAAATGAGACTGATGTAGAATGTGACAAGAATGTTCCTTATTTAGAAGCAGTAGGGAGTCTGTTATATTTGTCTCAAACGTCACGACCCGACATTGCTTTTGCCACCAATGCAGTGAGCAGATATTGCAGAGACCCAAAGGAAAAGCACTGGAAAGCTGTAAAGAGGATATTCCGATACCTAAGAGCAACCTCAAACTATGAGCTAAAATACCATAGAGATGGTAACGCAAAACTAGAGGGATATAGCGATGCGGACTGGGGGAGTGAACTGGGAGACAGATACTCCACCACTGGCTGTTGTTTTAAATTAATGGGGGGCCTCACATCATGGTCCTGTCAAAAACAAAAAACTGTTGCATTGAGCACCGTAGAGGCCGAGTATATGGCACTATCCTACACCACACAGGAAGCATTATGGCTACGAACATTAATAAGTGAAATAGAACCCAATTTAATTGAGGAACCTACAACCATCTTCTATGACAATAAGGGAGCCATAAACCTAGCTAAAAATGATGTTACTAGTGCTAGGACAAAGCATATTGATATACGGCACCATTTCATTCGGGACCACGTAGAGCGACAGAACATTGCCGTGGACTATCTGCGTACAGAAGACATGTTAGCTGACCTTCTGACCAAACCCCTGGAAAGGGAGAAGTTTGAGAAGATTGTGGGACTATTTGGTTTATCTTGTGGAAGCAACACACAAAATATAAGTTCAAGGAGGGATGTTGGAATTGTGTGAACAATATATTTCGTGTGTGACGGTGCAAAGTGCACTGTGTAAAATAGACCTCTTTGACATTGTCTAACACTCTTTGTGTGTGCTAATTATTCTGTTGTGTTCGCTGTAATTTTGTTTGTTCTTGAATGTGCAAATATAGTTATTACTAAGATGTCCTTTTTTCTCCTTAATACTTATTCAGCTGCGCAAATTCCAATATGTCAAGTCGTTTTGCAAGACTTTCACTGCAAAAATGTATGTCAGGCTCTGTAATACTATAAAGTGCCGTATCATACCGAAAACTACCAAAAATCGAGTGCATCTGAACTGTGACACCTATAGCAAAGAAGCAGGATGTAATATCACTTGCCCTTAAAAGTTACGTAGCTGGTTTATTCCCGGTATCAAATGGATACTGTTAAAATGTCTGCGCAACATATTTAAAGAATCCATGACACATTCCAAAAGAATCCGTCTGTACTAGGGATGTAGTGACATTCTAAATATACAGGGTGCTATACGGACAAACACACAACGTCCCGAGAAAACGTGACCAGGCCGGCAATGTATGTTGACAACACAATATCTGTTCTGCGCATGTGAACGCTCACTCCAGAGATATTTACTCTATGGAAAATCTCAGAGACTATGTAATCAACTAACATGATCTGCGAATGTTATTGTAATCTCTGTTCCTTTTGAAAAGGGTCGCACTCACTTCCCTTTTATTTCTTGGTAGTGTAAGAAGCTATTTTGTGATGAGGCGCGAAAATGTGTAAGTTTTATGTAATATGTAGTCTAAATGTAATTAAATATTGCTTTAAAGTGTCGCTAATGTTCTACTGTACAGATCCTATATTCATGAAGTGAATGGCTTAAATACTTTATGCAAAATGTATAGGGGACCATTGTTGCAGAGGTAAATGTCATTGTTCTAAGTAATAATGGCCCAGAGTCGTAACAAATATTTTAATATTTGCTAATTTTGACAAATAAAAATAAACGTGAATGTTGGAGGATTCTTTTGATTCCTTTGAAACAGTAAAAGTAATCAGTTTTTTCCAATACTGAATCATATTTAAGTAAATTGGCTTCAGTAAATTTTTTTCATCCCCACTTAACAGAAATTAGCATTGCAATTTCACTAAAGTAAAACAAATAATTAACAAAAGTCAACTGCAATAATAAATGCAGCTGTATATCTGGAATTTTGTATGTTGGTTGTGTCTTTTAATATAAAAACATCGTGTCAAGCAAACTAACTGTGAGAAGTATCATGGCTGAGTCACTAACCTAAATAATTTTCCAGTAACTCCAACAATTCGTAACATATAACTACCAATAAAAATTAAAAAGGAACCACCACAACGTCTCGTATAGTTTCTCAAAGTGCTTCCTTTTGGTTGAAAATATGTTGTATATAGCTTAGTATTTAATTAAATCTCTGTGTACATATATCAATAGGTTCCTTAGTTCTTAGACAGTAGATGTATTTGCGTAGTTTTTCTGTTTACTTCGTATTTATGTTAGGTACATATTGCATTCCTGTTTTGGTTGCACCTTCTTCTAGTCTGTCATGCATGTGCACACGTCAATGCCTCCTCTCCTACCACTGACGTACTGTTGAGCGTGTGACAGCTGAGCCATAAGCTAATTTCGTTTATAATTTCGCTTCACATGAAGTGGTGTGTTACTTCTTATTGCTGTTAATTTTATGCTTACATGTACAAATCAAAAGAATTACAAATGCCTATACACATTACTTTATCTTAAAATACAATCCAGAACAAAAATTACACTCAGAATTATGTACACTATGTACAAATCTTGTGATAAAAAACTGTTACCATGCTTTGTCATTCTACAAAGGCTTTTATATCTTTGTGAGGGTGGAGACCCTTGTCTCTCCGTTTTCTCATGGGCTAATCTGTATGTCCCAGTGTATGGTATTCTGGAAATTACATATCATCCTGAATAGTGTAATTGCCACTTCTTATTCAATTTGCCAGATTTTATCAATTTAGGATGCGTCCATAAGAGGACTTGTTGCTCTTCAAAAAATTATGTAACACGTTTTAGTTTCTTGTTATAAATTTTCCTTCTATAAACGGCCCTATTTTCTATTGTAATCATGGCTTGTCTGATTTTGTCTTGTAGTGTATTTCTGTAGTGGGTACCTTTGGTATGGGCGACTCCCACTCATTCGTTTCTTTTGTCAAAAAAATGGCTCTGAGCACTATGGGACTTAACAGCTTTTGTCATCAGTCCCCTAGAACTTAGAACTACTTAAACCTAACTAACCTAAGGACAGCACACAACACCCAGCCATCACGAGGCAGAGAAAATCCCTGACCCCGCCGGGAATCGAACCCGGGAACCCGGGCGTGGGAAGCAAGAACGCTACCGCACAACCACGAGATGCGGGCCGTTTCTTTTGTCCAGAACATCAATTCATGAAGTGTGACACCTATTGAAACATGTGGAAGGTTATTGACAACTTGCATGAAGTGAGTTACGTACTCTACCCATTGGGTGTGTTTGTGAGAGGTATACATCCTAATAAATTGATTAAATTCCTTAAAGACTCGTTCTATTGGGCTTGCTTCTGAGTGAAAAAGGCTTACTAATATACAGTGGCGTAACTGGTTGTAAAGGTTGGGGAGACTCTGCAGTTATTATAGGGAGACAAAATGGTACAATAAACAATAATTTAAACAAATGAAACAAAATGCATCAAATAAAACAACATCAACTACTACTACAACTACTACCACTACCACCACCACTACTTATAATAATAATAACTAACTTGTTAAAGAAACGATGACAAATTTATAGAACTCCAGCAGCAAGAGAAGAAGCACTTATATTTTCTTGTACACAAGTGCTACACGCCTGTCTTTTCTTTCCACAAATAAGCCTCTAACTCGGTCTATAAAGATCTGATCACTGGATATCTCTTCAAGTAGTGCCTTTTCTATTGCTAACGTGCTCAAACACGACAGTCGGATGTTGGACACTGAATTCCTTAAATAATTCTTCACTCGTTTAAGAGTGCTCATGCTTCATTCACTGCTTGCTGTAGTTGCGGGTAGGGTCAAACACCCAGTTGTTTCTTCATAAACAGAGTCTAAATCATTGTTGACGATGTACTTTAAGAGGATTCTTGGAGATAAGCGTTTTTTCTCATCAGTGCATATGTTACACAGCTCATTTTCAAGTTGTTCTTGTTTGAAAAAAGGGTACTGTTCTAATAATTGAAGCAGTTTCAACTTTGGGAATTGTTTTTGATAGTTCGGGAAACACTTTTCGTTTAAAAGGTCAACAAACTGAATCTGGGGAAAGTCTTGAAACCTTCTTTCCATCTGAACAATTTGCAAATCCAGTATCTCGTAAGTTAGTGCCCTGAGAGATGTCTTTTGACTGTCACAGAATGATAAGTTGCCATTCAAACACAAGCTGGATTTAATGCATTCATCAACGAATGTTTCCGTTCTTAACTGTCTTAAGTTTCTCAAAACAGTTCTTATTTCGTCGTGGCAGAATGTTATATTGACAGATTTTGACTGAAGAACATTAAAGAAATGATCAACATAAACAAAGCACCCTCGGTAGAAGCAAAGCAAGTAGACAAACGTAGGAAGGATCATCCATGCGTCGTTTCATTCCCACAGCACAGCTCAAAGATTCTGGGTCCCACTGAGAGCCTGTATCATCAAATACATAATTAAAAACACTATATAGCCCTGAGAAATTACTAGATTTTGTTGAAACTGCCCTGGAACGAAAGGTCAAGCGAGTGTTGCTTGCATGTGGCAGTTCGTTTTGATGATTTGTTAAAAACGAATGGAATACAATAAGATCACTTACAAACATGCGTACTTGTCGTATGATTTTGGAGGCATGTAACAGTACCAAATTCAGTTGGTGTGCGAAACAATGAATAAACAGCGCATAGGGACAGAACTGCTTCACCAATTGTTGTAGTCCTCTTTCTCTGCCCGCCATTACTGAAGCGCATCATATGTTTGAATAACCACTTTTCCTTCCACATTCCATTCTTTCAATGCTGCATGAATAACGTTCGACAAACCTTCAGCAGTTTTATCTCCAGAAACATCGTAAAATCTAACGAATCTTTCCTCAATTTTGTCTGCAATACAGTACCTGAAAATTATACTGATTTGACTCTTGCGTAACACATCTAATGTTTAATCAGCCTGAATCGAAATGAAACTGCAGTTCTGCATTTCAGATTTTATTTTCTCATTAACTGCCAGAGTTATGATTTGTATTACATCAGTCTGTATATCTGGAGAAGTTCCTTTAAAGGTTGAAGATGATGACAGATGCTCTCGGATTAACTGCTCTCCTTGGGCTAGTAAATCCAACAATTGCAGACAGTTACCTTTGTTGCTGGAGGACTCGTCTTCTCGATGGCCGCGAAAGGCTAGTTCTTGTTTACAATGAAATGCAATTGCCTGAATAAGACGAGCCAATACTCTCCTGCTGGATGCAAATTATTCGTTGCATTTTATTGCTATCAGACGAGCGGCTTCAGAAAGGGCGTTCTCATTCCACTTTTGCCCAATAACTGAAATGATTCTTTGTTCTGCAGGTGACGTTTTGATATCTGATGCTTTTGTGCTTTCCTATCAAAGTTCTTTATTGTACAAATGCCCTCATTGCATCATTCCTTTTCACCACCAAACAGAAGACATATAGAACAATATAATCTGTAATTAACTGCATTCGCAGTCTGCCAAGCATACTTTTCGTACCAGGCTGTCTGAAAATTGCGGTTTTGTTTGGCTTCACTTAAAACTACACTGAGTACAGGAGTAGGTCGTTTGTCCTTCAATTCGCACTTTTTTTCGTGCGTTAATGTAGAAAAAGGCGTTTTCAATAAAAATTCTGTAAGGTGTTCAGTTGCTGGCTCACTCATGTTGGCGACACAACGAAAATATGCACTAAAATCACACAAGAATGACTATGAACACAAATCGTGCGACTGTTCATTTCCATGTTAAAAGCGAGCATAGAGGCGGCAGAGACTAGTCTCGATACCTGCTAGCAAGTGCAGCGCACTGGCCTTCGTGGAAGGGGAAGGGCAGGGGAGCCAGGAATGCTACTAACACAGCCAGGTAAGGGAGCAGAGACTGAGAGCAGTCGAGTCTCAAGCAGGCAGATACACCAATACTCAGGGTGCGGCGTGGGCTACAATACTTATGTCTTCGCGCATTTAGAGCTCTTAGTAAAAAGTTGTTTATATTTTTATTATGAATTACTATTGCATCTTTTTTAAGCACGAATACAGGGGAGACCAAGTCTCCAAGTCTCCCCTCACGCTACGCCACTGCTAATATATGCTTTATACCCTGTAAGACCATAAAATGTTTCCACTTTTGCCCAATGAAATATGAAGCATTATCAGTTAGTATTACCTGTGGTTTACCTTCTCTTCTCAAATAGTCTCCCTCAATTCTTTGTCTGATATTTGGGGCTGTTGTATTCTTAATGTCATACAATTTGATATGTTTCGAGAAAATATTGTATAGTGCTACTACATATCTTATTCCTCCTTTACTTCTTGAATGTGGACCAGCTATGTCCAGGGATAATATATCTAAAGGTTTTTTTTTGTGAGTATTGGATGTAGGTTGGTATATTTTGACATACTGGACTGTTTTGATTTTTGATATATTGCACACTTTCTTAATGCCTGTAGGACTCACCTTCTCAAATTTGGAAAGTAAAAAAGTGCTGCATTTTTTCTGTACATTTGCCTACTCCATAATGTTCCCATACTTCATGTGTGTGTCTCACAAATTCGTCGATATAATCTTCAGGAATACACACTCATTCCAATGATCAGATTTTTCATGTTTCCTATTAAACAAAACGCCCTTGTACTCCTGATACCGTTTACTTACCTCTTGCTTCAGGTTTTGCATGACTTTACTCCATCTGCTCTCTTTCTGTAGTGTACTTTTCATTTGCTTACAAAACTTTTGTTAATCAGTCTGTTGTACTGTACCTTGTATTAATAAAGTTCTGAGTTCTGCGCCCTGCTCTGTTAATTCACCAAATTCCTTTATACCTTGTGGTAACATGTTAAAGTAAATGACAATGACTGATGGTCACAGTGAACTTTGGTATTCTTGCTCCACAAAAAATATTCAAACTTTTTAAATGCCCATATTACAGCTAAACTTTCCAATTCTGACACAGAGTAAGATCTTTCTGCATCTGATAATGTGCGACTAGCAAAACTGATGACCTTGGGTACTTCCTTACCTTCTTCCTCTCACATCTGGAACAAGCATGCCCCCAGCTCTTGAGATGAGGACCTGTGTATAGACAAAAATCCTTGGACATATTAGGGTGGCTAAGAATATTTGCATTGACCTATGCTTGCTTAATGTTATGAAATTCCTCCTGACACTTAACATCCCAGAACTAATACTATTTTTTCGTAACAAGTTGAGCAATGCATCACTGTTCATCAGTTGTTGGGCTACAAACTTACGAAAAAACGAAGCTAGTCCTAAAGAGGCTTTTAGTTGTTTTTTATACCTTAGAGCTCGACAATTGCATATGGCATCAAGTTTTTTCAGATCAGGTAATATACCTTGTTCTGGCACAACATGTTCTTAAAACTTGACTTGCTCCTTTCCAAAACTAGACTTTTTGAAACTGGCTGTCACAACATAGTCTGCAAATCGTTGAAGCAGCTGTTCAATGAGCCTGATATGTTCTAACCAAATGGATATAGCTATTAGCATGTCATCTCCATAAACAGTGACTTTGCTAAGCAGTTCTGGTCCTAAAGCCTTATCCAGTGCAGATATAAACACTCCTGCACTATTGTTCAGTCCAAACGGTAGAAAAAAGAATTCATAACTTCTGGGACCACAAATAAATGCTGTATATTTTTGACTTTCTGCGTGGAGCTTTATTTACCAGTAGGGCATCTTGAGATCGAGTATACTGAAATATTTTGTATTGTAAAACTTTAGAAGCTGTTTGTCCAAGTTGTATAGTCTTATGTGTACTGGTACTATAAATTTATTGATACCTCTAGCATCGAGAACTAATTTTACAGAACCATCTGGTTTGCTTACTGGTAATATTGGACGACAATAGCGTGAAAATGAAGGCTGTATAATTTCCCATTTGGTCAAAATGATATATCTCTTCCCTTACAGCCTCTCGTTTTGCCCTTGGAATAGGATATGACATTACACAAAATGTCTCATTTGGATAGACTTCAAATTTATATTCATAGTCTTTGATTACTCGTGCCTCCTTACTGAAAACATTGACATACTTAAATAACAAGTTAGAAAGTTCTTGTCGTTGCATCTTGTTTAGTACCTGTGATTCACTCTCCCATTTCGTAACTAACCTCAGTGTTTGCATCTTGTTCAGTATCTAACTTATTTGTGAAATATACAGCTGGAAAGGAATATTGTACTACTACATTTTACTCTGGTTTGTTTTTGTTACTTTCATAAGATGTTTTGACTAAATCAATAGAAAAGATATGATCCTTTACCAAAAAAAGTGGCATTTACTCTGACATCCATCCATCTGTGGTTTGTATGTTCTACACATGTCCATGCCAATAAGACAATCAACTATAAGTTTGTCTATTATAAGAAAGTTGCACTTCACTGTGAAATGTTCAGTTCGTAATGGAATAAGTTCCTGATGTTTAACCAATTCAATCTTGCTGTAGCAGTTTGCACCTTGCAAATTTGGACAGGAAATGTTGGGAATTTGCCTCTGTTCTTCAATTCACAAAAAAATGCATTTGTCATTAGGTTAGTACTTGAACCTGTATCTAAAAATAACAGTGTGTCAATGTTAAATATTTTCACCTTACAGGTTGCTTGTACTTGTTCTTCCTTGACTTTAACTACTATATCTAATTCATGCTGAAACAAATCATCCTTGATGTCACCTCGTTTGTCAAATCTTATGAAACATGTTTGTAGTTCTGCTTCACCCCCTCTCCCTGAGAGATTAATAGCCTGGGGCTTAACTATGACCAGTTGGTGTTTTCCAATGGCGTAGTGTGACTTATTTCATTACTTGGAGAAATTTCAGTGAGTTGCACTGTGTGTATACTTCGCCAATTTGTGTCGTTAGCTGCTGTACAGTTATTTTGCTGCCCAAAGGTCGACTGCAGTACAGTGTAAGGCATGGCATTGTTAACGTGCGTCAGCCACTGCTGCTGCTGACTGTTTCTGTTTATGTTCGGCATAGGGTCTTGTGGTGGTGAATTGTAATTCGATCTTGCATTGAAATTACCCGTGTTGCTTTGAAAGTTTCTTTTAAATCGTTTGTATTTTCCATTCCCATTACTGTACTTGTTACCTCTGGGTAGATAACTTTTCTGTTATGTGTACCATCCTTGCTGTGTGTTTAGATCATGTGTTACTGGTTCAGGTATTTTTCAAAGTATCCGTGTAGACTACAGTATTTGCCATTGAATTGTGCATGGTTGAAAACCTCGTGTCTTAGTCTTTCTTGCTCTGCCTCAGACCAGTATTTGTGGAGGAAAGCTCGTTCAAATTGGATATAAGTGCTTTAACATTTGGCCACTTCAGTTGCCCATAAAAGCAGATCACGTTGTGTATATCCCACGACAAATCTCAATTTCTGTGCTTCCGTCCAGTCGCGTGCAAGTACATGACGAAAGGCACTGATAGAATCTACGGGATTCATTCTTTTACCTTCAGTTGGGACTGTAGTAAACTGTCCATATCTCAGGAAACCTTCATCTGTAAAAATAGTTGATAGACACGTGGCATTTTCGGCCATATTTATGTTGTTACTGTAGTTAAGTGTAATTCCAGCTGGTAATTTTTCAGGTATTGGAGTTGTGGGTATGTTTTCATTTTTCACTCAACAGCTGTCACTGGTACCTGCTGTGGGATTCGTGACACTGTAGCCAATGTATTATTTACATGCATATTTCGAGATCTGGTAATCTTTTCTTCTAAAAGATTGTGGATCCTCTCTTCTGCAGGTTGTAGGTTAATTTTTACCTTGTTCACTATTTCATTTTCTTTTTTATGAATAGCCTTTTCTATTAAATCTATGTATAACTTACAATCGGTTCCTAATTTCTCTGCAATGGTATTACCCTTATCTAACATACCTGCTTCAGCTTGATTAATGATATCACTCAGATTTTCATTGATCTTGTCTCTCTCCTTCTTAGCACATGTTGGACCAACTTCTAATGTTGCCAGCCTTAAAGTAATCTCTTCTACAGCTAGAGGTACACTTTTATAGTCTTTATTTAGTTTGTTAATGACAGTGGTTACCTTTTTTACTCTCAAAACCAGCTGGTTTTGTGTGGCTTCAGAGTTTGTGTTTGCGTCTGTGATTTTCTTTATCTGTTGCTCTAGTAGATCGTGATGGTCATGAAAAGAGTCTACCTTCTGTTTTAACTTTGTAGTGCTACTGTTAACTACAGAAAGTGCTTCATGCCTTACCAGTGTTTTAATATCATCCAATTTTTTGTCGATTTCAGTGCAAAAATTTTTCGCTAAGTCATCGAATTTCTGTGAGATCGTACTTTGCAAATCCTTGAATACTTGTTTTTGTTCTTGGTTCATTGCTTTTAGATCTTGTGTAACTGTATTTTGTTGCTGTTTTGCCGTGTTCATATCTTACGTAACAGTGCTTTGTTGCTGTTTTATCATGTTCATATCTTGTGACAAATTACTGAAATTGGTGTTCATGCTGTGTTTCATATAATCAAATTTCGCATTTAAGTTAGATAGTAACAGTTATAGCAGCGCTTCAGTTGTACTACAGTGGTTGCTGTCAGCTGTACTTCCCAAGTTAATGACTGTGTTGTGACTAAGAGGTGTTTGTAAGATGTTGTCAAAATCCATATTGCAATCGCTCCCCAATGAGTGGTATGTCAATCTAGGAGATGCATGACATTGTCTCATCAGTTGCAAAAATCGTGTCGTCAATGTCGTTCTGCTGTGGAGTGTCGCTATCATTTGTCACACCTGCAACACCCATCTCTGATCTACTTAAACTTTCTGCAGTAGGCATGCATCGCACCTGTACTTCAATTGTCTGATCATGCAATTCTATGCCATCTTGGCTGATTGCGTTTTCGCTATTGCTATCAACAATGGACCTATATTTTTCTGCCATTTGTATGAATACGCAGAAAATAGTAATTTCACAAAAATGTTAAAATTTCATATAATTATTATACTTGAAAATTGTGATTTATGTACTGTCAAACCTTGTTATACATCAATTATGATGTGCAAACTATTGTGTCACAGTTCTTTATATTTTACTGACAATGCATATCACACTGAAAAATTTCTGTTAATTTTTCTCAAAATTCAACGAAAGGGAGTAATGATGAAAAATTTCTATCTACTCCAAAAGCGGTGCTGCCAAGAGTAACCATGAAAGCAACTAGTGTAGCCATCCTACCTTTGCTGTGCCAAACAAATCAGCTTACTATTGAAAATTTTTGTGTAACCTGCATCCAATTCTTATTCCTTTCCAAAATTTTCTCCTCAATTTTTGCCTTTTTGCGATACTTGCTCCCTGTTGTGTTTCATGCAAACAGAAACCCCAGACAATTAGTTTTTATGATTCATAATAATGTCATAGAAATATTTTACTATAACAACAGTTAACAACTCTCACAACCAGTGCCCTGATGTCCCGGCACATACGTCGCCAGTTGCGTTGTAATAATAAAAATATAAATAAAAGATAAAATATTATTACTAAATATTGTTAGTTATTCATATGAAAACACATTTTTGTAGGATATAATACAATTGCGTTATTAGTAATGTTCTGTGCTTATTTGAATTTTTTTGCGCTACCAGACTTCACTTACATTTCAGTTGTAGTTGCAGGCAGTGGACTCCGAGAACACGGCCGCTTGGCGTAATCAAGAAAATCCTCCTTATGTGGTCTTTACTTCACTTCAATAAATAGAAAATACTTGATACTGTTGTTCAATATACTATTATTCATGTGCACATATGATACATAAAACTCATAATTCTTCATATTTAAAATAGCACATCTTCATCGCCCTTCTACATATGAGAGAGAATGTGTAAAAAAAACTGTACAAATAATTGAATGAATGTTTTTTCGTTTGTCTGCACCTTACCGTGCATTCATAATTAACATCTTTGCCAACTCTTCTGGTCGATCAGTGGTTCATTTTTTGTTTTTCAATAAATATTAACTTTACGATATCCTATAGGTCTTTCATCATATACCTACACAACATCTTGACAGAATCCATACTAATCATCGAAACTGACTGTCGATAACTCAGTTTCGAAAGTGGTCGCTTGTAGGATACAGTCTCTTAATCAATACAAGAGTAAAATAATCCTTTTTCAGATGGTCAATTTACAATTGTCAAACCATATGTTTTTCTCTATCAGTGTCATTTTATGACAATGAGCGTGGTGCAATTGAAATGGAAAATAGGCATCGGCACCATTCGTACAAAGTTTAACTCAGCTGTTTTCTTGACACTACACACAATTTCTGAACTCATAATTTGACAGCAATCCATATACCCAACAGAAATCCACTACACAATCGAGTATTAAATTTTGCCTGTTAAGAGTATCGGGACTCGAGACAACAACTACTTCACTCATTTCTACTCAACACTAATCGTTACACGATATTCCCTTGGCAACACACTAAACACTTTCCATATCTCCCGCTACAACCGCCACGCTTTCGATGTATTTCGTCGTTCGATAGGGAAAGCTTCTTGGAAATAACTGTAAAGCAAACAATAACTATGTTTACATGGGGTCCCAAAAGCTGTTTATAGACCGATTTCCCAGTACCACCTTTGGTTGGGCATATAAACACTCTAAAATCGATTCTGGAATTCCGCTTCTTGCAGCCGGTTTTCCACTTCCACAGTCAATTTTCACTACCATGTAAAAGCACAATAATTTTTTAAACATGCTTGGGCTGTCAGTTTAAAAAATTTCATGTAATATAGACAGATTGACTTTTTGCATTGTGAAGTAGAAGTTTTATTTATTTACTTATTTATTTTTTAACGTCCTGAAATCTTGGGGGGTGCATATGTTATACCCTAGATGTTGGGCAAAGTTTTATTAATTTAAGCGTAATACAGTGCAATAAAATACACTTAATGCAATTCGGCGCTTTTTCACTGTCATTTTTAATACTTGTATATACATAATTTCCAGGAGAGAGGTTCTTGGCTTCAGATGTGCAGTATATTTAGAAATTCAGTTTTCAAGATACAGTAATATTGAGTAAAAACAGTTTTGCAGAAGATATAAAGCTACAGATTTTTTTAAAGTTATGTATTTTGTTAATGACCGTTAAGTGACTTTGCAGGCTACTAAACAATTGTGATCCTTTCTTGCACAGGATGATATAGCGATTATTTCTGTGTATGTCAATATTTGAGCTTGTATGTATTCACGTACATTTTTTAGAATAAATACATTTTCTTTTAGCATGTTTTTTTACACACATGATAACCTCAATTGTGTAGATAAATGGTAGCTACAGAAACCTAAGATCTAAGAATGGTTTATATGATTTTCGGCTGTTTGCATTTTTCATTATCCTCAAAGTCTTTTTTCGGTCTGCAGAAGGTTGCTATGCTGCGAGGGGAATTTCCCCAGAATATGGCCATATATCAAAAGGGAATGTATGCAAGCATAATAGACCACTCCAACTGTTTCGGAATTTGTGTTGTTCCGTTTAATTCTCGTTCCGTAGGTCATTTTAGATAGTTTAGAATTTCAGAATGTGATGTGGGAATTTCATTTACGGTTGTCTGTAAGTAAGTGCCAAGAAATGTTGTTGACAATGTTAATTTTTTGGTTTCCATAGACATGTTTGGCTTCATGGATTTTTATTTTACTGTGTGTGAAAGTGTATGGCGACTGTTTTTTGAGGGTTCATCAGTAGCTTATACCACACAAATCACTCTGAAATCTTTTCATTTGCGACTTTAGCATATAGACTAAGGGCCTTTTCCTTTTCACCTTCAATTAATAGACTGGTGTCGTCTGCAAATAGGACTGGTGCAGAGTATCGAACACATAGAGGGAAGTCGTTTATGAAAACTAAGAAGAGAAAGCGATCAAAAATTGAGCCGTCTGGTACACCAAGGGTTAATGTGAAACGTTTCGAGTGGTAAGCCTGGAGTTCGTTTTATTCCATATGTTTGATCTCTGTTATAGAAATATTACACTGAACATGAAGCTGTCTACTTCTAATTTTTCATTAAAGAGAAATAGCGATTGTGATGACTAAAGCAGAAACTGCAACAGCTGGTTTCCAGATGCCATAGTTGATTGGGCTAGCAAATTTGCTTCAGCCCTTGTAAACACGACAGCGAAAAACAGTTTCCGAAATTCGGTTTTCGTCTTCCGGATGATATGTCGCATGTAAGCGTAGCGACTGTCGACTTTATTTTAAGTTCCTATATTATTTACGACGTTTCACTTTACGAAATACAGACCTTTAAGTGTGATTAAAATGGTAAACCTACCTCGTTTATCGATTTCTGTTGTATCTCACGGTTTCATTTTTTTAGAAAAATGGAATGTGTGGGTAAAGCATACAAGGAAATAAAATACAATCAATTTTCTGATAACATTATTAATGCCAAAATCACACTATGCTTTGGATTGGTGGGCAATAGAAGTGTCACCGTGTTTTTCAGTAGTCAATTTGTTCTTCTTTACAAATTTTTCTTATCACGTAATCAGAGGCTGTATTCTTTCGCGTTCTCGTGACTCTTCTTGGCTATCTTATAATTAGGCAAGAAGCGAAATATGACGATATTTTGCCGACAGCTGCTGTTCGACATCCAGTTTAGCTGGTGTAATCTTTCACTGACCCTGTCCACTGTCCAGAGAAGTTAATAACACAAGCGTTCCGCCATAATGTTATAATGCGACTGGATTTGTTTACAGTAGATGATACTGTTTTACTTGTTGGGGAAGGGAATTTTTCCTTCTGTGTTGATCTTGTATCAACAAAGAAATTTGTCAACATCACGGCGTCATGCCTAGATACTGAAGTGAAAACAAAGAAGGCCGAAGAGAATGTGCTTTACCTGAAACAGAAAGGTTTGGCTTGTTTTCATATGTATTACTGTATGCATGTGTGTATCGCTTTGCTTTATTACGTGTATGTAGATGAAGTTATTGCATATTTCCTTACGAAGCTCTTGTCTTATATTTACATGAATGAAGGCATATATCATACGTAGCATTATCCAACCGAATGTCGTTTTGGGAAGTTAAACCGGAGGGAATAAAAGATGATTGTGGATAAATGGCGAGTAAATGTACAGAAGGCAAGACATTATAGTGGAGAATGGCGTGTGCATTGTATCATTCCTATTGCGCGTTCTTGATCTCAGTGAACGTGTTCTGTGCGAGATGTTTGGCAACATAGCGTTTATGCATGCATTGTGATGTGGAAGACTAATTTCATTTGAGGACTACTGTTGGTTCATACGTGTTATTATTTTCATTTGTTACTTGCATTGTATCTTTGTGTAGTTAAATACTTACTTTCCAAATTTCTTTAAGGTAGTTTTTAAAAATGCAGTTTATCTGACTTCTTCAAGAGACAAATTTATGAGAAACTACGTAATATATCTACTGACTTTCAGAAATTTTTAGTCTCCAGATGTCGCCAATTTGCAAATTTGATTTCTTCTTACTTGATTAAGTGCGACAGTTTGTTTTGCTGCTGTATGCCTATTAGTTTTTGGCATGCAGGTTGTTGTGAACCAGTGAGGCCGCACATTTGTAAGCCAGCTAGTCATTATATTCCTTCTTGCACATCAAAAGTTCTAATTCTAGAAATGCCTCTCTATTTAGAGTGACATGTTGCATTTTTCTTCTCGAGGAATGTCCATTTCATATACTCACCTATTTCGTGTGAATGTAATTTCCTCATTAGCCTGTATTACAGAGACTGAGAGATGATGAGAACGCTGTGATTAATGATTCCTTGGTGAATACATGATACCGCACTTCCAAGAATATGTAGACATCTGTTATAATTCAATAGACACAGCAATACGATGCCGACTCAGGCTCTGTACCTGTTGACAGGTGTGTAAGCAGGCAACATACTCCATTCTCTCTCAAAAGATAGATAGAGATATCTGCAGATGTTGAAAACAATTGAAGATTTCAGCATTCTGCGCAACTGTCTTACTTCCTTAACTGTTGAGATCCTTTGTAACTGCCATGCAGGTTATAGACCATATGTTCACCTTGAGTCAGTTTCTTAAAGAACTGAGAAAATAAATGGCCCAGGATGTCTTCCATGATTTTGAAGAGAGATGGACGAGTTTTCCACACTGTAGCATTTGCTCGTGATAAATAGACTACCCTTGGCATACTGGGCAAAATAACAGTCAGTGGGAACAAATTTAGAACTTCCAATTAAAGTCTGCCTGTACAATCACAGATATGCTGCTGATCTGTGTAAACTGTCGGATAAGATGGATGCAATTAAACCTGCTGATGCCACCCATCTACTTTGACTCATGATGTGTTCAAAGTAGCAGGCATAAAACTATCATCTGACTTCTGTATGCATAAAATATGCTCCATAACAAGAATAGAAGGTGCTTGGAAGAAAATGCTGACCCGTAATTTAGTAAAGGTTAATCGCATCACACACCATGTACTGGTAACAAGAAGTTTCCTATTTACTGTTAGAAAACAAGGTCTACTCAATAAATTTCTTTGTGTTATTGTATTTATGCTCTTGTCTTTGAATGTAATCAAACTTAAACCATGCAGTAACTCAAAATACACTCATATGGGTTACCACTTTCTATCGACAAACAGTTCTGTTGTAGCTATTGGGTTGTATTATGAATGATGCAAGACATCCACATATATTTTCGAAGTGACATCACATACCAAATAGATGGCAGTTGTGATATTTACTTTTGTTTCAGTGAGATTATTATGTGCCATTTTGTTAACACTGTGTCTAGACCTTGTGGAAATACAGAAGCATCCGATTCCACCGGTTTGCTTTGACCCATGATATCGCAAGTATGGCAGAAACGACCATACACTACGACTCCAATGTGGTGCCTGTGACATCATTACGTAAACATGACCACAAACATCAAAATAAACCCACACACACACACATTCCACAAAAAACCTAATGAAGCTAACGAGGAAAGTGTGGGAAATTGGGGGTTTTTGGGTGGGGACAAAGTAAATATAAACAAATTTAGACACACACCACCATACCAAACCACACAAAACTCCCCATATTCCACTAAACACAATATCCTCTGGAAACGAGCACTTCCCTTGACCTATATAGCTCAACAGCAGCTCCTGATCCCACAAATTGGTATCGAATACTTCCCTTGACCTATATAGCTCAACAGCAACTGGAACACCCACAACCACACATTGGAATTGAACACTTCCCTTGACCTATATAGGTCAACAGAAACTACCAATACCAAATCATAAAACCCAAAACTACAACCACATCCACAACCATCACTACCTCAAAAACACAACAAACCAACAAAATTGGAATCGAACACTTCTCTTGACCTGTTATCCTTATGACATCTCCCTGGTCTGAGACGCCGAATTTTAGTAAGCCTCATTTCTTCACGAAACAATGAACACTTCATGACTTCATCCGAAAAATCGAATAGTTGAAGAAATTTTATTAGAGAGAACGCACTGTCCCCCATCATCGCCGACAACTGAAAACTGTTGACCTTGCCAGTCATATCCATACCTACCAAAGGCTTAAAAAAAAAATTTACCAAAATTCACACACGACGAACAGAAAAAAACTACAATAACGTTGATATAACAAAACCAAAATCGTTAACTCACTGAAAAATATTCCGCTGAAAGCAGCACAGTCACTACTGATACCACGCACGTGCAATGCTACCACGCAAATGAACCCCATACCCCTAAACACACCACCAGAGAGAACAACCAACCGCAACAATACGCCACCTATAAACACGTCACACACGCAAACTAAACCAAAAACATTACCTAACACACAACACATAAACACACCACAAGAGAGCACCAGCAATCACATTAAAACGACACCTACAAACACACCACTCCAACAAACTAAATTCCGCGCTGTCGTGACGTCACACACCACAACAGCCTTACGTCACGGGTCAAAGCCGACGGGTGGGATCGGACGCTTCGGTCGACCTGACCTTGTGTGTGCCGTGGTGCCTTTAAAATTGTGGTTGGTTCACATTTGATTTGCCAGTATGTGTGTTTTGTATATTTATAGTACATAGAATTTGCTTGGAGTTGTTATTATGGAGGATGTTGCCAATTGTATTGGAGTTTGTCACACCAGCTCCCCTTCTTGTGGAACAGATTCAGAGATAGGGAGAAATGTCACTTTATTTTATTTATTCATTCATCCATGGTTTTTTTTTTATCAATACAATGAAAATAAGTTGCTTCAATTGGGTTTTTCCTGTTTGTTGTTGTTGGTTAGTTTGTTCAAGAGCTATAGCTTCAGGATGTTAATTCGCTCACTTGTTACTTCTCCACGATTGGCAATCTCGTAAAGCTCAGACTTTGATTTCCAAATTATGCAGTTTCCGGTGGAAGTCAAGAGTATAGCAAAATAGCCAATCTTGAAAATAAATAAAACATTTCTGAAATTAATGTAGGCTAATGTAAATTCATGCTCTCAAATACAATGACTGTCTGTTCATATTACCATCTCTTTATAAAAGACACCACAATAATCTCAATGCGAAATTTCAAGGTGACGGTTCGAGATGCAACCACAATATGCATGTCATACATATTTGATAGTTATTGAGATTCTTCTGTTGTCTTTGAGGACATGATCATTATTATCATGGCATGTTCTTTCCCATGGTGCATCCTGTATCTCCAGTCCAGGACACCACAGCATGGGGTAACTGAAAACTTAGCAACTACTGCAAATTGTGGTAAAGTTGCAACTGCTGTCTCACTTTGAATACAAACGTCATCTGTCCGTGGCCATGTATGTGCGTGAATGGCGATGAAAACTTCCAAACAGTTTGTTATCCTCATTTATGTAACTAATTAAAATACTTTCAGATGTCATGACTGACATTTGTCAGTTACGTATATGTTGGGTAACACGTCACTTTACCCAAGTGTTATGTTACACCACACAATATATGTACACAGAGAATGTATAAGTATGTCTATGAGCACAGGGAAGGTGGTCCCCCATAGTCTTGTGGAAGAAACCATCGTGGCATTTGCCTGAAATGATGTAGGATAAGCCGCCCGGAGTGGCCGAGCGGTTAAAGGCCCTACAGTCTGGAACCGCACGACCGCTACGGTCGCAGGTTCGAATCCTGCCTCGGGCATGGATGTGTGTGATGCCCTTAGGTTAGTTAGGTTTAAGTAGTTCTAAGTTCTAGGGGACTTATGACCACAGCAGTTGAGTCCCATAGTGCTCAGAACCATTTGAACGATTTTTGATGTAGGATAACCTAAATTTGGAAAGTTGGACATAGCAAACTCCATCCTCCAGAATATGGAGTCAGTATCTTAACAACTTCCACATTTCAGTCAACACTGTCTCCATGATTTCTACGTTGCAACAGGAAACAATTAACAATTTGTTTGAAATGTGAGGCTCATCAGGGAAGAGATGGAATGACTTAAATAAGTTAATTTATTACACGTAACAACTGGGTACCTCGCTGTAACTAGATCTGGATGTAATGTTTACGGTGCAGTAGCATGGACAGTTGATTAGGAAGAGTATGTGATTTGAGTGGTTCAAGTTAAGTTTTGATAAAAATCTACATTTGTGTTGTTCATGACAACAGAAGTGTTGAATCATTAACAGGCACACAAAAAAGAGTGGAAACTTTGCTAGCTTTAATGTGGATATTTTAATGAACTAGAGTACACGTGTATACAAACACCATCCCCATATCAACATAAAACACACACATACACATAGCTGCTGGCTGAACACACAGTGTTGAGTCTGCAGTTTGTCAGGTACACTGAGGTGAGGGATAGAATGTGGGAAGCAGAAAGGGGGGGGGGGGGTGTTGGGGAAGTGTGGCTGACAGCTCGGAGGGAAGCAGGAGGTGTGGAGATAGGAATGTGGGACAGAGAGGTAGCAGCAGAGATAGAGAGACTAGTTAGGCAACTCAACACTTCTACTACTCAGTGAGTTTTCTTCTTTGTCCTAAATTATTTATAGTGTTTATTTTGCATGCAATCAAGTGTACTTTAGTAGGAAGTACCTGATTGATTGGATTCCTTTATGTGGGAGGCTTGTAGTGTTGTAGTAAGTAGGAGGGGGGAAAATGTGGCATGGTGTAGGAGTTCATGGTAGGAATTGATGAATTCTGTTTTGGAAAGGATAAATATAATAAGGGTAAGCTGATAGTTGTGATTAGGGTTTTTGGCCCTTTTGTGTTTTGTAAGGATTGATGAGACTTGCTATTAAGATAATGAAAAAGGAGACACTGCCATGCTAATAGATATTATTAAAGGAAATGTAGAGGATGGAAATGTGATTTATTCTGATGTGTGGATTGCTAACGAGGTGGGGGGGTTAGGGTTTTTAGTTGTGAGAGTTTTATTTTTAATCATTGTGTGGGGTTTCTAAATTTTGAAACCAGTTTGCACCATTACTGTAGAAGAATATTGGTCTGCTATTATTGGAGCTGTTGAAAGGGGTCTCAGATCTACTCAGCAAGTGTGTTTGAAGGAAGGAAGATTAGGGTTTAATGTCCCTTCAACATCGAGGTCATAGAGATGGAGCACAGACTTGGATTGTTTCAAGGATTGGGGAAAAAATTGACCATGGCCTTTCAAAGGAACTGTTCCATCATTTGCCTGGAACAATTTATGGAAATTGTGAAAAACCGAAATCAGTGTGACCTTAAGGTGTGTGTGAACTGTTATCCTTCCGAATGAGAGTCCATTGTGCTAAGCATAAATTTGTTTGGGCAAGTGTATGTGGAGGAGAAATACCTGTAGGTGAATGTGTTTTCTATTACATTTTGAAAGCTGTGTCTTCTGCATATGTGGCTTTATTAAATTTAATTTTTGAGGTTTATTTTATTGAATGGAAAGAGCACAGGGGGAAGTTAGACTGTGTGTGTGTGTGTGTGTGTGTGTGTGTGTGTGTGTGTGTGTTAATCATTTAGTATGAATGTAAGATATGTTTCTTTAATTTTTCCTTTACTATTATTTTTTCTATTTTGGATGCCTCTCTGTGTAATCTTCCTTACGAAGAGCTGACTGATTTAATTGTGAGCAGAATAAATTTTATGTTATTGTACTAGTGGAGATGCTGAGGAATCAAATGGAGGGTTGCTTAGAATATGTTGTTTACTATAACTGTGTGTAATTCTTGTGGAGATGGCGATAAATTGGGGTAGGTTGCATTGATTGTGATTCTGTGTACAGTTACGGGAGATGATCCATTTGTGGATAAGGGAGGGGAAGAGTTTCTTGGTTAGTTGATCGTTTTGTGTCACAGATCTCTACAGATATTAGAGGTGGTGATTATTAGTAAGTTATTTATTGATTTGTGCAAAAATTGCATTTAAATTTGGCATTTATTTCATTCGAGATTTTAGCAGCAGTGGATAGGCGTATATATGTGTATTTTTAATTCTTGTTATTTTATAACCTACTGAATTTGAATGTAAGGTTTTCCCCACCAGAAACCCTCTGTTCCAGTGGAAGTCCTGTAGTTTGTCGACATTTGTTTTGCTAATAATGTTTTTATTTTATTGTTAGTGATGTCTTTCAGCAAGAGATTTTCGAAGCTAGTGTGGCTGTCATGTTGATGACCTCATCGGTCTATTGCTGTGATGATGTGTCATTAATTAATCATTTATTCTTGTGACATCACATTCATTGGCTTCACCATCTGTCAACCAAACTGCCACTCTTCAAACCTAGGCTTCAGACTGTGATACAGACTCTAGTGCTGCAATCTACATTCCAAAAAAATAATATATAACTAAAATGAAAATTACCTCTGTTCTATTCTATCTCTGTCTATGCATGCATTATATCACATGCCACATCATCACTACATCATTAGCCAAAGACAGAAGTTCTGATAAATTAACTACTCTTATTGGAAAAGCCTCAGAAGGTTTCTCAGCTATATCTGTAAACTTAAGAACACAATTCAGTACTGATATTTATATTTTGTTAGTGTGTAACCTAGCTCGTTCTGTATCCCTGAAGATACTCTCTCATAATGTGATCTGGAACATAATGATTGAAGAACTGGAAGTTTTCGCATGTTCTTTCCTTTGATGTGCCAGCTGAGTACTTAAGAAGCTACTTAGCTTTTAGGATGACTCTTAAAATAATATTTGTTGATGCATATAGAGCAGTACCAAGAAGGTGAAGGTTGAGTATTCTCAGAGGTTGCTCTCCACCACTAAAGAAGAAATCTGAGGAAGCGAAACATTTTTTGTAAAGGAAGAAAGAAAGCTAGTAAGTTCCCATTAGCCAAAAGAAAGTGAATTTTTTCAAGATAGTGTGAAATCTGAAAGTGGAACACAGAGATCAAGTTACTAATGCCAAACTGTAAAAGAGTGGCTTGTCATGGAACATTAGCAATAAAAGTGTGGATAGTATTTTGACAACCAAAACCTGCATGCGTATATTAAATGTCATCTAGCTAATGCGGTGGAGTTTAAGACTGAGTTAAAGACTTTAACGTTGTACGGTTACTTCTACTCTTATTGAAAAGCATCTTCTCAGAAACCTTCCAATTTATTTTTTACAACTATTTTATTATTATAATTAGCATTGTAACACAGTTCTCTCTCGTAATGTTAAGTAATTTCATTATGACTGAAACACACATGTGTAGTGTTCTACATTATGTGTTATTTAACGTAATAGTTTTCAACTATCAGGTTATCTTCATGTATAAAAATAAATCTTACTATTGTGCCTAGTTACAAACCAAAAGCAAAAAACTGTTAGTTTAAAAACAAAAATTGTAGAGTATTACACAGGAGTGTTCATTCATGAACCACAGAATCTTCTGAGTGGATGTGACAGAAAATGAGTAGTGTAATGAAATAATGACCATGAACAGATGTAAATTGTATGATGGGAAGAGTAAGCCAGAAAGCAAAAGAATTACAGCTCATCAAAAAGCACTGGAATGTAGAAAGAGAGAATGACAGAAATACAGATGTGCCACAAATTCAAACAAGTAGTTTTTCTGCAGGATAACATGTGGAAGCAGTTGTATATGAAGTCATACTGCCTAACAGCTAGGTAATAATTATTACACTTTACATATCGCCAGTGGGAAATTTTCAGAAGTTATTAGAAAAATTTGAAATCATATTATGTCATCTGTCTAAAAAAATTTCAGTGTCAATCTTTTTGAAGGAGTCAAACCGAAAACAAGATATAAAAATTTTACTCCATACAGTCTAACCTCAGCTGTAAACTTTTCCGCCAGAAGTGTCCAGGACAGTAGCAACGCAATAGAAAATATTTTAATATGGCAGGATGATATAGTTTTCATCCATTTTTGAATGAGTTGTCACATCATGACGGTGAATCAGCCATACATTATGTCATAACTAGGAAAACCTTTAGAACAATTAATGAACTCATGACACATCTCTTTAGAAGAAATCTGCAAACCAGCAGCTGGAATTATGTATATGAGACAATGAGTGTATCTTCTAAATTTAATGAACATATAAGTAAATTACTCTAAGCATGTAACAGCTGTTTCACTATGTAGACTGTGAAATATGGCTCTAGTGGTGTATCAAAGGAACCTTTGATAACAACAGATATTAAAGTATTGCGTAGCAGAAAGAGAGAACCGTAGAAATTAGTCAGGATAAGCATAGGAGTGCAACTGTTTTCATATTATAGAAAGTACTTTATTCATAAGTGTTGCAACAAAATCAAAAAGCTTTAATGACATGTCTGGATTTGTAAGTCTGAAAATAAAATAAAAACATTGTTGAGTGTAGTTAGAAGGAAGCAAAGTTATCTTAGTTATTAAAGATAAAGATCAAATGGTCCACAACACCAAACATATAGTAAGCCTCTTTATCAGCCACTTTCTAAATGTGTCTGAGAAACTTGATACAATTATCTCAGATGAAAAAGAATTTCAGTATATGGGACACAACAAGCATTCAGTCAAATCAAGATAACACCAATTTTTTCCAGGACATCAGAAAATAATTAACACTGCTAAGAACAAAAATACTCACATGATTGAAAACATCTCAAACAAAATGTTCAGAGCATTTTCTTCTTATACAACTACCATACTCAACCATATGTTTAATACATCACTTTCAGAGAGTATGGTTTAGTACATCACTTTCAGAGAGTATCTTTCCAGACAAGCTGAAGTATGCCTGATAAGAAATTTAGTAGGACACATATTAATAAGTAGTCTTTTCTTTCACTATTCACTTCTTTTGCAGAAGTTTTGGAGTAGATAATGTATTTAAGAATGGTTGAGCTTGTGTGCAAATATAAGCTTCTGAATTATCACAATTTGGATTCCATAATGGCCTCTCTACGGAAGCCATCTGCCATTTTGCTGCCCATGTATTAAATTATCTGAATGACAACATTTCACCTACAAGAATTTTTTGTGACCTATCTAATGTATTTTACTGTGCAAATAACAACAGCGTTTTTGCTTTCGACCTGCAGTGAATAAGTAGTTCACTTCGTGCTTACAGTTAAAACAGGAAGAAAAGATAATGTTTGATAATTGTCATAGTGACTCTTCTTCTGAGTGGGTTGAAATTACCACTGGCACTTCACAGTGTTCAATACAGGGACCAGTCTTGTGCCTGTTGTTTATAAATGACCTTCCACGTAACATTGATGAAGCAGAAGTGCTCTTTACCTGTGATACAAGCGTCTAATCAAGGCCAACAGAGGTGCAGCAGTAGAAGGGACAGTAAAGAAATATTCAGAGTTGTTCATTATTGATTCTTGGTTATTGTTCTGTCACTTAATTTAGATAAAGCACAGTTTACTGAGTTCTGTTCAAGGTAACATACGCTGACAAACTGAAATATTATGACCACTTCTCACTGTGAGATCGAATGCTGCCTGGATGTGACATGCAAAGGAAGTATAAAAGCTGGGCAGAGACAAATGGGGATTCTTTCTAGTGACAATATGGGCTGCAAATGATGAAATCCACTGACATAAGTAACTTTGACAAAGAGCAGACTGTTACGACGCAGCACATGGAAATGAGCACCTCGTAAATAGCAGAGCTGTTCTGCTAGAATGTGGAGAATGGAAGTTTGCCACCCTGTAAGCAGACCCACCTCACAACGGGGCTCCACGGCAGATGACCCTGCCATGTTAACCCAATGGCACCTCCAGGGGGCTCACAATCTTTTGTCACTGTTTGTGTGGTGAGCATGGACCCCCAAGTGACTGCAGTACTTTTACTTTCTATCTTTTTTCAGATGTATTCACATGGACAGATTTTCTCATGACAACCAAGCTCACTCATAGGATGTCAGTTACAGCTTTTCACAGTTTGTTCCTTCTATTTTACACCATATATTTTGTTGTACTTGCATTTGGTCCCTACATCTGTGTTTGACCTCCACATTTTCAAAATTATTTTTATAGAATGTGCAGGCCATGCAGGGAAGGTTGCCTAAAACCAAGGATGGTAGCTTGTCCATGCGGGTGGTCATCAGGTACCTGTTTGTGGTAGCCCCCTGATCACACTATCAATGCTCAAGATGTCACCTTCCTGTGCATTGGGGCTCCACACACTGGCTGTTATGTCAGATAGCTTTTGTTTTACATATGTAGCACCATTGGGGAGAACATTTGTTCAGAGTGGCATTATGTCGGATATATGACAAAAATTATCAGCCCATGGCTGCGAGGCTCCAGCAGCCTCTTCAGGCAGATCACAATTCAGTGCTGATCTATGTGACTGTAAGAAATATCCCTCCTTGGTCATGCTGTCGGGGAGGAAAACAAAACCAACCTGCATGCAGACAATTACTTGCCTCAATTCTTGGTACAACAAGGTTGACACAGCCACTTCATCCTTGCTTTTGAAGGCAATTCGCTTCCCTCTGGAAAAATCATGGTTTACTGTTGCAGTGTGAAGTTGTATATATCACCCCGGATGTGGTGCTTTAAATACCTGTACTTCAGGCATGTCTTCCCTGTATACACATGACCTGTTTTGGGCTGTGGCCAGCCGCTTCACGTAAGTTAACCATGTGTGCTGCCACCGGTCTATGTGAATTGCAGGAGCAACCACACTCCCTGATCCCCCAAGTGTGCTACACCAATCAAGAAACGCAAAATCCAGAAACTGATGGTTGCAGATTCTCTCTTATATTTGGAAGCTCAGAAAAGTCGCTATTGTTTTTATCCAGTCCAACTGATATCAGCCTTCACCACTGCTTTGATCAGATCATCAATAGTTCCTAGTGTATTTATTCACTCCACATTGACCTCCATAAACTTGACCATTGGAGGCGATAGTTCTCTGCTCTAATAGTTCCTGCAGCACCGTTTTTGAGGGCCACCCTCAACACCAAGCCAGATGAGCAGTACCTTTCTCCGTCATTTACTGGTGATAGGGCCCCCTTTCGAGAACTCTGTGCCCTGAAATCCTCAGATCAGTAACAGACACAAGCAAGTGGCTGAAGGAGTCAAGGACTATTGGTTCCAGGGCTGCTCACTCCTTTTGTGTTCCTTACCTATTGTGGGTAAGCCCCCACCCCCCCCCAAGAATCTCAACCATCAAAATTTGTGGAAGATGAAATGGAAGAAATCTCAGTAGAAGGCTGCTCCAATGGCCCTGGAGGGAGCAGTTTCCCCTCATGCCATCAGACTCTGAACCAGTGTTCATTGGCGTTGATCCACCCCCACCAGTAACAGGCAGTGATCGAGGGGTGTGACCTGTTCTGACTGCTGGATGCCTAACCAGGACATTCTCAACAGATGATCCAGTGTAACTGCAATGAGCATTTTGTCACCTGCCAGAACCACAGAAAGTATATTCCTCTTTTTCTGTGATCTTTGTTGCTCTCCAACAAAGACACTTCACTGAATGGTCATTCTCGAAGTATTCGAGGTTACCACCATTCTGTCACTTTTAAACAGCTTCTTGCTAAAGCTTGATATCTCATTCAGTGCAGCATGAAGGAATGCAGGGATCAATACACTGGTCATCCCTGCACTGTATGTTGACAACTTTTGCATTTAGTATAGGTCCCAAGCTGTAGCCTTGGCTGAACATATGTAGGTGTTTGTGCAGTGGTTTGTACAGATGTCATCAGTGAACGAATTTCCCTCTGAAATACATTGAAAGCAATAACAGTGTGAATGCAAACAATCCCAGCGATAGCCATTTATAGCCTCTTATTTACCTCTGAGCAGAGCGCTTACTTATCTTGAGATGACCGCCATAATCCAACAACTTCGCCTCCTCCCCCCCTCCCTTACACACACCACCCTTTTCTGATACTTGTGGATTTCAGTAGACCCCACCCTCTCTGGGGAAGTTCCACTTCATGGTAGGGGCCTTCTGATTAGCCAGCTCCTTTGCAAAATTGATCTTTCTGCCCTCTGCGATGCTACTCCTACTACACACTTTAGAGCCACCCATGGCATGTTTGCAGCTACTGATCTTATTATCTCTCTCTCCAATCTTGTGGCTTTACTCCAATGGTTACTGTGCAGTGGTCTTCGTGACAGTGACCATTTTATGGTTATCCTGTCAGTTCCTTGTCACCACTGAAGGGCCACTTACCATGCTGGGCTCTCAAAAGAGCCAACTGACAACTTTGTTCCTCTGCTGTCACCCCCCCCCCCCCCCTCTTATCAGATTGCATTGACAAGAGTGTGGGAGATGTCTCCAACATGATCACCCCTGCCGCTGGAACTACCATCCTCATTCTGTAAGCCTATTGTGCTGTTGGCTGGTGGCGTGGTGAACCAAAAACATTGCAGCAGCTATTCAGGATTGTCAAAGGGCCCTGCAGTGTCTCAAGCAGCATTCTTCACAGACCATCCTTGTCACTTTTAATCGGATCCTTGCTAAAGCTTGGTATCTCATTCAGTGCAGTATGAAAGAATGCAGGGATCAATACACTGGTCACCCCTGCGCTGTATGTTGACGACTTTTGCCTTTAGTATAGCTCTCAAGCTGTAGCCTTGGCTGAACATCAGATTCAAGGTGCCATCCAAAGGGCCTTCATTTGGACTCTTTCACGTGCCATCCAGTTCTCTCTCTCGTGAAAAGGTGAATCATCCTCTGACCCAGAACTCTACTCGGGTACCTAGTGCTTGGATGTTGTTGCCCAGTCAAAAAAAAAAAAAACTGACGTGTTTGTCAACTGATGACTAGCTACATACAAAAACTTTATGTTCTCTGCCTCTTTTCCCACACCTTACAGCGTGTGGATCACTCCACTCTCCTCCTCGTTTACCAGGCCCTGATCTCATTCTGATTGCCAGTCTTATGGCTCAGTAGCACCTTCAGATTTGATAGTTTTGCACCCAGTTTGTCATCCTGGAGTAAGATTTGACACAGTCACCTTCTGGACTAGTCCCATAGACAGCCTTCTTGTCGAAGTGGGGATGTTTCCTCTTTAGCTCCAACAATACCAACTATTGCTCACTTATGCACCATCCAATAATTTCCTGACCGTTCAACTTATCAAATTATTTTTCCACAGAAGCGGCATCAACCTCATGACCTGCCTCCAATGGGATTACTGTTTGAAATGCATCTCAGTGCCCTCTGCCAAGACCTTTGTTGTTTTAGAATGTACTCCCTGTGTTTCCTCATGCTCTCTCCCTCCATCCTCCTTGGTTAGTGCTCAGGTAACAAACTAGGATGAATCTCTTTCAAGAACCTAAATTTTCAGTTGTTACCGTGACCATTCAGCATATGTTCCCCTCAGCTCTTCAGGAGTATCACTGTGCTACTGTGATTTACAGTGACAACACTAAAACTGTGGATAGAAAGGATATGCTCTTACATTTCCTGCCTGTCAGGGATGACATTTGTTGCAGGGAACATGCAGTGTCTCTTATGGTGGAGCTGATGGTCATTAACAGCGTCCCACATTGTATTAACCTCCCTCGACTGCATTTCAATTTTTAATGACTCAATAAGCAGTCTCCAGATTGTTGATCGATGTTACTCATGTCACCCTTTACTGTGAGCTTAGTCATACTGCCTGCCCTGTTGTCTGAGGGTGCTAAGTCATATGGGTATTGCAGAGAATTAACTCACTGATGGTTTGGTTACAGAAGCTATTACTCACCCAAAAAACTCAGGCGCAGATTTGTAGATGCAAATAAGTCATCTGCGCAGCGTCTAGTGGTTTACTGTCCACTCTAATAATTTCCACACTATCAAGCAGAGTGCTGCTGCATGACATTCATCTTTCCATTGCTCCCAGAAGGAATCCACCTCTTACGTTGCCTTTACATCAGTCATACCACATTAACCCAAAGTTTTATTTTACATAATGCGCCACCCCGCATAGTGATTGTGGAGTTGTCAAGATCTGTGTGTAAACATCTAGTGCCACATACTTCTGGAAACTTAACACAGGCTTATCGCTCTGTGTCATGTAGAACTACTGCTGCATTACATTCCAAATGCGGACCAACATGCTATTACGCAGATGATCATAATGTGTGGCTCATCAGTGTATATCATCATCGTAAGGCACTGGGGAATGGAAATATGTAAAACTAATTGTTCAAAATTCCCTGATGTGAATACTGATCAGAACTTAAATTGAAAACCACCTACACTGTTGGCCATTAAAATTGCTATCTCAGTAAGGGTACCATTAGCCTACCCGGTTAGCCATGCGGTCTAACGCACTGCTTTCCAGGCGGGAAGGCGTGCTGGTCCCTGGCACGAATCTGCCCAGGAGATTAATGTCAAGGTCCGGTGTGCTGGCCAGTCTGTGGATGGTTTTTAAGGCGGTTCCCCTTATTCCGCCTAAGTTACACTATGTCGACAATTACTGCACAAACACTATCTCCACGTATGCGTATGTCACAGGTACTCTACCATGCAAATATTGGGGCTACACTCATTTGGTGTGAGATGTTTCCGAGGGGTCCACTGGGGGCCGAACCGCACAATAACCTTGGGTTCAGTGTGGGGCGGCGGTTTGGTGAGTGGACTGCTGTAGCCTGTTGTGGGGTTGTGAACCATTGACGGCTATGGTGGGGACGAAGCCTCTCCATCCTTTCTAGGTCCCCAGTTCCCATTCAGTTCAATACAAGGGTACCACAAAAAGGATGAAGAATAGATGATTAAATTCTTAGGTGATTTGCAGGTGTATAGCATGTGAAATTTAGCAAACAGAACTGCCACTTTCGGCGACAACAGCGGTTCGAAACCAGTTCGATATAGAGTAAAAATGAGAATGGTCGACACATACAAATATGTCATCCATGCTGCTTCAGCTCTCTGCCACAGTTCAACAATAGTAACTACTGGCAAATGGTGGTGTGCCATTCTCTTGGTGACCCGTAACTTAGTAGTGTCATTCGGGCACTGCTCTTGTGAGGCTGCTGAGATAATGCTTGGCATTGGGTTTGACTCTCCTGAACTCTTTAATTTCAAATTTGCATGATAGTTGTGGGATCCTGACCAACATGCACAGCAGTATTGCAGAACAATAAACTTCTAGCACGATAGACCATGTTCATGCTGCTGGCGGGTTCTGATAAAAGCCAGTAGACATTTCTCATTCTCACAAACAGCTAACATTTAAATGTGGTATCTGAATGAAAACTTGATGCGTAATCTTTTTAGTTAGTTATTTTCATGTTCTATAGATCATTTGCATGATTAATTGTAATGATGTAGAACTTGTCATTTTACATTCACATGTAAATATGGCTACATGCTGAGCATTTACAAGGTGGTTTGTGTTTCTTTTAACTACAGGTGTTAGTTTTTCTTCCCCACCATCTTATTCACAATACAGTCATAGAAATTCTCCTACTGAATATGAGGAGTTGCCAAGAAGAAACTTCCTCGGTTTGTTTTCAAATTTAACTTCACTGTCTATTAAGACATTTTATATCATGGGGGAGAACAGTAATTTTAACTCAGGGCTGCTTTGTGCAGTTCTTTTTGTGCTAAATCAATCTTAATGCAGAATAATGAACACCATTTTTTCTTGTGGTGTTATAGTTATGTACATAATTGCCCCTTGTGAACTGGAGCAGATTATTTACAACAAACTTCATGAGGGAATAAAGATACAGTGAAGCAGTGGTCAAAATGCCTCACTCTTTAAACAGACACCTGCAAGATGACTGTGGATGAGCACCACATGTTATTTTTATGTTATGTTTTTGTTTTTGAGCAGTGAAGACTTTCTTTCTGGTGTCTCTTGCCAAGATTTGCAATGATTCGAAGTGCAAATTACGCTGAACTATGTTGTTTTAGGCATTTCAAAATGTTCCACCCCATACCCAGTCTAAATTCTCATCAATATGTACACCAAAAAATTATGTCGTTCACACCATAGTTATTATTTTCTCACCGTGTATTACACTTTTCATTGTTATAGTACCACTTACATGTGCAGAATTCAATATGTTGTGTATTTTGAAATAATGAAAGTGTGACCATTCACACAAAACCATTTTATAATATTTTTAAGAACATTAGCTACTTTCTTCTAGTGCTGTGTGTATGTGTGAATTGTTTACAATACAAGTGTAATCTGCAAAAGGCACTAATTCTGCACATTGTACATTAGAGTGAAGGCCTTTTATGTATATGAAAAATGAAAGTGGACCTATACAGAATTTATATGGCATTATTCCAAAGTACTCCTATCCACTCTGTTAGGTTTCTCCCAAATGTTAAAGTCATTTGTATGTCCAAGCTTGTACTACAGTTTGATGTGCTAAAATCTATGATGCAGTGTTACTGACACTGTTGTATTATAGATCTTTTCAAAAGCTTAGTTCACATTTATGTGTAATTTGTGGAGTCAGTGGTGAAAACATTAGAAAATTAGCTTACTTTGCATACTTCCATTCAATTAGTGAAGAAATAGCAATATTTTAAAATAATATTAGCATTTATAAATGCAACACTAGGAACAAAATGGCCCCCATTATGCACAACTCAAACTACGTCTTGCACAGAAAGGAGCATAGTATGCAGCGGTAAAAGTATCTGGCATCTCCCTATCAGTTAAAGGTGCCAACAGACAGTGAAATTTTTAAAAAGAATTCGAAGTCATATCTGCTTGACAATTACCCCTACTCCATACATATGAGTAGATAGTATGTATGTGGTATGTTACATTTTATCAAATTTTTGTTTGTTAAAACATGAGATCCAGTTTTGTAAATGGTCATATAACAATATTTTAAATTAGAGAATGTACCTATTTATAAACCTACTGATGTATTGCACATCACAAAGTTCTCACAAATATGATCTGTAGAACATGCAAGAAAACTAAACTAAACCTGCGAAGGGGGGAAGAAATATTTCTGGAGTAGTTTTGTTGCCAGTGAGTGACACTGACAGATGCAGGGCTGAAAGAGTGCTAGCACAAGTTCACATGAATGAAAGATTTTAGTTGCTGTCTTGGGGATGTAAACCACTTGCTAGGTAAGTGAAAGAAAATAAGATTTTACACCTTATAAAGAAATTATAATTAATCAGGGACTTAGTCATTACAGTGCAGGAGTTGAGTAAATATTTCACTGGCATCTCTTCATTCCAGAACTTTAGTAGACTATTGCAGTTAAATGATCAGTACAGAGCTTTGACTAATATGCTTGCATGAGATCATAACGGATGAACCAATCACCCAGTCTTACTGTAGTATGGATGGTTTAAAGTTCTCCAATTAATGCATATGCTTTCCTGCATACAATTCCAGGAGGAGATGTTGACTCTGATGATAATTTGTTGCTACTGAATTGTGGCTTAAAACTGAAGACATTGCAAAAAGGTAGGAGTTTAATGAGATAATACTCAAGTAAATTGATAGAACCAGGAACTGGTGTTTGATTGGAACAGGAAAGGAATGCAGTAGAAGACAATAGGGTAGCTATGAGAGAGAAAATTGTGAAGGTGCCAGAGGATCACATGAATAAAAAGAAAGTGCCTTGGAAAAATCCCTGAATAACACAGGAGTTATTAAATTTAATTGTTGAAAGGAGAAACTGCAAATATTCAGAAAATGAAGCAAGCAGAAAGGGCAGCAGGTATCTAAAAAATGAGATTAACAGAAAATGCAAAATAGATAATCAGAAATGGCTAGGGGAAAAATACAAGGCTATGGAAACATCTATGACAAGGGGAAAGATACATGCTGCCTATAAGAAAATGAGAGACCTTTGCAGAAGCAGCCACATGAATATCAAGAATTCAGGTGGCAAGCCATTGCTAAGCAAAGAAGGGAAAAGTGAAAGATGGAGGGAATATGTAGATGGTCTATACAAGGGGGGAAAAAACTTGAGGATGGTGTCACAGAAAGAGAAGAGAGAGAAGGTAAAGATGAGATGTGAGCTGTGATACTGCAAGAAGAATTTGACAGAGTACTGAAAGATTTAAGTGGAAACAAGGCCACTGGAGTAGATGAAATTACCTCAGAATTACTGAGTTCCGTGGGAGAGCCACATGTGACAAAATCATTCCATCTGTCGCACAGGATACATGAAACAGGCGACGTATCCTCTATGTATGAGGATTATGTGATAATTCAAATTCCTAAGAAGGCTTGTGTGAATATTACCGAACCATCAGTTTAATAAGTAGTGGTTGCAAAGTATTGACACAAATTATTTAAAGAAGAAAGAAAAAAACTTGTAGAAGCCAAATTTGGTGTAGATCAGTTTGGGTCCTGGAGACAATACTGATCTTACATCTTATCTTAAAAGACAAGATGAAGAAATACAAACCCAGATTTTTCAATTACTGATAAAATTATCTAATTGGATAGATAAAAAAATCTACTTACCAAGCGGCGTCAGAACACACACATAAGAGACTGTTGTGATTCACAACAGTATTTTGTGTGTGTGTTCTGCCACTGCTTGGTGAGTAGATTTTTTTATTTATCGATTTAAATAAACCCATATTTTTATAGCATTTGTAGATATAGAGAAAACCTTTGACAATGTTGATTTGACTACACTCTTTGAAATTTTGAAGGTGGAATGGATAAATTGCAGGGAGCTAAAGGTTAATTACTAAGTAGTAAGTCGTAAGTACTTATGAAGAAATTGGATAGCATTTGTAATAATCAACTGATTCTACTGGGTACCAGTAGTTGAGAAGGGTGCGAGATAGGGTTGTAGCTTATCCCTGATGTTATTCGGTCTATGCATTGAGCAAGCAGTAAATGAAACCAAGGACAAATTATGAAAGGAAGTAAAGTTCAGGGACAAGATATAAAAAATTTTAGGTTTGATCCCTCAGGTTTTCTTGGTTCGATTGCTGTGGGTAAGCTGTTGGATGTTCTGCTGAGCTGTTTCCATTTGTTGCGCAATATTTCAATGACTGACCCAGCTGTCCTCTTCAGGTGCTGCAAGTTTGGTTCTTAAGTGTACTCGCTGCCTGGTCTCCAACCAGATTGGATTGGTAGTAAAAATATTGTGAAAACAGTGCAGACACCACCACCTGGAAGCCAACTGTCAATTTTGAGGCTTGTTGATGACATCATATTTCTGTTAAAGATGACAAATGGCTTGAAAGAGCAGTTGAATGGAATTGTCTTGAAAAGAGATTATGAGAGGGACGTCAACAAAAGTCAAACAAGAGCAATGGAATGAAGTCATATTAAATCAGCTAATGCTGAATGAATTAGGTTATGAAATGAGACACTAAAGGTGGTAGATGAGTTTTGCTGTTTGTGCAGCAGAATAACTGATGGTGATCAGAGTAGAGAGAATGTGAAATGCAGGCTTGTAATAGCAAGAAAAGAAATTGTGAAAAGAGGAATTTGTTAACATGTAATATAAATTAAATGAGGGGGTTCAGAGCACAAGTGGCGTAACTCCACTTTTCGTTGAAAATGAGTTGCAGAGATACTCGTTAACTTAGGGACATCTACAGTTCAGAGCTATAAGTACATATCTCTGAGGTTTCATCATCTGTGCATAGAGTGCAGCACTGTGTTGGTGCTTTAACTGTTTCCCCGCCTTTGTTCATACAACATACGTATGTCCATGTGCATTAGTAGCAGATGGAATGTGAAGGTTCTTGTTGTGACCATATTTTGGAGTGTTGTTCAGAATGTTCACCAGACAGCGAGGAAAATGTTCCTATGAATGATACTGTGACAGGTAAGCCACACCAATAATAATTAGTAATATTCTACACATAGCCAAAATGAATAAGACACTATTTCTAACCTAACCTGTTGAAGGGTGTGCTGAACATACAATAACTGTATTGTAGCATAGAACCGCAGTATTTGACATAACTTTATTTACCATACTTTTAGTTTCTGAGGAAGTGCACAGGGGACGTAAAAAGATGCGAACTCCCAACGCATGGAAATGGGACATCCGTAAGAATAACTAGAACAGCAGACAATCGTATATATATCGTAGTGGAAAGAACGTACCAGAAAAGTACAAAGAAAACACTTGAAGGATGGATCTCGTTCACCAAAAGCAGTCTCATACAAATACTTTCAAAGCGTAGAAAATAATAGTATACAGGTGTGCAAAAAGTACTTCTTAGAGACATATCAAATAAATGAAGGGAGATTATACAGGTGTACAGGAAAGGAGGAAATGTTTGCTGTGACTGATTCATGAGGAAGAAAAACACCTGTAAATAAAATAGACGACAGTAGTGTTCAAGAACATATCTTATCGGAGCCAATATACCAGAAAGGATAATCCCAATCGACAATATCTTAGCCAAGGCCTCACAGTGAGAAAAATGTATGAACTCTATATTCAATGGTGTAGGAATACTGGCAAGGAACCAGTGAAAGCAAAATATTACTATCATGTTTTTAGTTCAAAATTTAATCTATACTTCAATCCTCCATCCAAAGATACTTGTAAAACATGCGATGAACCACAGTTGGAGATTGCAACTGAGCACAATGTACAAAAGAGAAAGGCTGCAAAATGAAAAGGACAAACATCGAACACAGGCTGAAGAAGCAAGAAAGTCGATGAACCACTGTGTGTTTACGTTTGATTTACAAAAGGCACTGCCTTTCCCAAAACTGCAGATGTCTGTTGCCTACTATAAGAGAAATTAAAATGTGTATAATCTGGGATGCCATTCTTTTAATGATGGAAACAGATACATGTACATGTGAGATGAAACAGGAGGAGGTCGAGGTTCCCAAGATGATGTGTCCTGGGTTGTGAAACACCTTAAGGAATACACAAAGACGTACAAAGTAATAACTGCATATTCTGATTCATATACAGGGCAGAAATGTAATTGTAATACGTGAATTTCCTTGATGAAGACCCAGACATGAAAGTGGAAGTAATAAACCACAAATTTATGATACCTGGTCTTAGCTACCTGGCCAGTTATGCAGAGTTTGGTCTGATTGAATTAGCCAGTCACAAAAAAAAAAAAAAAAAAAAAAAAAGCGATATATTTACTCAGCTGGTGATTGGGTAGATATTATTCAAGGGGGTAAAAAGAAAAAGCCTTTCATTGTTCGCATAATGAAGAACGACAACTTTGTGTCAACGAAGGGGCTACTAGACAGCACAGTGATCAGGAAGAGGGCTACTGATGGGTATCCATTAAATTAGCTACAAGTCCGCTGGATGCAATTGGAATGGGCAGTGCCATTTTCCATGAGGTTTAAATCAAGTTTCCATCAAAGTGAAGAACTTCACGAAGTGGATTTTCATAAACGCACATTAGGCAGACCTCTTCAAAGCCTTGCATCAGTGACGCAAGGGATACTTTACAAGCCCAGGTGGACTGTGAAAACCAACAACAAGAAGGATATGCTTGATCTTATAAAATTTATTCCTCCTGTGTATCATGCATTCTTCAAGAACTCCTTCGGGAGTAGGGTTTGAGACATGTCCTCAGAACACCCTTCATGAGATGTACAACCTTATCTTCCTCCTTCATTCTAGGATCCACTATTTTACACAACTCCAAGACGTCTTGAATGTAGGATGCTGTAGTTTCTCCTGGACACTTGCACACTGCACTTTAATTTATCTTCAGCCTTGCACTTCTGTCGTCGTGTGTCACCAAAACACTTGAGTAGTTCCGCCTGGAGGAATACTTCCCAGCTTGTGAACTTCTCCTCATTGTTCTCATGCCATTGCTTGGCAGTGCCCTCTGAGTAGAAAAATACGTTAGCCAAACACATGGTGTCATCTCATTTGTTAAATTTGGCTCTACGCTCATATACCTTCAGCCACTTGTTTGGATCTTGGCCATCGTCACCAGAGAACCCTGAAGGATGTCTCATGTGGTGGCACACAGTTGCTGTCATCATAACGTCCTCTTCTTCTTCTGTATCCGATAGACTGCGATCTGTTGAATATGGCTCGAACTCGGGTTTCTCACCACGTAAATGATGGCTCCGTTGTGACCTGATCGGAGCCAATGTTTCATCGATAATGTGCACTATCACAAGTTCCGATACCCAGCGCTTCCACCAGAATAATGTCACATTGAAGAAGGTGTAATTAGATGACTGACAAACACTTACTTTACTTGTACAGTAGCGAGGTGCAAACCGCCTCCGGCCAGAACACATACAGTATATATACAGCTACAGAACATTCCAGTACAATGATTCTAGAATGTACTCAAACCAAATGTAGAAATTAAAATTGTGCAGTCCAGATGAGTTTTGAACTCGTGACCCACCATGCAACAGTTTAGTATCATGACCACTACACCACAGTGCTACTCAGCTTCTTCTGCGACAATATGGGTTAAAAATGGCCGGAGAGAAGTTAAAGATGACACTTGTTCAGGGTGCCCTTCAGCGTCTATCAGTGACGCTCATGTCGGAAACATCAACGAACTTCTGCATGACAATCGCAGACTGACTGACTGAGAGATTGCAGAAGAGTGTAACATTTCAGATGGATCATGTCATGAAATCCTGACACAGCATCTTGGATGGATGCATTGCTGCCACCAAGTTCGTCCCAAGGGTCATGAGTCAAGACCAATTAGACCTTCGCCTCACAATGAGCTTCTGGATCCCACAAATGAGAACAAGATGATTCCATAAGAGAATCATAGCTTACAATGTGATGTGGGTCTATGGTTATGATGCTGAGACCGAGGTTCAATCTTCACAGTATGTTGGGAAAGATTCTCCAAGACCAAAAATAATTCGTCAGGTCAGGTCACATGTCAAAGCCATGCCAATAGTTTTCTTTGACTTTGAAGGATTAATTCCTTATGAATTCATGCCACTGGAACAACTGTTAATCGATTGTACTATCATGATGTGTTGTGATGCCTGCAAGAAAATATGAGAAGGAAACGGCGTGAAATGTGATGAGACAATTCATGGCTCTTGCGTCATGATAATGCACCCACACATCCATCCTTGTTGGTGTATGACTACTGCACAAAAAATGAAATAACTGTGCTGCCTTGTCCTCCATACTCTATGGACCTGGCCCCTGCGGATTTTTTTCTATTTCCAAAGTTGAAAATCCTGTTGAAATGATGAAATTTGCAACAATAGATGAGATTTTAAAAAAATTCACAGATGGCACTTCACATGATCCAGCAAGAGGTGTTCCAAGACTGCTTCTGGAAGTGAAAATGGCATTTAGATTGGTGTATCAGTTGTGGAGGAGAATGCACAACAATTAAAAGGTAAGTGTAGAAAAATTTTGTGGACAATGTTCCGGAAAAAAATTTTTGTGGACAGTGTACTGGAATTTTTGGAACAAACCTCGTATAGTGATGGGACATCTCACAAACTTAAATTAAATGTTTTCTCAGGGAGAGTGCAGGATTCCCAGCAGAATTTAAGCAAAAATCTCGATCTCTATTTTCAAGACCTCTTGCTTGCATGTTACCTGTTCTGCATTCCTAGTGATAAGTAAAACATATGGTGAGAAAATAATAAGTAGGGTGGAAACTTCAAAATTCTTACGTGTCTGTATTGATGGAAATTTAAACTGGAAGAAGCACATTTTGGAACCCTTAGAATCAATGCAAAGCTTGGGGAGAGAGAAATCAGTGAGGGTACATATTTTGCCTATTTCCTTTCAATAGTGTCTTATGGAATAATGTTCTGGGGTAACTCGTCTCTAAGAAAGAATATCTTCATGCTGCAAAAATGTGCAGTAAGAATGATATCTGGTGGTCACCCATGATCATCTTGTAGACAACTGTTTAAGGAGTTGAGCATTTGACAACTGCTTCATGGTATATTTATTCTCTCATGAAGTTTGTTGTAAATAGTCCACTACAGTTCAAAAGGAACAATGATGTACATAATTTAATATCGGAAAGAAAAATGACATTCATTACTCCACATTAAGGTTGTCTTTAGCACATAACGGGTGCTCAATACTGCAACAAAAATTTTTGATCACTGATCCAATGATATAAAAGTCTGACAGACATCAAAGTATAATTTGAAAACAAACTGAGAAAGTTTCTCCTTGATAGCTCCTTCTATTCCATAGAAGAATTTCTGTTACTATAATGTGTAAAATCTGTACATCTTTTGTTCGCTTTTGACAATACTTAAAAATGTTCAGAATGTACTAATTAATTTGTGATGTGAATGTAAAATGACTCATTCCACAGAACATGAAACTAACTAAGTTATTTGAACATTGTATATGCCAGAAGTAGCGCAGGTTTACTAGTAACGATCCGGGAATGGCAACTGGCGAGATCATTTCTGGTATGTCACACCTGTCAAAATCTTACATATGTACAATGAGTGACACTTCAGTTGAATAAGGGAGTCAGGAAAGAAGTTGAATCCTTCATATAGAGGTGAAGAAATACTGTTTATCTGAAACATGTTGAGAAATATTACATTACTGCATTATAGCTGTGGAGGACATTTAAGGGAGATTATCTAGTTCCACAATTTTCTTGTTACAGTTGTTATAGTTTAAAATAACCATCATTTGGAGCAGCTAGGTTCATATTCAATAACCAGTGCAATAACCATAATTTTATTTCCCACAATGATACTTGGTTTTTTGAGTGCAAAAAACTGTTCTACCAGAAGAAGCGAACATTAATGTTGAGAGACAGTTGAATATTTAAAGTTAGAGCAGATATATATGTTTGAATCAAAATAAAATGAATTACAGTAGCTCAGTTTTAGTGGAAGTGGAAGTCATTGCTATGTATTATCAACTAAAAATGTTGCATTTGTGTATGACATTATTGTATAAGAGTGAATATTGTTTTTTTGTAATAAAGTAAATAATTTAATGTATATTTAATGTTATCTCATTGTTTCTGTGAGATTTGTCCCAATAAATGTAAAACAAAATGGCTAACCTTCACAGTACTTGTGACCGTAGAAATAACTCCGTTATTAGTAATTACTTTCATTTTATTGGTTTCCCCACTACACACAACACAGGAGGTGAACACATTATCCTACTTTTAGAAAAGTTCAGCAAAATAATTATAGATTGAGACTAGCAGTGACATACTGCATTTAACTCTTTATGTCCTTGTCTTATGTGTCTGGTTTCTTTTCCAGTATGTAAGTCATTGTATATTGCCCAACATTAAAATCATTAGCATAATAAAATGTAAAACTTTCTTCCCAACATTTCTTATACTGTGAAGTGGGCAGTGTTTTCATCTCACTTATGTTGCCACTGGTGTTGACATATCCAGTTTCCAGCTAAGGTAACTGTATTAATGGGCCTTCTTTACAGAGATAAATTTGTTTGTGAGGTTTTCTCTCTTAAGTATACTGTTGTTGCCATTGAAGCAACAGTAACAATGAATCGTAGCTGAGGTACAGAATACTATCGGTTGGTTTACAACATTGACTTGCTGTCAGCTTTAAATAGCTCCTAGGATTCATATCTCACCCCCTCTCCCATTCCAGCCTTTCTTATTTTCATCTCATTTCAAAGTGTTGTATATTTTTTATTTTCATCTCTCTCCAGTTTTTTGCCCCTCTCTTCACTTATCTTCATAGCTCTCATGCTGTCAATGCAAGTCTTAAATATTTCTCTTTCTGGTCTGTGGACTTGTCACATTTACCCAGCAATGTAAGAAGCATATAAGTTATTGTTTGATTTTCAGTGAACTTTGCTTTGTGTTAATAGTACTGTGATTGGTTCATTGATCTCAAAAGACACTTTTTATATCTAATTACTTTTACAGTTTTTAGCTTCAGTTTTACTTCTTGATTTCTCATCCCTTGTCATCGGAATGCTTGATTATTTTATTTATTTATGTATTTTGCTACTCTCATATGGTATTCCTTTGTTGCATCTAGCCAACTTACCCACCTTTTGAACATGCCTTTTTCATGGCTTACATGAAATGCAAAATATATTCAAGGATTTGAATTGTAGACAGATTTCTGGAGACATACTGAAAAAAGTGATATTCTTGTAGCATGTCTGATAATTTGATAATTGTAGAGGACTACATAAAAGGCATCTGAAGCACCCACATCTTCATATTTTTGTAGGCTTTGTGCAGCCATGAATAATTTGCTATATTTTTGTTCTGCTCTTGCAGTTTTGTGCATCTGTTCTTCTGAAATATTATTTTTAGGTACTTTTAAATGTTCCTGTATTGGATATTAACAAAACTTCTTGTAAACAATTTTGAAATTTGAATTAGCAAGCAACATTTTCTTTGCAGGTGTGCGAGTTTTATTTGGTGTAGATGCTACAAAATTAACTGAGCACCCAGTATTAAAAAATGAAAGCTTTTCTAAGATCGTATTTAATTTTCCACATGTTGGAGGTAAAATGAAGATAAATTTAAACAGGGAACTGCTGCGTCAGTTTGCTTTGAGTGCCTGTCACTTACTAGATACAAATGGTCAACTGCTGATATCACTCTGCAAAGGTCAAGGTGGAACCAGTGCTGAAAAACAAATTCGACGTTGGGATGATACATGGAAAGTTGTTGAAATGGTTGCTGATGGAAATTTGGTTTTGACAGCAGTTGAGCCATTTGATGGAGACAGTTACCCTAACTACAAGAGTGCAGGCTATCGGGGTACAGATAAGAGTTTTCATACTGATGGAGCACTTGTTCACATATTTTGTAAAAGACAACCTCTATTTCCTTCAGTGGAAGTTTCAGTTCTGCAAGAAAGTTTAGAGCAGTGTAGTATTAAAATTCCATCTGGAGAAATATTGTGCCCAAAATATTACTTTCAGAAATATATTCAAACACCTGTAAACAATGTTGCATTGTTTTTCCAAAATAGTTTGAAAACCTTTATTGAACATAGTGAAAAGAGTGTAAGAAGTGTCCAGGAAAGTGAAGTGCCCTTGTTTGATCCAAGATGTTTTTCGGATAGTAGTGCAGACAAAGTATTGATATGTCCCTTGCGCCATTCATTGTTGGACATTACTAGTGTTCCGTTGCATCTCTGGTGGATGTGTCATGAAAATTACCTTCTGTACAGTGGGATGGTATTCCATGATTTGGGATCTGACTTCTCACAAGCTCCTGTTTCAAATCAAATAATGCTTTTTGGTTACAATTCATATGATATTTTAAGAGCCTATCTTGACAATTTACTGCTAAATAATATTGGTGACCATTTTTACTTAAAAGCTTCATCGATTGTGAACAGCAGCCCAGTGTTGCAGTACAAAAGTATGGACTGCCCTACTTTTATTGAAAATACAAATTTTGAAGTAAAATTAGCAAACATTTTGTTACTGTCTAAAGATTGTGAAATTATGAGAGATTCAACTAATACTGTGTTGCAGCACTTCACTGTAGATGGATCAATCAAAAATGAAGAAATACACACTGAATTCTGTTTAATGTATCCTGATACACTATCAGAAATATTGTTTCATACATCTTGGAGACATTTATATGCCAGTGAAACTTGTTTAAAGGTTGGGTACAAAAACATTCATGTAAAATTTAGCAGTCTATATGGCTTAAAATATTCTTTTGATATTTGCTTTTCACAGAGTCCTTTGTATAGCCATAAAAAGTTTTACAGTATTCTTTGGCAACTAGTTGGTGATATTGTAACTGATGTCCAGTTATTAAACACATACGAATCTCCAAAAGGCTGGACTTCACACTGTTTCAGAATAGAATATCAGTCATTTGATAAAGCCTTAAGCAGGAAGAAAGCCATTGATATCCATCAGAATGTAGTTGGTAAAATGTTGTCACATTGTTTACAAGTTACAATACATTAGCATTTTGTTGCTATCTGTAGGTTCTCTTACACTGAGACCGTCTAATGTGTAAATTCCCACAGTAGTTTAGAAAAAGGATGGCAGATTCTAAACGAAAATAACTTAATGTGTGGGTGAGCAACATTAAATAGCATGAGAATCCACAGAATTTATACGTGAAAAATTCAAGAACAGGGCAAGAGATATCCTTCAGTGAGGACAGAAGAAATAAATGAAAGAAAAAAGGAAAAATATGAAATAAATGATTTGAAAGGAGGGCAGAGCAAATATTGTCAAGAAGATATGAGAAGATTGGTCATTTACAGTGAGGGAGCATCGGATAAAAGTCCTTGGCCTCCAGGCCCAACAGGTTAGAGAGGTAAGGAGCTGGATGATTGATATGACAGTATGCAGTGACTAATATGAAAGTACATGACAAGAACAGAGAAAGTTGTAGGCCAAGATTAAAGAGATGTAATTTCAAAGCCTTGGTATCGGTGCCAAGGTCAGCAACAGAGTTCCTGAAATGCCATTGAATTTGGGGGTTTTGTGTTAATGATGTAGGAGATTTATCTTTACTCATTGAGATACTGCAGAAGAGTGGAAGCTGCATGTATAAGTTATAAGTCAGAAATATCCATCACAGATGCGTACCTTTTGGTATTATATTTTAGCACTGATTAGGATGTTTAGTGAAAAATTGAAACCTCACAATTGAAAAAATGTTCACAGTGAGTACTATGGCTAATAACCAGTCACAGCTCTTTAAGTTGAAATGTCAAAGTTGATGTGAATTGTGGGAAATTAATCCTTAGACATACTTTGCAAAGGAGGCTTAATAGGGGTTTCAAAGCAGAGTGCAAGATAGACTATGCTAGATCAAAGCAAGATCTGAGTCTTGGAAGCTAGATTAAGAATAATCTGTGAAAAAATTTTCAGATGAGTGTTAAAGAAATGGTTCTCAGGATGAGAGTTTACGTAAGTTCTCTGCATGAAGCTTTCTGGTTCACCATTTATAAGATTGCAACGAGACAGAATGGCTGACAGTTATTTATCTTTGGGAGACAAAATTCTATGTACTGCTGATAGACAATCATAAGTACAAAAAAACTATTGTAGGTACCCTTCCTCAGATAGGAAAGGGAAAAGATTGGGGGAGGCTAGAGTGAAGGGAACGTCACTCAAAATGCAGCATGAGTGTCACTCAACTGCTGTGAGAATGAAGGGAGTGCAAACACTGCTTTAGTAACTGCCAAAGAGTGAGCACAGTGACAGTCATGTAGAACTTTATTTTAACTGTCTAAATCATTGTAAAAAAGCTATTGCAGTAGATATGTTGAAGCTCCCACAGCTCTTAAGACAGCAGAAGAAACATTTTTCTATCCTGCTTAATTATTGTCATTTAACAGAAATGTTTGGTACACTTCGACTATCTTATTCTGACAGTTTTTAGTGCCTTTCTGTGCAGTAGTTACATATGAGTTATCTTTCTTAGTAATCTGCCTTACAGCACCTCCTCCCACTTTTTAAAGGCATATTTTATGAGCTTTTCTGTCACTCCAACAACTCTGTCATTACAGACATTTCCTAATAGCTAAATTAAAACTGTATATGGACCACATTCAGCGTAGGTTCTTCACCTTTCGTTAACAACTTACCTCCATACCAACCAACCAAATTAAGCATATCTCAACATCAATACTTAAAAGTTTCATTTATTATATCTATCTTCATTTTAAACTCCATGAGTGCTACCCTGCACGTCTTCTTGTTGTTTAATAGTGACTTTTATTAAAACTCAGTGAGCTGTATCTTTCTCTGATATACACTGAGAATACTTGTAACAACAAAAATGACTCCTTTTAAATAGTTACTTTTGTTGTATTGATTGATCTGTTACATAAGAAAAGAGATAACAATATTATTCCACTTTAAGAAATGTTCAACTAAACCATTTTAAATTGATCCTAAGAGAGATACATTGTATTCAACTTTTTTCTAAATTAATAACCCATTTTGTTTGTTTCTTTATCTTCTGGATGTAAAGTTTCATTTGTATATTGTAAAAGTTATTATGTGTTGCCCGCTAACAAAATCAGTATCACAATAAACAGTTGATTTTTTTTTCCCCCACATTATTTTTTATATATGAGGTGTTGATGCTGGTTGCCATGTCAACTCTCTGAAATGACCTTGCCCTTTGTGTTTGACGTGCCCAATGTCTGGCTGTGATGGTCTTTCCAGTCAAAGGTAAAGCATGATTGTTGGATTCCCTCTCTAGCTTAGGCAAGCAGTTATCCTCCCTGAAACCTCCATAAAATGACAAACCTTTTAATTATGAACATAACACACAAAGAAAACTGTGTGTCAAACATCTCCCCCTAAGACTTATCTCTCTATTATTTCTGATCAGTTGATTCATCTACCTTATTGAAGAAGAAAAGAAATTTCTTTGTCTTGATGAGTTTTGTTGACATGGAACATTTAATCCTGATGTCAATGACTTGTACTTTTCATAGTTTTTTCCAACGTGGACTTTCCATTGTTTGATTAATCCTGATATTAGACATATGCTTTACGTGCCAATGATGAATGCTATGCACAGAAAGTAGATCAAGAAATAATTTTAAGAAAGTATTCCTACTACTATACGGTATTTAAATGGAAGAAAATTTCTGTAAATCTAATACAGTTTATAAATGGGAAAAATGATTGTACCAATAAATAGGTATGCTGCAGTTTGGAGGAATTTATAACTGTTAAAATGTGTGCTACATTTGCTGAAGAGGGTACAATAGTGGCATATAAATAGCATCTGCAAATAAGACTGTCGATTGTGCTAAGTGCTAATGATGTCTCATAGCCCTTGTTTTACCTTTTATGCCTTGTTATTTTATGGTAATGTGTGCTTTCCTCATGGTAGTCTAGGACTTTTTTTTGTGAAAACTGTAATATTTTGGGATGAAAACCAAATTAATAAATTTATATTTGTTATAGTGCTAAATATTTCTGAATATACTTTCCCATGTATGAACAATAGAGTAATCGTTTTGTTTGGTAATTAACTGAATTTGTACTCTGCAATTAGTCTACCACGTTATTAAACAGGAAAATTTACTTTCTGTTTACTGTAGTTTATTTTAATTGTTTTATGTATGCTGCAGATTTCTTAATTTTTTGGTGTTGTTTACCCCCATAAAGTTTCCCCTGTAGCTGAACACGGAATAAGCATACAACTAAAGAACTGTTGAGGCATGGGCACTTTCTTGTAATGCTGTTTTTTTTTACTCTAAGCACTGTTTGCTTTACTGGTTTTTTTATTTATTTTTTGCATTGAAGTGTGTTACATGTGTCTATACATAAATAGGATGAAAAAGAAATAAAGAATTCACTGCTTTAAAATGCATGTACAGTTATGTATACTTAATTGTTAATTTTGATTTACTGTTTAGTCATGGCATTTATTTTTAATCATGTTTGAAATGTATCAAATAAATAAATCAAACTTTTTTTTAATAGAACCTCATATTGTATACCTACTACTGATTTTAATATGCTAAATTCCTATGTTTACATGCAGTTCAACATTTGCATTAATGATGTATTCATTTTGTAGCTTTTGAAGTGTGTGAATATTATGTACTTTACAGCACAAAAAATGGCTATGAGTGAGTCCTAAACTATCTACTATTTGACTTAAGAGTGTAATATTTCAACATATTTGTAGTATTGCCCATAAAAAGGAATGCCATTTTTGTAATTGTTTGTATAATTATGTCAATATACTTTCTTCAGCTAACTTACGCAAATTTCCGCTCTAAAAACCATGCAAAAAGCTAGATATTTGATCTATAGAATTATAAGTGCATTTTTGAGGTGAAGTCAACAGGCTGAAATTTAAACTCTTGATATTACAATTTTAGTTTCTTTCTCCCCTAACACAGCAAAGATGTAATTCTTGTTCATGTATTGTGGGCCATCAGAATAGCATAGTATTTGGTTTCCTGCCCAAGTGTGTGTAATATCTCTGCCTTCTACCCCATACAAGGAAAGAAATCAATGTGAGAGAGGGGGGGGGGGAGGCAGGATATTAGTTTCATTTTACTACCTCCTTACAGGTGTGCAGTGTGATGTCTCAAAGTCTAGTCCTTACTGCAGAGCTAGGCTAATTTTCTCACGTATCAATTTTTCCTTTGGCCATAATTTTCATCATCATCTAAGACTGATTATGCCTTTCAGTGTTCAGTCTGGTGCATAGTCCCCCTTATAAAATTCCTCCATGATCCCCTATTCAGTGCTAACATTGGTGCCTCTTCTGATGTTAAGCCTGTTACTTCAAAATCATTCTTAACCGTATCCAGGTTCCTTCTCCTTGGTCTACCCCGACTCCTCCTACCCTCTACTGCTGAACCCATGAGTCTCTTGGGTAACCTTGCTTCTCCCATGCATGTAACATGACCCCACCATCTAAGCCTGTTCGCCCTGACTGCGACATCTATAGAGTTCATTCCCAGTTTTTCTTTGATTTCCTCATTGTGGACACCCTCCTGCCATTGTTCCCATCTACTAGCACCTGCAATCATCCTAGCTACTTTCATATCCGTAACCTCAACCTTATTGATAAGGTAACCTGAATCCACCCAGCTTTCGCCCCCTTACAACAAAGTTGGTCGAAAGATTGAACGGTGCACAGATAACTTAGTCTTGGTACTGACTTCCTTCTTGCAGAAGAGAGTAGATCGTAGCTGAGCGCTCACTGCATTAGCTTTCCTACATCTCGCTTCCAGTTCTTTCACTATGTTGCCATCCTGTGAGAATATGCATCCTAAGTACTTGAAACCGTCCACCTGTTCTAACTCTGTTCCTCCTATTTGGCACTCAATCCGTTTATATCTCTTTCCCACTGACATTACTTTCGTTTTGGAGATGCTAATCTTCATACCATAGTCCTTACATTTCTGATCTAGCTCTGAAATATTACTTTGCAAACTTTCAATCGAATCTGCCATCACAACTAAGTCATCCGCATATGCGAGACTGCTTATTTTGTGTTCATATATCTTAATCTCACCCAACCAGTCTATTGTTTTCAACATATGATCCATAAATAATATGAACAACAGTGGAGACAGGTTGCAGCCTTGTCTTACCCCTGAAACTACTCTGAACCATGAACTCAGTTTACTGTCAACTCTAACTTCTGCCTTCTGCCTGACTATCCATGTAAAGACCTTTAATTGCTTGCAAAAGTTTGCCTCCTATTCCATAATCTTGTAGAACAGACAATAACTTCCTCCTAGGAACCTGGTCATATGCCTTTTTCTAGATCTATAAAGCTTAGATACAATTCACTGTTCCACTCGTAACACTTCTCCATTATTTGCCGTAAGCTAAATATCTGGTCCTGACAACCTCTAAGAGGCCTAATCCCACACTGATTTTAATCCAGTTTGTCCTCAACTAATACTCGCACTTTCCTTTCAACAATACCTGAGGAGATTTTTCCCACAACGCGCTGATTAAAGAGATACCTCTGTAGTTGTTACAATCTTTTCTGTTTCCATGTTTAAAGATTGGTGTGATTACTGCTTTCATCCAGTCTGATGGAACCTGTCCCGACTCCCACGCCATTTCAATCATCCTGTGTAGCCATTTAAGACCTGACATTCCACTGTATTTGATGAGTTCCGACTTAATTTCATCCGCTTTATTGCACTGCAATCTATTGACTATTTTCTCCACTTCCTCAAATGTGATCCTATTTCCATCATCATTCCTATCCCATTGTACATGGAAATCTGAAACATTACTGATCGTATTTTCACCTACATTGAGCAACTCTTCAAAACATTCCCCCCGTCTGCCCAAGGCATCAACAGGATTCACCAACAGTTTTCCTGTCCTGTCCAAAATACTTGTCATTTCCTTCTTACCTCCCTTTTGAAGACTGCTAATTACACTCCAAAATGGTTTTCCAGCAGCTTGACCCAAAGTCTCCAACCTGTTTCCAAAGTCTTCCCAAGATTTCTTCTTGGATGCTGCAGTTATCTGTTTGGCTTTGTTTCTTTCTTCAACATAACTTTCTCTGTCTACCGGAGTTCTAGTATGTAGCCATTTTTGATACGCCTTCTTTTTCCTTTTACAGGCTGCCTTGACTGTGTCATTCCACCAAGCTGTTTGCTTCATCCTACCTTGACACACTACTGTTCGAAGACATTCTTTAGCCACTTCTAGTACTGTGTCCCTGTACCTTGTCCATTCCTTTTCCAATGACTATAATTGACTGCATTCAACTAACTGGTTCCTTTCTGAGATCACTGTTATGTACTTGTGCCTGATTTCCTTATCCTGAAGTTTCTCCACTCTTATCCTCCTACATATGGACCTGACCTGCACTTTCGGCCTTACAATACCAATTTCACTGCAGATTAAATAGTGATCAGTGTCATCAAAGAATCCCCTGAATACACGTGTGTCCCTCACAGCCTTCCTGAATTCCTGATCTGTTGTTATATAGTCAATGACAGATCTGGTTCCCCTGCCTTCCCAAGTATACCGGTGAATGTTCTTATGTTTAAACAAGGAGTTTGTGTTTACTAAGCCCATACTGGCACAGAAATCCAAGAGTTGTTTCCCTTTCCTGTTGGCCTCCATATCCTCCCCAAATTTACCCATAACCTTTTCATACCCTTCTGTTTCAATCCTGGCATTAAAATCATCCATGAGCAGAACACTGTCGTTGTCCTTTAGTCTAACAGCTACATCACTGAGTGCATCATAAAAACTATCCATCTTATCTTGAACTGTCCCTTCACAATGCGAATATACTGACACAATCCTAATTTTCTTGCTAGACACTGTCAAATCTATCCACATCAGTCGTTCATTTACATACCTTATTGCAACTACGCTGGGTTCTATTTCTTTCCTGATGTAAAGCCCTACACCCCATTGTGCTATTCCTGCTTTGACTCCTGACAGGTAGACCTTGTATTCTCTCACTTCCTCTTCTTTCTCACCCCTTACCCGAATGTCACTAACAGCTAAAATGTCCAACCCCATCTTACTTGCAGCCTCTGCCAGCTCTACCTTCTTCCCAGAGTAGCCCCCATTGATATTAATAGCTCCCCATCTCGTTACCATTCGTTTGCTGAGTTGTGTCTTAGGAGTCCCTGGTTTGTCAATTAGAGGTGGGTCTCCGTCACCTCCAAAGGTCCGAGGCATTTTGCTCTGATTGTTGCCAGCGTCATATTTCAAGTACCAGGGAAGCAGGTTGCTAGCCTTACTTGCCACGAGTCCCATTGAGTTTTACCCCTAACGGTTTAGGGACTAACCGGTGGATTTGGTAGTCTTTGCCGTCGGAGCATAATGGTGGCGATAATTTTATGGAGGAAAATTCAGAACAGCAACTTCCTTCTTTTATGTGAAATTCTGATGCACAACTGTTAATTTTTATACTGGAAATTCGCTTTGTTGGAAACAGATCATCCCCTTCAAATATAGTGTTTAAACTCGTTGAAGGATGATATTACTTAGAATATGAGTAATGGGCAACATATACCCAGCTGTGTTTACTTTGAACTGCTCTCACAACAGAAGAAGATCTCCAGCCACATAAATCAAGCTCATTGCCAGTGCATCATAAGGCCTAGTCTTGTTTCTCAAACTCCAAAGGTCACCTGAAGGCCTCTATATTCAGATAGCAATGTCATTCTCTGTGAAATACCATTCCAACAAAATGCCTTTCATTTATATTTACAATTTATATGGTCTTAGCACACAACAGTTGGTGGTGTCATTATTTGCTATGGAGCCATTTCCTGATGCCCCAGTATCCCAAACTGATGCTGAACCATATCTGTAGATTTGAAATTTGCAGTAGTGTGATTAACTCCACATATATAAGGTTGGATTTTGTCTTGGTGTTTGTTCAGTGTCCTGCGCCATTGCTGTTCCTATGGAAGTCTCAGCTTCCTCAATGCTATCCAGTCCTCTGCCACCTCCAGCACAGTTTTACCCATTTCTTCAAAAGAGCAGTAATGTACTGATAATGAATAAAGTGACTGGCACTAAAGTGAAAAGATGCAACTGTCTGACTTTGATCATAGATTGTCATCAATTAATGTTGAGTGAATGTGGCACTTACAGCTGTAAATAATCACTTTTGTTATTGCTATTGATTGCAGAACAACATTGCCACTGCATGTCATAAAAGGATAAAAGTTCCAAAGGAAAATGTGACATGCTATCTATCTCCTATATTACAATACATCATGTCAAGTTATCTTGTGTGGCCAAACAGTGAAAAGCAGCAGTTAATTTTATTCACAGTACTAAGATTTTTTTATTTGAACCCCCATATATTATATTTTTTGTGTTAATCTTTCCAGTGTATATTTTTTCATGATATTTTGAATTGGCATAAGGGTGTATTATATCCATCTAATGTAACTGCAGTAGAAAGTCATATCACAAGACTGCAGTGACTACTTGTTTCATGTCAGGACAGTTAATGGTGATAGATCATTATGCTAGCAATAACAGTCTCCCTTGCTAGTTTATTCTGAATTCATTGCTACTTTTATTAACAGCATGCAGAGAAGACTGAAGCAAGTCAACCTACCAATAATTGTGTGTCATAGCTTGCAAGCTCTACTTACATACTCCCACCCTTTCCTTATGGTAAAATTAATAGTAAATGTTGCTGCCACAAAGTTTTCAGCTGCAGTCAGTTCTAGTTTGCTCTCATTGTGTGCAGTCTTTGGTCCCTGGGGGCCGAAACATTGTCGCATTTACTGTTGTGGTGGGGGGGGGGGGGGCGCACACATCTGTGTATTGACATAAAACACAAAATTACTGGATGAGTTGGGGATGTCTTCATTGTCTCTTGCAGTCAAAACCTCCATACACTCTTGCGTGGGTGACCTGGGGCGTAGACAATAGACATTGAACATTTAATTAGAATGATTACCTCCAACGCCTCACTACGTGCCCACCTCGTAAGTTACTGCTGTTGTGTGCTTGTAGCTAAGAAGACACATTGCATTGGCATAAAGATATAATTTCTGGTACAGATGTATAAAATGTCAGTATTGTTTTTCCATAGTATTTAAATAATATTATTTCTTCGAACTGTCCATAGCATTAATTATTGATGGTGATTTCCACCTGCCAATTTTTGTGCTGTTAAAAGTACAATGTATAATAGGCCAAAATTTTTTAAGCAGCACCAGCCAAACTTATGCATGAAGCACTTTGTAAATGTTGTAGTGCAGGTAATTTTGCTTGTAACAAACATATTAGTATTGATAACATGCATCCCACATCTAAAAGATTTTGAGAGGACACTGTTTATTCTTTTCATGATGGAGCAGCTGAACGAGGCAGATAAAGAAACAGTTGATGTAGAACATGGCTGCCAAATTGTGGAACCTATTGCTGGTCGCTGCATCAGTCCATCTGGTTGGCTCTGTTGAACAGCTGCATCAAGATCTGATCCACGAGTTCTCTTGTGGACACAAATATTACCGCACATTTCATTTGGATGAAAAACGAGAGTCACTTTATGTGGGTGCACTTGACAAAGTGTACAAACTGAACTTGACCAATATAAGTTTGTCAGATTGTGAAAGAGATTCATTGACTCTTGAACCAACAAATATTGCAAATTGTGTTTCCAAAGGGAAGTCAGCAGACTTTGATTGCAAGAACCATATTCGTGTAATTCAGCCAATGGGTGATGGAAGTCGTTTGTATATTTGTGGGACAAATGCTCATAGCCCAAAGGATTGGGTTGTGTATTCAAATTTGACACATCTACAGAGACATGAGTATGTTCCAGGTATTGGTGTAGGTATTGCGAAATGTCCTTTCGATCCTGAAGACAGCTCAACTGCAGTTTGGGTAGAGAATGGGAATCCAGGTGATTTGCCTGGTTTGTACAGTGGTACAAATGCAGAGTTTACTAAGGCAGATACAGTTATTTTTCGCACTGACCTCTATAATCTCACAACAGGTAGACGGGAATATTCTTTCAAGCGTACTCTGAAATATGACTCAAAGTGGCTTGATAATCCAAATTTTGTGGGTTCATTTGATGTAGGTGAATATGTGCTTTTCTTTTTTAGAGAGACTGCAGTGGAGTACATAAACTGTGGTAAAAGTGTTTACTCACGTGTTGCCCGTGTATGCAAGAAGGATGTTGGTGGAAAGAATATTCTCAGCCAAAATTGGGCAACATTTCTTAAAGCACGTCTAAACTGTTCCATTCCAGGGGAATTTCCATTCTATTTCAATGAGATACAAGGTGTTTATAAGATGCCTAACACAGATAAGTTTTTCGGAGTGTTCAGTACTTCGGTAACAGGACTTACTGGCTCAGCTATTTGTTCTTTCACTTTGAAAGACATACAAGAAGTGTTCAGTGGAAAGTTCAAGGAGCAAGCTACTAGCAGCTCAGCCTGGTTGCCTGTTCTACCTAGTAGAGTCCCAGATCCACGTCCAGGAGAATGTGTGAATGATACTGAATTGCTCCCGGATACGGTTCTTAATTTTATACGTTCCCATCCATTAATGGATGGAGCAGTATCTCATGAAGGTGGAAAACCAGTATTTTATAAGAGAGATGTCTTGTTTACGCAGCTAGTAGTGGATAAATTGAAAGTTAACTTGGTGGGTAAGAACATGGAATATATTGTTTACTATGCCGGGACAAGTACTGGTCAGGTATATAAAGTTGTCCAATGGTATGACAGTGGTGGGCTGCCTCAGTCACTACTAGTTGATATTTTTGATGTCACACCACCTGAACCAATCCAAGCACTACACTTATCTAAGGAATACAAATCTTTGTATGCTGCATCAGATAATATAGTGCGTCAGATAGAACTGGTTATGTGTCATCACCGTTACAGCAATTGCTTGCAGTGTGCTCGGGATCCTTATTGCGGATGGGATAGAGACTCGAACTCATGTAAGTCATACACCCCAGGACTTCTTCAGGATGTTACTAATACAAGTGCAAACTTATGTGAACACAGTGTAATGAAAAAGAAACTGATTGTTACTTGGGGGCAAAGCATACATCTTGGATGTTTCTTAAAAGTACCAGAAGTATTAAGCAGTCAGACAATATCATGGGTCCATTACACTAAAGACAAAGGCCGTTACCCTATAGTTTATAGGCCAGACAAATACATTGAAACATCAGAGCATGGCTTAGTATTAATATCAGTTACAGATTCAGATTCTGGTCGTTACGATTGCTGGTTAGGTGGTTCTTTGCTTTGTAGCTATAACATAACAGTAGATGCCCACAGATGTTCAGCACCTGGGAGATCTAATGATTATCAAAAAATATATTCTGATTGGTGTCATGAATTTGAACGTTCTAAGATAGCAATGAAAACATGGGAAAGAAAGCAGGCACAGTGTAGCACAAAACAAAACAACAGTAACCAGAAAACACATCCAAATGATATATTTCACAGTAATCCTGTAGCATGATTTGCAAAAGGTAAAATGATCTTGTTTTCCTGTTTCTGTGTTGCCTTCTGGTTAACATTGTTGAGAACTTAGTGTTCTTACAGTGTGAAATGCATCGAATCAGATCATCTTTCTGAATGTGTGCTTGCATCAACAACAACTTGTAAAAAGCAAACAAAGCTTTCTTTTATTTAATAAGAGAATGGAACTTTTGAATCTGTTATAAGTAACTTGAATGTGTACTTATCAACATACTGACTGTTGGAGGATTATTATACTCAATTTGAACACAAGAAGTGTGCTACTAAATAATGTTTCCAGTTTCCCTGATGAGAAACCATTTATCACTTTATGCTGTGTTAATTTGAATGTGAGAGATTTAAATTCTAACTGTATTAAATCCAGTGACCAATGTCTGTAGTGTTCCAAAAATTAGGTCTCATCAATGTCATTAAGATTTATTAAAGGTTTTGTGTTGCTGATCAAGACCAGAAATGAATTATTAACTCAAAGAGTAGATGCATTGTAGTATTTTATGTGGAGTGCAGATTCTCTCTCTCTCTCTCTCTCTCTCTCTCTCTCTCTCTCTCTCTCTGTGTGTGTGTGTGTGTGTGTGTGTGTGTGTGTGTGTGTGTGTGTGTGTGTGTGTGTGTGTTACTAATAATGCATTTTATTTTATTCATATCTGAAATAATAAAAAAAAGACTGCAATTAATATGCACACATTATTTAAGAAGGAAATTGTGTTAATGCAAACACACACACACACACAAAGTATTATTCTAATTTTTTACATAAGTTTTCTTTTATAAACTTAGGCTTCCGCAGCCATTGTCACAGTCAGTAAAATTTATCTGCGTTTGAGACTGCACTGTCGTTGTGCAAAACCATTGACATTTCAGGGTGTAGTTTTACATATTGATAATGTGGTCACAGACCCACAAAAATTTTATTGACTGTTTTCTTACTTTTTTTGAGTGCACTTTCATAGAAATAATTTCTCCTAATGCATAATGGAGTCTTCAAGTGGCAACATTGATGTGCACACAAAATCTAAGAAAAGTCCAAAAATGTGAGGTACAAATTGTAATAAAGATAGGTTAAAAAAAAAACTGTATTCATTGAATACAGAACCTGTGAGTGAACTGTATCAGATGTCTTTTTTAGGTCCTGTCATACGAAAGTGGAGACTTCATTTTCTCTAATTGAAATGGCAAAACAAGAAAAGGAAAGGGGAAAAGATTGCCATAAGTCTATTCAAAGTATGAAATTAATGGTACTGGAAGGAAAATGATATGTAAAATTATTTAGTATTATTTATTGTCTTTACTGTGGATTTCGAATAAAATGCACTTATGACTGTGCAATTATGCAAAGACACTGAACTTAGAATTCATTATCAGTAGTTATTCCTAGATATTTCTGCATATACACAGCAAAGACAGGAGTGGGGACTCTAAATTTGCTTCAGGGATGACAATGTATGTTTTTATCATCTGTGCCAGGTAATTATTCTTGTTTAGTCTGGAAACCGCACTCAATACATTCTTTTGTAGACTTGTTCATGTTGACATTGTGTGTTGTGCATGCTGATACTGCATCAGTTTCTTAAATGGGAATTCCATGATTACTGATTTCACAACTGAAGGTGGTCTGAAGAGAGAAGTTTTGGCAAGGTTACACCCATGAGGCTCCTTGATAAGTGTCATTACTTAATTCTGTATACTGTTACAATAATTTTGTGTGTGTCTAAGGAATTCTTCTGTTGTCTTATAATTTCATTTGAAAATGTGAAGTAGTATTTAAGTTGTATATTGAAGTTTTTATACTAAAAACTTTGATTTGTTTATAACTTTGTGACTGAATTCACAACAGCTCTGTGAAAGTGGTACATTCATAGTGTGCATTACTCAGTGTTGTTCGTCATATTGTGAACAGAAACGTGTATGTTAAAAGAATGTGGTTCAGTTTAATGAACAAAAGTAACATGTTTGTACTGATTTTTAAAGTATTATGATCATTTTACGTTTAAACTTGTGTGTTTTATACAAAATAAATATCTTTATCAGATGCAAATCTGCCCCCCCTTTTTCATTGTATTGATTAATATTGCCATCTGGATAAATTTTGTATCTATTAATAGCTGTAGGTTTAAGCTCAGTTGTTTCCTAAATTTATGATCCACAGGAAATTTTACTCCCCCCCCCTTTCCCTTTCCCCCCTCTCCTGCACATAAAATAGTACATGAGGTTTTGAATGATACCTGCGTACTGATGGGTAGATTGCAGCACAGCCCCTGTAATATGTCAGTTCCCATAAAAGGCAGCATCAGCTCTCTATGGATCCTGCTTTCACTGCATGAGAGAGATGTTTATATTTCAATTAGTTACATTGTTAGTCGTCATAAGCAGAACTGCTATATTGTTGCCCATATTTTCTGCTGTTTTTTTGGGGGGGGGGGGATAAAATTATGCCACAGGGTTCATCTTTGGTATGTTAGTGTAGAAGTTGTCTCTAAATCATCTAAGTACTGACTTCTTGTTTTTGCTTTGTGTACATGTGCTGTCATGTATGGCAGATAAATTCACTTGGAAATTTTAGATTATCATATATTCATGTCATTTCCCTATTAGCTTTCATTTATTGCATTGAAACTTACGCAGGCCATGATGAATTGCATCTTTTTCTAACGTTCATGAATTCCACATAAAATTTGTACTGAAGTGCAAGTTGCAGATGACATATGTGTTTTCCCCAAATTTTTCCCATTACGTTGTGCTTCTGAATATTGTTCACATTGAGTTCAGTGTATAGTTATGTGATGAAGGTTTATTTTTGTGAAATTTCGATAGCTTACAATCTTGCATAATTTATATACTAATAAATCCGCAGTTGTGAGCTACAGTTGTGTATTCTGTAAACTGGCAACAATATCTTGTCCAGAAAATTGTTTTCCCACTCATTGATCGGTATGAACTTAGGAATTGTTCTCGATCGTGATTTAAAATGGAACACATACAAAGTCAACCATTGTGGTGTAATATTGTGTTAGCACATATTGTAACTATTGTATCATGTGGCAGTTAGTTTCCTCTTTGAACAGTGTACTGCCTGTGTTTGTTTTGAAATACTGGTATTTATTAGTTTGTTTACCAAGTCCGTTAGCTCAACAAAACAAAAGCTAGAGACACACACTAAAGCCAGCCAGTGCAGCCGAGCGGTTCTAGGCGCTTCAGTCTGGAACCGCGTGACTGCTGCGGTCGCAGGTTCGAATCCTGCCTTGGGCATGGATGTGTGTGTTGGCCTTAGGTTTAAGTAGTTCTAAGTTCTACGGGAGTGATGATCTCAGATGTTAAGTCCCATAGTGCTCAGAACCATTTGAACATGCACTAAAGTACTGATTTACAGAATGAGTGAATTTTATCCCAGGTTTTCCTCACATTTATAAAACAAACTACTATCTGGGGCATTGTAGATTTAACTCTAATGGGTACTTGTAACTCTTGCAGTACAACAGATATTTAAATTTAAAAAAATAAAAAGTGAGTTTAATTTTATGTTATGTCCTAGTTGTGTACTGCTGTAAAATCTTTGTAGTAGTCAGAATGCAGCCCCTCTGAGAATGCTGTTCTTGGGCTACAGGGTGAGATAGCTGTTATTTGTAAGCAGCTGGAAATCCCTCTGACTGTTGTTTAGGGATTGGAAGCTTCTGCGAGTGGGTGTGCTTGGCTAACTACCCAGAGTTGTTATGACAGGTACCAAAAATATCTGTTATCGTATGTAGATAGTGTCTCCTCTCCAGAAAGTACAGAATGTATCAGACAACAAGACTGTGAGTAGTGAGTTGGTGAGAGTTCTAGGGGTCCTGCTCCGGAGCAGGGGAACCAGAAAGAACTCGGTGTATTACTCTCATCCCCTTACCAACAGGTTTGAGGTACTGTCTCAAATTGAAACTGAAACAGCCATACACTGCCTGCTGAGTTCGATGTCAGGAAGAAGCAAAATGCGAAAGGCTAGAGGTTTGTTAATCTTCGGCAATTCTGATGAACAGTAAATAACGGTACTGCTTAGGGAAATGGCAACAAGGAATAAAAAGCATCACCTTGTGCATTTTAATTTATGCCTGAGGAACTCATTAGCATGTTGAAGAGACTGTTCTGTCAGTCATTGAGAGAGCAGCCAGCTGCAGATTATGGCGCACATTGAAAGAAATAAAGAATCGTTTTAAGTTGAGATGTGTGTATGAAATTTCACCAATGTTCACAAGCTGTAGCTTTGCCTGCAGAACTGATTGTGGCCACCCTGGTTCTGATTCAGATGGAAGGCTTGAACCAGAGACTTCTAAGGTTCTGTGACAAGTAGGATGTCACTCTCTTGACATGCATCATATTGTTGAGAACTGTTGGATCCCTCTAAATGAGTCGTGTGCAGCACACATCAGAGGTAGCTGATTATGATTTTATGTAAGCATGAAAAAAAAAATGTATATATAAAACTCGTCCATCTAATTTTCACCGTTCTTCTATAGCACCGTAACTCTAATGCTTTGATTCTCTTCTGTTCTGTTTATTCACATTGCGTCTTTCACTACCATACAATGCTGTGTTCCAAACAACATTCTCAGAATTTCTTCATGAAATTAAGGCCTGTGTTTGATGCTAGTAGACTTATCTGAGGAATGCCCTTTTTGTGAGTGGTTGTCTGCTTTTTATGTCTTTCTTGCTCGGTGCATCACGGGCTATTTTGCTGCCTTTGTAGCAGACAGATTTCCTTAACTTGATCTATTTCAAGATCGCCAGTTCTGATGTTAAGTTTCTTGATATTCTTATTTCTGCTACTTCTCATTACTTTCCTCGTAATACCTTCAGGCCATATTCTTTACTCTTAGATTGTTCATCTGTTTAACAGATTCTGTAATTCTTCTTCAGTTTCACTGTGGATAGCAATGTCATCAGCAAATCTGATCATAGATAACCCTTCACCTTGAAACAATCTTGTGGGATGAACATCCGCAACTGAGTATTATACAAAAGGTTGAAAACACCATTACAGTTGTAAGGTTCTTTTATGTAGAACACGACCGGTTTTGGTCGATTATGCAACCATCATCAGGTGTTATACTGAAAATAGCAAGAGTCCAGCTATAATAATAGTTTTTACACACAGTAATACACTTGAAAAAGCAAATAAGTTCCATATAACATTTTAGAAACCACTGGTCGGGCTAGGTGCTGTAAAACCTAAGTCAATGGAAAAGTGACACCCGACAGTACTACGACAACTGCCTATGTAAAAAAATTGCAATGAATACCAGGACACTGACACTTCATGCTGTGACCTTGAGCGCCGCAGTGGATGAGTACAGGATGCGGTGTATTACCAGTGAGCGCAGAGTATGGAGTAATGTACACGAAGGGGGGAGCAAACTGATAAACCAGAGTGGCAAAAGTACTGATATCTGTTGACGGGAAGAAGAATGCAAGGCCACTAGCCTGGCCATTCACAATTCGGATTAGTGATTTACATTTAAAATAAAAAAAATTTTTTTATGTAAATCACTAATTCAAGTTGTGAACGGGTAGGTCAGTGGCCTTGCACTTTTCTTCCCGTCAACAGATGTACCAGTTTGCTTCCCCCTTCGCGTACGCTACTCCATGCTCTGTGCTCGCTGGTAATAAACTGTGTCCTGTGCTTGTCCACCGCAGAACTTGGCCAGGCAATCATCCGCAGTACTGCCTGGTGTCACTTTTCCATTGACTCAGGTTTTATGGCACCCAGCCCAACCAGTGATTTCTAAAATGTAATGTGGAACTTTATTTGGTTTTTTTATGTGTATTACTGCATGCAGAAACTATTATAATCTGTGCTGGTCTCTCGGTATTTTCAGCATAACACCTGATGATGGGTGTATAAGAGCCCAAAACCGGTCATATTCTAAATAAAAGAACCTTACAACTGTAGCAGTATTTTCAACCTCTGGCTTTCACCTTGAATTTTAATCCCAGTTTTGATCCTTTGTTATTTCTGTCATTGCTTCTTTGAAACACAGACTGAACAGTAGAGGTGAAAGACTACATCCCTGTTTTACACCTTTTTTAATTTGAGTGCTTCATTGTTATTCTTCCACTCACAATATTGTTCCCACTTTGTTCTTGTATTCATTATACACTCCTGGAAATTGAAATAAGAACACCGTGAATTCATTGTCCCAGGAAGGGGAAACTTTATTGACACATTCCTGGGGTCAGATACATCACATGATCACACTGACAGAACCACAGGCAACAGAGCATGCACAATGTCGGCACTAGTACAGTGTATATCCAACTTTCGCAGCAATGCAGGCTGCTATTCTCCCATGGAGACGATCGTAGAGATGCTGGATGTAGTCCTGTGGAACGGCTTGCCATGCCATTTCCACCTGGCGCCTCAGTTGGACCAGCGTTCGTGCTGGACGTGCAGACCGCGTGAGACGACGCTTCATCCAGTCCCAAACATGCTCAATGGGGGACAGATCCGGAGATCTTGCTGGCCAGGGTAGTTGACTTACACCTTCTAGAGCACGTTGGGTGGCACGGGATACATGCGGACGTGCATTGTCCTATTGGAACAGCAAGTTCCCTTGCCGGTCTAGGAATGGTAGAACGATGGGTTCGATGACGGTTTGGATGTACCGTGCACTATTCAGTGTCCCCTCGACGATCACCAGTGGTGTACGGCCAGTGTAGGAGATCGCTCCCCACACCATGATGCTGGGTGTTGGCCCTGTGTGCCTCGGTCGTATGCAGTCCTGATTGTGGCGCTCACCTGCACGGCGCCAAACACGCATACGACCATCATTGGCACCAAGGCAGAAGCGACTCTCATCGCTGAAGACGAAACGTCTCCATTCGTCCCTCCATTCACGCCTGTCGCGACACCACTGGAGGCGGGCTACACGATGTTGGGGCGTGAGCGGAAGACGGCCTAACGGTGTGCGGGACCGTAGCCCAGCTTCATGGAGACGGTTGCGAATGGTCCTCGCCGGTACCCCAGTGTCCCTAATTTGCTGGGAAGTGGCGGTGCGGTCCCCTACGGCACTGCGTAGGATCCTACGGTCTTGGCGTGCATCCGTGCGTCGCTGCGGTCCGGTCCCAGGTCGACGGGCACGTGCACCTTCCGCCGACCACTGGCGACATCATCGATGTATTGTGGAGACCTCACGCCCCACGTGTTGAGCAATTCGGCGGTACGTCCACCCGGCCTCCCACATGCCCACTATACGCCCTCACTCAAAGTCCGTCAACTGCACATACGGTTCACGTCCACGCTGTCGCGGCATGCTACCAGTGTTAAAGACTGCGATGGAGCTCCGTATGCCACGGCAATCTGGCTGACACTGACGGTGGCGGTGCACAAATGCTGCGCAGCTAGCGCCATTCGACAGCCAACACCGCGGTTCCTGGTGTGTCCGCTGTGCCGTGCGTGTGATCATTGCTTGTACAGCCCTCTCGCAGTGTCCGGAGCAAGTATGGTGGGTCTGACACACCGGTGTCAATGTGTTCTTTTTTCCATTTCCAGGAGTGTATATAACCTGTTTTTAACTGTACAGGTTCCTCTATTTTTCTCAGAATCCTGAACATCTTGCATCATTTTAAAATTTTTAATGCTTTTCCCTTGTCAATTAATCCTATGAACATGTCTTGCTTTTTCTTGTCTTGTTTCCTGTATCAGCTGCAGCTTCGGCACTGCCTCTCTGGTGCCTTTACTTTCCTAAAGCCAGATTGATCTGCATTAACAGATCTGCAATTTCCTTTTCCATTATTCTGTACATTATTGTCAGCAACTTGGATGCATGAGCTGTTTAGCTAATTGTGCAATAATTCTCATACTTTTCACCAATCTCATATATTCTACACACCACATTTTGTTGGCACTTCCCCCAGTCATTTTAGGAATTCCGATGGAATGTTATCTATCCCTTCTGTCTTATTTGTTCTCAAGTCTTCTGAAGCACTTTTTTTTACAAGTCTTACCCCCCCCCCCCCCCCCGCCCCCTTTATAGAGGCCTTCAGTGTACTCTTTCCACTTGCCCGCTCTCTCCTCTGCATTTAGGAATGGAATTCCCTTTGCACCCTTATGTTATTGCCATTGCTTGCAATTTCACTGAAGGTTGTTTTGACTTTTCAATATTTGGAGCCACTCCTTCCGATAATCATTTCTTTTTTGATTTCTTCACATTTTTTGTGCAACCATTTTGCCTTAGCTCCCTGCACTTCCTGTTTATTTCCTTCGTAAGTGACTTGTATGTCCGTTTTCCCAAATATCCGAGAACATTTTTGTACTTTCTTTTTTTTGTTGATTATCAGAACTATTTCTTCTGTTACCCATGCTTTCCTTGCAGTTACCATCCATGTACTTATGTTTTTCTTTCCAGCTTGTGTGTTTGCTCTTTTTTTTAGAGATGTCCATTCCTCTACTGAGCTGTTCATTGTCTCAGAATCTATAGCCTCAGAGAACTTCATGCATATCTCTTCATGCCTTAGTGTCCCACTTCTTTGTGCACTGATCCTTTCTGACTAGTGTCTTCACATTGATTCTTCTTGACTAGTCTGTTAAACTTCACCTTACTCTTCATCATTACTGAATTGTGATCTGAGTTTGTATGTGCTCCTGGGTGCAACATACAATCCAGTATCTGATTTTGGAATCTCTGCATGACCGTGTTGTAATCTATCTCCCAGCCTTTTCCAAGTACACTTCCTCTTCATGTGATACTTGAACAGAGTATTCACTATTACCTAGCTGAAATTTATTTCAGAACTCTATTAGTTGCTTTCTTCTCATTTTCACTACCTAGCCCACATTCCCCATAGCCCTTTCTTCTATTCATCCCCCTACAACCACATTCCAGTCCCCATTAGATTTTCATCCTCTTTTACATACTGAATTACTTGTTCAGTGTTGTCATATACTTTCTCTACCTCTTCATTTTCTGCTTGTGACATCAGTATGCATACATGAACTATTGTTGTTGGTGTTGGTTTGCTGTCAATTCGGATGATGAAAACAGTCCAGTCACATAATTACTCACAGTAACTTCCTCACTGTCCTACATTCCCATTCATAATGAGCCCTACTCCTTCAATGCCATTTCTGTTGCTGTTGATATTATCCTATATTTGTGTGAACAGAAATCTGTATCATCTTTCCATTTCAGTTCACTGACCCCTACTGTATCTAGATTGAGCCTTAGCATTTCGCTTTTACGATTATCTCACTTCCCTAGTGCATTGAAGCTTCTGACATTCCATGCCACAACTTGTAGAACATTATCCTTTCGTTGGTTATTCGAACTTTTTCTCACGGTCACCTGCCCCTTGGCAGTTCCCTCCTAGAATCCAAGTGGGGAACTAGTCCAGAATCTTTTGCCAATGGGAGGAGCATTATGACACTTTTTCAGTTACAGACCACATGTCCTGCAATCAAAGATCATGCATCTGTAATGCAGTGTTTTCCATTTCCTTCTGCACTCTTATGCAGTTGATCATAGTCGTTCTTGTGACTTTTAGTAGAAGTTTCCTGTCCCAAGGACAAAAGCGTGCCCTCCACTTCTTTCTACTGCTCCCCCTCTTTGACAAGGCTGTTGGCAGAATGAGGATCACTTCTTATGATGTAATTATGTGGCTGCCATTGCTGATGATTTTTATTCAAATTTTATGCAGCAGCAACATTCAGACCCAGGACCGAGGTCGTTTCAATTACTAGGCAAAGATGCTACTCCTAGACCAAGGGTGAACTCTTTTATGGTAGCTGTACAAGACTCCAAAGTATTAGTGTAAGACTCAAAGACGTGCCCTTCACAGATGAGATTATTAAAATTCCAGTGATCAGCTTCCAATGTACTCAGAACGAAGTCCCATACTTCGAAGCACCTCTGAAAAGCAGTGGAGTTTGTGTAATGTAAAAAATGATCAGAAAGTTTCCATTCGAAGGTTGCACAGGTCAGAATTGATATACCAATCTGTCAAAATCACTGTGGGCATTGAGGTACTCATCATACCAAAGCATCTGTTTAGTAAAACACCATGTTGTGCTGGATGAAGTAGTCTGTAACTGCTTGCTGAATGTCCTCATCTGACAGGAATAGTTGACCCTTCAGGGACCGGAGATGAGGTAGTCACTTGGGGAGAGATTGGGGCTATAAGGTCAGGTGTTTTAAGTGTCTTCCTCTAGAGTTGGTGTAACTTGTGCATTAAGGCATTTGGGGTATGGGGACATGCGTTATGAAGCACCATCACTGCTTGTTCACAATGGTGGTTTTCAACAGACATGCTGCCCTATACACATTCTACATTCTCTGGTGGTGTTTGTGCTTCAGCAGCCAAGAAAGAAATAACAGCACATTGGTCCTGTTTGGTCACATTTGATAATAACAGTGCCATAGTTCACGTTTCTTTTACCTCATGCATGCTTGAAAGACACAAATACCACACTAATCCCTTGCCTACATGTTCGTGCTTATATACCTGCATTGGAGTCATGCTACATTGCATGTACACTACAAAAATTCCCTCAAATAGAGACTTTTTAATCGACTCGTATACTAAGTACAGAATACTGCTAAAAACTGAAAATGACAGCAATGAGACTAAGTAGTGTTTATTGAAAGGATTTGTTAGTGAGAAATGGAAGTAGTATACTTGTTTCAGTTGATAAGAAACTGGGGTTGAAATTGAAACTGCATTCCCAACTTCTTTGGGCAAAACTCGGTATCAAGGGTTGACATAAACTCATAATTGGATCCTTCTGTCAACCACAAGATACACCTCCAGATTGAAACAACCTTCTTTCCTAAACTATGTGAAATATCTTCCCGTTTTTATCAATATTCTCTACTTTTTCATTCACTGAATCTGCTGATTTAGTGAAGTAGAAATCAAGGAAAGGGAAAGTCTTCTGTAATTAAATTTCGTGAATATTGATATTGAAAGATAAATACTTTTCTTTGTTGAGAATACAGCACTAGTCATCTAATTAGGGGATGAATAGGTCCACAGATTGTTCACTCGACAGTGAAGATACTTTGTCATCATGTTTCTTCATATTTTATCTCACATTTGGCTTGTTATAAAATGTAAAACACAACATAAATTTTTTAACACAGTGGAGAACTTTTTGTGCACAGCTTTCAGTAAAAAAAAAGACATACTTCGCATGATGTTTCATGTACAAGTACTTCCAGAGAACTGAGACAAATACAAATCCTGTGGCATGCAGTTGGCAGTATATATAAATTAACATTGTTTTCCAGAGTGTTTTAGAAATTAGTGTCAGTTTTGAATGTTATAATAACATCTGGTCTTTGTAATATCAAAAAATCTAAGGAGAATCGTATCTTCTAATAGTTACAAAAATCTGAACGTAAAAATAGGAACAAAAAAATTTTGTATAGTCTTTGAATAAAATTTTAAAAATATGCCACTTGTAAAGGTTTGTGTTTATGTTGCAGTAATAACATATTATATCAATAAACATTGTTTGTGAGAAAGTTAACTGTCTTTTTGAAACAAAGTGATGGTTCTTTAGTGGGCATTGAATTCTCATTCGGCACAACATAAATTGCATTTAGAAAATAATAAAGTCAACATGGTATCTGTTATAAATGATAAAAAAATAAAATTTGTTAATGCGTCAGGATTAGCCAGGAGTGGAAAGCGGTAGGCACCCGTTGAGGTGAAGAATAAAACATAGTTTAACCTGTGAAGTTTTAATGCCGTAAAGAAAGGCAGGCCTGGAGAAGCCGCCGAGACTGAAAGGGCAACCGCCCAAGAGAGCAGGAGAGGAGGGCGTCTGATCGGTTCGGAAGCTGCCAGCAGAAGAGAGCGAACGGCGTGTCCGCTCCCGGCAGCCGGCCTTGGTTCGACCCCCACTTGACCACCTCCAAGCCTCCTTATTGGTCGGTCAGATCGTAAGATGCGTAGTTCGGTAGTGTTACCTCGTCAGCAACACGTGAGTTTAGCTGCTGATGGTTCAACACGTGAGTTTCAAGATGGTTCTATCCAGTTCTGGGCAACGTGACTGAGACGCTGCAGCTTACCACCAGGCAGAAGGCACTGATGAACAGAGGGAAAAAATAAAAATCAAATTTTTATATTAATAAACCCATTCAGTAACGGCCCCTACAGTACAAATTAAATTACATTACCCATAGATTCAAACTTTTTTTAAAAATATATTCTTATGTAGAGTGAAGTGTATAGGATGACTAATTTGCACAATATTAGTTTTTCACATAGTAGCCCATAAAAAATGTGATAATATAGACAAATTTGGAAAATACTTAAGAGTATCATGTATTTGCAATTTTTCAGTGCTATCCATGCAACTCTCTCTCTCTCTGAACTCCTTTCTGAGCCACTAACAGCTTTAATAATGGGTCATAAAGGTGATTTTTTTTCCCTCTAGTGTTGTAGGTGTGAGCCTCACTGTTCTTCTCAAATTGTGATGGATTATTTATGATGAATTTTGGTAGCAGTGTTCTTCTCAAATTGTGATGGATTATTTATGGTGAATTTTGGTAGCAAATATATGTGTTATGATGGTGCAGTGAAAATGCATAACTCTTTGTAGAGATATCTACATGACAACTGCAGGTGAATACCATATACACTGTCACTGCTCGCTTTTGTGCAATCAGTACATTCCAAGTGATGAGTTACCCCAGAAAGTTATTCTGTAAGACTTTACTAAGTGAAAATATGTCAGCATGTTGATTCATTTGCTTCCAGGACTAGCAGTTATATACAAAGAGCTGAACTTAATTGTTTGGAAAGTTCAAGAATACGTGTCTTCAGTTCAAGCTTCCATTAATATGTACACTTAAAAACCTGTTTACTGACCTCTGTTGGTACAGCTATTTGTTGTAAAAGAATTGAATATAGTCTGTTTCTTAAAATTTAGGAGAGTCCGTTTTCAGAGAACCACTTAATAGTTCTTTGAAAAACGTAATTAACAATCTCTTCTGTAGCTTTTTCTTTAATGGGATATATTATAACACTAGTATTGTCTGTCCGCCACCGTAGCATAGTGGTAGCGTTACCACCTACCACGCAGGGGGCTCGGGTTTGATTCCCGGCAGGGGACTGGGTGTTGTGTGTCCATCATCATTTTCATTGACTCGCAAGTCGCCGATGTGGCGTCGTCTAAAAAGGACTTCCAATACGACAGCTGAACAACCTCGAATAGGGTCTCCCGGCCAACAATGCCATACGATCATTTCATACTAGTGTTGTCTGCAGAAAGAACCAGTTCTGCTTGTTGAATGTTAAGTGGAGGGTCATATAAGGAATAGGAGGGGACCCAAAATTGAACCCTGTGGGATTCATTTTGTGATGGCTCCCCACCCATTAAAACTTACTATCTTTCCAACAGTGTTTGAATTATTCAACACAACCTTCTGCATTCCATTTGTTAAACAGGGTTCAAAACAGCTCTGTGTAAAGCCATCAATTCCATAAATCTTCAGTTTTTCTAAGAGTGTGACAGTGTTCTATACAAACGCCTTGGAAAGATCACAAAAAATTATTTAAGGATTTTAGTATTTGGTGGGTGAATGTGTAATTAGCATTTTCAGTCAAGCAATCATTCTGAAGTCCAAACTGTAATATGCTAAGTGAATTGTTTCTACAGTAGAACCCCTCTAACCCGCCACCTTCGGGACAGGGACCATGGTCAGAACGAAAAAAGGTCGGATTATCCGAAAAATCTAATTTTTATTGCAATAAATATAAAAAGACATTTAGTACAACAAATTAAATTATTTAAGAACTAAAAGATGTCTACAGTAATATAAAAAGATGTTTTTACACAGAGTTAAACAATATATTAGCTAAAAAACGTCTACGAACACTATAATATGTATTGGTTTTAAAAGGAAAAATGACAAATAAATTACAGTACTGTACTGTACTTAATAACGTATAAACGATATATACTGTAAACTGAAAAATGTTAATAGCACTGTATATAAAAAAGAAATTTTTTACAAAGAAATAAACTACTGTATGTATAAACTACTACTGTATGTATAAACTCCCCCCCATGAACCATGGACCTTGCCGTTGGTGGGGAGGCTTGCGTGCCTCAGCGATGCAGATAGCCGTACCGTAGGTACAACCACAACGGAGAGGTATCTGTTGAGAGCCCAGACAAACGTGTGGTTCCTGAAGAGGGGCAGCAGCCTTTTCAGTAGTTGCAAGGGCAACAGTCTGGATGATTGACTGATCTGGCCTTGTAACAATAACCAAAACGGCCTTGCTGTGCTGGTACTGCGAACGGCTGAAAGCAAGGGGAAACTACGGCCGTAATTTTTCCCGAGGGCATGCAGCTTTACTGTATGATTAAATGATGATGGCGTCCTCTTGGGTAAAATATTCCGGAGGTAAAATAGTCCCCCCTTCGGATCTCCGGGCGGGGACTACTCAGGAGGTTGTCGTTATCAGGAGAAAGAAAACTGGCGTTCTACGGATCGGAGCGTGGAATGTCAGACCCCTTAATCGGGCAGGTAGGTTAGAAAATTTAAAAAGGGAAATGGATAGATTAAAGTTAGATATAGTGGGAATTAGTGAAGTTCGGTGGCAGGAGGAACAAGACTTCTGGTCAGGTGACTACAGGGTTATAAACACAAAGTCAAATAGGGGTAATGCAGGAGTAGGTTTAATAATGAATAGGAATGCGGGTAAGCTACTACAAACAGCATAGTGAACGCATTATTGTGGCCAAGATAGATACGAAGCCCACACCTACTACAGTAGTACAAGTTTATATGCCAACTAGCTCTGCAGATGACGAAGAAATTGAAGAAATGTATGATGAAATAAAAGAAATTATTCAGATTGTGAAGGGAGATGAAAATTTAATAGTCATGGGTGACTGGAATTCGAGTGTAGGAAAAGGGAGAGAAGGAAATGTAGTAGGTGAATATGGATTGGAGCTAAGAAATGAAAGAGGAAGCCGCCTGGTAGAATTTTGCACAGAGCACAACTTAATCATAGCTAACACTTGGTTTAAGAATCATGATAGAAGGTTGTATACATGGAAGAACCCTGGAGATACTAAAAGGTATCAGATAGATTATATAATGGTAAGACAGAGATTTAGGAACCAGGCTTTAAATTGTAAGACATTTCCAGGGGCAGATGTGGACTCTGACCACAATCTATTGGTTATGACCTGTAGATTAAAACTGAGGAAACTGCAATGAGGTGGGAATTTAAGGAGATGGGACCTGGATAAACTGAAAGAACCAGAGGTTGTACAGAATTTCAGGGAGAGCACAAGGGAACAATTGACAGGAATGGGGGAAAGAAATACAGTAGAAGAGGAATGGGTAGCTTTGAGGGATGAAGTAGTGAAGGCAGCAGAGGATCAAGTAGGTAAAAAGACGAGGGCTAGTAGAAATCCTTGGGTAACAGAAGAAATATTGAATTTAATTGATGAAAGGAGTAAATATAAAAATGCAGTAAATGAAGCAGGCAAAGAGGAATACAAACGTCTCAAAAATGAGATCGACAGGAAGTGCAAAATGGCTAAGCAAGGATGGCTAGAGGACAAATGTAAGGATGTAGAGGCTTATCTCACTAGGGGTAAGATAGATACTGCCTACAGGAAAATTAGAGAGACCTTTGAAGATAAGAGAACCACTTGTATGAACATCAAGAGCTCAGATGGAAACCCAGTTCTAAGCAAAGAAGGGAAAGCAGAAAGGTGGAAGGAGTATATAGAGGGTCTATACAAGGGCGATGTACTTGAGGACAATATTATGGAAAGGGAAGAGGATGTAGATGAAGATGAAATGGGAGATACGATACTGCGTGAAGAGTTTGACAGAGCACTGAAAGACCTGATCCCAAAGAAAGCAGGTGTTGACAGATGTGAAAATTACCGAACAATCAGTTTAATAAGCCACAGCTGCAAAATACTAACACGAATTCTTTACAGACGAATGGAAAAACTAGTAGAAGCCAACCTCGGGGAAGATCAGTTTGGATTCCGTAGAAATACTGGAACGCGTGAGGCAATACTGACCTTACGACTTATCTTAGAAGAAAGATCAAGGAAAGGCAAACCTACGTTTCTAGCATTTGTAGACTTAGAGAAAGCTTTTGACAATGTTGACTGGAATACTCTCTTTCAAATTCTAAAGGTGGCAGGGGTAAAATACAGGGAGCGAAAGGCTATTTACAATTTGTACAGAAACCAGATGGCAGTTATAAGAGTCGAGGGACATGAAAGGGAAGCAGCGGTGGGGAAGGGAGTAAGACAGGGTTGTAGCCTCTCCCCGATATTATTCAATCTGTATATTGAGCAAGCAGTAAAGGAAACAAAAGAAAAATTCGGAGTAGGTATTAAAATCCATGGAGAAGAAATAAAAACTTTGAGGTTTGCCGATGACATTGTAATTCTGTCAGAGACAGCAAAGGACTTGGAAGAGCAGTTGAACGGAATGGATGGTATCTTGAAGGGAGGATATAAGATGAACATCAACAAAAGCAAAACGAGGATAATGGAATGTAGTCAAATTAAGTCGGGTGATGCTGAGGGAATTAGATTAGGAAATGAGACACTTAAAGTAGTAAAGGAGTTTTGCTATTTGGGGAGCAAAATAACTGATGATAGTCGAAGTAGAGAGGATATAAAATGGAGACTGGCAATGGCAAGGGAAGCGTTTCTGAAGAAGAGAAATTAGTTTACATCGAGTATAGATTTAAGTGTCAGGAAGTCATTTCTGAAAGTATTTGTATGGAGTGTAGCCATGTATGGAAGTGAAACATGGACGGTAAATAGTTTGGACAAGAAGAGAATAGAAGCTTTCGAAATGTGGTGCTACAGAAGAATGCTGAATATTAGATGGGTAGATCACATAACTAATGAGGAAGTATAGACTAGGATTGGGGAGAAGAGAAGTTTGTGGCACAACTTGACCAGAAGAAGGGATCGGTTGGTAGGACATGTTCTGAGGCATCAAGGGATCACCAATTTAGTATTGGAGGGCAGTGTGGAGGGTAAAAATCGTAGGGGGAGACCAAGAGATGAATACACTAAGCAGATTCAGAAGGATGTAGGCTGCAGTAGGTACTGGGAGATGAAGAAGCTTGCACAGGATAGAGTAGCATGGAGAGCTGCATCAAACCAGTCTCAGGACTGAAGACCACAACAACAACATGTATAAACTAAGAAATGATTATACTGTATGCATTGTTTTTACAGTAAAAACGAAAACAAATTACTTGGAAAAAAAGTCTGTGACACATTTTTGTTTAGCTGATGTTATTCTAGATTTAGCTGCAGTGTCCCTCCACTTTTTTATCCACAAAACGCCCATTGGAGTTGAAGTTGGATCCTGCTCAATGTATTGAAGGGCGATGTCAAAAGCATTTTTTGCATCATTGTGTGAAATCCGGGTGGGGGGTTCGTCTTCGCCATCAGAGTCCTCGTTCACAGTTTCCTGGCTAACAGCGGAAACAATCTGGTCGTCATTGAGCTCTTCAGATTGTGTCACAGTCTTTGTCACATTCGTTGATCCACTCTTCAACTTCATTGGCAGGGACATTCGGCTCCAGAGTTTGTAGATCTTTAACGATTTCCAGTGCGTCATTGTTTTGCCCATCTTCAGTATGCTCATTTTCCATCATAACTTACACTACAATTTCCACAGTGTGTCAGGTTTTAGTTCATCCCATGCTGCAGCAATTGTGTAAATAGCATCTTTGATGTTCAGGGATTTCATTGCCTCAAATAAGTTATGACCTCGTTCAGATTTTTCCAAAATTGAGCTGATATACTTTCTGCGATATCACCTTTTTAACCATTCGATAATGCCTTGATCCATTGGTTGGAAGAGTGAGGTCACATTAGGAGGCAGAAAGAGGGCTTTTATGTCCCCTTTCACCAAATCTTCCTCAGATGGATGTGATGGTGTATTATCCAATAGCAGTAGAGCACAGACAGGCAGATTTTTTTTGCTTCAAGTCTTTTTTGACCGATGGCACAAACTCGTCGGAAAACCATGATTTAAAAAGGTTGAAGTCCATCCAAGCAGATTTTTGATTGTGGTAATAAACCAGCAAGGAAGATAAGTTTATATTTTTGAATGCCCTTGGCTTCTTAGCTTTGCCAATGACGAACAAGGGGAACTTGTGGGTTCCATCTGTGTTGCTACAAGGAATGACTGTTATAGATCTTTTATAAGTTTCGTTCCTTCCACGGATTCATTTGAAGCTGCGAGTGTTTTTGTTGACGACATTTTAAAGTTCAGCCCTGTCTCGTCGATGTTATACACTTGGCAGGATAACAGTTCATTTTCTTCTACAATTTCTTGAAACTTAACAGAAAACTCCTTAGGAGCTGCGGCATCGGCAGATAGTTTTTCACCGGAAATAGAAACAAATCGGACACCATGACAAGTTTTCCAACGATCAATCCAGCCTTTACTGGCAGCAAATTTACTTTCGGCTTCCAGTTTTTTGTGCATTTTCTTTGAGAATTGGCCCGGATATTGGAGTTCCTTTCCTTCTTTCTTGACAAAACCACATCTACAATGCGTTATCAAGCAGTTCGAGTGTAGGCTTTTTTAATGTTTTGCGATTCTTCAGAGTGTTTTCACCACCAATCGTAACTATACAGTTACGATTCTTCCTCCAATCCTTAATTGTCGTAACACCTACATGCAGTTCCTTTGCAATTTTTTGGAGTGATTCTCCTTCGTCCAGTCTTTGTAGCACTGCTAATTTTTCATTTAGTGAAAGAGTTATGTGTTTACGTTTGAATCCAGACATGTTGAAAAACAGACAACTTTACACAAATGAATCTACAGTAATAAGTGCTGTAGAGAACACGGAATGAAGCAAATGACGACATCTTTTAATCCCAACAAAGGATAAAACTGCACAATAACGTACAGTATAACAATATGCACAGCAATAGACACCGCAACAATGGCCCGACAGGCATCCAGTCAGTGACAAGTTGGCACAGGCACACAAGCCTGAGCGTAGTCGGACTAACTGGAGTGACTGACCATCCAAGGTCGGATTAGAGGGATTCTACTGTACTTCGATGTGAGACTACCCTTACGGCAGAAAGGAAACTGGATGATAATTGTTGAAGTCTGTCTTGTTGTTACCTTTCTTATAAACAGATTTGACAATCATATTTTAATGTCAGGAAGAATTCCGTGTGCCAGTGATGCATTAAATATATCAACACAGACATACTTTAAGTTAGAACAACTTTCCAAAATTCTGTTGGGAATCCCATCATCATCATCATAATTATGAGCTTTTGTTTTTTGAAATTTTTAGAGCTCTATTAACTATAATGAAGGATGTTGGTGCTACTTCTAATTGCTTCACATTTCAGGGATTGACATTTTTAATTTACTCCTTTGATTCTTCAATGGAACCAATAAATAATATTTTTACAGCTACATTTAGAAAGTGATTGTTAAAAGTACTCACCACATGTGAATTATCAGCAACAACATTGTCGTTTTGTATAATTTTTGTGTTGTCTTGTACACATTTCCTCTCCTGTCTTCTGTTTGAATTTATAACCTTTAGCTTTTTGTTTGACTGTTATTATTGACAAAATTAAAATCTCTTAATGCTGAGATCACTTTTATCCCCTCACAATACAACATGTGCAATTCTACTTCTTAGTTCAGTCTTTTCAATTTATGATCACTAGTTTTAACAATGATTGGTTTTCGTTTTTGGTTATTTCTTTTGCACGTATTTGTGCGGGCCTAGTTAAAGTGTCCTTTTAACAATCTTTGTTTCTTTCTCGGCATAATGTGTTCAGATTGCTAGTGAATCTCTATGTAACAGTTTCTCTTTATCTTACACTATTACTTTGTATATATTGTCAGATTATCTTAGGTAAAGAAAATCAGTGAGAGATATTTTTCCTATTTGATCAGGCTCAGTCCATTACTTTCACTGTTTTTAAATTGTTGTTCGTAACAGCAAAAGGTTCTCAAATTTATTGAGGTAGATTTACTACTTTGTTTACCATAAGGAGTTATATGCGCACATTACACTCTATACTACTTCCCACTATTCCAAATCTCAGCTTTGTGGTAAGTGAATGTGTACAGAAACAAAATTTCAAGGACTCAATCATTGTCCAGGTAAGTCTATTTGCTTTTGACTCTACTGCAGTAGTGTGATTCATAGTCACATTTCAGCTTCTTACCCTTCTAATAGCTGTGATTACACTTTCTTCAGTCAGCTGAGACTGCGTACAAATTTTGTCATCAGTGCGATGTGAGTGTATTTTTATCCTTCCATACAAAAATGGTTCAGGCCATTCCTTCCATGGATTCACCTGACCATGGATTAGACCATCCCATCTCGGGGTTTGTCAGTCCTTCCTCTCTCCCATACCTAAATAAAACTGTGACCACCCCATCTTAACATTTTTAACCATATACCCAGCTTATGACCCTTACTTTTGTAATTTCCAATGACAAAATTTCTACATAGTTTATTAACTCTACCTTGTCACATGAAACATGTGTCCCATTACTATCCTGTTGTGTAATGCATTAAGTTACATTCTCTCATGTTACATATTCTAAACACATTTTACTTTTTATTTTCATATCATTCAAAGTGAGTGGTAGTGGCAAAACAGTTTGCTTGCCACACTATTTCATTTTCATTTCTATGTTAGCACATCACAATCTTTTTAGGGACAAGTATTAGGCTCCTTCCTTGACCCCCCCCCCCCCCCCCACACACACACACACACACCAACGCACACACCCCCACCCCCCTCCTCTTTGTTTATTTGAAGTTGCTAACATAAACCTGAGATCACAAAAACCAATTATCCTTTAGCTTACCATATATCAAAAAAATTATCAGTGTCAGTATGTCATATGTTTGTTACCCTGGATTACATGAGTCCTCTTTTGGTTTTTTTCTATAGAAACAGGTTGTAATCACCTCACTGTGGCATGAATAAAAAGAAGGGTTTCAATAATAAAAACATTATGAATCTGGACAGAGGGGAGATAGAATCGATACTTCTGTTGGAGAAGAACGGAGTGAACGGGAAGAATATGTGTTTTAGGGACAAAAAATAAATAAGATAGATCGCCAAACCCACATTCCTGTACCACTCCCCACCGCAGGATTTCCTTCGTGACGGGTACTTCACTGAGACATCAGAGGATGGAGTGTGGTCAACAGACCCTAAAGAATAGAATTGTCTCATCTTCACCAGTACAGGCTCCAGTAATTGATGCTAATTACACCCATATGAGTATCCAGTAGACATTCGGTAACAAAATGTCAGTCGTCAGTAGTAATTGATCTTTTAATATACAGTCTGTAAGTCAGTGGTCACTCACAGTGTTTCACCACTGTGTAACATGTGCATTTGATTATAAGTGCCTCTGTAGTTCACAGCTTCCACTACATACTTAACATCATATATTACCTAACTGTACACTATAAAACAATATTAGAGAAGGAAAGTTGCTGCTCACCATATAGCGAAGACGCTGAGTCATGATAGGCACAACAAAAAGATTCACACAATTATAGCTTTCGGCCAATAAGGCCTTTGTCAGCAATAGGCACACATACACACACGCAAATGCAACTTGCATGTCCATCCTGGATTTTCCATTGTTTGATTTTTGTACACTATAAAAGATATATAAAGCTTGACCATTATTGATAAGAGGAAAAGGAAAAGTAGAAAATAATACATACAAAACATTATAAAATAGTTTCTTTTACTCAAGTAACATATGTAAATGTTATTCACTAATGTATGCTCTTTATACTCGCATAAAAAGCTTTCCCCATTACATTTGTGCTTTTGGATAGGAGAGAAAGAAATGTGTTCCAGACAATAGGATACTTGAAGAGGAAGGAACTGCTTTGTGCAAAAGTAAATATGAGCTAATGAAGCAGTAACTCGGATTGCTGATGGATGTCACTCCACAGAATGTGTAAAAAGGGTGCAAATTTTTCTGGAGATTTAAATTTCATTATAGTATCAGTATTATACAATCCATTTCCTCGCCCTGTTGTAGGCTCCACCTAAAACGTTGCTTTTGGATTTTTACACACAATTTTAAATGGGCCACAGTGGTTTGAGAAAAAATGCTAGTTTCTTTCTTTATATTTTAAATATGACAAAAGTCCATAAGCAGTACTACGTCATATATATTAAATATGGGTGTAGGAGCAAATTCATTGTATTTGTTTACTGTAATTTCTGCTTATTTGTATAGACTGTTATCTAGCATCTTATGTAATTCATCTGCTTCTCCCTCCCTTATAGGTGGCCATTTAAATAATTTTAACAGTGGTTCTCCAACAACATTTTTATTCATAACTTGAACAGGGTAACTCTGTACACATGTGATAGTTTCTGAGTTTCAAACGATAGTCAGTGAACTATCTGAGCACAATTAGTTTGCTTGTCAGAACACAATACATTTGTACACAATCACCTTATCTCTTTCATTATGCATTCACAAGGGTTTGATTGAGGGTAGTATTTTGAAATAGTCACATGTTCAACACTCCCCACACTAGAAATTCCGTACAATTAGTACTCGTGAACTGTGATCCAATATCTGTTTGCAGCTGTTGAGATTTTTGTATATCTGTAAAATACTCCTTCAAACAGTTTATTATGGTAGTCATATTTGCTTGTTTAATGGGGTATAATTATACATATTTCGACCCAACAATCGTTAAGCTCAAAAACATAAGTAACTCCTCCTCTGTCTTTAGGCGATTGAGCAACAAAATCTGCTGTGGTTAAATCATGTAAAGCCTTTGGTATTATAGAGCATACTTTTCATAGTACATTCAAGTTATACTCTTTCACTGTTTGACACACTTCAGGTGTTCTCAACACACTTCTCACTTTTCTACTTAGATTTTTTAAATAATAAAATTTATTCCTATGTTGAATACACACAACACAGTCTGAAATCTCTATACCCCTTATGGATAAACCATACGAGGTGGAATCCAAAATTTTTGGGAGTGGTGTTGCCATCTGGAAAGTAGGAGTAGTAGAGCTTTTCACTGCCAGGTGGCGAGTGCTGCATATCTGATGAGTCAGTGTGCAGAGTGGCATTCAGCAGGGAAGACGTGTTTTGTGTCCACTGTGATTTCCGTAATACTCTGTGTTTGGTGTGTGGCGATTTTACGATGGATCCGTGAACAGAACAGCGTGTGTATATCAAATTCTGTGCGAATCTTGGGAAAAGTACTATGGAGACGTATGGTTATGACTCGGAGACAAAGCAACAGTCCCAGCGGAAGAGCCCGGGCTCTCCAAGACCCAAAAAAGCGAGACTGGTGAAGAGCAAAATGAAGAGCCTGATATCATTTTCTTTGATACCAAGCAAATAGTGCACAAAGAATTTGTCCTGCCCAACCACACAGTGAATTCTGTGTACTACTGTGAAGTTTTGCAACGGCTCCATTAAAACATGCGGTGACAATGGTCTGAACTTTGGCGTCAAGGGAAGTGGCTGCTGCATCACGACAATGCGCCCTGTCACACGTCCTTGCTCACCAGGACCTTTTTGGCAAAAAAACAACATGGCGGTTGTACCCCACCCACCGTAGTCGCCAGATTTGGCACCTTGCGACTTTGCACTGTTCCCAAAACTGAAAGGCTGTTGATTCGACACTCTGGAGAGGATTCAAGAGGCATCGCTGATGGTGATAAACACCCTCAAGGAACAGGACTTCTAGAAAACATTTGACCAGTGGCAGAAGCGCTGGGACCGGTATGTATGTGCGGATGGGAACTACTTCGCGAGTGATGGTGACCATTAGTCCAAAGGTAAGGTTTTCAACAGATGGCAGCACCAGTCCCAAAAATTTTGGATAGCATGTCATATTAAATCTTTTTCCACAATTTGTGGAATACACTATTTCCATTCAAATTTACCTCCTATCAACCTCCAGAATACTGCTTCTTCTCCTTTTGTCAATAGAGATTTTTATTCTGGTAGTAACCCTAATCACTCAAATTGTGGCAGCTTATTTTTAAAATCTTCATCTACCTTCATATCTGTCCTATTCTTAAGACTAATAATGTATTTACTTCATTACTGGTGTAACTTGAAGCTAGAAAATTTATTGAGAAAATAACCACTGGTGCTCCTTTTCTCATCATGTTGTTCACACACAATCACAGTCATGACAAAGCATCTGGAGCTTTATCGTGTGAACCTTTTATGTAGTGAATTTCTGTCTGATATTCCTCAAGGAACAACACCCATCGCATTACACTGTGGTGGGAAAAGTCATGGGATACCTCTTGATATTATGTCTGACCCCCGTCTGCCCAGCGTGGTGCAGCAGCTTGATGTGGCATGGACCCAGCAAGTTGCTAGAAGTCCCACACAGAACTATTGAGCTCTGCTGAATCTATAGCAGTGTAGGACTTTGGGTAGAATATTGGATTCATATTAGGCAATCTGAGTGGCCAAATCATTCACTGAAATTGCTCAGAATCTCAAACAGTTGTGGCCCAGTGACATGTCGCATTGTCATCCGTAAAAATCCCATCATTGTTTGGGAATGTGGATTTTATAAATGGCTCCAAATGATCTCCAGGTAGCTGAACATTATCATTTCCAGTCAATGATTGGTTTACTTGGACCAGAGAACCCAGTTTATTACATGTAAACACGTCCCACGCCATTATGTAGCGTCCATCAGCTTGCACAGTGCCTTGTTGACAACTTGGGTCCATGGCTTCGTGGGGTCTGTGCCACATTCAAACCCTACCATCAGCTCTTACCAACTGAAATTGGGACTCATCTCACCAGGCCATGGTTTTCCAGTCATCTAGGGTCCAATTGATATGGTCAAAAGCCCAGGATAGGCACTGCAGACGATGTGCTTTTAGCAAAGGCAGTTGCGTCTGATGTCTGCTGCTATATCCCATTAACATCAGATTTCACCACACTGTCGTAATGGATATGTTTGTTGTAAGCCCCACATTGATTTCTGTGGTAATTTCATGAAGTGTTGCACTGACAAACCTACACAAACGCCACTGCTCTTGGTCATTAAGTGAAGGTTGTCCGCCACTGCATTGCACATAGTGAGTCGTAAAGTCTGAAATCTGGTATTCTTGGCACACTTTTGAAACTGTGAATCTCGAAATATTGAATTCCCTACCAATTTCTGAAGTGGAATGTTCCATGTGTCTAGCTCCAACTACTATCCCACGTTCATAGTCCGTTAATTCCCCTTATGTGGTCATAATCACATCGGAAACCTTTTCACATGGATCAGCTGAGTAAAAATGACAGCTTCACCAATTCACTGCCCCCTTATACCACATGTGCATGTTACTATCACCATCTGTATATGTGCATATCACTATCCCATGACTTTTGTCACAGTGTAATTGGCTGATTTAACAACCTGCTTTCCATAAGGAATGCTAATGCTTGATGATGATTATATATTATTATTTTAGAGCCCCAGAATAAGGTTTGAAATTTGTGTATGCACCACACAAAAGCTAATAGTTCCTTTTAGGTTACTGTACAGTTGAACCTTTCCTTGCTACTAATAAGCGATTGTTATACATACTTAAACTTCATTGTATCATTTTATTATCTACCGTTTTCTATCTTTTCATGTACTGCAGGTTGTGAACTTAACTGGATATGGTTTTCAAAAGAATAGTTTATGATCTTATATTTTGAACTGAGTATCTGTCATACCGGGTTTATCAGAGAATACACTGCTATATTTTAACAAGATGATATATGAGTTCTTCAGTGAAAAGTTTATGTTTGTAAGCTTTTATCTGCATTTGTTCATTTAACTCCTCATAATCCATGCTTGTTTCCTCTTTGCTCACTACCTGAGCAGTAGCAACTAAATGCATTTCATCTGGTAATACATTTGTGTAATTTGTCATAAATTGTACCACATAACTAGAATCTCCCCTGTTCTAGTACAGTTCGCTGGTAGCAGAGTCTAATTTCACTTAATATGTTAGTAACTGATTGATAACTAACAGTAATTGCAAATTTACATTAGGAACTACTAATAAAGGTTGCACGAAGTTAAAGTTATTTTTATCAATGACTGACCTTGTTTCTTCTTTGATTACTTTTCTTTTACTTTGTGTTAGTCCAACAATATAGAATCTTGTCACTGGTAATTTGGGGCAAATACTCTTATTTCTGATTACCTCCAAAAAAATCTTGATACCAAAGAAGTCTCACTTCCTTAGTCTATGTAAACATCTACATGTTTTTCCCACACACTTCCTCCTAGTATAGGTTTTATCTGTTCTTCTTCTGACACCTTATTGTTTCTCAACAACAATTCCCTTGTAGGAATAGTTTGTGTGAAGATAACTAATTTTTTGGCATATGGGCCTATGATTTCTCCTGTTACATCCTGGTCTTTTCCAGTTGTTCTCACAGCTTTTGATATTATTTTCGATTTTCTATGGTATCGCAAACAGAATTTGTTGTAGTCCTAGCAGACCCTATCTTTTCTTGTAATTTTAACTCCACAAATTCTTGTAGCTGTCCTTCCAAACTAGTCAAAGCATTTGTGTCACTATGTACATCAACCAATTCCCTGTTATGTTCTAATGCATCTACTCGATTTCACTTCTTTTAGATTTGATTGTTTATGCTTCCAAACTCCCATATGTACAGTTCCTCTGTATGTTTTATTTTATCTTGTGCCTCTTTAAACTTCCTGACTAAATCACATTGTTTATCTACTTTAGGCTGTAACTCCTTAAATAATTTTACTAATTTAGTATTCATATTGGAAATCTTACAATTTGAAGAATGTAGTTTCATAGCTAATGCCCACCCTTGTGTTTTTAAAATTGTAATACCAGTTGCCAACTCATATTTGTTGGCTTCCATAGCATCAGATAACTCTTGTTTGTCAGCTTTCATACTATCAGATGACTCTTGATTAGTGGCTTGTAACACTATTTGATAGTTCTTCCAATTTCTTTAATACTTCTGACAAACTGCTATCCATTTTGTGTATGGTGATGCGCATACAATAACAACAATAATAAACGTACTCTCAATAATGGTGGATTCCTGTGATTTTGTGTTGATGCTGACACAAAGAATCAATAGAAAGTGTACCTGCAACACTTCACAAACACGTCACTACAGCTCGCCTTATCACATGCATAGCAAGCTGTACTGCCCAGTCATGGTCGGCTGGCCACAGAGACGCTCTCAGAGATCACTGCTGCACCCGTAATCTCGAAATCAGTACAGTCATCAGGATAACTATTTACCAGTCAGGGTATCTTTGTACCACGTACTATTTTTGTTCCAAATTGTTGGTGTACCACCTAGTGAAATTATTCTGTTCTGAAAATAACACATATAACAAAAATGGTACTTTTAGAGAGCAAAATAATGGCAGTTGGTGCAATGTCAGCCTTTTAAAACAAAAATAGTAAGTGGTACAAAAGTACCTTCACTGCACTTGGACTTCTTCCATATCATCAGTGTACTACCACTTGACTCAAGTGCCGAAAGTTTTCACTTTAGCTTGTGAATCTACCTTTTCATGCAACAACTCTCAAATTACTTTGGGTGATACTAAAGTGTATCCTTCACTGTTCACAGGCAATGTCATCTAGGCAATGTCATATTTTCTTCTGTTACTTTTTTAAAATTCTTCTTATTTTTGATAAAATACTCTACTCTTCACTCTTGTTACCATGTTGTGCACTTAGGGAGCCAAAATGGAGTGTGACTTCACTGTTGTGTGGCTGAACTAAGCCCAGGAGGCGTGTTACCTTCCAAACAATCTGTCACCATGATACTATCCTGGATACTTTTTACCTTAATTATTTTCTTGTATGGTCACCTTTCTTGAATTCCCTTAACATGGTGGGCCCGCTAAGCAGTGCCACCAACTCTTGCTGTGTGACATATTCTCCGTGTGCATAAGGTCGCGGATTGGAAGAGAGCTTCAGAGTATTCAGGCTACTAAATGATTTAAATGGCTTTCAGTAACAATTTTTTGTTGCTTTGATATAACAATTATTCTTATTAAGCAGTAGCTCAGAACACCATCTCCAAACACTCTTAGAACAGAACAGAATCGAATGACATTTCTCTTCAGATGCTTTCAACTGTTTTTCTATGTGTTGTCATTGGCAGCACCACTTCTTGTTCTCTGCCTTCCAAAACACCACCAAGCCGCAACACCAAAGCACAAGCAAAACCCCTTCACAACAGGAGGAGACTCTCAACTCCATCGTGCCTTGGTGACATTTTGTGCTCATGTGTCTTGCTCCGATTCTGTACATCCATCACAGCAACACAAGCACAGTGGAAAGTTTTCTTCTAACTAACTACATAAACAAGGTTTTTGTGTGAATATCTTTCATCTGATTGTGAGGAAGAGGTGGAACATTGTGTTTCTAAATGAACAACTTGGTTCACCACGAGAGGCACAGTACATCTTATCACTCCAGAATTTTCCATATCATCTAGATATACAAGCAGCTCACCTGTCTTGTTCTTCAGCCCCCTAATGTTCTGATGAAATAAATTAATGTTACTTTTCTGGAAACTATCACATATCTTACATTTCTATTATGTTCTTATTTTTTCAAGAATGTCTGTCTGTAACATGACTCTAACCTGAAAACTATGCTCCTCTGACTCCAGTAATCAGATAGATTTAGTTTTGTGTGCTTGTGCCACCCATTACACTTCCTGCAATATGCTCAGCTAATCTGTTCTTCATCCTCAAATGTTATTTGTGTATCCCCTTCTCCCAACTGCAGCAAGTGGTACTGCACAGATATGAGACCTTATTTAAGCCAAAAGCAATCCACCCACCTCTTTGTTTACACAGCTAACAGCTTTGTTAATCCAGGGCCTGCCATGATACTGTGAAACCTCTAGAAACCACAAGAGCATGTGCTCTATTGCTCTTATTTCCTTCATCTCACCTTTAATGTTATACTCTAAGTTGCTAGCCAGACTGTTTCCTGCATGGGGGATACTTCTTGCTCCTCCTCCTATAAGTACCTGAGCATCTTCGTCAAAATCTCTGCACGAAGTTGCTATGTTCTCGCCGCGAGGGATTAGCCGAGCGGTCTTAGGCGCTGCAGTCATGGACTGTGCGGCTGGTCCTGGCAGAGGTTCAAGTCCTCCCTCGGGTATGGGTGTTTCTGTTTGTCCTTAGGCTAATTTAGGTTAAGTAGTGTGTAAGCTTAGGGACTGATGACCTTAGGAGTTAAGTCCCATAAGATTTCACACACATTTGAACATTTTTGCTATGTTCTCTGTAACCTTTCTAAGCTTGGCACTTGGTTTCACAATGCTTGTGGCCAGGTGTTCTATCCCTAGCTTTTCCTGGTGCATTTAGCCTACATCCTTCCTGTGACTGATACCTAGCAGCAGACACTTTCTTTCTATTTGACTTTTCAAGTGATCTAGTCTTAAACTTGTTCCTGTGTGTTTGCTATATTCTACTTTGCTTAAAACCTGGTTGAGACTCTTCTCCTATCTTCCCACCTTTTTATTCTCTTTATTCTTTTTCATTTCTTGGTTTTAATGCTCTTGTCTTGACATCTTTTAATAACTTATGTGTGCTTTCTTTTTTCTAGACTTTCATTTCTGTTTTTTATTGTGTTAGTTACACAGGATTTACCTTTTGCTTCCTTCCTTTACAAGTACTCCTGGTTTGACACTTAAAAGATGAATGGACGGTGACCTTGCAATTTAGTCCCTTTCACTCCATACCAACTAACCAACCAACCAACCAACTCTTCTCTCATTCCATGTAACAAATCAAACTAATTTGCTTACCAGAATTTGAAATGTGATATTTGAGCTTTTTCTCCTTTTGCCTGTTGCTTATCATCTTTTCCAAGCTCTCATTCTCATTCTCTGTTTCCCCCTTCAAACCACTTTCTAACTCTGTGTGAAGGGCACAAACTTTCTTCCCTGTTCCTTGGTGTCCCAAGTACAGAATCTACAAACTCCACCAACTGCTTGCAACTTAGTATTTCCACTCGCTAAGTCGCTGTTACTATTGTCCCATGCTAAAAACGTGCTTCATCCCCCAATAAAGCTCATTATATGCATAATAAAATGAAACCAACATACAATACCTGAATATTTATATTAGATATGTTATTTTACTTGTTATTTCATTACCATATAAGCTACTTTTGTTGTACGTATCATTTGTTGGTAAGAAGACATAGGGATAGGCTTCTTTGCCTTGAAATGGTAAGTATAAATACATGTTTCTCCACTTACATGAGTGATCTAACTCTGTGTGTGTGTGTGTGTGTGTGTGTGTGTGTGTGTGTGTGTGTGTGTGTGTGTAATATGAAATGTTGGCAAAATTTAAAGTCATCAATTGTGAGTAATTACTCTTTTCTCCTACATCTCCATATATATATATATATATATATATATATATATATATATATATATATATATATATATATATATAAAAACAAAGATGATGTGGCTTACCAAATGAAAGTGCTGGCAGGTCGACAGACACACAAACGAACACAAACATACACACAAAATTCAAGCTTTCGCAACAAACTGTTGTCTCATCAGGAAAGAGGGAAGGAGAAGGAAAGACGAAAGGATGTGGGTTTTAAGGGAGAGGGTAAGGAGTCATTCCAGTCCCGGGAGCGGAAAGGGGGAAAAAAGGACGGGTATACACTCGCGCGCGCACACATACACATATACAGACACAAGCAGACATATTTAAAGACAAAGAGTTTGGGCAGAGATGTCAGTCGAGGCAGAAGTGCAGAGGCAAAGATGTTGTGTGACAGGTGAGGTATGAGTGGCGGCAACTTGAAATTAGCGGAGATTGAGGCCTGGTGGATAACGGGAAGAGAGGATATATTGAAGAGCAGGTTCCCATCTCCGGAGTTCGGATAGGTCGGTGTTAGTGGGAAGTATCCAGATAACCCGGACGGTGTAACACTGTGCCAAGATGTGTTGGCCATGCACCAAGGCATGTTTAGCCACAGGGTGATCCTCATTACCAACAAACACTGTCTGCCTGTGTCCATTCATGCGAATGGACAGTTTGTTGCTGGTCATTCCCACATAGAATGCGTCACAGTGTAGGCAAGTCAGTTGGTAAATCACGTGGGTACTTTCACACGTGGCTCTGCCTTTGATCGTGTACACCTTCTGGGTTACAGGACTGGAGTAGGTGGTGGTGGGATGGTGCATGGGATAGGTTTTACACCTGGGGCGGTTAGAAGGGTAGGAGCCAGAGGGTAGGGAAGGTGGTTTGGGGATTTCATACGGGTGAACTAAGAGGTTACGAAGGTTAGGTGGACGGCGGAAAGACACTCTTGGTGGAGTGGGGAGGATTTCATGAAGGATGGATCTCATTTCAGGGCAGGATTTGAGGAAGTCGTATCCTTGTTGAAGAGCCACATTCAGAGTCTGATCCAGTCCCGGAAAGTATCCTGTCACAAGTGGGGCACTTTTGTGGTTCTTCTGTGGGAGGTTCTGAGTTTGAGAGGATGAGGAAGTCGCTCTGGTTATTTGCTTCTGTACCAGGTCAGGAGGGTAGTTGCGGGATGCGAAAGCTGTTGTCAGGTTGTTGGTGTAATGGTTCAGGGATTCCGGACTGGAGCAGATTCGTTTGCCACGAAGACCTAGGCTGTAGGGAAGGGACCGTTTGATGTGGAATGGGTGACAGCTGTCATAATGGAGGTACTGTTGCTTGTTGGTGGGTTTGATGTGGACGGACGTGTGGAGCTGGCCATTGGACAGGTGGAGGTCAACATCAAGGAAAGTGGCATGGGATTTGGAGTAGGACCAGGTGAATCTGATGGAACCAAAGGAGTTGAGGTTGGAGAGGAAATTCTGGAGTTCTTCACTGTGAGTCCAGATCATGAAGATGTCATCAATAAATTTGTACCAAACTTGGGGTTGGCTGGCCTGGGTAACCAAGAAGGCTTCGTCTAAGCGACCCATGAATAGGTTGGCATACGAGGGGGCCACCCTAGTTCCCATGGCTGTTCCCTTTAATTGTTGGTATGTCTGGCCTTCAAAAGTGAAGAAGTTGTGGGTCAGGATGAAGCTGGCTAAGATAATGAGGAAAGAGGTTTTAGGTAGGGTGGCAGGTGATCGGTGTGAAAGGAAGTGCTCCATCGCAGCGAGGCCCTGGACGTGCGGGATATTTGGCATCAATGGTTACAAGGATGGTTTCCAGGGGTAGCAGATTGGGTAAGGATTCCAGGCATTTAGAAAGTGGTTCGTGTCTTTTATGAAGGATGGGAGACTGCATGTAATGGGTTGAAGGTGTTGATCTACGTAGGCAGAGATACGTTCTGTGGGGGCTTGGTAACCAGCTACAATGGGGCGGCCAGGATGATTGGGTTTGTGAATTTTAGGAAGAAGGTAGAAGGTAGGGGTGCGGGGTGTCGGTGGGGTCAGGAGGTTGATGGAGTCAGGTGAAAGGTTTTGTAGGGGGCCTAAGGTTCTGAGGATTCCTTGAAGCTCCGCCTGGACATCAGGAATGGAATTACCTTGGCAAACTTTGTATGTGGTGTTGTCTGAAAGCTGACGCAGTCCCTCGGCCACATACTCCCGACGATCAAGTACCAGGCTCGTGGAACCCTTGTCCGCTGGAAGGATAACGATGGATCGGTTAGCCTTCAGATCTTGGATAGCCTGGGCTTCAGCAGTGGTGATGTTGGTTTTAAGAAGGATTGAGAGGCAAGGCTGGAAGTCAGAAATTCCTGGAAGGTTTGGAGAGGGTGATTTTGAGGAAGAGGAGGTGGGTCTCGCTGTGACAGAGGACGGAACTGTTCCAGGCAGGTTTCAATTTGGATAGTGTCTTGGGGAGTTGGATCATTAGGAGTAGGATTAGGATCATTTTTCTTCGTGGCAAAGTGTTTAAGTAGGATTGAGAGGCAAATAACAGAAGCAAATAACCAGAGCGACTTCCTCATCCTCTCAAACCCAGAACGTCCCACAGAAGAACCACAAAAGTGCCCCACTTGTGACAGGATACTTTCCGGGACTGGATCAGACTCTGAGTGTGGCTCTCCAGCAGGGATACGACTTCCTCAAATCCTGCCCTGAAATGAGATCCATCCTTCATGAAATCCTCCCCACTCCACCAAGTGTGTCTTTCCGCCGTCCACCTAACCTTCGTAACCTCTTAGTTCACCCCTATGAAATCCCCAAACCACCTTCCCTACCCTCTGGCTCCTATCCTTGTAACCGCCCCCGGTGTAAAACCTGTCCCATGCACCCTCCCACCACCACCTACTCCAGTCCTGTAACCCAGAAGGTGTACACAATCAAAGGCAGAGCCACGTGTGAAAGCACCCACGTGATTTACCAACTGACCTGCCTACACTGTGACGCATTCTATGTGGGAATGACCAGCAACAAACTGTCCATTCGCATGAATGGACACAGGCAGACAGTGTTTGTTGAATCTCCGCTAATTTCAAGTTGCCGCCACTCATACCTCACCTGTCATTCAACAACATCTTTGCCTCTGCACTTCCGCCTCGACTGACATCTCTGCCCAAACTCTTTGCCTCTGTATATGTCTGCTTCTGTCTGTATACATGTGGATGGATATGTGTGTGTGTGCAAGTGTATACCCGTCCTTCCCCCCCCCCCCTAAGGTAAGTCTTTCCGCTCCCGGGATTGGAATGACTCCTTACCCTCTCCCTTAAAACCCACATCCTTTCGTCTTTCCCTCTCCTTCCCTCTTTCCTGACGAAGTAACCGTTGGTTGCAAAAGCTTGAATTTTGTGTGTATGTTTGTGTGTCTATCGTCCTGCCAGCGCTTTTGTTTGGTAAGTCTCATCATCTTTGTTTTTATATATATATTTTCCCCCTAAGGTAAGTCTTTCCGCTCCCGGGATTGGAATGACTCCTTACCCTCTCCCTTAAAACCCATATCCTTTTGTCTTTCCTTCTCCTACCCTCTTTCCTGACGAGGCAACCGTTGGTTGCAAAAGCTAGAATTCTGTGTGTATGTTTGTGTTTGTTTGTGTGTCTATCGACCTGCCAGCGCTTTTGTTTGGTGAGTCTCATCATCTTTCTTTTTAAATATATTTTTCCCACGTGGAATGTTTCCCTCTATTTTTTATATATATATATATAATGTAAACGATATGGCAATGCTTCTTTTGATAGCAACCTCTTACATAGGAGGTGAGGTTCTGATGGAAGTAAAGCTGTGAGGACAGATCTGAGTCATGCTTGGGCAGTTCAGTTGGCAGAGCACTTGCCTGTGACAGGAAAAGATACCAAGTTTAAGTCTTGGTCTGACACACAGTTTTAATCTATGAGAAGGTTTTGTACCTACCTTACATACCTACCTTAAATATTTATTACTGATTTTGCTTTTGACAGGTAGCTTGGACTCTGTGCACAGTATACTTTCTTTTTTTATAGAAACCCATAGTTTAAATTATAAAATTAATGACAAATCTGGTGAAATGACATGGACAGTAGCAGTGCTTGACTATAAAAAACATTGAATGAATGCAGACAACTATGTCTTACACCACAGCCTAATAGTTATAAAACAAAAATCACAGTATAATATATTTATAGTTACCTAACAATGGAAAATCCAGCATGGAATCACAATAACATAAAAGGATAGATGCTATTCACTGCATAGAGGAGGCACTGAGTGTCAGCCAGACAAAATATTATAGATTATTCAGCTAACAGATGACTTGTTCTCAGACAGAGTCAACAACAACACACATTCCATAAAACGTCATTCTTGCAAAAACAACTTTTTGGTTTCCTCACACAATGTCAACTGAACAATGGAAACTCCAGGTTGCAGTAACAACAATATAAGGAATAGGATAGATTACTACTCACCATAAAGATGACCTGTTGAGTTGCAGACAGACACAATGAGAAGACTGTTACATATGCAGCTATTGGCCAAAGCCTTTGTCAGCAAAGAAACTATACAAACATTCACACAAGCAAGCACACTTAGCCACTGCGACTGGGAGCTCCAACTGGCAGACAGTGTTAATAGTAAGATAAACTTTTTTGCTGGTGAGGCAGTTACCGACTATGAAGTACTATGGTAAAAAATCTGTACAAGTATTTTTTTGGATCATGGTAAGATTTCAGTTTGGCACAAAGGTTGGTAAATGTTCAGAAATGTAAAATTGTCCACTTCAAAAAACGTAAAAACCATAATATTGTATAATGACAATACCAATCAGTCACAGTTGGAATCAGTCAACACATACAAATGAATGGGTCTAATGGTTTATAGTAAGAAAATGGAATCATCATGAAGGGTCAGTCATAAGTAGAACAGGTCGTAGGCTTCAGAACTAGTTGCAGAGGAGATGGCGTACAAAACATTGTGAGGGCCATCCTATAGTATTGCTCAGTTGTGTAATACACATACCAAACAGGCTTAAAAGGGGTTATTGCGTGTATGCAAAGAACAGCAGCACCAATGCTGTCAGATCTGATTAACCTACGAGGGAGTGTCATGGAAATGCCTAAAAACCTGGACAGGGAGACTTGAAGATGGACACCAACTATTCTGCAAAAACCTGCTCAAAAAGTTTATGCAACCAGTATTAAGTGATGAATCCTGGAATGTACTGCTGTTTCCATTATTTTTCTGCGCCAACTGGACAAGTGGTCCACATTTGACAAATTCCAATCTGCATGAATATTGTACAGGTGTTCATTGTGGAATAGACCTGAATGGCGCAAAATCTGAGCCCTAGGTAAACATGATCTGAGGAGACTTCCAGTAGGGAGTTGCAAAATGTGTGAGGTCTACAACAGTTTTAGCCAGTTATGAGACAGTTTATAACTAAACAATGGAAAATCCAGGATTGAATGTAACAATACCAGAGAAGGAAAGTTGCTTCTCCATATAGCGGAGATGCTGAGTCGCAATAGGCACAATAAAAAGATTCACACAATTAAAGCTTTTGGCCATTAAGGCCTTTGTCAGCAGTAGACACACACACACACACACACACACACACACACACACACACACCTGCAGTCTCCGAGAGCTGAGACCACACAGCAATTTATAATTAAAACTAGTTTTAATCCAAAGGAGATATCTTAGTCAAATGCACAAGAGTTTGTGCTCAACACTGTTGAAAGTCAATGATGTATCATTCTTTGTTGTTCTGCTACATGGGTTCAAAGTTGGGAAAAATTAATTGCGACAGTTATTGTACTATTTTGTTATTGCAATAATTTTTAGACAAAGTTAGTTTATTGAGTACTCTTAAAAATTTCAGGGCATGTTTCATTTGAAAACATCCAGAATACTGACAAGTAAAATGCTGCAGTTTGTTAGAACCAATAACAAGTAACTTTTTTACAGAACTAGTAAATTTCATACAGAATACTTTTATTTGTTCAAAATTGATTGCAGTCATGAAATGGTTGAAAAATTGTCTGTTGATTTTTCCAGAACTTTGACAACCTGCAGCTTGAAAGTTGTGAATGACTCGGGCTTAAAATTTTAGCTGTGGGAACAGGATGGGAAATTGTGCATGTGATCCACATATTTTGCGTACATTACTACTAGTTTCAGTTTCCAGCTGTCTCAAATTTGGTCAAAACTGTCATACAGGTCCACAACATTTTGCAGTTGGCTGCTGTAAGCTTCCTAAAACAGTGAATTTTTTGTATCTTGAGCTCAAATTTTCTACAGTTTACTTTTGTTCTGTAGGGAACATCTGCACAAAATTTCATTCATATTAAAGTGGTCAGGTGGGTATATTTGCTAAAATTTGTCCACTTGATGTAGCTACATATTGCTCCCGTATCAAATGTGAAGACTAAATTACACTAATTATCTTCGCTCCATATGGAAATGGCATGGAAAGAAACCCTAATATGTGATACAGTGGGGAGCAGTCTCTTTTGTGCACATCTGTGGTTTGCAGAGTATGGATATAGATATCAGTTCACTTATTGTCTCATTTAACCAAGAGTCATAATTAGCAATCAGTTTGGGCTTCGATTCTCTATACTGGTACTTAATATAACCTCAACCATTGGGAAAACATGTACATGACAAATAACATTGAAGTTACAGCCATTTGGGTTTCTTATTTATAAGCAGTATTGCTTGGATTCAACATTGATATGTATGTTACTATTGTCATCAAGTGAGTGTACCACCCGGATAAGCAAATGAATTAACACACTTCCAAGATTTGGGAAGATGTGCCTGCACTAGTTTGAATCTGCCTCAACGGATTAATGACAAGGGATGGTGAGCTGGCCAGACTGGATGTGGTTTTTAGGAGGTTTCTCACATCCAACTAAGTAAATATTGGTCTGGTACTCACATTCCACCTCAGATACAAGTTATGCAAACAGTAGAAATGTTCCCACACTGGAACATGAAATTTACTGTAGAGACAGACAGATGGGGGGTACACAGGGTCCATCCTAGGGGGAGTCGTGTAGTCAGGTATGGCATACAACCGCCAACTGCCACTAACATTGCCACAACCCTTGTAATAATTCCAACCCTGTAGAGAAACAGGACAAGGCAAAGAAGAAGAAGAATGTCGCTGAATGAAAATTACAGTTTTGTTTTGGTGAGCATGATAAGACATCCTGTGGAACCTTATTAAATGCCTTCTCTGAATAATAATGGCAACATATAGACCTGACCTCTGAGGATGTCCTCATTGAAACTGGTATCAGTGACCATGATGTGGTTGTGGTAACAATGATTAACAGAGTACAAAGGACAACTAAAAACAACATGAAAAATATATATGCTCAGTTACAATATTATGAAAAGGGTAGGCGCTACCCACCAAATAGCAGAGATGCTGCATTGCAGATAGGCACAACAAAAAGGCCTTCATCAGAAGTAGACAATAATACATAGGTAAACTCACACAAATGCAGCTCACATGCACACATCACCAGTCTCTGGCTACTGAAGCCAGATTGCGAGCAGCAGTGCATGATAGGGGTAATGAGGCTGGGACAGGGAGGGGGAGGGATAGCAGATTAGGGATGGGGAACGGTAAAGTGCTGCTTATGGGAGAGTACAGGAATGAGGTGGAGTGAAGGTAGGACAGCTAGGTGCAGTTGGGTGGTTACACAGAGGGGAGGGGGCGGGGGGGGGGGGGGAGGAGGAGATATGTTCAGTAAACTAGGTAAAAAATCAGTAGTGTTATATCCCAGTGAGAAAATTGAAACTTTCAGCACAGGGCAGGGGCATATAGAGGAACTATGGCTCAGGTTTAAAAGAATAGTTGACCATTCACTGGATTGATCAATATGCAGTAGAACAGTTCAAAATGGGAGGGAACCTCCGTGGTATACTGTCACTGTAAAGAAACTTACAGAGGAACAGAGACTACTGCAAATAGGTGTAAAACAAAGCACAGGGCTATTGGTAGGAATAAAATGCATTTGGCTGTCAAGAGACTGATGTGTAAGTCCTTCAGTGACTATCATAGTGGAATATTGTCAAATGATCTTTCACAAAACCCAAAGAAAATTTGGTAGTATGCAATGGCTGTTAGTGACACCAAAATTAATGTCCTAATTAATGACACAAGAACTGAAATTAAGGATAGCAAAACAAAAGCTGAAACGCTTTACTCTGTGTTCAAATATTTTTTACAAAGGAAACCAAGACAGTTGCCCCAATTTATTCCTTGTACTGCTGAAAAGAGAAATGAAATTATTATTAGTGCCAGTGGTGCTGAGAAACAGCTGAAATCATTAAAATTTAACACAGCTTGAGGGCCCGATGGAATCCCTATCAGATTCTATACTGAATTTGTGGCTGAGTTAGCACCGCTTCTAAGTATAATCTTTCACAGATTTGTCGAACAAAAATCTTACCAGTAATTGGAAGAAAGCACAAGTGGCATCCGTCTACAAGAAGGGTAGTATAATGATCCACAAAACTACCATTCTTTATCCTTGACATAGATTTGTTGTGGGGTCTTAAAACATATTTTGAGCTCAAACATAATGGGGATCTTGAACAGAATGATCTCCTCTGTACAAACCAGCACGGATTCTGAAAAAAGTTACACTTTTTTCCACATGATATGCTGAAAGCTGGGGATGAAGGCAGTCAGGTATGTGTAGTATTTCTTGATTTCCAAAAAGCATTAAACACAGTACAACACCTACATTTCCTGTCAAAAGTACAGTCATATGGGGTACCGAGTGAAATTTGTGACTGGGCTGAGGACCTTTTGGTAGGGAGGACAGATCATGTAATCTTGGATGGAGGATCATTGTCAGATGCAAAAGTAACTTCAGATGTGGTTCAGAGAAGTGTGCTGGGACCCTTGCTGTTCCTATTGTAAAGTGATGACCTTGCAGATAATATTAATTGTAACTTCCTAATTTGGCAGATGAGGCAGTAATCTATAATGAAGTGTTGTCTGAAAGAAGCTACATAAATATTCAGTCAGGTCTTGATAAGATTTCAAAGTGGTGCAAAGATTGGCAACTTTCTTTAAAAGTTCAGAAATGTAAAATTGTCCACTTCATAAATAAAAAGAAGGGTAATATCTTATGAATATAATATCAGTGGGTCATAGCTGAAATTGGCCAACTCATACAAATACCTGGGTGTAGCACTTTGTAGGGATATGAAGGGAATTGATGACATAGGCCTGGGTAGAGAAGATGGTAGACTTTGCCCTTCCCCAGTATTCTACCAATAAAACAATCAGCCTACAAAGGTGATTGCTTACAAGTCACTCATTTGACCCCATCTAGAATACTGCTCAAGTGTGTGGGACCCATACCAAATAGGACTAACAGAGGATATCAAAGATATTCAGAAAATTCTGCAAGAATGGTCACAGGTTTGTTTGACCCACGTGGGAGTGTCACATAGATGCTGAAGAAACTGAACTTGCAGACTCTTGAAAGTAGACATAAATTATCCCAAGGAAGTCTACTAACAAAGTTTCCAGGATTGGTTTTAAGTGATGACTCTAGAAATATACTTCAAATGTCTAGTATTGCTCACAAAGGGATTGTGAGGATAAGATCAGAATAATTACAGCATGCACAGAGCATTCAATCAGTCGTTCTTCCTGCACTTCATATGTAAATGGAATGGGAAGAAACCCTAATAACTGGTACAGTGGGACATACTATCTGCTATACACTTCACAGTGGTTTTCAGAGTATAAATGTAGATGTAGAATGAGTGAGTAAGCAACCTTGCAGGTCAAATGAATTGAAGAAAATTCAATTTGTGATATTGTTGAGAAAGCACATTCCCCGGTATTTTATCTTGGTGCTACAATGTCTTTTAACTTATTTTGGAATAGTCTTAAAATATTCCTTAAAACTACATGAACATGTTGTTTTGAAGTACTCCCTTACATTTATTCTGAACATTGGTAGTGCTTTTACATTTTTTAAAGTGCCTGGTAATCTTATATAATAAACAACCAGCTTTATGAGGGTCTTCACCATCCAGTTGTAGTATGGTGCTGTTGATAGCTGTATCATATTGTAAGGCACAAACAACAGCATGGCCATAATGAACCAAAGTTTATCCTTCTTTCACATAGAAGCAAACAACAGTTGAGAACATAGACCCAAACATTTAAACAATATGGCTACTGACACAGGCAGTTGCTGGCAGTAAGTATAAACAGAATAAGAGGGCTAGTGTCCGCTGCCCTGTGCTTGTAAAGACAAGGACTCTGGTAGACAGCACACAGGTGCCATACCATGTGCATGAGTCATGTGGCACACCATCGATGCATACCCAAGTATTAGGTACAGGGTTATAGGACCCCTCTCTCCTTTGGGAAAGGGCACTCCACCGATGTTGATGTTAGGGTGACTACTAAAATATCTATGGCTTCTGCTACAGATGATGATGGCAGCACCGGAAGGAGATTCTAACATGAACCTGTAAGAACACTAGAAGCACATTAAGGCATTGTCTGTGGAGGAGTCCACAATATACTACTTCATTAGAACCTCGAACATGTGGAAAAGACGTTTTGCCTTGCTATTAGATTGAGGGTTAAAAGTTCAAGCATCATGTAGTGAATGTCTTGATGGGCACAAGAATCATGGAATGCCTGAGAGACAAACTGCAGGCTGTTATCTGTCACAAGCGTAAAACGCAATGTTTCAATAGAAAAAAATTTGGAAATGGCCTAAACAATAGCTGTAACTGACATCGAAGGACAGCGGAAAACACATGGAAATGTAGAAAAAGTTTTGACAACCAACAACCAAGAATAATTCAGGAAGGGTCCCATGAAATCAGCATGGACTCACTCCCATGGGTGCTGTGGTGTGGGCCATGGAGAGAGTGTTGCCCCCAGCACTGCCTGTCGAATGGCAAACTAAAAGCAGGGCGCAACAAGACTTATAATGCCACCATTGATGCTGAGCCGAAGCACTTGCTGCAGGGCCAAAAGCATGGCACACGAAACCCCCCAATGTCCCTAATGTAGGAGACAAAGCACATCCCACCATATGGTGGTAGGTATCGTAACCCTAGGCAACAGCTCATCTGTGACTAAGAGAACACCACCATCAAACACTGAAACACAGTGACAGAAGGCAAAATAGTTACACAAAGGATCAGAATCCCTGCCCTTGAGGCCTGTCCAGCCATCCGTTCTGAATTATGTGAACAACTTGATGCAAGGTCAGGATCCACACAAGAACACGTAAAACTTTTTGAGAGCACAGACAGTAGCAAGTACTTCCTTTTCAGGTTGGGAGTAGCAGTAATGAGTGAAGTTGAGCATTTCTGATGCATAAGCTATCAGGCATTCAGAACCATCCTCATATTAGGATGCAAGAACAACTCTGAATCCTTACTGAGAGGCATCCGTAGCCAAAACCAGGTAGTGGCCAAGATGGAAAGTAGCCAAACAAGGAGTGGGATGTAATTTAGATTTCAAAAACGTGAACACTACTCACAGGCTGGCGTCCACTGGAAAGGAACTTTCTTGTAAAGCTACTCATGGAGAGGATGGCCAACAGGGCCACATCTGGAATAAATTTGTGATAGTAAGCAATTGTACCTAAAAGTACTTGGAGTTCTTTGACTTTTGAAGGGTGAGGCAGGGCGAGATTTTGGTGACATGACAATGTAAAGGCCTGAGAAATCTCAAACTCCAAGTACACAATGGATGGCTGAAAAAAAAGTGACTTTACCAAGTTGCATTCAGCCCAGCAGTACTTAAGACTGTGAACAAGGTGTATAACTTACATAAATGCTCTTCTGTATACGAACTCATCACAGTGATGTTGCTGAGATAGTTGATGCACTCTGGAACAGACATTCTCAGTTGTTCCAAAAAATTATGAAAAACCGCTAGGACACTAGCCACACTGAACGAGAGGTGCTGGTATTGGAACAGCTCGAAGGTCATATTAACCACAAGGAACCATTTAGAATCCTCATCTGATGGAACCTGAAAAAAGGTTCGGATAAATCAGTTTTTGAGAAAAATTGGTCTGCAGCAAGTTTAGCCAATAACTTGTCTGGATTGGGCAAAGCGTAGATGCCAATGATAGATTAACATTAACTAAACATTAGATTAACATTAACAAAAACTTTCAAGCCAGTGCAGAGGCTAAGCTGACCAGTCAGTTTTTACCAGTCACAAAGGGTGTAGACCACTCTTTTGATGAAATAGGCTGTATGACCCCCAACAATGTCAACTTGTCCAATTCTGATTTCACTTGATCACAAAAAGCCACTAGAATAAGTCACACACACAGAAAAAATGTGGCCGCAGCATAGGTTTCAAGGTAATGTGGGCCATGATATTAGTTTCCCAACCTAAACCATCCAAGAAAAGAGACAAGGACTCAGAACACAGAGAATCTAACTGCTGGTAAGGAATCTGGACAGAAACAAGGTGCACCATATTCAAAATGGAAAAACCAAAAGCATTGAAAGCATCCAGACCCAACAAAGTTTTGGTACCAGCATTATTCGTTGCTAAAAAGACAAAGAATGAACCACAGATTTATACAGAGTGGGGCTCCAGCTCTTGGCAGATACATAGCTACAGAGTGACAAGTTGAGTTTATCTTTTCCTGTCTTTTCCTTGTAGTATATTTCTAAAATTTTGTGTGTGCTTCCATTTAAGAGGTATAAGCTCACATTTTGTAAGTTCAGTTTCAGGCAGTCTATAGCACAGTTTTCATTTCTTCTGAACAGCCAGCTACATAGTTCAATTGAGGCATCAGAGTCCATTGTTGACACATCAGGAGGGTAGGAAGTTGCATATATTTGTCTCCTTTTATAGTGTAGTTTTCCAGTTAGTCTTAGTTTACTTTTCCAGTCTTACTAAAATTGATAGGATGTGTACATGCTTTGTGCAGATGCAGAACGAGCCGGCTGCCATTCGCGAACACCTGAATGCTCTTTCGGCTATGATCAGTCACTTCAGGTTGCTGCCTCGGGGTGTTTCGGTGATGGAGAATCTGGCACATCACCTGGGACACCTCAGGTGTCACTTTTTTCATCCACAGGCTTTGCTACAGAGGCACCTCTTAGTGTACCTGATGTTGTGGATCTGCCCTGACAGCAGAGTGAGTGGCGGGTGGTAACACTTTTGTGTCACTCAAATCGGAAAGCCAATGTGGACACTGACTGACTGGCTTTGCCCCTTCAACTATGAGTGTACAGGTGGCTGTTCCTTCAGCAGGGTCCGAGTAGGAACATGGAGGGGGAGGGGAGCGGGTGTTTATTAGGTATTGGGAGCTACAACATGAAGCGTGCCATGCAGCCCCTTAGGCAGATAGGATTTGAGGCTGGAAAGACAGCCAACGTGCACTCGTTACGTCTGCCAGTGGGCCTCATCTGAAATCTGGAGGCGGCCTTGCCTAAGGCTATCAAGTGTGCAGGGTGCAGTCATCCACAAGTTCTGAAGCCATGCACAGTTCATACAGGCGGCTGACAGAGGTGGTGAAGACTGCTGGCCTCAGATATGGAATGTAAGCAGAGCTTTCGATTTGCAGTATTGTTCCTCAAGTTGATTGGGATCATCTGTTTTGGATCCGAACAGAGGGTCTCTACCAAAGAAGTCGCCAACTCTGTGATGGTCTTGGCTGCAGATTTCTAGACCTGTGTTATCGATTGGGAATTTGTAGGCCTCCCCTTGACAGATCAGGGATGCTGCTACTTGGCTAACAGAGTACTTGTAGAGTGGACATGAAGGCTTTTTAGGCTAGATGGTAGTTTGAGGTTCTCTGATGAACACTTGGCAGTTGGAACACAGCAATGGAAGTCAGAACACGTTCAGAGTAAAGACACTTTCATTGTCAAAATTTTATCAGGAAATTGTCAAAGTATTCGTAACATTTTTCGAATTTACTACCCTCCACACAAGTTCTTGTGCTCAAATTATTCTTGGGACCAAGAGCTGGCTGAAACCCAAAGTAAAAGTATTGAGGTATTTAGTGAGTCTTGGAATGTATATTGAAGAGGCGATTGGAGGAGGAGTGTTCATTGCAGTTGACAAAAATATTCTCTCTATTGAGGTCAAAGTTGAGTGTGAAGTTATCTGTTTGTGTATAACACTTCTAGGTGAGTTCAAGTGAATTGTCGGATGGGCTGTGACGGTTATAGAGCCATTCAAACAGTCAGTAGTGCATAAATTTCCAGATCATGCAATGCTAGTTGGAGGCGACTCTTAACCTATGGAGTATAGACTGGGATGTCTATAGATTCATTGCAGGGGTTACAGACAGTCAGTCTTGCGAAGTACTTTTGATCATGTTTTCTGGAAACTGTCTTGAGCAGCTAGTTTGGCAGCCCACACACAATGGAAATATCTTAGATCTTGTAGCTAAAAACAGGACGGACCTTACTTACGTCTGTATAGAAACAGAGATTAGGGAGCATGCCATTAAAGCAACTAGGTTTTACAAAAGTTAATAAATTGGTCAAGAAGGCTAGGAGAGTATTTCTGCAAGAAAGAGCAGATAAGCAATGGTTAGCAATCACTTAGGCAGTGAACTGACATCACTTAGTCCCAGTAAGAGGGATGTAGAGGAATTATACACACAGTTTAAGCAGATTGTAAATCATAGTCTGGAGAATTATGAGCCTAGTAAGTGCTTAAGGATGGAAAAGACTCACCATGGTTTGATAAAGAGATTCAAAAACTGCTGAGGAAACAGAGGCTGTTGCACTCTCAATTCAAAAGAGAATGTGCAAATGACAACCAGCAAAGATTAGTAGAGATTTGTGCATCTGTGAAAAGATATAAACCTGAAGCATACAACTAGTACCATTGTCATATGTTGACTGGATCTAAGGCTTCCATCCAGTTATTTGTTGACCAGACTGGTATGACTGAGGATAGCAAATCGAAAGCTGAAGTTTTAAATTTCATGTTCAAGAAATCAGTGACACAAGGGAATTGTACGATCATACTGTCGGGCCATTTGGTTTGTGGAACAAGTCAACTAATACATTAAAAATGAGAAAAAAACTAATATTTGCTCTATATTAACAATAAATTATCACTAAATAGAAAGTTCAGGATCAAATAATGACAGTATTATGAAAAGAATAGATTGCTACACACCATACAGTGGAGATATCAAGTCGCAGACAGGCACTACAAAATGACTACTGAACAAGTAAACTTTCAGCCAAAAGGCCTTCTTATGAATTTTGGCCTTCTTATGAATTTTGGCCTTCTTATGAATTTTGGCCTTCTTATGAATTTTGGCCTTCTTATGAATTAGACAACACACACACACACACACACACACACACACACACACACACACACACACACACCTCTACTGTCTGGCTGCCCTCGGCAGCCACAGATTCTGTGTGTGTGTGTGTGTGTGTGTGTGTGTGTAAATCTCTTTGTTGTGCCTGTCTGAGACTCAACATCTCCAATGCATGCGAGTAGGCTTTTTGCTTATGCGAACTAAACGTAACCTAGTAAATTAGATGGGAAGTTGTTGCTTTGCAAGAAAAAATGCTGCTTCCTCGGTTATAATAATTACTTCCTCTTTATGACACAATGTTTTCTTGATTACATAGGGATTTTTCAAAGAAAGTAGTTGCCTACATTCAAAATAGCAGAATCCTGTTTACAATATGGTACTATTTGCCAAGCAGCTTGTAATGGAAACTTACTTGTCACATACCTAATATGAATTTTCAGTATGCAAACCTGGGTAAACAGATAATTATAGGAGTGGTTAATGAGGTATGCTTTTAATTTCCACTTGAATTTGTAGAATTTACCAATTTATTTAATTTATGCTATATGAGAGCTTGTTGAATAACTTTCCACCAAAATACACACCTCTACTCTGAACCTTAGGCAATGAGATAAAGTCTTCTTGTAAATTATTTTTATGTTTTATATTGTGCCTTTGCAAATCATAGTTCAGCTAAATCTTATTTTTTAAAGTCTAACAAAAACCATTAAGGAGTAATTGTATTTGGAAGTGAGAACACGAAAAGCAAACTGCTGAATTAAGTTTCTTGACCAATTTATCTAATGTCCTTACAATCACATGGGCTTGCAAAGTTAACTTCTAGCGGCACTTAAAATATCCATCATGAATATTTGAGACCATCACTACCTCTAGTTGAAGCTAATAGCTTCTAATATTGTAATGCCTCAGTCAGAAAGCAATGCCAAATTAAAAAAACTGAGTATGTTTTTCAACCTCTCAACATTCCGAGTTCAGTAATGCCAAACACAGATAAATGAAAAGCATAGCAGAAACATAATAAGAGAACCATGGTAGCTTCATAGCAGAATTACAGAAGTGAAACCTGATAATATTATCCTAGAATGTTAAGTATCTTCTCAAAACAAGAGGATGTGCTGAAAAATAATGCTGGCAAATTTTTTGTATGAAAACTCAAAGCTTTTTAAATAGAATAAACATTTTTAACATTCTACATCCTTATTTTTCATGTCTGCATATATATTTCTCAACATTGTCACCCTGGTGATGAACACATTTCTCCCACAGAGAGGCCAGTTTGTTTATATCGTCACCGTAGAATGTTTGACTTTGTTGACGAAGCTACAACCTCACCTCTGCTTCTACAGTTTCATCATTATCAAAGTGAGGGCCTCTCGAAATTATTCTTGAAGTTTTAGAAACGTGAAACTTGGATGGGGCCAAGTCCGAACAGCACAGAAAATGATTGATAACAGTGAACCCTGCTGAATTGTTACAGTGCTCCTGTGTGATGTGGCATTATCATGGTGAAGGAGAGGGTGCTCCATGTGTGGATGAACTTTTGTGCGCTCAGAACCTTGATCGCAGCACATAAAGATGTAGAGTATTAATAACATTTGTTTTACTTCTTTTTAAAAAAATTAAATAAAAATAAAATAAAAGAAGAAGAAGAGTTTTTCACATAAAACTTTGGAGGCATCACTTTTCAGCATGCTCTTGTAAATGACCGCTCAAAAGCTGAAAAGACAATCCACAGAGAGAGAAGTTTTCTTGTATGTGCTGCTACACTATCTCAGTGTATTGAACTCTGCTTCAAAATATGGCTGAGAGCTACATTTCAAACTGTGGCCATGTAAAAACAGCCAGTCACTGAGATGTACGTGGATGTTTGACTGGTGATGAACGTGTTTGGCTGCATCTAGCAGTGCAGCTTTCTCTTACTATACTACTAATGCTGTGCAGTGGTTTTTGTGCTCCATTACTCTTGTTGCCATATGTAGTGCCATGCTGGAGCTGCCACGAGCAGGTATACAAGCAACTAGCTAGCTGACATTCACATTGTTTACGGATCAACATGATGCAGTGCTGTGGGTGTGAGACGATGTTACGCTGAACATTTCCCAAATGGAAAGCTATTATCAGTCAAAACTGTTAGGGCTGTATACCATCGTTTGAGAGAAATGGGCATGCAAATGACAATGAGGACTGTTGAATTTCATTAAGATAGGTGTATGTGGTGTCTGTTCTTTCAGACATGTCTGAAAGAAAATACACCATTTTGATCCCACAGCCATTATGAATTAAGACATAAAGGAATTACAGACATTGGTTGCAAGGGGGCATTGATTGAAATCCATGGGGCAAGTTGACAATTTGCGAGATGCTCTGACCACGTTTTTAAAAAAGAACATGTCAAGTTGGTTTATTCTCATCATAGAGTACAAAATAATGCCATGTATTACAAAACACACACATAAATTGTATCATGGCCATAATATGACTGATTACAGTGTTAATATTCAATCATTCATGTGTTGCTCACTTTGTCTCTATGAATAATCGTAATTGTCTCAAGGCCCGTCAAGGCTTCGGGTTCCTCCTTGTGATAATGACCATCACCCAGGTCATTCCAACTGCACTGAACATGGAAGATTACCCAAGGTGGGCAAATATTTGTGCTAGGGTGTTACAGCAGTTCCAGCATACCAACAATGTGAATTTCCCTATTTCATCCTATTTACAGATAAGAGCTAATATATCAGCAAAAAAGTCAATTCTGGGATGTGGAAAGAGTCATGTTTTTTTTACTCAGATACATGGATATTGTACAATTCTAATGCAGGCAGTGTTATGAGCTATAATCCTTGTGAAGACAGTCATTGATGGAGTAGGAGTTGGCCAACAGGAAGTTCTTTAATTCGCTCTGAAACCAATCTTTATGACTTACAAGACCTTTGATATGCTCTGGTAAGTTACTGAATATATGAGTTGCCATGTATTTGACTCCTTTTTGTACTAATGTTAAGCTTTTATAGTTCTTATACAGGTTGTTTTTGGTTCTGGTATTATAATCATGTTTTGCACTATTTTGTGTAAAAAGAGACATGTTGGAAATGAACAGAACATCAATGAGTATATGTACTGAGAAGTAGTAGTTAGAATACCTAGTTTCTTAAAGAGTCTCTGCATGATCTAGGACTGACACCAGATATCATTCTAATGACTCATTTCTGAATTTTGAAAATGTTCTCTTTGTGAGAGGAGTTTCCCTAAAAGATGATTCCAGAACTCATTAGTGAACAGAAACAGGCCGAATAAACTAAGTTCTTCATTTTTAAATCACCTGTTTCTGCTATCATGCGTCCTGCAAATGTATCAGAACTAAGGCGTTTCATGAAGTCTAGAGTGCGAATTTTCCAATTTAGGTTGTGGTCAATTTGTAGCCCTAAAAATTTGACAGTGTATACAGCTTTAATTTCATTGTTTGAGTACATTATACTTATAGAGTCAGGTCTTCGTTGTGAGGTACTAAACTGTATCTACTGGGTCTTTTCAAAATTCAGTGATAATCCATTTTCTGTGAACCACCCACTGATACTTACAAATATTTCATTAGCTGATTGCTCAGTGAGATCACAGGTACTGTTTTTTATACCAATACTTGTATCATATGCAAATAAGACAAAATTTACATTTTGTGACATTGCATATGGAATGTCATTAATATATAATAGGAACAACAACGGACCTAAAATAGACCCCTGGGGCACCCCTTGTCTGATGGGTTCATATTTTGAATGACTATTGTTATGTGGTAAGCCTTATACAGGCACACACTGTTTTCTATTAAAAAGATAGGATGAGAATCATGAGCCTGCTACTCCTGTTATCCCATAATATTTTAACTTTTGTATAAGGATATCACACTTAACACAATCAGAAGCTTTAGCCAGGTCACAGAATATTCCAAGTGGTAATAACTTTTGATTTATTGATTCTAATATATCATTTGTGAAAGTGAATATAGCTTGATCAATTGACAATCCTTTCCGACATCCAAACTGATTGCAAATGAGAATATTTAACCCTTTCAAACACTTTTAAAATATTGCCAATAATGAAATGGCTCAGAAGTTTTCCACTGATTTGTCTCCTTTTTTTGTGTAATGGTTTGACAATAGCATATTTAAGCCTATCTGGAAAAGTACCACTGGAGGAATTCATTAGATAAGAAATGCAGTATGTCACAAAGTTCTGAGGAGCAACATTTAATTATGGTTGTGCTGATTTAATCATAACCACTGGAACATTTGCTTTTAAGAGAGCAAGTAATATTAAAAATCTCTTTCGGTGAGGTAGGATGTAGTTGAATTTTGTCAAACTTCTGTGGAAATGCATTTTTAAAATATTTTAAGCTGTCTTCTGAGGAACTATGCAAACCTAAGTTACCTGCTACTGAAAGGAAAAAGTTGTTGAAAGTGTCTGCAATTTTGGAGGTATCTCTAATGAACTCATTATTTACATTTAACATAATTTCCTCATTTGCCTGATTAGTTTTTCTTGTTTCACTTTTTACTTTGTTCCATATAGTTTTTATCTTTTTATTAGAGGCATTTATTTTTTCTTGAAAATAAATACATTTTGAGGTTCTGATTACTTTGTTTAGAATTTTACAATATAATTTGTAATGTGATTTAGTTCTGTAGTCATCATTTTCCCTTAACATTAAGTACAGTCTTCTTTTTGTTTTGCAAGATACTTTTATTCCATTTGTAATCTAAGGTTTTGAAACATTTAATCTATTTGCTTTGATTACTTTCTTAGGCAGCAGTTTTCAATGTGACCTATGACCATTTGAGAGAAACAGTTATATTTTTCATTTATCCCAGGTGAATTATATACACCTTTCCAGTCTGTATTCCTCAGTTTTTTTATACATTCAATTCCTGTTTCATTTATTATTCGTATTGTTTCCCACTTCCTGTTATTATTTGAATCAGACCCCACTATATTAAATGTAAGCAACTGGGCATCATGCTGTGCAAGGCCATTAAATATTGGGTTTATACTATGATTTGCTAGTGTGGTAATATGTGTAAAAATGTTATCAGTAGTAATGTTGCTGGTACCAATAACCCAGGTTGGGAACTGTACTTAGGGAATGAGATTATAAGAAGTGGTAAGAGACTCTAGTATGGATCTTGAGTAACTATCCTCCAGAAAACTGAAATTAAAATCTCCACTTAGTATGAGTTCATTATTTTTAGAAGTTAAGAAAATTAATACTGCATCAAGCTGTTTAGTGAATAACTGGAAATTACCAGTTGGAGCCCTGTATATTGCGACTATAATTATTTTTCTTTTGTGTGTTTCGACTTGGGTGGCACATGCTTCAAAATGCTGATGATGACTGCAGAATGTCAATGTTTTTATAATTGTGACCCTTTCTAATGTAAGTGCCAACTCCTCCGTACTCCATCTCTTTTCTACAATACTTTGAAGCTAAGGTATACCCTTCCATATTAAGCATTTCAATTTCACTACCTAAATGATGTTCAGAAATACAAATAATATCAACAGGATTTGTAGACTGTAGCTCATCTAAACAGATCTGAAATTCATTGATTTTGTTTTTTAAACTTATGATATTTTGATGTAGTAAATTTACTGTTACTTTTTTTTGTCTTCACAAGTACTATGCTTAACATTTTCAGATACATCTTGTTTCAATATTGAATGTTTAGATAATGGGCTTAACCTAAAATAGGACTAATTCCATGAGTTGCAGTGTCCTCCCGTAAAACCTAGTCAATATATCCTTCCCTATTCTATTGAGACGCAGGCCATGAGAAGTAAAGCCCCACCTACCAATAGTGTCAACAGGAACCAAACCAATCCCTGACCAAGTACCAGCCCAAAGCAGTCGATGCAACTTCATATTGACCCTCTTCGCAGAGCTGTTCCACTGGGGTCGATCGTACCACTTGAAAACAGGCACAAGCTCAACATTGATATGGTTTGTAGTTTGTGACCTGGTAGCTGTCGCTTAATTTTCCTTGCAGAAGTTGGCCCACACCTCTTCCATGACATATCTAAAGGAAACCGATAGAACTTATAGTGGTCATGTCTGCTAGTATTTATTTGAGTGGTTTGGAGCTGCACACCCAACCATTTGATGCATTGGAACAATAAAATTAAGCAAAATTCACTGATTCACTTTTCTACACCACGCGAAGCATACAGCACTGTCCTTGGATTGGGATTCAAAATGGCGGATTTTCCAGCTTGGTATATACTGTGCTTTAGGCAGAGACATCACATACACTATGCACACATTCAAAAATCAACTTATGATTCATTGAGAAAACAACTTAGAATGTGTTCAAAAATGCTCAAAACCCAACAGGGGTGCATTTTAAAATCAAAATCATATGAATAATTGAAAGACCAACGTGTGCTGGATGCTAGGCACTTTGTGAAACAAGGTTTTTTTTCCCCCTCCCCCCAAGACTAAGAATTTGGCACCCAACTGAAATTGCTGCCCGGGGCAGATACCCCTATTTGCCCCCCCCCCCCCCCCCCCCTTTCATTGCATTGACAGCATTGATGGCATTTACAGCAGGATAATAAAAGGTTGTTCTCAGAAATAAGTGGGATTCTTAGCCACATATGTAATAGCTCTCTGAAGCAGGGTATTTTCCCAGACAGACTGAAGTATTGAAGTATGCCATTGTTATACAACTGATGCTAACAACCACCGCCCAATCTCTCTTCTGACTGCCTTATCCAAAATTCTTGAAAAAGTAATGTATTGTAGAGTAGCTTCACACCTTTGTAAAAATAAAGTTTTAACAAAATGTCAGTTAGATTTCCAGAAGGGTTTTTCAATGGAAAATGCTATATATACTTTCACTAATGAAATATTAAATGCTCTGAGTAACCGGAAGTCACCCGTTGGGATTTTTTGTGATCTATCAAAGGCTTTTGATTGTGTAAATCATGGAATACTTCTAGATAAGCTCAAGTACTGTGGTATGAATGGGACAGTGCTCAAATGGTTTAAATCATACCTAACTCAAAGAGTGCAGAAAGTTGAAATAAACAGCTAACATAATATGCAAAAAACTGGTGATTTCTCAAACTGGGGAACAATCAAGAATGGGGTGCCACAAGGTTCGGTCTTAGGTGCTCTGCTGTTCTTAATATATATTAATGACTTGCCATTCTATATTCACGAAGATGCAAAGCTGGTACTTTTTGCCGATGATACAAGTATAGCTATCACACCCGACAAACAAGAATTAACTGGTGAAATTGTAAATGATGTTTTTCAGAAAATCAGTAAGTGGTTCTCTGCAAATGGGCTCTCATTAAACTTTGACAAAACACAGTATATACAGTTCCACACAGTAAATGGAATGACCCCATTAATAAATATAGACTTCGATCAGAAATCGGTAGCTAAGGCAGAATATTCAAGTTTTCTAGGTGTATGCATTGATGAGGGGTTGAACTGGAAAAAACACACTGAGGATCTGCTGAAACGTTTGAGTTCAGCTACTTGTGCTATTAGGGTCATTGCAAATTTTGGCGATATACATCTGAGTAAATTAGCTTACCACGCCTATTTTCATTCTCTGCTTTCGTATGGCATCATATTCTGGGGTAACTCATCATTGAGTAAAAGTGTTCATTGCTCAAAAGCGTGTAATCAGAATAATTGCTGGAGCTCATCCAAGATCACCCTGCAGACACTTATTTAAAGAGCTAGAAATATTCACTGTATCCTCACAATATATATATATATTCACTTACGAAATTTGTTATTAACAATCCGAACGAATTCAAAAGTAATAGCAGTGCACATGGCTACAACACTAGGAGAAAGGATGATCTTCACTACTCAAGGTTAAATCTAACTTTGGCTCAGATGGGGGTAAATTATGCTGCCACAAAAGTCTTTGGTCACTTACCTAATAGCATCAAAAGTCTGACAGATAGCCATATAGCATTTAAAAGGAAATTAAAAAGTATTTCTTAATCGCAACTCCTATTCATTAGATGAATTTTTGGATATAGTAAGTGGGTAATTTGCAACCTCAAAAAAAATTAGTGTCATGTAATATTTTGTCTAATGTAACATCTTGTATAGACACCTTTTATTAACCTGACACGTTCCACATCATTACAAACATTATAAAGTGTCGTATTCATATCTATGGAACAAGTACTAATCTAATAATTTTGTTGCAAAACATCAAAATTAGTACTTGATGTCATTGAAGACTGACTTAAAAGAAAGAGAATTGCTAGTTCTGATGCACTTGCCAAAAACTACTCATTTGTAGTCCAAGATGCTGCACAGGACTTTCATTGGGATAATTCACAAGCCAAAGTACCGTATTTACTCGAATCTAAGCCGCACTTTTTTTTCCGGTTTTCGTAATCCAAAAAACCGCCTGCGGCTTAGAATTGAGTGCAAAGCAAGCGGAAGTTATGAAAAATGTTGGTACGTGCCGCCACAACAAACTTCTGCCGTCGAATATATGAGCGCTATACAGGCATGCTTTGTAGGCACAAAGATAAATACTGGTGCCAAAACCTCTGCGTCAGTAAATAAATAAAAAAAAAGTGGAAGACGAGCTTTTTTTCTCCGCCGCGAGTTTAGACCACTGTATTTTCATACATTATCCAACGAAGTAAATACAAATTCTGTATTGTTCATCTTCGAATGTAGCACAATTTCAGCGTACTACGAAAATCTGACTGGCAAGACTGTTTGGGATGTTTGTCAATATGGCCAACTATACGTTGTGAATATTTTCCTATCTGTGAGAAGAGAAGGTTGCTAATAGGAACCTGATGAAATTTGAATCACATACAGTATTCTCTTCACCATAATAATACGAATATAAACATTTTGCCATGTATTCTTTCGTGGTTGCTGCTATCTCATTAAAACCCTGTCTGCCTAATAAACTAAGAAACTAGAGTGAGACAACAGCAAACGCGGAAGAATATACGTATCGTGTCATATTTATATTCGTATTATTCTTATGCCTAATAGTGATGCAGTCAGAAATGAAGCACGGCAAGTGACTAGATTTTTAAATCTAAGATGTCTAATTTCTGTGCAGAATTTGATGTAATAAAGAAGCGGCCGCAAAGATTTTCAAATGGAGAAAAATTTTCGCCTAACTCTCGTTCAGAACATGTTCTATCATACGCAGTATATTATTTTATTCTTGTTGATCATTATCAAAGAAAGCAGCAGTGTAAGTAACAACAAATAGCAGTCTCTTGCCATTGTTTCGCTAATGAGACGATTCCTCTCTTTTTTTTTAATTGTACGCGGCGGTAGCGCGCACAAAAGCAAGCCAAGCCGCGAGCCGCGACAGGCCGTAAACACGCGCTATCAGAATGCGACAAACAATGCATGACACAGTGCAGTAATGCATTTTCAGCTTAAGAGTGACGCAAACACCTATAACAAAGAAAACGGCACTTATCAGATCAAAGCAAAATAAGCAATCGATTCAAACCAGACGAAGCACGTGAAAAAGGAAGGATACCCGTATAAATACGGACGGAGCGCCTGGCGCATAGCAATGGCTACGTGGTAAAGCTTAACTGCTAAGCTTACGACTCGAACCAAACTACTGTAGCTGCATCGTCATTCATTCGACCTAAATTGTGTCTCATATTACAATGGACCAACTTTGTTTCGATTTGGAGGTGCGGCCTAAAACTTTTCTCTCCCCTTGAATTTCGAGTCTCCAAATTTCAGGTGCGGCTTAGATTCGGGAATTTTTTTTTCTTTTTTTTCGAGTCTCGTTTTTCAGGTGCGGCTTAGATTCGAGTGCGGCTTAGATTCGAGTAAATACGGTACATCTTGCTGCTTATTTTGTCATTAACATGGGCACCTGGGCACCTTGCAAGTTGTCAACTGTTGCATGATTTCCAATCAACTGCAACGTGAAACCGTGTCTGCACACATGTTCATTCAAAAGTTGATCGAATTTTTGGTGTCTCGGAACAGATGTTACCAAAATATACCACTTCACTGATGGCTCAGCAGCTCAATATAAAAACTACAATAACTTCGTGAACTTATGCAACCATAAACATGATTTAAGTATTGAGACTGAATGGAACTTCTGTGCTACAAGCCATGGGAAATCTCCCAGTGACGGAGTTGGTGACACGACTAAATGGTTGACTACATTGGCAAGCCTCCAAAGACCTTCCTCTGACTAAATATTGATACCAAACGATCTCTTCAACTTTGGTGATTAAAATCTATATGGAATTAAATATATTTTTGTCACAAAATCTGAAATTGAAGAAAGCAGAAAGTTTCAAAAGAAAAATGCTGAGAAAGTAGCACAATAGCGGATATTAGAGAGCATCACCGATTTGTACCAGTTGACACAAATTCAATTTGTGTCCGCAAAGTTTCCAGTGACTAATATTATGTTGCCAGAATTTCTGACACCACTATTCTAAATTTGAAATTACCTGAGTTGCCTATATCTATGATAACAAATGGTGGATTGGCATTGTTGCTGAAGTTTCTGTTGAAGAAAATTATGCGCTTAAAAAAATTTATACATCTGCCAGGTCCTGCTCATTCATTTTATTGGCTAGAAAGGCAAGATATATGTTGGATTCTGGAGTAATACCTGATTTGCATGCTTCCTGCTCCTTCAGTCACTTTGGCTGACAATATAAATTTCCAGGAACCACACTGAAGGAAGTGACTTGTAAATGTAACAGAATGAGAATAAAGATTACTATAAATTAAAATCAAGCTGTCAACATAAGCTTGGGAACAACATAAAATACCTAGTTTAGGCTTGAGAACCTAGGATAAGTTACTCAATCATTGGCTTGGGAACCAGGCAGACACCCACTTAAGGCTTTAGAACCTCAAATTACCTTCTTGGAAACCTGGACTAAGAAATGCACCTGTTGCTGGTACTGCACGGCTATTAGGCATGACCCCTATGGCGATGGGGTTGCCAGTTCAAGTATTAAATGCACAAACAAAGTTGACACTTGGCACGGTGGCTGATGGGAGTGACTGTAAAGGCATTTCCCATTTACAGCCGCTTCCATCAGCCAGTGCACCGAGTGTCAACTTTGTTTGCGCATTTAATACTTGGCCTGGTAGTGACAATGTCACTGTGGACCAATGCAATAGGATACTAATAATTTCTCACTAAAAAGAGTATTAAAAGAAGTCTGAACCAAACAAAGATAGAATTTGAGTATAAAATAAAAGGTGTTGTAAGGAATGGATCCTTACTTTGGCCCTTCTCTTAGGGCACTCTATGCCAGCACATATGCTCTTTCTAATGAGAGTGATTTTGAAACATTTCTAGAAGATACTTTTGTGTTACGTAGGATTGAAAGTATCCTATTTTTAGCCTCTTTACAAAAATCATCAACTTTACACTAAATTTGTAAAGTAACAGAGAGAGCTAGCAACATCAAATTATAAATTTTAAAAGAACGTCTTGTAGACATGCTATGCATCAAATATGACATCTATTACTTAATTATTTAAAGAGCTGTGTAACCCTGAACTTTTAATTTTTTTAGAGCACCATTTTTTTTTGCCTTTGACACAATTTATCCACTTACAGCACACGCAGTAATAATAATTATTATTACCATTAAACAGAATGCAAAACGTTGGACAAGCTACCTAAGCTTCATGTTTTTTTAAAAATAATAACAAGAGGGATATTAGGTCTCAAAGTTGATGAAATGTCAGTGTCGTACTGTACGTGGTCAGGGTATGGGGTCAAACAAACGGCTGTATCTCAGCAAGTATTCCGCTACAGAATCTAAAACATAGCCATAGTTTATTTCATACATGTGATACTCTACATATAAAGTTTCAGCGAAATTCAAGGTGGTCAAGTGGGGAGGCCGAGACCACTTGACATGAAATGACCCACATAGAAAAGTAAGAGGTGGGGGGGGGGGGGGGGAGACAAAGGGATATTTACTGAGAAAGATGCTGAAGTAAAAGACGTTAATGCAAATTAGGGCCAGGTGCATGGCACAATCAAGATGTGTAATGCCAGTTCCCACCTGCCGAGTATTTCCTGACATTTTGCCTATCATGTCTAGAACAGCTTTCCATTGACCCTCCCCACCCCCACCCCTCCACTCCCTCTGGTCCTCCCATACCCTTTCATTTTCGCAATATCCTGGTCAGACCCTATGATCCTTCTGCACTCATTTCCCTACCCTATGGCTCCTGCATCTGCAGTAAGAGTTACCCTATGCATCCTCCAACCACCACCTATACCAGCCCTGTTCCTGGCAAAACATCCACGATCAAAAGGAGGATCACCTGTGAAATGAAACATGTTGGTTACTTGCTGTTGTGTAAACACTGTTTGGTCTTTTACATTTCTTTTACATTGGTATGTCTACCACCAAGTTATCACTCAGGATGAATGGAGATACACTGGCAACATACAACCTTACTTTATGTGGCCTCATCATTTCTTCCCAGTAACTATTCCTTTTTTCACTCCCTTTTAGTTTTCTATATCTTTTTAATTTTTGACATGTGTATTCCCTCCTCCCCACCTTTGCCACATAAAATGCAGATAGTTTTCTGCTCTTATTAATTCATGCATGATAATTTGTCTGTAGTCTCTGCCTTGGTTATTATCCTATCTTCCACTTTGAAGCTCTCAAGTTTTCAAATCCCATCTGGTGCATTCCTCAACCATCAGTCTTTCCTTCTCACCTATCTGGGAAGTCTCGCCTGACCCAAGGTTCTGATCAACTTCTGAAACCTCTCTCCACTTTCTTAACCTCTCCAGTCATTTTTCTTCATTGCCACGCATTCCTCATCAACTCTTCTGCCAGAAGGAGGAGCCACTGCCTCGAAAACCTTGCAAATTTATTTAACCTTTACATGTGTGTGTTCTCATGCCGCTGCTTGGTGAGTAGATTTTTTATCTGTCCAGTTACATTATGTTTATATATGAAAATCTATTTTTCCTAGAGAAGGAGTATTTAATGCCCATAACTGCCACTAATGGACATATGGAAATCGCCATTACATTCAAGTACATCATCACCAGGAAAAGTTTTTGGTGAATGTCTGGACAAGAACACAATTATTTACATTTTTTTGCAAGTGGAATTTTCCATACTGTTGGAAGACATTCTTCTCCATATATGCTAAAGGATGTTGTTCCAATAGGATGGTGCTCTGATGCATTCCAAACTGGCTGTCAGATGATATTTGAATGAAGTGTTCAGGTGCAAGTGGGTTGGGCATAGGATCCTTGAGAGCGTTCCCTAGGTCATCCGATTTGACACAACTCAATTCTGTCATTTGTGATTTTGCTACCATATGCCAACCAGCACCTGTGAAAGTTGGCTGTAAAAAATTCTGAGGCTGCGACAGTCATTTGCAACTTGTTTGAAAACTCTTAACGAGGCAATATCTCTTTGTTCCAGCAAAAATTTCCATCTATATTTGCATTTCTTGAACTTAAACCTGGTTACTTTCAGAAATCATGGAGTGATCTTTTCAAGTCCCTCACACTCAAATCAGTAGTGTAAACCTGCTCAGGTTTTATTGACCATTGGGTATTTTATTTCAGTGTTGTGGACAACTTTCTTGTTGAATCTGTCAATATTCTTGCTACTACTTTTTTGTTTATATCCATTTAATAGCAAATTGTATATACAGTTTCAGCCTTTGAAGAACTAACATTGCTGCTCATGTATTGCAATGATCTCTGAGATATTCCATTTGTTCTGTCATAAATTTTTGTGCTTGGGCAGTGCTAATGTTTTGCCCAACTTGTTCATCATGAGCAAGTTTGGTAAAAATATGCTAAGTATTTAGTATACATATTTATTTTATTTTCTAGTGTCCATTTTGTCATGACAAACCATTAGGACGGTGTGATCAACTATACTATGCACAGCCATTGTTCTTCAGTACCACTCATGTTATACGATAAAGCAACACAAATCATACAGGCAGCGAACTGTGACAAATGATCGGTCATTGCCAAAGATGGTATTGTCACAGCATCAGGTGTGAGACATGGTGATACATCAGAAACAGAGGCAAGAGCTCTCACATGCCCCATTTCATAGCAGAATCTGTAATGACTTCGTTCTTGCAGGCATGGCACATTACCTTACTAGCAGAAAGCAGAGCACATTATCTTACTAGCAGAAAGCAGAAGACCAACAGCCACATACAGCATGAGAGGAATGCAACTAAACTCAAAATAGGGAATATAAGTGTGGAGCCTATAACATTCAGTATTGGGTCCATTCCTGTGGCCAACACATAATCATATAGCGATCTTAAGATACTGTTCAAAAATTGTAATATTTGCTGCTGATGATTCTAACTTACTAATACAGGACCCAAACTGAAGCATACCAGACATAGCCTACATTACGGCTTAACATGGCTACAACTAGTTAACAGTGAAGAATTAAAGTTTCAATCATATGAAGGCTCACGTGATGCAGCTTCAAACAATTAAAAATGAGCTGCTCATATCACAAATAGACATGCTAAATGAAACATTACATGTAAAATTCCTTAGTTCCCAGCTTAATAACCTGCTGAAATCTAATCAATAAAGTAATAAATTAATTATGTACTTTCCAGTCTACCAATAAGTTGTTGATTCCATATTATGCACATATTTAGGAGACCAGTCCTGTTGTCTCATTCAGGTGCTAAAAGTTGTATTGTTATGTGTACTCACTGCCTGGTCTCCAACCAGACTGTGAAATATTGTTGGTGTTGCACTGTTGTTTATAGTTGAGTGCGATTCCAGGCACCTGCCATGCTCTTTGATGCTAGTGAGGGTACATCATGTTGCATTGGATGGAGAATCATTGACAGGTAAACCAGCAACACCTAGAAAGAGTTATACAACATAAAGAAAAATTGGTAGGTGTGTTTCTACATCTGAAAGATGTCTGTTCAAATTTTGTGCCAGTCGTGTAAGAGTGGCACTAGTAGTGCCTCTATGAGGATGCAAATCGAGTTTGCTTTAAACACACAGTGTAACAGTTGTAAGAGTTTGTTACGTCTGAGATTGCAGTTTGTGAGTTTATATTAGTCAAAAATGCATTTAAGGCGAGAAAGATGCCATTAACAACACCTCACTGAGTTTGAATGAGGACATGTAATAGGACCACAAGAAGCTGGATGTACCTTCTGCAATATTGCAGAAAGATTTGGCAGGAATGTATTGCCACAAGAAGACAGGGCTCTGGACAGCCACATGGCACTACAGAGAGGGAAGACCATCATGTTCAGCATATGGCTCCAGTGCATTGTACTGCATTTGCAGTAGCAGTTTGAGCCGCAGTTGGCACTGTAGTGACACAACAAACTGTTACAAATCATTTACTTTTGAGGAAACCTCTGAGCCAGATACCCAGTAGCTTACATTCCACTGACCCCCAAACCACCACCATTTGTGACTTCAGGGCTGTCAAGTGAGAGTTCATTGAGAGCAGAGTGAGGGTCTATAGTGTTTTCTGGTGACAGCTGGTTCTGCCTGGGTGCCGTTGATGACTGTGTGTGAATTGCAGTTGAAGGTCTGCAACTAACCTGTCTGCGTGCCAGACACACAGGACCCACACATGCCGCTATGAACTGTGTTGTGATTTTGTATGACAGCAGGAGCACTCTCGTGTTTATCCCACATACCCTGACTGCAAAATTGTGCATCAGTCTGATGCTTCAACCTCTTGAGCTGCCATTTATGAACAGCATTCCAGGGGCTATTTTCCAACAGGATATTGCTCGTCCACATATCACAATTGTAACCCAATATGCACTACAGAGTTGTACTTTTTACCTTGACCTGCTCGATCACTATGTCTGCCTCCAATTGAGCTCATAATGGGAAACCACCAGATGACAACTTCAGCATCATCCACAAGCAGCATTCACCATCCCTGTACTGACTGACCGAATGCAATAGACATGGACCATCCCACAAACTGACATCTGGCACCTGTACAACACAATGCATACACATTTGCACACTTTCATTCAACATTCTGGTTGTTACACCGCTTATGACTGTACCAGCATTTCGCGTTTACAATGACTTATCTCACGCTTACATTGACCTCTGATCTTGCAATGTTAATCAGGTAAATATGTTAACTACACAAATGGATTCCCAAAATTTCATTACTATACATTAATTAACTTTTGGTTTTTTTTCCATCACTGTAGAATTCACTGAACTGTAATGTCTATCTTAAGAAATGACTGATGATGTCTTCCAAATTTAGATGCTAACTCAATGCTACAGGGCCAGTTACCACTTTGAAATTGTTCTCATGTAGGTAACAGTGAAAGTAGATTTTTTTCATAACTTACAAGTGGGAACGCATTTTCCAACCTGATAGTTTTTCTTTGCTTTTCTCTGCTGTGTGGAGACATAAACCACTATGTGCTCCTGACTTAATACTTCTTGTGATAGAATGCACCCAAAACCATAATTCTAGCCTTACATGACAGGATGAATGACTTTTCATAAGCTGGATATGCATTGACAACACCAGATATCAAGGAATGTCATAACTTTCTTTAACAGATATGTTTGTGGCTTCAGAATTTTCACAAAATTGAACACAAACCTTTGTTTATAATTGGTCAAACAAAGAAAGTATCATAATTCCTTCCTTGTTGCAGATATATATAATTCCTGCATGACTTTCTTGATCTGGGGATCTGTTTGGGCCCTATCCTGTTTAGTAATGCAGCCAAGATAAGGAACTTCTAACAGCACAAAATGACTTTTTGCCGACTCACTGTAACGCATGACACTCATTGCTCCAGCACACTCCATAACCATTCAATGTGCTCTTTAATGTCTCTAAGGAAAACCACTGCTATCATTTAAATAAATCTTGTGCTGCTTGGGTTTTAATCTTCACAGCAGTCACCAGTAAATACTGAAGTTTTATTCATGCATTCTTGAACCCAAAGGCCATACAAAGTTACAGATAATGTCCAGACAGAAGAAAAAAATGTCTTTTTGATGAGTCTCAGGTGCTACTTCTCACTGGTGGTAATGAATCTACAGACCCATCATCATAAAATATGACATTGCCCTAGACTGTGTTTGGTCATCAGGATATTCGGGTTAATTTAGACATTTTTTTATATACATTGGTTCAAGAGCCTGTAATCACATCAGAACTGATGCACTTTGCTTGTATCAGTACTTTTCTTGGGAATGATCACAAGTAGGGTGACTAATGTCCTCCTGCTTTCTTCTGTGATGCATTGACAGAGCTACTGATTAATGCATTCCTCCACTACAAGTTGTAGACTGTGAGAAATTCAGTACAGCTGATGCCAAACTGCCGCCATAATGCTGGTAACAAGGAAACACTCGGACATCCACTTTACAGTCAGTGTCACGACCAAACCCAAGCAGCACATGATTTATTTAAATGACAGTTTTGGTTTTCCTTAGAGACATTAAAGACAACATGGAATGGTTATGGAGTGTGCTGGAACAATAATGAGTGCCATGCCTGACAGTGAGTCAGGAAAAAGTCATTTTGCACTGTTAGAAGTTCCTTCTCTTGGCTGCATTATTAAACAGGATGGGGTCCAAACAGATCAGCTCAAGAAAATATGACCATCTTATTGTAGCTTTATGACCACAATGTTGTACACATCATGATTCTGCCACCAGTGAGAAGGTACAGGAGGTAGTAGCCCCTGGATCCAGTTAGTGAGGCACTCCCAGGGAGGAGAATGAGTGTATCATGAAGCCCGTGCGAAACCTATCTTGAGGGCTCAAGACTTCTTCAGTTTGTTGTCATTATTAGCAGCTAGGTGAGGCAAACTGTCAGAGAGTTACATTGAGTGACACCCAACATACAAAGACAGCTTACTTCAGACTATAAATTTTGTTCAGTCCTCCGGTTGTGCTAGATTGTCTCTCTGCAACTTGTATAGGGATTGCTTAGTAAGAGTTGGTTCCAACATTTGTAGTATAAGGTGCAGTAGCCCCTGGTGTCAAATATGTAATTGGTGATGTAGGCACCTTGCAGTGAGAAAGACTGGACTGCATTTGCTCCATCACTGTTAGGGCCCTGCCTAAATGGGGTCTTATTGCTGCCTGTCTACTTTGGACTGGTAGTATCTGTTGTTCCCAGAGTTAGCAGTGTCCAACGCTCTGCATCATCAGCTGTGAGGTAAGCAGCCAGGTATCAGCAGCTGCTATGGGGTGGATGACAAGTATGTGGAAATACAATAGGTAGCATACTGCTAGTCCATACAGCCAGTTTTGTGAAATTCAGGTAATATAGTTCAGCTTCAGTGAGCACATGTGGCTTCTAGCAGTCTCACAAAGTTAAAGTACAGGGTGATTATAATTAAACTTTTGCTACTTGAGCCAGTTTTGATGGAAAATTACCATATAGGTATCCAATTTTATAGGAATTATGTTCAGACTGTGCATTGCAGAATTTTCATTGTCAGTAGTGTTAGTGTCATGATTTGCCATTAGATGTCAGTTCTGGTATGGTGACAGTTGGAACCCAAGCATCAGTGTGCATTACAGTTGCATACAGTCAACATGGATCAGGGCAAGGAGAACAGGGCTTTATTTATAAAGCTGTTTTATCAAAACAACAGTAATAGTGCGGCTGCTCTACATGAATATTGATGCAGCAGAGGAATACGGAGAGATCTTCTTTCTGCACCAGAGTTGAAGAACATGACTCAGAAGTTTGAATTAACTGGCTCCTTGGAGAGGCTATGGCCAATTGCCCCTCAAATTGTTGAAGAAGTTACTGTTGTCATGGCTGAGAATGCTGGATGCAATGTGCACAGTGGATGAGCTTTATCATGGCAGCTGAACATTCCCAGGTCCACTGTTCAAAAAGTGCAGTGAACAATTATGAAATGGTTAATGTGGATCCAGACTCTCATGGATGTGGATGATCATCATTGAACAACGTTTTTAACTTGGAACATAAACATGGTACAGAATTAACAAATGTAGCACTCTCCTGTGGAAATTAAGATGTGTTTCCTTCAATGATTTATTCATTATTTTTCCTCTGCATATCCATACAAATTTTTACACAAGTTTCATTGCCATAGGATCACTCGTTTTTCACGGGCACCTTCTCAAATAGTGAAAGTTCATTTATAACCACCGTATAATCTTTGACGTGTTCTACACCCATGATATTTCCTTCCTCACAGTGGTACAGACAGAACATGACAAATGAATGAATTTCTCTATTTCTTTCTTTATAATTTAATCTAAATGGACTGAAAAAAAATCTACTCATCAAGCTGTCCAAGACTTCCTTACACCCAGCATTACTTCACAAACTTTCCTCAGGTCCCTACAACATGACCCTAACCTATCCTCTGCCGAACTCCAGGCTATATGTCCCCTAAAAGCTGATGATTCCATTATTATCACCCAGCAGACATAGGGTCTACCACTGTGGCATTTGACCCACAGGAGTATGTTAGTGAAGGTCTGTGCCAGATGTCTGACACCTCTACATACAGCATCTGCCATCAAGATCCCATCCCTATGATTCAAACTGACTTCCATTTCCTCCTAAAAAGCTCAGGCCCCTCACAATGACTTACACCTCAATCCATAGAACTTCTTACCACATTCAAACTATGCACTCCCACCTTTTACCTTCTTCCTAATATCCACATGCTCAATCATCCTGGTCGTCCTATAGCTGCTGGCTTAAACAGGCGTGCCGAACATATATCTGCCTTAGTTGATCAACATCTGCAACCCATAGTACAAAGACTTCCTCCTATGTTAAAGATACCAACAATTTCCTAGATCGTCTGAAATGCATGTCCGTCCCACTCTCTTGTTGCTTGTCACCATTGATGCCATCTCCCTCTGTACGATATATGTTCTGTCTGCTGCTGAACATTTCCTCAGTCAACACCCACCTGATTCCAGTCCTATGACATCCTTCTTGTTGACCTTAATCAACTTTACACTTACCAACAATTAACAATTACTGCACTGTTGGGGGCAGACATACAAACAGAGCAGGGGTACGGAGATGGGAACCAGGATGGCTCCTTCCTATGTCAACATTTTCATGGGTCACTTGGAGGGTGTTTTCCTGGGATCCTTAAGTCTTCAGCCCCTGGTTTGGTTTAGATATGTTGATGACATCTTTGCCATATGGACCCATGGTGAGGCTGACCTGTTAAAATTCCTGTAATCTCTAAAGACCTTCTCCTAATCAAATTTCGCCTGTTCCTATTCTGAGTCCCATGCTACTTTAATTGATGTTGATCTCTTCCTCACTGAAGGCCAGCTACATATTTCCGTCCACATCAAACCTACTAACCAACAACAGTACCTACATTTTGAAAGTTGCCATCCTTTCCATGTCAAATGTTCTCTCCCATACAGCCTTGGAATTCGAGGCAAACGTATTTGTTTGGATGCAGACTCTTTACAATACACCACCATTCTCAGCTCAGCCTTCACTGGACACAATTACCCCACCAGCCTAGTTCAAAAGCAGATTTTCTGGGACATCACATCCAATCCTGGCACTGCTGATCCCTCCAAAAAGCAACTTTGGAGCACATCACTGGTCACTCAGTATTACCCTGGTCTGGAATGTATTAATCAGCTACTTCCGACAAGGCCATGACTTCTTAAAATCATGCCCTAAAATGAGAACCATTCTGTCTGAGATTTTGCCCACCACACCTGGAATAGTTTTTCATTGCCCTCCCAATCTCTGCAATATCCTTGTCAGACCCTATGCTCCTTCTACACCCATTCCCTACCCTATGGCTCCTACCCTTGTGACTGCCCCCATTGCAAGAGTTGCCCTATGCACCTTCCTGGCACCACCTATTCCAGCCATGTAACTGGCAAAACATATACTATCAAAAGGAGAGCCACCTGTGAAATGACACATCATATACCAACTGTTATGTAAACACTGTTCGGCCTTTTACATTGGCATGACTACCACCTAGTTATCAGTCGGGATGAATGGGCAGAGGCATAGGGTGTATATAGGCAACACACAATATCCTGTTGCAGAACATGCTGTACAACACGACAGCCAAGACCTTGGTGCCTTTTTCACCACATGTGCCATCTGGTTTCTTCCTCCACACATCAGTTTCTCAAAACCCCACAGGTGGGAACTAGCAGCACAACATGTCCTTGGTTCTTGCCACCAACTTGCCCTTAATTTACATTAATTCCTTCTATCTCAGTGTTTATTCACAGTTACCACTCCTTTCTTTACTCCATTTTAGTTTTCTACATCTTTCATTTTCTGATGTGTCTATTTTTCCTCGTCCCCCTCCTATCTCTGTTACATACAATGCACTTAGCTTTTCACTCATATTAACTGGTGCATGATGTTTAAGAAGTAATCTCTATCTTGCATATTACCCTGTCTTTCACCTTTTAGCTCTCAGGTTTTCAAATCTTTTTTGGTGCAGTCCCCAACAATCAGTCTTTCCTTTTCATCCTATCCGGTAAGTCTCCCCTGACCTGCAGTTCTGGGTGACTTTTCTAAACTGTCTCCCTTACCCTAAACCTCTCCAGTCCTTTTCCTTTGCCGCTCTTCCTCCCCTTCAATTCTTCTGCCAGAAGAAGGAACCACTTGCTCCGAAAGCTTGCAAAGTCAAATTCTTTTGTATGTGTGTGTTTCCCTGCTGCCACTTGGCGAGTAGATTTTTTTATCTATTCACTTACATTATATTATCAATAATTGATTATTTTTGTTGTTATGCATTTCTTTATAATTTGTGTTTCAGTAACAAATATGATGAACAATGTCATTAGTGCTTGCAACTCTTTCATTGTTCAATTATTGTTGACTCATCTTTGAATCAGTTAATTACATTGACCAACAGTTGTTTTGGTGCTGGGATATTTGCACCTGATTTCACATAGTTTGCTGCCCTGAATTCAAATATGGCATTAGTTTTTTCCCTGGAGCTCAAATTTCTAAGATTAATATTTTAGTGAAATACTCTATTTTAAGTAAAATCCTTGGTTCAAGTAAAAAATTACATAGAACTTTTATTGTTATATGCAAAAATAGTGGAAAAATCATAAATGAAACCATTTAGTCATTGAACACAATGGAAGCTTTTCTTCCATGATATATTTTATTGTATTTTGGAAAAATCCCTTTTCAAAAACTCAGCAGTCATCTGCCATAATGTGCATATCCTATCTTCCTTGGTAGTGGTATTTCATAGTTTTAACATATTGTTAAAATTTGACATTATAACAATGGATTTGCCAGTGCTTTTCTTGTGAGTGGTCATAATTGAAGTGGCCAGTGTGCTTCTATTTTCTTCCATGATGCACTCATAGAGCTACTGATTGATGCATTCCTCCACTACAGGTTGTAGGCTGTGTGACTATGAAGACTGCTCCTCATATAATACTTGTGTTACAACCAAAGGATATGAAAATGTGAACCATCTTGTTTACCAGTTCAACATGGTTTTCAGCTTTGTATTTGCTCAGAAAATTTCCAATAATTGAAACAAATGAAGTCCAGACTTTTCACTGTGTCATTCAATTTGCAAAGGCAGGATCCTTAACGAATTGTCATATTTGTGGGCCATCAAATATTCTTGCTTTAACTATTTCTGCGTTCAGCTGAGGCATTTTTTTCCCTATACAAGTTGCATGAGAAAAGTAATGAGACTGACAACACTGTGAGTGATCTAGCACTGCTGTCTTGTTCTACTTGTGTAGACTGGTGTGTTCATCTCTTACAGATGCTTAGTCTGAGTTTTAGTTCTGTACAGCCATTACATGATATCTGAGAGCAATGTCAGTGAAGTTGTGTTTTTGCTGTGTGTTATGAAAATAGAAGAGTGGAATTTAGAGCAATGTTATGCAATCAAGTTTCGTGTTAAACTTGGGGAATCCAAGAAAGTGACCTTTGAAAAGTTGAAACAGGTGGATGGGGAACATCCCTTATCAAGAGCACAAGTTTTTTTGCTGGCATAAATCATTTTTGGAAGACCAAAAAGACAAAGATGAAACTTGCTGAGGGACAGCTTCAACTTCAAAAACTGATGAAAGCATCGAACATGCACATGCTCTTGTGAGACCAGACCAGGGTTTAATAATATGAATGATGAGTGACCCGTTAAACTTAAACACTTTCATCATACATCAAATTTTGACCAAAGATTTGGACATGAGGTGCCAAAATGGTGCCAAAAAACCTCACACCTGAGTTGAAGGACAATCAAAGAAACATGCATTGATGTTCTTGAGAGGACTGCCAATGACCATGAATGGTTCAGCCATGTCATCACAGATGATGGATCCGGGATTTTTTAGTACAATGCTGAGACAAAGCAGCAATGTGAGAAATAGCACACTGAGACATCTCCTTGATCTAAAAAATTTTGAATGAGCAAATCAAAGGTAAGAAAATGCTGATGTATCGTGCATCAAGAATTTGTTCCTCCAGAACAAAGTGTCAACCAAGTGTTTTACAAAGATGTCCTTGATAGGCTCAGAAAGGGGTGAATCAAGTGAGACTGGACACTGCAGAAAAGTAGATGCTCTTTCATGACAATGTCCTATGTCACATGGCCACCTCCATCACAGAATTTTTGATTTCAAAAGGTATTCCTGTTGTTCCAGAGTCCCCTTATTCATCTGATCTAAGTCCTTGTGAATCTCTTGTTTTCCCAAAATTGAAAAATGTCTTAAAAAGATGTCATTTTGGGACTCTGAAAAACTTTTAAAAGAATGTGACCAATATCTTAGAGGCCCTACCAGTTGAAGCCTTTCAGCACTGCTACCAAGACTGGGAACAACAAAAACTCCACCAGCGTATAGCTGCCTAAGGGAACTACCTTGAAGTGAATTGTATTACTCTTTGAAAAAAAAAAAATTAGTGGATTAAAAATCAGTCTCATCAATTTTCTTACACAACTCTTATACGCAGAGGTGCATATCTTGATATGCAGTGGAAGAAAGATGATTTTTCTCTCATTCAGCTAAAGAGTCATTGATACGAGGTACATTCAAGTTCTAAGGCCTCCGATTTTTTTTCTCCGGACTGGAAAGAGATAGAAACATGCGCATTGTTTTAAAATGAGGCCGCGTTCATTGTCAATACGCCCCAGAGATGGCAGCACCGTACGGCAGATGGAATTTTACCACCAGCAGCGAGAATGAGAACTGTTTTAAATACTTAAAATGGCGACATTTTCCTTACTTGAACAGTGTGCAATCATTCTTTCCTTACTTGAACAGTGTGCAATCATTCGTTTTCTGAATTTGCGTGGTGTGAAACCAATTGAAATTCATCGACAGTTGAAGGAGACATGTGGTGATGGAGTTATGGATGTGTCGAAAGTGCGTTCGTGGGTGCAACAGTTTAATGAAGGCAGAACATCGTGTGACAACAAACTGAAACAACCTCGGGCTCGCACAAGCCGGTCTGACGACATGATCGAGAAAGTGGAGAGAATTGTTTTGGGGGATTGCCGAATGACTGTTGAACAGATTGCCTCCAGAGTTGGCATTTCTGTGGGTTCTGTGCACACAATCCTGCATGACGACCTGAAAATGCGAAAAGTGTCATCCAGGTGGGTGTCACGAATGCTGACGGACGACCACATGGCTGCCCGTGTGGCATGTTGCCAAGCAATGTTGACACGCAACGACAGCATGAATGGGATTTTCTTTTCGTCGGTTGTGGCAATGGATGAGATGTGGATGCCATTTTTCAATCCAGAAACAAAGCGCCAGTCAGCTCAATGGAAGCACACAGATTCACCGCCACCAAAAAAATTTCGGGTAACCACCAGTGCTGAAAAAGTGATGGTGTCCATGTTCTGGGACAGCTAGGGCGTAATCCTTACCCATTGCATTCCAAAGGGCACTACGGTAACAGGTACATCCTACGAAAATGTTTTGAAGAACAAATTCCTTCCTGCACTGCAACAAAAATGTCTGGGAAGGGCTGTGCGTGTGCTGTTTCACCAAGACAACGCACCCGTACATCGAGCTAACGTTATGCAACAGTTTCTTCATGATAACAACTTTGAAGCGATTCCTCATGCTCCCTACTCACCTGACCTGGCTCCTAGTGACTTTTGGCTTTTTCCAACAATGAAAGATACTCTCCATGGCCGCACATTCACCAGCCGTGCTGCTATTGCCTCAGCGATTTTCCAGTGGTCAAAACAGACTCCTAAAGAAGCCTTTGCCGCTGCCATGGAATCATGTCGTCAGCGTTGTGAAAAATGTGTACGTCTGCAGGGCGATTACGTTGAGAAGTAACGCCAGTTTCATCGATTTCGGGTGAGTAGTTAATTAGAAAAAAAAATCGGAGGCCTTAGAACTTGAATGCACCTCGAATTATTTTTCCCATTATCAGTCTTTCCTCTCCTAGGCCACTCTTTATTTAATACAGTGGTGTGCTTTCTTTTTGCTATCCCAGAGGCACAAGAAGCAATGATATTTGATATAACCACATTGCTATGCAAGGAGAAAGTTTATGATTTATAAGTAGACACAAATCACCCATTGATGTTCACAATATTTTATCTTCTCCAAGAGCAAAACTATGGTTTTATGATGTCTCATTTTCATTGAGTGAGTAGTTGATGTTGAACCATATTGGTTCCCATTGTGTAGAAGGACTCATTTCAAACTTCACTTTGAGCTGTCAATAAATGGACACCAATCATCTAGAAAATACTCAGAAAGATCCCTTTTCCCTGAGTCCTCTATTTTGTGACAGAATGCATTATTGTCTTTTTGAGAGAAGATGGGTAACAGACGCTTTTCTGACAAACTGCCTATTGGCTCCTGTCTTGGGTTCTTTGTCGAAGAACCCGAGACAGGAGCCAATAGACAGTTTGTCAACAAGTGGCCACGAAAGCCTTAACAATTTTGTAAGATGCTTTTGTGTTGTACTTTGAACATTAATTATTTCCTTGTTTCAGTAAACTTTTGTGGCTGAACCTGGAAGCCAGTAATTCAGAAGGTTCCTTTGACATGAGATCTCTGGTGAAATCATGCAACTCATTGTGGTTGAAATGTTGAGGGGTTAATGACAACCTCTCATAATCACTATCATCTCAATTAGTATTAGAGAGGGACAACACTCGTCCTTGCAGAGCTTTGGTAACTGGTGAAACTTTGGTATCAACACTTCCTATGAGTGAGAAACTGGGCATTATGCAGAGATTAAATCAGAATAAGTTAACATGTTATGGTTGTTTTGACTGACCCCAGTAATATTTACCATGCATAAATTATACTCATCAAAGTTGTTTTTAGGTTCTCTCCAAACTGTCAGTACTTCTAATTGCATACTTTTTCATTTCCCAGTAGACCACTCTCATAAATATGCTGTACTAGTTTTTCAGACCTGATGCAGTGCCTGGGTTTTATCCTGATCACCAAGACTAATGAATTCTCTTTAAAAGTCAACTGTGTTTCTGTTATCATTCAAGACCTATTCTCCACATATGTAGCAAAACACATCAGGATGATTTACACAACTACTTCTACTTGAACTCATTTTATTTCTGTTCAGTAACACAGATGCAACAATCTACAACACAGAATGTGTTAGGTTATCTTTACAACAACTCTTTCATAAACACAAATATTGTGAGAGACAAACTTCTCTCTACCCTGTATGGCAGGACTCACAAATTAACTTCAACTCTAGAATTGCAGCTCACTGAGGTTACAAGATGCCTACTCCATCTGGTGGATTTTCCTGGAACTAACTGGATGGCAGGCTAACAACAGGGCAAATATACAGGATCCAGTCTTTGTATATGCGATTTAGATCTCCACAAAGTGAGCTTAGAACTGCACATTCAATGTAGAACTGCTGTCTAAAAAAGTAGTGTAAATAGAGAAAAACAGAATTCATATTTAGATTCAGCCTCCCAAATAGAACTAAAATCTGTTCTAAAATCCTAAGCAAAATAAAAAAAGATTCTTTTAGGCCAGTGTCATTTTGCAGATGGGTCAACTAGTGGATAAGTTATAGACAGGAAATCCAAAGATTACTGGTCAATCCTCCCTCAGAACTAGATTTTTTTGCCCCTTATCACTACTTTCATAACTGTCAATGATTTGGGTACTTGAAACACGCAAAGTTGTGACATTGTTGTGAACTCACATTAAACTGTGCATCCCCTTATAGCTGTCTGGGTTAGTTCAAAGGTGACAGGAGCATGCCAGTTGAACGATGCCTGTGGGGCACTGCAACATTATCTTTGTGTCAGTTAATTATTTTGTGTTGTTTCAAGTACATTTGTTAGTTATCTCAGTTTTTTTGTGGTGTGTTTACTTACTTGGTAAAAGAAACTCTGATATATGGTCTTACAACTTAACAAATCTATTCCCCCCTTACATTTTTTACAGGGAGATCTGCAAAATAATTGCTTACATATAATTGTATGTCTTTTTTATTTACAATTTACACCTTTGAATGATACTGTATTTTTACATATCTCAATTACCATTCAATTCTTGATGGAATAATAGCAGTCCTCTATGTGGTGAGGAGCAATCTATCCTTTTTATAATATTGTCACCATTCAGTTCTTTCAGTTTTAAAACTTATCAGTGGTGTTACAGAAAAATCTAACACAATTACAGAAGTGTTATTGGGCTACTATAGATTGCTTTTACATTTGAAATTTGAACGATAATTCTCAGTTGTAACAATACTGATAATTGACTCTTTGTTATTTTGCAGATATGATGACAGTGGCTTACAAAAACTGATTATGTCTTTCAAAAAGTTTGCAGCGACAGCTATCTCTGCTGCATTACGTGGTCATAGGGCAACTGGAAGAAGTGATTTGGCACCAGCACTCAGAAATAAGAAAAAGAAATCTGAAAATTCTTACACGGTAATGCATAATACTTCAAATGACATTGAAGAATACTTGAGTTTTATATTGTACACATATATTTGGCTTTGTTCTTAATTTCATATTCAGTTATTTTAAGCTGAGTTTTCTGTTAAATGTATTATGACCTTAAGCATTGTAAATGCAACAGAGGGTTGAAAACTGAGATGCTATGAAAGACTATTATTTGTTGTGACTTCGTATGCTTTCCCGGTGTAATAAGTCTTGAAAGTCTCTTTGGGTTTGCTGCCGGTTCCTAAAATTAACTCAATTCAATATTTTGGCAATACAACTGTTCGTCATCTTCAGGAGAATGCTGCTCCTAACAATAAGTACCACTGCGAACTGATGCCTGGCTGAAAATCAGTGCCCTATATAGGCTGCTGTACCTTACATGGTGCATGCACCGCCAATCACAGTTGCTTCTCTCCAAGACGGGGCAGGTGGCGCCGCCCTTAATAGAACACTACCAGCAATGATATATTGCACTCAGAGACAATTTTTGAACACTCGGACTGCCCACAGTGAAGAAGTTCTGTTCTGATGTGGGGTAGTACAGGATTCCGTGTCTTGCTAAGAGGAAACCCGTTGTCCCTATTAATAAAATTATCCATCAACCTGTTTTCAGTTGCCTCTTTCTAGAGACTGCTCCAAAAACTGGAAGTTTCGCAGCTATCACAGATTCATCAAATTTCAAACAATGTCCCACGTTTAAGCAATGTTTTGCTACTGCTGATTTTTCTGGCTGTTGTAGCCTCGTATGATGGCAATGTTCCACGCACCTGTCATGAACTGCATGAATTGAACGCCCGATGTAAACCTTCCCACATTGACGTGGAATTGTGTATATTTCAGGCTTCTGAAGCCCCAAATCATCGTTCACTGAGCCGAGTAGTGCCCTGATCTTGGAAGGTGGATGGAACACACTCTTAATGTTAAAACTTCTTAAAATTCTTCTAGTCTTAAATGATACACCCCCACATAAAGAATATTCCTTAGATGGGGATCACGGTTGGATGGTGCTTGAAGAACCAGGCTTCAGTGTTGGAATTAGAGTGGTTTTGTTTGGAGTTCCACAGGAGTTCCAGTCGTACCTCTTCCAGTTTGTATCACCATCCAACCATGATCCTCTCCCCCTCCTAGCCACCCACTGGTCATCTTTCAGGAATTCCTTACCTCCAACTTAGCCTCACCATCCTTCCCCAGGTCCCTTGCTCAGAACATCAACCTTTCAGTAGAAAAAAGAATACCCATACACAACCTCAACATAAATCCTGATCTAATCATCCTACGTACAGACAAAGGTTCCACCACTTTTGTTATGAACTGCAGAACTGGCAGACCACCACCTCCAGTTATCTGACTCCTCCACCTACAAACTCTGCCAGAGTGATCCCATCCCAGAAGTCCACAACATTCAATCCCTGCTTAAATCCTTAGGCCCTTCCCAGAACCTCTCCCCTGAATCTATTTCCCTTCTCACCCCTGTGACACCCTGCACACCCATCTTCTACACTACTGGCCATTAAAATTGCTACACCAAGAAGAAATGCAGATGATAAACGGGTATTCATTGCAGCACCCAGAACAACCACCTCTGGCCGTAATAACGGCCTTGATACACCTGGGCATTGAGTCAAACAGAGCTTGGATGGCATGTACAGGTATAGCTGCCCATGCAGCTTCAACACGATACCACAGTTCATCAAGAGTAGTGGCTGGCATATTGTGATGAGCCAGTTGCTCGGCCACCATTGGCCAGACGTTTTCAATTGGTGAGAGATCTGGAGAATGTGCTGGCCAGGGCAGCAGTCGAACATTTTCTGTATCCAGAAAGGCCCGTACAGGACCTGCAACATGCGATTCAGCATTATCCTGCTGAAATGTGGGGTTTCGTAGGGATCGAGTGAAGGGTAGAGCCATGGTTTGTAACACAGCTGAAGTGTAACGTCCACTGTTCAAAGTGCCGTCAATGCGAACAAGAGGTGACCGAGATGCGTAACCAATGGCACCTCATACCATCGTGCTGGGTGATACGCCAGTATGGCGATGACAAATACACGCTTCCAATGTGTGTTCATCGCGATGTCGCCAAACATGGATATGACAATCATGATGCTGTAAACAGAACCTGGATTCATCCGAAAAAATGACGTTTTGCCATTCGCGCACCCAGTTTCATCGTTGAGTACACCACTGCAGGTGCTCCTGTCTGTGATGCAGCATCAAGGGTAACCGCAGCCATGGTCTCCGAGCTGTTAGTCCATGCTGCTGCAAACATCGTCGAACTGTTCGTGCACATAGTTGTCTTGCAAACGGCCCCATCTGTGGACTCAGGGATCGAGATGTGGCTGCATGATCCGTTACAGCCATGTGGATAAGATGCCTGTCATCTTGACTGCTAGTGATACGAGGGCATTGGGATCCAGCACGGCATTCCATATTACCCTCCTGAACCCACCGATTCCATATACTGCTAGCAGTCATTGGATCTCGACCAACACGAGCAGCAATGTCGCGATACAATAAACCGCAATCGCAGATAGGCTACAATCTGCCCTTTATCAAAGTCGGAAACGTGATGGTACTCATTTCTCCTCCTTCCACGAGGCATCACAACAACATTTCACCAGGCAACGGCAGTCAGCTGCTGTTTGTGTATGAGAAATCAGTTGGCAACTTTCCTCATGTCAGCACGTTGTAGGTGTCGCCACCGGTGCCAACCTTGTGTGAATGCTCTGAAAAGCTAATCATTTGCATATCACAGCATCTTCTTCCTGTCGGTTAAATTTCGCGTCTGTAGCACATCATCTTCGTGGTGTAGCAATTTTAGTGGCCAGTAGTGTACATGCTCCCCAAAATCCGCAAACCCAAAAATCCTGGATGCCCCATTGTGGCTGGTTATTGCGATCCAACTGAAAGAATTATTGACCAACACCTCCAACCAACTGCCTGTAATATAGCCTCCCACATCAGACACCAACCACTTCATTCACTGACTCTCCATCATCCTCACTCCTTTATCTCCTCAATCCCTACTCGTCACTGATGATGCCACCTCCCTATACACCAACATCCCTCATGCCCATGGTCTTACCACTGTTGAATACTACCTTTCCTAATGTCCTTCCGATTCCAAACCCACCACTTCATTCCTCATACAACTTACCAACTTTATCCTAACCCACTACTACTACTTCTCCTTTGAAGGGAAGGTAAAAAAAAAAAAGTTCATGGCACAGCCATGGGCACCAACATTGCACCCTTCTATGCCGACTTGTTTATGTGCCATCTAGAGGAGACCTTGATAGTCTCCCAGAATGCCAAATCCTAGTCTGGTTCAGGTTCATTGATGATGTCTTCATGATCTGGGCTCAGGACCACGACACCCTATCTTCAGTCCTTCACAAACTCAGCACCTTCTCTCCCATCTACTTCACATGGTCCTTCTCAACCCAAAGTGCCACCTTCCTAGATGTTGACCTCCTCCACTGTGATAGCTCCAGCCACACATCTGTTCACATTAAACCCACCAACCACCAATAGTACCTGCATTTCGACAACTGTCATCCCTTTCACACCAAAAAGTCCCTCCCATACAGCCTGGCCACCCAGGGACGGTATATCTACAGGGACTCGAACTCCCTTGCTCAGTGTGCTGAGCGTCTCACCAGTGCCTTCACAGACAGGCACCACCCCCAGACCTAGTCCACAAACAGATCTCCCATATCATTTCCCCTTACACCCTCCAACCTCCTACCAGCCACAAGGAACAGCCACAAAGGAGTGTCCCCTTTGTCAGCCACTACCACCCCAGACTGGAACAACTGCACCACATCCTTAACCACTGCTTTGATTACCTATCATCTTGCCCTGAAATGAAGAACATCCTACCCAAGATACTTCTCACCCCTCATAAAGTGGTATTCCTGTGCCCCCCCCCCCCCCCCCCAAACCTACATAACATCCTAGTCCATCCCTATGCCACTCCCAATCCCAACCTCTTGCCACAAGGATCATATCCCTGTGGAAGACCTAGGTGAGACCTGCCCAACTCATCCACCCAGCATTTCCTACTCCAGTTCCATCAATAGTTCATCCTACCCCGTCAGGGGTCAGGCCAACTGTGGAAGTAGCCTTGTCATTTACCAGCTCTGATGCAGTCATTCACAGGATTTTATGTTGGTACGAGTACCAACCAGCTGTCCACCAGGATGAACGGCAACCACCAAACTGTGGCCAAGAGCAAAGTAAACCCTCCTGTGACACAACATGGAGCTGAACATAACATGCTTGATTTCAATGGCTACTTCAATGCCTGCACCATCTGTATCCCCATCTCCAACCCCAGCTTTTCTGAACTGCAGAGATCTGAGTTATCCTTACAGCATGTTCTCCACTCCCGTAATTATCCGGGCTGCAACCTATGGTAACATACTGTCCCTACACCTTCCACCCAACAGTTTCCAGCCCCTCTGTCCTATCATCTCCTCCCCCTCTTTGTTAGCTGTCCTCTGCAACATGCCAGCCCATCTTTCTCCACTCCTCTCCATTTTTGCTAATTTTTTCTCCACCTCCCTGGCTCACTACCTGCTGCCGCTGCCTGTGTTGGGATTGTAGTCCTGCACACTCCGTCAGATAGTGTTCGTCTCTCTCCCCATCCTGCAGATTCCTCATTGCATCCCACATGATAGTTGCATTCTGGCCCATACTGCTGGAGTTGGTGGTCATGTGTGCATGAGATGTGCTTGCTTGTGTGTTTGAATGGTATGTGTTTCTCTTTTTCCAATGAAGGCCATGGCTGAAAATTTTCTGTAAGTGTCTTTTAATTGTGCCTATCTTCAACTTAACATCTCTTCTTTATGGTAAGTAGCAATCTATCTTTTCCTACATTGTTGATATTCCTACCTGCAGTTTCCATTGTTTGACTTTTTTTAACCTATCCTTTTTTTTACCTTTTACCATAAATATTTTACAACTGTATATATTTTTATGTACTACTCCTGTAAATGCTGAAGACTGTCACTAATTGCTTCAATAAACAATTATTGTTAATATTGTTCATAGTTGCAGCAATTTGTAGATGCCAAAGTTGTGAGAACTGTTGGAGGCAAAGGTGGAGATGGGGCAATATCCTTTCTTCGCCTTTGGAGTAATGCAGAAGCGGGTCCAGATGGAGGAGACGGGGGAAATGGCGGTCACGTTATTTTTCAGGTAAGGTGGTGGTAGTCAGACAGGCTTAAAACTTTTATACAGGTATGTATGTACAGATGTCTAGAAACTTAAACTAAGTCAGTTTCTCTCTCCCTCCCTCCCTCCCTCCCTCTCTCTCTCTCTCTCTCTCTCTCTCTCTCTCTCTCTCTCTCTCTCTCTCTGTATAAATGTGTGGGGCTACATTACATGTATTTTAAGGCATTTGGATCTATATTTTCACAAATACTGCAGTTAATAAGATAGATAAAGGGTTTAGTAATTTCATTGGCACATTTCTTTACCACCATACTTGAGAGACCATCCCATCCATTTGGCTTAAGTTCTTATCTCTTGTTGATTCACCTCCACCAATTTTAGCCCTACACATATTATTTGGTGTCTCAGCCTGTAGACCTGTAATTGGGGGCTTTATGAAAAGGAGAGAAAAAGTGCATATTGAATAAATTATATATTGCAGTTAGATCTTTCTCTAAGTGGCCTTCGTCCCTAATGCCTGTTCTACCCATGTTGGCTGAATACTCTATTGCATCATTCTTGATCTGTTTCTTCAAGTACAGAAGGTCTGCCTTAAAGGTTCTTCTGGCTTGATCATACTTTTCTTGAATAAATGTAGTTTCGTTTCTGTATATGTATGGCCAAGATCATATATATTCTGCCTTAACCTAATTAGACTAGTGATCAAAAACCACAGAATAATGTAGATAGAGATGTAACAATTGACACAGATGCTTGGAATTGGGTTTTATTAGGAAAAAAAAAAAACAAGAGTTCACAAAATGTCCAACAGATGGCACTGGACAGCAAAACGTCAGTGACTGTACATGACAATCGTGTATAGAAGGAGCTGTAATGAGAGAGAGAATCAGATGCGCCAGCAGTCGCAGCATGGTGACATTACCTGAAAAGGCACTTTTAGTGAAGCTACACTCCTGGAAATTGAAATAAGAACACCGTGAATTCATTGTCCCAGGAAGGGGAAACTTTATTGACACATTACTGGGGTCAGATACATCACATGATCACACTGACAGAACCACAGGCACATAGACACAGGCAACAGAGCATGCACAATGTTGGCACTAGTACAGTGTATATCCACCTTTTGCAGCAATGCAGGCTGCTATTCTCCCATGGAGACGATCGTAGAGATGCTGGATGTAGTCCTGTGGAACGGCTTGCCATGCCATTTCCACCTGGCGCCTCAGTTGGACCAGCGTTCGTGCTGGACGTGCAGACCGCGTGAGACGACGCTTCATCCAGTCCCAAACATGCTCAATGGGGGACAGATCCGGAGATCTTGCTGGCCAGGGTAGTTGACTTACACCTTCTAGAACACGTTGGGTGGCACGGGATACATGCGGACGTGCATTGTCCTGTTGGAACAGCAAGTTCCCTTGCCGGTCTAGGAATGGTAGAACGATGGGTTCGATGACGGTTTGGATGTACCGTGCACTATTCAGTGTTCCCTCGACGATCACCAGTGGTGTACGGCCAGTGTAGGAGATCGCTCCCCACACCATGATGCCGGGTGTTGGCCCTGTGTGCCTCGGTCGTATGCAGTCCTGATTGTGGCGTTCACCTGCACGGCGCCAAACACGCATACGACCATCATTGGCACCAAGGCAGAAGCGACTCTCATCGCTGAAGACGACACGTCTCCATTCGTCCCTCCATTCACGCCTGTCGCGACACCACTGGAGGCGGGCTGCACGATGTTGGAGCGTGAGCGGAAGACGGCCTAACGGTGTGCGGGACTGTAGCCCAGCTTCATGGAGACGGTTGCGAATGGTCCACGCCGATACCCCAGGAGCAACAGTGTCTCTAATTTGCTGGGAAGTGGCGGTGCGGTCCCCTACGGCACTGCGTAGGATCCTACGGTCTTGGCGTGCATCCGTGTGTCGCTGCGGTCCGGTCCCAGGTCGACGGGCACGTGCACCTTCCGCCGACCACTGGCGACAACATCGATGTACTGTGGAGACCTCACGCCCCACGTGTTGAGCAATTCGGCGGTACGTCCACCCGGCCTCCCGCATGCCCACTATACGCCCTCGCTCAAAGTCCGTCAACTGCACATACGGTTCACGTCCACGCTGTCGCAGCATGCTACCAGTGTTAAAGACTGCGCTGGAGCTCCGTATGCCACGGCAAACTGGCTGACACTGACGGCGGCGGTGCACAAATGCTGCGCAGCTAGCGCCATTCAACAGCCAACACCGCGGTTCCTGGTGTGTCCGCTGTGCCGTGCGTGTGATCATTGCTTGTACAGCCCTCTCGCAGTGTCCGGAGCAAGTATGGTGGGTCTGACACACCGGTGTCAATGTGTTCTTTTTTCCATTTCCAGGAGTGTATATGATCAGAATTGGGAATCTACTAGTTCAGCGTTACGATCCTATTGCCATAGGAAGGGGATTCGAATGGGTAAAGGTCCGTTGACAAATGCAGCTGTAGCGAGAATGATTTCAAAGTTTGAAGCCACAGGTTGTTTAGACGATAGACCCCGTAGTGGCCAACCAAGCACAAGGCGTAATGCTGCTGAGACAGTTCAGGAAGAAATGGAGACTGTAGCGGGTTTGTCTATGCACAGGGAAGTCAATGCTCGTGCAATCACACTTCGCATCGGCATTCCATACACTATTGTTTGGTTGGCACTTAGGCGTACCCTCCGATGTTATACGTACAAAATCTATCGGCATCATGAACTGTTACCTGGCGATTTAGTGAAGCAGGGTGCATTTGCGGTGTGGGCATTTCAAAAGATGGCAGAAGATGACAATTGGTTGAGTAATGTGTTGTGGACCGACAAAGCTCATTTCACGCTCCGAGGGTCTGTCAACGCCCACAACTGCAGAATTTGGGCTACCGAAAATCCTAGAACTGTCGTGGAAACTCCATTGCATGACAAGAAAGTCACGGTATGGGTTGGATTTATCACATCTACCGTTATCATGCCTTTTTTCTTCAAGGAAATGCATGTTTCTGGTTTTGTAACTGCTACTGTGATGGGTGAGAGGTATGCTGATATGTTACAGAATCACATCATCCCCAGCCTGGCTGATAAGCACCTGCTGGAATGTACGATGTTTATGCAGGATGGCACTCCATCCCATATTGCTAGATGCATGAAAGATCTCTTGCGTGCGTCGTTTGGTGATGATCTTCTGCTCAGCCGCCACTTTCGCCATGTTACGCCTCCCAGGTCCCCAGACCTCAGTCCATGTGATTATTGGCTTTGGGGTTACCTGAAGTTGCAAGTGTATCATGATCGACCGACATCTCTAGGGATGCTGAAAGACAACATCCGACGCCAATGCCCCACCATAACTCCGGACATGCTTTACAGTGCTGTTCACAACATTATTCCTCGACTACAGCTATTGTTGAGGAATGATGGTGGACATATTGAGCATTTCCTGTAAAGAACATCATCTTTGCTTTGTCATACTTTGTTATGCTAATTATTGCTATTATGATCAGATGAAGTGCCATCTGTCGGACATTTTTTGAACTTTTGTATTTTTTTGGTTCTAATAAAATCCCATGTCATTCCAAGCATGTGTGTCAATTTGTACCTCTCTATCTACATTATTCTGTGATTTATTCAGTTTTCAAATTTATACCGACTTTTTGATCACTCGGTACTTCCAGTATGGCAGTTTTTTTAATAGCAGTACCCTGATTATGTTTTTGAAAAGGTGGCAGTAGTCAAAATGCCTCAACACAATGTGTGTGTGTGTGTGTGTGTGTGTGTGTGTGTGTGTTTATTTGTGATTGAGAGAGAGAGAGCGCTTGTTACTTCACTCCTTTGTTGTCCATCAATGTGTTATTTTTCTGTCTGTGCAAAGGTACATTAGTGACAATTCAGTATAGTGTATTGCTCTTTTAGATGAATTCAGATCTGAACTTTCTCCTTGGCAGGCTTCAGCAAGTGTAAACAACTTAGGCCATATTCAGTCAGTTCTCAAAGCAGAGGATGGTGAGAAAGGATATAACAAAGATTGCAATGGAAAAAATGCTGACCATTTAGTAATTGAGGTACGTATGTATTGCAATTTTTATAAATAATAAATGTTGATCATTTTAGTCTTGAAAAAATGCATCCTCTAATGATGTTTGTTCTGTAGAACGTCATAGTTTTTGCAATCAAGAATATTTTTGTTAATTGTAATAACACACAAGTTATAAATTTTTTAAAGTTTTAGTGTAATAATATTATGCAGGACCAAGACATTCATAATAACAAAAAGAAGCAGAAGAACAAGCTCTGTGCCCTTGTAAATTGAGGATTTGGCTAATTTGCTAAGTGGTGTACAATGTGTGGCAAAGGATATTTTGTAATACCCTTAATGTTTCATTCTTGAACAGAGCTATGAAAAAACAAATGTTTCTGGCATCCATTCATAGTGTAAACTTCCTGATCTAGTTCTTATGCTCATTACATTAAATATACAGACTTTGTTGACTACAGATTCACACAGTCTACCCAACAGCTTCTCATAACTAGAATGTTACCTTTCTTTCAGTGATTACTGTTTAATATCCATGAGCATCTCAGTAACTCTTCCATTCCAACTAACCCATCCATTATTACTGGTGAACTAGAAATGTGAAGTTCTTATTTACAATTTATATATCTAAATTAATACTCTATAAACCACAGTGAAGTGCATTGCAGAGGGTATGTCTTCTTGTACCAGTTATTAAGACTTTTTCTTGTTTTTCTCACAAATGGAGTGTGGGAAGAATGATTGCTGAAAAACCTCTATGCATTCTATAATTAGTCTGACATTCTGCTATTGGCTTCATGAACCCTAAGGGAAAATACCTAAGGGGGCTGTAGTAAATTCCTAGATTCAACTCTTAAAGCCAGTTCTAGAAACTTTCAAAGTAAACTTTCACACCATAGTTTGTCTCTGTCTTCACACATCTGCCAGTTTAGTTCTTCAGCATCTTCGTGGCACTCTCCTATGGGTCAAACAAACGTGACTGTTCATGCTATTCTAAGTAAACATAGTTTGCATTTGTCTTCACATATTTGCCAGTTTAGTTCTTTCAGCATCTTCATGACATTCTCCCATGGGTCAAACAAACATGCTACTGTTCATGGTGCCCTTCTTTGTTTCCATTCAGTATCCCCTGCTACCTATTTGGCATAGGTCCCACACATTTGAGCAGTTTTGTAGTAAGAGTCACACCAGTGTTTTGTATGCAGCCTCCTTTGTAGTCTGATTGCATTTCCCTAGCACTCTACCAATGAAGTGCAGTCTGTAGCCTGCTTTACCTACAAGTGAGATTATGTAATTGTTCCATTTTGTATCCCTACAAATTGTTATACCCAGTCATTTATATTAGTTGAGTTCCATCTGTAACTCATTGTGTATACATGAGACATTTTCCAGAAGGTTGACAAATAATCATAGTTTTCCATTCAGTCCTCCAACAGCTGATGGTGTGTTCATCTAACATCAAATTTCTTTGTAAAACGACCCCAAATATTTAATTGGTGTAACTGAACATAAATGCTTGATGTAACTGAGCCCATGTGCTTATTAGCATTGGTTTAATCAAATACTGTAGATTTTCCCCCTTTGCTGTAATTCACATTTGAGACAAACTGCCATTTACTGCACTAATACATGATTTTATCCGAGTCATTCTGATTTACTTATGAATCCTTAGTAATGATTGTTTTGCTGTAGACAAGAGTGTAATGTAGAGTTAAATCAAAAGAAATTTCTGAAACTTTATAAGAAAATATTTTTTTTTATTCATTCGAAGCTTTGGGGAATTATACCATAAACAAAATCAAGAATTCCCTTAGTGGGAACAACACTAAAAAGCTGCAATTAATTACAACAGAGAGACTGAAATATACAATTGTTAAACACATTCACAAGAAAATTAGTAGGAGTAATGGCAATAATTACCAATCCGCTTTACTCCTGACATCATTTTCTAAAATTTTTGAGCAAGAAATATATTCCAGGACAGATCTTATCATGGTAGTAATAATTACTTAGTAAAGCATTATTTAGATTTCAGTTGAATTGATCATCTGATAATGGTATTTGTACATTTACTTACAAAGCTTCACAAAGATTAACACAATAATCAGTAAATGATAATTAATTGAAACCCTCAGCTGCCGACAGGTGTTGTTGATATACCTTGATGGGGACAGCTGAAAATGTTTGCCCCGACCGGGACTCGAACCCGGGATCTCCTGTTTACATGGCAGTTTCAATTAATTATCATTTATTCTAGAAAAGCTGCATGGTTATCAATGGTATCTGTTCTTTTGAGAACAGTTGCTATCTTCATATATAGTTAAAGGCTACCCGACCATTGACCTTCATCTGTGCGAATGCACACAGATTGCTCAAACTCTTAGGGGAATTGTCACCTTAGTGGGCATGAGTAATGAGTGGATGGGCAAATATCTATTAGGTACATTACGTAGTTTCAGTTAATTATCATTTATTCTAGAGAAGCTGCACCGTCATCAATGGTATCTGTTCTTTCAAGAACAGTTACTATCTTCATATACAATAATCAGTATTTTTTATTATCTTTCCAAGAAATTTTACTGAATAAATTTTCATATTGTAACAGGTACCAAGATAAAACCGAATTGTGCTGTAGGCTTGACATCCACATCCGCACTGGCAATCTTTCAGGATCCTGTGACTTGTGGTCCATTAGTAAACGAAATTTTGTGTCCTACAGAAAGTCATGAAACTTCTGGATGCCTTATGTTATTGCAAGTGCCTCATTTGAGCTGCGGTTGAAGTTTTTGATGGTAATGTGATTGGGTGTTCCTTACCCTTGGTATCTTTATCAACAACAATACAATGCCCAAGCCTTGTTGAGATGCATCAGTTGTTATTGGTCAGGTACTTAATTGGCATGAAAGTAAATAGGCAGGGGAAAGAATGAAGGCATCATTTCAATTTAAGGAAGACCTGTTGGCAAGAATCAGAGCACTGAAAAATTTGACCCCTTTTTTTCCCTATGTCTATTGAGCAAGTAGTGAATTTGGACCACTTTAGTGATCTATTGAATTTACTATAATAAACAACTCCTTATTATTCAAGTGTGGAATATTCATGTAAAGATCAGTGATTTATAGAAAATAAAAAACAAGCCCTGACATACAAGGCAACTATAAATGATTCATTCATTTACAGAATTCTTTATTTTGCAAATTTTTCCATGTACAGATATGACTGGTGCATGAAAAGAGCCATAAACTCACTGAGTTTGCATTTTGCCCACCAGTTGGCATATTGAGTCAGTTCCTTGACAAAATGGTAACAAAGTAAGATAAGGGTTGTTGTGTTTTGGAATATGTGAGATGTTTACCTGTAGCATGCATTCGCAAGGAACTATGGGCAAGAACCTCCATGTAATTGAGAGTTTGTGGACACTGGTTGTCTCTGCCAAACAGAAAAGAATCATTCGACTAAGTGTAAGGGTTGCAGCCATAGAGAAGGTGAGGGAAAATTTTGTATGGAGTCTAGAAATATCAGCAATCTACACAAGCCAAACTCTTGGAATACCAGAGCAAACTATGTGGAAAATTTTGCAATGGCATATTTCAAACTGTACTGCCTGCACATCATGCAAGAATTAACACTGGAAGATTATCTCTGCAACCTTCAATTTTTACATTACAATGTAGGAAACACTTGAGGATGATCGTTTTGCCTTCAAGCTGATATTCAACAGTGAAGTAACCTTCCATTTATGTGGGAATGTTATTCACCACAATATGAGGGTGTGGGGTACTGGAAATCCTCGTGAAATTGTGGTGCATGAACAAGATTCACTGAAGGTTAATGTTTTCCATGGAATGTCACACATGAAGCTATAACGGCCATTTTTCTTCTGTGAGAAGACTGTGACGGGCACCTCTTGCAGTTATGGTGGTTTTCACGACTGACTGCTGATTCCAAGGATTTCCTCTTCCAACAAGGTTGGTCACCCCCTTCATTGGAGTATAAACAACAAACTTCTGCGTCCCTGGATTGGGCGTAGTGGTTATAATCTTACCCTCCCACCCTTCACCAGTACATTTTTAGTCTCTTCAAAATAACTGCTTCGTTTCAAATGATTCAAGAGGAGTAAGATGTACAAATAACTTCTTTTTTTTTTTTTTTTTTTCCTTATCTTCGTTTTCTCATCATTGGCTGCAGTTTGTCGCGTCTAGAGGTAGATTCTTGAGGCTGAAATTTTGACTATGGGGTTCCAGGTGACTAGATAACTGTTGTTATATCACTATTTTGTAAATGAATCCAGAAATAAATTGAATAATTAGCATCAGATTGCATAATTAATTATAGGAATTTTAAGTATGCCTGATATTTTGTAATTTCAAATATTTCTTATGGAAGAGTTATTTTAACTGTACATAAGGAGTTGAGTATACATTGATTGTAACATGTTAATTTCTTTTTATACATTTTAGCTTGAGATATAACACATCGCACATAAAATCAAATGAAATTCATTTAGTTAAACAGCTGAGATAATGTTCACTTACATAAGATTCAGAAATATTCCTTGTATCAGCTATTTCTAGTGAAGAAAGGTAATGTTGAAGGAGGATGTCCCATTACAATATCCTCCTCTCACAAAATTTGGAAACAATGTGTTTACAATGTTTTGTGACAGACCATAAGATTTGCCAAACGGTGTACAAAATGGTGCAAAACGTTAGAATACAGATGTGTAGAAATATCTGATACATAACATATACAGAAAATATAATAAACATATCTGCTAAACAAGTCGTAATCTATACATATATCAGGATATCATATTCAGGTTTTCAGATCTGTTTAACATACTGTCACAAGACAAATAGTAAAAAATCAAAACTACAACATTGCAACACTAAACTATGATATAATTACAGAGACAAGGTAAATTACTAAAGTTACAAATTGTACGTTTACATCCATAACATAAAAATCTTCAAAAGAGAAGAGAAAAATTTCAGAGCCTAAGTGTACAACAAGTGAGCCAAATCGAAAAACACAATGACGGGTACAGACCAGAAGAATATACTCAACGGTGAGTAGACATATAGTACAAAATCTCTCAGCCACATAAACCAGAATACTTAAGGATATGTTGATTCATGACAGAACAAAATAATGGAAAAATATTAGGGCCTAAGTTTATGATGTGGGGACCGACCCATGAATCCAAACGATACCAGATACAACCAGCAAAAAATGTTTCGACGCAACAAAATGAATAAAGTTCACAATTATATCAATAAGTTCAATCATATGCAAAGAGCAATTTAAGAAGCACCTAGCATCAATCAATGGTTGTACGCTCTCCTTGACAGCGCGCGCACACACACACACACACACACACACACACACACACACACACACACACACACAGAGTCGCGATGACCATGTCTGCTCACAACTCAAGTTCCAATCAGACACAATATTGCAATACTCAGGGTAAATACAGGTAAACAGAGCCATGTAATAGAAAGTCAATCACCTTACTTGAAAAAAACATACATTAATACCACTGTCTTTAGCAGTCTTGGCTAACATTACAAATCTCAGACACAACACTGATGTAGTTGATAGATGATCGAGTACATTACCCAACACCTATGATCTCTTCTAAGTCAACTGGTCCAGCAGGTTCCAGCCATACAGCAGTGAAGGGAGTGGATCCATCCACATCTTTCAGTTTCCTTGTAAGAGTTCTCATCACACACTTCAATGGATAGGTAACTTCCTGTCTAGCATTCACATCAAATAGTGAAACATTGTTTTGTGTAATAAATATGCTGTTCAATACCTTCTTCACATTACATAAGATACACTGTCTCTGATCATGTTCCGAAATCAATTATTTAGGATTTACATCAGGTAAAATTAGAAAGCATTCACATATGAAACATTAATGAACAGAGTTAAAGGCAATTTAAAAAAAATGAAATAACAGGGTGATACACACAGATATACTAAGATATTATTCCTAATTTTTGCAGTAAAAATTATGAATATTGCCCCATTTCAAAATTGCAAAAGGTTCTACTCATTTAGTCTTGTGGCATATATGTATCAAATTATAAAGCACAAATCTATTACAGAACATAACTGTTTAGTGTATCATAGATTTTAACTCAGTCAATGGACAAGATTGAACTTTAGAAATTACATCATCTTACATACTAAATTCCACACAAAAAACACAATTATATAGTTTTATGAATCTACAAATAGATTTAAACTCAGTCAGTGGATAAGATAGAACTTTAAAAATTACATCATCTTACATACTACATTCGTGATAAATAAAACTCAGTTCTATAGTTATAGTTTTATAAATCTACATACATAGTGTATATTTTCTTCTAGATTAGGTATCATTATGCATCTATGTTCGTATGTCTTGTCCTCTATGCTGAAAGTTAACAGTACTTGACATCTTACATATTTGCTTTGCTTACCAGTAGCTCTTCATATCTTTACACATGAAACGGGCATTTTCACAAAATTCTTACTATATTGGATCTTGTCTCTAAATTGTTCAGATGCACCACAAATCGGGCAACCTGTATCAGTGAAACAGTTCCCTTCCTACTGATCAATCTTAATCTTAGTGTAAGGAGATCCAGTATCTGACTCATCAACTGTTATTAGGCAGTTCATGTAAAAGATCACTTACTATTTCATCAGTCCATACTGTTTTTGCAGGGCTTTATCAACTTGACTGGTATTGTAGCATTATTTTGATTACTCATGTTGTCAGGTAAAGTTTGAACTCACTGAATGGATTCCATAGAACAACTAACATCACTGATTACAGAAGGAACACAAAACATATTACTGTCAAAAGTACAATTCCTGCTTAGATCTTCTTTCACTTCATTCCACCAATTTGTATAAAAACTTCGACTAACCATAGCTAACTTATTCCAGAATGCATTTATCTATGTTATCATCAATCTGGTCCCAAACAAATTCCAAAAAGTTTTCAATTTTATTCTCTGGGCTTACAGATACCGCGCCTTTAGGGTTTGGATCATTACTCTGCATGACGTTAATGAAAAACTGCTCTGACTGGACTGGTATTCCATGACTCTCATTTACATCATCACATAAATCAGTTACCTTACCTGTATTCACAAATAAGACTGAAATATCATTATTTTTAAACTCCACAAGTACCAGATACTCATCATCATCATCATCATCATCATAATATTCTTCCAAAATTACTTCAACAACAACATCAGTAACAAGTCACACACCTTACTTACATTCATCTACAATAAGCTACCAGTCTCAGACTTACCAGCCTCAGTTATTTCATGGCTCTCATTCACATCTATATGAAAAATACCACCTAATTCAGATCGAATACAGTCATCATCTGATTTACATACATCATTAACACTGTTTTCTGATCAAGAGAAGAAATAATTAGTACATACTACATCAAAATTCTCATTACTCTCACATTCTGGTTTGTGATTAGCACCTACATCACTATAATTAAACATAGTATCCCAAAACTTTTGTCAAAACATAAATGAGAAATCAGATGTTCCTTCTGTTCAACTTCAGATACATGTGCCATGTTGTTAACACTGTTATTATTGTCCAATTGTAAGTGTAAATTGGGGGTCCGGTACTTGTTGTGGTTCCTCGCGCCAAAACTGAGGACCTTTATTGAGGTGGAATGCTGTTTCCTGAATAGTTACCTCTATGATTGTTTCTCCTCTTAAATTGCCCTTGGCTATCCCCATTATTCCAATTCTGCTGATGTTCAAAATTTCTGTTTCTGTTACCATTTTGATTCTGATAGAAGTTACCATTATCTCTGTAGTTATTACTATTGTGATCTCTATCATTTCGATTATTATGGTACATGCTTCTTTCTACTGCCCTATGCAGCCTGTCAACAGATCGTAAAAATTGTTTAAAACAATCGTCCATGTACTAAATCCCACTGCAGCCTTTCTGGTAATCTCCTTTTGAATTCTTCAATGAATGTCATTTCGTCAAATGGTTTGTCAAGGTGCGTTAATTTCTTAAGTTGATTCTTATGAAACTCTTTCAGAGTACTGTCCCTATTCCTATAATTAGGACCATTCAGAAATTCACTTTTAATTCTCCCCGAGCAGTTCTAGGTGCTACAGTCTGGAACCGCGCGACCACTACGGTCGCAGGTTCCTCCGGCATGGATGTGTGTTATGTCCTTAGGTTAGTTAGCTTTAAGTAGTTCTAAGTTCTAAGTTCTAGGTGACTGATGACCTCAGAAGTTAAGTCCCATAGTGCACAGAGCAAATATTTTTTTTTAATTCTCCCCTGTTCAGCTTCCGACCAAAATGTATTTAAAAACTTTTTTCGAAACTTTGTTATGTTTCCCACTGACTTAAATTTAGTATTACCCAAGACAGATCTTCACTTCAAGACATCTTTTAACAAATTTAATTTTTTTATTGCCACTCATGCATGAAGCAAAACTATCTCTACAGTGATGCAGAAAATCCACTGCCTGTGAATTGTCTGATGGAAAAATTTTGATAGCAATGTTGGACCACACAATACCATTGCTTGAATACAAATTTTTGTGAATACAGTTTTCCTGAACTGCTGAATTTTTTTTATCTAAAACATTTACATTAGCTTGCATACTGTTTTCAATATCAAAACATTTTTGATCTAAACTAGTAAAGTTCTGTTCCATTTTTTCGACAAAGGCCTTCTGTTCAACTCTGATATCATTAACATTCTTTGTCTGTCGTGCAGATTGGGCAACTAACTCATTTTCCAAAACAATAAATTTATTTTCTCAGACATCAACTTTTTCATTCGCACGTTTTAATCCCCCTGACAATCCATTTTTTAGCTCTGAAGCCTGATTTCAAAGATGGTCTATTTTGTATTGTACCCTGTCCATTTTACTATTGTTTTCAGACTTCTGTTTTCATTTCCTCTAATTTTGACAAAATGAACTGCAAAATATCAGTTTTTTGTGTTTCTTTGCTGACTACACTTTCACTTGGTTCAAATATGTCCCAGCTGGGTCCTACAGCTTTCACTTCATCACTACTACCCTCATCTCTATTCATTTTCCTAGCAATAACACGAGTCCACAAAAAAAAAAAAAAATTAATTTCACAAATAGTTTGTACTTATCTTTTCTTTTTGATGTCCCTTCTCGTAGTCATAAAGTCCTCTTTCAGTTCATCCGGTCCATCACTGTTGATAGTATCTCGTCACTGTTGATACAACCTTGTTAGGCAGCTTTTGGTCTTCTTTCTTTGAATGATTTGGATTTCACATAAACTGCAATTGACACAAATAACTGTCCTTTCTTCTTCTGCAACAGACAAAACTTAATTATCAGTCAACTGATCCTGGATGGTGCCCACAATTAAATCTTACCCTCCCATACATCACCAGTAAATTTTTAATCTCTTCAAAATAACTGCTTTGTTTCAAACACTTCGAGTGGAGTAAGATGTACAAGTAATTTATTTATTTATTATTATTTTTTTCCCCTACTACTTCATTTTCTCCTCGTTGGGTGCAGTTCATCGCATCTAAGAGTAGATTCTTGAGGCTGAAATTTTGACTTTGTGGTTTCCAGTTGACTAGATAACTGATGAAATAATCTCTGTTTCTACGAGTTTTTTTATTTTATCCCATTCTTCTATGTCACACTGACTTTACAATCCCCTCTTCCATAAAACAGAAATTTACATTGTTATTGCCAAACATAAAAACATGTCTGATTCCATCAGAGGCGTGCCCACCACTCTCTACATTCTGCGCTACTAACAATATACCAAAGAGTTTACAAAACAAAAGAGTTTACAAACTTTCTTGACAAAAGAAGAATCTTCACCAAGTTATATCACTATTTTGTAAATGAATCCAGAAATAAATTGAATAATTAGTCTCAGATTGCATAATTGGAGTGTGTAAAAGCCAGTATACTAATTTTAAGAGCAAGACTATAAAGATATTGCATCAATAATAATAATAATAATAATAATAATAATAATATTTGATAGAGATAATATGCTAATATTGTGCTGCCTTGTGTATAACACCAGTTACGGCATTTTGTCTGTGCCAGCAAACATTCAGCTTGATAGTGCATAGCCACTGCATTGTGCTTGTGTTGGCAGTGCCACTTGGACTGTACTGGAGGGGAGAGGGGGAGGGGGGGGGAGAGTCTCTTCTACCTCCTCAGCCACTGATGTTAGTTTCTTCATCTGCCATAGCACCTGATTGTCTTCTTCATCTCTGTTCCTAGACAGGAGGTACACATGGTATTTTCATCTGTAACATGATAGATACTTATCTTTTAGCAAAATGTTGCTCCTCCTGTTAATTCTTCTGCACATAAAATCAACCATAGTGGAATGTATTCCACAAATTTAGGCTGGTTAAGTGAAACAATGCAGTATTGCAACCCACTTGAAAAAAATAAAGATTGTATGTACTGTGTGGATAAGATGTGGCAAAAGCCAGCCAGAAGCCTTTTTAAAGTCCTTGCACTTAACATAAGTGAGAATTTTATAATAGTGACACTCCAGCACATAAATAAGTCCTACCTATCAAATTTCATTTGGATTTTAACTTTACTGGAAATGTACTTAGTGTTATTTTGTGTCCAACATTTCTTTGTAATTATCATAGAAAGTAAAAGTAACAACTCCGTGAATAGTAGAGGCCCTAAGTCACCAAAAGGCACATAAAAAAGATCAAGGACTTTGCGGCTTTCAGATAAAGCCTCTTTCAAAGCTATAGAGTACAAATACAAGCACAAACATACACCTGATGTGTGCCAGCTCTGCAGGTGCATGGGGGGAGGAACGAGACATTGGCACCAGTGAGATAATTCAGGCTGCAGGCCAAGGAAGCTGTGCTCAGCAAACTGTGGTGTTGAGAAATGCATTGGGACCTGGAACAGGACTAAAGTAGGATGTACCGGATGGATGCATTGGACAGATCTAATATATATATTTTTTGTCTTTAAATATGTCTGCTGTGTGTCTGTATATGTGTGGATGGATATGTGTGTGTGTGCGAGTGTATACCCGTCCTTTTTTCCCCATAAGGTAAGTCTTTCCGCTCCCGGGACTGGAATGACTCCTTACCCTCTCCCTTAAAACCCACATCCTTTCGTCTTTCCCTCTCCTTCCCTCTTTCCTGATGAGGCAACAGTTTGTTGCGAAAGCTTGAATTTTGTGTGTATGTTTGTGTTCGTTTGTGTGTCTGTCGACCTGCCAGCACTTTCATTTGGTAAGTCACATAATCTTTGTTTTTATATATATATATAAGACCTAGGCTGTAGGGAAGGGACCGTTTGATGTGGAATGGGTGGCAGCTGTAAACTTTCGCAACCAACGGTTGCCTCGTATATATATATATATATATATACCCAATCCTTTTGTCTTTCCTTCTCCTTCCCTCTTTCCTGACGAGGCAACCGTTGGTTGCGAAAGTTTACAGCTGCCACCCATTCCACATCAAACGGTCCCATCCCTACAGCCTAGGTCTTCGTGGCAAACGAATCTGCTCCAGTCCGGAATCCTTGAACCATTACACCAACAACCTGAAAACAGCTTTTGAATCCTGTAACTACCCTCCCGACCTGGTACAGAAGCAAATAACCAGAGCCACTTCCTCATCTCCTCAAACCCAGAACCTTCCACAGAAGAACCCCAAAAGTGCCCCACTTGTGACAGGATACTTTCCGGGACTGGATCAGATTCTGAATGTGGCTCTCCAGCAGGGATACGACTTCCTCAAATCCTGCCCTGAAATGAGATCCATCCTTCATGAATTCCTCCCCACTCCACCAAGAGTGTCTTTCCGCCGTCCACCTAACCTTCGTAACCTCTTAGTTCATCCCTATGAAATCCCCAAACCACCTTCCCTACCCTCTGGCTCCTACCCCTGTAACCGCCCCCGGTGTAAAACCTGTCCCATGCACCCTCCCACCACCACCTATTCCAGTCCTGTAACCCGGAAGGTGTACACGATCAAAGGCAGAGCCACGTGTGAAAGCACCCACGTGATTTACCAACTGACCTGCCTACACTGTGAAGCATTCTATGTGGGAATGACCAGCAACAAACTGTCCATTCGCATGAATGGACACAGGCAGACAGTGTTTGTTGGTAATGAGGATCACCCTGTGGCTAAACATGCCTTGGTGCACGGCCAGCACATCTTGGCACAGTGTTACACCGTCCGGGTTATCTGGATACTTCCCACTAACACCAACCTGTCAGAACTCCGGAGATGGGAACTTGCCCTTCAGCATATCCTCTCTTCTCGCTATCCGCCAGGCCTCAATCTCCGCTAATTTCAATCTGCCGCCGCTCATACCTCACCTGTCTTTCAACATCATCTTTGCCTCTGTACTTCCGTCCCGACTGACATCTCTGCCCAAACTCTTTGCCTTTACAAATGTCTGCTTGTGTCTGTGTATGTGTGGATGGATATGTGTGTGTGTGCGAGTGTAAACCTGTCCTTTTTTCCCCCTAAGGTAAGTCTTTCCGCTCCCGGGATTGGAATGACTCCTTACCCTCTCCCTTAAAACCCAATCCTTTTGTCTTTCCTTCTCCTTCCCTCTTTCCTGACGAGGCAACCGTTGGTTGCGAAAGCTAGAGTTTTGTGTGTATGTTTGTGTTTATTTGTGTGTCTATCGACCTGCCAGCGCTTTTGTTGGGTAAGTCTCATCATCTTTCTTTTTAAATATATATATATGGTCCGTGTGACAGCATAATATATAAGAAAAGTGACTATTAGGTACTACAAATCAAAAATTACGTAATTAGTTAGAAAGAGTTCTCATATTTGCATTTATGTTTGCTTGTATTACACTGGCTGTTTCTAGTATTTATATTATTATTGTCATTATTATTATTATTATTGTTATTGTTGTTATTATTGTCATGATCATCACCATTATCAATTTTGATTATAGGTTCCTGTAGGTACAGTTGTAAAGGATCAAAATGGGTGTGTTGTAGCTGATCTAAACAAAGAGAGATCTATGTTCGTGGCAGCACGAGGTGGAGCTGGAGGCCATGGAAATCATTTTTTCATATCAGATACAATGCAGGCACCACAAGTAGCAGAATATGGAGCTGATGGAGAAGCACTGAAGTATATACTAGAATTGCAGAGTATGGCTAATTTTGGATTGGTATGTAATAAATCTTGCCACTTTCTACTTTTCATCCTTACTGTACCTCCTTCATAAGTGCTAATCTGTAAGCAAGAGACAGACCTTCTTCATTATATAGCGTATTTCATAATTACTATTTTAGCCTTCTACAGGTTGCAGAGGGCACTTATTAGATAAAGTCTTTTTGAAGAAACCACATTCAGAAATGCACTGTCTAGATAAAAAAAAATAGGTTTGAAGCTCAAACCATTTTCAAATCTCCCACTTCACAGTATGCACACAAACTGAGAACAGAGTCCCCTGCCATAGTCTGCCCTATGTTTACAGTCACTGCTTCAGTGTTCTGCTCAACTGTTAATCCATCTGTGAACAGTAAGAACAACTGAAGCAATATAGTATGTTGGAATACACATTTGGAGAATACACGGAGATGTTAATATTCTATGCTGAAGCTAGAGGTATGTAGGGAGAAACATTTTCTGGATCACCTAAGCATGTTACATACCATTTTCATCTGATTACAACAACAGTTCCAGGAAACTGACTCATTCACAATGAGGAGGGATGACTGTGGTGCTCCACAGATGTGCCACACTCTGTGCTTTGAAGAGGCCATCCTTCATCATGTAGAAGACAACCTGGCTATGAACACTAAAAACATTGTGTGTCTCATGGACATGCCCAACACAAGTGTCTGCCATGTTCTGCATATCCAGCAACTCCACACTTACCACTGACAGAATGTGCTTGTATTGACTCCAGCGGATCTTCCACTAAGTGTCAATTTATGTATATGATTTCTACATCACCATGTCAGCATGCTCAAATTTCTGCGCCATATCCTTTTTTGAACTGTTGAAACAGCCACATTTGGGATAACAAAAATCGTCATGCGACACATTCACATAGATTTCAGCAGTGTATAAATGTATGTGGTGGAATCACTGGTGTTCATCTTATTAAGCTATACATTCTTTCATATTACGTAATGGGTACCATGTACTTGACATTCTTGCAAGAGGTTCTGGTGGAGTTACTGGAAGATTTGCCACTGTCACTTCATCAGAAAACAAATGTGGTTCCAGGACGATGGCATGTCCACACATTTTGCACATCACATCCACAATTATCTCAACCATACACTTGGTGTAGGGGAGATAGGTTGAAATGGACCAACTCCCTGGTAGTCACAGTCACCAGATTTAATTCCTCTTGACAACACTATGAAAGGGTAGATGGCTACTCACCATAAATGTGACATGTTGAGTTGCAGATTATGTGAGGGTACAAGATTTTGTAATGTTATGCCATTTCAGAATCTGCTGAAGTGTAAAAGATTTGTTTCCGTTCATGAGAACACCTAACATTGTTCATAGTTCATGAGACAGAGGTGCAAATTCAGCAAAGTACAAATACTTACATCCTTCTTTCCTTTCAGCTGATTCTCATAGATAATCTGGAATTCTATTGACCTACAGACTTCACAAGTGATATGTATAATAATCAAGTTTACGGATCCACCATTTTAAATAATACTGTTTATTATCACATTATTAGGACTGACAGTAAACACAGATTCCACTTCAAAATCTGGTGAAAGGCTGAGCTGCTGACAACAAACATCTTCCAGTATTTATAATAAACAGAACAGTGGGTTAATAGTTATAAGCAGACTTTAAGTGAGTTACAATTAAAAGTTTTACATTTAGCTGACAATGTGGATGTCAAAATGTTTCTAACTTACAGGTAATTGTTTTTAAATACAAACATCACATTAATTTTTATTTTTTTATAGTGAAATACGAGATGTTCAATTTAACAAAAATTCAATTACTTTTTTAACAATAGCCTGGATTTTCCATTGTTTGACAATTACTTTTTTCTTTACTTATAGCCAAACTAGTTAATAAAAAGAATTCCCACCATATATAGAGTTTTGTGATATAGACCAAACTTATGTATCTGGCTTGGTTATCAGAAAGTGAAATTTGTTTATTTTTCCTAATAATGTCATCACTCTGAATTGTACCATTTTAACATATTAACTTGTTTTTGTAGCCTCGAACACACGAAAAGCTTATGAATGTGTAAAAGAAATACATTTGGGTTAATATTACATTCAAATACGACCACAGTACTGTCTGATAAATTACATTGCATCACTCATTGTTTGTGATTACATATTCGTTAATGCTAGAAGAGCCAGATAATCTTATTCATGCCTACTAATGTCAGCAGCACATTTCAATACATAGTTACATAGTTATAATTTCCACAGTATTTCCATAAGGTGATTTTTACTCATGTTTGGCTGTTTTGTATTATTGTCTTTTGGTATTGTTTGCATCTACAGTTACATGTATTAGAAAATTCAATATACTTATCAGATCTGGACGTCAGTATTTCGTAAATGAATATTGTATTCAGATACGGTTGAAATCAACTGCTATGCTACAGAACCTCCTAAAATATTTGCACAATTTGACGATTGGGCAGATCTTTTAAGAGCTTTAAAAGATTGATTAGATTAGGTTAGATTAGATTTACTTTCATTCCAATTGATCCGTAGTGAGGAGGTCCTCCAGGATGTGGAACATGTCAGAAAAACAACAATACATGGCAAATATTTACAACTAAAACAAATAAGCTAATGTACCATTCCACAGGTCCCAAGTGGAATGATCATCATTTTTTAATGAACACTAAGAGTCATTTTACAAATACTAATGCACTGAATTTAAAATAAAAAAGTTTTTTATTTATTTATAAGGTAATAAACATGTAATACAACTACTGTAATACTTATTTACAATGAACACATTACTGCACTGAAATGGTGCAGAAGTTAGATTATACTTACACACAACCACACACACACACACACACACACACACACACACACACACAAATTTTCAGTGAACACATTACTGCACTGAAATTGTGCAGAAGTTATGTTGTACTTATATACAAATCAGTTGGTTTTACTAAGAAATTCATCAATGGAGTAGAAGGAGTTGGCCACCAATAAATCCTTTAGGCTTCTCGTAAACTGAATTTCATTGGTTGTTAAGCTTTTTATGGCTGCTGGCAAGTTATTGAAAATGTGTGTTCCTGAATAACGCACACCTTTTTGTACAAGACTAAGTGACTTTAAATCCTTGTGAAGATTATTCTTATTTATAGTATTGATTCCATGAATCGAGCTGTTGGTTTGAAAAAGTGATATATTTTTAATGACAAATTTCATTAAGGAATAAATATATTGGGAAGCTGTAGTTAGTATCCCTAGTTCCCTAAACAGGTTTCTGCAGGATGTTCTTGAGTTCACACCACATATAATTCTTACTGCACGTTTTTGTGCCCGGAAAACTTTAGCTTGGCTTGATGAATTACCCCAAAAAATAATCCCATATGACATTATGGAATGAAAGTAAGCATAGTATGCCAGCTTTTTCATTTTTATATCCCCTATGTCTGACAAAATTCGCATTGCAAACAGAGATTTGTTAAGACGCTTCAGCAGTTCTGTGGTGTGCTCCTCCCAGTTGAATTTATTATCAAGCTGTAATCCCAAGAATTGTAATCCCAAGAATTTAACACTGTCCACTTCTTCTATCTTCTTGTCATCGTATGTTAGACATATACTCTTGGGACACCCCTTACAAGTTCTGAACTGCATGTAGTGTGTTTTTTCAAAGTTTAGTGACAAAGAATTGGCTAGGAACCAGTCATTAATGTCCACAAATATTTTATTGGCTGATCTTTCTAAGACTACACTTGATTTACTATTTATTGCAATGTTTGTATCATCGGCAAACAAAACAAACTTGGCATCTGGTAATGTTACTGATGAAAGGTCATTGATATACACAAGGAAAAGTAAGGGCCCCAAAATGGAACCTTGTGGGACCCCACATGTAATTAGTTCCCAGTTGGATGATGCCTGATAGCTTGATACATGTCTCTTTCCTAATAACACCCTTTGTTTCCTGCCAAAGATATAAGATTTGAACCATTTTGCAGCATTTCCTGTTACACTATAATATTCTAGTTTACTTAAAAGGATATTGTGATTTACACAGTCAAATGCCTTTGACAGATCACAAAATATACCAGTTGCCTGCAATTTTTTGTCTAATGAATTAAGCACATTTTCACTGCAAGTGAAGATAGCCTTCTCAATATCAGAACCTTTTAGAAATCCAAATTGTGACTTTGACAGTATGTTATTTGAGATAAGATGGTTATAAAGACGACTGTACATTACTTTTTCAAAAATTTTTGAGAATGCTGGCAACAGTGAAATTGGACGGAAATTTGATGCTATTTCTTTATCTCCCTTCTTAAACAGTGTCTTAACTTCAGCATATTTCAGCCATTCAGGAAATATTCCACTGACAAACGACTGGTTACACAGATAGCTTAATATGTTACTTAGCTCAGAATCACATTCTTTAATTAACTTTGTTGATATTTCATCATACCTACTAGATGTTTTTGATTTTAAAGATTTTATGATGGGCATTATTTCTGTTGGGGTAGTGAGGGTCAAATTCATATTATGGAAGTTACTTGAAATGTCTGGTCTAAGGTAATCCACAGCAGCATCTACCGAACCTGACAACCCCATCTTTTCAGTAACAGTTACAAAATGTTTGTTAAAAAGTTCTGCAACACTATACACATCTGTCACCAATGTATCATTTACTCTTAATGCTATTTGTTCCTCTTCATGTCTGGTTCTACCGGTCTCCTCCTTCACTATATCCCATATTGTCTTTATTTTGTTATCTGATATGACTATCTTTTCCTTGTAATATATTTGCTTTGACATCCGTATTACAGTCTTTAATATTTTGCAGTATTTCTTATAATGTGCTATAGCATCAACATTGGAAATGTTTCGGATTGACAGATACAGTTTTCTTTTTGTTTTACAAGATATCCCTATTCCTTGAGTAATCCATGGCTTCTTTGTAGACTTTGCTCTAACCTTGGTAAGTTTCGGGGGAAAGCAGTGTTCGAATAAGGTAAGCACTTTATTAGCAAAAATGTTATATTTTTCATTCATGCCATGAGCACTGTAAACATCAGTCCAGTGAATGTCTCTGAGGAGTGTCCTAAAATAATCAATTTTTGGCTTACTGATTACCCTCTTGAGCTCAGATTTAACAGATTTTATATCCTGTTCAGTATTAACATTTAACAGAAGGAACTGCATGTCATGGTCTGAGAGGCCATTGACTATTGGTTTTGTAATATAATTTTGTTCATTGGACTTTTCTATAAAGATATTATCAATGGCTGTTTGTGAGCAAGTGGCTATCCTAGTGGGGAACTTTACTGTGGGAATTAAGTTGAATGATAGTGTTACTAACTCAAATAAGTTCTTATTGGGAGAGTCTTTAAGAAAATCTACATTGAAATCACCAGCAACCACTATTTCTTTGTTTTTGGTTGTTAAATGGGCCAGTACAGCTTCAAGGTGGTTTACAAACAGATTAAAGTTACCTGCAGGTGCTCGATATACACTTAATATTATGAGAGATTTTTTGTGAAAATCTAATTCTGTTGCACATGCTTCCATATGCTGTTCTAGGCAAAATTTATGAATGTCTATGTTCTTAAATTTATGACAGTTCCTGATGAATGTGGCAACTCCTCCTTTCTCCATTTCTGATCTACAAAAGTGAGATGCTAACCTAAACCCTGTAACACTTAAAAGTTCTATACCAGTGGTCACATGATGTTCAGAGAGGCAGATTATGTCAGCTGGGTTTGAAGACTCTAATTCATCTATGCAGATAGTTAATTCATTAATTTTATTTCTCAGTCCTCGAATATTTTGATGCAATAAAGATAGCTGACATTTCATATTGACTGAGTTAAAATTGGGTGGAGTTAAAATATCTGCTGACAGTTGAAAATTCTTAACCAATGGCTGTTTATGTTGATGTAATAAGCTGGAATTATGTTTTTTGATTTCTTTCTCAAACTGAAGGTTTGTCTCAGTTCTAACCTCTCTTAAAATTTGCTTTCTTTCTTGAACAACTGATAGACATGAATGAGCTGACTTGTTTCAAAAAAATGGTTGATACTAAAAACTTTTTTTTACTTGCAAAAAAACCTGAACAGAGTAATAAATTTCAAAAGGTACAACGTGTAGTAAATTGTAGAATTATCATCAAAATATTATACAGCATGGAAGAAATTACTGAAAAATCATCTAATACAATTTATAAAGATAAACAGTGAAATACAGAGTTACTAGATTGGTTCCCTTTTTGTAAAGAAATACAGTGTTTGCTCATGTGTTCTTTTTTCAAAATTGAATTTTCAAAGTTGCTTAGGATGAGAGAGTTGACATTCAGGGGTTATCTTAAGATTTGTCTCTAAGTTTGTTCACAGAGTTTGCACATTTCGAAGATTTAAAAATCGTTAATGCGTAATCCTATCACAGACTTGACAAATCAGTCTTTTCCTTAGTAAACCATGTAGTTTATCACAGACTCAGAGAATCAGTCCTTTTTGTAGTAAACTACCTATTCTAACACAGACACAGAGGATCAGTCCATTTGTTTAAATTTTAAAAATATTTGCATAGAAATCTTTAAGTATTTTTTACCGTCAATCCGATTTTTAGTTACTATGTTTTCTTGTAAGCAAATACATACATATATCTAAAAAGAAAGATGATGAGACTTACCAAACAAAAGCGCTGGCAGGTCGATAGACACACAAACAATCACAAACATACACACAAAATTCTAGCTTTCGCAACCAACGGTTGCCTCGTCAGGAAAGAGGGAAGATAGACAAAAGGATTTGGGTTTTAAGGGAGAGGGTAAGGAGTCATTCCAATCCCGGGAGTGAGTGTGTGTGTGTGTGTGAGTGAGTGTGTGTGTGTGTGTGTGTGTGTGTGTGTGTGTGTGTGTATGTATGTACGTACCTGTCCTTTTTTCCCCCTAAGGTAAGTCTTTCCGCTCCCGGGATTGGAATGACTCCTTACCCCTCTCCCTTAAAACCCAAATCCTTTCGTCTTTCCCTCTCCTTCCCTCTTTCCTGACGAGGCAACCGTTGGTTGCGAAAGCTAGAGTTTTGTGTGTATGTTTGTGATTGTTTGTGTGTCTATCGACCTGCCAGTGCTTTTGTTTGGTAAGTCTCATCATCTTTCTTTTTAGATATATTTTTCCCACGTGGAATGTTTCCCTCTATTATATTTATATCAAATACATACATAGTTATACAAAATGAATATTCCTAAATTTAATAGTTTAACAATGAAAATAATCAATTTTTGACAATATAATGTAATTGGATGGACAAAGAATCTACTCATCAAGCAGTGGCAGGAGAACACACATATAAAAAAAAAAGAAAAGTTTAAAATATGCAAGCTTTTGGAGCCACAAGGTTTCAGAGCCAGTGGCTCCTTCTTCTAGCGGAAGAGTTGAACGGAAGGAAGAGGGATGAAAGAAAAGGACTGGAGAGGTTTAGAAAAAGAGGTAGAGTTTGGAAAAAGTTACCCCAGAACCACAAGTCAGGGGAAACTTATTGTATGGGATGAGAAGCAAAGAAAATATCTTTCCTTCTCATCCCATCCGGTAAGATTACTCTGACCTGGGGTTCTGTGTGAATTTTCTGAAATCTACCCCTTTTCCTAAATCTCTACAGTCCTTTTCCTTCACCCTTCAACCCTTCAGCCAGAAGAAGGAGTCAATGGCTCCAAAAGCTTGCATACATTAAACTTTTTTTAAAAAATATGTGTGTTGATCTGCCGCCACTTGGTGAGTAGATTTTTTATCTATCCAATTACATTAAATTTAATAGTTTGCGCTTTATGAAGCTGAAAGGCAAAGTCTTTTCTCTTTCACACATAAGTAGTGTTGATCCATATTTTTCACGTAAAACAGTAGAGTATCAAAGTTACAAATAAAATCTTACTGCTCATCAATTCCAACAAAATTCGTCTGATAATGTTTCATTTCTTACAAAAACAAGTAAAATGTCAATAACTTTGGCAGAGAGTTTTCAGGGCAAATAATGGTAATGTCTTCATGTGTATCTGTGTGGATGTGTAGTCAGTCTAGTAATGTTAACAGCGTTTTCCCAAAATCTGATCCACTTACAAGCATAATATAAGTTGTTGTATTGTTGTTGTGGTCTTCAGTCCTGAGACTGTTTTGATGCAGCTCTCCATGCTACTCTATCCTGTGCAAGCTTCTTCATCTCCCAGTACCTACTGCAACCTACATCCTTCTGAATCTGCTTAGTGTATTCATCTCTTGGTCTCCCCCTACGATTTTTACCCTCCACGCTGCCCTCTAATACTAAATGGGTGATCCCTTGATGCCTCAGAACATGTCCTACCAACCGATCCCTTCTTCTGGTCAAGTTGTGCCACAAACTTCTCTTCTCCCCAATCCTATTCAATGTAATTGGATAAGTAAACATTTTACAATTAGGCATGTTAGCTGTTACAACTTTACTTCCAGAGTCATTTCTAACTCTCTCTTCATCTCATCACTTGCTAACACAAAAAGAATAAGTTTCAGCATTTCTTTCTACCCAGCACAATTCTCTCTTAATTTACCGTAAGCAGTGTGTACAGGTGTGTGACAAAATATCTTCAAATGTGTCATTGCATTTCTCAGTAATATCAAATCTCTAAATCCTCAAAATATCTTCAAAATCTTCAAAGTTCCTAATAGTGTGTTAATATGTGTGATTGTAAAAGTATAACTGCTCATCAAAGTATTCATTTCAAGTCACAAGTCACAAGATTTTTCATCAGCACTGAATCATCTCTTTTTTCTGTCACTCATTAGACATCAGTAACTTCAAGTGGGAAAATTTGTATCAAATTCTCATAAAATATCTTAAGTATTTTAAAATAATTCTCAATAGTGTAATAGTGTTTTAGTATAAATCATAGACAATCATAGTTATCAAAGCATAGCATTTTTGCCAAAAGTATAAATGCATTTTCCCTAAACAATTTCTTCATCAACAATTTTGTTGTAAGATCAGCTACAAATTGTCTGATGTGTCAATTAAGGCATAAAATTCTTAAAAGATACATTTTCTTTCAACGTGCAGCATAAGTAATATCAAGCATAGTAATAAAATAAGTAATGTGTCTTTATCATCAACAGGTGTTCCACATAGCTTGACAGACACAAGGCAAAATATCTTCAGCAAGTTTCTTCAACAATAATACAGTCAAAATTTGTGTTACCCAGTCTCAAATATTCTTGTAAAATTGACACTACAACATGTTATAATAACAGAATAAAATATGTAAATTATAAATCAAGTGAAATATTTCCCCATGACTGAATGAGTCTGACATCAGAGAATATACAGAGTGTTACAAAAAGGTACGGCCAAACTTTCAGGAAACATTCCTCACACACAAAGAAAGAAAATATGTTATGTGGACATGTGTCCGGAAACACTTACTTTCCATGTTAGAGCTCATTTTATTACTTCTCTTCAAATCACATTAATAATGGAATGGAAACACACCAACAGAACGTACCAGTGTGACTTCAAACACTTTGTTACAGAAATGTTCAAAATTTCCTCCGTTAGCGAGGATACATGCATCCACCCTCCGTCGCATGGAATCCCTGATGTGCTGATGCAGCCCTGGAGAATGGCGTATTGTGTCACAGTCGTCCACAATACGAGCACGAAGAGTCTCTACACTTGGTACCGGGGTTGCGTAGACAAGAGCTTTCAAATGCCCCCATAAATGAAAGTCAAGAGGGTTGAGGTCAGGAGAGCGTGGAGGCCATGGAATTGGTCTGCCTCTACCAATCCATCGGTCACCGAATCTGTTGTTGAGAAGCGTACGAACACTTCGACTGAAATGTGCAGGAGCTCCATCGTGCATGAACCACATGTTGTGTCGTACTTGCAAAGGCACATGTTCTAGCAGCACAGGTAGAGTATCCCATATGAAATCATGATAACGTGCTCCATTGAGCGTAGGTGGAAGAACATGGGGCCCAATCAAGACATCACCAACAATGCCTGCCCAAATGTTCACAGAAAATCTGTGTTGATGATGTGATTGCACAATTGTGTGCGGATTCTTGTCAGCCCACGCATGTTAATTGTGAAAATTTACAATTTGATCACATTGGAATGAAGCCTCATCCGTAAAGAGAACATTTGCACTGAAATGAGGATTGACACATTGTTGGATGAACCATTCGCAGAAGTGCACCCGTGGAGGCCAATCAGCTGCTGATACAAAAATTTAGCAATACCCACCTTTTGCCCATGCAGGTCAGTGCCCACAAGGTCCATCTGTGTATTAGGCATTAAACTCTGTAAATGACCCCTATTGGTGTGATTATCAACTGACATGTCACTCTGTGGGCAATATTATGAAAATAGATGCACTCCTGTATTTTTTGAGTACACCTTAAGGATCCCACAATGACCAATACTGGTATGAGTGTAAAGTATAAGGTGTCTGTGTACTCTTCAGGCCAGCAAATCTTCTGCCTATGATTATCAGTGCTGTACCTATAAAAAAGAATCCCCCCCAAAACTCTGTAGTATTGTTGTACTTTTTTATGGCCCTTTTTTCCCCAGATAACTTTTTACCAATTTCCAGTTGTCATCATGGTTCTGATTATGTATGAGTTGTTTGCAAATTCTTCTGATATCCCTTTTCTCTTTCACTTTTATGTACATCATGGTGAAGTTTTTCTCTTGATTCCCATGTACAGTGTCATTTACATTTCCCACTGGTAGTCTGCACAAGACATCAGCCATAATGTCGTCTTTTGCCTTAACGTTTTCCACAGAAAAGTTAAACTGCTGAAGAAACACAGTCCATTGAGCCAGTCTAGTGTGGTAGAGTTTGCATTCTTGAATATAGCTTAAGACTTTATGATCTGTGTATACCTTTACATAGTGACCTAATAAGTAATTCCTAAATTTTTGAAATCCCTGTACTATAGCTAAAACTTCATTTTCTGAAGTGGAGTAGTTTTTCTCATGTTTTTTAAGTATTCTACTTGCGAAGGCAACTGAATGGTGCACTTTAACCCCATCTATTTCTATTCCAAACTCACTGCTGTCAGTTGTAAGGCAAAAAGGAGTGGATAAGTCAGGTCTATGTAATATCTCACTGCTAACCAACTGTGCTTTGGTGTCATGAAATGCAGACTGGAATTCATTGTTCCATTCCTGCATAAGCACTTTATTGAGACATAGTGCATTTAGTGCTTGTGTTTTCACATATTTGCGAAAGAACCCCACCAAACCAAAAAATGACTTAAGCTACACTCCTGGAAACTGAAATAAGAACACCATAAATTCATTGTCCCAGGAAGGGGAAACTTTATTGACACATTCCTGGGGTCAGATACATCACATGATCACACTGACAGAACCACAGGCACATAGACACAGGCAACAGAGCATGCACAATGTCGGCACTAGTACAGTGTATATCCACCTTTCGCAGCAATGCAGGCTGCTATTCTCCCATGGAGACGATCGTAGAGATGCTGGATGTAGTCCTGTGGAACGGCTTGCCATGCCATTTCCACCTGGCGCCTCAGTTGGACCAGCGTTCGTGCTGGACGTGCAGACCGCGTGAGACGACGCTTCATCCAGTCCCAAACATGCTCAATGGGGAACAGATCCGGAGATCTTGCTGGCCAGGGTAGTTGACTTACACCTTCTAGAGCACGTTGGGTGGCACGGGATACATTCGGACGTGCATTGTCCTGTTGGAACAGCACGTTCCCTTGCCGGTCTAGGAATGGTAGAACGATGGGTTCGATGACGGTTTCGATGTACCGTGCACTATTCAGTGTCCCCTCGACGATCACCAGTGGTGTACGGCCAGTGTAGGAGATCGCTCCCCACACCATGATGTTGGGTGTTGGCCCTGTGTGCCTCGGTCGTATGCAGTCCTGATTGTGGCGCTCACCTGCACGGCGCCAAACACACATACGACCATCATTGGCACCAAGGCAGAAGCGACTCTCATCGCTGAAGACGACACGTCTCCATTCGTCCCTCCATTCACGCCTGTCGCGACACCACTGGAGGCGGGCTGCACGATGTTGGGGCGTGAGCGGAAGACGGCCTAACGGTGTGCGGGACCGTAGCCCAGCTTCATGGAGACGGTTGCGAATGGTCCTCGCCGATACCCGAGGAGCAACAGTGTCCCTAATTTGCTGGGAAGTGGCGGTGCGGTCCCCTACGGCACTGCGTAGGATCCTACGGTCTTGGCATGCATCCGTGCGTCACTGCGGTCCGGTCCCAGGTCGATGGGCACGTGCACCTTCCGCCGACCACTGGCAACAACATCGATGTACTGTGGAGACCTCACACCCCACGTGTTGAGCAATTCGGCGGTACGTCCACCCGGCCTCCCGCATGCCCACTATACGCCCTCGCTCAAAGTCCGTCAACTGCACATACGGTTCACGTCCACGCTGTCGCGGCATGCTACCAGTGTTAAAGACTGCGATGGAGCTCCGTATGCCACGACAAACTGGCTGACACTGACGGCGGCGGTGCACAAATGCTGCGCAGCTAGCGCCATTCGACGGCCAACACCGCGGTTCCTGGTGTGTCCGCTGTGCCGTGCGTGTGATCATTGCTTGTACAGCCCTCTCACAGTGTCCGGAGCAAGTATGGTGGGTCTGACACACCGGTGTCAATGTATTCTTTTTTCCATTTCCAGGAGTGTATTTAAAGTCTTAGGAGGAGGGAAATGAGAAACTGCTTGCACTTTATCTTTGTCAGGGAGAATCCCATCTTCAGTGATATTGTGTCCTAGAAACTTAAGCCGACTGAAAGCAAATTTACATTTAGATAGCTTCAGTATTTTCCTCCCTCTCTCATTTTGGCAGCAATTTCCCTCAAAGTTTCCATATGTTCTTTCCAAGCCTTGGTTGAGAATAAAATATCACCTACTTATGTAGTTAGTTTTTCTAGTAGTTCTTTACAGAGTACATAATCCAAGCCTGTGATGAACTCTGCTGCTGGCACATTTAAGCCAAAGACACTAACATTATTGGTAACTCTTTCCATTGAAGAGAAAGGCAGGCTATTTTCTGGATTCATCTTCCAATTCAGTATGATCGAATCCAGATGTCAGTTGAAGGCTAGTCATATTTTTAACACTGTCAAACTTGTCAAGTAATTTCTCTATATTTTCAGGATGTTCAGTCTCGCATTCTAAAAGTTTTCTCAAATGTATTGAGTCAAGAACTAATCTAATGCCTCGATCAGCCTTTGATACTACAACTACATTCTATTATTTTCCTTTTTTTGTTTTTGTTTTTAGGAGTCCTCTATCTACCTCTTTTCTTTTGAAAATGGGAATGCTATAGGGCTTCATAATGAAAGGGTCAGGGGTTTTAATCTCAAGGTGCATTTATAGTCTTTCACCCTTCCAGGTCATTCCCTGAAAATAGCACAGTATTCCCATAAACTGCCTCAAGTTCTGTCTTCTCTTCTATACTTAGTTCTTTAGCCTCCTGTGCTTTTCTCTTTACTAGTTCACTGTAAGATTCTGTATCAAAAGAATGAGCAAAGCACTCTCCCTCATAATACCCTGAAGCACAAACTTCTTCCAGCCCCAAGATCTGGTTACTGGTACCATTACTTGACATTAGCATTTTGGTTTCCCCTGAAATTGCTGTGTTTGGGTCAGTAAACATAACCCTCTTATCAAACAATAGAAAAATCAGTATGGAATGTAACAATATTATGAAAAGGATAATTGCTGCTCACCATATAGTCGAGATGCTGTGTTGCAGATAGGCACAACAAAAAGACTGTCAGAAAGTGAGCTTTCAGCCAACCAGGTCTTTCTCAAAAATAGACAATATACACATCACACTCATGCAAACAGAACTCGTGCAAACATGATCACAGTCTCTGGCTGCTGAGGCCAGACTGCAAGCAGCAGTGCATGATGAGAGAGGCAACCGGGTGGTGGGGTAAAAAATAGACTGTGGCAGGGAGGGGGAGGATAGCAGGGGAGGGGTGGGGGACAGTAAATGCTGCTTGCAGGAGCGTACAGGGACAAGGTGGAGAGAGGGTAGGGCAGCTAGTTGCAGTTGGGAGGTTAGAAAGAGGGCGAGGGTGGGGGGAGCAGAAAAAGAGAGGAGTAAAAGACTGAGGGTGCAATAGAGGGTTGTGCAGCACCAAAATGGGAACAGGGAAGAAAGGCAAACCTACATTTATAATATTTGTAGGTTTTGAGAAAGTTTGTGACAGTGATGTCAGGCACAATTCTTGGAAATCCTACAGGTAGCACGGAAAAGTTATCTGTAACTTGTACAGAAACGAGACTGTAGCTGTAACAGTCAAATAACACAAAAGGGAGATGGTGGTTGAAAAGGGAGTGAGACAGATATGTAGCCACTCCATAATGTCATTCAATCTGAACAGTGTATTTTCTGTGGAGTGTAGCATTGTAAGTAAGTGAGACATGGAAAATAAACAGAACAGATCAGAATAGAACAGATGCTTTTGCAATGTGGTGGTGCAGAATAAAAATCTTAAGGTCTGCCTATGACACATCTGTCAGAGATGGCAAATGATTTAGAACAGTTGAACAGAATGAATAGCATTTTGCAAACAGGTTATAAGATGAATATCAGTAAAAGTGAAACAATAGTAATGGAATTAGATTATGAAATGAGACACTAAAAGTAGTCAATGGGTTTTGCAATTTGGGTCACAGTGATCAAAATAGAGAGGATATAAAATGCACACTGGCAATAGCAAGAAAAGCATTTCTGAAACAGAGGAATTTAGTAGTGCTGAATATCATTTTAAATATTAGGAAGTCATTTATGTATTTTCTGTGGATTGTAGCCTTGTAAGTGAAACATGGACAGTAAACAGTACAGATCGGAATAGAACAGAAGCTTTTGCAATGTGATGGTGCAGAATAATAATAAAGATTATATGAGAAGATCCGATAACTAATAAAGTGTTGCTGAATCAAATGGGGGAGAAAAAAAAATTATGGCATGAATTGACTAAAAGAAAGGATCAGTTGAAAGGATATATCCTGAGGCATCAGGGAATCATCTCTTTGGTAATAGGGTGAAATGCAATGTGGAGAGAGCAAAATTGTAGATGGAGACCAAGACTTGACTACAGAAAGGAAGTTTCAGTAGTTATGCAGAAGTGAATAGGTTTTCACAGTTTACACTAGTGTAAAGAGCTGCACAAAATCAGTCTTTGGTCTGAAGAGGACAACAACAACAACAATGAAAGAAACAACCACAAAAAATACATATCTATCTAGTGTTTGCTCAACTATTGTTCTAAAATTCAGTCACGGTTCCTCTACATGCTCTTGTCCAGAGCTATGAGTCCCTCCCGGAGATACAACACCACTGGCTCTTGATCTAGTTTACTGAACATGTAAATCTTCTTGTTGTAGTGGCCCTTTGTACTGTGGTAATCATTGTTGCTAAAACAGCATTGTGGTCACTGATACAAATTTTATTGTGGTCATCCTCATAGAGATCAGGTCTTTTTGTGGCCATTATACCTAATATATTTCTATCATGGGTAGGATTCTGAACTACCATTTCTATGTTGTTTTTAGAGAAAGGCTTAGTTTCATAGGTTGTATTGTCAAGCCCACTACTTCCCAAAATGTAATTAATTATGTCAATTGAGTGTTGGATGATTTAAGTCTCCTCCTGTGGTGACAGTATGATTGGAGAACTTACTAGTGAGCTGAAGTTTCCTCTACAGTTTTGAAAAGAGCATATTTTAAATTTATGTCCACCCTTGATAATGAGTCTTGCACAAATGGTTTTGGATGCAGTTTCCACTTCTAGCCCATTGAATTTTTAGTTTCCTGTCTACTGTGACAACTACATCATCTCAATGTCCCATTGGTATCATTTCAATATTTACTTAGTTTTACCCCAAAATCTCAGCATTGGCTTCTTTGGGCTTTAGCCAACTTTCTGTACCTAGTATTATGTGACCTTCATAGCTTTTTAGGAGAGTTCCACTCCCTGGGCAATTGATCAGCAGGAGTTTAATGCCAATTCATAAAGGGCATTTCTTTGGTTCTCACATCAATGCATATGTGTTTCAAACAACTGTGATAATCTGGACTGGATGAAAAGTTACATAGTTTAAAAAGGCTTGCATGCTCCCAACATACAGTTAGTTACCTTGTTATCAGCCTTTGATATAATTTATCAGCCACTGAGCCATAATGTGGAACACTACAGTTCTTTACTCTATGGTAATAAGTCTAGGAAGTCACAGTCTAGCTTCTTGCAAAAGCTTCATTTCAGGCTGCTATCAGTTTTGAGGGCAGTTCTATGTAGTTTGAGAAACAGGATGACAGGAATCGTTCATTCCAATATGTACCACAATATGCAGCTGCTTATTGCATACTGAATAATGACTACTGGAACAGCATCTTCAACATTTTAAATAAGGCCCTCAGGCATACAGACTGAGTGCACAAGGTGAACCTTCTAATACCTTGTTTTCATTTCCATAAGTGGTACCACATTATTTAAGTCTTAATCTCATAAATTCACATATTCTGATATTTCAGACACATTAAATTGACCTGATGATACCAAAAATACATATTAATGACAACATGTGGGCATGCTATAAAGAAATGCCTCTGAATTTTTTATGTAAAACTTCTTAAAGATTTTTAAATGAAAGAAACATTATTGATATTGCGCATATTTGTTCTTCATGTCTATTTTTTATGTAAAACTTCCTATCATCATCATCATCATCATCATCATCATCATCATCATTTAAGACTGATTATGCCTTTCAGCGTTCAGTCTGGAGCATAGCCCCCCTTATACAGTTCCTCCATGATCCCCTATTCAGTGCTAACATTGGTGCCTCTTCTGATGTTAAACCCATTACTTCAAAATCATTCTTAACCGAATCCAGGTACCTTCTCCTCGGTCTGCCCCGACTCCTCCTACCCTCTACTGCTGAATCCATGAGTCTCTTGGGTAACCTTGCTTCTCCCATGCGCGTAACATGACCCCACCATCTAAGCCTGTTCGCCCTGACTGCTACATCTATAGAGTTCATTCCCAGTTTTTCTTTGATTTCCTCATTGTGGACACCCTCCTGCCATTGTTCCCATCTACTAGTACCTGCAATCATCCTAGCTACTTTCATATCCGTAACCTCAACCTTGTTGATAAGGTAACCTGAATCCACCCATCTTTCGCTCCCATACAACAAAGTTGGTCGAAAGATTGAACGGTGCACAGATAATCAAAATATCCACGGGTATGCTGCCGGTCTATAGTGTCCAACGGGCACAATATTTCGGCGATCAAACATGTCGCCATCATCAGGTGAACTGACGGACTGAGCTCCTGTGAACGTGCCGGCACGGAGATCCATACGCTATGGCTGCTCAGAGGGAACTGGGTTTGGTCGCGGCGGCGGCCGATTTAAATACCCTCCGCCCGCGGCGCGCTCCCTCCGCCGTCCGCGCCCAGCGCCACGGTCGCGCGGTGGAACAGATTGCGACGGCGTCTGAGATGACGTCGGTGTGATGGCTCTGTCCGCCGTGGCCGTCACAACTATACGTCTGCTCGATTTACTCTTGATTAACCCGATCGCTGGTTCCCAAGCCTTGCTAAGATTATAGCCACAGTCCCGGTTTATGAGGTCGTCATTGGTGCGAATTTCGATGGCCTCTCTAACAACGCTGTCCCAGTATCTCGACGTCTGTACCAGAATCCTCGTGCGGTCATACTCCATGGCGTGATTTTCCGACAAACAATGTTCAGCGACCGCCGACTTGCTCGGATACATCAGTCGAGTGTGCCTCTGGTGTTCACGGCATCGATCCTCGACGGTACGCATCGTCTGACCAATATACGACTTGCCACATTGACACGGAATCTGGTACACGCCGGCCTTCCTCAAACCGAGGTCATCTTTGGCGCTCCCCACCAGTGCACGAGTTTTATTTGGAGGACAAAACACAGTTCCGACCCGGTGTTTCTTCAGAATGCGGGCGATTTTCCCCGAGAGTGCGCCTGTGTATGGAATAAATGCAATGCCTCCCTCGTGACTTCATCCATCTCAACAGGTTGTGCTGCAGTGGGTGGGCGGAGAGCACGTTGAATCTGCCACTCTGAGTACCCATTTTTTCGAAATACAGTTCTCAGATGTTCCAATTCCTGGGGTAGACTCTCTGCGTCAGAGATAGTGCGCGCCCTATGTACTAGAGTTTTAAGTACCCCATTCCTCTGTGAAGGGTGGTGGCAGCTGTCTGCATGCAAATACAGATCAGTGTGCGTAGCCTTCCGATACACCCCATGACCTAGGGTGCCGTCAGCCCTTCTCTTGACCAATACGTCAAGGAAAGGTAATTTACCCTCCGTTTCAGTCTCCATAGTGAATTTGATGTTGGGGTGTATGGAGTTTAGATGTGTAAGGAAGTCAAGGAGTTTATCCATACCATGTGGCCAGATGACGAACGTGTCGTCCACGTAACGGAAAAAGCAAGTAGGTTTCCATACGGATGACGACAGGGCTTCCTCCTCGAAGTTCTCCATGTACAAATTCGCTACCACCGGTGAGAGTGGGCTACCCATGGCGACTCCCTCCGTTTGTTCGTAGTATTCTCCATTAAAAAGAAAATACGTGGAAGTCAAGACATGCCTAAAAAGTTCAGTGGTCTTCTCATCAAACTTCTGACTAATCAATTCTAGTGACTCTCGCAGGGGTACCCTCGTAAACAAGGAAACGACATCAAAACTCACCATGATATCTGACTCATCCAACCTGAAGCTATCAAGGCGTTTAACAAAATCCACGGAATTATGGATGTGATGAGGGCATTTACCCACATAAGGACTTAATATTCCCGTCAGGTATTTGGCCAACAAATATGTAGGTGCCCTGATGTTGCTGACAATGGGGCGTAATGGTACCCCCTCTTTGTGAACCTTCGGGAGTCCATATAGTCTAGGCGGTACCGGACCTTGGGGTAACAATTTCTTAGCGTCACCCTCCGGTAAATCTGCGTCTTTGAGAAGCGCCCTCGTCTTGTTCTCCACCTTCTTTGTAGGGTCAACGCTGATCTTCTGGTAGGAATCGTCATTTAGCAGGCTCTGCATCTTATCAGTGTAGTCCTTATGGGAGACAACAACTGTAGCATTGCCTTTGTCAGCTGGTAAGACATTATCAAATACGCCGGGAGAAACTCAAGAATCACGGTGCACAGATAACTTAGTCTTGGTACTGACTTCCTTCTTGCAGAAGAGAGTAGATCGTAGCTGAGCGCTCACTGCATTAGCTTTGCTACACCTCGCTTCCAGTTCTTTCACTATGTTGCCATCCTGTGAGAATATGCATCCTAAGTACTTGAAACCGTCCACCTGTTCTAACTTTGTTCCTCCTATTTGGCACTCAATCCGTTTATATTTCTTTCCCACTGACATTACTTTCGTTTTGGAGATGCTAATCTTCATACCATAGTCCTTACATTTCTGATCTAGCTCTGAAATATTACTTTGCAAACTTTCAATCGAATCTGCCATCACAACTAAGTCATCCGCATATGCAAGACTGCTTATTTTGTGTTCACATATCTTAATCTCACCCAGCCAGTCCATTGTTTTCAACATATGATCCATAAATAATATGAACAACAGTGGAGACAGGTTGCAGCCTTGTCTTACCCCTGAAACTACTCTGAACCATGAACTCAATTTACCGTCAACTCTAACTGCTGCCTGACTATCCATGTAAAGACCTTTAATTGCTTGCAAAAGTTTGCCTCCTATTCCATAATCTTGTAGAACAGACAATAACTTCCTCCTAGGAACCCGGTCATATGCCTTTTCTAGATCTATAAAGCATAGATACAATTCCCTGTTCCACTCATAACACTTCTCCATTATTTGCCGTAAGCTAAAGATCTGGTCCTGACGACCTCTAAGAGGCCTAAACCCACACTTCCTAAAGATTTTTAAATGAAAGAAACATTATTGATATTGCACATATTTGTTCTTCATGTCTATGTATTTGTTTCTGAAACAAATGCTAACAAAGAGATAAAGGGGCTGGCCAGTACTTACCTCAGCTCAGTACAGTCAATAGATACACAAAACAGAACAGAAAATTTACATTCCTAGCTTTTGGAACTTTGTTCCTTCATCAGGGAGGAGAGAGGGGAAAAAGGGAAGAAGGGAAAGTGGATTCAGTTACTCACAACCCAGGTTATGAAGGAACAGGGAATGGTAAACAGGTAGGATAGTAAGGATGGAGGCATGGTCGTCAGAGGGAAGTTTCTGAACATAGCCACCTGGGCAGTGAAAACATTTCTCACAATGAGGGACCAATTTTTTGATACTGTCATTGTAGAATGTTTGACTTTGTTGACAGAACTACAACCTCATCTCTGTTTGCACTGCCTCATCACTGTCAAAGTGAAGTCCTGGAAGGTGTCCGGTCAATGTGGGACACTAAGGAGGGTGACTGACAACAGTAAATCCAAGGCGTTCAGTTGTTGCAGATCTCATGTGTGGTTTGGCATTTTCATGCTGAAGGAGAGGATGTTCCATGTGGGGATGAATTCTTCGAATTTGGAGCTAAATTACAGCATGCTGTTTCTCATGCACTGACACAGTTATGTTACACACTGCCATATTACACTGCAATTCAAAGCCTTCTCACCAACAGAGGACTACAAATATGTAGATGTGAATAATAAGGGTGTAGAATGGTAGGTAACATTTGTTTTATTTAAAAATCTTTAAGGGCTTTTACACAAAATCTTTGGAGGCATTACTTTGGAGGCACACCTTCATACACTAAACGAGTGACAGCTTGGGTTTTAGCCTAAATAACTAGTAAAAATGTTTACTAAACAATGGAAACTTTAGGTAGGAACATCATCAATGTAGGGAAAGATAGAATGCTATTTACTGTAAAGAAGACACATCAAGTTGCAGACAGGCACAATTAAAAGACATTCATATGTAGCTTTTGGCCACAACCTTCATCAGTTAATAAAACACACACACACACACACACACACACACACACACACACACGACCCCAACTCCAGCATCTCGGGCCAGAGATGCTGGAGTTGATGGTGCTGGTGCATGAGGTGTGCTTGTTTTTTATTTGTGTGTGTGTCTACTGATGAAGGCTGTGGCTGAAAGCTACATGTGAGTCTTTTAAGTGTGCCTGTCTGCAACTTTATATGTCTTCTTTATGGTAAGTAGCAGCCTATCTTTCCCTACATTGTTGAAAATGTATATTAACTAATCAAGAAGCTCAGTGTGGTATGTTTCACACTTAGAAGGACATCACATTGTGTTTACCTGACAATAAGAATGTTAGCTTACTTTCCTTACTCTCACTCTTTGCTTTATGGAATTGCGAGTCACACATCACCCAGAGATATGTTTTGAAGAAAATTGGAACTTGTACATTCACTTTCCAGTACATCTATTCATGAATGTTGCCATGAATAATAATAATAATAATAATAATAATAATAAGAGTTTAACCCATGATACAATACACAGAAATAATCTTGCCATAGATTTGCTTTTTCATCCACGATCTAGAGAGGTATTTGTTTGAAAAAAGATATTTAACTAGCTACTTTGAACTGCACCATATACTTGTCACTTGTCTCAGTATGTTATCCAAAGTTTAAAAAAATAATAATTGCTTACGTAAGTATAGTAGTAACATGCACCCATGAAAATGTGGTTATGCCTCGAGTACAAGTGAACAGGTGAAGCTCAGTTAACAAGGTAACACAAAGTAAATCACATTTACTCTACTGTCCCTGCTATCCCTACATTGCAACTGCATATTCATAAACATATTTTCTGAGAGTCATGTCCTTCCTGTTGAGAGAGAGAGAGAGAGAGAGAGAGAGAGAGAGAGAGAGAGAGAGGGGGGGGGGGCAGGGGGGGGGGGGGACTGTTAGATGGTACAGAATTTCCCACTCCCAACACTCATCAATACCAACTGTCAAATAAAAATATTTGAGGATACTTGGAGAGGTTCCTTATGTTAAGAAACTGCTACACTTTGTATTTAATATTTTCACAACTGGACCCTGCTTTGCTGCAGTCTTAACATATGGCATGTGATTTTTGTGTTATTAAGAATGGTGTCTTATATGGCAAGACGCGTTTGGCTTTATTCAGTGTACTTTGTCAACATCATATGTAACAAGGTCATTACACTTCCTGAAGAAGACAATTTTGAAATTGTCAAAACTTAGATCAAGGATTCCAATAAGCCTTTATTTGTAACTGGTTTTTTTCCAACCTCTCCTAGTTTACTGTCATGCAGGTGCTGAATTTACAGCCACATTTGAGATTTTACAGCATTTGAGGATGGTTACTGATATTAATAGTATAACTGGAATACGATAAGATCTTGATAAAAACAACATACAATTTTGTTCCTCAGGTCGGGTTTCCAAATGCTGGAAAAAGCACACTACTAAGAGCTATTTCCCGAGCTAGGCCAAAGGTAGCCTCATATCCTTTTACAACTCTTCAGCCACATTTAGGAGTTGTTCAATATATAGATTATGAACGTGTAACAGGTAAGTCTGTTATTGAGTAAATGTAATGCAATGTTTACAGTATAGTATTATCATGTTAGCCGGCCACGGTGGTCTAGCGGTTCTGGCGCTGCAGTCCGGAACTGCGGGACTGCTATGGTCGCAGGTTCGAATCCTGCCTCGGGCATGGGTGTGTGTGATGTCCTTAGGTTAGTTAGGTTTAAGTAATTCTAAGTTCTAGGGGACTTATGACCTAAGATGTTGAGTCCCATAGTGCTCAGAGCCATTTGAACCATTTTATTATCATGTTACATTCTCTCTCTAGTGATAAAGAGTTTTTTAAAAAAATATGTAAGTGGGTTGGGAGAAAATGAATGATCAGAGAAGATCCGAATGTCTTTGAAAAAAATGAAGTTTTATTGCTGACAAACCCTGTCTTGCACACTTGCTATATTTATCCCACCCTCCAAACTCCCTACCACCACCACACAGAATGTTAACCTAAACAGGCCCAAAATCCTTAGCCCTGCAGAAATATCAGTTCTTTCCAAAGGTCTCATCTTTTGTCCCATTTCCCAATTCAATCATGCGGGGCTTGTTAAAGACCTTGTCTTCTTCTCCCGGTTTATACAGTGGAAATAATTTTTCACCACCAACCCAACCAATCAGATTCAACCAAAGATCAATGTTGAACCCTGCCTGACTCAGTTCACTCCTCCATCCAACTGTGATCCACCCTCGCTGCCCCCAAATCACCCCCTGTTAACTTTCCAGAATTTCTTAACCTCGAACCTTTCTTCATCATTATTCCCCAAATCCCTCAACATTACAAACTAACCTTACATCTGCAGAAAGAACTACAACTCACAACCTAAAAACTGATCCTGCCCTTGTAATCTTACCTGAGGACAAATATTCCACTACTGTTGTTTCGAACTGCAAAGATTACATGGCAGAAGTGACCCCACCCAGTCTCTCCTCAAATCCTTAGGCCCATCCCAGAACCTTGCCCCAGAGTCCACCTCCCTTCCCACCCCTACCACTCCTTGCACTCCTACCATTTACATGCTTCCTAAAGTCCATAAACCCAACCATCCAGGATGCCCCATTGTGGCCAGTTACAGTCCCCCCACTAAGAGAATCTCAGCTCTAGTCGACCACAGCCTTCAGCCTATTATCTGCAACCTAACCTCCTATATAAAAGATACCAACCATTTCCTCCACAAACTCTCCAGGGTTCCTGTTACTTACCACACAGACCCCTGTTCATTATTATTCATGCCACCTCCCTTTACACTAACATCCCTAATGCCCATGGCCTTACCTTTCCCAATGCCCGACAGATTCCAAATCAACAACTTCCTTCCTAGTCACCATGGTCAACCTCATCCTCACCCACAATTATTTCTCCTTTGAAGGAATTACCTACAAACAAATCCGGGATATGGCTATGGGCAAGAAACAGTTGGACCACTCTGTTGGTGAACTTGCCATCCAAAATGACATTCTTTTTCTTCTTGATGACTGCTTCACAGCCTGTGTCATCTGGATCCTTCCCACCAACATCAGCTTTTCTGAATTGCGCAGATGGGAACTCTCCCTGGTATATATCCTACGTTCCCTCCTGGCCTCAACATTCGTTAGTCATTGTCCTTACCCATCTGGCCTCTTGCCTGTTCCCATTCTAGCACTACACGGCCCTCTATTCCACCAATGCACCCAGTCTTTTTACTTTCTCGTTTTCTGCTACCCTAGTCACCCTACCCTCTCTCCACCTCCTGCTTCCAACAGCACTTTACTGTTTCCCACCCCTACCCTGCTATCATACCCCCTCCCCACCCCAGCCTCCTCCATACTCTCACCAAATTGCCATCCCCATCATGATATGCTGCTCGTGACCTGGCTTCAACTGCCAGACACACACACACACACACACACACACACACACACACACACACACACACACACTCTCTCTCTCTCTCTCTCTCTCTCTCTCTCTCTCTCTCTGTGTGTGTGTGTGTGTGTGTGTGTGTGTGTGTGTGTGTGTGTGTGTGTGTGTGTGTTTTGTTTGGTGTATCTTCTTTTTTCAGAGGCTTTGTTGGCCAAAAGTTTATTTTGTGATAGTCTTTTTGTTGTGCCTGTCTGCAGCTCAGCATCTCTGCTACATGATGAGTGGCAACTATCCTATTCATAATACATTTATGTTCCATCCTGGATTTTCGATTGTTTGAAATTTTAGTGTGAGTGACAAGGACTTTATTTACAAAAAATTGAATTTTGGTTGGTATATTTTCTAAAAGCCATTTTCTTTTGTAATTCAAATTTGGAAGTCAATTCATTGGCTATTTTACAAAAAGGAATTAATTTCTGAGAAAAGTTAGTTTCATCTGGTGTATTTTTTCCTATGACTCTAGCACTAAATTGTCTGTCATGTATATAAATCAAATACTGACTACAGTCAAGGAATAAAAACAAAAAGAAGTTCTACTTATGCAGAAATAGCAGAAACACAAATGTTAATTTTGTAGCCTTTGCCTTTCTTCTCCAAAGTAGAAGAGAAGATGACTATCACAGATGGACTAGAAAAGTCACTCAGAACCCTAGATTGAAGGTGATACAGCAGAACAGAATGAGATTGAACTCATTTATGAAATGTTGGTAACACAAAAAATACAAAGCATGTTCAGAAAGTAAGTGTACTTTGACCACAATGGGCTATGTTTTTAGTTGTTTGAGGGTTGGTAACAATGATTGGAGGAGGGGGGATAAACCCCGACCACAGCAAGCAGCATATGAACATGATAGTATGTGAACCCACAATGTAGTTTCCAGCTGTGTGAGAGATGTCAGTAAGAAATCAAGTGTGAGCCACGTGATGTGATCCGCTTCCTACTCGCAGAAGGGATAACACCGACCAAACTTTTTTCACATATCATAATGGTTTACAGCAAAAGTGTTATGAACAGGTGTGTTTAATTGATGTAAGGAGTTTAATGGGAGCAAAAGAAATGTTTGTGACAAAAAGAGGAGTGAAAGAATTCCATTTTGAGTGATGAGTTGGTGCAAAAAATCAAGGAAACTGTTCTTGAAGACTACCAATTGATGGTGGACGAAATTTCTGCAATGTTTTCACCACTCTCCAGAACTCTCTTATATGATACACTCACAGAAGTCCTGGGATACCAGAAACTGCACTAGTTGGGTCCCAAAACAGCTGACAGAGCAGCACAAAGGACAATCATCACATTTGTGACCCACCAATTCCCCATCCCCCAAAAAATTCAAAACCACGATTTCAGGCAAAAAAAAAATCATGACCTCAGTATTTTGGGACCAAAAAAGCATAATTTTGGTTGAATTTCTGCCTCACGGGGAGACCATCAATAGACAACAATATTGTGAAACCCTAAAAAAATTCAAAAGGTGCATTCAAAACAAAAGGAGGGGGATGCTGATGAGAGGAGTGTGCTTGTTGCACAGTAGCACCTATCATCATAGAGCCTTAGCCAACAAAGCACTCAAGTACTCATTTGGTTTGGATGCTTTGAACCCCTCCCCTTCCCCCATATTCCCCTGACTTGGCACCTTCAAGTTACCATCTTTTTACCATCTCTGAAGTCACACATGAGAGGAATGAGTTTTTTACTTGATGAGCCAGTACAGAAAGAGGTTGAGAAGAGAGGGAAGGAGCTGGTGGAAGAGTTCTATGAGGATGCCATAAAGAAGCTTGTGACATGGCTCATATATGCATTTAATGGGATGTTAATTATGTGGAATAATACTCCACAAATGTATCAACAATATACTATAATGTTTTTCAGATACACTTATTCTAAAAACATTTAAAAATCTAATACACTTACAATCTCAACATGCCTCATATGAAAAGCTAAGAAAATAGAAAAGAGAGGAAAGACAAATAGCAAGTCAGCAAGATGGATAGATGAGAAAAATAACCAGCAACACAGAAAAAAGGGAACTGTAACTAATCATTATCATTTTCACACACCCCTTATTTCTGCCATGTGTAGTCAGTGCATGACATTAATTTATTTTTTCTGATTTTTTTATTTAATAATTTTTATTAGTTTATTCTCATTCCACTGGTCAAGCCTCCCAATGTTTCCTGTATACCTGAGTTCAAACTTGATTCTGTTGACTTGCAGTTCTTGACTTCTGCATATGAAATATATTTATGTTATGACCGCATCAGTGCAGGACTATAGGACATTGTTGTCTCTGCAGTCAGGAATACACTGGAGTTTGAACTGCTTCAAGATTTATGGAACTTCATAAATAAATATGAAGAGTTTCTTCTGTAACAATCTCTGTGTATAAACTGCAAAATACAACCACTTCTTTTACTCAAAACTTTACAATATGGTAAGATTGTATTTGTCAGTTTGGCATCTACTGACATCAATCTATCTATAAATGTTCTGAATGCTTCCTTTGCTTGCCTCAGCTGCCTTCCACATTGCCATCAATGGCTCTCACCCCAGAGCCAATACACTTTTACGGGGCAATGATCCATAGAGTGTACACTAACACTCCCAAACGTACTTTCACTTGCAGAGTTAATTCGATCATTGTCCCACCTCAAAGACATGCATCATCCCTTGAGATGCCTCAACACGTGAAACATGCATACCAAAAGATTAACAACAGTTACACTTCACTAAATATTAAATTATTATGTCATTTTATAATTTGTGAGCATAATTCATCAGCAAGGTGATCATAGGGTTACACACCGCTCTTCCAGAATACTATATAACACCACAGCCTTTTTCACCATTTATTACACTTTCCTCCGTGGGTATTGCTGCACAATTTTAACTCAAGTAAGTTTTAGTTTCACTCTGTGCTTCTTGCATGTGTGATTACTTGTCAACAGTCATCTCTGCTTACTCTGAGTTTCCTAATTTTCAGATGATTCCATTGCTAGTGTTTCATTGTTTGTTCTTCTATTGTCCTATCCTTCTATGAAGCAAGTTCAGAAAGTAAGTGTACTATGAACATAAAATAGATGTGTTTTGTTATGAAGGCTGGCAACATTGAGTGGTACAGGGGGATCCCCTGACCAGAGCAAGCATCACAGGAATATGGTAGAATGTAAACTCATGTTTTAGAGTCTAGTTGCATGAAAGATGTCAGTAAGAAATCCTATCAAATGCAAGTCATGTGCTATGATCTTGTTTGCACTCATGAAAGGAATAACACCTACTAAAATCTTTTTGTGAATCAAAATGGTTTACAGCATAGGTGTTACAAATAGAATGAATGTGTTTAAGGGGAGTAGGAAGTTTAGTGGAGGCAGAAATAATGTTTATGATGAACAGAGGATCAGTAGTCCTTCCATTTTGACTGATGAGTAGATGCAAAAAATTAAAGAAACTGTTCGTGAAGACTGCTGACTGACAGTGGGAGAAATTTCTGCAACTTCTCCACAACTCTCAAGAACTATCTTATATAAGACACTCACAGAAATGCTCGGAGACTGGAGATGAAACATGTGTGGCTTATTACAAGCCTGAGGCAAAAAGACAGTCATTTCTGTGGTGTCACACCAGTTCCCCATCTGCCAAAAAATTCCAAACAACAATTTCAGGCAAAAATATCATGGCCTCTAAGTTTTGGGACCATAGTCATACTTCTGCCTCAGGGAGAGACCATCAGTGCACAACAACATTGTGAGGACTTAAAAATCTCAAAAGGAGCATGCAAAACAAAAGGAGGGGAATGCTGATGAGAGAAGTGTGCTTGCTGCATGAAAATGCCCAACCTCACACAGCATTAGCCTCCAAAGTGCTCTGGGGGACTCATCTGGTTTGGATGTTTTGAACCCCCCCCCCCCCCCCCCCCAAATTCCCCATATGACTTGGCACCTTCAGATTATCACCTTTTCACCTCCCTGAAGGCACACATCAGAGGAACTAAGTTTTCAACTGGTACCAGGTGCAGAAACAGGTTGTGGAGTGGGGAATGGAGCTGGACAGAGAGTTATTTGAGAAGGGCATAAAGAAGCTTGTGCCACAAGTCATCACATGCATTGTGCAGGTTGGCAATTACATGGGAAAATAGTCAACAGGTGTATCGACAATATCCTGTATTTTTTTCAAATACACTTGTCCTAAAAAGAATATAAAAATCTAATACACTTACTTTCTGAACATGCCTTGTATCTCCCTCATAACCTGGAGCCCCACCAATTTCCCTGTCTAGTATCTGACCATTTTCCTTAAAACTTTGCCTCTCTTTTTGGCAAATGAAGAAAGTTCTGGTTACCAAAGTTAGCATTATGTGCATCTGTGTCTACTGTTGCCTGTAATCATAATTTTTTTTTTTGTCCATTTGTGATTTAATGTAGAAAGAGCAAACATAATGCTGGATCTGACACAGAGACAAGCAGGGCTGGAAACTAATGAACTATTTCACAGATTTAGTTAAGAAGAATTGCAAGAAGCTATTCGACAAGGCAAGAACCGTAAAGTATCTGGCATGGATGATATACAGGGGGGACCAAATAAAACAATTTGGACAGGTAATCATGAAATAGCTTTTCGAATTCTTTAATAACTGCTTGTGTGATAGAATCTGATCCCTAAAATATGGGGAAAAAACAAAGTAATTGCCTTCTTAAAATATGGGAAAAAACCACCCAACTCCAAAATTTATTGACCTGCTTCATTCTTATGCTAACTTTGTAAGGTGAAACTTCCTGGCAGATTAAAACTGTGTGCCGGACTGAGACTCGAACTCGGGACCTTTGCCTTTTGCGGGCAAGCACTCTACCAACTAAGCTACCCAAGCACGACTCACGCCCCGTCCTCACAGCTTTACTTCTGCCAGTACCTCGTCTCCTACCTTCCAAACTTTACAGAAGCTCTCCTGCGAACCATGCAGGACTAGCACTCCTGAAAGAGAGGATATTGCGGAGACATGGCTTAGCCACAGCCTGGGGGATGTTTCCAGAATGAGATTTCCACTCTCCAGCTGAGTGTGCGCTGATATGAAACTTCCTGGCAGATTAAAACTGTGTGCCGGACCGAGACTTGAACTCGGGACCTTTGCCTTTCGCGGGCAAGCGCTCTACCAACTGAGCTACCCAAGCACGACTCACGCCCCGTCCTCACAGCTTTACTTCTGCCAGTACCTCGTCTCCTACCTTCCAAACTTTACATAAGCTCTCCTGCGAACCATGCAGGACTAGCACTCCTGAAAGAGAGGATATTGCGGAGACATGGCTTAGCCACAGCCTGGGGGATGTTTCCAGAATGAGATTTCCTCTCTGCAGCACCTACATCACGTCTCATAAAAGGTATAAAATATACTATACAAAAGAGAACATTATATGCTATAGTATCATCATTATTTAATTACTCGTCCAATATTATATGTTCTGCTAACGTGATATTCACTTCTATTCATTAAGACAAACATGTGTTAGGAAACATAAATTTGAACTCTGGACCGACTATGGAGTACATCTGTCAAAGAATAATGCAGTTGCCCTAAGGCCAGCTCAGCAAGGACGGAAGTCTTGTGTAGAGCAAAAAGGCCGAACCTGGCTTGACTATATTACATTCTGCTTGAGAATAGTAATCGGAGACAACATGTGTGCAATTCTCCGCCTCATGCTGCAGCTGTGCAAAGTTGGGACATCTATCTGGCTGGAACAAGAAAATCTCTTACCAGGAGCTTTTTTGGATGATGTAAAAACAAATGCTCTCTGGTATGTTTCTCTCACAGCTGAGGACAACGCAATCAAAAATTCATAGGGAGCTAGAGGTTGTTAGTAGGACTGGAACAAGTTAATCTCTTACCAGGAACAATTTTGAATGATGTAATAACAAATTCTCACTGGTTAGGTATTTACCATTACCTCTAAGTGCGAGAGGATAGAATAGTTTTAAGAGTTTGGGGGAATTCGGTGCAGGAAAATTATTACAGAAGAAACACCAAAACCAACTCGGGACCCAACAGTCATCACTCCTCCCATTAACTAAGAACTAAGAATGTTAACATCCCTGGGGGATATATGACTCTGCCTGGATCCCATGGATCTAATATTAACTTCACTTGAGCAAGTGCAGACCAGTACTTCTTGTTAAATTTTCTTTGAAAGTATCCCCACTTCAAAACAGTCAGCACTTCACTAGGTAACACAACATTAGGTGACAATACATTTTTTTCTGCTTTGACATCATCTATAACCTTGCTACTATCATTAAGTTTGGACAAAGCAATAGTCGAAATATTTCTGGAGGTAACTCGGTAACTTTTTGGTCAATTATTTCCTCTACCTGTTTCTCCAGACTACTTATATTTATTAAGTTTGAGTTCACTAGTTTCTATTCGAAGCTTCTTTCTACATTATCTACTCAAGTATTAACGCCTGTGATTTGTGATTGGATTATTGCCGTTAACTTATCTTGCTTGTCGACACACTCTTTTAAAGTATGTAACCCTTGTTTTACAGCATCAAACTTAACATTATGTACATTTTCAAATGATCCTAACTTTTCATTAATTTTGGATTCGACCATATTACGTTTTTCCTCAATATCAAATTCTAATTTCTTTGTCAAACCCTGGGTTTGATTATTCTGTTTCTGACTAAAGCCAGTGAACAGTTGATATACATGGAAGTTTAAACAGTTAGTTACTTCATTCTTTAATTCTAATTTCAAATCCTCTACTTTATTGTTTAAATCACCAAATTTAGTCTTTAAAACCCCCATGCTTTTGCACAGACTACCAAATAGTTTGCTTTGCGATTCTACTTTGGCATTTAACAAATTTAATTGAGAATTTACTGAGCCTTGTTCTTTACTTAAGGTTTCATTTTGGCAGTTGAAGCTGCACTCTGGTCATCTAATTTAGCATTTTGAACTTTTATTAAGTTTACTAATTCAGACTAGTCTGGTCCTTGTTTACTAATTTTCATAGCCATGCCTGGTTCTGACATTTCTCCAATTTGCTGTTCCTGATCCATATTCTTATGATCTTGAGGCCTAGTAACCATTTTTTAAAAAAATTCTGAGCACAATAACTACACCAATAAAAGTCAATCTACTGTTTGTATCACTTCTTGCTAAGGTACTTAAGTCCTATCTTGCACTCACCCGTTGTAGAATTCTCACAACATAGGTAAGCGGATGTGACAGCAAGTTGGCACAGGTGAACGGTAAGCCAGTGGTGTCAGACATTGGTGTTGATGTCGGCGTTGGTAGGCAGCTGTGAAAGCAGGTAAGCACCAGTGAACCACAACTGGTGTTGGTGGCATCGGATGTTGTTTCCGCGTCGGCGTCACCGCAACATGAGAGAGCTGTATACTTCCCTCACTGGATCTTCTTAGTTGAATTATTCTCATCCTCTCTCTTCTTAGTCTATTATGTCAAGGTCTTCTTTCCATTCTTTTACCATTATTACTTCCTTACTCTTCTCTTTTGTTGCAACCATAAATTTTTCCATTTGATTTTTGGACATAATCCAATTACATGAAACAGTTCGCTTGTCTTGTTATATCTGGTTACTGTGGCAACATATCATATCTTCTTCTTCAATTTCTTCTCAAAATTCCCTTTTATTTAAAAAAAAAAAAATCCTTTTCACTGGTCGCCATGCTCTAATGCTTTAGACGATAGAACGTGTGGAGTAAATATGCAAATTTTATGTTTTCATCAATTAACATTGTAATGGAGTATGCAGAATAACATTCTCGTATTCCACATGTAAATATCTCCATCTTCTTGTATTTTGAGCTTTAGAAATGCATTAAATTGACATTCATAAGCAAGTTGGTTTAAGAACCACTCGTAATTTATGAACATGTCTTGCTTCTAGCAAGCCCAACACATGAATTACTTGAAAGTCTGACCTCATTTCTTCATTTGTCCTTACCAATCATAAATGTCACTAAAAGCACAGAATAACACACAAACACTCCTCGTTATTTACTACACATACACCAAAACTCTGTGGATCATACAGTAGGTACTTGTTGGCCGCCGTGTCCACAATTTGCTCGTGACTGTTTTTAGACGTGCACACACAAACATGAAATGTGCAGTAGGTCGAATTCATCTCTCTCTCACTTCTATTTAAAATATTATGTGTTCAAGATGGAGGAAGGTCAAGTGGTTCTAGAATTTACACAGAAATTCTCAAAGCTCTGCAATATTCCAAAGGCACAGAACAACGTGACTGCAGAAAAACAAACATGGATTACCTGTGCCACTGTCCATGCCAAGTCATGCAGTGCTGATGAGGGCTTAGGGTGGTGACGTTGCTGTTGCCCAATTCTGGGTGAATATCATTAGTTTTTTTTTTCTCTTTTGTGCACTTATCTAAACTATGTCAATTGTTGATTTAGAAGTATCCCATGATATTGCACAGTTTTGTAATGTAAAGTTTTGTATGACATGTAACTCAAGTAAATAAATAAAGTTCATTTTGGACATATGTCTGTTTACAGTATTAATACAACTTTGTGAAGAACTGTAACATATTAATTTGTAATTTGGTCGCTCAGTTAGTTAAGTACAGAGACAGTAATTGATAGGACTTGACACAAAATGCAGTATTTTTGGTGCCATACAGAATGACATTCACATCCCACAAAAAAATGTGCCTTTGAAAAAGACCAATTAAGACATTCTTTCAGGTCCCACATTAAAAAAAAATCTGCTGCGCCTTTAAGCTCATTCATTTAGTTGCTCCAATGATTTGTCTAAATGAAAACCCATACAGAAATGAAAGAAATAAGACACAGTTTAAGGGAAACAAATTAAAAGGGCAGATACTAAATAAAACACATTTCACAGCCCTAATAATTTGCAGGGAACAGATAGGGAATAAGGAAAGGAAGCTGAAAGAAAGAAAGAAAGAAAGGAAGAGAGAGAGAGAGAGAGAGAGAGAGAGAGAAGAAGGGCAGATGTAAGGACATGCCAGTCTTTCCTTAGCTGGTATTTTCCCCTGACACTGTATTTGGACTTCAAAGAAAACATAAAATAATGACTTAAATGACTACTAGTTACAACAATTATCACTTTTGCACTTACAAATTGTATCTGTATTAATCTTTCCTGCATCTTATGGATTCTTAAAACAGTTTTCTGTACTGTACTGGACAAAAACCTTTTCAGTTCATTAAAGAGTTCAATAATTGGTACAGTAAGTCTATATTGTGTGAGTGCTTAGTCCTTTGAATGGTACAGCACATTGAACTTCATCACTTGGAGATGCGTCACAATTTAGCCACACTCATCACTTATGAACTGTCATATCAGAATAAGTTTTCCTGTGCCAGGTGATCCTTCAATAACAGCAACAGTGGTTGTGCCTTCAGTATTATTTATCTCTTATCTTTAACTGTAACAATCTCAAAACCATTTCCTTTCTTTCCCTTCTGCTTACCTAATGTGTACTTGTAATGTGTGTTCAGTTTTGTAGGGCCCCTTTATTTCTGTCAAGTATGTCTCAGTCTGCATGATTTTAGAGATTTCAGTCTTTTTAAGTTTCTTTTTTTAATGGAGCAGTATATTACTTCAAAAACTGAAGCATAGATCAGATTGCTGTCTTTGCAATAGAGGCAATGGTGGATGGACTGAAATTAAAAACAGAGCTAATAATCATAGAGAAACAAAAATTATGAAAATAAGGACAGTGTAATCTTCAGTCTGTTTCTTATGAGTGTGTTAAAAACTGAGTAGATTTTGCTGGAAGGAGCAAGATAATGTGCCAGTTTACTGGTTGTCCTACCAGCATGAGATTTTCAACAGTATTTTGTGCTATATCAGAGCTCTCAAAGCAAGTGTAATATTTTAATTGACATTGTAAAAGGAACTAGTAAATTGTTTCAGAATCAAATATTTTGTACCCATTTATGAAATAATGAACCTGAGATGCAGTTCGGAATAAAATCTTTCAATTTGCAGCAGCTTTTGTTGAAATTAATCTTCATGGTAGATTAAAACTGTGTGCTAAACTGGAATCTGAATATGTGGAGTGTGGCTTTGTAAGACGTACATTTTTAGTAACATGTATAAGAGGTAATACCCACCCACTAGTGTGTCACTCTGTTCACAATGTTAAAAAAATGTCTAGTTGATCTCTTAAATTAAAGTATTGCTTATCTTATCAGTATGAATGTGCCTGTGGAAAGAGCATCGTCAACAAAAGCCAAATATTGAAGTTAAAGTCTGAGTTCAGAAAACAATTATAATATTCATTTAAAAAAGAAGCAGTATTGTAACTTTACATAAATCTGTGACAACATTTCTTGAAGATTGAGATTTTCACTTTGCAGTAGAGTGTGCACCGATATGAAACTTCCTGGCAGATTAAAACTGTGTGCCAGATCGAGACTTGAACTTTTACTTTCTTGAAATTTGTAATTGTAGCTATCATACATTGTATCCCAGATCTCTGAGGTAATGCTAAGGCTAATTATAGAGGAGATCAAACTCAGTATTTTGAGGCAGGGAATCAAAGACAGATGGCACAGTCTGGCAGCCACTGCTGTTTCTTGCATAAATAACAAAACAAAACTTGATTTTACATCTCATAAAAGAATCATTGAATGTGGAGAATGTATATGTACATATATAAATAACATTACTGCTGCATTTCTTGAAACTCATTGATATAGTACAGATTAGAATACAGTGCCTGGTAGTAAAAAAAAAAAAACAAAAAAACAGTGAAGCACCCAGAAGGAACAAGGAATCTAAATGAAACTTTGTGGGTTGAAATGGTATGTGATGTTATTTCAGTGATTACAAAATTGAGTCAAAGTTACAAAGGGTTTGTCAGTATGAGCCCACTTATCAGTGCTCTGGCCTGGATGCATGCACTGATTCCATTGGAAATGGTGTCATAAGCCATAGTTTCCTCTCCTGAGGCAAGCTGGTCTACAACTGTGGTAGCTGCTCCCACACATGTTCTGTAGGGGAAAAATCTGTGGAGCTTATTGACCATGGGAGTACCTAAACATCATTCAGACAGTTGATAAAGGCACATATTGTGTGTGGACAGCATTGTCCTGTTGAAAAATGGTGCCACATTACTGTCGCATGAGAGGTAACACATGAAGACACAGGATGTGTGTGACACACCATTGTGATATCAGAGTTCCTTCAAATATTACCAGCTGTGACCTGAAGTCAGACCCAATGGCTCCCCAATCTTTGACACCAGGAGTAAGGTCACTGTGCTTCTCCAAAAAATTGAAAGAACTGGAACCCTCCCTATGTTGCCATCATACTAGCTGGTGATGGTCATTTGGGGTAGTCCAGAAACATGATTCATCGTTGAACACAATGTGATGCCATTCATCGGCAGTCCTTGCTTCCCAGTCATGGCAACACTTGAAATGCAGCTGTCTGTGTTGGAGTGTTAAAGGCAGCCTCTTATGGAAAAGTAATTCCCAAGACTGTCTGTTGCTAATCTCCAACCAATAGTGTGGGGTGACACAGATTGTTGCAGGGAGTCCATTTGTTGTTCTCAGATGGCAGACACAGATGTGTAGAGGTTGAAGTGTGCTTGGTGCACAGTACAATGATATTCCCTTGTGATGATCAGATGTGGTCAACTGAAACTTTGATGACGAGTACAAGTGCTCTCACATTCCCATGCAGTTCAACACTGGGCCATTGTCACATCTGAATGCTGCACATATCTGGATATTGCATGATTTGGCTAGCTAGCTAAATGGAGACCCACATTGAGGCCCCTTTCAGTCTCTATTTGGAGCTAATAATGCTCCCACATGAGCACATAGAATTTTTGTATCCTTCACAGTGAGCAGTCAGCATTTGATGTTCTCACTCTATATATAGCCTACTTGGCCTGGTAACAACACAAAACATGAACAAGACTAATGCAGTCTGGTGGTTGTTCTACCTGTCATAGAGATTTGTATTGCTAATGATTTAAATACCCACCAGTGATGCGTGAGTGCGTGAATTTATGTTGACATTTTACCATATCTTCTTAGTGTTTCACTTTTTTCCAGACAGTGTAATTATATTCACTAACATGCAGCAGTCCTTCTAATACTTCCTCATAAACATTAGGCAACATTAATATTAAGTTACCTGATTCTAGAAATGAGGATTTTAGTTTGTAGTCTCGCATTGTGAGTAGTGGTACTGCAAAATGAGATGTGCATGTAATGCTGCATCAGTATGCTGCAGCAAAATACTCATGTTGCACCAGGATGGAAAGGAAATACGTGTCTAGGAAGCTATCCAATGAAATAATCAGCTAAAAATTTGATGTAAAGTCTGCTTGAAAAAAAGAACAAATACGAAACAAGAACGTAGCCAAAGAAATGGAAAGTAAATGTTGGATTGAGATGACAAAAGAACATGAAAAATCTTGAAAGAGGGAAGTAATTTGCAGAAAGTAGAAGGGTAAGAGTACAATAATATTTGCAAACTTGTTTATCTGAAATGAATTGAAGCTTTTAATGTCTCAACTGCTAAAAGCTACCGTACAAAATCTCTCATAACATTTAAGGTTTCTGTTATTTTCATTGCATTCTTATTCTGAATAGTAAATAAGAAATTACTGCTACTGTTATTCATACTTTTTTACAGTTGCAGACTTACCTGGTCTTATACCAGGATCTCATAGGAATCGTGGTTTAGGCATAACATTTTTAAAACATGCAGAACGATGTTCAGCACTTTTAATGGTGATTGACCTGTCAAGTGGACCTTGGGATCAACTGGAAGTTTTGAAACATGAACTGAGCCAGTTTAGCCCTGATCTTGCTCAGAGGCCTCAAATTATTATTGGCAACAAAATAGACCTACCAGAATCAAAGGTAATGCTGGTAATATGTGTTCCACCTACAGCATTTTGTAGAAGACCTCAAATTCTTTTTTTGTGCTAAATATCAGTGTGCAATTTGATTGGATGCAATTCTTTTTGCAGAGTAATCTTCAGGAGTTTCAGCAGAAAACCGGTGAAAAAATAATTCCCATATCTGCAAAACTGGGAATAAATTTGTCACTGGTTCTGGAGATAATGCGAGAAATATATCAGCAAAATGTGAAGGAAAACGAGTAGTAACCTTTACTTGTTAATAGCTGTCTGTTTATAAGCAAAATGAATAAAGTTTTTGTATTAAATTTCATTCTAAAATACTAAAATGAACAGTTAACATGTTACTTCTCTATCCTATATGAAATTTTTTGTTGGTAATGGTCCTGTTATGTCCAACTACTTGCTTTCATAATTGGGTGATGAACAAAAGTCAGTGATCCAAGTATCCAAAAATATGAAGATTAGCTTGAGAAACATCTGGATTACGTAGAACATTGAAGCTTGAATCAGACTGCAGCAAGTGGTCATTTGCCAGCATTATCTGTCGATGGGAATGATTTATAGTCATATCATATTCTAGAACATAATATTAACTTGTCGAGAAGATTAGCACATTGTCATTTATTGCATAGTGTGAGGTCTCTAGTTACCCACAGTAAGAAATCCACATATAAACTGTGTTGCCAAGTTGTCATATGTGAAGTTTTGAATGATTTCTGTAATAAGTGGTATCTAGTGTCTTTCACTGAAGTTAGTGTTCAATACTCTAATCTCACTACTGTTTATTCATTTCTACAATTTAACCACTCACCAAAAAATGACACTTTACAACTTCCACAGTATTTCACTACAATATGGAGTATATTGATTGATTTACGTAGCTGCCACATTTTCTGAGTATATCATATCAACTTTTAACTTCATCAACAGTTTCTTAGTGATATGCTGATGAAACTAAGAAATGTCACTTAAGTGGAGAGATGATGTTTGGTTTGTGGGGCACTCAACTGCGTGGTTATCAGCGCCCGTACAATTTCCCAATCTTTGCTCAGTCCAATTTCGCCACTTTCCTGGATGATGATGAAACGATGAGGACAACACAAACACCCAGTCATCTCGAGGCAGGTGAAAATCCCTGACCCCGCCGGGAATCGAACCCGGGACCCCGTGCTCGGGAAGCGAGAACGCTACCGCGAGACCACGAGCGGCGGACAATGTCACTTAAGTGTGGACTACATCCCACTGTGTGGTGTCAGTAAGTTCTGGGTAACACAATGAGTGCTTGAAGATTGAAAATAATCCCTTGTAGAAGAGTTTATTTTACTGGGTCTCCAAGGAATATAGTTTTCTGGGTGTTTAATCTCCTAACTCCACAAGTCCCTGGCAGACATAAATAGCAAAGCTGTTTAGCATCACATCTTCATTAAAATCTCTGCAGTAGAGGATCTGTATTATAACTATTGAGAACATCATCGCCTATAGCATCTTCACATGAGAGAAGCGAAAGGTAACACATTTTTCACTTGGTTCACATCAGCTTTGGATCACTCATCATCGAGAATGTCCTTTCTGTTGAGGCTTTTCACAGGAACTTCACTATTCACTATCTTTCCATTCCAGAGAGATGAAGTGATTAGTGGTGATACTAAAGTACAGTAAACAGGGCTCATTATTTGTAGATGTGGGTAACTATTTTCTTGCTGTCATAAACTTGTTTGGCTACCTGTAGAACTGTGATCGGTACTGTTGTGTGTTCTAACAGCATTATATCAAAATCCATTCTGGCATGTCTTTTACTGTAGTTTTCAATGTCGAAATGTTGTTATTTATTCCTTCTAAGTCACTGCATATCACTTCAGTGATGTGATTCGCAAAGTCTATTTTCAATGTGTTCTGCATCAGAGTAAGATTACTAACGTCATTAATCAAAGCCTCCAGCCTATCTGAAGTGTTGTGAAGTCTTTGATTGTTATCGTCAAGTTTTTTAAAGTATACCCTTCCTCTGAACTTTTCATGGTTGTTGTTTCAAACTTAGTTTTACCTGTAACAGTGGGTATGAATTTCTGAAATTAAGTAACCTAACCTTATCTTCATTTGCCTTATGCTCACTACATAAACAGTTCACAGAAGACACTTGTGCACTAATACAAGTGAAACATTTAGTAATGAAAAATTACTTCAAAAATAATAAATTTTGAAACTATGAGGAAAGAAACCAAATTCTATTCATAGCACATAGTGGTTCTCGTAAAAAATCAATTCTACTTCCACATTTAACTTTAACAAGTGCTACGAATTAGTACTGACGTTCCTTACTGGGTATTCTGTTTTGCTGCCATTGGAAAAATATTTCAGAATAAGCTTTTTTTCAGATTTTTTTGTCCTGGTTTTAGTGTCTCAGAATTTTGTAAAATATTTCATCATGAACTCAGTTGTATATGGCATGAGGCAAACATACATTTATGTAACAATAGTATTGTTGCTTTATACATATGTTTATAATAAATATGTATGTACTTACATCATATGAATGGTCACCAGTGTACTATCTCCTTCCGTGACACTTGTATTTACTGACAGGGATAGAATATTTGTTGACTGCTTAGTGAGTGAGAAATAATTTAATAATTTAGAAAATCAGATATGCCTGCAAATTGAAGATGATTCTTTATGAAATCATTAGTCACAGCACACAAGAGAGATTTACATTAGCGAGAGAGGCACGAATGGGTTATTTCATATTGCCATATTTCATGACTGGTTAGTTTTACAATGCAGAAAAGAAGTACCTGTCTCGCTTTAGATCAGTATGTGGGAGGCAGAGGGCTTCTCTGATGAGCTGACCTGAAGAAAACTGTTGCTCCTTTTATTTTTTGACCATGAAATCAGAAAGTTAAAGACTGCAAGCTCTCGAAAATGGTCAGAACTACTCTCTTAATATTTACGTACTGCACAAGCAGCCATTTCGACACATTCCAAGTCAGCCAGGAATTAACCCGTTTCCACTTACCTCCAATGACAGCCTTGAACAACTGCTAAATTCCTTCACCTTCTCCACAGTAAAAGGTGCCACAGGACTACAATAGGAATTATGTTCATCTATTTCTTCATTTGAATGGTTATTATTAAGTAATGAATGGACATATGCTCCTCTGCCAAACTCTATTCAACGCTAAAAACGTGAAGATACCAGAATGTAACAAAACTAGAGCAACCTTAAAATATATACTATTTTTCTACAGAGATCATAATATTCCATCTGGCACCAAAATTATGTATTGTAATGTTTTAATGTTAGAAATCCGTACCTCATTGAAGACTAGACACTTGCTTGTTCTGTAAAGCCGGGTATGCAGTTATCTGACAACAGAGTTCAATGCTCTTTTGGAGCACACTATTCACTGAATATTGTTAAGCATGGGGCTTAGCAACAGACATCCCCTATGTGTTCGCTTGTTGACATGTTGACCAGCAACATTGTCAGTTACGATTGCAATTGGTACAGGATCGTCAAGATTGGACCATGGATCAATGGAAACATGTCACCTGGTCCAGTGACTCACATTTGTTGTTGCATTAGGTCAGTGGTTATGTCCTAATACTCCATCACCAAAAGAACAATTGCTCGAAACATGCACGATGCCATGGACACAGTATTAGACTATGGATGACGTTCACCTGGGCTCCTGTGATTGTAATCAAAGCCACAGCTATGGACTATATGAAAATTTTGTATGGACCACCCATATGCCTTCATGTTTAATGTTTTTTTCTGACAGTGATGACATCTTCCAGCAGTCGAACTGTCCATGTAACAAGATCAGAATCATGCTCTTTGAGGAGCATGATAATAAATTCACATTGATGTCATGGCGACCAAATTTATGTGATCTTGGTCTGATGGGACACAGTTGGTGTCAGCTCTGTGCAAGCAAACTACTGGTCTGTAATTTACAGGAATTGCATGACCTCTGCACAGACGTTTGGTGCCACATAACTCCAGATACCCCAGGAGTGTCTAATCCATGCCAGAATCATTGGTTTATTGTATTCAAAAGGTGGACTAAAATGCTATCGAGAAACAGGTCATAATAGTTGGCTCATCGACACAACTTTGGACTGACAGTGACAGATCGAGCCACCTTCTTCAACAACTAATTACAATAAGTGTGATTGCATTTCGAGTTCAGTCCTCAAAACAGCATTCTCTTTATTTAATTTCAGTCTTCAAGCATTTTTTCCATGCATTTATCAAAATTATTTAGACACAGCACAGTTTCCGTCTGAAATCTCAAGTCAAGTTTCTGAGCCAGGTAGTCCATACAAAAAGAATAAGACCTGATGAGATTCCAATTAATAAGACACAGTTGCAGAACTTTCTTGCATGGTTGGACTCTATAAGAAAATAAATAAAACCTTGATGATCTCTCTGTCTGTAAACCATTTAAGGATTTTTGAGGAAGACGACAACCAGTCATAAATATTTTTAAGATGGTGTACTGTACTGTTGTAGGCAGTTTTGGGCCACTTTGCCCATCTTCAGATGGCTACACTTGTTTTAGTACAGTATCAATATCGTCAGCAGGATGTCATCTGCTCACTTAATATGTCCTAGTGAATGGTGTCTTCTCTCATTTTGATCCTTGTGCATTTCTAAGCAGAAACACAGTGTTTTAATGTAAACAGCATGCACATGGTATATTATCAACTGTGGCACACAAACATTTCACCATATTCTCATGACATCTTCAGACATAAGCAATACATAAAATGTTTTTGTTTCCAAAGTTTTGTCGGATGCATTGTTGAATACCCCATCATTTCTGAAGATTTTTAAGCAGAGAATGAGATGGTATTGTCTTGAATGTCAAGAGGTGCTCAGTTCAGTTTTTAAAAAAAACTCTGTGAACAGTCTGCTATTGTTTCGTCTTAAAATCAAGTCTGCTATTGTTTCGTCTTAAAATCAATCTACTCTTTTGTTTAGCCACAGATGTTTCAGGCTATGGCGTTTCCAGAATTAATGCAGTAAGTGAGGACTTCATTCTATAGGGTTCACAAGTCATATGTTACACATCATGAAAAGCACAATGGAGCTTTGGAAAGGAAACTTTTACAGTTCAATGCTATTTAAAGACTTTCCATATTTGTAGCAGTGGATGACACAATTGTTTACATGGATTACAGTGATTGTCCTTTGTAATAAAGAATAAATGAGTGACCACTATGTGCATGTTTTCCTTACCAAGTATATAACTGTCAAATACGTCAAGGAAGTTCCAGTTGGCAATGGTGCTTGTTGTGAGCAAGTCAGCTGCTGTCAGTAAACATGAGTAGACGATCAACAGCAGTCCACTCTAAGAATTCAGAAGGAATGTAGTTCTCAAGGAAATGAAGGAGGTGGTTATATTGTATCTATATCTCTACAAAAATGGATCTGTTACACATAACACTAATATTCTGTTACGAAATACTGTGGGTGCAAGAACCACCTAGCCCCCACTGTGGTAGGGGTGACATAGGAGGTGGCCACAGAGAGATGGGGAAGGAGGAATTGGACAGACAGAGAGGAGGTGGAGGAGGAGGAGAGGAGATGGGCAGGGAGTTGAAGGAGGCAAAGATGGACTGAGAGAAGTGAGAGGATGAAATATTTCAGGCTAGAGGGGAAAGGGAGGAAGAGGAGATGGTTTGAGAGAGGGGGAGGAGGAGATTGTTTGGGAGGAAATGATAGGAGGTGGGTAGAGGGGGGAAAGGGAGGAGTGGGATGAGGAGGAGATGGACAGACAGATGGGGAGGGGGAGGGGGAGGAGGAGGTGGACAGAGAGAGGGGACAAGGAGATGTGTGCAATATATGTGGCCTATGTGTTTGCAGGTGAAGCTGCGAGTAAAAGGCTCATAAATGAAAACCAAAAGGCTATGCTACTGTTAACCATGTTCACAATTGTGGTCCTGCGAAGACTGTTGCTTCGGTTATTTCTGTATGTCTCATGCACAATTTGAGACAATATACAAACTCACTTAAACAAAACAAGGCTGCTGAGATAATCCACAATGTCTGTGGAAACTCAGAATCTTCCATGTGGATGGTCCTCCACATCGATGCACCAACTTCATCATAAAGATGACAGAATGGATGTAAACAATTATTTTAGTATCTCTCTCATCTTAATAACCTACAAGAGTCTTTTGCAGCTTCAGACTAGGACAGAAAATCAGTTGGAGTCACAGCTGAATGAATACCAAGGAGGTTTCAGAAGAAGATTTGTTATGAGCAGAATTGATCATTATTTTTAAATATATTCTCTCTTACTTGAAATGTAGAAGTAAGAACTTTGTACTGACCTTCATAGATTCCCAGAATGTATATGATTCAACTGACCAAGTAACTATTCTGAAATCCTGAAAGAATTTACCTTGTATAACTAATCAAGGACTGTTACTGAACTGACTCTTACTGCCACGGCTTCAAAAGTGAAGTTTATAGGAGAGATTTCAGGTGCTTCTGAAATCAAGTGAGGTGTCAGGCAAGGAGTCCTTTCTTTTGAACTGTGTACTCAAGAAATTGATCCATGAGTGGCAAAAAGGTAAGAGTGATGAAGGTGTTGAAAATGGAGACGGGCTTGGTTATAGAATCATGAACCAGACAGTTGAATGCCTGGCCTTTGCAACTGACCTTACAGTCTTTTCTGATTCGCTAGACACAGTGGCAGAATAAATTAATGAACTGAAAACACAAGAAGCAAACATAGGGCCCCAGATCTTTTTCAAGAAACTGAATTTACTATAAACAACAAGTCATTACTTGTACTAGAGGTAGACAACAGTGAAATCAAATGGAAGGAGAACTTCAAATAGCTAGGGGACTGGATACAGCCAAATACCTTCCAAATACTGTGCCCTTAACTGAGCGGTCGGCGCATCTGACTGCCGTGCAGTAAGCCTTGGTTTGATTCTTAGCCAGATCAGAGATTTTCTCTACTCGGGAACTGGTTATGCTGTCTTCATCATTATTTCATCCTCATTCACAAACAAGTCGCCCAATTTGGCGTCAACTGATAAGAATTGCCATTTGGCACACGAATTGCCCTGGGTGGGGTCTCCCAGCCATCAATGCTATATGATGATTTCATTGATTTCATTTCATTTTCCTCTTTGGAAGAAGACTCACATCTTGTATCAGTAAAATGGAAACAGCATGTCAATTAGCCAAAAGTGTCTAAAAGAAGAAGTCAATGTTAGTTAATGCCAACATAGGACATTACTCCACAGCAATACCATCAGAGGCCCTATATGCTGCAGAGTGCATTGCTATGAATAAAAAATGTCTGATTGGAAAATTAGAAACAAGAGGCACCTTTTTCTGACAAATCCAGGCCCAGTCTTCAATTGTGGATTCGAGAGAGAACAAACCATGAATTGCATACACATGTAGAAAAGGTTACAGATACCATTCATGGGAGGGAATTTGTTTTGTTGAACAACATTGCCCATATGAATTCTACGAGGTTAACAGTTGGATGTTCCGTGTGGTTGACAGAGGTAGAAACAGACATTCAAGTAGTGAGGACAACACTGGAGGACATCTGTACCCACATACCAAGAGCATCTTGGTTTCCAAGAAAAACCAAAACATAAAAACTTGCAAGACATGAGATCTGACATATTTACCTTTTCCTTTTAATCCGGTCACCACAGTTGATTCTGAAATTTCGTGTGAAGCCAGGGAAATGATTGACTTCTTTCCGTTACGCAGCTGTTATTGAAGCAAAAGAAGAAAGCTCCTACTCATATCTGAAAAAAGCACGTCCACTACTTTTCTTTTACAAACATATAGTTCCTTGAATGGGTGTACCAATCATTAGACTGAGTCGATGTGTGTTATTTGAATGATAGGCATGGTGGGAACAGAAGCATGAGGACACCGGCAGTGGTGGCATATATTTACACTACTGGCCATTAAAATTGCTACACCACGAAGATGATGTGCTACAGACGCGAAATTTAACCAACAGGAAGAAGATGCTGTGATATGCAAATGATCAGCTTTTCAGAGCATTCACACAAATGCTGACATGAGGAAAGTTTCCAACCGATTTCTCATACACAATGAGCAGCTGACTGGCGTTGCCTGGTGAAACGTTGTTGTGATGCCTCGTGTAAGGAGGAGAAATGCGTACCATCACATTTCCGACTTTGATAAAGGTTGGATTGTAGCCTATCGTGATTGCGGTTTATCGTATCTCAACATTGCTGCTCACGTTGGTCGAGATCCAATGACTGTTAGCAGAATATGGAATCAGTGGGTTCAGGAGGGTAATACGGAATGCCGGGCTCGATCCCAACAGCCTCGTATCACTAGCAGTCGAGGTGACAGGCATCTTACCCGCATGGCTGTAACGGCTCATGCAGCCACATCTCGATCCCTGAGTCAACAGATGGGGAAGTTTGCAAAACAACAACCATCTGCACGAACAGTTCGACGATGTTTGCAGCAGCATGGACTATCAGCTCAGAGACCGTGGCTGCTGTTACCCTTGATGCTGCATCACAGACGGGAGTGCCTGCGATGGTGTACTCAACGATGAACCTGGATGCACGAATGGCAAAAAGTCACTTTTTCAGATGAATCCAGGTTCTGTATACAGCATCATGATGGTCGCATCCGTGTTTGGCGACATCACAGTGGACGCACATTGGAAGCGTGTATTCATCTTCGCCATACTGGCGTATCACCCAGCGTTATGGTATGGGGTGCCATTGGTTACACGTCTCGGTCACCTCTTGTTCGCACTGACAGCACTTTGAACAGTGGATGTTACACTTCAGATGTGTTACGAACCGTGGCTCTACCCTTCATTCGATCCGTGCGAAACCCTACATTTCAGCAGGATAATGCACGACCGCATGTTGCAGGTCCTGTACGGGCCTTACTGGATACAGAAAATGTTCGACTGCTACCCTGGCCAGCACATTCTCCAGATCTCTCACCGATTGAAAACGTCTGGTCAGTGGTGGCCAAGCAACTGGCTCGTCAGAATACGCCAGTCACCACTCTTGATGAACTGTGGTATCGTGTTGAAGATGCATGGGCAGCTGTACCTCTACACGCCATCCAAGCTATGTTTGACTAAATGCCCAGGCGTATCAAAGCCGTTATTACGGCCAGAGGTGGTTGTTCTGGGTACTGATTTCTCAGGACCTATGCATCCAAATTGCATGAAAATGTAATCACATGTCAGTTCTAGTATAATATATTTGTCCAATGAATACCTGTTAATCATCTGCATTTCTTCTTGGTGTAGCAGTTTTAATGACCAGTAGTGATTTAGATTCATGGGAAATAGCTGTTTCGTGTATTTAATTAGGGGGATCTTACTAACGTTATTTAATAGCAAGATTTTTTCATGATATGACAGTTTTTTTCGTGGCACACTGTTTTGTATGTGTAGACTAGTTCATGGTTTTGTTTCACTATCGTTTCTCAGCACAGTGTAGTTAGGGCAATTTACGTTGATGTTTTTGTTGTTATATCTGGTTTTTTTGTGCGACCATTTCGATGTACGTTTATGTGTGTTTTTATGCCCGTACATACGAAGCTCTTACATCTGTAGCAAGCAGTGTGTTATTAGAACAGGTGCTTTTTCCGTCAAAGTTTTTCGGATGTTTTTATACCTGTAGTTCAAAGTTTTCCGTTACGTGCGGTGAAACACAAAGCGTTTTTTCATGTGTAGACCATTGTTTTTCTTGAGCGCTGTGTGTTTTCAGTAGCGTTTTTCTATCGTCCCACCAATTTTAAACAGTTGTGTTTATTTCAATTTGGAACAGCAGAGCTGAAAGGTAATCGGCAGTACAGTTTCACCACCAAAATTTAGGAAATTGTTTCGTCAGGCTAATCTACATCTAAATAAATAAATACACACCCTTACATTCTTCCTCTCCAGCTTTTCAGCACACACCCTTTTTTTTTTACTGTCAGTTCACTACTGCGGGTGGAGAGGAACCGTGTCTACCGCAGACTGATTAAATAAGGAATATATCAAATGAATTTTTTAAACAAACAATTATTATTATGTCCTCTGCAATGCAATTGATATTGATACGAATTTCGTATCGTGAGATACTTCCACGTCTACAGCTCAGCACAGGATGAGTGTTTCCCACCAGTTTCCATATGGTGGAAGTGAGGAGAGGAGGGAGACGAAGAGAGATGGGGAGTGCTGGGATTTCCCAGAAGGGTGGGGGAGAGATGGTTTAATTGATGATACATTTAATTAATTAGCCAATTAATTTGATTTCAAAGGTATCCCAGCACCCCCTTATTCCCCTACCAACGTCTGGGTTCGACCCCAGGTCGTTACGAGACTGATCTGCCGACCAGTCTGTGTATGGTTTTCTAGGTGGTTTTTGCACAGTCATCTAGGCGAAAAGTGACAAAAACGAAAATCATCCCTCTGTTATAACACCAATGTGAAGACATGTTCGATACACATATATACATCATTCGAAATAAGCATAGTAAATAGTAATTGTAATAATGAAAACTAAGAAAGGCCCAATTTTCAACAGACGGGATAAAAGAGACAACTGCATTTTTGTCAATTACTTTTGTTAAATGCATTTTCGTTATTGTAGAACAATGGTAATTCCAATGAATAGGTAATTTCAGTGCTTGATTTACAATGGTACGCACGTGTACTCTGAATGGGTACCTTTGACGAAAAAAATCCGTACTGCAGATTTTGATATGTGACACATCAAAACTTTACTTTTTACCGGTACAAATGTTGTATTCGCATTTGCAGGAAAGCGTTAAAATAATGTTTTGAAAAGTCTAAATTCAAAAACGCCCCAGAAGGTCACAGTAAAGGAACCTTTTTTTAACAAATCAAGCACTCTGGCAATTTGCAAATCCACGCAATATCTCCACTACCACAGTCAGTCGACTGTCTTATTTTTTATCAATCACATCGTTAATGCAGTGTGTATCGTAGGAAAAGTTCTGAATTTTTCATCGAGTGGGGTGTAAAGTCCTTTACTCTGACATATAAGCATAACATTTCCTTTCTAGTGAAGTGTTAAATGGTAATCGCCACCAACTCTGGACTTGTTATCATGGAACTTTTACGAGGTTACATTTATATTCTGTTTCAATTCGTCCGCAACATGCACCTCTGAACCAACTAGCAGGTATATGACGCTATGACAAGTACCGGTAGTTTGAAACTTACGCTAATTAATGTCCTTACAAACTGACATTTTGTTTCATTATCAGCCTTCATGCTCTAACGCTGTCTGACTACAGCTAAAACTAATGAAGCAAAAAATAATAAAAGCAACGAGCGACCTTGATATTAAAATCAATATGGCGCAGTGGTTAGCACAATGGACTCGCAATTGGGAGGACGACAGGTCAGATTCACAACCGGCCATCCAGATTTAGGTTTTACGCGGTTTCCCTGCATCAATATCAATGAACGAAATTTGCATTTTTCAGATTTTTCGTGGTGCTCATGAAGTTGGTAGTACACGTTACTGAAAGAGTGCTGATATTGCTAAGATGTCCTGTACTCTACTTACACAGCAGTATCTCTTTAAAAACTGTTGTTAATACAATTCAAAAACAGTTAACGAATTTTCTATTTTTTTTGGATGGTCATAAATCACCCCCCCCCCCCCCTCCCCTGGTAATGTGCTTTACAGAGAATGCCTTGGTACTGCTAGGGTAAATATATAACGTTATATTTCAAACTTGAGAGTTGTTACTGCTTTCGAGTTTGTGTGCTACACATTTCAACAGAATATTATTTTAGTGCACCGTATTTAACATTTTGAAAACATTACCGACGTAACGAAGTTGTACAGGTATTCTAAACTTCCTTAGAAACGAAAGAAAGCATTATCACAAAACATGGTAAGTAACGAGCACTCTATCCGAAAATAACAAAATATACATTTTTCGTTTAACTCATTGCAAATGGTCCATTGCACAATTATACAGACTACGGGAACAGAGTCGGTTAGTAAACCGTTATCAAGAAATGCAGCCCTCATACATTGAGGTGACAGAAGTCATGGGACAGCGTTGTGCACATATACACATGGCGGTATTATCACATACACAAGATGTAAAATAGCGGTGCATTGCATTATACTCAGGTGATTCATGTGGAAAGGTTTCCGACGTGATTATGGCCGCACGACGGGAATTAACGGACTCTGAATTCGGAATGGTAGTTGTAGCTAGTTGGACCTAAAATTCTATTTCGAAAATCGTTAGGGAATTCAATATTCCGAGATCCAGCGTCAAGAGCATGTCGAGAAACACAAATGTCAGGCATTACCTCTCATTACGGACGACGCAGTGGCTGACGGTCTTCATTTAACGAGCGAGAGCAGCTGTATTTGGGTAGAGTCTCAGTGCTGACAAACAAGCAACACGGCCTGAGATAACCACAGAAATCAATGTGGGACGTACAACGAACGTATTTGTTAGGACAATGTGGCGAAATTTGGCGTTAATGGGGTATGGCAGCAGACAACCGACGCGAGAGCCTTTGCTAACAGCATGACATCGCCTGCAGCACCTCTCCTATGTTCGTGACCATATCGGTTGGACCCTAGACGACTGGAAAACCGAGACCTGGTCAGATGGGTTTCAGTAAGAGCTGGTGGTAGGCTTCCAGTATAGAGCAGAACCCACCAAGATCTAAATTGTCAACAAAGCACTTTAAGCAAGCTGATGAGGGCTCCATAATAGTGTTGGTTGTGTTTACATGGAACCGATCATTGATTGGGAACGATTATGTTCGGCTACTTGGAGACCATTTTTAGCCATTCATGGACTTCATGTTACCAAACAACGATGTAATTTTTATGGATGACAACGCGCCACGTCACAGGGCCACAATTGTTCGCGACTGGTTTGAAGAACATTCTTGACAATTCGAGTGGTTGATTTGCCCACCCATCGAACGTTTGTGGGACATAATCGAGAGGTCAGTCCGTGCACAAAACCCTGCACCGGCAACTTTTTCGCAACTATGGACGGCTATAGAGGCAGCGTGGCTCAGTATTTCTGCGAGGGACTTGCAACGTCTTGTTGAGTCCATGCCACTTCGAGTTACTGAACTGCGCCGGGCAAAAGGAAGTCCGACACGATATCAAGAGGCATCTCATAACTTCTGTCAATTCAGTACAAATGAACTGTCAGTATAAGAAACGCGGTGTCGAAACACGTCAGTGAACAATAGAGGAAAGGCAATGCATTAATTCCTCTACTCTACTCAGTCGCTGCGTATGCCGCGTCGTCAAGTCGGTACTTTAAGCACGACGTTAACTCTGCATCAGAGTAAAGTGCGACACTTGACAAGTTGCCCAAAGAAAATATTCCTTCTTCCACGGCAAACTGTTGTTGTTGTTGTTGTTGTTGTGGTCTTCAGTCCTGAGACTGGTTTGATGCAGCTCTCCATGCTACTCTATCCTGTGCAAGCTTCTTCATCTTCCAGTACCTAATGCAACCTACATCCTTCTGAATCTGCTTAGTGTATTCATCTCTTGGTCTCCCCCTACGATTTTTACCCTCCACGCTCTCCTCCAATACTAAATTGGTGATCCCTTGATGCCTCAGAACATGTCCTATCAACCGATCCCTTCTTCTGGTCAAATTGTGCCACAAACTTCTCTCCTCCCCAATCCTATTCAATACTTCCTCATTAGTTATGTGATCTACCCATCTAATCTTCAGCATTCTTCTGTAGCACCACATTTCGAAAGCTTCTATTCTCTTCTTGTCCAAACTATTTACCGTCCATGTTTCACTTCCATACATGGCTACACTCCATACAAATACTTTCAGAAATGACTTCCTGACACTTAAATCTATACTCGATGTTAACAAATTTCTCTTCTTCAGAAACGCTTTCCTTGCCATTGCCAGTCTACATTTTATATCCTCTCTACTTCGAACATCATCAGTTATTTTTGCTCCTCAAATAGCAAAACTCCTTTACTACTTTAAGTGTCTCATTTCCTAATCTAATACCCTCAACATCACCCGACTTAATTCGACTACATTCCATTATCCTCGTTTTGCTTTTGTTGATGTTCATCTTATATCCTCCCTTCAAGACACCATCCATTCCGTTCAACTGCTCTTCCAAGTCCTTTGCTGTCTCTGACAGAATTACAATGTCATCAGCGAACCTCAAAGTTTTTATTTCTTCTCCATGGATTTTAATACCTACTCCGAATTTTTCTTTTGTTTCCTTTACTGATTGCTCAATATACAGATTGAATAACATCGGGGAGAGGCTACAACCCTGTCTTACTCCCTTCCCAACCACTGCTTCCCTTTCTTGTCCCTCGACTCTTATAACTGCCATCTGGTTTCTGTACAAATTGTAAATAGCCTTTCGCTCCCTGAATTTTACCCCTGCCACCTTTAGAATTTGAAAGAGAGTATTCCAGTCAAGATTGTCAAAAGCTTTCTCTAAGTCTACAAATGCTACAAACGTAGGTTTGCCTTTCCTTAATCTTTCTTCTAAGATAAGTCGTAAGGTCAGTATTGCCTCACGTGTTCCAGTATTTCTACGTAATCCAAACTGATCTTCCCCGAGGTCGGCTTCTACTAGTTTTTCCATTCGTCTGCAAAGAATTTGTGTTAGTATTTTGCAGCTGTGGCTTATTAAACTGATTGTTCGGTAATTTTCACATCTGTCAACACCTGCTTTCTTTGGGATTGGAATTATTATATTCTTCTTGAAGTCTGAGGGAATTTCGCCTGTCTCATACATCTTGCTCACCAGATGGTAGAGTTTTGTCAGGACTGGCTCTCCCAAAGCCGTCAGTAGTTCCAATGGAATGTTGTCTACTCCGGGGGCCTTGTTTCGACTCAGGTCTTTCAGTGCTCTGTCAAACTCTTCACGCAGTATCGTATCTCCCATTTCATCTTCATCTACATCCTCTTCCATTTCCATAATATTGTCCTCAAGTACATCGCCCTTGTATAGACCCTCTATATACTCCTTCTACCTTTCTGCTTTCCCTTCTTTGCTTAGAACTGGGTTGCCATCTGAGCTCTTGATATTCATACAAGTGGTTCTCTTCTCTCCAAAGGTCTCTTTAATTTTCCTGTAGGCAGTATCTATCTTACCCCTAGTGAGATAAGCCTCTACATCCTTACATTTGTCCTCTAGCCATCCCTGCCTAGCCATTTTGCACTTCCTGTCTATCTCATTTTTGAGACGTTTGTATTCCTTTTTGCCTGCTTCATTTACTGCATTTTTATATTTTCTCCTTTCATCAATTAAATTCAATATTTCTTCTGTTACCCAAGGATTTCTACTAGCCCTCGTCTTTTTACCTACTTGATCCTCTGCTGCCTTCACTACTTCATCCCTCAGAGCTACCCATTCTTCTTCTACTGTATTTCTTTCCCCCATTTGTGACAATTGTTCCCTTATGCTCTCCCTGAAACTCTGTACAACCTCTGGTTCTTTCAGTTTATCCAGGTCCCATCTCCTTAAATTCCCACCTTTTTGCAGTTTCTTCAGTTTTAATCTACAGGTCAAAACCAATAGATTGTGGTCAGAGTCCACATCTGCCTCTGGACATGTCTTACAATTTAATACCTGGTTCCTAAATCTCTGTCTTACCATTATATAATCTATCTGATACCTTTTAGTATCTCCAGGGTTCTTCCATGTATACAACCTTCTTTTATGATTCTTAAACCAAGTGTTAGCTATGATTAAGTTGTGCTCTGTGCAAAATTCTACCAGGCGGCTTCCTCTTTCATTTCTTAGCCCCAATCCATATTCACCTACTACGTTTCCTTCTCTCCCTTTTCCTACACTCGAATTCCAGTCACCCATGACTATTAAATTTTCGTCTCCCTTCACAATCTGAATAATTTCTTTTATTTCATCATACATTTCTTCAATTTCTTCGTCATCTGCAGAGCTAGTTGGCATACAAACTTGTACTACTGTAGTAGGTGTGGGCTTCGTATCTATCTTGGCCACAATAATGCGTTCACTATGCTGTTTGTAGTAGCTTACCCGCATTCCTATTTTCCTATTCATTGTTAAAGCTACTCCTGCATTACCCCTATTTGACTTTGTGTTTATAACCCTGTAGTCACCTGGCCAAAAGTCTTGTTCCTCCTGCCACCGAACTTCACTAATTCCCACTATATCTAACTTTAACCTATCCATTTCCCTTTTTAAATTTTCTAACCTACCTGCCCGATTAAGGGATCTGACATTCCACGCTCCGATCCGTAGAGCGCCAGTTTTCTTTCTCCTGATAACGACATCCTCTTGAGTAGTCCCCGCCCGGAGATCCGAATGGGGGACTATTTTACCTCCGGAATATTTTACCCAAGAGGACGCCATCATCATTTAATCATACAGTAAAGCTGCATGCCCTCGGGAAAAATTACGGCCGTAGTCTCCCCTTGCTTTCAGCCGTTCGCAGTACCAGCACAGCAAGGCCGATTTGGTTATTGTTACAAGGCCAGATCAGTCAATCATCCAGACTGTTGCCCTTGCAACTACTGAAAAGGCTGCTGCCCCTCTTCAGGAACCACACGTTTGTCTGGCCCCTCAACAGATACCCCTCCGTTGTGGTTGTACCTACGGTACGACTATCTGTATCGCTGAGGCACGCAAACCTCCCCACCAACGGCAAGATCTACGGTTCATGGGGGGGCACGGCAAACTATTGCAGTTAAAATTCACGGAATATTCTTCAGTTTGTCTCAGACTTTTTGGAAATGCTTCTTGCATTAGATGTACCGGTAATATGAAACTTGAGGCATTTCATTGATAAATAAATAGTTCTCACGATATAGTTTTAGTCGCTGGAAATGCAAAATAGAGTGGCAGTAGAATGAACACCTCTATATACCAAGATCTTGGTTTTGAGCGTTTCGCATCACGACTATTCTGTATAGGTGTACACCTTTTCTCCTGTGTTTTCCGCAGAATTAGTCCTCTGTTAACGGATGTGCCCTTCAACTATAGACAAATGTCCAGTCAATTGACAGAATACTATGAGAAACATGTCCATATTAAAAACTTAGATTCTTAACTGTTTTGTAGATTTGGCGTTTGTCACATTTTGTCCGCGGCGGTGATGATTTGCTAAGAACATCTGCACGCAAACAGATTTTCCATTGGTTGTGGGGACTGAAATGATAACACAATTTCATGTAGTGATTGAAAAGTATATTTTGATTAATCATCCAGAAGTTCTCATTGTGATTATGTCAGTCATCATATGAAAGGGTTGAGTGGAGGGTTAAAATTTTTACATATTGTATTCCCTTAAAGAGTGGTATGAACGGGTTGAATGGACAGTTTACATTTTTAGATACTATATTACCTTCAGAAGTGGTTTTTAGGCATAAAATTATTGTACTTTTGAATATCAAAATATACGGACTGCAAAATTTTTACTCGCGCAAATAATTGCACATTAAAAGATAAACCTGTTGAGAGATAGGTTTTATTCTAGGACCTCGTCTTACACCTCACTGAGTTTACACGTATGCCACCATTTCCCAAACATAATCTGAACGTATTATGTATTACAAACAGCACTCATAATTTACGAATGCGATTTCTTGAGACTGACTGAAATGGTATTTTATGCTTCTGCCAGTTTTAAGTTTAGGTCATGAACGATCGACAGGATGAGAGAACTTCCATCTCCTCTCCTGTAGGAAGAAATGCATAAACTTTAGCAATACCGCCTTTCGAACTTCTACAAGAACATACTATTCATATGGAGTGACAGATGCTATCTGGAAACCACACATCCTTTTTGACTGCAGCGTACTTATTGCCACTCACCACAGTATAATGCTGTCCAACATCAGCGTTAATAGGAGAGGAGAGTAAGTGTCGGCTTCTAAAACGAAGAGTTCAGCGTACGAAGCATTTCACCCTCTAACTTTTTTCGTTTTTATCATTATTTTCACACAGTACGACTGCCGCTGCCGTGTATTACGTTGGGGTTTTACTTTTAACGAGTTACTCAACAACTTTGGTTCCCTGTTCATAATATTAAATTAATGCCTGCTTCTTTGAAAAGATGTCCGAATTTAATTTAAGACGATATTTGAGAAGTCTGAGTTGTCGCTAATGTATTGAATGGTGCGGATGACCTGGCGGGTTGTTTTTTTGCCTCGTATGCGAAAGGTCTCGTGTTCGATGTTCACTTGCGATAAAAATTTTCACGCATACCAAAAGACCTCCTTCACCTCTGGCAAAACCAAGTGAAGAACGCCGAGCGGAATTTTCTATAAACATGATTCCCTTCCACTACTGACTAGAGTGAAATACTACTGGCCATTAAAATTGCTACACCAAGAGTAAATGCAGATGATAAACGTGTATTCATTGGACAAATATATTATACTAGAACTGACATGTGATTACATTTTCACGAAATTTGGGTGCATAGGTCCTGAGAAATCAGTACAGTGTGTAAACTTTTAGATGGCAGACCTCTCCCTAGTACTGAATCGGTAGAAGTCGGTAAACGTCGGGAGGCTTCGGTAGGCACGCAGTTTCGACTGCTGCCAACGTTACATAGCTGACTGTGTTGTACAAGGTAGCCATTGTCGTCTGCTTCGTTAATTTTTTAGCTGTACTGTTCTGCGTGTTTTTATTGTGTAGTTGTGCTAAACATTATCAAAATGAGTGAAGAGGCTGTTGCTAGTCCATCTCGGGAGTCGCCAACAACCCCTACCGGTAGGCCTACGGTTAGAAGGAAACCAGTGTTACGTAGAGATGCTCGCAAAATTATATTGCGTATGATTGAATGCTGTGAAAGGGAAAGGGAGCAGAAAAAATTGCTTCACCCCATTTACAAATCTTCAGTGAGAGCTGCTACATACACAGGACAAAACATGCGTAACATTGGAAGATTCAGTTTTCCAAGAATCATCCTGGCGTATCACCACAAACGCCTGGCAAGAAAACGTGAGTTTCCATTTCAGATATTTCGTTCGCGATCACTTTGAAAGAGCCCCCTATTTCGTCCGAGCTACCTTATATTTCATTAAATTTGCCGGCGCATTTACTGATATATGTAGATACTGCATGCGAAATATGTTGCGATTAGAGTTATAGTAACGAAATAATACATTCAAATGTCGTGCCTACTGCGGCAGATTTACGGTATGTACTGAGAAAATGTAGTACGCGACAACCTCTTTTCCTTTCGTTATTTTGTGGGGGGTGTTAGCGAGAAAAATTTTCGTAAAGGTTTGAAATTGTATGTAACGTTTGTTGCTACTCGCTAAGTGCTCTCATTCTCAAATACTGGATGCATAAATCTGGGTATTTTCCCGCGGTGGCATCTCATTGTTTATGACGTCATATCTCCTCAAGAATGTGTCTTATTTCTTTTTTTTTCGGCTAGGAACCTTCGTGGGCGTACGGAGAACAAATCACTAAAATTTCATCGCAATCGGATGAATAGTTTAGGAACGCACAGAGGGCAGACGTACATACATTCATTTTTATATATAGAGATTGAAAGTTACGTTATACTATATGACCTGTTTAAGTATATTTAAATTTTATAGTTAATAGTTTAACAGTGCGGGGAATGAAATAAAAGAATTGCGAGCAGTGGAAATCGAACGTAGGTACGCTGCATGACAACACTTTATTTAATCAATTGCGACACTGATTTTACTGTTGAAACATTGTCCATTACTCTTTTCGGGAGTTCGGAGAACAACTCACCAAAGTTTCATTGCAATCGGATGAATGGTTTGTGAGCGCATAGTAGACATACATATATATATATATATATATATATATATATATATATATATATATATATATATATAGATTTTAATGTTCCTCCCCCTCGCCAGCCAATGCTTGCTTCCTCCTCTCCCCGCACTCCCCTCACATCAACTCTGCCGTCTTACAGTTAACACACTTTACCCAGAACAACCACCTCTGGCCGTAATAACTGCCTTGATACGCCCAGGTATTGAGTCAAACAGAGCTTGGATGGCGTGTACAGGTACAGCTGCCCATGCAGCTTCAACACGATACCACAGTTCAAGAGAAGTGACTGGTGTATTGTGATGAGCCAGTTGGTCGGCCACCATTGACCAGACGTTTTCAGTTGGTGAGAGATCTGTAGAATGTGCTGGCCAGGACAGCAGTCGAACATTTTCTGTATCCAGAAAGTCCCGTGCAGGACCTGCAACATGCGGTCGTGCATTATCCTGCTGAAATGTAGGGTTTCGCACGGATCGAATGAAGGGTAGAGCCACGGGTCGTAGCACATCTGAAATGTAACGTCGACTGTTCAAAGTGTCATCAATGAGAACAAGAGGTGACCGAGACGTGTAAACAATGGCACCCCATACCATCACGCCGGGTGATACGCCAGTATGGCGATGACGAATACACGCTTCCAATGTTCGTTCACCGCGATGTCGCCAAACACGGATGCGACCATCATGATGCTGTAAACAGAACCTGGATTCATTCGAAAAAGTGACGTTTTGCCATTCGTGCACCCAGGTTCATCGTTGAGTACACCATTGCAGGCGCTCCTGTCTGTGATGCAGCGTCAAGGGTAACTGCAGTCATGGTCTCCGAGCTGATAGTCCATGCTGCTGCAAACATCGTCGAACTGTTCGTGCAGATGGTTGTTGTCTTGCAAACATCCCCATCTGTTGACTCAGGGATCGAGACGTGGCTGCACGATCCGTTACAGCCATGCGGATAAAATGCCTGTCATCTCGACTGCTAGTGATACGAGGCCGTTGGGATCCAGCACGGCGTTCCGTATTACCCTCCTGAACCCACCGATTCCATATTCTGCTAACAGTCATTGGCTCTCGACCAACGCGAGCAGCAATGTCGCGATACGACAAACCGCAAACGCGATAGGCTACAATCCGACCTTTATCAAAGTCGGAAACGTGATGGTACGCATTTCTCCTCCTTACACGAGGCATCACAACAACGTTTCACCACGGTCAGCTGCTGTTTGTGTATGAGAAATCGGTTGGAAACTTTCCTCATGTCAGCACGTTGTAGGTGTCGCCACGCGCCAACCTTGTGTGAATGCTCTGAAAAGCAAATCATTTGCATATCACAGCATCTTCTTCCTGTCGGTTAAATTTCGCGTCTGTAGCACGTCATCCTCGTGGTGTAGCAATTTTAATTGCCAGTAGTTTAGATTACCCCATGACAAAGGCGGAAGTAGCGGGCACTTAAAATTCTTTATGATTTTTACTCACAAAATATTTTTTTGTGTCATTACTGAAAAATGAGAAATAGAAACATCATTACATATTTGCTTACGATGACTTTTCTTACTATCCAGTTTGTTTCCAGGTTATGGAACAAGACTGAATGATAATAATAATTTCGCAATACTGTTCGTGATACTCATTATTGTTAGAATTTTATATGGGTATGTTTTCGTGACAAAAAATTAAGGAGAAGTATGTAGAAATGCAAAAAAATGTGAAAATACAGTACTCGAGCCGGCGTTCGCTGGGAAGTGGTATGTCAGCTAATGAGACTTGCTTATCTTTTAGCAAAGCTCGGTTCTCTGAGTTTTCGTTTCAACTATTCATATGTGTTAAAATTAGGCCCCAATAAGATATCGTACGCTTATCATTAATTATTTCAATAAGATACTGACTTTGTATCAACTAGCCGCAATTGCGATGGTTGACAATCTGTTGTCAACATTTTTAGTTTTGGATATCAATCAAGAACTTGGCTTAGTATGCCGCTTTTATTCGAGAAATTCCAGTACTCGTTTCTCTATTACGTGTGCACTTAAGACACGCTATTAATAAAATTAATAACTACTGCAAACAGCAAACTGCTGGTTTATTTTTATTTTTTTTTTTCGGTACCGTTATAACTCTTCTTTCCAGATCGATTCTCGACGCCTGGTAGCGTATTATTTTCGTTCTTACATTCTGTGCAAGAACGGAATAGCTCGCGGTCTAGCCATGTGCCCACTACTCTGTCTGTTCTCTAACCAAGCAACCAATGAAAAGTGAGAACTTGAAAGGCCACGTAAGGCTGTGTTTCTCCCACGAGCAGGTTTATATTATTAATGTTGGTTTTGTCGTGATGCAGATTTATCACAAACTGTTCACCTTTGGTACGATTTCTTATACGAGGATTGGAACTTAAATAGTGGCAACTATTTATTCACAACCGGTACAAAAGAGTTACATGTTTGCTGCTGTTAGTGTCCAAAGAAGTCACTAGCGTTGTGCAGAACCCGTTGCCAGCGATGTGGAAGGCGTAGTATACCGTTAGCAGAGCCTATTCTGTTGTGGTGCGAATGGAGCGGTCTAAAGTTATGGTGATTCTCGTGTACGACTGTGATGGTGTTATCCTAACGCATTACGCTCCTCCACGGCAGACCGCCAATGCACAGTATTACTGTTCGTTTTTGGATCATCAGCTGCGACCAGCTTTGCGAAAGAAGCGGCGACACTTCCTGTGCAACCCACCCATCATTTTGCTCGACAATGCGCAGGCGCATATAGGGCAAGCTGTGGATGCTCTGTTCGGTTGATGGGGCTGGGAAGTACTGTACCATCCATCATACTCCCTGGACTTAAGTCCTTGTGACTTTGATTTGATTCTGAAGATGAAGGAACCACTTCGTGACATTCTCAAACGATTGATGACATTTGTATTCTTCCTTGTAACAAATATTTGGCTTTTTCGTTGTGAATTCCCAGGGTGCGCAATTAGTTATAAAGGTACACGAACATGGACCATAAAAATTGCATATTGCCGGCAATATGTCCCGACAATGTCGTTACTAATTTACAATATCCATTCTTATTCTTTATATTTGTGGAACCTGCAGTCATTCAGAAAAGAAGTATGAGTTTTTCATATCTATCATAAAGCATAGAGCGACTACGAATAGCGATTTGAAAATTACAACTACTAAAATTCAATCGGTCCACATATTCTGTTGCACCGCACCCAACATCAATCTCTGACCACAGTTATCATTCTGTTAATGAAATTCTAAAATATTTTAGTTGGCAGAGGTGGAAGCACAACGTACACAGAAAGATGCAGTATTTTGGTGGAAGGACTGGAAGGTTTCGTTAAGGGGGGTTTGAAATAGAACACAATTTTTATTATTATTTTGTGGTTGAAACCTGAAATCGATAGCAGTCGCAGTTTTGGGGAAAACTAAAGTGTATTTCGAAAGGTGGTGTATTTGTTGCAGTAGACAAGAAATTCAAATCCACTGAGACAGAAATTAAAGCTGCATGTGAGATTGTTTGGGCAAGACTCAGTATCAGGGATGGGCACAAAATTATAATTGGATCCTTCTATCGCCCATTGGACTCATCTCTTGATGTAACCAAAAACTGTAGAGAAAACCTCAGTTTGCTTGTATGTAAGTACCCTGATCATACTGTAATCGTCAGAGGAGACTTTTATCATCCAACATAAACTGGAAAAATTACAGTTTTGTTAGTGGTGAATGTGATAAGAAAATCTGTGACACATTACTAAATGTTCGCTCTGAAAACTATCTAGAACAGATAGCTCGAAACCCGACTCGTGATGGAAAAATGGATCTAATGGCAACAAACAGACTTGACCTCTTTGAGGATCTCATCATCAAAACTGGTATCAGTGACCATGACACAGTTGAGCAACATGATTACCAAAATACAAAAATCTGCTTGTTTTAGTTGTCCTTTGTACATTGTGGCACAACTGCAGCACGGTCACTGATACCAGTTTCGATTTATACAGTCACTGATGTATACAGTCATGGCAAAGAAACTTGTAAAGAAACAGAGGTTACTGTATAACAGGCGTAAAACAAAGCATAGGGATAAAGAGAGAGAGATGCTACACAACGTAATGTCCTCCTCAATGACAACCAACATCGTTTCGAAAATATCGATTATGTGAAACCCATCTCTCACGTTTCCCACATGACATACTGAAAGTCTTGGATCAAAGTAACCAGTTAGACGCAGTGTTTCTTGATTTCTGTAAAGCATTTGACTCAACACTGCACCTATGCTTGTTGTCAAAAGAACCATCATACGGGGTATCCAGTGAAATTTGTGACTGGATTGAGGACTGTTTGGTAGGGAGGACACATGGTGTTATCTTGGATGGACAGTCATCATCAGATGTAGAAGTAAATTCGCGTGTGCCCCAGGGAGTCGTGTTAGGACCCTTGCTGTTCATGATGTATATTACTTACCTTGCACACAATATTAATAGTAAAATCAGGCCTTTTACAGATGATGCAGTTATCTAATACGAAGTAATATCTCGTAGAGGCTGCACAAATATTCAATCAGATCTCGATATGATTTCCAAGAGGTGCAGAGGTTGGCAACTTGCTCTAAATGTTCAGAAATGCAAAATTTTGCACTTCATAAAACGAAAAAACGTAATATGACTATAATATCAATGAGTCACTTTTGAAATTGGCCAACTCATACAAATACCTCGGCGTAACACTTTGTAGGGATGAGAAATGGAATGACCACATAGGTTCAATTGTGGGTAAAGCAACTAGTAGATTTTGGTTTATTGGTAGAATACTGAGAAAGTGCAATCAGTCGACAAAAGAGACTGCTTACCAAACACTCGAGTGAGCCATCCTACAATATTCTTCAAGTGTGTGGGCTCCAGACCATATAGGACTGACAGGCGATATTAAATGTATACTGTGAAAGGCAGCATTAATAGTGACAGGTTTGTTTAATCTACGGGAGAGTGTCACTGAAGGAGCTGAACTGGCAGACTCTTGAAGACAGACTTAAACCATTCCAAGATATGGTTACTCTAGGAATAACTACAACTTCCTATGTATTGGTCACATAGGTATCATGAGGATCAGACTAGAATAATTGCTGCACGCACAGAGGTATTCAAACAATCATACTTCCTGTACTACACACGTGGCTGGAACAGGATGAAACCCTAGGAACTGGTACAGTGGGATGTACTCTGTGACATGCACCTCACAGTGGACTGCAGAGTATAGATGTAGATGTAGGAACACGTTTGGCCGTCAAGAGAACATTGTGTGAACCCTTCAATGACTACCATAGCAGAATATTGTCAAATGATCTTTCCAAAACCCAAAGAAATTCTGGTCATATGTAAAGGTTGTTAGTGGCACCGAAGTTAGTGTCCAGTCCCTAGTGAATGAGACCGGAACTGAAACTGAAGGTAGAACAGCAAAAGCTAAAATGCTTAACTCCACTTTCAAATGTTCGTTTACAAATGAAAACCTAGAATTACCCAAATTTAATCCTCGTACCATTTTAAAGATGAGTGAAATATGTATTAGTGTCAGTGCTATTGAGAAACAGGTTAAAATCGTTAAAACTACACAAAGCTCCTATAAGTTCGTGAGACGAGTGATTGGTACTGACAGTTCCGGCGGGCAGACGGCGCTGTTGCCGAACGTGGCTCACAGTACGCGGTGCCCTGTCTGCTACACGCATTCTCTACCAGCAGAAATAAAAGCGAGACAAAATACGAGTCGTATTGGTACGCGTGAATTTATTTATAGTTGATGCTTGTAATATATTAACTCGAAAACTGATAAGAGCTATTTAGTACAAGTATCTAAGATGCTGAAACATAATAAAGTTATTTGTTAAACTTCACAACTGAAATGAAAACTATTTTCGCAAGTTGTTGAACATTAGCAGTTTTGGTTTCCATTGTTAATTATTAGCATTATTAATTTGTTCTACTACAAGCTACAGAATAATTGGTCAGTGTATTAAGAGTTATAATCTGAAGAAAGTACTCACAATATGATGATCTGGTTGTAGATCGATAGCAAACTCCCTCCTTACATTCCTGAATACGTTGTAGTTACTGTAATGGAAAAACACCACTCACATCACTGTCAGAATCTGATTTGACATTGTCTTCCTCAGCACTACTCGAACTATCACTGCTCTCTCCCAGATGTATGATTAAATTTTCGATGCATTCTTCCACAACCTCTTCGGTTTTGGCCGCCTCTCTGATGGCACTTGCAGTGCTGTTTACAATTTTAGCCCACGTCTCGCTTGTCACTTTATTGATATTGCTGGAAGGAGAGTTTCCACTTCAGAGATCGTGAATTTTTTATTGTTTGCAGCAATGTAATTTTTTTATCTGCGCCCACACTCCTTCAATTGCATTGAAGTGACAGTGGTGTGGAGGAAGCCGAACGATTTCATGCTCGTGCCTTTTAGCAATCTCGTCAATTACATATGTTGGAAATTGGGGTTTCTTTTGTGCCACACTTTCGAGTAGTTCAGCCTTCCTTAAATCTTCTCTGAAATCTACTTTTCGCCGTTTCAACCACTGAATGATATCGTCTTTTTTTGTTGCCAAGGTTGGTGCCTTATCGTGAACAACGGAATGATAAGGCGCATTGTCCATAACAATCACTGATGGACTTGGCAGATTCGTCATAAGCGATGTCTCGAACCATTCTTGAAATACTACACTGTTCATTTCTTCATGGTAATCTCCCGTCTTTTTTGACCGAAACATTTTCAAGCAGTTTGGCACAAAACCTTTCGATGTTCCTGCATGTAAGACAATAATACGCCCTCCTTTGCCAATAGGCACTGCCATTGTCCCCTCGGGCGTTCCATCATTCCAGCCTCCACGTACAGAATGGCCGGCATTGACCCAAGTTTCATCTAACCACACTATACTTTCGAATTCCACACCCATGATCCTGCGCAGAAATCTGCACCGCCATGCAACTACATCTGTCCTTTCCATTAATATTTTGCGTCCGTTAAACAGTGAATAGCTGAAGCCTATGTCTTTCAACACTGTACGCAATGAAAATTTGCTCCCTTTAAAAAGATCGTCTTTCTGAAGCGACACCAGTAATTTAGATAGAGTGGGATGTTCCCTTCTCTTATAATAGCTGTATATATGACGACGAATAGCGTCTTTCTGAAAATCGTCCAAAGCTGTCACCTGCTTATTTCTCGGTCGCTTCTTTCCTGGTATGTGCAGCTTTGTTGTGCCACTCTCGTCACAATCTACACTATACTGTTCTTTCCCTATCCTTACAACAGTGTTCTTACTTATTTTCAATGCTGCTGCAGTTCTCTTCACAACCTGAACAACAGGAATTAAGGGCCCAGCTTTGTCCTTTTCTTTCTCAAAGTAATCCCTCACAGAGCACACGAATTCACGGGCCTGGGTGTGTAGCACACTTTTCTTCTTCCGTTTCACTTCTTGTGTTGGGCTGGTACTACCCGCCGCACTAGACATTGTTTACAACGAAACATAAACAAAGAAACACTAAAAACAACAAAAACGAAATAAACTGTGAATTCAACTTCAGACAAACGACGAACGACCGCACCGCCTGCACGCGAGACACTGGTAAGTTTCATAAGCGCGCGCGACCGGGTTTCAGAGCGGCAACGTGGCCCTTGCTACCTGCTCAAAGTCAGGCCGTCATTGGCTGCCTGCCTGCGGTCGCTAGGCAACGGAAAGACGCTACCGAGCTGTCAATACCAAAGACTCGTCTCCCTCGAACAAACAACTGTGCCAAGTTCTTGGAAAAGAGCACAAGTCACACCCCTTTATGGGAAGGGTAGTAGGAGTGATCCACAAAACTACCGTCTAATATGCTTGACGCTGATTTGTTGTGGAATCTTAGAACATTTTCTGAACTCAAACATAGTGAAGTGTCTTGAACAGATTGACCCCAACGCCAACCAGCTAGTATTTCGAAAACGCAAATCATGTGAAACCCAACTCGCACTTGTCTCACATGACAGAAAGCTTTGGATCAAGGTAGGTAAGTAGATTCCGTGAGGTGCTTTGGATTTCTTCGTATTCCCCTACCTACAGAAACAGGTAATGGCATTAAGCACTAATGGAAACTGGACAGCAAATGAACCCAAATGAGCACAAGAGCGTCCGTACTGTAGTTTGTAGGGGGGGGGGGGGGACCGGAGGGGATGAAGTATTTTTAATATTTTGGAAGACGAAAGGCGATTTGTAAGTAGCCATAATGAAGTTCCATTCCAACTCTGTTAAAAACCTGCGTAATACCGAGATGTAATTAATTTTTTGAAAGAAAAACACCTGACTGCACTATATTTTTTCGTTTCCTGGAAGCTAGGGGGACTGTGTCTCGTCCTTGGCCATGGTTATGGGTACCCTTCGCTGAGCACATTCTGGCTGCAAAACACTTGACGGCAAGTGAGGCATATCGAGAGGGATTTACGTCAGTATGATAAATCCCTTCCCTCGAAAATTCTTTCCTTTCATACTTCCCACAGATGACGTTCCATTGATCTCATTTGTACTATGATTGCAATACACACGAAGTGCCAAACTGCTACCACTACATAAGTTCTGAATAACATTCACCAACCTGCAGTCTCCTATAGTTGTCCTCTGTGCAGGAAACAATGTCTAAAGAAAGAAAAAAAAACAGAGATTGCTAATGAATTTCTTAACCAATATCGGCCATGGCAGACAAGAAGTCAGTTTTCCAAGAATGCCGCACCAGATCTCTTACAATTACAAACCAGAGATTGCTAATTAAATTTTAACTGATACTGACCGCGGCAGACAATGTGACCATCCTCCAGCACTGCCATTCGACCTCTGATCTGACAGCTATCGAAGTTCAGACCAATTCACACTGGCCGTCACGCACCGTCGCGTCACGGCACAATAACGTGGAGTTGTATTCACACTCTTCGTCACGTCACGGAACGTCAAGTCACATGGCTGCCCTCAACTGTTTTCTTTTTTTTCCGCGGGAACTGCAATTTTCACAAGATGATTTTCAAGTATTTTTATGTGTGAAATGCACATCCACAATGCGGTAGCTTATATACGTCGATGTTGGGGTCCACATTTGTACGAAAATGATATTTATTGGACGCAAATAGTTAGCCACTTGCACGGATAAGTTGCATGTTAGTGAAGGAAGAAAGAAGCATAAAACTACGCATAAAAAAAAGCGTGGGCCCAAAAAATGTCATTAAATGGTACAGAACGAGAATTTTTCATTTTCATGTAAAATTGCACCCAGAATTACTAAAAGGAACACAGAGTTATGAGCTGCCATCACATACCACGAAAAATTGGTTTTAGTTGCAAGTCCAATGAAAATGTATGGGAATAGTTATATCTCCATCAATACCTTTCCCTTCAAGATTTATAGGTTTTCTTTACATCTCATATTTTACTGTTAATAGTTTCAATGCCTCTTTTGTGCTGGGGTCAGCTAAACCACGTAAATATTGATCATGAATGCTTGCATAACTGCTTCAAACACACAACAGAGAGCTATGCAACAATAAGTAAGCCCGCCACAAATTCATATTTAAGCAATCAATTGTAATACATTACTTGATGTATACTCCACAAAAAAGCATTTTGCCACTGTTGCAATGTCAGAATGTTTCAGTCCATTTCTTTATGAAACATTACAAGTACCTGATAACATACAAATAAACTCTGCCCCCAGTACTTTTTCACTTCGAGTTGCAGCCATACTGCAGTCCATTTCATTGTAAAATATTAAATATGGTACCCGTATGTATAAAAATCCAATTCAGAAATATAGTACAAGGCAAGTAATTTAGTACACTCATGTCGTACATTTCAGATTGCTGCCTCTCTGAACCTTCCATCATTTACTATAAAATTATAAATTTTAACGAAAGAAACAACGAACCGAAGCAGTTCATAACAAAAATAACTAACAACAAACAATTAATGTCAACCACGATGGAACAAAATACAGAAAAATGCACGCATGATTGTGTATCGGATGGAAATGTGCTCGAGGTCTTGCGATCAACAACGGACGGATGATGTCAGCTGTCGTAATATTCTTCGACCATAAAGGTCGAAGGGACGGTCAATATGGATGCCATTTCAAATGCACTGCAGAATGTATTGACGGACGCGATGGACAGTGTGAATTGCCTTTATGTGTGATCCGTAGATCTCCGAAGTGCTTCATCTGTCCTTTCGTTTAGCAACTGTTTGGTATTCTGCAGGCAATTGACACTTTTGAAATGATGGAATGATAGCCTGCTATTGAGGGTTGTTTTTATGTGAAATGTAAGCAAATTCACTGTTTAGCTTTTGTAATATTAATAACTGAAGTTTAACAGTTTGGAGCGCAACTTCCGAATACAGTAGCCAATCACAAATACCACAATTTAGGCGGTATTTCTCAAGGTATACGTACCAAATAAACCATTTGTCACAGGTATCTCACACCACATTACGTTGCCTTTGCACTACTGCCTTCTCAACTGCTCTGAGATGAGCTTCTTGTAGCTAACTACGAGGGTTGCCCAGAAAGTAATGCAGCACATTTTGTTTTCAACAGTTCTTTATTGAACATAATGAGAATTACACTCACGAAAGAACGGTGTTTTATCTACACACCCTATTTTTCTACGTAACCTCCATCCCGTTCTAAGGCACCAATCCTTGTCCTGGTGGCGGAGCCAGTACTTCACTGTGTGAATCACCCCCTCATCATCCTTAAAATGTCTTCCACGAAAGGCATACTTTAATGGCCCAAACAAGTGGAAGTCCGAGGAGGCTAGGTCAGATGTGACAGTCGTGGATGGTCTTCCCGACCGCTGCAAATCGTGGAGTTCCGCCTTTTGATGACCTCACCCTCTTTGCCCAACAATTTTACTGTACTCCTGTCGACAGCAGATGCTCCACAGACTTTACACAAGTGTTTGTGAAAATTCCCCACAGTTTCTTTCCCTGCAGTGAGAAATTCAATGTTGGCACGTTGTTTGTAACGTACATCACCTACAGACACCATTTTGAAACCGTCCTGCAGCTACGGTATCCGTTGGGACTGATAGAAACTTGGCGCACTCATTCAGGAGACTTTCAATAATACATACGTAACGTTTCGCATTCCTAGCATTGTTTTCGGCTGAGGAAAAAATGCAGTACATTACTTTCTGGACAACACTCATATGATGGCTGTAAAGCCAGAAATTTTTCATATTCCCTTGCTTCTGAGATTTTCAAAAGTTGGGATGTTATTGGAGACAACAATCAGTTTTGGAAATGAGCAAATTTTTACTCAAACTTTTATAAATTTTTCAGTTATAATCTCTCACGAGCAATACCATTCCATTATACAGAGTGGCGCACATAAAACCAGCCCGAACCGGACTCCGAACGCGCGTAAGTAGCATTCCTAGTTTGTCAGTTTCTTTGTCACCTACCAACAGCAGTAGCGTGTGAGTAGTTCATATGGAAAGTAGTCGTTATAAACCGTGTACTTCATTGTCATGTCTTTCTCCATTGAAGAACGTGTGTTCATTGTTGAAGAATATGTGTAGTCTGAATCCATTAAAGCTGCTCGTGACAGTTTCCTGAAAGTAATATTCCTGCAAAATCAACGATTCAGGATATACTGAGAAAGTGGCGTTCGACAGGCAATGTTGTTAATTCAAAGGCACCGACTGTACGTACACCTGAAGTTGTGGCAAACGTGATGGCACACTCTGAAAGAAGTCCCTACAAGTCAAAACGAAGATTATCACGGCAATATGGAATATCTCGCAGGTCATGTCAACGCATGACTTAAAAATGAAACCTCACCATGAGAGTGTCGTTCAGAAAATAAAAAAAGTGGACAAGGGCAAGCGTACACATTACTGTGATTGGTTGCTGGAAAATGTCGCTGGGTGACATCTTGATCCGTTCCTCCTTTTTTCGACAGAAGAAGCTGGGTTTCATCTGTCAGGCTACAAGACACTAGTCTATAGAGAATCCCCATGGCATACTGCAAAAGCTGTTACATGATTTAAAAACTGGTGTATGCTATGCTGTATCTGGTAACAGAATTATCAGGCCATTGTTCTTCAACGAAAATTTCAACACACATGCTTACTTGCAACTCTACAATGAATTTTCGGCTCAGTTAACTCCAAACGAAAAATGTACATATTTCCAGCAAGATGGGGCAACTTCTCATACGTCAGATTTGTCCTTAGCGCATATACATAATGATTTTACAGAAGAGAGGACCATTAGTAAAGGCTTGTGGCCACCCCGCTCTCCTTGACACATTAAAAACAAAATATGTGAATAAATTTCGAACATTCCTCAAAGAGTACTGAAAAGCGTTTTCCTTAACATGCTTCAATGTGCACAACTTTGCTTGGATGTTGGTGGAGAACATTTTGAACACAGACTTTAAATTCCTTTCTAAAATATGCTTATTAAACTAATATAAGTAAATCTGTCACTTACACTATTAATTACATAGTTAATAATGAAACTGTACAATAAAAATGTAAGAAAGCAGTGATGTACATTGATTTTCTTCATTCATATTCCTTGCGCAGGGGCCGGTTTTACGTGTGCCACTCTGTACTTCTAATTCATCATTATTTTTGAAAACTTGAATCTACTTTATATTTTTTCATTCTCAAATTATTGATTAATTTATATAATCATAGACTTAATTATTTTGTGGTTAGTAATATTTTTCCTCAATAAATTCATGCATTACCTTATATCCCAAAATCATTAATCTTTAGTTATACTTTCTATACTAATTACATTATCCTTTTAATAGTAAAGATTTTCAAAACAGCTTTAGTCTATGTCCATATGTTGTTCACTTACAATCTATCATTTTTGCTTGAATCCTCTATAGCAGTGCCCTATCTCCTAGCCAGGTTTCATTCACAAACATTTATACTAGTGTTAAGCTGCTATTGGCGCATTGCCATCCATTACATTCAACAAATTATTTCTCATGAGAAGTTAAATTGTTATATCGCTTGTGGCACATTAACTTTCTTTAAACTGAACAAATATTTATCATAAGATATTATACTACATTGGTGCATTGCTGTCCTTTCATCTGATGAAACGTTCATAGCATCAGATGCCTTTATCATACCATTCATTGCACTTTTCATTTTTGCTCACTATTATGTCATGCCATACCATTATGCACTTAACTACATTTGAAATACGTTACGAAGACGTCCATATCACATGGTTTCAAAAAAAAAAAAAAACCAACACATATACTTTTCACAAATATGTGGAGATGGAAGATATTTACGCTCACATTTTTTAACCAGAACATACACAAGTAGCCCACAACAGCAACCCATTTTCATGATTCTGTTATCCATGATGAGGTATTGCACTGTCGATTCCAGACATTCCCAACTGGTGTCAAGTTCAAGAACTGTTAGCCCATTCACCGTCTCCAACCTAAGCATACAGCTGCAGTACAGTTCCATGTAACAATGCAAATGCTGAAGATTAGTTTCCTAATAAATTTAAACAAATTGTAAATAAACATATTTCCATACACTTTCACAATATTCACTGGAGTACCAAAGAAATTGATATAGGCATGCATGATCAAATACAGAGATATGTAAACAGGCAGAATATGGCGCTGCAGCCAGCAACTCCTATATAAGACATGAAGTGTCTGGCGCAGTCATTAGATCGGTTACTGTTGCTACAAAGAAAAATTTGAACGTGGTGCTATAGTCGTCATATGAGCGATGGGATACAGCATCTCCAAGGTAGCAATGAAGAGAGGATTTTCCCATATGACCATTTCATGAGTGTACCATGAATATCAGGAATCCAGTAAAACATCAAATCTCTGACTTTACTGCGACTGGAAAAAGATCCTGTAAGAACAGGACCAACGACGACTGAAGAGAATCGTTCAATATGACAGAAGTGCAACCCTTCCACAAATTGCTACAGATTTCAAAGCTGGGCCATCAACAAGTGTCAGTGTGCGAACCATTCAATGAAAAATCACCAATATGGGTTTTTGGAGCCGAAGGCCCAGTCATGTACCCTTGATGACTGCACGACACAAAGCTTTGTGCCTCACCTGGGCCCTCCACACCGACATTGGACTGTTGATGACTGGAAACATTTTGTCTGATCAGACAAGTCTCGTTTCAAATTCTATCGAGAGGATGCATGTGTATGTGAATAGAGACTACCTCATGTATCCATGGATCCTGCATGTCAGCAGAGACTGTTCAAGCTGGTGGAGGCTCTGTAATGGTGTGGGGCATGTGCAGTTGGAGCGATATGGGTTCCCTTCTGTGTCTAGATACGACTCTGACAGGTAACATGTAAATAAGCATCCTCTCTGATCACCTGCATCTACTCATGTCTATTGTGCATTCCAACGGACAATGGATCACTCCACAAGGCTACAGAGTGGCTCCAGGAAAACTCTTCTGAGTTAAAACACTTCCGCTGGCTACCAAACTTCCGACATGAACATTATTGATCATATATGGAATGCCCTGCAACGTGCTATTCAGAAGAGAGCTCTACCCCCTCGTACTCTTCGGATTTATGGTCAGCTCTGCAGGATTCATGGTGTCAGTTCCCTCCAACACTACTTCAGACATTAGTCGTGCCCAACAATTTTACTGTACTCCTGTCGACAGCAGATGCTCCACAGACTTTACACAAGTGTTTGTGAAAATTCCCCACGGTTTCTTTCTCTGCAGTGAGAAATTCAATGTCGGCACGTTGTTTGTAACGTGTATCACCTACAGACACCATTTTGAAACCGTCCTGCAGCTATGGTATCCGTTGGGACTGATAGAAACTTGGCGCACTCATTCAGGAGACTTTCAATAATACACACGTAACGTTTCGCATTCCTAGCATTGTTTTCGGCTGAAGAAAAAATGCAGTACATTACTTTCTGGACAACACTCATATGATGGCTGTAAAGCCATTAGTCGAGTCCATGCCACGTCATGTTGCAGCACTTCTGCGTGCTCACAGTGGCACTTCTGCGTGCTCACAGTGGGCCTACACGATATTAGGCAGGTGTACCAGTTTCTTTGGCTCTTCAGGGTAAAGACATATTTTTTTTAAAAATTTGGATGTTTATAAACAATGCCACTATTTAAACCCTACCAGGAGAGTGGTTTATCATTGTTTTTGTTTTCATCAGAGATGTATCCACTGTTTACATACAGCTGGAGCACTGTCCTTATCATTTCTAAGAGCTCAGTGGTTCCTTGCATCATCTTTTACAACTGATCCACTTTGGTTATGACTCACACCGCTACCAATCGTCTCCTGCTATGCTCTTGAAACCTTGCACATGGATGCTTTTAATTGTGATTCGCAGATACATTGAGAGAACCTTTCAGAATCTTGCTTCAAGCGAAATGCACAAACAGTCATTTACCAAATGCATCATTTAACAGTATGAGGTAACAGAGACCTTTATTCCACATTTCTTTTAACTTTAAAACCAGATTGTTTCATTACTTTCTGGAGTTCATGTTTCGTGGTCCTTTATTTAAACCTTATTTATTATATTTATGTCTTTTATGAGATTTCCAAATCTCTTATGTCACCAGTATTTCTACTTCCCCACACATCATAAAATATTAGGTGGAAACCACTTTGCCCATAAATGATATACAATAACAGACTTACACGTCGCCCTTTGCCTTTCCTCCGTCACTCTTCGTAAAATGACTGGTCGACTTCCCTGTCGCCTAATAACCATACTTCTTCTTTCTTTCTCTCTCTACGTAAATAATTGGCCGAATTTACTATTGGGTAATATATAATTCTCCATTTACCTCTTTCCTCTTTTCGTAAATAATTCGTTCACTTTTCTGACGCCTAATTGCCATAACTCTCCATTTACCATAAACCTCTGTGGCAGGACTATTCCTAGCCTATCAGTGTACTATAATTCACCACTATGTAAATGACTTCGCCATTTCGATCCATACTAAATAAAGATTAATTATTCATCTGTTTTGATACAATCTGTTCATCACCTCAAGACAACGTTTAGCTATTTCGATTATTTTTGCCACTGAAATTTTTCCTCTGGTACATGGTCATATTCACTTACCTGGTTTTAACATTGTTCTCTTCTTCTGCAGCCTTCAGTTTATTTTTATGTGTTATTTCACCTCTGTTATACGTAGTAGCCCTCGTCTTGCTTTCCTGTTCTTAAAATATTTTCGAACATAAATGTGCGTTTATTGGCATTGTAAATATTTGAAAATTGTGCCAATCCACACTTTTTGATATGTTTTTTTCTTTTTGTTTTTCCGTCAAACATTTTTCACACAAGCTATGCAGATGTCTCTTCTTTACTTTGTTTTGTCATAATTTGTTTCTTTGTTGTCACATTCAGTGTAGGAAAATATTCTCAACATAGCCCTGATAGTGAAGAATGTTAAAAAAGACAAATATTGTTCTGAATGAAAGAAGGGGAATAACTAACAGGAGAAAAGGAAAATGAAGTATGCTGTTGGTTAACTTGGGCACCTAGTAATCATCAGTTACCTAGAAATACAAAGGACATTGTTGTCCCCTTAGGTTTAGTACTCATAATACTCTTTTTGATGCCACTGATAGACATTTCATCAAATAATTGTAGTGGTGGTGTTTCCAGGATAGAGCGAGGCACTTAATTCACTACTTTCTCAAATTCAACCACATAGTCTACTCCCATGTTATGCTTCTTTCAACTGAACTGATAGCTGTGTCTCCTGTAGACGAATTCAGTATACATTTGACCATTTGTTACTAGTGGCCTCTGACAGAAATTGGCTGTCAAGTATATGTTTATTGTTATCCTGACACCACTGAGCTTTGGTGTGGGATCTTCTGGTACCTTACTCCTGTCCATTTGTGGTATAACGACTTTTTCACCATCAAACCTCCTGTCCACAAAGTACTCTACCTCTCGCTCTGTTTTGTGTACTGCAAGCCCAGTATTGGTTCAGAAACACCCACACAAACCCATAGTACAAGTATGTTTTGCGTGTGTTGGTGACCTTCTTTCCCCATGAAAGTACTTCTCCTTCGAATCTGCTAGCCATGAATTTGAGTTATTGTTGTTCTGTCATGTTTCCAGGAATGATGTCCTCAAATTATCTAATGAAGGCTATGGGGTGCATAGTTCCCTTATTAGAAAAATGATGGAATTTATACTCATTAGCATAATTTTTTATGTCACTTACATGAATAATACCTCTCTTCCTTTCTTGTTCATACAAATAGATTATGAGACAAAAGAATGGTGTAAAAAATTAGTAGTTCGTAACTCAGAAATAAATCAGAAGATTGACCATGAAATCAAAAATTTAAATAAGGATTTATGGGGTCAAAATGGGGTAATACAAACAACAATTAATGACATTACTAATGTAAGACAAGAGCAAAGCAAAGATATCAAAGCAAGTAATGACAAATCTAGGATACATTGGAATAATTTTCAGAGTATCAAAAATGGCCTTGAAATATTTAGTCATAATATTTCACATGTTGAATCCTCTTGTAAAGGCAACAAAAGTGAGCTTCAGACTAAACTGAGAGAAATAGAACAAATGACTTTCTGAAGGGCAAGATAAAAGAGTAAACAGTATTTCTCCGGCCTGCCTCACAAACGACGATATGTCCGTCAGCTGCCGAGCCATGCACTTGAGTCCGTTTGGGTCCTGCATGCATGTGGCGACAGAACCCATTTCATACATGACACCTGAGAAATTCCTGTTGAAACACGTTTGTTACCTAGCCACCAAGGCTGAGGCATAGCCTTTGTATCTGAGGTTCCTGCGAGATGTTTCCATAGTGACTCGCCCTCACAAGTGCAGCTAAAACGTTGTCAGTGTTATAATGACGTCACATGTCTATGTAAACAACAGCCAAGTCTCCAACTGGATGTGCTACAGAAATCTGTTGCAATGGTTCCGGGCCTGTTTACGAAAATACCCCAAAATAACGCAGGAAGCATTCTTCCTAGTGATCCTAACTTATTAGGCTGTCCACTACATATCGACACTTCCCGGACATCGTAAATTGTCGCAGAAATAATTAATGGTCACTTTTGTTGTTGTAGGAGCTTTCGTGATGCTCAGATTGTCTACATGGAAATTCTAGTCCTAACAGAACATGTTTACGAAAATAGTCCAGAATAACTTCGATTGCATTCTTCCTGATGATCCTAACTAGACACATGTCCATCATGCACTACCATTCCCAGAAATCATAACATCCTGCTTTCAACATAGTTCTCAGAAATGGTAAACGTTCTCACTGCTAAAAGCCTTCATCATGTATGTGACGCTTGTGAAAACACTGTTAATCATTAAAGGATTCTTGTTGTTTGGAAAGACAGCACTGTCTAAGCACAGATGGGAAAATCAGAACAATTGCACAAATATAATTCAAAGCACTGTCGTACAGAAGAGAAAACTGGCTCAAAATTTTAGTGTCCTACAGCTGCTGGTCTGGATATGTCATAATGCCACAATGGCGAATGAGAGACAGTAATCCATCAGAGATGTATGGTCTGCTTCAACATGTCTTTGATCAATTGAGAAAGAAGACATCATGTTACTCTCAGAACTTTATGTAGATACCTTGCCATCATCTCATTCAAACCAGTCTACAGAGCCTCCCATGCCCCAGCAAAAAGGATGCCTTATGAATGAATAGAGCATTCTGATTGTCTCTTACTAAATTTACCCACCAAATTACTGATACTGTCAGTATGGGAGCACTTTCTGCCATTTTTCCCTGCAGACAAGTCTTTCAGCGCCGAAACTATTTTGTACAGATCGCCATATCGCACTGCCAGTTAAACCCTGCAAAAGTGATCTACATATCATGAAATACAGGATGACAATTCTTCAATCACTCTGCTCTGCCACTGACGACGAGAGCTTGAATAATTCAGCATGAAACCGATCTCCAACCTAGCTATATCACCACACACCATACTGATGTATTGAACACACAATTCTCATCCTGCACCATATAAAATCGCTACTTCTGCATCCTGCATATAGCTATCAACCACCAGGCACTTATATATATACCACAAAGAAAATTAGCATAAGCACATGCACCATATTAGATACATACTGTGAGCTCAGTAGGTCATCCACCACAGGTGACAGTTATAAGTCATCTGCTCCAATATACATACTGGCCCGATGTGTGACCAGAATGACCTCAGTGGACCAAGGTCACTCTCTGAGCTGTTGTACAAAGGCTGGGTCCCCTTGGCACAAAGTGTTATTGTTTCTGGCCCCGACGTGCTTGCTTGCTTCCATGCTTTCTATACCCATCTCCAGACTTTGGGATAGCAAGAATATATCTATTTTCACATGGTCTGCCAGAATACTTTCGCGATCCTACTTGATACCAAGCACGTAGCAATATTGCTTGCATAGTGGTATGAGTTGCACAGTATAGTTCCGAACATAGAGACTGGAAATTATTTCTCTAGAAACCCGAAACTTGCCTGAGGTGCATCGTGCTGTAAACCACTGAGTAACTAGAAACTTATCTCGTCTGTGAAGGTCTTTACGTGAAAACTCGAAAAAAATAGAGAAAACTGATACTTCCACTCACGAATACCGATCACGGTGATACAGCAGATTCCAAATCATAATTATAATTAACCAAGTCAATTAAGGTAATCCTCATGCCTAAAGAACCAGTAATTGTGTCTTCCACCCATCTTTCACCTGCTAAATGCAATCAACACACACCAAAATCGGTGTTCTCTCAACCAAGTGAAGACCGAAAATATGCAGCAGTCAACCGGACAATTTACATGGGAGGGAATAATGATCCAGCGCAAACACATGTCCTTATTGAATCTTCTCAAATTTCCACAGAGAATACATGCCATCACGAAGGCTGTGCAATGCATACTGAGTATTAGTCCGCTATTCAGCCATCTAGGGGGCGACTTTGTGAGGTCAGTTATTTATTTATTTATTGTTCTGTGGGACCAAATTAAGGAGAAGTCTCCATGGTCATGGAACGAGTCAGTACATGAAATTATAACACGATATTAGAAACAGATAAAATGAAATATAAAAAAAAAAACATATTCAGGTGACAAGTCGTAAATTTAAATAAAGAAAATCAACAATGTAACACTGGAATTTGCTTAATTTTTTAGCTCTTCCAGCAGCTCCTCGACAGAATAGAAGGAGTGAGCCATGAGGAAACTCTTCAGTTTACACTTAAAAGTGTTTGGGGTACTGCTAAGATTTTTGAGTTCTTGTGGTAGCTTATTGAAAATGGATGCAGCAGAATACTGCACTCCTTTCTGCACAAGAGTCAAGGAAGTGCATTCCACATGCAGATTGGATTTCTGCCTAGTATTAACTGAGTGAAAGCTGCTAATTCTTGGGAATAGGCTAATATTGCTAACAACAAACGACATTAAAGAAAATATATACTGTGAGGGCAATGTCAGAATTCCCAGACTATTGAATAGGGGTCGACAAGAGGTTCTCGAACTTACACCACATATAGCTCGAACAGCCCGTTCTTGAGCCAAAAATACCCTTTTTGAATCAGAAGAATTACCCCAAAAAATAATACCATACGACATAAGTGTATGGAAATATGTGAAGTAGACTACTTTTCGTGTTGAAGTGTCACTTATTTCAGATACTGTTCTAATGGTAAATAAAGCAGCATTTAGTTTCTGAACAAGATCCTGAACATGGGCTTTCCACGACAGCTTACTATCTATCCGAACTCCTAGGAACTTGAACTGTTCCGTCTCGCTTATAATATGCCCATTCTGTCTGATCAAAATATCGGTTCTTGTTGAATTGTGTGTTAGAAACTGTAAAAACTGAGTCTTACTGTGATTTAGCATCAAATTATTTTCCACAAGCCACGAACTTATTTCATGAACTACGTTATTTGATACTGTTTCAATATTATACACAAGATCCTTCACTATCAAGCTGGTGTCATCAGCAAACAGAAATATTTTTGAATCACCTGTAATACTAGAAGGCATATGATTTATATAAATAAGAAACAGCAGTGGCCCCAGCACCGACCCTTGGGGAACGCCCCACTTAACAGTGCCCCACTGGGACTGAACATCACTAGCACTCTCAATATTGCGGAGAATTACCTTCTGTTTTCTGTTCTTAAGGTAAGAGGCGAACCAATTGTAAGCTACTCCCCTTACTCCATAATGGTCCAACTTCTGCAGTAACATTTTGTGGTCGACACAGTCAAAAGCCTTCGTTAAATCAAAGAAAACACCTAGCGTTCGCAACCTTTTACTTAATCCGTCCAAAACCTCACAGAGAAAAGAGAATATAGCATTTTCAGTCGTTAAACCATTTCTAAAACCAAACTGAACATTTGACAGCAAATTATGTGAATTTAAATGCTCCAGTAACCTTGCATATACAACCTTCTCGATAACTTTAGCAAACACCGATGGCATAGAAATAGGTCTATAATTGTCAACATTATCCCTGTCTCCCTTTTTATAAAGTGGCTTCACTACCGAGTACTTTAATCGGTCAGGAAACCGACCACTCCTAAAGGAAAAGTTACATATATGGCTAAGTACTGGGCTAACATACATAGAACAATACTTCAATATTCCGCTAGATACCCCGTCATATCCATGAGAGTTCTTGGTCTTTAGTGATTTAATTATTAACTCAATCTCCCTCTTGTCAGTATCATGGAGGAGCATTTCAGGTAACAGTCTCGGAACACCTTTTTCTAAGAGCGCTATATGATTCCCTGTTGGGACTAGGTTTCTATTTAGTTCACCTGCTATATTCAGAAAGTGATTATTAAATACTGTACATATATGCGACTTATCCTGTACCCCAACCGCCCTTTCTATTTGGACGGTTCCTGCTGTTAGCTGGAAACATGAATCATTCCCGCCACAGGACACCGCTACTGTGTGCCACGCACCCACAGACAGAAATGTCCTAGGAAACCGGTCACATATACAGGGTGAGTCCTCTAACATTACCGCTGGATATATTTCGTAAACCACATCAAATACTGACGAATCGATTCCACACGCCGAACGTGAGGAGAGGGGCTAGCGTAATTGGTTAATACAAACCATAAAAAAAATGCACGGAAGTATGTTTTTTAACACAAATCTACGTTTTTTTAAATGGAACCCCGTTAGTTTTGTTTGCACATCTGAACATATAGACAAATACGTAATCAGTGACGTTTGTTGCATTGTAAAATGTTAATTACATCCGGAGATATTGTAACCTAAAGTTGACGCTTGAGTACCACTCCTCCGCTGTTCGATCGTGTGTATCGGAGAGCACCGAATTACGTAGGGATCCAAAGGGAACGGTGATGGACCTTAGGTACAGAAGAGACTGGAATAGCACATTACGTCCACATGCTAACACCTTTTTAGTGGTCTTTTTCACTGACGCACGTGTACATTACCATGAGGGGTGAGGTACACGTCACACGTGGTTTCCGTTTTCAATTACGGAGTGGAATAGAGTGTGTCCTGACATGCCAGGCCAATAGATGTTCAATGTGGTGGCCATCATTTGCTGCACACAATTGCAATCTCTGGCGTAATGAATGTCGTACACGCCGCAGTACATCTGGTGTAACGTCGCCGCATGCTGCCAAAATACGTTGTTTCATATCCTCTGGGTTTGTAGGCACATCACAGTACACATTCTTCTTTAACTTACCCCACAGAAATAAGTCCAGAGGTGTAAGATCAGGAGAACGGGCTGGCCAATTTAGGCATCCTCCACGTCCCATGAAACTCCCGTCGAACATTGTGTCAAGGGTCAGCCTAGTGTTAATTGCGAAATGTGCAGGTGCACCATCATGCTGATACCACATACGTCGACGCGTTTCCATTGGGACATTTTCGAGCAACGTTGGCAGATCATTCTGCAACTGAACGTCGGAGGTTTCAAGCGTCAACTTTAGATTACAGTATTTCCGGATGTAATTAATATTTTACAATGCAACAAACGGCACTGATTACGTATTTGCTTATATGTTCAGATGTGCTAACAAAACTAACGTGGCTCCATTTAAAAAAAACGTAGGTTTGTGTTAAAAAACATACTTCCGTGCATTTTTGTATGGTTTGTATTAAACAATTACACTAGCCCCTCTCCTCACGTTCGTTCTGTGGAATCGGTTCGTCAGTATTTGATGTGGTTTGCGACATATATCCAGCGGTAACGTTACGTGACTCACCCTGTATATTTGATTACTATACTTACAATTAAATATAACGATCGCAGTCTCAATTGGATGAGATTTGATAATGAGCGAAGTATCTGGAATACCCCCTGCTGACAGCTGTGGCTCTGGAAATAGAAATATCTGTATCATTCTGATGACTTCACATACTTTTTCAAGTAAAAAAAAACTTTCATTCCCTTTGCGGCTATCATAGTATTCTACATGAAATCCATGCCTTCCTTATGAGTGGACATAGTCATTTCCTTTGCACATGTCAGAACACACACATATAATTTATACGCCAGATGCTCAACGTGAACATATCATGTGTCCCTTACTTACCATAATACTTTGCCAATAACTGATTGCTGGCGATACGAAACAATACTGAGTGAAAATCAGCGATGAGTGGACATGTCTCATAAGTTTTTCTTGCACACAGTACCATAGTGTCTTAGAAAGAGACACGTAACCATCATACCAGATGTTAAAAGCATGATCGCAACATCTATGTTACTGCCACAAGCAGTCTTGGTTCTACAGGTGCTCACGAGATAGTGATTGCTGGAGTGTATATTAACAGTCCGAATGTGCTGTTACACATCACCGATGGTGTAAGCTTGTAATGAAATCAGTGGATTTATGAAGTGATTCGGCTGAGGAAAATGGTATGAAGCCGGTATTTGGAACTCCCTCATGCTGCCGCTAGATATTTCTCCAGTATTTGTAATGCATTCTGTCTTGATCCCACATCAGAGGTTCTGAAATATACCCACTGGGTTATAGGCAATGGTTGACTGAGAATGATCGCATACAATAGATGGTGTGCTGATTGACGTCATAAGAAACGTACGCTAGCTGTTCAGATCTCTAGTGTTACACTTTCCGGTAGAAATGCTGTTTGTGATTTGGAATCAAGTTTTTCCATTCAACCACATACCTGCATTAGATCATATGGAGAGGTCCTTTAATGATTTCAGTCACAAGTGAATCATCTTTCTGGCACTCTCACATCTCTAAACGAGTCACGTTTTTTGAACCTATCTGCTATAGCAAAATTCCATCATGGTTGTAGTTAGTCCCTATGCATCTTGTAACTACTTCTCAGACTCTGCCCTGCCATCCCTACAGCTTTGTTCATGTGATTATTCCAATTTAAGTCGGAACTGAGCAGAAGTCGGAGAGAGTTATTTCTACCACATTCTGCAGTCCATGTAGAAACAGGCTAAGCTGAGTTAGTGGGTCAGGACTGTATTTTGACCATTTTATGGAAATGGGAACATGTTGTAGCTCCACCAATAATGTACAATGTGTAAGGTCAGTCGCAAACGAAGCCTGTTCATGCAACACGAGGTACTATAAAGACAGTATGAACAGTTACAGTGGTGTTTTTTATTGGGAAAATTAGGAAGACTCAACGTCATACAGGTACTGCAGTCTGAAGCAAATCCGCGTCCCTCAGGGACCATACACGTCTATCACCCCAACATTCTATCACCATTATTCTGTACCGTCCAACAGAGAAGAATTACCAACTATAAAAGCTCTGCTGACTTCATCTGATAGAGAACTTGGTAAGACTTTTATTGTATCTCCCTCTTCCAATATATAGAAACCAAATACCGTCTGTGTGCGGCATTGAGCACATGTGGCGATCCTATTAAATATACAGGTATTGATCCATTGCAGCAGGTAGCCAGTGACTGAAGTCGCGCACAGGCCAGTGTAAAATTTCACCACCTATACTGTTGGAGAATGACCGTATCCCACAGACTATACTATTAGTCGCCAGAGAAGCTCCCTGTGACCTTGTGTCGTTGTTAAAACATTGTTTTCTTCTGCTGTAACACACTTTGTACGCCACCATACATATAGTTTTTTCCGCACACTGTAAATCATGTTGTTGCTGCTATCCCAAGACACACACACACACACACACACACACACACACACACACACACACACACACTCTGCATGATTTTATATAAGAGACAGTCACAACATACAGAAACTGGAAGAGTTTTGTGGTGTTGTTGAGCGCTTCCAAATTGCTGTCCAGAGCTGATTGACGGCCTCTACATTTAAACTCATCTGTCACAATGATGAGATAGCTGGTGGCTCTGTGTTACATTTCGATTGATTCTTCATCTTGCAGTCTTGTATGTGATCACTGTTTCGGTGCTTTCCATACCCAGAAGGTTTAGCCACTCCGCCAAGTCTCTTTATCCATGTCAAATAAACTATGTCAGTCAATCGTTATGTGGTAATCAGCAGCATCCCAGTGGACGGATGGGATGGAAAAGACACCATGAATGTACTGTAATAATAAACATCACACTTGATAACGGAAATAATTTTAGCAATTTTACAGTAATTTCGACACCGACCAATAATACAACAGCATGCTTCCTAGTTGCAGTACCACCACCAAACCACCTCTCCTCTACTTTGCGAGTATCATTGTGAATTATTTGGTAACCGTGATAGCGTTACGGAGATATTTAGCAAACTCAAGTGGCAGACTCTGCAAGAGAGGCGCTCTGCATCGCGGTGTAGCTTGCTCGCCAGGTTTCGAGAGGGTGCGTTTCTGGATGAGGTATCGAATATATTGCTTCCCCCTACTTGTACCTCCCGAGGAGATCACGAATGTAAAATTAGAGAGATTCGAGCGCGCACGGAGGCTTTCAGACAGTCGTTCTTCCCACGAACCATACGCGACTGGAACAGAAAAGGGAGGTAATAACAGTGGCACGTAAAGTGCCCTCCGCCACAAACCGTTGGGTGGCTTGCGGAGTATAAATGTAGATGCAGAATGTAGATAGATGACTGTGCAGTACGTCCATTCATCGTGAATCCTTAAACGTATATATATTCAAAGTACACCAGACAGTAATCTACATATTTTACCATCTTGAGCATAGTGCGTAATTTACGACCTTTCTCTATGTGGATGGGAGTCGCAGGGCATTCTTGCATTCTCAGGATGAAGTTAGAGACTGATGATCCCCTTGCACTGTCTTTGACCAACCCGCTCTGCAGCACTATTACCGTTTGTATCTGTAGCTGACCAGAAGTAGACCGGTACATTCCACGTCTCGTGAATGAATATATATAATGTTCGTTAGTAATGGAGAGCACTTCTTACAAGGAAACAGAAAAACGCATAACAGCGGCGTTTGATGTCTGAAATTATACGTCATGCCACCACTAACTCTGCAAACAGAACATCTGTCAAGCAGATGTATACACATGGATTGCAGGGCCTCACAAACACCTGTCGCTAACTTCGAATCACCTTAATTAAGAATCCTCCCCATGAACCATGGACCTTGCCGTTGGTGGGGAGGCTTGCGTGCCTCAGCGATACAGATGGCCGTACCGTAGGTGCAACCACAACGGAGGGGTAACTGTTGAGAGGCCAGACAAACGTGTGGTTCCTGAAGAGGGGCAGCAGCCTTTTCAGTAGTTGCAGGGGCAACAGTCTGGATGATTGACTGATATGGCCTTGTAACAATAACCAAAACGGCCTTGCTGTGCTGGTACTGCGAACGGCTGAAAGCAAGGGGAAACTACAGCCGTAATTTTTCCCGAGGGCATGCAGCTTTACTGTATGGTTAAATGATGATGGTGTCCTCTTGGGTAAAATATTCCGGAGGTAAAATAGTCCCCCATTCGGATATCCGGGCGGGGACTACTCAAGAGGACGTCGTTATCAGGAGAAAGAAATCTGGCGTTCTGCGGATCGGAGCGTGGAATGTCAGATTCCTTAATCAGGCAGGTAGGTTAGAAAATTTAAAAAGGAAAATGGATAGGTTAAAGTTGGATGTTAGATATAGTGGGAATTAGTGAAGTTCGGTGGCAGGAGGAACAAGACTTTTGGTCAGGTGAATACAGGGTTGTAAACACAAAATCAAATAGGGGTAATGCAGGACTAGGTTTAATAATGAATAAAAAAATAGGAGTGCGGGTAAGCTACTACAAACAGCATAGTGAACGCATTATTGTGGTCAAGATAGACACGAAGCCCACACCTACTACAATAGTACAAGTTTATATGCCAACTAACTCTGCAGATGATAAAGAAATTGATGAAATGTATGATGAGATAAAAGAAATTATCCAGGTAGTGAAGGGAGATGAAAATTTAATAGTCATGGGTGACTGGAATTCGAGAGTAGGTAAAGGGAGAGAAGGAAACATAGTAGATGAATATGGATTGGGGGAAAGAAATGAAAGAGGAAGCCATCTGGTAGAATTTTGCACAGAGCATAACTTAATCATAGCTAACACTTGGTTCAAGAATCATAAAAGAAAGTTGTACACATGGAAGAATCCTGGAAATACTAGAAGGTATCAGATAGATTATATAATGGTAAGACAGAGATTTAGGAACCAGGTATTAAATTGTAAGACATTTCCAGTGGCAGATGTGGACTCTGACCACAATCTGTTGGTTATGAACTGTAGATTAAAACTGAAGAAACTGCAAAAAGGTGGGAATTTAAGGAGATGGGATCTGGACAAACTGATTAAACCAGAGGTTGTACAGAGTTTCAGGGAGAGCATAAGGGAACAATTGTCACAAATGGGGGAAAGAAATGCAGTAGAAGGAGAATGGGTAGCTCTGAGGGATGAAGTAGTGAAGGCAGCAGAGGATCAAGTAGGTAAAAAGACGAGGGCTAGTAGAAATCCTTGGGTAACAGAGGAAATATTGAATTTAATTGATGAAAGGAGAAAATATAAAAATGCAGTAACTGAAGCAGGCAAAAAGGAATACAAACATCTCAAAAATGAGATAGACAGGAAGTGCAAAATGGCTAAGCAGGGATGGCTAGAGGACAAATGTAAGGATGTGGAGGCTTATCTCACTAGGGGTAAGATAGATATTGCCTACAGGAAAATTAAAGAGCCCTTTGGAGAAAAGAGAACCACTTGTATGAATATCAAGAGCTCAGATGGAAACCTAGTTCTAAGCAAAGAAGGGAAAGCAGAAAGGTGGAAGGAGTATATAGAGGGTCTATACAAGGGCGACGTACTTGAGGACAATATTCTGGAAATGGAAGAGAATGTAGATGAAGACGAAATGGGAGATAAAATACTGCGTGAAGAGTTTGACAGAGCACTGAAAGACCTGAGTCGAAACAAAGCCCCGGGAGTAGACAACATTCCATTAGAACTACTGACGGCCTTGGGAGAGCCAGTCCTGACAAAACTCTACCATCTGGTGAGCAAAATGTATGAGACAGACGAAATACCCTCAGACTTCAAGAAGAATATAATAATTCCAATCCCAAAGAAAGCAGGCGTTGACAGATGTGAAAATTACCGAACTATCAGTTTAATAAGCCACAGCTGCAAAATATTAACGCGAATTCTTTACAGACGAATGGAAAAACTAGTAGAAGCCAACCTTAGGGAAGATCAGTTTGGACTCCATAGAAATACTGGAACACGTGAGGCAATACTGACCTTACGACTTATCTTAGAAGAAAGATTAAGGAAAGGCAAACCTACGTTTCTAGCATTTGTAGACTTAGAGAAAGCTTTTGACAATGTTGACTGGAATACTCTCTTTCAAATTCTAAAGGTGGCAGGGGTAAAATTCAGGGAGCGAAAGGCTATTTACAATTTGTACAGAAACCAGATGGCAGTTATAAGAGTCGAGGGGCATGAAAGGGAAACAGTGGTTGGGAAGAGAGTGAGACAGGATTGTAGCCTCTCCCCGATGTTATTCAATCTGTACATTGAGCAAGCAGTAAAGGAAACGAAAGAAAAATTTGGAGTAGGTATTATAATCCATGGAGAAGAAATAAAAACTTTGAGGTTCGCCGATGACATTGTGATTCTGTCAGAGACAGCAAAGGACTTGGAAGAGCAGTTGAATGGAATGGACAGTGTCTTGAAAGGAGGATGTAAGATGAACATCAACAAAAGCAAAACGAGGATAATGGAATGTAGTCGAATTAAGTCGGTTGATGCTGAGGGAATTAGATTAGGAAATGAGACAATTAAAGTAGTAAAGGAGTTTAGTTATTTGGGGAGCAAAAGAACTGACGATGGTCGAAGTAGAGAGGATATCAAATGTAGACTGGCAATGGCAAGAAAAGTGTTTCTGAAGAAGAGAAATTTGTTAACATCGAGTATAGAATTTAGTGTCAGGAAGTCGTTTCTGAAAGTATTTGTATGGAGTGTAGCCATGTATGGAAGTGAAACATGGACGATAAATAGTTTGGACAAGAAGAGAATAGAAGCTTTCGAAATGTGGTGCTACAGCAGAATGCTGAAGATTAGATGGGTAGATCACATAACTAATGAGGAGGTATTGAATAGAATTCGGGAGAAGAGGAGTTTGTGGCACAACTAGACAAGAAGAAGGGACCGGTTGGTAGGACATATTCTGAGGCATCAAGGGATCACAAATTTAGCATTGGAGTGCAGTGTGGAGGGTAAAAATCATAGAGGGAGACCAAGAGATGAATACACTAAGCAGATTCAGAAGGACGTAGGTTGCAGTAAGTACTGGGAGATGAAGGAGCCTGCACAGGATAGAGTAGCATGGAGAGCTGCATCAAACCAGTCTCAGGACTGAAGACCACAACAACAACAATAGTTAAGAATCTGAAGTCTCGATTTTATAGGCAGTGCTCTAAGTCACACACAGAACATGAGGTTGTATACGAGTAGAACACAGACTATGTCACACAACTGATGCATCCTGACAGAAAAACGGGGAAAAAAGAGTCAAATGACCTGTAGCAACATTTCCCTCTCTCTGTAGAATGCATCATTAGTTTACCATTAAACCGTAACTCCATCTCAACCGATCACTCCATCCACTCTCTGTCATTCTTTAACATACGAGGTGTGATTGGAAAATTTTAAGAATGGATCTACTACTGCTTACTTCTTTGGTGGGCAGATAAACGGAGGGTGGGGAGTGAGTCATTTCCTTGCCCTTGATCGTCCTCTGACAGGAAACTGCATTTACTTTATTCATTTCAATGTGGCAGCTGGTTGAGTGAGGGTCTGTTAGGGCTTGTTGCTGGATTCTGTCTGCGTGAAAATTGACGTAAAAACGGAGCAAAGAGTTTGTGTGAAATTTTGTTATAAAATCGGGAAGACAGCTTCTCAGACTTACGAGCTATTAAAAACAGCTTTTGGAGATAATTGTATGACTCAGTCAAATGTTTTTGACTGGTTCAACAGATTTAAAAATGGCTGCGAATCATTTGAAGTTGAACCACAGTCCAGCCGTCCTTCCACCTCAAAAACGAATGATAATGTTGTGAAAGTTCGTGATTTAGTGTGCTCTGATCGTAGACTTATAATTAGGGAGGTGGCTGATGAACTTAATTTAATTTTCTATGCAGTTCAGTCAATTTTAACTGAAGATCTAAAGATGCGTCAAGTGTCCACAAAATTCATTCCAAAACTGTTGTCAAGTGACCAGAGACAATACCGACTTGAAGTGTACCAAGAACTGATTAATTGGACTAAAAATGACCCAGATTTGTTAAATAGGGTAATTACAGGTGACGAATCGTGGGTACATGGACATGATCCTGAACCCAAAGTGCAGTCTACGCCGTGGAAGACTCCAGCTTCACAACGACCGAAAAAAGCACGGAAAAGTCGGTCGAAAGTGAAGACATTGTTGGTGATTTTGTTCTATTCTACCGGTATTGTGCATCATGAATTTATCCTTGGAGGACAGACAATTAACCAGGACCACTAAAAATGTGTCCTTGAGCGTTTGCACAAAAAGGTGCAGAAGAAAAGGCCTGCTTTGTGGAAAGACAGGAGGTGGGTGCTACACCATGACAATGCTCTGGCTCATCGTGCCTTCTCCATCGTTGAATTTTTGACCAAATTCAAAATTTCTGTGCTTCCACAACTACCATACTCCCCCGATCTGGCCCCTGCAGACTTCTACCTGTTTTATAAACTGAAATTTTCACTGAAAGGGAAGCGATTTAAGACATCCAGGCAAATACGGAGAGTGTCCTTAACACGCTTCAGGAAAAAAATTTCCAGCTGGAAACACCGTTGGAGTCGGTGTGTTCAGTCAGAAGGAGACTATTTTGAAGATGCATCAAAGTAGCACGAAGGAGCCACCATTGCACAATTACAAGCCCATTCGTAAACCTTTCCAATCACACTTCGTAGATGCAAGTAAGTTAACAGGCAGATGGTTTCCTGTTCTCCTGGAAAGCGTCAAATACAGTGGTCGACTAGCGAGTATCACTGTTACATCGATAGACACAGAGTAGAATGTTGCCTCGATGGAAAAAAAATGACTGTTTTCCTGGTTCCCAGCGTTCCACGTCAACGTTTTCTCGGATTCCTCTTGCTTTCACATATTCGTTCCCATATACAAGAATTGTCCTGAGCCAACAAGAACACAAGCAAGGACTTCTTCAATGTCCCCCCATTTCGGCGTATTTTTCCTCAATTTATACATATTTTCCACCATTTTTCGTAATTCTATCGATTTTTTGTCACTTTTACCCATGAAATCGTGACATCACTTCTCGTTCCGTGTTCTAAAATTGCATATAAATGTAGTACAGCTGCCAACACCTAGCGCCAATGCACTACTTTTCTGGTTAGGCAGCATAGTATAGCATTGTACTAGAATTCATCCAGTTGCTTCCACCCATATATTCTACAGCTGCAACGCGTTTGTTCTGTTTTTTGTATGACTGTGTCTGTGCATGTGCCATGAAAGGCTCACAGGATCTGGTTCCCCCGCTGGTAGACCTATCTTCCAACATTGATAAGATCTTTGGACACAGTGTGTGGCTGGTCCACCTTCGAGCTCTATCCTGCCTCTGAACATCGCTCTGGATATAATGCACGGCAGATCTACACTCGAACGCTAACTCAGATGTGGTATATTGTAGATCTGCATCCCAACATCACTCTGGACATTATGTGTGGCGGATCTATCTTAAAACCCTATCCCAGAGACAGCGCCTTGTGAATCCATATCTCAACATCACTCTGCATATAATGCAAGATGGATCCACACTCAAACGCTAACTTAGATCTACTGTGGGTCATGAGGGTCCATCAGTGACACATGCACAGACATAGACATACAGAAAATAGAGCAAACACATTGCAGCAACTGTAGAATATATGGGTGGAAGCGACTGGATACATGCGAGTACAGTGCTATACTATGCTGTACGACCAGAAAAATAGTGCATTGACGCTAGGCGTTGGTAGATGTACTACATCTACACTGAACGAGAAGTGATGTCGTGATCGCATGGCTAGAAGTGACATAAAATCGATAGAAATACGAAAAATGATGGAAAATATGTATAAATTGAGTGAAAATACACCCAAATGTGGGAAAATTGAGGAAGTACTTGCACGTCTTTTGGTTGGCGAACAACAATTCTTGGACGTGTGAAAGAGTATGTGACAGCAAGAGGAATCTGAGAAAATGTAACATAGAAGCGCTGGGAACCAGGAAAAATGTCACTCTTTTTTCCATTGTGGCAACATTTTACTGTATCTCTATTGCGGTAATAGTGATACACGCGAGCTGACTACTGTATTTGACGCTTTCCAGGAGAACAGAAAACCATCTGCCTCTAAACGTCTTTGCATCTACGTTAAACGATGACAGAGAGTGGATGGAGTGACCGGTTGAGATGGAGTTGCAATGAGGTACGATTTAATGGTAGACTGACGATGCATTCTAGAGAGAGAGAGGGAGATGTTGCTGCAGGTCATTGACCATTTTTTCCGTTTTTCTGTCAGGATGCATCAGTTGTGTGACATAGTCTGCGTTCTACTCGTATACAACTGCGTGTTCTGTGTGTGACTTAGAGCACTGACTACTTGTATTCGTTAGCAGCAAACTTCTCGGTCATCAGAGGACTTCTGTCTCATGTGTGATGAAACGTCATCATCCTGTTTCGACACATTCCTCTAAACAAACGAAAATTTATGCGACATACTTCATTCCCTGTCGCATCTTGGATATAAAATCGAGACTTCAAATTCTTAACTAAGGTGATTCACAGTTAGCGACAGGTGTTTTGTGGGGCACTGCAAACCCCGTTTATACATCTGCTTGACAGATGTCCTATTTACAGAGTTAGTGGCGTCATGACGTATAATTTCACACATCAAACGCCGCTGCTACGCGTTTATCTGTTTCCTCGTAAGAGGTATTCTCCGTTACTAAGGATCATTTTATATACACATATCAAAAACAGTTTTTCATCACCCCGGTACCCAGAACTAATGAGGACAGACATTGACTGTGGATATTGTATCACAGACACAGTCCCTTTGACTGTTCAAGATGTCACTAAACCCACCCAGAGATGTAAACAACCTTGCATGAGCAGCGCCTGTTCGACGGAGGGGTCCGACAGCCGATCAGTTCCAGTCATTCCACCAAGAAAGAGGAACATGGCTCGTGTTGTCTGTAGTTCAACCATACCTAGACAGTCAATATCGCAGTTTGATCGCGTCCGCAATGTTACTTTGTGCCAGGAACGGCTCTCAACGAAGGAAGTGTCCAGGCGTCTCAGAGTGAACCAAAACGATGTTGTTCTGACATGGGAGAGACACAGAGAGACAGGAAATGTCGATGACATGCCTCACTCAGGCTACCCAACGGCTACTACTGCAATGGATGACCGCTACCTACGGATTATGGCTTGGAGGAATCCTGACAGCAACGCCACCATGTTGAATAATGCTTTTCGTGCAGCCACAGGACGTCGTGTTACGATTCAAACTGTGCATAACAGGCTGCATGATACGCTTCACTCCCGACGTTCATGGCGAGGTCCATCTTTGCAACCACGACACCGTGCAGCACGATACAGGTGGGCCCAACAGCTCGCCAAATGGACTGCTCAGGATTGGCATCACGTTCTCTTCACCAATGAGTATCGCTTATGCTTTGAATCAGAAAATTGTCGGAGACGTGTTTGGAGGCTGAACGCCTTACGCACACTATCCAGCAAATGCAGCAAGGTGGACGTTCCCTGCTGTTTTGGGGTGGCATTATGTGGATCCGACGTACGCCACAGGTGGTTATGGAAGGCGCCGTAACGACTGTACGATACGTGAATGCCATCTTCCAGCCGTGGCAGCACATCGGCGAGTCATTCGTCTTCATGGACGACAATTCGCGCCCTCATCGTGCACATCTTGATAATGACTTCTTTCAGGATAACGACATCGCTCGACTAGGATGACCAGCATGTTTTCCAGAAATGAAACCTATCAAACATGCCTGGATAGACTGAAAACAGCTGTTTATGGATGATGTGACCCACCAACCACTCTGAGGAGTCTACGCTGTATCGCCGTTGAGGAGTGGGACAATCTGGACCATCAGTGCCTTGATGAACTTGGGCGTAGTATGCCACGACAAATACAGGCATGCATCAATGCAAGAGGACATGCTACTGGGTATTAGAGGTGCCAGTGTGTATTGCAATCTGGACCAACACCTGAAGGTCTCGCTGTCTGACAGTACAAGATCCAATGTGCGGTTTTCACGAGCAATAAAAAGGGCGAAACTGATGTTTATGTTGATCTCTATTCGAATTTTCCGTACAGGTTCCGGAACTCTCGGAACCGAGGTGATGCAAAACTTTTTTTTTGATGGGTGTAGGAACGATGCGGATGTGAACAGTAGACGCTACACATCTCTGGAAAGCTATATTGTGCACGTATCATACAGAATCGATGTTTTAAGTAGTTAGTTTTTTCATTTTACAGTTTGTTACCATAGTTTATCATAGAGAAACCTGCTTCAAAGATGTATGTAATGCGCTGGAAGTACATTTTTTACATTGGAATATTAACAGCGTTGCATTCCACACGACAAATAGGTCAGAAACCGCAGGAATCCAACACCATAGCCTTTTTTAAGTGCAGAACTGTTTAGCCTTAGGAGCGAGTTTGTCTATGTTCTCTCTTACCAATACCTTCCTGGTACTGATCGCAAACACTAGATCAATACTTTAGAATTGATAGCATAGTTGATTTATGTAAAATGCTTTGCACTCCATCATGCCTAAAAACAACCTGTTTGTTGTTCTTCTTAACCGTCTACAATTACGTCACAACTCTTTCATATCTATTACTAACCTCCTCGACATGGGCGCATCTGGAGATATCTTGTGTACTTGGATTGGTGCGGAACAGAAGTTACGGACTCGGCACGCTCCATTCGGTCACGAGACATGGAATGTAGCGGTGTGCTTCTGGTTAGCTGCAGATTATATCGGTAACACTGCTGCAGGGCAGGTTGGTCAAAGACTTTTTTTTTTCCTTTATTGTAATTTTAATCACCTGATACAGGCGGGCTGGCAGCAGCATATTACGCTGCTCTTCAGCCTTAAGTGGAACAATAACATGACACATAGGTGATACAGACTATACAGTAAAAACGGCGGGCAAAAAAAGGAGATACAAAAAACAATAAACAAGAAGCCGTTCACGCTGGACGCGAAAAAACAGTAACACTTGGGGACACGGCGCACAGAACACGGATGACGGCGACGGCACACGTGAACAGTTGAGGCGTGACGGTGACAGAACACTAAACACAAATCGAGGCACACACACAACACACAGATGGCGATGATCTCCGGCACGCGAAAGTCCACTGAGCGTGTACGAGTCCGGGGACCTGCCAAGAGTGGAGGAGGAGGAGGAGTAGGAGGAGGAGGGGAAAGGGAGAGGGGAGAGAAGAGATGCCATGGGCAGAGGAGAGAGGGGGAGGGAGGAAGGGGGAGGGGAAGCCCGGGGGAAGAGGGGAGGAGGAAGGGGGGAGAGGAAAGAGGAGGGAAGGGAAGGGAGGGAGGGAGGGTGTCTAAAGGAACGGACACAGGAAGTGGGGGGAGGGTCAAAGTTGATAGGAGGGGTAGATGGAGGGGAGGAGGACATCATCAGGGAGGGGGAGCTGGCGGAAGCCACCTTGGGAGAGGGTAAGGAGGGTGGAGAGATGGAGACCGGGTGGGACGTGGGAATACAGGCGCGGCAGCGGGCGAGGGTGGGAGAGGATCGGGGAGACGAGTGGGTGAGGAGGATCAAGTTTACGGGAGGTGTACAGGATCTGTATCCTTTCAAGGAAAAGGAGGAGGTGGGGGAAGGGATGAGATCATACAGGATCCGCGTGGGGGAGGGGAGACGGATGCGATAGGCAAGGCGGAGAGCATGGCGTTCAAGGATTTGGAGGGATTTATAAAAGGTAGGGGGGGCGGAGATCCAGGCTGGATGGGCGTAACAAAGGATAGGGCGGATGAGGGATTTATAGGTGTGGAGGATTGTGGAGGGGTCCAGACCCCACGTACGGCCAGAAAGGAGCTTGAGGAGACGGAGGCGGGAACGTGCTTTGGCTTGGATTGTCCGGAGATGGGGAGTCCAGGAGAGGCGACGGTCGACGGTGACGCCAAGGTACTTAAGGGTGGGAGTGAGGGTGGTAGGACGGCCATAGACGGTGAGATAGAAATCGAGGAGGCGGAAGGAAGGGGTGGTTTTGCCTACAATGATCGCCTGGGTTTCGGAGGGATTGACCTTTAGCAACCACTGGTTGCACCAAGCAGTGAACCGGTCAAGATGGGATTGGAGAAGGTGTTGGGAGCGTTGCAGGGTGGGGGCAAGGGCAAGGAAGGCGGTGTCATCGGCAAACTGGAGAAGGTGGACGGGGGTGGGGGGGTGACGGCGGCGGCATGTCCGCCGTGTACAAAAGGTACAGAAGGGGGGAGAGGACGGAGCCTTGGGGCACACCGGCGGAGGGGAAAAAGGTGCAGGAATCTGTGTTATGGATGGTGACATAGGAAGGACGGCGGGAGAGAAAGGAACCGATCAGACGGACGTAGTTAATGGGAAGGGCGAAGGTTTGGAGCTTGAAGAGGAGACCGGAATGCCATACGCGGTCATAAGCGCGTTCGAGGGCAAGGGAGAGGAAGATTGCGGAGCGACGGGAATTTAGCTGGTCGGAAAGGAGATGAGTGAGGTGAAGGAGAAGATCGTCGGAAGAGAAGGATGGCCGAAAGCCACACTGGGTAACGGGAAGGAGGCGGTGCTGGCGGAGATGCTGGTGGATGCGTCAGGTGAGGATAGATTCCAGGACCTTGCTGAAGACCGAGGTAAGGCTGATGGGACGGTAGGAGGAGACGGCGGATGGCAGTTTGCCAGGTTTAAGGAACATGAGGATATGGGAGGTTTTCCACAGGTCGGGGTAGTAACCGGTGGACAGGACTACATTGTAGAGCCTGGCCAGGGTGGAGAGGAAAGAGACAGGAGCTTCACGAAGGTGACGGTAGGTGACACGATTGTGACCAGGAGTGCTGTTGCGTTTTGTGCGGAGTGTAGCAATGAGATCCTGTGTAGTGATAGGGGCATTGAGTTCCGTGTGTGCAATGTTGTCCAAGTACTGGAAACCAGGAGCGAGGGAGGGACAGAGGTGTCAGTTCGATCATGGATATCCGGGAAGAGGGAGTAATCGAACTGGGGATCATCGGGGATGGAAAATACATCGGAGAGGTAGGAGGCAAAGTGATTGGCCTTACTAAGGGTGTCAGGGAAAGGGTGATCATCATGGAGAAGAGGATAATAGGGGGAGGGTTTAGTTCCGGTAAGGCGACGGAAGGCCGACCAGAACTTGGACGAGTTGATTGGTAGGGTAGCATTTAAACGGGTTGGTCAAAGACATTGCAAGGGGATCTATCAGTCCATAACTTTATCCTGAGAATGCGAGAATGCCCTGTGACTCCAAACCACATAGAGAAAGATCGTAAATCATGCAGTATGTTCGAGGTGCTAGAAATAATTAGATACTTTGATGATATACAGGGTGGTCAATTGATCGTGACCGGGCCAAATATCTCACAAAATAAGCGTCAAACGAAAAAACTGCAAAGAACGAAACTTGTCTAGCTTGAAGGGGGAAACCAGATGGCGCTATGGTTGGCCCGCTAGATGGCGCTGCCATAGGTCAAACGGATATCAACTGCGTTTTTTAATAGGAACCCCCTTTTTTATTGCGTATTTGTGTAGTACGTAAAGAAATATGAATGTTTTATGCATGTGCGAACATTACGGAAGGCGAACTAGTCGCTGTTGAGAGGAATGTCGTTACACGTATTGCCAAATGCATTGAGGTTGACGTACATCATTTTGAGCATTTATTGCATTAATGTGGTATTTACAGGTAATCGCACTGTAACAGCATGCGTTCGCAGAAATGATAAGTTCACAAAGGTACATGTATCACATTGAAACAACCGAAATAAAATGTTCAAACGTACCTACGTTCTGTATTTTAATTTAAAAAGCCTACCTGTTACCAACTGTTCGTCTAAAATTGTGAGCCATATGTTTGTGACTATTGCAGCGCCATCTATCACTTTACGTACTACACGAATATGTAATAAAAATGGGGGTTCCTATTTTTTTAAAAACGCAGTTGATATCCGTTTGACCAATGGCAGCGCCATCCAGAGGGCCAACCATAGCGCTATCTGGTTACCCCCTTCAAGCTAGATGAGTTTCGTTCTTTGTAGTTTTTTCGTTTGATGATTATTTCGTGAGATATTTGGCCCCGTTACCATCAACGGACCACCCTGTATACACTACTGGCCATTAAAATTGCCATACCAAGAAGAAATGCAGATGATAAACGGGTATTCATTGGACAAATATATTATACTAGAACTGACATGTGATTACATTTTCACGCTATTTGGGTGCATAGATCCTGAGAAATCAGTACCCAGAACAACCACCTCTGACCGTAATAACGGCCTTTATACGCCTGGGCATTGAGTCAAACAGAGCTTGGATGGCGTGTACAGGTACAGCTACCCATGCAGCTACAACACGATACCACAGTTCATCAAGAGTAGTGACTGGCGTATTGTGACAAGCCAGTTGCTCGGCCACCATTGACCAGACGTTTTCAATTGGTGAGAGATCTGGAGAATGTGCTGGCCAGGGCAGCAGTCGAACATTTTCTGTATCCAGAAAGGCCCGTACAGGACCTGCAACATGTGGTGGTGCATTATCCTGCTGAAATGTAGCGTTTCACAGGGATCAAATGAAGTGTAGAGCCACGGGTCGTAACACATCTGAAATGTAACGTCAACTGTTCAAAGTGCCGTCAATGTGAACAAGAGGTGACCGAGACGTGTAACCAATGGCACCCCATACCATGACGCCAGGTGATACGCCAGTATGGCGATGACGAATACATGCTTCCAATGTGCGTTCGCCGCGATGTCACCAAACACGGATGCGACCATCATGATGCTGTAAACAGAACCTGGATTCATCCGAAAAAATGACGTTTTGCCATTCGTGCATCCAGGTTCGTCGTTGAATACACCATCACAGGTGCTCCTGTCTTCACAGGCGCTCCTGTCTGTGATGCAGCGTCAAGGGTAACCGCAGCCATGGCCTCCGAGCTGATAGTCCATTCTGCTGCTAACGTCGTCAAACTGTTCGTGCAGATGGTTGTTGTCTTGCAAACTTCCCCATCTGTTGACTCAGGGATCGAAACGTGGGTGTACGAACCGTTACAGCTAAGCGGATAAGATGCCTGTCATCTCGACTGCTAGTGACATGAGGCCTTCCTGAACCCACCGATTACATATTCTGCTAACAGTCATTGGATCTCCACCAACGCGAGCAGCAATGTCGCGATACGATAAAATGCAATCGCCATAGGCTACAATCCGACCTTTATCAAAGTCGGAAATGTGATGGTACGCATTTCTCCTCCTTACACGAGGCATCACAACAACGTTTCACCAGGCAACGCCGGTCAACTGCTGTTAGTGTATGAGAAATCGGTTGGAAACTTTCCTCATGTCAGCACGTTGTAGGTGTCGCCACCGGCGCCAACCTTGTGTGAATGCTCTGAAAAGCTAATCATTTGCATATCACAGCATCTTCTTCCTGTCGGTTAAATTTCGCGTCTGTAGCACGTCATCTTCTTGATGTGGCAACTTTAATGGCCAGTAGTGTATGTTCGAGAATTCACAATGAATGGACGTGCTGCACAGTCATCTATCTACATTCGCAATGGTACTTGCAGAGCATAGAAGGGCTGGTTTAGCGGTGATACTGCAACTGGGATGCATGCTGTTGCACCATTGGTCGTTGTTGACATTACTGTACAACTGCTAAAATTGCTTGCACTATCATTTGTGATGCTTATTATTACATAAAATGCACGGTGTCTCCCCCATCTTATCTGCCCACTGGTACGCTGTTGACTACCACATAATGATTGACTGATATCGCTTGTTTGAGAAGGAGAAAGAGTCTTGGTGGAGGGGCTGCACCTTTTGGGGAGCAAATAACTAAACTCCTGTGCAAAGAAAATGACTATATCCAGTTGCAAGGAAAGTATGGATTTGATGTGGAATACTACATACTACGATAGCCACAAAGGGAAAGAAACATTTTTTTTTTACTTGGAAAAGTATGTCAAGTCATAAGAATGGTACAGATATTTTTATTTCCAGAGTTACAGCCATCAGCAGTGGGCATTTCCGATACTTCGCTCATTGTCAAATGTCGTCCGATTGAGACCACGATCATTATATTTAATTGTAACTACAGTGATCAGATATACATGTGGCTGGTATCCTAGGACGATTCTGTCTGGGGGTACATGGTGCGTGGATTTGGCGGTCTGTGGCGGGACTGGTTCAGTTTTCCAGCTAACGGCAGGAGCTGTCTGAATTTAAAGGCTGGTAGGGATACAGGAATGTAACTGACCTAACCATGTCGCCCTCTAGACGGCTGAATAGCGAACTAATACTCAGTATGTATTGGACAGCCTTCGTGATCGCATGTGTATCCATAGAAATTTGAGAAGATCCAATATGGACGTGTGTTTGCGCTGGAGCATTATTCCCTTCCATATAAATTGTCCAACTAACTACTTCTGCACAATTCCCCTCTTTATTTGGTTGAGATAACATCGGCTGTGGTGTGTGTTGTGAGCATTTAGCAGGTGAAAGATGCGTGGAAGACACATTTCTGGCTCTCTAGACATGAGAAATACCTTAGTTGACTTTGTAAATTATAAGGATGATTTGGAATCTGTAGTGTTACCGACATCGGTACTCGCGAATGAAAACGTCAGTTTCCTCTATTTTTTTCGAGTTATCACGTAAAGACCTTCGCAAACGAGATAAGTTCCTAGTTACTCAATGCATTACAGCACAAACCACCTCACTAAAAGTTTTGGGTTTCTGGAGAAATAATTTCCAGTCTGTACCTTTGGAATTATTCTGTGCAACTGATATTGCTATACAAGCAATTTTGCTAAGTGCTTGGTATCAAGTAGAATCGCGAAAGTATTCTGGCAGACCATGTGAAAATACATATATTCTTGCTATCCCAGAGTCTGGAGATGGGTGTAGATAGCATGGAAGCAAGCAAGCACGTTGGGGGAAACAGTTACGCCTTTGTTCAAAAAAGGTTCAAATGGCTCTGAGCACTATGGGACTTAACTTCTGAGGTCATCAGTCCCCGAGAACGTAGAACTACTTAAACCTAACTAACCTCAGGACATCACACACATCCATGGCCGAGGCAGGATTCGAACCTGCGACTGTAGCGGTCGCGCGGTTCCAGACTGTAGCGCCTAGAACCGCTCGGCCAACCCGGCCGGCTACATCTTTGTGCCAAGGCCTTTGTACAACAGTTGGAAGAGGACCTTAGTCCACTGAGGTCACTCTGGTCGTGCATCGGGCCAGTGTGTGTATTGGAGCAGATGACTTAAAACTGTTCAAAAATGGTTCAAATGGCTCCAAGCACTATGGGACTTAACATCTGAGGTCATCAGTCCGCTAGGCATAGAACTACTTAAACCTAACTAACCTAAGGACATCACACACAACCATGCCCGAGGCAGGATTCGAACCTGCGACCATAGAATCAGCGCGGTTCCGGACTGAAGCGCCTAGAAACGCTCGGCCACAGCGGCCGGCTTCCTATAACTGTCAGCTGTGGTGGATGACCTACTGAGCTCGCGGAAAATACCTAATACAGTGCATGTGCTTATGCTATCTGTCTTCGTGGTATGTGTATGGGTGCCTGGTGGTCTAGCTATATGCAAGATGCAGAAGTGGCGATTTTGTATGGCGCGGGACACGAATTGAGTGTTTACTACATCGATATTGTGTGTGGTGATATAGCTGGGTTGGAGATTGGTTTTATGCTGAATTATTCAAGCTCTCGTCGTCAGTGGCAGAGCAGTATGATTGAAGAAGTATCTTCCCATATTTCATGACATGTAGATCGCCTCTGCAGGGTTTAATTGTCAGTGCGATATGGCGATCTGTACAAAATAGTTTCACCGCTGAAAGACTTGTCTGCAGAGCAAAATGGCAGACTGTGATCCCATACCGACAGTATCACTAATTTTGCGGGCAAATTTAGTAAAAGACAATCAGAATGCTCCATTCAATCATAAGACATCCTTTTTTGCTTGGGCATAGGAGCCTCTACAGACTGGTTCGAACAAGACAGGAGCAAGGTATCTGTGGAAAGTTCTGACAGTAACGTGATCTCTTCTTTATTCAAGTGTCCAAAGTCAAGGTGAAGCGGACCATCCATCTCTGATGGGATGCTATCCCTCATTTGTCATTGTGGCATTAGGACATCTCCAGACCAACAGCTGTAGTACACCGAAAATTCCAGCCAGGTTTCTCTTCTTTAGGAAAGTGCTTTGAATTTTGTGTGCGTAATTGTTCTGTTTTTCCCATCTGTGCTTAGACAATGCTCTCTTTCCAAACAATGAGAATCCTTTTATGATTAACAATCTTTTTGCAAGCATCACAGGCATGATGAAGGCTTTTAGCAGTGAGAACATTTACCATTTCTGAGAATTATGTTGAAAGCAGGACGTTACGATTTCCAGGAAGGGTAACATGTGATAGATGGGGTGCCTAGTTAAGACCATCAGGAAGAATGCAATCGATATTATTCTGGGGTATTTTCCTAAACATTTTCTGTTAGGACAAGAATTTCCATGCAGACAATCTGAGACATCACGAAAGCTCCTACAACAACGAAAGTGATCATTAACTATTTCTGTGACACTTTACAATTTCCGGGAAGGGTTGATATGTAATGGATGGCCTGTCCTGTAGGATCGCTAGGAAGAATCCATCCTGTATTATTTTGGGAAAGTTTCGTAAACAGGGTTCGAAAGCATTGCAACTGATTTCTATAGCGTGTCTGGGTGAGACTTGGCTGTTATTTACATAGACGTGTGACATCAGTATAACACTGACAACGTTTTAGCTGCACATGTGAGAGCTGTTGTGCAAACATCTCGTTGGACTCACAGTTACAAAGGTTATACATCAGCATTGGTGGCTAGGTAAACACGTGTGAATTTCTCGGGTGTCAAGTATGAAAGGCATTTCACTGCCTCATGCTTGCACGACCCGAATGGACACCGGCACATGGCTCGGCAGCTCATGGATGCATCATTGCTTTGTGGCGCAGACCAGACCAGCGTGCACGTGATGCCATGGCATATGCTTATTGGACCACTGTAAGGAACAGTTCGCTGATACATTGCGGTCGAATTTCTTAATGATAGTTCATAAGCTTTTATACGAGGTGCATTCAAGTTCTAAGGCCTCCGATTTTTTTTCTCCAGACTGGAAAGAGATAGAAACATGCGCATTGTTTTAAAGTGAGGCCGTGTTCATTGTCAATACGTCCCAGAGATGGCAGCACCGTACGGCAGACGGAATTTTACCGCCAGCGGCGAGAATGAGAACTGTTTTAAATACTTAAAATGGCGACGTTTTCCTTACTTGAACAGCGTGCAATCATTCGTTTTCTGAATTTGCGTGGTGTGAAACCAATTGAAATTCATCTACAGTTGAAGGAGACATGTGGTGATGGAGTTATGGATGTGTAGAAAGTGCGTTCGTGGGTGCGACAGTTTAATGAAGGCAGAACATAGTGTGACAACAAACCGAAACAAACTCGGGCTCGTACAAGCCGGTCTGACGACATGATCGAGAAAGTGGAGAGAATTGTTTTGGGGGATCGCCGAATGACTGTTGAACAGATCGCCTCCAGAGTTGGCATTTCTGTGGGTTCTGTGCACACAATCCTGCATGACGACCTGAAAATGCGAAAAGTGTCATCCAGGTGGGTGCCACGAATGCTCACGGACGACCACATGGCTGCCCATGTGGCAAGTTGCCAAGCAATGTTGACGCGCAACAACAGCATGAATGGGACTTTCTTTTCGTTGGTTGTGACAATGGATGAGACGTGGATGCCATTTTTCAATCCAGAAACAATGCGCCAGTCAGCTCAATGGAAGCACACAGATTCACCGCCACCAAAAAAATTTCGAGTAACCGCCAGTGCTGAAAAAATGATGGTGTCCATGTTCTGGGACAGCGAGGGTATAATCCTTACCCATTGCGTTCCAAAGGGCACTACGGTAACAGGTGCACCCTACGAAAATGTTTTGAAGAACAAATTCCTTCCTCCACTGCAACAAAAACGTCCAGGAAGGGCTGCGCGTGTGCTGTTTCACCAAGACAACGCACCCACACATCGAGCTAACGTTACGCAACAGTCTCTTCGTGATAACAACTTTGAAGTGATTCCTCATGTTCCCTACTCACCTGACCTGGCTCCTAGTGACTTTTGGCTTTTTCCAACAATGAAAGACACTCTCCGTGGCCGCACATTCACCAGCCGTGCTGCTATTGCCTCAGCGATTTTCCAGTGGTCAAAACAGACTCCTGAAGAAGCCTTCGCCCCTGCCATGGAATCATGGCGTCAGCGTTGTGAAAAATGTGTACGTCTACAGGGCGATTACGTCGAGACGTAACGCCAGTTTCATCGATTTCGGGTGAGTAGTTAATTAGAAAAAAAATCGGAGGCCTTAGAACTTGAATGCACCTCGTATTGCACTGCATTATTTTCGGCTGTTTAAGCGCTGTGAGCATGATTGTGGAACGTTATACATGCATTATTTTTTTGACAATTTTACATGTAATGAACGTGTCTGTGCACCAGTGTTCTGCATTATTTTGTGAACATGTCTCCAGGCTGTGCAATGCATTATTTCAATAGTTTATAGTTAGTGAGCATGTTTGGATAGCGTTTTACATGCACTATTTTGACAACTTTTGAGTTGTTTGACTGTGTGTACATCAGTGTACAAAATTATTATTGTACATGGCGTGTTTTTTATGTAAGTTCCGTTTTGAAATTAAAAAAAGTTGTGCTAAGATATCTCAATAATTTTATTTTTACATGAAAGCCTGTACCTTAGTCTACGCACTGACATAGTCTGATTCTTCATTGTTTACGTTGTGTACTGAGTGTTTAAGATGCCTCCGATAATCGTGAGTCCCGCCGACTGTGAAGTACGCGCTGTTATAAGATTTCTTAGTACTAAAGGCCTAAAAGCGTTCAATATTCATCGTGAGATCTGTGCAGTTTACGGAGAAAACATTATGAGTGATGTAATTGTAAGAAAGTGGGTGGGAGCATTTAAAGATGGCCGCACAAATGTGCATGATGAACAACGGAGTGGGCGTCCTTCGATCGTTAATGAAAGTTTGTTACAGGAAGTGGACAATAAGATGAGAGAAAACAGACGCTTTATGATTTCCTCCTAGTGGGATGACTTTCCTAATGTTTCTTGTATTGTTTTGTATGGCACTGTGACCGAGCACTTGAATTGCCGAAAATTGTGCGCACGTTGGGTACCGAAAATGTTGATGAATGTGCACAAAACCAAACGTTTAGACAGTGCATTGACTTTCCTTGAGCGGTACCACAACGACGGTGATGATTTCTTAAGTCAAATTGTTAGGGACAATGAAACATGGGTGGCCTACGTCACTCCAGAATCAAAGCAACAGTCCATGGAAGTTGAGCAAGGGCATCGTTTTGCTGCAAGACAATGCCCGTCTGCATGTGTCGAATCAGACCAAAGATCTCATCACACCTTTTCGATAGGAAACTGTAAGTCATCCTCTGTACAGCCCCGATCTTGCGCCCCATGACTACCATCTGTTCCTGCACTTAAAGAAACACCTGGGTGGTCAGCGTCTTCCAGAATATGACGAAGTCAAAACAATGGTGATGCAGTGGTTAACAAGTCAGGCGGAAGACTTCTATGACGACGGTATTCAAAAACTGGTACAACATTATGACAAGTGCCTCAGTATTGACGGAAATTATGTAGAAAAGTAGATTAAGATACAGGCTTTCATGTAAAAATAAAATAATTGAGATATATTAGCACGTTTTTTTTTAAATTGCAAAATGGTACTTCCTTAAAAAACACGCCTCGTAATTTACGAGCAGTTTGCAGATTTGTAGGCTATGATTGTGAACCCAAGCACGTTAGGACGAGAGTTTTGAATCAGCATAACAAATAAATAAACTACATGAAATCCATCTCTAAATAAATTGTTCCAGCTTCCTACTGAAAAAACATAAAGTACACTCCTTCCTCTCTCCAGCGGCTGGAAACAGACTGAGTCCTTTTCCCTCCAATTCCAAGGAAGAGGTGGTGGTTGGATGACTTAGGTTGGTGGAAGTAGCCCAGTTGACCTATTTTCGCGCCATATTTTCCCGCCACTTTCTTAGGTTTGGTAAGTAGCCAAAGTGACCTTTTTCAAGTGATATTTTCCTGCCATTTTCTTGGGGAAACGTGGGGAGCGGCTGAGGGGAGGGGAGGTTGTTAAGTTGGTGGAGGTTGCCCAATTGACCTATTTTCCAGCCAAAATTGAACTTCCTGCCATTATGTCATTGCGACATTGCCACATCAATGGCCGCCATCTCGGATCCGCCATCTTGAATAAATTTGGCAACAATGCAGTGTGGGGTGTCACGAACCTTCTCCTACTGCTAACGATGCCTTGTATGCATACAAGAAGTCTCAAGCAAATCACAATCCTGCCATATGTACGGACACTTGACTATATATAGCCCTGTCGGTGAGAGAAGCAGGAAACGAATGTGAGACCGAAAGAGAACCATTTACAGACAAGGGCAGATATACATACTGCCCTGCAGTATGAAATATTCTCCACTCTCAGTGGACAACACCATCTAATGCTCAGCTATAAGTCAGTAACTACCTGCAACATCAGCAATTTTGTCCAGACATTCCGCAAAATTGCTGCCTTCTGAGGTCACATTGCAGCCATTTTGATGGCAACGCTATTGTGGGCAAATATTACTGTAAAATACGGCCTATCCAAACGAAACTACGACTAAAATTTCGGCTAGTGAAACGAGCAGTATTGACATTTATATTCCTCAGTTGTCAGAAATTCTTGATCGTTTATTTCCGAATATATCGCGATTTTAGAGTGATTATGCAGGAACCTTAGAGTACAGTTTAGACTGAATTTGTTGCGCACTATCAGAGGCAAAAACGAAGTGAGAATAGAAAGCATGTGTAACTAAACTTATACCTGTGGCTGGATGAAACAGCGCTTTTCGATTGGCCTTCCAGTCCTAACTTTTTATTAGTCGCTTGGTTAAAGCTCAGACGGCTTGGTGGGGATACTGCTAGACCCATGATATTTCAGTTCTTGCATATTATATTAACAAAGTCCGCCTGCTTGGCTGGGTGGTAACATGCTTGCCTCCCATGCAAGGGGGCCTGGGTTCAATTCCTGGCTGGGTTGGAGATTTTCTCCACTCATGGACTGGGTGTTGTGTTGCCCTCATCATCATTTCATCCTCATCACTGGTGTGCAGGTCACTCAATGTGGCGTCGAATGAAACAAGACTTGCAGTTGGCAGCTGAACTTCCCTGAATGAGGCCTCCTGGCCAACAATGCATACACGCATTTCAATTTTTCCATATTAACAAAGTATCTGTTGAGGAAAATATCATCTGTGGTAACACACCTAGTTTACTCATATATTTGTCAAATTTACATTAATATTTTACCTGAAACATCTATCGAAAATGTTAAAATCAGTGGTGATGACAATTAGAATGAAAGTGTCATTCTCTAGAAAACCACCAGTGATGCACCACACCAGACAGCTGATGTCATTCTAGCACTTGACAGGTCCTGTGGCCAGGAACCATTGCACAACCGGTCTGAGCATCGGGATCCACTATGGCTCAAAGCAATTAGTACCAAAGGATATAGAACAGGATCCCATTTAGCCTGTCCTGTCAATGAATAAATGTTGTACTGTGGGTCCAGCAAGTGTGCCATTGTAGCACCCACCAAACGTATATCGACTTGATCTCATGTGATCAAGGTTACTTTACATATTAGATACTGCTGATGATGTGTTTCCCATTATCTAATTGACGAAATTTCATGTTATGTAACAATCTTTTTGATTATAATGGGTCAGAAACGTTTGAATAACGTTCATGAACTGCAGTTTTAACTCTTGTTGCTGTCTTCGTTCACTGAAACTGTGATATATGGTATGGAGACAATGATGAGTTTGTCGTAAATAGCTTATAACAATCTGTGGAAGAAAACGTAAAGCAGTTTGGAAATCCATTTATGACGTCCACTCCATGTCGCAGTAAGAAGCCCTTGAGTTCTTACTACTGGACGCGGTGCTCGTAGACATCTGAATTTCTATCAGCTTTCACTTTGTATAACGTACACATGAGACTGACAGAATGTTGGCAGCATTGTGTCTCCTAGCCTGTTACCTTCTGGAGCAGACAGTGAAGCTGTCCTCACACAGGACGTGCGAAGCCACCTACATCCAGGCTCGTGTCTAGGGGGAGAGGGCGCGTCAAGTGGGAGTACCCGTCCAGGGCGGCAATTTAAGGGAGGGCGGCGCAAAATTCATATTTTTGAAGAAAAAAACTTTTATTTCAAAAAGCGCCTAGCATCCAACGCACTTTGGTCGATCGATTGTTTATATGATTTTGTCAACGAATCGTAAGTTGATTTTTGAATGCTTGTATAGTGTATATGATGTGTCTGTCAGTGGTATCCCCGTCGCATCTAGAAATAAAAAAAAAAAAAAAAAAAAAAACTTTCCCGTAGACAAAAGGGGATGGAGCTATATGAGCTGAGCCCAAAACCCGAACGGTTGAATGCCAATCACTGTTTGTTGATGTAGTTGAGTTGGTGTATGAATGATACGCATTGTTATAATTAGACGGCCGTGCTGGCCGTGCGGTTCTAGACGCTCCAGTCCGGAGCCGCGCTGCTGCTACGGTCGCAGGTTCGAATCCTGCCTCGGGCAGGGGTGTGTGTGATGTCCTTAGGTTAGTTAGGTTTAAGTAGTTCTAAGTTCTAGGGGACTGATGACCACAGCAGTTGAGTCCCATAGTGCTCAGAGCCATTTTGTTATAATTATCAGCAAAATCAATAGATTCAGACTACCAGAGTGGAAATAAACGGCTAACAGGAATAATGGGTAAGAAAGATTACGTATTATCTTCTTGGTGTAGCTAAGAAAATGAAATTTTGACAGAAAATTTTTGCCAGATCGCTGCACTACTAAGGGCCAGTTGTACAGTCCCTGGTAGCAGCCGTTTGAGTTCTGTTCTCGTAAATCGAGTTGTACAAATACATAATGGCGCCAAACTGGAGAGTAAGTGTGGGATAACTAAACTGGTGATTCTGGCAGGGTTACTGTAGTAAACAGGAAATTAAGTTTTGACATTGGCAGGAGTAGTTACAGAATTGTTTGTTAGAACGAGGAAGGAGAAGAAATGGGTGCAACACGCAAATTACACACAGCAAAAAAAGTTTTGCATCACCTCGGTTCCGAGAGTTCTAGAACCTTTACAGAAAATTAGAACAGAGAACAACATAAACATCATTTCCGCTCTTTTAATTGCTCATGAAAACCACACACTGCTTGTTGTACCACCGCACAGCGAGACTTTCAGAAGTGGTAGTCCAGACTGCTGTACACACCGGTACCTCTAATACCCAGTAGCACGTCCTCTTGCATTGATGCATGCCTGTATTCGTCGTGGCGTACTATCCACAAGTTCATCAAGGCACTATTGGTCCAGATTGTGCCACTCCGCGCCTTCCATGAGCACCAGCGGCGTACGTCGGCCCCACATAATGCCACTCCAAAACAGCAGGGAACGTCCATCTTACTGCACTTGCTGGACAGTGTGTGTAAGGCGTTCAGCCTTACTGGGTTGGCTGCAAACACGTCTCCAACGATTGTCTGGTTGAAGGCAAGTGTGACACTCATCGGTGAAGAGAACGTGATGCCAATCCTGAGCGGTCCATTCAGCATGTTGTTCGGCCCATCTGTACCATGCTCCATGGTGTCGTGGTTGCGAAGTTGTACCTCGCAGTGGACGCTGGGAATGAAGTTGCACATCATGCAGCCTATTGCACACAGTTTGAGTCGTAACACAACATCCTGTAGCTGCACGAAAAGCATTTTCAACATGGTGGCGTTGCTGTCAGGGTTCCTCCAAGCCATAACCCGTAGGCAGCGGGCATTCACTGCTATAGTATCCCTTAGGCGACCGAAGCAAGGCATGTCATCGACAGTTTCTGTCTCTCTGTATCTCCTCCATGTCCGAACAACATCACTTTGGTTCACTCTGAGACGCCTGGACACTTCCCTTGTTGAGAGCCGTTCCTGGCACAAAGCAACAATGCGGACGCGATCGAACCGCCGTCTAGGAATGGTTGAAGTACAGACAACACGAGGCATGTACCGCCTTCCTGGTGGAATGACTGGAGCTGATCGGCTGTCGGACCCCCTCCGTCTAACAGGCACTGCTCATGCAAGATTGTTTACATCTCTGGGTGGTTTAGTGACATCTTTGAACAGTCAAAGGGACTGTCTCTGTGATACAATATCCACAGTCAACGTCTATCTTTAGGAATTCTGGGAACCAGGGTGATGCAAAACTTTTTTTGGTGTGTGTATATAGAAGAATATGACGATTCCAAACTTAAATAATAATTTCGTACTACTACTACTTCTACTACTTTTCAATCTCATGCTTAAGAAACTGGAGCATATGAATGAAATGCGAAACTATTTCCTAACATAAAACTTTTTGCTCATGGTAGGCACAATAGGCATTTGATATTGGAACTTCGTGAATTATATTCTGTCGTGTTATTTATGTAAACGAAGTAGATAAAAATGACAATTTCTGTGACCGCGTTGTGGCCGAGCGGTTCTAGGCGCGTGACTGCTACGGTCGCAGGTTCGAATCCTGCCTCGGGCATGGAAATTTGTGATGTCCTTAGGTTAGTTAGGTTTAAGTAGTTCTAAGTTCTAGGGGACTAATGACTTCAGATGTTAAGTCACCTAGTGCTCAGAGCCATTTCAACCATTTCTGTCAAAACAATCGCGCTTATCTGGCGTGTGTTACTACTGCTGCCATATTAGAAAGGCCTATTTCGTTTTATCTAGCAGACAATGACAAAATAGACGTAATCAAATCGAGAAACCACACCAGTCTTGGATACTTCGTATGAACAGTTTTTTCAGTAGACAACGACATTCTGATTTTTCATGTAGCAAAATATTTGAGGAACTTTGATGAAGTAATAGATTCTTTCGTAGAAAGAAAAGCACACCGTGAGAGAAAAAGTGCTGGGTCCTAGGGACTGAGGAAATCTGTAGTGTCTTGCTCGTCTTTGCAGGTTCTATGTTTCCTACATTTAATTTTACGTCACACAAAAGAGAAAGTTATTAGCTAACAAGCAATAAAGAGTGCAAATTTTATGAAGAGTTCTTATCCTCCCGGTCACAAATAACCCCACCCGGTATTAATTGTGAGTCTTTTTTTTATTTTTTATTTTTTTTTTTAAAGGGAGGAGAGGCACCAGGACGTATTCAATTCAAATGCTCGATGGGGAGGGGAGGGGCGCCACTATCAAGTTCTTGCCCCGGTTCGGAAATATCGTAGATCCGGGGCTGCTTACATCCCAAAGCACTTCGTCCTCGTTGTGATTTGCGACCTCAGCGCTCTCCACCCACAGTCTGTGGCAACTGGCGCGTAAATCACAGTTTCTTTACGAAAATGAAAACTTGGAAAATAGCGTGTTAGCTCATGTTACCGACTGTCGAAGAAAAGCGGAAAAAATCTCGAAGAAGATTCAGGGCTCGTCGATGGTTTCAAGGCCTATAATGCTGTTGAACGAACTGACATACGTTACATACTAACAGAAGTTATTCGTTAACCCAAATGAATCTTCATCCCATTTTAGGGTGAATACAGTTATCGTGTCTAACGTCAATTTGGGCATTCATAGTACCCATATTCTCAATGGTGCGTTGACTACCATCGCTCTGAAGTAAAACACTTCATCATATAGATTTCAAGATCGAGATTCGTTTTGTAGTTTCATTTGATTGGGAGAGTATTTTTGGAATCTGGTCACCACGTTTAAAAAGATATTTATTGACAAGGTACAAACATGAGGCAGTCCATAAAACCAAGAGATAGGTACTACATATATTTGAACAGAGTTTCATGGAGTCAAAAACTTAGAATGTGTAACTTGTGTTTACTTTCTGACATAAATCGTATTTAGCCTCTCTGGCCACTGGCGAAACATCTCGGTCGTTGCTCTTTGCAAAAAGAATTGCAGCAAAACATTATTTATAATAAGTAACACCAACTATTGCATGTAATATATCCATTAAATTAATAAGAAAAGCACAGAAACTTTTAGAAAAGAAAAGGAATAAAGAAAGCCTTTGGACGGAGGTGGACGCAAACTTACTACCATTTGCTTCACAGCTCATGACGTTATCAATGTACCTTCATAGCACTGGGCCTGTATAAGGTTAGGTCGGGAGACCTTTACATTGAGTTAGATAGCTTATGTATGGAAAAGTTACTACCTCACGTATCCCCTTTAGATCAAGCTCTCACACACGTGCTTAAATTGCGGTTTTTTTAGGCAGAACTATTTTTGGTAGTGATAGTAGCATTCGCCAACTTAACCTACAAGGAGGGCAAGATGACTTTGGGATTCGGCTAAGATGAGAAAATAAACATGTTATTTAGGACACAAAGACATTATATTCAAGATTATTTATTTATCACAAAAGCAACAAATATAACAAATGGTTCAAACGGCTCTGAGCACTATGGGACTTAACATCTTTGGTCATCAGTCCCCTAGAACTTAGAACTACTTAAACCTAGCTAACCTAAGGACATCACACAAATCCATGCCCGAGGCAGGATTCGAACCTGCGAGCGTAGACAAATATAAAATTTTTCTTTTGCTTTTCTTTTATTATACCCATATGGTGAGCATGAACCACTCTTGGCATTGTGAACATCGATATTATATTCCTGCCTTTCCAGACTCACCACAAAGGATCCAGGCTCTTTCATCGGCATCATTGGAATCAGTGGTAGCGTACTCAGTTTAGATCGAGGAGTTTGAAGATGAGTTGCAGAAGTCTATTCGAAGACCCTTTCTTTGTTTCATTCCAAGACCTCCACGGAACGCAAATTTACATTTTGGGACACACTACATTTTTTTGCCGTTGCATTTTCTGTTAATTTTTTATGTCTCTTCTTTTTTCTTTCTTGTTTCTTCTCATTGTCCTCTGTCTTTGCCTCTTTTCTTCCAGAGCTATTTTAATTAAAGTGCTGATTATGTGTAGAGATGGTAACATATTTCTTAATTTTCTTGGACCTCCTTTAAGCGCAGCTTGAGGTAACGAAGATAAAGCAGATATAAATGTGGAGTTAAGAGGGTTGGTGAGAGAACTGATAATGCACCAAGTTCTGTATGGGGTAACGGAGATAAAACAGAAGTAGGTGTTAGATGAAAACCCTGTCAGAGGTTCTGCTAAAGGGTAGAGACGTAAAATGGAGATAGTTGTAGAGTTAAGTGAAGGCCCTGGTAGTGCATCAAATTCTGCACTTGGGTTTTCTGATCTTCCAAATGGAGCGTCTATTCTAGACGGAATTTAATTGATCTCATTGACCACTGTGAAAGATAGTGAAAGTCTTCATAAGTAAATATCTGTGAATTTGGTGGCTCAATTCGCATGTCTATAAAAAGCCCTTGATCGTATTATTTAAAGGTACAGCTTTGCTAAACGCAATGTTGAACAATCTTGCAATGACGTTTTGTTATCATTTGGCCTGGACGATTTCCAAGATAGTCAGTACAATCTTTGCTATAAGTAATGACTTCCAAATTGAAATGTGAATTATTGTTATCCATAAACAAAAGGACAGGATTTCTTTCTGGTGGTTTAACAGGATTTTCATTTATTACATGCAGCTTTTAATCAATTATTCAAAATGACAAGTCACAATTGCATTATTTATTTTGCCGCCAACCGGTTTCAACCCGCGATGGGGATAATCTTCAGGGAAATTTACACCATTTGGTCCCTCGCTAGAGTCGTCACCCTGCCTGTGCCCTGAAGTCGACCCCATCGCGGGTTGAAACCGGGTGGCGGCAAAATAAATAATGCGATTGTGTCTGTCATTTTGAATAATTGATTATAAGTAAATTAATCGCTGTTATCTCCTCACAACTATATTGTTTAAAAAATACATGCTGCCTTGCATATTTCATTGATTCTTTGCTCCATTTCTGTCGATCTGTCTTCCTTACATACACTTTCCCCATGTTTATTACGTAGCCTGTAATCAAAGTAGTTGTGTCAGCTACTGTGGGAGTCAGCACCGACTCGGAAGGAGAGAAGTTGCGATGGCCGGTTAACAGGAATACCAAATCATCTGTACAAAACTTTATTCTACAAAGAAGAGAAAAAAATGGTTCAAATGGCTCTGAGCACTATGGGACTCAACACCTTAGGTCCTAAGTCCCCTAGAACTTAGAACTACTTAAACCTAACTAACCTAAGGACATCACACACACCCATGCCCGAGGTAGGATTCGAACCTGCGACCGTAGCAGTCCCGCGGTTCCGGACTGCAGCGCCAGAACCGCTAGACCACCGCGGCCGGCTACTTAACTTCTTGTCTCTTATGTGCAAGTACTATGGCGACGTATTACTGCTCGAAGAAAGTGGGCTAACTAATCCTCGGTACTGACGCTCACAAAGACTGTGACCGAACTGGGTCGATCAGCGATGGGCGGCTCGTTAAATCAGCGTTGACAGGGGGCGCTGAACCCTTGTCTTCACGGGCATGGCGCTGCCCGCTTTTTCTATTGGCGCTCAGGTCAGCGCCTTTTGATGCCGTTTTGCGATGCTGCGCTGGTCGGTGTGCACAAAAATGACACGACTTTACAATAACAAAGGAATTAGAACCATTACAACAAAGAAAGGTGGGTAAGACGACAAATTTGCTATGTTAGACTCTGCATAATTCGCCCTCTTAACTGCAGTCGACATTTTGGATAAAGTATTCAAATAGACGAAGTCTTATAGGATAATTTCATTGAAACCTTATTAAACAATCGTTATATCTATAAGGCTTAAGAAGAATCAACTAATATTCATTAATATAAAAGGTATACTTCACGAAATTTATTTAAACTGTAGGAAAAATTGTTACAAAAACAGTGTGCACTTCCAAATCTCTGTTCTCATTGGAAAAAACGACCAAGTGAGTCTAGTTCAACGAATATACCTGCAGAGTACGCTAATGAATCAACACAATAGTGCACGCAGCACTATCTGTAGAGTTATCAGAGAAATCCAAAATTTGTCGTATTTGACTCATCAACTTACACGACCTTCCCCTATATGGTATGCATGTCTAAAGACTGTATTTACAAATGTCATTATTTGATGTTTAACTATGACAAATTATACCAAAACGACATGCTTTTGATAGAAAGTATACTTTCATGCCCCACAAGTTATAACAGTGATCGTAGCTAGAATGATGGGTTTTCAAGATATCCTCAGTTTGCTGTTGCTTTGAAACTGCTTACTTTCATACCACATACTGTATAATAAAGAAAACCCACCAAATACGTAGTTTAACTTAATACAAAATTAGCGACTCCTAGGTTCCGCTTGTGATGTAAAGCAATGTCACATCTCATTGGCAATGTTCCTCTCCATGAAGCAAAATTCTGAAACGCCACATTTTTCATTTCGCGCTCCGCAGTGTAGTGGAACGTGGTATTCCACGCTGTGACGTCACCAGCTCCGCGTCCACGTCCCGTGAGAAGGCAGCTAACGACAGACCGGGGGTGGTCTCGCTTATTCTGTCACCGACTGTAGTTGTCGAAAGGAGGACAGAAGGGTCGTTTAACCACAGTGCATACTGCAGACCTACACACATTGATTTACATCTGCACGCTAGCAGAACACTGGAGTTTTAAAGACACTGGTCTACAGGGCGCACATATTGTCAAATTAAGGGGAGCCGGAACGACGAAAATGACAAAATTAGCGTTTTTTGTTTTTTTTTTCATTATAAAATTATTTGGAGTTTCTGAATAAAACAAATCAAGTTTCAACCTTCTAAATGAATTCTAAGTGTGTTTTTAGCGCTGCAAAGTTGAACGCGCCGCGCCTTCTACTACAAAAGTTAGGCCGAATTATTTGTTTAAATCATGAAACTAACGTATATAGTTACGCAAACAATACTTTTGGCAACACTGTTAATTACTTTGGAACTAATTAAGGGCTGGTTTTGTTACCAAGCTAGAACCAAATAGGTACTTTAAGAATGCTATTGTTTCGTCTCCCAAATGTCTGTAATTACTACAGAATTTATATTTGTTTATACGTCAACAATAGAATTTAAGCTATGAAACAATTACTGATTTCACTCTGTAACAAAAGATACTAACGGCCAATCTTTCTCTTTTATGAAAATGCAGATTATACTCAGGTATGTTAATGGTAATTAGTTAAAAAATGAAAAAAAAAGGAATTCAAAGAAAAGAGGCAGATGGCAAAACAAGAGGGGAAGAAAAATTATCCCAGATTGCTTCGTCACATAGTGTTCCCAAATAATAGGGCAAAATGATTGCTCTTGAGCTTGGAGCTTACGTTTAAGTGTGAAATTTGATGAAAAGTATACCAGTACCAGTTTCATGGACGCCAAAGAACTGAGTAACTGTTTGATTAGTTCAAATGGTTCAAATGGCTCTGAGCACTATGGGACTCAACATCTTAGGTCATAAGTCCCCTAGAACTTAGAACTACTTAAACCTAACTAACCTAAGGACATCACACACACCCATGCCCGAGGCAGGATTCGAACCTGCGACCGTAGCAGTCCCGCGGTTCCGGACTGCAGCGCCCTAACCGCTAGACCACCGCGGCCGGCGTTTGATTAGTCTATGTGTTATATTTGAAATATAAGATTTGTAAACGATAAAATTTTGCTAGACGTCTCAATTTGGTAGGTTCACTTATTCCTCAAAATAATAGTGTTCTCTGACTTTTATAAAGCAAATGCCCTTAACAATACTTGAATGTATTTTGTGATGTACACTGAAGAGCCAAAGAAACTGGTACGCCTACCTAATATCATTTAGGGCCCCCAACAGCATGCAGAAGTGCCACAACACGTGGCTGCTGCAGTTCTGTGGCTCTGCTGGATGATGAAAAGAATATGGAAAGGAAGGAGGTCACCTGAAGACTGGAAAAAGCGGATCATAGTGCCAATTATTAAGAAGGATTGCAGGAAAGCAAGTCTAAATCCACAGGAGTTACTTTGACAATATTATGAAAAGGATGATTGCTACCCACCATATCGCGGAGATTTTGAGTCTCAGGTAGGAACACCAAAAAGACTGTCAAACAAAGCTTTAAACAGGCATTCATCAGAATTAATTAGGCAATACGTACACACATGGCCAGTCAGAGACTGTGGTCGTGTGTTAATCGCGCGCGCGGTGTGTGTGTGTGTGTGTGTGTGTGTGTGTGTGTCAAATTCTGATCAAGACCTGTTTGGCCAAAAGCCTTGTTTGACAATCTTTTCATTGTGCCTATCTGCGACTCAGCATCTCCGCTACATGCTGAGTAGCAATTATCCTTTTCACAATACTGTCATTATTCCATCCTGGATTTTCCAGTGGAGTTACTTTCATGTCATGATGTCAAGATATTTGAAAATATTCTCGAAAAGACAGTAGGAGGAGGACTGAGAAAAGAACAAATGGGTTTGGACTAGGGCTGCTGATAAAATATTGATATATTGATATTTTTTTCCAAAAAGTCAATATATATTGGTGACTTTTCCCGCTGATATATAGATATCAAAATGGCAATATCGAGTGCCAATATTTTTATTCTATATTATATTTTTTCACAATTTTTGTTATATATTTGAAGTTGTTCTTTTGAAATTGTAGAAGAATTAACTTTCACTGTTTGAAGGAGTTTTTTTCAGCTTTCATCACATTCGGTCTCTCTCTTTGACTGTGTGAAGCAAGTATAAGTGGCACAAAAGAAGAAGTCTGACCACACTGGGAGGGGGGGGGGGGGGTCATTGGAGTAACAAAATTCCTCTTGTGAAGAAATAGCACACCGTTTGCTTTAAAAACCAATTTTTAATGCAACTAGTGCGCTATTTCTTCACATAAGCATTCTTCAAAAACAGTTGCTAAAAAAGTCTAAATGATGAGATTGGTTTTTGCAGTGGAGGGAGATGTGTGAGGGGAAATGCTGACGTAATCGGTGATCAGTGCTACCAACAGGAACTGCAACATTTAGCTCCACCACACAATTTTGGCACTACAACTGGTAGGTCCCTGGCAATGGCGAAACGGAAAAACAGGGAAGTCAACATGTTGTGTTCTGGACAAATCTGATAAATAACATAAGCGAACGACAGACCCATTGGACACCTTTCATTGCGCCACTTACATGCAGTTACCAATGTTAGCAAAGTAGTTGTCGCCAAGAGTGAACATGTGTCATTGTCCTTTCAATTCTTGCTCTAAGGCTGATAGGCAGGTGCTAACTCGTCAATGTACAGAATATCTAATAATAAATCAATACTTAAATATACAGCTTTAAAACGGCACTCACGAACTCCACCTCAGATTATCCTCAACCTATTCTCAGATCACTTCACAGTTTGCAGCCGGTATTTTTCTATGCCGGTACATCAATATTTTTTCCGTCGATATATCTATAAGTTTTTTTTTATATATCGAGAGCTGATAATTTTTTTTAAAACATCGATATATCGGATTCCCGATCTTTTTAAAAATATTAACAGTCGTAGTTTGGACGTGGAAGGTTGACAGCAGGTCTAATGTTTAGTAATAAGTCAGTTCCAAGAGGTACAAATATGGTAAGGATTTAGTAACTGCAGTATCAACAAAGTCTTCATCAACCCCACACAGCATGTTGCGCACAACTCACATTTCAGCAGAAGACATTTGTGAACCAGCCACAGCATGTTGCTGCCATAAAGAGCTCGCACATACACTGCTAGGTGGTGCTTCACAAGCCACTAGAAGATGCTGAATTAGTAGCGCCTCACTGGCTGTAATAGTGATTGGACCAAGCAACTTTTTAAGCCTCCGCACTCACGAGCCTCACCTCAGATTATCCTCAACTTACACTCACTCTTCAGAAAAGGGGAAATGGAAGGTTGACTCTGAGAAGAATAAAGAAAAAGTCTCAATGAAGTGTTATTTGTGTAAAAACAGAAAAATAGGTGACAAGGGTTTTGAAATAGGTGACAGAGGGGTTTTAACAGAAAAAATGGTTTGGAGCAAGGGTGTGCATAATCACCTATACCTTTCATCAGTGTTATGAATGAGTTAATGACAGGAGTTGCAGTGTGAACAGAAGATAAAAATATGAAAGAAATGGTGTTTGCAGATAATTTAATGCTGTGGGGGAACGGAGGAGAGATACAAGAAAGTCTAAACATATGGGAGGAAATGATGGGACAGTATAAATTGAAATTTTATTCAAAGAAGTGAAAAGTGGAGATGTTATTTTTTACCAGGAGAAGAGTGACTGATACAAGTTCTAGAGGGCAAGTACTAAACAAAGCAAAAAGTTACAATAAGCACCTGAAGAGCATAATAGATGACAGCAGGTGGAATAATGAGGAGATTAGTGAAAGGGGAAAGCAAGCCCAAGATTTTCTGTAAGAAGCTTCGTCTGGAGTATGAATGTATGCCAAAAATTATGATGATGATATACTGAACAAACTCACAAATACATCAGATACATGGGTAACATATACAAGGGTGGTGAGCAGAATATAGGATTGCAACAAGAAATTTCAAAGAAGCAGAATAGCACTTATTAGAATGGATGCAGTAAGGAATAAGATATCAAAGAGAAGCCCATGCAAGAGACCATAACAAAGACAAGATTAAGATGGTATGAGGATGTTCAAAGAATGGTAGTTGGCAAGAGACAGACAGGTTCAAATGGCTCTGAGCACCATGGGACTCAACTGCTGTGGTCATAAGTCCCCTAGAACTTAGAACTACTTAAACCTAACTAACCTAAGGACATCACACACACATCCATGCCCGAGGCAGGATTCGAACCTGCGACCGTAGCGGTCGTGCGGTTCCAGACTGTAGCACCTTTAACCGCTCGGCCACTCCGGCCAGCTAGACAGACAGGCCCATGAAATGACAATGGGAGGCAAGAGACCTAGAGGTAAACCGATAAATGGACGGATTGTTGGAGGGAAGAAATGTGTTTTGAAGAGAGGGGAAGATTGGAACAGAGTAGAGAAAGAAACATGAAAATATGGAGAGGCTCACGTTCTAAATACACCAAGTCAGTGGCTGGAAGTTGTAGAAGAAGAAGATACAAGTCATTAAATATTTCCTAGTAAAACGCTTTTTGTATTTTAGGAAATTAAGTTACTGCCATAGGGTTGATTATTCTACATTCCAAGCAAAAGTAGGAGCTATGACTTGGTATGAAAATTTTGGATACACCCAGTTTGGAGATGATGAGTTATACAAATGCAGTGTTATTACTATTGCTGAAAAATGTTCAATGTTGTAAAATGAGTTCTTAAGATATACATCATTTGCCAAAAGTTTAAAATTTCAACTTTCAATACTTCTGAAGTTGGTCTGCTCTTGTTCTCATGCTGGATATGTCTCTCGTGCTGTGTGCTCGACCTGCAACTACTTTTTAATCTTTACTCTTTCTACCCTGACAAAGGAACTAATAATTCTGAAACCCAGGAATAGCTGTTTTTCCCCATTTCAGAATTAAAAAGAGAGAGAATGGCATTAATGTACATTCTTCCTGTGAACCAATTATTTCTGAGATTATATGATTTGGTGCTCATAGATCTTTATGTTTCACTGTTTACAGGCCAGAGATGCTCACTTGTTAGTTCTTATATTGGGCAAAACTTGTAAATTTGCACCTTTTGCAAAGTGCTATTATTGGTCATTTACAAGAGTATTATTTCAGGTAAGAGGGCAACCTCAAGCATCAGCTACCAGAAATTTTTACTACTGCGGTATCACCAAAAGCTCAACTAATACAAAAGGATAGTGAGAAATCCTGGCAACTATTTGAAGCTATAATCTGACTAAGATGTACAAAAGTGAAACTGGTGCCAGAAGAGACCATATTGAATTAACTACCACATTCAATCTCCAAGACCACTGTAAGTGGTTTCAAGTAATGTAGAGGGAGACACTAAAGTGGTTGGAGTGACACAAAAAAAACACCCCCCCCCCACCACACACAGGAAGCAAGCAACTTCAGAAAAGAATTTCATGACCAATTGGGTGGGGAACAAGGGAGAGATGGGAAACTGCACTTAAAATGAATTTGTTACAGGGGAGCACAGGAAATTTCTCTCCCTTATAGTGTGTGAGAATCTATGCAGAAGAGGTGGGAGTCAAGAGGTTCAGATGTGTTGATCAGCAAATGTGGTCCAGAATGATCAACAATTGACCAAATACAGTTTAGTGAAACCTTACAGTTGCAGGTGGAACAAGATCTGTACGAAAATTTCTCATTTCCCTGTATCTCTGTTCACATTAGCTAGTTTAAAAGAAAATGCAACAGAGAAAGATTAAACTGTCAATGTTCCAGTGAGAGGGTACAGAATTCGGCTGAATTAAATTCAGGAACTTTCTCACAAACATTAGAGACACAAAAATTATGTACCCTCACCATCTACAAATGAGCAAGCTTATGTACAACTAATATTATTAATTTTAATGGTAATTAAATAGGGCTTAAGTGACCCAAAAAGTGTTATTTGTACGTAGATGGTGTTCAAATATTTGTTCTGTATCTTTGTTATTTGTTTGAGGTACTCCTTTGAAGCCATGCGGCAGATGGAGTTCTGCAGCAGAAGTTTTTATGTCACAACAGACGCTGTGTGGGACTATCAATACTGTATGGAGTGCCAAGGAAGACCTCAGAGTATTACACGTCTGTGTGCTTCAATGAACATGCAACATAACAATGTTATTGAAGAATAAATGAATGAAAGTCTTTTACAGTGTTTAGTTAATAAGGGCTTAGCTACTGGTCAGGCCTGATACCGTATTTACTCGAATCTAAGCCGCACTTTTTTTCCGGTTTTCGTAATCCAAAAAACCGCCTGCGGCTTAGAATCGAGTGAAAAACAAGCAGAAGTTATGAAAAATGTCGGTACATGCCGCCACAACTAACTTCTGCCGCCGAATATATGTAGCGCTACGCAGGCATACTTTGTAGAGGATAAATACTGGCGCCAAAATCTCAGCGTCAGTAAATAAATTAAAAAAAAAGGAATTATCCGGGTCAACAGAAACATCCGATCTCACGCGTCGGCTTTGACCCGTGACGTAAGGGTGTTGTGGTGTGTGACGTCATTTCAATCTTTATGGTCTATATGTTTTGTCGCTACTCGTTATGTCTAATGAATCAATATTGTTTTTTTCTTTTTTTATTTGTTTCTTTTTTTTTTATCTTTTGATTGACCTACACATTGATCTGTAGCGTAGCCCTGAATACGAGGTTAGGTTGGGAGTTTTTTTTTGGCGGGATGGGGGGGTCAGGGGGGGGCGCAGCCCCCCCCTGCCTGGCCTTGAGTACCACTTGTTTATTATTATCTTTGTTTGCTATCAATGTTAGCAGATTGTTCTTGTGAAACCTTTGTGTGTGTTCTTTTTCTATGTGTTTTCGTCTTTGTGATACGTATGCAACGTTTCTATATCCGCCATATTGGAATTGTCGTTTCCGCTATATTTGTGACGTCATCGGTCAAAGCCGACGGGTTAGATCGGACGCTTCCGTATTTCCCATTATCCAACGAAGTAAATACAAATTCCGTATTGTTCATCTTCGAATGTAGCAGAATTTCAATGTACTACGAAAGTCTGACTGGCAAGACTGGGATTTTTGTCAATATGGCCAACTCTACGTTCTGAATTTTTTTGTACCTGTGAGAAGAGATGGTTGCTAATAGGAACCTGATGAAATGTGAATCACATGCAGTATTCTCTTCACCAAAAGAATAATACGAATATAAACATTTTGCCATGTATTCTTTCATGTTTGTTTCTGTCTCATTTAAATCCTGTCTGCCTAATAAACTACGAAACTAGAGTGAGACAACAGCAAACGCGGAAGAATATACGTATCGTGTCATGTTTATATACGTATTACTCTTATGCCTAATAGTGATACAGTCAGAAATGAAGCACGGCAACTGACTAGATTTTTAAATCGAAGATGACTAATTTCTGTGCAGAATTTGATGTACTAAAGAAGCGGCCGCAAAGACTTTCAAACGGAGAAAAAATTTCGCCAAACTCTCGTTCAGAACATGTTCTATCATACGCAGTCTATTATTTGGTTCTTGTTGATCATTATCAAAGAAAGCAACAGTGTAAGTAACTACAAATAGCAGTCTCTTGCCATTGCTTTGCTAATGAGACGATTCCTCTCTTTTTTTAATTGTAGGCGGCGGTAGCGCGCACAAAAGCAAGCCCTGTCGCTCAGCGACAGGCCGTAAACACGCACTATCAGAATGCGACAAACAATGCATGACACAGTGCAGTAATGCATTTTCAGCTTAAGAGTGACGCAAACACCTATAACAAAGAAAACGGAAATTATCAGATCAAAGCAAAATAAGCAATCGATTCAAACCAGACGAAGCACGTGAAAAAGGAAGGGCACCCGTATAAATACGGACGGAGCGCCTGACGCATTGCAATGGCTACGTGGTAAAGCTTAACTGCTAAGCTTAGACTCGAACCAAACTATTGTAGCTGTATCATTCATTCGACCTAAATTGTGTCTCATATTACAATGGACAAACTTTGTTTCGATTTGGAGGTGCGGCCTAAAACTTTTCTCTCCTCTTGAATATCGAGTCTCAAATTTCAGGTGCGGCTTAGATTCGGGAAATTTTTTTTCCCTTTATTTCGAGTCTCATTTTTCAGGTGCGGCTTAGATTCGAGTGCGGCTTAGATTCGAGTAAATACGGTATTTAGCCTGATATACATGTAATAAACACTGAGAAAAAGAATAATAATTTTATTTAGTAAACATCAGACAATAAGAAGACAGTAAATCATTACAATTAAAAGGGAATTTTACCATTGAAAATGCTGAAAAGTGAAGCTGGCCTAAACATAAAAATAAAATAAAAGGCGAAGAAGTTTGACTTCAATTGACATCACAGTTGTTGCTGTTGAAAATTCAGAAAGGTGCAAAGACTTATTGAAAAGCAAATACTCGTCATCTGAATTTTGACTCAGATGGTCAGAATTGCCTTTTAGCAGGTAAAATAAATTTTGTGGAGAGTATATTTATATGTTTTGGGCCTGGTAACTAGTCGAGATGCTTTGTTACCATCATCTTCTTATGAGGTGAAAACTGAAGAATTTATCATCTAGATCTATACCCTGCATGCCACCTTGCAGTTGAGACATAACAAGTGGATACTTCCCATCGGTTATGTCTTCTTCTCCCCATACTTATAGATTTTTTTCCGAAGTGAATTATGTCTCTGATAAAACTTATATAACATGTGATATGTAGATGAAAACCTGAAAATCAATTATTGAGCAAAGATCAATTTAAATTAATTGTTCAGTTTATTTTTCCTTCTGCACTGATTCCATTTGTACCATTAGTTTGACTGTAGATTGTGTCATTAAGTCAATTGTCAGAATCTAATTTAATGACCTACGCCATTTGAAAGCTATGCATTGTGACTTTCCAGCAGAAGAATGCTGAAGATTAGATGGGTAGATCACATAACTAATGAGGAAGTATTGAATAGGATTGGGGAGAAGAGAAGTTTGTGGCACAACTTGACCAGAAGAAGGTATCGGTTGGTAGGACATGTTCTGAGGCATCAAGGGATCACCAATTTAGTATTGGAGGGCAGCGTGGAGGGTAAAAATCGTAGGGGGAGACCAAGAGATGAATACACTAAGCAGATTCAGAAAGATGTAGGTTGCAGTAGGTACTGGGAGATGAAGAAGCTTGCACAGGATAGAGTAGCATGGAGAGCTGCATCAAACCAGTCTCAGGACTGAAGACCACAACAACATATTAGCTTTAAGAATAATAACCAAAACTACTAGTCGAGCTCATTGTAAAGATCTGTTCAAAACACTGAGGATTTTAACTGCTCCATGCAAATACATTTAGCAGTCAGTTGTACACATAAAAAATAACATTAGTAATTACTGCACCAACAGCTCTGTCCATGACCAGGCAACAAGAGATAGACTCAACTTACATTTACCAAGAAAAAGTAAACATAAAACTCAAAACAGCATCTTCTACCAAGGAATAAAACTTACAATAAATTACCAAAAGAGAGTAAAGAAATTACAAAAATACACTAATTGAAAAAGGCAGCTAAAAAGTACCTGTTATGCAATACATTTTATACATAGGATTACGTAGATAAAACAGATTAGGGGTTTTATAAAAAATGTTATACAAATAAATAATAATAATAATTATTATAAAACATCCAACATTCCACGTATCACCTTCATTTTGTTTTTTTTTTTTTCCTTTCTACAAATACTTACCTCCAAGCTATGCATAGCACAATGCTAAGACCTCTTCCTCTTTCTGAGCTCAACATCGCACTCATTATGGAGGAATGCTGACTCAGATTTTCAGGATAGCAAATGGGAAGTTGCAGTACAGAAAATGGCCTAGAGATCACCAGTGTGTGTGTGTGTGTGTGTGTGTGTGTGGGTGTGTGGGGCGGGGGGGGGGGGGGGGGGTAAGTGAAGTGTTATGAAACAATGTGCATATCATGTGTGCAGTGACTGATAGTGAGATATGAGTGAACAGTGTGGCGTTAAATAAGTTATTTGTGAAAAAAAAGTATTGTATACCAGGAGTAAATCTAATGATTACCTCTAACCAGAAGTCTGCAAATATATGTGTATATGAATGAAGTTATTTTAAATTGGTCTAAACTTGTAAATACTTTGACATGTCATATATCCTTGTAAAAAGAGATCTACGGATGAATAAGGCTGCTGCTGCTACTACTACTACTACTACTACTACTACTAATTCTGAAATAAATAACTTGAAGTTCTGAGACACTACCAATTTTAACTTCAGATTCAACCCTAACCATTGTTATTTTCTGACCTTTGACTACCTACTTTTGCTACCTTGAGTTTCCTGTACAATATGAAGTATAGTGCTAATTAATTAAACTCACTAATTAATAATTTCATCTAATTTACAATATGGTGCTTATACTTGTTTACAAGAGAATCCACATCATGGAAGCAAATTGGTATCCATATTTTTTTTTTCTAAATTTCTAATCAGTAACCTTTTTTACAAGCCAAGTTTTGGTGAAAGTCCACTGTTTATTCAGATCAGCCAAATTGAACCTAGATGATTTTCAAAGTATTATGTAGTTCATTTGGTTTGCTCTTACACCATTCTTTATAAGACCATGTGAGCATCAGACTGCAGTCTGCAGCAAGAAATCACAGAAGGAAGAACTATGGTGACCAGTACGGGAAAGTCTGTCACAGTCGTAACAGCTCATAGAATGTACCGCATTTCGAGTCTGATCTCATGTCCTGACATGTCACTTATTAATTCAATTGCAACATCTAGTAATTACTTTGCATTGTGAACATGTTTCGATTTTTATTAACTTTGACATTGGTGCACTGCTATGATAACAATCCAGTGCAGTAATAGAGTGAACATATTTTCACAGTGCAGTCTCATTTAGTTGTGGTGTTTATGCTCAAACTGAAAGATAGTGTGTTATCCTAGTAAAATAAGTGTCACCCATAAAAGTGACTAATCTTGTAACTTAAGTTAATTGTCCTTTTGACACATTAAACAATTGCTAATTATCTAGTTTAGGTTAGCTCTACTGCACTAAGATTGCAGAGGAAGAACTACAAATTAGTGCAGTATGTATACTGACAGTGGCTCAAATTCAGTTTATATACTGTGTGGACAACATTACTGGAATTACCCTTGTTATCACCGACTGTTTTCAGCCAGTTTTGACCATCAGGTGCGAGCTACCGAGGGAAACTATCGAGGTCGAGTGAATTAGATACACGGCAAGTAGTGAAAGGTACTTTGCATACCATTCATTTACCTTTTCCTGCCCCAGTCATGGATGTTGAGCAGGAGAGAGGGGGAATGACACGTAAGATGTTTCCCTATGGTAATTGTAAGTTACAATAAATGAGGAAACTAGTATGAGCCTGGTAATTATTTTCTAATAAAAAGTTTCAACAGAGACAACAATTAAACTTGAATTATATGAACACTGAAAAAGAAGCCAAATTCTTTTCTCATTGTGGCATGAACATGAAATCTAATTAGTGCACACCACACTGAAATCAGATATGGTACAGTTGAAGAAAATAATTACTCAAAAATAAATTGAGGAAACAACTTGCTCTTAGCAAGTTGTTGGAGACACTTCTACAACATGTGAGTTCTTGGAACATCATCATTCCGGTCCAGGTGAAAGAACATTGGGAGTAGTGGACAAGAGGTACTCCAACAGCAGCTTACGGCATGGGCAGAACCACCTACATCAGCATCATCACTACCTACACAAAATTTAGCAAAATAAACGATCTGATGAGGTGTGTGAGTAGTGCTAATTCTCAGCAGTTGCAGGCCAGGCCCGAGGGCTTCTAAATCTCAATGCCACAATCTACATGACCAGTTTCCAAACACAGATCACATGTCTGAAGAGACCTCATGTCAACAATCATTTAGCACTTCACCTCTGTGTTACCTTTAATAAGTTTAGTACTCGCCAGACTGACGTTATGCAAGCTGGTCAGCAGCCCTTTTATATGTGTTCTCCTAATGTGATCCATTTAGATAGTTAGCTTATAAGCACTAACAGGTGCACATATGTATTGAGCTTTCTGGATCTAACCTGATTGTCCCTTTTCCCCTCCCCTTTTAATTTTCACTAAGATGTAACTAATGGCTATCACCCAAGCTTTTAGTAGAGTCTCCTTTTGCAGGCCAGAATTAAATCTTAAGTCATATATTAGATACTTAACTTTCCAAAATTAACTGGAACATAACAACATGAAAGAGTTATTTCTCTGTACAACAGGATCTTTTTGCTAGTCTGTTTTCACTGTTATGTCAGCTAGCCATTTTCTCTGACATTCTTATGTTGAGCACTCAGTAGAATGATAACTACTCCTCCTCCTGCCCCTCTATTACAATATCTCACCATGGTATGTAATCTATTCCTATTTTTAAAATCTCTGGGGAACTAGCCACTCTAAAAATCCTTTCGTTGATGGTACATGAATTCTAATCAGCAAGATTAAGGTTTAATGATCCATCAGTGATTAGGTAATTAGAGGTGGAGCACAAGATTGATTGCAAAAGGACAGGCCATAGTATTTTCAAAGGAATTCTGGTATCATAGCCTAGTGCACTTGAGATGAGCTGAACAGTATGGCCAAGAAGCGGCACTGCTGCAATTGCAGGTGCTGTGGCCACTGATGTAAGTGCTGCCTTAAGAAGCCACACCTGTCCGGCTAGCCTATCTGGGCCTGCAGCTGCCCCTTTAAAGCCAGCAGCATGGTCTCCCCATCAGTTAGTTGTGCTTTCTCTGCATTATCATACAGATGTCTCTACACTTTATTGTCTTGGTTCTGAATTCATTATGTCTTAGTATTCGACCTTGGTTTGCCCTTTGGACTTCTGCCATGCGATCCCCATTGTCTGTCATTCTCTCACATTGCTCACTGTTGTTCTCTGACAACTCACTGTTGACGTTCTCAGTCAGTGGGCCAGCCACCGCTCATTTTGAAGTCTTTCTCGAACTTGTCTAATTCAAGTCACTGTAGGAATCATCCCATAAATCACCTTAAGTAGTTTAAGGGAATTATAGGAAAACCAAATTTGGAACGCTAGACAGGAATTTGAACCCTACTTCTCCCAAATTTGAGTCCAATGTCTGTCTAAAGCACAGTACTACTTTCAAAGTGTTTTTCTTAGTATCAGTTGAAAACAGTCTTGGTTGCAATTTCAGTTTTTTTATTTATCAACTACGTGTTGCCTAAATAAGGTGAAACGCGTAGTTGATACATAAAAAAACTAAAATTGCAACCAAGACTATTTCAACTAATACCACTAAACACTGGTTTGCTGATTCATGTCATTGAAACAGAATTTCTGTTTTTCTTAGACTTAGGAGGCTTCTAAGACTGTCAAAGAAGCCCACTTAATTCAGATTGTTGAACAAAGTTTTAATCATGTGGTTCAATATGCATTAATTGGGCCATCTCCCACACCAAAATAATACAACAAAGATGAATCCAATTTATTCATTGCAGCTCATGTTACAGTACTGGTGGAATGACAAATGCAACAAAGGTGAAGCAGTCACACTCTCACTTGAATCGGTCCACAGATTCTACAATAACAGCCATAGCTATTGCACAATAAACAAATAAATTTAAATTTATCTTGCCACTGTTGTTCAAAAGCTGCCAAGCACAACGCAGCAACAAGAATTATAATTTAAATGATACTGCCTTACAGTGAGCAAAAAAAAAAAAAAAAAAAAAAAAAAAAAAAAAAAAAAAAAAAAAAAAAATTAATAGCATTATGAGGTTTATCAGTGAGAGCAATTGTTACACTGAAATGATCCAGCAACAGACCGAATATGGCAATGACCGAAGAAAAAATGAAATTTTGAATCAGTATTCAAATTTTGAATGATGTGAGTGGATTTCAGTTCTCTCTGTTGTGAAAGTGTTGTTGTCATGACATCAACTTGTCAGTTGCTTCTGCAGCCACCATATCTTACTCGTGAGCATTTGTGTGCTCTTTCTGAAGGAACAAGCTTTACCCTATATAGTGAAAGAAGAGCCTTGACAGTTTGCTGAGCAGTTACCAGCTTTAATCTGCAAAACACAAAAGGATTCTGGTGGTACCAAAGCTATGTGAACAAAAACAATATTCATCCACAGAGCTAAGGCAACGATGAGGTATTTGAACAAACGCATAAAAATTGTGTTACATGATAGGATGTTGTAGACATGCAGAGTAGCCACCCCAAGCCATGTTTAACTTCAGGGCTTTTCCTTCGACATACAAATCATAGGTGCTGGACATTTCATTTATTGCAGATCAATGAGTGCAATGCCGGCATTCACTACAGCTACTCCAACCTAACAGCTCTGATATGTCCAGAGGTATACATCTGCCACAATGGCCTAATTCCTCAGATAAACATCCCTGTCGGGTCACTGAAGAATATTTTCCCAATATTTAGAAATTTGTACACCAAAAGTAACTACTCATCCACATTCATTACATTGTTTTATGTAATTACATCAAGTTGCTCTTTCACATCACTAGACAACATCATTTTGACATAGTGTTAAAACTGGAATGGGTTGTGGTTGTCAATGGTGTGATACTTACAAAATTGAAACAATTGAGGACTTTAGTGATACTGGCTATTACACTAAGAAAGCTTGAATGTTTGGTACAAACACATTTAATTACTCATTTTTCAGTTTGGCTTGATTTTCTTGCCGCATACTTGTGAGATACATACACAACTTTGTATATTTCATCTGATACTAACATCAGGAAATGTACATGGGAATCAAATAATTTTCAATGTTAAATTTCACTACTTTTTCAAATGGACTCAATACGAAGAAAAAAAATTGTTGAACATTTATTTGATAGTAGTATTCTTTAAAGTTGTGTAGAAGAGAATTGTAGAGGTTAGGCACACTTAATAATAATTATGATGCAATTCTCAAGTTGAACTAATATTTCTGAGTAGTATTTTCCCTACTCATTAATGCCACAGTGGTAGCTTTTTGAAAGAGCAATAATGAATACTATTTCTGCTAGCTGTCAATAGTATGAGTTAGAAGGAACATGTTGGGACAAAAAGAAACAACTGATACTCATGCTTTATAAAGTTTCCATCAGTTTATTCTGGAATTCCACTCTTGGCATTTACAAAATATCTGTACATGATGACCTTCACTGAAAGTATGAAAATAATTATTTGGACATGTGTCAGACACAGTCATCAATTTACTTTCCTTTCTTAACATTTGCAATTTTTTCACAGAATTCAAATGGTCCAATAACATCAGTCACAACTGGCTGATGAAGAATAGTTTTAAACCATCTTGTCACATTGACAAACTTCTTTTGATTTGCTGGTTCTAGAACATGGCGATACAGACTTAGAATGGCGCAGAATACAGATATATCTGCAAGAGTAAGCCTTTCTCCAACTAAAAATGTTTTCTTCAGAAAAATTTTGTTTAAATATTCAAGTATTTTCTCAGTTTCTTTCTTTGCCTGTGCAACATTACAACCTAGAGAGGAAGCTCCAAGACAAGAATATACCCATGAAAGAGCTGCTGGGGAAATATGATTGTCTGCGAAACTCATCCACTGCAGTACTTCTGCCTGAGAAAGCAAAGAATTGTCACCTTTCAGTTGGTTGTTTGCCAAATAAATGGCAATAGCATTAGCATCAGAGAGATATACATTTTTCTTATCATCTTCAAAAGCAGGAACACCATCAAAAGGAAATTTTGATATGTATTCAGCATTCTTCTTGCTTTTCCCCATGTCAGTATCCCTCTGAACCACAGAAATGACATGTTCTCCATATTTTGCAGCTATCTGACACTGTGATGATTTATGACTTCCGTGATGGATATAGAGAACAGGTCCATTAACTTTAACTGGGCTCTGCTGAACACAATTCACATCATTTCCCAGTTTCAGCTCAGCATATTTAATAGCCGTTTGAATAGCATTTTCAAGGCAACTGGTGTTACTACCAGAGGCTTGTGCAGATTCTGGTTTTCCACCTCCTTTTCCTTGCATCATACCAGATACTTGCTGGATCCATTCATTTGCTTTTAGTCCTCGGTTGATCAAGTTCTGCAACAATATATTTTTGTAGAAGCACCATATTAAGAGAAATTTAAATTGTCAAGCATATTTTACGAGCAATGTTTAATCAAATAGGTAATGATTATTGTTCTTTACCTTTTAACGTTTTAAATATTAAAGTGAACTGAACAAAAAAATGATACGATAAGAGCAATTATTATGAAGATAAAGTAATTTAATGATGATAAAAAAATAACTGATGCCATGAATGGGAAGTGCCATTCCCATGAAAAACTTGTTAAAACAGAATTAAAAATAAGTATCTCACATAATGTGATAAGGAAAACAGGCACCCAAGGAGGCTGGCCACACGCTAGTTGATTTCAGTGACAACCCACAAATATTTCCAACAGATTCTGCCAATTAGTGGGAATTGGCAATCTCACCAACCCAACTGACTACATGCTTGTAGATTTCTATAATGGGCCATGTCTGTGAGTTTTCCTTTGGTTTTGAGATGATAAAGTTTTTGTTGCTACAAGTATAGTAAAGAAGTGGACCAATGACCACACCGAAAAATTTATACAATTGTACAGAGAAATCCGTTTCTGAAAAGTGACACATGAATTTTACATGAACAAGAATGTGAATAAAAAGCATGTACAAAGACATAGCTTAAACATTCTAGATGGTAATCTAGCTGTATACCAAAGTGTAATAAAATTTAAAATACAAAATTTGCAATAAAGTTTCAGAAAAGAAATTCTTAATGTGTAGGTGGCATTACGGTCTGTAACTGCTTTACAATTGTTGAAAGTATTTTAAATCCGTATTTGCAATTACAAGAAAATGTGTGCTTCTTTCAATAAATGTGCACACTGTAACAAAACATATTTACAATTTGGCTGGTTTTCTAGATCTAAAAACAGTTTGTTACAAATGATTCCGAATTTATTTACAGTATTTTATGTCCAATTTTTGTTCACATCAGCAAAAACTGTCTGCTTGTATATTGTGTATGTACATGTGTAGTTCTGCAAAGAGTGTGGGATTAGGTGGAAAACAACAGTGCTAATCATGCAAGAAGATGTTATCTGATGTGATCAAAACTCAAACATAAAATACCATGAGTAAAATTCACGTCTTTTGTAATGAACTGATTTAGGTACAGAAAGCAGGTCAAATTACAAATTTGTTTCATTAAAAACCACTGATGATGTTTCAATAAAATGAAAGGTGTTTGGTGGAAATAATTTGCATTTTCTTGTAGTTGCAAAGGCATATTTAAAATACATTTAATAATTTCAGAAAAAAGAGCTCAGAAAGGTGCAAGCCTCTTGTAAAAAAAGACAAGTGATGAATTCTATAAACCACTACAATGAATTGAATTCCAATAAAAGGTTGTTGTATTACCCATCAATGTATCACATTAACTATTTCACAGGTATTATTTATTACCGCTCTCTTCTTAACACCTAACATATCGAACTTTAATGAGTTTCACATTTTTCGTGAGCGTGCTTATGATGTTCATCCAAGTCTCAAGCCTCAGCAGTGTGTTTACATTTTGGAGCCTGCGGTTCCAGCTGTAGCGGTTATAAAGCTATGTACTGTCAAAATTGTTTGTGAACTGTATTTAAATATTAAATTAAGTAGTTTTCAATCATTCATCCATATATTAGCAGTATGTTTACATTTCTTGGCATGCAGTTGTGGATGTTCTTAAGTTCTGACAAAGCTGTTAGTGCACTGTTATATAGTTATTAAATTTAGTAGTCTCTTGTGCTGTTTGTGGTGAAATAACTGTTTAATAAACATTTGGAAACATTCACTCACTGTGTTTTTTAGAGTTTTCTGTGCATTGAAGTCTTTTACTAAATTTTGTGCGGTAGTTTTCAGCTGACGTTTCTTTTCTAGTGAAACATTTCAGTAAAATTTTAATTCACTGTTTTAATTTCATTGAGTGTTCCAGTGCCCGCTTGAATGTTTGGTTTTAGCTAATAAATTGTGTGAAGTTTTGTTGCTATTGGTATAAGCTGTACTTTAGTAGTCTTAATAAAAGTTGTTACGTTCTTAGTACAGAGAGAATTTCGAGACCACTATCGTTATTGTTAGTTATATAAATAGTTCTCCTGGTGTAACAGAACTTAGGTGATGTAGACATTTAGTTTTTTTCAGTAACTGTAAAATTTTACCAAGAGTGAGAAGTGTGGTCTTTGTCGTAGGTTTGTGAGTAGTGGGTTATGATGTGGGATTTGTTAGAAGTATTTTCACTGGGGTGGGGTGGGGGGGGGGGATGCAGTGGGGAAGCCAGTGGGCATTCCTGAGGTGCAGTTACAATATGCAAAAGAGGAACTAGATACATTGAGGAGGGTGGAGGGTGCTGGGGAATGGGAACTGGCAGTTGGCAAGAAGGCAGCTAGGAGGAGGAGATATCCAGACAGTTTTACTTTGCTTATATGAATAGATTTGACTAAATGTTAGAGTTGAGTGGAGAGTAGCCTCTTGAAGCCATAGGGGTAGGTGTAGGAAACATGCAGCAGTTAGGAGGCCTAAGTTAATTGCAAACTCTAACAGAAAGAAGAAGGTTCTCCTACTAGGTAGTTCACATGGTAGAGGTGTGGGCCAGGAAGTGTTCGGGAGTGAGTAGTAGGTCACCAGTATCATGAAGCCTAGTGCATTGTTGTGTCAGTTGACTGACAGCATAGGGGAGTTACGTAGGAATTTGACGAAAGAGGATCAGGTAGTGATTGTAGGTGGAGCAGAGAACAGTCTTGATAGGGACAAGGAAAATGATGTAAGTGTTGACCTGGTAAATATAGCTATTCAAACTGGTGGCACTAAAGTGCATTTCAAGCAACTGTTTCAGTGTCATGATTGGTTCAGTGTCATGATTGGCCTCATCTTAATGTGACTGTTAGGTGTATTAACATGGGGCTAGAGAAGGCATTCATGGCAGAGGGCATGGGTCTCATTGCAATGGTGCCATTTGAGTCTATCAATAGATTGCACCTCAATAGGTATGGGAAGGGGGAGGCTGGCAAAGCTTATAAGTGACAGTGTAGTGGGTGGTGATGGGATCACTCATGGAAGAATTCCTGCATTAGTTGGCGTTAGAGCTGCACCTTCTTTAGATTGAAGTCATCTGATAGGTATACCTGCTTAAAGAAAGTCCCTCTAACTAAGGAATCACCTTCAGAGGAGGTCAGGCATCCAAGTAAAGAAGGAATTAGCATATTTCATCAAAATATAAGACATATTAGACATAAAGTTAGTGAACTGCTTATAGATGTTGATTCTGACATTATTGGTATATAGTAACACCACTTAAATAATTTGACAATTCAGAGGCTTCCTTCATCAGGATACTGATTAGCTGGCTGTTTTTCAAGGACTTCCTTGCGTAGTGGGGGAGTGGCTGTGTATGTCAAAAACAGTGTCCTGTTTGAGTCCATAGATGTGTCACGGCACTGCACCGAACAGATATTTGAATGTTGCACAGGGGCAGATGAATTTAGTGAAACTAAACTTCTACTTGTTGATGTTTATAGGTCCTGTAACTCTGACTTCAGAGCATTTCTGCTCAAGCTAGAGAGGGCTCTTAATTCACTTTATAGGAAGTACCAGAAATTAGTTATCTGTGGTGACTTCAATATTAATTATGTATATGACTGTGCAGGAAAAAGGATGTTGGTAGATCTCCTAAACACATATGAGCTGATGCAGATTGACTTTTTCCAACTAGGGTGCAGGGGAACAGTTGCACAGCCCTAGATAATATTTTTATTCATTCTTCATTACTAGATGGGCATTCTGTTAGTAAAAGAGGGAATGGCCTTTCAGACCATGACGCATAAGTTTTAAAACTAAAAGGCTTTTGTACTCAAACAAATGTCACATATAATTACAAACAATATAGGAAAGCTAATCCAATGACAATAGAGAATTTTTTAAACCTCGTTAAAGAACAAGAGTGGCAGACATTTACAGTGCCGATAACATAGATGACAAATATAATGCTTTCTTAACACATTTCTCATGCTTTTTCAGAGTTGCTTTCCATTAGAACGTTCTAAACAGGGTACTAGCAATAAAAGGCAGCCTGGGTGGCTGACTAGTGGGGCAAGGATATTACGTAGTACAAAGTGAGAATTATATCAAAATGCTAGAAGTAGTCACAATCAAGCTATAGTAGCCCATTACAAACAGTATTGTAAGGTGCTCAAAAATTTTATTAGGAAGGCAAAGAGTATGTGGTATGTGAATAGAATAGCTAATTCACAGGATAAAATTAAAACCATAAGGTCAGTTGTGAAGGAAGTGTCTAGTCAGCAGCACAAGGTCGATGATATAAAGTCAGTTTATAGTAAAAATATTTCTTTTACTGATACGTCAGATATATGTACAGCATTTAACAATCATTTTCTGAGCATTGCTGGAGAATTAAATAAAAACTTCCTTTTTACAGGCAATCATATAAATCTTTTGGAAAATGCCTTTCCGGGACTGATGTCTGAAATACTCCTCTGTGATACTCCCAAGGGGGAGACTGAGTCAATAATTAAATCACTGAAGACTAAGGACTCTCATGGATATGATGGAGTGCCTAGCACAATATTACAGTACTGTGTTGTACGTTAGCCCTGTGATGATGAGGTCCCATACTCTGAGGAGCGTAGGCGACGATGCGGGAGACCCGCACCACCGACTAGGCAAGGTTCTAGCGCAGGTGGTTTGCCATTGCCTTGCACTTAGCCATATTTCTAATTTTTCTTTTCAGAATGGTCACTTTCATGAATGATTAAAGTACTCTCCATCTACATAATACTCCGCAATCCACCATACGGTGAATGACGGAGGGTACCTCGTACCACAACTAGCATCTTCTCTCCCTGTTCCACTCGCAAACAGAAAGAGGGAAAAATGACTGCCTATATGCCTCTGTACGATCCCTAATCTCTCTTGTCTTATCTTTGTGGTCTTTCCTCGAAATATAGGTGGCAGTAAAATTGTACTGCAATCAGCCTCAAATGCTAGTTCTCTAAATTTCCTCAGTAGTGATTCACAAAATAATGCCTCCTTTCCTCCAGAGACTTCCACCCGAGTTCCTGAAGCATTTCCATAACACTTGCATGATGGTCAAACCTACCAGTAACAAATCTAGCAGCCCAACTCTGAATTGCTTCTATGTCCTCCCTCAATCCAACCTGATAGGGATCCCAAATGCTCGATCAGTACTGAAGAATAGATCATATTAGTGATTTATAAGGGGGTCTCCTTTACAGATGAACCACATCTTCCCAAAATTCTACCAATGAACCGAAGACTACTATCCACCTTCCCCACAACCGCCATTACATGCTTGTCCCACTTCATATCGCTCTGCAATGTTACGCCCAAATATTTAATCGACGTGACTGTGTCAAGCGCTACACCACTAATGGAGTATTCAAACATTACAGGATTCTTTTTCCTATTCATCTCCATTAATTTACATTTATCTATATTTAAAGTTAGCTGCCATTCTTTACAGCAATCACAAATCCTGTCCAAGTCATCTTGTATCCTCCTACAGTCACTCAAGAACGACACCTTCCTGTACACCACAGCATCATCAGCAAACAGCCACACATTGCTATCTACCCTATCCAAAAGATCATTTATGTAATAGAAAAAAACAGCGGACCTACCACACTTTCCTGGGGCACTCCAGATGATATCTCACCTCCGATGAACACTCACCATCGAGGACAACATACTGGGTTCTATTACTTAAAAAGTCTTCGAGCCACTCACATACTTGGGAACCAATCCCATATGCTCGTACCTTAGTTAGGAGTCTGCAGTGGGGCACCGAGTCAAACACTTTCCGGAAGTCAAGGAATATGGCACCCGTCTGGTACCCTTCATCCATGGTTCGCAAGATATCATGTGAAAAAAGGGCGATGCTTTCTAAAGGCGTGCTGATGAATGGACAGCAACTTCTCTGTCTCAAGGAAATTCATTATATTTGAACTAAGAATATGTTCGAGAATCCTGCAACAAACCGATGTTAAGGATATTGGTCTCTAATTTTGAGGATCCATCCTTCTACCCTTCTTATATACAGGCATCACCTGCGCTTTTTTCCAGTCGCTCAGGACTTTACGTTGGGCAAGAGATTTGCGATAAATGCAAGCTAAGTAAGGAGCCAATGCAGTAGAGTGCTCTCTGTAAAACCGAATTGGAATCCCATCAGGACCTGGCGATTTATGTATTTTCAACCCATTCAGCTGCATCACAACCCCAGGGATGTCTATCACTATGTCCTCCATACGGAAATCTGTACGAGACTCAAACGGCGGTATGTTTGTACGATCCTCCTGCGTGAAAGATTTCTCAAATGCTAAATTTAAAATTTCAGCTTTCGTTTTGCTGTCTTCCGTTGCCAGGCCAGACTGATCAGTGAGTGACTGGATCAAAGCCTTCGACCCGCTTACCGATTTTACATAAGACCAGAATTTCCTTGGGTTTTCAGCAAGATCTTTTGCTAAAGTATGACGGTGGTAATGATTGTATTCTTCGCGCATCGCTCTTTTTACAGTAGCACGAATCTCTACTAACTTTTGCCTGTCCTCATTCTCCCGATCTTTCTTGTACTGCGTGTGCAACTGTCTTTGCTTCCTGAGCATTCTCCGAATTGCGCTGTTAAACCACGGTGGGTCTTTTCCGTCCGTAACACACTTTTTTGGCACATACTTCTCCAATGCGTGATTTACAATGTGTTTAAAATTTGCCAATAATTTTTCCATGTCCATCATACTGGAGTAAATGAAGTCGATTCATTTACTAAGTGGGATGCTAACAACTGCTTATCTGCTCTTTCTAGTAAGAATACTCTCCTAGGCTTCTTGACTGACTTTTTAACTTTTGTAACCATAGTCGTAATGACAACATCATGATCACTAATCCCTGTCTCAACACTGACACCGTCGATGAGGTCTGGTCTGTTCGTGGCTGCCAAATCTAAAATATGTCCCTTACACGTTGGCTGTCGATTTAGCTGCTCAAGACAGTTTTCGGATAATGTGTTCAAAAGTAATTCACACGACGGCTTGTCTGTACCACCTGTAATGAATCCATAGACATCCCAGTCTATACTAGGTAGGTTGAAGTCGCCTCCAACTAATATAGCATGATCCGGGTACTTCTGCGATACAAAGTGTAGACTCCCTTTGAATGGTTCTAGAACTGTCACGGTGGAACCTGGTGGCCAGTAATAACACCTAACAATTAACTTTATTTCTCCTAGCCCTGTTAAATGTGTCCGAACAACTTCACAATCACACTCTACTTCGACCTCAGTAGACACAATATTTTTGTCAACTGCAATGAAGACACCACCTCCTACGGTGTCTAATATGTCTTTCCGATACACGTTCCAACCCTCACTAAATATTTCAGAACTTCCTATCTCAGGGTTCAGCCAGGTCTCAGTCCCGGGAATAATTTACACGCCACACGCTTCCTGGAGGGCAGTAAATTCAGGAACTTTATTCCGAACACTCTGAAAATTTACTGCTAATATCTTGATAGCTGAAGTGTCTTTACACTGAGCGCGTCTTGATTTCCCTGCCTGCACATCGACTGGTGAGTGTTCATCATGACACCTTGCACTACTGCCTAGCCTAAAAAGCCCCCATGTGCAGACCACAAGTACTCTGCTACCCAAGTAGCTGCTTCATTTGTGTAGTGCACCCCTGACCTATCTAGGGGCGTCCCACAATTCCCCACCCAATAGCGCAAGTCTAGAAATCTGCAGCCAAGACCATCACAGAGTCGACGAAGCCTCTGGCTGAGACCTTCCGCTCGGCTGCAAACCAAAGGACCACGATCCACACTGGGAATGATGCTGCAAATAGTGAGCTCTGCTTGCACCTCGCGTGTGAGGCCAGTGGTCTGCACCAAATCCGCTAGCCGCCCGTATGAACTGAGGCTCGCCTCAGAACCCAAGCGACAGGCATCATTGGTGCCGACGTGAGCAACTACTTGCAGACGACTGCACCCCGTACTCTCGATAGCTGCAGGCAAGGCCGCCTCCACATCTTGGATGAGGCCCCCCCAGCAGACAAACCGAATGCACGTTGGAATTCTTTCCAGCCCTGTACACTGTTTCCCTAAGGGGCTCCATCACCCGCCTAACGTTGGAGCTCCCAATAACCAGCAAGCCTTTTCCCCCGTGTGCCTGCTCGGGCCCTGTTGAAGGAGCGGCCACCTGTCCACTGACAGGATGAACAGGCGAGGCCAGCTGGCCAGCCACCACATTGACCCTCTACCTCGAGCGACATGAACGTGTTTCAGTCCACCACTCACCCTGAGGTGAGGGCGGCCCCAATGCGCTGGGTACACTAGAAGGTGCCTCGGCGGCTGAGTCAGCAGACACAGCAAGTGACACCTGGGATGTCTCAAGCGACGCGCCAGACCCTCCGCCGTCGCTGCACCTCCAGGCAGCAGCCTGAAGGCGGCTGACCATGACCAACAGCACGCTCAGCTGCTCGCGAACTGCGGCCAGTTCCTCCTGCACCCGCACACTGCACGCACACACCCTATCCATCCTACTGCTAGTATCTGGACGTATAGAGTTGCGACAAATAAAACAGCAATATGCGACTGCACAGTTGTGTCACCAGCGCCAGATTGAGCTGCGATATATGAACAATTACTTACGAACTAAGCAATCAAATGACCATGACTACGCCACTATACAGATATTAAAATGCGATCCTACCCGTCTTAGTACAAATGACAACTGCCTACGCGATGTTACATTCTACCGTTATTAAAATTTGATACTACCCCTTTCTAATTCGAAAATATGCAAAGATCCGAAAAAATTCATCACGCAAGCACAAAAAGACACAAAGTAATTTGAATTAACTTGCGGAACTAATATGAAAAACTGAATATATGATTAGTTTCTGCTACTGCTGCTTGCACACATCACTCTGCAAGCACAGATGAAACTGCATTGGCCTCTGTCTGTTGCTAACTCAGTAGTAAAGCAGCTTTATAAGATGGGAGAAAGGGATAATGTAGACATTTTTAGACCTATTTCCATGCCATCTTTGTTTGCTAAAGTTATTGAAAAGGCTGTGTATGTAAGGATAATAGATAATTTTATATCAAATAATTTGCTATCAATGTACAGTTTGGCTTTATTAAGTCATTTAACAACTGAAAATGCTATATTCTCTTATCTCTGTAAGGTACTGGATGGATTAAACAAAAGGTTTTGAACACTAGGCATATTTTTTGACTCAACTAAGGTGTCCGGTTGTCTTGATCACAAAATATGGCTCCAGAGTTGGACCATTATGGAATATGGGGAGAAGCTCACAATTGGTTTACCTCTCACTTTCATGACAGACAGGAAAGGGTCATTATTCACAGTGTTGAGAATGGCCGTGATGTGGGGTCTGAGTGGGGCACGGTCAAATGGCGGGTGCCCCAGGGATAAGTGTTGGGGCCACTCCTGTTCCTTATTTATATAAATGATATGCTCTCTAGTATTACAGGTAATTCTAAAGTATTTCTGTTTGCTTATGACACTAGCTTGGTTGTAAAGGATATTGTGCGCAACATTGGCTCTGTTTCAAATAGTTCAGTTTATGACATAAGCTCATGACTTTTAGAAAATAAATAAATGTTAAATCACAGTAAGACTCAGTATTTACAGTTTCTAACAAAATTCAACAAAATCTGATGTTTTAATTTCACATAACAGGCATATGATTACTGAAATTGAACAGTTCACATTTCTGGGTGTTCATGGAAAGCCCACGTTCAGGATCTAGTTCAAGGACTTAATATTGCCATTTTTTCTATTCGAACGACATCTGAAGTAAGTGATAGTTCAACACAAAAATTAGTCTACTTGGCTTATTTTCATTCGCTTTGTTGTATGGTATTATATTTTGGGGTAAATCTTCCCATTCTATAAGGATTTTTTTGGCTCGGAAACGGGCAGTTTGGGCAATACGTGGTGTAAAGTTCACGAACCTCTTGTCAGCCTCGTTCACTAGTCTGGTTATTTTGACAGTGCCCTCTCAATATATATGTATATCCCTTACTGCCATTTCTTGTTAACAATATCAGCTTATTCCCAAGAATTAGCAGCTTTCATACAGTTAATACTCGGCAGAAATCAAACCTGCATTTGGATCGGACTTCCGTAACTCTTATGGGGAAAGGTGTGCAGCATACTGCTGCATCCATTTTCAATAAGCTACCATAAGAATTCAAAAATCTTAGCAGTAACCCACCTGCTTTCAAATCTAAACTGAAGAGTTTCTTTATGGGTCACTCCTTATATACTGCTGAGGATGTCCTTGAAAAATTAAGCTGATTCTTATGTTATCTCGTTGTTTGCGTTTACTTAAATTTAAGGCACGACTTTTTTTTGGATACATAAACATTTTATTTTATCTGTTATTACTTTTATGTTGTAATGTCATGTACTGACACGTTTCATGACCTTGCAGATTTGATCCTCAAGTTGGTCCTATAGAACCAGACATGTAAACAGAAATAAATAAATAAAAATCAATGCCCGTGACTATGAATCAGATTCATACGTCAGAAACATTGCCTTTCAACAACCCATTTTTTGATCCATTTTGTGCAATTTTTCTTTCAAGAAATATAAGAGTGCACACCACATAAATCACTGGCGACCGCCACCATTTTCTTTCTATTATCACCCACACTAACTTTCTGTCAATGATCTAAACTAGTTTCACAATTTAAAATTTACTACAGTAAAATAATGTCTAAAAACATCACACTGTACAACATACTTTCGCTAATACAGAGTCGCAACTACTGAAGTCTGTCACCCAAGGCCTCTTGTTAAGCATGCACTACAGTTCTGGGTCCATGGACAAATCCACTGGTTTACACCCACATGAAAGAATCTGGCCTATGGCAGATCTGAGAGATTAGGTCAGACAGGTGAGGCCTGCACGTTAGTGGAAAACAATGGGCCTGAGATCAGCAGGCTAGAGCCATCTATCATATCCATGGAACCGGCCCAGGGTTCTGACCTGATGCAGGAGTTTGCTCATTTGTGGCTAGCTAAAGGCTCAGTGATTGTAAAGGCATTCAAGACATGATGTGGTCTGAAATGTCCATGTGTACTGGCACAATACTAGTTTTAAAGGACAGTACAGTAGAAAACAGATCAAGATAGCTATAAGCAGGATAGGAGGTTGTAATACACAATCTTAGAAACTAATCTCATAATTTCTGCTAGTATGAAGAGAAGGAATTACAAACAACTGAACTCTACAGCATTCAGACAGTGTTGTTTCCTCAAATCCCATGTATAGTGCCAAACATCTCTTTCACTTGAGATACTTTTTGATACACTAAAGACACTGATGATTTATTTTCGATCCGATATGCCATTCCAGAAAAACTTCTCCGAACATCTCTCTTTTTTCTCTGAATAAGGAACACAAAACTTACAAAAGCTTGGAATACGGAGATTTCACACAGCCGGCTTGTATAACGCTTGGATCGAGGAAAGTGTACATAATCTTGTATTCCTGGCAAAAATATGTAACTGATCACTCCAAAGTCATACACAATGCAATCTTTCTTTTTCAAACATAGACACAAGTACCATTTATGGACAAGTCAGACACTTATTTTATAATACAAATAGTTCTCTCAGTTTCTAGTGATATCATCACAAAATGATACTTTTGCTCCAGCAATCAGTGTTTTTTTTTAGACTGGTTTGTGCTATTGTCTTCAATACCTATAAGCTATATTGTATAATTCTTCTAATTACTTCTCCTCTTTCACTTGGATATGAGGCTTCCTATCTGTGGTGAGTTTCGCTTCTTGAGGTTTTTGAACTGACAGAGAGACAACCACAATTTTACCAATTTGTTCCTTGAAATATTTATAAATTTTGCATTGCTGCCAAGCTATAGACTCCTGAAAAGGAAATTTGGAAGGACAGTCTTTATGCACACAGCATAGGAGTAGTCTGCGTAGCTATAGATTTTGACCACTTTCGGATGACTATTGTCAAGTAACAAGTACTTCAGCAGCAAAACATATTCAGGCACACACTTAGGAATATTGCTATGTAATGACAGCAATGAAGGATTGAAGGGAGGAGTGGAGGAACACAGTAGTTCATTAGAGACAAAGCAAAAGCTAAGAATGGACAAGGTAAGGCCAGAAATCAATTGTGGGCTTTCTGGAGGAATCATCCTGGTAATAACTGAATTTACCAAGAAAAGCCACCAAGGAAAACCTAAATGTAGATGACCCGATGAGGATATCAATCCCACTTTTTCCAATGACATTATCAGTGTCTTTATGCTACTCAGCTTTACAATGGTATACCAAGGGAAAACATCCAAAGGCACTATTCATGAAGTAGTGAATTGCATGGAACACGATAATGTCAATGAGAAAGTGCAGTATTAATATCTGGAACTGCTAATTGCTCCAACTAACACCCTCTCACACAACACACATTTGCACTCACAGAGCATATCACACATACGTGGATTTTACTCCTCTTGAGAGTGGACGAAGAATTGTTAGATTATAGGAGCTCCACAGACACAAAGAAAATATTTTGATGGTAGATCCCCTCACTTTGAAATAACACAATGTATGATACACACTGTGTGTGTGTGTGTGTGTGTGTGTGTGTGTGTGTGTATGTGTGTGTGAGAGAGAGAGAGAGAGAGAGAGAGAGAGAGAGAGAGAGAGAGAGAGAGAGAGAAAGGGGGGGGGGTTACTGAGAACTGTTTTCAAACAATGGAAAATCCAGCATGGAATAACCACAATGTTACGAAATTAAAGAGATAGATTGCCACTCATCATATAAAGGAGAACCTCAGTTGGAGAGAGGCATAACAAAAAAACTACTACACACTGAGCTTTTGGTTAACAGGCCCATCTCCTAAAATCAACACCACACACACATCCACACAAGCACAACTCACATACACATGACCACTGTCTATGCCAGTCAGAAAGGGTGTCTGGCTGAGACAGTGATCTTTGGTGTACAAGATGTGCTTGGGTAAATGTGTGTATGTCGTCTACTTTATAAGATGGCCTTTTGGCCAAAAGCTCACATGTTTATCACTCTTTTGTTGCATTTATATGTGACTCAACATCTCTTCTATAAGCTGAGTAGCAATCTACTTTTTCTGTAATATTGTCATTGTGTATTGTCTTTTTTATTGTGCACATGGAAAGCCATACTGAGGGATGGTCTGCATTTTAAACATGGAATGGCAGTTGTGGGAATTTAGCGAGATGAAATACCCGTTTGGATGCAGCAACAAGTATTCCGTGGATCCTTCCAATCTTGGAGATGTGCAGACTTCCTAAGAAAATGCATCATAGTAAACATATCTATTCAAAAGGAAGCTAGAGGGACAGTGAGTGAGAAATTTATTATGGCTTGAAACATCGAAATGTCATATTTGTGCAAGCTGTTGATGTCTGAAGTATAAACAAATATACCCAAAGTCAAATGCAAATGTTTATTTTTGAACTCTCACACATACGACCATTGTCTCTGACTGCCGAGGCCAGACTTGACTTGTGTCTGGTCTTGGCAGCCAGAGATAGTGGTGATGTGTGCGTGAGTTGTATCTGCATGCGTGTTTGTGTGTGGTCTCTTCAGAAGAATATCTTTTGAGCAGTCTTTCATTGTGCCTGTCTGTGGCTCAACATCTTCACTATATGGCAAGTAGCAACCTATCCTTTTCATAATACTGTCATTATTCCATCCTGGATTTTTCCACTGTTTGAATTAAATAAACTTATATCTGATGAAGAAGCAGAAGTGATAACAATTTATTCTTTGAAGTTAACCAAGATTTTGAATTTTGGAAGAAGTTGCAATATAGACAATAAAGAGTAGTTACAAGTGAAAAATATATGAGGAAATTAAAGAGTACTGGAAGTAACTACACTAATTAGCCAGAACATTAGGACCACTGACCTACTACTGACACAAAACTGTCCAGGCGATAGTAACGTCACCTGGCAGGGAATGACTGCTAGTCAGACACGCGCACATAGTATCAGTGAGCGTGCTGTCGGCGGAAGGTGGACAATCTATCTGTATTTGAAAACAAAGGCAGAATTCAAAAAATAATGGGCAGAACCAGTAAGGATTGAAGGGTGCGTGAAAAGAAAACCTCTGTGAGAATCGCAAAAGTCTAATAAAATTAGAACTTAAATGTGAAGTGGGTGTCCATCCAACTTTTTTATGAGAACTTCTAGAGAGTTTTTGTCTAGGTGTTAGGGTGTCACTTAAAAGGTAGATTTGTTTTCAATATTATAAAAAGGATAGATTGCCTCGGCAGCCAGAGACAGTGGTCAGATGTGCACAAGTTGTGTTTGTGTTTTGCCTAATTCAAAAGAAGGCCTTTTGGCTGAAAGCTTGCTTGTGCAGCAGTCTTTTTCTTATGCCTGTTTGTGACTGAACATCTCCACTATATGGTGAGTACCAATCTATCCTTTTCATAATATAGTCATTATTCCATCCTGGATTTTCCATTGTTAGATTTGTTTTCAGTTATTTGGAACAGGATTCTGCTGAATGGTGAAGAGCACACTTGGAAGAATTCAATTTGTAAAAAGACTTTCAAGAAAAGTTCAAAAAGAAATAATGATCACCTACTACAAATGAGAAATTGGCACTTGAATTATTTGATTCTCATTATTATGACAATAGTTGGTGAAATTATAAGATGTGTATAGTGTGGCACTTAACACGATCAAAGTATTTAGATGACCCCACTGAGAAAAATCACTTGGTACAAGTATTTGTTCACCATGTAAAAGAAACAACATTACAATACGTTATTGGATTAGCTATGCTCACACATTTATTACAGAGGATGCTTCTTCAAAACGCAGATCATAAATCTTTTACAGCAACTCAGCATGGCATGGACTCAACAAGTTGTCTGAATACCCTGTAGAAATATTGAGCCAAGTTATCTCTAGAGCCGTCCATAATTGTCAAAATGTTGCTGGTGCAGAATTTTGTGTATGAACTGACCTCTCTATTACATCCGATAAATGTTCAATGGGATTCATATAAGGTGATCTGGGTGGCCAAATCATTCACTTGAACTGTCCAGAATGTTCTTCAAACCAATTCCATATAACTGTGGCCTGGTAATATGCTGCATTGTTTTCCATAAAATTTCCATCATTGTTTGGGAACATGAAGTCCATGAATGGCTGCAAATGGTTTCCCCAAGTAGTTGAACATATCAATTTCCACTCAATGACCCAGTCCATTTCATGTGCACAGCTCACACTATTATGGAGCCATCACCAACTTGCACAGTGTCTTGTTGACAATTTGGGTACATGACTTCATGGGGTCTGGACCGCCCTCTAACCCTACCATCAGCTCTTACCAAGTGAAATCAGGACTCGTCTGACCAGACCACAGCTTTCTAGTCATTTAGGTTCCAATTGCAGGCGATGCTGTGCTTTTAGGAAAGGCACTCGTGTTGGTTGTCTGTTGTTATTGCCTGTTAACACCAGATTTCACTGCACTGTCCTAACGGATACATTTGTCGTATGTCCCACATTGATTTCTGTGGTTATTTCAAGCAGTGTTACTTGTCTGTTAGCACTGACAACTCTACACAAATGCTGCTGCTCTCAGTCATTAAGTGAAGTTTGCCGGCCAGTGCATTGTCTGAGGTGTGAAGCAATGCCTGAAATTTTGTATTCTTGGCACACTCTTGAGACAACGTATCCTGGAATGTTTAATTCCCTACAGATTTCTGAAATGGTACGGTCAATGTGTCTAGCTCCAACTACCATTCTGCGTTCAAAGTCTTAACTCCTGCCGTGCGGCCATAATCATGTCTGACACCTTTTCACATGAATCACCTGAGTACAAATATCAGCTCCACCAATGCACTGCCCTTTTATACCTGGTGTAAGCAATACTACTGCAATCTGCTTATGTGCATATCACTATACCTTGACTTTTCCGACCTCAGTGTAGATGTATACTGTGGTTTTTACATGCAGAAACCCAAGGAGGTAAAGCAATTTACAGCAATGTCAAAAGTTCTTCTGAAAGTCGTTTGCTGAACAGTGACAAAATCATATATTAACAAATACACATTTAGTTCTGCTATTTGTAGTTTAAGGTACACAAAGGGATTCTTATTTCCTCTCTTTGCAATGTAATGTCATCAGTCGTTTAGCAATGATCTGTAAATATCATCTGAAAGACTTGTTTTAAAAATCGTCCAAAGCAATAATTTATCTCATGATTTTAAACAATGTATTCTTTTTTTAAGAGTTGGTATATTACCTTAGGCACAGCACTCAGACATACTATTTTCTTTGCATCAGAATCCACACTAAAAAACATTGCTGCTGTTTCGGGAGATGACAACTTAACTTGCTTCAGGGCTGAATCTAAAGCCTGAAAATAAATATAATCAATATGTTATTTCAAATTCTTTGTGTAAATTGTTACCATTTTTGAATGTCAACTATATACCAACCTTTGTGTTAGAAAGAGCTTTCAGTTCACACACAATGAATTGCCTGTCAGGCTGTGCCAGCAGCATTGATTTTACTGCTTCCACCACACTGGATGAAACAGCAGCTTTGCCTGCACGTTCTTTGTCATCCACTTGCTTTTTCATGGTTTTTAAAGACATCCTCATTTCCTCCTGAAACAATACAGAGATACTGAATTCTTGTGTATTCAGATGCAGCACAGAGTGCCAAGACAATTTTTTTCACGTGGCGATTGTTCATAATAATACTACAATATCATACTTAATTTCTTAATTGAAATTTTGTTCCAGGAGACAACTGATTCAACACAAAAGAACTACTGCTCAAACCAAGTGGCAGCCTCAAGCAGGAGTCAGAGCTGTATTCATCATTTTCAATTCAACTGTTTTGAAATGATACTATTCTAACATCATGGAATATAGAAACTGGAGTTGCTAACAGCTGCTTACATATGAAATTCTGCACAGATATTGAAAATTTTTTTGTCAGCTGACAATTTTTAACAACTTCAAAAACTTCTTTTATCAGATTTAATTGGCAGTTTCTGACAAACAGTTCATGAAATAATCATGATGGGATAGTATTTCTAATGTATTTTAGCTATATTAATAACTAATACATTTTCTGTTGAGTATTATACAAGCAGAATCAGTACATAGTAAAATTTATGTACAACTAAATGTGTTGATAACTTAAAACTTAATGGCAACCAAAAACACAGGATATAAGGGGAGGTTAAAAAAAAAAAAAAAAAAAAAATTCATTTTCACTAGAATTAATATGGAGGAATTTCACAGACTTCACAGGTGCTATTTATATTATTTCCAAACAGATTAACTTTCATATGGTTCTCTCAAAACTGCAATTTAACTGATGGCCTGAGAACTTGTAAATGAAACCATAATGTCTTTTCCAATAATGGAATGTTCTGGATAGGTTTCAACAATGCTATGACTGGAGATAACTGCTCACTGTACACAGGAGGTAATTTTTCAGTTTTTATTGAGCTAGTACTGTACAGTTTGCTTCACTCATATAGTTTTTATTACTGATATTGTAGTATCAGGACTTCATTTTATTAATGTATGTATATCAAATTTTTGGACTTTAACACTTTATTTACTTCATATTTTTACATTGTCTTTAATATACACTTTTTATTTATGTAAAATTTCATGTATTACGTATAATGAGGTCATAAGAGACTGTGAGCTAAGTGATATGGATTGGAAGGTAACAGGAAATGGGATTATTAAAATAACTATCAACAGATTATAATTAAATGATTAGCGGCGCCCACACACGCGCCCCCCCCCCCCCCCCCCCCCACACACACACACAGTAGCTATGAAAATGTTCTGTCTTCCACCGCCATGTCAGTCTTCAACATAAAAATCGTCATTCTTAAGGCATTGAAAACATTCTTTGCACGTTCTTCCACTAACAGTTCCCTCACCGTTGGTCTTACTCAGCATTTTAAGAGCCACAGATTTCTTTGTGTTAAAGCAGAAAATTGGAACTTCCCGCAAATGGCAAGAAATGGGTAAGTAAGTTGACGTACTTCATCGAGAATAACCTTATGATGTAATCATAAACAGACTAATATTTTATGGCATTATGTTTACAGATGCCTAAGCTTATTGTATTACACCTATGACCAACCACCCGAACCGCACTTGCCGCTACTGCCGTCTAATGCAAAATGGCAGAAGCAAAGTTGTAGATCTAATACATTCATAATATTGATTTTCACTTCATCGCAATATTCACACTGTAGCCTTAAATATTAAGTAGAGCCATTTGGGTCAAAATCTCATCATTAGGGAGCAGAAAAATTTTGTGTGAATGATAATGTGAAAAAAGGTGGTTTTAAGTGACACAATCGGCAATTGGTGGGTTTTTACAAAATCTGGTATTTTCCTCATTCTCATTTAAAAATGTAGTAAATGTGAGGGTGGCAGTGCAAATAGGAACTGAAAGTCACTGACTCCTGAAACTGTATTTTGACCTCCTACTCAAGTTTGGTGCTCATATATTATCCTAATTGAGAGCTCGTTTCCTGCATAACGAACAAGGTACTACTTCCAAAGAACTCCATTCCAGTAACAGTTTTACTCACCAATGTCACATTTATCAACACTTTAGCACAACAAACCATATCGAAAATGATAAAATTATGAGAGATCTTTTAACACACTGTGGACAGAGCCTGAGTAGGGATGGGCAGTGGCATTTAGTTAGGCAGACAGTGAAAAAGTTTTGCTCACACTGTGTGAACTGTCATTCGCGTTCCTGTCCCCTACTGTAACAATGTAGTTTGCACAAGGGATAAGATCTGCATTGTGCTACTGCATAGTCTTCAGATTCTGATTTGAGTTTTGTATGTTGGCAGTCTGAGGTGAGTACCATACTGCTTTCATCTGCTGCTTGTATCTTTGTTGACCCACTGCTCGAGTTCTACGTAGTTTTGCCATGCCAATGTCAATGATAGTGATGTTTTCAATCTTCTGAAAGAAGAAATCTACAATTCCAGTTCTGACAGAGTTGACAATTCCACTAATAATCCAAATTGCTGTGTGAATGTTCAGGTAAGTAATTAAAGAATTACTATCAATGAGACTCTAGACAAAAGATGAAATAATAAAAATAATATAAAATGAGACTACCTGGTATGCTGATTCAATAATAGTCATGCACAGAAGGCAAAATACATTGGTGGCCAATTGTGCCTTCAAATGTGTGTTTTGAGAAAGCCGAAAAGCAATGATTATTGGTCAAAAGTGCCATTTTTCATAGTTAGTCTGATGCAACAGTTATGAGCCACAATAGATTGAAAGCAATTTTGTTGAACTTGCATTTCAACAATGAAAATTACATTCCTCATAATCAGCCTAACTGTGACCCACTGTTCAAAATTAATCCTTTTTTTTACCTTGAGAATAAAGTCTCCCCCTCATTATTTTTTTCCTATAAATATTTGTCAGTTGATGCATTTCAAGGACAAATACATACTAATGTTTACTTAAAAACAAATTACACAAGTACGGCACAAAGCTACTGATGCTTCAACTGGATGTGTACTTAGGTTGGAGGTGCGTGTGCTGGGAAAGGGGCACAGGAGCATGGGAGGGCACAGGAGCATGGCGATATGGCACTTTTTAATAGCCTATAAGAAAACTATAACAGTGGAAATTACTGGAAGGAGCAACACGTAAAATAAGGGAAAGGCAACCAGTCACTTATAGTGGATCAATGTGTAAAGCACAGATACATATTACAGGAAGTAGCACTCACACTAGCTTTTGAATACTAGCTCTTTTTGCAGCAATAGTACACACATTTACACAAACAATCAAGCAGACACCCAAAAGCACACAGCAGGACTAATGTTCATTTCGGTGTGTGTGTGTGTGTGTGTGTGTGTGTGTGTGTGTGTGTGTGTGTGTGTGTGTGTGTACCATTGCTGATAAAAGAGCTAGTGCCCAAAAAGCCAGTGTGAATTCTGTTTTCTGCTCTGTGTTTTTGTGTTCCACACTTCAATTTGCTGTAGGTGTGGTTGCCTTTCCCCTATTGTAACTATTAGAAAAATACTTACACAAGCATTACATGACATACATAGATCACTATTATATGTCACCTACTGTGTTTGGTTGTTTGCAGCAGTGTAAGGCAAAAGCAGTAGGTGCTTTAATGCTCAACAGGAAAGGTCTTCCTTAATGTGTGGTTATAAAACCGAGAATAAATACAGGACATATTTTTTTTGTGAGAAGAGAACAACTGCTCTGCCTAAAATGGAGGAAGACTAGAGATGTTTTTGATGCTACACTACTTCAGCAACAGAGGTAACTGTGAGATCATGAGTGGGGGCAGCAACTAAGCAAAACCAGACGTAACCCTGGATTATAATACTCACAAAGTAGGAGAAGATAGATCATTTCACATTATTGTTTATTATTCTTTCAAGAGAGAACAGTTTAGATGGTGGGAAAACTGTTCTTTCATTGGTTTGTGATAAGCATCACGAATGCATTCACACTGTACAAAGGGACACACAATATGAGTGAAAGAAGAAAGTGCACCCTCCCTCAGTTTCTTGTACAGTTACAAAATTTCTTTTGAGGCACAAGGCAACATACTTCAAGAGGTTAATTATTCTCCAGTTCATCGACCAAGCAGACTTAGTGGACAACATTTTGCCAAAAAGATGCCATCCACTGAGGGGGAGGGGAGCGGGAGGAGACACCAAACCTGAAGTCAGTAAGAACCAGAAAGGGAAAATATGCAAAAAGGAAATGTCTGGTTGTGTCCAAATTGTAATGTAGCTCTTTATATGCCTGAGTATTTCAGAACATATTATACTAAGAACCATGCGTAAAATACAACATTTTGTGTATCTGCTAATATTAATATTTCATAATAAGATTCTTAAGAACAGATAAACCAGGTTTACAGTTTCATTTTAAACATCACACAAATTTATTTCAATCACAGTTATAAAGCTACAATTTTTGAAAATATGTTAAAAACATCAGATGCCCCACTCCGGGTGACTGATGCCAGCATCTAATGTGTTTATGTGGTGTCTTACGTAAATGTCATAAATTTGTAGTACACCAGTGAAAATATGAAAACCCCCAAATACGGCAGTTCAAAATCTGCATCTGTACTCTGCAAGGTGTACGACCCACTGTACCAGTTATTATGGTTTCTTCCTGTTCCATTCAATTATGGAGTGTGGAAAGAATATTTGTTTGAATGCCTCTGTGCGTGTGTGCAGTAATAACTCCAATCCTCTCCTCACTATCCCCTTGTGAGTGACATGTAGGGGATTGTAGTATGTTTCTAGAGTCATAATTTAAAGCCATTTCTTGAAACTTTGCTAACAGATTTTCTCAGGATAATTTTTATCTATCTTCAGGAGCCTTCCAGTTTAGTTCCATCAGGATCTCTGTGACACTCTCCAACACATCAAACAAATATGTGACCATTCGTGCTGCCCTTCTCTGAATACATTCAATATCCCCTGTTAGTCCTATTTGGTATGGGTCCCATACACTTGAGCAAATTCTAGAACCGGTCACACAATCTCCTTTTTAGATTGACTGCACACCCCCAATAGTCTACCGATAAACTGTATACCACCTGCTTTACCCATTTCATATCCCTACAAAGTATTACAACCATGTATTTGTACGAGTTGGCCAATTCCAACAGCAACTCATTCATATTATAGTCACAGGATACTACATTTCTTTGTTTTGTGAAGTGCACAATTTTACATTTCTGAACATTTAAGCAAGCTGCCAACCTTTGCACCACTTTGAAATCTTATTGAGATATGACTGGATATTTATGCAGCTTCTTTCAGATAGTATGTCATTACAGATTACTGCATCATATGCATAAAGTCTGAGGTTACTATTAATATTGTTTGCAAGATCATTCATACACTATATGAACAGCAAGAGTTCTAAAACACTTCCCAGGGGCACACCTAAAGTTACTTCTATATCTGACGACGACTCTCCATCCATGATAACATTCTGCGCCCACCCTACCAAAAAGTCCTCAATCCAGTCAAATTTCACTTGATACCCCCATATGATCATACTTTTCACAATAAGCATAGATGTAGTACCAAGTAAAATCCTTTTTGGAAATCAAGAAATACTGCATCTACCTGATTGCCTTGATCCAAAGCTTTCAGTACGTAATGAGAGAAAAGTGCGAGTTGGGTACCACATGATAAATGTTTTCAGAATTCATGTTGGTTGGGATTGAGGAGGTCATTCTGTTCAAGATACCTTATTATGTTTGAACTCAGAATATATTAGAAGGTTCTACAACAAATCGGTGACACGGATATTGGGTGGTACTTTCGTGGATCACTTTTACTACACTTCTTGTAGACGGGTGTGACCTGTGCTTTTTGCCAAGAACTGGGCATGGTTTTTGTTCGAGATTCTACACTATATTATAGCTAGAAGAGGGGCTAACTCTGCCACAAATTCAGTATAGACTCTAAAAAGGATTCCATCTGACCATGGAGCTTTGTTCAGTTTTAACAATTTCAGCTGTTTCTCAACACCACTAACAGTAATACTTATTCATTCATCTTTTCAGTGGTATGTGAATTAAACTGGGAAGATTCTCCTAGATTTTCCTATGTAAAGAAACATTTTAAAATGGAATTAAGCATTTTAGCTTTTGCTCTGCTACCTTCAATTTCAGTTCCTGTCTCATTTGCTAGGGACTGGACACTAGCTTTGTGGCACTAACAGCTTTTACATATGACCATAATATCTTTGGGTTTTATGAAATATCATTTGATAATAACTGCTATGATAATAATTGAAGGCATCACACATTGCTCTCCAGCAGGCTCAGATCTACAAGGGATACAGGGGAGGGAAGAGGGGGGGGGGAGGGGGGATGTCTTGGGTATTTGCCCTGGGTTGCAATTTCAGGAGGCACCAAATTCACATTCTTGAATGAGAAAACCTTGTTTCACAAAGCTAGGAAACATCCAGGGCACATTTGTCTATCTATTGTTCATATGATTTTGAAACACTTCCCATTTGTTTATTGAACATATCTGAACACAATCTAAGTTGATGTCTGAATGAACCATTACACGATTTTTTAATGCGCACATAGTTTACCTGATGTCTCTGCCAGGGGAATCCACATCACATCTAGAAATAAATAAACTTTCCCCACAGACAAAAGGGGACAGGGCAACACAAGCTAAACCAAATATACCCATACATGTGACTGCCAATCACTGTTTATTTACTCGGTTGGTTGCATGTGCGAATGATAAGTGTTGATGTAATTACCGTATTTACTCGAATCTAAGCCGCACTTTTTTTCCGGTTTTTGTAATCCAAAAAACCGTCTGCGGCTTAGAATCGAGTGCAAAGCAAGCGGAAGTTCTGAAAAATGTTGGTAGGTGCCGCCACAATTAACTTCTGCCGTCGCATATGTATGTAGCGCTACACTGGCATCCTTTGTAGGCACAAATATAAATACTGGCGCCAAAACCTCTGCGTCAGTAAATAAAATTTAAAAAAAAATTGGAAGGCCAGCTTTCTTTCTCCGCCCGAGTTTCGACCACTGCATTTTCATACATTATCCAACGAAGTAAATACAAATTCCGTATTGTTCATCTTCGAATGTAGCAGAATTTCAATGTACTACGAAAGTCTGACTGGCAAGACTGGGATTTTTGTCAATATGGCCAACTCTACGTTCTGAATTTTTTTGTACCTGTGAGAAGAGATGGTTGCTAATAGGAACCTGATGAAATGTGAATCACATGCAGTATTCTCTTCACCAAAAGAATAATACGAATATAAACATTTTGCCATGTATTCTTTCATGTTTGTTTCTGTCTCATTTAAATCCTGTCTGCCTAATAAACTACGAAACTAGAGTGAGACAACAGCAAACGCGGAAGAATATACGTATCGTGTCATGTTTATATACGTATTACTCTTATGCCTAATAGTGATACAGTCAGAAATGAAGCACGGCAACTGACTAGATTTTTAAATCGAAGATGACTAATTTCTGTGCAGAATTTGATGTACTAAAGAAGCGGCCGCAAAGACTTTCAAACGGAGAAAAAATTTCGCCAAACTCTCGTTCAGAACATGTTCTATCATACGCAGTCTATTATTTGGTTCTTGTTGATCATTATCAAAGAAAGCAACAGTGTAAGTAACTACAAATAGCAGTCTCTTGCCATTGCTTTGCTAATGAGACGATTCCTCTCTTTTTTTAATTGTAGGCGGCGGTAGCGCGCACAAAAGCAAGCCCTGCCGCGGGCAGCGACAGGCCGTAAACACGCACTATCAGAATGCGACAAACAATGCATGACACAGTGCAGTAATGCATTTTCAGCTTAAGAGTGACGCAAACACCTATAACAAAGAAAACGGAAATTATCAGATCAAAGCAAAATAAGCAATCGATTCAAACCAGACGAAGCACGTGAAAAAGGAAGGGCACCCGTATAAATACGGACGGAGCGCCTGACGCATTGCAATGGCTACGTGGTAAAGCTTAACTGCTAAGCTTAGACTCGAACCAAACTATTGTAGCTGTATCATTCATTCGACCTAAATTGTGTCTCATATTACAATGGACAAACTTTGTTTCGATTTGGAGGTGCGGCCTAAAACTTTTCTCTCCTCTTGAATATCGAGTCTCAAATTTCAGGTGCGGCTTCGATTTGGGAATTTTTTTTTTCCTTTATTTCGAATCTCATTTTTCAGGTGCGGCTTAGATTCGAGTAAATACGGTAGTAACGAAATTCATAGATTCAGATGATCAGAGTGGAAATAAATGACTAACATGAATAACAGGTAAGGAAAGTAATATACAATCTTTTCAGTGTATCTAAGAAAATGAAATTTTGACAATATTTTTGTCAAATCGCTACATTACTAAGGGCCAGTTGTATAGTTCCCACTTAGCAGCTGCTCAATTCTAATTTTATTCTTGGAATAGTGTGGAAAACACATTGAAGAAACACATAATAATGCCTAACCAGAGAATAAATGTGGGATAACTGAACCAGTGATTCTGGCAGAGTCAGAGAAATTAACCAGAGAATAAGTTTTGACAATGACAGGAACTGTCGCAGAATTAGTGATGACAAGATCGATTGTTAGAACGAGGAAGGAGAATAAACAGGGACATCACGCAAATTATATGTAAGAATATGAAAACTCCATATTTATATAAAAATTTCGTACTACTGTTTAGCCACGATAACTTTACTATTGTGCTAGTGCTGCCAGAAGAGGAGAAAGTGTGTGTTTCTGAGGGCTGGAAACATCAAGTTGCCCAAAGACGCGAAGTATTACGGAAGACTTGTGTTTAGTACTACGTAACTTCTGTAAGCGCTTGCTGAGATGTTTACATTATAAAAAAATCTTACTCAAGTTTACTTGTTCAAGTCACTGGGGAGAGAGTATTTCAGCAAATTTCCGCTAGTACTTGCTGCAAAAGTGCAGTTATTCTTAAAAACCAAAGCAGCCTTCACTGTTGCTGCATTATTATTAATGAATAAAAATCATGATGAAACACAAAAATTAAAAACAAGAAAAATGTTAGAGTACCACCTACCTATTCATGTTACCACAAAACACTATTCAATTAACTAAAATCAGAGCATTTCACGTATACTAAAAACTTTGAGAAAGTCATATGCAAATTTCGAACATCTCTTGTCTATTCTATAATCAAATATTCAATAATGGAAAACAAAAATACGGTGCAATATCTCAAGAGATTGCCTTTTAATTACTCTTTGACTTTGAAAGCGGTGTTTACAGATTTTAACATAAATGTAAAGCACTTATGTTTAAAGTAACATTAAAAAATCATCTAAAATTTAAAGATGGCTATATTGCCATTCTGTTTTCCCTGCTGGTGAAACAAATTTAATGGTAAACTCATTTCGCATTTCCCAGACTGGTGGTGCCAATTACTTGTGCTTAAGGGTTCCACTAGTACATTTGTTTCAGCCTATTTGCCTTTGTGCTAATCTTATATTCGAAACTGATGTTTTCACATTACTGATGAGCACACACAACTTCTGTAAGTTTGAGAAAAAGTTTAATTAAATGACAAATTTTACAAGTACTTGCAGCAAGATGCAAGAAACTGAAACAAATTTTCACCTTTCAGCAGAGTACGTGCTGATCTGAAACTTCCTGAAAAATTAAAACTGTGTGTCAGACCGGGACTCGAACCTGGGAACCTACTCTGGTACAAAGTTTTAGTTTGTCAGAGCTTCATGCAAGAATCTGTTTTCATTAACTTGTGAATTTCTTGAAATTGATGAAATTACTGTATGTTGACAGGTAGGTGTGTGTGTGTGTGTGTGTGTGTGTGTGTGTGTGTGTGTGGAGGGGAGGGGGGGGGTTGGAGATATGGTGGTTCCTATGTTCCACCAAATTCAGTGATTTTATGATAATGCACCATACCACGGCAGGAAGTTTGACAGAATGCCTAATAAATGTGACTGCAGGATTATGATTTTAGAGTGGTTGCGGGACTGGCAAATAAACTGCAACGACTCAATCAGAATGACTGAACTGTTGCCTAGAAAGGAAAACAAACTACCAGTGAAAGTGTACATTGTGGATAAAATCACCGAGAGCAAAGGCCACAAAATTGTCTGTTTACCGCCCTACAACTGCAATCTAAATCTGACACAACTGGCGTGAGCCAAAATAAAATGCAGGTTCATGGAGAACAACGTCACTGGTGACATGTCAAAGGAAAGACAGCAGAATCTTGTTAATGCTGCTTTCCTTTCAGTTACTGCACAGGATTGGCTAGGCTCCCACAGGAAAGTGCAGCAGCTGGAGCAAGCGTACTGGACACGAGATGGAATAATGGAAATGGTCATTGATTAAGTTTTCATCAGTACCACACCTCAAGCTACGATGATTATGATGATTTTCCATCAAACACGAATGACAGTTATCTTTACTGAACATCATTTGGGCAGCTCTTTCAGGTACAGTTAATTACGCTTTGTAAATATGACTGCTGTGCTGTGTTTAATAAATGCAATGTGTGAACAGATTTAAAAAATCAGTTTTTGACATTTGATTCATAGTGTCATAAGCTGCATGTTCATCTACTTTCATTTTTCATTATTTGTGACAAATAAATAACACGTAAGTTGTAGCTAAAACTCTCGATCATGAATATGTCAACAAATTAGGTGATTTCCAATCTTACAGAAGTGTCACTTAAGTGGGAAATATTTCCGTGAGTGTTAAGCACAAAACGTGGGCGGTGGTGCCAGCACTACTGCAGGCAGCCAACACTGCCTTCCCCTCGCCACTCCTCTACCCTTGGCAGGCGTAATGTGGTGTCATAACCATTGCTGACAGCCACCGTGCCAATCATCAACTTACAGTGGACAAACAGTACTACTACTTTTCGACCTTGTGTTTGAAAAACTGAAGCATATGAATGAAATCTGAAATTACTTCCCAACATAAAACGTTTTGCTTGTAGTACACATAATAGGCATGTGATATTGGTACTTCGTAAATTATGTGCTGCCATGTTATTTAAGTAAAGAAGGTAGATGAAAATGGCCACTATCCAGATCTTGCCCCAGTTTGGAATCATAGTAGATCCAGGGCTGCTCTCTGGACAGCCAAACGCATTTCATTCAGCATCTCTCTATCTATAGCCCTATGCTTTGTTTTACATCTTTTAAGCAGTAATGTCTGTTTCTTTAGAAGTTTCTTTACAGTAACTGTACACCATGGATGTTCCCTCCCACTGTAAACTGTTCTGCTGGGTACATATCTATCATGTGCATGGTCAATTATGTTATGTAGTTTTGCAAACATGTTAATCAAGATGGCATCTGCTTGGTTAGCTTCCATAGCCAATCACACAGCACGGGATATGTGATGTTCGCTGACACCACAACAGCCATACATAGACAGATGAATTTCAATTGTACTGCATGATATGGTTTGACAGTTTCTTTTGGAATCACCTTAATGGGTGATGGAAGCAAACTGAGCAGGTGCCATGTTTATTAAGTGTTCTGAAGTTAAATTGTTGTATCTGGTAGTTTTCTTATTTATACTTGCATACAATGAAGATATGCAGCTTAAATCATGCACCACATTAAGAATCTCTCTGAACTGCATTGTTTTTGGTACAATTTGTTGGCAAAAATATCAGGAAAAGTGACATTGTTAGATAAAACCAATATTTATATTCCACGTTAAGCCAACAGCCTTCCCACAGTCATAAACTGGAAGTTAGCCACAGTCAGGCTTGGCTAGCACTTGGATGGGTCACTGTCTGGGTCTACTGAATGCTGATGGCAAGCATGGTTCACTCAGCCCTTGCAAGGCCAATTGAGGAGCTACTGTACTGGTCACGGAAACTGACAACGGCCAGGACAATGGCGTGTTGACTGCATGCCCCTCCGTATCTGCACCAGGTGACACCTAAGTGCTGAGGATGACATGGCAGCCAGGCAGTACCATTGGGCCTTGCAGACCCGTTCGGACTGTGTTTGATTTAATTTCCAAGTCAGTGTATGAAGCCTGCTTCATTATTGCACAAAAGGAATTTTTGGTGATGAAATCGGAAAGTTTTTGAGAAACATGAAGGGATAAATACTTCAGGCAGAGATGAAGAGAACATTGAAATACTTTCGGTAGCACATTGGCACTAACCTAAGAAATTTTACAACAGATGCATGCAATTCTATATTCATAGTCACAGATTCTTATTTCAACCATAGGATGATTACGATGGAGTCAGTTAAACACTGACATGACAAAGAGACTGTTCTACCATATCAGTAATGGCAGGATTCAGCTGTAAAAATATTCTGACTAGACGCAAGTCGCTTCATTATTCAGTGAAAAGGCCACTTTCCCCATTACCAGATATTTTGTAAACACTGTCAAATATCTAGTGTTTTGCTCAAAAAGCTTGTCTTCTATGATCAAATATACACTCAGTAGCTGCTTTGTGTTAACAAATGAGTGGCATAGTATCTTTGGTGAGAACTTTAAAGTTATGACTATGCTTTCTTTATGGTTGTACAGATGTTAAAGGGTCAAATGTAAACGATTTATTATTTTTTAAAATAATGTATATAGATGAGATATGTGATGTCAGTAAACATTAGGGACACTCAATAATCAGAGAGAACCAGATGTGGGAACGAAACAGTTCTACATCTACATCTACATCTACATTTATACTCCGCAAGCCACCCAACGGTGTGTGGCGGAGGGCACTTTACGTGCCACTGTCATTATCTCCCTTTCCTGTTCCAGTCGCGTATGGTTCGCGGGAAGAACGACTGTCTGAAAGCCTCTGTGCGCGCTCTAATCTCTCTAATTTGTTTTGTAGGAGGGGTTTTGTACTTCTGTCACTATAGGTTGGCACTGCTAGGATGAGCTGAGGGCAGCTGATGCTTAATAATGGTTTTGCTTATATCCTCAATATTGCATTTAATAATGGTATGCCCTCTGGGAAGTTTCCACATTAGTTGGACAACCTCCTGTGATCCTTTTTTTGCTTTCTGAATGTGAAAAATCTGCTAAAATCTTATCTTGAATGATTTTGCAGTGTGGTGAAATTTGTATGAACTGTAGAAATTTTTGTAAGTGGCTACAACAGTTCACCTTTCATAAACAAGATATTAAAGTGTGATGGAACTTGAGTTCACTAATTAGGACTGGAGTTAAAAATGCCAAAGTATGGAATGAAAGCACACCAGCACATCTGCCTAAAAGAAATTCACAATACAATCAACGGCAGGAAAAGTAATGTTGACCACCTTTTGGGACGCCCAACGTATCACCTTTTGTGAATATTTGGAAAATAAGCATACAATAAACAGTGTCTACTACTGAGACGTGCTGATGAACAAAGTAAAGCCAAAAATGGGAGGAAAACATTGTGGATCTCAAAGAAAAGGTGTAATATTGCTACAAGACTATGGTCACCTCAAATCGCCCACCTGACCCACAAAACCACTGAAAAAATGGATTGGGTGAGTCCAAATTTGGCTCCCTTGGATTATCATTTATTTAGTCCACTCAAGGAGGCATCATGAGGAAACAAGGTCAGCAACAATGAATTGATCAAAGAATATGCGGGAAAGTGGTTCAAATAACAAGATGAAGATTTCTTTGGAGAAGTAGTGAAAGTCTAATTTTGTAAAAACACAATTTTATTTCTACATCAATTTGTCTCTAACTACTGAATGTCCCTCATATAATGTAAATGGTATGTATATTTTCATTTTCAACATTACACTGAACAACAATGAGATAAAATGAAAATAAGGAATGCACCACACCCCAAACCAAATACACCAGAAACTGACACCAAAATTGGCAAAAAAATTACATCAAAATTGGCAAAAAATTACACCAAATCTGGTAAAAAAAACTCTACACCAAAATTGGTAAAAAAGCCAATACCGAAACTGGTAAAAAAAAAACCAACACCAAAATTGGCAAAAACAATGCCATAATCTGCAAAAAGAAACACCGAAATTGACAAAAAGAAATGATTTTTTCCTTTCCCTACTCACCACTGATGAAACACAATTACCTTTCTCCAATATGGAATTACTGCTTGTGACACACTATTTGACAAATCAGCAATCATCTTCTGCAGATCTTTGATATTGGAATCATCATGTAAATTTAGAACTGACTGCAGTTGGTTAAGTTGTTTCTGAAGAACATCAGCTTTCTTCAGAGCCTGTAAGTAAAATAGAAAATTATTAAAAGTTTGAAACAATGTAACTTAAAGTGATAAAATATTAGAACAATTGTTTGTAAAATAAAAATTTCAGCTCAGAAGGTTGTTAAAAATGATAGAGAGATAGAAATGCTGACCAGTACCTTTTTTCAGAAACCATATCCTTGAATTCCTGATGAAAACTTGTAAAATACCAGGTGTACCAGTATGAAATGAGCGTTTTTGTGTGAAAATGAAACACTAATTTTGAATTGAAAAGTAAAAACATTTTATTCAAAGTACTGACCATTGCTTTCTATACATTTTGACCACCTTTCTGGCAATTTGTGGACACCGCGCCAATAGAAATGTTCATCTTTTGAAGCAAACCAATCAGACACCAAATTTTCGACTTCTTTGTAGGAATCTAAGTGTTCCTCAGCCAATGCGTGTCCCATTGATGAAAACAAATGGTAGTCAGAAGGGGCCAAGTCTGGAGAATACGGTGAGTGGGGTAGCAGCTCCCAGCCAAGTGTTTTGATTGTATCCTGAACAAGTTTTGCTTTGTGTGCAGGTGCATTGTCGGCATCTACTCCTTGGCATATGTGGGGAGTTAATGGCACAGCCAACAATAGAGCGATCCCTGTGTTGTCAGGGGGCTACAACCAACAGGGTACATGGCGGCCCCACCACAATGGACTGGCTACTGTGTTGGATATTAGGTGGCAAGTGGTCCATGGTCGTCGTCAGCGTAGAAAGCGACACTGCAGAGTGCATGGCGGAAATCCCACCCAGGAATGCATGCTTACCCAAGAGATGGAGAGCGAGCGGGACTGCAATGCAATGACGAATAAACTGGGTAAAGGTCTCAATGCAGGGTGGACACAATGCACCAAGTAAGGCGCCCTTCCCCAATTGGCTCGCTCTTCGGAATAATTTTGAAATATGGTGGTCAAACCCAAGAGGGGACCATCACATAAGGGCCGAAATGTTTGAGACTCCTTTTAGTCACCTTTTACGGCAGGCAGGAATACCACTGGCCTATTCTTACCCCTGAACACACAGGGGGTGGTAACATTAAGAATTACAGTTTCATTTCTTACAAGTTAAATATGGTACAACCCTAAAACATACCATTAAACTTCTGTGGCCATTAACTGAGTCATATTTAGTTATTCTCTAAACATGTAAATTTATATCTGCTAAAAAGGCTAGAGGAACAGTCAAAGCATCAAAACTGAAAAATTTTACTTCATGAAGATGTGTGAGCCTGAGAAAACAGTTAGTGACAATGGGAGACAGCTGGCCGGAACGACTTTGAAAAATGTTATGCTGTGCCAGTATATACATCACACTACAGGCCAACTTCTAATAAATATGAGTGTATAATGAAGGATATGAATAGGCTTTGCAGAGTATATTTCCAGAAAAGACTGTAAAGTGAAAACAGTTTGTCAGAAAATTTGAAAAGGTTTTAAACAATAAACCACATAATACCACAACTGAAGTATTATTTGACCAGAACCCTGACAGCTTAATACGTAAAGCAATTGGAGACTTGTCTGCTAATGACATTCCTTGGACTGTGCATTAAAATGTGAAAGAAACATTACTGAAATTGGTGGCAAACATAAAGCTGCACACGATAAGTTGGCGTATCCAATTATATATAAACCTGGAAATTTAGTACTTAAGCGTACTCACATGCAGTCAAAGAGAATAGATAATTAATGCAATAAAAAGTTTTATCTAATTTACAACTGACTGTATCTTACTGTTAGGAAAACAGCATACCAATACACTTCACCTTGTGAATTCAGACACTGAAGTATACTACAGAAAGAATATGTGCAAAATGTGTTAAAGCACTACATTAAAGAAGACAGCGACAATTGCAACAGTAACCAAGATGAAGGCAGTGACAATAACTAATTTGAGTGTTTGCAGTGATATGAATCAAGAATGCTCAGCAAGGTGATATCAGACTCTTAAAATATGTATTTAAATTTATGCAGCAATACCAAGGATAAATGTCAAGAGAAACAGCAGTATGCCTAAACAGTAGCAGACAGTAATGTAAGGTGCTACATTTTTATTTAAGATTTTTTTGTGTGCACTACACGAATGCTTAGTGAGAACTGGTGCTCAGACCACGCATCAACTGCTATGTTGATACAGCAGCTGGTAGCAGTGGACTAGGGCACATTGATTATGGCACATAAAGCCGCATATTGAGGGGAAGGGGCAGGCACCTGACAACGAACAATGGCATCACACCAGAGCAGCTGAGTGCTCAAAATGGTAGGTATTATGTTTTTGATGTGACAAGGTGCAAGAATGTTTGTGTTGTGGTTTTGTTACTGAAAGTGATTAAGAGTTTGTTTAAAAAAAGACTACCATTTTCATCTTTACGTGCATGGTGCTGTTGGGAGTTTTTTTCTTATTTTTTGGTTCTTACTGCGACAGTTCTCTTTAAGACTATAAATAATATGCACCAGCATTGTAAACCTCAAGAGAAGAGAAGCTACAACAAACAGGCCACTGGAACCTGCCACACTGGGGACACAGCAGAACTCTGGTTCAATGAGTAGCCATTTTCCATGCAAACAGTTTCGTTTTCTTGACTTTACAGCAGTACCACAATAGGCAGTGCAATAACATTATGACCTTGATTGCCTCAGTTCCTGGTACTGTTGCATTTCTGATCTTGCTTTGTATAACCTGCATCTAACTCAACCGGAAAACAGCCCATCCCTGTGAATTCCAATTTCATCAACTACCAATGTACTGTGCTACTCATAGTGAATAATGATTAGTTAAGTAATAATTAAATTAGAAACCATTGGTAAATGAGCAAGAATGCGAAGCACAATGAACAATTGAATGGAACAATTTGATGTTAAATGATTGGTGAAAGGAATTAACTAAGAATAGTTTTGGTAATCTATATTATTAGTTTGTTGGGTGATGATGCAGAACAACAGATGCCAAGGAATAGCCAATAAACTGTGTCACTTAAGCTACATTAGAGTAAGAGGGACAAGCGAAAACTTTTATTTATTTTCTATTATTATGTCAACTAGTAAAACATGTGTTCAGATGCTTTACATTCATATATGTAAAACCTGGACATGAAGAAGGGATGAATGACACCACAAGCTGGTCTGGACCACTGGAATGCTTGGTACCAATGCAGCAAAACTAAGTCTTAGGGAGCAAAAAGACATTATTATGGTGACCACACACTAAGGAGTAAGAAAAAATATTCAGAGTGCAAGAGTACTTATTCAGTACGCAGATGCTGACAAATTCAGCCACCACAACTTGTGGAAAGAGAAATTGAAACATCTTTCTGCTATGCCAGATCCTACAGAAAAACAGACTGGATGAGAAAAGCAGGACAACTGAAGTCTCAATTGATTCATGATGGCCAGCAAGCATGCTAACTTGTTTTGATTTCTGGGCTAAAGCACTGGCGAGAGGAAAACAGCAGCTGGTCTGGTTTGTAAAACAGTACTTGAATAATTCCCTCTTTCTGTGTGCTCATATGTTCTCAGATGGTACCAAGATGTTTACGCGATACCAGGCTATGCTACCATTATTAGGTTCTAACTTTGAGATGACTATTTGTAGTACACAGCGATGCAGCGAATCGCATACTCTGGACTAGAGCTACAGCCAACCACCTGAACTGGGCCATCTGGCATCTTAACATCGCTGAGTCACTTACTGGGTGGCTACCTACTGAGGGCAACCACCTTCCTGGTGAGGTATGTGCTCGAGTCCAGACTGGTAACTGTCTGGCTATTCTGTTGCCGCACTTCAGTGCTTATGGACCACCTTGTCACTGATTGCTGCACTGGGTCAGCACACACCTTCAACATCAAACTTGCTGGAGGCTAGGGTTTGAGTACCATCCCTCCTGGGCAATATTTCATGGCCCAAAGCACAGCCTGGATGTGACTGCCATTCATCGACCACTGTACGCTGTCCTTGTCAGCTACTGCCATGCTGGTGGCATCGGTGGGTGACCCTATTTATCCTGCCACAGCCCAGGTGACCTGCTGAGTTTATATGGTGAACACACCTCTGTACTTAACATGAATAGAAGTCCTATTCATTCAGGGATGTCTTACCAACAATCTGCTGCTCGATTCCAATCACCACCACCACCACCACTCTCAACCCATGTCCAGATGAAGGCAGCAGTGCTTCATTCTGACCTTCATACAGCCACTTCATCCGTCATTGCTGGGGTCACCTCTGGGCCCCAACAATAAGAATTCACCATCTAAACTTTCATCTGCTGCTTTACATTGCTGAACTTCAATTTAAATGACATTATGATATGAACGCGATTATATGTGACTTTTTACCTTCTCTTTACATCTTTCATAGCTCTCTGCACCTCCTCTACTTATCATTTTGCTTTCTGTTCCTTTTTTTGAGAAAAAAAAACCAGCAAAGAAAATCTCAAGATTTCTTTATTTTCCACCTGTACCAGCTACATTTGTGCATTTATTCGAGTAACTGCAGCTGTTTAATGTATCTTCATCAATGACAATTGAAGAGATGCAACACAGTCAGATAAAAATATAACTAAGAAGAAATAATAGTCAGAGCTACTGGCCAAAAAGTGCTAGAATCAACTGAAGAGTGGAAATGGAAAATATTCTGAGTGCAAATCTGACGTTTTTCAGGAGATGAAAAACAATGTAGCTCTGTTTGAACATACCTGCAACTGAGTTATATCCTAACAACCGAAAATAAATATTTTATTAAGAATGTACTAAGTACCATACCAGGAAACTGGCTGGTTCTAAGTACCAATAACAAAGCTTTTACAGTTCATTCTAGTAAAGAAACAAAACTTCAACCAGCCACTGTTAATAAAGCTATGTCTTCACACAAATAGCATCATTACTTGTTTGAAACTGAGAAGTGTATCTCCAGATGGCTGTTTACATTTATATTACATTTGTTACTGTTTATATTAGCTGTTGGCTGCTTTTCATCCAAGAATTAATGTAAACAATAACAAATGTAATACAAACACGAACAGCTGTTTGAAGATGAGCCTGTTGGCTTGAAATTGGTAATGATGCTGTTTGCGTAAAAAAACAGCATTACTAACTGTGGCTGTTTGCCATTTTCTTCTTTGCAAGAATCCACATGTATAAGGGGCAACAAAAAATTTCCCTTTGAGGGCACTGCTGCAGCATGTATGCAACATATCATGACTCTGATGTGGTTATTTAAGCACGGACATGTAAGCAAGATTTAAGTGTGGCATTTGTAGCAACCTGACATGCATGCACTAAATGCAGAAATGTTAACTGTTGACATTATTAATAAATTGATCCTCATTCTTTTCTTGACTGCCAAATGATGAATACGGTAGACATCCATTGGAGAGCGAAGAATGTGAATGGGGGAGCATTTCTGTCGAAAACTACTGTTGTGGAACAGTGTTCCAAATTCTGTGCTTTTCATGATTCGACCCGAGATGCTTTTTATCTGGGAGGCTCATCCATTACGGATGATGCCAACTAACATTCTAGCACCAATCCTATAGTCCTGATCTTTCCCCATACCTTTCCCTATGCAATCATCATGCCTTCAGTCACTTGGAGGGGGAAAAAATTGCCTTGAAGGGCCAATTATTCCCGAGGGATGAGAATATGCAGCAGCCAGTTATAGTCCTCTTCACACAGCAGGATACAGCATTTTACCAAACGGGTATCTTCATCCTGCTGCATCGAGTGGGTGATCGTCTCAGTGCTTATGTTGATTCTGCCTGATTGGCATACCGAGTCTGATGGTACGGCTTTGAATGGAAGCTTTGATCAGCCCTTATGTTTTGTACCCACCTACAGTTTCAACAAAAAGGACATAAGCGCCATGCCGACTGGTCGTGGCCCAGTTCTACAGAAGCGCCAAGACCAGCAACCTGGATAGAAGCACCCACGGTATTACTTCACTTGTATTGGAATCATTATACTGAAGGACATTGTTTATTTTGCATGTTGCCCTTTGCTTACAACACATTTGTATTTCTCAAAGTTAATTATTGTTGTTTAACTTCTGTAATAAAATTCATTATGATTTTCTTGAATTGTTGTCTAGCTATCCAAGAAAGCGCGTTTCTAGGCACTCCATAATTGACGAGTAGGCAGGATATAACAACTACTAAAAATATTTTAAATTTTTGACCTCCAAGGCAAAGCACAGCATGGCATAAAGACTATGTGCCATCTAATAACACATGTTCAAAACACTTTTTCCTTTGTTTGGCATTTGGATCAATTCTAAGGAAAAGCAACCAAGCACCGAGAACACAACAACTGAAAATGCATTTCGTGAAAAAGGGTACATAGAATATTTTCTATTCACACTCCAATTTTCCCAACAGGAAATAATAATATATTTGAACAACCTTTGCAGCTTCTGGACCAGTCAGAGCTACAATTCTTCTTATGCCTTTAGCAATTGCCTCCTCACTTGCAATGATGAAGTCTCCAATGTGCCCAGACTGATGTAAGTGCCTGCAAAGAAGTGGAACTTGCGTTTAATCAAAACAGGTATCTCAACTGCTGTAGGTCTCAAGAACATTGAGTAAAATATTGAAATAGAACCTTCGGATAGCACAAGTTCTATTATTGCCAATAAAAACAAAGTAGAAATTATTAACTTTAGTTTCAGAACCATAAGAAAGTGAGAAAAAAGGAAGATTGGAAAGGGATTGGTGGGGTAAGGGGGAACGTTACTCAGATCTTATTTTGGGTGGGGCCCGTATGTTGCGAGGGTGAGAGGGGGACTAAAATGAAGATACTTTGCCTCCGCCCCCCCTCCCTTTTTCCCAACTTCTCTCAACAAATCTCTCTTGCTTCCCTGAGGAATAAACAATTGATATGGGAAACTAGGATTACTGCTTTAAGTGTTTCTACTGGTCAGTGAGTCTGTCACTTTAATTTCAACAGTTTTCTTGACTGAATTTTGCATTTAATACGGAACAATATACAAAATATATCAATGCATCTAATGAGTTACAGTATCAAAAGGTAGAAGTGATTTTTTTATTGATCTACAGTAATTCTGTTTAATAATTCGGGAAAGAAATATTGGATTTTAACACATCAGATCTGCATACTTTTCCTTACTCTTTCAAAACAAACATCAACTTACAAGGCAGATGTACCTATAAAACCCAGTACTGTTTTCTGACTGCAATGTTCTCTTTATAGCCTATCTGACAAGGGAACTGAAATATGTTACATCTGCAAATGTAATTAATCTATACTCTAAACAAGCAATGAACATGCCTGGAGAGACCAGAATTATTGTGCTCCTTAGTATATTCTAAGCATATGAAAAGAAGTAAAACAACTACTCTTCCTGAAATATTTCTGATTATATATGTTGTTCAGAGCCTCTTTCAAGCTTCTATTTTCTCCCATATTCTGTCATCCTCCTCCCATTATAATCCAGTTCACATCATCCTTCACCTGATCACTTTCTCTTGTTCATGATATTCTGATTGCTCTTCATCCAGATTCCGTCCACTCTAGGGCTCTTCTTAGAAATCTTTCTTGTCTTGTTTCTTTCTTAAAATTGGCCAAACTGTTTAAGCCCATTTCTCTCCATAGTTTCTTTTTAGGCACTAATTTGAAGTGTGTTTCATATTGTCTCATTCCTTATCTGGTCCCTTCTAGTCTTCACCAGGATGCATTGTAAAAAGTGCATCTATTGCATGTATTCTGCTCAGATCTTTCTTTGTCCAGGTCCAACGTTCTGATCCATAGGTCAAAACTGCCAGACAATATGACTTGCATATCATGAGCTTTGTTTTAGCAAGTATTTTCCAATTTTTAATTACAATTGATACACAATAATTAAAAATTCTAAATAATTTTCAATTCTCTCCACTATATCATCATTGATGTTTCCTTCTTGGTTAATTCAGAAGCTAGATATTTGAAAGCATCTACTTGTTTAATAATTTTTCCATTACAACTCACATCCTTCATTTCTTCATTTTTCCTGCTGATTTTCATAACTTCACTTTTTGTTAAGTTTATTTCCATGCCTGCTTTTTCAATTACTCTCTTCCACGTATTTAGTTATTCTTCCAATTTCTGTTCAATTTTCCTTCTGACTTCTACTCATTTTCTTCCCAAATCATTACATCATTTGACATGCTATGATTTTCATAACATCTGCTGCTGACCCTTGCTGAACTTTCCTTACAATGTTGTTCACGACTATAGTAAAGAGCACTGGTGGCAGCACATTTTCTCACTGCCCTCTATTGTAACATAATTCAGACATTCGCTGTACATGCTTCTGATGTTAAGACACATTTCTTTTGACGATTCCGGTCTATTCAGACCTCGCCATCTCTCTGCCTTTCAAATAGTGTCATAAGCCTTCGTTATATCAATGAACGCAACTACGATGTCTTTCCCAGACTCCTATTTTTCTCAAAAGATGTGAAATCTATAAGAAGAAAAATGACCAGAGCACATTGCACATTGACTTTTTCCAAAATGCACCATTCTGCTTTCAAAACATTCATGTCAACTTTTTCATAATATGATTTTTTTCTTATTTATGGTTTCTAGTCACTTCTTGGTAGAACAACTTTATATGTAAGGTTGAAGAACAGATATACTAGAAGAGCAAAATTGCCATTTTTTCTTCTCATGATTGCTCCATTTTCGTATTTCTGACAGTACAATATTTTTTCTTCACTAAAAAGCTTATTCTACTGTACGTAATTTTTTGTAAGCAGTGAAATAATTTACATCAACAATTATAATAGGATGTATGAAATGATCTATTAAAAATATTGGTGTTTTAAAAGTCTATCACGTGGCTCCAAGAAAAAGTTTAATTTCACTGGAAAACGTAAGTGTGTGAAAACTGAAAGCTTGAAATTTCAAAGTTGAACGAATGTGTGTCCAGTTTACAATGTTTAACCACAGTCATAAAAATCGACATAAGTAAACTTGAAGTAAAAAAACATTGGTAGATCCATACGCAAACCATGCTAGAATTTGAACAATAAATTTCAATCTCTTGATGTAGCTGTGAAAAACGGTGGAAGTAGTGTAAATTTATTGCAACACAACCATTGTGCAATTTGAAAAGTTACAGAAAAATAAATAATGCAGTACTCATTCACAAAATTTCCTAGTGGAATGAATCACAAAATAAGCAGTCTAGTTAAACTAGGTGTGTAGTTCAATTCAACAACTTACACCAGTTGTAAAAAAAAAAAAAAAAAACCACACTATTAAGTAGCAATGGCTTATCTGTCTTTCCCACACAGACAAATACTATCACAAGAAATTTAAACAAAGGTTCTAGTAATCCTGCTTATGAGAAGGTGAAACAAACTGAGAAAGAAAACCGATAAAGTTTTCTTTTTCCTCATTGTTTTGATGTATCTGATTGATTGTCTGTAAATAAAGTATAAATAAGGAGGTACAAAGTGGATGTATGTGATGTACTGACATAGCACCTGTTGAAACAAGCACTTGTGATACGTGTCTCACAAGGTCCAGTTAATATTTATGTATTAATGAAGAATGAAATTAAAGAAAATAATGTTAGATTTTCAGAACAACACCTGTCATGGTATTGTAAATCTTTTAGATACTGGACCTTAGAATAGCAACTGCGCGCAATCATATGGCCCATAACAAGTACAACAAATACTGGGCAACATAGCACAGTTTCAGGCCACTGCTGATACTCATCTGGAGAGTCCTCAAATAAATTGTCAAAGAATATTGCTTTGCGACACTTTTGTTCATGAATGAAAACTTCGAAAATGAAACAATTATTTGACACTGTCTCCAAGCAAACTTTAAGTTTCTTAAACTGTTGACACAGTCCTGCTCACTTATACAGTGTCTCATTTCTAGTACTTAGAGAAGGGAGTTATACTGCAGGAGTAAAGTGTATTCCAAGCAGCAAAAGAATTCTGTAATCAAACAGCCAAAACAAAAAAAAAAACAGGATCCTTGGTAGGGGCCTAATACAGAGGTCAAAGCAAAATTCCATACCCACTTAAAAGCAGGAGATGTCTACTCAGTTTCTTTAACTAGACAGTTCCAATCTGTGCAACATCATGGTGCCCCATAAAGATTAACAATTACAAGCAACAAATTTATCTTTCTTATTAGTATGTGTAAGATTTAGGAAACAATCTAGATATTTTGAAGGCTCTATTACAAATGTGGCTCCTCTTGTACCTAGTTGTTACACAGTACCAGAAATAGAAAGCAGCATATAAGTTGGTGGTGTTGCTATCTACACAAGGAAAAGTAATTACATCAGAGGTTTGGAAAAGATGATAAAGTTTAGTGCTGAAAGGAATTTTGAAAGTGTGGTAATTAAACTTATATTTTGCTTCACACCTTCCTCTTTCATAGGCTGGTAATTTGGAGTCTTTTCTGGATTCACTTGACACAGTTATATGTAAATGCATGGTCACAAAACTGCAAATGTAAATCACAATTACTCACGTTCCACCACAGAATTCAACTGAAGTATTGTCTCCAGCAGGTCCAAAAGGATCAGATTCTAGTTTCTCAATAGGCACACCTATTGAAACTATTCGAACAGGATCAGGATAAACTTCATCAAAAACTGCTCGTAAACCCTTGATTGTTTTTGCTGTTGCTAGATGCGATTCCTTCGCATAAACTGGTTCATTGCGCTGTATCATATTCACTGACACACTTTCAGTTTCTTTTACCTGTTGCACTGACATTGGTCCCTGCAAATAAAAAATACAGTTCTAATAATTAATAGTAATTAAAATTAAAAGTTTTTTGATAATTCATGCAAGACAGGTATGGCTGTATTAATCAAAGGATGACAGAGGAGGGGGATGTGAGATAAAATTACCTTGTTTGTGAAGTCAAAACGAAGTCTATCGGGAGCCACCAGTGATCCTTTCTGGTCTACTTCAGTCTTAAGAATAGCTCTCAGTGCAAAATTGAGTACATGTGTACCTGTATGATTGTTCATTACCAACCTCCTTCGAACAGTATCCAAATGAAGAGACATTCTGTCTCCTTTTTGAATTTTTCCTTCAGCAGTTCCAATATGCAACACATATCCTCCAAAGACCTGCACATTTCTCACAGAAAACTCTACATTCTGTAAATAAATTTGAAATTATGAGACCACTAGTGGCAGGGAAAACGAACAGAGGAAAACAGCAGTTTAAAAACGACCAACCACAAAATTTTTTAGCTAACATTACCTCATCTGTAACTTTCACCATGTAACCTTCGTCATATATTTGGCCTCCCTGCTGAGCATAAAACAATGTCTTATCAAGAATTATCCCACATTCTTGACCAGAGGTGACTTCATTCACAAACTCTTTCATGTAATATATTGCAACCACTTCCCCAATACATGGTCCAAATTCTGAAATAAATTAATTTAAGTAAATATGGCACATATAAAATACTCTGTCTCACAATGAAATGCACTAACATCTATGAAAACTACAAAGCCAAGAGGTATACATGTGAATGAAATGAACTTAGCACAACTGGATTTGTGATAATACATAAATGATTTGGATTACAAAATTCTTTGAGTTGCAGTGTAGTCCTGTATGGAATGGAAAAGCTTAGTACTCTAAATGTCCTGCTTTGAATATATTACTGAGGAATCTTTCTGACTGCAGTTTGTAAGCAGTTCAAGAAAGCATCAGCAGTGTTTGATAAAGAACTATAGCAAGAGAGGTTCGAGCCAACCTTATACCTGATTTGTCCACAGGAAAAGCATTCAATAAAATAATGAACCTACAGTACACGAGATACAATTACTGTCCTGTACTTACCTTCAAGAGGAGAAATATAGATGACAAGAAGAGAGAGGCCTACCTGTTGGTGGGAGGGAAGGGAGTGAGTCTGAAGGAAGACTTCAGTCCAGAAATGATGGTGACAGAGAGAGAGAGAGAGAGAGAGAGAGAGAGAGAGATATGAAAAATGAACAGCACAACTGCAACTAGAGATGTGGTTGGGGGCTATGGAGGACTGAGAACAACAATGTATAATAAAAACGAATAGAAAAAGGCAACAGTGACACAAAACAAATAACAAAACACAGAAGGTACAGGGTGATTATAATTAAAGTTAAACTTTCAAACCACTGTCAAAATAACACCACTGATCAGAATGACGTCAAATTGCAGCGGAATATTATCGGAGAAGGGGGAAAATGTGTGGCACAAGAAAAATAAATAGTTACAAAATGTAGCAATAGATGGCGCTGTAAGCATCATAATTTAATAGTGGTCGACTACAAATGACAATTGAACCATGCAACAATGCCTAAGGTGTACATTTGACATTAAACAAACTGTACTTCTCAGTGTGCATGGGTGTACAGGAGTGATACTGTTAGTTACAAAAGCCCATTCATCATGGAAAGGTAATATCACATTGGATAGGAAAAATCGGTTTTTAATAATGCTGAGGCCAAAAACTGCATAAAAAGCATCAATCAAAATTGAATCGGATTATTAATTTCTGTGTGACTGGAACAAAACATGTTCAATACGATGTCCACTGTTTACTGCAATTTGAAATCGAGAAACAGCATGTTCCACAGATGATCAAAGTATTCCAGTGTCACATTCAGAATGTGTTGCACAATGCATGGCTTCAATGCAGCTAAGTTTGCAGTCGGAACATTGAACACAACAGCTTTCAGATGGTCCCACAGCCAGAAGTCACACAGATTAAGATCAGGTGATTGGGACGGCCAGGCTGTAGGGAAATGGCACCTGATAATTCCAGCATTTCCGAAATGGCACTTCAGCAGCTGCTTAACTGGATTTGCAATGTGCGGAGGTGCATCATCTTGCATAAAAATGATCCCATCCACACATCCATGCTGTTGGAGAGTTGGACTGATGTTGTGCAAAAGACACTCATAGCACTTACCAGTGATGGTACAGGTAACAGGACCGGAAGCACCTGTCTCTCTGAAAAAATAGGGTTGTATGATAAATGATGCCATAACCCTGCACCACACAGTGGTATTTTCAGGATGAAGTGGTACTGGTTGATTTGCGTGTGGATTTTCCTTTGCCCATATTTGACCAATTCTGTGTACTGACGTAACCTGTCAGATGGAAGTGGGCTTTGTCCACCCACAAGATCTTCCATGGCCAATCATTGTCCACTTTCATGCGAGCAAGAAATTCTGAAGGTCTCTTTTGCTGGTAGGTCAACAGGAAGCAACTCATGCACACGGGTAATTTTGAATGGATAACAAAGAAGGAAGTTTCCTAGGATTTTACGCACTGTGCTCAAGGGTATGTCCAATGTTCAGGCGATTCTCCACACACTACACATTTGCACACCACCACTCGTCTCCTCCTGCACTGCTGTGGCCACCATTTCCACTGATGTTGAAGCAGTTAGTTTCCTTCCTCTACCAGGTTGCACACCAAACGTACTTGTCTTTTTGAATTTTCGAATCATTTTCTCGCACCAACGGCTTTTTTCAAACCCTTATTGTAATACAGCTTTACAAGCAGAGTGCGATCCTGCATTGAGACAGTCATGGTGAATGTTGCAGACACGAAAGGAGGAAAAGCTGTGTACCTGGCGTGTTTATACCAAATTCAATGGGTCGTGCAGATGACAGGTGTTTTAATTTATATACTCTGACACATAGAGCGCATCACACCATATTTTTTTTCTTCTGCCATACTTTCTCCCCCTTCTCCAATAATATTCTGTTGTAATTTGACGTCATTCCGACCAGTGGTGTTATTTGTACAGTGTTTTGAAAGTTTAACTTTAATTATACTCACCCTGTATAACGAAAAGATGATTATAATGAAAAAAGGGGACAGCGGGTGTGTTAGGTGGTGATGTGTGCAAAGATGTGTTTCATTACTAGTTTCCCTGAACTCTGGAGGTGGCAGTACTGATATTTTGCATCCTAAAGGTAAGTACTGGCTGGAAATTCTACCTCAGTCACACGTGTGATGCAGACAGGAAAATGAGGCAGGAAGTGGGAGAAGGATTGGGGAGTGGTAGTTGGCAGCTTGGAAGGAGGCAGCAAGAGTCCATTATACAAATCTGGGATGGATAGGCAGCAGACATAGGGGTAAGAAGGTGAGACATGGGCATTGGAGGAATAATAAGCTGCCAGCAAGTTATCATCACATCAGTGCACAACATATCAGGAGCCATTGTTGCACAGTGGGTCGAAATGGAACACAACAAAGAAAACCTCAAATTTTGCCACTCAAAATACCCTCGGAGATTGTCATGTGCTTATAGCAGGTCAGGGTATTTTTGATTTCTAGAGAATGGCAGCCACCGAGATGATGTGCATACGTCCAGCCTTACTGCATGAATTGTCAAACTGTTAACACTGTCAGTTAGGAGACTTGCAGTATTCCAACATGTACATGAAATGGTGGATAAATGTGCCTGGACGGTTACAGTAAGGTAAACAAGATGACATTCAACCCAATCTGTAATGAACTTGTCTGGTACAGTACACACTGATCACCGCACAACCCCCTTTCCGGCCATTGATTCCACATACTCATCACTGTCATAGAAACGTACTCAATACAAAATGACAAGCCCACTTCAGAGATTGTATAATTTTCCCTCCTCTCAAACTCACTCCTATAATGATATTTCACCCTTTGATGTCCGTGAGACATACTAGTATTTGTTTTCAGCTTTCCAGTTTGTTTATGGCTCTTGATTGAATAGGTTTGGCATGACAGTTACTTTCCAGTTTCCACTGTGATGACAGTGCTGGCCCTGTGTGTACAACAGCTCTCCGCAGTCTTAATCACTTACTGCTGCTACTCACAAAGAGTCTGGATTTGTTCACACTTTTATTTCTGGGTGCTGCAATTTCATACAACTCATTTAACAGGAATATTATTAAATCTAGACTGTAAGCACCACTACTGTAACAGAAAATAATTTATCAAACAATGGAAAATCCACGACGGAATAATGACAATATTATGAAAAGGATAGTTGCTACTCTATACAGGGGAGATGAATCGCAGATTGGCAAAACTAAAAGACTGTCAGCAAGTAAGCTTTCAACCAAAAAGGTCTTCATCAGAAACAGACAAAGTCCACATGCACGCACCGGTGCGCGCAGGATGCACACTCACAGGGTAGTTGCTACTCCATGTAGCGGAGATGTTGAGTCGCAGACAGAAACAGACAATGTGCACTGGCCCGTGCATGCGCCTGCCCGCATCCACAACCACAGTCTTTGCTGAGGCCGGTCTCAGTGGCCAGACTGAGGTTACGTGTGTATGATTTGCATTTGTGTGAGTGTGAGTGTGAGTCAATGAGTGTGTGTGTGTATTTCTGGTGAAGGCCTTTTTGGCTGAAATCTTACTTGTGCTTATCTGCAACTCAGCATCTCTGCCAAAAGGTGAGTGGCTACCACCCTTTTCATAATGTTGTCAGAAAACAATTTATGATTTTCCAACTTTCGTGCATAATTCAAGCAAAACTTTTTTTTTCCCAAACATTTACCGTAATCAGCGTCCTTTCCTGTTGATGTAGCATGGTAATTATATTTTGGGAGATCATCTGTCACTGGGATGCTTTCATTCTGAAGACGTGTAAGTGCATGGACATCTAATGCAATCTGGGTATCTGCACCAACACCTTTGCCTTGGGAAAGAATCTACACATTCAAAACATTTGTAAGGCATAAATATCCATATTACATTACAATTTATTTTATAATTCGATTCATATAATAATGGTATTTTCTGTACCTGTGCCTCTTTTCTGGCTTCTTCATAAGCTGTCATATCTACAACTAATCCTTTTTCTTCACACATTAACTGTGTCAGATCTACAGGGAATCCGTATGTATCATACAATCGCCAAGCAACATCTCCTGCAAGTATGAAATAACATGCCTTCAGTTTGTGAAAAATTTAGATGTTTAAAGTTAAACTTTTAAAGTTTTGTTAATGGAACATGCTGAATCAGTAACTCGGGTACAAAGCTTAAATTAGTTACACTCTGCTGTCCCATAAATTTGATGACTTTACCTATAACTTTTAATTTCATCTTAATACCACCATTTTCATTTAATTAATAAAGACAATTTTAAATGAAATCTCTTAAAAAGTTTTACTTCCAACAAGGAAGAAAAATCTTGATACAATGTGCTAAAGTGTTATGAACTTAATGGAATGGAGGTGTCCAGAACTTTAGCTTCACTTGCATAATACATACCTCTACAACAGCATACCAAAAATACATTTGTTTCTACAAACAATAACACAAAATTAGCTAGATTTAAATGCATAGGCACCATCTACATTGAACTAGCTATTGAGTACTCAATTTATGAAATTCAAAGATTTAGTCAAACTTCGCTCTGGGCATTCTTAGCCAGTAAATAGTAGTTCTCCTCAAACAGATACACCTGTATAAGGCAACTATTTATCTAGTATTTAATATCTTTTGAATATCAAGTCTTTTTCATTGTACAATTAGGAGGATATATCAAAACACGTAATTTCTACAAATTTAACACATAAATAAGTTACCCACGAAAACAGTTTTGTGCTGTACATAACCTCTAACACATGAAACAGTAGTATAACTTGTACACATAAAATAAAATGAACTGCAAAAAGCTTTGCTTTTTAAAATGAATTAACAAAATTTCAACTGCATCACTCAATTACAATGACTCAATCATGTGGTGACATCTTGTAGTATGAATAAAATGTCCCAATTTTAACTGACTAGTTACACCTGTTTCTGAATCTGCAATATACAGGAAAATTTAATTTTGCTTCCACTGTATATAAGAAGGGGGCAGCTTTGAGTGGTCTTTGCTGAGGCATTCAGCATCATTTTTGTTGGCACCAGAAGGAGCAGACAAGAAAAGGAAACAATTTGAGCAGACAATAATTAGAGAGCATGAAATGGAATATTTGTGCAATAAGTATGACAAATTTAAACAATTATTAAATCTTCCAGATTTCAATCTGTAAAAAAATAAAAAAAAATTACCATCTATCAGAGCCAAATCTTTCTATCTTTCTTACATATTTTAATTATTCTTATTTTCCATATCGCTACAACAACTGGAAATAGTGATCAACAAAGTTGTCATTAATCATAAGGGTAGCTTTAACAACCACAGTTCTACCTGAAGTTCCATATCCCTCCATTTTCATCAGCTGACTACCTGCTCACACAGTCAGGAATGGAAATTAATTTTTCTCTTCGCATAAGTTTTGAACCAGCTTTGATAGATAATGCAAGGATACTACAGTCTGATAAGGAATGACGTATTAATGTGATGAGACAAATTGTTCCTTTTAGGGACTGAAAAATGTATGATCAGATAAATTACACAATAGTAGTAAGTACAAGATTAAATTTGCTAACAGAAGTTGAGAAAATTAAGAACGTTTAACAGTAAACTAATGGGCATTTACTTTTACAAAAAACAGCAATGATGAATGGCAATGAAACAGTAACATCCTGACCAACATATTTACCTGTCTTGAAAAATGGTTGACAGAGCTGAACACTGTTGACAGAGATATCTCCCATATAAGGAATCAGCCACATCTGTTAACTCTTAGCTATGTTCAGAATAAATACTTTTACAGTGCAATTACAAATAATATGAAGCTCTGAAATTGAAATTACACAGAGCAGCAGTGTGTGCATAAATGTGAATACATGCACAACATATGGAAACTATCCGCCAGTCTGGTGCTCAAACAGAATCTTTCTATGCTGTCTATGCTGTTGTGAAGGTTCATTTCTGTGCACACACTGCTACAGAGTAAAAGTTTTGTTGCGAGTTCAATCCCTAGAATATGGCTTTCCCATTTTCTGCCACATATGGGGGTGGTTTGATAAGTTGCATAAAAAAGCATTAAAAAATGTGTTTCATAAACAACTCACCTTATTTCTCGACAGTCTCCTTCAAGAGATATATATTTGCTTAAGCGAACCTCCAACTTTTTGATTCCATCGGAAGAATACATTCTATCAAAGTCAGCATAATACTCGAGGACCGCAACTATCACTTCCTCATTTGATGGAAGTTTCTTCCCAACGAGCCAAAGTTTGAACTTAGAGAGCAGGAAGAAGTCACTTGGGGCTAAGTCTGGTAGTCAGGAGGAATGAGGAACCAATTCAAAGCCCAACTGTTTCACTGATTTGTGGGATGTTACATTATACTGGTGAAAGAGCACTTTTATGCATGCTAACTTTGGCCTTTTTTCAGTCAATGCAAGTTTAAAATAATCTAACAGTGAAGCATACTACAGTCCACTTGTGATTCTGCATTTTTCCAAGTGACCTATGAGGATTATTCCATGGAAATCCCAGAAACAGAGGCCATCACATTACCAACAAACAAAATGGCCTTTGCCTTTTTTTGGTACAATTTCAATGACCTTTGTCCATTGTTCTTACTGCCATTATGACTCTGGCATGTAATGATGGGTCCAGGTCTCATCAACAGTCACAAATTGCTGCAAAAAATCTTGCAAATGTGATTAAACATCATGAGACATTGTGTTGAAATTTTGTGCTGGATTTACTTTTGGTCTACAGCAAGCAATTGTGGTACCCTCCTCACACACAGCTGCTTAATAGCCAATTCTCCATGCAGTATATTATGCACTCACTCAGTTGAGATGCCTACAGTCTCAGCAGTCTTGCATTAACATATCATGGATTTTGTCAATGGTTTCCTTTATGTTACTCCATTGGATGGCCAGACCGTTCTTCATCTTCGGTGCTTGTACAACGATGTTCAAATTAATTAATCCAGAAGTAAATGATCTTCAATGATTGTGCAGAACCCACATGATCTTAATCCAATTCTGGTGGCAGTCCAATCCTCCAAATGAAAAAATTTGGCAACAGCAAGAAACTGTTTTTTCCATTTTCAATTGCAGTTGACACACAAACCATTTCAGACAGCTGTCAACAATGAACTTTGTGCTGTACATTGTTGAAATTCTTTGTAAAATCCTTGGAATAATCAAGCTTATCATCCGAGAAGGCACAACAAAAATGTTCTAGTCTTTCATGGAAATTTACCAGACTTATCAAACCATCATCGTACATTATTCCAAGGGTGGTATCCCCATAATGTGTGTGTGAGATTATCTATGACATCTAGAAAACCAGAAGAGAGAGAGACTGGCACACTAAAGCTTTGGGGTGGTCTTGGAGATGTGGTTAGATGTAGAAAATTGCCCGTCAATGCAACAGATATTGATGAAGTCTAAGTTAAGTACATAATTTTACTGTGTTAAGAGTTAAGGGGATTTTCTGCCCGTACAGAAAAAAGATACAAAAGCTGAGAGAAACCTTGCAGAAATGAATTTTCATTATATGCCAAAATTTAGGCCACAGGTCTGGAAACTGGAGGGCTTTATTTCTACTTTCATTCTGTCTTCCTGTGACTTCGTTGGTTGACTTTTCTGCATAGTTCTAACTAACTCTGTCTGCCCTTGACTAATGTGTGTATTCGCTTTCACATGTGCTTATAATGTGCCACTGCCATTTGGGAGATTTACTATCTCTGGGTGTAATTGTGTTACACTGATATTAATAACGCTGCTTGCTCTTTTACAGTTCCATTACAAAAGAATCATAAGGCTCTATAGTTACCAAAGTTCATGTTAGTTGCCGTTAGAGAATGATGCTCTTGGGCTCATCGTGACTGGGCAGTACTGAAGTCACTCAAAATTTACGTTTCTTGTGTTCCACTGTCAATGCTCCCTAAAAACAAAATAATGATTGGGCAAGACACACCTGTACTGCCAAGATAGTCTTGACAATACTCTCAAGCATAATGCATGTCTATTTACTTATTTTTTCCAAACTATCATAATGTTCTCTAAAACTAAACCTAATGAATATTCTAAGTTGAGGCAAAAGAAGATTACTTCAAGAACGAACTTGATAAAGACGGGCTGAGCAAGTTTTTTAACAATTCAATCCATACTTCGAGTTTTGAATTATTTTTTCTTCTGAACCAATGAATTTTATGATAACAGAATTTAAAACTGAACCTGGACCAAAATTAACAAACAGAACCGAATTAAAAAAAAAAAAAAAGGTTGCATTTCCGTCATACAAGATGTAATTTGTCTTTGAAATATGAATTTCACTGACACTGTAATCATAACTCACATTAAAAAACCAGAGAAGCTATCGGAAAACAACTAAAGAGGCTGGAGAGAGCAGTCTTTACAAGAAACAAGTTTTCAGGATTTGTGTGCTTCAGTGAAGTTCAGGGTTTTGCCACGCCTTGGCAGAGAAGCCAGAAAATTGAGTTTTGCAGTGAAGTATCCAAACCAAGCCCTAGTCTAAATTTGTAGAAAACTATGATTAAAAATTTGCTTGTTGTCCATGTTTGGGGTTGCTACATCAAATCTCAAATTACAAAATTTCCCTTTGAGCCTTGAAACAAGAATGATTATCCGGTAAATGGAAAATAGCACAGAAATAGACAATGAATACTGGTACATGAAACATTCGGGATATTGTCATCAAAGACAATGAAATATTAAAAAGAGATAATGAAGGTCAATATAGATATTTTCAAGTTGGCTGAAATGAAGCAGAAATGACATAAGAAAGACACATTTATTTTCATATCTAAAATGGAGATACTAAAGAATGGAGAACACATGGAAGAGTCTCAATTATTATCCACAAAACTCCGAGAATTCTATTAAATCATGTATTCTGATTAATCATAGAATACTTCGAGAGCATATAAAGCATAATGGGTACTTATTGGTAGTAACAATCATGGTAATATAGAAACTCAAAGACAATGCCATAAACGATTTGTTTTATACAGAACTGTCAAGATACTAAAGAAAATCTTAGTCAAAAATAAATCTTAGTGCTTGGGAATTTGAATGCTTAATATGATGGAAAATTGAAGTTGCTTAGTAATGTCCCTGTGGAGAACAAACATTAAAGGTTATTTGAGAAAAACAGCATTGTCAACAAAATTCACTCAAAATAAAGAATTTTATGATAATAGAATTTAAACTTGAACCTGGACCAAAATTAACGAACAGAACTGAATTAAAAAAAAGTTGCATTTCCGTCATACAAGGTATAATTTGTCTTTGAAATATGAATTTTACTGACACTGTAATCATAATTCACATTAAAAAACCAGAGAAGCTATCGGAAAACAACTAAAGAGGCTGGAGAGAGCAGTCTTTACAAGAAACAAGTTTTCAGGATTTGTGTGCTTCAGTGAAGTTCAGGGTTTTGCCACGCCTTGGCAGAGAAGACAGAAAATTGAGTTTTGCAGTGAAGTATCCAAACCAAGCCCTAGTCTGGTCATGAGAAAGCATCTCAGCAATAACTCCTGATGGAGTGTGTAAAAATGAGAAATAAGTGAAGAATGTCAAAACTCTGGGACCAGCTAAAGCAAATATTGAACTTTTGAATGCAGCATTGTACAAAGCACAATTACTACTAAGTATTGTAACAGCTTCGCTATTTTCGATTTTTCCACCAGTGCTGGGGCAGGGAAGCGAGAGCCCACATGCCATACTGCCATGCCAAGATTGGTTTTGGCACATCCCAGGCACCAATAAGCCTTTCCCAATCAGATCAGGTGAGTTTTTTCTGTAGTGGACCTGGGAGGCTGCTCATTTTCTCTGTTATTGGGTTCGACAGGCAACATGCCAAGCTAGCAGACACTCAAGATTTTTGTCATGACTCCCTTATGAAGAGCCTTTGTACCCCTTTTCCAACAAACCACTTTGGTGACAATTATGCCTTCATCTTATTACCCTTAAATGCAACGGCTACATTTTCATCCACATTTTTAGCTTGGCCATTCTGCATATTGGTGTTAGAAGTTGGATCTGACTTTTAACCTTTATGAAGAGCCTTTGTATCCCCTTTTTCGACAAACCACTTTGGTGACAATTATGCCTTCATCTGACGCTGTCAGTAGGCAGCCACCTGTACTACGAGTCATCGCGTGGGGTGCATTGCAGTAACGCACTGTCACTATCATCCTGGAATGCTACCTCCACAAATGTGATGGAAGCTGAAGTTGAGGATACCAGCCCACCACCGCTGGACAGCTGCCGCAGGGGATGGTTGCTGAGACAGGGCACTGACCTGTCCCACTGCCGCCACCACCATGGCCCCAGCCACGATTACAACAGATGTCTGTGGCACATGGTTCTGCTGCTGCGATACAACCCAGCAAGGCCATAGCAGATTCCAGTTACGCCACGGAAGGTAAAGTTGCTGTAGCAGGTGCATATGTGAGCATCTGTTAGCCACCTTCATTGGTGCCAATAATATTATGAGCGGAAACAAACATCACCCAGAGCCAACAGCCACTGCATTGCAGTTGACCAATAAATGTTGTTATTCTGTCATCAGGAGACATCCATGGACACAACTCCACCATCCTCTTTCTCATGCCCAGCAGAGAACCCATGTTCGAATCTGGCGATGGGCAGTGGAGTCCCATGCCTGTGTACACAGGTGCCAGGAACTCTGCTGAGGCATCGTGGGGGATGGACCTCATGGAATTAGCAGTATGGATCACCTACAGTGACGATGTGCTACATAACATAGAAAATAGTGCGCAAGTGCCCATTTCAGTTATTTTGGTTCCGAGCCTATTGGGTTGTTCCTTTTCCTGTCTTCTGCCTAAATAATTTTTGTATTCTTTGGGTATACTTTTTCTGATTAAATTGTAGTCATGGCAAAGGAAGTTTCAGCTGCTGAGCTTATTGAGCAACTTGGGATCAGATGATAAATTACAGATAGAAGTAAATGAGCTTAGAGCAGCAGAGAGGGAACAGTCACATCCACTCTAGATGACACTGCTGTGGGAGTGGTTATTCCTTTTTTTTTTTCAGGGAAACAGGGGGAAGACGTTCTTATCTTTTTTGACAACTTGGCTACCAAAATGCCTGCATATGACAGCATGTTCTAGTTGCTTTCAGTGTGGCAAAGGAGTACACCACTGGCCACATCACAAACTTATAAAAGAGTACCACAAAAGACTTTGTGGAAAATCACCTAGGAACGATACATGAATAAGAATACAGAAATAGGATGTATGAAGAGAGTGTTGAAAAATTTCTACAAGATACAAAACTGTGGACCAAAGTGTAATAAAAACTTAACTACAAAATTTAAGAACAAGTTTCATAAGAGAGATCAGAAATGTGGAGGATTGAGAAAGAACCGGAAAAAGGAAAGGATGAATTCTACAGAAAATAAAAAGTTGCCTGTGCTACATTCATTACTGTATTACACATTACTTTATTGCCTTTATTATTTTATATTATGAGTTGTTCTTCTTTTCAAAGGTGCACGAACAGCCTCTTCCTAGCATATGAAAATTTCGCGATTCTCAGCGCAGTGCAGATGATTCAGAAAGCTATTCTGCTCACATGTGGCCCGTCATTTCCACCGTCCCAGCACTGTCTGTTTCCCTACTGCACTGAGCCCTGTTGACGTCCAGGCTCAGGTGGGTACCCAAGTGAGCCGTGGGCCTTGAAGGTGCATGTTGGCTCACGCAGGTAAATTTGGCGTGATGCACAGCTCTGGTTACAGTAGCTGGGGGTGAGGACGATGGAATCTACATGTTATGAAAGTTGAATTAAGGATACAAAGAATGTAAAGTGACAATTAACATGTGCAAACATGAATATTTAGCAATAGCAGAAAGAAATGCAGACCAGCTGCACTATGAACTGATAGAAACCAACAGTTATGACACTTCCAGATGCTTGGAAGTATCATTATCATCCAATAGCAAAAGCATAATTACGATATATAACAAGATAGTCCAAGGCAAAAGAACAATAATACAATTCAGCTCTGTTGTCTGGAATACCAATAAAACAAAAAGGATGAAGCAAATAAATTATAAGTCATTTGCTGAGAATATGGCTACATATGGTACAGAAACATGGGAGATGATTAAAAAACAGATAGGGTACTGGCGCTGGAAATACATGTTTGGAAAATTTGTGGCATTTCAAAAATGCATCATTTGAAGAATACAACAATAAGAGATTAAGGGAGCCAGAAAAACATTAACTGATGCAACAGAAACAGACCAGAATTCTAGCTCAGACACCTAGAAAGGAGGACACCAGATGCACACAATGAATTAGGACACTGACTCAACAAGGGAAGAAAGAGAAGATGCCCACGTAGGCGTGAGGATAGGGGACCTCCAGTAAACTGTCTGGCTGAATAGAATGGTGGAAAATGGGAAGTGAGAAGCAGAGCCTTTTTATGTGATTAAGAAACAGGTACTAGTACTAGGGCAAAATACACCATGGTAATGGAAAAATTGCAGAGAACAAATGTGCATTTTGGTGAAATCAACAGAAAATGAAAGAAGTAAAATACATTATTACACCTCTTGCAGACCTTCAAGCATCCATGCTCACTCTAACATCGAACCAGCCACCACACACGTATTTCACTCTGCCCAGTAATAAATGGGTGTAATTGAAAACTAGCCTACTTTCGAAGTTATTTCTTCCCCTGCTTAAAGGGGGGGGGAGGAGGGGGGAGGAGAAGAAGAAGGAGAAGGAGAAGAAGACACTAAATATTTTATTTTACATTGCTGTAACCAGTTTCCCCAAAGGCTAAACAATGTAAATTACAATTTTCCAAGGAAAACTCTATTCTTCACTTCCTACATTTTTAGTACAGTTTATCTCAATCATGACATTGGCAACAACACTTCCAGGCAGAGAATTACCTTATATGTAACAAGGATCCAAACTGCAACAGCATGGGCTCAACTAGGGATTTTGCTAAACTGGCCAGTGACACGGTATACATACTCCTGAGTATGAGAGGAATGGTACTCAAGTAAATGTTAATTATTAAGCAACAATTGCCCAATGAAGTACACTTAAGCCCTACAAACTGCACTTCTACAATCAGCCAGGAATACTGTAACCAATCTTGACCAAATAATGTTGACACTGCCTACTTATCATCCCATTAACATCGATTTTGGCTAAAAAAAGAGAAGAAAGAGATATCAGTTTATAAGTAGTTGTGAAAAAGCCGGGAACTTAAATTGCATTTTTAGGAATACATTATTTATTAAGAGGGTGATGACTACCTACTCTTGGCTTTAATCCTCTCCTTGTCAAGTTACAATCACTGCTATAAGTGGCTATACCACAACCAAATATACTGAAATTTAAGTAAATTGCCTAAATGCTGCTTTAATTCTGAGTTTTGCAATACCAGTACTAGGTACATAATACTATCTACAATCATAAAGGAATGGTTGCAAAATCTTGAATTCCAAATGGAATATATATATACGGTGAGGACAGACTGAACACCATAGTGGTGACATCTTTATTGTTGTAGATGACTCATTCACATCTAATGAAGTTACTACACATCCCAAATGTGAAAATGTTAACATTAAGGTAAGCTTCAACGGTGGGTCAATGGTGGTAATCTGATGTTTCAAAGAAAACATTGAGAATCTTGTGCAAAAATTTCCTAATCACAATATAATAACCGGGGAGGGGGGGGTTCAACTTACCAGTTAGAGATTGGAAAATTCATATGATTAGGACAAATGATAGGAGAGGGAATGCACGTGAGACTTTTCTGAACGCCTTATTCAAAAATTACCTTTAGCAGTTAATTAGACAACTAACTTGTGAAGGTAACAACTTAGGCCTCCCAATGACAGAGAGACCAGAAGAATATACATGTATTTCATCAAACATTCATCTTTGGGGAAGGATTTGCAGAGTATAAAACTCAAGATTACTTGGCACACACATGGCTACAGAATACATTGCAATACAGGTGTGAGAGTTGGGAAAGATTCACTGTGTTTTGATAGCCTTCATAGAAAGCTGCTACAACAGCAAGGCACCTTCAGCAAAGATATAAATTAATGTAAAGCTCCATCCACAAACATAAGCGAAATGAAGCCGTATGAATGTAAGGTGAGCAATATAAGAAGAGTTTAATGAATCTGAGAGTAAAACTGTCTACTTATCTAACAAAAACAGTTAAAAGTTTGGTCTTTCATGAAGTTAATAAGCAGATACAAATCATCTGTTGTGTTGCTCATTTATCTTAAGCGGCACTAGAATGGACGATGACATGGAGAACCTCAAATACTGAACTCGATGACTCAAACTGTTTCACTTTGGATCACATTACAGTTATATATTTCAATAATTGTACAAATGATAAAATATATTGACATTGGTTGTAATGCAATAGAAAATTAACCAAAATGTTCAACAAACGGAAGGCGACAAGATACTATGAAATAACTGTATGATTCTACAGATTTGTGAAAATGACTGATTTTTTGAGCAGCATTTTACTGTAGGCCACTGAAGTAACACTTTGTCTTCTGCAACTGAGGAACACACAGGTTACCATATTAATCCAAATGCAACCTGACCTTCCTTTCCGATTTGCAAGTCTATAAATACACGTGCAGCTTAGATTTAGGGGCAAAGTTCTGAAAAATGCCACTAGTAGGTGCGTTATGTAGTTATTTTGCTACAAAAGCCATTTTGTTAGCAATTTGAGTACTGAATGTTAATTATTTTTTATCTTGTGGGTGTTTATGTCTTAGTTATTTACATCTTTTTGTCCTATTATATGTTGTAAATTTGTATTCTTGTTTGCCACATTACTGGGAGTTTTTCCGTAGCACAGGTCTACTTGGTCTACGTTAAGCCTGTGTGAGCTTCTTCCACCAGCAAAGAGAAAGTAGTGCTCTGCTGGGTGGTGAAAGAGTTTGAATCCTTGGGAGGCTTATACCAGCATTTCACTAACTGTACCAGAAAATATGATAAATCCTGACTGTGTTTCAAGTATGCAGGGCAGTAAGACTCGCCTGTGTCGTCACTGTTCACAGCCCAACTTTGTGTAATTCCTAATTATGGCTGCCTTGTTTTTTCAAAGAATGCTCTCACCTGACATACACTGAAGAAGAAAGATTTTCTGTAGCGATGACAACTGCATGTTCATTTGTGTAGGAAATGATTCTGTGTAGACAAACAATATTGTTTAGGATTTTAAAAAAATAATCTAATAATGTACCACATCTAACATGTACTAGAGTTGATACAAATCAGTGTCTTAATAGACAGATTGCTCTTCGCCAAATTTATAGTCTTTAAATCAAGTGTAATACTTTGTCAAGCAAAAACGTAAATTTTTTGGATGCAAACACTATATTTCACTGAAAGAAAATATACTGGATTATGTATGTGTGATATGGAAAGACTAACTTATGACTCTAACATGAGCTATGGTACAGTCGGTATAAGTCTTGGTGACTCCGGTTGATCTAGTTCTGCTGTTTGTGATGTAGCGCTAATTTTAAGTGTCTGACAGGCTAAATTTAATTCCATGAGAATTATTACAAATAAGAACTACTTCCTGCAAATCCCTGAGTGGTGGGGCCTCTTTATACTTTACCCACCATATTATGAGACATATTTGTTTTGATTTTTAAGTGTGCCTTTATATGAGTGCAATTTGTTTTTCTTTTTTTCTCCGAAACTCACTGCTGGGGTGGGGCTTCCATTCTAGTTTGGCTTATATTTGGGTAAATGCAGTATTTCTGCTTGCAATAAGAGTTGTTTGACAGATGTGCAAATCTATAGAGCTCTACTGCTGACATTGAGCTGACATCAGTCTGTTGTAGAATTACAGAAGGTGTTTTATGATTGAATATTACATCCTTTTCGGGGACTGAAAATCTCCTCTTTAGGGAATGATGAAAATTCTGCAAACAGCAGTATTATGAAATTCAGCTTGCTCTGATCACTTCAACACGACAGAAAATAGCTCCACTGAGATGGATTCCATTTCCCTCACCTACAGGTAGAGAGAACTCTGCACATAATTTTTATATTTTTGCAACATCTGATATAGAGACTGGCCATTGACCCTCAACGTGTTCCTGTTGTCGTATTCAGTCTGAAGGTTGGCTTCACACAGCTGTCCACGTTAGTCTATCCTATGCAGGCTGCTTCATCTCTGCATCACTATGGCAACCTACAGCTGTTTGAACCTGCTTATTTCCCCTTATTACCAAACTGACGATTCCTTGATGCTTCAGGATATGCCTTACCTCTGTTCAGTCCAGCTGTATCACAAATTTCTTTTCTCCCCATTTCAATTCGATTCAGTACTTCTGCATTAATTATCCAGCTACCCATCTAATCTTCAACATTCTTCTGTAACACCACATCTCAAAAGCTTATATTATGTTCTCGTCTGAACTGTCTATAAAACATTCTTCACTTACATACAAGGCTACACACTACTCAAAAACCTTCTTTAAAAGGATGTCCTAACACTTAAATTACTTTTTCTTCTCAGATGGGCCAACTAAGGGCAACATACGTACTTCAGTTCCTCTCCTCCCCCCCCCCCCCCTCCACTACTCTCATCTGTTCCCTATTTTTTGCCCAATCTTCTGACCACTTCAGGCACTTTTTTTCACTCTCCCACAATGGAATCCTCCTATATTCAATACTTTTTCCCTAAACACTTCTCTGTCAGCTGTTTCCTCAGATTTTATATTACTTTGTGCTAAATCCTGTTTTGCTTCGTAGGTCATTCCTCCTGTTGACCTTTTAGCTCACAAATATTTCTAAATCATTTTGGTTATTCTACAGTCTCACATTCAACACAAATTTCAACAAAATATCATTCTTCTTTTTCTCATTACTTCTGTTCTCTTTTCTATGTTTTGGTAAATTTTATTGTTATTTCATCAATTATGGAAAGGACAGATTGCTACTACCATAAAGATGAAATGTTTAGCTGCAAACAGGTGCAATGGAAAGGCTGTTAAACATTAAGGTTTTGGCCAAAGCATTCACCAGAAAAGAAAAACAAACATGAATTCATATGATCAAGCATACCTCATGCACACAACCACTATCTCTGGCTGCTCAGGCCAGACTGAAACTGAACATGTCGAATGTGAGTAACAATCCATAGCGAAGTGGGGAAGGGGAAGGGATAGTTGGATACTGGAAGGGGAAGAGGAAACAGTACTGCATGATGGAGTTTGCTGGGACCAGAGATGGCAGACAAGGCTACCTGGAGCAGTGTGGGGAAGCTGTTGGGCAGGGGGTCGAGTGGGAGGGAGGGAGGGAAGAAAAGGGAGAGGAAAGGAGCAGATAAGGGTAAAAGATTGGTAGCTGCATTGGCATAAAGCAGTGCACAATGAGGGTGAGGGGATGTAAATTGGAAGGTGGTAATAGGACGGAGTGGGCGAAAACTGTTAGGTGGAGGGTGGGGCGACAGTTTATTACAATAGGTTGAGGCTGAGACAATTTTCGGAGTGGAAAAAGTGTCTTAAGGATAACGCCCATCTGCACAGTTCAGAAAAGCTGGTGGTAGAGGGGAGGGTCCAGATGGCCCCCATTGTGAAATAGCCATTGAAATAAAGCATTTTATGTTCAGCTGCATGTTGTGCAACAGTCTGGTCCATTTTGCTCTTGACCAAGGTTGAGCAGCAACCATTCTTCCTGATGGTTAGCTGGTTGGTAGTCATAGGCATATAAAAGGCTGAGCAATGATTGCAGCAGAGCTGGTATGAAACATGGCTGCTTCCACAGACGGCCTTGTCTCTGATTGGGTTAAGATAAACCTGTGACAGGGCTGGAATAGGAATTGCTGGGTGGGTGAATTAGGCAGCTCTTGTACCTGGTTCTTTGACAGGGATATGATCCCTGCAGAAAGAGGTTGGGATTGGGACTGGCACAGGGATAGACTAGGATGTTGTGGAGGTTGGGTGGGTGGGTGATGGAACACAACATTACGAAGGGTAGGTAGGATCTTGGGTAGGATGCCCTCAACCAGGCCATGATGACAGATAATCAAAGCCTTAATGAAGGATGTGGTTCAGTTGTTCCACTCTGGCTGGTGTGATACCGGGTGACGAGGGTGGAGCTGCTTTGTAGGTGGTTCTTGGGGTGGTGGGAGGATTTGCAGAGTGTGGGATATGGAAAGAGAAATCTGTTTGCAGACTAGATCTGTGCGTACCTAGTCCATCCCTATGCCACTCCCATTCCCAAAACCCTGTAACCCACCCAGCACTTCCTAACCCAGTCCTGTCATGGGCTTATCATATCGCATCACAGGCTGGGCCATCTGTAACAGTAGCCATGTCATGAAGCAGCTCTGCTAAAGTCACTGCTCAGCTTTTTATATTGGTAAGACTACTAACCAACTATCCTTAGTGTGAATGCCCCCCCCCCCCCTCCCCCTGTGGCCAAGGGCAAATGAAGCACCCTGTTTCACAACATGCAGCTGAATATAACATGCTTGATTTCAATGACTGCTTCACAACCCAGGTCATCTGGATCCCTCCCTCAACCACCAGCTTTTCTGAACTATGCAGATAGGGGCTATCCTTACACCACATTCTTCACTCCCATAGTCATTCTGGCCTCAATTTATAAGAACCTACTGTTTCCACTCACTACCCAGCAGCAGGCAGCACTGTTTCCTCTTCCCCCTGCTATCCCTCCCCCTTCTCTGCTCCACTACAGATAATTTCTCCCGTTCAATGCGATTCAGTTTCAGTCCGGCCTGAGCAGTCAGAGATAGCGGTCATGTATATGTGATGTGTGCTTGCTTGTGTGAATGGAATGCATGTGTGGCTTTTTTTCTTTAATGATGGTTTTGGCCAAAACCTTAATGTGTAATAGTCTTTTCGTTGTGCCTCTCTGTGCCTCAGCATACCAAATTTATGGTGAGTAGTAATCTATCCTTTCCACAGCTGTTGATACACCAACTTGAACTTTCAATGGTTACTTTGTAATTTTAAACCTTCCATAGTTTCTTCGTGAGCCTAATATTTTTCAAACATTCACCTTTTTAGTATTTCCAATTTATCTAAATTTTAATGTAACGCTAGACACTTGCTTGCATATAGACATTAAGCTTTACTACTGTATTGTAATGTCTTATTTTTAGATTTTTAGACAGGCATTTTTTTATTGTAAAGATCCTTAGTTATACCATATACCCTTCCCATTTGATGTATACTTTCCTCCAAATTATTTTCTTGGTTATCTGTCTAAGACATTTAAATTTTTTAACCTTTCCTATTTGGCCAATATCTGTTTTCAAACATTTCAGTGCATTTTTAATGTTTGTTAAAAATTTGTTCTTTTTCTGCAGAAATCCTTAACCTTACAGATTGACTGTATCACAGCAGATGTTTGGGCAGATCTGGGTTTGGGCCCCAGTCTGGCACAAATTTTCATTGCCATCATTCCACTATACAACTGATGGTTGTCCATATTTACAAATGCAAATACATTTGATGTATTTCATAAAAGCTGTAGTTGCTGTTGTTCCTCAGACAGACCCAACTAAATGATTACAAAATCTGCAGAATATTAATTTTTACCTTTCATGAGCATTTATAGTTGTGCCACTCACAACTGACAACGCTATAGGTACAACTGAAAATGCATTTAGCGTAGAAGTAGAACCGAAAGTAACTATTCAAATGTTAGGGGAAGAATTTTGGAGCAGCTGAAAAACGTGACATATTTTGTTTTCTAATCACTATAGCACAAAGTGCGGACACTATACAGTGGCCGACAGCTGCAAGAGTAAACAAACTAGAATTTTGAGCAGGAGGTGAGAGGAGCAGTGTGTGGAAAGAAGCCCTGCCTCCCTTTCACGAGGCAGCAGCCAAGACCAGTGTTTGTGAAAGCAGAACTGACACATTGTCACAGGGATCACTGGTCTCTTCTCGTGTTTTAAGGTTTCGTAATCAAAATCAGTGATGGACCAGCATTAGTCGCTTCACTCATTTGAAATAAGAAAAGAAAACAACAAGTAATGCACAATACAAAGCATTCAGGAATGGCTACCGCACAACTGCTTCTTGAGGTCAGTAGAGTACTGTTAACCAAGTAGTTCAGGCTCGATCTCTAGTGATATTTGACACCATCACCTTTCAAAACATCTGCCACCTAATTTTCCAGGTGTCCACACTACACCAACTTTTGAATTTTAGCTAGGAAACAAAGGTATCTGTTGCTTTGTTATACAATGCTAGGTCCCACAGCTGAGCACTAGGTTGCTTTACTCGCCATGTATCTAAAACATATCACTCACTCGCCCACAGCTGGCATGGTGCCAGAGCATCAAGACTACTAATACATTGTTGTGCTCAAGCAGTTTCTGTTTTACAAACAGGTTCTGATGCACATTATCTTTCTAAACTGAGCTTCACCAGATGACGTATTGTATCAGCAACTGAAAATTGGTTACATTTTCGATATTACTACGCTGAAAATAAATATATTTCAAACCATCTCTGATAAAATAGTTCCTTTGTTTATAATTCACTGTGAAATAGAGTCTATTAGGTAATTTTGCATTTTGAGGCAGAATTTGCATCAGCATCACATTTATCACAAAATGCGAATTTTTCCAGTCCCTATAGATAAACTTTCACTCACTGTATTTTATTTATGATAACTGCATAATTTAAAGATATGTAATGTGGTCAATACTGACCAAAGCTCTCTCCAAATCCACAACACACAGAGAATATATTATAGATGAACAGAAAGGAATGCCCATTGGCCAATATTGTCTGTTTATACAATTGGTTACAAAATTCAGCAGAACCATTCACAATCATAAAATAGCTAATAATATGAGTCCTGAACACTTTAAAGAGAAATTTCCACATAAAACTCATTGTAGGAAAGGCAGATTCAACCCAGGTTTCACTGGAAAATGGTAGCTTACGAAATATTCAACAATTTCTTGAACACTGTTTATCAGTCAGACCCTAAGAAGGTAGGTTACTAGATAACATAAGGAACACCACATTTCAACACAAGTAAATACTTCATTTAGTAAGCAAAAGAGTAACACATACGTTCAACCAACTACAATGACCGATCCTTCATTCTGAGAACACAGTTCAAAATGAGCTAATTAACTTGTTGCTACTGCCCACATAAATCTTCCTAAATAACCACGGTGGTAAATACAGAGAATTTCAAGCACATATGAAGGCTTACCAACATTTGTTCTTACCACAAACTCCTTGTGAATAGACCACAAAAAGAAGAAAATGATGATAGTAGATGATGTGCACTTCACCATGTATCATAAGACAGCTTGAAGAGCACTTATGGCAATATCGGTGTACTAAATGTACTGTCAACGTTAAACCACAATATTTTTCTATATATACTCAAAACAATATGTCTGCAAGTATTTCAAAATAGCTTACATTTTACATCCATCTACACTGATGCTCATTAAAGTTCAATTAACTTAGAAAGAACAGAATTCTCCATATTGTGCCCCATGATGTCATGGACTACTTACAGAATTAAAGTCCAGCACAAAGCTTATTATAATTAAAAAAGAGAGAGAGAGAGAGAAAGAGAGAGAGAGAAGAAGGTTATAAACTTCAGTAACAACTCAGGCCCTTTCATCCCTTCCGTCTATGAGACAACTGAGGATGACAAATCTAAAGCCATAGGTAAGGAGATTCGCTGATATCTGATATAAATAGAAAGTTTTATTTATCCACTAATAATAGAAAAAGATACTTCTATAATTGTTGGACCGATCTGAACTGCTTCTAAATTTTCAAATGGAGAATTAAATGGCATTCTTACCTGGGACAACCTTGGAATTGTCAAGTTTATCCATGGTACGATTCAGTAAGTTCCGACCACGAGACAATGTTTTAAGAAACTGTTCTTCTTCTTCATTAATAATGTCTATTATGCTCTGTGGATCACTTTTTACCTGGGAAAAAATGAAGAATGAACTTTCAGAACACTTCAGGTAGTTAATAATCTAATAACAAGTGCACATTAGTGAAGGAATTACTCAGAATGCTGATTTATGTTGATAAGGGAGGTGGTTGGCATTTGTAAACACACATAACATGGGAGAGGGTTGGAGGGATTGATTTTAGCGTAATTAAGTCTTTTGAACAGGGATTTCGAGGACAGTAATGACTGGAAAAATTTCTTAGGCACAAAACAATACAAAAAAATTATTAGATCTTTAAAGATTCCAGAACAAATGCATGAGTTCCCAATATCATGCACACAAGGTACAAAGTATCAACACCGAGTGGTAGCAACACTTTAATGATTATTTACTTCCACTAAATGTCTCCTACTGATGACAGTATGGTATCCCTACAACAATTCTGATTATTCACGATTTTTTTGTGCAGCACTTAGCAACCCCTCATTGCCAAGGCCAGTAAACAGCAAAGCAAAGAAATTTATTCAATCGAGGCAGTGATATTTAAGATGCCTTTTAAAAAAAACAACAACTCAAATTCTCTCAATAAATACAGGATATAAGGTAGACGCTGACAGTAAAACCCAGTAATAAATAAACTGCTTTGAACTAATGTCTACATTTAATGAATACTTCCATTGGGCCAAGTGAAATTTCAATATAACCGAAAATTTCTTTTAATGAACCCTTCTACAATGTAATGAATATAATAGAGGGAAACACTCCACGTGGGAAAAATATATCTAAAAAGAAAGATGATGAGACTTACCAAACAAAAGCGCTGGCAGGTCGATAGACACACAAACAAACACAAACATACACACAAAATTCGAGCTTTCGCAACCTAAAGTTGCTTCATCAGGAAAGAGGGAAGGAGAGGGAAAGACAAAAGGATGTGGGTTTTAAGGGAGATGGTAAGGAGTCATTCCAATCCCGGGAGAGGAAAGACTTACCTTAGGGGGAGAAAAGGACAGGTATACACTTGCACACACACACACACACACACACACACACACACACACACACACACACATCCATCCACACATACACAAGTCGGATGGATATGTGTGTGCGCGCGCGAGCGCACACCCGTCCCTCCCTCCCCCCGAGGCAAGTCCCTCCGCCCACGGGACTGGAACGACTCCCCACCCTCTCCCTCAAAACCCACACCCCTTCGTCCCCCCCCCCCCCCAACCCGACGAAGCAGCCGTCGGCCGCGAAAGCCAGAACCCTGCGTGCATGTTTGTGTGTCTATCGACCTGCCAGCGCTTCTGTTGGGTAAGCCTCAAAATCCCTGCTTCCAGATACATTTCTCCCACGTTGAATGTTTCCCTATCTCTCTCTCTCTCTCTCTCTCTCTCTCTCTCTCTCTCTCTCTCTCTCTCTCTCTCTATATATATATATATATATATATATATATATATATATATATATATATATATATATATATATATATATATATACGGTTATAATAGAAGGAAACATTCCACGAAGGAAAAATATATTTAAAAACAAAGATGATGTGACTTACCAAATGAAAGTGCTGGCAGGTCGACAGACACACAAACGAACACAAACATACACACAAAATTCAAGCTTTCGCAACAAACTGTTGCCTCTTTCCTGATGAGGCAACAGTTTGTTGCGAAAGCTTGAATTTTGTGTGTATGTTTGTGTGTCTGTCGACCTGCCAGCACTTTCATTTGGTAAGTCACATCATCTTTGTTTTTAGGTATATTTTTCCTTCGTGGTATATATATATGGTTATAACAGAAGGAAACATTCCACATAGGAAAAACATACCCAAAAACAAAGACGATGTGACCCACCAAAAGAAAGCGCTGGCAGGTTGACAGACACAAAAACGAACACAAACATACACAAATGTGTATGTGTGTGTATGTCTGCGCTCGTTTATGCGTCTGTCGACCCGCCAGCACTTTCATCCGGCAAGTCACATCATCTTTGTTTTTAGGTATATATATATATATATATATATATATATATATATATATATATATAAAGAAAGATGATGAGACCCACCAAACAAAAGCGCTGGCAGGTCGACAGACACACAAACAAACACAAACATACACACAAAACTCCAGCTCTCGCAACCAACGGCTGCCCCGCCAGGAAAGAGGGAAGGAGAGGGAAAGACAAAAGGATTCAGGCTTCAAGGGAGAGGGCAAGGAGCCACCCCAATCCCGGGAGCGGAAAGACCCACCTTAGGGGGAAAAAAGGACAGGTACACACTCGCACACACACACATATCCATCCGCATATACACAGACACAAGCAGACATTTGTAATGGCAAAGAGTTTGGGCAGAGATGTCAGTCAGGGCGGAAGTACAGAGGCAAAGATGATGTTGAAAGACAGGTGAGGTATGAGCGGCGGCAAATTGAAATTAGAAATTAGCGGAGATTGAGGCCTGGCGGATAGCGAGAAGAGAGGATATGCTGAAGGGCAAGTTCCCATCTCCGGAGTTCTGACAGGTTGGTGTTAGTGGGAAGTATCCAGATAACCCGGACGGTGTAACACTGTGCCAAGATGTGCTGGCCGTGCACCAAGGCATGTTTAGCCACAGGGTGATCCTCATTACCAACAAACACTGTCTGCCTGTGTCCATTCATGCGAATGGACAGTTTGTTGCTGGTCATTCCCACATAGAACGCTTCACAGTGCAGGCAGGTCAGTTGGTAAATCACATGGGTGCTTTCACACGTGGCTCTGCCTTTGATCGTGTACACCTTCCGGGTTACAGGACTGGAATAGGTGGTGGTGGGAGGGTGCATGGGACAGGTTTTACACCGGGGGCGGTTACTGAAGGGGTGTGGGTTTTGAGGGAGAGGGTGGGGAGTCGTTCCAGTCCCGGGGGCGGAGGGACTTGCCTCGGGGGGGAGGGAGGGACGGGTGTGCGCTCGCGCACACACACATCCATCCGACTTGTGTCTGTGTATGTGCGGATGGATATTTGTGTGTGTGTGTGCGAGTGTATACCTGTCCTTTTCTCCCCCTAAGGTAAGTCTTTCCTCTCCCGGGATTGGAATGACTCCTTACCATCTCCCTTAAAACCCACATCCTTTTGTCTTTCCCTCTCCTTCCTTCTTTCCTAATGAAGCAACCTTAGGTTGCGAAAGCTCGAATTTTGTGTGTATGTTTGTGTTTGTTTGTGTGTCTATCGACCTGCCAGTGCTTTTGTTTGGTAAGTCTCATCATCTTTCTTTTTAGATATACTTCTACAATGTAATATTCATTTTTAAGAAAAAGTATGAAACAGTTTTGTATGGACAAAATTACTACATTTTCCAGATGTTCTTGGCTGAATCTTTCATTTGCTAACAGATCACAGTAACTGAATAAACAATAGTGACTTGCAACCAGTTAACCAATTATTTCAATTCACATGTAGATAATAGTTTCAGTAAATGTTTCCAATCTCTATTATAGTAAAGTTAATGATAAACTATTGGTCACTGAGGATGTTTAGCACCACTTTAAATAGTGCATAATTGTCAGGATGTAGGACTTTTACAAGTTAAGTTCATTCACAGATTTGGGTTTGGCCTTAAAATATTTATTTTTCTTTTTCTTTATAGCGTGTAGACAATGTGTCAACAAAAATTTCCTACATTGCAACATTTTTCCTCTGGCATAAAACTTCTAAATTTGAATTACTCTGGCAAAACAATCCTAATGCAAAGATTTCAATTTCCTCTCAGATTTTCACATCACACCTTGGCATATATCATGTGTTAAGGAATCACATATACACTGAAATCTATCTAAGGGTACAAGCATGTAATTCTTTTTATGTTACTCATCATAAAATGGCTGCTGAAAGTTGAAACTAAAACGGCAAAGGTTTTGTTTTTTAGATGTAAAGAGTTATTTTGGCAGTTAGAATTTTTATTTAATTTATCTAACATTCCGCGAGTTAAGTGGTTACTTCATAACTCCAACTGTGTAATTTTTAACATCACAAGCGAAATGCTATCCTTGGCTTACGTAACACTGAAAATTTTGAAGTACTTGCAAAATATTTTGATCAACTTCTTAATTGTACAAAAGCAATCCATAAGCTAAAACACTTATGAAAATCTAAAAGAAGATTTACCCCCAACTATTAAAGAAGTTGAAGTTAACAAAACCTTATAAAGCTAATGGAGAAGACTGTATAAGCAGAACTTCCCTGGCAGCAGAACGTGATCTTGATACATATAAAACAGACGAAAGGCAATAAACAAGATGTCAAAAATTCCAGAGGAATTTCTTTGAAATCTGTTGCATATACCAGTAATATATTTCCCAAGGTTATACTACACATAACAGAAACCATGCTGTGAAGTAATTTAAGAGAACATCAAGATGGTCTTATGAAGGGTAGGTCATGTTCAGAACAAATATTTAATCAGAAGTCAATCATTTGTCACAGATTACTGAATTCAAAAGATGTCTGTTGATTTCCAAAAGGCCACTGATTCTGTGGGCAGAAATCAAATGAAACTGTTAGTAGAATAGGTTGATGCCCCCTTCAAGTTCCCAGAATATTTCACCTGACTGGGCCATAGGAAAAGATAAAAACCTCTAAAGATTTACACATTGAGTATGAGGGATTTCAGCATAATAGCATGTGCAATGGTGTGATAGCTGAATTGTGATTTGTCAGCCCGGGTTTGATTCCTGCTGCCTCACATAATTCTTTTCTTCATTTTATTTTATTCCTCACTATGTTAAATGATTGATTATGAAATTTAGATATATTTAAAGACTTCAATTTAAATACATAAAATTAATATATTCAATTTAGTTATGTTTACTACCCTTGAAGCCAAATGGCTATAGGCCACAACTTTGCAGAACATTGGCAAAATTTTGCATGAGCTGCCACTGGCAATTCTTCTTCTTTGTGAATGCAGTCTTTAGATCGATATACGAGTAGCCAATTTTACAAGTAACTTAAAAGTGAGAAATGTACTGACTCACTCCTTGCGTGTGATTAAAGAGTACTTACATGATCTAAAAAGTTCCATGTTCATTCTGGGCCAATCTTACAGTGGTTGATGAAATTATTATTTTAGATGCAGGGCACTCAACAACATGGTGGTCAGTACCCTGATGAAAAGTCAGCATGTTTTTATCGTGGGGGGAAGGGTGAATGTGTGGGGGAGAGAGGCAAATGCTTTCCCCACGTGTGGAGTAGTTTATAAAGCATCAAGTCCAGCTCCCCTCCCCAGATATATAGAGATGAAGCCCGACAGTTCATAAAATTTCAGAACCTGTGTAACGCTGGAGTCAGTGTCAGTAAGGATGCCGGCGATGCTCTGATGTCAATATATAAAACACACATAGCAAAAATACGCTGAACTGAAAGTGGCATACCACAAACCTCACACACTGGTGGATCCTCCTGCCTGACGAGGCAACCATGTGTTAAAAGGCTATATTCTATTTGCAGTCTGGGAGCAGTACTTCCACCACCTCCAACCATTCAGTCTTCCACTGATGCGTAATTCATCCAACTTGTTTCTTTTGCTGTCTTGTAAGCTATGTTGTTTCCCTGTGTCTCGATGCGTCCAGGTACCTAGCAAAGGATCATCTCCTCGCCACAATGCCGGAGCTACTGTAAGGAGCCATGGATGAGCAGAATCAACTGGATACGTATGTTGCATCGCTTGTAGTGCACTGAGCATGTGAGAACAGACAAGAAACTTACTCATGTCATCATACATCCATATAACTTCACATCATAATTTGTAACTTGTTTCAGAAGGCACACTTTGAAAAACCTACAAGGAAACCACAGCTGAACAACTGAGGGCATTCTCTTCCTGGGATCCATCCACATAAAGAATCATCAAACTGTAGTACATACTTGAAACTGAAGAAAACAAGAGCTGTACAAACACAATCTGGAGTACAAGTTTCCAAAAGCTTAAAATCACTTTAGGCCTCTGAGGATGCCAAGGCGACAATTTCTTCCACCCCAGCTGTGTATTTGGGGGTCTGATATATCTACAGGTCTGATATATCTGATATATACAGGACTGATATACCCTTGAGACAGTCAGTAGCACTTATCCTGAATGACTTGGTCAGATGTGGCCAATTTCTGATCAGCCAGTAAAAGTTGGGGTGGACCATCGCACTAAATAACAATGACTGAGGCAATGCTGCGATTTTCACGGTCTGACGAGTCAGAAGGAGGTGCCGCCTAATCTAGAGTGGTGTTTCACCGACCTTTGCACACAAACTCTGAACTGGGCTGGTCTGATGGGCTCCAGTTGATATTCAAATTTCTGCATTGTTGACATCGTCTAACATCTTTAGGTAGGAAGTACGGACTAATCCATAAACAAGGCTGCTGTAATCTAACTGATCTGACAAATGCCCTATAGAACTGCAGGAGGTGGGGTCTCTCAGCTCCCCATGCCTTTCCACAAAGGCATTTCAATATTCAGTGATTTGAACACCTTTGTTCCCAGGTCTTTCAGGAGCACAGCAATGTTGCTTTCGAGTCAAATAGCAGAACCAAAAAGTGCACAGTGTCCTTAATATGTAAAATATTCTCCCCCCATTGTGAGCTCTGGTTAGTTAAAACTTCGAAGAGCATGACTAAAATTGATACATTGTTCTCTGGTGAGAACTTAAAACGAGTTTTATTGGCCCAAGCTTTCACCTCCTGATGGTCAGCTGAGGTTGCCTCATTGTTAGTGTAAGGTCAGAGCAATGGTAGAAGACTGTGAAATCATCCACAATGAGTATTTAACAGGACTCCTGACTGTGGAGGAGATGCCATTAAAAGTGAGTGCAAACATTGTGACACTAAGTACGCTGTGTATAAGGACATGGTGAAAGACCCCCAGGATATTGTAAAATTAAGATTTATTAAAAAACAAAAAAATGAAACACCGATCAATCATAAGTGCTGGCAGAGACGTTAATTACGAATGCGTGGTAAGGTGCGCTCAAATGAAAGGAAGGGGGGTAGGGGGGGGACCACATTCATTCAATTTTTTGTACATGATTTTGTTTTTACACACTCTCTTGTATGTAGAAGTTCTATTCAGTAGTGCTGTGCGGAGGATGACTGGCTACGCGTATTTTGCATCACACATATCTGAAATAAGGATTTTCTTAACCATGATAAGCGCCGGTGTACTTTGAGTCCACTGACTGCAGCTACAATGCAAGAAGAAAGAAACGAAGTCCGATAGCCTAAAAATTCATATAAGCACAGAACATTTCTCATAATGCAATCGTGTTATATCAATTCAAAAAGTGTTTCATATGCATATTTAAAAGTATTTAGTAATATTTATTTATTTTTTATTACAACACAATTGTTGACCTGTGTTGCAGTACTTCAGGGCAGCAGTTATGAGTGAATAGGGTTTGTTAATCATTGTTATAGTAAGAAATTTCTACGACACTGTTATTGGCCGTAAAAACCAATTGTCTGCATTTTCTGTTTGCATGAATCACAATGGGGAGCAAGTAACGCAAAAAAGCAAAATTGAGGAGAAAATTTTTGAAAGGAATAAGAATTGGACCCAGGTCATGTAAAATTTTCTATAGTAAGCTGTTTTGTTTGACGCAGCAAAGGTAGGACGGTTACGCAAGTTGCTTGCAAGGTTGCGCTTGGTAGGACCTCTTTTGATGTAGATAGAAATCTGTTCCTCATTATTCCCTTCCTTGAATTTAATTTGCAAGAAATCTACAGAAATTTTTCAGTGCGATACTTATTGTCAGAAAAACATAAAGAATTGCAGTACAATAGTTTGCACATCATAATAGACGTAAAATGGGCTTTGACATTACGTAAATTACATTTTTCAAGTGTAATAATTAGCAAATGAAATTTTAACATTTTTGTGATAATTCTATTTTTTGCATATTCATATAACATGGCCGAAAAATATATGCCCATTGTTGATAGTGATAGTAAAAACACAATCAGCCAAGATGGCGTAGAATTGTGTGATCGAACAATTGAAGTTCAGGTGCCATGCATGCCTACTGCAGAAAGTTTAAGTAGATCAGAAATGAGTGTCACAGGTGTGACAAATGATAGCAACGCTCCACAGCAGAATAACCTTGACGACACAATGTCTGTAACAACGTCACGCATCTCCCAGAGCGCCATACTATTCATGAATGAAACAATGGAGAGCAATTCCAGCATGAATTTTGAAAACACATTACGAACACCACTTGTTCGCAACACAAATATTAACTTAAAAAGTACAGCTGACAGCAATCATAGTAGTACTACTGAAGCACTACTATGGCAGTTATTATCTAACATAAACGTGAAATTTGATAATATAAACATGCAATTTGATGATATGAAACACAATATGAACACCAATTTCAATTATATGAAAAGATATGAACACCAAAATTGATAATTTGACACAGAATCTGAACACTGTCACAGAAGATATGAACACAGTAAAATAGTAACAAAACAGTCTTACACAAGATCTAAATACAATGAAGCAGGAACAAAACAAGTGTTCAAGGATTTGCAGGACAAGGTCTCACAGAAATTCAATGACTTAAGCCAAAAATTTTCGCACTGAAACAGACGAAAAATTGAATGATATGAAAAAACAGGTAAAGCATGAAGTACTTTCTGAAGTTAATAGTAACATTACCAAGTTAAAACATAAGGTAGATTCTTATAACAACCATCATGATCTAGTAGAACAACAGATAAAGAAAATCACAGTTGCAAACACAAACACTGAAGCCACACGAAACCAGTTGGTTTTGACAGCAAAAAAAGGTAACCATTTTCGTTAACAAACTAAATAGAGGTATACCTATAACTACAGAAGAGCTTACTTTAAGGGTAGCAACTTTAGAAGTTGACTCAGCATGTGATAAGGAGGAGAGAGAGAAGGTCAATGAAAATCTGAGTGATATTATTAGTCAAACTGTAGCAGATATGTTAGATAAGGGTAATACCATTGCAGATAAGTTAGTAACAGAGTGTAAGTTGTACACAGATGTGGTAGAAAAGGCTATTCAGAAGAAAGAAAATGAAATAGTGAACCAGGTAAATATTAATCTACTAACTGTGGAAAAAATGATCCACAGTCCTTTAGAAGAAAATAGCACCGGATCTCGAAATATGCATATAAATAATACACAGGCTACAGTGAAAAAACCACAACCTCTTGCTACCTGTCCACAAATTGTCACGAGTTCCACAGCAGATACCAGTGACAGTTGTGGAGTGCAAACTGTAAACATACCCACAACTCCACTACCTGAACAATTACTAGCCAGAATTACAGGTAACTACAATAAACACCTAAATACGACCGAAAATGCCATGTGTCAATCAACTATTTTTTCAGACGAGGGTTTTCTGAGACATCGACAGTTTCCTACATTTACTACCGAAGGTAATAGAATGAATCCCGTAGTATTTATCAGTGCTTTTTGTCATGTATTTCCACACAACTGGATGGAAGCACAGAAAGTCATATTTGTCGTGGATATATGCGAGGTGATGTTCTTTTATGGGCAACTGAAGTGGCCGAACGTTGCAGCACTAATATACAATTTCAACGAGCTTTCCTCAACAAATACTGGCCTGAGGCGGTGCAAGAAAGACTCAGACGCAAGGTTTTCAACTGCGCAGCATTCAATGGCACATACGGTAGCCTATGTGGATACTATGAAAAATACCTGAACAAGACACGCTACTGGACGAACCCAATATCACAGGTAGACGGGTTAAAAATTTTGAAAAGTCGTCTATCATTGCACATTAGAGAAAAATTAGTCACAATGCCAGATCATGACACTGAATATTTTCTGTCAGTGCTTGATTCTATCAGCTTAATCTATGAAGAAAGAACTGTATCCAATAGAGCAACAGAAAATCAGGCACAACAACAACATAGTTATGTAGATCAGTCAGTAAAACATGATCTAAACACACAGCAAGGATGGTACATACAACAACAAAGTTATGTACCCAGAGGTAACAAGTACGGTAATGGGGATGGATAAAACAAATAATTTAAAAGAAATTTTCAAAACAACAGGGGTAATTTCAATGCACGAGCAAATTACAATTCACCATCACAAGATCCTATGCCAAATATGAATAGAAACAGTCAGCTGCAGCAGTCGCCGACATGCAGCAACTGTGCCATGCCTTATGCTGTACCGCAGCTGACCTTTGGGCAGCAAAATAACTGCACAGCAGCTAACGACACAAATTGGTGAAGTACACACGCAGTGCAACTAGCCGAAATTAGTCCAAGTAATGAATTAAGTCACACTATGCCATCAGAATACACGAACCAGTCGTAGTTATGACCCGGGCTATTGACCTATCAGGGAGTGGGGGCAGAGCAAAACTACAAACATGTTTCATAAGGTTTGACAAACAAGGTGACATCAAGGATGATTTATATCAGCATGAGTTACATACAGTAGATAAAGTCCAGGATGAACAAATACAAGCAATCATTATGGTGAAAATATTTAATACTGACACACAATTAATTTTAGATACAGGTTCAACTACCAACCTAATGTCAAATGCATTTTTTGTGAACTGAAGAATAGAGGCAAATTCACAAGATTTCATGTACAAAATTGCAAGGTGCAAACTGCTACAGGCAGCAAGACTAAATTGGTTAAGCATCAGGCACTTATTCCATTACAAATTGAACATTTTATAGTAAAGTGCAACTTTCTAATAATTAACAAACTTATAGTTAATTGTCTTATTGGCTTAGACAAGTTTAGAAGATACGAAACACAGACTGACATAGGTAATGGTAAATGCCACTTTTATGTAAAGGACACATTGAACCCAACAATTACGGACATATTTTTTCTTTTAATTTAATTAAAACACCCGATGAAAGTAACAAACCAGAGTCAAAAGTAATAGTACAATATTTCTTTTCAGCTGTATATTTCACAAACAAATCTGATACTGAACCAGAAGCAAACACTGAGGTTAGTTATGAAATGGTAGAGCAGAAACTAAGTGAATCACAGGTACTGAATGATATGCAACAACAAGAACTTTGTAACTTGTTATTTAAGTATGCAAATGTTTTCAGTAAGGAGCCAGGAGTAATCAGAGACTATGAATATAAATTTGAAGTCTATCCACACAAGCCATTTCGTGTAACGTCATATCCTATTCCATGGGCAAAATGAGATATCAATCATATGATTAAATGGGGAATTATACAACCTTCATTTTCACCTTATTGTACTCCAATATTACCAGTAAGTAAACCAGACAGTTCTGTAAGATTAGTTCTTGATGCTAGAGGTATCAATAAGATTATAGTGCCAGTACGCATAAGACCAGACAAGTTGGATGAACAGCTTCTAAAGTTTTACAATACAAGACATTTCGGTGTACTCGATCTCAAGATATCCTATGGCAAATAAAGCTCCATGAAGAAAGTCGAAAATATGAAGCACTTGTCTGTGGTGGCAGAAGATATGAATTCAGTGTTCTACCTTTTGGATTGAACATTAGCGCAGGAGTGTTTACATCTGCATTGGACAAGGTTTTGGGACCAGAATTGCTTAGCAAAGTCACTGTTTACGTAGACGACATGCTAATAGCCACACCCTCTTGGTTAGAACATATCAGGCTCATTGAACAGGTGCTTCAACGATTTGCAGATTTTGGAGTAACAGCCAATTTAAAAAAGCCTAGTTTTGGAAAGAAGCAAGTCAAATTTTTAGAACATGTGTCAGAACAAGGTATATTACCTAATCCAAACAAAAAACTTGATGCCATACACAATTGTCCAGCTCCAAGGAATAAATGACAACTAAAAGCGTTTTTAGGAGTAGCATTCTTTTTTCGCAAATTCGTACCACAGCAACTGATGAACAGTGATGCATTGGTCAACTTGTTACGAAAAAAATAGGCTTTGGTTATGGGATGATAGGTATCAAGAGGACTTTAATAACATTAAGCAGGCATTAGTCAATGTAAACATTCTTAGCTACCCTGACATGTCCAAGGATTTTTGTCTATGCACGGATGCCTCATTTTAAGGGCTGGGGCATGCTTATTCCAGATGCGAGTGGAAGGAGGTAGGGAAGTACCCAAAGTCACCAGTTTTGCTAGTCCCACATTATCAGAAGCAGAAAGATCTTACTCTGTGTCAGAATTAGAAAGTTTAGCTATGATATTGGCATTTAAAAAGTTTGAATTTTTTTTTTTTTTTAGGGCAAGAATACCAAAGTTTACTGTGACCATCAGTCACTGTCATTTCTTTTAACATGTAAACTATTACACCATAGATTAGCTAGGTGGTGTCTATATCTACAAGAATTCAATTTTGAGATCGTTTATATTAAAGGATGTCAGAATGTTATTATGGATGCCTTGTCCTGGTTACCGCAAGGTTTAGAGGAATCTGGTGAGTTAACTGAGCAGGATGCAGAAATCAGAACATTATCAATGCAAGGTACAGCACTACAGTCAGATTACCGTAAGTTTTGTAAGCAAATGAAAATTATAAAACAGCAAGATCACAGATGAAGTTGGGGTTGGGTTGTTTGGGGGAGGAGACCAGACAGCAGGCCATAGGTCTCATCGGATTAGGGAAGGATGGGGAAGGATGTCGGCTGTGCCCTTTGAAAGGAACCATCCCGGCATTTGCCTGGAGCGATTTAGGGAAATCACGGAAAACCTAAATCAGGATGGCTGGACGCGGGATTGAACCATCGTCCCGCCACCTCACTCTGTCACAGAAGAAGTAAAGTCATGCAAAACCTAAAACCTTAAGTAAGATGAAGGCGGGAAGGTAAGTAAATGGTGTCAGGAGTATAAGGGCATTTTGTTTCATGGGAAACATGAAAAATCTGATCAATGGTGTGTATGTGTGTGTGTTCCTGAAGATTATATCGACGTATTTGTAAGGCACACACATGAAGTATGGGGACGTTATGGAGTAGGAAAATGTACTGAAAAAATTGCAACACTTTGTTGTTTTCCAAATTTGAAAAGATGAGTCCTACAGGTATTAAGAAAGTGTGCAATATGTCAAAAGTCAAAACAGTCCAATGTGTCAAAATATACTGAGCTACACACAATACTCACAAAAAAAAACCTCTAGATATAGTATCCCTGGACATAGCTCGTCCATATTCAAGGAGGAGGAGCAAGATACATAGTAGCACTAAAAGATATTTTCTCGAAACATATCAAAATGTATGCCATTAAAAATGCAACAGCCACAAATATCAGAAAAAGAATTGAGGGAGACTATTTGAGAAGAGTAGGTAAACCACAGGTACTACTAACTGATAATGCTTCATACTTCATTGGGCAAAAGTGGAAGCAATTTATGGTCTCACAGGGTATAAAGCATATATTAGTACGTCTTTTTCACCCAGAAGCAAGCCCAGTATTAGGACATACACCCCTCATAAACACACCCAATGGGTAGAGTATGTAACTCCGTTCATGCAAGTTGTCAATAACCTTCCACATTCTTCAACAGGTTTCACCCCTAATGAATTGATGTTATGGACAAAACAAATGAATGAGTGGGAGTCATCCACACCGAAGGTACCTCCGATAGAAATGACACTACAAGACAAAATCAAACAAGCCATGGTTACACTAGGAAACAGGGAAGAGTATAGAAAGAAAATTTATAATAAGAAACTGAAACGTGTTACACAAGTTTTTGAAGGGAATCGAGTCCTCTTACAGACGCATCCTAAATCGACAAAAATTGGCAAACTGAATAAGAAGTGGCAATTACGCTATTCAGCACCATATGTAATTTCCAAAATACCATACCATACCTTTATGAGAAAACAGGAAGAGACAAGGGTCTCCATCCCCACAACAACATAAAAGCTTTTATACTGGGTGTTCAAAAAGTCTCTCTGCAGTGCCGTATGATTGTTAGCCGCACGTGCCGTAGGCAGCAGTGAATATACCGAAATGAAACTCGCTACAGAATCGTTGTGGGTTTATTGTTTCGTTGAAAAATATAGGCTCCACAATCCGACATCTAGAAATTGCAATCCATTCTCCTATTTTCACAGAATGAAGTGGTTCCTCATGAAACACAATGGATTTGCAGTACTCCACATATGAGAATTTTGCGAGTTCATGTACCCGGGTAAATGAAACCATGCCTCATCAGTGAAAAACGTTTCATTAAGAACATCCCTTGCATTTTGTTGAACAAAAGTTTTGAACCATTGACAATAATGCAGTTTCTTGCCATGATCAGTATTTTTCAGTTCTTGCATGACTGTCACTTTGTATGGGAAACGTTCTAATTTTTTCCTTACAGCTGTGTGGGCCGTTATGACACTAACATCGATTTCCTGGGCGAATTTTCTTACTGACTTGTTCGGACTCATGGACATTTTATCAGAAAAACGCTAGGACAACCACTTGTCAGTGCATCTGTCACTGAACCCGTACTTTGAAATTCTCGCACAGTATGATGATGTGGGAGTGTTGTCTCTGGGAAAACTGAATTAAATTTTTGATGAACTGGAACTGTGTATTTACAGCCAGCTTTGAACACTTGTTCAACTAAAAACACAGGTTCTTTAATGGTTAGCTTTTTAACACTGACAAAAACGAAAAAAACGAACAAAGGAACTGAACTTAAACGTTCACGTCAACAGGTAACGACACACACCAATGATACTACTGACACTGGCTGATATAAATGAAACAATGGAATGTTGGGAGAGTCCACTAGAAGGGAAGTAACCTAGGCAGGCAAACAATCATATGGCACGTGCGGCTAACAATCATATGGCTCTGCGGAGAGACTTTTTGAACACCCCCATAGAATGATGAAGCTAGGTAGCATTCTTTCTTTCTATCACATGATAATTGTACATAGTGTACATAGCTCTAAGTCTAATTTTTCTTCTGAAGAGTATTTTAAGATAAAGTAATGTGTATAGGCATAAGTAATAATTCTGATTCTTACATGTAGGCATAAAATTAATAGCAATGAGAAGTAACACACTGCTTCATGCGAAGTGAAAGTATACCGTATTTACTCGAATCTAAGCCGCACTCGAATCTAAGCCGCACCTGAAAAATGGGACTCGAAATAAAAGAAAAAAAAAAAATCCCGAATCTAAGCCGCACGTGATATTTGAGACTCGAAATTCAAGGGGAGAGAGAAATTATAGGCCGCACCTCCAAATCGATACAAAGTTGGTCCATTGTAATATGAGACACAATTTGGGTCGAATGAATGACGATACAGCTACAGTAGTTGGGTTCGAGTCGTAAGCTTAGCAGTTAAGCTTTACCAGGTTGCCATTGCTACGCGTCAGGCGCTCCGTCCGTATTTATACGGGTACCCTTCCTTTTTTGCTTCATCTGGTTTGAATAGATTGCTTATTTTGCTTTGATCTGATAAGTGCCGTTTTCTTTGTTTATAGGTGTTTACGTCACTCTAAGCTGAAAGTGCATTACTGTACTGTGTCATGCATTGTTTGTAGCATTCTGATAGTGCGTGTTTACGGCCTGTCTTGCTTTTGTGTGCACTACCGCCGCTTTAAAAAAAAGAAAGAGAGAGAGAGAGAGAGAGAGAGAGAGAGAGAGAGAGAGAGAGAGGATGGGGGGGGGGGGGGAATCGTCTCATTAGTGAAACAATGGCAAATGACTGCTATTTGTTGTTACTTACACTGCTGCTTCCTTTGATAATGATCAACAACAACCAAATAATAGACTGCGTAGGATAAAACATGTTCTGAATGAGAGTTGGTGAAAAAATTTTCCGCTTGAAAATCTTTGCGGCGGCTTCTTTAGTAATCAAATTCTGCACAGAAATTAGAGTCATCTTAGATTTAAAAATCTAGTCAGTTGCTGTGCTTCATTTCTGATTGTATCACTATTAGGCATAAGAATAATACGAATATAAACATGACACGATATGAATATTCTTCCGCGTTTGCTGTTGTCTCACTCTAGTTTCGTAGTTTATTAGGCAGACAGGATTTAAATGAGATAGCAGTAAACACCAAAGAATACATGGCAAAATGTTTATATTCATATTATTCTTATGGTGAAGAGAATACTGCATGTGATTCACATTTCATCAGGTTCCTTTTAGCAATCATCTCTTCTCACAGGTACGAAAAAATTCAGAACGTAGAGTTGGCCATATTGACAAACATCCCAAACAGTCATGCCAGCCGGATTTTCGTAGTACATTGAAATTCTGCTACATTCGAAGATGAACAATACGGAATTTGTATTTACTTCGTTGGATAATGTATGAAAATGCAGTGGTCGAAACTCGGGGCGGAGAAAAAAAAGCTCGTTTTTCACCTTTTTTTTTTTTTTAATTTATTTACTGACGCAGAGGTTTTTACGCCAGCATTTATCTTTGTGCCTACCAAGCATGTCTGTGTAGCGCTACATATATTCGATGGTAGAAGTTAGTTGTGGCGGCACCTACCAACATTTTTCAGAACTTCCGCTTGTTTTGCACTCGATTCTAAGCCGCAGGCGGTTTTTTGGATTACAAAAACCAGAAAAAAAGTGCGGCTTAGATTCGAGTAAATACGGTAAACAAAATTAGCATATGGCTCAGCTGCCCGCACTCAACAATACGTGCTGACGTCAGTAGCAGGAGAGGAGACACTGGTCTGTGTGCATGCACAACAGACTGGCTGAAGGCGCAACCAGAATAGGAATGCAATGTGTACTTACCCTAAATACAAAGTAAATGGAAATACTATGGAAATACATCTACAGATATATCAATAGGAACCTATTGATATATGTACACAGAGATTATTAAATACTAAATTATATACAACATATTTACAACCAAAATGAAGCATTATGAAAAACTATACGAAACTTGTAAGCTAAGGACTAACACCAAAATGCCATGAGAGATGTCAAGTAATTTTCTTTGCTGAGTGAATAATCACAATGGGTAACAGAGTAAACGAAAGTCTACAAATTTAAACGAAGTACAGAAATATCTGTAGACTTATGCAATGACCAAATGTATCAGTGGTTACCGAGCTACGCAATGCAATTAGTTTCGAGTTAGTTTTAAGTTTTTTCTTTCAGCGACCAGTGCATCATCCTCGTGCAGAAGGAGGGAATTGTGTCGAGAGTAACAGGTACCAAATGAAGAAATGGGCCGCACCTCAAGTAAACAATTTAGTTATAAGGATATTTATAATAAAGGTCATAAGGCAAATGAAATACGCATCGCCGTAGTGTGTCTCCTTAACAATTATCAGTACCTATTTGCTGCAGAGTACACATAAACATTTAAGCATGAGATTTTACAAAAACCATTTAATTTTTATCATCATGTCACATGAAAGCTTGAATAATTACATTTCCAGTTATTTGAAAAAGATAAGTCTATGATGGTTAAACATCATGTTTTACACTAACCTACATGTGAATTGAAGTAAACAGCACTAGCACATGTAGGAACAACATGACACTTGTCAATGATTAGTTGGTACACATTATTTCACTGAATCAAAGTTCTTGGCAACTAGTCGATGACTGTACGAGCAACAGTTCCTCATAAATTCTTAAACCAGTAGATGAGTATTTCCCTTCTTCCGTCCCAAACAAAGGATGCGGTGCCAAGTCTAGTCAGGCCAGCAATGCGCAATGTTTTAGTCCTATTTCGAAGGTTTTTCTCCCTCCTCTACCTAACAAAGAAATGAGCTCCCATAAGTGATAAAAGCCTATCTATAATTAATTTATATATGTGATGTGAACAAAGATAAGTTGAAGCTAACAAACAAACTGTAGTAACAGAACCCATTTAATGAAAATTTTATAACATTCTAAAATTTAAGAAATTTATGTTTGTAATATAAGCAATGGGTGGAATGTCAGCCATAGGTATACGATGTCACATTATGTATATTGTTGTAACTCAAAGCTTGTATGAATTTTCACTGGAAACCAAACTCTATATGAAGAAATGAAATTTAAGGACAAGCAATTTATACTATGTTTTGGATGGCTATTTGTGTCTTTCAATAAGCAGACGGTCAGGTGTGGCGAAATGAACATGCGTGTGCAATGAAATAACTTCCAAGTTTCGTGGCTCACAACGCTTGACACATTGACAAATGAACTATAGTTGTTCGAGCCGGTACTTATCAACGGATACTGTTGGTCAGGGTTCTCTCCGCTGAAAATGCCAGTATGACAAGTAATAATGATGTATGGGCCATAAAAATGGAGATCATCTGCCACAGTGTCAGATTTTGAACGATAAGCACACACACGCTGCACCCAGAATGAAGACAAAACACCACAGGAATTCTTCAGTATGTGACACTCGGGTGAAAGTGTGATACTCAATGTGAAATCAACACTAAGAAAGCCAGTGCACGTATGTGCGGCGGTAGCTTCTTGCATGTTGACCATTAGCATCTAGCTCTTACCCACCAAATCAGCCAGCGTGCCAGTGCAAAACCCAGCAGCGAGAATGAAGCAAACTGAACATTATTGTTAGTGCACTAAATTCAAATATGTAATGGACTATCATATAATACACATAATCTTTTAATTTCTTGTAGTATTCTAACATACACAGGATAAGCTGACATATCCATTCCATTAAGTAAAAGAGAAGCTGACAAAGAGCATCAAGCCCTATTGCCTCCAGGATATCGTAAAATTAAGATTTATTAAAAACAAATGTAGAAGGTCTGTTAAGTAGTACTGCACAGAGGATGACTGGCTATGAGTATTTTATATCACACATGTCTGAAATAAGAAAGAAATTTGATACCAGTCTTAAGTATTTCTTATTCAAGTGAAACCAAGTAAGGAGGATTTTCTTAATTATGACAAATGCCGGTGTACTTTGAGTCCACTGCCTGCAGCTACAACTGAAGAAGTAACAAACGAAGTCCGGCAGCCTAAAATTTCATATAAGCGCAGAATATTTCTAATAACGCAATTGTGTTATATCAATTCAAAAGGGTTTTCATATGCATATTTAATAATATTTATTTATTTTTATTACAACATAACTACCTTGGGGAATCACATTCTCCTGAAAATAGCAATCAGAAAGGCATCACCAACATGGTATCGGAAGCACCAATTCTTTAAGAAGGATTGGATAAGAAGAGGCAGAGTCGAGCGGACGGTCTGAATCGGAGGCTCAGATGGTTCTGTGACCTTGAAGGCTACAGATTCCTCGACCTGCGCCATAGGGTAGCTGAGTTTTTAGATAAGAGGATCTTGGGCAAACACAAAAAGGGTTTCCAATTTGAAAGGATTCAGGTTGAACACAGGAAGAACATAGATCCAGTAACCATCGATATAACAGTTGTAAAATGTCAGAGCTGTGGTGGTAAAGTACCAGAGCTCCAAGCGCTAATAGGAAGCACTGATACTCAAATCTTTATAGGCACTGACAGCTGGCTAAAGCCAGAGAAAAGTTAAGCCAAAATTTTTGCGAATGACCTAATGGTTTTCAGAAAGGATAGGCTAAACACAGTTCGTAGTGGTGCATTTATTGCTGTTAGAAGTAGTTTATCTTGCAGCGAAATTGAAGTAGATAGTTCCTGTGACTTACTATGGGTAGAGGGCATTCTTGCCAATAAGAATAAAATAAGAATTGCATCCTTTTACTGACCTCCCAACTCAGATGATACAATTGCTGAAAGGATCAGAGAGAACTTAAGTCTAATTTCAAACTCATACCAGACTCTCAATTTTAGTGGGTGGTGGCTTCAATTTACAATGATATGTTGCAAAATACGTTTCATTCCAGAGATACGCATAAAACATCATCTGAAATTATATTAAGCACACTCTCTGAGTATTATTTCGAGCATTAAATTTATGAGCTCACTCAGACAGTAAACAGTTCTGAGAACACACTTGACCTCTTAGCCACAAACAATTTTGAGCAAATAACGAGCATCAAAATGGCTAAGTGATTAGTGAACTCACGGTTATCATAGCAAGACTGAATATTTTAACCTGCAGGTTCTACAAAAATAAACAAAAAATATACATATTTAAAAAAAAAAAAAAAGATAAAAATTGACCTGATGACTTTCTGAGATACTATTTCCTCACCTTCCAAATTAACACTGTAAGAGTAGACCAGATGTGACTTTTATTCAAAGAAATAGTATCAACCGCAATTGAAAGATTTGTATCAAATAAATCAACAAACGACAGAGTTGACCCCCCTTTGTACATGAAACGGGTAAGAACACTGTTGCAGAAACAAAAAAACATGCCAAATTTAAACAAACATGAAACCTCCAAGATTGCTGATCTTTTACAGAAGCACAAAAATTAGCGCAGACTTCAACATGAAATGCTTATAATAGTTTCCACAATGAAACTTTGTCTCGAAACGTGGTGGAAAATTCAAAGAGATTCTGGTTGTATGTAAAATATGCTAGTGCCAAGACATACTGCCAATATGAGTAACTTAGAAGTAGATATCCCAGAGTAGTGAAGTAACTTAAATAATTTAATAAAAGCAAGCCTTCTGGTCTGGATTGTGTACGGATTGACAGGAAAACTGCACAGGTCACGCCAATATTCAAGAAAGGCACTAGTAGTAGTCCACTAAATTACAGACCCATACATTAATGTCAATATGCAAAAGCATTGTGGAACATATACTGTGTTTGAACATTATGAATTACCTCTAAGAGAACAGTCTATAGATACACAGTCAACATGGATTTAGAAAACATTGTTCTTGTAAAATACAACTAGCTCTTTACTTGTGCGAAGCGCTGAGTGCTATTGACAAGTGATTTCAAATTGATTCTGTATATCTAGATTTCCAGAAGGCTTTTGACACTACCTCACAAGTGGCTTGTAGTCAAATTGCATGCTAATGGAATATCATCTCAGTTATGTGACTGGATTTGTGATTTCCTGTCAGAGGGGTCACAATCCATAGTAACTGATGGAAAGTCATTGAGTAAAACAGAAGTATATATAGATATAGTAACTGTTCTCGAAAGAACAGATACCATTGATGACCGTGCGGCTTCTCTAGAATAAATGATAATTAATTGAAACCCTCAACTGCTGACAGGTGTTGTTGACATACCTCGATGGGAACAGCCGAAAATGTGTGCCCCAACTGGGACTCGAACCCAGGATCTCCTGCTGACATGGCAGACGCTCTATCTATCTGAGCCACTGAGGACAGAGGTAAATAGCGCGACTGCAGGGACTTATCGCTTGCATGCTTCCCTTGAGACCCACATTCCCAACTGTCCACAATCTACATACGTAATGTTCCTAACACATATTTGTCCATCCACTCATTACTCGCGCACACTAAGGTGATGATTCCCGTAAGAGTTCAGGCAACCTGTGCGCACTCGCACAGATGAAGGTCAATGGCCGGGTAGCCGTTTAACTATATATGAAGATAGTAACTGTTCTCGAAAGAACAGATAACACTGAATTATTATTATTATTGACATTTTTTTTCTCAGACTGTTAAGTCTGGTTAAAAATGGAACGTGACGCGGACCTTGATCAAGCGTGACTTCCTTGTAACTGTATGGTATATGTTATATTGCATTTAGAAACTTTCGGGTAATTGAACATGTATCAATAATTACAGATTTTTGTAGTTGTATATATATGTTTGGATGTAGCTGTATTGCATTGATGTACTGGTGGATATTGTGAGGTATGACTCCTCTAGTTGATAGTATAATTGGTATAATGTCAACTTTATCCTGATGCCACATGTCCTTGACTTCCTCAGCTAGTTGGATGTATTTTTCAATTTTTTCTCCTGTTTTCTCCTGCATATTTGTTGTGTTGGGTATGGATATTTCAATTAGTTGTGTTAATTTCTTCTTTTTATTGGTGAGTATGATGTCAGGTTTGTTATGTGGTGTTGTTTTATCTGTTATAATGGTTCTGTTCCAGTATAATTTGTATTCATCATTCTCCAGTACATTTTGTGGTGTGTACTTGTATGTGGGAACGTGTTGTTTTATTACTTTATGTTTTATGGCAAGTTGTTGATGTATTATTTTTGCTACATTGTCATGTCTTCTGGGGTATTCTGTATTTGCTAGTATTGTACATCCGCTTGTGATGTGATCTACTGTTTCTATTTGTTGTTTGCAAAGTCTGCATTTATCTGTTGTGGTATTGGGATCTTTAATAATATGCTTGCTGTAATATCTGGTGTTTATTGTTTGATCCTGTATTGCAATCATGAATCCTTCCGTCTCACTGTATATATTGCCTTTTCTTAGCCATGTGTTGGATGCGTCTTGATCTATGTGTGGCTGTGTTAGATGATATGGGTGCTTGCCATGTAGTGTTTTCTTTATCCAATTTACTTTCTTTGTGTCTGTTGATGTTATGTGATCTAAAGGGTTGTAGAAGTGGTTATGAAATTGCAATGGTGTAGCTGATGTATTTATATGAGTGATTGCTTTGTGTATTTTGCTAGTTTCTGCTCGCTCTAGAAAGAATTTTCTTAAATTGTCTACCTGTCCATAATGTAGGTTTTTTATATCTATAAATCCCCTTCCACCTTCCTTTCTGCTTAATGTGAATATTTCTGTTGCTGAATGTATGTGATGTATTCTATATTTGTGGCATTGTGATCGTGTAAGTGTATTGAGTGCTTCTAGGTCTGTGTCACTCCACTTCACTACTCCAAATGAGTAGGTCAATACTGGTATAGCATAAGTATTTATAGCTTTTGTCTTGTTTCTTGCTGTCAATTCTGTTTTCAGTATTTTTGTTAGTCTTTGTCTATATTTTTCTTTTCGTTCTTCTTTAACATTTGTATTATCTATTCCTATTTTTTGTCTGTATCCTAGATATTTATAGGCATCTGTTTTTTCCATTGCTTCTATGCAGTCGCTGTGGTTATCCAATATGTAATCTTCTTGTTTAGTGTGCTTTCCCTTGACTATGCTATTTTTCTTACATTTGTCTGTTCCAAAAGCCATATTTATATCATTGCTGAATACTTCTGTTATCTTTAGTAATTGGTTGAGTTGTTGATTCGTTGCTGCCAGTAGTTTTAGATCATCCATGTATAGCAAATGTGTGATTTTGTGTGGGTATGTTCCAGTAATATTGTATCCATAATTTGTATTCTTTAGCATGTTGGATAGTGGGTTCAGAGCAAGACAGAACCAGATGGGACTTAATGAGTCTCCTTGGTATATTCCACGCTTAATCTGTATTGGCTGTGATGTGATGTTATCTGAATTTGTTTGGATATTAAGTGTGGTTTTCCAGTTTTTCATTACTATGTTTAGAAACTGTATCAATTTAGGATCTACTTTGTATATTTCCAATATCTGTAGTAACCATGAGTGGGGTACACTATCAAAGGCTTTTTGGTAATCAATGTATGCGTAGTGTAGGGACCTTTGTTTAGTTTTAGCTTGATATGTCACCTCTGTATCTATTATCAGTTGCTCTTTACATCCTCGTGCTCCTTTGCAGCAGCCTTTTTGTTCTTCATTTATAATTTTGTTCTGTGTTGTATGTGTCATTAATTTCTGTGTGATGACTGAAGTTAATATTTTGTATATTGTTGGTAGGCATGTTATGGGGCGATATTTAGCTGGGTTTGCTGTGTCTGCTTGATCTTTAGGTTTCAGATAGGTTATTCCATGTGCAAGTGTATCAGGGAATGTGTATGGGTCTGCAATGTAACTGTTAAATAATTTAGTGAGATGTGAATGTGTTGAGGTGAACTACTTTAGCCAGTAATTTGCTATTTTATCATTTCCAGGGGCTTTCCAATTGTGTGTAGAATTAATTGCTCGGGTGACTTCATGTTGCAAAATTATCACTTCAGGCATTTGTGGTATCATCTTGTATGTGTCTGTTTCTGCTTGTATCCACCGTGCATGCCTGTTATGTTGTACCGGGTTTGACCATATGTTGCTCCAGAAGTGTTCCATGTCTGTTACGTTTGGTGGATTGTCTATTTTAATGTGTGTGTTATCCATTGTTTGGTAAAATCTCTTTTGGTTTGTGTTGAATGTTTGGTTTTGTTTCCTTCTATTTTCACTTTTTTTGTATTTTCTAAGTCGTTTGGCCAATGCTTGTAATTTCTGCTTTTTTTCATCTAATTGCTCTATTGCTTCTTGTTGTGAGATTTTACCTAACCTTTTTCGTTTTTTGTCTGATATTTCATTTCTTATAAATTGTGTTAGCTGTCCGATGTCTTTTCTCAGTTTTTCCTATTCTGATCTGTAGCCTGTGTTGCCATGCTGGTTTTGTGGGTTTCTTCTGTGTGTTGGTTTGTTCTGATCTCTACCTAGTGTGTATATTTAGTGTAGTGAGTGCTCCTATATAAACCAGTAGTTGTAACTCTTCCATAGTTGTGTTTTCATTTATTTTGTTGTGTATGATTGTGTTGATAGTTTTTATTGTTGTTTCGACTTGTGGGTTATTTGGCGGTCTATGCAAGAATGGTCTAATGTCTGTATTTGTGTCTTTGTATTCTATATATGTCAGCTGAAATTTCTCTTCTGTATCTAACACGTGTCTCTCTTTGTGTTCTATTTGTGCTTGTTCTGGTGGCTGTGTTAAGATTTCGTTTTCCTCTGATTGTTTAATTGATGCGTGTTGGTCTTTGTTTGATTGCTCTGGGATGTTTGAGTCCATTACTATATTTTCTTCTTCTTCTGATTGCACATTATTTTGTTCCAGTATTTGTTGTACTTGTTGTTTGATGTTTTCTAATTCTGACTGGGGTCTCCTGTTATTTTTTATTATTACACGGATCTGATCAGCTAGTCGTTGTTCTGTTAAAAATTTTAATTCCGGGTATCTGGTAATAAATGTTGTGTGTACTTGTGATCTGTATCCAGTTGTGTTGGTTCCTAGGTTTGTTGCTTGGTAATAACAGAACATGAGGTGTCTATTAACTTCATCTGACCATCTCATCCTCTGTCTTTGTTTTCCTTCTAGGGTGGTTGCAGGAAGCATATCCTGCAAAACACCTCTATTTGGATTTAAATCATTTTCCAGTTGGCTAGCAGTGTCGTTACCATTGTGGGCGGGCATAGAGTTCAAGTGTCGTCCCCGACCATGACGGCGCTTGCCCGAGGCTTCTTTAGTTCTGTCCTGAACCAAGTAATCACACTAAAAGGGGGGTTAGCCCTATTAGTGGTTTGTTCTTTTCGTCGTCTTTTACGACTGGCAGAACATACCGGAGGCCTATTCTTTTCCCGGGCCTCCACGGGGTTTATTATTATTATTATTATTATTTTACCAATTTGATTGGACTTTCTTTGGTGCAGAAGCAGTCAAAAAATATTTTTGTTAAACTGTTTGTGTTTATTCTGAGGATGTATTAATAAAAGTCAATTCTTCTTTTCCTCATTGTGCCTGAGAGTTTTTCAGTAGTTTGGTAAAGGGTTTTGTTTTTGATGTGAAGTAGTTTGCATGTGAATAATTTTGTTGTGGAATCTAGGCCCAAGACTTTTTCTTAATATCTTCCTTTCTTTGGTCTCCAGCCTTTCACCTGAACCATGGTTGGTGGTGGACAATGTTTCAGCTGCATACAAGGCTTTCAGTTTGATTACTGTATTCTAATGTCTTCTTTTTGAATTCCATACAAGGGACTTCTTGTTATGTGTTTCTGCTGAGTTGGAAGGTCAAATGGCTCTGAGCACTATGCGACTTAACTTCTGAGGTCATCAGTCACCTAGAACTTAGAACTAATTAAACCTAACTAACCAAAGGACATCACACACATCCACGCCCAAGGCAGGATTCGAACCTGCGATCGTAGCGGTCGTTCGGTTCCAGACTGTAGTGCCTAGAACCGCACGGCCACTCTGGCCGGCTTGGAAGGTCAGTTCAACTTTCTACTTCTAGATTACATTACTTTTTTCTATGTCTATTTCTAGAGCGCAGTTAAATAGCAGTGGGGAGAGTCCTTTCCTTGCTGTACATCAGTTTATGTCTCAAAAGGGTCGGAGAGTTTTCCCATAAATAAATAAAAAGGGGGACAAGAGAGGTTCCAACTCAAAATAAAAACCAAATGAACAAATCAAATCACTGAAGAAGAAAGGAAAGAAAGATCAGAAAGAATGAAAAGATACTGGGCTAATTGAAAGGCACAGACCATTAAAAATTAATTGATTTGATGTACCACAAAGAAGGTTGAAATGGAAGAAAAAGAAGAAGGAGAAGAAGAAGAAGAAGTTATATAGATTTCTACAGATTCTTTAAAAAGGGGTTTTATTTTATGAGCAAGAGACAAAATTTTTATATTACTAAGACCAACATTCTGAATGGCCAATGTTCAGTGTCACCTTTCGCACTCTCCCATCCCCCATCAGTCAATTACAGTGTGTCACCGAATGTTACCTCTAATTTTCTTTAACACAAATTGTAGGTCTTTCCTCACACACAGCATAGTGTCAACTAACAAAACTGTTTCTTGTTCTGACAGGAGACTCCTGCTTGTAGCATCTGTCAGGGAGAGGTGTTCAGTGGATCATACTTGCCTTTCAGAAGATTATGTTAGTCAATAGGACACAATTTAATTGCCTAAATGGATGGGGGAAGGTGACCCAGCTGCAGTAACAAGGGAAGATTGTAGTTCAATGTCCATTGACACCTAGATCATTAGGGGTTGACCACTGGCTCAGATAGACTAGGAATCCACAGTGAATTTGCTGAAGGAACCATCTTCAGGTGTAATTTAGGAAAAACATGGACACCCTTAATCAAGACCATTGGAAAGAAATTTATGTATTCCTTTTAAACAATCTCTGTGTCTTAATATGCCATTGTTTTTGTAGAAAGCTATAACACTTGTGTCACTGTGACGATTAAAAATGTCCACATAGAAGAAATACACATATATCTGTCTCCTAAAGAGCAATACATTCTATAACAGGTAAGCACTAATTCTAACCAAACTTGGAAAAAGAGACAGTGTACATTTCAAAAAATAAATAATAAAATGAAAATAAACTGCAAAGGTTCCACAAAATACTGAGCATAAGTAATTAGAAAATAGATGTACTAACTACCTCAGGAAATGTTTCTCCTAATAAATCAACCACTGTGTGAACCAAAGAAGCAAAGAACCTAGGCTTTGCATTTAATTTTTCTGTAGCATAACGAACAGCACGTCGCAATATCCGTCGCAGCACATAACTAGAACAAAAAATCACCTTTAGCAATCAAAGAGTAATTTAATAATTTATAAATAAAATAAGAAAAATCAATTCATAACATTTAAAATTTATTGACATCATACTGTAGTACAATGTTAATAATTTCATAGAGGTTTAGCTATTCTTGGAGCAAGTGACAATTTTCCAATATGAAAGCTTTTTCAACTACAAGCTACAACAAATGGCAAAATTTCGGGAATGCTCCAGAGTGTGTTGGGATCCTCAGTGTTTGTGTTGTACATTAATAAAATGATAGACAATATTCATAGTATCCTAGTTTTTGCATATGATACCATTAATTATAATAAAGTACTGTCCAGAAAAGCTACACAAATATTCAGTCAAGTCTTTACAGGATCTTACAGTGGTGCAAAAATTGGCAACTGACTTTAAATAGTTAGAAATAGAACATTTTGCACCTCTAAAAACGAAAAAATGTAGAATCCTATTACTAAAATATTGATGAGTCACAGCTGTAAAATATTGATGAGTCACAGCTGTAATCAGTTGACTCATATTTAGGTGTAACAATTTTAGGGATATGAATTGAAGGAATACCACAGGCTTTGTTGTAAGTAAGGCTGGTGCATACTTCAGTTCATTAGTAAAATACTCGATAACTGTAGTCAGTATCCAAAAGAAATTGCTTCCAAAATGCTGTTAAATCCATCCTAGAATATTGGTCAAGTGTATGGGAGCCATTCCAAATACACCTATTACGGGATACTGAATACATTCAAAGATGATCAGGACAAAGGGTCACAGGTTTGACACATGCGAGAGAATCACAAAGATGCTAAAAAATCTGAAGTGGTACATTCTTGAAGGTAGACACCAACTATCTTGTAAAAGCTTGTTTGCAATGAAACAAGGAATTTACTGATATATTACAATCTCCTATGTATCATTCCTGTATGGACCATGAATACAAGTTCACACTACTTACAGTGCAACAGAGGCATTCTAGCTACCCTTTCCACACACTGTACTTGAATGGGATGAGAAGAAGCTCTAATATGAGGGGTCACCAAAAAAAAACTGAAATTATTTTTGAAAAAACAAAGATTCCATGACTTACCAAACGGGAAAGTGCTGGTAGATAGGCACAATAAAAAACACACAAACACACACACACACAAAATTTCGAGCTAGGAAAGAGGGAAGGAGAGGGAAAGATGAAAGGATGTGGGTTTTAAGGGAGAGGGTAAGGAGTCACTCCAATCCCGGGAGTGGAAAGACTTACCTTGGGGGAAAAAAGGACAGGTATACACTCGCACCCACACACATACCATCTACACATATACAGACACAAGCAGACATATTTAAAGGCCTTTGTGTGTAAGTAAATTTGATCTGTGTATCATGGTGTTTCTACAACAGATTACCCGTCATGTGTTCCATTAACTTTTTAATAAATAAAGAATTAATTTTAACTGCAGTATTTTTCTTGTTGTTTAACACAGTCCTTTTTAATATCATTTTTGCTTGCTTTGCCAGGAATTCTGAAGCTGATTATACTCTATCTACATTTAATCACTCTTATACTAACAAAGCTATCACATTTACAGATTTTATTACAATGAATGCAAAAATTAAAAAGTTGACAACAAACTGTTTTCAAAAAGGGAAGTAGTGACATAGCAGAAAACCTCTCTGCTGTAAAGCCAGTTTCTGAGCTGAATGAAGAAGTATGTTCAAATATATGTCAGTAAATGAAAATCATAGTAGCAGAAGGAAAGGCTAAGAAGGGATTAAACAAAATAACGCTACAGATTACTGTGATCAGCTGATTACCTGATAAAAAAAATAGATGAGCCAATCACTTGATTTTACTGTAACTGCCACCGCCTCCCCAACACACACACACACACACACACACACACACACACACACACAGTTCTAAAACTCCTATTAAACTTGTCATCAGATAAAACTCTGTTCTGCAAATACACCTAATCTTTCAAGAGGACTCCTTCTAAAAGCCATAAGTTGTATTACAAATGTTTATTTACCAAAACTGGTCTTTGGGTTTATAACCCATCATCAGTGGCATATTATGTAGCTCCATAGCAGTGACACGCATGTCAGCTAATGTGATAGGATATGAAATCTGTCCTACAGGTAGTATACACATTGTCATATGTCACTGTCTTTGACTTGGCAGCAATAACATACACGACAACATGTACGAGGGGGGACCCAAAAATAAACGGAATTTCATTCTAGAAAGCATATACTTTATTGTTTTCAAATACAACCTTAATCTCCTACGTAGTACTCTCCATTAGCATTAATACACTTGTCCAAACGTTCATTCCAGTGTTCGAAGCTCCTTTAAAATTCGTCCTCTTTGATACCAGGTAGCACTTTCACGACATTGTGTTTTACGTCTTCCACATCCGCAAAACGCTTCCCTCTCAAGTCTCTTTTCATCTTCGAAAACAGGAAGAAGTCCGAGGGTGCTAAATCCGGCAAATAGGGTGCGTGGGTAAAGTTAGTCGTCTTCGTTGAGGCCAAAAACTGGCGAAAGCTGAGAGCCGTGTGCGCGGGAGCATTGTCGTGATGCAGGAACCACACCCCAGAATCCCACAAAGCTGGACGATTCCGCGACAAACTTCAGCGGAGTCATTTCATAACCTCCAAATAGAACTGTTGGTTTACTGCCTGGTTTTCAGGGACAAATTCAGATTGTATGATCCCTTTGATGTAAAAAACAGATCAACATCGTTTTCAAATTCCATTTCACTTGTCGAGCTTTTTGTGGTCGAGGTGAGCCAGGTGACTTCCACTATGATGACTGTTGTTTACTTTCTGGATCGTACCCATAGCACCATGACTCATCACCTGTAATGATTTTGTTGAAAACATGTGGATCATGTTTGAACACATCCTTCATTTCGAGACAGGCTTTAACGCGACGATCCCTTTGATCTCCAGTAAGAAGCTTCGGCACGTATTTTGCTGCCACACTTCGCATCCCCAAACCGATGGTCAAGATGCGGTGAATTGAGCTCCAGGACAACCCGGACAAGTTCTCAAGTTGCTTGATTGCCCTGAATCGATCTTCACTGATGAGATCATGGATTTTGTCGATGTTGTCTTCGCTTCGAGCAGTTGAAGGTCGACCGGAATGGGGCTGATCTTCAACCAACATTTCTCCCTTTTTAAACCGAAAAAACCATTTGCACACTTGTGTTTTACCAAGAGCATGGTCTTTGGAGGCCGTCTGAATCATCAACAGTTTCTGCTGCATTCTTGCAGAGCAAGAAACAAAACTTCACTGCCGCACGTTGTCCGTAAGAACTAGCCATTTCCTCGTGTCACGTCTGCACTGTATGCACACTCAAAGAAACCACACTTCTCACTGTTGGGTGACGCCACGTGGCAGAATGACTCAGCAGAGTTCCTACTACAACCCTCCGGCGGCGCAACCTGCTACTACAAGTACACGATGTGCAGCATTACGATTCCGGTTACTTTTGGGTCGCCCCTCGTATACTACGAGAGAGGACAGATTCCATATCATATGTATTAAATAACATGCATGTCACTGTTACAGAGATACATAATATGCCACTGATGAGGGGTAATGAGACCCGGTCACCAGTTTTGGCAAAAAAATTATAATAGAGCTCTTGGTGTATAGAAAATGTCCCTTAATAAACATCTTAAAGCTGCACAGCACCAAGCATTCCTACTGGTAGGTGGCCGTGTTGTGTAAGAAGATAGATGAGGCTCGTAGGGCAACATCCTGTTTTAAGTCTGGCATGCGTCACTTCCTTACAGTCTGTTTGGGTAGAGGATGTACAGTATAGTCTAATGTTGTGAATGCTGAACAACAGAAAATCCAGGGTGGAATGTAACAATACTGAAAAGGACAGTTGCTACTCACCATATAGCGGAAATGTTGAGTCACAGAATGGTCAGAGAGACTCAATTTGGTTCTAGCTGCCAGGGACTGTGGTCGTGTGTGAGAGTTGCATTTGCTTGAGTGTGTGCATGTGAGTACATTGCTACTATGTCAAAGGCCTTGTCGGCTGAAAACTAACTTTTTGTTGTGCCTTTCTGCAACTCAATATCTCTGCCATATGATGAGTAGTAACTATCCTTTTCATACAATGTTTGTTGTGAATGTTGTCATTCATTGGCGGCAACTTGTTCATTACTGCAACCACTCTTCTTTCCACCGAATTATTATTTTTCTTCTTATCAGCAAGAAAACTACATATAGGGGGATTGAAATGTCTTGCACTGTGCTATCTCAACAAGTGTCTTTGACTGCTGCACTTGCTACATGTTTCTCTTTATTCCCACAATCCTTACATCTACATTTTTATTTTGCAAGCCACTACATTGTGTGTAGCAGATGGTAAATAGTGCACCTGCCACACTTTACCCTTTCCTATTCCAATCAGAGAAGGTATGTACTACAAAGGCAGACTGTTGACACACCTCTGTATGAGCCTGAACTTCTCTAATTTTAGCAACATCATTTTGTGAGAGGACCCTAGAAACAGTAGTAAGTTTCTTGGCTCCAACAGCAGCTCATCGAGCATTTCTATGATTCTCCCACATTGTCTGAAAAAACCTGTGAAAAATTGTGCATTTCTTCTTCAAGAAAAGAAAAATAGTGAGTGTATATGGACTGGGGGAAAGGAATGAAAAAGAAAAGCACCTGGTAGAATTTTGCACAGGGTATAAAGCTTAAAGTTTTTATCACATATCGCATTCCATTAAATGGCACAAAATGCAAATTATACCTATAGATTCATTTATTCTTATTCAAGAATTCATCTATGGTATAGAAGGAGTTGTCAAGGATATATGATTTCAATTTATTTTTGAAACTATTACTGCTTTCTGTCAGACATTTTATTTCATCTGGCAATTTATCGAAAGGTTTTACAGCAGCATATTTTTCCCCTTTCCGTGTCAAAGACAGGTCAAGCAGAGAACAGTGTAAGTCTGTCTTTCTTCTAGTATTATAATCATCAATGTCACTGTTGTTTTTAAACAGGTCCATGCTGTTGAGAACCAGTTTCATTACTGAGTAAATGTACTGTGAGGCTGTTGTAAGAATTCCTAACCTTTTAAACAGATGTGCGACTAAGAGCCCCACACATTATTCTGACCACTTTCTTTGGAGCAGTGAAAACTTTTTGTCTAGGTGTTGAGATACCCCAAAATATTATTCCGCATGAAATCCAAGTGAAAATATGTTAGCTTGCTAATTTCTATATCCTCAAAATTAGCAATTATTCTGATTGAAAAAGCCACTGATCCTAGTTGTTTTAGGAGATCCGAGATATGAATTTCCAATTAAGATTCTGATGTACATGTACAACCAAAAACTTAGTATGCTCTACCCTGGCTACTTACTCTTGTAGTAGAAAGTTTGCAGTAGAAAATCAGATGCTCTGAACTTTGAGAAAACACAGTACAAGTCCATTCGCAGAAAACCGATCAATAACCTTTCCAAAGAAATTATTTGTATCATTTTCTATTGGAGTTCCTTTTACTGGATTAATAATGATGCATGTATCATCATCGAACAATGTCAGTTTAGCTTCTTGTTTCAGATAATAAGGGAAGTCATTTAGATATATCAAGAACAGAAGGGGACCCATGATCGAAGCCCATGGAACACCTAATGTAATTTCACCCCAGTTAGATGAAGTGGGATACTTTCTTAAGTCACTTAATCCAAATAAAGAAACTTTTTCTTCCTTTTCTGTAGATATGACTTAAACCACTCATATGCTGTTCCATTTATACCGTAGAATTGTAATTTCTGTAACATAATGGCATGGTTCACACAATAAAATGCTTTGGATAAGTCACAGAAAATTCCTATTGATGACATTTTACTATTTAGATGCTCTATTATGTGTGCCTTCCCCATGAACCATGGACCTTGCGTTGGTGGGGAGGCTTGTGTGCCTCAGCGATACAGATGGCCGTACCGTAGGTGCAACCACAACGGAGGGGTATCTGTTGAGAGGCCACACCAACGTGTGGTTCCTGAAAAGGGGCAGCAGCCTTTTCAGTAGTTGCAGGGGCAACAGTCTGGATGATTGACTGACCTGGCCTTGCAACAATAATCAAAACGGCCTTGCTGTGCTGGTGCTGTGAACGGCTGAAAGCAAGGGGAAGCTACGGCCGTAATTTTTTCCAAGGGCATGCAGCTTTACTGTATGGATAAATGATGATGGCGTCCTCTTGGGTAGAATATTCCGGAGGTAAAATAGTCCCCCATTCGGATCTCTGGGCGGGGACTACTCAAGAGGGAGTCGTTATCAGGAAAAAGAAAACTGCCATTCTACGGATCGGAGCGTGGAATGTCAGATCCCTTAACCAGGCAGGTAGATTAGAAAATTTAAAAAGGGGTTAGATATAGTGGGAATTAGTGAAGTTTGGTGGCAGGAGGAACAAGACTTTTGGTCTGGTGAATACAGGGTTATAAACACAAAATCAAATAGGGGTAACGCAGGAGTAGGTTTAATAATGAATAAAAAAATAGGAGTGCGGGTAAGCTACTACAAACAGCATAGTGAACGTATTATTGTGGCCAAGATAGACACGAAGCCCACAGTAGTACAAGTTTTATGCCAACTAGCTTCGCAGATGATGAAGAAATTTATGATGAGATAAAAGAAATTATTCAGGTAGTAAAGGGAGACGAAAATTTAATAGTCATGTGTGACTGGAATTCGAGAGCAGGAAAAGGGAGAGAAGGAAACATAGTAGGTGAATATGGATTGGGGCTAAGAAATGAAAGAGGAAGCCGCCTGGTAGAATTTTGCACAGAGCGTAACTTAATCATAGCTAACACTTGGTTCAAGAATCATGAAAGAAGGTTGTATACATGGAAGAATCCTGGAGATACTAGAAGGTATCACATAGATTATATAATGGTAAGACAGAGATTTAGGAACCTGGTTTTAAATTGTAAGAAATTTCCAGGGGCAGATGTGGGCTCTGACGACAATCTACTGGTTATGAACTGTAGATTAAAACTGAAGAAACTGCAAAAAAAGGTGGGAATTTAAGGAGATGGGACCTGGATACACTGACTAAACCAGAGGTTGTACAGAGTTTCAGGGAGAGCATAAGGGAACAATTGACAGCAATGGGGGAAAGAAATAGGTAGAAGAAGAATGGGTAGCTCTGAGGGATGAAGTAGTGAAGGCAGCAGAGGACCAAGTAGGTAAAAAGACGAGGGCTAGTAGAAATCCTTGGGTAACAGACGAAATATTTAACTTAATTGATGAAAGGAGAAAATATAAAAATGCAGTAAATGAAGCAGGCAAAAAGGAATACAGACGTCTCAAAAATGAGATCGACAGGAAGTGCAAAATGGCTAAGTAGGGATGGCTAGAGGACAAATGTACAGATGTAGAGGCTTATCGCACTAGGGGTAAGATAGATACTGACTACAGGAAAATTAAAGAGACCTTTGTAGAAAAGAGAACCACTTGTATGAATATCAAGAGCTCAGATGGAAACCCAGTTCTAAGCAAAGAAGGGAAAGCAGAAAGGTGGAAGGAGTATATAGAGGGGTCTATACAAGGGCGATGTACTTGAGGACAATATTATGGAAATGGAAGAGGATGTAGATGAAGATGAAATGGGAGATATGATACTGCGTGAAGAGTGTGACAGAGCACTGAAAGACCTGAGTAGAAACAAGGCCCCAGGAGTAGACAACATTCCATTGGAACTACTGACGGCCTTGGGAGAGCCAGTCCTGACAAAACTCTACCATCTGGTGAACAAAATGTATGAGACAGGAGAAATACCCTCAGACTTCAAAAAGAATATAATAATTCCAATCCCAAAGAAAGCAGGCGTTGACAGATGTGAAAATTACCGAACTATCAGTTTAATAAGTCACAGCTGCAAAATACTAATGCGAATTCTTTACAGACGAATGGAAAAACTGGTACAAGCCAACCTAGGGGAAGATCAGTTTGGATTCCATAGAAATATTGGAGCATGTGAGGCAATGCTAACTTTACGACTTATCTTAGAAGAAAGATTAAGGAAAGGCAAACCTACGTTGCTAGCATTTGTAGACTTAGAGAAAGGTTCTGACAATGTCGACTGGAATACTCTTTTTCAAATTCTTAAGGTGGCAGGGGTAAAATTCAGGGAGCGAAAGGCTATTTACAATTTGTACAGAAACCAGATGGCAGTTATAAGAGTCGAGGGGCATGGAAGGGAAACAGTGGTTGGGAAGGGAGTGAGACAGGGTTGTAGCCTCTCCCCAATGTTATTCAATCCGTATATTGAGCAAGCAGTAAGGGAAACAAAAGAAAACTTCGGAGTAGGTATTAAAATCCATGGAGAAGAAATAAAAACTTTGAGGTTCGCCGATGACATTGTAATTCTGTCAGAGACAGCAAAGGACTTGGAAGAGCGGTTGAATGGAATGGGCAGTATCTTGAAAGGAGGATATAAGATGAACATCAACATAAGCAAAATGAGGATAATGGAATGTGGTCGAATTAAGTCAGGCGATGCTGAGGGAATTAGATTAGGAAATGAGACACTTAAAGTAGTAAAGGAGTTTTGCTATTTGGGGAGCAAAAATAACTGATGATGGTTGAAGTAGAGAGGATATAAAATGTGCACTGGCAATGGCAAGGAAAGCATTTCTGAAGAAGAGAAATTTGTTAACATTGAGTATAGATTTAAGTGTCAGGAAGTCGTTTCTGAAAGTATTTGTATGGAGTGTAGCCATGTATGGAAGTGAAACGTGGACGATAAATAGTTTGGACAAGAAGAGAATAGAAGCTTTCGCAATGTGGTGCTACAGAAAAATGCTGAAGATTGGATGGGTAGATCATATAACTAATGAGGAAGTATTGAGTAGAATTGAGGATAAGAGGAGTATGTGGCACAACTTGACAAAAAGGAGGGACCAGTTGGTAGGACATGTTCTGAGGCATCAAGGGATCACAAATTTAGCATTGGAGGGCAGCGTGGAGGGTAAAAATCGTAGAGGGAGACCAAGAGATGAATACACTACGCAGATTGAGAAGGATGTGGGTTGCAGTAAGTACTGGGAGATGAAGAAGCTTGCACAGGATAGGGTAGCATGGAGAGCTGCATCAAACCAGTATCAGGACTGAAGACCACAACAACAACAATTATGTGTGCAGCAAAATTGTATATTGCTGTTCCAGTAGAACAGCATTTTTGAAATACAAACTTTGATTTACTAAGTATCCCATTACTGTTGAGATGGCTAACCACTCTTCAGTACATTACTTTCTTGATGATTTTTGAACATGATGTAAGCAAGGTTACCAGCCAGTAATTATTGACATCTGTGGTATCCCCTTTCTTGTAGAGAGGCTTGACAATGTCATATTTTAACCTGTTTGGGAAAATACCTTGTGTTAACGATTCATTATATGTATGACTCAGAACAACAGCTTAACTGCTCCACATTGTTTTAATATCTACTCAAAGAGAATTTTTTTAGAAAGATTTAATGATTTTTGCTTAATTCACAAGAGGTTGTTAGATGAAAATTAATCTTAGAAGGATTTCTCAAAACTGATCTTCCTTGTACTGCTTGGCTTTTTCTTTTGAACTATTCTCACCAATTTTTTTCACCTGTACTTAAGAAATGGTGGTTAAATACATTAGCTACTTTCGTACTGTTTGTTAAGATGGTCTCATTGTATTTAATAGTAATACCACCTACACCAGTCATTACTTCCTGTCTCTCTTCCAACAACATTCCACATCGATTTGATTTTATTGCCCGAGTTGTTAATTTCATCTCTAATATACATAGTTTTTGATTTTCTGACAACTGGTCTCAGTATGTTACAGTAATTTTTATAGTGTAAAATTACTTTTGGGTCTTTACTAATTCTTACTGTCTCATACAATTTTCTTTTTATTCCTCAAGACACTTAAATACCTATAGTAATTGAAGGTTTCTTTGGAAACTGTTTGGTCTTACATTTAGTAATTTTTTTGGGGCAACAATGTTCAAAAAGGGATATAAATTTATCAAGAAATATGTTGCATTTATCATTAGCATTTGGTTCATTATATACATCGCCCCAATTAACATTTCTTAAACCTTCCCTGGGGTGCTCTATAGATACCAGGTTGACCAGCATTACACTTTTACTTAATTGTTTCTAAACTGTACACCCTGTTAGGTTTTGTAAGTTAATCAATTGTGCATCATGGTCTGATAATCCATTTATCACTGGGAGAGCATGACAGATTAATAACTTCTTTTTGTCTGACAGACACCATAACATGGAGTCAAATTTTTTTATGAATAGCTCCCAATCTCCTAATTGGGACCTGTACATTGTTGCTAATATCAACACTACATTATCTAGCTGTAGTTCACATGCACAAACCTCAAAGTGCTGACCGACTCAAAATTTGCTTACTTCTATAGTTCTGTACTTATACACTTGTTTTGTGTACATGGCAACTCCTCCTTTGTCCATGATGGATCTGCAAGTATAAGAAGCTACATTATAATAATTTATACTGACACTTTCCATCCCCACAGTTACATAGTGTTCAGACAGACACAGTATATCAATCTCATTCTTATTCTTATTTCTGAGATCATCTAAACACACTAACAGCTCATCTACTTTCTTTTGTAGTCCCCTGATATTTTGATGAAATACATTGATACTACCCTTAGCTTTATCCCTATTTAGTGTACACGAAGCTTCTTTTATTCTACTTTTCTTGATTGTTGTCTGTCTGGAGTTTGGCTTTAACCTAAATAAACCTGCCTGCCTGATGCCATTAACCACAGGGATCATCCCTTGTGTGACTGTGAACCCACTTACAATATCTGCTAGTAGAGAAGCCAGGGTTGCCACAAGTTTCCCCAAGTGAAATTCCCTGATATTTTCCTGATTTCCAGCCAAGTTTTAACATTTTTCCCTGACAAATTTTGAGATCTCAAGGGTAAGTTAAGATGTAAGTTGAGAATATCTCTCTCTGCAGCTTCAGTACAAGAAACAATAGTGCAAACAAGGAAATACCCAAAAAACAGCTTGCAAGCAGATGGTGTTTCCTGATGTGAGCAAAAATCTTAAGTACTAACATCATCATCTGTAATGAACTGTTTAGATGGAGAAAGCAAGCCAAATGGTATATATTTTTCATTAAGACCACTGACGTTATTTTATCTCAAAAAAATGTAACACATTTGCTGACAAAAATACGTGTTTCCTTGGAGTCAGAACAGATTTAAAATGCCTTCACCTACTAACCTCAGAAAAAAAATAGGCATCTTGAAAGAAGTGTATCAGGCGGGGAAGAATTGTGTAAACTAACACTGTAGGTGATCACCAATAAAATGTTGGTTCTACTATATTTGTTACTTTTGATTATTACTCACTGTGTTACATCTATTATTCTAAAGATATTGTGTGATTTTTCTTTCAAGAAATACATGAGTTCATAGCGTACAAACCACCATCGACTGACAATTTTCTTATTCTTATTGTCCATAATTTTTAACGTACTTTTGAAGTGTCAAAATGTACTAGAACAAACAAAATGTCCATAAAACACCACAATGTACAATGTTCTTGTGGTGAGATAGTTGCAATTCCTGGAATCCATTGCCCATGGCCTCTGGCCTGCTGTGGAGCACTGCAGTCCTGGGTCATGAAAACCCGCTGCATTATGCCACACACAAACAGACCTGGCCTGTAGACAGATTGGTGAGACTAGATTCGAGAGGCAGGGCCTACACGTTAGTGGGAACCAAATGGATCCAGATCGGCAGGTCCAATCCAATATAGATACCCACAGAAACAGCCTGTGGTTTTGTCCAGTCAAGGAAATCCAATCATATGGCCAGCTGTTCACAAGCCACAGACAGAATATTGATGAAATGAGACCATGGCGATCAATCCATGAAACAGGTAAGTTACTGAAACATGCCGACAATCAATAATAACGAGAATAGGTAGCAACTCATCATAAAGAAGACGATCACTGAGCTGCAGGCAGCCACATACAAAAGACAATCACACTCTCACAACTAAATTTTCAGCCATTACTTTTGTCAGAAAATGAGAGCACGCGTGCACGCACGCGCGCGCACACACACACACACACACACACACACACACACACACACACACACACACACACACACACACACGAACTCGTGCACACATGACCACCGTCTCTGGCTGCTGCGTCTACAGTCTCTGAGAATCAGATCCACACAAACTACTACTCATGCCTCACTGCCTCTCACTGGCAGCTGCTAGGCTAGTGACAAGTGTGTGTGTGTGGTTTGAGGTTTTCGGGCGCTAAACAGCATGGTCATCAGCGCCCAAACGCATAGAAACAGGAACACATGCAGTGAAGGGACGAAGACGGACATCGAACAAGGAGAACGGTTAAAAGACACAGACCTGACGCAGTTCCAAATCCTCACATACAGAGGCAAAACAAGAGGAGAAGAAACGCACTAAAAGAGGAAAGGAAACACAAGGAAAAGAGAACAGAAATCGAAGTGAAACAAGTAGGTAATGGTGACTGACGGACCTCTTACCTAAAGCCTGGGTGAGCCAGTCACCCAGCAGCACATTAAAATCCTCTCCCTAAAATCCGAGGCAACAAATTGGACAGGACACAAAATCGTAAGACCTTAACCACAGTCGTTGCGTCGTCTTGCAAAATAGAGGGCAAATCCGGTGGCAAGGAAACCACCACCCTCTGGTCAGAGATTAAAGGACACTCAAGTAAAATGTGGCGGACCGTAATCTGGACGCCACAAACACTGCAGATTGGGGTGTCCTCCCGCCGGAGTAAGTGCGTTAAGGGACTGTGCCCGATGCGGAGGCGAGTGAGGAGAACCTCATCCCGCCTGCATGACTGGTAGGACGTACGCCATGGCCGCGTGGTGGCCTTGACCAGACGCAGCTTATTTTCACCGACTGCCAGCCACTCCTCTTCCCATTGACGCATAACACGAAAACGCAAAAGGGAGGTAACAGCATGGAGGGGGACGGCACATTCAACAACGTGAGGGAGGGAACATGCATCTTTGGCAGCCACATCCGCCAGTTCGTTCCCCCTAATTCCCACGTGCCCCGGCACCCAGCAGAAAGAAACCTCCTTCCCCTGCCGTTGCAGGTGGAGTAGGGCATCATGGATGTTCGGGACGACCGTATCCGCTGGGTACAAGTGTTGCATGGTCTGAAGGGCACTCAGGGAGTCAGAACAGATGAGAAACTTAAGACTGGGAACACATCTCATCTGCTCCAATGCCCGCAAGATCGTAAACAATTCGGCATCAAAGATGGTAAATGCTGCAGGAAGCCGTAACTTGACGACTCGATCAGGGAAAACAACAGCACAACCAACAGAGTCCCCCTGTTTAGAGCCATCCGTAAATACTGGTACATGGTCGGGATGCTGGTTTAAAATATCATAAAATAAGGAGGTAAAAACAAACGCAGGAGTGCAGCTCCTCTGGTACTCCGACAAGTCTAAAAGGACGCTGGGCCTCTGGAGCAACCAGGATGGCAGACGGGTAAAACCCTGGAGTTGGGGTGCCACACGCTCCACACCAAGGGACTCAAGCAAATGCTTGGCACGAATCCCAAATGGTCTCGTTGCCCTTGGGCGACTGGAAAAGAGACGTTCCATAGGCGGTCGGGCAAGAGTAGGGTATGCAGGGGAGGTAGGACAGGCAAGGAATTGACACACCCGTCGCACCATGAGGAGTTTCCGCCGGATGGTGAGCGGCGGTTCCCCTGCCTCAGCACACAGGCTGGGGATGGGACTGGTATGGAAGGCACCAGTAGCCAGCCTGATACCCTCATGGTGTACTGCGTCAAGAATCTTCAGATACGAAGGCCTCGCTGACCCATACACAGTGCATCCATAGTCAAGACGCGACCGGACGAAAGCCCTATAAAACAGCAGCAGCAGACGCCCGCTCTGCTCCCCAGGACCGATGGCTCAGACACTTCAAAATATTCAACGCCTTCAGGGCCCGCACCTTGAGGTCTTTAAGGTGCGGCAACCATGACAACTTGGAATCAAAAGTGAGGCCCAGGAACCTCACAGTGTCCCTAAAAGGAAGAATGGTGCCCCTCAGACGCAATTCAGGGGAGGTAAAAGCACGTCGAGAACGATTAAAATGAACACACACACATTTGTCTGCAGAAAAGGTAAAACCCGTCTTCGCAGTCCATGCCTCTAATCGCTTTATCGTGAGCTGCAGCTACCGACTAGCAGTGACAAGACTGGAGGAAAAACAGAAAACAGCAAAATCGTCCACAAACAAGGAGCACTGGGCGTCTCCGGATAGTGGACGTAATACTGTTAATGGCGACGGCAAAGAGGGTGACACTTAAAACGCTTCCCTGAGGAACACCATTCTCCACGTACAAATCAGATAACACATTACCAACCCGGTATCGAAAGAGGCGGCAGGAAAGAAAGGACCGAATGAAGATGGGGAGATGGCCACAAAAGCCCCACTGATGGAGTTGATTGAGGATAAGGCGGTGCCAAGTAGTGTCATACGCCTTATTAATGTCAAAGAATACACCTAGACAATGCTGGTTACGCAGGAAGGCCTGCTGGATGGCCGCCTCAAGCAGGGTCAAGTTGTCTATAGTTGAACGACATCTCCGAAAGCCACACTGAGAGTGGCTAAGGAGCTGCCTGGTCTCGAGCAGCCAAACCAGGCGACGGTTGACCATGCGTTCCAATGTCTTCCCGACACAGCTCGTCAAAGCAGTACTCCGATAACTACTGGGATGCATTCGGTCTTTTCCCGGTTTGAGGAGGGGAATCAAAATCGCCTCCCTCCACGAGTCAGGGAACGTGCCGGATGACCATATCATATTAAAACAATTCAGGAGAACTTCCTTGGATGGCAGCAACAAGTGCTGCAGCATGCTGTACAGGATTTGATCATCACCTGGCGCAGTATCATGAGCCACAGACAGCGCCGAATCCAGTTCCCACATTGTGAAGGGGCAGTTGTAGGGTTCAGAATTTGGAGACTGAAAGTCCAAGTGATCCCTCTCGATGGCAGTGCGGTAGTGGCAGAAATCTGGATCACAGTTAATAGTGGCAGTAGATTCGGCGAAATACATGGCCAGTGTCTGGGCAATGTCTCTCGGTGCCGTGAGTAGACAACCCTGATGCAGCAATGCCGTGACAGGTAGTTGGCTGCGTTTCCCGGAAATCCTCCTGATGGCTTCCCATACTTTTGTAGAACTAGTGGAGTGGGAGATGGAGTTCAGGAACGATTGCCATGACCGTCGTTTACTCTCTTTAATCACTCGCCGCGCTTTGGCTCTTGCCACCCGAAAGGCCGCAAGATTGTCAGCTGAGGGACGGCACTTGAAGCGGCGCAGAGCTGCACGGTGGGCTCGGATGGCTGAGCAGCACTCAGTATTCCACAAAGGGACAGGGTGCCTCTTGGGATGACTTGAGGACCGTGGGATCGACAATTCAGCAGCATGGGAGATCACGGCTGTAACATGGTCGACCCATTCGTGGACGCTGGCACGGTGTTCCAAAACAGCTAAATCGCTGAAAAGTATCCAGTCAGCTCTGCAGAGGTGCCACCTGGGTGGCACTGGTAATGCCACAGTCTCATCCAGGAGGCGAATCCAAATGAGGAATTGGTCACTAGAATGGAGGTCAGCGGCAACCTCCCACAGAGCAGAATCCGCGAGTGCTGGAGAGCAAAAGGAAAGGTCAATAGCTGACGACGACCCAGAAGCAGTACAGAAATGAGTGGGAGCACCAGAGTTGAGGATGCACAGTTCTTTGGATGCCATGAGGCTTTCCAGAATGCGACCCCTCGGGCAAGTAGTTGGAGAGCCCCATAAGACATTATGAGCATTGAAGTCCCCCAGAAGGAGAAATGGGCGGGGTAATACGGTCTGTGAGAGCCTCAGAGTCTATTGCATCCTGAGGTGGTAAGTAAACGGAACAGATTGTGAGCCTCTGCCCCACAAGAAGGTCAACTGCAACTGCTTGCAAGTCCGTAACGAGAGGGAGCTCAGATGAGTGGTGCATGTCATGGACAAAAACTGCAACACCACCCTTTGCCCTTTCCCCCATCAGATCATCTTTTCTATACACGGTATAGCCCCGTAAAAAAGGAGCATCAGTGGCCCGGAAATGTGTCTCTTGGAGACATAAGCACAAGGGGCGCTCTTGTACAAGGAGTTGTAATTTGGCCACATGCTTCCTGAACCCATTCAGGTTCCACTGTAATATGGGAGCCAGTGATCAGGGTGCCTGAATTTTCACCCTGCCCCTGTGCTTTGGAGGAGAGCCAGTACTGGCCAGAGATTTACTCCTGGGGCGAGAATATCGCCCCCGGTCGACAGCAATGTCCATCAGCTCCGATGGCGACCCAAGGGAGATGTCAGACAGTACGATGGCATCATCATCGGACTGAGCCTGACTAGTCTCCTCAGGTGGCAAAACCTTCACCTTCGGCGTCTTCGTCTTGGGGGGCTTAGAATGCAGAACCTTGTCAACAGTTGGAGCTTTACTCGCCTGGGCAGAAGGTGCCATATGGGGAGGGGCAGGAAGTACCCCAATGTCAGCAACCACGGCCTTGTCCGACGTTGTGGGGAGAGCTGCAGGTTGCAAAACAACCGCAGCAGCACAAGTGCACTGGCAAACACAGTTATTAGTGCTGACACTAGCAACCTCCGTTTGTGTAGCAACAGTGGCCAACTGTTTCTGCAGAGTGGAAGCGAAAGATGTTCTAAACACAGGAGACTGCATGGCCTGAAAGAGCTTCTTGGCCTCACCATAGGGGATGCGCTTAGTTGTTTTGATCTCCTGTATCTTCCGTTCCTCGAGATAGATGGGGCAGACCCGGCTCCAGACAGGGTGACTCCCAGAGCAATTCACGCACTTCACAGGCGATGAACAATCGGCTCCTTCATGGGCAGGCTGACCACATTTACCACAAGTGGCTATCCCATTGCACCCCAACGTAGTATGCCCAAAGCGCTGACATTTAAAACAGCGCATTGGGTTGGGGAAATATGGCCATACTGGCAATCGTAAGAAACCAGCTTTAACATGCTCTGGGAGTCTCGGGCAATTGAACGTGAGAATAAACGAGTCGGATTTGACTAGGTCACCATCGACTCGTTTCATAATATGCTGCACGTCGACAATACCTTCGTCAGCCCACTCAGATTTCAACTCATCCTTGGGGATATCCACCAAGTCCCTACATGTCACAACACCCTTACTATAGTTCAAAGTGGAGTGGAGCTCGGTCTCGATAGCGAACTCTCCAAGACAGGTTGCTTTCCTAAGAGAAGTGACTTGACGGGAACTAGAAGTTTCAACTAACAGAGTCCCATTGCGCAGACGCTTCACAGATTTCAGTGTTCCTGCAATTCCCTCAAGACCCTTGTGGATATAAAAGGGAGAAACTCTCTCAAAGCTACCTTCCTTCCGTTTGACAATCAAAAACACATTCTGATTATCAGCATGTGCTCTGTTACGACAGTCTGATAAATCTCTAGTAACACCAGGCGCTGGAGGACTCCCAGCACGAAGTCACTTTTTCGATTGGGTGTGTTTTCCTACCAGTGGCCCACCCAATCCACTGGTAGGGGGAAATGTAGAGGTCGAAGGGTCCATTGTGGTCCCACGAGCAGCTAGGGAACTAAAGGTCCGCTCAGACAGAGCCCCGCGTGCCTGAGTAAGCCCTATACAACTGGGGTGCGGCAGGTGCCCCAGAGGTTGCCCGCTTGCGACTGTTCCACCCCAACAGCCATGCATCTTATAGGCGCGCAGCACACCGTAAGATTGAGGGGTTTTTATAGAGGTTTACCTTCCTCGCAATCCAGGCGGTCAAGCCGAGATTACCATTCCCCGCAGCACACAACATTCCACCGCCGCGCCATGCGGTGGTCGCTGAAGTATGTCCGGGGTTTACGGTGACAGGAGACTGGCGGCGCTGACCAGTCCCCAGCTCAGGACCCCGGGGTCGCCAAGCCCGTACTCAGCAAATGAATGCTGAGCCCCGGGGAGGGGGGGGGGGGGGGGGCTAGTGACAAGAAGTGGTGGCAGCACTAACTGCAAGCTGAGGGGAATAGTGGGAAGGGGAGAAATGGTAGTAATGAGGAGAGTAGGGAAGCGGTACTCAGATGCACCCAGCCAGTTACAATGCACAACACCTCAATAAACAAACCATTTCATCTACTGAGACAAAAAACGAGATTTTTCCAGTATTTTTTCAAATTTCCCTGATTTCTCTGATGTGTTTGAAATTCCCTGATTTCCAGAGCCTGTGCAATCCTGGAAGCTAACTTTTCTTTCCCCTTCCTATTTAGGTGCATGCCATGTGTAGTGTATCCCCAGCTGCCACTGAAACAATACTTATGTGAGATTTTGCCAGTGTCTGCTCAGCTCACCGCTGAAAGACCTCCACAAATCGCACACTTGTGTGCCCAGTTTCTGCTCCTATTTTAGACAGGTCACTCCTAATACTAAATCTTGAAGTCAGAGCCAGGCTGTTCCCTGCTCCCCCAACTATAATTACCTGATCTTTCTTCTCAAAGTCCCTGCATACCTGACCTAAGTTTTCTGTCACCTGGCTAAGGCTAGCACTTGGTTTCACAAAACTTATGACCTGGTATCTTGCACCTAATTTCTCTTGAAGCTGCTGGCTTACACCCCTTCCATCACTGCTACCTAGAAGCAGAATTCTTCTTTTCCTATTCTGATTTGATCCCGACCTGTCTTTTTTCTTTAAGCTAATATTCTGTTTCAACCTACATTCAACCATATCTGGATGAAGCCCTCCCTCCATTACTTCAGACAGCAAGCAAAGTTGATGTAATAACTGAATTTCTAAAGTTTTTTCAACAGTTTCCCTTTTTCTCCCTTTGCTTGCTACCTTTTTCCAACACCCCACCTCTTTTTCTTCCTGTAGCCTACATAATTCCAAATGCACATTTTATAATTCAGCCTTAAGGGCACAAAGTTTTGCCTCCTGTTCAGTGATTTCTCCGTCCTTTCTATGTAACCTACATTGCCATGGAAGACCCTCATTATCTACCCCCGTTTCCTCGCCACTACATTCGCCCTAATGAAACGACATGGAGGAGACCTGGAGGCACCGGAAGATTTCGGATTGATTATATAATTGTAGGACAGAGACCTCAAAACCAGATTTTAATTGTAAGACATTTCCAGGGGCAGATAACGACTCTGATGAAGTTGTGGACTGAAACTGTTCAGTCCACGAAGTTATCACACAATGAACAGCTTTGGGGGTAAATGGACACAAAGTTATACATCTACAGCTAATAGTAATGATGGAGCATTGTATATCTGATAACTGGTACTATAATCACACACATGCACAGCTAAGAGGTTTTTTGGACCCAATGATGGTCTGAGCCTAGACTGAAAGCGATCGTCTGTAATAAAATATACTGTCACAGCTGTGTATTGCACAATTCAGTTCTCAACATTCATTAAAGATGTACAGCACCACCTTCATAAAAAGTTATACAATCTGTACAATGAGCAAGCAGTAAAGGAAACCAAAGAAACATGGGGAGTAGGAGAAGCATTAAAAACTTCAAGGTTTGCCAGTGCATTGTAATTCTGTCAGAAATGGCAAAGGACTTGGAAGAGCAGTTGAATGGAATGGGCATGTCTTAAAAGGAGATATAAGATGAATATAAAAAAAAAATCAAAATAAGGATAATGGAATATAGTCAAATTAAATCAAGTGATGCTTAAAGTAGTAGATGAGGTTTGCTATTTGGGCAGCAAAATAACTGATCATGAATGAAGCAGAGAGAATATAAAATGCAGACTGGCAATGATAAGAAGTGTGTCTGAAGAAGAGAAATTTGTTAACACTGAACAGAAATTTAAGTGTCAGGAAGTCTTTAGTGAAAGCATTTGTATGACATGTAGCTGTGAATGAAAGAGAAACATGGGCAATAACCAGTTTACACAAGAAAAGAACAGAATCTTTTGAAATGTGATGCTACAGATGAATGCTGAAGATTGCATGGACTGATCAAGTAACTAATGAAGAGGTACTGAACAGAACTGGGAAGAAACGAAATCTGGGGCATAACTGAACTAGAAGAAATGATCAGTTGATACAACACATTCTGGGACATCAAAGAATCATCAATTTAGTACTGAAGGGAAGTGTGAGGGAACATTTTAGAGGGAGACCAAGAGATGAACACAGTATGCAGATTCAGAAGGATGTAGGCTGTAGCAGTTATTTGGAGAAGAAAAGGTCTGCGTAGGATATAGTAGCACGAAGAGAGGCATCAAGCCAATCTTCAGACTGGAGACCACAACAAAACAATACATTTATATCAAATTAGCTCTTTGCACATAACTGCACCATCTGTGAACAGCCTCACAGAATTACAGACATCATTTGCCAAGACTTTTATATATACCATCTCACATCCTCAAGTTATGCCAGACCCTACAATGTTTTGAATCATTTTCAGCCAGATACATTTTCACTACTGAGTCAAGGGCACACACAATCTGAGTAGATTACAAATTTTCTGTTAAGGTGCGTTCTCAATACCAATAACTACACATTGTATATACTTTACTAATTAATGATACAGAACCTTAGCAGCTGAAATGAATAAATTTGTCTCCTTGGGACCTATGAGTACATAAAACAGTCATAACACTCATTTAAAATAAAGTTGAAAGCACAGTTCAAATAATTATGAAAAATACACCACTGTCATATCTAAAATCAGATTAACTGTCTTATTCACACAAGGTGCAAACCTGCTCCAAACCATAATCACATAATCTTAATGTCAGCCATTTATAGTTCCACAAGGCATTCACACTCAGATTAGGATCACACAGCCTAATCACCTCCCTATGGACAGCATGCAACATTTTTAAATGCATGTGTCTTGCAGAGCCGTTATTGTTTGTTTTGTTTTAGGGTGCAAAAACGACGAGGGTCATGTGTGTCCTTGTCAGAACTGTAGAACACGAATACAAAGAGAAGAGTTAAAAATGACTACATGTTAATTCCAATCGACGCGAGAGAAGACAACTAAAAACAGGGACGTCGAGAAAGATACATAAAATACACCATAGAGAAACACAGGCCATGAACTAAAAATTAAATGCCCTTCACCATACTGCTACAATAGATAAAAAGAAAATGCGGTTGACAGCCCGCACATCGTTTGCTAAAACGGCCTATAACTCAGATGGCAACACAAATGAGAGCATAAATGGTTAGAAAAAGGGCATTCCGTCAGGAAATGGTGGGCTGTCAGAGGTTGAGTGCAATGAGTACAAAGTAGTGGGGGAGCACTACTTAACAAATGGCGACATCTAAAAAGACTGGCTGATACGCAACCTAGCTAAAATGATCTCATGGCGAGAGGGCCAAGAGGAGGTCGATCAAGCCACTGGGAGAGGCTTAATAACCCACAAGGGAGGACCAGTGGTGATACCAAAGTGACACCAATTGCTGACAGACAGCAATACAAAGATCATCATCAGAGGGAACACGAGAACTAGCAGGCTGAGGTACGAGGACTGCAGCTTCGGCAGCAGCATCAGCGGCCTTATTTCCTGTCAGATCAACGTGACTAGGAACCCACATAAACATCACAGCAGCTTCACCAAGAGTGAGCAATTGCAGCTTTCCAGAACCCACTGTACTACAGGATGGATGGTGTACAGCATACAGAGGGTTTGAAGGGTACACAAAGTCTGAGCAGATGATGCAACTGAAAGTCTGTGTCACCAGATGTACTGCTGTAAATACTGATCAGTATTACAAAAGCTGATACCAAAGAATGTCAGTGCCAATGACAAAGGCATACCAAACATCACGGTCGTTCCAACAGCCATCAGTGTACACTAAGGTACTACCATGAAGTTTTGTGCGAAGATCGTGAAAGTGAAGGCAACAGAGCAAGGCTGGATTAGTGTCCTTAGGAAGCGAATGAAGGCCAAGGTGAACACAGGCCACCACACAAAGCCAAGGTGGTGAAGAGTTCAAACCCATCATGAAAGGTGCAGGTAGCATTAAGTTAAGCTGCCGGAGTAAGAGCCGAAAACAAACTCAAGGAGGTAACAGAGAAGAGGTACATGCCCCATCCCGGCGATCAAAGGAGTCATTGAAGGAGGAGGCACAGGATGGGTGGCCACACGTGGCAGACAAACAACATGTGTATCTGCTGAGAAGAAAGCCACGGCGATAGGACAGCGGTAGTTCAACACCTTCTGCAAACAGACTCTCAACCAGGGTAGTATAAAAGGTGCCAATGGCCAAAATGAATGCCATGATGGTGGATAGTATTGAGTCAGCATAAGGGACAGACATGCAGATGCATAAACAAAACACCCATAGTCTAGTTTCAAATGGATGGCCAAGGGACTGGTGCAAATGGAGGTGGTTGGTTCGATCTGCTCCCCAGAAAGTACCACTGCGGACACATAGAACATTGACGGAGACACAAGGGAGGACCTCGAAAGTTTCCTATTGAGTACGAGCCCCGGGAATATAGTTTCAACAAACAGAAGAGCATCAGGCCCAAAATGTAAAGATGGTGGACAAAACCAATAGCACAGCCAGAAATTCATACCAACAGTTTTGTCAGTGGAAAAATGAAAGCCATTTTCTATGCTACACAAGTAAAGATGATTGAGACATCACTGAAGACACCGCTGAATGGGACAGCTCCGTAGAGAACTGCAATAGATGGTAAAATCGTCAATGAAAAGGGAGTCAAATGCCTGGCTGGAGACAGGCTATTATAGGGTTAATGGTGATAGCAAACAGGACACTCAAGACAGAAGCCTGAGGCACACCATTTTCCTGGATAGAGGTGTCCAACAAGGCAGAACCCACACTTATCTTGAAAATGCGGTCTTCTAAAAATTCCATGGCAAGCGGCCATGGAAGCCCCACTTCTAGAGAGGACGTGCCATACGTTTTCTCCAAATCGAAAAACACAGCTACAGTCTGGGAATTCTGCAGAAACCCATTCATGACATGGGTGGACAAAGTGACGAGATGGTTAACTGCAGAATGCTACACTCGGAATCTACACTTTGCAGTGGTTAGTAAATTGCGAGACTCGAGCCACCGTACCACCTGGGCATGTATCATATGTTCTATCACCTTGGAAACACAGCTGGTGAGAGAAACGGGCGGTAGTTAGAAGGAAGATTTTTGTCCTTACTGGGCTTCGGTAGGGGTATGACAGTGGCTTCATGCCAGCATCTGGGATATGTGCCCTCTGCCCAGATGTGGTTGTATGTATGAAGCACCAAGTGCTTGCCTGCAAGGGAAAGGTGCTGCAACATCTACATGTGAACATTGTCTGACCATGGGCGGAGGATTGGGATGAAGTGAGAGTACAATCTAACTCAATAATAGTAATGGCGGCATAGTAGCATTCAGGATTCTGAGAAGAGAATGGTATTGCTCGAGCCTCTTCTGCTAGTTTCTGATAGCCGAAGGCAGGGTGACAGTGGCAGGAGCAGGAAATCTCCACAAAATGGCGGCCCATAATGTTGGAGGTAGCATAGGGTTCACGATGACATCGTCTGCTAGTCAGGCTGGAAATTGTGGAATGGATCTTGGTCCCAGAGAGCCATTGGCGGTGGGCCCACACAATGGAAGAGGACGTGGAAATGTTAAAAGAACTAGTGAATGAAATGCAGTTTGCAATCATAAGATTACGGTTAGAAACATGGAGGGCACATCTCTGCTCGCAAATTGTGTCCGTGGCACACCTCAGTCCACCAAAGGCCTAGGACACGTCATGGTAAAGAGTAAGTTCAAGGAATAGAATGTTCTGCGGCAGTAAGGACAACATTTGCACAATATTCCACCAGGTCATCACAACTGGGGAAGTGTTGTTCATCGGAGGTTTCCAGGGAGGAGTAAAGCCTCAATTTGACTTTAGTAAGCTGCCATTTGGGCGTGCATGTAGGTGGGGTAGTCAGCGAATGGATGGCACATGGAAAACGGTTGCTCGAGTAAGTGTCAGAGAGAACAGACCAATAGAGATGTTCGGCAAGCTGGGCAGTGCAGGAGGATAGATCCAAATGGGAATAGGTGTGTGTGGAATCAGAAAGGGACATGGCAGCTCCTATGTTAACGCAGAGGAGGTTAAGTTGATTGAGTAGGTCACCCACGAGTGCAATTCTCTGATAGGTTCTGGAAGAACGCACCGAACAGCAGGAAGGGGTGAGGTACCTCCCCAATAAGCTCAAGGAAATCTGCCCCGATGACAATGAATGACGGAGGGATATAGACAGTACAAAAGAGAAAGGTCTAGTGAGGAAGGAAAAGGCAAACTGCAACAGCTTTAAGGCAAGTAATCAGGGAATGGGTTGACCACGATTGTCATCTCTTATGAGCAGCATGAGTCTCCCATGACATGGAATGCCGTCCATGGGGTGGAAGGTCAAAATGGACTGGGACGAAATGCGAGAGCTCAAAGCGGACGTGATGACGCAATTTTGTTTCCTGAAGCCAGAGAACAAGTGGATGCTGCGATTCTCAGAGCAGCCATAAATCCTCTATGTTGGACTGAAGACCATGAACGTTCCATTCATGGAGCGTCACAACAAGGAAAAAGTGAGGGGTGTCACCTCACTGGCTGCCAAGTGCCAGCCTTCGAAGACTCACTGCTAAAGGACACAGAGGCAGGAGGATCCTACTCTATGAGGCCTACAGAAGCGTCAGCATTTTCCTTTTGTCAGCCTGCAGAATCCGGGGCAGAAAAATGGTTGGTGGTGCGCACCAGAGACATGGAGTTCAGCCGGGCGAGGGTATCATGTGGTGACACCATTGAAGAGGATCTTTGAGTCAGTGAAGGAGAAGACCATTTGCCTTTGTTTGACTTCTTTGAGCCTTTCTGATTTTCAGAGGAAGAGTCAAATGTCGGATGGCTGGAGGGATGTAAGAAGTTTTCACAGGAGTATTCCTTCTGTCCTTTCTGGCCTGCCAGTTGTGTAGTTGGTGACAGCCCCATGAGGCCCAAGTTTGGCGGCATGTTGCACAGTGGGAGGAGGAGACGGGGATGCTACCGTGACACTGGATGATTTCACAACTGGGACGCTAAATTTGAGGTCACATGTCTGTGTGGGAATGTCGTTCATGGCGCAAGGTGTAGCAAGAACAGTACTGTAGGTGCCAAATGGCAGAACACAGGGTTTCCAACTAGCCAACAACTTGCAAGCTATCAGGTAAGGCACTTTTTACCCTCACCCGCATCTCCTGGACAGCCCACTCAGTAAGATATACAGGACAATCGTGGGAGGAGGCAGCATGGTTGCCATTGCAGTTGATGCAGTGGGGAGAAGGAGGCAGACAATCGCCCTTGCGTGCATCCCTACCACAGGTTACACATTTGTCTGGGTGTCAACAGGACTCTCGAATGTGGTTATAGCGATGACACAGGTAGCAACACATTGGGTTTGGAATATACTGTTTGGCCGTAATAGCTTCATAAGCTGCTTTGATCTTTGACAGAAGAACACTCTATCAAAAGTGGGCACTAAGGAGGCATCTACCTTTTTCATCACCCGATAGACGGCAATGGCTGAGAGGTACATTTGGATTTTGGCCTCGGTCAGACCATCAAGCAGGCCAATGTATCACCGTGGGAAGAATTCAGTGTTCGATGGGCCTGGACACTAACACGACAGCCATGGAGGAGCAAAGCTCCAAGCAGTTGTGCTTGAGAATCAGAACTAGTCTCCAAAAGCAAAGTGCCATGTGTAAACAAGAGCAGGATTTCACAGGACCAGCAATTGCATCAACACCTTTATGAATAATAAATGGATTTACCATAGAAATGGACTGACTGTCTTCCATACGTGAAACCACAAGGAACCATGGTGCAGCTGGGAGGGTCATTGAATCATTAGCCTCATTCCGTTTACATTTTGTAGCCACTGACTATGAAGATGATTGGCTATTTGGGAGAAAATCCCGCACGACTGCCAGCGTCTCCGATGGCACGCTCCTTCCAACTGGGATCCCCCTTCAGAAAGGGGCGCACCCGCCTTACGTGATTGTTCACACCTCACATACATATGACAGAGGGACCAACTGGTAATCTGGGAAGGTAGCAGCTCGGCCAATCACCCCTCCCTGGGCCTGACCTGTACCAGGGAGTATGTGCGAACCCTAAGTGTCAACCTGGGGTTGGGAATTATGTGTTAGCCAGTCACCTGTTACACATAAGATGCGTGGGCCAGCCTTCATTCAGGAGCGCACAGAGAGGAAGAAGAAAAGAAGAAAAAGAGAAACCTCAAAACACCAAAGCGGAGGAAGGATAGAAGAAGGTGAACAAAGAAAGAGAAAGAGGAACGAAAAACAGTGGAGAGTATTCTGATACCGATTACCGAAAATGCATAATACATTTCCAAAAATAGCCCAGGCAAGTTCCCCAAGGGAGGGGAAAAAGAACAGCAAAGGCTGGAGCGCTATGGCAGCCAAGCACAAACCCACGAGAGTGGTGAATATATGGCATATTCAGATTAACCATACTTAAATCGGGACTGCACAAATGCCTTGTATAAGATTCAGCTCTACAGGTTCATGGGCTAAGGACTTTAAGGATGTTAAGTTCTTTCTGCCTTCTGACTTTAAACTCCTTGAGCTGTGACGGTCAAGTCAATGTATGACCATGAAGCAACTATTACATTAAAATTTCAATTGGTACCATTCTTGTGGAACTCAATGTAAGTCTAACAATCAAACAAAGATTTTTTTGTAATGAAAACTTAAACCTCATTTTTTTCTACCATTCCTCCAGCTTGTAATTCATCAGCTGAAACTGATGTGCTGTCTAGCTGAGAATGGAAGAGGAACAGAAAATGTAAAACTCATCCACAAATAAGGAAAATTCAACTGCGCTCTTTACTGTGAATATAATACTGATGATGGTGATGGCAAAATGAAAGAGCACACTTCCTTCAGGTGCATTGTTCTCTTGAAGGAAGTGATCTAACAAGTACACATCCGACTTGATAAGGAAAAATAGTAACTGAAAGGGAAAGCAACTTCACATTCTCTGGTCTAAAATGATTTGACAATATTGTACCTCCATGTCCTATTATCGCCTTTCTGAAGAAGACTCCCTAAAACTGACTGTGGAGGAAGGTTTCCTATTCTGCTGCCTTCATTAGAGAGGCATTATTCATTGATGAGTGGTATCTCCCAAACCCAAACAGAAACAGAAACCAGCTAAGCAGTTTTCTAGACTCCAGAACCCAGACAAGAAGATACTTGATGATTCCTTAATGACTCTTTCCCCCACACAAGATGCTTAGGCAAAGCTAGAAACTTACTGGTAAGCATACTATCCTTCTCCACTTCATATGGGTTATTATAATAGTGTTCTTCAATAAATCGAAGTAGCTGGTACCAGTCCTGGTTATACTGAAAGCAGCATGATTGTAAGTTGAGATTATGTAGTATACTGAATCTTATTTGCCCGAGGTGAGACACTGTAAGCCTCTGACACCTGATTCCAGGTTCCACAGTGTGAATGGATGATTGTACCCCTTTGTGTTATCCATCATAAAATTCAGTCTCTTCCTCTCCACAGTTTTGTGACAGACAGAATGTGGGGGCTTTAACTGCCTGAACTGATGATCTGGAAGAAATTTTCTGCCACTTTCCGAGATAGGATGGCATTATTCAACATAATAGTGTGTGGACGTATTTATTTTCTTCCATAAATCCCCATTATTGATTGCCATATTTTGGTAGAGGAAGTGGAATGGTTTATACAGCACAGAAACTAATGCCATGACCTCTTTTTGTTAGCACTGAAAATATTGCTGGCTATTTGAAATGTTGCTAGATTTTAAGCAGATAGAAATTTTTAGGCCTTTCTACTATTTACATCATAACAACCATAACAATTCATTAAAGGAAATTAAATCTTTATTTTTCACTATTTTCCACCACTCTTCACTTGAGATGTATATGAATTAATTCATTTTTTCCAAACCAATGCTGAGCAAGAATTCTGAATTAAAGGAACACGAGAGTGGCAAAGTAATCATTTCCAATAGAACAATTACAAGGCAATTTAAATGGACAGAAGTATATAAAAGGAAAACTGAGACTGCTCAAAAAGCACTTGAAAGTATCATGACTGAAGCATGCTATGCAAGTGCTATTCATTTCTATTAGTATCCATTTACCCTTCCACCATGACTGCATTACACTAACAAAAACTGAAAAGTGCTCATTTTTTGTCAAACCATACCCCTATCTCCTGTACTAATCTGAACATCTGATATTATTTTAATATGGAAAACTTTCTGCACACTGAGCAGCTTTAATGGATACTATATACAGAACCAACAAATTTATGCTTAGGCTTAAATAAATACTTCAAGTGACTCAATAGCAATCAATTAGATTTCCAGTCTCAATTTCTTAAAAATATGAAATTTCAACAGTTTTTTATTATATTTTGATTACTTGAATTACACAACACCAACTCCAGTACATACCCTCTGCCTGTATTGTCTGGGTGACCCCCATCAGCTAATGCTATTGTCAGGGTGCGTGCATGATCAGCCAGTACTCGGTAAGCCATATCAATACCATCTATGTCATCTGTACCAACCTTGCCAGAATAAGGGCGTGCTCCTGTGCCCTAAAAACAGAATTCAGAATTACCAATACGTACTGTCTGTATTGTATAGATTAAGTACTATAAAATGAAATGATAACAGACCCACAGCTTACAAAGAATATGGTTAAATCACTCCATCCAGGAACTGAAAATGTCCAAGTTACAAGTTGTCCAAGGTACTGTTTCGTTCTTTTATCTAAGTCAACAAACAAGGATAAAACCATGAAGGAATTAGAGAAGATTAAATTTGGATTACAACCTTTAAAAGTGGAGAAACAGTTTCCAAAAGGAGGAGAGACTGTTGATCCTCCTGCATGGTATAATGGAAAATTGCCCACAAACATTAATATGGACAGTATAAAAGAGAAATGCCCCAAAAGCTATAAGCCCCAAAAGCCACAATATGTGAGAAAAGCTATCAAAAAATTTTTATCAAGGGAAGGAGTAAAACATTTACCGATATCCAATTAGGATCCTTGAGCACCTTCAGTAAAAGGAACGATGAGAGAGAGAGAGAGAGAGAGAGAGAGAGAGAGAGAGAGAATGATTGGCATGAACTCATTGTTCAGAAGGACATCCAGAACCAATTGTGGAATTTGAGGAAATATTTAATGAGTCACTGCATTTCACAACCCTCATAGTATACAATGAAGTAGTTAGATAGGTCAATGAGGGAGAACCTTTGTTGCAATGGGCAGCTTCACCACAGACACTCTGCCACAAGAGGAATCCAGAAGAAATAGTCACAGTCAATTTCAGAAAGTAGGATAATAAGGAAGAAATAATGGAACAGGGTGTATCAGTCATATGCAATGGAATATGGCATTGATTCCTAATCATCAACTGAGTTCCAAATCAGATAAGTAAACAAAAAGTTTTTTTTTTTTTTTTTTTTTTTTTCACTTTTGTGAAGGGTCATCCATTACTAAAGCCATTCCCCATCCAAAAGCAGGTGTTCTGGTACATTCTATTAGTGACTTCCTAACCAACAAATGGCCATCAACGGCATGGAGGCAGAACCAGCTTTCATCACAAAATGCAAAAGACCTCCACCATTCCCTCCAACGAGCTCTTGAAACATGGCAACCAACTTTTGTTTACATTGCACAACTCCTCCTTGGTCTTGCAATTTTTTTTCCATCAGTGTAGTTGCCGCGATTAGTAGCAGTTTTTAAACGGACATTCAAAACCATCTAACAACAACAAAATATACAAGAGGAGAAGCAGCAATGAATTTTACATACAGGATAAATGCTCTTTACGAGTGCACTGAGGTGACAAAAGTCATGGGACATCTCCTAACATCGTGTTGGACCTCCCTTTGTCCGGCGTAGTGCAGTAACTCGATGTGGCATGGACTCAACAAGACATTAGAAGTCCCCTGCAGAAGTATTAAGCCATGTTGCCTCTATAGCTATCCATAAATTCAAAAGCATTGTCGGTGTAGGATGATGTACCAGAACTGAACACACAATTACGACCCATAAATGTTCGATGCGATTCATGTCAGGAGATCTGGGTGGCCAAATCATTTGCTCTCTCGATCAATAAGTGAAGGCCTCCAGTCACTATCTTGCCCATGGTGAGAGGTAATGTCTTAAATTTGGCATTCTTGGAACCTTGTTGACATTATGTATCTCAAAATATTAAATTCCTTAATGACTACCAAAATGGAATGCCCATGCAACAAGCTCCAGCTACTATTCCATGTTCAAAGTCTGTTAATTCCTGTCATGCAGCCAAAATCACATTGGAAACTTTTCATATGTAACACTCGAGTACAAATGGTAGCTCTACCAACGCACTGATCTTTTATACCGTGTGTATGCCCTTACTACCACCATTTGTGTATGGGCTATTACTATCCCACGTTCTTGTCACTTCAATGTATACTATTAAAAGTCATTAAGTGAGTTGTAGTTAATACTTTGAGGGAAGAACATCAGACTTTTATGTTAAGTTTTATCTTGTTTCTATGTTTTGGTTAATGTTTTCTGCGTGTATTAACTTACGAAAATTTTAATTAATATCGATGTGATTGTTTTCAAATTTTGTTGAAATAAGGTTCATTTAAGCAGATACCAGACAGCTTGCCAAGCATGCGCAGAGCTGAAATCGCATATAAGCAGTGCCTACTCCTGCTTCTGACTACTTGGGGTGTGGCTGTTTGGAGTATAACAGTGAGAGAAAGCAGCCAGCATCTACTCGCAAAATTTTTTCTGATGCTGCCAAGCTTCCAGATTCGCGGATGCGCATAGCTGTCTGAGTTAGAGTGGGGGTACACTTCGCTTGTCTCGTGTTTTGTTTGTGGCGCATTTTTCAATTGTTTCGAAGCTATTGCAGTTCCCGCATTTGGATATTTCAGGTTTACACTTCATTGTTACCAGTAAGGTAAGCATATCAGATGTTTTGTCTGTTTTCCCCCCCTTTGTCCAGATCTTGGTAAAAACAGCTGAAAATGCAGTACACAAATGAGTCTTACTACCAGTTTTATAGCTATGTGTGTAAAAAATGCTACATTAAAAGAAAATATTTTTCTATTAAAAGACTGTGTTACTGATGGAAAATGGAATTTAAAACTCAAAACGTGTAACGAAATATACTATAAATCTTGTTTCCAAGCAACATCTGAGAGAACATTAAAAAAATTAAATTTTGTCTTATTTTTAACCCAAGTTAAATACCTTTTGTAAATGTTTATAAGGATTTTGTTCCTTAGGAATACCTAAAAAATAACATTCAAGCTTTCTTGGTGATATTCATACAGAAAAATCTCTTGGGGATGCAGCCAAGACATTTTATTTATTAAGAATAGCGTTGCAAAGGCAGAGATTTTTCTTTACATTAAAATACTTTCTTCTAAGTTTCATTATTGCTATTCCATAAGGAATTTCAACCATTTAACATATATATTTAAGTCAATGAGAAAAACTATCGAGTGTCAAAAATTGATTGCGGACCTGAAAAAAAGGGAAGTTCTGTATATTTTTTAATCTGCTGGATACATCATTGATAAATAATTTTTTCCCAGTATTTAAAATACATGTATCACTCCACACCATCGTGACCAAGCGCAACAACAGCACACAAATGTTAAAAATTTAAATAATAGTCTCTGTTGCAAATACTTTAATGATGACACGTTTCACGCTCCTAGCAGATCTTCAGATCATTCTTGAGCTGCAGAGACCGGCTTCTGTGGTCTCCACGGCTCAAGAACGATATGAAGAAGCGGGAAACATGTCATCAATAAAATATCTGCATCATACTGTTATTTTTATTTTTACCATTGGTGTTTGTTTTTAAATAATTATTTGTGTCAAAACTTTTTGTTAAAATAATTTTTCTCTATACTTGTCTCATGTATGGCCCACCCTACCCTAGGAATAGTTCTATTTTCAACACAGCATTGAAAAATGGTTAAATATGACAAAAATAGATAACTGACAATCGAAAAAGCTTGCCAGAAAATAACACAGACAAATAACACCGAAAAGTGCAAAAAATAACACCGATTTTGGCCATAAAATAACACCGATTTTTTCCTGTCCCTATTTATAATACATGCTGTTTGCCATCATTGGATGATGGTTAAAAATGTGGAGAGTACGTCTCTGTGTGCAAACTGCATTGCGACACACCTCAGTCCACCAAGGCACCGGATCATGGCATGGTAAAAAAAAAGTGTGAGGAATGGAACATTCTGCAGCGGTAAGGATAACATTTGTAAGATATTTCACCTGGTCATCACAATTGGGGAAATGTTGTTTGTCGAATGTCGTCAGAGAGGGGTAAAGCCTCCAGTCAGCCCTAGTAAGCTGCCATTTGGGTGTGCACGTAGATGGGGTATGAGTCAGCAAATGGATAGCACACGGGAAATGGTCGCTCGAATGTGTGTCAGAGAGATGATGTTTGGTTTGTAGGGCACTCAACTGCGCAGTCACCAGCACCCGATGTCGGAGAGAGCAGACCACTTGAGATGATGGGCAATCTGGGCAGTGCTGGAGGATAGGTCCAAATGGGAATAAGTGTGCGTGGAGTCTGAAAGGAATGTGGGTGCTACTGCGTTAAGGCAGAGGAGGTCAAGTTGATTAAGAAGGTCAACCAAAAGGGCACCTCTTTGACAGGTTCTGGGAGAACCCCAAAGAGGATGGTGTGCATTAAAGTCACCAAGCAGCAGAAAGGCGTGCGGTACCTCCCCAATAAACTGGAGGAAGTCTACCCTGGTGACATCAAATGATGGAAGGATGTAAACAGTACAGAGGGAAAAGGTCAAGTGAGGATGGAAAAGCTTGAAGGCAGGTAGTCAGGGAGATGGGATGAGCCATGTATGAGCAGCACGAAACCCCCATGAGCTGGAATGCCAACCTCAGGGTGAAGGTCAAAACCGACTGGGAAGAAATGCGAGAGCTCAAAGTGGTTGTGAGGACATAATTTTGTTTCCTGAAGGCAGAGAACAAGTAGGAGATGCGATTATAAGAGCAGCTGTAAATCCTCTTTGTTGGATCATAGGCTGCGAAAGTTCCATTGGAAGAGAGTCATGACAAGTAAAACACCGAGGGGTGCACCTCGGCGGCTGCAGAGTTGGTGGAGGAGGAGACAGGGAGGCCACCATAACGCTGCGCGATTCAGAACCGAGGTGCTAAATTCAAAGTCACATGTCAGCGTGGCCACGTTCTTCATGAAACGAGATGCAGCAAGAACAGTACTGTATGTGCCAGATGGTGGAACGCAGGGTTTTCGACTCGCCAACAACTTGCAAGCTACCAGTTAAGGCACTTTTTCCTCCACCCAGATCACCTGGACAGCCTGCTCACTGAGATACATGGGACAATTGCGGGAGGAGGCAGCATGGTCGCCATGCAGTTGGTGCAGCAGGTAGAAGGAGGTGGACAATCACCCTCGTGAGCATCCCTACCACAAGTTACACATTTGGCAGGTAGTCGACAGGACTCTCGAGTGTTGTTGTTGTATGGATGACACTGGAAGCAGCGCATCAGGTTTGGAATATATGGTCTGGCCTTGATAACTTCATAAGGTGCTTAGATCTTTAATGGAACCACTCTGTCAAACGTGAGAAAGAGAGTGCGTGTGGCCACTAAGGAGTTTCAGATTTTCCGTGGAGTTACAGGACAGCTCTGCAGATATGGTCGTGCTCATCAGCTGAGCTTGGAAAACGAGTAAGGGCTACAGATGCGGGGTCCTGATAGGTGGTGGGATGGCAGCTTTGATACAATATTCTAAGAAAAAGTAGTTTCCAGGGTGACTGTGTACCAATGTCTTTGACAAAATGTGATTTTAATATAATGATTTTTCAATTAATGATTCCCTAATGGGAGAGGTATGTTTGTATTTCTGCCTCAGTCAGACCATCAAGCAGACTAGTGTAAATACCACCACAGGAAGAATTTAGCATTTGCTGGACCTCGACACGAAGTGAAACTGCAAGCAGTTGTTGTCATTGAGAATCAGAAGTAGTCTCCAAAAGCAAAATGCCATTGCGTAAACGAGAGCAGGATTTCACAGGACCAGCAACTGCATCAGCACCTTTCTCAATAGTAAATGGATTGAGCATAGCAACGCACTGACTGTTTTCAGTACATGAAACCACGAGGAACATTGGTGCAGCTGCACGATTGCCAGCATCACTGATGGCGCACTCCTTCCAACTGGGGGCCCCCTTTCGAAAGAGGTTGCACCTGAATTATGTTATTGTTCATATTTCAGGTCACACCTCCCGAACACCTGACAGAGGGACCAATCAGAAATTTGGGAAGGTAGCAGCTCAGGCAATCACCCCTCTCTGCTGGGCCTGGCTTGTACCAGGGGGTACATGCAAACCCTACATGTCAACTCGGGTATGGGAATTACGCGTCACCCAGTCACCTGTAATGTGTCAGACATGGCTTTCAGGACAACACAGGGAGGAAGAAGTAAAGAGGAACCTCAAACACCAAAGCAGAGAAAGGATAGGAGACAGTGAATGAAGAAAGAAAAATGGAATAGTGGAGAGTATTCGTATATTGAGTATCAAAAACACAGATCACATTTCCAAAAACAGCCCACACATGTTCCTCAAGGAATGGGGAAAAAGAACAGCAAGAAGATAGACATTTAGCATGGAAGGGAAAAGATGCTGCAAAGGTTGGGGTCCCATGGTAGCAAAGTCAAAGAGCGGCGAGCCCCCAGGGGTGGGGGCACTTCTGCACGCTCGCAGGGGCCTTACACGATATCAGACAGGTGTACCAGTTTCTTTGGCTCTTCAGTGTGTATATAAGACAGTGAGAAGTTGTGGAAATGAAAGGCTATGTCTCTACAGACTGAATATCTGAGTGCTCATGGTATGTAGTCCTATACAAAATGACCAGTAATCTGATCTGACTAATATACCATGTAAATGTTTTTTTTTACATTTCACTAGGATGGTGGTATAAAACTATAGGTCAAGATTAAAGTGTGGATGACTCATTTTGGAGGCGCTGTATCCCTTAGCCTATTTCCTATACATAAAAAACAGTCAACATGTCTTCATCTCCAAATTCATGATGCAATATCATCAATATTGATTCCATTATATCGCGAGTTTCAGATTTTCCGTGGAGTTACAGGACAGCTCTGCAGATATGGTCGTGCTCATCAGCTGAGCTTGGAAAACGAGTAAGGGCTACAGATGCGGGGTCCTGATAGGTGGTGGGATGGCAGCTTTGATACAATATTCTAAGAAAAAGTAGTTTCCAGGGTGACTGTGTACCAATGTCTTTGACAAAATGTGATTTTAATATAATGATTTTCCAATTAACGGTTCTTTTACAAGACTTCATGTAATGAGCAGAGCTTGTGAAAATTTCATGTTGATAATAGTAATAATAATAAAAAGTGAATGTTATTTATGGAATTTGACAGAAATATTTAATTATCAACTGAAAATCAAGTAACACAGTGAGCTTCCAGAATGGAGGCATTAATTGAGCTTAACTCTGAAATGTACTCCAAAACACAACTTAAGAAGTAAGCCGGTTATCACAATTCTAATGTAAAAATCGTAGAGGGAGACCAAGAGATGAATACACTAAGCAGATTCAGAAGGATGTAGGCTGCAGCAGTTATTCAAAGATGATGAGGCTTGCACACGATAGAGTAGCATGGAGAGCTGCAACAAATCAGTTTGTGGACTGAATACAACAATGACGACGACAACGACAACGACAATGACAACAACGTGACACACAACACTGAATCTTCAAAACATATTTGTGGAGTGTTCAGTTCCCAACGGAAAAATAGCAATAAAAATTAAGCAAACTAAAATTTTCAGAGAGCATGCCTTGAGGATCAATGGTACGAGGATTAGCATGCAAAACACGCTAAACGACTCTTGGAATAATGCAGTCCACATATTTTAGTGGCAGAATACCATACTTTTTCTGAATTAGTATTTTGAGACATTGCTCGCACTGGTGGTTATCAAAATTATGGGAATATCACAGGAAAAACATGTTTCCCATATGGGGTGATAACCCGATCATTTGGTGTGAAGTTACGTCAGTGAATTAAGTTAATCTGCAAAAAGCTAGGTGTTGTATTATATATTTGTCTGTGACAAAGGCCAGATACAGAAGAGGTCGGCAAGGAGACTTTCTTTTAGGGACGAAGGTTATCAGATCACAGTTACTCTGAATAACTTTACCAAACACTGGCATATGATAGGTTTATTGAGATCAGTATCATTGAAGCTAACAACGCTATACACAGCGAGACATGAGCCACAATGAAATCCACTCTTCAGTGACTCCAGTATTAAACTGTGGAAAGGGCTGTTCATAACAACCACGAAGTTCCTCCAGAACTGGTGATGTGAGAATGACGACAGCAATTAAAAAAAAAAGGGTGTTCTAGAATTGCAAGCAAGGGCTAACACAAAATGATTTTAGGTAACCCTGCACATCACTACGGTTACATATGTTGTTACCTACTGAGGACAGCAGATATCACCTTCCAAAACTACAAGGTCCTAACTCACATGTGCATAAGCTTCTACACTTCCCATAATCCATCTGCTTGTATTAAGTATGTGTGGTTGGTTACAGACTTTCCTTATCATTACTGAATGAACTAAGGGGCATGAACCTCATGACAAATTATACAAAACTGCAATTAAGTAGCTGTAAATCCACATCAATAATATTTGCTGAAGACCATTAGTTGGTAACCACTTTCGAGTTTATTATTCCATTGTTCTCTTATATGCACCAGGTTGTTATAAACAATAAATCAGATTTAAAAATGACATGATAGTCACATTGTCTAATGTTACATCAAAAATAATAAATTTTTTTACAGTATAATGTAACTGGATAGAAAAAAAATCTACTCACCAAGCAATGGCAGAAGAACACACATATAAAAAAAGTTTTTATGTATACAAGTTTTCGGAGCCAGTGGCTCCTTCTTCAAGCAGAAGGGCTGAAGGGGAAGGAAGAGAGGTGAAGGAAAAGTACTGGAGAGGTTTAGGTAAAGGGATACAGTTTAGGAAAGTCACTCAGAACCCCAGATCAGGTGAGACTTATAGGACAGGATGAGATGAAAAAACTGATTGTTGGGGACAGCAGTGGGCAAGAGTATAATATGTATTGCCAGTATACACCCTCTGCTTATGACCATTCATCCTAACTGATAAATTGGTGGTAGACATGCTGATGTAAAAGGCTGAACAGTGTACACATTAACAGATCATTCATGACATGTCATTTCACAGGTGGCCTCCCCTTTGATAGAATATGTTTTGCCAGTTACGGGGCTGGTATGGGTGGTGGATAAGGCAAGTCTTGTAGCAAGGATGGTCACAGGGGTAGGAGCCATAGGGTAGGGCAATAGGTGCAGAAGAAGCATGGGGTCTGACAAGAATGTTGCAGAGGTTGGGCCGGTGATGAAAAGTTATTCTAGGTGCGGTGGGCAAAATCTCAGACAGAATGGATTTCATTCAAGGGCGAGATTTTAGGAAGTCATAGCCTTGTCAAATTATCTGAGCAGGATAATATTGAGTGACAAGTGGTGTGCACCGAAGTAGTAGTTAGGAGGGATCAGCAGCCCCAGGACTGGATGTGATGGCTGGGAAGGAAGAGAGGTGAAGGAAGGAAGGAAGCAAGGAAGGAAGCAAGGAAGGAAGGAAGCAAGGAAGGAAGGTGAACTGGAACAGAAAACAGAGGTAATGACAGTGGCATGTAAAGTGCCCTCCGCCACACACCGTTGGGTGGCTTGCGGAGTATAAATGTAGAATGTAGATGTAGAGATTAGCTTTTGAACTAGGCTGGTGGGTTAATCACGTGCAGTGAAGGCTGAGGTGAAAATTTTAGTGTATTGCTGTAAAGAGTCTGCATCCGAACAAATGTGTTTGCCTCTAATATCAAGGCTGTATGGAAGGGAACGTTTGACATGGAAAGGATGGAAACTGTCAAAATGTAAGTACTGTTGTTTGTTAGTAGGTGTAATGTGGACAGAAGCTGGCCTTTACTACTTTCCTCTCAGTTAAGTGAAGGTCGCCGGCTGCTGCGTTGTCAATGCTGAGACATAATGACAAATCTGGTATTATCAGCACACTGTTGACACTGTGGATCATGGAATATTGAATTCCTTAATTTCTGAAATGGAATGTCCCATGCACCTAGCTCAACTACCAATCCGCATTCAGAGTCTCTTAATTCACGTTGTGTGGCCATTATCACGTCAGAAACATTTTTATGCAAGTCACCTGTGTACAAATGGCAGCTCCGCCAATGCATTCCCTCTTATACCTTCTTTACACAATACTACCACCATCTGTGTATGTGCATATCGCTATCCTATGACCTCTGTCACCTAGTGTATTAGGACAATCTTATTTTGACGCAGAGATTTGTTGGCTTCATCAACTTGCACCCAAATATTCACATTCCAAACTAATCTACATCTGTGGCTTTGCTACAGTTTGGTCAGTCAGCACATGTAGTTTTCTTCCATTCACTTTTGTTGGCTTTGCCAACTTGCAACCACACTGTCACATTCTAAACTTACTTATGCCTTAGGGCTTGCTACACGTCAGTCTGCCAGCATATCTAGTTTTCATCCATTCCCCATATCAAAAGGAAATGTAATATATTTGAATCTTCCCCCCCCCCCCCCCCCCCACAAAAAAAAAACTTTCTCATTGGCTACCATCACTCGATTGGCTATGACTACCACAAATAAATTGCCGACAGCAGTGCATAATGGGAGGCAGTTTAGTGAATCATTCTTCTGTATTTCCTGTATGGAGGGAACAGAGCAAAAGCCATAATAACTGGTACCATGCGAAGCATCCTCTGCCATCCACTTCACAGAGGTTTGCAGAGTATGCCTGTAAATGCAAACAAATTGACAATCATAAAATATAAAGCATAAGTAATTAAGGTGTCCAACTTTCAGTAAAATATAAATAGAACACATTAGCATTTGGTGTACATTGTTCCATAGTATCATAGTGGTTAAACAGATGCAATGAAAAATAGCAGCAGAAACAGATGGAACTTGCATAAAGCCTTTAGCTCATGTCCAAATTTTGTTGCATATCCTCTTGCGCATTACTTAAGCCAGAAAACAGTGTTCTGTGTGTACTCCATAAATTGGCAAAGTTATCAGTCTTGTTTATGTGACTTTCAGTGATTCAGTGCTTCTTCTCTTCAGTTACTTTTACTCCTTAACTTTCACTCTACCAGAACTTTCCACTGCCATATTTGGAGAATAGTTTTGTTTCTTTATGACACATCACAAGCTTGTACTATCAATAAACCAAGTTAAAAAATATTTAATCTTTCATCTAATGAAAAATCCTATCTAAAGCAATTTATTTTACTAATTCTGTTTGAAAAATATTTCAATTCTACACACATACCTTCTGAATGGCATCAAAAAGTGGGACAAAAAGATCAGTATCGTAGTTTGAACGCTTCTGTTGGATAACAGACACCAAGCGCTCTAGTCCCATTCCACAATCTATATGCTTCTTTGGCAAGGGTTTTAAACTTCCGTCAGACTCTCTGCAATGAAATAATACATACATACATCAATACAATAAATATTAACTACAATATTTACGGTTTGCAGGAAGTGCCAGCTATTTTTATCCTACTTTTATACCCATTTGTAACTTTTTATCAAACAAAGAAACTTTAATGGTATAGATGACAGTAAAAAATATGGGTTAGAATATTGCATTATGAGTAATTATAAATCTGTGAAGAAAAAATAAAGTTAAGAATGACTGCAGCCTTACTGAGGAAGAGAAGTAGGGTCGGAGAGGGAAAGAGACTACAGACAGTTTAATCAAAACATGATAATCACTTTGTGCCCTCTCTTTAAGGAGGAGGACATGTCTGAAGACGAGACTGAGGAAGAAATCAGATGTGGTAAAGAAGCCATAGGGGATCTAGTATTAAGAGTAAGATTGTAAGAGAGCTCTGGAAGACTTGTGGTCAAATAAGGCAGAAGGCTTTGACAACAATCCTCCAGAGTTTCTAAAATGGCTGGGAGAAGTGGCAACAAGATGGTTTGTACAATCTGAGTCAAGACATACCATCAAACTTTGGAAACATATTGTGACTCAATCCCAATGATAGCAAGGGCAGATAAATGTGAGAACTGTCAACAGCTTAATGGCTTGTGCATCCAAGCTGCTTACAAGAGTTATATACAGAAAAATGGTAAAGAAAACTGAGGATCTGTTACATGACAATGTTTGTCTTTTAGAACAGTAAAGGCATTAGAAAGGAAGTTGTTCTGACGATGGGCTTGATAAGGCAATCAAGAATTTTTTGTCAACAGGGGGAGGAGCATTTGACAATGTAATATGGTGCAACATCTTCATAAGTGTAAGCTAAAGGAAAAGGCAGGTAACGTACAATGTGCACAAAAACCAAGAGGGAACAAGCAGATTGGAAGATCAAGAGCAAAGTACTGTAAGAAAAGATGTAAGGCAGGGATGCAGTCTTTCACCCCTACTGTTGTTCAATCTGAAATTGAAGAAGCCGTGACAAATAGGGCCAAAAGCCTTGCTGCAATGGTAACACCAATTTCCATCAGATCACCAAAGTTAAGCACTGTTGAGCTCAGCTAGCACTTGGATGGGTCACTGTCCAGGTCTGTCGAGTGCTGTTGACAAGCGGTGTGCACTCCGTCCTTGAGAGGCCAATTGAGGAGCTACTTGACTGAGAAGTAGTGGCACCAATCATGAAAACTGACAACAGCCGGGAGAACAGTGTGCTGACCAATGTGTGTGCTAAATGAATTGCAGGATCTGTCAAACAGAATGAATAGTGTAAGTGAGCACTCACTATGGACTGAGAGTAAACTGAGGAAAGATAATATACGAAACATCAAAATTGGGGCCCATGAAGTAGACAAAGTGAAGGGATTCTCCTGCCTCAGAAGCAAAATATTGCAGCAACACACCTGAAATCTGAACAGCTAGAATGCCATTCTGTGGTCTGTTTATCACAAGATATATCAGACTGCTCACAGAACAACGTGCAACTCACTGAAATATGTGTAAATGCAAGCACATGGGACATTGAGACTTATGATTACATATCTGAAAATACACTTGATACAGTGAGTTGAAGTCAGGGACATAACTATGCCAAGAAACACTGGGATGTTGCAATGATTAGCATAACACCTCGATAGCTCAACGGACTACTTGGACAATGCTCAGCAACAGCATAATTAGATACTGAGACAATATTGTGCAAATTCTTGGCTGTACAATATCAAATTTCTGCATGTTTGCAAGGGACAACAACAACATGGATAAGACACCACATCTCTTACTAAACACAGCAAATGTTATTTTAACAAGCAAACAACAAAATGTGGTAAATGAGTTGCCAATTGTAACTGCCTATTGAGTGCTGGCACGAAACCACCTTGGGAATCCATTCCAATCAGAATCATCACTTCGTTATATGGTACAAAAGCCACCACCCCACATATCTGCTTGTAAAATGTCCTTGTGTACAAATACTGCTATGGATGTAGAACTTTACTACAGGATGATCAAAACACAAAAAGAAATATCTATATAGAGAAGTCATGCTGCAAACCTGTACATACAGATGGCCCAGTATATTGAAATCTATACCAACAGACAGAAAGTCTCGTTCAGGCATGTGGAGGAGGGTATGATCACTGCATTTGAAATGTGTGTCTTGGTACATCGGCCATCATATCTTGTCAGCAAACAATGCAGGAACCTACCATCCAATCACATGCATACATTTTTTACCTACAGACCTTACAGTCTACTTGTTTCTTTAGCAACGCACCAACATCACTCCTGAACTGGAGTCACAAGAGTTTGAAAAACATTTCACAACCTATAGCATATTTATGAAGAGCCCTAGATCATCTGACATCAATCCAACTGAGCACATCTGGAACACCACCACATAGATATATGCATCTTGGATGCAATTCTGACAAGGAGTGGTGGGATCATCTTTTTGAAACCATCTATACGGTGTTGTTGGTTAACTTCCCAAATATCACACCCAGCAGCCCTTCACCCTAACAGGATCTAGTTTGTTAGTACCAGAAGGAGAGAAAAAAAAAATTGAATTTCATTTGGCTCTCTATAGCTTAAAAAAAAACTTAACGTACGCCAGAATGGTTGTGTAGCACAATAGCTAAGGTGCAGTCCCCACATGCAAAAGGTTGTGGCTTCAAAACTTATCAGGTGCTTTGAAAATTTTTATTTTTGAACCTTTATCAAAACAACTTTGATAATTATTTTTATTCAATTAATTGGTTTAAATGGTTTTTTTTTTTTTTTTTTTTTGCCTATTCCTTGAGCACATCGTTTTGAACACTGTATTAAATGTCTTATTTGCTCTCATTTCTTCTTTCTATTACACTTTTTACACTTGGAATTTTGGTGCATGTGAATTTAATTATTTTTATTTATCTATCATAATATTTAACAATTTGAAAATACCGATTTGTCAGTTAAAAACAAAAGATGAAATAATCTATTTATATTATCTGTGGAATGGTCTCAAAAATGTATTTCTTGTTACTAGACGTATAGTTTTTTTTGGAAGGTAATCCACATACTAACATTTAACACAAATTCTTATTGCACTATGGACAAAATAGTGCAGGTGAAGAGATTATAAGAAAAACAGAATAAGGAATAGAAATAATGAATGCAATAAAATGAAGGAAAATACAGGAAGATAAAACAGAAGAAATTAAATTAAAGTTAATACATAAGAATAATTAAACTCACATGAACAAAGATCTCAAGTGAAAAAAGAATTTTAGAAACAAAAATGAGAGTAAATGAAGAAGTTAATGCAAGTAAAACACTGTGACAAATGAACAGAAATGAAAAATTATATTTAAACCAATTAACTGAATAAAAATAATGATCGAAGTCATTTTGATAAAGATTTATAAAGAAACAAATCAAAGCATGTGACAAGATCTGAACCAGTAACATGTGGGGACTTAACATTAACCATTAGGGTCAACCTATTGCAACTGGTCCAACACTGGTTGCTTGACCACTCAGCAAAAAATGGTACCTGCAGGGTGAATTCCATCCTGTTTGGTGGATTCAAAATTATTTTTTTAAAATTTTTAGTGGTTATCATTTAGAAAAAGCAGCCATTTTTGTTTCATGCCACAAGCGGTTTTTTGCTCTTATAACAGGGTGTCTACGTGGACAAGGAAAAAAAATTCCCGGATTAAAACACACTTTCTCCAGGATGACAGTATATTTTCCCCTATCACTCCTTTGAATGGTTATGGTTTTGTACACGAGCGTACAATTTCCCGGCACTTTAGAAAACGAAACTCAGAGAAAGAGACACGTTTTGGAAATATCTTTGTGTGCAGCAACATGTACGCTGCGTATTTTCGTATTACGAAAACATACATTGGAAATCCACCAAACACCGCATGTTACTTCCTGAACCATTGAAACCGAGATTTCAATGCGCTTTCGTAAGCCGCTGATGACAGAGGATATTCAGAGCATAGGACATGTGATGTAGTCAGCCAATAGCAACATCAGTGTTAAGTAGCGTGCCAAACAGGGAAAGTTAATAGTTTAAATTAATATACATAGTGTTGTTACAAGAAAAGCAAAGCTTTCACATAAAATATTGGTCTCAAGCTGCACGAGAAGCTAAGCTTTCGCATATACTGTTGATCTTTTTTGTGCATGTTACACTTTAAGAGATATCATACAAATGTGCCTGTAAAATTTTTAATAATGACATAAATGTCTGATCTTCAGGGTTCGAGGGTTCGTAATGCTTCTAAATGGCTCGTCATCAGACACCTCATTTTTAAATGAGAGCCAAACGCTTTGTGATTTAATAAATTCACGGTCCATTCTTGTACGTAGTTCAACTTACGTAAAAGGATATTTACTTTGAAAGTAACGCTTTTCAAACCACCAATCTTAATATTTTCCTGCGACCTGTTACAAATAGGTTCGTTTCAGCAGTTGCCAGAGAGCTCAGGTAACAGGCGACACCGCGATTGGGTAGATATCATGACGTAGGAAGCCCGTATGTACGTACGTGTAAAAGATCATCAATGAAAGATGATACTGCAAGAGCATCGGAATTTCGTTAACCATATTAAAATGTGCACATTTAAAGTGCATACTTAAGGGCACATTCGTATGTTCAGATTCCCAATGAAGTACCGTAGACCCCGACCTGATATTAAGCTTTTAAGTGTGGTTTTTAGGATGTAAATTTTCTTGGAGCACCAGTACTGTATTATATCATGTTTGGTTCTTTATTATGCCATAATGCCATACATGCTAGAAAATGAAAACGTGCACTTGAAATGCAGCAAACAGTTGAAACTACCCAGTACTGTGGAATTAAACATTTCGTTTCAAATCTACATCTACATCTACATCTACATCCATACTCCGCAAGCCACCTGACGGTGTGTGGCGGAGGGTACCTTCAGTACCTCTATCGGTTCTCCCTTCTATTCCAGTCTCGTATTGTTCGTGGAAAGAAGGATTGTCGGTATGCCTCTGTGTGGGCTCTAATCTCTCTGATTTTATCCCCATGGTCTCTTCGCGAGATATACGTAGGAGGGAGCAATATACTGCTTGACTCTTCGGTGAAGGTATGTTCTCGAAACTTTGACAAAAGCCCGTACCGAGCTACTGAGCGTCTCTCTCCTGCAGAGTCTTCCACTGGAGTTTATCTATCATCTCCGTAACGCTTTCGCGATTACTAAATGATCCTGTAACGAAGCGCGCTGCTCTCCGTTGGATCTTCTCTATGACTTGTATCAACCCTATCTGATCCCACACTGCTGAGCAGTATTCAAGCAGTGGGCGAACAAGCGTACTGTAACCTACTTCCTTTGTTTTCGGATTGCATTTCCTTAGGATTCTTCCAATGAATCTCAGTCTGGTATCTGCTTTACCGACAATCAACATTATATGATCATTCCATTTTAAATCACTCCTAATGCGTACTCCCAGATAATTTATGGTATTAACTGCTTCCAGTTGCTGACCTGCTATTTTGTAGCTATTGACTGCCTCTGCGGAAAAGATTAGCAAAAGTCAAATTTCTTTAGCAAACAGACAAAAATAACTTCCAGAATGAGATTTTCACTCTGCAGCGGAGTGTGCGCTGATATGAAACTTCCTGGTAGATTAAAACTGTGTGCCCGACCGAGACTCGAACTCGGGACCTTTGCCTTTCGCGGGCAAGCGCTCTACCATCTGAGCTACCGAAGCACGACTCACACCCGGTCTCACAGCTCAGATGGTAGAGCGCTTGCCCGCGTAAGGCAAGTTCATTGTTCTGCAAGGCGATTAATGCTTGACTGTCAGAAAGGTGGAAATAAAATAAAATCTGAAACTAATGACATATTTCAGCCTTTAGTAATTATGTGAATGTGTTTTAATTCACTTGATAGCTCCCAGCCACGGATATCTGTTTTGTATTCATTTGACATGAGAGTAAACTAAGGGGAAACAGCAAAATCACTGAACGTAAACACGGGTCACGTGGAGACTACCCACTATAGCTCAGATTGCTCTGCGCATCAGCCCCGGATCTACGACATTTGCGAACCGGGTCAATACTAAAAAAAATCGAATTTTCAAAATATGTTCATCTTGTAGCGCACATCTTTCTGAAAAGTCTGAAACATAAAACGTATGTATTCGAGGAAATGTAAGACATATTATTTGGTCTTGCGTACGCCCATGTGCAGTTTCATGCCTCTTCATACAGCATTTTTCTACTGCACGTCCAAACTATATTCAGGAGAATGGAAATTGAAATGTCCTGTGGTGCCTCTCCTGCTCCCAGTCGGCCGGTTTGGCAGCCTGCCTCTCTTAAAAAAAAAATCTTGCAATTAATAGCGGATGGGATTATTTGTAATCGAGAGAACAAGAACTCTTCGGAAAATCTGAACTCTTCATTGCCCATTAGTTAATAACTTGCTGTTTTGTGTAACATAAAATTAAATACAGGATATATAAAACCAGTACTGACAAGAGATAAGCAAGAAATTACACATTTCTTCAAACCTTAGCTCCTAGCATTTTTTTCTCTCTAATCTTGCTACAGCTTTACATGGCGTGTTTTCCTTTCTGTGAAAGAATCTTTTACCTCATCAAAGTTTTGCTACATGGAAAATCAAAATGTAGTCTAATACTGAAAAAGCTGTTAATACAAATAATACCCAAGACTAGTGTGGTTTCTCGATCTGATTACGTCTCTTTTGTCACTGTATGCTAGATAAAACAAAATAGGCCTTTCTAATACGGCAGCAATTTTATAACACACCAAATAAACGAGACTGTTTTGGCACAAATGGTCAATTTTTATAACACGACAGCTACTACAAGCAAAAAGCTTTATGTTAGGAAATAGTTTCACGTTTCATTCATCTCTAGCATGAGATCGAAAACTAGTATTACAAAATTTTTATATAAATTTGGAATCATCTTATTCTTCCATAATTTGTGTGATGTCCTTGTTTCTTCTCCGTCCTCGTTCTAACAAACAATCCTGTCATCACCAATTCTGTAGCTATTGCTGCCACTGCCAACATTTGTTTGCTGATTAACTTCACTAACCCTGCCAGAATCACTGGTTTAGTTCTCCCGCAATTATTCTCCGGTTAGGCGTTGTTACGTGTTCGTACAACACGTTTTCCGTGTTACTTCCATAATAGAACTTAAGCGGCTGGTAGCCGGGGACTGCACTACTGGTCCTTACTAGTGTAGCGATCTGGCCAAACATTTTCTGTCAAAACTTCATTTTTTTGGACACACCGAGAAGATAATACATAATCTTTCTCACCTGTTATTCCTGTCAGTCGTTTATTTCCATTCTGATAGTATGAATCTATGGATTTCGCTAGTAATTATAACAATGCTGATCATTTGCACACCCAATCAGCCACATAATCAGACAGCGATTGCCATTCATCCATTCGGCTTTACTCCACTCAGCTCGTATAGCCCGCCCCTTTTGTCTGTGGAAAGTTTATTTCTAGATGCAACGAGGATTCTCCTGACAGAGACATCATGTACACTATGCATGCATTCAAAAGTCAGCTTATGATTCATTCAGAAATCAACTTAAAATGTGTTCAAAAACCAACAGAGAAGCGTTTCAAAATCATATGACTAATTGATAGGCAAACGTGCGCTGGATGCTAGGTGCTTTGTGGAACAAGTTTTTTTTTCCTCCCCCCTCAAGAATATGAATTACGTGCCCCCATTTCCTGGAAGTATCTAGCTGCTTGCTGCGACTGCTTGCACAGCCAACAGCCACATTCCTGTTGACAGAAGCGGGAGAATCTACTACTCAAACGTGACTCTACTGCGCATGCGCATGAGCCCGCACGTTAAATGCTAAAACAAATTGAATGTAAACAGTTGCGACTTCACGCTCATTGGAGGCAATTTGTTGTTATGAAGCACTGCATAGTCTTCCTAAAGCCTTTGACACATTTTCAATTGGCAGACGCTTGCATGAGCACTTGTGTCGTCGTCGTATATGGCGCATTTCCTTTGAAATTTAAGTTATTTTCGTTTTTTTCTCTCGTTCATGTTTTATTGTTGAAGTATTATTCTGCAGTAGCGGGATACAGTAATATCCTTTGTTAGTGTGTCGGTTCTTACTAGTCAAAATTACAAAAATTTAACTGAAAACTAAAACAATGAAAAATTTCTGGAATTCTAAAAATATCCCGGGTTTTTCCCGGTTTTCTCCCGGATGAAAAAAATCCCGGGTTTTTCCCAGATCTCCCAGTTGTCCCGGGTCGTAGACACCCTGTATAAGTATCTGCAGTTTCTTGAATTATTCAGTAACATGTTGCCCCAGGCCTTTCAAATAAGAAACATTTAATTCAGCACACACTGGGCTATAAATTAAAACCATGATCACCATGAATGTATTCCTTAATATATTTTTAATCGCTCAAATTTATTGGTCGCAAATTAAAAAAAAATTCAATTTTTGAACAGTATTTTTCCAAAGAAGGAGTAATTTCTCAGCCTTAACATTTTTTGTGTTATTACACTACACAGTACATTTACTTTTTAAATCTCAATGGTGAGAAGCTTACACTGAAAAAACACATTATTTTAAAAATTGATTTTTTAAATTTTTTCATTCTTTGGCTTGCAATATCTCTGTTAGAGGACCAGATAAAAATCTGAAAATTACACACTTTGTAGACCTTTATGATATCAAACTACAGTATAAATTTCAACTTTGAGATACAATGGGAAGTTTAAAAAAAAAAAGAGTCACATACATTTTTTAATATCTGTAATATTTTGACTAATGTATAAAGTGTATCAGTTACATAATTTAAACATACTATGATAACTTTTTTTAAAAATGAGTCAACTAATTACATTATCTTGTTTTCAACTTATTTGTTTTTACTATGTTGCTCATTCAACAACAGAGAAATTTCTTCACTCGGTTTGGGCATTAGGTTAGCAGTTCACCCTGTCACTGCTGTAAATTACAGGGGAGACAGCTTCTTTAGTACGTTTTTAACAGATATCCAGACTTGACCCTTTTCAACTTTTTTAAATGAGGTCCTTGGTCCTGATGGGTGGTAAAACGTAACATGCACATCTTGGTTTTGGCAATCAATACTATCAACTTCAGTAATCCACCAATGTTCGCCATAAACACAACCCACTATTTTTAAGTGTCGCTGGTACAAGTTTTCCGCACTGATGGTGTTCGTTATTGGGGGATGTTGATGTGAACTGACACCTGAGCATGTTGTGTGACTGACATATAAGATAAAAAAAAATCATGTGCCTTTAATCATCTGACAAGTGCTGAACCTTTCCTCCAAGACACTGGCGAAGAGTTCGTGAATTTCCACACATTTTATAAAAACACAGGTAATCCCTTTTACCTGTTCTTTACAGAATTTAAACATTTATTGAGGTGTCAATATCTGGTTCCCATAGGCCCACAGAAAATGTGGGTGAATACCTATGGGATCAAACTGCTGAGGTCACCGATCCCTAGACCTACATGCTACTTTAACTTACGCTAAGAACAACACATACACCCATGCCAGAGGGAGGACTCAAACCTCCAGCAGGAGCGAACGCACAATCCGTGACGTGGCGCTTTTAACTGCGTGGCCACTCCGCGCAACAGGTCCACTGCTGACTAGCTTTAGTGACAGCTCGCTTTGTTGTGCTGCCAACTCCATCACATGCATTCTTCCCATGGCATGATGCAAAAAAGTGTGATTCTACATCTAGTCCACAGTCTTCTTTGTGAAAGGAGATGTCAACAATTTTTCTTGTTTTTATATAGGCTTGCAGTACCATCAGAGAAGAACATCAGTTTGTTTACGGAAGGGTGAAGCAATTTTATTTGGTTTGTTAATTGCAGTTGAAAAGATTGCACTGCTGTAGTCACTTATAACACAAAAACTGGGACTCATTAGTTTATCTTGATCTTTATAATAGAACACAAATGGATGAACTGTTGCCTGTTTGTTTGCCCAGTGGTACCCTTGTACATCATTTTGAGCAACAAATAGTTTTGTCAAGGTGGAGGTAACCATGAGAGAAAGATTTAATAACAAGTGAAAGTATAACATTCTGTGAGTTAGGGCATGAATTGTCAGAAATCTGAATGTGGAAAGTAAGCTAGGAAATCTTAAAAGCGAAGTGCTAAGTTTCAGGCTAGATATAGTGGAGGTCAAGAAAGTGGAATGGGAAGAAAAGCATTTCTGATCAGACACTGGGGTAATATCAACAGCAGCAGAAAATGGCATAATGAGAGTAGGTTTGCTGTGATGAGGAAGGATGGGCAGGAGTGAGTTACTATGAACAGGTCATCGATAACGTTGTTCTCATGAGGATGACAAAAAGTCAATATCAACAGTAATAGTGCAGGTAAACATGCCGATGTCACAAGCAGAAGATGAATTGATATGGAAAGTATATTGTCAGGGCAATTAAATATGTAAAGAGAGGTGATGATCTAGTAATCATTGGGAGGCTGGAATACTGTGCTAGGGGAAGGAACTGAAGACTGTCTTACCGGAGAGTATAGACTCAGTTGTAGGAATGGGATACTAAAGCAACCAATAGAGCTCTGCAATAAATTTCAACCAGTAATAGTGCACACACTGTTCAAAAATCACATGAGGTGGTTCTGTACTTCAAAGAGGCCTGTAGACATGTGTTCATTTCAGCTGGGTTACATCAGTGTCACACAGAGATTACAAATTCAGCCCAGGGGCAGATATGGACTCAGATCACAATTTAGTAATGATGAAGAGTGGACTTAGACTTAATAGGCTCTTTCAGAAGAATCAATATGGAAATAAGTGGGATATTTAAGCACTGAGGAATGATGAGGTGTCATTGATGTTCTCTAAGGTTGTAGATACTGTTATAATACTACAATAGGCAGTTCAGTTGAAGATGAATGGACATCTTTAAAAAGGGCAAACAGAGAAGTTGGGCAGAGAAAAATAGGTACAAGGAGCGTATCTGTGGGGAAACTTTGAGCAACAGAAGATAGAATTTATTTGATTTCCAAAAGAAGGAAATACAAAAAGTTCATGAAAATAAAGGAATGCAGCCTTGTCACAAATGAAACAAATTTAAAAGCAGGGAAGTGAAGATAAAAAGGCTGCAGGAAAAATGTGAAAAAAGTTTTGTGAAGGGCTAATTCAGCATATAGAAAAGTCAAAACAACTGTGGTGAAAACAAAGGCATAAACATTAAGAGTGCAGTTGGAATTCCACTGTTTGAATGCAGTGAAAAAGGAAATAGGTGGAAATATTTCATTGAAGGTCTCTACAAACATGAATGAGCTGTTAGATGATCTGGTGGAAGAAATGGGGGCTGTTGTGGAAGGAAGAAAGGCCTGTGCTAATCTGCTTGTTATGTGCTCCCTTCTCCATCTGTCTTATGTTCTTTGCTTCCAAGGTAGCAGACTCCCTTCACTTTGTGTACTTCACGATCTCTAATGCTGATTGTATTATCATACATACTGTGTATCACCTGTGTGCACAATATTACATTGCCAAAACCTTTTTGTACATAGACAAATCCTATGAAAGTGTCCGGATTTTTCTTAAGTCTTTTCAGTTCACTCTCAATCCATACTGCATGATCACTAGACTGATCATCCCATTCAACAGATCCTGCAATTCTTTCTTACTTTCACTACAGATAATAATGTCATCAGTGAATGTTACCACCAATATCCTCTAACCCTGAAATTCAGTCAGTCCCACTCCTAAACCTTTCTTTTATTTTATACTCTTCGATGTACAGATTGAACAGTAGAGGAGAAAGGCTACATCCTTGTCTTATACTCTCTCTAATCTGTATACTTTGTTCTTGGCCTTTCAACCTTATTGATTTTCTTGATTCTTAGACATATTGTATATTACATGTCTTTAACTGTAGCTTATACTTATGAAAATCTTGCACCATATTACATTGTCGAATCCTACATATGTATCTTAACATTTAAGAAAAGTCTTGCTTGTATTTGATAACCCCACCACCAGAACTGCCTTTTTAATGTCTTTACCTTTCCTAAAGGCAAACATTGTCATTCTACAGATCCTCAATTTTCTTTTTCATTTTTCTGTATATTATTCTTGTCAGAAACCTGGATGCACAAGCCATTAAGCAGATTAACAGTTCTTGCACTTATGTGCCCTTGCTATCATCGGGATTGTGTGGATGTTATGGTTCCAAATCCTGATTATATGTCTTGAGACTCATATTCTACAAACCAACTTGAATAGTCATATGGTTGCTACTTCCCCCAACAAATTCAGAGAAATCTAAAGGAATTCTTCCTTCTACCTTATTTGACTACAAGTCTTTAAGACTTTTTTAAAAGTCTGACTTATGTAACACTGGATCCTTTGTCATCTGCATTGACACCGATCGAGGTGACACAGTGGTTAGTACTCTGGAATTGCATTCTGGATGACAGTTCAAACCTGTGTCTGGCTGTGCTAATTTAGGTTTTCTGAGTTCCCTAAATCACTTCAGGCAAATTCCTGGGATGGTTCCTTTGAAAGGACATGGCCAATTTCCTTCCTCATCCTTGGTACAATCCAAGCTTGTGATCCGTCTCTAATGCCCTTGATGTCGATGGGACGTTAAACCCAATCTTCCTTTCTACCTTCCACAACGGCTCCCATTTCTTCCACCAGATCATCTAATAGCTCATTCATGCTTGTAGAGACCTTCAATGAAATATTTCCACCTATTCCCTTTTTCACTGCATTTAAACAGTGGAATTCCAACTGCACTCTTAATGTTTATGCCTTTGCTTTCGTCACAGGTTGTTTTGCCTTTCTACATGCTGAATTAGCCCTTCACAAAACTTTTTTTCACATTTTTCCTGCAGCTATTTTATCTTTACTTACTTGCTTTTCAATTTGTTTCATCTGTGACTTAATAGGCTGCATTCCTTTATTTTCCTGAACTTTTTGTATTTCCTTCTTTTGGTGATCAAATAAATTCTATCTTCTGTTGCTCAAAGTTTCCCCACAGATACGCTCCTTGTACCTATTTTTCTCTGCCCAACTTCTCTGTTTGCCCTTTTTAAAGATGTCCATTCATCTTCAACTGAACCGCCTATTGTAGTATTATAACAGTATCTACAACCTTAGAGAACATCAAAGACACCTCATCATTCCTCAGTGCTTAAATATCCCACTTATTTCCATATTGATTCTTCTGAAAGAGCCTATTAAGTCTAAGTCCACTCTTCATCATTACTAAATTGTGATCTGAGTCCATATCTGCCCCTGGGCTGAATTTGTAATCTCTGTGTGACACTGATGTAACCCAGCTGAAATGAACACATGTCTACAGGCCTCTTTGAAGTACAGAACCACCTCATGTGATTTTTGAACAGTGTATGCACTATTACTGGTTGAAATTTATTGCAGAGCTCTATTGGTTGCTTTAGTATCCCATTCCTACAACTGAGTCTATACTCTCCTGTAAGACAATCTTCAGTTCCTTCCCCTAGCACAGTATTCCAGCCTCCCAAAGATTACTAGATGATCACCTCTCTTCACATATTTAATTGCCCTGACAATATCCTCATATACTTTCCATACCAATTCATCTTCTGCTTGTGACGTCAGCATGTTTACCTGCACTACTGCTGTTGATATTGGTTTTCTGTCATCCTGATGAGAACAACGTTATCGATGACCTGTTCATAGTAACTCACTCTTGCCCATCCTTCCTCATCACAGCTAATCCTACTCTCATTATATCATTTCCTGCTGCTGTTGATATTACTCCAGTGTCTGATCAGAAATGCTTTTCTTCCCATTTCACTTTCTTGACCTCCACTATATCTAGACAAACTTAGCACTTAGCTTTTAAGATTTCCTAGCTTACTTTCCACATTCAGATTTCTGACCATTCATGCCCTAACTCACAGAATGTTATACTTTCACTTGTTATTCAGTCTTTATCTCATGGTTACTTCCACCTTGGCAATCCCCTGCCCGAATTCTGGATGGGGGACTAATCCCAAATCTTATGCTCAAGGAGAGTTTGCCATGGTACTTTTTCAATTACAGACCAACTGCTCTGTGGATACACATAACATGCCTTTAACACTGCAGTTTCTGGTGCCTTCTGCATCCACGTGCCATTTATCATAACAACTTGTTTCACCTTTTAAGGATAGTTTTCCACGCAAAGGCCAAGAATGTGGCCTGAATCTAACTCCACTCCTCCGGCCACTCTGGCAAAGCCGTTGACAGAACAAAGCTGACTCCTCATACTGGAAGTCTTTGGCCATGATTTCTGATGCTTTTATTCAAAATTTAAGCAATGGGTGGGCTTGAACCCAGGATGACTGATTACCTCTACATCACTGTGACATGCATAGGGATCTTATCTATGAAACTAATATGACAATCCATTCTACAAGTGTAAACAGAATGAAAGATATATCTAATTTACTGTGCATTGTATATGTAAACAAACAGAGCTGCAGTAAAGACACATCCACTTTTTGCAAGAGGTTTGCAGTGTTGCCACAAATTTTTTTAAACATGATTCAAATACTCTACTACTTCAGGGTCTCCCTATCACAAATTAAAGATCTGTTTTGTTGCAGTTGATCAGCAGTGCACACAACTTTTACTCTGGTTTTGATTTCTCTCATCTAATTTTTGTTATGTTAAATAAACAATGCCAAAATTTACTCACCTGTTATACTGTATAAACACAAGATTCCAGATTTCAAGAACATCTGGATCATCTTGATTAACTAAGTGAGATGCATCACGGCCACCAATCCGATCAAAATGCAGTTCTGAACATGGGCCACAAGGTCCTGTCTCTCCCATTTCCCAAAAGTTGTCCTTCATGCTTCCTGGTAGTACATGACTGGGTGGAATCCTGCAACAAACAAAAATATCACTTAATGAGACATTTCAACAAGTTACAAAGCCTCATTTGTTACAACTGTATTGCCTAAAATCCTGTAACCAGTCAGCTGTACAATGGTCATTAGGTGTGAAAATGTAGTGACCAAACAAATGAGAATACTTGTGTAACATAGTGCAATGTTGGGTCACAGAAACAAACAGAATTGGCAAAGTGGTGCTATGGAAAGAGCCCAGTAGAGCTGTTGAACGTCCACCAGCTGCACATTCTACTACACTTACAGGTGCCAGTCTCACACCCATCCCAAACACTGCCATCACTGAAATTCAAACCAAAGACTCAAATCTGGTCCTGCACTTTAGCTGTCAGGAGCACTGGACCTTTGCAGATATACAGAAGCAGCAGAGACAGTGCATCTTCACACTGCTAGTGGGCAATGGGCAAACAGCATGTCACCAAAATCAGCTGTGGCTTTGTCTGGAGGATCAACTACCACCACCCCCATGTGCACCCGTATCACATCAGCAGCAATCACACCCAAGCACTCCAACTTTTCCAATAATCATTCCAGCCAATGGACCCCCTCTGGTCCTTTGTCATGCCCTGCACACACCCAAACACACAGAGCACTCATCAGCTGATTTTTCAGCTCTTTGTAGGATCTTCCTCAGTTGGAGCCAAGAGAAGGCCTACCACAGGAAGTGCAACCAGAAGGTAAGCTGGTGCCACTGTGGCACATTCACATCCACACCTTCTGGGAGCAAGACATAAAAACATATCCTACCTTGGAGCTAGAGTGGTTGACGCCCACCACTGAGCTGCGGCACTTCCAACCAGGTCAAGTGGAGCCACCTTCACAAACGCCATTTCCTGTCTAACTCCCCAGTTCCTGCCAACAAGGGGGTATGATGTTGCATTGGGTGTTTACCATGATAATGGATGGCAATGTGTGGTCTGATCAGGAGCTACAACTTGCGATTATTTAATTGTGCTCATCTTATTATTTCTGCATACTTGCTAATATCTTATGATTGAACTTCTTTTCTCGAACTGCTGCAGTTTGTCTTGGAAATTAGGAGCAGAAATCCAACATCCATTCTTGAAATAAGTACAATGCTTCTCGTAAACATTACATCATATACTGTGCTCTTGTTTACAATGACCATTGAGTCCAAAACCGCTTCATTATTAGGAACACCACAATTACATTAATAAGGACTGTGTGCAAAATATGTTCTTAGTCCACAGATTCTAACTGAGTGATTATATAACAAGTTTTCTTTTGTTCCTGTGACGTCACAGGCAATGTCACAGCTGCTCTTCCTCCATGGGTCGCATCATATCTCTAAGGCAGGGCAAGTGATACGCAATAAACTGCCCAACCTCGGGGTACTACAACAATGGTGTGACGTTTATCATCATACCAGCTTGCAGACATGCTGCATCTATCCATTTCATAATATACGTGCATATATAAAACGTGCATCCAAATGGTACAGTATACTAATTCATTACAAAATTAAACTTTTTTTAGTGACAATCAGTACTCACTGGTTCTAAAAATGCTCGTGCAATGCTTCACTTAACCAAAGTGATATGTTACACTACAGGAATTTCTGGCAACATCGGATTCAGCACAGCCCAATGCCTCAGACATTACATTCCTAGAGGAAACTTAGCAACAGACAGATCTGGAGCATCGCAGCAGCCATCCCAACTGTCGTCTCCCCAAGGCAAGAGGAATGTGGTAACACACTCATATTGCAACCATTCACAGGCCAGAGCCTCAACCACGACACGTGTCTTCCACGTGAAGTAAAGACTAATTGAGTTGCCATCACTGGTGCGGGAACTGCCAGACGGAGACTGGATGTCGCCTCCACTTCTGCAAGGCGGCCAAGTGAGCCATCATTAACATATCACCCACACCTTCATTAAGTTCAGTATGGGGCCAGCCAACAGCCAGCGGCACCATCAACCCGGGGACTGAGGTCTGCACACGACGGCACCTATCGATGCCATCACAGTTCACCGAGACACCAATCGCTGATGTATAACAAGGAGCAGAGACCAGTTAATCCATTCTGGCTTGCAATTTTATGATAATTACCAGGATTCTGCTCTCGTGAACTGGATTTTGCTACAATACTAGATACTGCTTTCAGCTGTGCTATTTCAGACTTGTGGTGTAAATGCCTGTGCTGGATTGTAAAGTTTTGTGTCGTCATTAAACTGTTTGACTGTTGTGAGTACTTTTCTTGTGTGCTTGCTTACCACATAGCTCTCTTTGAATAAAATAGGGAAGCTGTGTCACCGACGTTCAACACCACAGTGCATTAATGCAGCTATACATTCTAGAATATATTTTGGTAGTAGGTCAGGAATCGTCAAACGTTAATTATGTTGCACTACAGTGAGAGTTCCATTGCTTGGAAGAAAGGCAAATAAAAGCAAAAGGAATCACAATTATAATATTTTGGTGTATCATCTTAAAATGAGAGAAAGGGGTGGGAGTGAGGGGGGAGGGAGAGAGAGAGAGAGAGAGAGAGAGAGAGAGAGAGAGAGAGAGATGGCAGCTCACATAGAACAAGCACAAGCTCAGATAGTGGAAGTATGGGAAAGCAAACTGGCTGTGTGCTTTTCAAGAAAACCCTCCCAGCATTTTGTTTAACTGATTAAGGAAATGGCAGAAATCCTAAAGTTGGAAGACAAACAAATATTTGATCTCTGCTCTTTACAAATACAGATCCAGTGCACCAGTAGCAGGATACACAAGCATAAATTTACTTTTTGTACTAGTTTACATTAAGCCTCACTTTTCTACACATACACATTTGCATTCCTGTTATACAATGGACTGATGATACACAACAGGGCATTACACAACAAATGCATTACTGGAGGTGTAGTATGTGATGAACTTCAAAAACTCTTAAAAAACTTCGTATTTCCATGTGAAAACCTCTGGTTATTTTTACAGTTATCACACATTTTGGTTTTCATGTTGTTGTTGTTGTGGTCTTCAGTCCTGAGACTGGTTTGATGCAGCTCTCCATGCTACTCTATCCTGTGCAAGCTTCTTCATCTCCCAGTACCTACTGCAACCTACATCCTTCTGAATCTGCTTAGTGTATTCTTTCATACACCACTTAAATAAAATCACGAAGTTCAGGAAAGTTCTTCATGAAGAAGGACAAATATGGCACTTTAAACCTAAAAGTTATAAATGTTTTATTATAGCGCAATAACAGTGTGTTTTGTTACTGCATGCAGTCTTTATTTTCTAGGCATAATGAGCTTCAAAAAATATTCATGCACATTACTGTTGCTCCTGCTGCTATCTGCCAGTCAATGACTTTTTTTTTCAGTAGGTATGATTGTGTTTTGGTCTTATCAGCCAATTTCCTATTTGCTCACAATTTTATACAAAGATTTTCTTTCTTATCAATAGAAAATTAGATCACAGTGGGAACTTTCAATTAATTTGTTGACCACAAGTCTCTCTCTGCAATAGTACCCAACGTGAACACTGATTCTGTCCAACACTGCACAAATGTTTCTACTAACAAAACTTTTAAAATTACTGTTTCTTGCATTAAAACACATTACCCCAAATTTATCCAAATCTGTCGACACTCCTCATCTGGTGCCAATCCAGCTGCTGTATCTCCTCCAAAATACGTAACATACAAACGATCTGCTGGTAGATTGTAGACAGTGGTTAACAGCTCCCATGCCCACGTGCAAATTTCTTTCTGAAACATAGTGCATGTAAAATTGGTGTATTGAATGTCGATGATTGAAAAGAATTATTTTTATTAAAATGTCAAAAATACATGTATCTTAACTTACAGTAAAGGTTAAAATTTTGTTTATAAATAGTGTCGACTTTGTTAATAGTGTTCTGGGTTAAATGTCATATCTGTCATGTACACAATTTATATTTAGGCTGTTTTCCAATTAGTTTCAACTAATATTCATTCTTTCTTCGTACACAGCAGCACTCACTCATCAGAGATGAAAAAGACACAGAAAATTTCATTTCCATATACACAATTCAGTGTTTCAAACATTTTGCTAAGAGAACTGATGGTGGGAGACATGGCTGAATGCAAGTTTCAGTTCATTTTATACTTCATTAGAAGGTTTAAGAAAACATATTAACATCTGGAATCACCCGAAATGATTTTCGTAGCATTGTGTTATGGAATTCAAAGTTTTAACTCGATATCAGTTTATATTTGATCTACAGAATCTTCTATTTTATATAATCCACTTCACAGGTCAACCCTCACATTAATATGACAAACTTTTTGGCAGATTTTCTAATAATAATGCTGAATATGCTTATAATGAGGATGTTCTTCAGATTTCTCTTGAGACATTATGTTTATAACAAGTACAAAATTTATACAAAAAAAAAAAAAATCACAATAATTTCAACTGTTAATAGTGTGCCAGTGAAAATGTACAAAACCAATAGAAACCTGTTTTGAGATTAATTTCATTATACAGATTGGGCCATAGAAGGGGAAAATTTCCTGGAATTTTGTTCGAGCCAAGTGAGTCAGGTCAACAGTACAGCATACTTGATACAGATGTTGTACTTACATGACAAGTAAACTGAAAGAAATTGCCACAATCTCTCAATGGAAAAATTCTTACAATTATTTTGTTTTAATTATAAGCAATATTCAACAACTTTAACGTCCCAGTCAGACACTTTTTACATATTTGAATCAAATACAAATAAATGAAGACATGGCATTCATAAGCAAACAGGTAGTTGTTAACATTTTCAGTTTTTTCATTCATTATTAGAATTACTTCCTAGAAGTTACCTATACACCATCTGTAGCCAAAGGGACTAACTTCAATAGAAACCTGCACACAGTGTACAGTATTAATATGAACTATAATCATATACTGTTAATTGCATCAAAGGGAAACTTGATAAGACTGAAGCAATAACTTATGAGGCAGAAGCTTGTCAGTACTTAGCTTCAGCAGGCAAACTGTATAGTACTGTCGACACACACACACACACACACACACACACACACACACACACACACACACCGTATAGTACTGTCGACACACACACACACACACACACACACACACACACACACACACCTAAAGGGGACACACAAACTAGCTTTCAGAACTAACTGTTCATTCATTTGGGAAAAGGGAGGGATACGTTTGGGACACTTAAAAAGAAGGGCAGGTCAATTGGTCTCCAGCTAGTGTGTGTGTGTGTGTGTGTGTGTGTGTGTGTGTGTGTGTGTACACCTTTCGCTACTGTTTCATTGTTGGAGTTTCCCATAGTTCCACCAGATAGTTTAAGTGTTTAACTTGTCAGACATTGCCACACTTGGTTGTGAGTGATGCCAGGTTTCAGCTCTTCGAGGCTACGTGTTGTCTCTTCTCATAAGAGATTCTGAGTCTGATCCTGATGGCAGTCTCGAAACTTCTTAACGGTGTGGCTTGCTTCTTCAGGAGTCCAGGTAATTATTGCTAGATCATAAAAAAAAAGCAAAGCACTTAATGTCTACTTGTTTATATTTTGTTCTAATATTTATTCCAGGTATTTTTTTTCCTAAAATGTCTGATATTGAGTACTAGGTTGAACAGGAGTGGAGACAGTCTATTACCCTATTGTACTTCAGTTCAAATTTGAAAATGATCAAAGATTTTGCCCATAATTTTATTGCAGATAATATGTCTGACAAGATGTTTGATTAACACAGTTCTTTTGTTATCCACACTGTGTTCACAAAGTACATTAAACAGGTAATGCAACCAACATTCTTCTCAAGGGACACTATTGAGAAAAGTTAGAAAATCAGCATTTGAAGCTGACTGCAGAATGATCTTACTACCAACATACATTTCACTTACGGACCATGGACACAAATGAACAGTCTTTTTTCCCTTGTTCTATTTGTGAGTGGAACAGAAAGGAAAATGACTACTAATGGTACAACGTACCCTCTGCACACACCATACAGAGGCTTGCAGAGTTTGTAGATACAGATGTAGATGCCAATGCAAGCGAGGGAGAAGGTATTGAGTTTCTGGGGGAATTTGGATAGTATGTACTCACCCTCTGTCCAGATCACGAAGATGTCTTCAATGAACCTGAGCCATTTGAAGGGTTTGAGATTCTGGGTCGTTAGGACGGATTTCTCTACATGCTCATGAATAGGTTGGCATAGGCTGGTGCCATGCATGGGCCCATTGCTGTGTCACGGATTTGTTTCTAGGTGGGCCCTCAAAAGGGACATAACTGTGGGTGAGGATACAGTTGGATATGGTGACCAGCATGAAAGTTGTAGGTCTAGAGTCAGCTGGGTGCTGGAAAAGATAGTGCTGAATAGCAGCAATGCCATGGGCATTACGGATGTTAGGATAGAGGGAGGTGACATAAACAGCGACGAGCAAGGTGCGAGGTGGTAAAGGAACTGGAACTGTGGGAAGTTGGTGGAGGAAATGGTTGGTGTCTTTTATACAGTTAGGTAAGTTATGGTGTGGCAAAACAAGCGCTGTATCATTTGAGAGAGACAGTGGTGAGTGAGTGTGCCAGGAGTTACCCCAGTTCACTGCTACTAGTGCCATGTCGTCATAACGTACCTGTGCGTAGCATATAAGTATTGCACCATAATCTAAGAATGAAATTAAAAATTGAAGTAGCTTTTCCAAGCTTTGTCAACATATGCTTCAGTACATTAATGTTATAGCTCAGAATGATCAGATGAAAAATTTCACTAAGTACATTGTTTTAAGTAAAAAAAAAAAGTGGCGCTAAATAATAAAGCTAGAAAGCCAAAAATTGTTCAGAATGTGCATACGTATGTCACAATTAACTGTTGTAAGTCTCAACTTGACCAGAGCAAAATTTTGATCAAAATCAACATTTTTACAAAGTCCTGAAGGCACTAAATATTAGATTCAGAAATATGAAAATTCATATGAAGCTTCAGATTGATATAAGAACATTAACTATGTGACCCTATTAAGCTACCTTTAATAGTATTCAAGTAATTTACTGAAAACTACATTTGGGACAAAATGTCCTTATTTGTAATAGATTAAGTACCATTTATATTAATGATAGAAAGTTCAGATTACATGCATTAATTAATAAAGCTTTAACAAGTTTCAAGACTTTGATGTAAATAACAATCAATACGTAGTCTCCATTCTAAAAATTGTAGCCAGCAAAGTTTAAAGAGAGTCGAGCTACAGCTTTTTCTGTAATTAAAGCCAACGTAACTCCATTCATACAAAAATTACGAAGATTTTAGATTGATACAAAACAATGTTATAAATTAGTGTGTGTCTAAGAAAGTGGCCATTTAGATGCTGCTATATGGGCATAGAACAGGTAATGGCATATGTTCCGTTCGACTGTCTGTTGTGCTCATATTAAATATGGTCTGAGAGGCAGTGACATTCACTTCACACCCAGCTATCAATCAGTCTATGTCAGTCAAACGCCGGCATACGTGCTGCCTTTGATGACATCACAGCCAGTCTGCAACTAAATGCATTTTTTCGGTACAAATAGGAAATGAGTTTTTGAGGACTAACCTGGATCGCTTAGATTTCACGGAAGTAATTGTTTGTGTGCCGCCCATAAATGTTAACAACACTGAGAGACAAGTGGTGAGATTATTTTCCACTTTTGTGGCAAGCAATTAACTTTGACGATTAGAAGTCAAGGCAAAAAGCCATTTAACTGGAACTATCTGTAAAGGTCGCCTCTGGACTGCTCATATGATAGAGACATCATCATCATCATCATCATCATCATCATCATCATCATCAGTATTACTATTATTATTGTGATTATTACTATGTTTGTGCATGTGAACTTTTACTGAATACATTAGCCAGCTGGAATGCAAATCTTTTATCTATGAAAATCATAGTGCCTGATCCCGCTGAGTAAACAGAGAGTAAAAACCTTTCTTTCAGTGAGTAGAGGAAGAATGCGAACTGAAGACTGAAAACTATGGTCAGTATGTTCTCCATTGATTTCTGGCTGACCACAAAAATAGTTTTCAGGCTGTCATAAAAGATGGCAAAACTTTAAAATATTTTCTTATATTCCACCTGCCATCCCACTATGGCTAACACGCTGAAGGTGTTGTTCCACAAGAGTAGAGATGCTCTCAGTATGGCACAGTAATTGGCCACAGTGGGGCATCCTGTGTGGTTGGGTTTATGGAGTTCAAGAAGCATGCACAAGATAAGTGTGTGGGGAGTGGTAGGGATGACGAGAAAGAGTCAGGAGAGAATTTCTGGGATGGGCCTAAGAGTTTAATGAGGGACTGGAGATTCCATTGGATTTCTGGAATGGGGGTCAGTGTGGCACGGTTTATGGATGGATGTATCTGACTGCTGGAGGAGTCCCTCCCCCAAGTAATCCCTGTGTATATTTTCCATGCTCTCCTGTGCTACACATACTTGTTGAATCTCAACCTTACCAACCTCCACCCCCTCCCTCTTCCATTACTGCAACACGCATGTATTAACCTCTCCAAACCCAATTACATCTGCTGTTCCCTCTGCCCAGACATTGTGACCCACTATCCGGCATCCCACTATTATTGTATTTTGATTTATTTTCTCTTAAATCTCACTGTGTTTTTGCCATTCACTATCGGGCCTACTTCCTAAGGTTTGACTATTTTCTACCCGCGTCCTTAACCCATTCTGTCCTCGAGTTTTTCGCATGTGATTTTGTGTGCTTCAATGAGTTATTCCCATGTATTTTACTTGGATTTAGGCATTTTTTTTTCCACTATGGGTTTTTGCTGCTTCTATCTGCACCAATACAGATAACCCCTAGCCATAACCCAGTCCCGCATACTGTTCCTGAATTGTTGCCTAGCTCTGGACTCCCTCACCCCCCTCCACCAAATGGCCTGTCCATCAAAGTACCAATCTCTATGCTCAACACCACTTCAAAAAACTCTCATATTTGTATGCCTCGTACTTCTGCCTTGACTTCCACTATCCTCCAGCTCTGCAAGAGCCTAGAAACCTCTCACACATCCCCTAATAGCCAACAAACATGTAATTACAAACTTACTACACGTACCACACCCCCAGAAACTCCCCACCACAACCACAGAAAACCCAAAACCTTAACAGACCAGAAACATAGTCGTCAGCCTATCCTCCAAAACCCCTAGTCCCACAGAAGTGTCAGTCCTTTCCAAAGTCCTTTCATTTTGCTCTATTCCCAAATTCAATCATACTGGACTTGTTAAAGACATTTTCTCCTTCTCCCAGTTCCTCCAGTGGAAGTACTTTTTCACCACCAAACCTAACAATCACACTCAAACAAAAACCAATAATGAACCCTGCCTTACTCGGTTCATTTCTTCATCCAACCATAGTTCTCCCCAACTATCCTCTAATACCCCTTTAACATCCCACTAATTTTTAACCTCAGACCTTGCCACACCATCATTACTTAAATCCCGCAACATTGAAACCAATCTTACATCCACAAAAAGAGCCACAATCCACCACCTAAAAACCGATCCTGACCTAATAATCCTACCTGCAATAAAGGTTCCATCACTGTGGTTTTGATCCGCAGGGATTATCCGGCAGAAGGACTCCACCAGGTGTCACATTCGTTTACCTACTAATCCTGCCACAGTGACCCCATTCCAGAACAACAGGAACTCCAGTCACTCTTAAAATCCTCAAGTTTATCCCAGAAACTCTTCCCTGAGAAAATCTTTCTTCTCACCCCTATTACTCCACTACACTCATACCTTATGCATGTTTCCCAGAGTCCATAAAACCAACCACGCAGGAGACACCATTGTGGCTGGTTACTGTGCACCACTGAGAGAATCTTTACTCTCGTGGACCAAAACTTTCAGCCTATTACCCACAACCTAGCCTCCTATATCTAAGAAAGCAACCATTTCCTCCATCAACTGTCCACAGTTCGTCTTCCTTACTACACAGCAACCTGTTTGCCACTGTCTATGCCATCTACCTCTACACTAACATCCCCAATGCCCATGGCCTTGCTGTTAGTAAATACTACCTTACCCCTAACTGCAAACCTACAGCCTCATTCCTGGTCACCATGACCAACTACATCCTCATGCACAATTACTTCTCCTTTGAATGCATCACCTACAAACAAATCTGTGGTACAGCAATGGGCTTGAGAATGGCCCCATCCTATGCCAACCTGTTCATGGGCCATGCAGAGGTATCCTTCCTAACCACCCAGAATCCTAAACTCCTCACCTGGCCCAGATTCACTGATGACATCATGAAGTTGACCGAGGATGAGGACATCCTATCCAATTCCTCCAGATATGCAATGCCTTCTCCCCCACTCATTTCACCTGATTCTTCCTTAATCTAACAAGCCACCTTCCTCGATGTTCATCTCCACCTTAAGGATTGCTAAATCTGTACTTCTGTCTGTACCAAACCTACCAACCACCAGCAATACCTCCACTTCAACAGTTATTACCCACCCCATCCCATACCATACCATACCAAAAAGTCCCTTTCACAGGGCCCAGCCACTGGTGGTCATCATATCTGCAGTGACAAGCAGTCTCTCACCAAATGTAACAATGAGGCCATCACAGACCAAAACTACCCAAGCAACCTTGTACAGAAACGACTGAGAACCACCCACAACTGCAGCATCCGAATCACATTCCCTGCCAGTGTTTTGACTATCTCTCATCATTGTCTGAAATGAGCACTATTCTACCCATTGTCCTTCCCACACCTCCCACAGTGGTAGTCCACAGCCCACCAAACCTACGCAATGTCCTTGACTATCCTTACTCCACCCCTACCCCCAACTCCCTGCCTCATGGCTCATATCCCCACAACAGACATATATGCAAGACCTGTCCCATACATACTATCCCCTCCTACTCCTCCTCCAGTCTGGTCACAGGCATCTTTCATCCCATTGAAGGCAGGGCTACCTGTGAAAGCAGTCAAGTTATCTACAAACTACGCTACAATCACTGTGCTCCTTTTAGATGTGCATGATGACAAAAAAATCTATCTGTTCACACAAATGACCACGGACAATCTGTGGACAAGAGACATCTGGACCACCCATTTGCTAAAGTTCCTGCCAAACACAATGTGTTTCACTTCAATGACAGCCTTCACCTTCACAGTCTTGATCCTTTCTAGCAACACCAACTTTTCTGAACTGTGAAATATATTCTGTATTCCTATAATCCCCTGGCCTCAACCATGACTAATCCTACTGCACTCACTCATTTCCTAATAGTCAGTCTGTATTTTTTGTGCATACTAAGTTGTTATTAATTGTTCTTGCTTTTTCTAAAAGTGTTGCTAGTGCCTAACTTTTGTGTATGTCCTCTTTGTAATTTGAGCACGTTTTACATGTTTTGTTTATCCTATATTCACTGTGGTGGCAGGTTGGCCTTCTAGCAGTCCCCCTTCCTATGTTGCTGGTTATCCAGATTTGCAATAAGCCTGTTTTCAGAATGCCACGACATTTCATAGAATAGTCGGACAGTCTGTCAGAATCAGTCCCGTATCAGAGGAATAAAGATTTCTTTGTTGGTGCTCCCGGGTAAGGAAATCTCACGAGAGATGCATGCCAAGTCTTAAGGCTCTCCCCAACAAGCCTTGAAGCCACCAACTAAGGCATTCAGCTGCATTTCCCCACACTATGGCTGCATATTCTAGCACTGGTCGAATCAGTGCTAGATACAGCATGGCGCCACAGTGTGGAGGAAGTGTTAACTCAGGATTTAGCAAGGGGTGAAGTGCATTCAGAAGGCCACATGCTTTACCCCAAACTTCCGATTGTGTGACCCCAGAAGGGGTGCCTGTCAAGGGTTACCCCGAGATACTGCACTGTGCAAGAACATGGGGTGGTGTGTTTCATGATCCACACAGGCACAAGATCCAACAGCACTCTGCACCACGTAATTACAACAGCCTGACTCTTTGCAATGTTCAGTTTCAAACACCATTGCCTGGCCCAGGTCTCTAAAACAACACCTGCCACCTGCAGACAGTGACACAGAATTTCTGACATTCAGGCAGTGGGCATAGAGTGCGGTGTTGTCCGTGTATAAAGGCTAACAAAATTGTCTCCGTCCTTGGGATGTCAGATGTGTACAAGGATTACAGCAGGGGGCCAAGGACAGACCACTTGAACACACCTGCTTGTATAAGCCTTGCTGTCAAAATGCTGTTTCTGGTGTGGTTATTAAGCATGCGGCCATGCAGGACACATCCAGGAGTATCACCCCTGAGTACTCCTGACACTTCAAGGCTCTCACTGCATCCTCCATAAGCTGCAGTAGCTACTGTTATGTGTTGTGGCCACACCTAAAGTGCTCTGGTGGTATCAACTCTTCTCTGTCAATGTGCTCAATACGATCACTAGCTTAGAGCATGCTGCTCTGCTGGCGTAGACTGTATGGTCTGCACAGATTTTATTTTGTTTTTCAGTAACAGTATTTGTTGAATTTGTATGTTTTCATACCCACTGCTTATGTGTAAATCTACACACTGTGAAAGTGTTTAGTGACTCGTTACATGGCAGCCTTTGCATAATTAAAATGTTCCAATGAATTAATGTCATTTCATACACATGAAAACACACATCCCTCATCTCAAATGGATATTCCTGTGCGTGGAACTGCATTTAAACATGGTATCAATTTTGTCATTAGTAATGATTAGTTTGTGTAGTAATCACACCAAAAATAATTTTAAAAACATATTTTAGACCTGCTGAAAAATTAATTTATTAATCATCTGTTTCTCTTCAATGCAATTCGGACAAAGCTGATTCATTCTAGTGAGTGTTATAGATTTCTTTGATTTAGTTCACAAACTGCACACCTTTCATGCTTTCCACGCTAATTAAGGCCATAGAAACATGGTCTTTTCTGAACGTACTTCTGACCAAAACACTATTCTACTTTCATAATGAAGTATTTCATAAAACTTTTCATCCTCTACATCACCCGCTCAGGGGGTGAATTCCCAAAAACAATGAAAAACACTTTTTTTTTTATTTCTGAGAAGTCAAAAATCAATTTCCCTAGATGCAGCTTTAAAAATGGTTTAGTAATTCTTTAATAATAATTTATTTTCAACAAACACTTTCACGCACTATTTCACCCCATTACAGGTCGAATTTCCAAAAATGCTGAAGCACTTTTTTTTATATTTATTTCTGACTGAAGAACCAAATACCAATTTTTGTAGTTCTAACTTCAAAATTGCCTTAATAGTGACATATTTTCAAAAAACCTTTCATCCCCTATTTCACCCACTTAGTGAGGGAATGTCAAATAAACAAAAAAGCTCCTTCTTAAACAATGCCTCCAGTATAAGATCAACATCCCTCCAAATTTCCATGCTTAACGGTTTGGGCTGGGCAATGATGAGTCCGTGAATTAGTCAGCACATTTCCTTTATATATGACATGTCTGCTTGTGTCTGTGTATATGCGGATGGATATGTGTGTGTGTGCGCGCGAGTGTATACCTGTCCTTTTTTCCCCCCTAAGGTAAGTCTTTCTGCTCCCGGTATTGGAATGACTCCTTACCCTCTCCCTTAAAACCCAAATCCTTTTGTCTTTCCCTCTCCTTCCCTCTTTCCTGACGAGACAACCATTGGTTGCGAAAGCTAGAATTTTGTGTGTATGTTTGTGTGTCTATCGACCTGCCAGCGCTTTTCGATAGACACACAAACAAACACAAACATACACACAAAATTCTAGCTTTCGCAACCAACGGTTGCCTCGTCAGGAAAGAGGGAAGGAGAGGGAAAGACGAAAGGATTTGGGTTTTCCCTTATGTCTGCTTGTGTCTGTATATGTGTGGATGAATATGTGTGTGTGTGCGCGAGTGTATACCCGTCCTTTTTTCCCCCTAAGGTAAGTCTTTCCGCTCCCGGGACTGGAATGACTCCTTACCCTCTCCCTTAAAACCCACATCCTTTCGTCTTTCCCTCTCCTTCCCTCTTTCCTGATGAGGCAACATTTTGTTGCGAAAGCTTGAATTTTGTGTGTATGTTTGTGTTCGTTTGTGTGTCTGTTGACCTGCCAGCACTTTCATTTGGTAAGTCACATCATCTTTGTTTTTAGGTATATTTTTCCTTCGTGGAATGTTTCCTTCTATTATATATATATATATATATATAGAGAGAGAGAGAGAGAGAGAGAGAGAGAGAGAGAGAGAGAGAGAGAGAGAGAGATAATATTTAGGTAGTCAAGCAGCTTTATCATATTTAGGAATTTGCCAGTCCTCAAAATGGGATTGAAAACTTCAGTAATGGTCTTACGGTACAAAGTGGGAATTGCTGGAGCATGGCAGACACCACTTGGTCACAACCTCCAGCCTTCCTGAGGTTCAAGGTGCAAAGTTGAAGTCCTACTTTGTCTTCATTTGTTAGTTCGATGTTATCACCTGCTGCCACATCTGAGAAAAAAAATGGGTAGCTTTGTTGCACAGTTCAAGTATACTGGTCATCAATTTTATCCTCTACTGATTGGGAGTTGTCGGCGAATTTGTCAGACAAGACACGGGCTCTGACATCAGGTTCACAGGTAAGTTCTCTGCCAAATTTAATGGGAGGAATTGGCTGCCCTTTCCCTAGGAACTGCTTTGTAACTTTCTAGAGAGCCACTGTCAGTGGGTAATGTGGCCACCTTGCCTGCCGCCTCTATTTCAGTGGTTTTCCACTGCCACCTTAATCTCATGCCATACTGTTTAAGGTTCAATTGTAGTGAACAGTGGTAGCAGCACTATGTGGTGTTTTAGGGAGGTCTTAATACAGACAGACACTGTACTTAAGGAAAGTATCCTGGTTGAGGCAAACATCAACTGTCTTGTCTTGTAGGAATTGCCCAAACTCACCAGCCTGCGGACATATGCTGCACGTGTTCTATGTGCATATTGTTAACTGATGTATTTGAGCACTATCCATGGTGTTTCTTGTTTACCTATTGGTTATAGGCTTCAATGGGTTTTTGTCATTGCAGTCACGAGCAGTTCCTTGACTGTTCAACACAGATTGGAGGTCGCCTACGAAATCATCTGTAGGAAGGGAACTGATTTTCCTAATTTGCAGAGAAGAGTTTACATTGTACGTGCGTCCCATCGGCAATACATCCCCATGCAAGTCTACCACAACCTGCTGGACAGGTAGGTGCTTTCTGCTGTGCACTTCCATTGGCTGATACTGGACCATACTCAGGGCATTCCTGAGTTGGTATGCACCTGTCAATGACTTCCTGAGTGACAGAGTGTGCAGCACTCACTCCGGCCCACTCGCCTATGCTGTAAACATTGGCACGTGAGGCCTGACTGGTGGCACCCTTTTCTACACAGAGCTATGCCAGTTTTGCCTGAGGAATGGACAGGGCAGCCTCTGCTCTTGCAACATTACTAAAGCTCAGGTCAGGTGTAACACATCTGGCCAGACTGTTGTTGGCCTGCTGTTTAGCGTACACCTTCTCAAATTCTTTGCACTCAGCACCTGCGGTAGCTAGCAATGTGGTTGAGATAACAGTTGCAGCATTTGGGTGTTTCCTCTTTTGGTGCAATACAGAGTCTATTCCGATGCGGCCCTGCACACTTTGCACATTGGGGAGGCATTGTGGAAAATCTCGCTACATGGTTCAGGCCTTGGAAAGAACAACATTCCGCCTTGCGATCTTTACCGTGAAATTTTTGTACTGACATGCCTGTGATATTCACAACATGCTCAAGTTGAAATATTTTCTGATTTTCAGTATTATAAACTAGGATAACAAAATTAAAAAAAAAAAAAGGCATCTGCCTGTTAAGATTTCAATGGCTTTATATGGGGACCACCCTAACAATAAAAGCCTTACCCTCAAGCTCATCTTTGAGGTGACCCAGGTAAATTTTAAAAGGTAGCCTGCAGACCACCACTTGAGGAATTTCAATGGCTCTGAGGAATGAGTGTGAAAATGAAGGCTCTCTCTGCCTATTACTTCCATTACAGCCATGTAATCCTCTTTGTTGTTAATACAGAACTCTTAAGTGTGTCTTTCCACAGTCTATCAACAATGGTGACTTCGGGCATATTCTCTGAAGAGTTGCTGGAAACTCTCAAAGTTGCTCAACCATTTAATGACAACTGGAGGAGGTGCAGCTGTCTTTGCCTATTTTATTGATCTATGCTGGTGTGTTGGCAGCAAATCAGTGATACTACATACCTGTTTTCAGTAGGTAATGGCTGGGCCTGAATTAGCACAACTGCCCTGGCAGTGTGCTTTCTTTCGGGCACCTGAAGGCATCCCTCAATGTGGTGGTCACCACTGGCAGCCTTTGTGCCCACAGCCATGTTACGTAACTGCCCCCTCCCCCAAATATATAAAACATGCACTACAAGATTTGGGAGCAAGCTCATGCCCACCACACTCGCTGAGTTATGACTTGTTCTGAGCACGTGCAACCAAAGCCCCATCCGCCAACACAACATCCCCTGCATTTGGCATTGTATCTCACACCTTTGTTAGCCTTTGTCCCTCCACTTACCTATCCCCTTCCCTGTTCCCACCCCAGCACAACATGGCCTTTATTCCACCAAAACACCCATTAGTCCATTTCTCTACATCTCTCTTTTCCATCACTCCCTCCTCACCCAAATGTCCTGACTGCCCCTAACAGTCCTACCCTGTCCCCAACACATCCCTGCCTGCTCCAACTTGCAGCACTACACTTTCCCCCCACCCCTCCCTGCCACCCCGCCCTCCCCCTTCCACATCATGCCCAAACCCCACCACCGGATTGCTGACCCCATCAGGTACAGTTACAACTCAGTACAGCCACAATGGCCAGACAGTGGTCACGTGTTGTGAATTGTGCTTTTGTATGCATTTCATAAGAAGGCCTTTTGGCCAAAACCTAAAATGTATAGCAGTTTTTTCACTGTGCCTGTCTGCAGTTCAGAATCTCCTCTATATGGTGAATACTCATACACGACTTTGTAATGTTTCCTATATAAATTATTGTATTTTATATCTGTTAGTACACATAGAGGGCACTCTTTAACACTTTAAGTGTTCCAAACATATCAAATATCTTCAAAAATTGTAATATAAAGTGAACACACTTAAGTACAGCTTTAGTACATGACAGTGTAACCGATAGTTCCATTAAGGTGCTTTACTAAGACTCTTTACTGTGTAACTCTGAGATATCATATGTTACTCAACTTTTTTACTGTAATTAAATAGAATAATGTTTCAATTTTGTAATATCATAAACTCAAGGATAGAATTCATGTGTAATTTATTTTCATTATTTAAATGTTCTGAAGCTTGGTGACATTGCTTGAAACTGATCGTTTTGAAATAAGAACAGTGATCAGATAGAAAATATGTACAATTTTGTATAAATAAAAATCACAAATAACTCCCTGTGGTAATTATGCCCAGTTTTTATTTCAAATAAATATTGACCAAATTTCAAACTTTAAAATTTTGCTACAATCTACTCATTAACAGGCATAATCTTGTGTTAAAAGTTTCACACAATACGTATTAAAATTGGAAACTATGTATATGTTTCAAGCCAGTGCAACTCAAATTGCTGATGTCAGCCATTAGCAACTTCCAACAAATTTTACACATTATTTCAAATCTTTTCAAAACTGTTTCTTGCCAACACCCTCACACAAGGTAAAAAAGGAAAATATTGCCACATTTTCATTGCTCATGCAGTAAAACTTCAGTGTCAGGAATGAAGTTTCAATTTATTATCTCTTTTCTATGACTTCTATTTGCAAGACATTTACAAACCGTTATCAACACACTCAACCTACAAAATAAAAATCTTTTATGACACATAGTTCAGGAGATATGGTATTTTATAAATGGGAGTTTGATTCTTTAAACAACTGGGAGTGTGTGGGTTACTGTTTATAAATAATATAAAAAGCTGTGCTAAGAGCAACGTGGACTTAAAATAAAGAAAATAGTGCTTTACAAATGTTTTGTTATTGTTTAATATCAGTAATGAGACTTTTCTCACTTGAGGTTTTCCATCCAATTGTAGAAAAAGTAGTCTGTGGAATTATGAATCATGTGCTTTTTAAAAATATACAAAATACCAACAACAACATTATTATTATTATTAATAATAGCAGCCTAGTCGATAGCTTTCTTCAAAGCTATGCAATGAACGAAATTTGAATTCATGAATTAAGTCTGTGTTTTTTTGCAATACTAATTTTCTTAAACCCTCACATCAAATGAATGATTTGGACATATTACTGAACTCTTACAACATTTCTTCTGTTCTTAATTTTCTCACCAGAATTACACAGGAAAGCATCTGTAGACAACATTTTTGGGAGTGTACACTTAACCAGTTATATATATTTTTATTGCGTAGCGAATGGTCTGTCTGACCATGGAGCACAATTAGCCATACTAAACATTGTATCTAATTACAAAGAATTGGTGAGATGTAAAACAGACTTATTCATTAATATGCAACAGAAAGGTTAAAGGCAGCCTTACAGGAAGAAGAGTAGAAAGATATGTATAATGCTACAGGTGTCAGCCAAAAATTTTATGTCATTATGGATGGGTTAATTGGTGTGTGGAAGACCATCTTCATTTGGTGTTTCTGAGGATTTGTCTATCTTTCCAGGTAATGCAACACAAAATGGAATAAATGCAATGGTTACATCATCTTGAGGTTCCTCTTCTGTTTCTGTAAAACCTGTCACACTCTCACACAGAGAAAATGTATGCAACCAAACATCTCTAGCAGGAAGAGGGTTATCATATGGGAACTGGGAGAAGATCCAGATATTGTGCTCTTAACAGATGTCAAAGTCAATGCAACTGTAGTCCTATCTCATCAGCATAACATTGAGAAGATATAGGGCCAGTTAGAAGACAATGCATATCAGAAGATCAACTCAGATCTATCCCAAGTGCAGTGGAGGCCACGCCACCTCTCCACTAATCCATACTTGCCAGACAGCACTGTTAAGTGATAGGATTTTGTTAGCAACATTGGTGCCCGTGTTTATTCGCTTTGCTAAATACCTGGATGATATGCTTAGCCCTTATTTCAGAAAACATCCAGATCATATTCGCAAATCCATGGATTTAGAAAAATATTTTAACAACTGTAAGCTTAAGGATTGTGACATATATTTGAGATTAAATGTTTCACTTTTCCACCAGGTTCTTTGGAACTCACTGGCCAGAAATTACATACACTCACAAGAATCATGTCCTCATAATATTGATACATGGAGTCTTAACCCCTCTGTGACAAACAGATGTGTCAACCAAGAACTTTAACATCTGAGGACACTGAGTGGCAAACTCTGAGAGCATCATGTCTGACAATGACTGTACAACCTGTGAAAACAGAAGAGAAACCTCAGGAGAATGTTGCCACCACATTCATCCCATTTTGTGGCGCATTATCTGGAAAGACAGGATGAATTCATCATAAACACCCTGTGAAGACAGTCTTCTGCCCACCAGTTAAAAAGTGGGCATTGGTTGGTAGTGGAGAGGACAATTTCGGACTATGAGAGTGTGGGTTCTATCATATACACTGCCTGTGTGTCCAAGAACATCAACAAGACACCAGATTGAAGTAACCTAACAAGTCATCAGTCATGGAACACTGCTTATCAGGATTACAGCAAATGGACTGTGTCCTTACTAAGGTTCTGACACATGCATGTAGCTTCTGGGACTTTCATTAAAGAATCGATTGAGATTCAAGTAAGGGAACTGTCTGATCAATTGTGACAGTTGCTACATCCTTAATAAGCCCTGAGAACTCACACTTACTCTGATTTCAGAAGAGTTTTTCCACAGAATACACCATATCTCAATCCACAAGTCATATTATACAAAATTTGAACAGCAAAATACTGCCAACTGGTCTCTTCTGTGACTTGTTGAAAACTTTTGATTGTGCAGTTTCTTCCAAACGTACTCTGTGTATTACAGTATCGGAGGTCTTTCAGGTAACTGATTTTCATTCTGTCCTACTAAAAGGATGCCGAATGTTGCATTAAGAAACACAGGGAATGTACATAATGAAGCAGCATCTTGAAAACAGAGCAATATTACTACAGGTGTACCACAGAGATCGAGATGGAGACCCACTCTTGTTCTTGTTACACATACATGAGCTTACATTATATATCTAAGAAACACATGGAGTTCTCTTTGTTGAGGATGCAAGTCTGATGGACTTGCTTAAACACTTGATAATGTAAAATAATATTTTCCCAGAAATTAACAACTTGTTCTCTGCAAATGGACTGTCACTGAATTTAGGTCAACCATAATACAAGCAATTCAGTAGCCCATCAGTCTTTATCACACTATTTGAAATTATGCATCATGATAAATCAATAAACGAAACAATATTCTTAGGTGTACATTTTGATAAGAACTTGAAGTAACATATTGCAGTCCATCTTATATGTCTGAGCTCTGCACACTGTATGTTATGATTAATATCAAATTTTGGAAACAAAAAGTCAACGTTTACTTTTGCTATTTTCATTCACTAATAACTTATCGCAAAATATTCTAGGTAACTTGTCAGCGAGGAAAAATGTTTCTGTTTGACAGAAGTGTGCAACTGCAATAAAATGCCTGCTCTAGAACGTCTTGCAGACAATTGGGAATTTAATTGAGAATAAAGTTGCACGTGCATGTGTGCTCACATGCACATGGTTGTAATTATGATTATTTTTTAAATACCTCAACTGACTGCTCTAAATAATTATTCAATCCGATTTTCTTTAGTAGATTATTCAAAGGAAATTTTACGAATTACAATTTACACCACATTTCAACTTTTTGTCTGTCCTCCAGATAAAATTATGGTTTTTCACTTGTCGCGGTTATGGGGAATAATGAATTGAAAATAAAAATTTCCTATCACATACTGTTTCCCAAAATTAGAGGTTTCATTATTTACGAAAAATACATAATTTGGGAACCTTTGAAAGACAAATATTTCACCCAAGGATAAGTTAAAAGACCATTTTAGTCATTGTCTTTTATATTCATGTTCTGCAGTGTCCCTGAGGGCCAACAATATTCTGCCAGTATGTTGCTGTTCCATTGCCCCACAAACCACTTTTCAGCTAGTACAACTTTCTGGTGAAAAGGTTCCCCAGGTTCATCACTTGTATCTGCCAAGATGGCAATCGAGGACATACTTTAGCGATGTATGACACTTCATATTTTGGAAACATCTTATCAAGTTATTCACAATTTCTTTATAGTAATCAGATTCATGATTTCCAAGCACAGGCATACACAGACTTGAAGGCATTCCATGTATCTTTTTCAGTCTCACTTAACAAGTTGGTGAAATCTGTATCTTGCATAAGCTCTTATATTTGGGGGCGATTAAATACTCGCTCTTCAATCTTTGCACTGCTGAAGTTGCGTAACTGTCTTTAAGACGAGCATTAGCTTCCCTTTCTTTGGCCAGCCCTTTTACAAATATCTCCATTAACTGCATTTTAATATGCAAGGGTAGGAAATACATATCTTCAGGGTTCACTAACAACTCATACAACACTTATCTTACTTGGAATGTACGAGTTTCGCTTAGGCAACTCTTACGTAATGTTCCTTCTTGTTGTGGCTGTCCCACTAGCATGGAAAGAAGCAGTACTTTGTGTAATCTAGTTGCGTACCATTCAATAGCCCTTTACTTTCAGATTTGCACACAATTCTCAGTTATTCATATTATAGTGTAAGTAACTGACCAAGTCTTGCATAGTTTCACAAGTCTCTTTTGTGTTAATCAAGGATCGGAAGAGCTGAGGAATATTTTGTAGCTTTACAAAAAGGATCGCAAGAGCTGAGGGATATTTTGTAGCTTTACAAAGGAGGACTGCTCTTTAAACTTTATTTCAAGGAACCATAAAGAGCCTCCATTCCTCAGGGTTGTGAACATGATGCAATGCTCCAAACAAACCACCGACTGTCAGTACAGTACATGAACTCACTCTGGTGCCTCCTACATGAAGTCATTTTAAAACCCTGAGCAAGCTAATTCCATCCTGGCAATCATGAAGCCAATAACTCAGATTGTGCCTATGCCAGATTAAAGTCCCTACAGAGGTGCTGTTGACTGAGGTCACCGATCCCATCAGATCAGGGAAGGAAATTGGCCGTGCTCTTTCAAAGGAATCATCTGGCATTTGCCTGAAGTGGCCGGACGCAGGCATTGCCCTCCCGAATGCAAGTCCACTGTGTTAACCACTGCACCACTTTGCTCCGTGAATAGCACGATCTGATATTGTAGAATACTCTCTCATTTTGGTCAAGCAAAAGTAGTAGTCAGTGGCATGATCCTAGTATTCACACCACACCATTGTTAGCCTAAATGGCATTGATGCTCAAGAACTGTACAGCCACTTACGCAAGTTACTTGCTCATACGTAATAACAAAGATGCGAAGCAACAGACTTATCTTGGTTCCCAAGTCTGCAGTCAAAATACAACTCACATGCCTTCTTAACTACAGGAGTATGATATGCTTTTGACTTTTCACTATATATTCCGCACATATGTAACTAAACTTACTGGGTTTATTTACACATTGTCTAGACAGGCTGTACAAAGGTTTCTGACAGAATACTCGCTTACAACACTAACTTTACATAAGCACAAAACACAATACTGCCATTACAGTGTAGCACCAATACTCTTTCTGCAAATTTGCAAGGAAACTCACCAGGTGGCAGCACAAAGCAGAATTATGACAGTTAACATTAGATGGACAAATAGAAATCAGATTACACAGAGAATAAAGTTCCCCTGTTGCATGTGAACTGAAACTTATTTCCATTAAATTATAGCATATTTTCACAACAGCAAAGAAACTGATACCCAGAAGAAACTGTATTTCATGGAGAAAAACTAAAATAAAATCCAAATTCAGCATATGAAAATTAATCTTAATTAACTAGTTCCATGCAGAGGACAAATGGTGTGTTATGCAGTTTTATTAAAATATATTTATTGTTATCCCAATAGTTAATACATTTATTCCACTTAGCTGTTTCTCTGGTGCAGATTTTCAATGTTTTGTCACATTAAGAAACAAGCTCATTTCTTCGACTGAGAAATTTTTATGGCTACAAGTTCATAAGCATTAGATAACATAGACTCCAAAAAGATTACTGATGATTTGAAATTAGGTAAAACAACAAATTAGGTGTTTGACATTATAAAAATTAAATTAATTACAGCATATTTTAACTTGAGTGAAAGTAGTTCTGAATTTGCTACAAAAATTAAAAGTGAAGCACAGTCTCAAGTTTGCCAAAATCATAACAAATACAATTTTATGAACTCAAAGCTCACTTTAAAAGTTACAAATATTTAAAACTTTTTCTACATTTATGAATTCAGTTTTTTAAAATGAATCTTACTGGGAAATCAAATTATTCATATTTTGTGTTTAATAAGTCAATATCCTGCTATGAGTTACCAAAGCAAAACTTTTTTGAGCCTGTTAAAAGCATTTTCATGACTATTAGTTCTAAAATTTTATACTAATAATTTATAACAACAAGGATATAACGTGAATTTAGTTTAGTGCCAAGGTCATTGTAGTATCTTTTATTTGTATTCGGCTGTGCTGGTTCACCAATGTACATCATGTATGTCTGATACTTCAGTACCACATCTCAACAACTCACATTTCTTCTGCTCATGATTTCACAACATTAAAAGCTTTTCTTTATTATTTTCTACATTATCCGTTTTCTCCCTTGCTTCTTTCCAGGTTCTGTACATACATTCCTATGTATCTTACCATTTCTTTGTCTCTTGTTATCTACTTTATCACAACACCCACTGCTTTACTGGATTCCTTGCCTCATTGAAACTGCAATTTCTCACATTTTCTGATCCAAATGGGTATATAACAGATTCAATTTCAGCCAAGGATGTACAATTCAGAATGCCAAATGACAAAATGTAAGTATTTATACTTCTTTTTCCATTTTGGACTACTTTGTACTCTCGCAGTCACCTTTCCTTATGTTAAGCTGTGTCCTGGCTGACACTTTACTCTTCTAGAATAAGAGTGTGGCTCAAATCACATTCCAACTTGCTGATTCTGGTTTTTGTACTTTCCCTGAAGCATGCTAAACCATCACCACCATCTCTCAACACAACCATGGCAAATTTCCTCCACCAATGTCATCCATCTGACCTGGCACATCTCCAATGACCTTGACACTGAAAGAACATTAAACACCAACCTTCTTCCTTTCTTTACTGTGCAAAAACTATTCTTTATTTGTGAAAAAACTGTATGCCATTACTGTTCAGTTAGTAAGCAATGTCTTATTAACATCTAAATTTGTACATACCTTGAAATAATCGCCAAATGACCAATTTCCCAACATTTCAAAAAATGTATGATGGTAAACATCTTTACCAACATCATCCAAATCGTTATGTTTACCTCCAGCTCGAATGCACTTTTGGGTATTTGTAGCTCTGACCCATTTTGACATTTCACTGTTGGGATCCACATTCCCCAAAAAAATTGGTTTAAACTGGTAAACAGGAAATATACACCGGAATAAGTATTCATCTACAGAATTTTTTACATTTCAGCAAAATCTCAAAACTGGAAATAAAGTTAACAAGAAGAAGGTGTGTTCTATAAAGCAATGTTAAAAATGATAGGAAAAAAGTGAAGGGAGTTCCTTTTCAATTAATCTATATCAGATAAACAACAAATATATTTCTCCAACCGAAAACACTTTTGCCCTCAGGCAGCTCTTTCTGATTTCAATAGGTTTTATGAAGTCAGCTGAAGTTTTTGATACCAAGTGTCAGCTCTTACCTGTCACAATGATGATATGGTGTGTGAAATCATATGGAAAGTTTTTCGAAAACTGTCAAGTTGGAATGAGAAAAGAGGGTGTTTTGAAGCAATTATGCTGTTTAAGTTGGTACTTGCTTGTGAATCAAAGTCAGGATAGCTTCTTGATGCATTATTTGTAAAAAGTCATTGCATGTGTCAGTTGTGAGAGAGATCCAATAGTAATGTCGCATGTTCATTGAGGTGATGTGCAATTCCATGAGCACAGTAACTTGCCTTCTGAAGTATGGTGTATTGGTATAATAAGTCGTATCTATAAAAAGTGGCAATGCTTATGAAAATGGCCAAGTGTCTCCCTCCAACAGAAGTGATGGTGATCAATTTGGTGGTGAATCTGGTTTAGGTTGGTGACGTGTGTTAATGTTTTCTTCGACATGTTACTTTTTCTATAACTCGTCCATGTGGTTTTTTGTCCATGAGGCAGCTGTCAGTGATTGTTCAGTTAGTGATTGGTTCTGTTTGTTAGGGTTTATTTTAAAAGGAGTTTTTTTTTTAATTTTCAAACTTTTTTGTGCATGGTGTAGAAAAAGGAGTACTGGTTGGTTTTGGGACAGGTATTCTCTTTTATTACTGTATACTCACCTTTTTATGTTGTAAGGTCCATATACAGCTATAAAGGTTACATAAATTGGAAGATACCATAATTTCTGTCAATCCCCCTCTAAGCTTTTACTTTTGAGGGTTAGCCCATTTTTCAGCACCTGTCTTCAATTGCGAGTGTGTTGTCTCTAGCAAAGAACAATGTACATTCGTAATTTCCTTTGGTTTGTAATTTGCTTCCAATGGGATAGAATTTAATGATGTCACCAGAATGATAAGTGAAATTGTAAATGACACAGTCTATATCAATTCAGGGAGGCTAGGAAAAAATCTTAACTTCATAGTCTAAGACGATATTGAATTTGGTATACGTTAGAATGAAGGACTAAGTAATGAACATGTACTTTTTGTTTTCGACAACAAAAAAATTCTGCTCTGAGACACAGCCCTCCAAAGATGACACAGCGCATTCCATTTTGAAGATGGGAATTTTGGAAGAATTTTAAATCTCTGGAACAGTTTTAGGTGTGTGTGTGTGTGTGTGTGTGTGTGTGTGTGTGTGTGTGTGTGTGTGTGTCTTTTAAATCCTCTATTTGGACTTAACTGTCAAAGTTCTTTTACTATAGCACTGTGAACATTTTTATATAATTTATGGAAAAAATTTTCTTCAAAAATGCGAAGCCATAAAATTTTGATTCTTTTTCTGTTGATTAGTAACATATACTTCTACATTCCCTGAAAAGGAGAATAAAACCTGTCTTATTACCACATCATCATCATAAAAATCAAAACCTAGCCTTATTTAACATAATTTTAGATTTGAGAGATGAGTAAGAGACTCATTTATCAAGCATTTTAAATGGTTCTAAAATGTATGTGAAAGGTCCAACAACTTAAAGGTTTCAATTTATACAACTTCTGTGCACTCTTGTTTTGTACTGAAATTAGCCAGTCTATGAACTAAAAATGTTTTCCAATGCTTCAGTATCTTCCTTTGATATAGAGTGATGTCTTCCTGTTGAACCAATAGAAACTGGAGCACTTCAAAACATTGCGAGCAGGAAGTGAGCACTGATGGTGGTGTTGCTGTCCTTCAGCTGGAAACCTATATCCAGCAGCTGGTCCATGTGGTAGCATTAAGTTCACTACAATTTTGTTTAACTCATAACTAGCATCTATAATCTCTGCAATCCACCAGTCGCAGTCATACACACATGCCACAAACATCCCCCTTCTCAGGTTGTGAATCTGAATATTATCCTACTGTTTCTGAGGTGTTGGCCGAACAAACAAAGTTTCTTCTTTTTTGCTCTCTAAAGTGTAACCAATATGAATTCGCTCATCACTTTGAGTCCAAAAATGAGTTTTCTGAAATCCTAGTAGTTTGTTTACACAATTCTTCTTTTTTCTGCTCACAGAATTCTTCAATTTTCTCTTTGGACAAAAGAATGAGGGCTGCGGATGTGTAAGATTTTACAACTCTTGTAAAGTCTTCGGCATTCTGAATCACAGCTGTATTTGGTCTGGAAAGATTACGTTTGGTAGCATGGTGCTTCAGCAGACCGCCTACACCATCACAAGGCCCCTTCCTGTGACCAGTAGCACTGTATATCCAGTCAGTTGGCACAAGCGACTTACTTAGTTCAAACAGCTGGGAATGATTTTTAAAATGACTGGGAGCACCATTATAAATGATGATTGTCTTCTCTGTCTCTGTTTGCAGTTGAAGAATTTTGCGCATTGCTAGCAAAGCCTGAGCTGAGTCGTGTCCTGTGTCGTCACTTATAACTACAACACTCGTGGTCTCGTTTCGAAAAAATGTCACTGCTGTAAAAATAGAAACCTGGTCATTACTCCCATGATACCCTTGTAATTCTTGTGGGAGAGTTACAGACCAGTTCTCAGCAAAATCACAGTGAAGTACCAAACACAGTTCTTCAGCCTGTACACGACCTCTCACTTCTGCAATGTGTTGTTGCAATTTCTTCAGATGCTGGTGTGTTACTGCTTTCACTGACCATTTATCATGTTCATCAATGAAACTGTCAAAGGCAACAGTTTTCTCAATTTATTTTCCTCCCATGTCACACACGTAATTTCTGCAGTGTTATCTGCTTTGTCTTCCACGCCAAGTATCTGTAAAGACAGTCCTCCCTTTCCAGGGCAGTCATCACATACTTGAAACAAACAAGTCTCTCGCTTTATGCCACAGACTACTAATGTCTTCACTTGCTCAACTAAGGTGTCATATGTCACATTCTCCAGTAAGTTCTTCAAAGTACCCACACAAAGTTCAAAATTCGTGCAGTACGCACATAGACAGACATCTCTAGGTGGGTGTGGAACTACCCACTTACATCGTAGTGCATAAAATTTTGATCTTCCCATATGTAAAGTTGTATAGTTGCTCTTATAAATTGCAAAAGTTTCTTTAACACTACGAGTCATGTACCTCTTCACTTTCACAACTTTTTGACCTTCAGCTGTTACAGTTATAGAGTGTATTTTGTTGGCACTCTGGCGAGAACAGTCCCATTTATCGCCCAGATAAAATGACTGCACATTTTAAATTGAACTGCTTCCATAGGATGACCATAATAGGGATCTGGTCTTCCAAAGACTCCTTTTACAGACCTCACATTTCCTGATTTGCCTACCATGTTCTTTGATATTGATGGAACATGGCTCAAAACTTTTTTCTCTGAAAATATCTCTGAATAATTGTTAAAACTTGCACCTTTTCACTATAGGATGCACAGTATTCAACAGCTGAATTGATATTCGTGAAAAATTCCAGGCAAGAGATGCAAGAGTGCTTTGATTCATTTTCTTCTCAAGATGGAATTTCTACTTTGAAGAGTGGTCAGTTTTGCTGTAGTGTATTCATCCATAGCTTTAGTAATTTCTCTGCGGTTTCTTGATGCATAGAGCTTATGACTACTTCAACGACCATGGTCTCTTAACAGGACTGACACCTAGCTCTGTAGTCGACTAATTCACAGTATTTAATTCTTCCTACCACCCACCCACCCACGAACCATGGACCTTGCCATTTGTGGGGAGGCTTGCGTGCCTCAGCGATACAGATGGCCATACCGTACGTGCAACCACAACGGAGGGGTATCTGTTGAGAGGCCAGACAAACGTGTGCTTCCTGAAGAGGGGCAGCAGCCTTTACAGTAGTTCCAGGGGCAACAGTCTGGATGATTGACTGATCTGGCCTTGTAACACTAACCAAAATTGCCTTGCTGTGCTGGTACTGCAAACGGCTGAAAGCAAGGGGAAACTACAGCCGTGATTTTTCCCGAGGGCACGCAGCTTTACTGTGTGGTTAAATGATGATGACATCCTCTTGGGTAAAATATTCTGGAGGTAAAATAGTCCCCCATTCGGAGCTCCGGGCGGGGACTACTCAAGAGGACATCGTTATCAGCAGAAAGAAAACTGGCGTTCTACGGATCAGAGCGTGGAATGTCAGATCCCTTAATCGGGCAGGTAGGTTAGAAAACTTAAAAAGGGAAATGGATAGGTTAAAGTTAGATATAGTGGGAATTAGTGCAGTTCGGTGGCAGGAGGAACAAGACTTTTGGTCAGGTGAATACAGGGTTATAAATACAAAATCAAATAGGGGTAATGCAGGAGTAGGTTTAATAACGAATAAAAAAATAGGACTGTGGGTAAGCTACTACAAACAGCATAGTGAACGCATTATTGTGGCCAAGATAGACACGAAGCCCACACCTACTACAGTAGCACAAGTTTATATGCCAACTAGCTCCGCAATTGATGAAGAAATGTATGATGAGATAAAAGAAATTATTCAGGTAGTGAAGGGAGACGAAAATTTAATAGTCATGGGTGACTGGAATTCGAGAGTAGGAAAAGGGAGAGAAGGAGACATAGTAGGTGAATATGGATTGGGGGAAAGAAATGAAAGAGGAAGCCATCTGGTAGAATTTTGCACAGAGCATAACTTAATCATAGCTAACACTTGGTTCAAGAACCATAAAAGATGACTGTACATATGGAAGAATCCTGGAAATACTAGAAGGTATCAGATGGATTATATAATGGTAAGACAGAGATTTAGGAACCAGGTTTTAAATTGTAAGACATTTCCAGGGGCAGATGTGGACTCTGACCACAATCTATTGGTTATGAACTGTAGATTAAAACTGAATAAACTGCAAAAAAAGGTGGGAATTTAAGGAGATGGGACCTGGATAAACTGAAAGAACCAGAGGTTGTACAGAGTTTCAGGGAGAGCATAAGGGAACAATTGACAGAAATGGGGGAAAGAAATACAGTAGAAGAAGAATGGGTAGCTTTGAGGAATGAAATAGTGAAGGCAGCAGAGGATCAAGTAGGTAAAAAGACGAGGGCTCGTAGAAATCCTTGGGTAACAGAAGAGATACTGAATTTAACTGATAAAAGGAGAAAATACAAAAATGCTGTAAGTGAAGCAGGCAAAAAGGAATACAAACGTCTCAAAAATGAGATCGACAGGAAGTGCAAAATGGCAGGGGTAAAATACAGGGAACGAAAGGCTATTTACAATTTGTACAGAAACCAGATGGCAGTTATAAGAGTCGAGGGGCATGAAAGGGAAGCAGCGGTTGGAAAGGGAGGGAGACAGGGTTGTAGCCTGCCCCAATGTTATTCAATCTGTATATTGAGCAAGCAGTAAAGGAAACAAAAGAAAAATTCGGTGTAGGTATTAAAATCCATGGAGAAGAAATAAAAACTTTCAGGTTTGCCGATGACATTGTAATTCTGTCAGAGACAGCAAAGAACTTGGAAGAGCAGTTGAACGGAATGGACAGTGTCTTGAAAGGAGGATATAAGATGAACATCAACAAAAGCAAAACAAGGATAATGGAATGTAGTCGAATTAAGTCGGGTGATGCTGAGGGAATTAGATTAGGAAATGAGACACTTAAAGTAGTAAAGGAGTTTTGATATTTGGGGAGTAAAAATAACTGATGATGGTTGAAGTAGAGAGGATATAAAATGTGCACTGGCAATGGCAAGGAAAGCGTTTCTGAAGAAGAGAAATTTGTTAACATCGAGTATAGATTTAAGTGTCAGGAAGTCGTTTCTGAAAGTATTTGTATGGAGTGTAGCCATGTATGAAAGTGAAACATGGACGATAAATAGTTTGGACAAGAAGAGAATAGAAGCTTTCGAAATGTGGTGCTACAGAATAATGCTGAAGATTAGATGGATAGATCACATAACTAATGAGGAGGTATTGAATAGAACTGGGGAGAAGAGGAGTTTGTGGCAGAACTTGACAAGAAGAAGGGACCGGTCGGTAGGACATGTTCTGAGGCATCAGGGGATCACAAATTTAGCATTGGAGGGCAGCGTGGAGGGTAAAAATCGTAGAGGGAGACCAAGAGATGAATACAGTAAGCACATTCAGAAGGATTTAGGTTGCAGTAAGTACTGGGAGATGAAGAAGCTTGCACAGGATAGAGTAGCATGGAGAGCTGCATCAAACCAGTCTCAGGACTGAAGACAACAACAACAACAATTCTTCCTCTATTTGTCTTATATATCACTCTTTTGTGGATGTGTAAATTGTCAGAACACCTCACTCTCGTGTGGCCCCAGTCAGAAAACATCTCAAACAGTCTTTTTCACAAAACACACAGCAACTGTGTCAACTGGCAAATTCCTCATGAAAACACAGAACTCACTAGATGGCCTCATATTTCTCAGCAGCCTCTTCAGTAAACAAATTAGCACTGAACGACTACAATAGAGAAACCTGCAATGAACAACCACAACAAAGAAATGGACAAGAAACTACAACAAAGTGTAAGAAATATCTGCAAGAATGAAAGTGAAAACACATAACTGCAACAAAGAAAGAGACAAGAAATACCTGCAACAAAGAAAGTGACAATACCTGAAACCAAGAAAGTGACAAGAAATACCTGCAACAAAGAAAGTGATAAGAAATAATTGCAACAAAGACAATAGAAACTGTAACAAAGAAATTAGTAAGAAAGATCTTCAGTGAAGACATACATTAACCTTGAAAATAAAATAAAAAAATGATGTTTTAAAATAAAATCTATCCAACTTAAAAGTGGAAACTCTCCCATGCAGAGATTACAGTACTACATGGTACTAATCAACAGGACGTTTTTGTAGGCGTCATTTTGATGGGTGCTCCCTGGTGGTGTGTGTGTGTTGTGTATTAGGCGATTTTTCTGGTTTAATTTGCTTGTGTGGCGTGTTTATAGGCGGTGTATTGTTGCAGTCTCTGGTGGTGTGTATATGGGTAGCGTGTTATGTGGAGTATAGGGTTCATTTACGTGGGAGCATTGCATGTGTGTGGTATCAGTGGTGACTGTGCTTTCAGTGGAATATTGTTCAGTGAGTTAACGATTTTGGTTTTGTTATGTCGATGTTATTGTAGTTTTTTTTTCTGTTCGTCGTGTGTGAATTTTGGTAAATCATTTTGTTTATGTCTTTGGTAGGTATGGATATGACTGACAATGTCAACAGTTTTCAGTTGTCAGTAATGATGGGGGACAGTGTGTTGTCTCTAATAAAAATTCTTCAGCTATTTGGCATGTTGGCTGAAGTCGTGAAGTGTTCAGCGTGCCGTGAAGAAGTGAGGCTTACTAAAGTTCTGGTGTCTCGCTTCAGGGACGGCTATATGTGGAGATAAGGATAACAGGTCAAGGGGAGTGTTTGATTCTCGTTTTGATTTTCTAGGGGGTTTTTTGTGGTAGGATTAAGTGTGGTGGTGGTGGAGAAAGTTTTGAGACTTATAGTGTGGTATCGGTAGTTGCTGTTGACCTATATAGGTCAAGGGAAGTGTTCGATTCCAGTGGATATTGTTTTTAATTGGTTTTGGGAAGGCTGTGGTCATTTTATTTTATAGTTTCTGTTGTTTGGTTTAGTGGTGTGTGTTTATTTTTAGTTTGTCCCCACCCAAAAACCCCATTTACCCCTGCCTGTCCTGTTAGTTTCATTATATTTTTGGAGGAATATGTGTCTGATGGTTTTCCAATCTATTTTTCTGTTTGTTGTCATGTTTGCAAAATGACATCATAGTTGCAATATGGGAGTTGTTGTGAATGGTCGTTTCCACCATATTGGTGACATCATTGGTCAAAGCAGACGGGTGGAATCAGATGTTTCTGTTAACACAAAAAATTTAACTTTTCTGGATTGGAATTAAAAAAAAAAAAAAAAAAAAAAAAATCTGTAAATTATAAAATGGTGTTCACAGTGTCATCTTTGGAGGCCTGTGTCTCGGGGCAGGAATTTTTTTAGGCGAAAACGAAAGAATAGTGTTTCTTACGTCTGAATTTTAACATATGCTAAATTCAAGTGCCGGAAGTGATATGGATTATGCCAAATAATGTGTCAAAGTGGGTAACTGCAGTGTTGGACATATGATTTTCTAACCACACTAGGCATCAATTTGTATCAGCAATTTTATTTTTGTTTTGATACTCACTGGCTTTGCCAACTCTCAACCAAATTGTCGCATTCCAATATAACCTAGGCCTTGAGCTTCACAAAAGGTTAGCCTGTCAGAACATCGGGAAGAAAATCCCAATCTCCAGACCAAAAACAAGTCAATCCGCACATTTAAGTGCACTCATGGTGTACTAGACTCTTGCACTGCATGTTGCTGTTGATAATTTGTTTCTGTTGGTCATAAGCCAATCGGGTGAGAGTATACACTCTAAAAGCTGTCAATTCAACTAAATATCTAGATAGTACAATTATGAACAAATTAGGTTTGAATAATAAAACAGAAAATGTTTTGGGGAAGGTGAAATCAAAGACTGTTTTATTGGTAGAACACCCAGAAGATACAAAAGGACTACTAAGGAGACTGCCTACACTACACACATCCTACAATATTTTGTTAGGGTCTACATAGGGGGAAATGATGTAAAATAAGAGAAATTAAAGCTTGCAAGGAAAGAATTAAGTCTTAATTTTTCCTGTGTACTATTTGTGTGGAACACAGAGAAATATTCAATGAACCCTCTGCCTGGCACTTGCTTTTGAATTGCACAGCAGACATGTAGGTGCAGATGTAATACGGGAGTTGGCTCATATAATGCTACACTATGTGATCAATAGTATCTGGACACCCCCAAAAACTTTTTTTTTTTTTTTCGTATTAGGTGAATTTTGCTGCCACCTACTGCCACATAGTTCATATCAGAAACCTCAGTAGTCATTAGACATCATGAGCGAGCAGAATAGGCTCCCCCGCGGAAATCGCAGACTTTGCACGTGGTCAGGTGATTGGTTGTCACTTGTGTCACGTTTGTACGCGAGATTTCCACACTCCTAAACATTCCTAGCCCCACTGTTTCTGATGCGATAGTGAAGTGGAAACATGAAGGGACAGCTGGTTGGTTGGTTGCTGCTGGGGAAGGGGACCAAACAGCGAGGTCATCAGTCCCATCGGGTTAGGGAAGGATGGAGAAGGAAGATGGCCATGCCCTTTCTAAGGAACCATCCTGGCATTTGCCTGAAGCGATTTAGGGAAATTACGGAAAACCTAAATCAGGATGACCGGACGTGGGATTGAACCGTCATCCTCCCGAATGCAAGTCCGTGAAGGGACACATACAGCACAAAAGCGTACAGGCCAACCTCATCTGTTGACTGACAGATATCAGTGACAGTAGAAAAGGGTTGCAATGTGTAATAGGCAGACATCTATCCAGACCATCACAAGGAATTCCAAACTGCATCAGGATCCACTGCAAGCACTATGACAGGTGGGAGATCAGAAAACTTTGATTTCATGGTCGAGCATCTGCTCATAAGCCATACATCCCGCCGATAAAAGCCAGACGACCCCTCAATTGGTGTAAGGAGTGTAAACATAGGACAACTGAACAGTGAAAAAACATTGTGCAGTGACAAAAAATGGTACACAATGTGGCGATCCAATGGCAGGGTATGGATATGGGGAATGCCAGCATGTGTTATGCCAACAGTAAAATTTGGAGGTGGTGGTGTTACAGTGTGGTCGTGTTTTTCATGGAGGGGGCTTGCACCCTTGTTGTATTGCATCGCACTATCACAGCAGAGGCCTAGATGGATGTTTTAAGCACCTTCTTGCTTCCCACTGTCGAAGAGCAATTCGGGGATGGTGATTGCATCTTTCAACGTGATCGAGCACCTGTCCATAACGCACGGCCTGTGGCAGAGTGGTTACACAACAATAACATCTCTGCAATGGACTAGCCTGCACAGAGTCCTGATCTGAATCCTAAAGAACACCTTTGGGATGATTTTGAATGGCACCGACTTCATGCCAGCTCTCACTAACTGACATTGATACCTCTCCTCGGTGCAGCACTCCATGAAGTGCTGTCTTTCCCAAGAAACCTTCCAGCACCTGACTGAACGTATGCCTGTGAGAGGGAAGCTGTCATCAAGGCTAAGGGTGGGCCAACACCATGTTGAATTCCACAACTACCGATGGAGGGCACCACGGACTTTTAAGTCATTTTCAGCCAGGTGTCCAGATACTTTTCATCACATAGTGTAACTTACAAGAATCTGAGCCTTAGGCATATATTTACCTGTATGTGGCAACTAAGTTGAGAAACTTATCTAAACTGATGACAAGCTTGGCTTCCCAAAAAGAAGCAATTGCTTTCCCAAACTCGAGGAAGAATTTTTATAAAAAGGCAGGGCAGTTTAAAAATAATAAACTTATGACTATTAAAATATGCTGTGGAAATTTCAGGGTTGTTTGGATTTGTCCTTGACAGCCAAAAGGAATCTACAACGAAATTTAATAAACCCATGAAAATATCATGTACACTATATTTCAGGATATCAAATTCTTTTTTCAATGAACAATATACACTTTTTTTTTCTTCCTCGCATTGATATATTTATTATATCGAAGTAGTGCTTTTTCCGTTAGTTGTTCCTGCACCATAACAAACATAAATGTTGAAAATATAACCCGACCAAGTACCATATGGTCCATCTGCTTTTCTAGACCATTCTGATTTTATAATTGTAGTTGTTTGAGAACAGCGCTTTCCTTTCGGTTATTACACCAGTCTAACTAATGATTAACGAATATGATGAAAAAGTCCCGATTCACAATCAAATATTGAATAAACATGTAAAGGCAATTACAGTAACAACCAATATTTTCATCTCTCAGTGTACACAACAAATGTTTCTAGTTTAATATTTACTCTCCAGGGCAAACAAATTGAAAGAAAGAATGTGCATGTCAGGCTCAGAAAGTCTATTTTAATTCGTCAGGTTACTAACCTGATTCATTCCCGCATTTGCAAAGAGGAGTGTTGGGTCATCAAGGGGAATTGTTGAGGATGAATGTACATACTGATGTCCCTTCTTTTCTATAAAAAATTTTAGAAAGGTTGTTCTTATTTCTTTCGCTGTTGGTGGCATCTCGGCGGTTAATCGCGACACTGAAAAATGAAGATGATTATTTATTTACAGCAGATTAGGCTCTCCTCTGACTGAAAAAAATCTTATTCGAACGAAACATTGGTATTAAAGAATAATGTAGCTTTCATGTCACTCAGTTTAGTTTCAACATATGGCACAACAAACAGTAAACATTGCTTGTAAATGAGAAATATATTTACAGCTTTAATATCACAGTAAATAAAATGTATATTGACACTAGGTGAACTGTGTAATGTCATTCAGATATACCTCCACGGAAAATGAGAGCGCAATTGGTATTATCACAAACGTCATATACACTGGCCTCACTTGCATCAGTTCCTACTTCCTTATACTTTCACCACATGTGTGGACTGTGGTGCAGCTTTCAGTTCCAGACTATAACAAAGATAAACCACATCACGTACTGAACCAAAGAGTTCCACCGCAAAGTATGGAGTTCGTGCAGTTGTCTGGACGCAGCGAATACAGTGACATCTATTGCAAGATATCTCGTTCCACGGTTCGCAGCTAACGATCGCGGTTAGTGATACGTCGGAAGTCTGTGACGGAGGTAGAGTTGTCGCGTTAGTGTTGTGATTAAGCTTGTCGAAGGTTGCCTTGGTTTGCCGTAATACACAAAACCCGCGTTTTTGTTAATTGTTAACAGTATTATTTACGTACGACGGTGAAGTGAAGGCATGTGTTTTGTGAACGTTGATTCTCTCCGGTCGGCGTTTGTTCTTTGTTATCCTGTAGTACTGCGGTGAAACTATCAAGCGTTGTTGGATTATACGTGTATGGTTTAATATCCAGCTAAACTTATATAAACATGAAGTTGGTAGACCACGTTGTTCGAAGTTTTAAGGTAGCGAAAGTATTCAGGGAGAATACAGATAAGATAAATAGCATTGACTTTTCGCCGAGTGGAGACACATTGATTTCCTGCAGCGAGGATGATCAAATTGTGATATACGATTGTGAAAAAGGGACACAGATGAGGACAGTCAACAGCAAGAAATATGGAGTTGATCTCATACATTTTACGCATGCAAAAAACACAGCAATTCACAGTTCCACAAAAGTGGATGATACTATACGATATTTATCCCTTCACGATAATAAGTATATTCGCTATTTCCCAGGACATACAAAGAAAGTTGTCTCACTCTGCATATCCCCTGTTGAAGACACTTTTCTCTCAGGTTCGCTGGACAAAACATTGCGGTTGTGGGATCTGAGGTCACCGAATTGCCAAGGGCTTATGCATCTGTCAGGAAGACCAGTTGCAGCATACGATCCTGAAGGACTTATCTTTGCAGCCGGGGTAAACTCAGAACATATTAAACTGTACGATTTGAGATCATTCGATAAAGGTCCTTTCATAACGTTTAAATTAAGCCAAGAAAGGGAGTGTGATTGGACTGGACTAAAATTTAGTCGTGATGGGAAAACTATTCTGATATCTACAAATGGGTCAATTATCCGACTGATTGATGCCTTCCACGGGACACCGTTGCAGACATTTACTGGCCATTTAAACAACAAGGGAATACCCATAGAAGCATCTTTCAGCCCAGACTCGCAGTTTGTCTTCAGTGGGTCGACGGATGGCAGAGTTCATGTGTGGAACGCAGATACTGGGTACAAAGTTTGTGTCCTCAATGCAGATCATCCAGCACCTGTCCAGTGCGTGCAGTTCAACCCCAAGTACATGATGCTTGCGTCTGCCTGCACAAATATGGCATTTTGGCTTCCAACTGCAGAAGAAAATGCTTGAATCTGTTGTGCACAGTGTCAGTCGAAGATAACGACGTATGTAGTGGGTGAGATTTGTTAAGATTGCCCGAATATTTTTGAGGAGAAGGCGTTTGTATGTATGTGGAACTATTTTTGACAGTAAGATGATGATACTTTTTCGTGACAAAGACTTGAAGTGTTTCATTCCAGGGTAATTTTGTGTTTGGATCGAGGAGAAACGTTCCTTGAGATTGTAATGTGTATAGAGTACGAAATTTTACATATTGCTTGATGTAATCGGTAATAGGTTATGTAATTTTAAATTTGGAAAGACTACAAGAAATCGTTTCATATACTTAATAGATGGTAAGGTGTACAGGCCAGTAGTTGTGTACATGTAGGAGACTGTTTTAATGACGACACACTACTTGCTTTGGTAAGCAGCACGGTTTATGGAATATCAATTTCTGTCCTCTGCTCATGAACATAGGGAAAGAGACGTGCTTTTTTGGTTGTAATAGTAAGTGGATTACCACATGTATATTGTGCTTCCATCCTATTTTGAAAGCCTCACATCTTTCAGAGTAGGCAGAAAGATTCCATATGAAAGATGTTAGTACAAGCTGATTTCGTAAATCAGCATACAGGACAAGACTATTTGCTAAAGTACATGTCCACAATGTGTTTGTGCCCAGTGCTGGCTGAAGGAGGAGTGTGTTGATGGATTATCTATGTTGTACAAATGCCCTCAAGCTGTTTTAAAGAGGAATGATATGATGTGCTGACTGCAAGAAATGTTGGAGGTGTGTGTGTGTGTGTGTGTGTGTGTGTGTGTGTGTGTGTGTGTGTGTCATACATTCTGCTCATTTTAAATGAACAGTGCTTCATAATACCACATACTGTTGATATTATATGTTCCACATTTTGGTGTAGTGCCTCTTAGTAGCTGTAACAGTTACCAACTAATGGACGTAGCATTTTTGTAAATTTTAATGGACAATTTTGCAACAGTTGTTAGACTAAGGAAGTTTCATGTTTGATGTATTGCTCTTAGTAATGCTAACAAATCAGCAGATACTAGAAATCAGTTAGCATTTCTGTAGCTTCAAATGGACACTGTTATAACTCTTGTTACCACAAAAAGTAGTGAAATTACAATACAGCCTAATGATCATTATAGATTATTTAAAATGCACATTTTCCATTACTCAAGTAATAGCTCACATCAAGCATGTAGGCCTACCTCCAGGGAAATAAACACTTCGGTAGTGAGTCTTATGTGACTTCTTCTTGACTAATCTCTGCATCTTAAGTGGATGAGGATACTAGCTACACAGAGCCATTGAGGCAGATGATCAGAGACACATTAATTAAAACTTCTGCTTCCATGTCAACTGTGGTAAAATGGTCTGTTCTTGATTTAGAGAGGAGCCTGAAACTCAATGAGTAAATCTAAATTAAAATGAATATTTTTGTATCTGAACTGTTCTTCCATTTTTGTTATATTGCTGTTGCTTCAGAAATTACAAATTTATTAGAAAAATCTTACTGTGTTGAAGAATAACAAAGTTTCTTTTCTTGCAGATTTGTGTTGTTGAATGTAGAACTTTCAATATTTTGTTGTTCTATTGTCAAATGTTTGAGTGCAATGTGAACATATATTGTTCTACATGTATATAAAGTGTACATATTACTGTCTTGCTGTGGAACTATTTATATGTAATTGTTAAAATGATTTGTGCCGGCTGTGGAGTGTGCACATTGCTGGAAAAATACATATACAACACACATGTGGTTTTCAAACAATGTGAAATAACAGAACTAGAAAAAAAAAATCTATTAGTGTGAAACAACAACCCCACAGTTGCATAACATGTGTAGGTCTGAATATATGGGGATTCTGTCTCTAATTTTGATGACACAGAATAGTACAGGCATCATTCTTGTGTACTCTATGTAGAAGATAGTACTACAATTTGAGTGTGTTTTAGAAAATTGGTTACCTGTGGTTCCTTGGAAATACCTCTATAATTGATATGTTCTCATTACCACAGTGTGAACATTCATTGTTTCAAATTACTTTCTGTTATCGAGATTTTCAGGCTTTTAAATTTTGTAAAGGTTTAAATCAAGTATGAGGTCTCACCCTCCTCCTCACCTCCACCTCCAACAGGGTTGGTTAGCTGTCTCTGTTTTGTGCCTCTTTCATTTTTTACTTTTTTTCTCAATTTCGTGTCAGACTGTTTTGAGCATGCCATACATGAATTGTAGATTTAGATGCCAGTGGACAGTGTGAATATTAATCTTAATTAATGCCTCAGAATTTTAGTATCCTCGAAATTGCATGTGGGTTTATAATTTCGCTTCATCAGACTCAGTGATGAAGAAATATGAAGAAGTCTGCAGGAACATGTTTTCTAGCACTCAAACGTACTTTTTTTCTATGTTCGTACTTTTCAAATAGTGTGTACATCCATTTTTATGAGTGATATAAAGAAAGCAAGCTTGGAGAGTGGCAGGTAGCTTGTGTCCTCTGTCATTTGTTTCAGTGGAAATTGCCTTAAAAGTTTGGAAAACTAAACCGGCTCCACAGTTACATGCACAGCTTGAGAAATAAAATTTTCTCCGTGTCGTTTGCATATCGGACAACTTCTGTGGAGCAACATTTAGGTTTGTTTAGGATCAATCCTTGCCAGTATTAACAGTTGAATGAACCAAAGAAACAGCTTTTGGGCCTAAAAAGTGTAAAATAATTACAGATCTAAATCTAAACCCAGTGACAAGGATATTTTCTGGCAATCATAGTAAACTTGAAGAGGATGAGAAATTATTTTTTAAAAATTAATTAATCAAATCTATCTCTTTCTCTGGTGTGTGTGTGTGTGTGTGTGTGTGTGTGTGTGTGTGTGTGTGTGTTTGTTTTTCTGACTATGTTTATTTGACCTTCTAGCTAGAAGTGCTAGGTAATTTTTTTGTAAAAAGATTCTGAATTGTTTATTTTCTTTATCCCTGTTGCTACTGTTTAGTTTTCTGTCAGTATTGAGAAGAATTAGTGAAGTAATTCTTGTTACAGAAGAAAGCACTGTTATCTTTTACATATGTGCATGAAAATCTGAGATTTTTAGCTGTGATGTGATAAAATATTTGCATTTATAGTGTATTCTAACTTACGGAAAATATGTGTGTTAGTATTAATATTAGTGTAATTTTATAGTTGTGTATTTGTGTAAAACTGCAAAATGATCCCTATGTTCCATGGCAGTTATTCATTCTCGTGAATATGACATTTAAGTAATGTGGTGCTTACATCCCAATATTTTTGTATCCACTATTCTATATGTGTGTGTTGTATAGATTTGCCACCTTATAAATGATATAATTGACAGAAATGATCTCATAAGTGTCATTTACACATTGTGGCTTGTAGATTATTTTTTCTTGTTTTCCTGTTTTGTCTGCAGTAGCATGCATTTTTTCTGTAATATAGCCTAGTTTGAGATGTTAGATTAGATATTTATTACTAGGAAATGTTTGTATTTGAATGTGTCCACTCATTCCTATTTGTTGTTTCTCATGCCGCTTTACAAAATTGTGTGTAAGGATACACAGAATTACCCTGGTTTATCATTGCCTGTAAAGCTTAGTACTCAACTGTACAAGAAATATATAGTTTTAGTTTCTCTTGTAGTGTAGCGTATAAGTAGCATCAGTGACATGATTCAGCAAGACTGCAGAATTATTTAAATATCTCGGTGGTCCCTAAATAACAGGTTTTGAGTAACATAATTATTTCCTGCATTGAACAATATGGAAATTAAGTAATTACACATCCATAATTTTACAGTTCTTACAGGTTCATAAATGTACATTACATGTCTCCTCAATATTAAATTTATGGCGCACATAGTATTTTATGTGGTAAATTTGTGTGCAGTGGGTGTGAAATGTTACGCACATAATGCTATTTTATTTAGTTTTTGAATTATCGTCACAAGTTGCTGATAGACACCTACAGTATTCTTTTGTGATACCAATCCTACTGATTGCATTGGATGTTTTAAGAAATAGGCATTTGAAATTTTCCTGTCACTTGACAGTGTGTATTGATGTGTATAATTTGTCTTATAAATTGTTTAATTATATATGTATATATATATGTGTATATTAAATTCATTTTATAAATACATATGTGATAAAATGTTTTTACATGTCACATGTAATAAAACTAATTTTGTCTACTTCATCCCTGTTTGTAATTAAGCCATTTTGGCAGAGTATTAATATTATTATTATTTTTTCTGATGATAAAGCTTGCTTTCCTTCCGTTGTTAAATGTGCCACAATTTGACAAACCTATTTGTGACACAACTTCCTCCAGTTTAAGCTTAGTATTCTTACTGGTTTCATGTAAATGAAGAGGTGACTGAGACATTTTAGTAATATCATGTGCTTTTGTATTACAGTGCCTCCTGTTAAGTCTGCACACCATTTCAAGCTAGGGTTAACCATGGTGACCAACTAGAAATGTTTTGTCTCAGTTTGTTGGTTTTTTATAATAATTTGTGTTATGAGAGGACGTGTTTGGTTATGCAAAAATGAATGACACTTTTATTTATCATTTGCTTAGAAAATGCTTGTAGTTCTTCCTAACCAACAAATAAAACAGTGTGTTGTTTATAATGATAAAGATTCTACCCTTGCATGCTTTGTTGGAGTTTTTAAAAATATGACCATCAGGAATTTTAATTAAAGAGTTGTCCATTTGAAAAAGACAAAATGTCCACTAACATGAGCTACCTTTGCCTTCTTTGTAAAGATAAAATCACCCTTAAAACCAGTGTTTTGTAATCACAGTAGGATACAGTTTCCACATTTTTATTTACATCACTGAACTAGGTGTAACAGTAACCAAATATCATAAAAATCATAAACAAAAAAAGATTCCACATTCTGGTAAAAACATTTTCAAGGATACGTATATAGAATAATGACTCACACTGAATTTTGTTAATGTCCATGGCAGCGGGTTATTATCATTGATCACTTCTCACCACCACAGAACCCAAAGTTGCTAATCTGTAATGGGTTGAGATATGTTGGACAAATCTCCCATCTTTCTACGTGTGCCCAAAATCAACTGTATCTTGCAAGGTTCTGAAAGACAGTTACAATTTTCTATGAATTTGGACAACTACAAGACCTGTTTTGAGGTACTAGTAACATACTAGAAACTGTACACAATATATATACTCAAAACAGAAATGACATTTTAATAGTCTTGTGCCTGTGACCAATATTTCTTGCACATGCAACATGTATACATAAAATGAGTAGCTTGATGGTCTCAGAATTTCTGTAATATAATATAAAAGAATGGAATTACAAATCTAGATGATGATTTTACTATGATTTAAATCACAAAAATCCAAGTGCTAATTGGCCTTATTATCTGTTGGCTTTGAATATCGGAGAAATATCACCTGACATTTTCAGTGTTATATTGTAAAATATGTTATTTTACTCCAACTTAAACGTCATGGCATCATCCACACATTTTAAAACACATCGCCTCGAATTTTCCAGCTCTGCTTTACATGTACATGACGACTTTATTTTTTCCACCCTACTGTCTACTTTAAACACTACTGCAGTGGTGTGCACTCAAGAAGGCAGCTCTGATGAGGTGTTCGGTGCAGAGGGAGAGTATGATATTTCGCTCTGTTGCCATTGTGCTCTCTTTCCCTTTTCCACACCACATCCTCCAGCCATTGTCTACTGTGGTAATTGGCAATGCTGTTTGTTTCTGACCTAGTAGAATTTATATGCTTGGAAAACAGTCTCTGTTTATTCTTAAAGTAATACCTGTACTTGGTTCACACCACACATAATGAACACCATAGTGCATAAATAACCTTGTCATACCTAAATTAACATGAAAATCGTCACTGAAGCGTACACTACGGGTTAACATGGCGGAACAATGCTGTTGGCTGCAGTTCAAATGTTAAACTACGAATCACCCCCATTTCTTAAATTCACACCACCATAACACGTGTTCCTTGTTTGTGATCACTTCAATAACCAAATATACGCTGATAAATGAGGATTTAAATTCATCAGAATGTTAAAGAGGTGACACTGTTTATTAACTGGATATATTTGGCCCTAAAACACGAACTAATCAAAATTTGGGCTGATAGGTAAACCATGCAATAAACTGAATCAGTGTGGACTTCAAAATTGTTTTGTTTGGGACATCTCAATTGCTTGTATAGTTTCATATCATGCTAAAGCTGGATCCCTTGTTACAAATGGCACTCTTATTACTTGAATATGTTTTCTTGCATGTTTATAGAAGTCTCTTGCACTTTTAGCAGTTATTGCCTCATCTTTCCTTTTTGTCATACAGGTCTTTTTGTTACCCTATCAGTCTAAAAAGTTTCAAGACTAGATTAATAAAAAAAAGATGGAGAAACATAGACGGTGGTTTTAATGCTTCAGGTATTCTATATAGTTCTCTCTCACTTGACTACAACACAGAGAACGTTCATAGAACAATGTAAACTGTCAGTAAATTCCTTCTGGATGTTCAGCACGCACACCACATTGACTTGAATGTTGATTATGTCATCAGAACGTTCACCCTTCATATGAATTTCTAGACTTTGTTGCTTTGTGGTAGGTTTTACTGAAAAATCAAGTCTTGTTGCTCGTGATGATTTTTTAACAGAATTGAATTGCCCACATTCTGCATTTCAGTGAAGTTAGGGAAGGTGTCCATTTACATTGTTTTTGTGTGCAGGACAAACATTGCACATACTTTCTTCTTAAAAACATTCTGGAGAACACCTTGAACACTTTATTTAAAAATGTGGCACCATTGATATTTGCGACACAACACTGTTACAATACTGCTGCGCAGTCTGAGGTGTCCTGTCACGACTCGCGCAACTCCCCCCCATCGGGAGGTTCGAGTCATCCATCGGGTGTGCCACTGTAGTTATCATGCTGACATTGCTTTACACCAGGAATAAAATCTGTCTTGGAACTTTTTGGATGGACCGTGTAATCATCATCATCATCCTTACCATAGGATGTAGCCCAGGAAGTTTGACTCAACATACAAGTTAACACATTTCTCTAGTAAATGTAACTCTGATGTATGTAATTGTCCAGTACATCCATCACTAGAAAAGCAAATAATGAAGACTGGAAATTTTTCCTTTAGAGGATCACGGATGCTGGTGTTAACAACTGTCTAGGCTGAAGACTTATACAAGACATTTCCTCCCAAATAGCATGTGACAGCTTTGTATTTCCATTAATCCAGGCACTACTCATAAAAGTTATTAGTTCATGATTTTGAAGGACAGTGGATTTAATTTTAGTATGTTACTCCAAAAATTTGTGGTATAACTTGGCATTTCCAAGATTTTTCCTTCTGTTTCTCAAACTGTTTAAAAAACAATGGACATTAAATAAAGACAACTGTTTTAGAATCTGATTCAGTAAATTCTCAATGGAGCCATGTACGTTCACTGTCCCCTGACTACAACAGATTTTGTTTCAGTACCATAATCACCAGTATTTTGTAAATTATTCACGTCATACTTATTACTGTGTATTGTTTTGCAATGTTCACCTTCAGTACTGTGCCACATCTTACCAGCTCTGTAGGTTTTCTGGAAAGTTTTCAGTTTAGCAACATTTCCAAAAAAGGTGAAATTTGTATATTGAGATAGTAAATGTTAGGCTGTCTGGGATGGAAGTATTTGAGGTGGGCAGAATTTAAAATATTTAATTGTGGATGTTTAGGTCAGGATTTTAATATCAAAATACCCATATGCTTCTGTAATTGTCATTGTCGTGTGATTTTTCAATGTCATTCTCTTCCCTTCATTTAACTAACTTTGTGCTTTTTCTTTCAGGGTATTTTCAACAGACATCACTCAAATAAAGCTTTCAGACTTTCCATTTTATTTCTTCAGATATCTCATTCCACACCCACTTGTTGGTTTTTTTATTTTATTTGATTATTTTAGTGCATATCTGATACATTATCTAAGAGTTTAGCAAGAACTGCTTTCTTTTAATTCGACTCTCCAGCAGAATTTAGTGGACTCATTTAACTACACTAGACAAGGATGGGGCACATTTGTAGAAATCAAATGATGATATCAGTTGATTAAGCAATCTTATGGTGTGTGTGTGTGTGTGTGTGTGTGTGTGTGTGTGTGTGTGTGTGTGTGTGTGTGTGTGGTCTCATTACATTTCTTTCTTAATTTCTCACTTTTTTCTGTGTCATTCATGTCGTGTTTTTAGATACTCCTGTATTTAAATATTCTTGCGTAAAGAACAGTTTCAATGATACCTGTAGCCAAATTAATCTTAAAAGTGTGAAAAACAGGGTTTGATGATAGGCTTTCCTTACTAAAATTACTTATAAAATATCTCACTTGTAACAAAATATACTTAGGTGGTAATAAATTTGGTTTTTCAGTGAATAATCCCTCCAAAACTACAATGCAGTATTCTACTGAAGAGGTTCTGGAAGAAAGTGATGACCCAAGAGCATATTTTGAGGTATTTCATGTTACAGATTTCATCAGATATAAAGATTACAACAAAAATACAATAAAACAAAGGAATTTACATAGTAGAAAGCGTTTTCCAAAATTACATAAGAACTGCTTGTTTCCAGAATTTGATGCATTCGAAAGCACCATAGATTATGTGATCAGACCAATATTTACAAAACTGAGGGATAGCACTTCAACTGTAGAAAAGAGTAATAATTTTAAATATATTTTTTTAAATTTCACGATGTTGTGCACACTTAATGTCAGTAACTTCCCTGTTCAATAAACTTGATTAAGTTAGTGCCACCTTTTTTTTAAAAAAAGAAATAATATTTTATTAAAAAGAAGTAAATATCATTCCTTTAAGCTACACTTTTTATTCTGGCTCATTTACAAGTGGAATGGCCCATGTAAAATAATAAGCTATAATTGTCTGGTTGAAGTCAACTGTTGTGATGCAGGCAAGGCTAATAATGCGGAAAAAATTATTGAAAATATGATGTTTGAAATGAAAGTTGATAATTGTGAAATGCATGTACAAGAAGAAGCAAGGTTACAAGTATTGCCAACATAAACTGTAAATATGATATGAATGTAGGGAGACATTTAACCCCTTTGCGGATGTGCCGATGGTCATAAAATGAGTGGGCACACAGCACTCTTTGTACTCTTGTAAAGAATACCTATCTTTGTGTGTTAAGGTATGCATATGAGCACAGTGCTGTAATTTTAATCCTATTTTAATTGAACTCTGATAAAATAAAACTTACACAATATGTGCTAAAGCACTGTTTAATTAAACAATAATCAAATAAACTTTCATTATATCACTCTATTGCCATGGATAGTTGTTATCACACAGTAATGACCCCCTCAAAGTATTAAACAGCACAGTTGCATCAGAAGTCAGTCAACCACTTAGTTGATTACTCATTATCTCATGGACAACTGCCTCATTGTGGGATTGTGCTGCTAGCTTGGTGTCATTTTCTCGCATGGACCGTACATTTTTTTCTTACCTAGCATTCTCCCACCCACTTCACCTGGTCCTTCTCCAACCATCATGCCACCTTCCTAGAAGTCAATCCCCTCCTTGCATATGGCTACAGCCACACCTTAGTCCCCATCAAACCCACCAATCACCACCAGTATCCACAATTTGACAGCTGCCACTCCTTCCATACCAAAAAATCACTCCCATACAGTCTGGCCACCTGTGACAAACACATCTACAGTGATGAGAACTCTCTTACCCAGTACGCTTGAAAGCCTCTCAAAGGCCTTCGCAGACCACTCAGATCCATTCCAAGAACGAACCACAAAGAAGTGCCCCCATTGTCACCCAATACCACCCAGGAATGGAGCAACTGAGCCATGTCCTTCATCAGATCATTTATTATTACCAGCAACATGCTCTGAAATGAGAGACATTCTACCCAGGATACTGCCATCCCCTCCAAAAATGGTGTTCCGCCACTCACCTAACCTCCATGTCATCTTGGTCCATCCCTATGCCACTCCCACCACCCAATCCCTTGCCACAGGGATCAGACCCTTGCAAAGACTCAGATGCAAGACCTTCCCTGTCCATTCACCCACCTCCTCATACTCCAGTCCTGTCACAGTCTTATCCTACCCCATCAGAGGCTGGACCACGTGTGAAAGCAGACATGTTATATACCAGCTACCAAGCAAGGTGGCGCAGTTATTAGTACACTGGACTCGCATTCGGGAGGACGACAGTTCAGTCCCACGTCCAGCCATCCTGATTTAGGTTGTTTGTGATTTCCCTAAATCGCTTCAGGCAAATGCTGGGGTGGTTCCTTTGACAGGACACAGCCAACTTCCTTCTCCATCCTTCCATAATCCAATAAGACCGATGACCTCGCTGTTTGGCGTCTTCCCCAAGATCAGTCCAATCCAATATACCAGATCTGCTGCAACCACAACACAGCATTTTACATTGGTATGTCAACCAAATAGCTGTCAACCAGAATGAGTGGCCACTGTGAAACTGTTGCCAGAAACGAAAACAAGGTGGACTGCCCAGTGGCACAACTTGCAGCGGAGCACAACATGGAAAATTTCAGTGGCTATTTCACAATCTGTGCCGTCTGGATCCTTCTCACCGCCACCAGGTTTTCTGAGCTGTGCAGATGGGAGCTCGCCTTACAGCTTATCCTTCGCTACCATAATATCTCTGGCTTAAACCCAAGGGTGGCTGTCCCCTCACCCAATAATGTGTGTGTGTGTGTGTGTGTTTCTCATTCTCCCACAGCTTGAGAAAGGAATTTCATTCCGAAAGCTAGCAAAGCAAAGCTCTGCTTTTGTATCTGTCAACGACGCAGCACTTCTGGCTTTCATTGAGTCATCTCTTTATTCCCAAATAATTCGTTAATTTGCTGTTTATTTTATATTACTGCTGCTCACTTGGACATATGACAGCACAGTTTATCACTGCGTTAACTGAAGCAATAACAGAAGATTAGATACGGCCTTGCCATTGTGAAACAACAATGGAAGGGTGCAGAACAATTTTATTTGGGTTTGCCACACTTTAAGCAAGGAACCCTTGAGGGTTAAGGAGAAAAGAATAGCATGCTGTACAGATATTAGAAAATTAAAAAAATTGCACCTTTGAAAGATCATAAGCCAAATGGTGCTTCGACAGTTGCAATGGGAAAATGTAGACTGGTAGGCAATGTTTCAAAAACATTTAGTTGACATATGACAAAAAACTCTTCACTGTGTCAGGAATGTATGAAGTGGTGGTTTGGGATTAAAACAGTGTGTTGAAACACTTGTTAATACAGTATTACCCATTAAGATGTGTTATGGATTTAAGCTGCCTTGGATGTTGGCACTTGTAGGGAATTTGGTGTGTGTTTTTATTTTTATTTGTTACATGTGTGTTACCTCCCAATGAGACTTTGTGTCAATTTGTATTGAGAGTCAGATGATTAACAACAGGCTCGTTCATAACAGAAATAATTTCCTTCATTTGCCTTTACAGCTGTGCTTTCTTTTCCGTATATTAAACGTAATCTAAATCATTAAAAGGTAGGATATCAGTTTCCTTATTTTCCAGTTTATATAATACTAGCTCAGAGGCCTTATCCTCAGTCAGTCCTAGAATTTATTGTTGCAGTGTTAATTAATTCCAAAAACTCAAATTGCACCTTGGTTTGGAATTTGTGTTACGCTTTATTTCCTCTGTAATTGGCTGGGGGAGGCAATGCAACTTAAGAGAAAGCAATAGCAAACTACCTTCAATAGCTCCTTGCCTAGTAAAGCACTGTGGTGGTGAAACCAATCTCTGGGTTCTCGATTGTTTTACCTTTTTTGTTACTTAATGGAGTACATAATCAAATGTTTTGGATTTCTAGGTTCTTGTGATTTTTCAGAATTTCTCCAAAGAGAATATTCATTGATATTGTAGAATGTACTGTTATCTTTCCAGAAATGAAATTGATATCTTGACATTGTATTTCATATTTGCTTGTTAGTAATTTACCAACAATTTTTGAAGAGACTGGTAAAGCATGACGCATTTTCATTCCTCACAAATTCCTGTAAGCCCTTCTTGGACAACACCTTCATTTTCATGTACTTTACAGTATGTAGAAAGAATCTTCCTTCAGAGGAGAGAGAGGTTTCTTCTGTAGGTAAAGATTCTGCAGTCACATTCAAAACTACTTTGACTACTTCCATTGGTTTGCTGTAATCCTGTTAAGTAATTTAACTTTAAATTAGTACTATTTTTCTACATCGTGTGTCGTAATTCTTTCAGATTTGCTGAAAAGTTTGCTTTCTTCCTAAGCGAAAGAGAGAGATGTATTTTAGTCTGTAGGTAAACATTTACAGCTGCTTCTGAAGGAGGGTTGAGTATTTCTGTCTGCAAGACATTCACTGAGGTGACTAAACTCCTGAGCTACCTCCTAATACCATGTTGGACCTCCTTTCACCCAACATAATGCAGCTACTCGATGTTGTATCAACTCAGTAAGGTGTTGGAAGTCTCCTGCAGAAGTATTGAGACTTGCAACCTCTGTGGCTGTCCATAATTGCAAAAGTACCGCCAGTGCAACATTTTGTCCCATAAGTGTTTGATGGGATTCATATTGGGAGATCTGGGTGGGCAAACAATTTGCTCAAATTGTCCAGAATGTTCTTCAAACCAGTCACGAACAGTTGTGGCCCAGCAACATGGTACATTGTCATCCATAAAAATTCCATCATTGTTTGGGAACATGAAGTCCATGAATGGCTGCAAATGGTCACCAAGTAGCCAAACATAACCAATTTCCATTCAATGATTGCTTCAGTTGGACCAGAGGACCCCGCCCATTCCATATAAACACAACTCACACCATTGCGGAGCTGCCACCAGCATGCACAGTGCTTTGTTGACAACTTGGGTCCATGGCTTCATGGTGTCTGCACCAAACTCGAACCCTACCGTCAGCTCTTACCTACTGAAACTGGAACTCATCTGACCTGGCCGTGGTTTTCAGTCATCTAGGGATCAACCAGCATGGTTACATGCCCAGGAGAGGCACTGCAGGCAATTTTGTGCTGTTAGGAAAGACGTGTGTTGGTCATCTGCTGCCATACCCCATTAATGGCAAATTTTGCTGCACTGTCATAACGGGTGTGTTCGCCGTACATCCCACATTGATTCTTGTGGTTGTTTCATGCAGTGTTGCTTGTCTGTTAGCAGTGACAATTCCATGCAAACGCTGCTGCTCTTGGCCGTAAGTGATAACCGTCAACCACTGCATTGTCCATAGTAAGAGGTAATGCCTGAAATTTGATATTCTTGACACTGCATATCTTGGAAAACTGAATTCCATAACTATTACCGAAGTAGAATTTCTCTTGCATCTAACTCCATCGACGATTCCACGTTAAAAGTCTCTTCATCGTGCAGTCGTAATCACATTGGAAATATTTTCACATAAATCACCTGAGTACAAATAACAGCTCTGCCAATGCACTGCCCTTTTATACCTTGTGTTCACGGTACTGCCGCCATCTGCAAAAGTGGATATCACTGTTCCATGACTTTGTCACCTCAGTGTAATACCCAGTTCATATTTCATGACTGACCTTACTGTCTTCCGCTTATTCCAGTGATTCAGAACTGAGTGTCATCTGCCATGTATTTACTGATTTTCCAACTATTTTAAATGCGGTTTTATGAAGTTTGACATATGAGGACAAAGTTCAATTGAAATCAATTTTTTCATGTTCTATAGATCCCATCAAGGAGGAGAATCCTTAGGAATGTGGTACGAGTTAAAAAAATATGTTAATATAAGGCAAAGTCTTGTAGAAACTTATGTTGTATTCTGTATATTTGCAATAAACTATCACTATATTGTTGAGCACTATTCACATTTAAGCCACGTATTTTAATTGAAAAATTAGAAAGAAAGCTGATACACTTTAGAAAAAAACATGCTGCCACCTTAGCTCTACTGTATAGCTACTGTTTATTTGCCAATATTAGCATAGTATCTACTTGATTATAGTGGTATTTTTCGAAGAAAATATTTTTACCTCTATCAGTACTTAGTACTATTTATAGTATATTATTGTTTGTACAGCTTTATGGCAAACATTGAAACATGTGGGCTACAGAACCTTTAAGTCACTGAACCTTATCCAGACAATTTGTAGAAAGTGTGGCTAGAGAGGCATGTGTTTTAATTTTCTTTTGAACTATTAGGGATTCCCAATTTTTTGCGTTATAATAACATGAGCTTATTGAATGTCTTACCAGTAGAGAACGTAACTCCATTCTGAATCCTGGTTGAGGAGTCGATCTTTATTAGAAAATTATTTTATGTCTTGTATTGTGACTGTTTATATAACAGTTCATTTACAACTGATTTATATTATCAGCTATAAAAATCATCAAGTAGTAAATGTATTGTGAAGTGAGTATAAGAATCCCAAGATCCTTAAACAATTTTCTGCGAAATGTAAGAGTGTCTTCTTTGGACAATATTCTTACTGCTCACTTTTATTGAACAAACATGTTTAGGTTTGATGCCCCATGGAGTGAAAATATTCATAATATGCCAACACTCTTGTCGTTAGGTCAACACGGTGGGAGATGCCTGTAAGGCCTAATGTGTTGAACTGAACTTCTTGGCAAATTTATCCACGTGTTGATTCCATTTTAACCGATTATCTATCTGGACTATAAGGAATTTTACATGCTGCACTTCATTCAGTGTTTGCCCATTAATGTCTACTTCTGTTACTAAAAGATCATTGTTGCTTGTTTGAAGCTGCATGTAATTTCATGTGGACATGTATAAAGAACCAAACACATGAATGAATGCCCACTGCACCAACTGTGGCCAAGAGCAGAGTTGACTGCCCAACGCACTATTGACACCCAACCCTCCAGATATCAGACACTCAGATTGGCACCAAATGTGTATCGATAGAGTATCAACCAAGACACCGATTTAGTTCATTCTGTCGTCCAGTAGAAGATATGTAAACGGTAATTAAAAGTAACACCAGAACTATGGTGTATAGGAAAAGTGTATCCCTAAGCCATGGCAGTGAAGAGCCCTGGTAAGGGAGTTAGTAGAGTGTCAGATCGTTGTACTAAAGGTCCCGAGTTCAAAGTGCCCTGATGGTGATTTGTTTTTACATTTTATGCGTGAAATTGTTATTTGGGAGAACATTTTTCTGACCTGTAAAAGGACGCATCAGAGTTTGTAGTAATGTTCTTTTGACAGTCTGCTTTTGCTTCATTAGTTGAAAGTAGCAAACCTACAGAGTACATTTGTACTGATAGGTGCGGTGTTATGTATAGAAATGTATATATAGGCCTGCTACTTTCAACTAATGAAGCAAAAACAGATTGCCAAAAGAACATTGCAATAAACTCCAAAACATCCTTTTGCATGTCAGAAAAATGTTCTTCCCTATAACAATTCCATGTGTAAACTGTTAAAAGAAAATTGCAATTAGTGCATTTCGAACACGGAACCCTGAGTATGATGAGCTGACACTCTTCCAATTCCCCCATGATTGTAATGTTAAGGGTCCGGATCTTCTCTGGTAGAGGATGGTGGATTGGGATGAATCAAAAGATACTCAGTGACAGCAAGATGTATTTATTACTTTTCAAACCATATAGAGGAGTTGATGAGACAAGTTACACAACAAAAAGACTGCTGTTCGATTTAGCTGTCAGCCAAAATGCTTTCTTCTTGTTCACACAAGCACAACTTATACATGCATGATCTCTGTTTCTAGCCGTCACAGCTGGATCTGGTTGTAATTGCACATGATGGGAGAAGCAAACCAGTGTCAGGTGTAAGGAGGAGGCATGGGGTGGGGAAGGTGGGTAATAGCAGGGTAGGATCAGAGAACGTGTAGTGCAGCTTGTAGAAGTGTGCAGAGATGTGATGGGGACAGGGTAGGGTTGGTAGAAGCAGTTGGAAGCTTTGGGGATGAGAGAAATAAAGGGAAAGATTGGAAGGAAAAGGAGAGATATTGGGGTGAAAAGGACTAGTGAGTGCATTGGGGGAATGGAAGGCTGTGTTATGCTGGTATGGAAGTAGAGAAGGGGATAGGTAACTAGAGGACAGGGACTAGCGAAGGTTGAGGTCAGGGGGCTGTGGAAATGTAGGATATATTGCAGGGACACTTATAACCTGCGCAATTTAGAAAAGCTGGTATTGGTAGGAAGGATCCATGTGGTGCAACCTGTGAAGCAGTCGTTGAAATGAAGCACTCTGTGTTGGCAATATATTCAGCAACTGAGTGGTCAAGCTTTCTCTTGCCTTAGTTTGTCAGTGGCTATTAATGTGGACAGAGAACTTGTTAGTTTTTAGTTGGTTTATTACTTTTCAGTAGTCGATACTAGTAGCTCATGCTCCCATCACATGCGTGCTAGTTGGTGGACATGGAATGTACAGACGTAGGCAGTGAAGCATTGTCGTGAAGATGACAGTATCATCTATGCCCAGCTCTGCGTGATGGTGGACCTACCTTGAAAGATATACATTTCTGGCTGGATGGCTGAACTGCGTCAGGAACAAAAGTGGCAGATTGGCATGGCTGTATGAGTACAGGATGTGCTGGTTGCCTGTCCCAGCTATGCCGACTGACACGAGCACAAAAAATATTCAGACTGTGACCTCCCATCCAGGATCTGGCACTGGCAGATGCCCAGTGACTTGGTGGCAAGGAGGGCCTCAGTTTGACCTTGGCCCATAATTATTGTGGTTAGACACCCTCTTAGGCAGTCCTGACAATATGAGAGTGAAATGTAACAGACCAGAATGGAAAGCAAACTGAACAGATCATTATCACACCTTTTCTTTGATTGAGGGCTAGCCACCACCCAAATTCCAATACCATTCTAAAGGTTACTGGATGTATTTTGTGTCTTATCTTAGTATGCTAATTATATCATATGCAACCATTTCAAATTATAAAAAGAATAAGGTAATCATAATGTCTGATATATAAACAAAATTGTAATGACCACCTAGTGGATAATGTTATATGTAAATATTTACTGAGTACCAACATACCAAACCAAAAAAAACTCTGTTGCTAGGAACATCTGAAATTCTCACATTCTGTGTAATTAACATATAATGAAAACATGTTATGCCATAGTGAAAACGTCTTGTGTTTCAATCCTTCTGGCAAAGTGCTGAGATATGTTGATGCTGTGATATTTTTACTAGTGGACCAGTGGAGTGTCCCCCTTTGCCTGTCTACAGGCAGCTGTATACTGACTGTTTGACAGATGCAGGATTGATTTGGGGGTGGGGAGGGGGTGGAGGGTGGAATGTGAAGCTGTGCTGATTGGGGCAGATTGTGCTCTGTTTGTTTGCATCTCTTTGTAGGCATTCCAACCATTTCTTGCAAATTGAATGGTGCTGCCCATGCTCTACTCGTACTGTTGATAATGCCGAATTCCAAGCCGCACGTAGTTTGTATTCTTCACCTCTGTTGACAAGATTGTTGTGAATCCCTATTTCAGTGAATGCCTTTATGATTTCATCCTGGGCTGATTGCTGAGCAAAGCTCCTTGATGCAATGTTTCAAAATTCAGTGATCCATTTGCCCAAAGTACTGTTGGCCACTTTCACAGGGAACGCAGTATATGTACTATATGTTCATTTTTAATGGGTCCTTCACATAGCCAAGTCAATCTTTTGTCTTCAGCATTGGTTGAAAGATCGTACTTTTATTGGATTTTTTGAGTAACCCTGCAATTCTACCAGGGAGGGTTCTCAGGTATGGAAGGAAAGCGAGTCTCTTGTCTTGTTCCTCAGTTTTCAGCATCTTACCTCTTCTGAATGCCCTACTAATCTGTGCTTCAGTTTGCATAATACTTCCTTCAGGTGTTGTTGTTCCTCCAGGACACTTTTTTTACTGCATATGACGTGTGCTCTATGTACCAGCGTGGCCAGCACTGTCTGCCTTTGCACTAGATGGTGGTAGCTCATTACATGCAGGTACAATTCTGTATATGTGTTCTTCCTATACACTGAATTGCCTAGCATACCATCTACCTATTTCCTTATTATTATTTCCAGAAAAGGGAGATAACCATTCTCCTATATTTTCATAGTGAAAGCAGTGTTGTGATAAATGCTGTTAACATGGTCCAAAAACAATATGACGAGTGTGTTAACAGGTGATCCAGAAACTCATCTATTGCCTGTCTGCTGTGCTCTCAACCACAAAAGTATTGTCAACATAGCAGAAGAAATGCTTGGTTTTCTGATGAATGATTTGAAGAGCAACCTCCTCAAAGTGTTCCATGTAGAGGCTTATAATTCCTGGCACAAGTGGGGATTCCATGCCCATTCCACACATTAGTTCATAGAACTCTCCATTGCACTTGAGGTAGGTGGTCGTCAGTGCATGTTCAAAGAATTTAACTATTTGTGGCTCAAAATGAGAGAGCAGCACCGAAGAGAGGTACTTTCCTCAATAGCGATGTAATGTTGAAATCACAAGAGTGTTGTCTCTTTGTAACAACACAGCCTTAAGAATTTTCACAGAATCGGTAGAGGTTTTTACGTGATGACTGCAGTGTCCTACAAGGGGTTTCAGAAGTGTTGTCAGGTATTTTATCACTCCATAATTGTGTGAATTGTTGATGTCGAGTGTCAGCTGAGGTGGTACCCTTTCCTTGTGAATGTTAATCAGTCTGTACAACCATGGTGTCCATGGTGCCCTCATATACAGCCTCTCCTTCACTGCCTCTGGCAAATCTGAGTTCTTCAGCAGAGCCACAATTCACGTGGTCATAATTGAGGTTAGATTATTCTTGAGCTTCCTGTAGGCCTGGTCCTGTAGCAATGAGCCAATTTTACAATGGTAATCATTTGTGCTTATCAGCAACATTGCATTCCCTTTATCTGCTGGAAAAACCATGTGTCAGCATTAGCTTTAAGTGATTGGATAGCCTCCTGTTAGCTACCATAATGTATGTTTTTGGAAGTTAGGACTTGTCAATAATCCTGCAGCTTTCCTGGCAGATCTCCTCTGCTTCTTCCTTTGGTAGGCCTCGTATTGCTTCCTCAATGCTGCTTGTCTAGTTTTGGTATGGTCCTCAGGACATGTGCGAAGTTCAGTCCTTTCTTGAGGTCCGAATTGTAGCTGAATTCATTACTTTATCCGTCATATTTACAATAGCTCTAGTGTTATTTGGCTCCTTGTTGGCTGTCTGAGCTCCAAACAGTCTCAGATATGCCAAGCTATTTTGCGGCAACACATCATTTCTGACCTAGCTGTTGATGTAAAAGATGTAATGTGCCCATTCTCAAATGTATTCTGGTAGTGCCTCTGCCATATGCAGGTGGCATGGGAGGAGAGTACAGAAGTTCTTGTCCAGCTCTTCCCAAGTAAACTGAATGTGCTCCCTCACTATGGCCATACCTGCTCATCATAAAATGTGGTCGGTCATCTTTGATTTCACTGGGTGTCATAGGTACATAAACTGTCGTAGGATGTTTTCATCTTAAAATTTTTGAAGGAAAACTAATGTTTAGCAGTTTTGCTGTCCTGGTGCATTATTTTACCAGTTGTTTGATGCTGCAGAACATCTCTTCCCTATTGAGGTGCAGTATATGTGTATGCAGGCTTGCCTGGCTGTTGGTGAAAAAGCTCTTGAGGTTCCAGCCAGGTGGCAGAGTTAAAATACCAGTGTTTCAATGAGTATCATACTCATCATTTTCTGGCAAATTGCTTTCACAGTGAAAATAGTGGAGAATGTTTGTCTCCCATTCCTAGAAGGAAGAAGGCAGATGGTTTTCTAGGCCATTCAGTGTATAGGAAGAAGACACACACAGACCTGTGCCTGCATGCATTGAGCTACCACATCCAGCATAACGGCAGACAATGCTGATCATCCAGGTACATAGGGCACTCATTTGCCTTCTCTACCTGAGACCACTTTCAAACAAAATTGTGAGGCTAATCGAAAAATGTGACATAAGAACTTTCTTCTGACCACTGCTGAAGGTGGAGTGGCTTGGATCTGTGAAATACTATCTACAAATCTACATACTTGGAATATACAGCATTGCCTGTTGATGTGGCCAACAGTACAATGGATAAGTGCAGCACTGTATTTTGAAACACTGCCAAAATGCTTCAGGCATGTTCAACTGGGATGGAAAGAAAAATCCGTGATAACAAAGCATAGCCTTAAGGAAAACCATATCTTTGACAATCAGAACACCAACATGCTTTGCCAAGCAACCAGCTATTGGGACATTGTAATTAAGTAATCCATTGAAATGCAGGATTACAAAAATCTTTTCAACAGAGAATTAGGATGTCAACTAAGTGTGGTACGGAATCTGGCATTTGTATCAATATGTCGAAAGTGCGATCGGTGCCATCCAACTCGCAAATGCAAATGGAATGCCGGCAACACCCACCACTGCAACCTCACCCCCCTCCCCACGCACTGGCAGGACAGTTCACAGCTGCCCATAGCTCAAGAAAGTACTGAACTTCGAAACTGGACATTATTAATAGTGTGGATGAAGCATTCTGAGAACTGCCAAAGGAAGCAGCAGAGGAGATTTGCTGGGAAAGCTGCAGGCTCTTGACTTTTGATACCAAATATGATGATAACAGCAGGCTATCTGATCACAGAGATGATGCTGACTACATGCTTCTTTCAACAGATGAAGGTAATGCAATGATGCTAATATGCACCAATGATTACTATCATAAAATTGGCCCACTGTTACAAGACCCAGCCTACAGGAAGTTCAAAGGGCGCCATGGACACTATGCCTGTGCAGACTGCCAAAAATCCAAAAGGAAGGAATGCCTCTGTGGCAGACACTCAACACCATTATGGGTTGATAAAATATGTGGTGACACTTTTAAAACCACATGTAGGGTACTGTAGTCATCATCTTAAGAACTTGGCCAATCTCCTGAAAATACTTAAGGATACGCAATTATGAAGAGATGATCTGCTCATGAGTTTCGATGTTACGTCGTTACTGAGGAAAGTACCTCTGCAAGACGCCTTGGTGCTGCTGTACCAACATATCGAGCTGCAAACAGTTAAACTCTTTTAATATGCACTGAAAACCACCCAGTTAAAGTGCAGTGGAGAGTTTTATGAACAGATGTGTGGAGTGGGCTTGGGATCCCCACTTGTTCCTCGGATTGCAAACCTCTACATGGAAGACTTTGATGAGGTGGCTCTTCTATCCATTAACCAGGAAACCAAGCATTTTTTCCACTGTGTTGACAATATTTTTGTGGTTGAAGGGCATAGTAGACAGGCACTGGACATAGAGCACACGTCGTCTGTGTTAAAGACAGCCTCCTGGAGGAACAACACCTAAAAGAAGCTTTCTGCAAAAATGGTTACAGTGAAGCACAGATTGGTAGGGCTTTGACGAAGACACAAGATGCTGGAAACCAGGAAGAGGAAGAAGATGACAAGATACTTGTTTTCCTTCCATACCTGGGACCTCTCTTAGCCAGAACAACAGAGCTACTCAAAAAATCCAACATAAGAATCACCATCCAACCACTGCTGAAGGCAAAAGATTGACTTGGCTATACAAAATACACACTAAAAGTGAATGTACTGGGCATATATTGCATTGTCTGTGGAAGTGTCCAACAGTACTTTGGACGAAAGTAGCGCTGTATTTTGAAATTCTGCAAGTTTCACATGAGACATGTGCAAATGGGAAAGACAGAAAAATCAGCAATAACAGAACATAGTTTCAACGAAAACCACACCTTTGACTTTCTGAACACAGGTGCTTTGCTGAGCAAATAGCTATTGGGACAGCATCATAAATTCACTCACTGAAATGCAGATTCATGACAGTCTGGTCAACAGAGATTAAGAATACCGACCAAGTGCAGCTTGGAATTCAGCATTTTCAACAATATGATGAGATCGTGATCAGCACTGTCCAGTTTTGCAAGATGTGGCCAGAAGTATAAGTAAGATGGCGGCCACTGAGTGACGCGCGTTTCTTTGGCTCGCGAGTTTTTCCGCTCATTGAAGGTGTTACAGAGAAGTGCGGCAGTCCACAACGTGTGCATACGACTAAACAAGTGTTACTTGCTGTGGTGTGTTGTTCTCCGTTGATTACCACAAGTGATAAGTGAGTGAAAAATGGGAAGAGCACGAGTAAGCAGCAGGCGAGGCTACAGGGGCGCAGGCAGCGCGGGCGCCCGGTCTCCGTCGGCAGGTGAGGCCTCGCTTCCCGACATCGGGGAGCTCGTCCGGTCCCAGGTGAGTGCGGCGCTGCACAGTAAAGACACTCTAGACGTAATCGTGCAGTCCATCACGGACTCTGTGACGGCCGCGGTCATGGAAAAACTGCAAGAGTCTGTCGGGCGCAACAGCACCGAAATCCAGTCTCTTAAAAAGTCCCTGGCCGCACAAGAGAAAAAAGCCGCCGACCTAGAAGCTAAACTGTCTGCGGCCACCGATGAAATTGAGCAGTATCAGCGAAGGAACAGCTTGCGCTTGTTCGGGGTAGCTGAGAACGATCGTGAAAACACCGACGACCTGGCCATTAGCCTCGTGCGTGAGAAACTTGGCGTGCAGATCGACGTGACCGACATTGACAGAAGCCACCGTGTTGGGCGCAGGATACTAGGTGCCATGAAACCCAGGCCCATAATAATTAAATTTGTGTCATACCGAAAAAGAGCTGAAGTGTTTGCCCAGAAAAGAAAACTCGCCAAGAGTGGGGTTACCCTGAGGGAAGATCTGACGCGCGAAAGACTAAAAGTTTTGAACACTGCGATCACACAGTTCGGCCTTCAAAATGTATGGACCCAGGATGGCAGGATCGTAGTCAAGACGGAAGGAGGGAGGAAAACGGTGACGAACATGTCCGAACTGAAAGTCTGAGCGAAATATCGCGAGACACAAAGTCTCATATTGTACTCTGTTAATATAAGTTAATTTTTATTCTTTTTTTCATTTTTTTACGTAAATATTGCTTTGTTATTTCTATAAGCACCATAAGTACTCTCTTTAAAATCAGTCAATTGTTTCACATAAATATTGCTTCTTTATTTGTCTATCATAAGTGCTCATGCATATTCATATTATCAGTCAAACGGGAATTAACATTGTCCATTAACAGGAATCTCCTTAAAACCGCCTTTCTATATCTGTCATTTTCATCCTCGTCACTACCACTACTACTACTATTATCTTTTTCGTAACCACTACTGCCACTTTCCATCTTTCTTTTTGCTCCTTTCTCCGATACCTCCAGCTTGTCTTTCACCTTTAGCTCACAGACGCTTGAGTCAGTCACGACCTTGGACACACCTGTAAATATGTCTTCCCCCGCGAAATCCAGCTTTTGTCCCTCTTCCGACCAGCAGGTAGACGGAGCGCGCTCGGTCCTACAGGCGGCCACAATGGGACGGACCGGTTCCGGCGACGGGCTCTTTGTGGCCCACGCGAACGCGCAGTCGCTAACGGCTCACTTCGACGAGTTCTGTGACCTGTTCTGCCAATCGCTGTTCCATGTTATCCTCGTCTCTGAAACTTGGTTGAAACCAAACATTTCTTCCGACGCTATCCGAATCAATGGTTACTCTCTCCTAAGAGCAGATTGTGAAACACGACGCGGAGGTGGTGTGGGTGCCTATGTTCGCTCTGATCTCAGACCTACTGTACTATGCACATCGGATGCAAAGGGCGAAGGAGAAGCAGAGTTCTTGTTTTTCGAAATAAACACATCAAATCAGAAACTGCTAATTGGAGTAATCTATAAACCTCCAAACGTCGGTGCTATGTCCTCCTTTCAGTCTGCCCTGTCCTCGCTCGTGACACTGTATGAACACATAATCATTATGGGCGACACAAACATCGACTTACAGTTAAAATCTCCCTCTGCAGAAAAACTAAGGAGACTGTTCCACTCCAATGATATGAGTTTAACACCGCTGGACCCAACTCATCACACGCCACACAGCCATACACTCATAGATATAATAGCAACAAAGCGACCAGATAAAATAATTCGCGCCAATCAGGCATCCGCTCCAGGACTCTCTGCTCACGACGTGATATTCTTAAATTACTCAGTGCATACTACCAAAGAAAAATCTCACCTGGTAACCTACAGAAACCTAAAAACTGTTAACCATGACGCTCTTCAAAAGGATTGCTCAGACATCCCTTGGCATGATATAAGCAATGAACCGACTTTAGACGGAAAAATTCGGGAATTATGTCGCAAAATTATTACACTGTATGATAAACATGCTCCTCAACGCACTGTCAAGGTAAAGAGAGCTCCCGCTCCGTGGCTCACCACTGCATTACGCCAGTTAATGAATAAACGTGATGCTGCACATAGGGCCTTCAAGCGTAACCCACTCCCGAGGCGTACGAAGCTTATAGAAAACTCCGAAATAGAACCAAGCAAAGCGTGAGGAATGCCAAAATCAGACATGCCCGCTCTGTCGTATGCGGTATAACAAAACCTGCTGCACTGTGGAAAAAGCTGCGCAGTTTCGGTATAGGGAAGCGAAGATCTGACGCTGTTTATCAAGCGTCTGCAGAAGAATTCAATGATTTCTTCTCAACAGCTATAAACTGCCACGCAGTGACAAATTACCAGCCCCAAGATATCAATCTCTCGAGAGACAAGTTTTACCTAAAACATGTAACTACTGGCACAGTACACAAGGCAATTATGAGAATCTCTTCCGAGGCAGTAGGAAATGATGGAGTGAGCATTGGCATGATTAAGAACGTCGTAGACACTATTACTCCAGCTATCACAGACATCTTCAACCTGTCTCTTGTCAGTAGTACATATCCTACTGAGTGGAAGCAAAGTTTAATTCAACCTATACCCAAGACTGACAACCCTAAGTCGCCAGGTGATTACAGGCCGATCAGCATACTACCTGCAATATCTAAAGCCCTAGGATACATCGTCCATGAACAACTGACGGATTACCTCAAAACTCATAACATCCACAACAAATATCAGTCAGGCTTTCGAAAGCACCATAGTACAGCAACTGCATTAATCAAAGTAACTGATGACATTAAACATGCTATGGACAGACGTGAAGCTACCATCCTAACACTGCTTGACTTTAGCAAGGCTTTTGATACAGTTGACTTTGATATATTACTAATTAAAATGAAACAGCTGAATTTCTCAAACAGCGCTATACACTGGTTCGACAGCTACCTCAAAAACAGAAGTCAACAAGTCATTTGTGGGTCGGAAAAGTCATCATGGAAAAACGTGCGCTCTGGAGTTCCCCAAGGCTCCGTCCTTGGTCCATTACTCTTCTCACTGTACATTAATGATATTTCTTCAGTGATTCACTCCTGCAACTACCATCTATATGCCGACGACATCCAACTGTACATAAGTGCAAGCCCCAAGAACATTGCTGACGCAGTAGCGAGTATGAACGCAGATCTTTGCTCTGTTTCTCGATGGGCACAGAACCTAGGTCTGAAACTAAACCCCAAGAAATCACAGGTCATACTTATATCTCATCCAAAGTTAATCAGTCGGTACTTTCGCGAAACAGTCCCTCAAATACTCCTCAATGGTACCCAACTACCATACCAAAAAACAGTAAAAGACCTTGGAATAATCTTGGATGAACACCTAAACTGGGAAGAACAAACAGTCACAGCTTGCCGGAAATCGCTCTCCTCCCTACATGCAATTCAAAAATTTAGAAAAATATTTCCAACCCATGTTAAACAAAAATTAGTCCAAACACTAGTCTTGCCTAATCTTTACTACTGTGATGTAGTTCAACACGGCACAAATAGTGAAAATTCGAGATGCCTCGAGCTAGTGATGAATGCTTGCGTTAGATACGTATGCAATATATGGTTGCATGATCATATCAGTTCTTCATACTCCCAGCTAGGTTGGATACGCCCACATAAGGCACGCGATCTCCACACGATGTGCTTACTTCAACGATTTCTTAGCCACTGGTGCCCCCAATACTTATCTTCTCACATTAAACACCTATCATCATTCCACAACCGCTATACTAGATCGGATACATCTAGCATCTTGGCTGTACCTTTACATAACACAAAATCTTTCTCTGTGTCATTCTCCATCTCAGCCATACGACTATGGAACGTGCTCCCCTGTGATCTGCGTCTTATCCAGAACCACTTAACATTCAAGAGGGAACTCAAGACTTACATATTAGGGACGGTATAGCCACCATTGTCGTGCCCCTCTCATCTTTTTCTTTCTCCTCTCCATCATAGCTTCGAATTTTACCATTCTATTTCTCCTCCTCTAACTTATCTACCTTTTCTATATCTCTTTCACCCCATTCTATCATCTTATGTGTCTGCTTGATGAGAATAACTCACAAGCTGCAAGAATATAACGAGAAAATTCCCAACTAGCAATAGGACTGACATTCATAAAAGAAAAAATATGTTCACTTTCCTATACATAGTCATTACTATTATTATTATTCTTGATTATTATAATTACTTTTTGATTGTTATAATTATCATTGTAGTACTTTTATAATCTCTAATTTTTTCTGTAACATTAATACTGTATAACATGTTATATGTCCTTAATGTTCTGTAGAAACTGAAATTTGTTGAATCTGGGTATGCCTGGTTAGGTGTAAGAGAGGGCCTGAAGGCCCTAATCTTGCCAGGTAAAATAAATGCATAAATAAATAAATAAATAAATTCCTACAAAGAGATGCAAGCAGAGCACATGCTACCCCCACCAGCACAGTCTCACTCCCTCCCCCATCCGCCAGGCCGACCGACAGTACTTGTCCGCTTGTAGCCAGGTAGAGGGAGACACTCCACTAGCACAAATATCACAGCATCTGCATATCTCAACACTTCACGAGAAGAACAATGTGGTATTTTAACCTTGCCACCCAAATGGAAATCCAAGAGGTTTTCATTATGGTATAACGTGTTTTCATTATACATTAATTAAATAAAATATGAGAATTTCAAACAATGGAAGATGCAGGATAGAATTTAACAATATTATAAAAAGTAAAGTTGCTACTCACCATATAGCGGAGATGCTGAGTCGCATATAGGCACAACAAAAACACTGTCACAAATAGAGCTTTTAGCCATTGAGGTCTTTGTCAACAATAGACACACAAACACAAACACACACACACACACACACACACACACACACACGACTGAAATCTCAGGCAACTGAAACCACACCGCCACAGTGAGAATTTCAGATATGTTCCTAGCAGTAGACTGAGTTTTATGGGTTTGATGTTTTAGTACTCAATAATTATCCACTAGGTGGAGATTACTATTTTTTTTATGTATCTGACATTATGATTATCTTGTTCTTTGTCTAATTTGGAAAGGTTGCATATGATATAATTGGTGTACTAAGATAAGGCACAAAATACAGCCATTACATCTTCAAAATGGTATTGGAATTTGGGTGGTGGTTAGCCCTCAATGAACTAAAAGTTGTAATAATGATCTGTTCCATTTGCTTTCCATTCTGGTCTGTTACATTTCACAGGCATATTGCCAGGACTGACTAACAGGGGGTCCAACCACAGTATTTATATTTATGGGCTGAAGGTCCAACTGAGGCCCTCCTTACCACCAAGGCAGTGAGCAATCACCAGTGCCAGATGCTTGACGAGGAGTGGGGGAGGAAAGCCACTTCTGCTACTTATGCAGCTCAGCCACGCAGTGAGAAATGCTCACATTGCAAGGTTGGTCCAACATCACACTGAGCTTGGTGCAGTTGATACTGGTGTCTTCACGACAATGCTTCGCTGTCTGTTTCCCTGGGTTCCTTGCCCACCAATTAGCACCCACCTGATGTGGACTTTAGCTACTAATATCAACTACTGAGAAGTAGTAAACTAACTAAAAACTGAGAAACTGTCTGTCTGCATGAATAGCCAGTGACAAACTGTGGCAAGAGAAAGCTTTACCACTCAGTTGTTGAATATGTTGCCCAAGAAGTATGCCTCATTTCAACAATTGCTTCACAGCTTGCACCATATGGATCCTTCCTACCAACATCAGTTTTTCTAAATTGTACAGGTGGGACTCTCCGTGCAATATACCTTATGTTCCCGTAAGCCCCCATACGTCAACATTTGCTAGTACTTGACCTATGGTTTTCTATCCCCTTCCCTGCTCCCACTCCAGTATAACACAGCCTTCCATTCCACCAATACATCCACTAGTTGTTTTCCACACAATATGTCTCCTTTTCCTTTGTCCTTTTTCCTTCTTTCCTCTCCCTCACCACCTCCTCCACAAAGCTCCCAACTGCTTCTAGCAGCCCTACCCTGACCCTACCACATTTCTGCACACTTCCACAAGCTGCACTACCTGTTACTACCCCTCCTCGTGCTATGCTGCCTCCTTACACCTGCCACTAGATTGCTCCTCCCATCATGCGCAGATACAACCCAGTCCATCCGCGACAACCAGAAACAATGGTCATGTGTGTGTGAGCTGCGTTTGTGTGAATGCAGGTGTGGTTTCTACTTCAGAAGAAGGCATTTTGGCCAACAGCTAAAATGTACAGCATCCTTTCTGTTGTGTCTGTCTTGTCTGTCTTGTCTTGTCTTGTCTGCTCCTGTATGTGGTAACAATCTATCCATTTCTTAATATTGTTGTTATTCCATTCTGGACTACCCATTGTTTGGAAACTAATAAAGGGATTTTGCTGTCATAAAGTGGCTTTTGACTCACCCCAACCCACCATCCTCTCCAAGAGAATATTCATACCTTTTACATTATAACCAAAGTATTCATTGTCACAATTATGGTCAGTGGTGTGAACAGCACCAGGGAGTTCGGGGGGGGGGGGGGGGGGGATGGGAAAAGATCAAAACTTAACACTCATCATAAGGTCATTATAGACAAGACAACCTCAGATCGGGAAAGAACTGTAAGGGAAACAGGCTATTTTCTTTTCAGAGGAGCTATCCAGTAGTTACCTGGAGAAATTTAGGGATATCAAACTAAATGTAAATCTGGATGGTCCTCCTGACTGCTAGTTCAGCGTGATTCTGTTTTTTCTACTGGCTCAATCCTCCACTCAACAAAAGAACTTGCCACATTGTAAGTTCCCAAATGGCCACATTAAACGCAGAAGCCTCCGTCAGGGCAGAAACAGCACGAAATGGAGAGATTCATACCTCATAAATTGGTAAGAGATGGAACTGATCCCCCATGGTACACAAAACAGGTCCGAACGCTTTTGCAGAGGCAACGGAAAAAGCATGTGAAGTTCAGGAGAATGCGAAATCCCGAAGATTGACTAAAATTTACAGACGTGCGAAATTTTGCATGGACTTCAATGTGAGATGCCTTTAATAGGTTCCACAACGAAACATTGTCTGGAAATTTGGTAGAAAATCTGAAGAAATTTTGGTCGTATGTAAAGTACACAAGCGGCAAGACACAGTCAATACCTTCGCTGCGCAGTGCCGATGGTACTGTTACCGACGACTGTGCCGCTAAAGCGGAGTTATTGAACACAGTTTTCCGAAATTCCTTCACCAGGGAAGATGAATGGAATATTCCAGAATTTGAAACACGAACAGCTGCTAGCATGAGTTTCTTAGAAGTAGATACCTTAGGGGTTGTGAAGCAACTAAAATCGTTTGATACGGGCAAGTCTTCAGGTCCAGATTTTATACTGATTAGGTTCCTTTCAGATTATGTTGATACAATAGCTCCTTACTTAGAAATCATATACAACTGCTCGCTCACCTGCAAATTGGAAAATTGCGCAGGTCGCACCAGTGTTTAAGAAGGGTAGTAGGAGTAATCCATCGAACTACAGACCTATATCATTGACGTCGGTTTGCAGTAGGGTTTTGGAGCATATACTGTATTCAAACATTATGAATCACCTCGAAGGGAACGATCTATTGATACATAATCAGCATGGTTTCAGAAAACATTGTTCTTGTGCAACGCAGCTAGCTCTTTATTCGCACGAAGTAATGGCCTCTATCGACAGGGGATCTCAAGTTGATTCCGTATTTCTAGATTTCCGGAAAGCTTTTGACACCGTTCCTCACAAACAACTTCTAATCAAGCTGCGGGCCTATGGGGTATTGTCTCAGTTGTGCAACTGGATTCGTGATTTACTGTCAGGAAGGTCGCAGTTTGTAGTAATAGATAGCAAATCATCGAGTAAAACTGAAGTGATATCAGGTGTTCCCCAGGGAAGCGTCCTGGGACCTCTGCTGTTCCCAATCTATATAAATGACCTGGGTGACAATCTGAGCAATTCTCTTAGGTTGTTCGCAGATGATGCTGTAATTTACCGTCTAGTAAGGTCATCTGAAGACCAGTATCAGTTTCAAAGCGATTTAGAAAAGATTGCTGTATGGTTTGGCAGGTGGCAGTTGAAGCTAAATAACGATAAGTGCGAGGTGATCCAAATGAGTTCCAAAAGAAATCCGTTGGAATTCGATTACTCGATAAATAGTACAATTCTCAAGGCTGTCAATTCAACTAAGTACCTGGGTGTTAAAATTACGAACAACTTCAGTTGGAAAGACCACATAGATAATATTGTGGGGAAGGCAAGCCAAAGGTTGCGTTTCATTGGTAGGACACTTAGAAGATGCAACAAGTCCACTAAAGAGACAGCTTACACTACACTCGTTCATCCTCTGTTAGAATATTGCTGCGCGGTGTGGGATCCTTACCAGGTAGGATTGACAGAGGACATCGAAAGGGTGCAAAAAAGGGCAGCTCGTTTTGTATTATCACGTAATAGGGGAGAGAGTGTGGCAGGTATGATATGCGAGTTGGGATGGAAGTCATTAAAGCAAAGATGTTTTTTGTCGCGATGAAATCTATTTACGAAATTTCAGTCACCAGCTTTCTCTTCCGAATGCGAAAATATTTTGTTGAGCCCAAACTACATAGGTAGGAATGGTCATCAAAATAAAATAAGAGAAATCAGAGCTCGAACAGAAAGGTTTAGGTGTTCGTTTTTCCCGCGCACTGTTCGGGAGTGGAATGGTAGGGAGATAGTATGATTGTGGTTCGATGAACCCTCTGCCAAGCACTTAAATGTGAATTGCAGAGTAATCATGTAGATGTAGATGTAGATGTAGATGGATAGTAAATAAAAAGGCTTACCAGTATCTACTTCGGATACTGATGCTCTTTTGAATAGAGGTTTTTGTCAAAACTGCAAAAAATCTGGGTAAGTGAGAGTCCAGGAATGAAGAATTTGCATCATTCTTGCCCATTATCAATGTAAGTACTGACAAGACATTCAAATATCTGACATAAATGGCCATATCTTTTTGATTGCATTGCCATAGAAGCATAATTTTTCTACACTGCCTTACTAAGTGACATAAATTTCAGCCTGAAACGTCCACCCATTCTTGAGAAAAAAATGGCCTTAACAGACGAACAGTGGGATAACATGAAAAATGAATATTTTTTCATTTTATATAATTACAATATATACATTACATATATTTACAAGTTAACAATTTTTGGATTATTTCCCATACTTGTACTGTAAAACCTTGCTTCTTGCCAAATTTAATGATTCTAGATCAACGGGAAGTACCCTGCAGGTTTTGATGAGTTAGTTCATATCAAAATATGCGACATACAGGCTGTATCTTTTGATTGCATTGATGCCAAAGCTTAAATTTTTTACAGCACCAAGGAACCACAGACCTTATTCTGTAACCAAAATTTACACTTGATATGTGTACCAGTTCCTGAGCAAAAGGGTTCTTAACTGTCGGACAGAGAGACCAGACAAACAGGCAGACAATTCCATTTTTTACCAACTGAAGTATGGCAGCCTAAAAATGACTCTAGTGAATTAAAATTCAAAGGACATGTAACAGCAATTAATGATCAATACTGTATGACTGTAGAATGGTGGTGTACATGTAGGGCTTGTAATGTGAATGACTGTAAAGGTCAATTGAATCTTAATCTCAGTCAGTGAAAAATGATGGAAATATGGATGCTACTATAAGTGTGCCTAGGAAGGCCAATTTTACCTCACACTCAGTCAGTGAAGAGAAATGGAAATGTCAAAGTCATTGTCAGCATGTCTTGTGTGTTTCATGGCATTTCATCATGATCAGGCATGGAGCTACGAAGTGATGTGTATGGAGTCAGTGGTGGAGCCTGTTGTATGGAGTAATCATTGTGTCCTGGAGCATGCAATGAAAAGACATGAGGTGACTGCCCACTTATTAACATAACTATACAGTTTCATCCTCAATGTTGGCTTGCTGTTGGAGCATTGTCAGTGGATGTTACTGTGTTTATAGTTTGATATCACCTGTGGCTGGTAGGACCAGTGGTATACCTATAAACTCCACCATTAACAAATCAGAAATGTCTCATGCCAGAATAGCCAAGCAAACACAATGGCTAGTTTAGTGAGTGGCGTATGTGACAGTGGCAAATGTGGAATTGAACATTAGTTGTAATGGAGTTGGACCCACAAGTATAAAAATAATGAAGGTGGGGAGTATTGTGTTGTTATTAGAAAAGAAATGACAGCAGAATGGGTCAGTCATGAGACTCTGTGACCTCAAATATGAACTAGTCACCTGATGGTCAGATCCACCAGGGACACTTCCATCCTTCTAAGCTGGCTGAAACTGACCGTTGATGAGATGATTATGATGTGGAAACAAGAAAGAACAGCTACAACTAAAGACCAGGCAGACCCCATGTATCGGCAGATGTGGACTGTCAAGCATTGTTGTGAGTGGTTGTAAAAAATCACACAAAATCAGTGTGAATGAATCACTCATGAGATCTGATGTGCTACCAGCAGTCTTGCTAGCATAGTGACAATATGTAGGGAGTTAAAAAGAATGAGGGTACAATGTTCAAGCAGGTCCCCATATGCCACACATTTCTGTAGTCAGTGCTATGATACACTAAAGAGTAATATCATGATTCCACGGACATTGTATGACTGGAAGTGAATGATTTGAAGTGATGAATCATGCTATACCCTGTGGGAATCGACTGGAAGGCTTCGGTTTGGCAAGTGCCTGGACAATGTTAAATGCTATCAAGTGAAGTGCCCAAGAGCAAAGTACAGGGAGATGGTATTGTAATTTGGGGGGGGGGGGGGTGAGTATATTTTGTGGTTAAGGTGTGGCCCACTTACTGTGATATCAAATGCAGGATTTGAATACATTTTATGGCACCGTATGCTGGATACAATATAGGAACAGTTCAGAGACAATGATTGTTTCAGGATGCATTGCACCCTGTCATGTGCAATAAAAAGAAAGAGCTTTCTAGGTCAACTACAGCTCCTGAAGGAAGTATTACACAAAAATAGTTACAGTGAAGTGTAGATTATTAGGGCATTCAAGATGAGACAAGATACTGGAAAGCAGGAAGAGGAAGAAGACAAGAGACTCACTTCCCTTCTGTGCATGACACCAGACATAGCCAAAATTGTGAGGCAAGTGAAAAAATGCAAAATAAAACCGGCTTCCAATCAACATCAAGGATGAAAGGGTATGTTGACTCTGTGAAAAACCAACTAAAAGAGAACATATTGGGGATTTACAGAATCACCTGTGAATGTGACCATCAATACATTGGGCAAACACTATGAGGAGCACATCAGCCACTTGGTACTGAAACAGCCAGAAATATTAGTGATAGCAGAGCATCGTTTCAAGGAAAACCACACCTGACATCCAGAACACCAAAGTGCTTTGCCAAGCAACGGGTTATTGGGACAGTGTCATAAGAGGTTTCATTAAAATATGGTTTCATGACAGTGTTGTCAACAGATACGAATTATACCAACCAAGTGTGGCATGCAATCTGGTGCTAGCACTAATATGACAAGAGCATGACCAACACCATTCATAATGAAAATGCCCACACAGAGATGCAGATAAAGTACTTGCAATCCCTCCAATGCAGGCTCGCTCCCCTCTCCACCCACTTGCCAGACAGTACAAGGCTGCCAATAGTCAGAGGGAGGTGCTACTCCACTAGTATAAATAACACAGCATCTGCAGACCATGTGACTTCATCAGAAAGTGATCAGTATGTCACTCATTGTAATGTTGTGGTACTTCAGCACCGCCATCCGCTTGGACCCCCCCCCCCCCCCCCCCAAGAACCATGGACCTTGCCGTTGGTGGGGAGGCTTGCGTGCCTCAGCGATACAGATAGCCATACCGTAGGTGCAACCACAATGGAGGGGTATCTGTTGAAAGGCCAGAGAAACGTGTGGTTCCTGAAGAGGGGGCAGCAGCCTTTTCAGTAGTTGCAGGGGCAACAGTCTGGATGATTGACTGATCTGGCCTTGTAACACTAACCAAAGCAGCCTTGCTGTGCTGGTACTGCGAACGGCTGAAAGCAAGGGGAAACTACAGCCGTAATTTTTCCTGAGGGCATGCAGCTTTACTGTATAATTAAATGATGATGGCGTCCTCTTGGGTAAAATAGTACCCCATTCGGGTCTCCGGGCGGGGACAACTCAGGAGGATGTCATTATCAGGAGAAAGAAAACTGGCATTCTACAGATCGGAGCGTGGAATGTCAAATCCCTTAATTGGGCAGGTAGGTTAGAAAATTTAAAAAGGGAAATGGATAGGTTAAAGTTAGATATAGTGGGAATTAGTGAAGTTTGGTGGCAGGAGGAACAAGACTTCTGGTCAGGTGAGTACAGGGTTATAAATACAAAATCAAATAGGGGTAATACAGGAGTCAGTTTAATAATGAATAAAAAAGTAGGAGTGTGGGTAAGCTAAGCATAGCGAATGCATTATTGTGGCCAAGATAGACACGAAGCCCATGCCTACTACAATAGTACAAGTTTATATGCCAACTAGCTCTGCAGATGACGAAGAAATTGATGAAATGTATGATGAGATAAAAGAAATTATTCAGGTAGCGAAGGGAGACAAAATTTTAATAGTCATGGGTGACTGGAATTCGGTAGTAGGAAAAGGGAGAGAAGGAAATGTAGTAGGTGAATATGGATTGGGGCTAAGAAATGAAAGAGGAAGCCGCCTGATAGAATTTTGCACAGAGCACAACTTAATCATAGCTAACACTTGGTTCAAGACTCATAAAAGAAGGTTGTATACATGGAAGAAGCCTGGAGATACTGACAGGTTTCAGATAGATTACATAATGGTAAGACAGAGATTTAGGAACCAGGTTTTAAATTGTAAGACATTTCCAGGGGCAGATGTGGACTCTGACCACAATCTGTTAGTTATGAACTGTAGATTAAAACTGAAGAAACTGCAAAAAGGTGGGAAATTAAGGAGATGGGACCTGGATAAACTGAAAGAACCAGAGGTTGTACAGAGTTTCAAGGAGAGGATAAGGGAACAATTGACAGGAATGGGGGAAAGAAATACAGTAGAAGAAGAATGGGTAGCTTTGAGAGATGAAGTAATGAAGGCAGCAGAGGACCCAGTAGGTAAAAAGACGAGGGCTAGTAGAAATCCTTGGGTAACAGAATAAATACTGAATTTAATTGATGAAAGGAGAAAATATAAAAATGCAGTAAATGATGCAGGCAAAAAAAGGAATACAAACATCTCAAAAATGAGATCGACAGGAAGTGCAAAATGGCTAAGCAGGGATGGCAAGAGGACAAATGTAAGGATGTAGAGGGTTATCTCACTAGGGGTAAGATAGATACTGCCTACAGGAAAATTAAAGAGACCTTTGGAGAGAAGAGAACGACTTGTATGAATATCAAGAGCTCAGATGGAAACCCAGTTCTAAGCAAAGAAGGGAAAGCAGAAAGGTGGAGGGAGTATATGGAGGGCCTATACAAGGGCAATGTACTTGAGGACAATATTATGGAAATTGAAGAGGATGTAGATGTAGATGAAATGGGAGATATGATACTGCATGAAGAGTTTGACAGAGCACTGAAAGACCTGAGTCGGGACAAGGCCCCGGGGGTAGACAACATTCCATTAGAACTACTGACGGCTTTGGGAGAGCCAGTCCTGACAAAATTCTACCATCTGGTGAGCAAGATGTATGAGACAGGAGAAATACCCTCAGACTTCAAGAAGAATATAATAATTCCAATCTCAAAGAAAGCAGGTGCTGACAGATGTGAAAATTACTGAACAATCAGTTTAACAAGTCACAGATGCAAAATACTAACGTGTATTCTCTACAGACGAATGGAAAAACTGGTAGAAGCTGACCTCGGGGAAGATCGGTTTGGATTCCGTAGAAATATTGGAACACGTGAGGCAATACTGACCCTACGACTTACCTTAGAAGCTAGATTAAGGAAAGGCGAACCTACATTTCTAGCATTTGTAGACTTAGAGAAAGCTTTTGACAATCTTGACTGGAATACTCTCTTTCAAATTCTGAAAGTGGCAGGGGTAAAATACAGGGAGCGAAAGGCTATTTACAATTTGTACAGAAACCAGACAGCAGTTTTAAGAGTTGAGGGGCATGAAAGGGAAGCAGTGGTTGGGAAGGGAGTGAGACAGGGTTGTAGCCTCTCCTCGATGTTATTCAATCAGTATATTGAGCAAGCAGTGAAGAAAACAAAAGAAAAAATCGGAGTAGGTATTAAAATCCATGGAGAAGAAATAAAAACTTTGAGGTTCGCCGATGACATTGTAATTCTGTCAGAGACAGCAAAGGACTTGGAAGAGCAGTTGAACAGAATGGACAGTGTCATGAAAGGAGGGTATAAGATGAACATAAACAAAAGCAAAACGAGGATAATGGAATGTAGTCGAACTAAGTCGGGTGATGCTGAGGGAATTAGATTAGGACATGAGACACTGAGAGTAGTAAAGGAGTTTTGCTATTTGGGGAGCAAAATAACTGATGATGGTCGAAGTAGAGAGGGTATAAAATGTAGACTGGCAATGGCAAGGAAAGCGTTTCTGAAGAAGAGAAATTTGTTAACATCGAGTACTGATTTAAGTGTCAGGAAGTCGTTTCTGAAAGTATTTGTATGGAGCGTAGCCATGTATGGAAGTGAAACATGGACTATAACTAGTTCGGACAAGAAGAGAATAGAAGCTTTCGAAATGTGGTGCTACAGAAGAATGCTGAAGATTAGATGGGTAGATCATATAACTAATGAGGAGGTATTGAACAGAATTGGGGAGAAGAGGAGTTTGTGGCACAACTTGACTAGAAGAAGGGATCGGTTGGTAGGACATGTCCTGAGGCCTCAAGGGATCACAAATTTAGCATTGGAGGGCAGCGTGGAGGGTAAAAATCGTAGAGGGAGACCAAGAGATGAATACGCTAAACAGAATCAGAAGGATGTAGGTTGCAATAGGTACTGGGAGATGAAGAAGCTTGCACAGGATAGAGTAGCATGGAGAGCTGCATCAAACCAGTCTCAGGACTGAAGACCACAACAACAACAACAACAACAACAACAACCCGCTTGGAAATCCAGAGCTTTTTACTAGGAGTGATGAAGAGCAAAAAATCCTCCATGTCTCTCATCTCTTATGTAACAGCCTGTGGTCATGTGAACAACTTTCTCTTAGTAACTGTGTTAATTTTTAGGTCCATCTGTAAGTCCAACTTTTAAAATTCCATGTCTGTTGAAGGAGTTTCCTTGGAATATATAATGAATGAGTCATCATTTTTACCAAATCCACTTTGCCTTTGGCCATAAAACTGGATGTTTTTCAGTGTTAGTCTTCATTTTTATGATTGACTTCAATAAGTGCACAAAGAAGAAGCCATTCTTTATCATTACAGTGACATTAAAGATTTTTCCTTGGCCTAGCAATAACATTCTACCAATAATTGGAACAAAATATCTGTTATTTCCTGCTGAAAATTTCTGTAGAGACAAAATCACATTATTGGGAAGGTAGGAATGGCAAATTTGTATGAATTTATGGTGTATGATTTCAATGTTATTTCTAAATGTTGTGTCGCTTTTCCAATTTGTGTCCTGTCCTGAGCAGATATCACTGTACATTACAACCTATTTTGTGGAGATACTCTCCATGTGTTTGATCAAATATGCAACAATTTCTTGGAAACCCTGAGGTCCATTTGCTCCAACCCAGCAGTACATGAACCCTAATTTTGATGACAGCTCATAGCAGTGCCATAGCAGTGCCACAGCTCATAGCAGTGCCTTATGTTTGTAGTAAGCTAGTTAAAAGGCACATTTGCAGCTGTCAAAATTTTACTTTTCATTGTCCACTTACATTAACTCCCGAACTTTTACAGTTTTGCATAAATGCAAACCATGGTTCTGTTGAAGCTGTAATCTTTATTTTTACTCTTTCATTTGTTGAATGCCCGAGTTTGTTATAAAAAATATCACAACATATACAAGTATCTTTGTGATGAGCATGGCAATGCAAGTTGAACTCACTGCTGAAAGTACTATGATAATGCGTTCTGCAATTCGTCTTTTCCATGACTTTACTTTATATTTGTAAACACTTTTGACAAACAAGAAACAATTTAACTGTAATTTAATTGTTGTTGTTAAGAAATAAAAAAAATAGAAAAATCAAAAACATAACTAGCATTGGATAAGTCTGTGGATCTATGTATGAACGTTTAATGGTAACCAGAAAATACAAGTAGTAAGCGTATGACACTTTATTTTGCACATACCACACAGCAGAACATGATTATACATGTGTGCATCAAAACGAAACCTCTGAATAGAACTCTACCCGAAAAGGTTCAGTCCAAAGAGCCAACTATGGCAAACCCGCCCTCCTCCCTTCCTCCCCACTCCACCAGCAATGCTAAGCAACATGGGGAAGGACGAAGGAGTGTGTCATCATCAATGTAATTTACATTCCAGTGGGACTGAGAAGTCTACAAGGGGATGTCAGACCTGTTGTGTGGAGGCTTGACTGTTACGGTGAACACTTCGAAATCACGGAGCCACCGAGGAGGACATTTGGGATGAACTCACTTTGGTGATAGGCACGGAGTGTGGTTGTGATGGAGTGTGTTGCTGAAGGAGCTGGATGACAATGGTAAGGCATCCACCCATGTCGATGAGTGCAGAGATATTGTCTTCATCTGTGTCAGGTGATGTGTGAAAGGTGCATTACGTGGGCAGTGGCAGGATCCTTTGTAGATTGCAGGTGAGCCAGGAGAACAAACAGTAGCCCATCTCACAGTTGAAGAGAGAGATTGTCAATGTGATATGCTGAGATGTCAGCAGCGAATCTCACGATGCCCGAGTGGACGGAAGTGAGTGATGATTCCTGAGACAGAGGGGCAGGTATACAAAAGGAAGTAGCAGTCACATGGTTTTTCCTTGTCAAAGCGGGTGAATGGCACTGCACACACATTTCATTCATGGAGAGGGGAAACACACAGTGTCCATTGGTTGTTGGTATTAAGGGACAGGGAGTCTGCACTGGATCAAGCCTCTGAAGAAGCCAGAGAGGAGGGAACAGTATCATTCAGGACCCATACCGGTTTCATGTGATTGAGCGACACTGCATGATGTTTGTCTTGGAGACAAAAGTTGATAGTTTTTGCAGCATGGGGAACAAACTTGTAGGGACCTGAATATGAAAGCTGAAGGGCTAGTCAAACAGATTTGTTGCAAAGAATCGCATAATCACACTGTGGAAACTCTTTATGTAAGAACACTTAAGGAGTAGAGTGATAACTAGGAGGAGGCGTCACATGCCGACCGTGTTTGAGCATGCACACTTAACAAACGTAGGCAGCTCTGTCAAAGGAGGAGCGTCATTCTCAACAAACTCAGCTGGAAGAACAAGAGGATTCTCTAACAAGATCTTGGCCAAAGAGGCACATACATTGTCTGTAAAAGCAGTGTGAATCCCTAAAAAAAAAACCGTAATAGGGCCTCTGACCATGAGGCATCATGTCATGTAAGAGCAGTTTTTAGACTCCTGTGCCAATGCTCCACTAACCTGTTATTCTGAGAATGATACGCAGTTGTGAGGAAATTGTTAGAGCCACACAAATCGCACAGTTTAGTGAAAAGTGATGACTCAAATTGCCGCCCCTGGTCAGTGGTGATGGAGGAGGGGCAGTCTAAGCTTGTGAGCCGGTTCCTGATTGAAAGTTTGCGCTACAGTGTTGGCTGTAATATCAGGTAAAGGAACCGCTTCAACCCACCTCATGGTGCAATCGACAATGGATAGATAGTATGTACCAACAACCACCTGAAGGGAGTAAGGACCCAATGAGGTCGAGATGAACATAGCAAAATCTATCCTTAGGAATGACAAACTGGCCTAATGGTGGTTGGGCATGCAGACCAGTTTCACTATGTTTGCATGGGAGGCAGGCCTGGACCTAAGCATGGCTGTCCTTGTTAATGCCCCACCATACAAAATGCTTCATGACCAACCTAGCAGAAGCCTTATTGGCAGGGTGGGCCAGGTTATGTAAGGCCAAAAAAAACTCGAAAGTGAGAAGATGTGGGAACCACAGGTCTGGGAGTACCAGTAGAAACATCTCATAAAATCGGAGATGCCGAGCCAGGAAGATGATGGGGTTTTATGATCAGGGACGAAGAAGGGTGAGGCTGTTGTCTCACGAGTTCATTTGGGTCGATGGCAGAAGAGATAGCATACACATGCGACATGTAGTCTGCCACAACATTGTCAGCCCCTTTAATGTAATGGATACCAGTGGGATATTGACATACAAGGTCCATATGGTAAAAACGGTGACGGGGTATGTCGGATGAGGGGTTGAAAGGGCGTCAGCCAGCAGTTGATGGTCCACAGTGACTTATCATCACTCGATGTCCTTTCAGGAGTAGTGTACAGCATCGTAAATGGCCAAGAGCTCCCTGTAGAGGGATCAGAGATGTCGAGCCAGGGAGATGATGGGTTTGTATGATCAGAGACGAAGAACGGTGAGGCTCTTGTCTTACGAGTTCATTCAGGTCGATGACCAAAGAGATAGCATACACATGTGACATGTAGTCTGTCACGACGTTGTCGGTCCCTTTAATCTAATGGATTCCGGTTGGATATGGACATAAAAGTCCATAAGGCAAAAGCGGTGACAAGGTATGTCAGGCGAGGGGTTGTAAAGGGCATTAGCCAGCGGTTGGTGGTCTGTGAACACAGTGACTTTTCATCCTTCGATGTCCTCTCTGAAATAATGTATAGCCTTATAAATGGCCAGGAGCTCCCTGTAGAAGGCGGACCATTTACACTAAGAGGCTGAAACTTTTTTGGAGAAGAAACACAGAGGCTGAGAGAGATCACTGACATGCTGCTGTAACACAACTCCAATGGAGGTTTCACTCGCATCAGTAGTGATGGATAGGCAAGTATCGGCAATAGATACATTTGTAAGGACCATCTTCAGGTCACAGGAAGAGCGCTTCTTGTCTTTGGGCCATTGAAAGTTACAAAACCCAGAAGTGATTTTTTCCAGCCAAAGCATCAATTAAAAGAGGCCTGAAGAGAGGCGACATGGGGAATATGAGGTTGAAAAATGTTCACAATCCTCACAAACTGTTTCAGTTCGCAATAGTTTTCAGGGAGATGGGGGTTACCGATGAAAGCAACGTGATCAGATGGCAGACCGATACCCTCAAATGAGACAGAATATACAAGAAACAGGACACAGGAGCATTGGAGTTGTGATTTTTTATGGTTTATTTCCACACCGTGGTCAGAAAGAACTTGTAGGACCTGTTGCAGATGATGTTCATTTTTCATGATGAGGAAGAATATATGAGGGTGTCATCCAGGTGTGTGAAGCAAAAACAGTACAGAGTCAATAAATCTCTGTGAAGTATGAGCTGCGTTTTTTAGACCATACTGCATGAAGCCATATTAAAGCAGTCCAAAGGGGATGGTGATTGCTGTTTTCAGAATGTTGTCCTTAAAAATTGGGATCTGATGGTATGCTTTTTAGCAGTTGATCATGCTTAAAACATGTGCGCCATGAAGTTGTTGGGAGAAGTCCTTAATGTGGGGAAGACATATGAGTGTTCAGGTTGCAGTAGTCCCACGGAGGTGGGAAAAACAGTCTCTTTTTTTTTTTTCAGCACCAGATGAACAGGGCATCACCAGGTGCTATAGGAGGGGTGCACAATTGCACAATATCCATGCCTATCATTTCCTGTAATGCAGCATTAGCATGACATAACTAGGTAACATTAAGGTGGCAAGGGCTGTGGCTGACTGGAAGTCCTTACATGATGTACAAACAATGGCATGTTCTGACAGTAACTGTGATGATCTGATGCACAGTCACACTTGTCAACTGAAGACGCAGTGTGCCAGGAGAAGTCTGAGAAATGGCACATGAAACACAGCAAGCGTTAAAGTTGCTAACGTTAGAAACCACTGGTGAAGGTGTTGAAGGCAAGTGTGCAGAACCCTTGGTGGAGGGTACCTCTGAAATAGAGAACTCTGTATTTGATTGATGAGCTATCTGCAATTTATTTGTCATGTTGACAATCTACCGGCGTAGGGTGTTGTTGCTGGAGCAAAGAGTGGAGATGTCACGGTGTTGCGATGTGACTTCGACGAGAACAGCTGCAAGGGACTCAGCCAAGTGTGAACATTCGGTAGATGCGTGAGCAAATGGCTCAGGCAAATAGTCTGGAAAGGCTGTAATGGGGGAGGAGAAACTCTGAATAGTCTTGTTGACGAGTAGTACAGTAACCACCACCGTGCAGAGCTCAAGAAAGAGGCTGTAAGAGTCAAGGAAATCTATGGCGATAACTGGAAAATCAACATCAGCTCCTTGAAATGTCCAAGTAAGAAACAAGTCGGGCGAGAACTGCAGTCAGAAGAGTGATTATCATCATCAGTGATTGGAGAAGGTCCACTAGAGCAAGTGACCTCGGAATCACATTTGAATCGGCACCAGTGTCAACCAGAAAGAAGGACTGTGTAATGAGATCCTTCACATGAAGGCGGCTGGAAGGAAGAGAATCCAGAGATGATGACTGATTTGAGGAGACACTAAGGAGTGCGGGATGGGGCACCTAAACTGAACTGCTCAGCATGTTTCAGTCACGTGTGCATGGAGGATGGCAGTTCTGTGCAGCATCATCAAATCTGATGTGGAACCAGCACAGTGGATATACTGTGTGCAGCAGGAGTTGCTCGCACCATCTGTTGCACTGTGCTTGGTACCAGGATTGGTAGGTTCCATGGGAGGGGTTGCCAGAAAGGCTCGAGTCAGGCCGACAGGCGGCAGCAGTGTTACCCCATGTGGTGTGTGCAGCCTCGTCTGCAAGGAGGACAGTGTGCCAGTGAGGCAGTTGTGCCAATTGCGTCATTTGAAGAGAGCTTGGTAGAGGATAAGAGCAGCCAATGGTGGTAATGTTGTGTGCCCTATCTGTGAAGAGAAGGTGAGCATCCAGGGGGTCGTTTGCATAAGACAACAGGTGCAACTGAAAGTCATATGGGAGCTTGACCATCCATAAAACCCACAGGTTAGAATTGGGCAGCATGTCTGAATCAATGAGGGTATCTAGACACCTCCAATGTTCCGAAGTATTTTTATCTCCTAAAACTTCCACACAGATGGCATAGCACAAGACATCTTCAGGAGAGCAAGAGAAGCATTCGATGATAATTGACTTGGCATTGCCATACTTTGGGAAGGAAGCAGGGAAAATTATGGGGTCACTGATTAGATCAGTATGTTCTCGTAGATGCAAGATAAGACAGACAAATTTTGCGTTATCACTGTGCATACAATGTATGTCAAGGATATTATCTACCAGCATGAACTAAGTCTCTGGGCTGTCTTGGGTGAGTGGAGGCAACAGGGGAAGCGATCAACCTGCCCTGAGGTCACCAACAGAGCACCAAGAGTCGAACGAGTGGACAGTGAGGTGGGCCCGGTGATAAGTCACTGATGATCTGCACTCCATCCTTGAAGGAAACATGTGGGGGAACTGACGCAGTGGATATAGGAGGACAAAACACAGGCATAAGTGCAGTAGAGACCAGTGCATTAGACAAGCTGTAGCCCGAGGTCTGGGTGGAGTCCATAAAGACAAGGTGTGAAAATTGTGATGCAAGAGGCATGGGCGGGAGAGAGGCTGACAGGTACACATGAATGTGAGCAACATGTTGAACAACGTAGGCGCGAGAGACGCTGACCTGAAAAGTGGTATGTCACCAGAGGTCTTTGTGGTGGCCAGTGGAGGTCGGTGCAGAAGACACGATGTGGACGGATGAAGGGCTAGTAGGTGCGTGTGGTATGTTGGCAACACATCGAACAATATAGGCCTGATAGATACTGGCCTGGAAAGTGCTATGTCACCTGAATTCTCAGTGGTGGGCAGCAGAGGGTGGCATGGAAGATATGGCACAGTGGGCATGGGGGCATAAAACAACATAGTGGTAGGAACGGAATGTGGCAAAGTCATGATTCTATCTGGCGTGAAAGAAATGGCAGTCCTGACTGACGTATACCAAACCAGCACGGAAGGAGCGGGTAGGCTGGTAGACAGGCTAGCAGTAGCAGCACCAGCACTGGTACCAAGTAAGTGTCTATCACAGCCACAGAATCCTCGTTCTTAACTGGCATAGAACTATGATGCGGACACATCAACGCATTGTATTGTCCAGTTGTAGTGTCACATTTTGGCACTGTGGCTTGTCTTCCTGCCAAGGAGGCACACACACAGACAGGCTATGGAGCTGCGTTTGTGAGTCCGGAAGCATAAACAGGCAAGGTATGTCTGAAAATTATACTGCACACAACGAACGCAAAACCTGCGGCATATCTGGCACACACAATCGTGAAGGTACAAGGCCTGCTCTATCATAATCCATTGTCTGTGACCATTACATGACCACAATAGCGTAGCACAGCAAAGAAAATACGGGAACTGCATGAATCTGGGCTCATCTCTGTGGCTCTTTGTCGAATGTTTAATGGAAACCACAAAATACAAGTAGTAAGCAAACACCACTTTGTTTTGCACATATTACACAGCAGAACATGATCAAGCACATTTACATCAAAACAAAACATCCAATTAGAACTGTAGCCAAAGAAATTCAGTTCAAAGAGCTGACTATCATTTGTCAATAGCTGCCACAAGTCTGAATATGATGGAAAAGATTCATCGCTGTATCTGTTGTCACCCCAAATAATGAGTTTCCTGATGATGTTTTTATCATTAGAACTCATAGTGAATCACAGTGGATATAATTTAAACAATTAAACAGGTAAAATCCTGTTACTGGAACTGTTAGAAAATTAAAAGATTCATATTGAACTAAGAAAACTCGAAACAATAGTAAGCACAATGGTGAAACTTTCAACTACACCACTTCAGTTGTCAGCAGGTAGGTGTCTGTACTTACAGCAGAAACTTGTGCTGATACCTACATGGTTGCTACGCAAATTAGTTATTACACTATTCACACTATTCATGATGTTAACAGAAAGCTACTCACTAAACATTACTGCCACCCCACCTTCCCCCCAAAAAAAAAAAAAAAAAAAAAAAAAGTGGATAGGGAGAAGAAGAAGAAGAAGAAGAAGAAGGGGGGGGGGAGAAGAAGAAGCGTGGAGTTACACCACTTATTCTTGAAGCGACATGTGAGTAAATGTAGGTTAGCCTGTTACGGAGTTTTCCTAAGAGCTAGAGGAATGAAATCATCGGCAATTTCTTCACTGAAGGCTGGTATTAAGTTTTTTGTTTTATTTTCATGTTCTTTGTATATGGAAGTTTCAATATTAGAAGAATCATTAGTATAGAGCTAAGGTTTTTCAAATGAACCAGCTTCATTTACTCAAATGCTGATTATAATCAGAGAAGTTTTTGTGCAAATTTGATGTTTTTTAGATGGTTGGTGTGAGGGTGCAGCAAACACTTCCCCTTATTGTTAAGAAAAGGTCAACTTCAGGAATTAATACAGATATTTGCTTGGTTTGTTTTCTAATCCATGTTCTGACAATTCTTGTGAGGGCTGAGAGCGGCTGGCAGTAGTGTGCCCCCATTTGCATGCATCCAGGCAAGGAAAAAATTGACAATGACAAAGCCATAATTACTGCCACCAAACTAAACAACAAAGAAAATGTTTTCTTTAACTCACAGAGTGTTACTTAAATATAATGTTTGATCCCACCAATTAATATGCAGTCAGGAATTTCTTACTCTGACTGTGAAGACACTAACTCATGTAATGGTGATACCACCACCCAAGTCGGTGGGGGTTGGTGAAATGCACCAAGGCTGGCGACCTTGAAGCATTATACCACTTCCTGCAGTGTATTCATTGTTGTTTTTCTTTATTTTTGTTAAGAATTGGGAGAAAATTTTAGTAATTTTATTCGAATCACCTCTGTAGCATAGATGCAAGCCTTTACTTTATATACAATATTATGTATGACTCATTGTATGTTGTAAACTAAGTGACTGATTAATGTGAAGGTCATTTTTGTTCTTGTGTTCTGGATTTTAATTTTGCTAAAAGGAGCTATTAAATTTCATGTACTTACATTGTATCAGGAGTGAAAAAGAAGTGTGAAAATACAGATTTTCTGAATGAAATATTAGTTTGGAGAATACCAAAGAATGGGATACAACCCATCAGCTTTAATGATTGACGTTGTATCTAAGCCAAAGGTGATAGAGAGTAAACATTGAAACCATGAGACTTACCAAACAAAAGTGCTGGCAGGTCGATAGACACACAAACAAACACAAACATGCCCACAAAATTCAAGCTTTCGCAACCAACGGTTGCCTCATCAGGAAAGAGGGAAGGAGAGGGAAAGACGAAAGGATTTGGGTTTTAAGGGAGAGGGTAAGGAGTCATTCCAATCCCGGGAGCGGAAAGACTTACCTTAGGGGGAAAAAAGGACCGGTATACACTCGCACACACACACATCCATCCGCATGTTCACAGACACAAGCAGACATTTGTAAAGGCAAAGAGTTTGGGCAGAGATGTCAGTTGAGGTGGAAGTACAGAGGCAAAGATGTTGTTGAAAGACAGGTGAGGTATGAGCGGCGGCAAATTGAAATTAGAAATTAGCGGAGATTGAGGCCTGGCGGATAGCGAGAAGAGAATATATGCTGAAGGGCAAGTTCCCATCTCCGGAGTTCTGACAGGTTGGTGTTAGTGGGAAGTATCCAGATAACCCGGACGGTGTAACACTGTGCCAAGATGTGCTGGCCGTGCACCAAGGCATGTTTAGCCACAGGGTGATCCTCATTACCAACAAACACTGTCTGCCTGTGTCCATTCATGCGAATGGACAGTTTGTTGCTGGTCATTCCCACATAGAACGCTTCACAGTGTAGGCAGGTCAGTTGGTAAATCACGTGGGTGCTTTCACACGTGGCTCTGCCTTTGATCGTGTACACCTTCCGGGTTACAGGACTGGAATAGGTGGTGGTGGGAGGGTGCTTGGGACAGGTTTTACACCGGGGGCGGTTACAAGGGTAGGAGCCAGAGGGTAGGGAAGGTGGTTTGGGGATTTCATAGGGATGAACTAACAAACACACAAAATTCAAGCTTTTGCAACCAACGGTTGCTTCATCAGGAAAGAGGGAAGGAGAGGGAAAGACAAAAGGATGTGGGTTTTAAGGGAGAGGCTAGGGAGTCATTCCAATCCCGGGAGCGGAAAGACTTACCTTAGGGGGAATAAAGGACAGGTATACACTCGCGCACACACACACACATATCCATCCGCACCTACACAGACACAGATGTCTGCTTGTGTCTGTGTATGTGCGGATGGATATGTGTGTGTGTGTGTGCAAGTGTATACCTGTCCTTTTTTCCCCCTAAGGTAAGTCTTTCCGCTCTCGGGATTGAAATGACTCCTTACCCTCTCCCTTAAAACCCACATCCTTTCGTCTTTCTCTCTCCTTCCCTCTTTCCTGATGAAGCAACCATTGGTTGTGAAAGCTTGAATTTTGTGTGTATGTTTTTGTTTGTTTGTGTGCCCAAACTTACCAAAAGCTCTCCTGCATGCAAGGTTCGCAGGAGAGCTCACAGCTTTACTTCTGCCAGTACCTCATCTCCTACCTTCCAAACTTAACAAAAGCTCTCCTGCATGCAAGGTTCGCAGGAGAGCTTTTGTTAAGTTTGGAAGGTAGGATATGAGGTACTGGCAGAAGTAAAGCTGTGAGGATGGGTCAGGAGTCGTGCTTGGGTAGCTCAGTTGGTAGAGCACTTGCCCGCGAAAGGTAAAGATCCCGAGTTCGAGTCTCGGTCCAGCACACAGTTTTAATCTGCCAGGAAGTTTCTGAAATGCCTCTTCACATTCCTCTGTCCAATTCCACACAACATTCTTTTTCAACAAATGACCAAGGCAAGGATGGTTAAATGACTCATTTGATACAAACTTTCGGTAGAAGCCAAACATAGCTTTAAGATCCTTCTTGTTCTTTGGGGGTGGGAAATCTGCAATAGCAGCAAGTTTTTCTGTATCAGGCTGTGTATCTTCCTCATTAATCCTGTAAACTGAAAATGAAATTTTCTTCTTTACAAATTCAGATTTACTTAATTTCAGTTTCATACCTCCCTTATACATAGCTCTCAATACTTCATTCAGAGTCTTACAGTGCTTGAACCATTCTGCACTCACTAAGAGGATATCATCTATATAGACCGTTATTTCATTGGTTAATATCTCACCTAGCACCTTGTCAATTGCTCTGATAAAAACACACACCGACAAGTTCAGACCAAATAGCACCACACAGGTAACACTTACCTTCATGTAAAAATGCCCTACATGACCTAGAATCCTTAGCTAAACAGATATTCCAATAGCCACAAGTCACATCAAAAGAAGTCAGAAATTTGCATCCATGGAACTTTTGCAAAATTTCTTCTGTGTTAGCTGGTCTGTCACTCTCTCCTACTACAATTTCATTTAACTTCCTGGCATACAGAACCAACCTGACACCACTGTTCTTCTGCTTTACAACCACAAGTGGGTTATTACACCTGCTGGTTGACCTTTCAATAATCCCCCATGAGATCATATTTTGAATTTCTTTTCTCAGTGCTTCCTTTTTTGAAAATGGAATAATATAAGGTTTCTTGGAAAAATGGTTCATGATCCCTATACTTTAATATGCACTCAAAATCTCTTACCAAACCTGGCCTGTCTGAAAATACATTACAGTTGCTCAGGAGAATACTTTTCAATTCCTTCCTTTGACTATTTAAAATACCTGTAATATTGTCAACTCTCTTTATTATTTCCAACCTCCTCCTCTTCCTCAGTAACCCACTCACTGGTCAAAACTCTTAATTGCAAATCTAATTCAGTTTGCACACACTCGTCCATACCTCCCAAAAATGATAATTCATACCTACTTCTGTTGTACTTAAAACTAAACTTATGACTAGCAAAATCAATATCTACACACCATTAGTCCCAAATATTGCAGCAATGCTGAGATTTTGAATCACCAAGAAATTGCACTCCAACAGCTGTCCTCCCAGTTCCCAGTTAATAGTACCTCTTGTTTCACACTCTGATAGCTTACCAGTAGCACCAGTTATTTTTATTCCAGAAACATGCATCACTACTACACTCTCTGTGTTAATAGATCCAAAATAATGCTGTAAAATGCCATTCAAATCACTACCACTGTCCAATAAACACTAAACATGCTTACCTTGTACACTTGCTGTCATTATAGGGTGCCACACTTCCTTTTTACTTACCATGTGATCTTCTTCATGCAACAAATCCTCATTAATCCTTTCCCTGGAAAAAACTATCATCCTGCTTACCAAAATGATTATCAGACACAGTCAAATGACAGATAGCATTGTCCTTTTCCTCATTACCACTCTCAAACTCTAACTCTTCATTAGGCCTAATATTATTCTCCTTTATTCTTTCTTTACTTAACACCTTACCATCATTATCAATCATAAATTCAAATACTTCATCCTCATCACTACTAGATTCATCACTGCTATTATCATTATCATTACTGTTTGAATTGGACCCACTGTGACTTTCATTGTCCTCATATACTTGGCTAATTAGTTGATTCTTGTTTCCAGTATTAGACCACAAAGCAAAAAACCTGAATTCCTATGCCCCCTTTAAAAATTTAGCATCCATTTAGACACTTTGGACATCCTGAGCAACAGCAACACACTCTGTTTCACTACTTAATTTTATTAAAGTAACTTCCTCCTCTCTTTTTATAAGAGTAACATTGCTACCCACACCATCATTCAACATATCCCTATAATTAGTAATTACACTCATCTTATTACTATCATTTTCATTACCCTTACTCATGATTACAGCACATTTATACACAAGCGGTTCTTCATCACTAACTGTTTTAGTGCAAGCCAAAACTGGAGCGTTATCTAGTTTAAATGGTTTGATCCAGAATTAAAATCATCTCCTCCATTTCTGTTGATTGAATTTCTCCTACCATTTCCTTCCCCATTCTGGCTATCCTCCACAGAGCCATTCCTTGAATTTCTACTATAATTAGTCTGTTCATCCTATTTACATGAAGTTGTCTCCCTGATTGATTATTGTCATCAAAATTCCTCCTACGATTTTCCACTGAGGGCTTCACCCTCTCCACTTCATGAACATAATTCAAGGAATCACTAATATTACCCCTGGGGGCAGGAACAAGCAATTCTCTAACTTTCTGATGCAACTTAGTTTCTAAACCAATAATTATTGATTCACTACCTAGCTCTTTTTCCAAATATTTCAGTTTGTTTATCCAAAGCCAACAAAACCTTTCACAGTAACCTTCCTAGAGCCAAATCTCTCTCTTCCGCAAAGTTACTCAAAATTCTCTGCTGCTTCTCTTTGGACCAATATTCAGCTAAAAATGCTTTCTTAAAACTTTGCCACGAAGTACAGCTATCAGCTACTTCCATAGAACCACTCATTGATTGGCTGCTGTCATACTGTGGCCATGAAACCCAAGTGCTGATTGGTTGTTGCATCTCCTTCATTAAAATCACTGTACTATAAACCACTCTTGAGTTCACTGTCAAAGTTTGTGAGTCCTAGTTTATGGTGCCCACATAAAATAGTCCTTACCCATAAGGGCACCATATGTGACTTTCACCAGATTTATTTCTTCACTGATAGTCCTCGGTGTTGATGTACTCCATTATTATGCTGGCTGAAAAATGGAGGTTGGAAGTTCAACACTGATTACTGTAAATGATATAGCCAACAGTTGCACAGTTGCGTTTCACAGTTCTTTACTTTCACTGTTCACAACCCTGCAAATTATACTTACATATGCTAATAGTAACTAGTTAAAAGTGAAAAAACAAATTTAAGGAGGCAGATGACAAAACAAGACAGGAAATAAAAAGATCCCAGCTTGCTTCATCACAGCATGACTCAAACGTGCTGCTACCTATTTTAACGCAAGCACCTTGTTATTGTAGGCCCCCCCTTACAATACCAGGACAGCAAGTTCTCTGCCAACAAGGACATGAACTGTTGTAAACAGATGTTTAAACAAATTATGAGTAGTTTTTGATTGTGTGCATAAATAAATAATCAAGTGGCTGAATTTCTAACCTCATGCATGTTTCTAAAATACATGTTCCATTCCACTCCACCCCCCACCTACTTTCCTTTTTAAATAAAGTGGCAATGTGTGCTGTGTGGTGATAAGTGACAGCACAAATGTGTACCCACACTGGTGAACCCAATTATTGAATTTTTTCACACAGCACATCCCTCCTTTAGAGCACCCATTGTATACCTCTGTGTCACACAGTGCACACATGAGCACCAAATGTGCCATCCTGATCATCTCCTCTTCCCATCTGTCCAGCTACACTTATTATCAAGATGCAGTACACTTCGGGAAATGGTCCCACAGAGCAAACCTTTGGAATCTTGTCTGTGACACAAAGCATTCCCTTTGATCACAGCCATGCAAATGTGCTGTCAAAGCTGCAATCACTGGTAACTGTCTTTAATCAGTTGCTCACATAGTTTGCCCAATTCATGAGCAGTGCTACACCTTTTGCACAAGTTCTGGTGCCAACCAGTCAGCCGAGCAGACTTTTCATCCATCTCCCCGCCTTTGATGCCACGACCTGTGTCTATGTTTTGCATCTGCCGAGGCAGTCTTTGCTAGAGCTAATATTATGAGCAACACAATGAAGTTCACTATTACCATAGCTCAGCTCAGACCCATGGTCATGGCAGAAGCTCATGACATTATCACTAACCTCCACTGTTTGGTAGCTACAATAAACTGTAAAAGCACCTTATCACACACTTAGCATCTTCAGAAATGCAGTGCTCCTGGGCCTTGTTTTCATTGGATGAAACCCATGTCTTGCCGGACAAACTCCTCCTTCACATCTGCAATTTTCACTTGCTTGTGGCCATCCGCACCAAGCTCGCCATGCAGGATCATACATATGTTGATGTGGCTACTATGATAGCAAATTGAATGTTCAAATCCTTTGACCTTTTGCCAGCAGTATCCATTGCCCATTCTCCTTACCCTGATTGCCCCCCCCCCCCCACTACCACAGTTACAAGTCTCCCAGCTGCTATGAAGCACAGCTGAAGAGAATACAACTGCCTGTGCCTCAGGACATGCAGCCTGATTTAGCACACATCATGGCCCGCCTGTGCAGTGAGATGGCTAACTTAACCTCCACCCTCACATGCTCATGTCCCCCTCCCCCCCACCACCTCAGCCGCCCCCCCCCTACCCTTCAAAGTCCAAGGCCCACATAACTCATGCAACTGTCACCACAGACGACCCCACAGGTGCAGCAACCCATACCCATCCCCCACCTGCCTAATGAGCAGTAGGAGCCACTTGACATGAACCATGAGTGCTGGTACCATGAGAGCTTTGGCAGTGATGCAGCAAACTGCCATCCACTATGCTCGTGGTACCCAAACACAGTCAGCAACTGGCAGTAAGTGCCGCCAGTTGCTCCACAAATTCACAGTGCCTGCTCGTATCAGACCACCATTACTCCATCTTGTCCATACCATACCTTATCGACACCAGTCTGGACTTGTCCATCTTCCCAGACAGGATCCTATCCTTTTTGGCTGCAATCCCCCCCCCCCCCCTTTCATGTTCAACAACACAAATGATTCTGTCATCACCACCTATGTCCCCCACACCTGTTGTTTGACCTTGGCCTTGCTGAGGAGATTCTCTGGACCTTCACTGTGGCCAACATCAACAACCCAATCCTCAGTGCAGATTTATTTCCCACTTGAATCTCCTCTCTGATCTCACTCAGAGTCATCTGATAGGTGGTGCATCACATCATTCCCCACCCTGCACCACCTGCCACACCTCCCACTTTACCATTCAGCACCTATCCTACTCCAGCGCCCTTTTGCTGATCTCATCTGCAAACTTCCACTCCCCTCCCCCCGCCCCCCCTGGTGTTGCTCATGAGGTGCACCATGGCACAGTGCACTATATCACGGCAACACTGGGTCCACTGGTACTGGTACACTGCTGCATCCACCCTCTCTAGCCAGCCGAAAGCAAGTTCATGTGGGCAGAAAATGAAGCCTCCATTGCTGCCAGAATCCTGTGCCCTTAAAAAGGTCCATGGTCCTCCACACTCCACTTAGCTCCCAAGAAGGAAGGCACCTGGTCCCCCTGTGGTGATTACCAGCATCTAAATAAATGAAAAATTCCCAACTGTTATCCTGTCCCCTATTTGCACAGTTATAGTAACATCATTTTGGGCTCTACCATATTCAGTAAGACAGACTGTACAAAAGCTTTTACACAGATCCCAATCACACTGGACAACATGGAGAAAACAATCATTATTACACACTGTGGTCTCTCTGAAAGCCCCTTTATGCCTTTCAGCCTCTGTAATGGCGGGAAAACTTTGCAGCATTTTCTGGAAGACGTCCCCCAAGGCACAATGGTATGCTTTGCTTATCCGGACAACATCCTTATTTACTCCCAGAACTTGGTGGACCACCATGAACTACTCAGGGAGATTTTTACCAGCCTGGAACAAGCTGGGGTCTTCCTCAATGTGAACAAATGGGTGTTCAGGGTAGCAGACAGTGAGTTCCTTGGACACGTCATTTTCACATCCGGCTCATGTCCCCTACCCGAGAAAGTCCTCACAGTTGCTGAGTTTACATGCCCCACAACATACAAGAAACTACCCAAATTTTTGGGGATGGCAAAATTTTTTCCACAATTTCCTTAAAAAAAAAAAAATAGATCCTGTTCAGGAACCCCTCACTGCTGCACTGTGAGGTATACAAAATGTAGCAGACCCATACCATGGACTCAAAGTATGTCAGCCAGTTTTGAGCACACCAAACATGACCTTACCTAGGAAGCTCTTCTGCTGCACCTCCCCCCCCCTCCCCCTCTGTCCCCATCACTATTGTCACTGATGTGAGTCAGTCCACAATTGGCGTGGTCCCTAGGCAGCATATTGGGGACACTATGCAGCTGCTTGCTTTCTTTTCAGCCAAGCTGTCAGAACCACAACACAAATGCGCTGCGTGCAATTGGCAGCTGCTTGCAATGTACAAGGCAGTGAAGTATTTTTGCTCCTCTGATGAGGGGTGCAATTTCACCATTTTTGTGGACCACTGGCCACTCATGATGGGTTTTTCTCAGGAAGATGGTGATCAAACTTCGCTCTGGCACTTCAGCCGGAAGGAGTGCATATGCAATTTAGCACTGATGTATGCCACTTAGCTGTCATCGACAACATTGTCACTGACTGCCTCAGCCACTCCTGTACCCTCAGCCCTTTGCTAGATTATGAGGCCTTCGCAGGAGCCCAGACCCCCAACCCCACTGTAGTGCACTAATGTCAGGATCCGAACTCAGATCTCATTCTCCAAATTCACCCGTGCACTGGCCACTGACTTACATGTTTCATGTGTTCTCCCATCTGATTCCATGGACACCACTGGGTCCAAAGACTGCGTCCACCCCTACCTTCTCTGGCCTTCTGTAAACTACTTTTGACAGCTTGCGTGGGCTAGCACACCCTGGCATCTGCAAGTCTCCTGCCTTCATCCAGGATCTTTTTTATGGCCTGACGTCCAACGGGACTGCCATGTATGGGCTCACAACTACATCCCATGTTAGTGTGTCAAAGTGGGCCATCACATTCCTATGCTCACAACCTCATTTCCCCCTGTTGAATATCGATTCTACCATGTCCACATCGACCTCGTCAGCCCCTTGCCCTCTACAGACAGCTGCCACTTTCTCCTCACAATGATAGATTAGTTAACATGCTAGCCAGAAGCCATGCCCATCCTAGACATTTTGGCCAAAACAGTCACCGCTGTGTCCATCAACACATGGGTTTCATGTTTTGGTTCTCCCCACCACATAACATCTGACTGCAGGTGCCAATTCACTTCCCATGTGTTCAAAAGCATGACTGAGACGTGTGGTGCCCTCATCCATACTACCACTAGCTATCATCCTGCAGGAAACCACATGATGGAACGTTTCCACCAAACACTGAAATCCTCTCTTACCTGCTGCATTGGAAAATGGTCCTCCACTTTGCCACTGGTCTTGTTAGGTTCATGGGGTGGCCAGAAGGCTGACATGGAAGCATCCTCTGCCAACTTGGTATAGGGACAGCCCCTGGCCCTGACAAAGTCCGCAGCTTGTGGTCTCACGGTCGCATTCTCGCTTCCCAAGCACGGGGTTCTGGGTTCGATTCCTGGCGGGGTCAGGGATTTTCACCTGCCTCGAGATGATTGGGTGTTTGTGTTGTCCTCATCATTTCATCATCATCATGACATTGGCAATATTGGGCTAAGCAAAGGTTCGGAATTTGTACAGGCGCTGATAACTGCGCAGTTGAGCGCCCCATAAACCAAACATCATCATCATCATCATCATCATCATCATCATCATCTGGCCCTGACAAGTGGCTTTCCCCACTATGTTGTGTATCCCAGTTTAAATTTAGCAATCACAATACTACATGGCCCAGATGCAGCTGATACCTCCACGATGCATGGCAAAAACCTGATTTTACAGCCAAGTGACAAAACATACACTGTGTGCCACCACAGTAGCCTGTCAGTGGTGCCAAACAGCAGACTAAAGCCAGCTTACTTGTTCACCATCAATGACGCTGATGCACAACCAGCAGTCAAGATAATCCTACCAACCACTGATGTCACGGATGACGCTGCTGGCACTGACACCCACCCTGACACCACCAGTGCCTGGAACCTAGATGCAACCACATCGCTCCCATTTGCTACCTCTCCCGCTGCTGTTCCTTAGCATGCAGAACCTGACGCTAAAGGCACAATGCATGACACCGAGCTCAATGCTTCACCACCACTGACTGACTGAGCCACAGGTGCCATTCCTCCAGCAGCTCATCGACTTTCACCGCAGCTCAGAATGTGCCTGCAGCATCCAAGAAGTGGTGCCTCTCCCACTGCTGTGCCAGCACCCCACCAGTGCATCTAGCAGATGGCAGAGACAGCAGGAACACTCACCAACACCCACACACTCTGGCATGCATTATGCCATGCATACTGGCCACACCCTGCATGTCCACCAATTCCCTGTTTGCCCCAGTTCCCCACTGCCACCCATGTTCAGTAAGACTGCACCATGGCACAACTCCTCTCAGTACGTGGGACACCTCCTGCATCCATCACTGAACCATGCAACATCATCTTCCGTGAGTTGCAATTCCAGCCTGCACTGGGCCACTGCCCACCATCACACACAGCACACAACCCAGAACACCTCTTGTCGCCACCCACCCATTGCAGACATATGCCAGCACCACCACGGCATCATTCCAGTCCACAGTAATGGCCAGCTGCCTTCCCCCACCACACACCGTGCTAGCGTACCCTGGCACCAATGTAGTGGCTACCAACTTCACAGTTCAGCCGTGACCATTGGCCCTCTGCCTCTGTATAACTTCTCATAAATAACTTTAAAATAAAAGGTGTCCCTTTCCCAGCTCTATGACTGGCTACTTGAGGCACACCACATGCGTAATGATCTGTATGTGTCTTCAGAATAATACACAATACCTTCTGAGCATGGGGGAGTCACTGGCACCAGTGATTATCTTATCTAGTAGGGGCAGTAACTCCGTTTAAGCTGGCATGGGTGTTTTCTCTTTGGTTTTCCTCTTATGGCTGCTATTTAAGCACGGTACTTCCAGCTATGGCTCTCTTGGTTTTCCACTCAGGGGCTCTAGTGGTCGTGCTTGCCTGTTGCTTGGGCATATGTTGTGTTGGCAAGTCTTGGAGTGACCATTACAGAGGAGCGTTGGTTGCTCACGGTGCTGTGTTATCATTTGAGGAGTCTGTTGGCGGCAGGCTGGTGGTGATGGCCTCCAATGCACTAGCAAGTGTGTATATTGTACTACCTGATGTTGGATGCCTATATATGCTATGTGGATTCTCATTGTTTGCTGCTGGGGGCATCTGCTATTTCTTTGAAGTTGTATTTTTGATCAATATGATTGTAATTTGTGTTCACAGCCAGAAACAGTGATTTGTATGTGATTATCCCCACCATGACAGGAATAAGGAATCCAGTCTTGGTTCCTGTGTATGTTGAGTAGTGGAGTTACGAGTGTAAAACACTGTCCAGAGATGGGAGTGCTAAGCATGAGTAGTGTGAAGGCTGTGTGAGTCATTGTAGAGTAGTGAGCAGGCCATGTTTAGTGTGAAGACAGTGTGCTTGTAATTTTATGTGGAGATATTATGATTTATTGTGTGGTCTCCATTTGGAGGGGCAATGACTTTAGTGTCTTGTATTATAAGTTTTTATGCTCTTGGTTTGGCAGTCCGTCAACTTCTCCAGACAGTATGCTTCTTCTTGGGGCCTGCTTGTAAGAGTAAAGAATTATGAGCTATGAATAATTTGTTTGAGGTCTTGCATGTGTTAAGAGTATTAAATGTAAAGGGAGGGCTTAGCTCTGAAATAAGAGAGTTGTGTTATGTTCTTTGGTTTGGCTGCCGGTCTTTTTTTTAAAAAATGTTACAGTGTACTACAAGCGGCAGGCACAATCAGTTCCAGATTGATCAATACAGCGGGTGGCACCTTGACTGAAATATGTTCAGACGCTGTTGTCTCGCCCAGCTATATTTTGGTGATGCTCGGTGCTACTTGGGTGTATTCCATCAGAGTCGCTGCTCACCCCAGTACTTGAGTATTCTCTCTTGTAATTATTTGGAGATTCCTCTCATTAATGTGTTCGGGCTGGGCCAAGGTGTGTCCCCTGTTCTTAATAGTTTGCTCACCCTTATAATAGGGTGGGTCATCCATTGAGCTGTGCTCGCTGTTGCATGGAACTTAAACTGACTATAACAATAACTGTCTTTTCTGCCTAAATATTGTTGTTATGCTTGAAAGGTATTTCACAAGTGAGTTCAGTGGAATAAGTCACTGTATAATTGGTGGAATTCATTTGTTCTATGGTCTGTTTATTGGTCTAAGGTTCCCATTGGGGAATTTACTCTTTCACTTAAAATTTGTCATTTAATATTCTGTACAGTTGCTTGTTTTACCAATGGGGATTTAGTCCCAGTAAATTCCTTTTAAATTTGTGGGCAATTACACTTGTCATCTGTTTTCATCTGGGGCTTTTTATTATTTACTTATAAGGAAGAGTCTTTGCTTAACTTGTTTCAATCTATTTTGTAAGAGATATTGTAAAACTGTTTCTGGGGATATGTGTAATAAATCTTTATGAACTACAAGCCTGTGTTTGCATTATGTTGTGACTGCTCTTTGCAACTGGTTTGAGGATTGTAAATTTCTAAGACTCAACTGGTAGCAGAGTTTTATCTACGGGAGGGGGCTCCTACATTTTCATGTGGCTTGTAGTTCTCTATCAATTGCCTTTCTCCTTATAATATTACTGGTTTTCTCATATACTGATGTCTGTTCCTTGTTTGCAGGAGACCATTACCACCATGGCCACCTGCAGAGGCCTGGGCATAGCATATTTAGGTTGTGAGCATCTGATATATGAACTGTGCATGTGCAGCCAGTTGTGTGACGGAAGTGTTGCTGACCTTGCGGCCTGTCTCTGTACAGCAACCTACACTCCTGTAATGATATCAGCTAACATCTTCACTGATAATGGTGAGTTCATATTCCGTCTTTCTGCTGCTATAGATGTGTTCTCTCACACTGTAACCTTCTTAGAATCCGCTCAACCCACCTATCAGCAAATTTGTTGAGTTAAGCCCATTTAATGCATTATAGTCATTGTTTCTCTGATTTCGCCTTACTTGTCTTGCCACAGCCCACTGTAGAAACTCAAGCCCACCTAATAAACACTGTGCATGTTCTCCAATCTCGCCTGTTGGTGTTACGTTTAGAGGGGGGGAAGTTTGGATTCTGAACCCAGCACCTCTGTGCCAGCTGCTGTGGCCACGTCTCCATCTGGTGTTGCATTATCAGAACAATTTGCTAAACTGCCTAATCCTCTTGCCACATTATTAAAGGAAGTGAAAGAGTTGCCAGTGGAGACGTTAATTCAGATTAGATCTGTTTTTTGGTTGCTTGTTCATCTGCAAGTTCATTCGAATGTCCTTCAAGTGCCACATCCAGTTATAGTGGCTCTTAACTAGCCTCTGACTAAAAGGGTTCTGAGTACCATTGTTTCTGAAGTTTTGCAATCTAAGGGCTCTCTGAGGCAGCTTCAGCAGCGAGTAGTGGGAAGAAAACTGCCAGTATGGATGTGTGTGAAATTAGAATGGGATTTCTATTGGCACTTGCAAGCACCAGATGAAACTTTGGCTCAATAGTTCAACCATGTATGCACATCTGTGGTAGCCCTTGATATGCAGGTGTTGGAATAGAGTTGCATCAAACATACGATTGAGGGTATGTGGCCTCAGGACTAGTCGCATTTCATTTTCTCAAGGCAGCCCGAGTCATTACAGCAATTTCAGGAACTCATTGACTCAGCTGAAGCTTTAGATTTTGTGGATGAACAAAGTGAGATGTTGTCATGCAGTCAGCTTCCTGGGGAAGGAAATACCTAGAAGGTTGTCCAGATTAGTGAAAGCAGGGCACTACCATGTCGGTGTTACTGTTGTGGCTCCTCAGATCATTTCGTTAAACGGTGTCTGGTACAGTGATCTCCTCATCCTAATAGTTGACATCAGGAAAAGGGGAGGGGAAGACACAATACCTTTATTGTTCAAACAGAGGCCTCCCAGGCTGGCATTGCTGTCATTCTCCTCCAAGGACAAATTAGGAGAGAGACACCAAGTGGCCTATGCTGCTAGGTGACTTACCAACCCCAAGCGTAAATACTCCATTAATGAATGTGAAGCTTTGGCAGTCCTATTTTCCCTGGAAAGATTCAGCTTTTATCTTGAACACCAAGAATTCATAATCGAGATGGATAACCATGCTCTGAGTTGGGTCTTGGCCATGCCCTGCATGACTGGTTGTATTGCCCGCCGGCGGTATGCATCTCAGTCTTTCGTTTTCGAATGCGTCACATAGGGGGAATTGATAATTATGTCACCAATGAGTTTAGTTGCATGTTTTTGGAAGAGTCGGAGGAAGGGTAAAGTAATACTGAGCTGGACCTCCAGTTGAATGCTGTTCTCTTCAAAACACCCGAGCTCTTCTGCGGTCTTCATACCAAGCAGTTTCAGGGTCTTATTTGGGGTCCACTCTGTAATCAATAGGAAGGAGGAGAGGTGGTTCCCAGATTTTGCCTCTGAAAGGGTGTTCTTTGTAAGCAAGTTGGGTCTGGTCAAAAGTGGAAAGTGTGCCTCTCTGGAGACTGGTCGGGATAGTACTTTGCTATTTCCATGACTCAGCAGTGGGTGGACACCAGGGCCCATATAAGACTTTGAGCTGGGTATGTGACACATTATTCTGGCCTACACTGTACAGGGACATTCAGCACTGTCAGTAACTGTGTTCTGTGTAAGAGTGCCAAACCTGATTTGGGATGACATAGAGGATTCCTGCAATCTGAATGCGAGGAATACCCTCTGGATCATATGTTTATTGATTAAATCAGCCTTCTACCCTGTACCAAAAGGGGCAATAAGTATATCCTTGTAGCTGTGGATGCCTTCTCCCATTTCGAGAGGCTGCTGCCCATGCAGGGAACCACTGCTGAGATCACGGTCCAGCAGCTATCTAAGATCATTCTTGGTTTGGTCCTCCAAGAGCCTGGTGAGCGATAATGCACCAGCTTCCCTCTCCAAGACCTTTAAAGGGTTTTGCTTTAACAATATTATTAAACATATCACAACCACCCTGTACTATCCCAAGGCGTCTTTTGCCGAGCAAGTTAACAGGAACCTCAAGGCCACTCTGTGCATTTATCATGGTAGAACATGGCCTCGGTGGGATACAACCTTGTCTTGGCTTAACCGGGCCTTCAGTTTGGCCAGACATGAGGCTATGGGGTCAGCTGTGAACTCTCTTATGTTTGCCTGTACCCTTAATTCTCCGTTATCCAATCTATGGAACATCAGTGATACCTTACCCCTTGCAATTACTCTGGTGACTCTTTGGGACAATTGAGTACAGGCAAAGTACAATACTCACTTGGCTGCTTGTTTTACTGATGGGGAGTTAGACCCAGTAAACTTCTGTTAAATTTGTAGGCAATTATGTTTGTCATCTATATTTACTGGAGCTGTTTGTTAGTTAGTTAAAAGGAAGAGCTTTTGTTTAACTTGTGTGTGTGTGTGTGTGTGTGTGTGTGTGTGTGTGTGTGAGTGAGTTTTTCTTGTGATTGTCCTTTACGACTGGTTTGAGGATTGTAAATTTCTAAGCCTCACCCTTCTCTAGGAGAATAGATACACCATACATACATCTTTACCTCCATCTGTTGTATTTTGACACATACAGTGCATCTACATAATGTGGCATACCTACCTGAACACAGGTGTGATTTACCACAAACTCTACTATTTCAGCTGACAGCACACATGACAACTCATGCACCCTCTATTCACAACTTAATAATATACTTTTTATACCTTATTGTTCACATGCTTGTCAGATTAATGATTATAAACAATAAAATTCTTAGCATCTACTCTAGTGGCCAAACTTCCTGATACACACACTATTTAATACTTAATTCCTCCTCTGAATATTCATTAATATTTATACATTTTTCATAATCAGGGTTATGATCATCACACTTCAGTACACTTGCTAGGATGTTTAAACTCTCTCTTAAATGCTACTTCAAGTGACTCGGTCTCTTAATCTTATTTCAGCATTTGGAACTCCAGTCTACTACTTCCTGCTGTAAATGTTTAACAATAAAGTTTATTTTAGTTCTATCTCTTGAACCCTCAGGTAATACTTTCTTAAATTGCTTCAAAAAGATAGCTAGTTGTACAGAACTATCTGGTTTGAATTTTAGGAATTCCTTCAAGTGCAGTACAGTGTCTCCGAAAGAACTGGTGATAGCACTAGTATAATCAACATTCTTTTCTGCTTTTGGTTCAACTAGTTCCTGCAGGTGCTCCACCAAATTGATCAAAGTATTTAGGGCACAAATTACTTCATCAAAATCTCTGTTTAGCTCTCATTTCTCTATCTGTTCTCGCATACCTGAGATCTGAATATAAACTGTAGAGCCAAAGATACTGATACACCTGCCTAATATCATGTAGTGTCGCCTTCACCCCATCCCCCACCCCCCCCCCCCCCAACCGCCCACCCATGCGTGCATGCAGAAGTGCCTCAACACAGCATAGCATTGACTTGACTAATGTATGAAGTATTGCTGGAGGGAATTGACACCATGAATCCTGCAGGGCTGTCCATAAATCTGAGAGGGTGGAAATCTCTTCTGAAGGCATCCCAGGTATGCTCAATAATTTTCATGTCTGGGGACTTTGATGGCCAGCAGAAGTGTTCATACTCAGAAGAGTGTTCATGGAGCCACTCCATAGCAATTCTGGACATGTGGGGTGTCGCATTGTCCTGTTGGAATTGCTCAAGTCTGTAGGAATGCACAATGAATGTTAATGGATGCAGGTGATCAGACAGGATGCTTACATAGATGTCACCTATCAGAGTCATATTTAGATGTTTCAGGGGTCCCACATCACTCCAACTGCACATGCTCTACACCATTAAAGAGCCTCCACCACTCCACCAGCTGCTGACATGCAAAGTCCATGGATTTGTGAGGTTGTCTCCATACCTGTATACATCCATCTGCTTGATACAATTTGAAATGAGACTCGTCCAACCAGGCAACATGTTTCCAGTCATCAACAGTCCAATGTCAGTGTTGATGGGCCCAGGCAAGGTGTAAGGCTTTGTGTGTGCAGTCATCAAGGGTACACGAGTGGGCCTTTGCCTCTGAAAGCTAATTTCGATGATGTTTTGTTGAATGGTTCACACACTGACACTTGTTGATGGCCTCTAGCATTGAAATCTGCAGCAATTTGTGGAAGGGTTGCACTTCTGTCATGTTGAACGATTCTCTTCAGTCATTATTAGTCCCTTTCTTGCAATATCTTTTTTCCAGCCACAGGAATGTTGGAGATTTGACATTTTTTGATATTCACAGTACACTCATGAAGTGGTCATATATGAAAATCTCCACTTCATTGCTACCTCAAAGATGCTGTGTCCCACTGCTCATGTCATAACTATAACACCAAGTTCAAATTCACTTAAATCTTGATAAACTGCCATTGTAGCAGCAGTAGTTGATCTGACAAGTGTGCCAGACACTTGTTGTCTTATATAGGCCTTGCCAACCGCAGCACCATAATCTGGCCATTTACATATCTCTGTATTAGAATACGCATGCCTATACCAGTTTCTCTGGCACTTCAGTGTATACTGTCTTAGTGTCATCATGTAACTCTTTAAACTGCTAATTCACTTCATTTGTTAGTAGGTTACACTGTTTATTTATTTCATACTGTAACACCCTAGCTAACTTTACTATCTTCAATATCAGACTTTTGTAGATACTTCCTAAATCCTTGTGCAGAGATATTAATCATATGTTTATTTCCTCCATTTAGGTTTTTCTATTTTTTAACTCTCCCTCTTATCTTTGTAAATCATCTAGCCCTTCTAATTTCTTTAATTACTTTGCCTGAGCTTCACTACCATTGTACAACTCTTCAGTTTCTTTACTATTTCTGACAGACAACTAGCCATTTTGCATGTGACGATAGGCATACGTGGTGATTATAACATATGTACCCAAGAACACTGTAATCCTGTGACACACACACACACACACACACACACACACACAAACACACAAACACACACACACACACACACACACACACACACACACACACACACACACACACAAAAAGCACATGCTATTGCTGCATCGTGCATGGGCAAAGCAATGTCGCAATCAGCCGCTGTGCAGGTATCGTGTAGTTAGATATATTGGCTGCTGCTCTGCCCTGTGCTGTTGTTGCAGTGGTCAGCTGCTGCACAGTTGCTCGAAGTGGCCACTGCTGTGCTCATAGCCTCTGAAAGGTCACTGCTGCACTCATAGCCTCTGAATCAGAATCTGTGGTTCTGTTGAAGTAAGGTTTCTTGACTAACTTGTCGACAGTTACTTCAGTATGTAAATATTTCTTGTTGTTGACTGGTTGCTGTGGTCAGCTAATCTTCTTTATCTCTTCTTTTGTGATAATTAACGTTTATTTGGTTTTTACCAAATCGTGGAATAACTGCTTCTACTTAAATATTGTAATCACTTTGGGTGACACTACAGCATGTGTTCACCTATATCTTCTTCATAGTTTATTCATGTTGCTTTTGGCAATGCCCTATGTACTTTAATTATTTCTTGAAAGTCCTTTTTATTACCACACAAGGTCTCTTATTTCAGGTGCTGTTGTCCATGTCCTTCACCTTTGGGCACCAAATTAAATGTTACATCTCATTCCTGTCATGGAACTGTGCCTTTTGTGGCGGCGTTCGTAGTGACAAACACTTCGCTGTAGAAATGGCTTACGAAATCACCGCCACACTTTTAATAGCGGGCCGACCGGTCCGCTGGAACAGTGAACAGAAAGATGAAAACCCAAACACTCTGATTAAATAAAAGTCGGTACTTATCTTTATTAACGAAGATACAGAAACACAGTAGTGAACTCCGTGTCTACAGAAATCTGTCTAGTTCGAGTCGGAGCGGCTAGGTCAGCGTCGGCTGACGACAAACAACAACTCTGCTGCGATGAACACACAACTGACTAGCAAGTACACAATCGGTGGCGAGTATACCACTGAGCGGCGAATACGGAACTGTCCTAGCGCTCGCGACTCCAGCGCTTAAGAAGCCAGAAGCCAGCGGTGGCGCGCGCAGACTTGCGGCGATTTCCTGTATCGCTGGCACTGCTTATGCGGACGGTGTCCGGACTTTGATGCTGCCAACCTTTTGGCAGCGGGCTCGGTTGGCATTACTGGCTAGGATATAACACTCCTCCCCCCCAAATCGCCGCACCGTCATTGAATAATGACGTGGCGAGCGTCGACGGCGGGGGAGGGGTCTGGCCGCAGGCGTAGCAGAAGAGACCGGGGCGGAGACTGTTGTCGGTGGCAGTCCCCGGTCCGCACCCCAGCATTGGCTGCGTGGGGCCTCGGGAAACACCGACTGAAAACCGAGGTCAGGGTGCACGCCTGTGACCACGGGCGCAGCTTCTGGTACTGGACGCGACGGGGCGTCGGGACCCACGAAGAGAGGCAGCGTCTCCTGACGCTGCATCGACGGCTGCTGAGTGGGCGCCGGACAAGGCGCTGCAGTGTCATACTCCTTGGGGGTGCCCAAGGAAAGCGGCTGCAGGACAGGCTGCACAGCCACCGCTTGAGATGGCAGCCTGGCTGAGGGGTCGACATCCATCTGCTCCGAAGGCAGTGGCGACTGAAGAGGGACTGCAGGCGCTGGAGCGACCACCTGGGGCGCTCTCAGATGAAGCTGTGCGGGAGGCATCAATGGGACGGGCTGTCGGCGTGGTAGCGGCGACAGCTGCTGCTGCTGCTGCTGCCCTGGAGGCGGCAGCGAAGTCGGAAGGCGCGGCTGGAACCCGCCGCGGACCAAATCTGTGGACAAAGAACGAGCGGCAGAATCCGGGCCAACGCGGCGCAACTGGTTCTGATGCCTCCTGTGCACCCCAGTAGCACCTTGAACAGTATAAAAACCGTGACCCTGGACACTTATCACGGTGCCTCGTTCCCAACGACGGCGACCGTGATAAACTCTGAAAAAAACGGCGTCGTTGCGCTGAAAACGTGTGCGATGCTCAGAAGCGGCGGGTCGATCCGGGGGGTGCAACAACCGTAGTAGGGTGCGATGACGACGGCCGTGGAGAAGCTCCGCAGGCAAAGGGCCGTCACGTGGCGTGGTCCGGTACTACGACAGGAACGTGATGAGGGCCTGCTGACGAGAGTGCGTAGCACGAAGACGGTCCATATGATCCTTGAATGTGCGTACAAAACGTTCCGCTGCACCATTCGATTGAGGGTGGAACGGCGGAGTAAGAACATGGCGAATGCCATTGGCAGAACAAAAACTTTCAAATTCAGCAGAGGTAAATTGTGGACCATTGTCAGACACTAAAACTTCTGGAAGACCCTCAATACAAAAAATTGAAGTCAACGCCTGTATAGTTTGTGCAGACGTTGTAGACTGCATGGGCACAACAAACGGAAAATTACTAAATGCATCTATCACGATGAGCCAACGAGAATTCCAATATGGACCAGCGAAATCAATATGTACTCGCTGCCAGGGACCGGCAGGGCGTGCCCACTCAAAATAGCGTTGAGGCGGAGCAGCTTGGTATTCGGCACACGTCGAACAATCTGTAGACATCTGCGTAATCTGCTTATCAATGCCGATCCATGTACAATGACGGCGGGCAAGCTGCTTGGTGCGGACCACTCCCCAATGACCGTGATGCAACAAGTCGAGGACCTTGGATTGGAGCACTTGGGGAACCACTACACGAAGCTGGTCATTCTCGGTGCGTAACAGCAAAACTCCTTGCGAAACAGACAACAGATGACGTTGCAGATAATAGCGACGAACCACAGGATCCGATATGTCCTTTGCCTTGGACGGCCAACCACGTTGAACAAAACGTAATAGTAAACTCAGATGAGGATCCGTAGCTGTCTCACATGCCACCTGACGATAATCAATCGGAAAATCCCGGAGGGATTGATGCTCATTGGCGTCAATCTGATGGCAAGAGTCTTCAGAGGAATTGAAGACATCATCCGCAGCAATCGGCAATCTAGAAAGCGCGTCCGCGTTGGCATGCTGAGCTGTAGGGCGATACAGTATCTCATACTGGTATTGTGATAACAAAAGAGCCCAACGTTGTAGTCTCTGAGCTGTCCGCTGAGGAACTGGTTTAGACGGATGAAACAGTGACGTCAGAGGCTTGTGATCTGTTACTAAATAGAATGGTCTACTATAGAGGTAGTGATGGAATTTTGTGACACCGAACACAATAGCCAACGCTTCCTTGTCCAATTGGCTATAATTACACTGAGCTTTGTTTAGCAATTTAGATGCGAACGCAATAGGACGTTCGGTGTTACCGACTCGGTGAGACAACACAGCACCGAGGCCGAAAGAAGAGGCATCACAAGCTAACACTAGAGGCTTGTTTGGGTCATAATGGACCAGACAACGATCATTCAATAAAGCCTCTTTATGCTGCTGAAAGGCTGATTGGCAATCAGCTGACCACACAAACAGAACATGCTTACGGCGGAGACAATGCAACGGTGCAGCAATCTGTGATGCATTAGGTATAAACCTAATATAATATGTCAATTTGCCAAGAACTGCTTGCAATTCATGCAGATTGCGAGGGGCGGGCAAATCACGAATAGCTGCTAAATGTGACTGGGAGGGATGAATGCCTTGAGCATTAATAACATGTCCCAGATACTCCATCTCCGTAAGGAAAAATGAACATTTATCGATGTTGCAACGTAGGCCTGCCTGAGACAACACTGTAAACAAACACTCCAAATTACGGAAATGTTCAGCAGGCGTCCGACCGGACACAACAATATCGTCTAAATAATTGCAACATGATGGCACATTAGCCAGAAGTTGTGACAAAAAACGCTGAAAAACAGCTGGAGCTGACGCACAACCAAAAGGCAAACGCAGAAAACGGAACAACCCCAACGACGTGTTTATGACAAAATACTGTTGTGATTGCTCGTCGAGGGGCAATTGCAAATATGCTTCACGGAGATCAATTTTGGAAAAGAAACGAGCTTCCCCTAACTTATCCATCAGCTCGTCCGGTCTAGGCAAAGGAAAAGAATCAATGACAGTCTGAGGATTAACTGTCGACTTAAAATCAGCACACAAACGTAACTTGCCAGACGGTTTCTTTATAATAACTAAGGGAGAAGCCCACTGGCTCGCTGAAACGGGTTGAATAACACCGTTGTTTTGCCAACGACGAAGTTCATCTTCTACAGGTGCCCGGAGGGCGTGAGGCACTGGACGAGCACGAAAAAATCGAGGCTGAGCATTATCTTTTAACGTAATATGAGCGGCAAAGTTCGCAGCACAACCTAGTTCGTCTTTAAATATGTCACTGTATTGTTTACACAGATCGGTTATGCTGTCTTGAGGAACAACAACAGAATTAATTTGCAACACATTGTCTTGGATAGACAGGCCAAACAAGTCAAAACAGTCTAATCCGAAAATGTTTACACTGTCTGTAGCACGGAGCTCTGTGAATGAAACTGTTTTTGTATTGCCACGAAATGTGGCTGGCACGCTATATACACCTAACACAGGAATTTGTTCTCCACTATAAGTAGCCAAAGAATGTTTTGCCGCTGAAAGTTTAGGGGGGCCGATAGCCGCATACGTAGCACTATTTATTAGAGTCACAGACGCACCAGCGTCTAATTGAAAATTGAAGGTCTTATCCTGGATGCGTAGCTTCACAAATAGTTTATTACACTGTCTCTGGATCGGTGCAGTGGAGGCGGAAGACACAAAATCAGCGCGTTTAGCGCATGTTCGCTGCTTACGACAACTCGTGGGTTGGGCGGGTGGAACAACAACTCCCGCTTCACTTGCAGTCTGTAAATTACTTTTTACAGCATTTGAATTACGCTTGGGTCGCATAGCAGAGGGCTGGGTGGGTGGCTTATTGCGAACAAGTTTATTACCCACCCGAACTGTGGAAGAGTCTTTAAACGCGACCTTCTGGGCGGGCTGGCTTTGAATAACATGAATATCCATGGGCTGGGCAGCACTAGAATTGTTCTTGCGTTTATGCAGACAAACAGTCTGGATGTGTCCTTTCCTTTGACAAAAGTGACAAACCGCGTTTCTTAACGGGCAACGTTCACGAGGATGAGCAAGAACACACTTAGGGCAAGACTTAACTCTATCATGTTGCACACGCGGCTGACGAATCTTTGTAACATGACGCTGCCAGCTAGTGTTTATAGTCTGACTCAGCCGGTGGGGCCGCGGGCATGACATAACTTGCTTAGCACAGGCAATTTGAGAAATACATGGCTGATCGAACTCACACTCAGCATAGTCAAAAGTATCTTGGGCTTCAATGATGTTCAACACAGTCTCTAATGACGGGTCAGGCAACTTTAAGATAGCAGCACGAATACGAGAATCTGCAATGTTTTGAGTAATAGCGTCTCGTAACATGACATCACTGTAGGAAGCTCCACACACACAATTAAATCGGCACTGACGGGTGAGGCCCCGTAAATCTGTTAACCACTGTTTACTAGATTGATGTGGCAGTTTCTTTAATCTGAAGAACTTGAATCTGGCTGCTGCCACATGAACTCGCGACTCGAAATACTCAGCAAGCTTGTTAACAACAATGTCATAGTCTAAAGCTTCTGGCTTGGATTCCGGGAACAACTTACAAAGTAGTCTATAGATGTCCACGCCTGCAGTGGAAATTAAATAAAGCTGCCGCTCATTACCTGTGATTTTGTAGACTGTCATGTGCGCCTGCAACTGCGCGAAATATTCTCGCCATTCTTCTCTTGATGCATCAAAAGCACGGAAAGGTGGTGCTGCCTGTGCTTGTTCCTTTGGTGTTGGTGGATTAGCCGCTTGTTTGGCGATTGCTTCCACCAGACTTTGTATTTGCTGACTCTGTAACAAGATCAACTGTTGTAATTCGGCAGACATAGTGAACACAAATTAAACCAGCCCCCAAAATTTTATCTCTATAATTAGTATAACAAGAAACAAGTTGAACCAGCCCTGCACACGAGTTCGGAAGTCCTCGTCGCCAGTTTTGTGGCGGCGTTCGTAGCGACAAACACTTCGCTGTAGAAATGGCTTACGAAGTCACCGCCACACTTTTAATAGCGGGCCGACCGGTCCGCTGGAACAGTGAACAGAAAGATGAAAACCCAAACACTCTGATTAAATAAAAGTCGGTACTTATCTTTATTAATGAAGATACAGAAACACAGTAGTGAACTCCGTGTCTACAGAAATCTGTCTAGTTTGAGTCGGAGCGGCTAGGTCAGCGTCGGCTGACGACAAACAACAACTCTGCTGCGATGAACACACAACTGACTAGCAAGTACACAAATTGGTGGCGAGTATACCACTGAGCGGCAAATACAGAACTGTCCTAGCGCTCGCGACTCCAGCGCTTAAGAAGCCAGAAGCCAGCGGTGGCGCGCGCAGACTTGCGGCGATTTCCTGTATCGCTGGCGCTGCTTATGCGGACGGCGTCCGGACTTTGATGCTGCCAACCTTTTGGCAGCGGGCTCGGTTGGCATTACTGGCTAGGATATAACAGTGCCAAAATGGGTTTTTACAACTCAAGTTATGGGTTGTAACTGAGCCAACAACTTCACTAATGATCTGTCACCTTGATGCTCTATGTAAAAACTTTTACCCTGATTATTTTCCTGTGGTACCCGCTCATAGTTTCTTCAAGCTGTAGACCTGTTACGCAGTGTCACTCCTTATCCATGTGACTTCTTCTTCAACTGCAGATGGTCAAGGACTGTAAGAGAGCCCACATTTATCCAAAATTGCTATGAAACGATGTAACTGCTTTTTATAGAACTCTTCTGTATTTTGTTGCTCTTATATAACAATTATAACATTTGGTGGACAAATCTCTTATTCATCAGAACAACATCTCGATCTGAATCTCAGAACAGAATAGACTGACATTTGTCTTCAGCTTCTTTCAACTGTTTCTGGGTGTTGTCATTGTAGACAGTGCCTCTTGTTCTCTGCCTTCCAAAACGTTGCCAACCTGTGGCACCAAAGCATAAGTGACCCATTCACAGCAGGTAGAGGTGCCTAATCGGTGTTCCACCTTGGTAATGTTCTATGCTCATGTGTCTCACTCCAACTCTGTACAGAGTTCAAACCAGTGTGCACATATTCGAAAATTCTGTACATGCTAACTACCTAAACAATGTTTTTACATGAACATCTTTCATCTGATTCCAAGAAAGAGGTGGAACAACATGTTACACCACAGCTTTCATAAATCATTTTTCTGTTCATCTAATTTCTGGTTAGTTGCTTATAATTCAGTCTTCAGTCCTAATTTTAAGTTAGTTTTTTTACTAATAACTTATTATTTAATTCAGCAGTCACTGGACATTTGTGTAAGCCAGAGCCTTACATCTTTATTATTTAACCCTTTGACCATCAGTGGTTTCTGCCTCAAACCACCATTTCTTTAATTTTGTCTTGAAGTACCAGTGCCTTTTGCATGAATCCACCAATGATATTGCAAGACAGAGACATACAGTGGTATACAGAGGTACTACAAATGTAGTGCATTGTTGTAGTCATTTAACAGTGTTCAGAAGCAATAGTCGGCACAGAGACTGTGCAGCATGCGTGTAAGAAATTGAGACATGATCATATTGATGAGATAATTTAAATTGAAAGTAATTATATCTTTAGTTATTGTAACATAAATATGAGATTGTACTACTGCTTTTATGAGTGGTTTTGTAATGAAACCACTAGGGTGTTATGGCCTTTTCATGTAAATTTGTTAGATTTTAGACCCATTTTTTGTTTCTTATTTAGGACTATAATTTGTTTTGGGCATTATGGGTTGATGGAAGTTGAGAAATGTGAGATTGCGTCAAGGAAAAATGTGAAATTGCTTTTAAGTATATCACATGAAATGATAAGAGCTTGAAAACAGCCTGTCCCAGTGGTTCTAAAGTGAAACCACATTCTTAAAACAATTGACTGTTTACTTTTTGCCAATTTCTTCTTGAATTCATTCCTTATTATGATACTAAAGATTAATTTTGTGAAGGCTTTTAAAATTGTATAATTTTTTTTCATATTGTTGGGACACAAATGGTTAAGCCACTATTTAAATGTTTTAGACCTGCTTTTAATTCTGTCTTATTTACATCTACTTTAACATCTTGAGTGTCAGTTTTTGCATTACTAGACTATAAGTCTTTATCTAAGTTAGTTGACTATTCATGAAAGGTTTTGAATATTCCTTCTAAGTGTTGTTCTACACTTCTATTCAATACAGACATACAGTTAGCACAATGTTTAATTTAAATTAATCTTCTCCTACCAGTAATTGTCAGTGTGTGTAGATAACTCCTTAAAAAATCTTTTGGATGCAAATACCCATAAATACCCTACAACACACACCACTACCACAAGTAATTAATAAAAAAAATGACACTGGATTCTACACAGTCCACCAAACAAAGCTTTACTGTCTCACTGCATCATAATACTGATGGGAAAACAGACCGCCATGCTGGGAGAACTGCATTGCTGGAGGTTAGTGAGCGCAAATGTGATTACTGTTGGCTATTGGGGCACTGTCATGTGCCAGTAAAGCAGTTGTAGTCATTTTGTAGCTCCCTAGCTTGAGAAATGTGCATGTTAAGATTGTGAGTGTTGTCATCCTCAAATTCTGAACTACTGCATCTTGTATAAATGTTCTGACAAACGATGTATATTAGATTAAAGTGGACTTCTTCTCAGTAATAGTTACATGTTGGAATATGGAAGCTTTGATAAATTTTATGCTTTCTACCAAATAACAGGAAGTGCTTCTTTAGTGTTCATACTGTACACTTCATATGACATTACATGAACCCTGTCTGACCATGTGAAATGACAGTTCCATATAAACTGACAGAGAAATAGATTCTTTCTTGTTTTGACTAACATTGTAATGGCATTCTATTTTTATTAAGTGGTGTGTCTCACTTCTCCAAGCTGGAAGGCTGCAGGAGAGAATAACTGCCAAGCCAACAAGTACCACAATACATAGTAAACTGCAATTGTTATGCCACCATGAGGACATGTGGTGTCTATCTGTACCAGTTTATGTGCACCAACAATATCTACAAGCTTCAAGTTTGTGATTCCAAACTGCTAAACTAATAAGAATACTTTTAACTGTTGCAATCATCATTTATTGGCTACGCAGATGCTGGGTGGCACATTGCTTTACCAATGTGCATGTTACACCACGAAGTGTAGTCATTGATGGTAGAACAGCTTTGTGGACACTGATTCCTGCTTGTACATTAATTGATTCAGGAAGTTCAAGTCTATTAGTTGCTGTGAGATCTAGAAAATTGCCCTCATAACTTATTTCTCTAACTAAACGCTCAAATTATATTTCAGAAAAAGCAAGCAGAACAATGTCACACAAATCCCTGTACCTGGTATCAGTATTAATCACACAATGCTCCCATTCTAAAGATGGCAAATTCAAGTCTTCCCTATAAGAACAGCATTATCAAGAAACTTACCTCCAATATTCTCCAGGTTTATTCCAGTGCTCAGCAATTATAGCTCCAATGCGGGTGGACTATAAGGGCATCTGATTAGGCTGTCTAACCGATCTTTGATGCTTAACTTCACATTTGGAATATGTAAACCTTCACCAGATATTATCACATTCCTTATGGCAACAAAGATACCCCCACCATTGGTGTTGTGATGATGTTCACAGAAGTAGTTAAACATCGACCATCACCAGCTATGAAGGTTTGATTTCTCTTTGTCATGTTCTTTGGAGCATCAAGCAGAGACCCACGTCTTGGTGCCCTCTTTTGGTCTTTTGTGCTGTATACATTGTGCCATCAAGTAAAATAAATCAGTGTTTTTAGTAATGGGTGTATTATTCAGTATTATAGTACGTACTTATACCCCATATTGGTGAACCCGAGTTCATTATTCCATCATTTCGCACGAGGTAAGCGTTTGGGACTACCGCATCGCGAAAAACGCCATTTATATCCATCAACTCAACCGCATCATGGAGACCATGACCACGGGCAACACACACCCGGAGTTCGGCGTCGACCAGCACAATGAAGAAAGCGTGTTTAACCTGCTGGATTTCCAACACCCTGCCACAGTGAAATCAGCTCACGCTACATCGCCGGAACCTTCTTCCGCGCCACTTTGAGTACATAACCTAGAGAACAATCCAAGTGACTTTGGTTTTGTGATGCCATGCTTCCCCCACGTTACGCTGAAATATGAGTCCCACCAGCGGAACAACCCCTTCGCATCTCCTACATCTACAGCAGTGCAACGAAACATTAATTACAGTGTGCAAGCAGACAGCATTAATTCTGTAGATGGACCTGCTTCTGTCCCATATAGACTTCAACAGTATCCTTCCACGAACGTGGCACAGTAACAAGTTGCACAGTTCACGAACGTCTCTGTTGACTTGTCAGGCAGTTACTCTAATAATGCAAGTGCTACCATACCTTCACCAGTGAACGTACCTCAGGACTTTTTCGTACCAGTTCATGGAACCTCTTTTTATATGTGCCATGTGAACATTGTAAACAACGCACCGTGGTCACGTAGTACCGCACTGCTCCAGTCGAGCACAGTGAACTATTCCACCAGGGGACCAAGCAACATCAATTGTGAACGCTGGCCTAATGCTCAGCCATGTACCATAACACGTGTTGCGCCAGCCATGTCGGTTGACTGCTTCGTTGCGCTGAACAACCCTACTGCCCAACCGCCCGTTTTTACAGTGCCACCAAGCACACTGGCTGCGCCGCGAAGGCTTGAAGATACAGCAACCCCCCCACATGGGACCTGACATCCGAGACCACACCTAACTCATCAGCTGCTTCCAAACCGCCGCCACCTGAGAGGCTACCGAAACCAACAACGTTCACACTAGAGCACCCCAAATTCTGGTTCGCTCTCACAGAACAAACTTTTCTATACTATTTGCTCAATGATGACTCAAGATACATCTGACTGCTGATCAACCTCCATGACCGTGTAGGCCTGCTCCATGATTTAGTTAGCACACCCCCACAGGTAGACAAATACACAACTGTCAAGGAGATAATATTGGAACGCGTCACCCAGACATCAACGGAAAAGGTTCAGAACCTCATCTACGAGGAGCACCTCGGTGACAAAACTCCGTCACAACTGTGGTGACACTTACAACTCCTTGTCAACCAATGGGCCCTGCCCAGTGACACCCTCATGTTAATATGGATTGGGAAACTGCCTCTCTCCGTCCAAACTGCCATCGCCAGCCACGAAGATGAATCAACTGAAGAATGCATCCGTGCTGCTGACCGAGTGTACTCCACTCTCCAGTGCATACTCCATGCCCAGAAACCCCCCCCCCCCCCAGGCTTCAACACCCCCCCCCCCCCCCCCCCCACCCGGCACAACTCACCGGGCCAGCCGAACCAGCTACAAGCCACACAAACAGCAGCAACTACGCCACCTCCGCCCCTTCCCCCTAGTCTCAACACACTTCCAATTATCCAGAGCCGCAAGAGCACCCACAACTCTACCCATTCTGCTACTCTGCTACTACCATACCAAGTTTGGACTGGGTGCTAAGAGATGCAGCCCTACTTGCTACTATCCAAACGCATCGCGCAGGTCAGTCTAGGTGCTACCACCTGCAACGAAAATGCCAGCCGCCAGCCATCCCTCCACTCAGTAGAGAAGCCACTCCCTAAGTGCACTCGCATGTAAATCAAAGACTGTGTAACGGCATTTGTTTCCTCATCGACACGGGCGCAGATGTGTCTTTGCTACCACTGTCAATGAAACCAGCAAACACCCAACCACACCATACACAGTTACAAGCGGTCAATGCTATGCGTCTAAAGTGTGTAGGCTCAACATCATTTTCCGTTCACCTTTCCCCCAAGTGCATACTTAAGTGGACTTCTCTGTTGGCAGACATTCCAGAACCAATTCTGGGCATTGGCTTTCTTAACCACCATGTACTTTCGCCTAACATAGGGCGCGATACTGTTTGTCACGAACCCTCAGGTGAACATTTCCAGTGTGCCATTGCGAGTGCGTGTGATACCGACTTGAGTTCGTACTTCCTCCTAATAAATTTGTGTGACTCACTCTCAACCACTTTACAACAAACTAGTGACAAACTGTTTGCTGAGACAGACAAGAGGGCATATTTACAACAGGACAGCACGAGCTCAAATGTCGAATGGCCCAGTGCGCCACTGCGAGTGCATGTGATACCGACTCACTTTGTGTGACTCACTCTTAACCACTTTACAACAAACTAGTGACAAACTGTTTGCTGAGACAGACGAGAGGACACATTTACAACAGGAACAGCATGAGATCAAACGTCGAATGGAAAAGGTTACGTTCGAGCTTATGGCCGCCAGACACCACATCGAGATGCTACAGCAACGCATCACAGAGCACAATTCTAAGGTTATTACCAGTGCCTCGATTCAGTGTACAAACAGTGATTCTCCACCCACACACAGTGCTAATCTTCCCTCGGCAGACTCCGCACAACTGCAACCCATAGACACGGATATTTGTAAACATTCAGCCGTTACCACGACAACCGCATGCACAAACAGTGACGTCTCGCGCACAGGCAGTTGTCATGTCGCCACTAGCGCCAGTTTCCAACACCACGGTTGAGGCCTGTACTCCCTCACTGCCAGCGACACCTCCTGTGCCGGACTCGCTAACTAAAGACAAGACTGCCACTACACGCAAGCGTAATGCACTTTCGTTTGTCACCTCTGTGCGGCAGACATCTTCCCTAGAAATGCCCATCATGACACCAACTCAGATTACGGCCACACAGCACACTATGTCAGCAAGGACACAAAAAGCTGACCTGAAGACAACCAAACAGCACCCTTGGAATACTTCGGACCTGCTGAACCACACCGAGTGCACTGACCTCATGCCACTCCAACAGGCTGCTGCACAACATGAGTTCTCACAAGTACGCGGCCGCACGCATCGACCCAACAGTCTCGGTCGTTACAAACGGAACCGTCCACAAACTGCGCTTAACCGACGGACCTCCAATCTCTTGTAGAAACTAGACACTTATAAACTGAACTCATGCAGACTGGGAAGGAGCAAATTACTGAGCTTTTACAAGCCAAAGTCCTGGAGCCCTCCTCCAGCGCGTGATCTACACCGATACATTTCATAGGTAAGAAAGACGGTAGCAAGAGAATGTGTGGAGACTACACACTACTCAACGCCCGCACTATTCTTGACAAGTACCCTGTACCCAACATAGCCGATTTTACACACGCACTATTCGGCTGTAGTTATTTTTTGGTCATTGACTGCAAATGTGCGTATCATCAGATACCTATGGCACCTGGAAGACATTGAAAAGACAGCCATTACCACACCTTTTGCATACTGTTACATGCCTTTCAGTCTTCGTAAAGCAGCCCAGACTTGGCAGCGATTCATAAATGAGGTTCTCTTTCACCTCGATTTCTGTTTCACCTATTTAGATGACATCCTCGTGTTCAGCCCTTCACTAAAGGACAACAAGACCCATGTACAAACTGTACTCGATACCTTGCAGGCAGCAGGTATCGAAAACAAACAATAAGAAGCTGCAGTTACACTTGACCTCCGTTGACTTCCTAGGATTCATGGTGTCATCAGCGGGCTTTACCCCCCACCCGCTAAAGTGCAACCAGTGTTACAGATGCAGTGCTGACTACTTACAAGGAATTGCATTCAGGCACATGACCCGTCCCTTGGATAGAAGAAATGAACTCCGCTTTCGAGGAATTAAAAAAACTTTTGGCCTCGGTGTTTACCATAGCACACCCTCGCCTGGAGGCAGAACTATTCATAACTACAGACGCTAGCAAAAACACGGTAGATGCTAAAGACTGCAATTCAATGCCATGGAAAGCTATGGACAGGCACTGCCATTCATACTGCTTGGCCTCCGCGCCACCTACAAGGAAGACTTGAAGGGCACAACTGCCGAGTTTGTGTATGGACAGACACTCGTCTTACCTGGTGAACTGGTCAATCCCTCACCTGAACCCATCAGCTCCGAGCTACACACCTTACTCAGAGACATCAAACTGCATTGCTCTAAACTTCTACCCCCCCCCCCCCCCCCCCCCCCCCCCACTCTACAGCCATGGAAACCTGCACATACGTAATGCTCCGTGATGACACAGTGCGGACTCCCCTAAAGCCTCCCTATACTGGCCCACATAAAATTGTTAAACGCACAGACCAGACATTAGACATCGAGGTCAAAGGCAACCCAGTCACTGTATCGCTTCACCGGATAAAACCAGCGTACGTGGAGCCAACATCCCCGCCCCCGCCTGTCGAGGATGCATATTCCTCTAATCACATTCACAGCTCACAATCGAGCTCCCTTATTTTGCCCCTAGCCACTCCCACTTCTAGGCCCCCTGCAACTTGCAGCACTCCCAGCTCACCCTTCTGAAGTTTCTCGCCCCGACCTTCACTGTCCAATTCGTCCCGAGCCAACTCCAGTGACACCAACAGCTCTCCGCCAAGCTCTTTGCCCAGCTCTCAGACCTCTCCCCCCATGCTGGGAACATCAAGGTACACCTAACCAAGCACATATTATCAACAGTCCCGTGCCCCCCTCGCCGGGTCGGCACAAACCCCTGACCCCTCCCGGCTCCCCATTCCGAGGTTTCCCAGCACCCCTACCCAGAACTGACCAGGGCCTTCCACCGGAGACACACATGATTGAACTGCGGGTGGAAATTTCCCTGGAGGACATCACGAACCTCTCTATCACTATCCGAGTGATTCTGCTTACATACTGTTGGTAAAACCGAGTGCGTCGCCACCTACTTCCACACCAGCCACGTCAGTAGTGCGACGATTCTCATTCATGCCCTCCACATCCGTCAACGCTATCGGAGCATTCATGCGCCTTAACGGGTTTGTGTTCCTGCGTGTGCCATATGCGTCGCATATCTCCTCACCACACCGACACTCCAGGGCCGGCCGACGCCTTCACCACCCTCAGAGATTCGACGACTACACCGTCCAGTGGCCCCCACTTGAGCTGCGACCACAGCCATCGCCGCCGATCCCAGACGCCGCTGAGGAGTTACCAATCACACATCTGCCTGTTGCCCCGCTGGCCCCGTCCACTGACGAGTACTCCATACTGCAAGGGGGTGGGGGCTATGTGGCGACGTTCACAGAAGTAGTTAAACATCGAGTGTCACCAGCTACGAAGGTTTGATTTTTCTTTGCCATGTTCTTTGGAGCGTCAAGCAGAGACCCACTTCTTGGTGCCCTCTTCTTGGTGTTTTGTGCTGTATACATTGTGCCATCAAGTACAGTAAATCAATGTTTTTAGTAATGGGTGTATTATTCGGTATTATAGTACCTACTTATACCCCTCAGTGTAAAGCCTATCCTTTGAAAGGAAATTCTGTGAGTATCATAGTCAAAGTTAAATTAATAAACATTTATTTTTCAGTATTTCTCTTGTTATTCCTGGATTTCCAGACAAACAACAACTTTGTAAGATTCATCAAAGTTGAGCTTCTTCTTCTTCTTCTTCTTCTTCTTCTTCTTCTATTTTCTCTCTTCAATTACTGCAGCTTGTTTTTTTTTTTTTTTTTTTTTTTAAATATTCAAATTCTCATGAATAGTGATTTAGCGATTTTTGTTCTTCTGTTATACCAAATTAAAGTAGTTCTTCCATTTTTGAATGTTACTGAAATTTTGTTGTATATAAATGAATACAAAAAACTGTCTGAGAAGTAGCTAAGCTTGTACTAAACTAAAAGTTGTACAAAACATTCTTTTTCATTTAGATTTTTTTTCATTAAATTGTTTGCTTGCATGTTCATTGAATTTCATAAGGATAACAGGTTGTTTCAAAAGGTATGCTACAGCTTCAGTGTGTTACAGCATCCAAACGAATTAGGATATTCAAGTCATGTTTGGCTGACATGACAGAAAAACTAACAAAGTTTTGTTTGTTTGTGTTCCAGATTGTGATGGGTGAAGCATAAAGACAATGATCCAAGAAAGAGTTCAGTGTGTGGAAATGTTTATTCAGACCAAATCTGACCTGCAGGGTCAAAGAACTTCTAAGTATGAAATAGGAAGCAGCCACCCTCATAGGCATTGATAAGCTGGTGATACAGGAATTTTATGTAGACAGGAGTCACTGATGTGAAGCATCATACTAGACCACCTGGGACAAATGAAGCTGACACGGAATGGATATAGTTGACTTTTCAACACACTACAAAAGTCTGTCTGGAGGGCATTGCAGATGCTGCAAATTCCTAGGATGACTGTACACCATGTTCTTTAGAAACTTGTACAGAAGTATCCATACTGAGTGCAATTGTTGGACACACTGAGACCAAACAACAAGCCACAACATATGCAGTTTACTGTGCACATTCTTTGCCATTTAAAGGAGGATGGAGATTTTCTAAACAGCTTTCTGTGGGGTTATGTCAAGGACAGAATCTTCCATATGCTTGTCAAACACATCAGTGATTTATTGTTGCTGCCACTGCCACAGTTGATGTGAATGTGTTGTAGTAGGTGTGGATAGAGTTTGAATGCAGGCTGGGCATTATGCATGCCACCAAGGCACACATTGCAAAATTGACTGAACTGCATAAAAATGTTGTGTGTCATGTAAGCCAAAAATGATGTAAATATCTTAATTAGTCTGAATGGTGCAACGCATTAAAGTTGCATCATACCTTTGAACTTTCTTTGGCAATCCATATGGTGATCATAGCTCCATACAGCACTTACTGTTACATAGGAATTTCTGCTGCCGAACTCATCCTCTGCATAGTGCCCAAGGACTGCCTCAAACAAATAATAAAAATGCAAAATAAATGTTTCAGCATATATCGGATATAATCTACATGTAAATGATAGTTTCTCGGGACCAACCTTGCCCCATTTAGTTGTTATTAAAATTTGTTTTATGCACGCTTACTGAATAATAATAATAATAATTGTGTGTGTGTGTGTGTGTGTGTGTGTGTGTGTGTGTGTGTGTGTGTGTGTGTGTGTGTGTACAATTAAAATGGAAAAATTAAAGGATAGTATAATCGCATGATTATTAATGTTCTGTACGTACGAAATTGTGCTACTGTTCATTCACTTTACCTTGCATCATTTCTCTTTTTTTTCTGTCCATCACTATATATATTTTAATTATATTTGTCATCTTCTGAAAGCTTCTCCTTCTTGTTAACCTTGTGAAAATATGACTGTGGACTTCGTTTCCTACATATCAATTGTAGATGCAGGCAACCGACTCCAGGGAACACCAGTGCCTCTCAAGATGACATAAAACATGAAGGAAATTCCTCCCAACTTGGCTCCACTTCACTTCAATAAAAATACTTAATACTGTTATTAAGTCTTCTCTTACTCAGAATCATTTATAACACAAAACACTCATAGCACGCCATACTCCGAGCAATACATCTTAACCATCCTTCTACATACGAGAGAGTGAAGCAAAATCATGTACAAAAAACTGAGTGATGTTTTTTGTTCATTTGTCTGTGCCTTCCTGCAGATTCATAATTAATGTCTTTGTTGATAATTATGGTTGGTCTTTGATTCTGTCATTACCGCTGTTTCATTTTTTTAATAAATTTTGACTTTACCATATCTGGGGGTCTTCCACTGTGTACCTACACAATTGCCCCCACACTGTACATTGACATAGTATGGAGATGTACAGTGTTTTAGCATGTACGTAACTTATATTTACATTTGCCGATAGGGGTTGATGCCCTTTATTTGTCGGCTTCTCTTTTATTTAATGAAATGGATATGTCAGCTTATCCTATGTATGTTAAAGTACTACAAGAAATTAAAAGATTATATACCTAATATGATTGTCCCTTACATATTTGAATTTAGTGCGCTAACAATAATGTTCAATTTACTTCGGCTTTACTGCCGGGTTTTGTGCCTGTGCACTAGTATGTTTGGCAGCTAAGCTTGAGCCACTAATGGTCAACATGCTAGTTGATACCATCCTACTGGCATCTTGAGCGTATTTGTACATCTGTGTCATACTTCCCATGTAAGACGAGTATAAGATTAACATTCTTCCAATGTAGTTTATGTTTCCTTCATTTATGACTGCACCTCAAAGGTAGGTGTGTTCTTCTATGCATAGTTTCTTCTGATTCAGTCTTGTGTAGTGCATCCATTCCGCTTCTATTTTTGCATACACATCTACAAGGAATTGTTGGAATAAGCAGCGAGTGTTGAGAATGTGATTGTATGCTTCATTGCCTCTGATCATTAAGCAGTAAGCATAGAACTTCTTGGAAGTGACTTTTTGTTTGTTTATACGCCTGTTTCAGGTTAGTTTGTTTTGCAGTAAAAAGATATCCATCCTCTCCATGCAGAAATATTAATGGATATTGGAGGGCAGCATATGTGTCTGCAGTGGGTTGTAGTTCTTCTCTTCTTCGTTGTACCGTTATGTCACGGCTTGTGTTATCACTGTCTAGAGTTACGATGGTGACTTCGTCTGTCTGAGATGCATTAAATCGACGTGCGTGTTCTCCAGATGGTGTTTTGTCAGCTGGAATTGTAACTTTATCGGCATCAGAAATAATTCGGTCTAGGGCAGTTTTGAATGTGTGAATCAGTTGATGGTATTTGTGTAAGATCCTCTGTACATCTCGGACAGCGATGAAAGATACTTGCCGAAATTTATGATTTTGTTGGGTAGTGGTTGTGATAAATTTATCCTTAGATGGAAAAACATAATCAATTTCACCTATCTTAATGCTGATCGAAGTGACACCGAAAGAAGTAATTTCAAAGAAGTGTTGTACGCTTTTATATTTTGAGGAAAGTGTTTAGATTCTGGAATTTGCTGGGCCTAGTAATGTAAAAATTCTTGCGGAGATGCTTCCAGTGGTGGTAACCGAAATTTTACATTCATGCAATAGAATCCTGGTGTTTCTCTACTGAATTTTTTCATGTTGCAAAATTGGCAGAGATTATCCATTTTTCCGACTACGACATGTTTGTGTATGTTATATTCTTTCATTGGGTAGTAATGGAATGCTTCATTTGTTAGGTTGTATTGTTTACTTGTTCTCGTCTGTGCTTCTTGAATGTGATATTTTCATGGCCGGCTTGAGTTCACATTCTTTTTGTAAGACTGTGTCGCAATTGTGGTTTCTTCAGTCCGTTCATTTTGTTGTTCTTCAGTTTCTCTGCATCTCACACTACTCGCTAGTCATCTGTTGGGAACTTAAACATGCTTCACACCCTTTGTCGGTTTCCTTTTTTCGCTGTTCATTTTGTTTTCGCCTTTTAACTTCCAAACTGGGAAGATCTCCTCCTGTTTTACATTTGGTCATTGACTACAATATAAACCAAATCAAATTTTTGCTAACAAATACCCTAAGTAAACTTTACACACTTTATTTTCAGTTTGTATTCAGTCAATGTATCCTACTGGTAGCACCAAAAGTGACAAATCCCAGAACATACCAAAATGGCTTCAAATGGTCCAGAATGTTACAGAACATTTAACAAAATTCAAGAGTTTTAGGGAATGTTCCACAACGATCTGGTATGTTCCCAAACATTCTGGAACCTTTCCGAATGTTTCAGACTACTCCCGAACATTCCAGAACATTTTGGATCATTGTGGACTATTCCCGAACATTCCAGAACATTCAGGGGGAAACTTTGCAGCCCTTATATTTTCAAGAGCATGCCGTTTACGTAAAAATGGGAACATTCTTCATGAATTTGGGGGAGGGGGGGGGGGGGGGGGGTATATGGCTACCATGCCATGCAACTCCCTTGATTGTACTGGGACTCATTTCTGAGTTCTAGCAGCTCACACGGTACACTTAAAAAAATAGATATATGTGTTATTTCCTGTGGTAAATGTTAGAAATTGAACGAAGATGGAAAAACTTGTGCTCTGTTTCAAGATACGGAGAATCAGAATATAAAATTACACAGCTAAATAAAAGAAAAGATAGTCCACCCACCATTCACTGCTTTTCTTGAAATGTGATTGAATACTACAAAAAAATAATTTGTATTCTGCCACTGATTCTAATTTTTTGAAAATCTGCTCAAAAATCAAGTCATAATTTGGGGCCGTACTATTTGGACATTGCGAATAATCAGTGCTCAAGGGTGAAAACTGATGTTGAACAACTCTTTTTCTTTGTGTTAATTTGCCCGTTTTCATGGGCAATAAGCAGATAAAGGCACATTATGTAGACACAGACAGCATATCAAGTACTTTACGTTTTTACTGTATACTACAAATGAATTGTTACCAAGTTTTTAACTCATTACTGTTAACATAATTTCTTCCTATTTTGTTATTTCATAGATCTGACAGACAAGCACCTTGCATTGTTAGCTCACAATGTAAAAATATTTCCAGACTAGGGTTGGCGTTATTCTGCAATACAAAATGAGTCTGGTGACGACAGCGAGAGACTACCGTGTAGACCAGGTGTGGGCAAGTCCCGCAACACTGCACCTTAAACCGCAACACGTCGTAGCAGAGACATGCCTGCATAATGCTGTACCAATTCTTGTGTTATGTGTTTATTGGTCGTTTCTGTAGGCATTTTTATTGAAGACAACTTATTGTCCATAATAACGCAATATTTAAATCCAATGCAAATTTTATGAATGAAAATTATTATTTTTTTTAAAAAAAAAAAGAAAAAGAAAAGAAGCTTTGCTTAAAAACAAAAAAAAATTAGCAGTGCTACTATGGCTAACTGATTTTATGGTTTGTTTAACTCAGTTTGAGCAAAAAAAAAAAAGAGAGAGAGAGAGAGAGAGAGAGAGAGAGAGAGAGAGAGAGAGAAAATAAAAAACACCTGTTGTACCAGGGACAAAACAAATGTCGAAATATTTTGGTTATTCAGAACTAAAACACCGGTACCGGTTTTACCCGGTTGATTTTTCCCGCCCCTACTGCTGTAGTTGATCTGTGGATGGTATCATCAGTTCTTGCTTCGTGCCATCATCTCTACAAGTTATCACTCGAGTGTTGTCTGTAAATGATCCGCATTGGGTCCAAACCAGTCACCAATTATGAATAAAAATGCTCTTACTGTTCATTTTGATCGCTGCTATGCCCAATATGTTTACAAATATTTTAGCTTCTGGTCTTCCATAAGGCAACCTCTGTGATCTTCTGAGCATTTTGCCAGTAGTTATGTCGATATATGACCGCTATGCTAAACTGGTCCCTTAAGTGTAGGAAATTTTCTCATTAGCATATGACATCATCACTCCTGACCAGCATATTCCCGTATAACGGCAGCAGTTTTGCCCGCGCAGTGGCCATTACGAGGTTTCGGAGATGCAGGAATAGGTGCGGGATGTCGACATCAGGTGTACCTCATAGCGCCCACCATTGTGCAAGAAGAGGGACTTGGAATGCTGTGTACACTTAACAGTAGAACCGCTGGTATTTGGACATACCTAGAACCACGGCTGGGTCACTAATGACCCGCGATCTTTTCCTTTATTTCCCCTATGTCAATGGGTTATTGTTACTGCCAATGAATCTGTTGTTAGAAGTACTAGGAAATTTAGAATGAAATTAACAAAAATAAACAAGGTTTACACAAATTATAATTTTATATTTTAAAACTCACATGTATTTGCTGATTGTTTTTACCAGTTACCGTTACATAATGAACAAAAATAATAGTCTTTTGATGTCCTGCACACAGTTTTCTTGCAGATGTGACACTTTACAAATGATTTGTTTCCTTCACAGCTAGACTTTAAATTTCACTTACCTGTAAAAAAATCAAAGCTGATTTATTGCAAGATTAGGGTTAATCGTTACTCATCATGATGGTTCTGATGCTTCCATTATTGCGACTACATTCCTGTCCACGATTATGAGGGCTAACGTATATATCGACGTAAATATCATATATATTCACTGTGATTATAACTACTGAGACATAACAAAATACACCATTCAAGGGTGTTTCATTCTTATTCCTACTAAAGATACACCTAAACAGTAATCATGAAATAAATAATATTGTTTTTTATTTACCTGTCACTTCCAAAAGTCCATGCAAAGTCAAACTGTGCAGTAGTATAACATGAGTGATAACAAGCACATCAGAGTTGATGGTGGTATTATTGATAACCTGCCTGTCGAATTACACATTCCTAAATATAATTATTGTTTTCCTGGCACAAAGCTTCAAAAGGGTTAGCACATGGAGATAAGGGGATTAACCTTTTGGACAAGGTGTGCAAGAAGCATAATATTCCATAAGCTTCAAGTGAAAATCTCCCAGGATGTCACGCAGCAGATCGAACACTGACTGATACAACTAAGAGAAGTCATGCGAGAAGAGACATCAGTATAGGACAACAACATTTTCAGTTCATGAAACAATATGCAGCAACCTTAAATTTGGTTTGTGAGTAAATTTCCTAGAGATTATGAACGCTGCTCGTTCACTAAACAATGAAAGGACAATCAAAAAATTGCATCCAGTCATCAGTATCAGCAGCAAAAAATGTCATGAAACAGGAAGTAGTAAGAAGAAGGAGGAGACTGATTGAAACGTGTAGGGTTCTACCATTACCAAAAACCTCAGATGGAATTATTCCATTTTTAATTCCTGCACTGGTGGGTGTTTCAGCGATTGTTTATATAGCTAGAGGTGCAGAAGCCATCTCCTGCACAGTGAAAAGTGCTAAAAGTTCACAGGAACAGCTTGATGAGACGAAAAGACATAACAGGATGAAGGAGTCTGTGGATACCAGAAGGGGCTACATTTAAAAACACACATGAAAGGGCTTGGACTATTTCCCTAAAAAAACTTGTAGCTCACTAGCCAATAGAACACTTACAGACACCGATCACCTTAATTCACCAAAAAATTCAATATTACAAGATTTTGTGTTTTTTTTTTATGTGGAGTATGTCGAAATCCAGTGAATGCAGGATTGTGACTTTAGATGTAGCAGGAACTCACTGAGTTGCACATGTTTTAAAAAAAAACATGAATAGGGTTTACTACTTTGATTTGTTTGGAAACCTGCACTACCAGAAGAATTACGCCAACACTTTACCAGAAACCACGTGCTCTACAAATTTCGCTGCAACCAAAACTGCAATACGTACTTCTGCAGTCATCTGTGCCTCATATTTCTCCTGACTTTTAATTGTATGTACGATCAACAGCACATATCCCTTCGTCAATTGAGGTTCGGATGTGATGTCATACACTCTGACTTCAAAAGAGCGATCATCAGAACTATGTGCAAATTAATTTCCACTTTTTGATTTACACAGAGGACACTGGGTTGTAGCACCGATTGGACTGGAGATACACAACACTATTCACAGTATCATAGAGATGAACAAATAAGCAGCATCTAGAAGACTATTAAGTTGTGGAAATAGAGTCAAGTACATATGATTTTGATGATTTAAAAGGTTTTTAAATGATCAGGAAGAGGGATTGTGGTATATGCTAATATGAATACTCTTAAAAGAGAAATAAAGACAACTGAAAAGACACTGGACCACTGTTAGGTTTCTCAGGCAGTCACGTTATGAACGCTGCCCATCGTACACTAAACAATGAGAGGACAGTCGATATATTACTTTTCAGCCCAATCCATGTCCAGGTTAGCATGGCAAAGAACTGTTAATCTCAATGCCAGATCGATTCAAACACTCTGCGATTTCTTTGCTGCAGTTAGACCATGATATAAGATTTTCGAAGCTCCTACCAACCCTATACAGGGTGATTTTTTCCACGGTGTACAAACTCTAGGGATTGATTGATGAGAGGATATGGAACAAAAAAGGTCTAACAAACTTACGGCTGAAATGCATGGTTTCCATGATAGAGACCATTTATTCAATCCTACTTTGTTACAGAGACTGCAGTCTAATACACGCTGCACCATGCAACCACAGCCAAGTATACTTGGTTTCCTCCTACAGGGTGGTACTGTTCCTCATATGTCAAGCCCTAGTGCCCTCTCCTGTCATAGTAACTGTCTGACTCACTTCTCGTTCTGACTCACCTTGTAGTGGATGTGATACAGCATTATACACAATGGTTCCGTATTCGAATCAAGAGTTTGCTGACATGGTGTTTACTTATAGAAAGACAAATGGCAATGGGCAGTGACCAGCAAGGTCGTATCAGGAGACCTACCCCCGCCGCCAAAAATCACAGTATTTAATGTTTGCAACAGTGTTTCGTCGTTTGTCTGAGACAGGGTCGTTTCAGAAAGCAGGAAATCGTGAAGGACGAACCCGAAATGTTCGGACACCAGACTTGGAGGAAAATGTGATTAACACTGCATAAGGCGATGCTGTGTCAGTACCAGGCAGATGGCCCACCAGTGCAGGATAAGCCGACGATGACCGTGTGAAACATTCTCCATGGTGATTGTTACTACATTAATCACTCACAGTGTGTGTAGGAGTTACTAGCGACAGACTTTTCACATTGGGAGCAGTTTTGTCACTGATTTCTTCACCAGGAAACCACAATTCCGGGATTTGTGTCATCCAACCTATTTGCAGATGAGGCCACCTTTATGCGGAGTGGTATCTTCAGCTTTCATAACAGTGGGATAGTATGCAGAATCCCCATTGTATAGTGACAGCAAATCATCAGCATTGATGCAGCTGGAATGTTGGGGCCGGCATAATTGGCAGCCGTATTTTGGGACGGGTCTTCTTTCCGTGTCACCTAACTGGCCAGATCTATCGACATTTCTTGTAGGTGACTTTGCCTCCGCTGCTGGAGGAAGTGCCTTTGATCATTTGAAATGTTATGTGGCTGCTACTTGAGGGTGCTCCAGTCCACTTCACCGTTAACATCTGGACGCAGGTCAATCATTTCTTCCCTGGTCAGTGGCTCAGATGAGGGGGTCCAGTTGAAGGGCCTGCTCGTTCACCAGATCTCAACCCGTGTGATTTATGGCTATGGGGACATCTCAAAAGTATCGTGTTTGTAGAGCCCAATCCAGATATGGAGGCACTGTATTCATGCTGTTTGTGACACTGTTCAGATACAGCCTGGCCGATGTGACCATGTGAGACAGAACATGCAATGGCGTGCACTTGCATGCGTTGAGGCACATGGAAACCATTTTCCACACAAATTGTAACTCTGGCTGTATGGTACAGCGTGTATTAGATTGCAGTCTCTGTAACAAAGTAGAATTGAATAAATAGTCCTTGGCAAGGAAACCACACATTTCCAGACATAAGTTCATTAGACCTTTTTTGTTCCACTTCCTCTCATCGATCAGTCCCTAGAGTTTGTACATGGTGGAAAAAAACGCCCTGTGTACCTTCCAGTAGCCGTCCAGATATTAGACCATCTAGAGCTACACACTGAGGATCAAGATAACCCACTTATCAACTTTTGTGATGAGGAAATCATAGTATGTCTACGTCTAAGGCAGGATAAGTCTAAGGTATGGAACGAGCATATTATATCTTCTGTGTGCCACTTCGAAGTGGACAAAGGTGATAACACCAAAGAATTACCAAATTTTTAAATAGCTGGGCTTGAAACGTCTGAGTGACATCACTAAATATAACAACTCCAATAAAACATGAAAAAAGGATTGTATGTTGGGAATATATTTTGCACAAACCATTAGCCTCAGCAATGTTTAACAAAAATGATGTAATCAGCATTCTCTTCCTTTACTACACCCTGCAGTAGTTTCCTATGTTTGGTCGGGAAATTTCGGAAAGTGGTGGTATTGCTACAATTGGATCGCATCTTATACATAGTGCCTTAGTATTTCAGTCTCAGGAAATAAGATAAGAGTAGAATTAGGCCGAGATCTATCGGACACGTAATCTGGGTACAGCTTCAACCCTTACAACAGATGTCTCTGCATCGTCTTCAGACTCGAATGGCTTAGAAAATGTAGTATGGTTCATAGAAGCACCTGTGGGCAGAACTGCCATGAAGTACGCCAAGTTGAGTGCATGCACACCTCTCAAGATGTTGATGGGATACTTCAAGGACATGCAACATATTATTATGTACTGAAACAGGAACTCGTTTTGGTAAGGAGTGCAACAGATAATAACTCGTACATTCAATGAGCAGGTGGCGAAGTGAATGAGATTAACCTTGATAAAATAATATGAAATATGCCTCCACATCAAAGTATCAGATGTGAACGTTTGAAATGTTTTAAAGTTTCAAATGCTGGTATTCATCTGCCCTTAACTTTCCTTTCAGGGGAGCTCTTTGTATATCGTATGCTACCGATTGCATCCAAGCAAACATCTGCTAAAAAACCAGTTCAATTAAAAACAACAACATTCATTGCACTAGCATGTCCAACCAACAGGAATGCTAACTGAGCAAATGATCCAAACGTATTTGACAGTTGTAATTTAACTAATGCTCAAGTCTATCTGAATTCAGTCTATTATCTATATGAGAATTTAAAAGTGGAGTGGGTTCATAAAGTTTACTGTCTACCATTTGATATGTATGCAATGTGTTGCCCTTCTGACTATGAGGAGTTAAAGAGGAAGGATGTCTGTGCAGTCCATGGAAATTTAAGGATCTGGCACCACTCAACATTATAGATCGCTCAATTTGGTTACACAGATTTGAATTCGAATCTTCAGAAAACTTCCCAGCAGCCACCTCAGCATACACCCTAGTTCTACATGACTGAGTGGTTAACTATTCGCCAAAACGCAGGAAGCGTGCAGCGAGTTGTATAAATTAATAAGTGATGTGTCATATCTGAAGCATTTCATGATAACACCTCAGAATGTGTATATCACTATAGAAGTTCAAGGCTTTTACGATGAATACAGACAGCGTATATTCAAAAATATTGCCTTCACTTCTTTTACAAATGATCAACACATAATAATGACATTCTTGGAAAAAACAGCATCGATGAAACCTCTCAGCGATGTGAAATAAGCTGAAACACAGAAGACAGTGTATGGTTAACAAGTTTCTGCCATGGAATTCATTGGAATGATTTTCATATATCTTATGAGCATGTGGTAACAATGGTTCTAACTTTTGACGGAACAGACACTATTGCTGACGCCAAAGACGTTGAGAAGGTTATATGGATGTGTGGTTTCTACAAAGATGCAGCTACTCGAGACCTGGAATCGTATGGATGTCCAGCCCCCTGGCAGCTCAAGAAGAGGTCTTGTGAAAGACAAAATTGTGTTGTCTCTGCTTCAGAATATGTAGAATTGCTTTTAAGTTGGGTGACAAATAAATGACTTTACAACAAATTTACAGTGTTATTAATGAGTTCATTTTCATTCTACTTCGTGTTTGCAGCTACCATTTTCTGATGCAGATAAAGTTATCAGGATTTTCTTTTATTCTGCATACAATTTCATCCAGATATGATGCCTATACTCTTCTTTAAACAAAAGCGAGATAATTTTAAGTATGACTTTTTTACGTGTATGGAAACGGCAGCAGTCGCATGCTACCTGGTTCCAGAAACATACAGGTGCTGATCAGTATTATTTTAAACTGTGTGATACAATTTCCAGCTCAAATTTTTTATAGGTGTAAAACTATACTGTTACAGAGTGGTAACATTGTGTATATACCATATTTCGCAATTAATGATTGGGTGGCCTCTCTTGCTCTGTGTGCTCTTTCATTTTGGACTGTATCATACTATTTCCAGCTCACGTTTTTCTAAGCGTTTATTTCTCTTAATTTTTGAGTTCATCGTTTCTTTGTAAATTGATATCATAATTGAAGTCCTGTTTTACCCTTATTTCCAAAGTTAAGCTTATAGCTCTCAGCAGAACAATGCATGAACTTTTTTTTCTAAAATGCATAATTGTCTGAATCATTTTTGCTCTGAGACTTTGTGTGACATCACAGCAGGATTGCCTGAATTGGGGGAAGGGAAATGAGGGTGGGAATGCCAGGAGGGGACACCTTGACCCTGGACGGGGAAGTGTCCAGCTCTCTCTCTTTGTCCCAATACTGTGTAAGGAAGATAAAGTAATATGCATCCTTGGCATAGAAAAGCGACTGAAAGTTTTGAAAATAAATGAGTCTCCAGATCCTGGTGGAATCCCAGTTCGCTTCTATAAAAAGTACTTCATGAGATTGGCCTCTTTCTTGTCTTGCATTTATCACAAATCTCTCACCTAGCATAGAGTCCCAAGTATATGGCAACAAGTGTAGGTGACTTCCATATATAAGAAGGGTACAAGGACAGACTTGTAGAATTATAGACCAGTATCTTTAACGTCGACTTGCTGCAGAATTCTCATTTGAAGTATAACAAATTTCTTTGAGATGGAAAAGCTTCTGATCACAAATCAGCATGGTTTTACAAAGCATTGGTTGTTCGAAACTGAGCTTGCCCTTTTATAGCATGATATCCTGAGACCTATGGATGAAGTTCAACCCATATTTCTAGATTTCCGAAAAGCGTTTCATGTGGTGCGCCACTGCAGACGGTTAAAGCGGATACAAGCTTATGGAATAGGATGCTCGAGGCCTGAAGACTTCTTAGTTAATAGAACCGAGTATTTGTCCTCAATAGCAAGTGTTCATCAGAGATAAGCTTATCGCCAGGAGTACCAGAGGTAAGTTTGATAGGGACGCTCTTATTCTCCATATACATAAATTAGCTGTTGGAGGGAGTGAGCATCAATCTTCGGTTGTTTTCTGATAATGTTGTGGTGTACAGGCAGGTATCGATGTTGAGTGACTTTGAGAGGACACAGGGTGACATAGACAAAGTTTCTAATTGGTGTGATGACTGGCAGGTAGCTTTCAATGTAGAAAAATTTAAGTTGATATAGATGAGTAGGAAAAAGAAACCCGGGATGTACGAGTACAGCAATTGTAGTAAGCTGTTCGACAGAGTTAAGTCAATTAAACATCTATGCATAACATTGCAAAGTGATATGAAATGGTATGAGCAAGTAAAAGTTGTAGTAGGAGAGGCGATTGGTCGGCTTAGGTTAATTGGGAGAATTTTAGGAAAGTGTGGTTCATCCGTGACAGAAACAGAATGTAGAACACTAGTGTGACCTACTTTTGCGTACTGTTCAGTGTTTGGGAACCCCACCAGGTCAGATAAAAGGAAGACATTGAAGCAGTTCAGAGTCCGACTGCTAGATTTGTTATCGGTAGATTCGATTAACATACAAGTGACTCGGGAACTGAAATGAGAATTCCTGGAGGAAAGGTGGCTTTCTTTCCCAGGAACACTATTGCGAAAATTTAGAGAACCAGCATTTGAAGCTGAGTGTAAAATGATTCTACTGTCACCAGTGTGCCTTTCGCGTAAGGACTGCTAAGATAAAAGGAATTAGGGCTCACTTGGAGGCATATAGATAGACGTTCCTCCCTCACTGTATTTGCAAGTGGATCAGGAAAGAAAATGATTAGTAGTGGTACAAGAATCCCTCCGCCACGCAGCATATGGTAGCTTGCAGAGTATGCATGTAGATGTAAAATCGCTAAATTTTCCGTCAACAAATATAATTCCTTGTAGTAGCGTTGTAGTTACAGTCCACTCTTGTTTGAATGTAAACCTGAAACAGTGTTTTGGATTAAGACACTTCGTAGCAAGGAGGTTAGGGTTTTTTATTGCGTATTATACTCTTCTTTGATTTTCACAAGCTCTAACATTACTGGAGATTTTTGTTTATGCTTATAGAACTGACAATTTGTTTATTTCTTAACTTGCGCTGAGTATTTCTTCACCATATACCTCCAAAGTGGATACAGGAGTACATCTATAGCTTCCTTTCATTTCCTAAATGCACTCTTCTTGTCTGGGAATACATCATGGTGCTCGAACTATCACTCCAACCGTCATCAGTTATTCTGGAATGGAAATGATTTGACACCTTTAGTATCTGAAAATGATTTGATGTGTTTGTATACAAATGTGCAGAATGTTTCCAAACTCGTCCTCTATTTATCTCATTTCATAATGTTTTAAAAGGTCTTTAAGATACATTTCTATACCTATTTTTCTTATGACATGATAACTACATAACTCTTATGTTTCTCGTTATTATTTTTATCTACTACATCCTCAAACAGTAAAACATTCAACAGATTTTATCCCATGCCTGTGTTTTCTTAACATAGTTTTCAGATTATTCTGGTTTACTTGAGACAATTTTACATTTACTAAACAAAAATTAATCATTCATATATTTATCTATCTTGGTTCAAATGGCACTGAGCACTAGGGACTTAACATCTAAGGTCATCAGTCCCCTAGAACTTAGAACTACTTAAACCTAACTAACCTAAGGACATCACACACATCCATGCCTGAGGCAGGATTCGAACCTGTGACCATAGCGGTCACGCGGTTCCAGACTGTAGCGCCTAGAACCGCTTGGCCACCCCGGCCGGCTATCTATCTTCTACATACATTAAGCCACGCGGAAACTGTTACATAGCGGTTAAAATTACTGAATGCACATAGGTATAGTTAACACATACCACTGTCAACAGCACAAACACAAGATTCTTCAATTTTACACACAAATTCTGGACCTAGAAGCTAACTATATTAGCAGGTATGGCACATTAAGCAGATTCATTAATCAGCAAAACATCATTGGAAGCAGTATATGATACTGTTGTGAAAAACATAAATTGCATAGTATTCCTGCCATTGTGGTAATGTTAGTATGTATTTGCAGATCTCTTTTTCGAAAGTAAACAGCTATATAGGAAAGTGTGAAGCAATGGTGTTGTATTTGTTCTTGTGGGCTGTGTGTCAGATACGGATATTCAACAAGAAAATTGACACGTTTCGGTACATAACCTCAGTGGGATACCATGCGAACAGAACTCATCACACGTCAAAGTTTTTATTTAAATTTATTCTTGAAAATCAACTTAACTGTAATACGTATAGCTGAATTTCAGGAATACATTTCAATGTCTCAAACGTGAGTTTATTATCAAATTTGAAGTGTGACTCAGCGTATGCATGTGGAAAATTTGAACATACTGTTCGTGACACTTTAGTAATCGATTTTCATGATTAAATGTCACACATCACACACAATATTCCTGCATTCACACGGTAATGTCACTGTCATAAGGTAAGTGAACATTCATTATTTTAAATGAGCAGTCTAACTTTTTCCATTATCCGATCCGATCAACTAACGGATTACTCACTCAGTTAACGTACGAATGTGTATGTAGTTGATTCGCGTTTATAAGTCAATACAATCTACATCGTATCTCCAGCATACAACAGCTAAGATTAGCATCCAAATCACACATGAATTTAGTCCTTATGAACAAAATGATAGTAATAAAGACAGCAAGTGTTATTATACCACATGTAATAGCTGTGAAATAACTATTTGCAACTCTGCTACGCAATACTGGGTTTGTGGACACTCCCGTGGCTGGTATTTATACATCTGCACTTTTGTTTTTGCAAACTGGGGAGGCATTTATGGAGTGCACCTTATATCGTTATTATTTCCATGAGGAACCAACAGTGTTTGCACCAATTTCAGTGACTGACAGTTATGGTAAATCTAACTAATGTGAAAGGCAATCACCATTGCAGATTTGCAAACACCAAGGAAGATAATTTATCTAGTCAGTTGCAATCTGTTTAATTTCATGTAAATTCAAAGTTAGTAGTTCTATAAAAATGCTATACTAAAATCTCAAATAAACATATGCAGTTAGTACGCACTAACAAGACAAGTCCACCATGAAGGAATAACACGAATGGGACGGAAATCGATAGATTTGATGGATAAATGATTACAGTTTGAGAAAAAATGGATGACTTAGACAAGAGAAAGAGCTTCACAAACTGATCAAGTGAGAATCCTGTTGGTCCACCTCTGGCCCTAATGCAAGCAGTTATTCGGATTGGCACTGTGGAGTTGTTGGATGTTGTGTGACATTTAGTGTACATCTAACTGTGAAACACGTGTGATGGCAGCATGCTGCCGAAAGGCGTTGTGCCAGTAAACATTGATAAATAAAAGTGACTATAGCTGAAAAATTATTTCATAAATTTTTAAATCACAATTCTGTGAAAAAGTCGTTTTAATAATTGGTGACAAGAAACTTTTTCTGTGGCACACTGCCCTTAAAACAGGGTTTTACACTGTAATTTCTGTAATTTATATGTTACATAGGTCTGTATATTTCCTTTCTTTATGATCATTTTGTTAGGATCATCTAAGAACAATTGCTGAAACATTCATTACCATCAAACTCATGTAGATCTCATATTGCAAGCTTTTGGCAAATTAAATGTTTTCCTCAACAAAAGGATGCATCATTATCTATGTGAGTGTGTGAGAATACATGTCTAGAGGGATAGCAAAATGAAGAGACTGGCAAGTGTAAGTCGTGAAGACCATCAGCTGTAAAACGGCAATGCTTCAAGAATATCACTGGAAAAAGTATTTTATGTTACATGATTTGCAAGGTATTCATGGGTATGTTGATGGACGATAGACGTTTTCTGTTGTTCAACATGGTTTACAACTGCATTTCTGTGCTCGTTATATCGTTCTTATCATGTGTTGTGAGCGGTTGTCAAAGTGCAGCTAGCAGTAGTCTGCGCGGAAATAGTGTTATTGAATAGATTGGACACACAGGGACAAAATGCCTGTTTATATCGTTGACGGTTAGTTTTTTAGTGATAGAACAGAAGCTCGGAGCGGACAATGGAGGAGATAGAATTCGACAGTATCTTCTTTCTTTTACAAAAATCATGCCGACATCTCTCTTGAGTGGACTGGGAAAATTATAAAACTACTAACTGCAGTACGCTGTGGTTTCAGGCTACATTTAATTTTGAAAGTGTAAGCTCATTTACAGGCTCAGTCTCATGCTTATCACCTGGTAAATGGGTAACAAACCAGTTTGTTAAAATTTCCTTCAGATCAAAAAATAAGAGGCACACACATAGTTTTAAATTCATTGTGGTACTTACCATATAATTAACTCCATCAGTCCTCCCATTTCTCCGCTCTCCCCAAACGGTTTCATTTACTCTTCGGTTACGTTAATATTTATTTGTAACATGAAGTGAAACTATTTAGACTTACCCTGACCAACCACGAATCCTTTCCTTCAACAATTACTCAACTTTTTATTTTAATGTTTTTTCTACTGTATACTGGTTGCGTTATCACATAGGCCTTTCGTGCTGTGCGTTTTTCAAGACACCACCGATAAGTGAAATCTTTCACGAAGTGTTCCACTAAAAGGTACAGTCTATGGCATTTGTTTTACCTGGCAGTCGCCTTCAAAGCAGAAATCCGACTCACGTAACAAATAAAGACGAAAGAACATCCACAGTTAGTGGTTTCTGGTTTATAAACAGAGACTAATATATTTATACATACACAAAAACATGAATCCCAAGTGTGACTAAAGAGTGCCGGTAAACTTAAGGGCTGTGGACTCTGCTTTCTGGAACAAACTGAAGGATGGAACCCAAATCTAGAAATGTTATCCAATGACGCTAGAAAGCGCCGAATTTATAGGGCCAATCCCAACTGCTAGGTCACATATTCGGCAGCAGTCTTCAGATTGGACGTTGATGGACTGATAGCGGGACATCTCGAAACGAGACTGACAGAATTCATAGCGCTGGACGGCGACAATCGAGTACACAAGAATCACAACCATAGTGTAGAACCTGATAAACACAGTGGCAGCGGAGGAGAGGGCGTTCCAACTCAGGTGTGCTGGTAAATTAGTAGCCCAGTGTTTGGCCCTGTCTGCTGATGTTGTTGTCTGTCATTTCTGGGCAATGGGTTTCCATCCTCAGTTTATTCCCAAAGACACCGCCTACAGTCTATCAGTTTCTTGAGGTTAGTCCATGTATTTTTGTTGCGTCCTGTGAGTGTTTTGGAAGGCGCGGCGGTGTTCCATTGTTGCTTATTAGTGGAGGAACCTGTTTGGAGCCGCGCAGGTTAGCCACACGGTCTAATGGCGTCTTGTCACGGGCCGCGCCGATCACCCCGTCGAAGGTTCGAGTCCTCCCTCGGGCATGGGTGTGTGTGTCGCCCTTAAAGTAAGTTAGTTTAAGTTAGGTTAAGTAGTGTGTAATCTTAGGGACCGATGACCTCAGCAGTTTGGCCCCATAAGACCTTAATACAAATTTTCAATTTCCAAATTTGCTGTTTGGAATTGACTTACATTTGAGAAATGCATGTCTACGTGTATATGTTTTATATTACTATCTACGATAACCAATGTTCGACCTGGCATTTTGGTTGATGTTGTCAGGTAATTTACAGTTGTACGTGATATCGTTCCATGATCATGCACATATAAACACTGCCAGAAAAAAATTAGTATACTCTTTTAGAGGTTTCGAATTCACTCAAGATTTATTGTTGCAACAGTGCATGTGGAGTATATGAATGATTACATTTACAGAACAATAGCACAAACGGTTCTGATTCAAATGGTTCAAATGGCTCTGAGCACTATGGGACTTAACATCTGAGGTCATCAGTCCCCTAGAACTTAGAAATACTTAAACCTAACTAATCTAAGGACATCACACACATCCATGCCCGAGGCCCGAGGCAGGATTCGAACCTGCAACCGTAGTGGTCGCGCGGTTCCAGACTGTAGCGCCTAGAACTGCTCGGCCACCCCGGTCGGCAAACGGTTCTGAGGTACCAGGTATCGACCGACGGTGAAACACCCATGTTAGTACATGGTGTAGCCTCCACGAGTGGTAGTGCAGTTGCTGGCTCTGGCATTCAGTCGATCGTACAGATGGTGAACACATTTTTGCAACACCTGCTCGAACTGTTCACGTAGTTCTGTATGAGTTGTTGGCTGATCAGTTGCACTGGTCACTTTTCGTCGCATCAAATCCCACACATGCTGGAGTGGAGACAAATCCGGAGTTTGTGGTGGCCAGGGAAGTTACTGCTCGCTTTGTAGAGTACGTTGAGTTTCACGGGCGGTGTATGGGCGAACATTGTCCTGTGGCAGGAACACATCACCTTCCTTATGCAATAATGGAAAAAGAACGCGTCTAACAAAATTCTACACGTACCGACCGCTGTCCAGAAACAACCTAAGGTGAGCGACAGTTGTAACTTATCACACCCCACACTATAAGGCCTGGGGTGGGAACAGTGTCTATTAAAAGAATGTACTTTACGAGATGGCGCCCACCAGGCCTACGTCGCATGCCGAACGACCATCATTTGAGAGCAAGGAGACTCTGCCTTTATCACGCAAGACCATAGCGCGTCATTCCATCTCCCATGTGATCCTCTGATGGCACCAGTCCAGCTACGCACGCCAGTGCTGTGGCGTGAGTGGAAAATGGGCTGCAGGTGTGCGTACCAGTAGTCCCACTGCTGACAATCGGGTCGCAACAGTTCGTGTTGACACATCTGGGTTCACAAGCAGTCTTATCTGTCCTGTTGTAGCTGCAAGACCTGCCACTGCTGCTCTTAACAATACAATGTGCTGCGTATACATGCAGAACCTCGTCTTCCGCAATGAGAAGGTTCACGTGATCATTGATACCAGCATCGTTGCACAGCTGATGAAGCATGTCCAACTTGTGTAGCATTTCTCCGAAAGGACCATCCCAGCACTTTGAAGGGCAGAATCTGACCCTTTCCAAACTCGCTCATTTGCCTTTAGCAAGCACGATTGCATCTCCATGTCAGGGCATCTGCTTGCTTCACGCGTTTGCACCACACTGAGGCTTCTGGCTGTCATTATTCCCCATTAAAAAGGAGACACAGATGACGCTCTGATAGCTATGCATCTACTATCTCTGCTGGCGGACGACGTTGAAGCCATTATCAGTCGCATCTAATATCGCCCAGGTGGCATATTCAGTCACTGGATCAAAATCGACGTCGTCTTTACACGTGTACTATTTTTTTCCGGCAGTGTATTTTGCGTGTGCGCAACAAATTGGTTGTCACAGAATGTAGAGGAAATCGCCTTCGCATTTTTCCTTATTAAGATTAATTCAAAATTACTTACTAGACACGACGGTGGAGACGAAAACCAGTGCGTCCGGCAGCTAACAAGCACTTCGCTGCTTTGTCGCCTGTCTCAATGCGTGTCCGTTGGCTGTTCTTCCCAAAGTCGCTTTGTCAAGAAAATCCCTAGTGCGTCCATTAAAGGCGCATTTCCACATATAGCGCCATTCAGTCGCCGCCTAAACAATGTGAGCGGGTATAGCCATTTCGAAAGTAGCTTTTGTTCCGAAATTCTTACGTGTACAAAGGCCACAGACTCCATGTCGCCGCCTCCCCACAGCATAGGTGTAGGGGGCACTCAAGGTCTCCCACACTGCAAGAGCCTTTAAAATTAACAGACCAAAATGTCATACCAAACCTATCCTCGCTACGTGCTGGAAACTTGAAATACTTCTGTGAAATCAATACTGCTCCTGCACAGCCATGTGCAGAATAGGCTAGAGTGGGGTGCTATCTGTTTGTTATACTTGCAATAGTGTCTGCTATCACTGATATGTGAGAGGGTAGTGGGATAGGATTAGGCTACTTTAACCTTTTGAAGGGGTTTGCTTGGATACAAGGATCCTTGAGTGGATGGCACTCAACTATTAGAACTCCAAAACTTTTTTATCATAACCCAAAAAAGACATCACAGTTATGGATATGTTGGTATGCTGAGCAATTCGTAAAAATATTTTTTATGTATGAAGATGCTATCTGTTCTTTCGGACATGTCCCAAAGAACAGATATCATCAGTGACCATGCAGCTCATAAGAACGAAATTTCAGTGAAGTGAATATCCCTAGCTGCATATAGGCGTTGATATAAGTCAAGGGGGAGAGTTGAAAATGTTTGCCCCGATCAGGACTCGAACCCTGGATCTCCTGCTTACATGGCAGACGCTCTATCCATCTTCTTCTTCTTTTTTTTTTTTAATCTCAGTTTGTTGTATCTGGTCGGGGCGGTCGTCTCAAGACACCCGCGTTTCAGTTCGTCGTTGATCCATTAACTCAGTTTTTTGTTACAGAGGGCAGCTAATCCCCTGACCAAACACGCTTTTTTTCTTATTTTCGCTTTTGTTCGTTGCATCTGCTCGGGGCGGACGTCGTAAGTCATCCGTTTAAGTTCGTTGTTGATCGATTAATTCAGTTTTTTTTTATTACAAAGGGCTGCTAACTCTCTGACGGAACACGCTGAGCTACCGTGGCGGCTATCCATCTCAGCCACGAAGAACACAGCTGATAGTGCGACTGCAGGGACCTATCTCTGGCACGCCTCCCGTGAGACCCACATTCTCAACTTATTGTCCCGTTGAAAGAACAGGTGCCATCTTCATATTGTCCCACACTATATTAATAGTGCCCTTGCCCATTATTCTCATTACTCGCGGCTTTTTGCCGATTCTCGTAAGAGTTAGGGCACTGTTTGTGCATCCGCACAGAAGAAGATGGTCAAATGGCCGGTGAGCTTTAATTACATATACAGGGTGGTCCATTGATCGTGACCTGGCCAAATATCTCACGAAATAAGCATCAAACGAAATAACTACAAAGAACGAAACTCGTCTAGCTTGAAGGGGGAAACCAGATGGCGCTATGGTTGGCCCGCTAGATGGCTCTGCCATAGGTCAAACGGATATCAACTGCGTTTTCTTAAAAAATAGGAACCCCTATTTTTATTACATATTCGTGTAGTACGTAAAGAAATATGAATGTTTTAGTTGGACCACTTTTTTCGCTTTGTGATACATGGCGCTGTAATAGTCACAAACGAAAAAGTACGTGGTATCAAGTAACATTTCGCCAGTGCGGGCGGTATTTGCTTCGTGACATGTTACCCTTGTTAAAATGGACCGCTTACCAATTGCGGAAAAGGCCGATATCGTGTTGATGTATGGCTATTGTGATCAAAATGCCCAACGGGCGTGTGCTACGTATGCTGCTCGGTATCCTGGACGACATCATCCAAGTGTCCGGACCGTTCGTCGGATAGATACGTTATTTAAGGGAACAGGAAGTTCAAATGTGAGGACAGCTCAACCTGTTAGGTCCCACTGCACCCCGAAGAGGTCACCGCAGGAACAGCAGCTCCGCTGCTTAAACTGCCCCCACACCTGGTATATGTAGCCAGAGTTTTAGTGCGAGTGCGAGTGCAAATGGCCCTGAGCACTATGGGACTTAACAGCTGAGGTCATCAGTCCCCTAGAACTTAGAACTACTTAAACCTAACTAACCTAAGGACATCACACACATCCATGCCCGAGGCAGGATTCGAACCTGCGACTGTAGCGGTCGCGCTGTTCCAGACTGAAGCGCCTAGAACCGCTCGGCCACTCTGGCCGGCGAATAGGAAGTGTCCAGCCACACGTGAAACGTCAACGACGACCTGCAACAAATGATGATACCCAAGTAGGTGTTTTAGCTGCTGTCGCGGCTAATCCGCACATCAGTAGCAGACAAATTGCGCGAGAATCGGGAATCTCAAAAACGTCGGTGTTGAGAACGCTACATCAACATCGATTGCACCCGTACCATATTTCTATGCACCAGGAATTGCATGGCGACGACTTTGAACGTCGTGTACAGTTCTGTCACTGGGAAAAAGAGAAATTACGGGACGATGACAGATTTTTTGCAAGCGTTCTATTTGGCGACGAAGCGTCATTCACCAACAGCCGTAACGTAAACCGGCATAATATGCACTATTGGGCAACGGAAAATCCACTATGGCTGCGACAAGTGGAACATCAGCGACCTTGGCGAGTTAATGTATGGTGCGGCATTATGGGAGGAAGGATAATTGACCCCCATTTTATCTATGGCAATCTAAATGGTGCAATGTATGCTGATTTCCTACGATATGTTCTACCGATGTTACTACAAGATGTTTCACTGCATGGCAGAATGGCGATGTACTTCCAACATGATGGATGTCCGGCACATAGCTCGCGTGCGGTTGAGCTGTATTGAATAGCATATTTCATGACAGGTGGATTGGTCATCGAAGCACCATACCGTGGCCCGCACGTTCACCGGATCTGACGTCCCCGGATTTCTTTCTGTGGGGAAAGTTGAAGGATATTTGCTATCGTGATCCACCGACAACGCCTGAAAACATGCGTCAGCGCATTGTCAATGCATGTGCGAATATTACGGAAGGCGAACTACTCGCTGTTGAGAGCAATGTCGTTACACGTATTGCCAAATGCATTGAGGTTGACGGACATCATTTTGAGCATTTATTGCATTAATGTGGTATTTACAGGTAATTACACTGTAACAGCATGCGTTCTCAGAAATGATAAGTTCACAAAGGTACATGTATCACATTGGAACAACCGAAATAAAATGTTCAAACGTACCTACGTTCTGTATTTCAATTTAGAACGTGTTACCAAATGTTGGTCTAAAATTGTGAACCATATGTTTGTGACTATTACAGCGCCATCTATCACAAAGCGAAAAAAGTGGTCCAACTAAAACATTCAAATTTCTTTACGCACTACACGAATATGTAATTAAAAAATGGGGGTTCCTATTTAAAAAAACGCAGTTGATATCCGTTTGACATATGGCAGCGGTATCTAGCGGGCCAACCATAGCGCCATCTGGTTTCCCCTTTCAAGCTAGACAAGTTTAGTTCTTTTTAGTTTTTTGCTTTGACGCTTGTTTCGTGAGATATTTGGCCCGGTCACGATCAATGGACCACCCTGTATATGTAATTAAAGCTCACCGGCCATTTGACCATCTTCTTCTGTGCGGATGCACAAACAGTGCCCTAACTCTTACGGGAATCGGCAAAAAGCCGCGAGTAATGAGAATAATGGGTAAGGGCACTATTAATATAGTGTGGGACAATAAGTTGAGAACGTGGGTCTCACGGGAGGCGTGCTAGAGATAAGTCCCTGCAGTCACACTATTCTCTGTGTCCTCGGTGGCTCAGATGGATCCATTGTGCTCTACTGCCGGCACAGTAGCTCAGCGTGTTCGGTCAGTGGGTTACCTGCCCTCTGTAATAAACAAAAGCTGAGTTAACGGCCCAACACTGAACTTGAATGGTTGTCATGGGGCATCCGCAACGAACAAAATCGAACAAAAATTAGAACAATTAAAAAAAAATGGATAGTGTGTCTGCCATGTTAGCAGGCGATCCCGGATTCGAGTCCCGGTCGGGGCACAGATTTTCAGCTGTCCTCGTTGACTTATATCAACGCCTATATGCAGCTAGGGATATTCATTTCATTGTGATTTAATACTTATTTTTACCAAAACAACCAAAAATTCTTATAACACATACAGTAGTAGTACAGACAAACAATTTATGTGTAGGAAAGAACTCTTTTAAATAACAATAACACTTTCAAGAACAAAGCTGGAGGAAGTATCTAAATGACTCAAAGTAGGCACTACGCTTCTTAGATCAGCGAACTTTAAATAGCCCTTAGGATCACCATTTACTCTCTAATGGCATACTGTACTCAGTAAGTTAAAACTGACTGCAAACAGTTTTGCACTTATACAGAACATCGGCTTTCCTTGAATTAGAGGTATTACGTCCTTAAGCACCCATGTTAGAGAAAAGATGCTCATGACTGAGTGTCGTCGGTAAGTGGTGAGCAACTCACTGTTTGGAGGAGTTTTAAATTGTAGCTGCTGGTGCCAGGGCTAACTGTCCAGTGACTGTACGTAAGTGGGTAGCAACCAGATGACCTTACCTGCTGAGGTGGAGATAGGAGTTCCATGGAGTGGGCAGTAAAAATTTGGAAATTTGTGGTAAGCTCCTATGGGACCAGACTGCTGAGTTCATTGGTCCCTAGGCTTACACACTACTTAATCTAACATACACAACTTACGCTAAGGACAACACCTGACGCATCTTGAGCGGCACTCTAGAAAGTTAACGGCCTGAGCAGACGTTGAAGAAGCCTGGAAGGGCGCTGAAAGCATGAGGTATTTTAATGATTCTTAGCTCGTAGAAATGGCTTGTTGAGAGTTGAAAGCAATTGGCAGCGAGCCCATCCCTTAGTAAATCTTCACCACAACTGTACAGGGCAGACAGGGCAGCCCCTCATTGAGACAGGGCTCCAGCAGAACAATGCCCCGATACTTGCCACAGCACCAGCAGAAGCCTGGGCTGGGGCGACAGTCTAAAGGAACGCATCTACACAGTGTCATAAACTGTGCATTGTGTGCGGAGCCACGCATAATAAAAATTCACATAGTGCAAGTAGCCCAGGCAACCACTTCCCTTAGACTCTGTTGTATAAGAAAACTCTGGCATCTGAGAAATGTTTAGAGATAGAATCTTTATTCCACCTCATAGCTAGGACTAACAACCTCCAAGCCACAGGCGATTTAGATAATGATCTTTGAGATTGTATCTGTTCGCTTGTTACCATGGGAAGTGACACGACTTTGGAGAATCATCTCTTCCCACTCTGCAAAAATTAAAAAAGTCAGTAACTGGCGGTTTATTTTTCTCAAAGATGCAGGTTTCTTAATTCTTACCCTGGTTTGATATGAGTTTGTGTTGTCGTGTGGTAAGGGGAGATTTAGTGCCTCTAGAGTCTTGTGATTGACTCAAAATGGGGTGAATATGGCGTCGCTCATGCACTTTGCGGAAAAACGGAATTTTTTTCTGGAGAGGTGCGAAGCATTCGGGTGTGGACTTTGGTCTGGTAAGTACTTCTAGTCGAAGCTCTGGCATGAGTGGTTGGAACTTGGCACCTGTCCTGAGATTGACTTCACTTGCGAGTAGTTTAGACTGGGGAGCCTGTGGTGAAGTTCTTACTGTACCAACAGTGTCACTTCAAACGTCTCGGACTACTCGTTTGCTGAGGGCACACTTATTCGTTTTTTTGGTTTACCAGTCTTGATGTTCAAAATTAAATCCTCCACTAGTTCTATTGAAAAATTTGCGCAATTGTCTGGAATTAAAAAAAAAAAAACAAATTGGGCCAAGTAGTTAATAAATTAAAAATTTTACGAAATTGCTTCTTTGCTTCTCATATTCTGGAAAACTACTGCGGATACATGTCAGGGACATGTTTTATTAGATTCACCAGAACAGTAACAACAAAATAAATGGAAATAGTGCTTTACTTTAACCTAATACAATTTTGCGATGGCTTCATATTAGCGAAGTTGCTAAATTTCAGGGAAAATGTTTTATTGGCCGTAACCAAACATTTGCGCATCTATGTTTATATGAACTTTTTTCTTTAGTTTTACTTGTAGAATAATACATTAAAACATTTGCATATCTTCTTGGATCACCGCATATACATCAACTTCATCTGCTTCAACTCTTACGGGAATCGAAAAAATGCTGCTAGTAATAAGAACAATGAGTAAGTGGCACTATATTATTAGTGTGTGGATAGGTCGAGAATTTGGGTTTGACTGTAGGGGAGCTAGCGCAGTCCGCGCATTTCTGATGACCACTGTGTCTCGATGGTTTACCGGCCCCTGACACAGTAGCTCAGTGTGTTCGGTCAGAAGGATAGCTGCCCTCTGCAATAAAAAAAACTGAGTTAATGGATCAACAACGAACTGAAACGGGTGTCTTTCGACGTCCGTCCAGAGCAGATACAACGAACGAAAACGAACAAAATGAGATTAAAAAAAAAGTGATTAGAGTATCTGCCAAGCAAGCAGGAGACCTGGGTTCGAATCCAACTCTGGCATAATTTCTCACCCTTCCCTATAAATTTAAATAAATGCCCACCCGCAGCCAATGTCTCTAATTCCTTTGAGTCTTACTTAAATTTCTGCATTTTTTGGATAAAATGGAAGGAAAGGGCAGGGATTATTACCAATAGTAGCCACGACGTTGAAGGGGGCTTGTTGGAGACGGTGCAAAATGTCATTACCCAGGGTGAAACCTTGCATGAATTTCGTGAAAGGATATACAGGGACCACTTCTGCAACCTAAGGCAACTTAAGGTCTTTTGCTTGTGCACTCCTGGCCACCAAGCCCAGCACCGCCCTGTACGTCGAGGCAAGAAAACGACACAATGACAGTTGCATCAGTTAACCTGCGTGGCGGCTCTGGGAGAAACACAATCTAAACAGCTACCATACATGTGAGTATATTGTTATGTTAATAATGAGCCAATGTGTGGTTTGGTGGATTCAGGCAGTGTAGTGACGACGTTGGACCTGGAGTGAGTCAGTAGAAATAGCAGCTGTTGCAAATGGGGGACAACTGAAAAGGAACCCATGTAAGTAGTGGCAGCTAACAACACCCAGATGGACGTCTGAATGGTGTTGGTTATTGGATTGGGAATACAGTTATACATGGAAGCTTAAGGCTAGAATTAATGTCAGTTTGTCAGTGCCATTTATTATTGGCTCAGATCTGATAAGAAAGATTGGGTAGTTGTCGACTGGTCATAGTTATTATTTCCATTTTGCTCAAAATCTCAGGTGTCAGTTGGGTGAGCATGATGATAGGCAGACTGGGCTGATTCCAGGAAATATTTCTGAACTCAAGACCGGGCACTGAGCTAGGTCCTGGACAGGCCTCGTAAGACCAGATGAATAGCACGATGGTCTACCCGGATATTTGCGTTTAGGTTTGAGGTTGAGCACATTAAGAGGACTGAAAATCGGGTTGCTGATGGTGTCAGTAGATTCGTTAATCAGCGAACAACTGAACAGTATATAATACTGTGTAAGCCCTTTCTCCCTGAGTAAGTTTTTGATTTTTACGGACTCTCCGTCTTTGTATAAAGGGATTATGGAGAATCAAAATTTTGCCATTAAGGCTACTGAGGACCTGCTATATAGCCGCTAGTTGGTGCCACCCTACTCTCTTAAGGAACATGTGTTGTACTGCACAGCAAGAGTTGATGGAAAGCCTAAGTTGGTAGTACCAACGGAGCTAACTTCATACATGTTTCATTATTTTCATGAATGTCCTGTAGGTAGGAAACTTGGTTATTTAAGAACATTGGAAAAAATTCACACCTGGTTTATTTGGAAAGAAATGGATAGATATATTAAAGGAAAGAGTAATACGTTGTCAGATTTGTGCTACAAGTGAGATAGCACAGAGCACTAAGGTAAGATTTTTATCGTTCACCCCAGTAGAAGTCTTCTTTGAAAAATTGTGTGTGGACTTTGTAGGGCCGTTGGCTAGGACTCATTATGGGGACAAGTATATTTTGGTATGTGTCTATGTGTTTTCCAGATTCCTCTGGTTGTTTCCCACCAGGGCTGCTAATTTTTAGAAAGTTTTGAATTGGTTTGGGTATTTAACGCATTACAACCAACCCCTATTACCCAAACCGGAACTTTCGGGCAACGTTAATCATTTTACCTTTACTGTCAGTTCACCCTTCAGCAACCTATGGTGCACAGAGGGTTAGTTGCCAGACAAGGTTTGTGCTGATGAAATTGTACAGCAGTTGAAGGCAGCTAAGGATAACATCCATAGAGTGCATCGACAGAAAGCTAAGAAATACAATGCGGGGTGACAGGTAAACCCATTTAACATGGAAGATGTGGTGTTCGTTAAGAATTGTCATGCAACAAGGAGAACAGTCGAGAAGATCACGAAGAAGCTGCTACCGCAGTTAAAGGAACCTTTTGCACAATCAGTTTCTTGGCGCTTGTCACTGTTCAGATGGTTGGAGTGAATGTAATTAGGACTCATATATCTCCCCTGAAGAAGGGGCCGGCCGAAGTGGCCGTGCGGTTAAAGGCGCTGCAGTCTGGAACCGCAAGGCCGCTACGGTCGCAGGTTCGAATCCTGCCTCGGGCATGGATGTTTGTGATGTCCTTAGGTTAGTTAGGTTTAACTAGTTCTAAGTTCTAGGGGACTAATGACCTCAGCAGTTGAGTCCCATAGTGCTCAGAGCCATTTGAACCCTGAAGAAGGGCGTGGCAGGTTAAGGTACGTAGGTTAGGCACGCCGAGAGTCCTTAAGTTGTGCGCCCAGTGGATACACAAACAGGGAGAGGGAGTTTGTGCCGTAAAGCACTTACCGCGAGCGAAACTCTCGCCTTTCGGTACGCATCAGCTAAAGTTTTAGTCTGAAAGATCTACGGGCTCAATCTGTCACACACACAGGGAACGCAGGCGACACTCTCGTGCATAGGGCAGGGAATGGGCGAAGCTAGAGCGGCGACACTTAGGTGGAAGAGTTGGCAAGTGCGCTTCGGTGGGCTGAGCTGGCTTTTCCGTTCCTTGAAGGAAATTCTTTGACAATTGTCTTGCATGGCTTTACTTGCGTTCAAATATTAATGCGGTTTTAAGTGCTGCAGTGATCAGCTGGACAAGTATTGAATTCATTTGGGTTGTTGCAGCTGTGATTAAATTTTCCCGTGGTTTATGTGCTGCACTGATAAGTTATATAGCCACTGTGTTCGTAACTTGTAGCAGTTTGTTGTTTAAATTTACCAGTAGTTTTAGGTGCTGGTCAACTGCTCAGATCAGCTGGCCAGGTGTTGATTTCATCTGAGTTGTAGTTGTTGACTGAATTTTCGTGTGTCTTAATTCCTACACACATCGCCCAAGGAGCTGTAGGAGTGGTTGACTTTGCTGCAGATTTTGCTGCAGATTTTGCTTGTTGTATATTAGTGTGAATTTAATTGATATGCATCTCAGGTTAGCAGTTCTTGAATTGATTAGCGAGGCTGGGGATGGCGCTGGTGGTCTGTATGGCAGTTGTGAATTCAAGGGAATTATCACTGATATTTACCATTCCTGTTAAGGCCGCAGTAGTAGGAACCAGGCTCCAAGGAGATGACACTTAAGATATTATGGAATTGTCAAGTATTAGTTTAGCGGATTGAAATCCCTGTTCTTCAAGGGGCGTCGATGATAACAGTTTTAGAATGCTGTGAAACAAGTATATCATTCAGGCTTGCATATCTATAACTAGTTTGTGCCGAATAGCCCAAGTGAGTTATCCGTTCTCGCCGCTCATTTAGTTATAAGTGGTTGTTAAAGTATTGTAGTCTGGATTATTGTTCTTGCGATTGATCTCGTCTTACACTGGTCTGTCACCTCCAGACGTTTCTCCCAGACTTCACCTCTTTTCTACCTTTCACCTATGCTTCACAACCACCTCTAATGCCCTGTTACCCATTTGCATCCCCGTCTCTTCGCAGTGTGGGTGCGTCCATCTCATGTTCTTAGATTCTTCTCTGACGGCCAAGACGTGCACTCTACCTTCCGTGAGATCTGCCTGGGCCACCCTCAACTGGTCGCCACCCCCAACGTCTTTCATTATGGTTCCCTCATGTGACCTCACGAAGTTCCCTGCACGTCCTGTTCTCCAGTCGTGGAAGCCTCATCTTACCTGTGCCTTGTTTCACTGCCTTTGGTGGCCTCATTGTTCTTCCTCCACAGTGGCCTTGAATGTCTCTCGTTGTTCCAGGTCTATTCCTTACCTCATCTACCTCCCTGTATGCCTAACGGCTGCTCTCCACAGACCACTCCAGATGCTGCTTGTGCCTACTGCCAGAAGCTCAGAGCCTTGGCCAGCCTTTCTTATGAGGGTGGTTCAACTCCCTGGATTCCTCCTTCAGTTGGTGTGAGCGCATCCGACGACATCTTGGAGCATTTAACTAACACTGCCTCGCCTGGGCCTAACTGCTGCCATTTCCTCGCCAGCCACTGCTATCTGGCAGCCCCATCTGCACCTTTGCATCCCGGCAGCCACCTTTGGTTCAAGTACCTCCCTCCTTTTGGCTGCCAGTGCTCTGTCACTGTCTTCCTGGCCATCTCCCATCGCCACCACACGGCACGCATTGCGGCCCTCACACTGGGCCTGCCAGGCCCTGTTCCAACACTGCCAGTGCCCTAGCTGCCAGCCGCAGCACCTCTCCTGTTTTCAGCACCACTGGTATCCTCGCTGTTGGTCACAGCCTCCTCCAATCCCAGTGTCACTGGCCCACATGACGCTGGCCTGTATGCTGTAGGCTTGCACATAGGCCTGCATGCCGATGGCCCACTCGCCATCCTTCACTATCAGTGCTTCTTCTGCCATTCGCTCCTGCCTCCCTCATGATATCACCTCAGTCCGATGGTGGGATCACTCCATCTCCTAAATACACTATATGATCAGAAGTATCCGGACACCTGGCTGAAAATGACTTATATGTTCGTGGCGCCCTCCATCGGTAACGCTGGAATTCAGTATGGTGTTGGCCCACGCTTAGCCTTGATGACAGCTTCCACTGTCGCAGGCATACGTTCAATCATTCTTCACGGAGTGCTGCACTGAGGAGAGGTATCGATGTCAGTCGGTGAGAACTGGCACGAATTCGGTGTTCCAAAACATCCCAAAGGTGTATCGTAGGATTCAGGGCAGGGCTCTGTGCAGGCCAGTCCATGACAGGAATGTTATTGTCGTGTAACCACTCCGCCACAGGCCGTGCATTATGAACAGGTGCTCGACCGTGTTGAAAGATGCGATCGACATCCCCGAATTGCTCTTCAACAGTGGGAAACAAGAAGGTGCTTAAAACATCAATGCAGGCCTCTGCTGTGACAGTGGCACGCAAAACAAGGGTGGAAGCCCCCTCCATGAAAAACACGACCACACCATGACACCACCGCCTCCGAATTTTACTGTTTGCACTACACACGCTGGCAGATGACGTTCACTGGGCATTCGCCATACCCACACCTGTCATCGCATCGCTACATTGTGTACCGTGATTCGTCACTCCACACAACATTTTTCCACTGTTCAATCGTCCAATGTTTACGCTCCTTGCCCCAAACGAGGCGTCGTTTGGCATTTACCGTCGTGATGTGTGGCTTATGAGCAGCCGCTCGACCATGAAATCCAATTTTTCACACCTCCCGCCTAACTGTCATAGTACTTGCAGTGGATCCTGATGCAGTTTGGAATTCCTGTGTGATGGGCTGGATATATGTCTGTCTATTATACATTACGACCCTCTTTAACTGTCGGCAGTCTGTCAGTTAACGGACGAGGTCGGCCTGTACGCTTTTGTGGTGTACGTGTCCCCTCACGATTCCACTTCACTATCACATCGGAAACAGTGGACCTAGGGATGCTTAGGAGTGTGGAAATCTCGCGTACAGACGTGTGACACACGTGACACCCAATCACCTGACCACGTTCGAAGTCCCGGAGCTCCATGGAGCGCCCCATTCTGCTCTCTCACAATGTCTAATGTCTACTGAGGTCGCTGATGTGGAGTACCTGGCAGTAGGTGGCAGCACAATGCACCTAATATGAAAAACGTACGACTTTGGGGGTGTCCGGATACTTCTGATCACATAGTGTACATGTCAACTGCTGGGGGCGATCACAGTTGTTATATTATTCTGAAATATCATGTGCCCCAAGATCGCTCATAAATGTTTTTATTGATTACCTGTTTCGACAGATCTGTGCTGCCATTATCGGATCTGTTAACGTGTTACAAGATCCGGTGATGGGGGCACAGATCTGTCGAAACTGGAAATCGGTGAAAAGATATATCAGCATCTTGGTGTACCTGATATTTCAGAATAAGGTAACTCTATCTTCTGTCGCCACTGCTGATTGGTCCTCTCCAGACGTGACTCTTTGTTCAGACATCCTTTGTGCCTGTTACTGACATCCTGCCCATATCCTCAACGCCAGGCTTCGTCCCCAAGACCTCCTCTTCCGAGCAGGGATCGTGCACATCTCTTGTAAAGGGTACTTCTCCAACAAGCATCTTCGCAGTACACAATGCTACTTCTTCTGGAGGAGACGCTCTCCTCCATTCCGCCCTGATCGAGGGTCCCTGAGGTCTCTGATCGACGTCATTTTCTGCGTCCTCCTGTGTCTTCTCATCCATACGTAGTGTCAGGCTCTTATCTTCGGGACACCCTCTACGGGCCTTCATTTGTACTTCATAAGTTCTTCTGTTCTCTGAGCCTGGAAATTTGGACGCAAGCTTGGCCTCGATAAGTCACGCCGCTTTTGGCGACTCGCTCTCTGTTCTCGGCGACGACCTCTCCTGATCCATGTTTTTTCTCAGGTGTGCTTCTCCCGGTTGGCTCCCCCATCTCCTTTGTAGGAATGTGGTATCTGGGTGGCGCCTTATGGTTTAGCCATACGCCACACAACAGATTGCTGTGGGTTGCCACCCTCTCTCATCCTGCGACAGCTGCTGCAGTATCTTGGGAGCGCCACATTTGCCAGACAGAGCGCTGCTGTTTGAGTCACTAGCTCGCCTCACGAGCAACATGATAATAGACAACTTCCAAGTATTTCACCACTAGGTGGACACCGGAAATTCAGCGAGTCTATTTGTCGGAGAGCAGCACCGCATTTTGGCTATGGCAGGGTTCCTTAACTTGACGGACTGTGTACTCAGCTTTTACTTTCAAGAACTGTTATAGTGTTAGCGACTAATATCCATCAGACCAGGACTATCTTCCAGTTGTATTCATTACGAACTGTTTATTTGCTGTCCAGAACCGAATCTTATTGTGTACTCTCTGTGTTATAAATAAAGTTATACTGTTCTTGGCTACCGGGACACACTTCTGTTCCAATAGCGTACAGTATCCACAATGTGGTACTAAATTTGTTGCCATGGGGAGCCAGGTAATTTCCCGTAAGAAAAAATGAATCGCTGAGCTATGACTGAGAAATTCTTGAGCAGATGCTACCTGTAAAAGACGCTAAGCGCGTGCATTTTAAATGGCTGCCCGTCCTTTAATTTTTGCACGGCTTCTGCCTACCGAATAGTTAATTTATACATTCATTCTCGTCTTGAAGATTATAATGAACAGACGCAAATGTTATGTGGAGGCTGAGTTAGACATCATGAACTAATAGTTACATTAAAATTAGAAAAATTGCTTAAGCGAGACTTTGCTACATATTTGTATCTGATTTGAATAAATATTGACGTTGGTGAGAACACAACACAAAATGATTTTTATTTTATTTGTGAATACAACCTTTAATGACGGCCGGTGTCGCCGAGCGGTTCTAGGCGCTTCAGTCTGGAACCGCGCGACCGCTACGGTCGCAGGTTCGAATCCTGCCTCGGGCATGGATGTGTATGATGTCCTTAGGTTAATTAGGTTTAAGTAGTTCTAAGTTCTAGGGGACTGATGACCTCAGATGTTGAGTCCCATAGTGCTCAGAGCCAGTTGAACCAGTTGAACAACTTTTAATGTTCCTGTTTATTTTGTTTCATGTGGAGATTAAATTACGATTGTTTGTTTTATGCTAACTGTTTCCGAATTTATGATCCAGACAATAGGACTTTCAGTCTTAAGAATTAATTTTATAAGTTAGATTAAATTTTTATTATGTTCGTTGCTAGTTGGATAAGCAAGTACGCGTATTGCACATAGCATAATACATTACCAGTTGCGAGCAAATGTGGAAAACAGGTAATAAACTGTGAACATTAAGTGTGCAAGAGGAATTACGGAGTTAAATGCAGAGAATAAATGAAAAATGTACATTGAGGGATACTAAGAGAGAAAAGGAACTCGCCGCTGATATGACAGAACACCAAATGTTTAAACTGAAAACATATTTGAGTCAAAGTTTGAGAGAGCTTAGTAAGACATGCGATCAAAGAAGGCAAAAAGAGATAGAGAACATTCCTTCAATATTTTTGAAGTCATCTGGGGAATTGAGAAAAAATGATTATTCGATTAAATGTGTAGAATTTACCAGAGTGATTATATACCATCCGACTTTTGGCAGAAAATCGCTCACACAGTTTAAAAGATAGCAAACGCAGATAAATACGAGAACTATCGAACAATCAGTTTAATAGGACATGCACATAAGTTCCTGGCTAGCATAATATAGAGAAGACTAGAAAAGATAATTGAGGATCTGTTAAATGACGTCAGTTCGTCTTTTCGAAAGATGAAGACGCCACAAAGACAGTTCTGCCGTTGCGTCTGGTAACAGAGGAAAGACTTAAGAAAATAAAGACTGTTTGATGGGATTTGTCGATCTAGACAAAGCGTTCGACGTCGTTAAATGATGTAAAAATAGGTGTATGCTAAAGGGAACGACGGGTACATACAATACGTAGGAGAACCAAGAAGGAATATGAGAACGGAAGATCAAGAGAGGAGTGCTCGGAGTAAAAAGGTGTCTAAGGTAATGATGCAGTGTTTCTCCTCCACCGATACGAAAAGTGGGATTAAAACGCAACCTGAAAGAATATGAAAAGATATAGTGGTATTGTTAATCTAAGTGAAAATAAGGAAGGAATTGCGAATCCAGTCGAAAGGAATAATCTATATGCTTAATACAGAATATGAACTGAGAGTAAACCTAAGAGTGACGAAAGTAATCGGGAGTGGCAGAATGAGATTAACGACGAACGTAACACATAATTGTGGATCACAGACATGATGAAAACGTAGAAAACATTGACAAGAAGAAGGGACAGTTTGATTGGACTTGTGTTGATACACCAGTGAATAACTTCCATGCTATCTGAGGAAACTGCAGAAGAAGAAATGGCAGGAAGTGACAGAGACTGTAATACATCTAAGAAATAATGCAGATTCTTTGGTGTTAAGTGCCCCTCTCAGATGAAGAGATTGGCACAGAAGAGAAAGTCGCACAAACTGCATCAAAGTAAACAGAAGTCTGATGACCCAAAACAAGGCAAAAGTTCTATTAACAAATTAACGTTCTAATCTGGTTCTGAAATGCCTGGGCTAGCAAGACAGAGCGGGTTAGGTTGTGGAAAGGGGCCAAAATGAGGTTGCTGTCAGTTGCACTCAACATACAAACTTTATTTGCCTCCACACAGTATTACACAAGAATGCAAAACACTCGAAACTTTAATCGACCTACTTTGATTAACTTTAGATCGGTTGAAGGCCACACTCAAAGTCCAAGACGCAAGGCCTAAGTAAGAAATTGACATAGAAGGTTCTTCTGGAGGTGTCACCCAAAAATATTTTCTAAATTTTCAATCTAAACAGGCTGAACGTCTAAGCACTTTAATTTTAATGGAACTCGGCTGGAGGCCGCATATTAAGCAATAAGAAGTGTTTCAATCCAACGGGAGAAGGCCTAATCTTAAAACAATTGAAGCAAATGCGGCTGAAGGCCCCATACAAAAACATCACAACCGTATGCCTTAAGGGCAAGACAAGAACATTAATTCAAGAGATATTAAAACTCGGCTGAAGGCCACACATCAGCACAACAATTTAACGCCTTAAGGCCTTAAAAGGTTTGATGTAAAATTCGGCTGAAGGCCCCTATAAGAACAACAATCTCATGCCTTAAGGGCAAGACAAGAACATTCATTCAGGATATATAAAACTCGGCCGGAAACCACATATCAACCAAATAACTAAAACTCAAACTGGGAAGTTACTACGTAACAGACACGGAACGGAGCTCAGAAGTTCCAAGGGTCGGCCTGGAATTGTAACACTAACGCCTGTTTAGGCGATGCATGCAGCCTGTCCAACAAATTCTTTTAATCTGGAGATAACCCAACCGACAGACAGCCGACGGACCAATGAATCAAATTAGTTCCGCTCCACGCAACCAGCAAAACGACCACAAGATTTCAATACATGACACACAGAATATTGGCGCCCACAACGGCCAACAACACCTCAGCTGCCGAACTACACGCCACGCTGGACAGCAACAACATGACGAGGAAAATGCACTGCCTAAAATTACGTCAACGACCAAGGCTGGCAACCGGAACGTCAACGGCCACAAGGCAGGAAATATCGCTGGTGAACTTCCATTACAGGGAACAAATTAAGTTAAGTTAAATTTCACAGGAAGAAGGCTGGATTCTTAGCCGACTTAAAATGAACACACTTTGTTGCTTGCGGGAATGTCCCAAAAGCGACAACCAGGATCAAACGAAGAAATGTAGACAGTTGAGGCTCGATGGTAAGTTAAGTGAGGAATCAACTTTCATGTCCAAGATCAGAGGGCGACGAACTTCGTAGCAAGCAGCACCTCACACTCCAACCGCACGTGCACGACGCCAGCAGCTCCAGCCCGACGCCGCACTACGGGGGCTTGGTTGCTGCTCCACGCCAACCGACCGACTGGACTGCCGGTCCGTCCGCGACTGCTGCTCCGTCGCGACTGCACTGCTGGTGCGTCTCCCACTCATTTTCTTCCTTCGGACGGACGACGTCCTGGAGGCACTGGCTCGGACGCAGCAATGCAGAGGTAACACAACCGACGTCTCTGCACAGGAAGGAACCGACTCAGATACACGTCGTCGATGAGACGACCGACCGAACGACCAACCAACGGTCGTCCCCGCTGGTACTGGCTCTGCCGACCTGACTAGGGCTCCGTCCCTGACTGCACTGCTGGTCCGTTTCGAACTGACTGCCAGACACACGACGACACGGAAATACCATCGGTAGCTCCAGAGATGGTACGACAGTGCACTTATCGATACGCGCTGCTGCTGCCGCTCGCGGACAAGTAAGGCAGGAAGTTAGTGACGTCAGTAAATGGAATAAGGAAACGAGGCGGCAGTACCTTAATAGAAGATGACAAACAATAAATGGCACGAACACGAGCCATGCGCGGCTCAGGTTCTTTATTTATCTTGAGAGCTAGTTCTCTCGTGACGAAGTCATCGTCTGACGTGTCGAATATTTTGCGTCCTCATGGAGGCCTATTTTGTTAAAGATGGTTAGTATTTTATAAAACGCATAGCACGGTTGTCACTCTTAATGACGTAATCACGGTACATCAGAATACATTGAAACTAAACATTGAATAAAAGAAAGGAAGAGGAGCGATGGGTCAAACTAGATAATATGTTCAGAATTCGCTAGACATAAGTCGAAATTATTAAGCAAGGAATTACCTGCTGTTTTGCGTACTACATAAAAATATAAATACAGATATAATACAGATATAAGGAATACATATATAAAGGATTTTGTTTAACTGCAGAAGAAAATCACGTATGATTAAAACAGTCCATTATGAAGCGATACAGAATACAAATCAGTCTACAATGATATATCCAGAGCTTACAAAGAGTGATCGGAGCTAACACGCATTGCTGCAACATATCTTCCTTAACGATGCCTAGGAACTGGAGGCAGCCAACAGTTTCACCGTTGAGGGACGATTCATGCATCAACTTGTACTTGCCATATGGTAGATACACGAATTTCGAGATCTTCATGTTGCTCGGCCGGAAGTTTTTAAAGTAGTAAGTACCCTGCGAACAGACAAACTGTCAGTTTCAGACCGATTTTGACAGCTATACATGTTCCTCTCTCTCTCTCTCTCTCTCTCTCTTCAGTCACTTGAATTTCATGTGTACGATCATGTGAACAATTTTACATGAAATTTTTTTTAAACACGTTACGTGGAAGTTCATTGCCGACAAAAGCGAGTGGTTGCTAAATTGTAAATGTTGTTCTTTCGGCTGAAAGAAATGATTGCGTACTGTACTGTTTCTAGTGAGATGTCTTAAAACAATTCCTTTTACGCACAAATCACTCAACAATTGCACATTTTACATATTTTATAGTCGAATACCACTGAGGGCGAAGCCTGCATCTTCCTTTTTGGTCCATACTCTGGCCAGTGACCAAAACTGTCATACCGTACATCATTCACTGACACAGGAGCAGTTGTTTTCTAGGTCTTCTCGACTTGATGTCCATCCTCTAGTCAAAGCCATGCTTCCTCTTCCCAGAAAATATCACCTCATGTGGAATGTCCCAGGTAATAATTCGCTGGCACATTTGTATAATACCTCACCTTCAAGTATTCCCCTTTTCGTTTGTAGGCAATTTTCGTTGCACAAAATTGAAAGAAACTGCTGCACCAGAAACTGACGCTCACGTAACCCTGCACGGTGTCTGCTAAAAATGCACGCTATTCAATAAATTTTCATCATAGGCAACATAATATCGTTGATTCTGAGAACTTAAACGATGAATGGGAGCACCATTGCCCGTCCAAGTACAAACTTGGAAAATATCGCAGAAAACAGTTTGAAATTTTCACGTTTCTTAAACTAATTTACACCAATACTACGCAGCACTTATTTCAGGCAACCGCCAGTGTCTGCGGGAGAGGTCACTTTGTGTCGCGTTACGAACAAAATGTTTCTTTATATGGAGTTTTCTGTGGCAGGGAAAATTAGTCTAGTGCTATACTGAGTGAAATGATGTGTGTTAACAGGGACAGTCAAACACGAAAAACGACCGGAAGTGAGTATTTGGCAGAACCGTGCTGCTGCAGGCAGTTACGGCGATCGCCATGTGTGTGGAGGACAGCCGCAAGGGCGGGGTTTGGAGATGTCATATTGAGGCTGGCCGTTGCGGCCGAATACAGAACTGTCTAAAGCAGGCTCGTCCAAACTGTGCCCCTGGGGCGCTAGCGCCCGCGATCGCCCGCGGCCAGGGCTCCGGGCCGAATTCCTATGTTGCTGCAGTGGCCGAGCCGTGCCGCTTAGCTGGCCGTGCGGACCGCCCGAACGCCAGCCGATAGATATATTTGTTCGCCCGTTTTCCCTTCGGGCAGCGGACGTCTCACAAGTGCTTCAACTACAGCTGATTGACCTACAGTGGCATATCCGCCTGAAGGACCGCTTTCTCTTGTGTAAAACTTTGGATGACTTTTACAGCTGTCTTCCACGAGAGAAATATCCTCTTTTGCACTAGCACGCGGCCAACGTTCTCTCAATGTTTGGTTCCACGTATATTTGTGAGCGCTTTTTCTCTCTTTTAAAGCTTGCTAAAATTAAAAACCGTTCATTCTTCGGCGATAAAAATTTGACCAATTCTTTGAGGTTAGCAGTCTCACGGAATATTGTACCAAGCCTAACAAAATCGTTTCCTCGAAAAAGAAAAACGTGTAAAACGTTAATTGTCTTCTTTAACAATGTTGACTGTAAGAATTAAAGAGCTTTATAACCTTAATTCTATTTTAATAAGTTTTCAAACTTGGTCAGTTAAAATTATTACATACAAAACACCAAACTAAGGATCCGATTTCTAAACTCTGAAAAGGGATACAAAAAATTGTAGCACGAAGTATAACAAAAAATACTTACTTGTAACTACTAACAGTACGAATGAGACTGCCGGCCGGGGTGGTCGAGCGGTTCTAGGCGCTACAGTCTGGAACCGCGCGACCGCTGCGGTCGCAGGTTCGAATCCTGCCTCGGGCATGGATGTGTGTGATGTCCTTAGGTTAGTTAGGTTTAAGTAGTTCTAAGTTCTAGGGGACTGATGACCTCAGCTGTTAAGTCCCATAGTGCTCAGAGCCAAGAATGAGACTCTATATCGGTTACAAAAAATTATTTCTAAAATAGAATATTTTGTTTACGTTGGATCAGACCGCGGGACAGTACAGCGCAGAGCAGTGCCGTGCGGTCTCACTCGCTCCGCAGCTCTCTCTCTCTCTCTCTCTCTCTCTCTCTCTCTCTCTCTGTCTCCCCTATGCCGACACCAGCGACACACGGTCGCGGACGGGGCGCTGAACTACACTGTCTTGCGCAGTCCAGGGAGGCGGGAACATGCCGTTGGTAGGAGACCAGTACCACAGTCGAACACACACAGTCGTGACAAACACTACTGCGAAATTTTTTATCATTTTACGCCTGGAGCGACACTAGCGCTGCATATGTAGCCAGAGTGTTTGTTTTTTAATTATTTTTCTGTTTCATTAACGAAATAGTTACTATCGTTTTGCGTGCCATGCATTAGTAAATTACCAAGAGACATGAGTTACAGTGTAATAAACGTAAAAACAGCCGAATCTCACTGATTCAGTGACATAAGCTACAACTATTAATGAAGAAATACTTTTGAATATGTGCATAATTGCAGCCTTCTCCGCTGAAAGCTTGAGAATATGAACACATATGAGAAGCATATATTTCTGTTATTGTCAGTTCTTATTATGATAGGCAAATTTTTGTATATTAGTCTAATAATTCGTCCATTCTTATACTTAATTCGACTTCTAAACTACTCGAATATTTAAAGAGAAATATGATTACCCTTCCTTCAAACTCGAATGTGTTGAAGATTCTTGTCGTTTGTGGCTCGGATGTAGCAACAATTGCGGAATTGGTTTCTTCAGTGTTGGGAAACAGTTCTATTGCTTTCGACGTTTTATTTTCACGGTTGTGTGGTTTTGCGTTCCGCTTCAGGTGTGGTGTCTTATTTGGCACGTTAAATAGTATAGGTATTACATTCCATACAAGTTTGCTAAGTCTCACAATCATAGATTGGACTGGAAGTTGTAAGCATACAAGGGATTAATGTTGCCTCTCGGCAACTGCGCCACTGGTCCTTTGCCTAAAAATGTTCGTGATACGGTTGTATCTCTTAATAAATAAAAAGAGAAATCCAGTAGTTCATTTCAAATCTTCACACGAAATCACTTCGCACACTTATTTACAGGGGTTGTTTCCTATCGCTCAATATCAGACCTCATTACATATCAAAAATGTTTATGCGGGTCTCCATGTACTCACATTTGATGGATAACTTAAAAACATTTTCCGCCAACAGGATGAAAATCAAGAATTAATTCACGTACAAAGTAATTTTTCCTATAGCAGATCAAAAAATTGTCAACAAGGCACACGGAATCATAATAACAGTTCGTTAAGTTACAGTGGCATGTTTACGAATGTTACTTGTGAAGTCCGTCACTGATTCTGGTAGTCACTGCTCATATCCTAGAAATATCCCGAGGCCAGTTCAAACAACAACACTAGAGCACACTGTAGAGAATACTGAAATCCTGGAGCTAGTTACATACTGACCAACGCAGTTCTTCCTTATACAGAGTGGTCGGAAATTCCCGTTACATACTTTTAGTACATGTAGAGGGTAGTGAGTACAGGACATTTTGAATAGGAACCCTAGTCCGGAATGGTATCGTTTCCGTTCTACGACAGTTTCAGTTCAGATGTGTACCTCGTCAACGTCTGCTTAAAGCAAAAGAAACGTCTCAGAGTTCACTGTCCTGGTATGCAACAGGGTAGACACGATGACGTGTACTACGTCAAACGATACCCAGATGTCACTTATTGTCTGCTTTGCTGTGAGACCGAGTCAATACCTGTGCATCACCGATAGAGGAAACATGATGCAGTGCACGTTTGCGGAATACACAGACATGCTCCTTGTGCATGGCGAAGCTGGAGGTAACGGAGGAGCTGCTATTCGGCTGTATCACGAACGTTTTCCACACCGTCATACTCCATCGCACAAACTGTTTGCCCAAGTTACACAACGGCTACGAGAAACGGGTACCTTCACCGTGAGGAGGCAGGACTGTGGTGCTCCACGGCGACGCCGCACTCCCGAATTTGAAAAAGTGTACTGCGTCGCATTGAAGATAGCCCGTCAACGAGTTCGCGAACAATTGCGCGTGCAATGGCTGTTAGTTACAGTACCGTCTTGGACGTCCTGCGTGAGCACCAATTACAAAAAAAAAAAAAAAAAAAAAAAATGGTTCAAATGGCTCTGAGCACTATGCGACTTAACTCCTGAGGTCATCAGTCGCCTAGAACTTAGAATTAATTAAACCTAACTAACCTAAGGACATCACACACATCCATGCCCGAGGCAGGATTCGAACCTGCGACCGTAGCGGTCGCTCGGATCCAGACTGTAGCGCCTAGAACCGCACGGCCACTCCGGCCGGCAAACAACAATTACATGCGTACCACTTACAAAGGGTACACGCTATGGGTCCAGCAGACTTTCCACAACGCGTCGCCTTCTGCGTATGGTTTCTGCACCTTTGCATCGACGCGTCCTTGTTTCCACGTCGAGTTCTCTTCACAGATGAATGTAAGTTCACAAGGGATTGTATTCTGAATGCTCGAAATAGCTATGTCTGGGCGGACGGAAACCCTCATGCCACACATGTTCAGGGATTTCAAGACAGGTTTGGAATTAACGTGTGGGCAGTTATTCTGGACGGTCATGTGATTGGACCATACCTCCTTCCATCCAAGCTCACGGGTCCCGCATACTTAGTCTTCCTACGACACATACTGGACCCGTTCTTGGTAGCTGTTCCATTGAATGTCCGTCAGGAAATGTGGTTTCAGCATGATGGAGCACCACCTAACTTTTCACTGGCTGTCCGGAGACATCTCAACAGACGGTATGGTGAAAGATGGATAGGCCGTGGTGGTCCAACCGCGTGGCCGCCACGATCGCCAGATTTAACCCCTATGGGCTACTTCTTGTGGGGTCGTATGAAGAGCCTAATTTATGAGACACCTGTAGAAACAGAGGAATATCTGCTGGCACGAGTTCTGGCCGCTGCACAAGACATTGAAGAGGCACCAGGTGGGATGGAGAGTGTACCAGAACATGCTTCGGAAGTACGAAGTGTGTAACAATGTTGGTGGTCGACACATCGAGCCGCTGTTGTAATGCATCGGTACGTTGCGGCTGGTGCCGTAGATACTGGGTTCTTCTTGTTGTCGACTAATGTAAACCATAAGGTGTAAGTTGTAATGCAAATGCGTAAGTAATAACGGAACGAGTCAGTATTCTTTTCAAATGGTTTGCAACTATTGTGCTGGGTCATGCCTAAGTACACTCCTGGAAATTGAACAAAAACACATTGACACCGGTGTGTCAGACCCACCATACTTGCTCCGGACACTGCGAGAGGGCTGTACAAGCAATGATCACACGCACGGCACAGCGGACACACCAGGAACCGCGGTGTTGGCCGTCGAATGGCGCTAGCTGCGCAGCATTTGTGCACCGCCGCCGTCAGTGTCAGTCAGTTTGCCGTGGCATACGGAGCTCCATCGCAGTCTTTAACACTGGTAGCATGCCGCGACAGCGTGGACGTGAACCGTATGTGCAGTTGACGGACTTTGAGTGCGGGCGTATAGTGGGCATGTGGGAGGCCGGGTGGACGTACCGCCGAATTGCTCAACACGTGGGGCGTGAGGTCTCCACAGTACATCGATGTTGTCGCCAGTGGTCGGCGGAAGGTGCACGTGCCCGTCGACCTGGGACCGGACCGCAGCGACGCACGGATGCACGCCAAGGCCGTAGGATCCTACGCAGTGCCGTAGGGGACCGCACCGCCACTTCCCAGCAATTTAGGGACACTGTTGCTCCTGGGGTATCGGCGAGGACCATTCGCAACCGTCTCCATGGAGCTGGGCTACGGTCTCGCACACCGTTAGGCCGTCTTCCGCTCACGCCCCAACATCGTGCAGCCCGCCTCCAGTGGTGTCGCGACAGGCGTGAATGGAGGGACGAATGGAGACGTGTCGTCTTCAGCGATGAGAGTCGCTTCTGCCTTGGTGCCAATGATGGTCGTATGCGTGTTTGGCGCCGTGCAGGTGAGCGCCACGATCAGGACTGCATACGACCGAGGCACACAGGGCCAACACCCGGCATCATGGTGTGGGGAGCGATCTCCTACACTGGCTGTACACCACTGGTGATCGTCGAGGGGACACTGAATAGTGCACGGTACATCCAAACCGTCATCGAACCCATCGTTCTACCATTCCTAGACCGGCAAGGGAACTTGCTGTTCCAACAGGACAATGCACGTCCGCATGTATCCCGTGCCACCCAACGTGCTCTAGAAGGTGTAAGTCAACTACCCTGGCCAGCAAGATCTCCGGATCTGTCCCCCATTGAGCATGTTTGGGACTGGATGAAGCGTCGTCTCACGCGGTCTGCACGTCCAGCACGAACGCTGGTCCAACTGAGGCGCCAGGTGGAAATGGCATGGCAAGCCGTTCCACAGGACTACATCCAGCATCTCTACGATCGTCTCCATGGGAGAATAGCAGCCTGCATTGCTGCGAAAGGTGGATATACACTGTACTAGTGCCGACATTGTGCATGCTCTGTTGCCTGTGTCTATGTGCCTGTGGTTCTGACAGTGTGATCATGTAATGTATCTGACCCCAGGAATGTGTCAATAAAGTTTCCCCTTCCTGGGACAATGAATTCACGGTGTTCTTATTTCAATTTCCAGGAGTGTACATTCCCAACGTGGGTGTGGATGAGATAATCATCTGCATTGAAACTGTCGTAGAACGGAAACGATACGTTTCCGGGAATGGGTTCCTATTCAAAATGTTACGTACTCACTACTCTCTAGATGTCCTAGAAGTTTGTAACTGGAATTTCCGACCACCCTGTATATACACGCGCTAGAATATCATGTGATTTTGGTTATTTGATTATTATTTGAATTTTCCCTAAGTCAAATTATTTCTTTTTATGTAGATGAAATAATTACTGTAGGACTTTGTTTATCAAGTTACTGGTTTGAGCAATAGCTATTAAAGTATGCTGAACCAAGTTATGCTTACACTATGGAAATTCCTGATTTTTAGGCATGGCCTCGATAGTGATTACAAAAATTTTGATATTAAAAACTATGCAGTTCTTAATTATGGCAAATACATATTCATTAATGGTGTCGTTGGGCTCAGAAAATTTAGCCCATCAATAGTACGTTAACATATTCAAAAAATTTATAGTGTGGTCACAATATGAGCTGAAAGTTTGGGCTGGTTGAAATATTTAATTACTTATATCTCCTGAATTAATTAAGTCTGTGCTAAAATAAACACGTCTTGGAAATGAGCAAAAATTTTCTACAGTTTAATCTACTTTTTGAAACTATGTATTACCTCACTAGATTTTCATGGATGCCTTCTAGATAGAAAACTTTGACATACAGTATAACAACTTTTGAAATACATCATTTACAATAAAACTAATTAATACAAAACATTCATAACAGTGAATTTCGTAATCTGAATAAAAAGGTTTCATAGGGGAAAATATTTTACATAAATTTGTAAATTCATGTAATGTCTGCTGTGATAATGGATTTTATAATCAGAATTTTTGGGAAGAACAACAGCAAGAAAAGAAAAAGACTAGTATAGATCCTAACTATTTTAATTAAGAATATAAAAGACAAAATAGGATGGTGGGAGCGAAACCTGCTGTGTCAAAACGTGTAGGAAACAAAACTTCGCATTGTTGGGTCGTTATACAACGTCTTTCTACAAAAGGTTCGGTCTTCTGGTGTTTATTAGCAATTTTTTGTTCTTAAAAGAAAACGACATTCTTCAGTAAATATCTGTATGCTACAAGAGAATCGTAAATAAACTGTCCTGTAATTTACCGTTTCATAAATCTCAGGGTTCTTAGGAAACTAAAAGAAGAGAAATGTGGTGCCATTTTCTAGTTACTGTCGATTTTTAGGGCACTACATACGCTCCCTATTGTAAAAATTATGTTACAAATCAACAAAAATCGTGCTATTCCACTCATGCGATATCGTATTCGTAAGTGCAGCTTGCTGAAATTCAGACCTAAGCTTTATAAAGGTAGTACACAGTAACCATATATATCAAAATGATCACAACAATGAGAGGAATTCATTGCCGTATTATTATTGCAGAAGTTACGATGTTTAATGCAAAGGTATGTGCCCAGCAATAAATAAAAATCTTTATGCATTTAATGCTGTGAGATATCTACACAGACACTATGTCAGACAATAAAGTGTCAGATAACATCAATGAACCATCTATGGTCATCGGCTAATTGAAGCTATAGGTTGATTATTAAATACTGCACTTAATATGCGAGTTGTCTATGAACTAGCATATGAAAGAATATTTTATCTTAGCTTTGATTTCCTACGCGTATTTTATAACCGCTGCTTTAACCGAGAACAATATTATCAGGCTTATTCTTATATAGGGGAGAGGTGATCGATAATATCGGAAATAATTAATAGCATTGAAAAAGTTTTAATTAAAATTATCGATATATAATCTCTCATCAGAATAACGCCCGCAAGCAAAGTAACGCTTCAGGGGAATCAAAGAGGGTTTAACGCAGTACTTTTGTTTCTAAATTCCACTATATAAACCATGTTCGTGTGTTGTTAATTTTCTTGCCTTGTTTTCGGCGCTCTAAGTACGAGGTGCATTCAAGTTCTAAGGCCTCCGATTATTTTTCTAATTAACTACTCACCCGCAATCGATGAAACTGGCGTTACTTCTCGGCGTAATCGCCCTGCAGACGTACACATTTTTCACAACGCTGACGCCATGATTCCATGGCAGCGGCGAAGGCTTCTTTAGGAGTCTGTTTTGATCACTGGAAAATCGCTGAGGCAATAGCAGCATGGCTGGTGAATGTGCGGCCACAGACAGTGTCTTTCATTGTTGGAAAAAGCCAAAAGTCACTAGAAGCCAGGTCAGGTGTGTAGGGAGCACGAGGAATCACTTCAAAGTTGTTATCACGATGAAACTGTTGCGTAACGTTAGCTCGATGTGCGGGTGCGTTGTCTTGGTGAAACAGCACACGCGCAGCCCTTCTCGGTCGTTTTTGTTGCAGTGCAGGAAGGAATTTGTTCTTCAAAACATTTTCGTAGGATGCACCTGTTACCGTAGTGCCCTTTGGAACACAATGGGTAAGGATTACGCCCTCGCTGTCCCAGAACAAGGACACCATCATTTTTTCAGCACTGGCGGTTACCCGAAATTTTTTTGGTGGCGGTGAATCTGTGTGCTTCCATTGAGCTGACTGGCGCTTTGTTTCTGGATTGAAAAATGGCATCCACGTCTCATCCATTGCCACAACCGACGAAAAGAAAGTCCCATTCATGCTGTCGTTGCACGTCAACATTGCTTGGCAACATGCCACACGGGCAGCCATGTGGTCGTCCGTCAGCATTCGTGGCACCCACCTGGATGACACTTTTCGCACTTTCAGGTCGTCATGCAGGATTGTGTGCACAGAACCCACAGAAATGCCAACTCTGGAGGAGATCTGTTCAACAGTCATTTGGCGATCCCCCAAAACAATTCTCTCCACTTTCTCGATCATGTCGTCAGACCAGCTTGTGCGAGCCCGAGGTTGTTTCGGTTTGTTGTCACACAATGTTCTGCCTTCATTAAATTGTCGCACCCACGAACGCACTTTCGACACATCCATAACTCCATCACCACATGTCTCCTTCAACTGTCGATGAATTTCAATTGGTTTCACACCACGCAAATTCAGAAAACGAATGATTGCACACTGTTCAAGTAAGGAAAACGTCGCCATTTTAAGTATTTAAAACAGTTCTCATTCTCGCCGCTGGCGGTAAAATTCCATCTGCCGTACTGTGCTGCCATCTCTGGGATCTATTGACAATGAACGCGGCCTCATTTTAAAACAATGCACATGTTTCTATCTCTTTCCAGTCCAGAGAAAAAAATCGGAGGCCTTAGAAGTTGAATGCACCTCGTAAGTCTACGTAGCTGCGGCGTGCGATGTAGCGGGCATTCCCGTGTGATATGCAACGGAAGGGATCAGGGCACTTCTATTAAACTGCAAGAAAATTGACTATAATTAATTTATACGGGACAGACTTTTGCCGTAAGGTCACGGACTAAGAATATCTGAGGAACTGTGTGCGCGAGAAAAAGTATTAAATTCTATTGCATGCCGAATAACAGATAATAGGATCTGTGGACCATACGAAAGGACATTTAATTGAATATAACATCGGAACTGGACACTTAGCTTTGCGAAAGTAAATGCGTACGAAGTTTGAGTGACTGTATCGAAGTATAGTAATGGACTATAGTCCTTGCTATAATATCTTTGAGCGATGAACTATAAAGATCACGGAATTTTAGTTGCCGTAATTCCTGAGAGTAACTGTAGGATCAACCCTCCTTTTTACTATACACAAAACGCAATCATTCATGATCGTTTAATTATTATAAAATGTTGTTAACAAAAAAACTGAAGTGATTTCCACAGTAACGTGTGTATAAGTAAATAATAACTAACATCCAAAGAGGTTAACTATCTCGTCTTCGATAACGCGGCAACAATTTAACACTATCTACTAGTATTAATATTCGAAATTTAGTGGCCGTTACAGTGTGGCTGCTCCACATGAGGTATAGATATAACAAAAAGTCGGGCATATACAGTAGAAAACAACGTCAATATCATAGGTCAGAGAAGTCGACGACAGCAGATCGACGGAGGGCGGCTATAATTTATAAGATTGACTTCATGGTAATTTGGATAATAATAATGCTGGCGATTAATAAAGATATGAGTCATTTGAACTGGTTGTCTGTACTGTAAAATCTGATAGCATTACAATAAACAGGACACTTCAGATAAATATGCCAGGCTTTCTGTATCATATGTATTCCAACATGTTCCTACATATTTACTGATGAAACTTTGAGTGTAATTTAGTTCCACTGTTAACCATGTATTACTGAGATCTGGAGATATGTCATTACCGATGGAAATTAATAACCTGCTTACAAAGAAACATTGTGATCTAGGGGTGAAATTATAACAAAGCATGTAAGGGGCGATCAAAAATTTCCATTCGAAGGCCATAATGTCCAGAATCAGTATACCACTCAGGCAAAATCTCCGTGAACATTGAGGCAATCATCCCACCGACACACCAGATTTAAGATACCCGTTTGGGTAAAACAACGTATTCTGTTGCGTGAAGAAGTCTGTAACTGCCTGCTGCACATCCTCGTACGAGTGTAATTGGCAGTCCTTCAAGGCCTTTTTAAGGGACCGAAGGCGTGATAATCGCGTGAGGAGAGGTTAGAATTATGGTGTGGGTGCTCGAGAGACTTCCACTTGAGTTGGCGTAACTTCGGCTTTACGACATTTGCGATATGTGGACGTGCGTTATCGTGAAGCAGCCGCACCCTTGCTGCCCGATACGCGTTCTTCATTATCCGATTGTTGTCTACCTGTGGTTGTCCATCAGCAGCCAAAAAAGGAATAACAACAGTACATTGGTGCCGTATGGATGCAGGGATAATAACGTCGCCACAGTTCACGTTTCCGCATTTAGCGTACACGCGTCGGAAAGACACGAATGCCACACTAATTCCCTGCCTACATGTTGGCGCTTATGCACCCGCATCGGTGTCCCTCTACGTTGCTTCAAACCCTGCAGTAATGTCCACAAATGGAAACCTTTTGATCGCTCCTTATACACTACTGGCCATTAAGATTGCTACACCACGAAGATGACGTGCTACAGACGCGAAATTTTACCGACAGGAAGAAGATGCTGTGATATGCAAACGATTAGCTTTTCAGAGCATTCACACAATGTTGGCGCCGGTGGCGACACTTACAACGTGCTGACGTGAGGAAAGTTTCCAACCGATTTCTCATATACAAACAGCAGTTGACCGGCGTTGCCTGGTGAAACGTTGTTGTGATGCCTCATGTAAGGAGGAGAAATGCGTACCATCACGTTTCCGACTGTGGTAAAGGTAGGATTGTAGCCTATTGCGATTGCGGTTTATCGTATCGCGACATTGTTGCTTGCGTTGGTCGAGACCCAATGACTGTTAGCATAATATGGAATCAGTGGGTTCAGGAGGGTAATACGGAACGCCATGCTGGATCCCAACGGCTTCGTATCACTAGCAGTCGAGATGACAGGCATCTTATCCGCATGGCTGTAACGGATCGTGCAGCCACATCTCCATGTCTGAGTCAACAAATGGGGACGTTTGCAAGAAAAAAAACCATCTGCACGAACAGTTCAACGACGTTTGCAGCAGCATGCACTATCAACTCGGAGACCATGCCGCGGTTACCTTTGACGCTGCATCACAGACAGGAGCGCCTGCGATGGTGTACTCAACGACGAACCTGGGTGCACGAATGGCAAAACGTCACTTTCTTGGATGAATCCAGGTTCTGTTTACAGCGTCACGATGGTCGCATCCGTGTTTGGTGACATCGCGGTGAACGCACATTGCAAGCGTGTATTCGTCATCGCCATATTGGCGTATTACCCGACATGATGCTATGGGGTGCCACTGGTTACACGTCTCGGTCACCTCTTATTCTCATTGACGGCACTTTGAACAGTGGACGTTATATTTTAGATGTGTCATAACCCGTGGCTCTACCCTTCATTCGATCCCTGCCAAACCCTACATTTCAGCAGGATAATGCACGACCGCATGTTGCAGGTCCTGTTCGGTCCTTTCTGGATACAGAAAATGTTCAACTGCTGCCCTGGCCAGCATATTCTCCAGATCTCTCACCAACTGAAAACGTCTGGTCAATGGTGGCCGAGTAACTGGCTCGTCACAACACGCCAGTCACTACTCTTGATGAACTGTGATATCGTGTTGAAGCTGCATTGGCAGCTGTACCTGTAGACGCCATCCAAGCTCTGTTTGACTCAATGCCCAGGCGTATCAAGGCATTATTACGGCCAGAGATGATTGTTCTTGGTACTGATTTCTCAGGATCTATGCACCCAAATTGCGTGAAAATGTAATCACATGTCAGTTCTAGTATAATATATTTGTCCAATGAATACCCGTTTATCATCTGCATTTCTTCTTGGTGTAACAATTTTAATGGCCAGTAGTGTATATTGTCTTACAAAGTCTCAAAAGGAGCAACCAAGAAAGGCTCTCTTTTCATTATCAATAAGAAAGCTATAGCTTTGTACGAATCTGAATGGTGGTCAATTTTTTGAAACTGGCGGTTTAAATGGTAGAACGGGGGGGAACAAAAGAGTTTATAGGGAAAGGAGGTGAAGCACTCGTGGTGTGATTCGCTTCGCCGTTAGTTCGAGTAGAACCTGTTTCAATCGGAGGCATGAATTTTCAAGTGGTTGACTCTGAGCGGTGAGTTGGCCATCTGAATGAAATACTTTAACTTTTTATCGGACTTACAGGAAGACCGCGTCCACTTGTCACCACCGATTTCCTCCATATTGATGGTCTATGCAGGGCTTCGCCGGAAATGAAAGTAACAGAAGTGGGAGCTTGAGATGGCCAAACGTTTATGAAAAATAGCATTTTTTATCGTGGATCGGTCGTAGTGTCGAGCTAGCGTTAGATGCAGCGGATAGAGCACAGAACGGTAATCCAAGTGTCGTAGCGTCTAGTCACTAAGTGGAATTTATCTTTTATTTTCAGTTTTTACGTTACTTACACAGCAAAAAAAAAAAAAAAAAAAAAAAAAAAAAAAAAAAAAAAAAAATATGAATCAAGTAACCCATACGTATCTTTTGTGGAAAATTATTGACAAGAGTCTACGTATGCCTACAAGAAAATACTGGCTCTTTCGGTCGAGGATTCAAAACCGGTGAATGAGTAAGCGGCAAAATATTTAAATTTAAACATTACGCCGTCAAAAGCCGGGAAAGTTACAATAGCCTTACACGAAACTTTCTGACTGATGTGATGAAGTCCTACGTGCGGGCAAGCAAATTAGGTTTTCCAGGACTTTCGAGTGCCGCTTGAGGCATAGATTTTGTGCATGTTTGTCACGAAGGTTTGTCGACCGGGGTGGCCATCGGTTCTAGGCGCTACAGTCTGGAACCGCGCGACCGCTACGGTCGTAGGTTCGAATCCTGCCTCGGGCATGGATGTGTGTGATGTCCTTAGGTAAGTTAGGTTTAAGTAGTTCTAAGTTCTAGGGGACTGATGACCTTAGAAGTTAAGTCCCATCGTGCTCAGAGCCATTTGAACCATTTTTTGTCACGAAGGTTTACAGTTTTACACATAACGTGGAACTTAAACACACTTTAGGACCTTATTTTTCACACTCAGCGTGTAAGGGCACTTTTTGCAGTATGTTTTCGAATTACTTTAAATTAACCTGGGTTCTAGGCGCGCAGTCCGGAACCGCGCGACTGCTACGGTCGCAGGTTCGAATCCTGCCTCGGGCATGGATGTGTGTGATGTCCTTAGGTTAGTTAGGTTTAAGTAGTTCTAAGTTCTAGGGGACTGATGACCACAGATGTTAAGTCCCATAGTGCTCAGAGCTATTTGAACCATAAATTAACCTGATTTTCGTTTGATCTACTTCATTAATTCGCTGGTATTTATACTTACATAATTTCTAAAGTCTGTGATAGTTATATGTTTGAGCATAACTCACTTGAATATTTACGAATATCATCTGATGTTGCTACAGGTCATGATTATGGTAGTGTGTGAGCCACCCCTCATATCGACAGTGAGCTAACATTATTACTGAGCGTCGCACATCTCCCTGACCTTATTCTACTTAAGGAAAGGGAGTAAGCTTTCATGTGGACTAGCACAAGAGTAAGTCCTGCAAAAATGTATGGGGAATATTTCTTAAATGGTTCTCGGTATCGGAATGATGTTTCAAGCAAATCATATTCTGGAAATCAGCAAGTAGTATTATTAATGCTTCTATCATTTGTGTATACTGAGATACAAGCAACTAGGCTTCTTTAAATGGAAATATATATTTTTAACGGTTTTCGCAAGCTCTTGGATCCCTTGGTGCAAAGTTCCATAACGCTGTAGCCCCACTATTTCTGCATCGCGTCCACAAGATGGCGATATCTGTCCATACTGCTGGCAGATGGCGCAGTTAACGTGTCAGGTAGGATCAGAATCTTGTTCGGTCCCAGAGGCCTGCCCAACAGGAGGGTCGCCAGCGCCCAGGGCAGTATGGCCGTTCCGGTATCAGATCAGCACAAAAGAAGCTGCTGCCTACTTATGCTTACCTATTAGTCAGAAATTTTCGTCGAGTTAGGAAGCATTTTAACCGACAATAGCTTCTGCACGATTCTCGTGAATATCTTGTTAATATCTGGTTTTTCGCGCTTGGGAAGCATATGGATGTTTCAAGAAGCAAATAGCTGAGGAAAAAGAGTTTCGAGTTGCTTTTGTTTGTGAAACCGCTCACTAATAATGTGATCTTGTTAAGTTACGACTGCGATTCAGCTGTGCGTTTCTTTTTTTTTTTTTCGAAGAGGCTATTTCTGATATTGTTTCTGAATAACTGCAGAGTCTAGGGTTTGGATTCTCTGAGACGTAAGAGAGGTAATTTTTTACCGCTAGGAGAGGGTCTCCCACTACTTCCAAGAGCAGAGTATTGGTCGGTGATGAAGGCTTCACTTGGATGTAATTTTTATTGCAGTAGTACTATATTTAGTTCAAAATGGTTCAAATGGCTCTGAGCACTATGGGACTTAGCTTCTGAGGTCATCAGTCCCCTAGAACTCAGAACTACTTAAACCTAACTAACCTAAGGACATCACAGACATGCATGCCCGAGGTAGGATTCGAACCTGCGACCGTAGCGGTCGTGCGGTTCCAGACTGTAGCGCCTAGAACTGCTCGGCCACTACGGACGGCACTATATTTAGTCTAACTTAATGAGTGCTAACTGGATGCCGGTGTGGCAGAAGCTCGCACCTTAATGTAATTGAGGTTGCGTCAAGAATAGATACAGGGTGAGCATTGTGTCGGTATGTACCAACTCTGCATAGGTCAACACACAGAGAATATTTATCGGCTGTTCTAACTTAAGAAGGCGGTGTATGATGTGGAAATTCCACATCATCGTATGCCTATGGAAGGCAGAGGCCCGCGTGGACGTAAAACGGAGGCCCCCCACCATCCTCCTCAACACCGGGCCATCGATGCTGTCAACCACCAGACGATGTTGAGAAAAGTGGAACAGGCTTGGAGATAACACATTTGCAGTGCGTCAGACAAGCGGACAATTTGATGTATCTACAGGATATGAGAAGCCAATGTGAAACGGACGATGTGCAGTTTGCCACTTGGTGTGACTGCCTTTCAGTGTCTGCGTGCGCTCTCTTGCTGAGAGGATTGTGTGAAAGAACGGAAAGAATGAGATTGTACCAGGAATGAATTCCATCTACCAACAAAGTCTGCGTGTGGTCGACCTTGATGTGGGAGTTGGTGCTGCACAGAATGTTTAACGATGGTGGTGCAAAAAAATTTGATTTACCATAAGAGTAACATAAGCTAGCCAGTCGAGTGTATGGTCATGCCCAAGGACACAGCTCTGGAGAACGCAAAGCGATTGTCTTGAATGGCACACTTGTGATGGAGCCGTAGCCTGGTAAAATACGCTGTAGCTCTCATGCTAGTTAGCTTGCCAGTTCCACTTGCCTCACAGCAACCACTATTCAAACATCCTGGTAACGACCTTGGGGAATTTCCTAATTTGTAATGGTCAAATTATTATTTGCTCTTTCATGAATAAAAGTAATTTGTAAATTGTATTTGAATTATCGCGGTTCATCGGCATTTTTTGCTTCTATTTATGACTAATCTTAAATTCTCGCTGCTGGTGCTCCTAATCATTTTTATTTAATATGCAAATGACAAACTCAAGTGTAATTTAAGGTATTGTGATTCAATAAGCAAAGGCAGCACTGAAGTGCAATTTAATATGTATTGTAATGGCCTTAAAAAAATTTCCGACCACTACATTAATTACCCCCCCCCAAGTGGTGCATGTTCTGTAATTAATTACTTATTTCCAATTATTTTATTTATAGATTCTCGTTTTTTTGTTTTTGTTTGACGACAGTGTTTTTCTAAATTAAACAAATTTTTTATTTGCAATAGCGGATAAACCTGGCGTCGCCCAGGTATTTACTGGTATTTATATCCGTGCGTCCACGCCTCTACCATGCAGCATTTGACCTTGTACTTAATGTTCACGACATCATATCTCCTGAACTATGTGTCGTACAACTATAATTTTGTAGTTACATTCAGCGGCATATGTGAATACTGTCAGCGAAATTTATAGAATTAGTAGCAAATAAATAATAAATTTAAACGTCATGCATGATGTTGCAGTTCACGCATTTTTTTGTTTATGACATATCTCCTTAACGATATGTCGTACAATGATATAATTTTGCACTTACGTTCAGTGGTATAAGTGGATACTGTCTGTAAAATGTGTTGCGAATACAGTTAATAGTAAATCAGTAATAAATTATAACATATCTCTTGCGGTACTTTTACTGAATGAACAGTGGAAAAGTAGTAAGCGATAAACATTTTGCTATCACCGTTTTGTAGGAGTTGTCATCGAGGAAAAAAATCGTAAACATTTAGGAAATTATGTGTAAGGTTTGTTGCAAGTTGTTAATTGCTCTCATTCTCAAATGCTGGGTGAATAAAGTCTAGAAATTTTCGTGTCGCGGGCTACACTTCTTTTTCAGTCATCCCCCCCCCCCCCCCCCCGGCCACATGCATTTTTATAGTGTGTATGGATAACATAAATTAAGGGAATGGCATGGCCAGCAGTTAGTAGTAGACTTACGAACAGAATGTATGAGTGTATGCTGTATCTTGTCTGAATGTGGTTATCATTTCAAGTACAGCTCTAAATGTGAGTTCCTGTGTTTCGTTTTCTGTGTCATTCGCTGCATATCAGCACCGTGTTCATCTTGTTTTGGGGAAAATTAGCGAACAAACTTGACCATCTTGAGCCCACAGCTGACATTAATGTTAATGATTCGTGAAAACAACATGTATTTTTACACGTTTATTGTGTAACGACTGGTTTCGTTTCTTTAAAATCTCCAGGTTTCCGTGTTGTTGGCTGTTGTCTTTAATTTTACATATGACAACCAACCATCCATGTCTTGAATTCAGAAAAACTCGGCAACTTGAAGATGTTCAAGAAACGAAACTGGACGTAACACAAGAAATGTGTAAGGATACAGCTGAGATGGTTTTCGTAAATCATTAACATGAAATTAGCGAACGTCTGTTTCGTTGAATACTTCGAACAGTGTAATATGATTCTGAGATCCGGAACCAAAATCAGCATGATTTTAGGCGCTGTAACGGCCAATATGAGTGTGTCGGGGATCTTGACAGGCAGCGTAGAGGAAAGTAACGAGAGTAGGAATATGCATCATAGAGACGCAAATCAATCAAAAAATTGGATAGCTAATGAGGAACGAAATGCTAATGTAGCTACACTCCTGGAAATGGAAAAAAGAACACATTGACACCGGTGTGTCAGACCCACCATACTTGCTCCGGACACTGCGAGAGGGCTGTACAAGCAATGATCACACGCACGGCACAGCGGACACACCAGGAACCGCGGTGTTGGCCGTCGAATGGCGCTAGCTGCGCAGCATTTGTGCACCGCCGCCGTCAGTGTCAGCCAGTTTGCCGTGGCATACGGAGCTCCATCGCAGTCTTTAACACTGGTAGCATGCCGCGACAGCGTGGACGTGAACCGTATGTGCAGTTGACGGACTTTGAGCGAGGGCGTATAGTGGGCATGCGGGAGGCCGGGTGGACGTACCGCCGAATTGCTCAACAAGTGGGGCGTGAGGTCTCCACAGTACATCGATGTTGTCGCCAGTGGTCGGCGGAAGGTGCACGTGCCCGTCGACCTGGGACCGGACCGCAGCGACGCACGGATGCACGCCAAGACCGTAGGATCCTACGCAGTGCCGTAGGGGACCGCACCGCCACTTCCCAGCAAATTAGGGACACTGTTGCTCCTGGGGTATCGGCGAGGACCGTTCGCAACCGTCGCCATGAAGCTGGGCTACGGTCCCTCACACCGTTAGGCCGTCTTCCGATCACGCCCCAACATCGTGCAGCCCGCCTCCAGTGGTGTCGCGACAGGCGTGAATGGAGGGACGAATGGAGACGTGTCGTCTTCAGCGATGAGAGTCGCTTCTGCCTTGGTGCCAATGATGGTCGTATGCGTGTTTGGCGCCGTGCAGGTGAGCGCCACAATCAGGACTGCATACGACCGAGGCACTCAGGGCCAACACCCGGCATCATGGTGTGGGGAGCGATCTCCTACACTGGCCGTACACCACTGGTGATCGTCGAGGGGACACTGAATAGTGCACGGTACATCCAAACCGTCATCGAACCCATCGTTCTACCATTCCTAGACCGGCAAGGGAACTTGCTGTTCCAACAGGACAATGCACGTCCGCATGTATCCCGTGCCACCCAACGTGCTCTAGAAGGTGTAAGTCAACTACCCTGGCCAGCAAGATCTCCGGATCTGTCCCCCATTGAGCATGTTTGGGACTGGATGAAGCGTCGTCTCACGCGGTCTGCACGTCCAGCACGAACGCTGGTCCAACTGAGGCGCCAGTTGGAAATGGCATGGCAAGCCGTTCCACAGGACTACATCCAACATCTCTACGATCGTCTCCATGGGAGAATAGCAGCCTGCATTACTGCGAAAGGTGGATATACACTGTACTAATGCCGACATTGTGCATGCTCTGTTGCCTGTGTCTATGTGCCTGTGGTTCTGTCAGTGTGATCATGTGATGTATCTGACCCCAGGAATGTGTCAATAAAGTTTCCCCTTCCTGGGACAGTGAATTCACGGTGTTCTTATTTCAATTTCCAGGAGTGTATTTACGATGCTGAAGGACGATGCATATCGTAGGATTTATAGAACGCGTGGGATTCAATTATAAAGAGATGCGCAAACACTTTGACAGAGATGAAACATTTCCGTTAAGAAACTGGCAGGAAGTTTGAGCAAGTAAAGAATTAAACTCGAGAGGCGACAGATGAGACGCATTGTGATTTTTCGGAGGTAATGGCAGGAGTATAGACAACTCAGCCCTCCCATGGGACACCGCCTTATCGTAGGCACCTTCAGTGCCGCGCGGGAGGGTTTGCGTGCCTCGATGTAGTCGAGAGCTATGCCAGCGATAGCGTAGCTACTGGCAGGGTCACCCAAGCCGGACTTGTCTCGACCGAGGAGCCAGACGAAGTGTGTCCCGCAACATAGGGTGGGGGTGGGGGGCTCTGTAGGCATAGGGAAGCCAACCTCCCTAGGGGACTAAACCCTAAAGAAATCCAGGCCCTCCAAGGGCCGATAACCCACATTGTAAAAATTACATATTACGGAACCTCAACAAGAGCATTTGGCAATAGTAACATGGAATGTACGAACAATGTTGAAACCTAGAAAAATGAAAGAAATAGATGATGAGATCATAAAGTTCAAGTAAAACATTGCAGCGCTACAAGAACTAAGATGGCAAGAACAAGATATGCTCCAGTATTCTCTGCTGTATAATGGTCCAGACAGAAGAACAGGACAAGCCGGGACGAGATTCATAACAACAAAGGAGGTTGGTACATGTGTTTTGGAATTTGAACCCATAAATGAAAGACTTAGCAGACTGAGAGTGAAAGGTAAATTCAGAAATATAACGATAATAACAGCATACGCAACAACAGAGGAAGCAGAAGAAGAAACAAAAAGAAGTTTCATGAAGATCTAGAAAGGGCATGCAGTGCAGTACAAAACTATGATCTGTTCTTAGTTATGGGAGATTTTAGTTATGGGAGATTTTAATGCACAGGTTGGGCGAAGCGAATATGGAAGAGTATCTGAGAGACACACTAACGAGAATGGAGAAATGTCATGTAAGTTTGCTGCTAGAAATAATCTAATCATCAGGAGCACATGTTTCCCACATAAAAGAATACATCTGGGAACACGGAAATCAAATGTAAGTGGAGTAGTCAATCAAATAGACCATGTGTTAGTAAAGGCACGATGTGCCACGTCAGTTATCGATGTGAGGAGCTGTAGGGGCCCTAACTGTGATTCAGACTACTATGCTCTAAAAGCTATGGTGAGAGAGAAACTATCTGTAACACCTAAACCTGGAATGGACAAAAAGACAAACTGGAAAACAGAAAAACTGAATGACAAAGAAGTTGTGAAAGCATACCAAGCAAATGTTAGAGATGCACTGACTCCCAGCGAGGAAACAAGGGGAATCCAAGAGAGATGGACTAATATCCAGAAAGCAGTGAAAGAGGCAGCGGAAGACATGGTCGGGATGAGAGGAAATGCAAGAAATGAGTGGTTTGATGATGAATGCAGGCTAGTAATAGAACGTAAAAAATCAGCAAGACTGAGAATGATACAGAGTGGAACAAGAACAAACGTGTAGGTGTACAAATAATTAAGATCCAGTGCCCAAAGAAAATGCAAGAAAAAGAAAAAGGAATGGCTGAAATCAAAGTTTAAGGAGATAAAAGAATTAAAGGAACAGGATGAAACGAAGAAATTCTATCATGCCGTGGAAAAGATGAGCAAACATTTTCAACCCAAACAAAATGCATGCAAAAACAGAAACGGCGAAATAATAAGAGATGAACAAGAAATATTGCAGAGGTGGGCAGAATACTTTGAAGATATACTCAACAAAAACTCAGATCAGGCCCCAAGAATCTGACCAGTTGTATGTTGTTAAACAAATAATGGAAAAATTTTATGAATGTGATATAGATCTCCACTTCCTGTTCGTTGACTTTAAACAATCTGTCGATAGTATTAATAGACCACCACTGTATAAAGGGCTGAAAGAACTGGGCATCTGGGATAAACTGAGAAGGTTAATCGAGCTAACGATGAAGGATACAAAAGTAAGAGAGAATAACAGAATGACCAGGCAGTTTGAGCATGGAGTGAAACAGGATGATGGCCTCTCTGCAGTCTTGTTTAACTTAGCACTGCATAGTATCATACAAAAAGTAGATAAAAGAGGAACAATAATGATGACGTCCAGCCAGATATACGCATATGTAGATGATATTGCCATCGTGACAAGGGATGTATCATCGCTTAAAGAAATATATGGACAAATGGAAGCAGAAGGAACAAGAATTGGTCTTACTGTAAATGAAAGCAAGACAAAGTATATAGTTATGTCCAATCTTGAAGCTAGAAGAACACCACAGGACCTGAAGATCTCAGATAAATGCTTCAAAGCTATTAGACGCTTCCATTATTTAGGTGTCCTCCAAACCAATGATAATAGTACGAGACAATGTATTAGAAAAAGGGTACAACCAGGAACAAAGCCTATTATGCAAACCTAAAGATACTGAAGAACTCTCTAACTACAAGAACAACTAAATTGAGAGTATACTATTCCCTAGTGCGACCTGTTGCCATATATGGATCGGAAACGTGGACAGTGACAGAAGCAGACAATAACAGCCTAAGGGCATTTGAAAGGAAAGTCTTACGAAAAATCGATGGGCCTGTGAGAGAGACAGAAGGTTGGAGAGTGAGATACAACCATGAAATACAAGAGATTATAAAAGGGAAAGATATAGTGAAATTTATCAAATCTCAAAGAATACGTTAGTTAGGACATATGGAGAGGACGACGGAAGACAGGATGCCCAAACGAATAATGAATGCCAGTCTGTATTCCACCAGAAGGAAGGGCAGACCAAGGGCTAGATGGATGGACAATGTGCTGGCTGACCTTATCAAGATGGAGATCCGTGGATGGAAGAAAAAAGCTGAGTTCAGAGAGACGAGGAGGAAGATTGTTGAGGAGGCCAAGGCTCATCAAGGGCTGTAGTGCCGAAGAAGAAGAAGGATAGACAACTTAGCAACAAGAAAGTGAACCTCTGTCGTAGGTTGGAAAGTGATTAGAAAATAATGAGAGAAGTATAAGCGAGATAGAGAGCAAGAATCACCGCCGGTGAAAATCTACTTGACAATGCCCCTGCGCAGGTTAATGTTGCATGAGATCAGGCTGTTACAGAGCTCCAACAGGTCTCTGTGATGTGTGATAGCGTTGACCGCGAAAACAACTATAGCACTGAAAATAGATGCTCTCTTCTAAATGGGTCAGCAATTGAAATTCCCTTACCTAGATACGGGAGTACCAGAAAAGTGAACCCTAAAGCGTTTCTCGCGACACACTTTCTAGTTAAAGAAATTATTGAGGGATGTAAGACGTTGGTAGTCCAGCAAGTATTAGACCGCTTGGATGGAGCTTGATACACAGTCTCGTGTACACAGCAGACGACGTACTAAGACTTGAAGGATAATTTCCAGGCGACGTACTGGTACATTTACAAGCAGACAGCCGTAAAGGTAAAAGTCTTTCGTGGACAATATGATGCAGATTTAAGGCAGATGTCTGAATAACAGTGATATGTTGCAATGGCGCCACATTTTTCGGCGCACATTCAACGTGTACTTGCAGCACCTCCTGGGAGATACTGGTACTTGCTGTGAAATCAGTCAATAAATTTACTGGAAAGCTTAGATCTTTGGTCGAAGTGGAACAAAAAAGCGACCAAGAGTCACGAAATTACATACACCAAGGACGACGCAGTGGACCACAAAGGTTAGTGCACAATAACAACAAATAGTTAACCCGAACACCTCACGGGACTGAAGACAGAGATAGAATGGAGGCACCAGCGAGGTTTCGATGGAGATTACAGAAGTAAAAATGCATCACGAGAAATTATCAATAGACGAATGCTATGAAAAAAAGTGAGGGAGATGACCGTGACAAAATGCCAACTGTGCAGGCAACTAGATTTTCATCTCAGCATGAAGGAGGAACCAGTTTAATGTCGAATCAAAGCCGAACGTGGAAGGTGACACGCACAAAACATCATTCCTAAGATTCATAACAAGTGTGAAATACTGGAACGCACAAGCACAAGGCGAAGATTCAGATGATATGGAATGGGAAGTCTGCAACTAGATGTCCCCCAGATTCAAGTGAAGACCAATTGCATTGGAGTAGCTGCTTGTGTTGAAACTGGATCGGAAGTTTTAAGAGATTAAGGTGCACAGACGGGAATGTCAAGCAAATATCTGCAAGATGTTTAATACTGGTACCAGCATTTGGAGCAAAGATAAGAGAACGAAACCGAGACTAAAGAAGGCCAGACTAAGCGTAAACCACATAAAATTCCTCGGATTTGCCACGTTGCAAAAACTAATTTGGCCAGCGCATGAAATGATTACCTAAATAGTTAACATGAAAAGACCGTCAAAAATACGAAAACATATTCGGTTTTGAGGATTGTGCTCTTTTTATCGAGAACCTGTGCTGAAGTTTGCACAACTCTTGGGTCCATTGTGCAAGTCATTAAAACAACAGAGGAAGTGGACACTGAGAGAGGAACAAGGGGAGACTTTTAAGAAAACCAAGAAAGCTTTTCGGGATTTTGGATATTTGGTACATCCAGACTACACAAAGCCCTTCCACCTCTATTGCAGTGCAATCATTATAGGTGTAGGGACATGTTTACAACAGGTTGATGATGAACGAAAATTGTGAGCAGTAGCAACACGCAGTCGAAAACTACAAGATCGGAGATGTGGTATATCGCAACGAAATTAGAGCTACTGGCCATAGTTCTTGTTGTAAAGCGATTTCGAGATTATATGGTTGGAAGAAAGACGTATCTGCACAACGACCAGTAATCGCTGACATTTCCTAAGTCAGTCAGAGTCAGAAGCACCCATATGATGCGTTGGGTAATGTTGATCCAAGTATACGACCTCGAGATCATATTCTGTAAAGAAAAACAAAACAAGCTAGCTGATTGATTTAGTCGTAGCCCGGTACAGGGCGTCGGCAATGATAAGTGTTTCTGGCATAGTGATGATGTGTTAATTGCAGTCATGACACACTGGGACCAGTCATTCAATAAGAATTATGGAAGCTAGATTGTAATGCAACAAGACATACAGCTAAACATAAAAAGAGTGAAAGACCTTTCAGATCAGTGCTGGAGGAGAGTATCCACGGACACGAAATAACAGCCCTGATTGGCGCAATTAAGAGAGGTATCTGCATCAAGTGGAATGTGATGGCTAGGGGGTTGAAGATTTGCCTACCAGAGGAGTCAGTAGAGGACGTGATAAGAATATACGAGGGTCACTCCAAAAGAAGTGCACACTAAGTTTTACAGTGTGTAGATACATCCTTCCCGCTTGTTTTCAAACTTAAAAAAATGGTTCAATTGGCTCTGAGCACTATGGGACTTAACATCTGAGGTCATCAGTCCCCTAGAACTTAGAACTATTTAAACCCTAACTAACCGAAGGACATCACACACATCCATGCCCGAGGCAGGATTCGAACCTGCGACCGCAGCGGTCGCGCGGTTCCAGACTGAAGCGCCTAGAACCGCTCGGCCACCACGGCCGGCTTTCAAACTTAGTTCAACCTGTTCCAGTGAGTGGTGCCATCACGGCATGTCTCCAAGATGGGTGCTACACTTGACGTTCGTCAGAAACAACCTGCTGTCATAGAATTCCTGTGCTGTGAAAACGAGACAGTGGGAAACATCCACAAGAGGTTAAAAAAGGTGTATGGAGATGCTGCTGTCGATCGCACGACAGTTAGTTGGTGGGCAAGCAGGTTACGTGATGAAAGTGGGCACGGCAATTTGAGGATTGTCCTCGCAGCAGCAGGCCTCGTACTGCACACACTCCAGACAATGTGCAGAGAGTTATCGAATTGGTGACTGCTGACAGACGCATCACAGTGAACGAATTGTCACGCTATGTTGGGATAGGGAAATGGAGTGTTTGCAGAATACTGAAAGTGTTGGCGTTAAAAAAGGTTTGTGCCAGGTGGGTTCCCAGGATGTTGACAGTGGCTCACAAAGAGATAAGAAAAACGGTATGCAGCGAACTTTTGGAACAGTACGAGAATGGTGGAGGTGAATTTCTTGGAAGAATTGTGACAGGTGATGAAACATGGCTCCATCATTTTTCACCAGAGAGGAAGAGGCAATCAATGGAGTGGCATCATGCAAATTCACCCAAGAAAAAAAATTTCAGAACCATACCTTCTGCTGGGAAAGTTATGGCTACGGTGTTTTTCGATGCCGAAGGACTCTTGCTTGTGGACATCATGACAAGTGGCACCACCATAAATTCTGAGGCATATGTGACGACACTGAAGAAATTTCAAGCTCGACTGAGTCGTGTTCGACCACATCGACAAAAGCAGGATGTTTTGCTGTTGCACGACAATGCACGGCCACATGTCAGTCAAAAAACCATGGAAGCGATCACAAAACTCGGATGGACAACACTGAAACACCTGCCTTACAGTCCTGGCCTGGCTCCGTGTGACTATCATCTCTTTGGAAAACTGAAAGACTCTCTTCGTGGAACAAGGTTTGAAGATGATGACTCCCTTGTGTACGTTGCCAAACAGTGGCTCCAACAGTTTGGTCCAGAATTTTATCGTGCGAGTATACAGGAAGTGGTTCCAAGATGGCGTAAGGCAGTTGAGAGGGGTGGAAATTATGTGGAGAAATGAAAATATTGTTCCTAAAGGATGTATCTACACACTGTACAACTTTCAAACATGTAGAATAAAAGATGGATTTAAAAAAAATAGTGTGCATTTCTTTTGGAGTGACCCTCGTACTATTGTTATTGTGGCCACAGTCTACCGAAAATTGTACAGAAGTGTTGATATGCAATGGGAGTCCAATGCAATATAGAAGAGATTCGCAAAAATCATTGTGACATGAACCAGCGGGTAAAACGTGTGAATTTTCTGACTTGAGGCGAATCTCAGGTTGTAAAATCATGCTCACCGAATAAGCAGCTTTACTTGGATTCTACAGACTTCTACTCGAAGGGATACTAGGGAGACAAGACATTTTTGTATTGATGGATACCTTCACTAAATATGTGCGTCTGTTTGCAGCTAAACTTAGCACGATGATGCAGTGTCTACGGATACTGAAACAACAGTACAAGGGTAAGTCAATGTTGACATAATTCTTATTACATTGTTAATACTGACCTCTATCCTCGTTTATTTTATTGTTGTGCCGTTGTGGTCATGCTATGAAAGTCTGATCCTAATCCTTAATTTGTATTTCTTTTATTGCAACATATCATGGCCATATCTTTAGGAGTTCACATCAATGAGGAACAAGGAGCAGTGATCAGGTTTTTGTCGTCGGAAGGTCTATTAGGGACCGCAGTCCATCTAAGACTTTTGGCATGGTACAGGAACAGTGTCTCGCCACAACAGAGTATGTACAAATGGTTTACAAAATTCAAATAAGGTCGCACCAGTGTTACGCGTGAGGAAGGAGCCGGACGACCATCCACAGTCACAAATGATAACATTGAGCGTGCAGTGACATGGTTCTGGCAGATTAAAAAAAAAAAAAAAAAAAAAAAAAGTGGTAAGATCTTATAAGACCAAACTGCTGAGGTCATCGATCCCGAAGCTTACATACTACTGAATCTAACTTAAACTAACTTACGCTAAGGACAACACACACACCCATGCCCGAGGGAGGATTCGAACCTCCGACGGAAGGAGCCACGCGGACCCTGACAAGCCCCCCCCCCCCCCAGACCGCACGGTTACCCCGCGCGGCTTTGGCAGACAGACGATTGACTGTTGATGAAGTGGCACATTATCTGCAAATTAGACATTGTTCTGGCTACGAAATCTTCCACAACTGACTTATGTTTCATAAAGCCTGTGCCCGATGGGTCCCGAAACAACTCACGCTGTTGCATAAACAAACACACTTGGACATCCACCAGAAATGAATGTGACAGCTTCTTAGACAGAATCATCTATGGAGACACCACCATTACGAGCCGAAGAGTAAACGGTAGAGTACGGAATAAAACATCCACAGTTGCCTAGCAGTCCGAAACCCAACCATCAGGAGGAAAATTGATGAGTATCTTTTTAAAAAAAAAACCGCAAAAGGCCCTGTATTAGCTCAGTATCAGTAGAGGGGCACTACAATAAACAATGTGTATTCACAGTGGAATGCTTACTGACAGACTAAAGCCTACAAGTTGAAGGAAACGCCGAGGACTGCTGTGGGAGGTGTAGTGCTCTTGCACGACAATGCCCGTCCACATACCTCTGCCTACACTGTTGAAACTCTCCGGGAGCTGAAATTTGAAGTAATGGCTCATCCTCCGTGTAGTCCTGATCTTATCCTTTCCGGCTATAGCTTGTTTTGTCCACTCAAAGAGGAATTGAGGAGCCGTCGATTCATCTCGGACCACGAACTGAAGGCCGCGGTGCATGCTAGGTTCACAGCTCAGCAGAAAACCTTCTTTCCTGTGGGCATCAGAAAGCTTGTGCAACGATGCGCCATGTGCGTTGAAAAGCAAGGAGACTATATTGAGAAATTATGTTAACGTATTTGTCCTATTTGTATTGCAATAAAACGTATAGCTACACTATGGATAACTTTCGACTCTCTCTCGTACATATCAGAATGTGAGAAGCCGAAATGTATTCTTTCACATAATGCCATAATATTCACGTCACCGAAGTGGTAGAACGAATCACCAATGGATGGAATAAAAGTCACGTTCTCATCGATGCGCAACCTTCAGTCAAACAAGGACGAAATACGTACGCGTCAGTTTCGTGTCGGGCAAACACTAAGCATGGGTCAAATTTCTTCCTGAAAACGAGAGATATTTCAATGAACTGATACATTGTAGTACAGGATATACACCAGTCGATATACACTTCGAGAGAAGGAATCGAATAGTGGTCAAAAAGTTTGTAAAAGAAAATAAGACATATGAAGGTAGAAATTTTGCAGAGAGAAACGAAAGGTGAGAGGGTATACACCAGAGATGGCTGAAAGGAGGGTGGAAGAGCAGGGGGGAAAACAGAAGAATACCTTCAAAGAGAGAGATGGCATCCTCATCAAAAGTCATAAACTGTCCGGAGGAGGGAAAATAGCAAAGTTCTTTCACACATACATTGGACTTTATACAGTTGAAAAAGATTTTGCGACAAACGCCTACATGTTAGTAGGAGGAACGAAAGGTGTTGGAATCTTCAGTGTAAGAAATACAATGGAATATTTCGTGGCATTACGGCGTATTTATCAAAGGAAGTTTAATTTCGTGTATCAATTAGACGGCATTGCAAGTAATGGTATCATATAAATTAACGGCATGAACGTTGTGCGCTTGCTGTTTGAGAATGATGGACGAAGACTGCTGCGTAAAAAGAGAGCAAAGGACGTTTACAAATGATCTTCATCATGTTGAACATCATAGTTGACGCTAGTGTTCATTAAAAACATTAATGAAAACCGCCTCAGCTGTATTATTACACATTTATTGTGTTACGACTGGTTTCGTTCGCTGAACATCATCAGGTTGGTGCATTAAGCACACTAGGCAACCCGATGATGTTCAATGAATGGAAATGGTCGTATAATATGTATAATAATCTGTTTCGTCATGATCGCGTCGATATATAAAAACAGTCACATTATTGGTCTCGCCACGTAGTTGCCATCTACACACTCTCTTAATCCACTAAATAGCTCCGTGCAGGAATGTAAACAATATAGCTAAGCACCTTGGACATCATGTTCACATTTAATATTTCAGTGAATGTAAATTATATCGTCACATGATAAAATACTGAAAAAAGTAAGCACTCTTGTTTGTGCTTATCAACAAATGTTTACAATTACTTCTAATTAAATGTATTTCTATATGTTCTTGCACTGATTATCATTTACGTTATACGTTCTTTAGTTCAAGTCCAAAAATATATCTCTTTTGGTTTCGGTACGTACGTAAACGTTTAAAGCGAAAATGCAGCCAGAACATAGAGAAAATATTTTGATCAGATGTAAACTGCAAGTAGCATTTGGGCCACGGAAACTAGAAATAATCTTGCTGTAGAATTGGGTGCATATTCTTTTTATGGTTTTCGTGTATTTCTGAAGATGTTCAGTCTTTCTTGTTGTTTAGGAACTACAAGACGGGGTCTTGCACAAGATGGAACTCCTCTTAACGTTTTCTTAGCAAGCAAGAATAACCTCAGCATTCATAGATGATTACTTCAACACTAGGCCAGGTATTTTGTTCGCAGTTTTTCAATAAATTCTAGAAAATAACAAACAAACTTCAAAAAACAATACTTAATATACAATTCAACTAAGTACGCTCGGACTGCAAAATAAAACCCAGCTATGTAAAGGTAATTGTAAACAACATGTCATCTGCAGCACAACAGACAAAACTTGAAGCTGAAATCACGTGGGATTAAGTGAGAACTCTGGTCTCCGTATTCCAAACGACAAGTACTGAACATTGATCTATACAGATTGCATACAAAACTAGGAAAACATATAAATTATCCACCATTTTTGATGAATTATTGCACTGGGTTAGAAATACACAGAACAACAGAGAATATTATAAAAGACATCGAACACATCATTAACCAACAAGAAATGCAAAACACACCTGAATTCAATGCAAACGTAACAGTAGAACTAATCGCTGACGAAATAACATACACAGCAAAAGAGAAAAAAAAAACACCGTAAGAGAAAACGCAATGACAACTGAAGAAGAAAACCTACAGAAAAAATTAATGCAGGGAAATGCCTTTGTCACAAAATATGAAAACAGCAATTCAGTTTTACTCGTAAAAGAAAAGGAACACATTGACACAACATTAGAATTAATCCAAAGCAACATCACAGAATTAAAATGTGATCCAATAGACCAATACAAAAAAATGTTACAGTAAATTCTGAAAGACAGAAACAATTTACACAAATAAACAGATTAAAAGAATAATACATAAAAATCCCAAGGCCCTCACTCTAAAATCTTCGCATAAAGCTCACAAACCGGTTATCCCAATATGCCCACTAATAAACTTGACAAATGCACCAACATACTACTTAACTAGACAGCTATACAAAAACCTACGAAAACAGACAACCAAAGAACTCAAGTTACTCAATAGACAAAAATAAGAACTGAAAACGTACCAAACAGCAAAATTAATTTCACTTGCTGTAATTTCCACAAATACAGAGTGTTACAAAAAGGTACAGCCAAACTTCCAGGAAACATTCCTCACATACAAATAAAGAAAACATGTTATGTGGACATGTGTCCGGAAACGCTTAATTTCCATGTTAGAGCTCATTTTAGTTTCGTCAGTATCTACTGTACTTCCTCGATTCACCCCCAGTTGGCCCAATTGAAGGAAGGTAACGTTGACTTCGGTGCTTGTGTTGACATGTGACTCATTGCTCTACAGTACTAGCATCAAGCACATCAGTACGTAGCATCAACAGGTTAGTGTTCATCACGAACGTGGTTTTGCAGTCAGTGCAATGTTTACAAATGCGGAGTTGGCAGATGCCCGTTTGATGTATGGATTAGCACGGGGCAATAGCCGTGGCGCGGTACGTTTGTATCGAGACAGATTTCCAGAACGAAGGTGTCCCGACAGGAAGACGTTCGAAGCAATTGATCGGCGTCTTAGGGAGCACGGAACATTCCAGCCTATAACTCGCGACTGGGGAAGACCTAGAACGACGAGGACACCTGCAATGGACGAGGCAATTCTTCGTGCAGTTGACGATAACCCTAATGTCAGCGTCAGAGAAGTTGCTGCTGTACAAGGTAACGTTGACCACGTCCCTGTATGGAGAGTGCTACGGGAGAACCAGTTGTTTCCGTACCATGTAAAGCGTGTGCAGGCACTATCAGCAGCTGATTGGCCTCCACGGCTACACTTCTGCGAATGGTTCATCCAACAATGTGTCAATCCTCATTTCAGTGCAAATGTTCTCTTTACGGTTGAGGCTTCATTCCAACGTGATCAAATTGTAAATTTTCACAATCAACATGTGTGGCCTGACGAGAATCCGCACGCAATTGTGCAATCACGTCATCAACACAAATTTGCTGTGAACGTTTGGGCAGGCATTGTTGGTGATGTCTTTATTGGGCCCCATGTTCTTTCACCTACGCTCAATGGAGCACGTTATCATGATTTCATACGGGATACTCTACCTGTGCTGCTAGAATATGTGCCCTTACAAGTACGATACAGCATGTGGTTCATGCACAATGGCGCTCCTTCACATTTCAGTCGAAGTGTTCGTACTCTTCTCAACAACAGATTCGGTGACCGATGGATTGGTAGAGGCTGACCAATTCCATGGCCTCCACGCTCTCCTGACCTCAACCCTCTTGACTTTCATTTATGGGGGCATTTGAAAGCTCTTGTCTACGCAACCCCGGTACCAAATGTAGAGACTCTTCGTGCTCGTATTGTGGACGGCCGTGATACAATACGCCATTCTCCAGGGCTGCATCAGCGCATCAGGGATTCCATGCGACGGAGGGTGGATGCATGTATCCTCGCTAACGGAGGACATTTTGAACATTTCCTGTAACAAAGTGTTTGAAGTCACGCTGGTAGGTTCTGTTGCTGTGTGTTTCCATTCCATGATTAATGTGATTTGAAAAGAAGTAATAAAATGAGCTCTAACATGGAAAGTAAGCGGTTCCGGACACATGTCCACATAACATATTTTCTTTCTTTGTGTGTGAGGAATGTTTCCTGAAAGTTTGGCCATACCTTTTTGTAACACCCTGTATACACATTCCAGCAGAAGAAACCATGGACATCACAGAAAGAAATCTGCAGTTACAAGGAAACATACTTGCAAGAAACATAAAGAAGTATCAGCCATATTCAAGCTCGTCGCTGAGAGAAACTACTTCACATTCAACAACAATTTTTCCTCTCAACAAGAAGGATTACCCATGGGATCTCCAATCAGTTGCCTCCTAGCTGATGTTTTCATCAGTCACATCAGTCTTTGATAAAGTAGTTTAACCAAAGCAGTAGAAAATAAAATATTAGTACACGTCTGTGTACGATATAATTTCCCTAACAGATGAATCACAGTCTCATATAAAAGAAATTCACAACGACCTGAACACTAGCACTCCAAAAATACAGTCCATCATTGAAACACAAATAAATGAAGAACTTAATTTCTTAGAGCTCATCATACACAAGTGAGACAACAAATATAAGTTCACAATTTATAGGAAACCAAAAATCACCAGCACCATCATTCACAACCAGTTCAGTCACTTCATAACTCACAGAGAAGCCAGTTTCAGACATTTACTACACAGACTGAACAAAACACCTATGAACAAACATGACAACACAGAAGAACTGAGCACAATAAAAGAAACTGCACAGGAAAATGGGTATGATTCAAAGCCATTAGATAAGTAAACAACAAAATACAAAACCAAGCAATACATAATCAGGGAACACACGCACACACACACACACACACACACACAAAAGATACAACCCAATCCACAAGAAGTCAACAGACAGTAATCAACAAATGGCACTTAATGACTTACAACAACACGCCGCTGTGGCCGAGCGGTTCCAGTCGCTTCAGTCTGGAACTGCGCGACCGCTATGGTCGCAGGTTCGAATCCTGCCTCAGGCATGGATGTGTGTGATGTCCTTAGGTTAGTTAGGTTTAAGTAGTTCTAAATTCTAGGGGACTGATGACCTCAGATGTTAAGTCCCATAGTGCCCAGAGCCATCTGACTTACAACAATAAAGTCACACACAGGGTGACAAATGTATGAGGGCATTTCGAAAAGTAAAGACACAATGGCTCACAGTTCTTAAACAGAACATTTATTTAGAAAACGTCAGTTTCATCTTATTAATTGGATTATTTGTTATTTTTCGACATAATCACCCGCATTATCCAAACATTTGTTAAGTCGGTGCACAAGCTTTTGTATCCCACAGTCATAGAAGGTTGCCGCCTGTTGTCGGAACTACATTTCAACTTCATCTTTGAACTCTTCATCGTCGTGCAATGATTTTCCACCAAGATGTGACTTCAGGTAACGGAAGACATGGAAGTCGGTGGGCGCAAGGTCCGGGCTGTATGGCGGATGGCCAATATGTCCCATTTGAATTGTTTGAATAGTGCTTTGGTTACGAGCGCTGTGTGAGGCCGAGCATTGTCATGAAACAAGCAGACTCCACTTGTTAGTATTCCCCTGCGTTTGTTTTGAATTGCCTTTCGAAGACGTTTCAAAGTCTGGCAATATGCAGCAGCATTAATTGTCGTTCCAGGAGGCATAAATTCCAACAGAAGAATTCCTTGTCTGTCCCAAAAAACAGAAGCCATAATTTTCTTCGCTGAAATCGATGTTTTGCATTTCTTGGCTTTTGTTGAATTCGAATGGCGCCATTGCATTGATTGTTGCTTGGATTCAGGTGTATGGTGATAAACCCATGTCTCGTCACCTGTCACAATGTGATCATGGAACTCATCACCTCCTTCAGCATAGCGTGTGAGGAAGTCGAGTGCAAAGCCCATCCTTTTCTTTTTGTGTTCTTACATTAACAGTTTTGGAACCCAGCGCGCACACAATTTCCTGTACCCTAACTTGACAGTCACAATGTCATAAAGAGTTGTCATTGACACGTTCGGTATGATCTGATGCAATTCTTTCAATGTGAGACGTTTATTCGCACGAATTGCTTCCTCCATTCTCTGAAGAAGGGCATCAACGATCACACATGGCTGACCTGTTCTTTGTTCGTCATGAACATCGGTCCTACCTTCAGAGAAATGACGACACCATTTCGTTACATTTTGTCGATTCATAATGTTCCCATAAACAGAAACAATTTCTTTGTGAATATCCACTGGCCGCTGACCTATTGCATGAAGAAAACGTATGACGGAGCACACTTCGCATTTGGTGGGATTCTGAATCGGGGCAGCCATTTTAAACACCACCTGCTCCAACCAGAAGCAACATTCAACTGCCGGACGACCGCGAGGAGTAAGCTAACGGTTCAAGGTTAACACCAATGTTGCCAACTTGCTCAGCAAAATTCTTCAGTTCCTCTGGCGTACGGCGTATCTTTACTTTTCGAAATACCCTCATATTAAAGAGACAAAGACCCAACATGGCATACAAAACCAACAACACAATACAGAACAGATATGGAAGACGTACCAACAACACTGAAAAATACAGCCAGTCTGGTGTAAATCAACTAACTTGCAACTGCTGTATGTGGGGGCAAACACGCAAGAATTTTAGAACCAGGTACGGTACACAGATCATCTCAGGGCACTGAAAAGTAACAGCTCACACCCAACATTTGCAGACTGTGTATTGGGGCAATCATGCAGGAATTTTATAACCAGGTACAGTACACAGGTCATCTCAGGGCACTGAAAAGTAACAGCTCACGCCCAACATTTGCAGATCACCCGATGGCACAGAATCGCCACGCAACGAACATAGAAGTTGACTTAAAAATTCTAAGACTAGTAACAACCTGTGTCACAAATTAACAATAGCAGAAAACTGTCACATCCAAAAATACGTACCCCAAGGAAACGAATCACTGTGCAAGAAATCTTATTTGCCACAATAGAAGATCTATATAATAAACACATATCCGAAAAAATACATATGCTCAACCACTAAAATTAAATTCTCCTCTCCCTGTCCTCCATGCCACTCAGTCTACATGCCTAACTCTGTCTCTTTCCTCTCCCCCCCCTCCCTTCCTCTCTCTCTCTCTTTTACTCTTTCTGTTTTATACCCACAGACACACACGAGCTGAACATCACAAACGTCAACAATACTTTTAATCCACGTGTCACATCCCAAACAAACATGCCATGAGAAGAAACTCAGTGTCTGGCGAACAAACCTCAGAACATGCAGTTGAAACGACTTCGGCGAGAGATAAATAAACGCGTTAGCTTGACACAAACAAATGAAAAAAACGCGACATCAAGAGCCTGTAAGCAACACGCTAAATAACCCGAAACATTGCGATTCTCAGTCGGAAATGCATAGCAAAAGAAATAAAAAAAACTAGAAACTATTGTGTATTATTATTGTCCTGTTTCGTTCTAATTTCTTTCCAGACTGTTTATAATCCGACTCTTAATATAAAGAGATTTCCCTTCTGCCTCCAGTAATGAAAGGGATTTTATTTTGTGTGCTTGTGTCCACTTACACTTTTTGGAAGATGCTCAGCTAATCCGTCCTTCCCCCTCTTACTCAGATGCAGGCCACCGTGATTTGTGTGTCGTGATTTCCCAATCGCAGCAACAGGTACAGTAAAAATATGAGGCTTGTTTCAATCAAAAGTTACCAGTTTAGCTCTTTGTTTACGCGGATGATAGCTGTTAGCCCAGGGCTGGTCATGTGCTGCAAAACCTACGTGAACTCCAAGCGCGTGTGTGCTGCTGCTGCCCCTGTTGTTTACAGGTCACATTTAAAAGTCTAATCTGTGTTGTTAACCAGGCTATCTTCTGCTCCTTCTACTATAAGTACCTGATACTTTTCATCAAATTATCGGCATAATGCCCCTCTCTTCTCTGTCACCAGATAAGCAGGAAACTACATTTCAGAGTGCCCGTGAGCTTCACCTCTAGCATTTGGCTTACATCCTCCTGTGACTGCTGCTTAGCAGCAGGATTCTTATCGTTCTGTTTGATTTTTATCCGTCTTAACATTAAAGTTGTGCCTACTTATCTGCTGCATTCTACATTGTTCAGAAATTCTGGAATTACAAATGTTATATCTGAGGATTTCTCCTTTTGCTTATTACTTATCACCTTTTGCCAACTACCACTGTCTCTTTTAACCAGACAACTCATAACTCTAAACTGCTGTCTGGCGTTATCACTATAATATAAACACCCCACAGATACTCACAAAACTTACTTTTCAGTTACAGACTACAGGAAACGAATGAAAACTAAAAAGCATGATACTTTTAACAACAATTGTTGCGATATAGCTTTTGCTATATTGAGAATTGTGTGGATGAAATTTTTCCAAATGTCTGATTGTATGTCTCAAGTCTCACAGATTTTATACACGAAACTGAATAGTCATTTGGTTCTCACCTCCCTTAATGATTTCAGAAAATCCGAAGGAATATTGTCTACTCTTCAGCCTTATTTGGTCGAAAATTTTCCTAAATTCTGTTAATCTCTTGCTGCAACAATGGATCAACTTCTTCAACGTCGACTTCCATTTATTCTTCTGTCACGTCATCAGACAAGTAGAAGCTTTCAGTCTACTCGTTCCTTCTATCCGCTCTCTCCTCTGCGTTTAACAGCGGAATTCCAATTGCACTCTTAATCGTACTGCCCTTGCTCTTAATTTCACCGATGGTTTTTTTTTTCTATATCCTGGTACAGTCCTTCCAACGACCATTTCATTTTCGATATCTTCACACTTTTCCTACAGAATTTTCCCCTTGATTTCGCTGCACTTCCTATTTATTTCATTCCTAAGTCACATACATTTTCGTATTCTTGAATTTCTCTCAACATTTTTGTACTTCTTTTCTGCATCGGTCAATTGAAGTATTGTTGATGACGTTTGTTTATGGCCTATTTTGATACGAACAACCATATACTTGTTCACAGTAATTCACTCTATGCCATATCTTCCTGTTCATAATGAATACCACTCTCGTTTCATCATTTTCTGCTGCTGTTGATATTATACTATGTAAGTCTGACCAGATATACTTACCTTCTTTTCATTTCACTTCACTGACCCTCAATGTATCTAAAAAGAGTCTGTATTTTCCTTTCCATGTTTCATAGCTTCCGTACCACGCTCAAACTTATGAAATTCCACGCTCAGTCTCGTAGAATGTTACTACTTGGTTGGTTATTCTACATTTCACCAATTCACATTCCCCTTGCTCTCCTCTCTCAAATATCCGAATGGGCGACTAATCCGGAATCTTTCGATAATTGAGAAAACATCATGACATTTTCTTTCCTGTTACACGGTACATGTCCTGTGGATACACCTTATGTATGTGTGATGCAGTGGTTTTCATTGCCTTCCGCATCCTCATACCGTTGATCATTGCTGATTCTTCCACCTTTTAAAGTCACATTCCCACCCCAAGGCCAAGAGGCTGCTCTGAAACCGTCCGCTCCTCCCCTCTCTCTGACAACGCTGTTGGCAGGACGAGGGTGACTCCTTATGCCAGAAGTCTTCGAGCGTCATCACAGTTTGTATGGGATAAAGTATTGGGCCCAGGACCACAGATTGAACTAGGCCTGCGATATTCCCTGTCGCCCCAACACTCTCACTCAATGGAGTGGAATCTCAGTAAGTGAGACGTACCTCGTGGATACCTGTGATGAAGGTACCTGTAGTTATAAAAGTGGGAATATGATACAGGGTGGCGCACGAAATGTGTTACCATTTTGTTTTTGAATATAAACTTTATTGTCAATACAATCTGAAAGGAACATATACTACAATGAGGAGTCGTCCATGGAGATTTGTTCTAACTCAGCACATGCTCAATATGTCCACCATTTCGTTTCCTAACTTCGTTCAAACGAACACTGAAGTTAGTGATTACCCTACGTCATATGTCTTCCGTAATTTCGCAGCAATCTTGAAGAATAAGCCGTCTGAGCTCCATTAAATTCCACAGCTTCTTGCTACTGCCTTGCCCTTCAACACACAGTGGTTCATACAAGATGGAGCAAGGCCACATACTGCAAACACTGTGTTGGGGTTTTTACACGAGCATTTCGACATGCGGATCATTTCACTCAGGTTTCCAGGTCGCTTCAATGACGGACAAAATTGGCCCCCCAATAGCCCAGACCTCAATCCATGTGACTTTTTTCTGTGGTGGTACATACCTAAAGGAAAAAAAATTCCCGAAACGTCCACGTGATTTAATGTAGCTCAGAAGACTTATTCTTCAAGCTTGCTGCGAAATTACGGAAGACATATGACGTAGGGTAATCACTAACTACAGTGTTCGTTTGAAGGAAGTAAGGAAACGAAATGGCGGACATGTTGAGCATATACTGAGTTAGAACAAATCTCCATGGACGGCTCTTCATTGTAGTATATGTTCCTTTCAGATTGTATTGACAATAAAGTTGATATTCGAAAACAAAATGGTAACACATTTCGTGCGCCACCCTGTAATTCCCTACACTGCAGTGGTTCCCAACAGGTGGTCGGCAGACCCCCAGGGGTCCGCGAGTTATGCCAGAGGGGTCCGCAAGATGCTATTAGAATAAGAAATATATCAAATATGTTTCATATGATAACAGATTTTTTTGTTTTGGCCGCTTCCTGCACGAGCAGAGCTTTAGCGAACGCTAACTTCTCTAGAATTGGATAGAGGCAAATAGTTCTGCTGTTTGACGTTAGACTGTGCGCGCTGCCTCTTTGCAGTTGACAACTGACATTCACTTTCCACAGAAACTCGCATTTCAGACGACAGTCGGCCATTGTTAATTTATTGCCACTACTTTCACACACACCGTATTGTTTACGTATTTAATATTCTGTATTAAAACAGTAGTGTTTGTAAAGCGTTGTTTTTCACGGAAGCTACAGTTCGCGTAATTAAAAAAGGACCGTTCTTTAAAAAGTGGTTCGTTAAAACGAGAAAGGCCTACAGATAAAGAGGAAGATGATGGTCAAGCAAGTAAGTCACTCTGTTTTAATTTTTTCCTGTCATTTTCAGTTCATACTCAATTTTTATTTTTTTAAGGAGTTTGTTATACTCAACATCCCAGATTTGAAGACAAAGATTTTTGAGCAGTACTCAAAAATTTAACAATAACAATGATGGCTAAATTGACAAAGTTTTAAGCTCAATATTTTTCAATAACGAATATTTCAATGTTTTTTCCAAGTAGCAAAAATAGAAAACGTACAAAAAGACTCTTAATTTGCCTTTTTTAGGTACTTGATACTGTGATATGACAAGGTACCAATTATGCTCGATGAGGGGGTCCTCGAGAAAATTTTGTTGGGAACCCCTGCCCTACAGGAAGCGGTGCTTTATATCACACGCAGATGAGCTTTCGAAGAAGCCTGTTGTGAGGAAACTGCGTTAAATGAATGCTGCGGTGGAGGCAGTCGATAGAATTGCATGAGTTTTCCAAACCCCTCTTCTTTTGTTGAAGCCATTTTGACTGCCACTCTGTTTTTAGTTGTGTTTCATCCACCATATTAATCGTGTTTTAGCAATCCGTTCTGGAAATTGCGACGATACCTAAGAGTTACCGCTTGTGTAGTTGCTCTTCCCAGCAGCATAGCATACGAGCAAACCAGTTGCGCGTTCACCTGCGGCTACTCGTACTTTAGATACCTATGCTACGTATGACTGTTTGAAAAAGAGATAGCTAATTCGCTGCAAATAATAACCTGTAGCTACGATCCTGCAATCAAATCGTCTATGCATTGGCTAGAATAACGAGTTAACAAAATATGCAGCAATACAAAACAAAAGTTAAATGAATAATTTAATAACATGGGCTCTATTCTATCGTCTGTATTTGATGTGGACGACAGAGAATTATATTGAGTAATGTTTATTCAAGATAGGACATCTCAAATAAACGGGAAGTTGTTCTACGGTATTCATTTAAAATGCAGATAGAAAATACCCTTACCAAATGTAGCGAAGTTATGTTGAGAGTGCTACGAGAATGAGTGTTACGAGAAAGATGGCAAAATCCCCAACAAAATAGTCATCAACGATACATGAAAACTAAGTCTGTGTCGTAATCACAATATACGAAATACTCACCAGCTCAAAACAGTTCAGAGTTCAATATGATGACTTATAAATTAACACACACAATACAAAGACTAGTAACTCATACTCTGTATATCCTCAGTTCCGCGATACAAGTTGAAAAAGTTAGAGTTCTGCTGTGGAGCACATTCAGACCTCTCGACATACAAATTCCCTCGAGAAATTGCAGTCTGGTAGCGGTCGTTCACCGCTCAGAATTTGTCAACCATTCCATCAAAAACCACGCAATACCACAGGAAGGCCTTCCTTCTTCCAGAACGAACATCCCAGCAGACGGAATCGCTCCCTTGCGCCTTTCATTCGAAAAGTCTCAGTCTATACTTGACTTCTATAGTGTTCTGCTACTGTCTGCTTTTCCATTGACTGAAGGCTGTTCCCATCAAAAACACATGCTTCTTATGTTCTTCGGACTTGATATGATTGTACTTGAAAATTCCCCAGACTGAACTAATATATTACAACACTATTTAAATAAAGAAAAGCTATAAACATTCGATCACTCTCAGACCATTTATAATAAATATAACAAACAAGCCAGTTTTCCTGCACAAGTGCAGTCACAATAAATGACAATAGGCTGTAATTAAATTTTGTTTAAACGATTATTGAGGCTTACTTGTCAGAAGCGTCTTTTGGCACTCTTTTGTAAAAATGGTGTCAGCTAATGCATGCGACTGACCACTTCTTAAATTACCATGGTTTTGTATTATCAGTTGCAATTAATATTTAAATGAAGTTGCTGGCAAAATAGTGAACTCTTCAGTAAATAAATACCCACGTATGACAAAATGTGAGGTATTCATGCCATATTCATTTGCTGGTAATTGTGGAGGATATACACTCCTGGAAATGGAAAAAAGAACACATTGACACCGGTGTGTCAGACCCACCATACTTGCTCCGGACACTGCGAGAGGGCTGTACAAGCAATGATCACACGCACGGCACAGCGGACACACCAGGAACCGCGGTGTTGGCCGTCGAATGGCGCTAGCTGCGCAGCATTTGTGCACCGCCGCCGTCAGTGTCAGCCAGTTTGCCGTGGCATACGGAGCTCCATCGCAGTCTTTAACACTGGTAGCATGCCGCGACAGCGTGGACGTGAACCGTATGTGCAGTTGACGGACTTTGAGCGAGGGCGTATAGTGGGCATGCGGGAGGCCGGGTGGACGTACTGCCGAATTGCTCAACACGTGGGGCGTGAGGTCTCCACAGTACATCGATGTTGTCACCAGTGGTCGGCGAAAGGTGCACGTGCCCGTCGACCTGGGACCGGACCGCAGCGACGCACGGATGCACGCCAAGACCGTAGGATCCTACGCAGTGCCGTAGGGGACCGCACCACCACTTCCCAGCAATTTAGGGACACTGTTGCTCCTGGGGTATCGGCGAGGACCATTAGCAACCGTCTCCATGAAGCTGGGCTACGGTCCCGCACACCGTTAGGCTGTCTTCCGCTCACGCCCCAACATCGTGCAGCCCGCCTTCAGTGGTGTCGCGACAGGCGTGAATGGAGGGACGAATGGAGACGTGTCGTCTTCAGCGATGAGAGTCGCTTCTGCCTTGGTGCCAATGATGGTCGTATGCGTGTTTGGCGCCGTGCAGGTGAGCGCCACAATCAGGACTGCATACGACCGAGGCACACAGGGCCAACACCCGGCATCATGGTGTGGGGAGCGATCTCCTACACTGGCCGTACACCACTGGTGATCGTCGAGGGGACACTGAATAGTGCACGGTACATCCAAACCGTCATCGAACCCATCGTTCTACCATTCCTAGACCGGCAAGGGAACTTGCTGTTCCAACAGGACAATGCACGTCCGCATGTATCCCGTGCCACCCAACGTGCTCTAGAAGGTGTAAGTCAACTACCCTGGCCAGCAAGATCTCCGGATCTGTCCCCCATTGAGCATGTTTGGGACTGGATGAAGCGTCGTCTCACGCGGTCTGCACGTCCAGCACGAACGCTGGTCCAACTGAGGCGCCAGGTGGAAATGGCATGGCGAGCCGTTCCACAGGACTACATCCAGCATCTCTACGATCGTCTCCATGGGAGAATAGCAGCCTGCATTGCTGCGAAAGGTGGATGTACACTGTACTAGTGCCGACATTGTGCATGCTCTGTTGCCTGTGTCTATGTGCCTGTGGTTCTGTCAGTGTGATCATGTGATGTATCTGACCCCAGGAATGTGTCAATAAAGTTTCCCCTTCCTGGGACAATGAATTCACGGTGTTCTTATTTCAATTTCCAGTAGTGTACATTCTGACAAGCATTTACATAATGAAGATATATAGAAAACATAATAAATCAATAAACCAAATAGATGTAAGTACACTGCTTTCACAGATGATAGCTACATTGCAATGCTAGCAAACATAATAAATCAATAAATCAAATAGATATAGGTACACTGCTTTCACAGTTGATAGCTACATTGCAATGCCATCATCTGAGATATCGTATGTTGATCGCAGGAAGCATTTAAGAAATGTTGGTTCAGAGGTTCATTGTGAAATTGTTTATTCACTGTGAAATATTGACTTCTGTAGTTTTAAAGATATAGAAAGTATTGTTGTGCCATTGGAAGCACTTCATTTTTCTGAGATCGCAGATGTATTAAGATTGGCATTAATACTTGACAGCGAATTATTACAGATCCTCAAAGAGCTGTAAGAAACCATCTTTCAGTTTGTCTGACACTAGGCCATTGCTTAGAGCATAGCCGGCCTTCTTAAGCGGTAGACGCGTCGTCCAAATTCTCCGAATCAGAATTTTCCCCACACCTGGCCCTTGCACCTGGGTCGCCTGTACTAGTTGCTTCAACTTGCCCAGACGTGGCGCTTTGACTGGGGCAGACAAGCTGCGCGCTGAGCTCCAAGTCCCCACAAGCAAATTCAGCTTACCTCCTGCCAACAGAAGGCGACCAAATCGCTCGCCTAAATGCACATAACGTTACAACCAACGTTTGCTGACGCACGAGCTTGGCGAAACTGACCTATAACCCCCACCAGAACTGGGCGCTTTTACGTGCTCCAATATGAGCACAAAGATTCATGTGACCTAAGTCGTTGGAAGAGACTCTGTGAGTCATATTTCACTGAGGAAGCTTGTCAGATATCCCTCTTCCTCTGATGGCAAACGTGCGGCTAGCAGGTAATAAACGTAGTCACTCATGAAGATGGTAGTATACTTTTTGTTGACTGCCAGTTGAAGTTCCTTCATAGTAGGGAAAACATATATTAAGCAATCGTTCATCGTGGGACGAAATGAAATTGCTGAAGAGTTACTTGATGATGGAACAGTTGTGTCCGAAAGTCTTCTATCTTCTACCCTGCATTTTTTTCTGAGGAACTTGCCCCAAAATGAGTACTTAAGCGAGGCACAGGATCATTTTTGTATTGTTTTAAGAGTGTCTCAACCCTAACCTATTTTAAATTTTTAAATAGATTTTCTGTATGAGCTGCTGCCCAGAATTCCCACTGAGTTCCTCTTCCTAAAAGGTGCTTATTGTGGCGACAGTGAATAAGAAGATTAATTTTTTTCCAAGCTCTATCGGTCGTCATATTAAACCACACTGAAAATCCGATGAAGATTTGGACGGGTGTGTTGCACAGTGTCTCTAGTATGCCAGTCGACTGCGTCGCGTCGTATTTTTCAGGTCTGAGCAAATAAAGCTGCCTGGAGGAAGGTCTTCCGCCAAGTGTGAAGTGCGTGTTGTCATTCACTGAGCCTGATTTCATGCAGCCCACGTCACGTTACAGTGACATGTGACAGCAAAGTACGGAAATGTAGGAACGCACTGCAGCTGCAACGAAGACGCCCCTGCAGCGTTTTCAATGGAAAGTAATCAACCACCTTATGGTCTGAACATGGCTACTTCCGATTTTCATCTCTTTTTCATCTCACATGAACCGCTAGCCATAAGGATTGCATTTTAGCACAGATAATGAACTGTAGACCAGCGCAGAGAATTTACGGAAAACTATGATGAGGGTATTGTAAATTTGCTACAATGCTACGGAAAATGTCTGTCTGCGCGGCGACTACATAGAGAAGTAGCCGGAAGGTCAGAAGGTGTATTCATGATCGATTGAAAAAAAGAAAAAAAAAAAAGGAGCTCTCGTAGCTCTCTTTGGAACAGTTGTAGAAACTGTTACCTGCAACGAGTCCATGAATCATTCGTGTTTCTTACACTGAACAAGATTTGGGATGAGGGGTATGGAGTGGGGAGGGTAGTAGATCTTTTCACTTTATCCATCTCAAATAACGTTGTTAGTCAAGTTGTCACAGTTGCATTTACACGGCACATCTGTATGCAGCAGAGGAGAGGAGTTTATTGTAAGAGTGATGAAAATGGAATAATGACCCGGCCCCATCGTGTCGTGTCATTCAGCACTTATCATTCACATGACAGAGAGAATAACAAAGAACAGACGGAAACATCAACAGCCGTGTTTGTTCGATAAGGTGGGAGAAAAGTTGTTTTAACAACACAATATTTAGTGAAGGGGCCATGTACCATTTTGTTCTGTTGTCTAGAAGACCTGTGTTGTTGCATTACCATTGCCGGCCGGAGTGGCCGAGAGGTTCTAGGCGCTACAGTCTGGAACCGCGCGACCGCTACGGTCGCAGGTTCGAATTCTACCTCGGGCATGGATGTGTGTGATGTCCTTAGGTTAGTTAGGTTTAAGTAGTTCTAAGTTCTAGGGGACTGATGACTTCAGTACTTAAGTCCCATAGTGCCCAGAGCCATATTTTTGCATTACCATTAAGATCGTCGCAATGGAATGGATCCGTGACAACACTACCAGAGATCATTCGATACGGCTGATCACAGTGGGTAGCAAAATGGCAAAATTGTAAATTAGCCGTCTGTTAGTTAGTTCTGTAAGTGTCGCCACGAGCGATCTGGAGGTGATAACGTGAGCAGAGCCGTTAATTGTAGCTGTTAATTTCACGGGTTAATGCTGGGCATCAGCGAGAGATGGGACTTTTATGCCGTCTTCATTATTTTGAACTAAAAGCTACGTTTTATTCGTTTGACGAATCCGGTGTAGCCTAACACGAGCTTTTGTCAGCTTCAAACAATGGCCTAGACGGGCCGATTCACTGCTACCGTTTTGTTTACTTCTATGTAACTATTTTAAGTAACGTCTTCATTGTTTTTAATAAAATATGCACCTAAAATGTGTACTTGTGAATAAAAAAGCGTATGTCAAAAATAATAATAAAAACACAACAGAAAACAATTAATTAAAAAAAACTTAATTTGGAAGGTAAGTAAATAAGTAAATGCCGCTGTCTTAAGAAGTAGTGATGTGCTTGCTTCTTTGGGAGGACGGCTGTTCAAACCCGCGTTCGGCCATCTTGACTTAGGTTTTCCGTGATTTCTCTAAATCGTTTAAAGCAAATGTCGAGCTGGTTCGTTCGAAGGGTCACGGCCTCCTTCATCCTTCCCTAATCCGCATCTTCGACTCCTGCCCTCTTTGCCTCCACCTACCTGGTGCTAAAAGTCTTCTCAAACTTAAAAAAAAAAAAAAAAAAATGCTGCAGTGATCAGCATGTCTGTCTAGTAAGCAGGAGGCCCAGGTTCGAAGCCGGCCGCGGTGGTCTCGCGGTTCTAGGCGCGCAGTCCGGAACCGCGTGACTGCTACGGTCGCAGGTTCGAATCCTGCCTCGGGCATGGATGTGTGTGATGTCCTTAGGTTAGTTAGGTTTAAGTAGTTCTAAGTTCTAGGGGACTGATGACCACAGCCGTTAAGTCCCATAGTGCTGAGAGCCAGCCAGGTTCGAAGCCCAGTCGGTCACAAATATTCATCTGCCGTCTTAGCTGTATTTCAACGCGCTGTGACAGTGTGGACGTCGGTCCTTCGATATTTAAGATGGAATTGTTTTTTGAGGCAATAGAGGTAATTTGCGAATATTTGTCTTGCCATCAGTGTAACGGGACTTCAACGGCATCCAACCATTAGGCATTGCTTTGTGCCGGCGCTAACCCATGTCATATATATGCGAATCAGATTGTAGTTCACATTTAGTCACGGTCGCAGGTTCGAATCCTGTCTCGGGCATGGATGTGTCTGATGTCATTAGGTTAGTTAGGTTTAAGTAGTTCTAAGTTCTAGTGGACTGATCACCTCAGAAGTTAAGTCCCATAGTGCTCAGAGCCATGTGAACCATCTATGAAGTATACAAGTATTTACGAACAGTAGAAGCAGGATTGCAGCGAACTGATCCCTTAACCAAGTGCAACATAGGGTACCTATGTAATGAGTCATTCCAGCTGCATAGCTGAGGGTAATATTTGTTAAGCAATTCATTGCAGAATTAATGCAATACGCGCACGATGATCTCTGTAGTCACACTGTATCATTAGCAGCCCGCGAATGGAGTACTATGTTCGTTAAATCGGATTACTCAAGCTGAGGCCAAATAAAGAGAAGCGACGACGCCACAACACTATCTTTACTTAAGTAGGTAGTCAGCGCTAAATTATGTGTGCCACCATTAACGTTACTGTAAGCAGGTTGAGAGCATGACACCACCACAACTACTGACAACCTGAGCCATATCATCACGCAGTTGTAATTCGCAGTGATTACAAGTTGCTGATGTTTGTCAACAATAGCGGAAAGCGCCTCTGAGGTTCCATTTGCATTACGCCTAGGACGGAGAGAATCCTAAATAACAGTAATAGGTCACCCAGCGAAGAGAAGAGTCCACATATTGTCTCAAGTTCTTGCAGTTTGATATTAATGCAGTTCCCGATAGTTTCACACTAACGGTTTCTTTTGGCTATCGGAATACTCATATGGGAATTATAAAAGTGTAACTGCTAGAACGGTCAATTACCTTAATAACACCTCATTCTGGATTGAATACGACTCGGAAAGCGACGTTAATTTGACGTTTCCATCCATCTCCTGACGTGTTACTGAATGAAGTCTGAAGTGCACGCACAGTTGTGTTGCCTGCCGCATGGATTCTGTGAAGTGTTATGGCAGCTGGCAGTCATTGCTGAATACAGACATTTGCAAATATCCCTATTGCTTTAGGGGAAATCGTCTTTGTTGCATTTTTTCCATACCGTAATTAGCACAATAACATAAGACTTGTTCTGCTGAAGAACTTGATGCCCATAAGTCCTTAAATAAGAATCTCCCAGCGGGAGTAATGCATGAAAGGAGACAGACTGTTGGACAAAAGAATGGACAGCTCGCTGCTTTTTGCGTTTCCGATAACGCCTACGATAAGAATCTTGTTTCATATTATGCTGCACAAGCTTAAACTGTTTGTTTTTTACTTCATACTAAAATAAAAGTTATGATATGAAAAGAGGAAATGACTGATACGCTTCTCAGGAACTTTAGTTTTTCATGTTTTTTTTTCTCACTTCATACTAAAACAAGGGCGTTAATATGAGAAAAGGAAATGAAATATACGCTTCCAAGACATAATATTTCCTTGTGTGCTACTACTGCATACATGAAAGCCCTGCAGTTAATTTTTGTATGTTGGATAAATTTTGATATCACCTCACATTCCTTTGTGAGAAGGTTCCTATTTTCTTGGGATTCAAATAGAGTGGACATTTCATCACTGGCTAATATTCTGATGACTAATGACATGATACCCGTTGCAATTGCCCCATGGCACCTGTGAGTAGAGTCTCACGTTGGTTACTATAAGAACACGCAGGCAGTGATATCCGCTCACTGCAGTCAGAGCCAAGGTGATTTCTTTCTGTTTATGGCGAAGCGTCTGCTGCAGTGTCCACGCTCAGCCAACATAAACAAATCGCGGAGGCATTGGGCACTGCTAATCGCTGCACTTGTCGCGAGCCTCGACGACAAGAGCGCACTGTCTCTGCTAACGATACTATGGCGTTAATACATCTTACTTAACGTAACGTAATATGCAGGTCGTGGGTTAGATAAAAATTCAGTTTGTAACTTCCCATCGCATTAAAACACTTTACAGTCATATTTGTTGCAATATTTATTGTTGGTTGTCTCTCTAATGTTAATAGTATTGATTCAGATTGTGTGTGAACACACACGCACACGCACACACACACACACACACACACACACACACACACACACACACACACACACAGCCATTGATTCCAGTGAGGGTGACAACTACTGTGTGTTGAACAACACATGCTCCAGTCAATTCCTCAGTTGGCGTCGAGTGGATGAGATTTTTCACGTACCTTGCATTGCAAGAATTGTAAGGAGGTGACTGAAAGTAAATGGACTTGTATCTAAAGAGCTGCGACAAAGCAAAGCTTGACCGACTATCAGATAATTGTCCACATTGGTTTTGTGGACGAGTATACTTTTGGTAACCAGCCCACCCACGATCATTACGTAAGATTCCTCGAAGTCGTAGGGGCATTGTCTTCATTAAGTCGTCGACAGTATAGCGTGATGGTTTACTTCTCACCATACGTTTTCTATATTCGTCCAATGATCGCTTGCATTTGTAGGTCCACATGGCAATAACCTTGTTACCTCTGCTTACATATTCTCTATCTGGTTGATGTTCGGTGATCGTGGAACAAACGGCAACAGCTTTATTGTCTCTTGCCCCTGAAACCAATCTCGCACTGCTCTGCTATGATGGATGGGGCTCTGCTCCTGTAAATAAACTGTTATCTCGTTCGTTCATATATTTATATTTAAATAAAATATTAGTAATAAGCACATTGTATTATTATTTCTCACAGTTTTTAAGAATTCAGGCCCTCTCATAAATGTGTGATCTAGATTCAACCGTCCGATTAAGAATGTGGTTTACCCAGTCTATCAAATGATGTGAGTCGTATTCGGATATCCACATTAAGCTTGAGTGGCTGAATCCAATTAGAACGATCCGGTATCGAAATGAAATTACAGAAATCGGACAATTTGAACGTCTGTATTGCAACAATGCTGCGCACATAAATTCCTATGATGGAGTAACAGGTAGCAACTGCCCAAGAAAAAGTGAGAAATATGTCTACTAGCAGCCATGTAACGTAATTATAACCCATATTTAAGTGATGAAAATACTGAGTCGAACAATGCACATCTATTTCAGTGGTGGGAAGATGCACCATATCGGATTTGCTGATGACATAATGACAATAATAATAATAATAATAATAATAATAATAATAATAATAATAATCCCGTGGAGCCGATAGGGGAAACCCTCCCCCATATGAGTGGTACCGAGGAAATCAAATACATGGAGTAAACCAAATACTAACACAATCCTCAACGACTACTCAATCCGTTGAACTCAAAATCCACGCACGTCTGAGTGAAAACCACCGCTACTCTGGTCACCGTCTGTTAGCTCAATGAGCTCGGCTGAAAATATTTGCTTCCAAAGGCTTCAACACCCTCTGGTCCTGTCCGGTCCTGGAATAACCCAGGCCAAACCAATGAAACACAAGCAAACATGAACTGTGCAAACTGTCGACAGGCGGCAGCTGGAATTTCGGATTCTCGTGAGGCCAGGTTAGCACGGCAGAGAATATTGAAGATTTCTGGTAAATTTCCCTACAAGCAGAAAACATGCATTTGAAAACTAAACATCGGTACATTGATCCAAGCACGGAAACTAAATAATCTCACAAAAGAAATCGACCAACAAAAAATTCTCATCATTGCTCTTCACGAACCACGACTAACTGACAATGAAAAATTGCATTACGGAAACCATTGCATCTTCAAAATACAACAAAAGGTAGCGAAAGGCGTACCAATCTTCGGCATTGCTTTTCTCGAACACAGATCTATCATCAACTCTGTCAAAGAAATCACACCCTTCAACAATCGACTTATGACTATGCTCATTCAGAGCCCCAGTAAAAAATATACACCTATCAATGCACATGGCCCCACCAACATCGAAAATAAGAAAAACACCAAAAATGTCGAAAAATTCTGGAACACACTCGAAAATACTATGAGCAAAATTCACCAAGATGACGTGAAAATACTAATGGGAGACTTCAACTCCCTATTTGGAACAGAAGAAACCTGTAGATAAATTATTGGTACAAATTCAGCATACTGAAACGCTTAGACTAAAGGCACACGTCTGACTGACACTTGCCAACAATTCAACTACAAAAGGATGTCTTCCCACTTTAGAAAAAACCAGTTCCCAAGTAACATGCTTGGCTACCAGGTGCAAGTTGCTTTCGTTCGTCTTTCGAGACAAGCTGAAAGCCAGATTTTTAATTCTTTTGGAGCTGAGCTACAAGCAGGCAGATACAAACTCAATAAGGGTATTGTAAGATAACGCTCGAGCAAAATTCGGCTTGTTACTTAGAGTAACCCTTAGTGTCAGAGCGAAAACCTTACGGTACTGCCAATTTCATAATGCCACTTTTGTTTTTTGCCAACATTTTTGTTGTTGTTGTGAATACATAATTTTATCTACGAAATGCCACATTTTCATAATACTTGCGAATAATACAGGAAATGAAGTAAATACAGATCTTTTCTAAGTCAAAAGTCGGTAATATTCTACTAATTCGTGTTAAAATAGGCTCAATCGTCTTGGAGACGCATAACGCTTCATTAAGAAAGATTGCCGTCGTGATGTTTCTGTAGTAAGCTGAATTTAATTTGTATTAGTAAAGTGAATATTTTATTTGCATTTTACATTAGTTTACTAAACGTAACAGTAATCATCAAAGAGAAATTAATCAGCAACTGAATTTTCTTTCACGATATCTACAACGATCTGACAATGCAACAGTTGTTTACAAATTCTACGCCCGTAGAAACCTACTTGTTTTAACGATGTCATTAAACCATAGTAGTTTTAAAGAGTATTTCCGTCTAGAAATGAATTGCCTTGACGGTTGATCGATCAAGAGCGGGAAAGGTAATATTTTACGAATATATGACGAGAGGGACAAGTGCTTGAGAGAGGACTTCTCTATCAATACAAGTGTCTGAGAGACGACTTTCCTATCAATCTCCTGGATAGTTTTGTTTCTCAAATCAACAGAGTGAGTTATTATGCAGTAGCACAGGTGATTCAGTTTTTGTTGTTCGACTTTCTTACACTGCGACCGAAAGGTGTCTCAGTTGTTGACAACAAATTCCAGCTGTGTTGCACACACTCCTTGGGGCAGAATTCATACCCCAAAACACACTTTTGGAGCTATCAAATGTAAAATATTATGTTCACACTACACTTTACTCTAGTCTACGTCTTTTGGTGGGGCTCAGCCTTTCATTTCTTCTTAGGAAGTTAACGATAAAGGCATCATAACACGTCACCAGTAACAGTACTGCATAGGAATGCTCAATGAGATACCTGATGACGTTCAATAATAGTTACTCCGTTGATTTTTGTTGTTTCGAATTAACATGCAGTACTCCTACACCAGACTTCTGAACTTTGCCTGTTGAATGCAAATGTCGCATGATGGTAAAATGGTAATCTGTCACATATATCAGTAGTCGAGACTTCCTTAATGTGGAAAATCATTCATACCGGAACGATCTTTGTTGAAACAAGAATATCTTTTTCTGGCTTATTTTTCCCAAAAGCACTCGCTCCAAACGCAGTTCAAATCTTTCTAGCTGCCTCCTCTACATTCACCCCTCTGTTATACCAAAGTAAATGTTGTGTTGCAGATGTTACACCTTTTTCCACTTGCGACTCAATTTTACAAAGCTCAACTGTAGTTCATGATTTTCAAGTATGCAAAATCCAACGCTTAACTGCAGGATGATAACTAGAACTTCAAATTCGAAAATGGCGTTGATACATATGCTGACAGCGTGCCGCCGCCTTTACGTGGGCGGCGCCGGATTTCAGGCGGCGGGTGGCGTCTGGCCGGTGGCCGGTGGCCGCTGCAGCGCGAGGAAACGCTCGAGCGTAAACTGTTATGATCGCGACGCACCCACGAGCTGTCCTGCGGAATTGTTTCTGGAATACTTGTCATTGCGGGTGGCTAGAATGTTAAGCGAATTGTCTTCGATGTTCAATCAGATTCATAACTTTAGACTGAAATGTGGTAAAAAAAAATAAAAGAAAAGAAAACAGTTGGACGCGAACATGCGACTCCTAGTTTACAATGCACGATGATTATCGCAAGACCACGGGCTCACTCCATTCATATCAGCTTGGAAGTAGACAACACTTCCTCCTAACACTTCCCCATCTTACAGTGTTGCCAGATTGTGCAGATGGCCGGACTTAGAGTTGTCAGGGGCGGTCAGTTTTATTGGCCACCTTAAGTGAACGACTCGGACTTAGTCTCTGTGGCGGCCGGCCGGCGGTCAGTTTTTATGTCTAAGACTGTACATATGTCTGTGGATAGCGATCTCAAAACGTTAGTATTTTGCAAAACCATCAAGACTGTAACAAACAGCAACAACACTGTAGACAGCAGTGGGAAAAGAATGTGGCCATCCATATAAATGCTATTGGGCACAGTACCTTGCACAGAAAAAAATTGCATCAATGGTTGAGGCCATGCCACGGGTGCAGTTAGGACGAGAGACAGAACATAAGCGAGGAGTTCGTCTGGTAGTTAGTAAGACCAAGAGAGTGGTAGGGGAAAATCATTATAATTGGGTAATAAATAATGGCAATAGCCATCAATTATAGCAGTAACATGACAGGTCATTAATGAAAGTGACAGAAGGAAAGGAGCTGGGCCAAGTAGCATGCCTGTGGAGAAGAGTAGAACCGTTTTTTCAAGGAATGGGGGAGGAGAGGGGGTTGACTTTGGACATAAGTCACCCAACTGCCTGGACATTCTCCTTGACCTTTGATCTTTCTGATAAGGAGAACAAAAGTCGAACCGTTACTGGCGTTCAGTCCTTCGATTATGTCAGTTGATTATAATGGTTTTCACACCTCACAGGGCAACAGCAGCGTAAAAATGCGGTCGATTAAAACGCTTGTATAAACGAGGGTACAAGTGTACCACGTCAACTGAAGATCGGTGAAAACTGGTGAAGCGCCTTGGAACAGATAAAGCTATATAAATGTGGCTGGTTGCTATATTTCTTCAAGGACAGCCATCTATAGCCATGGACGTGAATCGCATTTAACATGGCAACTTAATGAGAATTTCCAAAATTCTCTATAAACTAGCTTGAAAAATTGGGAGGCTGAAAGGAGTGGGTCACCACTCTCCTAAGGTCTGCCAGAGCGGGATAAGCAACGAACACTAGCACGCAGGCCGATGCCAGCAGCGCGTTCTCCATAGTCAGCTCTTGGTAGCCGTGGGCCGGCAACAACAAATGCGCCTCGCCTCGCCCACAGGTCCCCTTCAGTGCGAGGCTGCCGCTCACGTGACAATGTGCCCTCGCGTGCTTCCTCTTCCCGCGGATAGCATCGCAGTTGGTGCCCACTAGCCGGCTCGGCTACGCACGCTCGTCAAGGCGCGTCGCACACGTGGGCGACAGGTCAGCACTGCAGCTCCATTGCGAGTAATCTGTTCCTTTTAACCGGTGTGCTGCTCCTCCATGTGGCGCCCCCTGTTGCCTTCCGCCGGCGACTAAGTACAATTTATCGTTAAGTCGCCGGGGCGAAGCGCAAGGGCGACGGTCATTCGCGTTTTCCAGAAAGACAACATCCATACAATTAAAAGCCGATATTGCTCACGTCTATCTGTTGTACAACATAAGATCACGTGCTACACTGCTGTATTACGAAATTTTAGGAGACCGGAAAGTTCCTGTGTCGGAATCAAGAAGCTTTCCGCAAGGAACGGTTTGTAGAAATTCAATTCACACAGTTTGTCTGTTAAGATCCAGAAAGTAGTAAATAGCAGAACGACGGGTGATGTGGCATTTCTTGACTTCCAGAAGGTATTTCATTCAGTTCCTCACCTTCAGTAAAGACCTAAATACGAGCTAACCGAATACATCGTCAGTGTTGGAGTAATTAACAGCTATGACTGACATGGTTGAAAGTATGAATACTAGAGCAGTAAAGACGAGTTCGTAGAAAAGCAGTTTACTAGATGATTACGAGTGTCTGGTTACGTGTCGCCACTGACTTCAATATGGAATACTGTGGTAGTTGGTACAGATGTCTTCGAAATCCAAACGTTTTGATTTAATCCACATCTACCTAGGCTGAGATTTCACCCTTGGCCTACCTGGAAACGGAGTACAGTAATACTACGGCATTTTACATCGCTCGTAACTGTTAAATGAGGCGTTCCGCGTGTCGCCCTCTCAGTTTCGATGCAATACTGCACTCAGTGAGTTGAGTATTCTTTCATATACTCTCTAGTCATCTAGTAAATCTTAATAACACTGTACGATTCGCTGCTCCGGTTCTTCAACGGGAGTACTGTACAATTCACCTTTGAGGCTTTTTGCGGATGATGCTGTAGCATAAGGAGAGGTTGTAACAATGGAAAATTGTACTCAAATGCAGGGGGATCTGCAACGAATTGACGCATGGTGCAGGGAATGGCAATTGAATCTCAATGTAGACAAGTGTAATGTGCTGCGGATACATAGAAAGAAAAATCCTTTATCATTTAGCTACAATATAGCAGGTCAGCAACTGGAAGCAGTTAATTCCATAAATTATCTGGGAGTAGGCGTTAGGAGTGATTTAAAATTGAGTGACCATATAAAATTAATCATCGATAAAGCAGATGCCAGACTGAGATTCATTGGAAGAATCCTAAGGAAATGCAGTCCGAAAACAGAGGAAGTAGGTTACAGTACACTTGTTCGCCCACTGCTTGAATACTGCTCACCGGTTTGGGATCCGTACCAGATAGGGTTGATAGAAGAGATAGAGAAGATCCAACGGAGAGCAGCGCGCTTTGTTATAGGATCATTTAGTAATCGCGAAAGCGTTACGGAGATGATAGATAAACTCCAGTGTAAGACTCTGCAGGAGAGACGCTCAGCAGCTTGGTACGGGATTTTGTTGAAGTTTCGAGAACATACCTTCACCGAGGAGTCAAGCCGTATATTGCTCCCTCCTATGCATATATCGCGAAGAGACCATGAGGATAAAATCAGAGAAATTAGAGCCCACACAGAGGCATACTGACAATCTTTCTTTCCACGAACAATACGAGAATGGAATAGAAGGGAGAACCGATAGAGGTACTCAAAGTACCCTCCGCCACACACCTTCAGGTGGCTTGCGGAGTATGGATGTAGATGTAGATGCAGAGATGACCCTAGGCAGAAAAATCCAGAGGATTGAAGTCAAGTGATCTTGAAGGGCCCATCTCCGCCTATCGACATTTTTCCACACAGTGGCGTTACACGTCGTCTTACAGCAGCAGAAACATTCCCCAACTTTAGACCTTGGGTGAAGTTTAAGAATATTTAAATAATAATTACTCGAAACGTTTCAATTTTAGAAACTTTGTACTAACCAGGATAACATACCATACAGAAGTCAATGCCTGGTCAGTAAAAACAATTTCGCAGTTATCCTGGAAACGGCTCGTCTTCAGAACGACGATTAACAGAACGTTCTTCAAACAAGTATTTTAGGGCACAGGGGTGCTGACTCAGAAGCACTGAGTCCAATGTGAGGGTAAACAAAATTAATATTTGCTTATTTATAAAAAAAATCATGAAACAATCCACCACTGCTAACAGCACAGACACACTCTCATTTTCAACTGCAGTTTTATAAAGGAATACCTGTAAAATGCTCCAACCTCACTGCCATTAAGAGTTAAACTAAGAATACAGCCAAAGAGCAGCAAAACAAATAGCCTTACAACAAAAGTAGCTAGTATAATGTAAATTAGGTTACCAAAACCCGTTAAAAATTTAGAGGAATCGAGCTTCGATAGCAAGAAAATTTAACTTGAAATATTTGCTTTTAATTTATTTCACAAGTTACAAGAAACACTTAAATCATCCTTCAGATTTACTGCAGTCACCAAGTTAAAGAATTAAGAAACAAGCAAAATGGATTACAGAGTTGTTGAGATTGGAAGGCCTCGAACAGCACAGGCCACTTTGTTAACTCAGTCAGACTTGCCTTAACACTACAAGTAGTACTGCTAGACTAACAACAGCTTGATCTAAAGCACAGAAAAATGATATTAGCACATGTCGCACATTCAAAAGTTACCTCAGCAACCATGTTTTAGCGCATACGACAAGTAACTGATGTTTGGACACAAGCTTTACAAACTGTCATGAACGGAGAGTATATAAACAAATTCCATTCAGTAGCTACCACAGCAGCCACGCTTTACCGAATAAGACAAGTAACTGATGTTCAGACACCAGTTTCACAAACTGTCAAGAACGGAGAGTCTATAAACAAATTCCACTGGTTAACCTATCCACACAGACATAATTAGCACTATATCTTTCAGACTGCCCCTTAAGTGAACAGAGAATACCTAACCTTAATCACGATTTCAAAATTTTAATTACTAAACATATAAAAAATTACAAATGTTATTATATTTGTGTATATACACTCGCAGTATTGTAGTCTCGCGAGGCTGCTTTTCACCCGACTTCAAACGATTACCAGTAATTGTAACCTTCAAAAACAACTCATAACCTTCATTTAATATCAAAATCTTTTCCCTTTAAAATATTTAACTCAGATATTTATACTATCTCTGGTAAGGAATCGTCTGAACTGACATCATGTAGCCGCGCGGGATTAGCCGAGCGGTCTCAGGCGCTGCAGTCATGGACTGTGCGGCTGGTCCCGGCGGAGGTTCGAGTCCTCCCTCGGGCATAGGTGTGTGTGTTTGTCCTTAGGATAATTTAGGTTAAGTAGGTGTAAGCTTAGGGACTGATGACCTTAGCAGTTAAGCCCCATAAGATTTCACACTCATTTGGACATTTTTGACATCATGTAGATCTCATAACCAAAGGAATATGTGCCTTTCGCACATTATTAAAAGCCTCTTCATGACTTATAGATTTCTATCAAGACTTCAATGTCCTCACACATCGTAACACCGCTTTACCGTTCTAAACCATATAATCACAACGTTCAAATAAGAACCAGGGCACGGCCAGAGCAGTTCCACTAGGCAGCATGAGGCACTAAGCCGGCAACACGTCTAGTAAGTGGCAACTGATTTTAACGCCATAAATAGTGCAGAGGACAAACCCACTTGAAGGCCAGATCTGCCACAGCTCACCATTTAACACAGTCTCCAGTCGGCAACAGCAGACGCACATGAAGGTAGCAGGCACTCCACCATCTCCAGGACAGGCTATGGCAGGAGCAGGTAGGAACAAGCAAGCTATTAACAGTGACTGCGTCTGCTTCATGACTCCTGCGAAACTCCAGGTCCCCTACAAGGAAGACCCTGCGCAGCGCTGTCCAATACAGCCACGCTGCCACTGCTCTTCGCCTGTGCCAACTCACTGCAGCAATACGCCGCACTATCTCACATCCCACGGCCTGTCATGCCCTCTCCTCAAGCTGCAACAAACCAATCCCACCTCTCTTCGCCAGACCTAAGCGCTCGGACAGATAAACCCAAGGCGAGACAAGAACATTTTAGGTTGTTACAGATCAGTACTGGATAACGATAATTAAAGCGCAGCGACTCACGGAGGTCCAGTGTGGGCTGTAACTATTGGATGGCAGCGAAACTTGGTAGATATTCCAATGTGTTGATGCAGAATGAATTTAAGCTGCAAAGAAATTGGTTCCAATTTTGGTCACCAGGTGCAAAACTGGCACTGTACACTTTTTTATGGTGGTGTGTCATCCACGCAGTCATCTGAGAAGCCATAATGTGAGTGAACAGTGTGGCTATCACGAAGAGAGACCATGCGCTGTTAGTGGACTGCTGTATGTGAATGGCAGCAATTACAGCGCCGAACTGGGGAAGTATCGCTAACTGAAAGGTCTGAGGAGAGGCCCGATGTCATTAAATGGTTTAATTCTAAAACACAGGTGAGTTTCGTTTGGCACCTGAAAGACAGTCAACAGGACAGAAATTTTTGTGGTCTGTTTTACACACCGGGTGATCAAAAAGTCAGTATAAATTTGAAAACTTAATAAACCACGGAATAATGTAGATAGAGAGGTAAAAATTGACACGTAAGCTTGGAATGACATGGGCTTTTATTAGAACAAAAAGAAAAACAAAGTTCACAAAATGTCCGACAGATGGCGCTGGACAGCAAAACGTCAGTGACTGCGCATGACAATCGGGTATAAAAGGAGCTGTAATGAGAGAGAGCATCAGATGCGCAAGCAGTCGCAGCATGTTGACGTTACCTGAAAAGGCGCTTTTAGTGAAGCTGTATTATCAGAATGGGGAATGTGTTAGTTCAGCGTTACGATCCTATCGCCATAGGAAGGGGATTCGAACGGGTAAAGGTCCGTTGACAAATGCAGCTGTGGCGAGAATGATTCCGAAGTTCGAAGCCACGGGTTGTTTAGACGATAGACCCCGTAGTGGCCGACCGAGCACAAGGCGTAATGCTGCTGAGACAGTTCAGGAAGAAATGGAGACTGTAGCGGGTTCGTCTATGCACGGGGAAGTCAGCGCTCGTGCAGTCGCACGTCGCACCGGCATTCCATACACTTCTGTTTGGTTGGCACTGAGGCGTACCCTCCGATGCTATCCGTACAAAATCCATCGGCATCATGAACTGTTATCTGGCGATTTAGTGAAAAGGAGGGCATTTGCGATGTGGGCGTTTCAAAAGATGGCGGAAGATGACGATTGGTTGAGTAAAGTGTTGTGGACCGACGAAGCTCATTTCACGCTCCGAGGGTCTGTCGACGCCCACAACTGCAGAATTTGGGCTACCAAAAACCCTAGAACTGTCGTGGAAACTCCATTACACGACGAGAAAGTCACGGTATGGGTTGGATTTACCACATCTACCGTTATCGGGCCTTTTTTCTTCAAGGAAATGCGTGATTCTGGTTTTGTAACTGCTACCGCGACGGGTGAGAGGTACGCCGATATGTTACAGAATCGCATCATCCCCAGCCTGGCTGATAAACACCTGCTGAAACGTACGATGTTTATGCAGGATGGCGCTCCACTCCACATTGCTAGACGCGTGAAAAATCTCTTGCGCGCGTCTTTTGGTGATGATCGTGTGCTCAGCCGCCACTTTCGTCATGCTTGGCCTTCCAGGTCCCCAGACCTCAGTCCGCGCGATTATTGGCTTTGGGGTTACCTGAAGTCGCAAGTGTATCATGATTGACCGACGTATCTAGGGATGCTGAAAGACAACATCCGACGCCAATGCCTCACCATGACTCCGGACATGCTTTACAGTGCTGCTCACAATATTATTCCACGACTACAGCTGTTGTTGAGGAATGATGGTGGACATATTGAGCATTTCCTGTAAAGAACATCATCTTTGCTTTGTCTTACTTTGTTATGCTAATTATTGATATTCTGATCGGATGAAGCGCCATCTGTCGGAAATTTTTTGAACTTTTGTATTTTTTTGGTTCTAACAAAACCCCATGTCACTCCAAGCATGTGTGTCAATTTGTACCTCTCTATCTACATTATTCCGTGATTTATTCAGTTTTCAAATTTATACTGACTTTTTGATCACCCGGTAGGTACCTGCACAAGATCCAGGCGGTGCAACAATAGAAACCTTATGGTCGGCAGCAACGTTCTGAATTTGCTGTTCAGTTTCCGGCACATATCGAAGTTGATGGTATGTGGGCAATGTTATATGGAGTGGTGAGTCACATTCTGCGCTACAGGGTGCCGTGTGTAAACAGAACTACCGAGTTTGGGGTTTTTCAGATGCATGGCTTGCAAGGTCACTTGTTCTGAACCCACGTGGCTTTTGGCTCTGAGGATATCTAAAAGAACGCGTTCACCAGGGAAACGGCCTGTCTCTACCTCAACTGAACACTAGTATAAAGGAACACTTTGCTCAGATTTCATCAGTCGGCCGGTGTGGCCGAGTGGTTCTAAACGCTTCAGTCTGGAACCGCACGACCGCTACGGTCGCAGGTTCGAATCCTGCCTCGGGCATGGATGTGTGTGATGTCCTTAGATTAGTTAGGTTTAAGTAGTTCTGAGTTCTGGGGGACTGATGACCTCAGATGTTAAATCCCATAGTGCTCAGAGCCATTTGAACCAGATTCCATCGGAGCGGCTGCGAGCAACTGTTGATCATGTTGTTTTATGTATGCAGCATCTCTTCGACGTCTCTGGTGCTCATATTTAACAAATGGTGTAAGCGCCAGTTAGTAATAAAATCAAAATTAAGCCTTGTTCACTTGTTTGAACATTCCTGTCCACATCCTGTTCCTAACGCATTACATATGGAAACATTTCGATACGTCTTTTTTTCCATTCACAATGCCATATTTGCACCTCGTGGCCAAAATTGGATCTTATTTGGTACATGTCTCTCAACTATCGTCGATACTATTTCCTTGAATTCAAGCCACATCTGGAATTCGCTTACATAGCCATATTGGAAGGAGTGGAGACTAGTGGCGGCTTATTATACATTCTGGGTATTCACAAATTTTTAAATTCAGATAAATATGACAATGTGAAATTAATAGTATTTCCTGTATAACAGTTATGCTTATCAACATATTTATACAGATTCAGCCGCTGTCAATAATAATATTAGTATACATTACTTGTCTGGAAAAAAAGGAAGAGTATTTTCTGTCTAATTTTGTTGTTTTGTACATAATTAAGTACAGTTTACGGAAAGAACTAAATAATGTTTAAGCTTTCACTACTCTCTGTTTCGCATTTTTGTGTAAGTGGGAGGTTCCGTCCTTTTTTATTTTGTTGGAAAAATATACAAGATCCCTAACACACACTAGTTAATGAACTAACTTCCGCTCTGAAAATCAGACATTCTTACATTGCGCTCATACAACAGCTTACGCTTTTCTATGCACTTCTTCGTTCAATGTTCGGTTTTAGTCACGCTTATGTGATTTCGTCACTTTCTCAGACAACAGATCTGGTTTGGGTGGCCCTAATCCCTTTGCAGTTAACTTTTCATGGTAATTTTCTTTCCTCCAAAGCACTTAAAAGAGATTCAACAGCGTTCATATTGATACTGCACAGAAAAGCCGATTCCTGCACAGTAAACAACCAACTGGCCGGCCGTTGTGGTCGAGCGGTTCTAGGCGCTTCAGTCCGGAACCGCGCTGCTGCTACGGTCGCAGGTTCGAATCCTGCCTCGGGCGTGGATGTGTGTGATGTCCTTAGGGTAGTTAGGTTTAACTAGTTTTAAGTCTAGGGGACTGAGGACCTCAGATGTAAGTCCTGTAGTGCTTAGAGCCATTTGAACCATTTAAACAACCAATTGCAAATACAAACTGCCGTTTGCAGAAATGATAAAAATTCAGTAGTAGAAAGTCACTTGACTAGAATACAAATGAGGCGCTAGGAGCCATAAGGGCTAAAAGCACACCGTCTTCAATGCCATGTTTAAGTGAATATCAGAGAAACCATCGACACAGTTTTTCATGAATGTTCATATGTACGTACAAAATGGGCCTGCAGTACACAAGTATTGGGACAAAGCAGACATGGGCACACTTTGCATTGTTGCCAGATGTATCCAAGATGGCGGCGATGACCTCATCCAAGATGGCAGTGTGTAGACTTGGCAACAGTGCATGACATCATCCAAAATGGCGGCCATGAAGACAAAAAAGATGGCGGATTTTGGCGGCAGTTTGAATTTTGGTGGGGAAATGCCACGCCCGTCCCTTCCCTTTCCCCAGAAAAATGGTGGGAAGTTCAAATTCCAGCAGGATAACGCATCACACCACAGTTATCTATACTAACCTAAGAAAATCGTGAGAAGATAGGACAATGGGGCTACCTAAACTAACCTAAGTCACCCGACCGCCAATTCTTCCTAGGAACTGGCGCCAAGTTTGAATTTTGGCAGTAAAGAAAGGTCACTTGAGGTTTCGCTACCAACCTTCGAAAATTGCTGCAAAGAAAGCACACTTGGACTAACGTTCCTAGAGATTCGTGGGAAATGGAATCAGCCTGCACTGGGCTGCTGGAGAGAGAAACGAGTGTAGTTTATTTATTTTCGAACAATTTATTTAGGGGTGGAGTATATTTATCACAGTGATACAGAACACACGTTCTCACGTGCCACACTGCATAAAGACCTGCAAACTACTCGTAAATAACTCATGGATAATGCTCTACACTCGGCCTGCTAATTGTAAACTGTCAAAATAACGCACTGCACAGCCTACAGACATGCAAACTACTCGTAAATAACATAATACATTTACATCCAGAGAGCCAAAGAACTCCTAAATTGTCAAAATAATAATCCATCTAAAGGAGTCTACAAACATGCTTGCTAATTGTCAACTATCGAAATAATGCCACAGTCCTTATTTAAACAATTATAGTCTGCACCACCATCCAGTGCGTTCGCCAGGAGGTCTGGACTCCAAATGACTTAGTTCACACTACACCAGCAGAGGGTGCTGTCGTCCGTGATGTCATCTGATGGCGTGACTACCGTTACTCAAAATGACGGCATACACTGTGTTCACCACGAGGCCTAGTACATATTGACACCACCAGAGAGCACTACCGTGGACTTGGAATGAATTTTCACGAATTCTATGCCCACCTCGACTTGAAAGGAAATAGTTAAAGTCTCCCCCACGATCCTGAACTGAATGCTATGTCCCCTTACCAACACATGTTGTTGGGCTAATGTACACTAACGTGTAGTAAACTGCACTAATGTGTACTAACGTGCACAGTGCATGATGTCATCCAAGATGGTGGGGGAAAATGGTTGGAAAACAACTCTGCCTATGATGGACATCAGTTTTTATTTTGCAAGCAATGTCTCCACCATGAGATCTAGAATCAAACTGACCTAGTACACAGTACTGCCACCAGAGGTTGCAGTCATCCCTCCTGTGACCTAATCCCAGATGGTGGTCTGGAGGGGAAAATGGTGTGAAAATGACTCAGCCTGTGCTGGGCTGCTGGGGAGAGTAAGGAAGGAGAGTGCTCTATTTAATTTTGAACATTTTATTTAGGGACTGAGTATATTTATCACACTGGTACAAACCACACGTTCTGACATGCCTGGGGTCACTCCACACAGCCCACCGATCTGTAAACTACTCCTAAATAACACTCTCCAGACACGCAAACAACTCCTAATTTACCGAAATAATTTCAGTACAGACATACAGAGTCCTCCTAAATAATGCAGCACGGTGATGTGTAGACATGCTCAGTACTCGTAAACTGTCCAAATAACGCACAGCACAGCTTACAGACCTACTTGCAAAATAATGCAACAGACACGCAATCAACGCGTGCCACCCCTGCCCAGTAGAGTGCACTGGAGATTAGCGGCTATCCCCTGCGAAGTGACAGTGACGTCAGCTGTCAAACTACTCACAGATGTCATCAGGCTTGAGGCGGCGACATCCTGTTCATACTTGACACCAGAGAAATTCCTATTCAAATACGTGTTCAGCTAGGCACTGATGCTGGCATGACCGGCCAGGGACACACGCGCTGTCACAGTCGTGAGCCGCTGCTGGACACCGGTGAAAGCTACATCTATTTTCAGGTATACATCCACTGTTATACTGACGTCACAGTACTCCAAGGCGCAGCCCCCAAATGCCAGACATCTCTGGATAGCACTTGTCTTTACTGTTGATGACAGAGTAGCTACAAAGCTTCGCAAATGCATCTAACAATGTTCTCTATCTTATACTCATGTCACGTGACTATGTAAAAAAAACAGGAACTGAGTCGACCTCACAGAAATTATATACTGTCCCAGAAATAGTTAACGCTCGCTTTCTTCATGTGTCAGCTTGCATGCATGAAAATTCTTGCCCTAACAGAACCTGCTTACGAAAGTAACGCAGAATAACGTCGAATGCAGTCTTCCCAGCGCTCCTAACGTGAGGCTCCTATATCCCATCGCAAAGGATCTAAATGAATCGAGCATTATGACTGACTCCTAATTTAATTTACCCAACGGATTGTCTATAGATCATCAAATACATACGAGACTCACAAGGATATTGGAAGCCAAGAACATTTTTACCAGTGCAACTAAAATTAAATATTACGATTGCTGCTACAGTCTGACACCGATCGATGTACATGTAATGTCTCCTCTTGATGGCTGTGCTTCTGGAACGAATCTCAGTGTCTATAGCGCACATAATTTTCCACATAAAAAATCTCTCATGGTTATCTATGTGCTGAATCTATACATACCTCGCGATAGGACACACAGTCATCCTCTATAGTCATGCCACAATTTAAACCACAGTAAATTTACAATGCAATATAAAGGGTGAATAAAAAAAAATGTATACACACTTTGAACACTGTGCTACCATGTAGTGGGGTTTATTGCAAACGAATGGTGATAACAGTTTGCTGCAGTGTGCTACTACCTAGTGGCACTGACGTAAACTTGCAGTTGTGAGCTGTGTATGTTGTTTTTCAAATGTGCATGTATTTGGCCAGTAAGGCAATTACGTCACCCCAGTTGTGCATGTGCAAAAGCTCCTTAAAACGTGCACAACTGAAGGTGTGTTCCGATTCTGATGCCAAGTTTCACAGCGTCTAGAGCAGCAATGTAGCACAGCGCTGTAGATTTAATAGGGTGTATTTCAGATTACCGCATCTATATTACGTTTAACAGCATTCAGAGAAAAAAAACGATAACCAATAGGGTGTTCATGTGCCCTTGTGCTCTTACACAGCAGCCGCCGCTGGTGGAGAAAACCAAGCGAATTTTTAATTTTGCGTTTATTATTCGGGGTTTCGATGTTACGGTATTCAGTCTCGCTACAACAGCCTTGTGGCCAGTAATACCTGTAACCGTCATAATGCTCTTTATTTGCTCACGATTATTTGTTAGTAAGACGTCAGGTACCTTTTCACAACCATTTACACATAGAGTGGGCTCTTGAATTAATCACTCAAAATAATTTTCTGAGGAAGCATACAGTACAATTTCGGACGAAGTTTTATGCCTAACGCCGGTTTTAAACACGTATTTTTTCCAGCATCTCGAGGGTAGATCGAAGTCACCACCAACAATAATTTTATGAGTAGGCCACCATTTGAAATAAGACTCAAGTTTTCTTTGAAATGTTCAGCAACTGTATCATCTGAATCAGAGGGTCGGTGAGGTGAACCAATCATTAATTTATTCCTGTTGTCAAGTATAACCTCTACCCATACTAACTCATAGGAAGTATCTATTTCAATTTCACTACAAGATAAAGTACTTCTGCCAGTAATAAACACTTCATCACCGTGTATTTAATCTTTGTGAACACAGTTAGGTCCTCCAGAAAAATATTAAATTTGCAAAAATATGGCATTTCAGTCTTTGATCGCTATTTTTTATTTTCAATGGCCGGTTTCAGGCTAGCTGCCCAACTTCAGGTCTGTTAGACAAAGTTAAAAATATAATTAACAAGAGAGATTCATTTACTGATAGAAATATCTTAGTTTACAAAAAGAAATTTTGGAACATATTAAATGCCAGCATACCATATACTGCAGTTAGAGAGTAACTTGTCAGTACAGAACTATCGGTTCGCTGTCATAACTAAAGTGAGTTTTAATCTGTTAAAACCTTATATCGCAGTTTTGGAGAAACCTGACTGGTAACAGTAAAAAGTGCCCTCTATCTATAAGAATTGTGCATATGTTAGCCGCCGCAGTGGCCGAGCGGTTTTAGGCGCTACAGTCTGGAACCGCGCGACCGCTACGGTTGCAGGTTCGAATCCTGCCTCGGGCATGGATGTGTGTGATGTCTTTAGGTTAGTTAGGTTTAAGTAGTTCTAAGTTCTAGGGGACTGATGACCTCAGAAGTTAAGTCTCATAGTGCTCAGAGCCATTTGAACCATTTTGTGCATATGTTATTTTTCACCATACATATTAATGGCGAATATAGTATTTAATAAAACAATTTTTAAAGTAATAACATATGAATAATCTTTTTTGAGTGGACCATAAACCGAAATAATTTACACTAATTTAAAATTTTTTATAAAGAAACTTAAAAATATAATTAAAATTTAGATATTCTTTCGAAAATGTGCGTTTCCTCTTCTTTGTATTGATTGGTGGTGGAGAGGATATACCTACGTCAGAACGTATACAACGCCACGCCGTATACAACGCCGCCGGGCCCAGTTAACCTCGCCGCCAGTACGCTGAGGGCCGTTCCGCTGCAACTTGTTCTTACTAGAGCGTGCTGTTGCTTTCAAGAGTAAGCCTAAAACAGGTCTTTAATAATCTCATAATAACTCCTGTGTATAAAATCACTTTGCTCATTAAGTAGTAGGTCTGGGTTTTTTTCTTTGATGCGCGTATATTTCAATCTCTTCGAGGAGCACGTTGAGATAGAGACTTTTTGGAGCTTTATGTACCACCTCCATTTGTTCATTTATATCACTCACTTCATGATAGTTAATGGAGAATGCCTACAATTTCGAGTTACAGGCCCTAGTATAAACAAGATCGGATTCCAACTTTAAAAAATTCACTATGCATGCTCACATGAAAAGCATTGACCACTCACATACACATATACACTGCGATGTGAGACAACAAGCACAATCTCCATGGGTAAGGTCTTCACTAATTTGTAAAACGTGTACTGCAACATTCTTTCGTGTTAGTTACTAGAATCGAAGCTCTTTCTAGACATCAAAATTGTTAACGACTTCGCTGCCGAGACATGTAGCAAACGTGGGTGGTCCATTGTGATGGTGCACTGTCCAATGCTATTAGCTGATTGAGAATACTGCTGGACCTCACAGTTTACAATACAGATCCCGCTGACAGACTGATAGTATCTCTCAGTGTGATGTGATGAGGACCTACTGGTCATCAGGTCTTTTAAAGTGAGCTCTTTGACAGAAAAAGACGCACATAACCAGAGTGATAGCAGATTGACAGAATCCTTCCATACACAATTGGAGACACTCATCATAATAATGTAACTCTGCAATGTATTATTCTATTCCACAACTCCACAATCTGTTGTCCATAGTGTGATCAGGGGTACATAGGTTTTAGTTTAAAATCTAGATGTCCCATCTTTTTTCTGTAAAAGCATTTACATGAGAAACTTCCATTACCTTGTTTCATTATAAGTTGTATAACTACTTTTAGTTTAACAAAATTTTGAAGGTCTTTGTAGCAATCTTGTCATTCCAACAATCCACCTGATGTTGGGACAGTAGCATCAACTAATGAAAGACATTCTTTCCTTCATTACACACACATTCCTATCACAGTAGAAAATGAAAAATTCAGTTTACTGGAACCAAAGCTTAATTTTCGAAATAATTGTTTTATATGCTCTAAATTGGGCATTTATGTGATTTAAGCCCATTGTAAAACCGATGCACTCAGGCGACCTACCTGTAAATATAGGGTGAAATGAATTCCTGTTTGTGAGAGTCATACTAGCAGACTTGGGTATCTTTTGGTGTCTTCTTTCAAAGGATGCAGCTGTAGAATTTACAGATCACATGCTTTAGTTAAATAGATGTTAAAGTGAGACAGTACTTACCTTTGAGATTGGACATGATGAGTTGATGTAAGGTAAGAATGACTTTAAGGCGACAAAGACGCCATATCAACACCCCACTGACTTCGAATGAGGTCGCGTAATGAGCTACGGGGAGCCAGGTGTTCCTTCTGCGGTATTACAGAGAGACTTGGCAGGAATGTGGCCACAGCACGCGACTGCTGGCAGCAGAGATCACGGAAAGGTATGGTTGCAACAAGAAGGCTGAGCTCAGGATGGTCACATGGCGCCACCAAGAGGGAAGACCATTGTGTTTGCTGTGTGGGTCTAGCGCATCATACTGCATCTGCTGCAGCAATTCTACAGATAACTCAAGTGTCTCCACAAACACCATTAATCGCCACTTTATTGAGTGACCAAATGCTACAGGCATGGAACCCCATCCCACAAACTGATATCTGACACCTGCACAATGCAAGCACGTTTGCACGTTTTCATTCAACATTATGGTGGTTACACCAGTTATTAATACACCAGCAATGGCTTATCTCATGCTTAACTTAACCTGTGCTCATGGAATGTTAATCACTTCAATGGCACCAAGACATTTATATTCCCGAATTCCCATTACTGTACATTAACTATTATTTGGTGCTCCGATTTTTTCTGACAGTGTAGTTATTTACACTCCTGGAAATGGAAAAAAGAACACATTGACACCGGTGTGTCAGACCCACCATACTTGCTCCGGACACTGCGAGAGGGCTGTACAAGCAATGATCACACGCACGGCACAGCGGACACACCAGGAACCGCGGTGTTGGCCGTCGAATGGCGCTAGCTGCGCAGCATTTGTGCACCGCCGCCGTCAGTGTCAGCCAGTTTGCCGTGGCATACGGAGCTCCATCGCAGTCTTTAACACTGGTAGCATGCCGCGACAGCGTGGACGTGAACCGTATGTGCAGTTGACGGACTTTGAGCGAGGGCGTATAGTGGGCATGCGGGAGGCCGGGTGGACGTACCGCCGAATTACTCAACACGTGGGGCGTGAGGTCTCCACAGTACATCGATGTTGTCGCCAGTGGTCGGCGGAAGGTGCACGTGCCCGTCGACCTGGGACCGGACCGCAGCGACGCACGGATGCACGCCAAGACCGTAGGATCCTACGCAGTGCCGTAGGGGACCACACCGCCACTTCCCAGCAAATTAGGGACACTGTTGCTCCTGGGGTATCGGCGAGGACCATTCGCAACCGTCTTCATGAAGCTGGGCTACGGTCCCGCACACCGTTAGGCCGTCTTCCGCTCACGCCCCAACATCGTGCAGCCCGCCTCCAGTGGTGTCGCGACAGGCGTGAATGGAGGGACGAATGGAGACGTGTCGTCTTCAGCGATGAGAGTCGCTTCTGCCTTGGTGCCAATGATGGTGGTATGCGTGTTTGGCGCCGTGCAGGTGAGCGCCACAATCAGGACTGCATACGACCGAGGCACACAGGGCCAACACCCGGCATCATGGTGTGGGGAGCGATCTCCTACACTGGCCGTACACCACTGGTGATCGTCGAGGGGACACTGAATAGTGCACGGTACATCCAAACCGTCATCGAACCCATCATTCTACCATTCCTAGACCGGCAAGGGAACTTGCTGTTCCAACAGGACAATGCACGTCCGCATGTATCCCGTGCCACCCAACGTGCTCTAGAAGGTGTAAGTCAACTACCCTGGCCAGCAAGATCTCCGGATCTGTCCCCCATTGAGCATGTTTGGGACTGGATGAAGCGTCGTCTCACGCGGTCTGCACGTCCAGCACGAACGCTGGTCCAACTGAGGCGCCAGGTGGAAATGGCATGGCAAGCCGTTCCACAGGACTACATCCAGCATCTCTACGATCGTCTCCATGGGAGAATAGCAGCCTGCATTGCTGCGAAAGGTGGATATACACTGTACTAGTGCCGACATTGTGCATGCTCTGTTGCCTGTGTCTATGTGCCTGTGGTTCTGTCAGTGTGATCATGTGATGTATCTGACCCCAGGAATGTGTCAATTAAGTTTCCCCTTCCTGGGACAATGAATTCACGGTGTTCTTATTTCAATTTCCAGGAGTGTATTTCCATAAATTACAATCAGTGTCCTCACTCGCTCTTGGTATCAGCTGTCGATGCCCATTGAGAATTCACGTTGTAAGCGGCCTTCAGCCTACTCAAGGTAGCTAACGAGCACTGACCATTCCTGGCCGCCTGCTGCTATGGTGGTTCACCGCCCCCAGTGGCTGAGAGGCTGGCCTTACCGAAATGCCGCGGCAGTGAGTGAAAGCGACACATGTGTTGCACTTACGCACACCAGTTTGGGAGGTGCTCTTCCCCTCCCAGTCACTTCCCTTCTTCCGCATCTGTTGAACGCCGATGACAGTTGTGTAGCTTTATAGTATGATGATTTTAGCCTGCCATTCAGATAGGCCCTGGTGAGTCCACTGCAGTATCAGGAATGCTGGATTCGTGACCCAGGACGAAATGGCCTGGCCATCTGTGACAGTGCTGGCTGTGGTGTTGAACTCCGTGACTGGTGATTATGATGAGGTAGCCATTTCTGCCATTATCAGATGCCATTGCTCTGTAGTATGTATGGAATCTACAACAGATTTTTACATCTATAGGACTGGTTCGTAAAAGCTCTCAGAATGCAGTGTTACATTAGCAACAGTGTTTCTTGCGTCATGTAACAAAGGTGATGTGACACTGTCTAGGTATTCCGCCCCACTGCACTTCTGCTGAGGTCTACTGTCTGGCTCGCCAGAAGCACCAGTGATGTGTGTTCCCCTGACCCACTCTCGGTGGTGACATGTTATTCTTCGCACCCATCTTGAGCCGACGCATCCGTGATGTAAACGAGATAGCTCGCTCTAGGACTCTTGAAAATTTCAACCGCTTGATGCCTTGTACAAGGTTGGTTTGAAATAGTACTACAAGTAGTTACATGTTTCCCTTTTGCCACATGCTGTACTATAGTTTTAATTCTGTAAGATTTCTTGATCCTCCAATGCTACATAATGTTTGATGGAGCTGCTCGATGCCTTGCGTGCATCTGTGTTATCTCATGCGAATAGAATTCACAGTCATTATTTAAAGTGGCTGTTTAACACGTTTTAATTAATGGATTTTAAATTAAGCACTGGATTCTACACTGAGTTTTGTTACAAGGCTTATGGGCCACTGTGTAAAGAGTACCATGTGTATAACACTGTTATTTGTTTAAGGTTGCTGGGAATTCACATTCATTTTTAACTATCGGTCTTGCTTTGGGTGGCCATTGAGTAAGGAAGTGAGGGTCATTTAACTAAACTGCCTTTTTTTAAAATAAGAGTCTCGACGGTCTTGTCCACAACTATGAATCACGCACGGCGCCTCTGATTGACACATCACAACACTTTCTCAACTGATGTGATCTGCTGAGAAGGAGGCGAACCCATTGGCTCCAGCGGTGACCTCTGGCAGCGACTCCAAGAAATCCGCTGCCCAGCTAGACGCTCATCGCAGCTGGAATGCTTACGAACAGCTTCAGCAGCAGCCCATCCACTCCATACACGTGACGACCGGATGGTGCTGTTGATACATGGAAATCAAAGCAAAGCAGTATCAGCTCTACAAAAATCAGTTCAATATCGCAGAGCTGCCCAAGGGAAAATTTTTGTTAGTACAACAGATTATTGTCTTTCGTTTGTATTGTTCTTGCGATCAGGTCGATCTTTAGGGAACTTTATCCTCATTACTCTGTAGTTGGCACCACTGCCTACAAATCATGGTGTATTTACAAACTGAGTCGAGTTGTTCTCCGCAGAATTAAAAAAAAAATGGTTCAAATGGCTCTACGCACTATGGGACTTAACATCTGAGGTCATCAATCCCCTTGATTTAGAATTACTTAAACCTAACTAACCTAAGGACATCACGCACATACATGCCCGTGGCAGGATTGGAACCTGCAACAGTAGCAGCCGCGTGGTTCTGGACTCAAGCCCCTAGAACTGCTCGGCCACAGCGGCTGCCCACTGAATTCGTCCACAAACAATACTCGAATATGTTTTTAGTGTTCACCACAGGAACTTCAAGAACATCTCTGCAGAAGGATCCAGATAGCTCGTGTAGGGAAGGAGCCATTTAAATCAAGTGCATTATGTTCAGCTGCATGCTGTGCCACAGGCTGGTCTACTTTGGTCTTGGCCACGGTTTGGCAGTGCCCTTTCATCCCAGCAGACAGGTGGTTGGTAGTCATACCAATATCAAAAGCTGTGCAATGATTGCGGGAGATCTGGTAAATGATTAGCTGCTTTCACAGGTGGCCCAGTCCCTGATGGATGGATTGGGCAGGTTTACACCTGGGTCTTCCACAGGTTTAAGATACTTGTGGCGAGAGATTAGTATTGGGAGTGGCACAGGAATGGACTAGGATGTTTTGGAGGTTGGGTGGATGATGTAACACCATTTCTGGAGGGATGGGAAGTATCTTGGGTAGGATGTCACTCATTTCCGGACACAGGTAACCAAAGCTCTGGCGAAGGATGTGGTTCACTTGTTCCAGTCAGAGGTGGTACTGGGTGGTGAAGGGGACTCTGTCTTGTGCTTGGTTCTTGGAGGTGATGGAAGTATGGGGGTGTGAGGGGAAATGGCACCACAGGAGATCTGTTTGCGGATGAGGTCTGGGGAATAGTGCCTGTCTGTGAAGGCCTTGGTGCGACCCTCAGCATACTGAACAAAGGAGTTTTTGTTACTGCAGATATGCCATCCATGGGTTGCCGGGCTATATGGGGAGGGGGGTTGGAGTGAATTGGATGACAGTTGTCAAAATGCACGTACTGCTGATGGTTGGTAGGTTTAGTGAGGACAGAGGTGTGGAAGGAGCCATCAGAGAGGAGGAGGTCAACATCTAGGAAGGTAACGTGCTGGATTGAGGAGAACCATGTGAAGCGGATGGGAGAGAAGGTGTTCAGGTTATGACGGAATGAATATAGAGTGTTCTAGGCCATGAGTCCAGCTCATGAAAATATCTTCAATCAACCTGAACCACACTAGGTGTTCGGTGTTTTGGAAGGCTAGGAAGGTCTCCTCTAGATGGCCCACAAAAAGGTGGGCATAGGAGGTTGCCACACAGGTGCCCATCAATACGTTGCAGATTTGTTTATGTACCTTATCTCCACGAGGCATGAGATATGTTGGTGTATAGGGAGGTGGCATCAACAGTGATGAGTAGGAATCCAAGAGGCAAAGGGATGGGGATGGTGGAGTGTCAATGAAAGAAGTGGTTGATCTCTTTGATGTGGGAGGCTAGATTACAGGCAACTGGTTCGAGGTGTTGGTCAATGAGAGCCTAAATTCTTTCTGTGGGGTCACAATAACAAGCCACAATGGGGCATCGAGTATTGTTGGGTTTGTGGATTTTCAGGAGCTTTGCCCATAATCTAGCCTCCAATGTGAGAGAAGCCAACCACTTCTTTCACCAGCTCTCCACCATCCCCACCTCTTTACCTTCTGGTTCCCTACTTGCCACTGCTGACACCACTTCTCTATACCCAAACATATCTCAAGCCCATGACCTTACTGCTATTGAACACTACACATCCCAACGTCCTTCACAACTGCAAAACCACTATCTCATTTCTCAACACCTTACTAACTTTATCCTAACCCACAACTACTTCTCATTTGAAGGTAAGATATACAAATAAATCTGTGGTACACCCATGGATACCTGCATTCATGTGCCATCTAGAGGATACCTACCTAGCCTCCCAAAACACCAAACCCATAGTCTGGTTTAGGTTCATTGATGATATCTTCATGATCTGGACTCAGGGCTAAGACACCCCACTTGTTCCTTCACAACCTCGACACCTTCTCTCTCATCCACTTCACATGGTCCTCCTCAAGTTAGAATGCCACTTCGTAGGTCTTGACCTTCTCCTCTCTAATGACCCCATCCACTCCTCTGCCCACATTAAACGCACCAACCGCCAACAATACCTACATTTTGAAAGCTGTTATCCCATTCACATGAAAAAATCACTCCCATGTAGCCTGGCTACTCAGGGACAGCGTATCTGCAGTGACAAGAACTCCCTTGGTGAGTATGCTGAACGCGACTGCTACTGTCGCAAGTTCGAATCCTGCTGCCTCTGGCATGGATGTGTGTGATGTCCTTAGGTTACTTAGGTTTAAGTATTTCTAAGTTATAGGGGACTGGTGACCTCAGATGTTAAGTCCTATAGTGCACAGAGCCATTTGAACAATTTGAACCAGTATACTGATGGTCTCACCAAGACCTTCACAGACAAGTACTATCCCCCAGACTTTATCTACAAACAGATCTACCATGGTGCCATTACCCCTCACACTCCCTATCCTCCCACTGTCTGCCAGAACCAGCCACAAAGGAGAGTCCCTTTCATCACCCAGGACCATCTCTGACTGGAACAAGTGAACCACATCCTTTGCCAGGGCATTGATTACCTATCACTGAGCCCTGAAATGAGGGACATCCTACCTGAGATACTTCCCACCCCTTCCAAAATGGTGTTACATCGCCCACACTATCTGCACAACATCCTAGCCAATGCCTGTGACACTCCCAATCCCAATCCCAGTCCCTTGCCACAAGGATCTTATCCCTGTGGAAGAACCCAGCTACAAACCCTGCCCAGTCCACTCACCCAACAGTTCTGATTCCAGTCCTGTCACAGGTTTATCCGTCTCCATCAGGGGCCAGACCACCTGTGAAAGCAACTGTATCATTTATCAACTCTGACTCAATCATGGCACAGCTTTTTATATTGCTGTGACTACCAACCAGTTGTCCAACAGGATGAAAGGCCACTGTAAAACTGTGGCTAGGGGCAAAGTAGACCTCCCTGTGGCACAGCATGCAGCTGAACATAAAACACTTGATTTAAATGGCTGCTTAACTACCAAAGCCATCTGGATCCTTCCTTCACCATCACCTTTTGTGAACTGGCAGATGTGACTTATCCTTACAACACATCGTCTGCTTCATAATTATCCCAGCCTCAACATACATTAACACATGTCACCACACCCTCCACCCAACAGTTTCCACCGCCTCTGTGTTGTCATCTCCTCCCCAATCCTATCTTCCATCCTGTATACTTGCAGCCATTTGTTAACGCATCTGCCAAACTTTCCTGCTCCTCTCCTTTTTTGCCCCCTTTTCCTCCCCTCCCTGCCCCACAATCTGCTGACGCTGGGCCTGTTGGCATTTTGGGCCATGCACACTCCACCAAACAGTGTTCGTCCCTCTCCCTACCCGTTTATTTCAACCTCTTCCCCTTCCCCACCCCGTAAAGACACCTGCTTGCGTCCCATGTGATGTTGCAGTCTGGGGCGAGCTGCTGGAATTGGCAGTCATGTGTACATGGGGATGCTTGCTTGTGTGTGTGTGTGTGTGTGTGTGTGTGTGTGTGTGTGTGTGTTTGTTTGTTTGTTTGTTTGTTTGTGTTTGTGTGAATGGTGGTGTGAGTGTCTCTTTTACTGACGAAGACTGTGGGCTAAAGCTGTATGTGAGTTTCTTTTTATCTGGGAGTACGCATTAGGAGTGATTTAAAATGGAATGATCATATAAAGTTGATCGTCGGTAAAGCAGATGCCAGACCGAGACTCATTGGAAGAATCCTAAGGAAATGCAATCCGAAAACAAAGGAAGTAGGTTACAGTACTCATGTTCGCCCACTGCTTGAATACTGCTCAGCAGTGTGGGATCCGTACCAGATAGGGTTGATAGAAGAGATAGAGAGGATCCAACGGAGAGCAGCGCGCTTCGTTACAGGATCATTTAGTAATCGCGAAAGCGTTACGGAGATGACAGATAAACTCCAGTGGAAGACTCTGAAGGAGAGACGCTCAGTAGCTCGGTACGGGCTTTTGTTAAAGTTTCGAGAACATACCTTCACCGATGAGTCAAGCAGTATATTGCTCCCTCCTACGTATATCTCGCGAAGAGACCATGAGGATAAAATCAGAGAGATTAGAGCCCACACAGAAGCGTACCGACAATTTCCACGAACAATACGAGACTGGAATAGATGGGAGAACCGATAGAGGTACTCAGGGTACCCTCCGCCACACACCGTCAGGTGGCTTGCGGAGTATGGATGTAGATGTAGAGGTAGATGTGCCTGTCTGCAACAAGACATGTCCTCTACAGTAAATAGTAATTTTTTCTTTTCCTACATTTCTGATATTCCCATCTGGAGTTTCCATTGTTTTACTTATTTACTATATAAATCTTGGATTCACACTGAATAGCCAAAGAAACTGGTACACCCACGTAATATCGTGTAGGGCCCCCACTAGCACGCAGAAGTGCTCCAACACGACGTGGCTTGGATTCGAATAATGTCTGAAGTAGTGCTGGAGGGCATTGACTGCATGAATCCTGTAGGCTGTCCATAAATCCATAAGAGTATGAGCGGGTGACGATCTCTTCTGAACAGTACTTTGCAAGGCATCTCAGATATGCTCAATAATGTTCATGTCTGGGGAGTTTGGTGGCCAGCGGAAGTATTTAAACTCAGAAGAGTGTTCCTGGAGCCACTCTGTAGCAATTATGGACGTGTGGGGTGTCGCATTGTCCTGCTGGAATTGCCTAAGTCCGTCGGAATGCACAAAAGACGTGAATGGATGCAGGTGATCAGACAGGATGCTTACGTGCTTTTTAACTGTCAGAGTTGTTCCTAGACGTATCAGGGGTCCCATATCACTCCAACAGCACACGATCCACACCATTACAGAGCCTCCAGCAGCTTGAAAAGTACCCTGTTGACATGAAGGGTGCATGGATTCATGAGGTTGTCTCCACACCCGTACACGAACACCTGCTCGATACAATTTGAAATGAGAGTCGTTCAACAAGGCAACATGTTCCCAGTCATGAACAGCTCAGTGTCGGTGTTGACGGGCCCAGGCGAGGCGTACAGCTTTGTGTCGTGAAGTCATCAAGGGTACACGAGTGGATGATGTTTCATTGAATGATTCGCACGCAGACAGTTGTTGATGTCCAAGCATTGAAATCTGCAGATATTTGCGGAAGGGTTGCACTTCTGCCACATTGAATGATTCTCTTCAGTCGTCGTTGGTCCCGTTCTTGCAGGATCTTTTTCCGGCTGCAACGATGTCGGATTTTTGATGTTTTATCAGATTCTTGATCTTCATGATACACACAAAATCCCCACTTCATCTCTACCTCGGAGGTGCTGTGTCTCATCGCTCGTGAGCCGGCTATAACACCACGTTCAAACTCACCAAAATTTTGATAATCTGCTATTCTAGCAGCAGTTTCTTTGGCGTTTCATATATATATTAGTAATATTTATGTCCATTAGTTTTGGTACACTAGTACACATTCTTCAATGTGCAATGACCTTTCATGGTGCGACAGGCTCAGCATAAAACTTCAAAAATATGTTTACGTTCACAATACATAACGGTAGATAAAATACACTACTGGCCATTAAAATTGCTACACCAAGAAGACGACGTACTACAGACGTGAAATTTAACCGACAGGAAGAAGATGCTGTGATATGCTAATGATTAGCTTTTCAGAGCATTCACACAAGGTTGGCACCGGTGGCGACACCTACAACGTGCTGATATGAGGAAAGTTTCCAACCGATTTCTCATACACAAACAGCAGTTGACCGGCGTTGCCTGGTGAAACGTTGTTGTGATGCCTCGTGTAAGGAAGAGAAACGCGTACCATCACTTTTCCAACTTTGATAAAGGTCGGATTGTAGCCTACCGCGATTACGGTTTATCGTATCGCGACATTGCTGTTCGCGTTGGTCGAGATCCAATGACTATTAGCAGAATATGGAATCAATGGGTTCAGGAGGGTAATAGGGAACGCCGTGCTGGATCCCAACGGCCTCGTATCACTAGCAGTCGGGATGACAGGCATCTTATCCGCATGGCTGTAACGGATCTTGCAGCCACGTCTCGATCCCTGAGTCAACAGATGGGGACGTTTGCAAGACAACAACCATCTGCACGAACACTTCGACGACATTTGCAGCAGCACGGACTATCAGCTCGGAGACCATGGCTGCGGTTACACTTGACACTGCATCACAGACAGGAGCTCCTGCGATGGTGTACTCAACGACGAACCTGGGTGCACGAATGGCAAAACGTCATTTTTTCGGATGAATCCAGGTTCTGTTTACAGCATCATGATGGTCGCATCCGTGTTTGGCGACATCGCGGTGAACGCACATTGGAAGCGTGTATTCGTCATCGCCATATTGGCTTATCACCCGGCGTGATGGTATGGGGCGTCATTGGTTACCCGTCTCGGTCACCTCTTGTTCACATTGACGGCACTTTGAACAGTGGACGTTACATTTCAGATGTGTTACGACCTGTGGCTCTACCCTTCATTCGATCCCTGCGAAACTTTACATTTCTGCAGGATAATGTACGACCGCATGTTGCAGGTCCTGTACGGGTCTTTCTGGATACAGAAAATGTTCGACTGCTGCCCTGGCCAGTACATTCTCCAGATCTCTCATCAATTGTAATCGTCTGATCAATGGTGGCCGAACAACTGGCTTGTCACAATACGCCAGTCACTACTGTAATGAACTGTGGTATCGTGTCGAAGCTGCATGTTCAGCTGTACCTGTACACGTCATCCAAGCTCTGTTTGACTCAATGCCCAGGCGTATCAAGGTCGTTATTACGGCCAGAGGTGATTGTTCAGGGTACTGATTCCTCAGGATCTACGCACCCAAATTGCGTGAAAATGTAATCACATGTCAGTTCTAGTATAATATATTTGAGCAATGAATACCCGTTTATCATTTGCATTTCTTCTTGGTGTGGTAATTTTAATGGTAAGTAGTGTATAAAAGACAAAATATTTTGACATCTGGGCAAACATCCTTACTGAATATAGTTCTTCAGATCCTTTTGGCGATAAAGTCCTTTAACTTTCGGTGATGCAGGATAGGCCAATAAGTAACTTCCTTCAACTGGTATTCGGATAATCGTACATGGACCATTCTTTACAAATCGGCCATCAAGAACAAGGCGCATACCTCCGCCTACCTTGCCCACAGCTATTAATGTGTTGCTGCATGGCGAAAGGGAAGGCTGTATAACACGCCACTTGTATCACTTTCTGGAGTTCCTGTCTGACAGCCTCTCTTCTGGACCTCGGGACGGAATAGTATGCTGAGCAGTAATTTTTATGCGGTACGTCTTCCATCTGGTGAACAAAATCCTTAATCACGCCAGGTTTTAATTAAAATACCTGGACATATTTCTCTAGTGACATACATTATTCCGTTTTCTGTTCGTCCGATAAGGTTTTCGCTTCATCGGATTTGCGTCGTATGAACGAAGATTGTATTTCGTTTTACCCGCTGTTCTTTAGTTCAGGTGCAAGCTTCGTGTACTGCGAATGATCTAGCACCCACAGCACTCTGTTCTCAATAATTCCAACTTGCATTCCGTGACACAGCCTGGTGTGTTTCGCTTTTGTCTTTATCAGATTCAAAACAAACTCCCCGCCTCTTAACTTTATACGGCATTTCCCATTCGGGAGGTCGATCTTTGCGACCGTTCCCGCATGAATTCCCTGTCTACGAGAGAGGACACGGTTAAATTTTTCACGACGAGAAAGTGCATTGACCCCCTCCGTTCTCTATTTCTACACCTATCCATGCCTGTAACGTAACAGTCTGTCCGCTGGCACCAAAAGCACCATGTACCTTTGCACGGGGGCTTAATTAAAAAAATAGAATAAAAGTAATTTTAGTAGCTGTGTATCCGGTTACGAAGTCTCGTAACCGGTTGGCCCCGACTAGTATTAGTACGCAATCTGACTGCATAAAATAACAATAAAGAATGAAAGGAAATTTCCGTTAACACAGTTGATTAATTAAGTCCCCTACAACTATAAAAGCTACGAAACAACAAAGCACAAGTGTAACTGTTCTGTGTGTGGTAGTGTGGTTCAACGTACATGTATCTGGCACGGTTCTTCCTCAATACGACAAGAAATTTTAAACACCATTTACAACGAACTAATTGAAAACCACAAATGCTATAATTGCACATAGAAACCAGAATTACAAGTCTAATACATGAACACGAGCCACATACTTTGTTGACTGAACCTGTGACCAAGATGCATTATTATTAAGGAGATTTGAAATAAAAAAAATATTGTTACCTCCATATATATTGACGAAAAATACACTGTGATCATTGCAACATCTTCCATATATACATTACACCAACCGAACAGCATCTACTCTCTCGCCCAGCAGAATAATAACTGCACACGACATGCTCTCAACTAGTACTGCTCTCGACATCCTCTCAACAAGCACTGCCCACGGCAACCTCTGAACTACAACTGCTCTCGACATTCTCTGAACAACTACTGCGCTAGTGGAGGCGGCGGAATAATACTCTTTCGCGCAATCTCTGGTGCTGTGACTCAGTGTAGCCACCTTTCACCATGCAGTTTTGAGCTTCAAAGTAGGAATCCTTATAGACTATGCTATTTTCTTAAAGCAATTAGCTTCTATCACGTTTATGTTTGCACCAGTATTTAAAATCAATGTCATGGGAATACTTCCCAGAACTGCTTGAACAGCGGCTTGTACATACTCCGAGGGACCTTCAGTGCCGGCCGGAGTGGCCGAGCGGTTCTAGGCGCAGCAGTCCGGAACCGCGCAATCGCTACGGTCTAAGGTTCCAATCCTGACACGGGCATGGATGTGTGTGATGTCCTTAGGTTAGTTAGGTTTAAGTAGTTATAAGTTCTAGGGGACTGATGACCTCAGCAGTTAAGTCCCGTAGTGCTCAGAGCCATTTGAACTATTTTTTGGACCTTCAGTGTTATTGTCTACCTCGTTAAATAACTATTGACAGGTGTAAGTCTCATCGTTATAGCGTAACATGTTTATCTGCTCATTGAAACTATTGCCCCAGTTCAGTCATTCGACTGCCATCAGGGAGCTCGATACAGTCGCGTTCAGTTTGACGCCCAGACGTTATCGTTGGTGGCGCTTCGACCACCTCGACTATCCGGACGTCCTGATTATAGCGGTTTCGGTAGCCCATAGGGCACCGTCTCCTTGGATATGTGAGGCAACGCATTATAAACTCTGCCTCTCATTCCATGACTTGGGCAATACTTTGCTGAATGAACGTATAAAAACTACAGGATGGACTTGTCTTTTGTCTGGGCTAAAGACCGGAAATTGTCGGTATTTTAACAGGTTTTCTTCCTGAAAGATCTCTGTTAAGGTTGTACCTGCCCCCATTTTATCATGCGATTGTCGTACTGTGTGATTTACAGGCTTATGCGGTTCAAGGTATAGCCCTGGGCTTTGTGGACCTGCATTACATGCATCCCACATTTGCGTGTCGATGGTCGGTGCTTCGCGTGACAGCTGTGGTATTGTTTCCATCGCACAGCGCACGTCTTTTATTAGTGACGAAACTCCGACTCGCCACCGTGAAGGTCGTGATTTATGTGGTATATTTCAGAGCGGAGCGTTTGTTTTACCGTGCTGAGTTCGGCCATCGTTTCGCTCCCAGCGCGTGGTTTGCGCCTTTCCACTTTGAATTTATTTTATCGGTTAGCAGTATGTCTTTCTGCTCAAGCCTCGTGGTGAATTCGGTATTTAATTTTTCATATTGCTCATCTAGCCGGATTTTCAACACTTCTTTTTCTGGTTCTACGGACAGGCTATCGACACTTTGCATTAATTCACGCATCGTATCTTCCCTCGCCTTCTGTTCTGATTGTACTGTTTCCATATCTTTTGATGATTTGGAAATGGTTTCTGCTTTCAAATTCATCTGTCTTTGTCATAATACAAATTGAAAGTATACTTGGAAATAAGATCTCTTGACAACACACTGAATAATTAGCATAAATAGACCAGAAACTAAATTAACATCATATAATTTTTTGTCCGAGCAAGACGTTGTCTGCTCCAGTATTATATTACTGATATTTAAAAACTAGCATAAAATTTTTAAATCACGCCTGCTGGTGGTAAAGTTTCTGAAACGATAAAATGGTGCGAATAAAGTTTTCACTTGCTAAGGTGTCATTGTACGTGAAATTCGTTGAAAATTGACATTTTCTGTTTTCTACTCCATACTGGACTTACCTGAACATTTTGGTGTATAATACGTTAGAAAAAGACAATTGTGAGACCTTCAAATAATATTTTGAATGTTGACGTGTGACTGTCAAATTTCGCGGCTACACATATAATGCCACATTTGAGCAGTCATATCTTGGGATATAAGCCATATGATGTTCCTATACAAAAACTTGAGTGTGTAGGATATGTCAAGAAAAGGATGGGAACACGTCTGCGTAACCAAAAAACGAAGCTGGTTAACACAAAACTGTCTGATGGCAAGACAACAAAATGTGCTGGAAGATTAATGGACGAAGTAATTGATGAATTACAGGAATATTATAGGAAGGCCATTAGAGATAACAATGACAATTTAGAGAAGATGGAAACAGCCGTGTGGAGCATTTTCTTTCATCGAATATCAACCGATGAAAAGCCGTGTCATGCTTTGTGTCCACCTCCACGAAACACGTGGTGTAAATATAGACAAGCCGAATTTTCTGGCACCCTGCATGAATTTACACGTAAACATTCTCTTCCTTTGGCAGTAATGGAGGCAATCAAACTTATTTACAGAGATTTGGCAAATCCTGAGCTACTAAAGAAGTGTTTACATAGGAAGACCCAGAATGTGAATAAGTCCTCCAATAATGTTGTGTGGTGCCGTGTGCCTAAAAATGTATTTGTTGGCCTTATGACTCTGAAGTAATAACTTTTAATGGTGGGAACTATGAAAGACTTACGGTTGTGGAGAAGTTAGGCGTAAGATGTGGACAGAACACAGCTAAAGGACTGCGGGAACTGGATGAGCGTAGATGTACATGAAGCAGAATTAGCTGCTCAGCAAATGACAAAAGAAGCAAGAAAGAAAAGGAGGAGGCAAGCACTGGACTGTTGTGACACTGAAGAAGACACAGACTACGGACCAGGGCAATTCTAGTGCATAAAAGACGCAGAGATTTAAGTCTGTATAAGAATTTGTAATAAAAAACTTTTAAACCTCAATATCTCTGAACTACATTTTTTGCAATAAATGACGCGTTTTCTAAAAAAGTACTAATGGCACAGACATGAAATTTTCACAGCATGCCAAGTGTGAGATTGAACTCATGTGGAACTAGAATAATTAAAATATCATTGGTTGTTTTGTTTTTATGTTCATTTATTTACAAAATACTGTCAAAAAATTGAGAGTTTGAAAAAAAAGAGAATATGCCCCACAATACAATTTTAGTAATAATGCTAGTTCAGTGTATCTAGAAAGGTACATTCAATAATTATGGAAAATTGTAGTTTGGGGTCTTAAAAAGTTTCTAAGATAATGGGTCACAAAATTCGGTGATTTAACATTGGGACATAGGACATACAATGTTCCCTTAATAATTAATTTGCATTCCACCATGCAGCACCAGATTCCCATCAGACCGACGATAACGCTGACTGACGGCATTGTTTAGAGGCCAAAATTACGCAGTTTGCGTAATTACATTGTCCGGATACTGATATAAAAGATTGGTAGAAGAGATCTCAGGGGCGCGGAAATAAAGGTTTGATAAAGTAAATGCCTATTTAACAATAGTAACGTTCAGCTGGGGCCACCAAACAATTCGTCGGCTACTCTCCTTCGCTGCAGCCTGAAAAGTTCTGAAATGGAGCATAATAAATCTAGATGTGGCATTATTGGAAGAGGAAAGTAGGTTTCTAGATTCAAATATGGCTGCTATCATTAAATTAACGTAATTATTGAAGCAGTTATATAGTAACCAAATTACGAAAGTGACACTTACAACTTATGAAACTGCAATCAAAAACATACGAGAGAGAGAGATAGGGAGAGTGGGAGCACAGCCCCTACTTTTATACAGTCAAAACAAATTACGGCGATTACCTTTAACTTGCTTTACAGAGCGTCTTTTAACAACTTTCGATATATAAACATTTCTCTGGAATACTCTTTATATGAATATTATGAAAATTCATATTTTATATTAAATTATAACATTTTCTACTTGCTTTACAGATTTATTTACACACAGAAAATTTATTCTTAATGTCTTTTAGCACTAATTAGACGTTTGGATAATATTTTATTAATTATTCAAAGAAACAACATTGCAGCACCTTGTCGGCAGGCCAGCTGCTCACATAATGAAAAGAAATATTATTTACATGTATGGTTGTCTGATACAGTTTATTAATTGACTGTTTGCAAGAAAGTGCTACTTCACCGTTTTACCTTTTTTATCTGCTGTAAGCATTTAATTAATAAATATTTGAAAATGTCATCCTGCACTCATTTAACCGAGAACTCACTCCACACCACCCTGTTGTATAGGACTTAGGCAACAATTACTCGTCAGTTGGGTCCTCCGTAATGAGGGAGTAGAAACCGTAAAATCCTTCCTCAGGTAGGGAAGTTGATGAGAACGGAGAGGGCTATTTATCAGACTACGAAATATCTAAATAGGTTTTATGTTTGAGCTATTTGCAAGTTTATTTCACAGATGTTTCCACTACTCTTACAGCTCACTGGCCCAGTTAATGTTCCCACTAACTGTTCCGCTAATCTTCACAATTTTGGCTTCTACCAACCAGAGACGACTGCTGTAGTCGTAGTGACTACTTTACAGAAACTCCTGCATGAACTCACTAATAAAGTGCAGGCTGGCACTTTTCTAACTACCGTCTGACACGCAGGCACAGAGACCCAATACTTCTGGACTCCAATATCTAATTCAGCTGCTCATTGAAATGGATTACAGATTCCTACTAAAAAGCTTACTACTGCACAGTGTCATATTATTGGATTTCAGATACTTTGCATATGAGATATTTGTCATAAAAGAAAAGGACAGCCACCGATCTGTAGTTCGTAAAAATGCTAAGAATCACAGCGCGAGAGTAAAGAGTCGAAATATTTTTTTTTTTATGTGCGCCTATACCAAGACGCGCGTCCAGCGTTTAAATACTCTAAATAAACACTATGACCCGCTGGGCGCAGATATTTAAAATCATTGCCGCAGCGCTTGATAGCAAGAAGCTGCGAAACAGAAGAAAGAACAATCTATCTTTCGTTAAGAAATATTCTAGAGACTTCATTATTCCTTGTACTTTTGGTCGCCGACATGTTAAGACGTACTGCATAGCATTGCTACAAGTTGTATTTTTATTTTATGTAAAAACTATGTGAAACGACGAACAAACTTTTCGGTAACTTGGGTGTGGATACAATGTACTTACGCACACGCAAGGACATTTAATTTTAAGAAGGAAGGGGCTGACAAAGCAGTGATTATTGGACTGCGCCATCCACAAAATAAATATCAGATGTAAGTCATGCATTTATTGTGTATTTGTCAATGTTTAGAAGTTTAATGCCAATTTGTTCAAAATATATTACTATTTTATGATACAGTAATTTTCTTCTTATTCTTTTCTTTCACTAACCAAAAATGATGTTCAAATTGTATATGAGCTTTGTTACAGGTTCGCTCTTTATCGCGGTGTCTCGATTGTATTTGGGAAACCACTAATGCGTTCAACTTCCGATCTGTTAAATTTTCTCTTACGAAACTCCACTAATTTGCTTTCACATCCATTTTTATATTCAAATAGGTCCTTTAGGTATTTTCATCGAAGATTCTGATTGCGTGAAGGTAATCCGGGTCAAAAGGTCAATTATTCGCGTAATCAATCCGTACGTCTCCTGAACGCAATCGACAACCGACGCATCGGTGATCAATTAATAATATCTCTCTCTTTTAAAGTAGTACTAGAAAACGGCCACACAGGATAGGCGTAAGTACGCAATCTAGCGTTAGGTTGCATTTTGTCAGCAAATATTACCAACCAACAGTTACGGCATCACTATTATTAATAAGCAAGTTCGTACCGCCAGAACAGCTACTCCTTCATGTCTGCGAGTCGGTGCTGTTGCTTTTTCGGCATCTTAGTACACCTCTTGTTTTAAACATAGCTGCGATGGCTCCTCACGTAAGACTAACTACTTAGGGGAATTCCATCAAATCCCTCTCATACATCTTTCTGCCTTCCTTGAATTTGCTTTGCTACTCGCTACCTGTTTGTAGAGGTATTTTAGCTTCTTGAAAGGAAGTGTGTCGTTGTATTCTTTAGCTTTCATGATCAATAGATAACGATATCGACCTGTGCCCTCACTCCTTTCCCAAGCCAGCAAATATGGCTAATCAGTCCGACAACGGATAACAAAGAGAAATTAAATGAACATAGTAAGATGTTGATATATGCCTCACTATTGTACTTGGAATGAGATGTCACTCCGCCCCCCCCCCCCCCCTCCCCCGCTATCATGAATCGTCGTTCCACATTAATTTCGGGCAGTTATTTGAATGTAAGCAGAAGGGAAGCAGAAGAAATTACAATGCTCCATTCACTACCATTTATATATCCAGGGAAGTACTGGTTAGGTTAGGTTAGTGGTGTTTAACGTCCCGTCGACAACGAGGTCATTAGAGACGGGGAAGTACTGGGACAGAATGATTTCGCACGTTTTGGCGACGTAATTTTTTTAGTTTTGTTTATCACTCGATTACTCTTGTGCGTTTGTTTCTGTACGTAGGTAGTGAAGAGATGGAAACAACTGCTATTTTGTTTAAAAATCAAAATCTGGTCCCCTCGTTCTCATTTATCCCGAAGTTGCTACACAATTGCTATTTGAGATAAATCACCCCTTATGACAGAAACAAGTCAGATATTAAACTGTGGAATATTAAGAAGTACAAGAGAGCTGTCAAAGTCAGAGATTCTTGGGTGACAAATGAACACAAGATTGGTAATCCAAAGTATTTACAAGTAAAAGAATTTTCACGTCAAGCTCATTTAACTGATTAAACCATAACAACATAATTACGGCTATAGTTTGTGTTTAAAATGAAGTAATAGTGAGTTATCTATTTAAAAGTGGAGAAAATACGAAGGATTACTTTATTTTTGTTCTGAAGTCGAAACTCTATGAACCTAGTTTCGTAGCATAAAGACAGAGCCATTGTTTATATCATCCAAAGGCGTAGCCACAGCAACAAAATAGATGGCAGACTGTATCTGTCAGATTTCATACATCTGAACCATTTTCGATTTTTGGTGAAGGTAGTACGCGTTAAATAAGAAAGTAGCAAAATATATCAGCCTTTACTGTGATTTTACCAAAAATTCAATAGGAAAGTGAGTGCATTTAAGATCTATGACTTACGTTGAAGAGCGGTCTGACGTGTGTATTGCTAGTAGTGATTCTTGGATACTCTAAAAGGTTACAAGTAAGATAATTAAATTATTTCTCTTCTAGAAACAGTTCTAGAGCACTAACTCTTACATAGATGTTTAGACAAAATAATTTCCGATTACTTTCTACCAATTTATGGTATTTAATCTTTGGTATTTCTGGATGGGGACTAGTGCAGCAGGGGATACAACCCGTCGGCTTTGAACAATGACGTCACAAGTCGCCAGAGAGCATGTATTACAGAGATGAAAGAGCTGAGGAGAATGTTGAGAAACAAAGGAATGCGAGAGAGATAAACACTGATCTTGTCAAAAGCATAAGTGTTTTTTGACTTAAAAAAATATCTCACGAGATAGAATAAACTGATCCTACTTTATTAAGCAATATCTTGTCAAAAGCCGAGAAGCGATTGTTCTTAATGTTCTAGCTCTCTTCAGTACGTAATAAGTGTTTTTTGACTTAAAAAAAAATCTCACGAGATAGAATAAACTGATCCTACTTTATTAAGCAGCTCCCTTCAGTACCTAATAAGTGTTTTTTGGCTTTTTAAAAAAAATCTCACGAGATAGAATAAACTGATCCTACTTTATTAAGCAATATCTTGTCAAAATCCGAGAAGCGATTCTTCTTAGTGTTCTAGCTCCCTTCAGTACGTAATAAGAGTTTTTTGGCTTTTTTTAAAAAAAAATCTCACGAGATAGAATAAACTGATCCTACTTCATTAAGCAATCAGTAAAGAAACGATTTTTTGACTTAAAAAAAAAATCTCACGAGATAGAATAAACTGATCCTACTTTATTAAGCAGCTCCCTTCAGTACCTAATAAGTGTTTTTTGGCTTTTTAAAAAAAATCTCACGAGATAGAATAAACTGATCCTACTTTATTAAGCAATATCTTGTCAAAAGCCGAGAAGCGATTCTTCTTAGTGTTCTAGCTCCCTTCAGTACGTAATAAGAGTTTTTTGGCTTTTTTTAAAAAAAAATCTCACGAGATAGAATAAACTGATCCTACTTCATTAAGCCCCCCCCCCCCCCCCCCCCCCCATGAACCATGGACCTTGCCGTTGGTGGGGAGGCTTGCGTGCCTCAGCGATACAGATAGCCGTACCGTAGGTACAACCACAACGGAGGGGTATCTGTTGAGAGGCCAGACAAACGTGTGGTTCCTGAAGAGGGGCAGCAGCCTTTTCAGTAGTTGCAAGGGCAACAGTCTGGATGATTGACTGATCTGGCCTTGTAACATTAACCAAAACGGCCTTGCTGTGCTGGTACTGCGAACGGCTGAAAGCAAGGGGAAACTACGGCCGTAATTTTTCCCGAGGGCATGCAGCTTTACTGTATGATTAAATGATGATGGCGCCCTCTTGGGTAAAATATTCCGGAGGTAAAATAGTCCCCCATTCGGATCTCCGGGCGGGGACTACTCAAGAGGATGTCGTTATCAGGAGAAAGAAAACTGGCGTTCTACGAATCGGAGCGTGGAATGTCAGATCCCTTAATCGGGCAGGTAGGTTAGAAAATTTAAAAAGGGAAATGGATAGGTTAAAGTTAGATATAGTGGGAATTAGTGAAGTTCGGTGGCAGGAGGAACAAGACTTCTGGTCAGGTGACTACAGGGTTATAAACACAAAGTCATATAGGGGTAATGCAGGAGTAGGTTTAATAATGAATAGGAAAATAGGAATGCGGGTAAGCTACTACAAACAGCATAGTGAACGCATTATTGTGGCCAAGATAGATACGAAGCCCACACCTACTACAGTAGTACAAGTTTATATGCCAACTAGCTCTGCAGATGACGAAGAGATCGAAGAAATGTATGATGAAATAAAAGAAATTATTCAAATAGTGAAGGGAGACGAAAATTTAATAGTCATGGGTGACTGGAATTCGAGTGTAGGAAAAGGGAGAGAAGGAAACGTAGTAGGTGAATATGGATTGGGGCTAAGAAATGAAAGAGGAAGCCGCCTGATAGAATTTTGCACAGAGCATAACTTAATCATAGCTAACACTTGGTTTAAGAATCATGATAGAAGGTTGTATACATGGAAGAACCCTGGAGATACTAAAAGGTATCAGATAGATTATATAATGGTAAGACAGAGATTTAGGAACCAGGTTTTAAATTGTAAGACATTTCCAGGGGCAGATGTGGACTCTGACCACAATCTATTGGTTATGACCTGTAGATTAAAACTGAAGAAACTGCAAAAAGGTGGGAATTTAAGGAGATGGGACCTGGATAAACTGAAAGAACCAGAGGTTGTACAGAGTTTCAGGGAGAGCATAAGGGAACAATTGAAAGGAATGGGGGAAAGAAATAAAGTAGAAGAAGAATGGGTAGCTCTGAGGGATGAAGTAGTAAAGGCAGCAGAGGATCGAGTAGGTAAAAAGAAGAGGGTTAGTAGAAATCCTTGGGTAACAGAAGAAATATTGAATTTAATTGATGAAAGGAGAAAATATAAAAATGCAGTAAATGAAGCAGGCAGAAAGGAATACAAACGTCTCAAAAATGAGATCGACAGGAAGTGCAAAATGGCTAAGCAGACATGGCTAGAGGACAAATGTAAGGATGTAGAGGCTTATCTCACTAGGGGTAAGATAGATACTGCCTACAGGAAAATTAAAGAGACCTTTGGAGATAAGAGAACCACTTGTATGAACATCAAGAGCTCAGATGGAAAGCCAGTTCTAAGCAAAGAAGGGAAAGCAGAAAGGTGGAAGGAGTATATAGAGGGTCTATACAAGAGCGATGCACTGGAGAACAATATTATGGAAATGGAAGAGGATGTAGACGAAGATGAAATGGGAGATACAATACTGCGTGAAGAGTTTGACAGAGCACTGAAAGACCTGAGTCGAAACAAGGCCCCCGGAGTAGACAACATTCCATTGGAACTACTGACGGCCTTGGGAGAGCCAGTCCTGACAAAACTCTACCACCTGGTGAGCAAGATGTATGAAACAGGCGAAATACCCTCAGACTTCAAGAAGAATATAATAATTCCAATCCCAAAGAAAGCAGGTGTTGACAGATGTGAAAATTACGGAACAATCAGTTTAATAAGCCACAGCTGCAAAGTACTAACACGAATTCTTTACAGACGAATGGAAAAACTAGTAGAAGCCGACCTCGGGGAAGATCAGTTTGGATTCCGTAGAAATACTGGAACACGTGAGCAATACTGACCTTACGACTTATCTTAGAAGAAAGATTAAGGAAAGGCAAACCTACGTTTCTAGCATTTGTAGACTTAGAGAAAGCTTTTGATAATGTTGACTGGAATACTCTCTTTCAAATTCTGAAGGTGGCAGGGATAAAATACAGGGAGCGAAAGGCTATTTACAACTTGTACAGAAACCAGATGGCAGTTATAAGAGTTGAGGGACATGAAAGGGAAGCAGTGGTTGGGAAGGGAGTAAGACAGGGTTGTAGCCTCTCCCTGATGTTATTCAATCTCTATATTGAGCAAGCGGTAAAGGAAACAAAAGAAAAATTTGGAGTAGGTATTAAAATCCATGGAGAAGAAATAAAAACCTTGAGGTTCGCCGATGACATTGTAATTCTGTCAGAGACAGCAAAGGACTTGGAAGAGCAGTTGAACGGAATGGATGGTGTCTTGAAGGGAGGATATAAGATGAACATCAACAAAAGCAAAACGAGGATAATGGAATGTAGTCGAATTAAGTCGGGTGATGCTGAGGGTATTAGATTAGGAAATGAGACACTTAAAGTAGTAAAGGAGTTTTGCTATTTGGGGAGCAAAATAACTGATGATGGACGAAGTAGAGAGGATATAAAATGTAGACTGGCAATGGCAAGGAAAGCGTTTCTGAAGAAGAGAAATTTGTTAACATCGAGTATAGATTTAAGTGTCAGGAAGTCATTTCTGAAAGTATTTGTATGGAGTGTAGCCATGTATGGAAGTGAAACGTGGACGGTAAATAGTTTGGACAAGAAGAGAATAGAAGCTTTTGAAATGTGGTGCTACAGAAGAATGCTGAAGATTAGATGGGTAGATCACATAACTAATGGTGAAGTATTGAATAGGATTGGGGAGAAGAGAAGTTTGTGGCACAACTTGACCAGAAGAAGGGATCGGTTGGTAGGACATGTTCTGAGGCATCAAGGGATCACCAATTTAGTATTGGAGGGCAGTGTGGAGGGTAAAAATCATAGGGGGAGACCAAGAGATGAATACACTAAGCAGATTCAGAAGGATGTAGGTTGCAGTAGGTACTGGGAGATGAAGAAGCTTGCACAGGATAGAGTAGCATGGAGAGCTGCATCAAACCAGTCTCAGGACTGAAGACCACAACAACAACAACAACAACAACAACAACTTCATTAAGCAATCAGTAAAATGATGCACCCAATATCAAGCGATCGCTTTTAGATTTACATTCAATTATTTTAATGATAGTGCTTATTAGAACACAGAACTGCTTTATTATCTATGCCTCGAAGTGAAGACATTACGATCTATGACTAAGGAATGACGTCATTGTTCAAAGCCGACGGGTTGTATCCCCTGCTGCACTAGACCCTCTGGATGTGTACGATACGCAATTGCATTTCCCGTTAGTGTGTTGACGTCAGGTAGGAGGTACTACATATCAAAAGTCACTGCTGTTCACCTTGACATAATAATAACACAAACGGAAAGGTGTTTAAAAACTGTATCGATAACAGTCTATGCAAACAGCTGCCGTTTGTGTGCTCAATTGCTATTCCCCAGAAACTGAACTTCTGTCTAGTGAGAACGTTGCGCTGCGTTCCTTTACACTATAAATCATAATTCTTAAGACTATTTTTAAAAATTCTTAATGTCTTCTCTTATTGGGGCTGGGTTGTGTCTGCTAGTTGTGTGATGTTATATGCCGCAGTTCCGGCACAGTGCATGGTGTCCCAAAAACAGCTTATCGTGTTGGAAGACAAACTGACCGATTTTGAATAAGGAATCCATATCCGGAAATGCACGGCTTTGGTGATGGTGAGCGTCGAAGTCCGAGAACGAAGGATTGCGACAGTTTGTTCCGATTCGTTTTGGATGAGTACGAAAGTCTTGCAACCCTTTAGCAATTTGTGTACTGCGGTTGCACGATCTGAGCATAATAACATTGCTGCTCATGCGCTTCATTCCTCCACACAGTCCTTGTGGGCATTCTACTACGGACCTTGTGAGGTTGTTGACAGAAATGCGACATGTACCAGTACACAGCTGCGCTAATTACTGAAATCGTGCTTGCATATGGCAAAGCGGATTGCAGTGGGAGAGCTGCTGCCAGACTTACGTGGAACTTTTTCCAAACAGATATACCCCACACCATCCCACGTTCACGGCCAACGAGCGACGCCTCAGAGAAGCTGGAAAGTTGCACTTAGGTATTTTGTACCGGAGATGTGTCCATTGTCCAGTAAAGTAGTAGCACTTAGTGTTTGGTACTTGTAAACACTATCCCCAGTCTACAGTTTGTCCTCTGGTAGGCACCGAAACTTTATGCGAGTGTTCACCCTTGCCCGAAAACTACAGTACAGGACGTGAGAAATGCCCCAAGAGAGCCGAGCCAACAGCACTCGGCATGCGGCATCTGGATGTGTCTTGAATGGCTGACCGCTCACTGCTGCGGACGAGTTACTTCCATATCTCGGCGAATAAAACAGTTTCGAGCATTTATCATACAACATAAGGGCCTCATCGCGTGCTATAGTTTTCAGAAAACCGCGTTTCGATATCTTGAATCGTTTATGAGATATGACGATTGTTATGACCACAGCGCCGGCCGGTGTGGCTGTGCGGTTCTAGACGCTTCAGTCTGGAACCACGTGACCGCTACGGTCGCAGGTTCGAATCCTGTTTCGGGCATGGATGTATGTGATCTCCGTAGGTCAGTCAGGTTTAGGTTTAAGTAGTTCTAAGTTCTAGAAGACTGATGACCACAGATGTTAAGTCCCATAGTGCTCAGAGGCATTTGAACCATTTTTTTTGTTATGACCACACGATTAGAGATGTGCAAGGACGTGAGTGAGAGCGTCATGCGCGATTGTCCTTCGCATGTAAAATACAGTAGCTCTAGAACAGAACGAAACATCCTTCTGCTCCCAAGTTTAAATAAAATTTCGGTATCTTATCGACATTCCATTCACTGCAATGTATGAGCCAAAATCAACCATAAGCGGAGTTTATGCAATGTATTTGTAACTCTGCGAACTTTTTAAATTTCGTGCGATGTTTTACTTAATTTGATGATGGATAACGAAAAGAAATTCATTTCCTTACTGAGTAAAAATATCAGACTATAAGAAATGAAAAAAATATAATTTTTTCACCTAACAGTTTTCGAAAAATCGAATGATAGATATTTCGTATTGGCCGGAACGCCGTCTCTCAATATATGCACCAGCATTTGGCGAGGAGTACAGCTGTAACAAAAGCAGCCTCAGCACAGAATACAAAGAAGTCGTCTGTAGCAGCCGAAGGGTTAAACTTGCACAATATGCATGTTTGGTTGGACCAAAACCCGCGTGCGCCGGTTATTGAAAAAAAAAAAAAAAAATGGCTCTGCGCACTATGGGACTTAACATCTTAGGTCATCAGTCCCCTAGAACTTAGAACTAATTAAACCTAACTAACCTAAGGACATCACACACATCCATGCCCGAGGCAGGATTCGAACCTGAGACCGTAGCAGCCCCGCGGTTCCAGACTGCAGCGCCAGAACCGAGCGGTCACCACGGCCGGCTAGGTTATTCAAAATTACCAACATAGGGTCGGTATTAACTTCAAAGACAGCTGCACGTATTGGTTGATTTGCGTGAACTCAGCTCAGCCGATGAGTAAACTGGAACCTTCGAAGAGGATGTACTAATTTTTGTTTCCGGTAGTGTAGTTTGGGACGATTGTATGGAATAGGAACTTACTATTTCACTTTATAAAACATTTAGTCTACGCCCATGGCATTAAGCACTCCGTCTTCTGGCCACAAGTGGTCTACCTGGACCATCCGACCGCCGTGTCATCCTCATTGGAGGATCGGGATGGGAGGGGCGTGGGGTCATCACACCACTCTCCCGGTCGTTATGATGGTATTCTTGACCGAAGCCGCTACTATTCGGTCGAGTAGCTCCTCAATTGGCAACACGAGGCTGAGTGCACCCCGAAAAATGGCAACAGCGCATGGTGGCCCGGATGGTCACCCACCCAAGTGCTGACCACGCCCGACAGCGCTTAACTTCGGTGATCTCACGGGAACTGGTGTATCCACTGCGGCAAGGCCGTTGCCCCCATGGCATTAGCAGATGGGTAACTGAGGCGCTCGTTTGCTACATGATGGCGGCAACAAAGCCAATGCACTTCTCCGCTTCACCTCGTCTTTTTTCCACCAGGTACGAGTACCCTCCAACAAACATGACAGTTAACTAAGCTGTATACATAGTGGCGACCTGGATGTGATTAATAACTTTGTTATTTCTTTGGCGATGGGCTCGTTTATGAAAACAGGCTGAAGAATAAATATTTTATGCACAGCTAAACGGTGCATTCGAGTTAGAAATAAAATTTGATTTGAATGTAAATTGATTTGGGGTATGTTTCCTGTAGGTTACAAGTACATGTTTCATCCCTTTGCAGTGTGTGTCATATTTCCTTTATCCTTGCTCTTCACTTAGCAATGATGTTTCTTCCTTCTCTCTCCTCTCACTCCTTAACCACTCCCGTCCCCCACGCACACACATATACATGGACACATGCACGCACGGACACACACACACACACACACACACACACACACACACACACACACACACACACAAACACACACATACACACACACACACACACACACGCATATTAAAAGTGAGTGCGTTCCAGATACGTACGGCTGGTGCTGGAGGGCCCGTGACACCAAAGGAGCCGTAGAAAGCTTCGAAGACGTTAGGAAAGTTGAGCTTAATGTACGTGAACATATCTTTCTCCGTTATGTTGTAGATGCGGCTCCAGCCACCAGTGCTGCCCCATCGGTCGATTAACAGGCTGGACTGAAACATAGAAACCGAGTTCAGAAAGGCTATTCTTTCGTGCGGGAAACAAGTATTGTTAAGATATGCGATGAGAATTACGAAGAGTAGTTTCTGGCTTAAAAAGAACCTCAAACGGTTCAACAATTTTACAGACATCGAAATATGTAATAACACCTATTCCAGTAGCAATATAAAGAAGCGCTTCACAAATTTTCAACATTAGAAAGGATATGTGTGACTAAACTGAACTTTATATAACACGTCGGCTATATGACAGTAAAACAAAATTATATGATTCCAGAACTGCACATAAAACCTGATATCCAGAATTCAGTATGGTATATACTCCACCTGCTGCAGCTGGAAACTCTTAAACGCCGTGTGCCGAGCGGACTGGCTGTGCGGTTTGAGGCGTCATGTAACCGACTGCGCGGCCCCTCCCGCCGAAGGTTCAAGTCCTCCCTCGGGCTTTGGTTGTTCTTAGCATAAGTTAGTTTAAGCACTGTGTAAGTCTAGTGACTGATGACCTAAGCAGTTTGGTCCCGTAGGAATTCACACATTTGAACATTTTAAACGCCGTGGCGCAGAGTCAAAGAGGATCTGGATACTTTCCTGCAAGATATCCCTCCATGTAGTTCTTACGCCATTTACAAAGCATTAACAATAGTTGCTGCAGAACTGTGACGAACAAGTTGCCTTCCATTCAGATATGCTCGGCGAGTGACATAGCAGTAGGACTTGAAGACATGGAAGCAGATGTAGCCGTCCATTTCTCTGCTGGGCAGTTGTTCGCAGTAGTGGCAATACCTCCGTCTCCAGAATCTACTGAAGTAGCCAGAGCCGTGAGACTGCTCTCAGTTCTTAGAGGTCGAAGTAACATGTTGCATTCGGTGCCACTGCAAACCATAACAAATGAAGCTGTCTACACTCGACAAAGCAATCACCACGGTCACCACGTTAATACCTAATTCACTGTTCACTTTGTTGTGGTCTTCAGTACGAAGACTTGAACAATTCAGCTCTCAACTCTAATCTGTCATGCAGAACTACTGCAACCTACGTGCAATTAATATTCAAACCTTAACCTTTCTCTACAAATTTTATTCTCACCCCAATTTTCCTCCATTACCAAACTGACGATGCCTTGATGCATCAGGACGTTTTCTATCAACTGATCTTTTATTTTAGTCAAGTTGTGCCATAAATTTCTTTTTCTCTCAATTACATTGTTATCTCCTCATTGGTTATGAAATCTAAACGTATAATATTTATGTGCGGTGTCTGTTCTTTCGGACATGCCAGAAAGAAGAGACACCACTAGAAATCTGCATCTGTGATACATACACTCCTGGAAATGGAAAAAAGAACACATTGACACCGGTGTGTCAGACCCACCATACTTGCTCCGGACACTGCGAGAGGGCTGTACAAGCAATGATCACACGCACGGCACAGCGGACACACCAGGAACCGCGGTGTTGGCCGTCGAATGGCGCTAACTGCGTAGCATTTGTGCACCGCCGCCGTCAGTGTCAGCCAGTTTGCCGTGGCATACGGAGCTCCATCGCAGTCTTTAACACTGGTAGCATGCCGCGACAGCGTGGACGTGAACCGTATGTGCAGTTGACGGACTTTGAGCGAGGGCGTATAGTGGGCATGCGGGAGGCCGGGTGGACGTACCGCCGAATTGCTCAACACGTGGGGCGTGAGGTCTCCACAGTACATCGATGTTGTCGCCAGTGGTCGGCGGAAGGTGCACGTGCCCGTCGACCTGGGACCGGACCGCAGCGACGCACGGATGCACGCCAAGACCGTAGGATCCTACGCAGTGCCGTAGGGGACCGCACCGCCACTTCCCAGCAAATTAGGGACACTGTTGCTCCTGGGGTATCGGCGAGGACCATTCGCAACCGTCTCCATGAAGCTGGGCTACGGTCCCGCACACCGTTAGGCCGTCTTCCGCTCACGCCCCAACATCGTGCAGCCTGCCTCCAGTGGTGGCGCGACAGGCGTGAATGGAGAGACGAATGGAGACGTGTCGTCTTCAGCGATGAGAGTCGCTTCTGCCTTGGTGCCAATGATGGTCGTATGCGTGTTTGGCGCCGTGCAGGTGAGCGCCACAATCAGGACTGCATACGACCGAGGCACACAGGGCCAACACCCGGCATCATGGTGTGGGGAGCGATCTCCTACACTGGCCGTACACCACTGGTGATCGTCGAGGGGACACTGGATAGTACACGGTACATCCAAACCGTCATCGAACCCATCGTTCTACCATTCCTAGACCGGCAAGGGAACTTGCTGTTCCAACAGGACAATGCACGTCCGCATGTATCCCGTACCACCCAACGTGCTCTAGAAGGTGTAAGTCAACTACCCTGGCCAGCAAGATCTCCGGATCTGTCCCCCATTGAGCATGTTTGGGACTGGATGAAGCGTCGTCTCACGCGGTCTGCATGTCCAGCACGAACGCTGGTCCAACTGAGGCGCCAGGTGGAAATGGCATGGCAAGCCGTTCCACAGGACTACATCCAGCATCTCTACGATCGTCTCCATGGGAGAATAGCAGCCTGCATTGCTGCGAAAGGTGGATATACACTGTACTAGTGCGGACATTGTGCATGCTCTGTTGCCTGTGTCTATGTGCCTGTGGTTCTGTCAGTGTGATCATGTGATGTATCTGACCCCAGGAATGTGTCAATAAAGGTTCCCCTTCCTAGGACAATGAATTCACGGTGTTCTTATTTCAATTTCCAGGAGTGTAGATTCTGCATTGACGTAGGAGGTACTCAGTTCGAAGTCTGTTTGCAAAGTAGACAGCGCTATGTGATGTTCATGCTGGGTTTATTGACGTAATGAAGAACGTAAACCCATCTCAGCGATTTCGATGCTCCCCAGCGGCAAGCCGTGCGTTTCCGGATTTGGATTCCTTCTTGAAAACCGATAAGTTTGCTTCCCCGCACATTGTACTGAGTTTTGTTGGTGTTTTTTGGGACATCCTGTAATTAGATGCTCCTCTTAAAATGGAAAGGAATACTCAAATCAGAGTTTACTAATTGGTTCTAATGGTTCTGAGCACTATGGGACACAACTGCTGAGGTCATTAGTCCCCTAGAACTTAGAACTAGTTAAACCTAACTAACCTAAGGACATCACAAACAGCCATGCCCGAGGCAGGATTCGAACCTGCGACCGTAGCGGTCTTGCGGTTCCAGACTGCAGCGCCTTTAACCGCACGGCCACTTCGGCCGGCAGTTAACTAAAATAATAATTTTTCCCAACTCGTGTAATGTTCGCATGGTAAGGTTCTCACTTCAGTCGCGTGCCTACTGGGAGAGCATCTTGTTTGTTCCTCAAATAATGGAGGCCGCCTTAACGTAATATATACAGGCGGCACTGTGGTGCACTAAGTCCTTCTTTCATACGAATCAGGGGGCTGAAAGGCTGGAATAAGTCTGGTCAAGATGTTTCAAATGTCCTCTGAATGGAAGGGGAAGGCACAAGCTTCTCTTCATCTCTTATAGCCCAATAATGAGCATAGAAATCTGGTTGGCCGCCAATATTATGGAGTGGATTTTTCTCGGTTACGTAACAAAACAGGGGGCAATTTGTGCGGAAAATCTCCTTTTCTCTGATAGGTCAACAAACAGCCACAAAAATTGGCTGACGCTAAATTTGGCAGACTTTTCGGTGGGACGCGAGAGTTAGGAGACGCAAGCTTCTTCGTGGCAATTGGGTTCCGACTTTGCCGTGTGGAAGACTGGTAAGTGTTCTCGCTTTGGTGTTCGAATTTAATTGATTGGACGTAGCTGATCTGGCATTGTTTAAGTTTTAGGAAGGGCATGGCAACGTTAGACTGAGATTAAAGCTGTTTTCATGATTTTTAATTTTGTTATTTTAGTTCTTTCGCTTTTGTCACTGATAAAGCAATTATTTCTGCCACGTCATTGAATCAATCTTGATCGATGAAGGTAACATCTCTTTTACACTATATTTCCCAGCACTTTGTGCGCCAATCATGTGTGTATTACGTGTAGCTGAGACAGTTTATTGCTTGATGTGCATTTGTTTACTTTTGAATCTAGATGTTTGGTATGTTCCGTTTTTCTCCATACGTGTAGATTCTTGTGAAATAAATGTGCAGTAAGTGAATTCCTTCTGCTTTTATTGCGGTAGCTAGTAACCTCTGCCTCTCTCTCATTGTCGATTAAACAATGCCATCTGCCATACTTATGTATGAAGGGCTTTTTCCTTCGACAATTCCGTTGTGCGAACCTTTCTCCTAATGACAGATAGCGTTTTAATTAGCTTACTTGTTACCGCCCCGTTAAACTGTTAGAAAATTAGTCAGCCGGTGTCGTAGTTTTGGAATGAGTGTTAGTATGATTGTCGCATAATAAATATTTCGCGTGAAGCACCGTTGCGTCACAGACAAAAGTCAATGGTGGAAACCAAGCCACTGATTGTTAAAAGTAATGTTACTAAGGAATACACCCGAGTGCCTACACAAAATAAGAGAGCACGTACACCCGGGAGTGAGTTGTTCAAAATAAAAATTAATACTGTGAGGGAAATGGGTCATAAGTATAGTTACGTCGGTAGACATTCAGTTGCATGCGAAAGTACGATAGGGATAGAGGTACGTACATTCCAAGTACTATCATTCCTCGTAGCCTGGGTAAAAAGAATTGTGGTTAAAATGCATTTATTCATCTGAGAAAGAAACTAATCGGACCACGTAATTAAATGAAACAAAACATTGCAGGTTGTGAATGTCGCGGCAAATGTGACCTAAATATTGAAATTGACATTGGCGGCCACGAAGATAAAGAGATGAACACATTGACGTGCCTCTATTGCTGAGCAGCACCGTCGTGATGATCGTCGCCTCCATCTAAATTCTCCATACAAAATTAAAGTAATAATAACCTTCCAGAGTTATAGGAGCTGGGATCCATGGTATCGTAAATGAGAAAGTCGTACTGTTTCAGAAGTTGCTTTTATTATTTAACACAATTTCACTAGAAATCACACAGCACTTCGCTTGTACGTCTTCTCACCAGGACATGAGAACAACGAAAGGTAACTATTATTAAAACTAATAAACGAAGAGCGTAAATCTTCTTTTGTCCGTCAGTGTTAAATACTTTTCAAATTAATCTTTGGTATGAGAGTCGAATAATTATCTATACATTTATCAATAAGAAAAATTATTAAGTTCCTTTAAATTGCCCTCTTGGGCGAAATGTCCGAAGAAATGGCGAATTCCGGGCAATGAGCCCAACCACTTCACACACTGGCAGTTCTTTCACTACTTTACACACGTACTTGAATTGCAGTGTTCGTGTCTTTTAAGGGGTTTCTCATCATCACTTTGCTTATATAGTTCTGCTGCCGGCCCTAGCAGTTAGCTAATCACTTGTTGTAACATTCGTTTCTCTCGTTTACTGTACATGTATTGTTTTTTTAGCAATGAATACATGTCTACTAGTGTACATCCAAAATATACATTAACTTGCGTACTACACACAAAAATTACTGCATCGTCATTTACATAAAAAACATGAATATTGCATTACATTTTATACAAGTCCATAGTTCAGTTCTATATGACTGTAGCGTCGTTGTTCCTACGTACAAATAACATTTTCGATAGCTCGTTGACAATAAAATTGCATTTCACAAGTCTTTTCTATGATACTACAATTACGTTTTTTGCTGAAAATAAAAAAGTTTCACAAGAACGTCGTATATTTTGGTGTCTCGATACAGGCTGTAGGCATAGCAAGGGTATCTGGAGTGGTCAAGTGTGATAAATTCTTCGTTATTGCTGCTTATGCTCCCCACTGCCTCCCTCTTTTATACCATGATCTATTTGATAACGTCCCAGTAAAATCTCCTTTCTGGGTTTTATAGTTGTCTGATCATGGGCAAGATAAATATGTAGCAAATAAAATTCAGAGAGATTAGTACTAAGTCTAACTTAACACTAACATATACGTAAACATAGGTGTTGTTCTGCCTCAAGTTCAATGAAAAAAATGGCTCTGAGCACCATGGGACTTAACATCTGAGGTCATCAGTCCCCTAGACTTCGAACTACTTAACCCTAACTAACCTAAGGACATCACACACATCCATGCCCGAGGCAGGATTCGAACCTGCGACCGTAGCGGTCACGCGGTTCCAGACTGAAGCGCCTAGAACTGCTCGGCCACACTGGCCGGCCAAGTTCAGTGAACGTGGGTGTCGTTTTTACTTCGAAACGTGGGACGTAGATCATGAGCTGTAGTGGTAAGACTTTATTTAGTGTGTCAGGAAAATCGTGTTTCTACATCTCTTTGCACTATGGTGATGGTTAGTTTGGCAGCACGCTACGCACCGTATGGAGTCCAGTAGCCGCGCAACCGCCGCCGGGTAGCGATGCCGCGCGTACTGGTCAATACATCTTTATCAAGTGTTTTGTGCAGCGTTCGCAGCATTTACGAAACTACTGCACCTACTTCAACTCGTCGTACACCTTGGCTGTGAGAAGGGATCACAACGCACCTCCTACGTTCACCTGACGAAGGTACGTACCGCACTTTACTGTTCAGTTTGCCAGCGGCAAACTGTCCTACTGCACAAACACCCGTGCCGTAGCAGGCTTCCTCGATCCACTAAGTTTCATTTATTTCGAAGTTGAAGGCTCGTGGTAAAAACTTGTTCTCAATTGCCTCTGCGGGTATAAATCACTGTCACTGAATAACTCACTACCATTGGATGACTATACGCTGTTCCGCTAATTTTTCCGTTAAAAAAAATTGTAGCTCATGAGACCACTGGACAGGTTTTAGTAGTTTATGACCACGTTCGTTATTTGCTTTTGTATCCTCTTTCAAATCTTAAGCTGTGTACATACTGCCCATTTTCGAGAACAACAGCACTTCCCTAACTTAGCATCGTGCTGCAGATGCACTTATACATCGAAACGACTATACTAAAAATGAATGCACCAAAAGTGCTTATAGAAATTTCTCCAGATGTGGAAAACTCTCTGCATTAACTACCTGTGAGTTACTGTGGAAGGAGAGAATTTCATCTTTCATCACCCAACATTGTAACAACGCATGGTACAAACATAAAAAACAAGTAGAATGAAATAAAAACACATAAATAAACGACTCACTATACTTAAATTCACACATAAATAGAAAAGTAAAATGCTAGGTAATATGAACAACAGGTCGATAATGAAGCTTGGATGCTGTACGCTATACTGCTTCCTAAGCCTGTGTCTGTGTTTGTATATGTTTTCATGTTCGTGTGCTCATCATTGTATCACTGGTATGTACACAATTATTATTTTAATTTAGCGTGACCTTAGTCACTCCTTACTTTACTTCTTGTCGCGCGGGATTAGCCGAGCGGTCTCAGGCGCTGCAGTCGTGGACTGTGCGGCTGGTCCCAGCGGAGGTTCGAGTCCTCCTACGGGCATGGGTGTGTGTGTTTGTCCTTAGAATAATTTAGGTTAAGTAGTGTGTAAGCTTCGGGACTGACGACCTTAGCAATTATGTCCCATAAGATTTTACACACATTTGAACATTTTTGAACTTTACTTCTTCCATAAATGATCTTCTACTGAGATTGGATAAAATATTATAAACTTAAGGAAAATCAGTGTTCGTATTTTTCTAATGTCAGCACAGATTCTTAGTACTTTCATGCCGAAGAAAAGACAAATTATTAAAAATCTCTGGTGTTACTGAGCGTCAAGTAGTGCACTTCTCAGTGATCTTGGTAATATTTTATAACGTCGATCGTAAATCGTAGTGACATTAGTGTAACTTAGTTGCTTGTCTTCACCGGTTGAAGTCTCGTAGCATCTCGATGAACGCTACCTGTAAAGAATCATGTTTGTTTCGGCATTACCTGATTTCTCTGCCGCTCAGTTTCCTGTAACTTTCCTAAATCCTTTCAGGCAAATGCCGGGATGGTTCCTTTGAAAGGACACGGCCGATTTCCTTCCCCGTCCTTCCCTAACTCGAGCTTGCGCTCCGTCTCTAATGACCTCGTTGTCGACGGGACGTTAAACACTAATCTCCTCCTCCTCCTCCTCCTCCTGTAACTTATCACGTACGTATTTCTTTTTTTTTTTTTTATTTCAAGAGACGGTGTTAAGTTTGCCTCAGATAACGTTTACAAATCGTACCTCAACAGTGTATTTGCACTCTAATGTGTGTATAAAGTTGAAAAATTATTAGTAGTTAGAAAGGTCACACTAGTTTTTATTCCTAGTTTATATCTTCAGATGCACTTTACTTAGATTAGGTTGTCATGCATATGGTATATACCACGCTAAATTTTCATTAGCAGCCAGAAATCATTTCATCATTGCAGCAAACAAAAAAATTAATGCCGTTTGCATTCATAGATAACGTCTAGTGGTGTGGATACATCAGAAAAAAATATTTTCTCTGCAATATGACTTGTACTTGAGTGACCAAATACTTATGCAGTACCTTAGGGAGTCCAATATTTTCTGTAATTTGCCCTGTAACTTACAACCTTGATGCACAAGTGGCATAAAAAAAACTTACAGCTTCTTTGTTCCGAGGTCTGTGCTAATTTTTCGCTCCAGAATCCTTCATACGTGAACTTAAATTTAAATACCACTGTGATCATAACCTATTTAGTCAAACCGTCCAAGTACACCCTGTGCTAACATTGCTAGTCATCAGTTGATGCGTATGTCCTTGCTTGCTTGTGTATTGTGTCCATATTCACTGAGAAATGTAAACAAAGGTGGTGAAATGCTCTAATTCACGTAGCTGCATAAAATATACTTACTTTACCCTTCTTTTTATCATAGGTTACTTATTTCACTCGTGTGCATAGATGTGAAGTGTGATACTTAAACATGGTAGAATTTCCTCAAGTCTCTGTGTCCATAGATCCTCTGATTTTACCATTGTAAGGATACGCAAGTAATTGACATACGTCATACGGAATATGTACAATAATGTACAGTCCAGTATACCGTATTTGCCACTTAGCGGTTTTCTTGGCTAACAGAAGATTCCACATGGGTCTTAAGTAAAACTTTTGCTCCAACCACAAATCTGTTAACACTATGTAGCTGTTTGTGAAAGTGTTTCTTATGGCGCTGAGCTTGTTCAAATGGTTCAGATGGCTCTAAGCACTACGGGACTTAACATATCAGGTCTTCAGTCCCCTAGACTTAGAACTACTTAAACCTAACTAACCTAAGACATCACACACATCCATGCTCAAAGCAGGATTGGAACCTGCGACCGTAGCAGCAGCGCGGTTCCGGGCTGAAGCGCCTAGAACCGCTCGGCCACAACGGCCGGCTCGAGCTTGTTCTTTAATCGAGATCAATACCTGTCTTATCTTTTCATTTAAATCTACAGGTTGCCTTGGAACAGGTGGGATGAGATTCATCTTGATTACCTTAGCAAATTACTACCGTGGCAGCATGGATCGCCCCCTCGACTATACATGGCCAACACTGGGGAGCATAACGAGGCCACGTTTAGTTTAACGCCCCATTATTACTGTTTGTAGGTGTTTCGTTTCTCACTTCTATAATATTCATTCCCGACATGTTGTTCCTCTGTTACGCATCCCGATCATGATTGAGCCCTGAGTTTATTGGCGTAATGTTACTTTGCACTTGGGATTGACAGGGTTGATTACTAATCGTGTACTGCCACTGCACATTTCGTGGGTCAGCCGTGTTGTTGTTGCTAAATTGAGGCTGAAAATTACTGTTAGCGTTACCCCACTGATTCCCTTTATCGTTTCTATTCCAATTTCGTTTCCTGTTACCGGAGTAGCCAGAGTAGTTTCTGTCACCATTTTTTCTTTTCCTTTTATAACACGGATTATAATTTTGGTTATAGTTACTACTAAAATTGCCTCCAAAACTCGGGCCTGGCATATGTGCTGCTGCGAGGGGATCGACAAAAGCTGGTCGTGACTCAGTCGTCCACATTACATTGTTGATATCGCACTGTGCCTGGCACTACAGAGGCTGGTTGCCGCCACTGCTACGGAAAGTATTTGAGTTGGTGTGTCTCTGTCTTGCATCTTCCATTCATTAAGTCAATAGAACCCAAGACAGATGGAAAATATTCCAAATTGCTTTCGGATACTTGTACTAGCTTTTCCCGAATATTAAGCGGTAATTTAGCTTTCAGAATGCGTAGGACATCAATTTATGGCACTGGCTCGTCACGGAACCTCGTCTTATTTCAATATTTCTCAAAATACTTTCGCAATGATACAAATTTTGGATTATATTGTTCAGGGTTGAATAAGGCTTTCCTTAATCTCTCTTGAATACTATGTGACCAGCACTTGGAATGAAACGCGTTTTCAAACTGTTCTAATGTCTGACAAGCTTCTGACATTTCTATCGCCCATAACGCTCCATCGCCTTGGATATAACCTGTAACATATTGTATCTTTTGCTGTTCTGGCCATGTTTTAGGCAATAGATTTTTGAATGATTTCATAAAAATTACCGGATGCACAGACTTCTTTTCAGGGATAAACATAGGAAATTGCCGGTGTTTTATAAGACTCTTCTAACAAAACTGATGGCAAAGTGAGTTCAGCTATCTGCTGTTTCTTTCTTTCGTCAAGGTGTCGTTGGTTACTGTACATCTCATAATTTTGTGAACTCACATATATATTCAGGGTAGGACAATCACTAATTGCACTATCGCTCTTACCTGTGGGTATCTTGCCAAGCTCTTCTTCTGCGTCTTGGTGTTGCTCTTTCGTTGTACTATGTTCCCTGTTAAGTTGCTCGACTATTTGTTTCTGCCGGCCTGTTAGTCCTGCTTCAAAGTTTTCTGTATCTGGTCCATGTCAGTTTGCAATTTAACTAAGATGATTTGCGTAGTTTATACTTGTTCCATTTTGTCGCTTATTTCTTTCTCTAACTCTGTTTCTAGACTACGGTTTATGTGCTAGACTACGGTTTATGTGTGTCTTTTTCTTCTAGAAAGTCCTCATACTGCTGTTTTTGCTGTTTTGTCATGTCCTCAACTTGATTTACAGCTTCTTGCATTTTTGTATTGACCTCGGTTTGCTGTACACTCATAGCTTTGAAATTTTCAGTTAACTTACGTATCTCATCTGGCACATCCTTAACTGTGGTTTTTAAATTATTAATATTCTGGTTCATGGATTTTAAATCTTCACGTACCGCTTCTATTACCTGATCCGCTACCTCTCTTTTTAGTTGTGTCGTCAGGTTATTGTGCATGTCAGTAAGGCTTTTGACATCACTGTCTAGCTTCTTCATTTGAGTGGTTACACTTCCTGTCTGTGTTGTGACATTGTCTATCTGTGTAGTCACATTGCTTATCTGAGTTGTTACGTTCCCTAACTGTGTTGTGACATTTCCTATCTGTGTGTTCATTTGGGCAGTTATCTGAGTTATAAATTGTGATATCAAATCTGTCTGCATTACTCTAAACATCTGCATAATGTCTGGCTCTACTGGACCCTGAACAGTTGCGGAATCTGGAACAGTTTCCAAAGTTGACATATTATCGTCTGTCGCTGGCGACTGATTACCACTAGTCGCTGAGACTGCGTTATCAGTATCTGCAATGTGTTCTACTTCTGTGTTACGCATAGGTTGAGCAACTGATACCTCATCGGATGAATTATCTATCGTTTTGGTTTGTGATTTTAATTTCATCATAGCTGTATATAGCCATAAATGAGCGTGCAGCCGAACTTCACTACTATTGCGTCTCGAACTACACGTAAACAAATCACAGATGACGTTCCGCGCGTTCGTGAAATTCAGTGTAGTAAGATATGCCTCTGGTGAAACAAGACTGATAAGTGACTTCTGCGCTCGCAGTCAATGAAAATGATCCGAGATCTTAATGATGTTACTTTTTTTCACTATTGCTGCGCCAAAGGACTAACTTGGTTATTGTATTGAGAGTTGCTAGATTTTAAAGACAGGAAAGTGTGTTACTTGGATGTTAAGACATTCATTAAATTTGAAATCAGTCATGAACACTTTCTCACATTATACAAGAAGAAAACTTAGTGTTGTCACTTATGCCCGTATTTCATTTTTTGCCTACCTTTCGCTTACAGTTTTCGATTCACCACGTTCTCTTTTTTTTTTTTTTTTTTTAAAAAAAGGAAAAGGAACGAAGTGTGTTCCGAAAATACTTCGACTTTCAACTAACAGGAATTCATTGCACCTCACGAGTGTACCTATGTAGATAAAGTAATTTGCAGCTTTAGCATAGCCGCGCGCAAGGTAGAGCAGTACTGCAATGCGTTATCCAGATTTGGGCAGAATAGAGGTAAGGACTAAATATTTTGATGTTCTTTTTATTTGTTCAATCAGGGCAAACTTATCTCATTCAGAGAGAGTTTCTGTGATCAGTTTTGCAGAATTAATTATTGTAGGTTTTATGTCAAAGTTCATTATTCAGCCAGTTTATACTGTTCAAAATTCTTGCAGTCGGATTGGTAGCTTTTACATTATGACAATTAATTATTTTTACAGTGCAGCTTTGCCTTCACATTAGGACAGTACAAGATCCATTACGACAGTTCATTTATTATTACATTTCAGATCCCACAGACAGAAACAGTACGTCAGTCACATTTTCATTATTTAAAGAGGACTTTCACTGTTATTTTTGTTATGTCTACATATTTGCAGTCTTCTGGCTCTGAAGGCTCCAAACCGTAGTGTGTAAGATGGCGCTGTGCAACTAAACTTTGTTGGCGCAAGAGAAACAGCGCGCTGTAACCAAGTTTCGACTTCAAAGAGTTTGGCCACCGTACCACCCTCTGACGGTGATAGTACTACATGAGTCAGGCAGAAAATTTTGCCTAACATGGGCAGGTGAAGGTGTGGCGGTGGGACTTGTAATTGAACACCCTCTCCTTCACCATGACAATGCCAGACCACACATGAGCGCTGCGACATGTGCAAAATATCGACGCCTCGGGTTCACTGTCATCGACCATCCCCAGTCTTTGGCCCTACCCAACTTTCACCTCTTTCCAGTGTTAAAGAAGATCCTCGAGGACTATTCTTCAACAATGTTGAATCAGTGGTGAGGTTGTGGTTCCATCAACATTGCCAAACATCCTACAGTGACGGTATCAACAAACTGGTCTCTCATTGGGAGAAATGTGTTCGTGGCCAGATATGTTGAGAAATAAATATATAGACATGAAAAATTAAGATATAAAGTATTAATAAAATTTGTTTTATTTAAAAAGCTCTAAGGACACAAAAAATTCGGAGACATTACCTTTAAGCAGGTCCAGGTATCTTACATACCTTTCCCTAAAGATTACTTCTATTTTTGTCAGAATTAAAAACATCGTGCACCATTTTAAATTGTCAAACGCTTTTTCTCGATCATCAAATCCTATGAGCGTGTCTTAATTTGTCTTCAGTTTTCCTTCTATTATCAAGCGTGAAGTGAAAACTGCCTCTCTGGTCCCTTTAGCTTTCCTGGAGCCAAACGGATAGTCACCTGAAAGCAGCGTGGATGCTTGAGATGTTAAACTGACTTATTTGCCCTTGCTATCTTCTAGTAGTGCGGATGACGTTTTTCCGAAGGTCTGATGGTACATTCTACACGCCAACTTGAAGAGTCGCTTGGTTGCCACTCCCCCGCTCCCCTCAAAGTTTTAAGAAATTTTGATGGAAATCTTATCCATCGCTTATCTCTTATTTGATCTAGGACTTCCAGAGCTCTTTTAAATTCTAGCTTATATACTGGATCCCCTATGTCTTCCATAGCGACTCCACTTTCTTGTTCAACCATGTCACCAGGAAAGTTTTCCTCCTCTAGATGTATTCATTGTACTGCTGCCACAAACTCGTTCTGTTCTCTGCATTTAAAAATTGAATTTCCATTGCAACCGTAGTGGTACCACCCGTGCTTCTAATTGTACTGAAGGTCGTTTTGACTTTTGTGTGTGCTGAGTTAGTCCTTAAAACGATAATATTCTTTTTGATTTCCTCACATCTTTTCTGTAGCCATTTCGCCTTTGTTGCCCTGTTCTTCCTGCTTATTTCATTCCAAAGGGATTTATACTGTCGTATTCCTGTCTTTCCGTGAACATTTTCGTACTTCCTTCTTTCGTCGTTCGATTGAAGTACATCTGTTACTCACTGTTTCTTCGCATTTGCCTTCCTTGTACCTATGTTTGTCTGCGCAACATCCTTGACTGCCATTTTTTTTAGAGATGTCTGAACTGTCTACTCTGATGTTCCTTATCGCAGTAATCACACCCATCGAAATTTAAATGCATCTCATCTTTCAACAGCAATTCACTATCCCACTTCCTTTCACATTTACTCTTCTGGGTGACTGTCTTAAATTTCAGTCTACTCTTCATCGTTACTAAATTGTGATCTATGTCCGGACCTGGGTATGCCTTACAATCAAGTATCTGACCAATCCAGTTGGAATCTTCCCATGTCTCCGGGTATTTTCCAAGTATACCTCCTTTTCCTGCGGTTCTTGAACATAGTATTCGCTATTACCACTTGTAATTTATTTCAAAACTCGAGTAGTCTTTCTCCCCTCTCAAACCTATTGCCAAGCCCGTATTCTACCATAGACCTTTTTCTGGTCCATCACCTATAACCATGACTATTAGATTTTAATCTCTCTTTACGTACTGAATGACCCGTTCAATATCCTAAAACACTGTCTCTCACTCTTCGTTTTCTGCTTGCGACAGCGGCATGTTTACCTGAACTACTGTTTTAGGTGTTGGTTTCTTGTCGATTCTCCTCCACCCTCTTTCACAAGGCCGTTGACGGAATGCGGATGTCTTCTTATGCCAGAAGTCTTGCTCCCCACCCCCACCACAGTGATGATACTTTTTATTAAAAATGTAAGGAGAGGCTTAGTTCGAACCATAGACCCAGGACTTTTTTTATTACTAGTCAAAAACGTTACCAATAGGTATTAGGTTCCATCGTTATGTACATAATAAATACGAAGCAGTCTATCAAAGCACAGTATTTTACCAGCCATTAAAATGAATACCACAGTGAAGTCATGTTTTCCACCATCTTGGATGGTGACACCAAGCAATCAAGGTGAATGACCCACATGTGATGTCAAGATGATGTCATAGAAAAGGGTGTGTGGCTTGTAACGTGATGGTTTGCGTACTGGTCTGCACATATGACTTCCTGAAGCTGACTGCCACGCGGAGTGGCCACGTGGTTTGAGACACCATGTCACGAATTGCGCGGCCCCTCCCGCCGGATGTTCGAGTCCTCCCTCGGGCATGGGTGTGTGTATTGTCCTTAGCGCAAGTTAGTTTAAGTAGTGTATAAGTCTAGGGACCGATGACCTCAGCAGTTTGGTCCCTTAGGAATTCACACACATTTGAACATTTTTTTTTTAAGCTGACTAGGCCTTTTGATTGTTGGAACAAGACTTGACTTGTTGGATTTAGTAAGTCTCAGTTTGCTGACTAATGCTTTTTTCTTATTTTATTTTCAATTTTAAACATCTATATCGCTCAGGAGCAAATTCCTAAGGTCATGGGGCAAGTCAGTACGTGCAGTTAACATCAGAAAAGTAAAAGTAAATAATATAGCATGTACACGAATCATTTGCAGATGACAAACTGCAAAACTTACGGATGAGATATATAAAGTTACCTAACACAATAGTCACTTGGCGGAAATGAATGAAAGTGCGAGAGAATATTGACAAAGGTTTCCTAGACACACACAGAAAGTTGGATGTCGGATGGCGTGAGATCAGCGTGAGTATAGCGCCAGATGGGGCTGACCCTAGCACATGAAGCAGTTGAAGGAACAGAAAAAGACAGTGTGTGTCAGTCAGCGAGCAGTTGCTGTGGCCCTTTGGTGCTGTTCTTCATGACAACATGGTTCAGAGTTAACATTTGGATGACCTCACTTGGGGAAGGATCATTAGGTAGGTGGAAGGACGACATGTTACGAGTGTAGCCCAAGAGTTTGGTATTGCTCACAGCATTGTTTCAAATGCATGGGGAGCAATCCGAACCTCAGGAACTTCTGCCGAAAGGAGAGTAGATAGTCGACCACAGTCAACTATTTTAAACTGGACTGTAAGGAACGGTGCCACGGCGATTGCATGGGACGGCCGATACATAATGCACCCAGAAACACTGTCGAACACACGATCGTTTCGGTGGGGTGGGGAGGCGTCATGTCGCTTGGACATACTGACCTCCAAATCTTTGAACATAATACACTCACCTGACAAAGCTATTGTGGCACTGTGTTCCTTCCCCATGTGTGTCTCTTCAGGGATGCATTCGGTCCTGACATCGTTTTTAAGGATGAGAATCCGCGACCACATCGAACAGCGCAGATGAAGGAGTTCTTGGAATGATATCATATTTGACAAATGCGCCAACGAACATCCGGCAGTGTCAACCGCGATGACGCCTTATTAACCCAGGGCCAGCTTGGAAGAACGTTGCAGTGCAAACATTGCAGTATGTGGTGATCACACACCCTATTGAGAACCATATCGCGCAATTTGTAATGTTCAGGAGAACATTATGAATCGCTGTCGTCTCAGTGTAATCATCGTCTTTAAATAAAAGTGCCATTTCTATTCGTCTTATTACATATTTCTTGTTCTTACCTTGTGTACTATACTGTAGCAGTTATTTCTGTGTGTAGTGTAAGTTTAATAGAGTTATGTTGCTTGGCAGTGACACATCTTGCGAAACACAGTTTCGTCCTTAAGTTTTGTACACCACTGTGTGTCTACTAGCATAAGTACCAATATAACACACGAATTAGATTGATTTATTCCAGAAGTTCCTTGACAGAACAGAAGGATGATTTGTGAATAAATTCTTCAATTTAGTCTTTTAGGTGAGAAGACTAGTGCGAAGATTTTTTCATTCTTATCGTAGCTTATTGGAAATGCATGCAGAGGAATAGTGCAAGACTTTCTCACAAGAGCCAAGGAGGTGTGATTCAATTGCAGATTACATATATGTCTAGTTTTAACTGTGTGAAAGCTGATAATTTTTGGGAATAAGCTCACATTGTTAACAACAGACGACATTAAAAAATAAATATTGAGAGGCCACTGTTAGAATTCCCAGACTCCTGAACAGGAGTTGGCAAGAGGTTCGCGAACTTACTGTACATGTTGCTCGAACCGCCTGTTTCTGAGCCAAAAATACTCTTTGTGAATGGGAAGGTTTACACCAGAATATAATGCTGTATGTCTTAAGCGTATGAATATTAGCAAAGTAGACTAATTTTCGTGTTTACCTGGCACTTATTGCATATACTCTTTTGATGGTGAATATAGCAGCGTTCAGTTTTGGAATAAGTTCATGAACATAGCTTTCTCTAACAGCTTAGTATCTATCAGAACACATAGAAATTTGAATTGTTCAGATTCACTAATTATATACTCATTCTTTGTAATGAAAATATCGATTTTAGTTGAACCATAGCTCTCTCTAACAGCTTAGTATCTATCAGAACACATAGAAATTTGAATTGTTCAGATTCACTAATTATATACTCATTCTTTGTAATGAAAATATCGATTTTAGTTGAACTGTGGTTTAGAAACTGTAAAAACTGAGTGTTACTATGGATTAGCATCAATTTCTGTTGTATGAGTGTTAAACTTATGTCTTCAATCGCAATATTATACACTGCATATGTTGTATTCAATATCCTTCTCTTTCAAACTAGTGTCATCAGCAGGCAGAAATATTTTAGAATCACTTTACACATTAGAAGGCATTTCATAAACAATATAATAAGAAAAAGTAATGATCCCAACAACGACTACTGAGGCTCCCCCCCCCTCTCGCCCCCCTCCCCCCCACCACCACCTCTTAAATGTGCTCCAATCATGTAACCTCATATCTGTTCCATTTCCATTACTGAGGCAAATGACTTTTTACTGTCCATTCTTAAAGTCTGAGAGCAACCAGTTATGTGCTACTCTTCTTTTTCCAAAATGATACAATGTCTACAGTATTATTTGTGATCAACAGAATCAAACGCCTTAGTTAAATCAGAGGCTTTGTCCAGTGTTTGCAGCTTTTTGTGTAATGCATTCATAGCGTCAGCAAGAAAAGAATATAGTTTTTTTTCAATTTTTAAACTCCTTTTGAAACCAATCTGTATGACTGAAAGCGAATTATGTGAACTGAAACTGTAAATTACCCTTATACATACAGCCTTTGTTGGAACAAGTCATGACTTTCTGGAATAGGTATTAACTTGCATAGTTGATGATGTATATGAACATTGGTATGTAAGGGGCAAATTGTAACTATTTTGCTGTAACAGTGACACTTCTTTACAGTTTTGCTGTAACATGTGGATGCATTTGTTATAAATTTTGCAGAACACAGTGACGTATTGGGCAGTTTATCAGAATCTTGCAGTAACATGTTGACATATGAGGCAGTTTCTACAATTTAATTTGATGTCTACCTATAACCAAATACATAGCTGACAACCCTTCAGCCCCCTAGTTGACAACCACAGTAGCTGCCGTTCCCAGTGAATGACACCACAGTCACAAACTGCACATAAGAACCGTCAGCCACAGATGCAAGAGTAATGCTTTAAGATATGGTGGCTGTCACACACTGCGTATACAAACTGTCTGCTCCTGGTGTTACAATACAGTTCTAAGCTCATCGTTGCCCCACCATGTAAACTGACCATCATTGTCCCACCCTGCAAATTGGCAGTCATTGCCCTGTTCTGTAAACTGAGTATCACTGCCTCTTCCTATAAACTGATGATTAATGTGGCAGTTTATTCCAATTTCGCTGTAACATGAGTGTAGAAAAATGTTATATGATTTTGGTGTAACTTGTCGATAAATGATTGATTTGTTACAATTTCGTTGTACTATAGATAATGTTGTCAAATATTTGGCGTAACATAGTAGCAATTTGGTACATTTTTGCTTTAACATGTCAATGTAAGGAATAATTGTAACATTTTTGCTGTAACAGGGCAATTTGTTCATTTTTGCTGGAAGTGGGGTAATTTGTATAGTCGATTTATGGGAGATTTGTTGCATTTTTTGTAATATTTTTGATGTAATGTAGAGTTCAGTTTATCACATTTATGCAACAACATAGGCAATTTCTTTCAGTTTTGCTATAATATGTTGATGTATGGAGGATATATTACATTTTTGCTGTTACAGGAGCAGTTTGGTACATTTTCGGCATAAAATTTGGAAATTTGTTTAAGTTTTGCTGTATCAGTGGACAATTGCTACAATTTTACAGGTAGTATGGAGCAAGTTGTTACCTTTTTTGCTGTAACTTCGGAAACTTGTCAAATTCTGGTGCCAATATTGTGATGTACAGGTCATAGTTTTACTATATCATCTACATCTACATATATACTTCGCTAGCCAAGAAGCGGTGTGTGGCGGAGGGCACAATTCGCGCCAAAGTTATATCCCCCCCCCCCTCCTCCTTCTTCTGTTCCACTCGCGGCTCGCGCGAGGGAAAAACGACTGTCTGAACGCCTCAATACGAGCTCTAATTTCTCTTAGCTTTGAATGGTTATCATCGCGCGATTGAAAGCTCGTGGTAATAACATATGCTCTACATCCTCGGCGAAGATCGGATTTCGGATTTTAGTGAGCAGCCCCTTCCGTTTAGCGCGTCATCTATCAGCAAGTGTGTCCCACACAGGTTGTATAGAGCCATTTGTTACAATTTTGCTGTAGCATTGGGCAGACTGTTGTAGTTTTCACGAAATATGGTGATTTATAAGGCATTTTCGTACTTTTTTGTTGAATTATGGAACAATTAGTGACAGTTTTGCTGTAATATGGCGATAAATGGGGTGAAATATCATGCACTCTCCACTGTGTGATAGCAGAAGATGACAAACGTTTTGTGCCGCAAAATAAAGTTAATACCTTAACATGAGGTCATTACAATCTCTGGAGGATTTAGATATCGGTTTTAGCTGAACTGAGATGTTTTATGTCAATAAAAGTACTGCATTTAGGGGAATAGAAATTTTTGAGCAAGACAGTTCAGCCAGCTGTTGGTGCTATACTTGAAGCTGATGTCTTACCTAGAGAAATGAACTGCTCAGGTAACAAATGATGGAGTGATGGACTTCCCTCATGGCCCCTGTATCCTTACTAAGTTGGCAACTGAATCAAGACTGGGTAAGATGATGATATTGGGAAACATGTATTTTTTGCAATCATATACTAACAACCATAACTGCCAAGTGAATTGTTACTAGTAAAGACTACTGGAATTTTACATATCAGCAAAAGTCATTTGCTTATGATAAGCATTCTTATCGTATTACTATGCTAAATGCGTTCCAAGCAAGGGAAGATGTATGGATGAGTAGTGAACAAGTTGAAACAGCTTCCTGTGAGTGTAAGATGATGTGAATGCAAGTGTCATTACTGATTACTTTTGCAAACTCATCGACATGTGCACTGTAAACGGTAAGTAAGATCAACATTACCGCCAATGTGCTTCTTATAATGTAAAAGAACAATTTTTCATTTATTTTGATAAATTTAATGTTTGATATTAAGATCTAATTAAGCTCGTCGACTAATCTGTAACTCTTGTCATTAGCTCCTATATGCGAGGCAATTATTTTAAATGTTTCAATGCAACAGTAATGCCATTTGTGTTTTGTACTCAAAATCTTATGTACTTCGAAGAATAATATAATTTTGTTTTCATGCAATGTTCGAATTGTTGTTTGCGATCTGAAATCTGTAGCTGTATTGCAATGAATATGTGTGCATGTACTTGAGCGCGCGTGCGTGTGTGTGTGTGTGTGTGTGTGTGTGTGTGTGTGTGTGTGTGTGTGTGTGTGTGTAGGTGGGTGGGTGGGTGCATGTGTGCGCATTTTTAATCGAAATTTTTGTTCTTTTGATGAATTATTTTACTTTTGTGCTAAGATCGAATTTTCCCTCATTATCAGAGATCTGTGGTACAAAGTGATATCGAAATTTCAATTTTGTCGTGTTCCACCAATTTCTTTGGTCATGTTTACATTTTGTACTTGGAGCATTGTACACACATACAGTATGTAGTGATACTGTGCTAACTGATTCTGTTAAAATGCCTTCTTACCTCGTTAAAATGGTGTTTGGTCAGTTTGTTTGTCTATGGCTATGGTGTGTGTTTTATACCAATTATTTTGGAGCATTATGACTAAATGGTTGGTATTTTTTAGTAGTTTATTAAGGAAATACAGTCTGTAAACGTCCTAGAGAGCTTCGGAAGCATAGATTCGATTTGCAGATGTTGCAGCAGCCCTTGAGAGTTTGTTCTTGTACATAACCTCAAGAAGGCCTAGATCAAAGGTTAATAAAGGCAGCCAATATCACTGGCTATATTTCCATAGTGTCACACAATTAACAATATTTTCTTCGCCTCTAAAGTGATGCTTGGTGAAATGAGACATTACTGAAAAACTTCTGCAACTTTTAGACATACATTTTACAGACAGACATTCCGCAAGTCACATCCTTTATATATACTGCACTTTAAAGATGAAAATAACGTTGTTACATTTGGCATAAACATTGTATGTGTTGTTGTCTTTTTCTCCCTGTAAATGGTACATGGTGACTTTTGTTTTTGTTCATACTCTCATTTGTACCTAGGATCACATTAATTGTATTTTTCCAGTAGCTGACAGTATATTGGTCTGCCTCTTTGTTTGTGGGTTTGTCTGCTTAGCACAGAATTTTAGCCAACATGTGTTTTGTACAGTCATGGGCCTGATCAGATCCGTTTTCGTACATTGACACAGTTAGGTCTACAAATGAAATGTCAGTTACAGTCTTAGGACGTTCCTTTTAACCACATGTGTTTTGTAATAATTTAGATGTGAAAGAAATATGACAACACTTATTTTAAGAGTCCACATTCATGTTTTAGTTGTCAGCTTTGAGGGATGTGTGTGGGTGTATAGAAATAACATTGAGACACTTGATATAAATATTGCATTTTTTTGCTGACTTATCATTGTGGATATTTGAAATGGTGAATTAATATTAAGAGACTTGACAAGTCTCATGTGTTTTGCAGAAGAATTTGAATGTGGAAATATTTAATTTGAGGGTCCATTGTGCATTATACCAACTGTGGTAGAGAGATAGAGCTACTGATGTTCTCAAGTGCTGCTTAACCTGTAAGTTCATGGCATGGACATCGTGTGTGTGTGTGTGTGTGTGTGTGTGTTTGTGTGTAAGAGAGAGGGAGAGAGAGAGAGAGAGAGAGAGAGAGAGTCTGATGACAAACCTTACCTTACATATCTTAAGTATAGAAGTACTACAACTTACACCCTCTACATAATTTTTTGATTAATAATTTAGGCCAGTCGGATGCCTTTGAACATGGTACAAAATTCAGATCATTTAAATACTTTAAAACATGTTGCAAAACTGAGATCATTTTGATACTTATGGACATAGTGCAGATAGCTTTTATCTTTCAGGTACTTTTGAACAGGGGAGAAATTTCAGATGATTTAGGTATTTTTTTTAACATGACACCATAATGGCTGCTATCACATCTGAGCAGATTCTTGCTCTTTCTATTTTTTTAATTTTTTAATATCATTTTAGTTTTCTTCTCACACAAATTATTTCCGCTGGCTTGCATTTCTTAATTTCTGCCACTGCTGACTAGCGGACCACACCTTAACTGTGGACCAAAGGATATTTTGCCATATTATTTTACACATTGAAATTTGGGGAGGAAAATGACAACAAGGCCATCAATCATCAAGTGATGGGATACAGCGTACTGCAACCAGAGGACTGCGAGCTGCCCTCGAAAGAAAAGAAGTGTGCAATTCTGTGTACAGTTGTTAATACAGTGCTTCAACTGCCTGTCTTACTGTGTTGTATGTGTATTAATATCAACAATGTAGACTGTCGTTTTCGTTAAATGTGGAAGTCTTATCTTCATATTTGGCAGTACAACACTTTTGAGGATACCAATGAAGACATCGCCTACACAGCTGACCGGGGAAGAAGCACCAGCTGCCCCAAGGCGGGCTCTTGATGTACCATGCTGAATTGGCCACGCAGGTGTGCAAAGTATCTGCATGTAGCCAATGTCAAAATCATTGTTACACATATCTGTTATCGCCCTTGCATATGGTTTGATGTGTTGCGTGGGAAAAAAGAAGGAAAAAAAAACAATTACCTTTATGTTAGTACATTGGTTTGTCATTACGTTAATTACGCTCTGCATTACTTTACCGTAGAATGTTTTCTATAAATTCGGCATTTTTCTTTCCGTCTGACAACACATACACGAAAATAAACACTTATCGATTTCATGTTGTTACTCTAGCCAGTAAAACTTCACTCTTACCACTTCATTTACGTCACTATGCTGTCCTGTGTATCTTAGAAGGGTGTATTTTCTTTTTTCTTTGTGCTTGTGTGCCATTAGATGTGGCAACAGACTAATATTTTTCTTTTACTTGAGCAGAGGTACAGAGCTAAAATGGTAATTGTTTCTTGTGCCTCGTTTTCTCCTTTATCTTACTGACACAATATCAGTAAAGTAACTTCTTTTTTATTTTGAAAAAAGAATGCTCTATTTCATTTAAAGTCTGAAGGGACTATGTTAGATGAACAGTTCATAATTATTCAATAAATTTTTTCTGTGTTTGTGATCGTATTTGCAATATGTATAAAACTACCGATGTTTCGTTCCCTGTTGCAAGCGACCGTCTTCAGCGTGTTTTTTTTTTTTTTTTTTTTTTTTTTTTTTACTTCTGAATAAGAAAACTTTGTTTCTTATATACCTGCAGACATGGCTGTTATCACCCTGGTGTTGCGCCACCGCTGACTTGGTGTGCTGTTTTAGTCGGATATATCTTTTGTGTTCAGGTATGCGTGTGCTGATTGGTCGCTCCGTCACGCCTACGTACACTAATCCGCATTCGCACCTGGTTTCGTAAGCTCCAGCAGTGTGTAGTTTGTCAACTGTATCTTTCGTTGTGCGGAGAACATCTTTTATTCTGTTGCTGCTTCGGAAAATCGGTTTGATGCCTGCTCGGCGGAGAATTTTGGCCACCTGTTCAGTGACACCGTGAACATGTGGTAACAGAGCGATGTTTTGTATTTCCTTTTGCTCTCCTCTGTTTCCTTCATTCTTTGTCGCCATAGTTTTATCTATTACCTTCATTTCATAACCATTGGCACAAAAAATGGACTTTACGTTTTGTAGTTCACTCCTTAGATGTTCCTCATCGCCGATCCTGTGAGTCCTCTTGGTTAAAGCGTCCAAGGCAGATTTCTTCTGCGTAGGGTGATGATGCGAGGAGGCATGCAGGGACCTGTCAATACTGGTTGGCTTCTTATATACTCTATGGCCCAGTTTACCATCAGGCTTTCTGTAAACTTACACGTCGAGGAAAGGCAGCACCCTATTCTTCGCAATCTCCATGGTGAATTGGATTCTGCTCTGCTGCTGGTTGAGGTGTTGGTGGAAATTTCGTAGCTCTTCCTCTCCATGTGGCCAGAGAACGAAAGTACCGTCAAAATATCGGAGCCAACATTCTAAGCGTAATGGTACGGACTGGAGCGCTGTTTCTTCAAAAGCTTCCATAAAGATGTCTGCTGCAATAGGTGAGAGAGGGGAGCCTATAGCTACACCAACTGTCTGTTCATAAAATTCCCCTTTCCACCTGAAGTAGGTGGTTAGGTGGTCATTAAACAGTGGCTCACTTGATAGCAGATATCGGGTGCCATGCGTTCCTCTAAGACAGGGGCGGGCAAACGTTGCACGCGGCTCATGAGCGCACAGCGCTGCACGTGTGCTGCTCGCATGCAGGCGTCGACCGGGGCTGTGGCGACAGCCGGCAGGTTGCGGCAGTGTAGTGCCAGGCTAAGCTGCGGACGTTGATGCGAAGCGAGCACTATGTAGTGAACGTTGTATTTCAAGAAACGGAGAAGTGGAGATTTGCTATCTTTTAAAAAGTAATGGGAGAATCATTTTTTCTTTGTGCAAAAACGTGAAAATTCGAAATGTTTAATATGTGGCAGTATTCTCGCTGGTCAACGGAAGTTTAGTATTGAAGGCCATTATAATAAATTTCACAAGGACGAGTACAATTTATTGTCGGATTCTGAGCGGATGGGGAATTGACTGAGATCTGACGATACCAGATGAATCTGTCGTAGTTGGCCGGCCGGAGTGGCCGAGCGGTTCTAGGCACTACAGTCTGGAACCGCGCGACCGCTATGGTCGCAGGTTCGAATCCTGCCTCGGGCATGGATGTGTGTGATGTCCTTAGGTTAGTTGGGTTTAAGTAGTTCTAAGTTCTAGGGGACTGATGACCACAGCAGTTTCCCATAGTGCTCAGAGCCATTTGAATTTGTCATAGTTGCTGTTGTCACGAGAGACCTGCGATTTTCTCTCGTCATGTCTCTCATCTAACTGATTTAACATTTTATGGAGCATTGTTTTCAAGTTTTCAGGACGACAACAATAATAGCCCAGCGGTATGTGCAAGTTATGAGACTGCGCTTAATATAGCGAGAGCTGGAAAACCATTTGCTGAATTAATAAGTCTCGGTTAAGAGCAAACATCAGTGATGAAAATTTACGTAACTGTTTGTGTTTGTCTGTATGTAGAAATTTTGTTCCAGATATTAAACGTATTGTAAACTCCACCTGTGATAATTAAATAAAACGTAGCGTAGGTAATAGGTACTCTTTCAAACCATGATTTCTTTCAAGCACTCCTACTAACCTTATTCATTCACTCAATAAAGCAAGCTAGGAAACGAAACGCATTACAGAGGAAGGAGCGGACAGAAGGTGTGGTGGGGATGGGAGATAAGCGGGTGGCTAGCTTGCCCCTGTGTGCACGCGGAACACCTGTTAACTGCACGCGTGCAAGTGCACCGCACATGTGCAGGATTCCTGCCCGCCCCTGCTCTAAGATGTTCAAGGTGTCTCTTGTACCGGTACATCTGTGCATAAAGACTTCGCGTCGAAGCTAACCATCATGTCTGTGGCCGAGATACACTTTTCTTTTAAAGTTCCACAAAATGGGTGGAGTCCTTAACGTAAGAATTTGTGTGGTCCACCAAATGTCGGAGCTTTGGAGCCAGTTCCATTGGTAGACTGAACGTCGGTGAGTTAATGGTACTCACGATCGGTCGTAAAGGAAATGCCTCTTTATGGACCTTCTGTACCACCATATATTCTTGGTGCCTGTGGAACGTGTGGGATGAGTCTTCTGGCCGCGTCAAAATTCATTCTGGTTTGCTTTAGGAGTGCTTGCATCGATTTGATTATCTTGGCCGTTGGATCTCCCTTAAGTTTCTTATAAATGGGTTCACTCATAAGATCCTCCATTTGTTTATTATAACCTTGCGTGTCCAACATGACGGACGCATTTCCCTTGTCTGCTCGTGTTATTGCTAAATGAGAGCTGCTCTTCAGTTCCCCCTTAGCATAACGTTCCTCCTTGCTGATATTATGTTTCATCTTGGATTTTCACCAATGAAAAGAAATAATAAAAACACTAATAAAGGCTTCTAACATCCCCCCCCCTTCATCCTGAACAGCCTATCAGAATTAAATAACAGCCATGTCTGCAGGTATATAAGAAACCGTGCGGTTAAAGGCGCTGCAGTCTGGAACCGCAAGACCGCTACGGTCGCAGGTTCGAATCCTGCCTCGGGCATGGATGTTTGTGATGTCCTTAGGTTAGTTAGGTTTAACTAGTTCTAAGTTCTAGGGGACCAATGACCTCAGCAGTTGAGTCCCATAGTGCTCAGAGCCATTTTTTCTCATTCAGCAGTAAACAAAACCACCCTGAAGAAGGTCGCTTGCAACAGGGACCTGAGCGTCGGTAGTTTTATATATATTGACAATGCTGCCACAAACCTAGAAAATTTTTATTGAATGTGACAATGGCCGCGGAAGCCTACATTAATAGTTCATAATCAATTTGCTTTTAGGTCGATGACTTCCCTTAGTTGCTATAATATTATATTTTTTGGAACTATTGTTGTGTCTTAAATTTTTGGAATTGATTTTCTAGTTTCTTCTTGGATTTGCAAAAAAACATTTTTGGCGGTTTTTGAAAGAATTCTAAAGAGGGGAGTGGGGGGGAAAAAGTACTTCCATCGATAGCAGTATGAGGTAGTAGATAGTATCCCTTACACGTGTCTGGTTCTTTGGAACTTTTCGAGCTGAGTGCGATTTTTCGAGCAAGGGCATTGTATTTCTATTTTCAACAATGCCCAAGTACCACCGGTCACGCGCCAGAACGCGAGGTGCGAGTAGTGTTTCCACTTTTTGGGGTTTCACCCTTTTGTAGGACCAAGTGGCTCATTTTACAGGTGGGTCAGGGGTATTTTTATTGAAAAGGATTTAGGAAATTTAGAGTAAAACCGAACTTAAAGTGGTAACCCTATTGTTTATAGTAGACCCTATTCAATATATTACTTTGCTCAATGGCTGCACTGATTCATTAAAGGAGATTCCCTCAAACTCTCACTGAATGTAATCCATCTAATTTAGCCTACTATATTAAGTGTACTATTACCGCTGTTAAGGGCGGTATCGGAACTTGGTCGTATTATACCTACAATAATCGTACGGAAAGTTGATCGATTACACCGGGCTGTGCGAAGTATAGAGGAAAATCAGGTTTTATGCCACTCCCTCGTTTCGGGACGCGAAGAGGGAAACTGTTTTCGTGTTTGTGATCCAGGCTGACAACGTTTGGCCGCGTGCGCCTCTTATCCATGGCAACAATAACACAGCTAGTAACATGGATTTGCGAACGCGGATTGTACAGTCTCTGATCTTCGTATGTGGCGCTTATTTCCAGGAAGGAAAATGAAATTAAAGTAATGCTGCTCTAATACACAACAGAAGAACTGAACAAACTGTATGCAATATACCAGGAATTTAAGGTGGAAATAATATTTTAGGTATAACAGCGGTTCGACTTGGACGAGAAACCTTCCGATTGATTGAAATACGAGTCTGTAGATCCCAAAGTAGCACGAAATATCGAGGAACCGCATGTGAAAGATGTTTCGCCATTTTAATTTTTTGGTGGCAAAAAGCAACATGCAAAAAGCAGACAATGGAGACATCAAGCTCTCACCACATTCAAGCATTTTGGAGTCGAAGGCAAGGAAGAAATAAAAAAAAGTCCCAACTGAAATTTACTGGCATAAGGAACCAAGCTTGTCACTATTATTTACAAAAATTTCGAAGTGGTCCTTTCACTTTTACTAATAGTTGTATCTTCAAATACTGAGGTTCGAAGAGTATTCAGTGTTCCTAAAAATGTTGAAACAGAGAAAAGAAATAGATTTAACAACGAAACCCTTAATGGGCTCCTTCATTCAAAATTGCTCAATTTTAAAGCTCAACAGTGCCATGCACAGTATGAACGTGTAAACGTCGTGCCGCTGCTTCTCACCCTGTGGCTCTGTGAATTTTTTGTGTAGTGTACTATAGGTACTTCATGTTAATAAGTACGTAAAATAGTATGTTGCTCTTTATTATATGTTAAGTTTAGGGACTTTTAAGATTTTTAATGTACTTCAGGTATAATTCCGAAAGAAACTAGGGTAATACCAAAATCCTAAGTGGAAACACTGGATGGAGTCTTCGTTTGGATTTTGCGTGGAACGGTTGTGTGCAGCTGAGTCACAACAAAATTTTTTGAACAGTTAACTGTTGTGATTAAGTGTGAGTCTGGAAGGCTTATGTTGATTGGTGAAGTAACAGTGAGCAATTATAAGTTTATTCGCGCGGGTGGTCAGTGGACAAGTCAGTAGCGTCCCTCTTAGTCTGTTGCATCAGTCGTTGAAACACATTGTTATTTTAACAGTTACAAATGGCACCGTGATCTGTCATAGCATGAAAGATTAACTCGGGAAACCAATACGAGAATGGCAAACTTCAGGAAGAAACTGGAATAAATTTTGCTGTCAATACGAACACGAAATCTATTACTTACATAATCAATAAACGATGTAAATGATATGTACTGTTATCGTTTGAAAGAAACATTTTCCTCCTATATTAGAAATTCTTTAATATTCATAAAGTGAATAGTCACTTTTTCGTTTCGGTAGCATGGTCGGATTTTGCAGCGACACCTTTTCTTCCCGTTAAAAATCCCTTACCAGTTCCCAATCGACGCAAATTGACCTTTTGAAATGAAGTATGACTAAAAAATACAGGGATAGGAAGGATATAATATGTAACAAAAAAGGCATGAACCGCAATCACTGAATGTTGTCGGGCTCAGGTACATCATTATATTTATGGTGGGGTTTCCATGTAGAGTATGAAATGTATTGCAACATTTATAAATATTTGACAGATTTATTATCGATCCATGTGGCTTGCTGCGAGTGTTCCACGTTATTACCCTGCAAACAAAAGATAAATCTGGTTAATGACATAGCTATGATTCACTAACAATCGACAATGCATAACATCAATTTTACTTTTTTTTTTAATTTTGTGTAATGTAACTCAAATGGCACATCTGACAACCACAGGTGCATATTTAACTCATGGAGTATACAGAATACCTTTTTTGTTGTAAACATAACACCTTTTTTGTTGTAAACTTAACTGTTGCTGCGATGTATTTTATTTCATCCTTTCCTTCGACTCATAATCTTTATCCCTCTTGGACTGGTTTTCCCTGCCATTTAATATCTTCAGAATCTGTTTTTAAAGCACTATCATTTTTTAATTTGCTTTCTTTCTACTACACTACTGGCCATTAAAATTGCTACACCACGAAGATGACGTGCTACAGATGCGAAATTTAACCGACAGGAAGAAGATGCTGTGATACGCAAATGATTAGCTTTTCAGAGCATTCATACAACGTGCTTACATGAGGAAAGTTTCCAACCGATTTCTCATACACAAACAGCAGTTGACCGGCGTTGCCTGGTGAAACGTTGTTGTGATGTCTTGTGTAAGGAGGAGAAATGCGCACCATCACGTTTCCGACTTTGATAAAGGTCGGATTGCAGCCTATCGCGATTGAGGTTTATCGTATCGCGACATTGCTGCTCGCATTTGTCGAGATCCAATGACTGTTAGCAGAATATGGAATCGGTGGGTTCAGGAGGGTAATACGGAACACCGTGCTAGATCCCAACGGTCTCGTATCACTAGCACTCGAGATGACAGGCATCTTATCCGCATGGCTGTAACGGATCGTGCAGCCACGTCTCGATCCCTGAGTCAACAGATGGGGACGTTACAAGACAACAACCATCTGCACGAACAGTTCGACGACGTTTGCAGCAGCATAGACTATCAGCTCGGAGACCAGGACTGCGGTTACCCTTGATGCTGCATCACAGACAGGAGCGCCTGCGATGGTGTACTCAACGACGAACCTGGGTGCACGAATGGCAAAACGTAATTTTTTCGGATGAATCCAGGTTCTGTTTACAGCATCATGATGGTCGCATCCGTGTTTGGCGACATCGCGGTGAACGCACATTGGAAGCGTGTATTCGTCACCGCCATACGGGCTTATCATCCGGCGTGATGGTATGGGGTGCCATTGGTTACACGTCTTCGATCCCTGCGAAACTTTGCATTTCTGCAGGATAATGCACGACCGCAAGTTACAGGTCCTGTACGGGTCTTTCTGGATACAGAAAATGTTCGTCTGCTGCCCTGGCCAGTACATTCTCCAGATCTCTCATCAATTGTAAACGTCTGACCAATGGTGGCCGAACAACTGGCTTGTCACAATACGCCAGTCACTACTGTTGATGAACTGTGGTATCGTGTCGAAGCTGCATGGGCAGCTGTACCTGTACACGTCATCCAAGCTCTGTTTGACTCAATGCCCAGGCGTATCAAGGCCGTTATTACGGCCAGAGGTGATTGTTCTGGGTACTGATTCCTCTGGATCTACGCACCCAAATTGCGTGAAAATGTAATCACATGTCAGTTCTAGTATAATATATTTGTCCAATGAATACCCGTTTATCATCTGCATTTCTTCTTGGTGTAGCAAATGTAATGGCCATAAGTGTATATGAAAGGCAGGTGAGGTTTCATCTTTCTAACCTAGTCTTGGTTAACTGTAGATTAAGCGGCCTTGGTTGTATTTAATTTTATTTGAAGAGATGACCAGTGTCGCCTTCACACCCATCATAGATCTTAGAAAAGCAGCTACTTAGAGGACATTTAGGCATTAGGTGTCTTTGTGTCACTGCTTTTTTCAAGCTTTGATGATGGCTGTAAGGCCGAAATTGGTTATCTGTTCAAATAAATTGAAATGAAACCAAAACTACAAATTCTATGCCCTATGTAACATCAAGGTCACAACGCGTTTTGAAAGGTAAAAGTTACCTGAATTCGTATTCTTTCTTCTTAATAATAGAAAAAATCGGCATGATAGTAAAATCAGAATTTATGCTTATTTAGAAATAATCTAAGTTTAAGTACGCCTCCCAGACTGCCCCATCCCTTCCCTCCTCTGCAGAGGCTTCCACGATGCTGTGAGACCAGCTCCTTCGAGGGGAGGGATACAGCAGAGAGCTGGGCTTATCTTCAACCTTAAGCCTACGGTACACGGACCGTGCTGTTAAACGTCAATGCTGAGGGTGCCGAGTTCAACGTGCTGCTGAACGTTCAGAAACAATGCGACCTTGTTATACGGTACGTGGGCGCCAACGTGGTATACGCGATCGCAACGCGCTCCGGTGGCAGTTGTCGGCTGTATCTGACTCGTAAATCACATTGTCTATGAAATGGACGGGCCTAAAATTCCCATATTAGCTCTACTGAAACGTACTTTTCTCCCTTGTCCATATGCTAGTCAGGCTGTTCTGTCTGTAGTAAACATAAATGAAACTTTCAATATCTGTGAAAATAAGGCAAGAAGGAAAGTAACATGTCCAGTCAGTAAGGACATCAGCTTTAAAAGTTCCATTACAAATAGTGCGATACAAATTTACAATAGTTCTCCATATAAGATAAAAATTATATCATCATTCTCCCTTTTTAGTAAAACCTTAAGGTCATTATTGCTTGATCACTGTTTCTGCTCAGTAGCAGAATCTTAACATGTGAATTACAAAACTTAAAAGAAGAAAGGGCAAGATATCTTACTGCAAGTAGTGCAAGGCGGCCTACGGATTAAGCCAATCGAAAAAATTCATCCCTCAAAAAGAGCACCGTTATGTTTACATAACATAGAATTTTATAGTATATACTTATATTATACTAATAAGAAAGTATCAGAAACTATTAAAAAAGCGAAGGTCAGAAGAAAATAATATATAGAAGTCGTGGGATGCGAACCATTAACACTTCAATCAAAATTTCCGCTCCGAAACTATGATGGTACTCACGGTGCTAGTGTGACAACGACTGTTTACCGTTCATCTGTATCTTATTACTACAGTCTGGAAGTTTTAATTATAGCAATATTACTAACTGAAATTTAATTATAACAAACTGTACCAAAAACAGTGCATTTTTAATCGATCCTCAACATGCTGTTGATGTCAAATGACCTACTGTCATAATATGAAAGTTACAATAATACTTTTCCCATGTATATACGTTCTTGTCATTTTATTAGAGCGAATCATACAATTAACGGAATGTTTTTGAGAGCTCCCCAGTTAGCTGGTGTTCAGTAATGGCATATATACATACGGGCTTCAACTGGAAGCCAATATGGCGCCTCACAACTCTGCACCAGAGGGAGATGGCGTACACGTGACGTAGGTGGCGTTCTGCCATTTGATTAGTCAACGGTTAACCACACTTTCATAATATTTGAGATGCTTGGTACGTTCGGAAGGCCTTCCCAACGTGGTATTCCACACTGTGACGTCAGAAACTCTGCACGCTCAACGCTCAACGTTCGGATGCACGGTCCGTATGCCAACGGCTTTATGGTCAGTGCAAAAAATAATTCTTTACTGTATGTGTATGTGCTACAAGAATTAAACACTACCAATGGAATTAATAAAAAGGAAACGATTACCATGCCCAAGAAGGGAAATGCGAATGGTTGTTCACATTATAGAGCATAGGACATATACATCAAAAATTCTATTCGATATTGTTAAAAAAAGACTAAAAGCTAAGATCAACCCACGCTTAGAAAAAAAAAAATTTTTATTTCGGAAAGGAGAAGAAATCGCGGTAGCTCTAATGGCATTAGAAATGACTTGAGAAACTAGTATTCAGATTAACAGGAAAGTATGCTGCTATCATTTACCTAGAGAAGGCTTCTAGTAGAGTGAATGTAATGCCACAGTACCCAAAGGTTGCAAATTATCATCGCCATATGAAATAGATTAATTTGAGATTAACATACCTTTGAGAAAGCAATGAAAGTTCTATATGAAATTCACCAGCTGCACCATAGTCGTGTATATGAACAGTTATCCAAAACTATCAAATGTTTTTTATTCAAGTCTTTGATGACAATATCAATTCTTTTGACGATAACCGGTTTCAGTGAGTAACGACCATCGTTGTCACTTTAGGACATGCTGTAGAAAAGATCTGAGGATGGTCATTACTGACTGAAACCGGTTATCGTCAAAAGAATTGATATTGTCATCAAAGACTGGAAGCAAAAACATTTCTCTACATGAAATAATTAATTTTCACTTAATTTCATTTGAAATTTTTTGTGAGGGTGGACGAGAGATGCCAAAGACACTTATGATGTCCTAGTGAAGAGGTATTTTACATCATTTTTTCTGGTCTTAAGTGAAACTAATTCTGCCGTTAGAATTTTCGCCGAGATGATGTTTTCCGTTGTAAATGAGCGCTGCGTGCTAAGTTGAGTAGTTCTTCGCCTGTTAAGACACCAGAGAGGTGCCAGGCTGCAGAGCCGTGCACAACGTCACAGCCCGCCGGCCAGTGCCGCTCTGCCCCACACTGAGCTACGACAGTTTCGAATGAAGCGAGTCCGTAAGGCTAGGCGCAAATTGAGACGCGTATAGCGCGTGTGGCGCGACGCAGCGCAGCGCGTGTTTTTGTAACATCACAGGCTCCAATGGGACTGCGCAAATTGCGACGCGACGCGACTGGGACGCGACACGCGCCTGCGCCAGGTCGCGCGGCGTTGTGGTTGAGGCACAGTTTCTCGCGCCGCGCGTCGCGCTTGCCTCGCTAGCACCGTGGGAAATTTGAGGCGGGGAGCGGAAAAGTAGCCCCGCCATATGCTCACATCGGAACGGCGCATATGAGCAGTGGTAATATTGCCCATACGATAAATTTTGTCTTACTGTGTACTGAATTTTATTGCCTTTGGGTAGTGTTTCGTTTTTCGCCATTTAAACGCTCCAGCTTTCTTCGTTAGCACGTTATGCTTTTCTGTTATTTATATCTGCATAGTTTTGTTTTGTTTTTCTTCTGTCAAGAAAAATGTATACTTCAGTAACTGATGAGCCATTGGCCGCTGGAATTGCACCATATGCCTCCGCGATGTTTTAGATCGCAAGAAGGGACAGAGGGTAGTGAATAAGGAAGCAAGGAATATTATAAAATTATGTGATTAAGAATCAAGGCACGAAAGTAAAGCAAGGTTATCTTCTCGCTGCCTAGTAAGCTAGCGATCTGTACGATCTGTTACAAAAATTTAGAAAGGGATAATCTCCACAGGTGTGATCCCTTTGTGCTTCCGGTAAAAAGCGTCCAAGATCTGAAGTATAGAAGTTTCACTGTGATTACTCTGATATGAATGTAATAATGTAATACGACACACTGTACTACATGCATGTGAACAACATATTTCCACTGCAAGCTAGAAGCAGTCACAAATAATAATGTTTTAATTGGTTCGCCGTGATGAGAAAAAACATTTCAATTGTTGCATGGACATTATCAGCATTAATAAATTAAGTATACAACAACAGGCAACACAAATGAAGAAAATGGTCGGTATTATTACGAAAGTAGGAATATCCTAAAAGAGTTTTATGATTAGATATAATTAATTTGTTGAAATTTGCTGCTGACAAAGGCAGATCTACTTTCATGACAATGTTTTTCCAACTGCATCTGACGAGGCACGCCGGCCAGAGTGGCCGAGAGGTTCTAGGCGCTACAGTCTGGAACCGCGCGACCGCTACGGTCGCAGATTCGAATCCTTCCTCGGGCATGGATGTGTGTGATGTCCTTAGGTTAGTTAGGCTTAAGTAGTTCTAAGTTCTAGGGGACTGATGACCACAGCAGTTAAGTCCCATAGTGCTCAGAGCCATTTGAACCATTTCACAAGGCACACATGGCTAGCTTGTGCATTCCTGTCGCTCGCATTATCCTTCGCTGCTGACAATACACTGACCATTGTGTTGTGCGACAGATCAATTGTTTATTTTTCTCAATAACAACTATTTTATTCGCGATCACGCATTGTCAGTTTGGCAAGCCCTAGGTGAGTAACCAGTATCTGACATGTGCCTATGATTCCGGCTGAAGGAACGCTCGTCATTATTTTAATACTGCTCAGATCAAGAGAAGGAATAAAATCCTTTGGTAAGTTTCCATTCCAGTCGCTCAGTGATAAAAATACGTTGGGTTACGGGGATTCCACCAAAATTCCAACAGAATTGCCAATCTGTTTTTGTGAGAGTTGTTAACCTTTTCTCATTCGAAGAAGCATCACCATTTATGAGTAAAGGCCACATTTCTCTTGGTAACTGGTTTAATTGTACTTGCTTTGTCACAATGTAATTTGCCAAACTCATCTCACAGCAGCTATTGAGACAGAATTCCGAAACAGAGGGCCTCATTAAACAAGTAATTGGCAATCACAGAGCTCAATAGCTTACGAAAAACCTCATAGTATCAGTTTGCAGTAACATAAAAGAAGAAATTTCATGTTTATTTTCATACTAGGAAGCTATTGTTTCGCCAGCTGTCGATAACTATTAAAAAATTACAGTCACTGGAGTGAAATAAATAAAAAAAGAAGTATAAGTAGTGATATATCGCCATAGATAAGAAAGTTCCGTGTGTTTAATAATTGGCAAAACACACTCCTCCTTGTGTGCCATCATTCGCCAAACTTCCGTTTCGATGTCTCGAGCGGTTTAGGAGATACGAGAGATGTTGCGAGTATTTCATTCTCGCGGGCGTGAGATCGGAAGTGAGCGCGATACATGGGATCCATTTTCTTGAGATCGGAGGCAGATAGAGATCTCCTCTCAAGTCTAAACAAAAATTCAGCATGTTAGCTAAATTTCATACGCAGCAACATATGGTGTAATACGCACCAAACGCAAAATCATAGCGACCCGTAATTTTCGTTGCAAACTTTTTGAGTTTTGCGTAGTGTCTTACTAAAATGTGTACATCACAATAAGAATGATCATTAGCGAGGTGATGGGCACTTCGTCACGAAGCTGACGCTACAAGTAAGGCAAAAATCATATATTTTCAGAGAATAGTTTCTGTAAAATCGTTTGAGAAAAATGAGAGGTTGCACGCGCTTCGGTTCAGTCAGCGCAGAGCGTCGCCAGTCGGCGCGTGCGAAGTACTCGTATGGTGTACGCGTCGCATTATGCGCTGGACCCGCGCGACCCGTGCGGAACGTGCGTGTCGCGCTGTAGTGTCGTGTCACGTCACATGCGCTATACGCTTCTCAATTTGCGCCTAGCCTAACGTCACCTCACGAGGCGGACGAAGGTGTGCGCTACGGGCTGGCGGTGGCACTGACCGCTATTGGGCGCTGCGGTATGTTAATGGAGAGCAGGGACGGTAGTTTGGTTGCAGGGTAGTACGTAGGGTACTTTACTTTTTAATTAAATTTTCCACTTTTTATCTTCACTGAAAGTGACTGCAGAATGTACAGGAATACCTTATCAGGTCGCCTGGTCGAAATGGGAGCGACCTAGACCGAGCCTTAAAATTCCATGAAGCGATTTAGGTATCTTCGAGTACAAAGCATTTGGTTTTGTTTCCAATGACACCTTCATATTCACAATACATTTGAAACTGGCGCTGATTTTTGAAATGATATAATCAAAAATTTTTGTAATTTTCCAGTCAGGTAATAAGCTTTATGCTGGAAGTGCACGGGCCACAAACATACGATTCTTTCATCAAATTCCACTTCCAGCAGAAAGAAGTTTGCTTTGTGGGCAGCTGTCTGAGGTATTTAAACCAAAACTGTAAAATGGAAGGAAGCGTGGTCTCTTATAGTAAAATGAACGGGCAAAGTTTTCCGACCCTATAGATGACTGCCAGAAAAATACTGCGCACACAAGCACCCAGCTCGGCTCCGGTAGAATGGATATTAAAAGTAGAATTGCAAAGATCAAACAAGCCTTCAGAAATGAAAGTAATTTATTAATAAACAGCCGTTTTAATATAGACACAAGAAATAGATTGCTATATGTGTTTATTTCGAGTTTTTTCAGCTATAATTGTGAAGGTTGAATTAACAGGAAACAGGAAAAAAGGAGCAATAGAGATTTGAATTGAAAGAAAAATGTGATAAAAAGTTTCTAAAAGCAATTAAAGGGACAAAGATACTGATTAAATTAAATGGACAACTAATTTGGCATATCAGCCTCATCAAAAACTTCTTAGAAGGAAATGCCCTGCAAAAAGATATCAGGAATCAGAAAGTGTTGTCAGTAGAATGAGCTATAGGATATACAACCAATGGGAAGATTAAGAAAGACAGAGAAGGAGGGCTACATCTTCGTCAGTGTTTGATGGTGAAACATTTGCTGTGATGATTGCGTGTGACAAGTAAAAATTTTAACACATATACGTCTTCGAAACGGGCTCCCTGCTTCTTGCGGATAGTGCGGCAAGGGGCTTGTGACAAGTTAAAGATTTCAGTTGGTCCGCGAGGCTTGCTCAGGCGACGTAATACATAGTGCACAGTGGGCGAGACCCAGGGATTCGGGTTCGATTCTTGGTCCATTACATAGTTTCAGCATATCACATGCAATCATACTGACAGTAAACTCACCGGACTAAAAATAGTTTCCGTCCTCCTAGAAATGGGTAACAAGTAAAGGAACTGTAAACGACTGCGGTATGGTTTGTTGTTGTGCTCTCAGATCTGAAGACTGGTTCGATGCAGTTCTTGATGCTACTCTACGCTGCGTAGACCTCTTTATTTCCCAGTAGCTGATACACCCTACATCCATTTCAACCTGCTTACTGTGTTCATCTCTTGGTCTCCCTCTGCAACATTTAACTCCCATATATCCATTCAATACTAAACTGGTGATACCTCGATGCCTCATACTGTAAGTAACCGAACTCTTCTTTTAGTCAAGTTGTGCCATAAATTCCCCTCCAGCCTCTCACCAATTCTATTCGCACGTCCTTATTAGTTACGCAATCTGTCCATCTAATCTTTAGCACTTCTTCTATAGTATCACAATTCGAAAGCTTCTATTCTCTTCTTGTCTGAACTGTTTATCGTCTAAGTCTCAGTTTCATACGATGCTATACGCTAGACAAATATCTTCTAAAAATGCTTTCTAATACTTAAATTTACATTTGATAGCAACAAATTTTTCTTATTGAGAAACGCTCTTCTTGTTCGTCGTATTCACAACAAAGTATAGGACACAATATCGACCCATTCCTGCGATAAGAACGCACCCAGGTCGATCGAATTGCGTTGGTACTGTATCTGACGGATAGCGCATTGTCCCAGCACCCCAGAGATTTTCACTGCGGTTCAAATCGGCATATTTGTGGGTCAGTCTAAATGTTCAGTTGTTTCTGCGTGTCCCCCATGTAATGAAGTCTTAGTTTTAGCTCATTTGATACGAGATATCGGACGACCGTACAGTGTGGCCGTTTAAAAGTAGGATATATGTCATCTCATTCACAGAGTAACACTTATATCGATTAGAAGTGGGTTTATATTATGTAACAGTGTAACTGTAATTATGAAGTGTGTGTTCTTTGTTAGTTAAGGTCATTGAATTGTGACAGGAAATTTAGAGTTCTGTAATTTATACATGGGAATAATGACATTTTGTAGTATGTATACATTTAGAAGAAAAACAATGTTATTGGAAACTGGTTCATGCTTAGGGCACTTATATTGTAAAATGTAAAAGATGTAGGGAAGTCGCTTCGCAGCGGAAGTGGCTTGGCGCGATGTAAAAGGTGCTTTTGGCGGTCGAACTGGGCGGCTCCTTGGTGGGAACGATACGTACTCAGTGGCTAGCCGTTGCACGGTACACATCGGCGGTGCCAAGGGAGGCAATTGCAAGCCGCTTTTGCAAGGAATTTCGCCTCGAATGTGGATTTGGCTGCTGCATGTTACTCTCGGCAATAAGGAATAACAAGTTAAAAATTCGTCGTCAGGAAGAAATTTTATAGAGCATTCAAACATCAACTGCCGTGAGTACAGTTAGCCGCCATGTCGCTTGCCACCACCACTTCGCCACTGCTCCACCAACTTCATGCATACAGATATGTATCAGAGCATGGAGCAGATAATTTGTGTGAGTGATTTTAATAATAATCCAAGTGCTATAAACCTGTATTTACAATCATATCTTCTATCCTGATCATGAACCTATGCAGGGTCCTCTCCTAAGTATTTATAAAACCGAGTATCATGTTTCAAATGAACCAGGGATTTATTCATGTTTGTCAAATGTGCAAGGGTTAGCAAAAGTTGAAGTTAGTTATAATTTTGCTAAAGTGCTCTCAATTTGTTGCGAAGTATCGTTTTGCATAAATTCAGTGCCAGGCTGTGAATGTTACTGTCAAAATACCTACTTTACAGATGATGAAAACGGTACATAAGTTAAACTTATTTGAAACATAATTTAGCCTTGATTACTATCATGAACGATTTTTTTGAAGTTAATTGAGCTCAGTGTTGAATGATTTGACTTGAAAAGTAAAAATATAAACTATTCCAAGTGAAATTAAGAGTTAATTTTCTTTGAACTAGTCTTTGCTACTGAAGTTAATATAAGGGCTTGACTAGTGACACCATACTAGTTTATGGATCCTCATAATATTCTTCACATATTAAAAAGATAAATGGACTATTATTACTACTAAGGAAATCTGATATATTTCCATAAATGGGAGTACAAACAGTGTGATTGTGATATTTATACCTCAGTTAAGTCAGAAGCCCCTCCTGGCCAATTTTAGTTCTGCACTTCTGGCTGGAACATTTCAGTACTGATACAAGTATCTTATTAGTGTGAGTTTGGTACGAGTCTGCTTTCTATGATTACTAGTATGTGCTTTATTGGTGACTACCGCTACCCACAGCTCAGAGTGCCCTGTGTCCATTTGTATCCTGTGCGCTTTTCAAAGGGAATATTAATGAAAGTAACTTCAATAACAGATATTCAATTTTCTTAAACTTATATTTCCAAATTAATGTGCCTAATTAGGCTGGCGACAGTTCGTTTTTTCATTCGCATATGCATTTTACTACTTTCATAAAACCCCAAAGTTAGAGCCTGTTTAGTTTTTCTGTTAATTGCAGTATATTCAAAATTAGAGTCCGATACCTTTATCTGTTAGACGCACACGCGATCAAAATTTCAAAATCCTCTCAGAGGGTAACATTAGTTTGTGTCACGGCAGGTTAGTGTGATACGTGGCTTTTCCCGTGACAGGACTTAGGGCTAGGCTGTTAGGGAAGAGCGGCGTATAACGAAGCTGGTGTTATAACAGGACGTATTCTCCGATACGCTGACAGAATGCTAAAGTGTTAGACTATGAAGCACTAATCCATTGTTTATCAGACTTGGTAGAGTTTTTCGTCACATAACAGGCATGAATGATTGAACTTTCATTCCATGTGGAACTGATGTACATCAGCAACATCAGCTTGACATGTGACCGCCACAGACACGAAAACAACCTTTTGCATAGCGGACCGCTGCGAGACGTGCAACAAGAGAGCCAGTGAGGCTCTAGAAAGGACCGACAGAGATGTGGAGCCATGCCGACTCCAGTGGCATAGGCAGTGGCGCTAGGTTTCTCGGTTGAGGTCCAGGGCGCACACAGCCTGATCGAGATGCTCCCATAGATTTTCGGTTGGTTTATATCCGGGCAGACTGGTGACCAGAGGAGTACAATAAGCTCAATCTGGTGCTCTTCAAAGCACGCACGCACATTACGAGCTGTAGATGCCATCGTGCCGAGGAAAACAAATCGCATGTAGGTGTGAACATGTTGCTGAAGGATAGATGCACAATTGTGATGACCTATTGTGCCTTCCAGATTGAAGGCCTTAACGTTGCCCTCACTGGCCTGACCATTTATCTGCATATACATGTACATCCACATCATACTCCGCAAGCCACCTAATGGTGTGTGGCGGAGGGTAGTTTCGGTACCACTATCTGATCCTTCCAACCCTGTTAGTGAATAGCGCGTGGGAAGAATGATTGTCGGTAAGCCTCTGTATTGGCTCTAATTTCTCGAATATGCGAGATGTATGTTTGGAGAAGTAATATGTTGTCTGACTCGTCCTGAAAAGTGCTCTCCCAAAATTTCAGTAGATCTCTCCATGATGCACAACGCCTCACTTGTAAAGCTTGCCAGTGGAATTTGTTTAACATCTCCGTAACGCTCTCTCGCCAGCTAAACGATCCCGTGACGAAACGTGCCACTCTTCGTTGGATCTACTCTCCCGTATCAGTCTTTCCTGATAATGATCCCAGACAGACGAAAAATACAAAGAATCGAAAGAACAAGCGCCTCATAAACCACTTCTTTCGTGAATGAGCTACATTTCCTTAAGATTCTTCGGATGAATCTGAGTCTGGTGTCCGCTTTTCCCACTATCTGTTTTATATGGTCACTCCACTTAAGGTCGCCGCCCTGCGGTTTTGGGGGTTAGAATTGGCCCACGGTATTCCTGCCTGTTGTAAGAGGCGACTAAAAGGAGTCTCACATGTTTCGGCATTTATGTGATGGTCCCCTGTAGGGTTTGACCTCCATACTTCCAAATTTTTCCGAAGAGCGAGCCAACTGGGGAAGGTCGCCTTACATGGCGCATCGTGTCCATCATGCATTGAGATATTTAGCCCGCTTTCTCGTCGTCGCATTGCAGTCCCGCTCACTCTCCATCTCTTGGGCGGAAATACATTCCTGGGTGCAGTTTCCGTCATCCAATATGCTGTGTCGCCTTCTGCGACGACAACGACCATGGACTTCTTTGCACCTGATATCCAGCACGGCAGCTAGTCCGTTGTGGTGGGGCCGCCATGTACCCTGTTGGTTGTAACCCCCTGACAACACAGGAATCGCTCTGCTGATGCCTGCGCCGTTAACTCCCTGCATATGCCAAGGTGTAGATGCCTATATCCCTGGGGCATCGGGACTCCCGGAAATGGCCATCCTGCCAGGTGGCCCTTGCTGCGGCTGGCTGGCGCCCGTGGGGAGGGCCCTTGGTCGGAGTGGATGGCACCAGGGCGGATGACACGCAATGAAGCATCTTCTGTTGCTGGTGGTCAGCCGCCAGCAGTCTCTAAGCGTTCCAGGGCTCAATTTAATGCAAACACGTATGACCCCAAATCGTTTCTGTCCCTGGTCACAACATGGGGGGAATGAAAGGCTAAGAATGGCAGTAAAGCTTATTCGCCCCGGTACCTACAATGTACCAGAGCTGATGGGGAATCCTTTGTGTCCACGAAGCCTCAGTTCTATGTAGAGCATTCAGAGGGCAAGTTTGGGGAGGTGGAAGGTTTGTCTAAAATGTGGTCTGGGTCAGTCTTGATAAAAACAGCATCCTCTGCTCAGTCACGGGCATTACTCGCTTGTGTCAAGCTGGGGAATGTTTCTGTTACTATCACACCCCATACAAGCTTAAATATGGTCCAGGGTATTATCTTCCACAGGGACCTGCTTTCACAGTCCGATGATAAGCTGCGCACGAACTTAGAGCGATGAGGTGTCCAGTTTGTCTGGCACATCCATCGGGGACCGAGGGATAATCAGGTTGCCACCGGTGCCTTGATCTTGGCCTTTGAGGGTGACACATTACCCGAGAAGGTGAAGGTGATGGTCTACCGCTGGAATGTCAAGCCATATATCTCTCCCCTGATGCAGTGCTTTAAGTGTTCGAAGTTCAGCCATATATCTTTCCGTTGTGCTTCCAGCCCTATATGTTGAGATTGTGGTTGTCCATCCCATACCAATACTCCATGTGCCATGCCTTCCATCTGTGTCAACTGTGGAGACCACCACTCCCCTTGCTTGCTGGACTGTAGGATTCTACAGAAGGAAAATAATGGAATACAAGACCCTGGACTGACTGACTACACTGAGGCTAAAAGGAAATTTGAAAGGACATGTGTGAAAACATCTTACGCTAAAGCTATCACTACTGTTACAGCCTGATCTGTTGCACCACTTCCAGTCAGCGCTCAGAGCCGTAAGAGCACAGCTTCTCCCTTGATGGTGGGGGCCACTTCCCTCCCTGTTGCTCCTGCACTATCTACCTTGGGAGCAGCACTCCCCCCCCCCCCCCCAAACATCGGGGACATCAGTCCCCACTTCTAAACTGGAGAAGCATAAGTATTCTTCGGCTTCTGTCACTAGGAAGGTGTCTCTTGGGTCACTCCCTTCCCTGGTTCCTCCTGGAGACTGAATCAAAGAAGCTCCCCCAGCTAGAGCAACCCAAGGAACAGCACGAGAAATTGAAACCGAAGACCCCTAAGAACAAGGCATCAGTGGTGGCACCCACACCACTGCTACCTACAAGCTCTGCATCTGAGGATGAGGTAGAGATCCTGGCGTCCGCTGAGGACCTAGATCTCGCCAGACCCTCAGACATGATGGATGTTGCTCCCACAGGTACTCAATCGGTGGCAGCAGGTGACCCAGCAACATAATCTGCCTCCTCGGTCCCTTCAAGCCTTTTTTGGCTGCGGACAATGTCATTCTCCATTGGAATTGCAGCGGTTTTTTTCACCACCTTCCTGAGCTCCTCAATTTATCAGCCTTCACCCTTTCTTCTGTATTGCTCTCCAGGAAACTTGGTTTCCGGCGATGTGAACCCCCGCCCTTCATAGCTGTTGGAGTTATTATAAGAATCAGGCAGCTTATGTGAGGATATCTGGTGGAGTCGGCATCTACCTCCTGAACTCTCTTTGCAGCGAGTGTGTACCTCTTCAAACATCTTTAGAGGCTGTCGCTGTTCGGGTGTGGACGCCTCAGGGTGTTACTGTCTGCAGTATCTATCTTCCACTGGGTGGTGATGTCCCACAGCATGCATTGGCTGTGCTGATAGCCCAACTGCCGCCCCTATTTCTGTTACTGGGCGACTTTAACGCCCATAACCGTTTGTGGGGTGGACTGGTGGCAACAGGCCGAGGCACTGTCATTGAGCAAATGTTGGCACAGCTCGACCTTTCCCTCTTAAATAATGGTGCCCCCACACATTTCAGTGTGGCACATGGCACATACTCAGCCATCGACCTTTCAGTCTGCAGCTCTAGCCTTCTACCATCTGTCCAATGGAGGGTGCATGACGACTTCTGCAGTAGTGACCACTTACCGATCTTTCTGTCATGTGTGCCCTCCAATGTCATCAGCAGCACCCATCCCTGGAACACCTCATTACCTATAAGCGGCTCTGTGCCCCAGCCCAACGCCTTAATTGCCCAGCGGAACGGTATGTCTCCACCATTGGCATCCATATCTCTCCATCACAGGTTTGGAGCAAGATTATGCGACTCTATGGGTATCAGACACCTGACAGCATACCTGGGCTTTCCCTGAATGGAGCAGTCTGTACTGGATCAGACACGATTGCAGAACTCTTAGCAGATCATTATGCTCAGAGTTCCGCTTTTATGAATTACCCACTGTCCTTCTGCTCCCTGAAAGAGCAGTTGGAATGTCAGGGCCTTTCATTGCATATGCACCACCCCGAATCATACAGTGCTCCAGCCAGTGAGTGGAAATTCCAAAGTGCCCTAGCTGCTTGCCCTGATACAGTTCCCAGGCCGGATTGCATCCACTATCAGACACTCAAACACCTCTCGGTGGACTGCCAGTGATACCTCCTCGACCTCTTCAACTGTATCTGGGTTAAGGGTAAGTTCCCATCACACTGGCGGGAAAGCATCGTCATCCCCATTTTGAAACCTGGCAAGAACCCACTGCAGGTGGACAGCTACTGCCCCATTAGCCTCACCAATGTTCTGTGCAAGTTGCTCAAACACATGGTGAGCCAGAGGCTGAGTAGGCCGCTAGAGTCTTGGGGCCTTCTGGCTCTGTCCCAGGGTGGGTTCTGTAAGAGCTGCTCTGCCACTGATAATCTGGTCTGCCTGAGTCTGCCATCCACATGGCTTTTACCCACCGTCAGCATTTTGACATGTGGATGGCGTATGATACAATGTGGTGACATCACATCCTCACCACGCTTTATGGGTGGGGTCTTAGGGGCCCGCTGTTGATTAGTATTCGAAATTTTCTGTCGCCTTGTTCCTTCCGCGTGCAAGTTAGTTCCTCCCATAATTCCTCCCAAGTCCAGGAGAATGGGTTTCTGCAAGTCTCTGTCTTGAATGTCTGCCTCTTTTTAGTTGCTATCAATGGGATAGCTGCAGCTGTGGGTACATCTGTATCAGCATTTTTGTATGTTGATGACTTTTGCCTGTACTATAGCTCCCCTGACATTGCGGTTGCTGAATGGCGGCTACAGGGTGCTATCTGCAGGGTGCAGTCTTAGGCCGTCATGCACAGCTTCCAGTTTTCGGCTGCCAAGACCGGCATCATGCATTTCTGCTGGCGTCACACTGTTCACCCTGAGCCACAGCTTTCTCTTGACTGCAAACCTCTTGCTGTTGTGGAGACAAATGGGATTTTGGGGTTTGTTTTTTAATGCCCAGTTGACTTGGCTCTCTCATATTTGGCAGATTAAACAAACGTGCTGGCGCCATCTTAATGCTCTTTGTTGCTTGAGTCACACCAGCTGGGATGCCGATTGCTTTACCCTGCTCTGACTGTATCAGGCGTTGATTCAGTCCCATCTCGATTATGGGAGCCTGGCTTATGGTTTGGCATTGCCTTCCATGCTGTGGTTGCTTGACCCCATACTTCACTCTGGGATTTGACTCGCAACAGGAGCTTTCCACACAAGCCCTGTAAACAGAATACTTGTGGAGGCTGGTGTCCCTCCACTGCCGATCCGGTGCCAATGACTACTGGCCTCTTATGCTGCACACGTTTGTAGCTGGTCCGGGCATCCAAAATAATGTCTCCTGTTCCCCAACTCAGTCGTCTATCTCCCAGAATGGTGGCCCTGTCTTGGTGTATGATCGTGGTTCACATCCGGGCTCTTCTCTTTGGTCTTGAGTTTTTCCAGCTCTCACCTCTTTTCTGGGCCCATATACGTCTACCCCCATGGTGTGTGCCCCGCCCATGTCTTCAGCCGGATTTGGCAAAGGGCCCGAAGGACTCAGTGCCTCCTGAGGCCCTCCGCCGCCACTTTTTTTCTATGTTCACCACGTTTCACAGCTCTGACGTGGTCTGTACTGATGGTTCAATGGGGCTGTCGAGTTGGTTGTGCTATTACTCTTGGGGATCACTCTGAACAACGCTCATTGCCGGCTTGCTGCAGTGTTTTCACTGCCGAGCTGGTAGCCTTCTCTCGTGGCCTAGAGTATATCTGCTCCTGCTCAGGTGAGTCCTTCGTTATCTGTAGTGACTCCCTGAGCAGTTTACGAGCTATCGACCATTGTTTTCCTCGTTCTCGTCTGGTGATGACTATCCAGTAGTCCATCCATACTCTTGCCAGTTGCTGCCACTCTGTGGTTTTTACGTGGACCCCAGATCATGTCGGCATCCCGGGTAATGAACATGTTGACTCCCTGGCCAAACAGGCTGTCTGTGCATCGGACCTAGAGATTGGCCTTTTGGAGTGTGATCTCCAGTCAGTTTTGCGGCAGAAGGTACTTGGTACCTGGAGTGATGAATGGCGCGCTCTGCCTTCACCCAACAAACTTCGGGTCGTCAAGGAGATGGTGTGTGGCGCTCCCCCTTGGGGGCCTCTTGCAAGGACTGCATTGTACTCTGCCAGCTGCGCAATGGCCACACCAGGCTGACGTACGGTTATTTACTGCGCCGCAAGGACCCACCTCTCTGTCACTGTGGATCAGCGTTGATAGTGGCCCACGTTTTGTTGGACTGTCCGCTTTTAACTGAGCTCAGGCAGACGACTGCGCTGCCTAATAGACTCCCTGCACTTTCAACAGATGATGCTGCAATGTCAGGCTTCGTTTTGAATTTTATTCAGGCAGGGAGCTTTTATCACTCGAGCTGAGGGTTTGTTCCCCTTTTTTGTGTTGAGTCTGGCCTTTGGCCTACAGTTTTAGATTGGTGTTTTTTCTGTGTTTCCATGGTCAGCCAACCACTGTAACCCTCTGAATGTTTTTAATTCCTCTTTTCTGGTCTTTGTCTATGTCTTTCTTGTTCTGTGTCATCTCTTGTGATCTCTGTTGCTCGTTTTTGTTCCTTGTGGGTTTTCATGACCTTTGTAGTCTGATTCCTTCAACCCCACCAACTAATCAACCAACCAACCAACCACTTAAGGTCGCTCTGGATAGTTATGCCTAGGTATATTACGGCAAATGCTGTCTACAGCTGTTTGTCATCAATGGTGTAGCTGTACAGTACTGGATTTCTTTTCCTATGTATGCACAATATGTTACATTTATTTACGTTCAGAGTCAACTGCCAGAGCCTGCACCATTCACCAATTCTCTGCAGGTCGTTCTGTAAATTCTTATCATCTTCTGGCATTGCTACTTTGGTATGGACAACTGCATTATCTGCGAATAGCCTTTAAGAGCATCCGGCGCATTCTACTAGATCATTAATGTATATTTTAAGCAGCAAGGTCCTGTCACAGTTCCCGTGGTACTCCAGATATTACCTTTACATCTGTAGATTTTGTTTTGTTAAGAACATGTTGAGTTCTATCTGCAAGAAAGTCTTGAATCCAATCGCAAGTCTGGTCCGATACTCTGTAAGCTCGTACTTTTTTCATTTACCGGCAATGTGGGATGGTGTCAAATGCCTTACTGAAATCAAGGAACACAACATAAACCTGAAGGCCGTTGTCCACTGCGCTGTGGATCTCATGGAGGAACAGAGCAAGGTGAGTGTCGCAGGATGTCTGTTTGCGGAATCCATGTTGATTTTATAGAGGAGATGTTCATTTTCCAAGAACGTCATAATTCTTGAGCATGAAACATGTACCATAATTCTACAACAGATTGACGTCAACTATATAGGTCTATAATTGTGTGGATCTGTCTTACGGCCTTTCTTAGAAACGGGAATGACCTGCGCTTTTTTCTAGACACTAGGTACCTTTCGTTGCTCAAGCGATCTACGATAAGTTACTGCTAAAAGGGGAGCAAGTTCTTTCGCATAAATCTTTATAAAATCTTATAGGAATCTCATCCGGTCCCAACACCTTTCCATTGCTAAGCGATTGTAGCTGTTTTTCAATTCGGCGATAGGTTATCTTAGAATCTGCCATTTCGACGTTTGTAAGACGATTGAAAGGAGGGACAGTGTTACGATCTTCCGCGGTGAAACAACTTCGGAAGACTGAATTCAGTATTTCGGCCTTCTGTCTGTTATCTTCCATTTCGGTGCCGGTGTGGTGGCTGAGAGAATGAATAGATGATTTTGACCCACTTACTTATTTTACATACGACCAAAATCTCTTAGGGTTTTTACTCAAGTCGGTTGCAACATCTTACTTTCAAAATCATTGAACACTTCTCTCATTGCTCTCCTTGCGCTCATTTTCGCTTCCGACGACTTCTGCAGTGTGTTTGCTTTCAGACGTTTCGCGCAATATACACTCCTGGAAATGGAAAAAAGAACACATTGACACCGGTGTGTCAGACCCACCATACTTGGTCCGGACACTGCGAGAGGGCTGTACAAGCAATGAACACACGCACGGCACAGCGGACACACCAGGAACCGCGGTGTTGGCCGTCGAATGGCGCTAGCTGCGCAGCATTTGTGCACCGCCGCCGTCAGTGTCAGCCAGTTTGCCGTGGCATACGGAGCTCCATCGCAGTCTTTAACACTGGTAGCATGCCGCGACGGCGTGGACGTGAATAGTATGTGCAGTTGACGGACTTTGAGCGAGGGCACATAGTGGGCATGCGGGAGGCCGGGTGGACGTACCGCCGAATTGCTCAACACGTGGGGCGTGAGGTCTCCACAGTACATCGATGTTGTCGCCAGTGGTCGGCGGAAGGTGCACGTGCCCGTCGACCTGGGACCGGACCGCAGCGACACACGGATGCACGCCAAGACCGTAGGATCCTACGCAGTGCCGTAGGGGACCGCACCGCCACTTCCCAGCAAATTAGGGACACTGTTGCTCCTGGGGTATCGGCGAGGACCATTCGCAACCGTCTCCATGAAGCTGGGCTACGGTCCCGCACACCGTTAGGCCGTCTTCCGCTCACGCCCCAACATCGTGCAGCCCGCCTCCAGTGGTGTCGCGACAGGCGTGAATGGAGGGACGAATGGAGACGTGTCGTCTTCAGCGATGAGAGTCGCTTCTGCCTTGGTGCCAATGATGGTCGTATGCGTGTTTGGCGCCGTGCAGGTGAGCGCCACAATCAGGACTGCATACGACCGAGGCACACAGGGCCAACACCCGGCATCATGGTGTGGGGAGCAATCTCCTACACTGGCCGTACACCACTGGTGATCGTCGAGGGGACACTGAATAGTGCACGGTACATCCAAATCGTCATCGAACCCATCGTTCTACCATTCCTAGACTGGCAAGGGAACTTGCTGTTCCAACAGGACAATGCACGTCCGCATGTATCCCGTGCCACCCAACGTGCTCTAGAAGGTGTAAGTCAACTACCCTGGCCAGCAAGATCTCCGGATCTGTCCCCCATTGAGTATGTTTGGGACTGGATGAAGCGTCGTCTCACGCGGTCTGCATGTCCAGCACGAACGCTGGTCCAACTGAGGCGCCAGGTGGAAATGGCATGGCAAGCCGTTCCACAGGACTACATCCAGCATCTCTACGATCGTCTCCATGGGAGAATAGCAGCCTGCATTGCTGCGAAAGGTGGATATACACTGTACTAGTGCCGACATTGTGCATGCTCTTTTGCCTGTGTCTATGTGCCTGTGGTTCTGTCAGTGTGATCATGTGATGTATCTGACCCCAGGAATGTGTCAATAGAGTTTCCCCTTCCTGGGACAATGAATTCACGGTGTTCTTATTTCAATTTCCAGGAGTGTACGCCAACAGCCACCTGTTTGATGCAGAATAAAATGTGATTCATCTTAAAAGGCCACCTGTAACCTCTCAGTGGACGTCCAGTTCTGGTACTGGCGTACAAATTCCTGCCTTCATTGCCGGTGAGCAGCAGTCAGCGTGGTGCAAGAATCAGGCGCTTGCTGTGGAGTACCATACGCAGCAACGTTTGCTGGACGGTAGCTCCTTTGTTCATCTGGGCGGTCTGTTCCTCAACAGTTGCCTATCTATTCGCCCGTATGCATCGCTGCTGCAGTCATCTATGGCTCATGGTGCACCAGAGTTGCCCCGGTGTCGGGTTTTGCATAACACCATTTACCATGCACAACATACTTAGACAATGACTTTATGTGAACAGTTCACAAAGGTAGCCGTTTCGGGAAAGCTTCCACCCCTGTCCAGAAAGCCAGTGGGCATGCCGTTTTGGAAGGCAGATAAATTGCTCCGTTTCCGCATTACGACAACGACTGCGCTGTTTTCCATGTTCCCCTACACCCTTTCTATACTCTTCACTTCAACAACAGTTTGTCACGATCACTCTACGTTCCAAAAGTGAAACATGATGGGGGTTCGGTGATGATTTGGGCAGCCATATAGTGGTAATCCATGGACCCCATGGTTACTCGGCAAGGACGCATTACTGACGAATATTATGCGGCCATTTTGACTGATCACGTCCATTCCGATGTAAAATGCTTTTTAAACAATAATGATGCATTGTTTCATGACGACAAGGCCAATGTCCACACAACTCGCATCGTCCAGGAATGGTTTTGTTTTCACGAGGATGAATTGTAGAATCTGCCATGGCACTATAATCGCTAGATCTCAGTATTATTGAGACTTTGTCGTCTATTTCGTAGACGTGGTTGCTTGATCACCATCCACCTCCGTCATCGTTACCTGAAGTTGCCACTATTCTGTAGTCCTATGAAAACCTTTACAGAAGCTATATTAGTCCATTTCCAGACGACTAGAAGCTGTTTTGAATGCCGACGTATTTCCTACACCGTATTAGGCATGATAATATGTATTGTAGACATAGTTTCGATATTAAAGGCATTAAACCCTGTGTGTCGTGAATTATAAAAGCTCTGAACCGGCTATAAATTTCCCAGCTGCCTGATGTCTACGCAAGGGGAAATTCGTTTGCACATGGCGTTATGAGAAATTCGTCTACCGACGATCATGGTTGAGAAATGGGATAGAAACACACACACCTTCTGTTACAGACTCTGCCCGGTGGGTCGTTATGCAGCAAGAAGTCCTTGAATGATGTTTCACTAGCCGAAATGTCTTTTGGCTGCATCACCTGCAACATGTTTACGTTCACACAGTCATATTTACTGATCTTACGATTACTAAAGATAATATCAGCACATATCTGTTTGTGCAGAGTTTAAAAGAGCTTCATATCTAAGTTCTCAATCAGAAATTTTCAGTACCACCTAACCGAGCTTACTGCTGTGTGGAGCGAGGCAAGAGGTAACAGTGAAAAGTAATACATTTCTACGGCAGACGGCTCCCTGTAAAGAGGTTGCCATCTCTTCTAACCTTTCAAAAAATTCATGAGCCCCTGGCTTATAACATTATCTCTTGGACTCCAGCAAGTAATTTTTTTGGTCCCTCTATCATCTTTTCTCCTGGCTACATCTCCTGCCCATTTCCATTTCATTTTGCATTGCAGTCATAATCAGGTCTTCCATTCAAATTGTTTATCTGCGTTATTTATTTTCCTGCTTGTCTTAGTAATGCTCATCATGCAAGTCTCTGTTGCTCAGTGGACAACCCGTGAGAAGACTGCATCCTGACATTGGACAAGATTTATGTATTCTGCATATTTGCGTGCTATACAAATGTCTAATTTCCCCAACCAAAAAAATCTCATTTGCCTGTATTGAAAAAAGCAATTTCTCTTTTCTCATTTAAAAATTTTCAAATCTAATAAACTTTATTCTTCATAAATAAGAACCATCAAACCAAAAATCTCAGAGGTACATTTTAACTGAAAACGTTTAAATAAAAATAAAAATCAAAATTCATTCTACATAAATAAAACAGAAAAAATTCCAAAGAAAGTTGAATTGTCTAAGAACTTAAAAATTATAGTAAAGGACAGTATGGATAGAGCTATGCCCGCCTGGCTAGCTGCGCAGTCTAATGCACTGCTTCCCAAGAAGGAAGACATGCTGGTTCCCGGCATGGATCTGCCCAGTGGATTAGTGTCGAAGTCTGGTTTGCCGGTCAGCCTGTGGATTGTCGTTAACATGGTTTTCCATGTGCCTCAGTGAATGCGGGCTGGTTCTCCTTATACCACCTTAGTTACAATATGTCGGCGTTTTCTGTACAAACACTGTCTCGATGTATACACACACCATAATTACTCTACCATGCAAACATTAGGGCTTACACTCATCTGGTATGAGACGTTCCCAGGGATGAGGGGGGGGGTCCACTGGGGGCCAAACTGCACAATAACCCTGGGTTTGGTGTGGGGCACTGGTAGGGTGGGTGGAATGCTGTGGCTTTTGTGGAATTGTGAACCACTGAGGGCTACAGTGGGACAAAGCCTCTCTGTCGTTACTAGGTAACTGGTTCAATACACAATATGCAATCACAATGGATTGCATTATAGAGATTTAGAAAATTATTATAAAGGAAATGGTTATTCAAATGTAGCTAGAGGAGATCTTTGAGAATGTATTGATTGTTTTAATAAGAAAGAAATGAATAAAGAAATGAAGAAGAAGGAACTAAAATATAAAACTTTAAAAGAACTTTGACCAATTGCTAAAACAGGTAATTTGAATAGTTATTCCTAACTTAATAAACAAAAATTTATCGATCTTACTGTAAATCCTTTGACAATATTAACAACAATGATAATGATGATGAATTGAATAAAAATCATTAAAAGAACCACATCAAAACTGTAAAACGAAAAAATACAAAATGATTCTAAACTTAGAAAAAGACAATTAATAACACTAACGACGTCAGTAAAAATCTTTAAATTCGTTCGTTTTGTGATTTATGTACATTTAAAATGTTTATTAAAATATATTCAAACTTGTAAACCAAACCCTGAAAAATCTGATATTAAAAAATATCAAAAACATTCAGCAATTTAATTCAGTTATTATGTTAAATATTCTAATTGAAATTATAAAAATCCTGTTACTTACACAGGTATAGATGCACAGGGTGTATATGACCTGGGACAACCGGGAGATCCAGGAAAAACCTGGGAATTTTTTCATCTGGGAGAAAACCGGGAAAAACCCAGGAATTGTTTAGAATTCCGTGAATTTTTCATTGTTTTAGTTTTCTGTTAAATTTTTGTGATTTTGACTGGTAAGAACCAATACTCTAACAGAGGATATTACTGTAGCCCACTACTGCAGATTAATACTGCAGCAATAAAACATTAACAGGAGAAAAAAGAAAGAAAATAAATCTTAATTTGCAAAGGAAATGTGCCCTATACAACAACAAAACAGTGCTCATACAAGCGTCTGCCAACAGCAAAATGTGTCTAAGGCTTTAGGAAGACTATCCAATCCTTTGTAACAACAAATCGCCTCCGATGAGCATGACGTGACAACTGTTTACATAAGATTCGTTTGAGCAGTTGCGGGCGGGCTCTTGCGCATACGCAGTTGAGTCGTGTATGAGTAGTACCTTCTCCCGCTTCTGGTTACGGAAGTGTGGCTGGGCGCCGCTACTTAATATTGCCCTGGTTTGGAAATACAGTAAATCCGGGGCTGATGCATAGAGCAGTCTGAGTTGTGGTGGGGAAGTGTGTCGTCTCCACGTCACCTGTGTTTACATTTAGTCATTTTGTTGTTTTCTCTTCGTTTATTGCTCTCACATGAAATGTTAACAAAACGGATTTTATTCGATGAGTACATCACGTGTCCTATGCTGTAATTAGCTGGCGAGATCACGTGACATGAGCTATGACTGGCTTACAAAAGCGCATCACAATCTCGATTTCAATGCTTTGGAAAGTGACATGCAGTGTTTGGTGGAATTCGAATTTATACATTCGCAATACGAAAATATGCAGCGTACACGTTGCTGCACATCAAAGGTCTTTCGAAACGTATTTTTCCCCCCTGAGTTACGTTTTCTAAAGTGCCAGGACATTCTACTCCGGTATATAAAACCATTACCATTCAAAGGATTGATGAGTTTTGCAGTGATGAATGAGAGTATACTGTCACTTAACACGGAAAAAGGGTATTTTCACCTGGGAGAAACAGTATTTTTAACCAGGAAATCCGGGAAAAATCCGGGAATTTTTTTTCCTTGTCCACGTATACACCCTGATGCAGCAAAAAAGTGGTTTAAATGTTAAAAGAAGAATCAAGAGAAATTGCTAGAATAAATGAATGAAATATTTTAATGAAATTGACTAAAGAAGATATAATCGACTATAAAAAGCAGAGACTTGACATCTTTATGAAGAAGAACTTACTTTAGGTGAAAAGAAAATAAGAGATCATTGCTATTCCACAGGAAAATATCGAGGAGTTGCACTTGAAGATTGCAATCTTAATTACCAAAATACTGAATTATACCAGATTATATTCATGATTTAACAAATTACAATGTTCATATATTTGTCAATGAATTAACAGTAGATAATAAAGATACTGATACAGTTCCACATAATGAACAAGGATATATTTCTTTTAGTAAACACTTTGAAGATGGATAACATTAAGATTTGTCGATACGTTTAAATTTATGGCTTCAAGTCCTGATAAATTATCTTCTAATCTTACAATAGAACAATTTAGAGAAACAGCAAAATATTTTGAAGGTGAACAATTAGATTTAATAATAAAAACAGGCCTTTATCCTTACAAGTATATGGATCCTGAAGAAAAATTACAAGAAGCTAAATTCTCTAAAAAAGAAGATTTTTATCCAAAACTTAATAAAGATAATACTTCTGATGTAGAATGGGAAAGAGCAGAAACAGTTTGGTAAAAATTCAGTTTTAAAAATTTAGATGAACACACAAAATTATATGATAAATCTAATGTTTGAATTTTAGCAGATTTTTCGAAAATTTTAGAGATAAATGTATTAAATCTTATAAATGTGATCCTTGTCTGTATTTTAAAGTTCCAGTATTACCTATATTCGATGTAAAAATGACTAAAATTGAATTATATTTACAACATGATTATTGCATGTTTTCATTTCTTGCAAATTCGATGTGAATTTCTTGAAGTATTAATATATTTGCAAAAATGAATAATAATGGTATGAAAAATTTTAACCCAATAACAATCAAATTATATAACTTATTTAAATGGAAGTAATTGATATGGTTGGGCAGTGTCACAATTTTTACCATTTAAAAATTTCAGTTGGGAAGAACATAAAATGTATTATTGCTGAAAAAATATTTAAAATGTTAGATGATTATAAATATGTTTTTTCTAGAAGTTGATTTACAAAATCCAAAGAATTTACGTAATTTACATATAGATTTACCTTGAGCACCAGAAGGAGGAAATAAATTATTAACAACATTAAATAATAAAGAAAAATATGTTTTACATTATAGAAATCTTAAACAATGTCTAGGACTAAAATTAAAGAAAAAATAAAGAAAGTAGAATCTTATAACCTGAACAATGAGATTAGTAGAAGAAATATATTGATTTTAATACAGAAATGAGAAAAAAGGCAGCTAACGAAGTTGAAAAAATTCCTACAAGTTAATGAGTTATTCAGCGATGGGAAAACAATGGAAAATATTAGAACTACACAAAGTATTAAAATTGCAACAAATCCAAGAATATAAATAAATTATATTTCAAAAATTATGGACATGCCACTGTATTTTCAAGAAATGTTGTGTTAGTCCTATGAAGAAAATTATAATAGTATTTAATAAACCAATTTCTATTGGAGTGAGTATTCTGGTTATTTCGAAAATAAAAATGCGTTATTTTAATGTTATGAAAGCAAAGTATTGTGAAAATATTGATTCATGTTATATAGATAGTAATTCTTTCATTTTTGATATAAGAAGTGAAGATTTTTGCAAAGATATAAAATCAATAATTTACGAATTTGATACAAGTGATTATCCTAAATATAATATTTATGTACTGCCACAAGTAAATAAGAAAGTCTTAGGAAAAATGATAGTTGAAAATTGTGGAAAAATTATGTTAGAACTCATTATTCTAAGATCCGAAATGTATGCATATAAAGTTGGTGGAAAAAGGGGATAAATCTAAAGGAATTAAGAAATTAGTTGTGAAAAATGAAATTACTGCCATTGATTATAAAAATGTTGAACTGACAAAAGAAAACGATACAGAAAAATGTCATCTTTTGAGTGATAACAGTCGTGAGTACATTTTACTAAATTTTTAACTTCCTTTCGAAATTTTTCACAAATAAATGTATTAATATGCCAGTTATGAAGAAGTTCTCATTGTCTCTTTGTTTTACAAACTTAACAGCATGATTTAACAGGCCAAATATGTTTTGTTATTTTAATTTCTGTGTGAATTTCTTTTTCTTGATTGCAAATTGGACAAATCATTTATTTTCTATTTCCATTTAAAGGGAAAATATTTATTAGAATTAAAAATATAATAATTTTTATATGTTAATGAAGTCGCTTGTGGATCTGAAACCAATGAATTTATATTTAATAACAAACAAGTTTTTGTAATATTTGGTTTTATCATTGCAAATCGAATAGAATTTGGTAAAAGTGTACCATGTTTGTTTTTTAATTTATTTTCTGGAATTCTTATTCTTGGTTCTCAATCTGTCATTTATTTACATAAATTTTTACTAATATAAATGAGTAGATTATTTCAACTGAGCGATAATTCTTCTATTGTGAAAAAGAGTAATTATCCCAATAAGAGCGACTTATAAAAATGTTTCACTAGTTGCTTTCTATTTAACTTTTTTAACTCCAAATATTACACCGAAAAATAATAATCTTTACTGAGATAGATAAACAATAGAAGTTCATGTTGGTCAATGTAGTTTAAAAAAATTAGAAAAATTTATTCATTCGAAACATCCAAATATTCATATTAGAGAAAATAAAATTTTAAATAGAATTGTTATCGAAAGAGTTAAAAATTATACAGAGATACAAAAGAAAATAATATTGCAAGTATTTTAGGATTTAATATTCAAACTATTGAACCTAATAAAAAAACTGTTGCTAACGTTGTTCTTCAAATTATTACATTTAAATTAATTAACATAAATTTTCAATTTGGCTTATGAAATGTTCGTTAAACACAATCATTTCCATAGGGAAATTAATATTATTCTTTCATTTCAACCAAATATTGAATTTGGTGCTCCAATAATTTATGAACCAAGTCATCCTAAAAAAGTTCTAATTTTTGATACTATTCAAAATTTAGAAATAAGCAAAAAATATGAGATCTTAATTGACTTTAATTATGCTTAAGTAACAGTTGTTTTAGTAATGAATTAATAATTTTTTTCCTTAAAACTCCTGAATCAAATCGGATGTTATCAATTTTTCTCCTTTCCTGCCAAAAAATATTTAAATCTTCCTAACAAGGAAACAGAAATAAATAGTAATGTATGTGATGTTTGGATTCATACTAATTTTTCACAATTTTTTATGTCTTTTGATGTTATTCATACAGATTGAACTGATTTTTCTGCCTATCATGTAAATCACGTGGTAAACTAATTGACAATTATGTTACAAAATTGTTGAAAGTTATTACATTTAAGAAAGGAATTAATATTTTATCTAGAATCAAACATCCTTTCATTTGTTCTTCAACTCTTATTCAGTTACCATGTTCTCTTTCGAATGAATGAAGTATGGAAGGACATATTGTTAGCAATGGAAAAATTTAAACTAAACAAAATGAAGTTGCTTACCCATTAGAATTATTTGGTGGATTATTTAAAGACCTAAAGAAATTATGTTTGAAGGTGATGAAATTACAATTTTTACTTGGTGTTTGAGAAAAGATCAAGAAGATCCAGTTCTTCAGTGAACAACAGAAAATGATAATTATGCACTTCCAAAAGAAGGTAAAGCATGGAAATTCGTGTTCCTGCTGTTAAGTATGAACCCAAACATTCACTTGAATTAGTCCGCCCTGGTGTATGAGTGGTCAGCGTGACACAATGTCAATCATAAGGGCCTGGGTTTGATTCCCGGCTGGGCAGAGATTTTTCCGCTCAGGGTCTGGGTTTTGTGTTGTGCTAATCATCATTATCATCATCATTTTATCCCCATTGGCGCGCAAGTCGCCAACGTGGCGTCAAATCGAAAGACTTGCACCCAGCCAACGGTCTACCCAGTGGGAGGCCCTAGTCACATGATATTTACATTTATTTTATTTCAATTAGAACAAGAGAGACTTAAAAATCCAAAAATTCCAATTTCTCTCTTCAGACTTCAAACAACTGAATTTGCAGATTCATGGGAAAAAGAAATTTTGAATTAGATATTATTAATTATTATAATTCTACAGAATTTGATATGCCTTACTTTATTTTCATTGTTTTCAAAATAATCGAAAAAAATAATCGACTTTCATATTAATTATGAAATCTTGAACCACCAAATAACTTTATAAACTTATGATTCTTTTAAAGATTTCAGAAGAGTAATTACTATTACCTTCAGCAGATTTACAAATAAAATAACTGCTATGAAACAAATTACACACAATACGAAATATACTTCTGTTATCATACAATTGTGGAATGTATTGATAATACTAACAACTTCTTTGCACCACTGTCTGCAACAAAAAGACATACACCATAGTCCAAAATTTATTGCCAATCTCTCATTCAGAGGTAGTTAATATTTTCGAACAGGTCGATGTAAACATTAGTTTTTGCTCAAAAAATTAACTATCACTATAGATGCTAAATAAATCAAATAACACAGCATAAGTTCTTCCTTTTTGTTTAAATTCTGATTACATGCAAATATGTATCCTAAAACATGCCCTGGAAAATGCTCCTCTCAGCATAGAGTTTAGAGTCAAGAAATGGTATTACAAGGGTATCTGGCTACAGTTTTTTTAAACATGTAAAAAAAGGGTAGGATTGGATTAGCTTACTTTGCACAGTAATAATTGGCATAAATGAAGAATACACTGAATTCTATAGTGGTGCTAATACATGTGATGGCTTGTCTTCAACAAAGTGTACATAAAGATTTTTGAAAACAGGGAGATAGTTCTTCTAGATATATGCCTAGAGAATATACCGTTAAAATTTGAGCAATTTATTGTGATTATTTAGTCTTTAGATTTCGCCACATACTGGAATAAATTAGCATAGCAAGGTCAGTCCATCTGCTTGAAACTGAACCCACTGTTAACAGTGATGAAAATGACAAATATCCTACATGTACCACACGAAAGTCAGAAAATAGACAGTCATGGTAATTTAGAAATTTTCCGACCGAAAATTATACAGTCACATCACATGCTTAATGGAAAGGCAGACAGAATATACAACGGCATTATCAACACTAACCCTTTGCAGACAGTAACTGTACCAGTACGGCAGAGACCATATTGTCACGCCAGCCAACGATCGTACAGGTACTTTTTCGCTTTTCTTTCATGTGTTTAGGCCGTCGTCTCGGTAAGATTGCTCCCTTCTGTGACTGAATGGTGCTGAAATCTGCTGCGAACAATCTGGATTTACTAGCATTTTCAGGAGGCCTAGTATATATACATCCTATGGGCACTAAATTCGTTACTTGCATTTGCGTTTTTATGTGTGCTGATAATGACGAATTCGAAAGGTTTGAGCAACGATGTAATTAGAGAAATACTGCTAAATGAAGACTGGTCTGCGGAATCTGCTGGTGATTTCGAAGAAGTGGAGACTGCATGGTATTATTATGAGAAAAAGAAGATTCATCAAGTGACATTGAAATTATTCACAAACTGGGCCCATCACAGGCGAGAAAGAAGGAAAAAGTCAGAAATAATGAATATAGATGGCTGACACATGGCGTGTTTATGCCTTATAATTGTGCTTTTTCTAATGATGATTCTAGAGTACGCCCTCATTGTGATCTAAACGAGGAAGCTAGTGAAAGTGAATGTTTTGAGCTTATATTTGACAGGCAATTGATGGACTGAAATACCAGAGAAACTAATAAATTTTACAAAGTAATGAACCAACGATGTTAAAGATCTTTCAGGGAAATAGAGAGGGCAGATACAAGTGCAGATAAGATATATCAATTTCCAGCAGTCTGCATGCTGTAAAAAGAAATTGAATGAAGGACTATTGATCTACATATCCATTGACTGAAAGACCTTCCTTTAGAAAATTAATGCCCAGAGACAGATTTCTGACAGTTCTTGGAATGCTACATTTTAGTGACACAGGCTTTTTGGGAAACGCTGAAAGGGTGAATAGGTTTACAAAATAAAGAATATGGCGAATTTTTTGACAGTGAATTTCAAGTCAATTCTAAATCCATTTAGGGGTTTGTGCACTGACGAGTATCTAAGGCTGCGGAAAGGTAAACCTCTTTTCAAACAGTACACATCAAGCAAAAGGCATACACGTGGAAGAAAACTGTTTACATTGTCCGTTGTTGAAACTAAATTTATTTTAGACATTTTAGTGTATGCAGAAAGGGGAACAGAAATTTAAGACACTTGTGATTGGTGTTTCTGGCGCTGTTGTGACTACTCAGTTGAAACCTTAGCACAACAACACAAATTACGCTTCCATGTAATATTTGGCAAGTAATTAAACACAATAAAATAAGTTCTTGAGAAAATAGCAAAGCAAACAGCTTGTTTTCTTTCACAAACAGTCCCAAAATAACTCAGTCCAGAAAATCGGCTAGTGTACAAAAACTTAGGATTAAAAGGGTTTAATAGTCGTTTCCTGAGTGAAAGTTGTTTGAGATATGAATATCGGAACTGACACATAGAAGTCATCTACATAGGAGGCAATGACGTAACTTCCTGCACGAGTGACGCTAGCATCTGATAGGTAGCTTTGTAAGCAAGCTTTACTGTTGTCTGACATTTACCAAATGACAAATGTAAAATTTGCCTGGCTGTATTTGTAATACTTGTAAATTTAACGAAGTGTGTACTACAACGACCTGTCGTTCTCCTTCTTTTCATTAACTGCAAGAGCCAATGGGTGAATTAAGTAACTCAGAGTTTCTTTGGTATCCTTTGTTATTCTTTTCCCATCTTCTTCATCAAAGGTAGGAAGAAATCAGGCTTGATGAAGCCAATATTCCTAGCAGAAGAAAATCCTGATGACAAATCCGGTACATCGCGTTGACGGCTGTGCGATGGGTCAGCTCTCCATCTACATAAAAAGACAGCCAGCTAAAACACCCAGTAATAACCTTTATTTTTATATGGTTATAATGTATTTGGCAACGGAAAAGAAAATGGAATTCGCAATTTGGTATATGGACTGTCGTGGCATCCGTAATAAACAACAAGAAATTCTGATGGGTATAAGAAAGCACGACACTGATGGAGCTGTACTTTCCAAGATAAAAAGGAAAGGTACTGATTGTGGAGTTCGTGCGTTATTTTAGCGGAGTGGGCAAAAATAGTGCGGCAAGAGCAGGTGTATCCATCGTTCCAAGCAAACGATGGTCAAAATATGTAACCTCATGGAAGCCGTTAGTGATAGGCTAATAAAGCTCAGTCTGAGAGCTAGAGCCGTGAATATAGTGACTGTGGGGGAGTAACCCCTACTGGAGACTTGCCATTGAAGGTAAAAAAAGATGGATAAATCTTCTCGGTTTTCAAGCCGAGTTTTCGATGGCTACCTCCACCATCGTCGTCAGGAGTGAAATACTTCTGACGACGATGGCGGAGCTGGCCATCAAAAGCTCGAGAATTTTATTGCAATTGACGTGGCTTGAGACCCAAAAACATTTTATCCAGTCATGCCACCGCGAAAGACTCCGAGTGTAACAGAAGATCTTGAAAAGATACTCATAGGGACTATAGAAGTCGTTCCAAGTGGGCACGAATTAATACTGTCAGCAGATTTTAAAGGAAGAATGGGGGAAGAGAGAAATAGTAATGCTGTTGGGATGTATGGGGAGAATGTTAGGAATGAAAATGGGAAAAGGATGTTGGACTTATCGGAGCAATCTGAATTACGAGTAGAAAATACATTCTTTGCTCACAAGGATATACACAAATTTACACTGTGTAACAATACAAGACGGCTGAAAACAATTACTGTTTTATAATCATGAGACAAAAATCCAATTTAAAAATTTATGATGTCAATGTTAAAAGAGGGTCTGTTGAAATGATCGTAATATCGTGGAATGAAAAATTTATATTCTCCATACTTTCCGGAATAGTAGCGAACAGAAGAGTTCACAACAAGATGACCAGTCTGAGATCATAAGGTATGATGTGGACGGTTTAAGGAAAGAGAGTACTAAGTACTTACATCAATAGCGACTGGCAAACAAATTTTAGAGTGCAGAAAGAACAGTAGAAGAGGAATATGAGTATACAAAGACGGCCATGTAAGAATCAGGGAAGGAAGCATTTGGAGAATATGAGAAGATGAAACCTCTTTGGGGTAATAAGGAACTAGCAGAGATGATCGAAAGGAGAAAAGATGCTTATTTGACATTCCTAAATGTGAATGACAGACGAAGTAGAGAAATATATAGGGCACTAAATAGAGGTTTAAAAAGAGAAGTGTTAAAAAGGAAAAATAAGGCATGGCAAGAAAGATGCGAATATGTAGAAGGAATAATTGGTGGGGCTCGTAGTGCTGAGGCATGGAGAATGATTAAGCCAATACGAGTGTCGACTGTTGACAATTTACCTCATAATAATATTAGTCAAGGTCGATGAACAACGTATTTTAAAAATTTGTTCAAGTAAAATTTGCCTGCATTTTTACATAGATGTAAGGTGAGGATGCAACAGGAGTTATGGCGTTTAGATATAAAAGTTCTTCAACTGGCTGTGAGGAGCTGTAAGATGAAGAAGGCTGCAGGATGTGGATCAATATATCCCGAGCTGGTGAAGTTTGATCCACCAAAATTGTTGGAAATGCTAAGGAGGATGTCTGAAAGAGTATTGAAAGGGGAAGATGTTCCATCGGAATGGAAAACATTTTACATAAGACTGGCCCATAAAAATGTTATGTAATGGCCCAAATAATTATAGGGGACTAGCAGTGATCCCTCTCGTAGTATGAATACTCGAAGGTACTGAAAAATCTGATAGAAAAAGAAAAAAGTCACAAGCAGCAAGAAGAGCAAGCAGGACACCGAGCAGGAAGATCAGTAATGGATAACATCGTCACAATGAAACTAAATATGAAAAAAGGCACAAAGGCTGGACTGGACACACATGTTGCTTTGATTGACCTAGTTAAAGCATATGATAACTTGCCCACTTACAAACTGTGGGAAAAGTTGGAAGAGATACAGTTGGATCAGAGACTACTGTGAAAATAACACAAAAAGATTAAGGACCAGGAACAGTTGGACAGAAAAATTCGAGGTGAATAAGGGTCTGGGGTAGGGATGAGAACTGTCACAGATCCTCAAATGGTTCAAATGGCTCTGAGCACTATGCGACTTAACTTCTGAGGTCATCAGTCGCCTAGAACTTAGAACTAATTAAACCTAACTAACCTAAAGACATCACACACATCCATGCCCGAGGCAGGATTCGAACCTGCGACCGGAGCGGTCGCTCGGCTCCAGACTGTAGCGCCTAGAACCGTACGGCCACTCCGGCCGGCTGTCACAGATCCTCTTTAAACTGTATTGAAACGTCCCCTTTCAACAATTATTCAAGACTGTGCTTAAACTGACACACAATATTTTTTTAGCGCAACGCAATCTGACTTTCAGATATCCCTACTGGCGCTGACTAACATTAACCTGTACCTTTCACAAATCACTTACCTCACAAAAATCTTCGTTACTCAAGCTACTGCAATACAGCGAGCGCCACTACTGCCAGCTAAATAAAAGATTCAAACTACAGAAGGCACTAACTACTGATAGGCATAGTTAGCAAATGAAAGATTTTAATAGAGAACAAACAATGTATTTACCTTAATAATCATAATATATATAGCAGTTCATGACATCCAGTTTTACAAATTTCAAAACTCCGCCATCTCTCTCCCCACATCCACCACTGCTGGCGGCTCAACTCCAACTGCGCAACGCTACGCGCTGTTCACATCCAGCTGCCGCTGCCCAACACTACAATGGCAGACAACAATGCAAACTAGCCACAGACTGCACACAGCACAGCCAGTGATTTTCGTACAGAGCGCTACGTGGCGTTACCAATAAGAAAACCTAAACAGCCTACTTACAGTATCTAAGAGCGATAGTGCAGACTTGCCAAAGAAAATGCCAGATTATGGGAGTGACAGTAGGGAACAGCAAGATATTTAGCCTGTATTTTGCAGATGACCAGATTGTACTAGTAGAAGACGATGATAATCCGAACTACATGATACGAAAGCTTAAAGAGGAATACAAAAGGGCTGGTCTGAAGATGAAGAGGTGCGAGTACTTGTCAGTTGGAACGGAAAAAGTAAATAATTTGGAGGCAGATGCAAAAGTGTTTGTAGAGTAAAAAAGGCAAAATATCTTGTGGTATTATTTAATAAACGAAGCACAAACAGTGATGAAAACCCTAGTAGGATTAATAAAGGATGAGCTGTAACAACCTTAATGAACTCCGTTCTACGGAACAAAAATATGAGAAGAACAACAAAGTAGAGAATCCTGGGACGTTAGTGAAAGGGATATCAGTGACGACATCCAACAAAAACAGTTGGTGTTGTTTGTCCATATGAGTAGGATGACTGTAGGAAGGATACCAAATAGCATACTATGGATACCATACCAGCGGAAGAAAGGGGGGTCACCCACGATGCAATTGGCAAAATGATGTGGAGGAGGCAATGGAAGTAAGGTACATCATACCATTACATACCGTTACCATTACTGCTCCAAAAGGAGCTCAATACGGCGCCCATCAGAGTCCACAAGAGTCTGAAAGCGCAGGACTACATTTTGCACAGCAGAATGAACCATTTCCATAGGTATGCTGGCTACATTTCTTGATATGCTGCGCTTCAAATCAGCACATGTGTGAAGATTCCCGTGGTAAAGTCTGTCATTCAGGTAAGTGTTGTGTCATATACCGGGTTTAAGCTGAGGGTGTTCCGAATGCTACAATATGGGCTGTATACATCGCAGGACGCTGAAACATTGTGAGCTTTTTCAAGGATTTTGCAAAAAATATAATAGGTCCACTTTCTGCCACGAGGTAAAAATATGGCGGTGTAATCAATAAGAATGTGAAATGTTTCCTGTTTTGACGTCGGTGCACTGTTCATCGCTTAGCCTCCTGCTTTGGTTTCTTTTGTGAAGTGAATGTTGATGTATAGGGTGAAGAAAGTTGAAGTTTTTCATATGAAACACTATGACTATTGAGAAGAAAGCCCGTCCACAGCTGGTGAAGTTGTTTTGTCAGAATGGCAGCAGTAGTAGCACAGGATTGCGGGGATATCGCCAACAGAAACAGATAGCAAGAGGCCCCATGTCAATATGGTTCAAATGGCTCTGAGCACTATGGGACTTAACTTCTGAGGTCATCAGTCCCTTAGAACTTAGAACTATTTAAACCTAACCAACCTAAGGACATCACACACATCCATGCCCGAGGCAGGATTCGAACCTGCGACCGTAGCGGTAACGCGGTTCCAGACTGTAGAGCCTAGAACCGCTCGGCCACACCGGCCGGCCCCATGTCAATAAATGAGCTAAGGAATATGACTAAGAAATTTGAAGAAATAGGTCAATTAGGTAGTGCAGCAGAGAGAGGGAAGCGGCCTATTTCCATGAAGTTACCGTATCTATAGCCGACTATGCAGCACATGCTTCAAATCCTGCAGCAAATGCCCGAGCTATGTTACGGGGATTGTCTCTTCCCTGATGAACAGTTGAAACGATTTTGTGGTGCATTTTACACTGGAATCCCTACAAAATTCAGAATGTGCACCAAATGAAGTCCCATCACAGACTACAACACCGTGATTTTACCCTTTGTTTTTTGACAAGCGTGGATGACATGTGGCTGGGGAATATTCTTTGGGTGGACGAGGCACCTTATACTGTGCATCTAAATGTACAGAACCGTCGCATGCGGAGCTCTACTCTACCACATGCTGAGCAGGAATATCCACTGCACTCAGATTATGTGACTGTGTAGTATGGTTTCCCAAGCTCCTTTATTCTCGGTCCGTTTTTCTTCGAGGAGATGACACCTCGCGGGGTTGTTAGGTGTACATTAACATCTGTGCGTTATAAGGACCTCCTTACCCAAAACGTGATTCCGCCTTTGCCAGAATGTCACTGTGTCCACACCACTATTTTCATGCATGATGAAGTGACTCCAATGTCTCTTACCAGTCAAAGATTTTCTCTGAGAAACTTTCTGTAACGACCAGATCATTTCCAGGCAATTTCAAGATGTGTAACCTCCCAGAAACCCCAACATAAATCCATGTGGTTCTGGAGATGTCTGAAAAATCGTGTCTATCAGGGATGTATCTGGACTCTCCATGATCTGAAGGATAGCATATGATGACACATCGTCCTGATTCCATCGGATATTCTGCGACAACCCGCTGACCACGCAGTGTTATGGACGCAGCATTTTGCTGATTCAGAAGACGGTATTGAACACATGTTGTAACTTGTAATCCTGTCCTAATAAACGTACCAGAACCACTGTGTTTGATAGTTCTTCCCCTTTTATTGCACTCAAACCACATTCTGACTGCTTACAGAGCCATGTAATCACTTTGTGGCAGAAACTGGAACTACAGGTTTTTTCAGCGTACTCCAGGAGCACACTGACTAATGAACATGTCTACGATGTTTGAGCATCCTGCGATTATACATCCCGCACTGAAGCACTTGGAACACCGTCAGTTTAATTACAACCACTCGGTGTTACCAGCGGAAGAACTTTTCTGTAATGGGCTGATTTTTCAGAAAGACCTTGTTTCAGTTTATTCTTTTGTATAAAGTGTTAATGATTTCTCTTTCAAGTATTAGTGCAGTGAAAGAAATAAGTGGTGTCTCAGTGTTAAAACCTTCATTATGAATTTTTATCTGGCAGTAAATGAAACTTTCTCTAGGTTAGCTGCATACATTAAAGTGTCATCGTTGAATGTTAATTATGAAAGCAGATTGCCAACTGTAATAAAGAGAGAGAATGATATGTGGAGTGAAAGATATTGTGTCACATACTGCGTGTTAAACTGTGCAGTCTGCAGAGTAAAGAGTTGTACCTAGCACACTGAAATTAAACTCAGAATGGTTTCTAACGTTAACAGTTGACGAACTTTAAAATTTAATTTTTGTTAATTGCCGTGGTAACAGGGATACTGAATACAGCACATACTGTTATTACTTGCTGTTCTGGTTATGAAGCATTACTAATTCTTATTGTGATACAGTTACAGAGTGAACTTGGAAATGGTTTAAAGGGAACAGTTAATGAGTCTATTTTTAATAAGATAGATGAATCATTTAACATTTTCGATAATTAGCCAAGTTGCTTTGCTTTTCCGCAAATGTGTTACTTGGCTATGATGTCAAAGGGCCTATAAATTAAAGGCTTGAAGTGATAATGGTAAATTTTTTGTACTACTTGTTTTATCTACAAAAGTCGATGATTGTAATTTTGGTTTGGCACTGACTTGTGAAACGAACTTTTGAGGTGCACATATTACTGTTGAATAGTTAATATTTGTCGTTTTTCTTGAAATCAAGTGGAGATATGTAATACTCATACTAGTCACAATATTGATGCCTCATTCCATAAGGGTCACCTTTATTTGTAATTTTTACATCATTTCTAATCTGTAAATATGTGTGCCACGAAATTGCACACATTTTGCTTTTAATAACTTACAGATACTTCCAAATCCATTTGAGTCTCCTTTATATAAAATTGAGGTCCTTTGGTTTCGTTGTCGTATTGGTAAAGCTGGGTGAGGCATTACAGGATATCCAGTTGGAGATGAAGTTCGAGCTAGAATAGTGTTCTCGTGATCCCTTTTCTCTTCTAAACCTGTCAGTGGTTGTTATTTGCAGTTCATATAACACCTCCAGCCAATGATAGTGCAGTATTAAACATCCAAGATTGGGGCCAATCGGTGAGCAGTATTAAAAATAGTGTTAGATATGGTGGAGAAAATAACGTAACCTCAATCTGAAGGTCTCATTATTTCCTTGTAATTTGTGGTTGAGCTCTACTGATGTCAACACGTCTCTCAATTCGACTGAACACTAAGGATGCAGTGTTGAAATCTCGACGAAATATTCGCGGGAAACTGGCCCTGCAGAAAAAAGGTAAGGTGAAGCTACCTCTGTACTAGAAAGACCATTTAGACTTGTTTCTCAACCACCAGATGGGTTGGAGAGCTGTTCCAACAGGAGAGCAAGACATATCCAGATGAAAGAGATGGGTCTAAGTTATTTATGAAAGTAGAAGAAGATAATGAGTATGATGTAGAAGATGATGATGGAGATGCAGTAGAGCCATGAGAGAACGTAATGTCAGAAACTTGGCATAAGCTATCGACATAGTTTTTTACTAAACCAGTTGACCAAACGTTTGATGCTATATACGGCATTAGATCTGAACCGGCGCCAAAGTGTGGATGAATGCTGATTCACCATTAGACGTAGAAGGAGTTGATTTAATCATTTACAATGTAAGATCCTCGGAATGGGATGGTTATAGAATCTATTATATAAAACTCAATCTTCTGAAACGAACTACACAGCACGAGATCTTCAAAATTCTCAAGGTACTGCCCGGTAGCGAGCTAGCTTTCCCATAAACCACTAAATTTACAACAAAGTTATAAATACACTCAGATCGTTAAGTGTGCATTAAACAAAACTAGTAGGTCAATAGAGATAGATGACGACATACTTACACCGATGAGCCAAAACATTATGACGACCTGTTTAATAGTGCGTTGGTCCCCTTTTCAGACACAGTACAACAGAGATTTTTCAAGTCCTTGACAGGATTCCAGAATTATGTTGCACCAGACGTCTATGCACAGGTCAAGTAATTCCCGCAAATTACGGCACACGGCTGGCACCCGAAAGATGTTTCAACGGGCACAGATCAGGCACATTTTCTGGCCAAGACATCAATGTGAGTTCACTATACTGCCCCTCAAACCGCCGTTATACGATTCTGACGTTGCAACACAGTCATCCATCCTGTCATCGCTGTAGCATGAAGCTATGCAGGTGGTCTGCAATAATGTCGTGATGCCTTGGATTACCAGCACAGATTCCATGGAAGCCCAACTCAATGCACCCCATAGCATAATTCTGTCCCCGCCGGCCTGCATCTCTGGTGCAATGCATGTTATATGCAGCCATTCTCCTGGATGACAGCGTGTAAGGACCCAACCATCGACCAAGTGTAACAAGAAATGCGATTAATTCGATAGGTGAAACGTTTCTATTGATCAACGATGAAAACTTAGCGATGCTGTGCCCACTGCAATCATAAATGACGCTGTCATTGGATCAGCACAGGAACACCTAGGAATTGTGTGGTGTGGAGTTCCATGTTGAACAATGGCCTTTGAACGGTGTGCTCCGAGACACTTGCTCCAGCGTTGTACTCTGTCTTCAGATCTACTACAGATAGCTGCATATTCAGGATTACACAGGGGGATCCTCCGACCTCTACGTTTTGTGATGGCACGTGGTCGTCCAATACCATGCGGCCTGCTCATGATTTCACTGTCCTTCAAACATATTCCGTAGGTGCTCACGGCAGCAGTACACCAACAGGTGGCCAATTTCGCCCTTACAGAGATTCTCGTTTCCAGCTGCAGCGCCACATCAATGTGCCCTTTGTCAAAACCGCTTATATCAGTGGATTTCCGCACTTGCGTCCCATGTCTTCGCTATAATGACTGCCCATTCATTTCTCTTCCGCTCCCTTGAATCTTTTCTTACTGCGTCACGTGCCTACAGCACCAGCAGAGGGCATTTAAACTCGCGGTGAGCAGTGGTCATAATTTTTTGCCTAAGTAGTGTATTGGTAGGTAAAAGAACGAAAATGCAACTTAAATACCCAATTGGAAGACAGTCTTCACCAAATCATTTGCACATATCGATTTTGTTCATTGGGATAATCCAAATGAAATGGTGGCTCAATTACACTACTGGCCATTAAAATTGCTACACCACGAAGATGACGTGCTATTGACGCGAAATTTAATCGACAAGAAGAAGATGCTGTGATATGCAAATGATTAGCTTTTCAGAGCATTCACACAAGGTTGGCGCCGGTGGTGATATCTACAACGTGCTGACAAGAGGAAAGTTTCCAACCGTCAAACAACAGTTGACGGGCGTTGCCTGATGAAACGTTGTTTTGATGCCTCGTGCAAGGAGGAGAAATGCGTACCATCATGTTACAATCCGACCTTTCATAAAGGTCGGATTGTAGCCTATTGCGATTGCAGTCTATCGTATCGCGACATTGCTGCTTGCGTTGGTCGAGATCCAATGACTGTTAGCAGAATACGGAACCGGTGGGTTCAGGACGGTAATACGGAACGCTGTGCTGAATCCCAACGGCCTCGTATCACCAGCAGTCGAGATGACAGGCATCTTAAATAATCTGCATGGCGATAACGGATCGTGCAGCCGCGTCTCGATCCCTGAGTCAACAGATGGGGACGTTTGCAAGACAACAACCATCTGCACGAACACTTCGACGGCGTTTGCAGCAGCATGGACTATCAGCTCGGAGACCATGACTACGGTCACCCTTGACGCTGCATCACAGACAGGAGCGCCTGCGATGGTGTACTCAACGATGAACCTGGGTGCACGAATGGCAAAACTTCATTTTTTCGGATGAATCCAGGTTCTGTTTACAGCATCATGATGGTCGCATCCGTGTTTGGCGACATCGCGGTGAACGCACATCGGAAGCGTGTATTCGTCATCGCCATTCTGGCGTATCACCTGGCTTGTTGGTATGGGGTGCCATTGGTTACACGTCTCGGTCACTTCTTGTTCGCATTGACGGCACTTTGAACAGTGGGCGTTGCATTTCAGATGTGTTACAACCCGTGGCTCTACCCTTCATTCGATCCCTGTGAAACCCTACATTTCAGCAGGATAATCCACGACCGCATGTTGCAGGTCCTGTACGAGCCTTTCTGGATACAGAAAATGTTCGACTGCTGCCCTGGCCAGCACATTCTCCAGATGTCTCACCAGCTGAAAACGTCTGGTCAATGGTGGCCGAGCAACAAGCTCGTCACAATACGCCAGTCACTACTCCTGATGAACTGTGGTATCGTGTTTAAGTTACAGGGGCAGCTGTACCTGTTCATGCCATACAAGCTCTGTTTGACTCAATGTCCAGGCGTATCAAGGCCGTTATTACGGCTAGAAATGGTTGTTCTGCGTACTGATTTCTCAGGATCTCTGCACCCAAATTGCGTGAAAATGTGATCACATGTCAGTTCTAGTATAATACATTTGTCCAATGAATACCCATTTATCATCTGCATTTCTTCTTGGTGGAGCAATTTTAATGACCAGTAGTGTATTATGCTTGCTAGCTTTAAAAGCAGAGAGCAATAACTGACACAGTAATGAAATAGTACCTACTGAAGACAAATTTGTAATACATTGATTATTACCTGGAATTTTACGGTGTCTTACGAAAATACTAGAGTGAAAGATTAGAATCGGAAACAGTTCAAGTAATCACTGATTTTTGGGTTGAACAGCATGCACTGGATTACAGGCTTTCACAGAAGACTTAAAAATATTAGAGCCAGTAATACTGGGTGTGGATCAATGTAAACAAACAACTGCACACTATACGAAATTCCACAAGATAACAAATGCACATAATCTTACTTCTTGCAAGGACACCACCATGGTTACTGTTGTTGCCAATACGTGAGCACCTGCACTGAATCATTGTGTGGGTTCGTCGCGGTTATTTTAAATGCAGAACGACTCCTAAGCTGCTCTAGAGCCTTGCAGTTGGAAGATGAAGCTGAGTGCGATAAGCCTTTGCAAGTTTCAACATGCCTTTTTTCTTGTCTCTCACAGAAAAACGAGTCCATCAGCTTGCTTAGGTTTATCCGTTTCCGCGTGCATGGTGTTGTGGGCAACAGTCACATCTGGGAATATTACTGCACAATCCCACATTTAGTACATAATATGAGAAATGTATGCTTTCACAGCAGTGAGGTGCGCTATAAAAGCTGGAAAAAAACTCTCTAGGAAGCATACAGATGATGCTGAGGCATCACTGATGTCATCACCACCACAACCACCATCGTAGCTGTCATCATTGTTTTAGCTCCTGCGAAACCAAAAAAATCCAAAAATATTAACATCCTCATTACTCGCCTCTGGTTTTATTTTTTATTTAAAATATATTTCGCTATTAACAGTATTACAGATTACTCACACATGTTTTCTGTTTCAGTGATGCAGAATCTGTGGTCTATTACCTTCTCCTCCTCCTGACCGAGTAGCAGCAGCAACAGCAGGATAAGCAGTAGAAGAGGACCACCTGAACTTTGTAGGCATTATCATCGTTGTCAAATTTTTAAACATAATATCAGAGTATTCTACAGTCTTTTGCGATTGAATGTGTTCTGTACTCGGCATACACTTTGTAACTCAGCTTCTGCTACCATTTCCCCTGTTATTAGACTTTTAAACTTTTTAATGAGGGCAGGTGATCTTCCAGAAGAAGCGATTCATTGCTTACACATTCAAACGAATATTGGTAATTTCCTTATGATTAACTAAACTGAACAGATGATCGTCAGGAAAATATTCCCTCACTATCTCGAGTTCTTCTGGGTTCAGTTATGATGCACATTTTTCAACGGAATACGTCAGAAAATGTTGTGAATCAGTAAATCAGGAATTTATTTTGGTTCTGTTCTCCTGAGGCATTACTGGAAACACTTTTGTGTAAGATTTATATTTTTCCGTATTCGTTAGTATAATAGACACACAGTCTGGCTTTAATGTAATTTCTTTGTGGCCATCTTTTGATTTTTGTACGCATACGTTCATGATCAAGAAGTGCACATAGTAATCGCTCAGACTGGGCACTGCATAATTGCAGCTGGGCTGTGCTGCAGCTTGTTGTGCACCCGTGAAATGACAATGATCCCAGTGCTTCTTTATATCATCTTCCGCAAAGGATTTATTGCAAATGTGACAGACGTTTTCAGAGAAAAACCATGATTCTTCGTCAGAGCTTAGTTTGTTTTGTAATATAAAAGCATTGCTGGATGTTATGGTCAAAAGAAAAGCCGATGGTACACTGAGACATGGTGTCTATCGCAAATCAACTCACACGGTTCAATATTTTCAGGCCACAAGTTGTCATCACCGTGCACAGCGCGGTAGTGTCTTACGCTGTTTGGCACATGGAACACGTGTGGTCTCAGATGCCGGCAGTCTACCTGGTGAGCTACAACACCTGAGAACGGTACTCCAACAGCGTGGTTATTCCGATAGACGGATAAGCCGTGCATTCTGTTCCAAGCAAATTCAAAGCAGGGATGAAAATGGAGGCGCGAGCCACCCATTCCAACGGCGTTCTTGTCCTATTTTGACAGCATGTTTTCAAGAATAGAAAGAACCCTCAAAAGGTACGACATCAACCAGCAAAATTGAGATATTTATTGAGCTCGGTCAAAGACGAACTTCGCCTTAGGAAATGTGACGTGTATAAGATCCCATGCCAATGTGGATAGTCTTAACACTGGGCAGACGTGCCGAACCGTGCAAGAACGTTGGCGTTGAACACCATCGTCATACACGCCTGAGGCGATCTGATAAGTTAGCGGTAGCGGAGCATTGCCTGAACACGAAAAGACTGTAATTTTATCCCCAGCGTCATCTTTCTCGGTCTGTGTTGTTAAGGAGGCCATAGATATCCATACCGCGGATAATTGTATCAACAGGGATGCAGGTTTTCAATTAAGCACTGCTTGGAATCCAGCACTGGCTGCTATTAAATCAAAGCAGGGAAAATCAGAACTTCCATCACGCGGCGCAACGCATTACTGAGATTTAATTCAGCCTTTAACCACAGGAGCGCGGATGGCTTTCTGGGGCTCCCAGCAGGGGGCACCAGAGCGTCGCTTTCTTTTAACTATGAGCGTCTTCCGCGGACGCGTATCGCTTGTTCCCGGCCTGATAAATTTCGACGCTGCAGCGCGATTATCACCAGTCGTGCTTTGCAGCAGTGACAGCAGCAACTACCACCACCTGAAGATGTCGAGCAGTTGCTTCGATGAAATGGCCCTGAGCACTATGCGACTTAACTTCTCAGGTCATGAGTCGCCTAGAACTTAGAACTAATTAAACCTAACTAACCTAAGGACATCACACACATCCATGCCCGAGGCAGGTAGCGGTCGCTCGGTTCCAGACTGTAGCGCCTAGAACCGCACGGCCACTCCGGCCGGCTTCGACGAAATATTGTGCGATTTGCATAATACGGTCCGACGCCCCAAACCCGAGAAGCGTATTTGCAAGTCCGCCGTGAAGGCCAGAAAAGTAACATCAGTAATTTTTGTATTTTTTCAGTGAATCGACGAACGATATTTTAGTTATACAAGCATATATCGTGTGATTGCTTCGCCGAAAAATGTACCTCCCAAACGTTCCTCACTTACTAGATTCACGAGCGCAGCACGTAGACATAAGCGAATTCGAGCTTTTCTAACAGACGAGGAACGACAGGGAGCAAGGAAGCAGAACGTTAATGAATTGCACATTCAGATGCATCAGAATCTCAAGATCAACATGCAGCAAGAATCGAAACAACGTTTATGTGCTACCCATTCACGCGCATCAAGATCACAAGAACAACATGCAGCAAATAATGAAGCTGCTCCTTAACGAATCGTTTATTCGCGTGCATTACAATCAGAAGATCGACATGCTGCAACAATCGAAAGAGAGCGTTCACGTGCTACCCCATAGCGTGCATAAGAATCAGAAAACCAACTTGCAGCGAGAACTGAAAGAGAACATTCACGAGCCGTCCGATCTCGACGAAAAGAACATGTTGATTTGAATCTTGCTGCATTTCAATTTGATGTTACCTGCAATTACAGTAACATCAAACTGAAATACAATTACCTGCAGTTACAGTCCCCCCATGAACCATGGACCTTGCCGTTGGTGGGGAGGCTTGCGTACCTCAGCGATACAGATGGCCGTACCGTAGGTCAAACCACAACGGAGGGGTATCTATCTGTTGAGAGGCCAGACAAACATGTGGTTCCTGAAGAGGGGCAGCAGCCTCTTCAGTAGTTGTAGGGTCATCAGTCTGGATGATTGACTGATTTGGCCTTGTAACACTAACCAAAACGGCCTTGCTGTGCTGGTACTGCGAACGGCTGAAAGCAAGGGGAAACTACAGCCGTAATTTTTCCCGAGGGCATGCAGCTTTACTGTATGGTTAAATGATGATGGCATCCTCTTGGGTAAAATATTCCGGAGGTAAAATAGTCCCCAATTCGGATCTCCGGGCGGGGACTACTCAGGAGGACGTCGTTATCAGGAGAAAGAAAACTGGCGTTCTACGGATCAGAGCGTGGAATGTCAGATCCCTTAATCAGGCAGGTAAGTTAGAAAATTTAAAAAGGGAAATAGATAGGTTAAAGTTAGATATAGTGGGAATTAGTGAAGTTCGGTGGCAGGAGGAACAAGACTTTTGGTCAGGTGAATACAGGGTTATAAATACAAAATCAAATAGGGGTAATGCAGGAGTAGGTTTAATAATGAATAAAAAAAATAGGAGTGCGGGTAAGCTACTACAAACAGCATAGTGGACGCATTATTGTGGCCAAGATAGACACGAAGCCCACGCCTACTACAGTACTACAAGTTTATATGCCAACTAACTCTGCAGATGATGAAGAAATTGATGAAATGTATGATGAGATAAAAGAAATTATTCAGGTAGTGAAGGAGACGAAAATTTAATAGTCATGGGTGACTGGAATTCGAGAGTAGGAAAAGGGAGAGAAGAAAACATAGTGGGTGAATATGGATTGGAGGTAAGAAATGAAAGAGGAAGCCGCCTGGTAGAATTTTGCACAGAGCATAACTTAATCGTAGCTAACACTTGGTTCAAGAATCATAAAAGAAGGTTGTATATATGGAAGAATCCTGGAGATACTAGAAGGTATCAGATAGATTTTATAATGGTAAGACAGAGATTTAGGAACCGGGTTTTAAATTGTAAGACATTTCCAGGGGCAGATGTGGACTCTGACCACAATCTATTGGTTATGAACTGTAGATTAAAACTGAAGAAACTGCAAAAAGGCGGGAATTTAAGGAAGTGGGACCTGTATAAACTGACTAAACCAGAGGTTGTACAGAATTTCAGGGAGAGCATAAGGGAACAATTGACAGGAATGTGGGAAAGAAGTACAGTACTGGGTAGCTCTGAGGGATGAAGTAGTGAAGGCAGCAGAGGATCAAGTAGGTAAAAAGACGAGGAATAGTAGAAATCCTTGGGTAACAGAAGAAATATTGAATTTAATTGATGAAAGGAGAAAATATAAAAATGCAGTAAATGAAGCAGGCAAAATTGAGATCGACAGGAAGTGCAAAATGGCTAAGCAGGGACGGCTAGAGGACAAATGTAAGGAATTAGAGGCTTATCTCACTAGGGGTAAGATAGATACTGCCTACAGGAAAATTAAACAGACCTTTGGAGAGAAGAGAACCACTTGTATGAATACCAAGAGCTCAGATGGAAACCCAGTTGTAAGCAAAGAAGGGAAAGCAGAAAGGTGGAAGGAATATATAGAGGGTCTATACAGGGGCGATGTACTTGAGGACAATATTATGGAAATGGAAGAGGATGTAGATGAAGATGAAATGGGAGATACGATACGGCGTGAAGAGTTTGACAGAGCACTGAAAGACCTGAGTCGAAACAAGGCCCCGGGAGTAGACAACATTCCATTAGAACTACTGACGGCCTTGGGAGAGCCAGTCCTGACAAAACTCTGCCATCTGGTGAGCAAGATGTCTGAGACAGGCGAAATACCCTCAGACTTCAAGAAGAATATAATAATTCCAATCCCAAAGGAAGCAGGTGTTGACAGATGTGAAAATTACCGAACTATCAGTTTAATAAGCAATGGCTGCAAAATACTAACACCAATTCTTTGCAGACGAATGGAAAAACTGGTAGAAGCCGACATCGGGGAAGATCAGTTTGGATTCCGTAGAAATATTGGAACACGTGAGGCAATACTGACCTTACGACTTGTCTTAGAAAAAAGATTAAGGAAAGGCAAACCTACGTTTCTAGCATTTGTAGACTTAGAGAAAGCTTTTGTCAATGTTGACTGAAATACTCTCTTTCAAATTCTGAAGATGACAGGGGTAAAATACAGGGAGCGAAAGGCTATTTATAATTTGTACAGAAAGCAGATGGCAGTTATAAGAGTCGAGGGGCATGAAAGGGAATCAGTGGTTTGGAAGGGAGTGAGACAGGGTTGTAGCCTCTCCGTGATATTATTCAATCTGTATATTGAGCAATCAGTAAAGGAAACAGAAGAAACATTCGGCGTAGGTATCAAAATCCATGGAGAAGAAATAAAAACTTTGAGGTTTGCCGAGAACTTTGTAATTCTGTCAGAGACAGCAAAGGACTTGGAAGAGCAGTGGAACGGAATGGACAGTGTCTTGAAAGGAGAATATAAGATGAACATCAACAAAATCAAAACGAGGATAATGGAATGTAGTCGAATTAAGTCGGGTGATGCTGAGGGAATTAGATTAGGAAATGAGACACTTAACATAGTAAAGGAGTTTTGCTATTTGGGGAGCAAAATAACTGATGATGGTCGAAGTAGAGAAGATATAAAATGTAGACTGGCAATGGCAAGGAAAGCGTTTCTGGAGAAGAGAAATTTGTTAGCATCGAGTATAGATTTAAGTGTCAGGAAGTCGTTTCTGAAAGTATTTGTATGGAGTGTAGCCATGTATGGAAGTGAAACATGGACGATAAATAGTTTGGACAAGAAGACAATAGAAGCTTTCGAAATGTCGTGCTACAAAAGAATGCTGAAGATTAGATGGGTAGATCACATAACTAATGAGGAGGTATTGAATAGAATTGGGGAGAAGAGGAGTTTGTGGCACAACAACTTGACAAGAAGAAGAGACCGGTTGGTAGGACATGTTCTGAGGCATAAAGGGATCACAAATTTAACATTGGAGGGCAGCGTGGAGGGTAAAAATTGTAGAAGGAGACCAAGGGATGAATATACTAAGCAGATTCAGAAGGATGTAGGTTGCAGTAAGTACTGGGAGATGAAGAAGCTTGCACAGGATAGGGTAGCATGGAGAGCTGCATCAAATAAGTCTCAGGACTGAAGACCACAACAACAACAACAGCAATTACAGTTTGCAGTCCACTGTAAATATTGGCAAAATATGTAAGGTGTGTGAGCATTGCGGTTCTCTTAAGTTCAACAATGAATCACCAGGAATATGCTGCGCGAATGGCGAAGTTAACTTGCCGACATTGCATCCATCAGTTTATCCAGTGTTGTCATTGTTTTCGGGCGACTCACCCGATTCCAAACACTTTTTGCGGACATTTGGAAATATAATGCAGCGTTTTAAATGACTTCTTTAGGAGCCGACAAAGTTTTATGGGATGGGTACATGCTTAATTTCAAAGTTCGAGGACAAATATATCGCCGTGCTGGTTCATTTCTACCCGTTTCCGACGCTGAACATAAATTTCTACAAATATACTTTATGGGTGACGGTGATGCACAAGCTGATCAATGGTGCGATGCAGTCCCAGCTACGAAACGCCACATTATATCCTATTTGCAAAACATTTTCCAAACAAAACAATTCACTGATAAAATTATTCGAAACTTCAATTGACAGTTTGTTGGCGGATCATCACGCAGTTCAAATACGAACTGACAAAACACCCATCGGATCGCATACTGGACCCTACAACGCATCTACCGTAAATGAAGCTGTGATTGTCACAATTGGCGATGAACGTGATACGCATGATATACTGTTTCAGCGACGGACTAATACAATTCAATGTGTTGCTGAAATACATCGATCATACGATGTGCAGCACTGTCCCATAATGTTTTGGGAGGGGCAGGACGGATATCACTCCAGTATGCAAACTAATCCAATTACAGGAAAATATCATTTTCTCCTGAATATTAAAACATTCGTAAGTATAATACAATTTACATTTTTCTTCTCTTACCTTTTCTTTATTTTTAAGGCGAACAACTCAATAAAAGAAGTCAACGATAAATTACTATTCCTACCGCATAATCATACTTCGGAATGGAACAAATCATGTTCTTTAATGCCATCAACTATTTCATCAATACGAAGTAGACACATGTGCCAAAACTGAATCCGAATGTCTGCTATTTATTCTCTCAAATCAAAATTCGTTGCGTTCGGAAGAATACGATCATTTACGAGTCACAATTTGCAAACATTGGCAAAATGGTCTTACTTACAGTAACGTACCATGGTAGCCCACGGCATATGATTATGCACAAGATGCCATGACATATATTCGTTCACATAACCGCCCCTACTTTTTCATCACATTTACACACAATTCAGCATGGAAACAGATAAAATAGCTTCTATGGCCTGATCAGCGACCATCCGATGTAGCTGCACGAATATTCAGGCAAAAACTCCTCACTAAATTGATGGACTTAATAGTGAAGCATTTATGGTGAAACTCGCTGCTGGATGTATGCGACTGAATGGAAGAAGAGAAGACTTCCACATGCTCATATTCTCATATGGTTCAAACCGAAAATACATGCTGCTCAGACTGATGATGCCATTTATGCAGAAATTCCTAATCCTTAAGACCATCCACTGCTGTTCAATATTGTGTCGGTTAATGTCAAAGGTCCTACATCATTTGGAAGTTTGAGAACGGTTGATGGCGCAGAATGCCAGACGTACAGAGAAGCTTGTCAAAATCTTCATTTGTTCGAGAATGAGCATCACTGGGAAACAACAATGATGGACACATGAGCCAGCTATCATTCGCGACAAATTGGAACATTATTCGCCATCATTTTGACCACATGTTCGCCGTACAACCCGAAAGATTTGTGGTAAAAATTCAGAGAGACTCTGAGCGAAGACTTTTGCACCGTGTTCATACCGTTAGGAATAACAATTCGGTCTGTTTCTAGGACAATAATTTCAGTCAAGCTCTGATAGAAATCCAGGACATGTGCTTAACCATCAACGAAAGAACTCATTCATCTCGGCATGACTGCGCCAGAGCGTTCTGCACTTGACCTTTATGATCGCTATTTAGTGAGATAACAGCCAAATAATAGTAATGATTTGCGTGCATTTATTGAAGCAAATGAACCACTTTCCTTATGGAACAAAAACTTGGCTACGATAAAATTACAAATTCCGCCTCAAATGGCAGAGGTGGTCTGTTCTTCATATAAGAATATACAGCCTACAGTTGCAGGTTAACTTTTTCGTTTACCTAGGTTTCAACGTTAGTAATAACGTCTTCTTCAGAACATAAAATATTATTTAAACGTTTGTCTAAAACAGGCCATGTCCTAAGTCAACTTTATAAAACTTGGTGCATAACCATAAGGTTTTGTCACTTCTATTAAACAAGCTTATGGTTATGCATCAAGTTTTATAAAGTTGACTTAGGACATGGCCTGTTTTAGGCAAACATTTAAATAATATTTTATGTTCTGAAGAAGACGTTATTACCAACGTTGAAACGTAGGTAAACGATAAAGTTAACCTGCAACTGTAGGCTGTATATTCTTATATAAACAATATCAGTTGCTATCGCTGCATAAAACTTAAAAATTATGAGGTCTGTTCTTCCTCGATTCGCCTGGTGGCAGTGGAAAAACCTTTCTCCCAATTTGCTATTGGCTCACATCCGACCTCAAAATGGAATTGCTTTGGCTCTTGCTTCATCAGGTATTGCGGCTGCATTATTAGATGGTGGACGAACAGCGCGTTCGGCACTCAGATTACCACTGGATATGCAACATTTCAAAAGGATTTGCTGTGTCGGAAGTTATGAAACTTCGCAAGGTCACTGTCTGCGTCGGATACACCATGGCTCATAAAAACCGCTGGAAGCGCTCGCTTGATCGAGATATTAAAGGTACGATAAAATGCACAACCGTTCGGAGGCGCTCTCATTTTATTTTCTGGGGTCTTTAGATAAACTCTTCCAGTGAAACCCACGTCAACACCAGCTGATGATCTCCACGCTTGCCTCAAAGCAAAGCATCTTTGAAGACATGTGTGAAATTTCACATTGAAGACCAGTATGCACGTACATTTGCACCGCAATACGTTACCAGCTACAATTTCAAAAGAGCTGTTGAACATAGGTGGAGGAAAAGTACCAGCTGATGCTACCGAAAATGTATTTAATTTCCATTTAACTTGTTCGATGGATAGCACAATGACGTACAACTCTCTCAGAAAGTTTTTCCGCAGACTGTCACCAATAATAAAAACCACAAATGGCTCTGACAGCAAAAAACACCGACGTCAATGCAATCAAACTTGCGATTCACGAACAAATTGCGGGCGATTATGTTACCTACAAATCGAGTCACAGCGTCATAAATGCGGACGAAACTGTTAATTATTCAGTCGAGTATTTAAATTCATTGGATCTTCCTGGCGTGTCACCGCACAAGTTGTCACTCAAAGTCGGCATGCCAAGTATCCTCTTGCGGAACATTACTCCATATCGATTGAGTAATTGAACAAGACTCACTGTGAAGAAACCGATGCGGGATGTCATTCTTAATGGAAAGTCGAAGGAAGAAGATGTGCTCATTCCACGCATTCACATCATTCCCACCGACATGCTATTTAATTTAAAACGAAGGCAGTTCCCCATTCGACTTTCATTCTCAATGATCACAAACAATGCACAAGATGAGGCACTTCAAGTGTGCGGATTGAAACTAGAAAATCCATGTTTGTCACATGGCCAGTTGTATGTTGTATGCTTACGAGTAGGTTAGCCAAGAAATTTATTTGATTTGCCTGACGTCGGAAGAAAATTGTCTACCCTGAAGCACTTGAATAAAAAATCAACAAATTAAATGAATCTCATTTATATCTCTCCTTTATATATATCATTCAATTTCAATACACGTATTCAAAATTCACAATAAAATAAAAAAATCATTCTTTCTATCATTTCTAATTAAACAAAGTAACTCGTTTAATATTCAAACGATACTTCCCCAATTATTTTTTCTGCGGCAGCAGCGAGCTGGGTACCAGCTAGTATATATATGAGAAGTTGTTAGCAAATATGTTGCGTGCGAATAAGAGCGTATTTCTATATATTTTGTAATATTTGTATAACATATACCGGTGATTAATATGTAGTATATAAAGAGGACATGATGTTCCCAAAAATCTCGAAAAGTTCGTGACCAATTTACTTCAGATCTTTACACAGTACAATAATGAACATTCGAGCTGACATAGGTGAAACAGTGTTATCAAAAATCTCAAAAAGCACTTCGTTTTTCTACTTCCAATTTTTATAAGTTACTGTAATAAATGTTTGGACTAATTTATAGCTGCCGCAGAAGAAATAATTGGGGAAGTATTGTTTGAATATTAAACGAGTTACATTGTTTAATTAGGAATGATAGAAAGAATGACTTTATTTTATTTTATTGTGCATTTTGAATACATGTATTGAAATTGAATTATATATATATATATATATATATATATATATATATATATATATATAAAATAGTGAAACAGATTTAGCAAAACTCTCGACAAGTTCTTGATCGATTTACTTAAGATTTAAAATTAAATTCTATGAAATATTCAGTCATGCAGAGACTAAGTATACATATCGTAAACAATAATGAACAGATTTTCTGTTACAACCACTCCAAGCTAGAAAATGCTCAGCTGGGCTATGCTGTAAAAGTCGTACAGTTTTGTTTTCTTTGTCGCAATCAGTTTTAACTATGATGTAAGAAATTAGACAAATTGTTTCTCACTTATAAATTCTTACCCATTAATATTATATTTTTAGACATAAACTGCTTACACGACTATGAGGTGGTATATTTCTTCCTCATCGCCGCTTTTACAGAAAACAGGAAAGTTGTATTTCGAAGTTATCATAGAATACTACTACAGACTCTGATTTTGTAATAACAACAAACAAGGTTAAGGTCATTGGGGGGGAGGGGGAGGATTAGATGACCAGAGGAGAGGGAGCAAATGGACACAGAGAGCGGAAATGAGGATGAACAGAGGGAGGGGGCAGTAGGATACGGAGAAAGAGGGGGGAGAAGATTGACAGAGAGATGGGAAAGAAGGAGTAGATGGACAAAGAGAGGGGAAGGAGGAAATGGACAGATTCTAGAGGAAGAAGCGGATTGGGAAGTACACTGATCAGCAAGAACACTACTGCCATCGACCTATTATCGATATAAATCCGTCCAAGTGATAGCTGCGTCACCTGGCGAGGAATGAAGCTGGTCAGACACATGCATGGTACATGTGGTATCAGTGAGCACGCTGTCTGTGTGTAGAATGGGGAAGGTGTGCGACCTATCTGAGTGTGATGGAGGGCAGATTGAGATGGCCCAGAGTCTCGGCCGAGCGTTTAGGAAACTGCACGACTTGTCGGATGTTCGAGGATTGCTGTGGTAGGTGTCTTCAACACGTGACGAAATCAAGGTGAAACCACATCCAGACGTCGTGGGGTTGGGTGACCACCCTTTATTACAATGTCGTACGTCGCAAGCTGAGCAGACTGACAAAACAGAACAGGTGGCGAACTGTTGTGGAACTAACATCCGATTCTAATACTGTGCAGAGTACGAATGTGTCTGAACATACAGTGCACCATACACTCCTAACGATAGGCCCCAGCAGCTGACGACGCAGGGCATGTGACCATTGGCACTGGATGGTGTCGCTGTGGCAAAGCGTTGCATGGTCTGATGATTCCCAACACCTTCTTCATCATGCTAGTGGGTGGGTGCAAATCCGTAGTCTTCCAGGGCAACAGCTTCTTGACTCATACATTGCAGGACCGAGACAAGCCGACGGCGGCTCCATTATACTCTGTGGGACATACATGTGGGTGTCCATGGGACCAGTGGAGCTTGTGCAAGGCATCATGATGGCCGAGGAGTATTATACACTGCTTGAAGACCACCACACCCCTTCACGACGATCATGTTCCTCGACTGCAGTGGCATTTTTCAACAAGATAATGCGCCATGTCACAAGGCCAGGAGTGTGATGGAGTGGTTCGAGAAACACAGTGGTGAGTTCCAATTGAAGGGTTTGGTGCAAGAAGGAGGCAGCTCCACTTTTCCCAGTTTCTGCCAAATTAAAAAAACTTCTACACCGAAAATAAAAAAATAGTCTGCCTTGTGTTAGGTTACAGTGTATCCAATACTACTAACCTGAATACACACAAATGGATGCTCTCAGGTACGTGCAGTGGAGTTTTGAATTTTGGAGCTGCCTCCTTTTTGCTCCAAAGTGAATGAAAAACTCTTTGTAGGACCATTTTCTCTGTAATTAACCATATTTAAATTTAAGAAAACATTCATTAATAAAGAAAGTACAACATTATTGGCATAATATATCACTATGTACAGTTCTTCTTCAGTTTTCTAGCTCCCCCTCAGTCTCCTGAGGATCGTTTGAAGCATCTGACGTCAGCTGGTAGTAAAACCACATTTTGTTTTGCCCAAAATACTTTCTGAAGAGCTCTGTGACATCTTTGAACTTTCAGTCTTTAAGCGGGAGGAGACAATCATAAGCTTGATGAAGGCGGTTCATTGTTAAGAGACTCGTAGGTCCTTGGTTGCAAATTTGTGCATTATCGAAGACAGTCATCCCTACAGTTGGTCCCTTTACCGATGTATGGCTGTTCATAGAGGAATATCTTGTACTTAGTGATTAAATATTTTCCTCTTTTCTTGTTCGATATTGATATGTAAGAGTTCTTTAAACAAAAGTTCTTCAGCTTGTCAAAAAAGTTGTTATATTACCCAACGCTCTGTGGCGTGGGATAAAGTTGTGGCCCCTTTCTGGGAATCGCTGAACGATCTTCGTACAGCAGCATCTTCACACGAGGTAAAACAGGTACTGCATTAACGAATGATTTTTATTTTGTGAGAAGGAGTTATCGGAAAATGGGTAAAGCATTTTGATATCATCTGTTAGAACGTGGTTGATGTACGAGGTGCATTCAAGTTCTAAGGCCTCCGATTTCTTTTCTAATTAACTACTCACCCGAAATCGATGAAACTGGCGTTACTTCTCGGCGTAATCGCCCTGCAGACGTACACATTTTTCACAACGCTGACGCCATGATTCCATGGCAGCGGCGAAGGCTTCTTTAGGAGTCTGTTTTGACCACTGGAAAATCGCTGAGGCAATAGCAGCACGGCTGGTGAATGTGCGGTCACAGAAAGTGTCTTTCATTGTTGGAAAAAGCCAAAAGTCACTAGGAGCCAGGTCAGGTGAGTAGGGAGCATGAGGAATCACTTCAAAGTTGTTATCACGAAGAAACTGTTGCGTAACGTTAGCTCGATGAGCGGGTGCGTTGTGTTGGTGAAACAGCACACGCGCAGCCCTTCCCGGACGTTTTTGTTGCAGTGCAGGAAGGAATTTGTTCTTCAAAACATTTTCGTAGGATGAACCTGTTACCGTAGTGCCCTTTGGAACGCAATGGGTAAGGATTACGCCCTCGCTGTCCCAGAACATGGACACCATCATTTTTTCAGCACTGGCGGTTACCCGAAATTTTTTGGTGGCGGTGAATCTATGTGCTTCCATTGAGCTGGCTGGCGCTTTGTTTCTGGATTGAAAAATGGCATCCACGTCTCATCCATTGTCACAACCGACGAAAAGAAAGTCCCATTCATGCTGTCGTTGCACGTCAACATTGCTTAGCAACATGCCACATGGGCAGCCTTGTGGTCGTCCGTCAGCATTCGTGGCACCCACCTGGATGACACTTTTCGCACTTTCAGGTCGTCATGCAGGATTGTGTGCACAGAACCCACAGAAATGCCATCTCTGGAGGCGATCTGTTCAACAGTCATTCGGCGATCCCCCAAAATAATTCTCTCCACTTTCTCGATCATGTCGTCAGACCGGCTTGTGCGAGCACGAGGTTGTTTCGGTTTGTTGTCACATGATGTTCTGCCTTCATTAAACTGTCGCACCCACGAACGCACTTTCGACACATCCATAACTCCATCACCACATGTCTCCTTCAACTGTCGATGAATTTCAATTGGTTTCACACCACGCACATTCAGAAAACGAATGATTGCACGCTGTTCAAGTAAGGAAAACGTCGCCATTTTAAATATTTAAAACAGTTCTCATTCTCGCCGCTGGCGGTAAAATTCCATCTGCCGTACGGTGCTGCCATCTCTGGGACGTATTGACAATGAACGCGGCCTCATTTTAAAACAATGCGCATGTTTCTATCTCTTTCCAGTCCGGAGAAAAAAAATCGGAGGCCTTAGAACTTGAATGCACCTCGTAGTGATGTATAAAACAGGTGTTTATAAAATGCATCCCCAGAAGGAACTTTGGGGAGGGGCATATTTTGTTGGTAGTCGAAGCACAACATCTCGGTGTCATTATTACGTTGTGCAAGTGCCATCTGGTCTTCATTTAATATCTTGATAAAGTCAGTCCGCCCGACTTTGATGAAGTATCTTGGCATCCTGGAGCTCCTTACGTCTCTCATCTGAGATAGAAGAGACACTGAGTTCTTTTTGTACGCTGTGACACTTTTGACAAGTATCTTGGGTGCCCGAATCTGATGTTGAAATGTGTCTTGAAGAACCGAAAGTAAAAATCGTATTCTACTGGAGATTCAAAGCGCTTCTCCATGTGCAAACAATGCATTTCTTTGATAGTGAGATCGGCAGACAAGTATTGTCTATTGCCATTGTCTCGACGACTGTAATGCGATTCTCCCCTAGGAAAACTGTCAATGTAACAATGAATCTTTTGCACAGTTTCATCTGGAGTTTTGTTGCGTCTTGTATTATGCTTTCACCTACCATCTGGTTTTGGTGTGATAGCTCCGTCAAAAGAAAGTTGATTTGCGATGTTTTCCACTCGCTTTCTGGACACTCCATGCAGTGACGCCAACCCCTTTTTTACAAACTCTTGGATTACTTTCACTGACTCGAACAGTACAAACATTTGAAAACGCCATGGGCTTTCCTGTTCTACTTTTGGCCTATTTCTCTATTTCTTGTAACAGGTAAACCTTTAATGCAACCAGCCAAATACACATCTTGGGCATGCTTAGTCGTTAGGCCATTAAAAGCATTAATAATACGATGCCTTGCTTCAACGTCGAATTCAGTAAAGCACTTGTATTTGCAAGTGCAATCATTACCTGTAGTCCGACGAGGCATGTTTTTTCTACTCGTGCTCTTGTACTTCTTAACGTCAACCCTCCGCTGTTTTCTTATGTTCCGCTCCCATCGTTCCTTGTGCGATCATTTTTTTCCTCTTCAATGGTTCAACAACTCCGTCTCTGCTTCTTGAAACTTCTTCTGAATCAGTAGACGTCTCATCTTCACCTGGCTCGTAGTTTTCTGAAGAGTCACAATTAATCAGTCCTTCCTCTTCTGATTCACTCATATTGACAGAAACCGTGAAATCAAAAGACGATGAAGTCACAAAACAGATCTTAAACCTGATAAAACATATTCCTCGCAGAAAACGCGCAATATTTACACCGGTATGCTGAACACTACGTAACATAATCTCCTTCCTGCTATCGTTTGGGGGAAGAACGAGGCACCTCCCGTTTTCGCGCAAACTCGGATCATAGGCAGCTCCGTCTGTTGGATTTCTCTGGAACCAGCTGGTGCAGCTGCCTCATTCTTGCACCAAACCCCTCAATCGATGTTCTGAATCACCACCTCTCCAGATCCGATCAATAACGTCTGGGATGTAATTGAACGTGGCATCAGATCTCATCGCCCCCCTCCCCGGAATTTAGGAGAATTAGGTGACTTGTATGTGCAGATGTGGTGGTATCTCCGTCCTGCGACCTACCAAGCCTTCATTGCTTCCGTGTTACGACGCGTCACTGCTGTTATCAGTGTGAAATGTGGGCATGCCGGCTATTAGGTAGGCGGTAGTAATGTTCTGGCTGCTGCCCACCCACAAACTCCTCTTCCTCCACACCCTACGTCAGCACCGCGTGGATGCCTTCGTCCTCAATGAAACCTTCCTTCAGCCCCGTATCTCCGTCTCCACTGCCCCTTACACCCTACATCGTACCGATAACCCGTACCCTCTGGCACGTGGCGGAGTTGCTATAGGCCACCTCAAGCACCTCCCTGTCCGGCCCCAACCTCTCCTTAACAATCCTGCCGAGCATCTCACCCTCAGCCTCTTCTTCCCCGCCCTTACCATCACCTGTGCCACCATTTATGTCCGCCCTCGCACCCCCCTCCCGTATGATTTCCTGGCCCACATTGACCGCACCTTCTCCACCTACGTGATTGCCGCCGACCTCAATATCCACAGCCGTGATCCTGCCGACCTCCGGCGGTGGCATCAGTTTCTCACCACTCTCCAGGGAGACCTGGTTCCCCTGCCCCAGCACACCCGGCCCGAATCCAACACCACTCCTGATGTAGTCCTTGCCTCTCCCAACCTCCTTGGGCGCATCACCGCGGATGTCCTTGACCTCATTGGCAGTGACCATGCTCCTGTCCTCCTCACTATCTCTAACGGTCGCCATCCCCGCCACGCTCCTCGCCCTGACGTCCCTCCTAAACTTGTCCATGATTACTCCCGTGCCAACTGGGATGCCTACCGGGATTCCATTCACACCCAGGTTGACAGCCACGACCTTCCCCTCCAGTCTCCTGATGACATCTCTCGCACTGCTGCCTTCCTGCACCAGACCTTGTCTGACGCCGTCGCCACCCATATCCCCACCAAAGCCATCCACCCTCACCGCCCCGCCCTGCCTCCACAGGCCGTCCTTCTCCTTCGGGAGTCCCGCCGCCTCTACCGCTCTTTTCTCCGCACTCGTGACCGGGATACACTTACCCGCCACCGGCAATTACAGCGACACATCCGCAACCTGCTTGTTGCGAAGAAACGCCGAGCCTGGCGCCAGACATGTACACACCTCAACACCACGCTCCCCATCAACTCTTCCAAGTATTGGTCTACTTTCCACCGCCTTATTGGGAACCGCCCCACCCCCCAGTACCCTCTCCTCCTTAATGACCGTCCCTTTCCTGACAACCTCAGTAAGGCCAACCACTTTGCCTCCCACCTCTCTGATGTTTTTTCCATCCCAGATGATCCCCACTTTGATTATTCCCTCTTCCCTGATGTCATGGACCGTACGAATACCTCTGTTCCTCCCCTTGCCCCTAGCTTCCAGTACTTGGGCCACACCCCACCATCTGCACTTAACACTCCCATCACTACACAGGACATCAGCCTCACACTCCGCACTAAACGCAACACTGCTCCCGGCCACGACTGCGTTACCTACCGCCACCTCAAACACTGCCCTCCCTCCTTCCTTTCCCTCCTTGCCGCCCTCTACAATGTCATCCTTGCCACTGGCTTCTATCCCGACCTGTGGAAAACCTCCCGTATCCTGATGTTCTCCAAACCCAATAAGCCTCCATCTGATGCCTCTTCCTATCGTCCTATCTGTCTCACGTCGGTGTTCAGCAAGCTCTTGGAATCCATCCTTTCCCGGCGCATCCATCTCCACCTCCACCAAAACCACCTCCTCCCAAACACCCAATGTGGCTTTCGACCTTCCTTCTCTGCTGATGACCAACTCCTCCGCCTCACTCATCTCCTCTCCCTCCAGCTTAACTCCCGTCGCTCCGCCATTTTTGTCTCACTTGACCTTGAAAAGGCCTACGACCGTGTCTGGCATCCCGGTCTCCTGTTTAAACTCCAAACCTACACCCTTCCTATCAACTACATCCGTCTGGTGGCCTCCTTCCTCTCCCGCCGCCCCTCCTACGTTACCATCCATCATGCCAATTCCCGCACCTTCTACCCCTCTGCCGGTGTGCCCCAGGGCTCTGTCCTCTCCCCTCTCCTCTACCTCCTGTACACAGCAGATATGCCCCAACCCCCCCCTCCAGTGCACCTCTTGCAATATGCTGATGACACCGCATTCCTCGCCCTCGCTCCTACCCTCCAACGGTCCCAACGCCTTCTCCAGAATCACCTTGACCTTTTTGCTGCATGGTGTAACCAATGGCTCCTGAAACTCAATCCTTCCAAGACCCAGGCAATCATCGTAGGTCGTACCACTCGTTCCTTCCGGCTCCTGGATTTCTCCCTTACTGTCTGCACACGTCCTGTCCGTCTCAACCCCACCCTCACCTACCTTGGCCTCACCATTGACCGTCACCTCACCTGGATCCCTCATCTCCGATCCATCCAATCCAAAGCCCACAACCGCCTCCGCCTCCTCAAACTCCTCTCTGGCCGGACATGGGGGTTGCACCCCTCTACCATCCTCCACACCTACAAATCCTTAATCTGTCCCATCCTCTGTTATGCCAGTCCTGCCTGGATATCTGCCCCCCCCAAATTCTATCAGTCCCTCCAGATCCTTGAGCGTCATGCACTCCGCCTCGCCTTCCGTATCCGCCTCCCGTCCCCCACGCGGATCCTCTATGATCTCATTCCTTTCCCCCATCTGCTCCTCTTCCTCGAACATATCCGCATCCTCTACACCTCCCGCCGTCTTGAACCCCCTCACCCCCTGGTTGCTCCTCTCCTCTCCCATCCTCGCCCCCTGCCCCGTCTTCACCGTTGTGTCCCCCCTACCATCCATCTCTACACCCTCCATCTCCTTTCCCAAGGTGGCTTCCGTCAACTCCCCCTCCCGGATGATGCCCTCTCTCCCTCCATTTATCCTTCCTATCAACTCTGATCCTCCCTCCCCCTCCTTTCCTCTGTCCTTTCCCTGGGCTCCCTCTTCCCCCCCCCTTCCGTCCTGTTTCCTCCCCACTACACCTCACCCTACCTCCCTTCTCCCCCCCCAGTCCTTTTGTATTCCCCTCCTCTGCCTACCCCCCTCCCTGTCGCGTCTGCCCCCCACCCCTCTTATGGGTCCTCATCCTCCATCCGCTCCTTTCCCGGTTCCCCCCCCCTTCGCTTTTACTCTCCTTTCCCCCCCTTTTTGTTTTCCCATCTCCTGTCCAGTTTCCCCCCACCTGCTCTCGACTGTGGTGTCACCTTTGCCGCCTTTTTGGTGCTGTGTTCTAGTGACTATTCAGTGTTGTGTTGCGAACAGAAACCATGCTGTCGCTGGGTGTGCATTTTATATATTTTGCGAACAGAATCCAGACTGTCGCCGTGTTTTTTTTTTTTTTTTAACTGTCTATTGTTTCCCCTGTCTGCTCCGTATGTATTTTTATTCGCTTCATCATCACTCTGTTGTTTGTTTTAATTTCCCCATTTTCTTTTCTCCTTGTTACTCACTAAGTCCCCGATTTTATCGCCTGTTTTTTATTATTATTTATTCTCCTGCTCTTTGTCAAAAAAAAAATCTGTAGGCTGGAGAGCGGCGTCCTAAGCTGCTGCCAGCCCGCCCCCTTCGGGGGGAATTGAAATTCAATAAAGGAAAAAAAAAAAAGAAAAAAAAAATGTTCTGGCTGATCAGTGTATATCTAATTCCCATACATACTAGAAAAGTATGTTCTTTCTTTTCCATTTAACCAGACTGTGCCACAGCAGCTACTGCTAGTAAACCATAAACACTGAACGTAGCACATAAAATGCTGAAACATGTGTGGCCAAGTATAACAGAAAGAGAAAATTAACTGAGTTTTTCATAAGGTGGGGAAACTCTGCAGTACGATTGTTATTGTAAAGACTTTGAAGCGAGAAGTGATAGCTCTGAGAGAAGAGCACCTGCCACTTTACAGCTGTGTGTTCTCTGAAGGTAAAAACATACTCGTACCTGCTGCGTCTACGGCCTCCTCATTGACTCTGAAGATGGACTGGAGGCAACCCAGGTCTTCACCATCCTTAAACTGCAGATATTTCAGCTTGAAGCGTCCATACAATAGCGAGGCCATCTTCTGCAACTTTAAGTTCAGTGGAAAGAAGTGCTTCATGCTGTACTTGCCCTGTGAACAAAGACATCAGTCCCTTATGTAGTCAAACGAGCAGTTGAATCAGAGTAGCCTTTATCACCCGCTTCCGTTCAGATTACAGCAGTAACGCATATTGGCGCGGCTAGCAAAAAACACCGAAAAAGTTTGAAAACCACCTTAATCGTAGACTGTTCAACTGATATTCACATTTCACGGAAGTCGGTCGATCCCATGCACAATACCTCCTTCGCAACAAAGCCTCTTCACCTCCAAATAACTACTGTAACCCATATCCGAAACTGCATACTAGACTCGTCTTTTGCTCTCCCTCTGCAATTTTTATTCCCTCCCCCCTCCCCCTCCCCCCTCTCTCTCTTTCTTCCAATACTAAATTGACGACTCCTTGAGGTCTCGGAATGTTTCCTATCAAACGATTCCTTATTGTAGTCAAGGTAGACCATAAATTTTGCTCACCAATTCTATTCACTGCCTCCTCATTTACTATTTGATCTACCCATCTGATCTTCAGCATTTATCTATTTGTCTCCTTCTGCAATTTTTACCCATCACACTTCCCTCTAGTACTAAGTTAGTCATCCCTTGATGTCTCAAAATTTGTTCTCTTAAGTAAGGTCTTCTTTAGCCAAGTTATGCCAAAAACTTCTTGTTTTCGACATCTTGTCATTGGTTATAGACATATTCATGCTTTCCAGCAGCTCGTAACTAGCTTGGTACGAGCTGATGTTAGACGCCCTTTTACCATGCTGCGAGGGTCGATGCAAGATGACAAGGGCATATGATTTTGTGTGCAACGAGAGTGCACAGGGCTACACCCACGTAAGTAATGAGTACAAACATGCATTTGGGATTAGAAGGTATACATAAAGGGACGAGGCCCAGATTTAAAGAGGTTGTGACAGTTAAATTGTTGCGCTACTGAGCCGTCAGCACGCAAGGGAAGAGCCGACACTGTCGCGATGTTTCATGGCCACAGCAAGTTGTTTTCGAGGTGATGATTAAAAATTTATGACATCCTTCGTACTGAGGGGAACTAGTGGGAGCCAGAGACACAGTAGTAACAAACGTTGGCGATAAACGTTCACAACTCGTAACTAAGTTTTCACGAGTATATGAAAGCATGGAAGAGACCCAGTATTTCCTCCTACAATAAGTGCGAAAAATCAGCTCAGTTTTGTAAAACAATTGTATGAGTAAAGAAAGAGCTCAGTACATATGAAACAGGGAAAGAAAGGTTTAGCCCATTAACTGCTGGTATTTGAAGTAAATAATGATACAGGATCCAGCCCTGCCAAACAGTTGTTGTCAAACGTTGTTGGCATTCTGTGCCTAGGTGGCACGTTAAGCTTATGTGTGCAGTTCTTTACATAGTTTACTAATATTTTTAAAAAACTGTGAAAATGATGGTAGGCAAGGTGAGCGACAGACTGATTGATGTCTGTAGTGAAACTGCGGAAGGAAGACACGCATGACCGTTTATATCAGGTAAACAAAAATGACTTAATGTCTCATAACATGGCAGAAAACTGCTATTCTAGGTTATACGTTTTAGCAACGTGCCCGAAAATACAAGACATTTTAAGAAGGAGGACAATTAAAGGTGGATGTGATTCAAGATTTAACAGCGCAGACTATTACTGAGCTCGAGGCAAAATGGGAAATGGAGTGAAAGAAATTTTAATTTGTCGTGTGGTATTTATGGTGACGCATGGCATATCAGAACTTAAGATTCAGTATTTAGTATCTAGTCTTCGAACTACCAGGAACGCCCCTATCGATAAGAGAGGGAAATATGGGAAGAGTCCCCGGAAATTGAGAGATGAAACAATTAAGACCATTAAACACCACAATACCTCCTTCCTAGTTAGAAACTGTCAATATGTAAGAAAAGATACAACTATAGTATACCTCTCTGAGGAACTGGATATAAGTAAAATGTTCAGTTTAATCGTAGAGGCATCACCCAACAATTAAGGCGTCTTATGAAACACGTAGAGACGTGTTTAATATGAGCTTCTATATTTCCTTTGGGTATCCCTACGCAGATACACGTGACACCAGTCACAAATATTCAGCCGAAGTGAAATGTCTGAAAATGGAAAAAATAAATTGCACTAAACTAGCAAAAATAAGAGATATTGAGTCTCAATCGACGGCAGATATTTATGCATGCTGAGTGCACCAAGCTTGTGAAAAGCGCTCGGCAGGCCCGGGCAGTCATCGATCCAACTGCCAGCCAAACCAACGACGCTTAATTTCGGTGGTCTGACGGGAACCGGTATTACCACTGCGGCATGGTCGTCGGCAGTTGAGAGGCTACCTGACTCAGAAATGGCGGCTCCGGTCACGAAAACTGACAGTGGTCGGGAAAGCGGTGTGCTGACCACATGCCCCTCCGCATTAGCATCCAGTGACGTCTAACAGCCGAGGATGACACGGCGGTCGGTCGGCACTGTTAGGCCTTCCGAGTCATGTTCGGACAGCGAGAGAGATTTTATCTACGTATGATTTTGACATCCAATGTTTATCAAATGCAGAGAGAACATCTTTCCGTTACGATATTGCAGTGCCTTGATGGTCGAATGGAATGTTATTGCATCGCACTTATAAACCATTATACAGCTGACGGTTGCCATACTTGCAGTTGCGAATACAATTCATGTATTTTTCTTTATCCTGAATGTGTTGCCGAAAAGGTAAGATATCTATCCTACGAGTCACATGTTTCCTTACAGTTACCTTGACATGGTCATGAAAAGTTCTTGATATACATCCAAGAGAGAGGAAGAAAAACAACTATCACGAGGGAATTATCCGAATGGGACCGAAGTCGGTAGCTGTGATGTACATGTATAGACACACAAATAATTATAATTTCAGAAAAAATGGATGATTAATTTAAGAGAAAGAGCTTCACAAATCGGTCCACCACTGGCCCTTACCCAAGCAGTTATTCGCTTTGGCACTGATTGATAGAGTTGCTGAAAGTCCTTCTGAGGGACATCGTGCCAAGTTCTGTCCGATTAGCGCGTCAGATCGTCAGAATTTCGAGCTCGTTTAATGGTCCTCGCTATAATCCTCAAAACATTCTCAATTATGGTTAGCACGGGCGACCTTGCTGGTCAAGGATATCAGTAGCTCTGACGGAATGTCATCTACTCCTGGGACCTTGTTTCGACTTAAGTCTTTCAATGCTCTGTCAGTTTTTTATTGCACTATCATATCTCCCACCTCATCTTCATGTATATCCTCATTACTTTCTGTAATATTTCCATGAAGTTCATTTCTCTTGCATTACCTATCCCCTCTATATACTCCTTCCACCTTTCAGCTTTCCCTTCTTTGGGTAGTACCGGTTTTCCAACTCAGCTCTTTATATCCATACAGCTACTTCTCGTTTCTCCAAGGACCTCTATAATTTTCCTATAGGCGATATCTATCTTCTACATCCTTACACTTGTCCTCTAACCACTCTTTCTTAGCCTACTAGTTTTCCTTTTCTTCCTTTTCCTACTATCGAATTCCAGCCTCCAATCACAATTGAATTTTTTACTGCCTTAACTATGTGAATAATTTCGTTTATCTCATCATATATTGTGAGAATACATGTATGACCCATGGACCTTGCCGTTGGTGGGGAGGCTTGCGTGCCTCAGCGATACAGATAGCCGTACCGTAGGTGCAACCACAACGGAGGGGTATCTGTTGAGAGGCCAGACAAACGTGTGGTTCCTGAAGAGGGGCAGCAGCCTTTTCAGTAGTTGCAAGGGCAACAGTCTGGATGATTGACTGATCTGGCCTTGTAACAATAACCAAAACGGCCTTGTTGTGCTGGTACTGCGAACGGCTGAAAGCAAGGGGAAACTACGGCCGTAATTTTTCCTGAGGGCATGCAGCTTTCCTGTATGATTAAATGATGATGGCGTCCTCTTGGGTAAAATATTCCGGAGGTAAAATAGTCCCCCATTCGGATCTCCGGGCGGGGACTACTCAAGAGGATGTCGTTATCAGGAGAAAGAAAACTGGCGTTCTACGGATCGGAGCGCGGAATGTCAGATCCCTTAATCGGGCAGGTAAGTTAGAAAATTTAAAAAGGGAAATAGATAGGTTAAAGTTAGATATAGTGGGAATTAGTAAAGTTCGGTGGCAGGAGGAACAAGACTTTTAAGACTTTTGGTCAGGTGAATACAGGGTTATAAATACAAAAATCAAATAGGGGTAATGCAGGGGTAGGTTTAATAATGAATAAAAAATAGGAGGGCGGGTAAGCTACTACAAACAGCATAGTGAACGCACTATTGTGGCCAAGATAAACATGAAGCCCACGCCTACTACAGTAGTACAAGGTTATATGCCAACTAACTCTGCAGATGATGAAATGATGAAGAAATTGATGAAATGTATGATGAGATAAAAGAAATTATTCAGGTAGTGGAGGGAGGCGAAAATTTAATAGTTATGGGTGACTGGAATTCAACAGTAGGAAAAGGAAGAGAAGGAAACGTAGTAAGTGAATATGGATTAGGGCTAAGAAATGAAAGAGGAAGCCGCCTGGTAGAATTTTGCACAGAGCATAACTTAATCATAGCTAACACTTGGTTCAAGAATCATGAAAGAAGGTTGTACACATGGAAGAACCCTGGAGATACTAGAAGGTTTCAGATAGATTATACAATAGTAAGAGAGAGATTTAGGAACCAGGTTTTAAATTGTAAGACATTTCCAGGGGCAGATGTGGACTCTGGAATGGATAATGGAATGTAGTCGAATTAAGTCGGGTGATGCTGAGGGAATTAGATTAGGAAATGAGACACTTAAAGTAGTGAAAATAACTGATGATGGTCGAAGTAAAGAGGATGCAAAATGTAGACTGGCAATGGCAAGGAAAGCGTTTCTGAAGAAGAGAAATTTGTTGTTAACATCGAGTATAGATTTAAGTGTCAGGAAGTCATTTCTGAAAGTATTTGTATGGAGTGAAGCCATGTATGGAAGTGAAACATGGACGATAAATAGTTTAGACAAGAAGAGAATAGAAGCTTTCGAAATGTGGTGCTACAGAAGAATGCTGAAGATAAAATGGGTAGATCACGTAACTAATGAGGAGGTATTGAATAGAATTGGGGAGAAAAGGAGTTTGTGGCACAACTTGACAAGAAGAAGGGACCAGTTGGTAGGACATGTTCTGAGGCATAAAGGGATAATCAATTTAGCATTGGAGGGCAGCGTGGAGGGTAAAAATCGTAGAGGGAGACCAAGAGATGAATACACTAAGCAGGTTCAGAAGGATGTAGGCTGCAGTAGGTACTGGGAGATGAAGAAACTTGCACAGGATAGAGTATCATGGAGAGATGCATCAAACCAGTCTCAGGACTGAAGACCACAACAACAACAACATGTATATTATAAAAGGGGATGTGCAATGAGGCGACAAAAGTCACGGAATACCTCCTGATATCGTGTCGGATCTCCTTTTGCCTGGCACAGCACAGCAACTCGACGCGGCATGGACTCAACAAGTCGCTGGAAACCCTCTGCAGAAATGTTGAACATTGCTGCCTCTATAGCGGTCAATAATTATGGAATTGTTATTGGTGCAAGACGATGCGTACGAACTGACCTCTCGATTATGCTCCTTAAATGTTCGACGGAATTCATGTCGTGTGATCTGGATGGCCTAATCATCCGCTCGAATTGTCCAGAACGTTCTTCAAACCAGTAGTGAACAATTGTGGCACGGTGACATGACATCGTTGTTTGGGAACATGAAGTCTATGAATGGCGGAAAATTGTCTCCAAGTAGCCGAACATAACCATTTCCAGTCAATGACCGGTTCAATTGGACTATAGGACCCAGTCCATTCAGTGTAAACGCAGCCCATACCATTATGGAGTCAGCACCAGCTTGCACAGTGCCTTATTGACAACTGGGTGGCGGGGGGAGGGGGAGAGGGGTGTTCTGGACTACACTCGAACTTCCCATAAGCTCTTACCAACTGCAATCGGGATTCATCTGACCAGGACACGGTCTTCCAACCGATGAGATCGCGAGAACAGGAGAGGCGTTACAGGCGACGTCCTACTTGTACTCGAGTCGGTCGTGTGCTGCCACAGCCCATTAAGGACAAATTTCGCCGCACTGTGCTAACGGATATGTCCGTTGTACGGCGCACGTTGATTTCTGCGCTTATTTCACGCAGTGTTGCTTGTCTCTTAGCACTGATAACTCTACGCAAACGCCGTTTCTGTTGGTCGATAAGAGAAGGCCGTCGGGCACTGCGTTGTCCGTGGTACCTGAATGCTGAAGTTTGATATTCTCGGAACACTCATGACACGCTGGATCTCGGAATGCTGAATTTCCTAACGATTTTCGTAATGGAATGATCCATGCGTCTGGCTACATCTACCATTCCACGTGCAAAGTCTGTTAATTCCCGTCGGAAACCTTTTCACATGAGTCACCTGTATACAAATGACAGCTCCGCCAATGCACTGCCCTTTTATATTTTGTGGGCGCGTTACATACCTTCTGTATATGTGCATATCCCTGTTCCATTGAGTTTTGTCACTTCAGTGTATGTATATATAGCCCCCATCTCCTCCTAAACACCTGGACCGATTTCAACCAAACTTGGTAGACATATTACTATTTGTGTGGGTAAAGGGGTAGATGTGGGAGTGAAAAAGGCGCGTAGCTTACAACCCGTAAATAGCCTGACTAATATCAAACAGTATCTGAGAATGAGAGCTCGTAGTAACTTGCAAGGAACGTACACGTAATATCAAATCTTTACGAGCCTTTCTTTCGCTGATAATCCCCCCACAATTACTACTTACTCTATTTGCAGTACATCTGGCAGACAGTATCAACACATACCGCTGAATGTACTTGCAAAAATATATCACTGGACGATACATAGTTCAGGAGATATGAAGCCATGTACACGGGGATGCGTGAAATACTGACGGCATCATGCACAACGATTTAGATTTTTACTTCGTTACTACTAACTCTATTCTCAACACATTTCCCATACAATATCCACATATACCACTAGATGCAAATGCAAAATTATATCATTCTACAACACATACTTCAGGAGATATGCCGTCAGATATATTAACTTCCATGAAAACAAAACTGCAGGGCGAATTCACTAGAGATATACGCTGATCAACTAGAACCTTATTACCACCGCCCTACTATCGGTATAAACCCGTCCAGGCGGTACCAGCGTCACCTGGCGAGGAATGGCTGCTGGTCAGACACACGCACGGTGCACGTAATATCAGTGAGCGTGCTGAGCGTGTGTAGAAAGGGGAAGGTGCACTATCTGTCTGAGTATGACCGGGTCGGTACAAGCATTTCGGAAACTGCCCGACTTGTCGGTTGTTCGAGGAACGTCATCGTCAGTGTCTTCAATCGTAGTGAAATCAAGGTGAAACTACATTCAGACGTCGTGGGATTTGGTGGCCACCCCTCACTAAAAATGCTGGACGTCGTAGACCGGGCACACTGGTAAAGCAGGACAGGCGACTGTCTATGGCGGATCTGACATCAGGCTTCAGTGCTGGGTAGAGTACATTTGTGTCTGTACATACAGTCCACCGAACACTCCTAACAATGGGCCTTCGCAGCCGACGACCAATGCATGTACCATGCATGACATCGGCAACTACAGCTGAAATGGGCACGTGACCGTCGGCACTGAATGTTGGCGCATTGACAGAGCGTTGCATGGTCTGATGACTCACGATACGTTTGTCAACTGTTAATGTTAGAAACCATCCTGAGTTCAATTTCAATCTGCTAAGTACAACTCTTCACTCTGTACACTGCACAGTTTAACACACAGCACGTGGCACAATATCTTTGACTCCAAATATCACTCTCTCTCTCTTTATTACAGTTGGCATTCTACTTTCATAATAAACATTTAACGATGACACTTTAATGTATGCAGCTAACCTGGAGAAAGTTTCATTTACTGCCAGATAAAAATTCATAATGAAGGTTTTTGCACTGAGACACCACTTATTTCTTTCACTGCACTAATACTTGAAAGAGAAATCATTAACACTTTATACAAAGGAATGAACTGAAACAATTAGATGGACTGATAAGGTGAGGAATGGGGAGGTTCTGAGCAGAATCGGAGAGGAAAGGAACAAGAAAATAAATGCGCCATGTCACAAGGCCAGGTGTGTGACGGAGTGGTTCGAGGAACACAGTGGTGAGTTTCAGTTGATGTGATGCCTCGCCTCTCTCCACAGCTCGCCAAATCTGAACCCTATCGATCACCTCTGGGAATGCGATTGAACGTGACGTCTGAGCTCATTGGCTCCTGCCCGAAATTTACGGGAATTAGGGGCTTTTGTGTACAGTAGCAAATCCCTTCAGCGACCTACCAAGGCCTTGCTTTCATGTCACGACGCGTCACCGCTTTTATCCGTGCAAAAGGTAGTCATTATGTTCTCGCTGATCAGTTTATGTGAACTACCTGTACGAATACGTGTGCAATATGTTAAGTATACGTGAAATGTATATGATGTTCATATTCGGCAAAGCCACAGGTAAAAAGATTCTGCTAAACATATGGGTCGATTTTAGCCGAACTTGGTACACCTGTTAGATACTATCTAGAAAGAAGTTCTGTGGGGGTAAGAACCAGCAACCTCTTGTTGGCGCGGAAAGAAGTTCTGTGGGGGTAAGAACCAGCAACCTCTTGTTGGCGCGGGGGTGGTATCATGGAAAGCGAATAGGGGGGAGGGGGGGATGAACAGATCGAGAGGAGGAAGGAGGTGATGGGCAAAGAGAGGGGAGCAGCAAATGGACAGAGAGAGGGGCAGGATGAGATGGACAGTTAGTGGGAGGGGGATTCAGAAATGGACAGAGAGGGGGGAGAGGAAGTGGACAGAAAGGGGAGTAGATGGAGAGAGAGAAGAGAGGACATGGACAGACAAAGGAAACAGAAAGAGATGGACAGAGAAAGTAGGGAGAAAGGGATGGACAGAAAGAGGGGGGAAGAAGAGATGGACAGAGAAAGGAAAGAGGGGATGGTACCGAGACAGAAAAAAATAATGTGGACAGAGAGTGGGGAGAGGAGGAGATGGCCAATGACAGGGTGAGTTGCAGATGGGTAGAGAAACGAGCAGGAGGATATGGACAGGGATTGGTGGTGGACGAGGTGGAGAGAGAGGGAAGGAGGAGGTGGACACAGAGGGGGAGGAGGAGATGGAGAGAGGGAGGACCAAGGAGGAGATGAACTAATAGAAGACTGGAATAAATACTTATCTTGGCAGTGTCAGGTTCTTAACTAGTACGTTAAATACAGAAAGTAATACATTTTGTCCTCTCTGTAGAATTCTTCAAAAACTTCCTAGTCAGAATCACGTTAGTTTATTTCTTTTTAAGAAGTTATTTATTCTCTTTCAGGTTAGGCCAGACAAATTCTTTAGTTAGAACTAGCAATAAGTTGGTGCCAGAAAACTAAAATATAACTTCCGAGCACGCCAACACTTATACACAACGAAAATAAATATAATATTTAGCATGAATGTCAAGTCCTCCCTTTCACAATCAATATCTGCACGGAGGGAAGTCCACTATCTCTTTGCATCAAATGTAACGGTCTCAGAACAAAGTATTATCAGAATCAGTATGTGCTTTTAGTGATGGCAGTTGATGGAAATAACAGAGAAAGGCAACCCTGCAGCAACTAAAATTTTGGAACATGGGTACGTAGAAAAAAAAAAAAAAAAAAAAAAAAGGTCCGCAGCTCGTGGTCTAGTGGCTAGCATTGCTATCCTATGGATCAGGGGGTCCCGGTTTCGATTCCCGGCCGGATTGTTGATTTTCTCTGCCCGGAGATTGGGTGTTTCTGTTGTCCTCATCATTCCATCATCATTCATGAAAAGTGGCGGGATTGGACTGTGTTCAGATTGGGAAAGTGTACGAGCGCTGATGACCGCGAAGTTGAGCACCCCACAAACCAAACATCTGCATCATCATCATCATCGTAATCATAGCAAAATGACTGGGAGACAAGTGATAAGACACAAGCACAATGTTGTTAATCTATGTTTTACCTATTCTTCACTGTTAATATTGTTTTGTAGCTGTGTAATAATATCGTGTATTATTGCAGACGCTAAATAAATAAAAGAAACAAACTGTAACGCAGGAGTTACCACGCAGTTGCCTTTGGAGGACGAGTTATTCTTAGAGCTTTTACTATCCATTAACACATACTGTTTATCAAGTTACCTTCTGTAAGGAATGTGGATGCACACAATGACTGTGATATGACTTCAAAATGATGGAGCGCAGCAATTATTCGTCCTTTCCTATCAGGTTTTATTAAGCAAATCTAGATTTCGCCTAATGTCTAGTCATTATCAGTGCTGTGTTTCAGAGTATCAATGCAAGTCCTAATATGTTAGTCCCTTGTTGTTTGGGCTTGTGCCACAGTTCGCTCAAGACTACTGTACTGTCCAGTAGTCTTGAACGAATTGTGACAGAAGCCAAAATAACAGGGGACTGACGCACTAGACATCCATTGATATTTCTAAAATATTGCATTGATAATGGCTAGGCCTTCGCCGAAATCTAGATCCTGAAAGGAAAGGACGACTGATCGCTATGCTCCATCATTTTCAAAGACATAAAATTTAACTGATCATCAACTAAACTACTCTGGCGGAAAAAAACTAGTACACCTGGAAAGACGACGGAAGTTTAAATCCAATAACGGCACATGTCATTTGTAGGACAGTAGAAGCATGAATAATGGTTTCAAAGTTGTCCGCCAACAGGTAGCGTAGTGGCATAGCTACCAAAGCATCGTCTATTTAATATGGGGAGCTCATAGCCAGAACGCTCAGTGTGGTGCAAACGCGTGAAGCAAGCTGAAAACCATGCCACGGACACGCACTCAAGCTTCCTATAGCCAAGTTTATAGCGAGTTTGAAGGGGGTCAAAGTGTGACCTCACGAGTGGCGGGATGGCTCTGGACGTCGAGGCAACACAGACAACCGCCAGGATCGTCCTAATGGCAGCAGTGGCAGATCGTACAGCTGCCACAGCACAGATGAGATGGCTTGTGAGCCCAGACGTCTCGAAAAGAACTTTTGCGAACCAGTTATTAGCAGTGGGAGTAGGAGCACGCACACATCTGGATCGTCTTCCAAAACGCCACAACATCGACGCGCACGACTCGACTTGTGCTATCAGAGGATCACTTACGAGATGGAACGGCCCCCCGTGGTCTTCAACGATGAATGCGAATACTGCCTAAACGCAAGTGATGGTCGTCTGCTTGTAGCACGTAGACCTGGTGAGGCTGTCTCGTAGAGTGTATTCGTCCAAGACACAGTGGTTCCCCCCCTGCGGGTCCGGGATAAGAATAGGCTCGAGGTATTCCTGCTGTTGTAAGAGGCGACTAAAAGGAGTCTCACAGGTTTCGGCCTTTATGTGTTGGTCCCCTGTAGGGTTTGAACTCCATTCTTCAAAATTTTTCTGAAGAGCGAGCCAATTGGGGATGGGCGCGTTACATGGTGCATCGTGTCCATCGTGCATTGAGGTCTTTCACCCACTTTCTCGTCGTTGGATTGCAGTCCCGCTCATTCTCCGTCTTTTGTGTGAGGAAACCTTCCTGGTTGCGTTTTCCACCATGCACTATGCAGTGCCGCTTTCTGCGCCGACGATGACCATGGACGTCTTTGCACCCGATATCCAGCATGGCAGCCAGTCTGTTGTGGTGGTGTCACCATGTACCCTGTTAGTTGTAGTCTCTGACAACACAGGGATCGACTTGCTGATGCCTGCGCCGTTAACTCCCAATGTATGCCAAGGAGTAGATGCATATCTACCTGGAGCATCAGGACTCCTGGAAATGGTCATCCTGCCTGGTGGCCCTTGCTGAGGCTGGGTGGCTCCTGTAGGGAGGGCCCTTGGTCAGAGTGGGTGGTATCAGGGAGGATGACCCGCAATGAAGCGTGGTATGTCATCTCCTGCTGGTGGCAACCCACCAGCAGTCTCTAAGCGTTACAGGACTCTATTCAATGTGCAAAAGTATGACCCCAAATCGTTTCCCTCCCTGGCCACACCATGGGAGGAACACATGGTTAAGGATGACAGCGAAGCTTATTCACCCTGGTACCTCGTCTGTGCGAGAGTTGGGGAACTATTCATGTCAATGAAGCCTCAGTTTTTTGTGGAGCATTTAGAGGACAGGTTTTGGGAGGTGGAGGGCTTGTCCAAAATGCACTCTGGGTCAGTCTTAATAAAAACAGCATCCTCTACCCAGTCACGGGCATTACTCGCCTGTGACAAATTGAGGGATGTTTCTCTTTTCATCATGCCCCATAAGAGCTTCAATATCGTCCAGGGTATTATATTCCATAGGGACCTTCTTTTATAGTCTGATGACCATCGGCGCGCCAATTTAGAGTGGCGAGGTGTTCACTTCGTCTGGCGCATCAATCGGGGTCCGAGGGACAATCAGGTTGCCACCGGTGCCTTCATCTTAACCTTTGAGGATGACACATTACCCAAGAAGGTAAAGGTGATGGTCTACTGCTGTGATGTCAAGACATATGTCCCTCCCCTGATGCAGTGCTTTAAGTGCTGGAAATTTGGTCATATGTCTTCCTGCTGAGCCGCGCGGGATTAGCCGAGCGTCTAGGGCGCTGCAGTCATGGACTGAGCGGCTGGTCCCGGCGGAGGTTCGAGTCCTCCCTCGGGCATGGGTGTGTGTGATTGTCCTTAGGATACTTTAGGTTAAGTAGTGTGTAAGCTCAGGGACTGATGACCTTAGCAGTTAAGTCCCATAAGGTTTCACACACATTTGAACATTTTTTTTTCTTCCTGCTGTACGTCCAGCACCACCTGTCAGGATTGTGGGCGTCCTTCCCATCCCAATACTCCATGTGCCCCGCCTCCCATCTGTGCCAAGGACTGTAGGATTCTTCAGAGAGAACGGAAGATAATGGAATACAAGACCCTGGATCACCTGACCGACACTGAGGCTAACCGAAAATATGAGAGGCTCCGTCCTGGGATCCATCTTCTTTCCGGCGAACCAGCACATCCAGAAACGGTAAACAGCCATTCTTCTCTCGCTCCATAGTGAACTTGATGTTTCTGTGATTGGAATTGAGATGTTCCAAGAACTCTATCAGTTTCTCCTCTCTATCGGGCCACACTATGATTCTGCAGTTGCCGAACATTGCATTTCTACTGGCCATGCCATGTATTATAAAGATGTTAAGATTTTAACTACTGCTTCATCTTTCTGGGACTCAGCTGTTAAGGAAGCTGTAGAAATACAACTAGCCGACAACCTGCTAAACCGTGACGAAGGATTTCATCTTGACAGTGCTTGGAAACCGCTTATTTCACACCATCGTTCGGAAAGAATTTCTGCATCTTCACTTCCGACAGATGTTACCACTTTTAAAGATTAATTATTTATTTACAAGCACGGTGGATTCGCAGCAGCACTATTTTGTTTGCACTCTGCGCTTATATGTTTATCTTTGCTATATACATCTTATCTCTGACTAGCGCAGTAGTGGCGACTTTGATATCTTTGACGCATGCGCTTTCAATCCTCAGCAGCTTTGTATCACGTGACTCTCCGTATAAACAGGCACGCGCAAACGCTATGAACTCAGTCTCCGACTCGCCTTGAAGATGGCTGGGAGGTTTCTAGCCGAAATATCGCAAGAAGAATTGTCGCTGTCCCGAGTGCACGCCCGAAAGATGATGGAACATTATGTCCGCCGGGAAAACTTCAAGAATCACATCGCAGTCCTCTTCGGGGAGGAGATGGCTTTAAATGTCCGGAGGTTGGACAAGGTACGAACTTTAAGAGCAAGACTATTGAGTTCCTTGAGCTTTTTACAAAGATGCCGGAGCCATGATATTACACCTAAATTTGAGATGTGGTACATTTTATCAAGACTGTTGCAGCTAATAAGATTATTCGTAAAGCGAGTTTGGCATTGGTTAAGGAGAGAATTAGATATACTCGCAGGAAGTTGGATTTGATATCGGCAGAGTTGTATCTTTTACATCTGAAGATAGCAGCTAAACTCCCACCTATTTCTTGGGAATGGACTGATGGCATAACATGGGCAAAATCGGACTGGACTCATCAAGATTCCACTGCAAGACAAGTGGCGAAATTCGACCGTCTGACTACTCAGTCGCAGCAAGATGTGTGTTTTAAATCTTCTGTTTTTATTTTACAAATAAGGACTTGGACAATGCGACTATGTCAGTTTTAGAAAAGGGTCTGAACTTCGCTCCCACGCCAAAGCCCCTGCCGTTAACATCTTTTGTCTCAGGTATTGAAGAAGCTGTCCGAAAGTTACCTGGTGATTCCGCCGAAGAAATAAGACGTGAAGTGTGCCGAACTCTTACAAGATCTCGTCCACAAAAAAGCAACTTATCCTCAGCTGAGAGAGCTGCACTCCGTAATCTCCGGAATGATTCGCAGTCTTTGGTCCTTCCTGCAGACAAGGGTAATGCCACAGTTTTGCTTCCGAGAGACGTCTATATTGAGAAGATGCACAACTTACTGGATGAGTCTGCATACCGTAAGATTGACAAGGACCCCACATCTCGGGTTGAGAGGAAAACTGTATCGCTTCTGAACTCCAGTTCTCTGCCTAAAGAAGTCGCCAACAAACTGAAGGGACACAGCTCTGTGCCCCCCAGATTATATGGCCTTCCCAAGGTACACAAAGTTCTACGAACGTCCAGTTTAGAAGAAACTGAAAATCTTAATCCATGTTTGGAGCAGACTTTAAAAGTGCTGACTTTTCGACCAATAGTTAGCAATATAGGTGCACCAACGTACTCATTGGCAAAATATTTAGCCTCTCTGTTGAGACCGTTTGTGGGGAAATGTGAACATCATATCCGCAACTCGTCGGATTTTATCAGTAGGTTGAAAGGTCTGAAGCTCAATAGCACAGATTTATTAGTTAGTTTTGACGTTGTCCCGTTGTTCACCAAAGTACCTCTCGCTGACTCCCTGTATCTCATTAGCAGCAAGTTTGAGGATGATATAACAGCTTTGTTTAAGCATGCATTAACCTCCACTTATTTTTTATTTGATGAACAATATTACGAACAAATCGACGGTGTCGCTATGGGGAGCCCTCTCTCTCCCCAGGTAGCTAATTTGTTTATGGAGGATTTTGAAGAGAAAGCCCTCAACTCAGCAGTATTAAAACCGACGGTCTTCTGGAGATACGTGGATGACACTTTTGTAGTGTGGCCCCACGGAGAGTATAAACTGATAGAGTTTTTGGAACATCCCAATTCCATTCACGGAAACATCAAGTTCACTATGGAGCGAGAGAAGAATGGCTGTTTACCGTTTCTGGATGTGCTGGTTCGCCGGAAAGAAGATGGATCCCTAGTTCATTGCGTATACCGTAAGCCCACACACACAGACCTGTATTTACAGGCGTCTAGCTGCCACCATCCGTCCCAAATTATGAGTGTTCTGAAAACTTTGGTCCGCAGGGCTCATGTAGTGTCTGATGTTGACAACCTGCAGGATGAGCTTGTACACCTGGAGGCAGTTTTTAGGAGAAATGGCTATTCGCAACGGCAGATTAAGAAAGCCCTGCAAATAAAAACTGCAGAAAAATCACAGGAAAAGGATGAGGAAGTGGAAAGGGAAGTGAAATCTACAGCCTTTCTCCCATATGTGGGTAATGTTTCTTCTAAAATCGCTAGAATCTTGAAGAAACATAAAGTGGATGTGATATTCCGCCAGCCATTTAAGACTGCAGCCTTGTTGGGAACCGTTAAGGATGATATGCTCTTGCGAAAGGCGGGAGTTTATAAAATCCCTTGTGAGTGTGGCAAACGTTACATAGGGCAAACCACGCGCACTGTACAGGAACGATGTGTCGAACACCAGCGGTACACACGTCTTCTTCAGTCCAACAAATCAGCAGTTGCCGAACATTGCATTTCTACTGCCCATGCCATGTATTATAAACATGTTAAGATTTTAACTACTGCTTCATCTCTCTGGGACTCAGCTGTTAAGGAAGCTGTAGAAATACAACTAGCCGACAACCTGCTAAACCGTGACGAAGGATTTCATCTTGACAATGCATGGAAACCGCTTATTTCACACCTTTGTTCGGAAAGAATTTCTGCATCTTCACTTCCGACAGATGTTACCACTTTTAAAGATTAATTATTTATTTACAAGCACGGTGGATTCGCAGCAGCACTATTTTGTTTGCACTCTGCACTTATATGTTTATCTTTGCTATATACATCTTATCTATGACTAGCGCAGTAGTGGCGACTTTGATATCTTTGACGCATGCGCTTTCAATCCTCAGCAGCTTTGTATCACGTGACTCTCCGTATAAATAGGCACGCGCAAACGCTATGAACTCAGTCTCTGACTCGCCTTGAAGATGGCTGGGAGGTTTCTACCCGAAATATCGCAAGAATAATTGTTGCTGTCCCGAGTGCACGCCCGAAAGATGATGGAACATTATGTCCGCTGGGAAAACTTCAAGAATCCATAAACCTTTCCTACTTCTGGGAGATTTAACGCCCAACGCCTTGTGGGGTAGTACCATGTTTACTGTCCCATGCTTACTCTGCCTCTTAAATACTGGGGCCACCACATATTCCAGTGTGGCTAATGGTAGTTACTTGACCATTGATTTATCGATCTGCAGCCCAGGTCTCCTCCCATCTATCCACTGGAGAGCACATGACGACCTGTGTGGGAGTGACCTCCTCCCCATCTTCATCTTCCTGTCACTCCCCCGGCATCATGCCCATGGGCGCCTACTCAGATGGGCTTTAGACAAGGCAGACTGGGAAGCCTGCACCTCTGCTGTCACTGTTGACTCTCCCCCACATGGTGCCATCGATGTTGTGGTTGACCAGGCCACCACAACGGTCGTTTCTGCGGCGAAAAATGCGATCCCTCGTTCCCTGGCGAAAGACAGTCCCATGGTGTTCGTCGGAAGTAGCTGAGCCCATTAAAGAGCGTCGGCTTTCTCTACAGTGACATAAGCGGTACCCTTCCCTAGAGCACCCTATAGCCTTTAAATGGCTCCATTTCCGCGTTCGCTAGCTTATAAAAAGACGAAAACAGGAGTGTTGGGAGAGGTATGTCTCGACCATAGGGTGTCATACGTCACCTTCCCAGATCAGACGTCTTTTCGGGTACTAGACCCCAATGGGTGTCCCTGATGTTCACATCAATGGCGTGTTGTCTACCGACGCAAACGCAATTGCCGAGCACTTCGCTGAGCAGTGTGCTCGCGCCTCTCCGTCGCAGAATGATCGCCCAGCCTTTCGCATCCTCAAACAACAGAGGGAAGGGAGGGTTCTCTCGTCCACTACACTCCACAGTGAATACTATAACGCCCCATTTACAGAGTGGGAGCTCCTTCGCGCCCTTGCATGTTGCCCCCACCCACCTCCTATGCTTGATCGGATCCATCGTCAGATGATTTAACATCTCTCGCCTGACTACAAGCGGCATCTCGTCGTCGTCTTCAACCGGATCTGGTGCGATGGCGTCTTTCCATCGCAATGGCGTGAGAGCACCGTCATTCTGGTGCTCTAACCCGGTAAGAATCTGCTGGACCTGGATAGCTATTGGCCCATTAGCCTCACCAATGTTCTTTGTAAGCTGCTGTAACGTATGGTGTGTTAGCGATTGAGTTGAGTCCTGGAGTCACGTAGCCTCCTGGCCCCATGTCAGGGTGGCTTCTGCCAGGGTCGCTCTACCACTGATAATCTGGTATCCCTCGAGTCTGCCAACCGAACGGCCTTTTCCAGACGCCAACACCTGGTTGCCGTCTTTTTTGACTTATGTAAAGCGTACGACACGACCTGGCGACATCATATCCTTGAGATGTTGTATGAGCGGGGTCTCCGTGGCCCACTCCCGATTTTTATCCAAAACTCCCTGTTGCTTCGTGCTTTCCATGTCCAAGTTGGTGCCTCCCATAGTTCCCCCCATATCCAGGAGAATGGAGTGCCGCAGGGCTCTGTATTGAGTGTCTATCTCTTTTTAGTGGCCATTAACGATCTAGCAGCAGTTGAAGGGCCTTCAGTCTCACCATTTCTGTATGCAGACCATTTCTGCATTTCGTACTGCTGTTCCAGTACTGGTATCGCTGAGCGGCGCCTACGGGGAGCCATCCACAAGGCGCAGTCATGGGCTCTAGCCCACGGCTTCCAGTTTTTAGCCGCAAAGTCGTGTGTCATGCACTTCTGTCGGCGTCGTACCGTTCATCCGGATCCAGAACTTCACCTTCATGACAATCCATTCACTGTAGTGGAGACATATCGATTCTTAGGTCTGGTTTTCTTCGCTCGATTGACTTGGCTTCCTCACCTTCGTCAGCTTAAGCGGAAGTGCTGGCAGCACCTCAATGCTCTCCATTGCCTGGGCAACACCAATCGGGGCGCAGATCGCTCTACGCTGCTGCAACTCTACAGAGTCCTTGTCCAATCCAGTATTGACTATGGGAGTGTGGTTTATGGTTCGGCAGCGCCATCAGCATTGCATTTACTCCACCCTTTGCACCACTGTGAGTGGTGTGCGACAGGAGTTTTTAGGACGAGCCCGGTGACCAGTGTACTGGTGGAAGCTGGGGTCCCTCCATTGCAAATCATACGTGCACAAATGCTCGCCTGTTACGCTGCACACATTCGTAGTTCTCCTGAGCATCCGAATTTCCGTCTCCTTCCCCCGCCCGCGGCAGTCCACCTCCCGCATCGGCGCCCAGGTCAGGGCTAAAGATTGCGGTTCGCGTGCGATGCCTTCTCTCCAAACTGGAGTCCTTCCCTTTACCACCTCGACTTGCGGTCCGTTCACGTACGCCCCATGGTGTACGCCCCAGCAGCAGCTTTTGCATGGCCCTAAGGACTCTGTTAACCCCGCTGCTCTCCGCTGTCACTACCTCTCGATTTTTGACGTGTTCCAGGGCTCTGACGTGGTTGACACTGTAAGGGATCCGTGATTCTTGACGTATTCCGGGGCTCTGATGTGGTTGACACTGTAAGGGATCCGTGATCCCACAAGCATAGATGCTAGTATCCGACGCCAAGGTCGATAGTAGACAGGAGTCGATTGTCGAGCGCTGCAGGAGGCAGTGAGACGAGTGTTGAGTGCAGAGTAGTACTGCAGAGTGTCTAGTGAGAAGTAGTGCAGGAGAGACGTGCAAGAATGGTGGTCGAGTGAGTTGTAAACGGTAAAATTCACCGGAGTATGACGAGTGAGCACATCCCCCTAATTGTCGTGGAGTTGACCCTCACTAATTCCGATTCGCGAGTGATATGAAACAGAAAGTGACAAGTGCCGGATTACATGTTTCGCATCAACCGCGTCGGCAGCAACAACCATGGACTGCAGTGAGGATTGTTGTGAATGTTAACCATCAGCATTGCGTGTGACGAAGTACTGAAAATCAGCAACCAATAAAAGGATATAACTGTAATTAGACGTGTAAGGCAAAGGTAGCAACTGCCTCAGTATTTGTGTGTTAGTAGGAAATATATATCAGTTTGTACATCGCAACCTTTATGGTCCTTAATAATAGACAAACTTTCAATCATTCCACTATTCAGTTGCAAAACAGCCGCACTTGGTTGAAGTATCCCCGAAACCACAGCAGCAAAACCGATAGCCTTTCATCCAATCAGCACACGGTCATATAATCACAATAATTAACTGTTTGGCGGCTTCGATAAATTACACAAAATCACAGTTAAGGAATTAAAGGGGAGTGTTTCATCTTGGCTCCCGTGAAAAGGACAGTTGCAATATTCGGATCCGAACAATGGTTTATTGACCTCAATTTTTCGTTTCAGTGGAATGACATTTGCAATTATCGAACAATTTTAGTGCAAGAGCAATCCGGTATTGTCATTACCGTGACTAAAATTACAGTACTCCAACTACAAACATTGTAATGTAACGGATTTATGGTGAAATTAGAAATCGCGGGAAAGAAGCACATTATTGCGACAATTAAGTGCAAAAGTGACTGAGAAACAGTAAACCATTTGTTTTTATGAGTTCAAGTGACAAAGGCAGTGTTAATAAACAATATATTGAAGTATGGACACGAGAACCTGCGTGAATTGCTGTAGAATTCATATCCTAAGAAAAGGCGCGTTTGTGCATAATCGCGAGTGAACCAGCCAAAATTCCGTTTCGGAAGTATCAGGAACTTGTTTTCAAGTGACTTTGTATCCAAAATTGTATTTTGAACGGTGTAAATCGCTCATTTTGATGTGAACCCATAAACTGTTACCGCATTTGCGAGTGTTGACTGGCTTAATTGTTGGATGACGTCACCCAGACTCTGTGAGCGGCTAACCAAAATATCTGAAGCAGTTAAGAAGTTCCACACGCCGCGACAGCAAGGATTTGGGTAGCGGAGATGTACCACACTTACCAGTGACTACAGCGGAGCAAAGTGGCTGAAGTAGAAACAACGACGACGCGGAGTTCGACATCTAGTGACGTACCCCCGAAGTATACGACGCCTGCGCCGTCTCCCCGCCTATCAACGAAATACGTGACCGCAGCTCCATCCCGTCGCCAACCACCGAACTACGAGACTGCGTCAGCGCGAGTCGTCACGGACGTAAGCAGTGGACACGGCACCACACCAGCTACAACGACGCTTCGCCCGACAGCCGACAGCCGCCGCGCCGGAGGAGCCAATGCCAACACGACTAGTAGCGCGACTTCAAATGTCAAAACATCGTGACTTCGACGAGCGTCGAGGGGTGAGTGAGGGCGATTTGCTGGCGCGACACTAATTAATATTGCACTATCTTCACAGTGCAGAAGGAACTTCAAATTAAATTTGTCAATTGCAGAAAAAATAAAAACAATATTTTGTTAACATTTCTTTGCGAATTTGCTCTGAAGCATGGTATGCTAATGTGCTCGTGTTTTCATGCTGTACAACACAGAATAGTGTCTCATTTGCATTTTTTATTGTAAACTACATGTTTATATGTCTTCTAAGTTGTGTGTATGTTACTTCGAGATTTTGTGTACAAATGCAGTCACTGATGTTTGATGTGGATAGGATTCTGTAATTTATGGTGTTCAATGGAGAGGTCTATTTTGCCAGTCTGGGTTAACCGAATACAGTGAAGGACTATTTCGTTATTAGCTAATTAGTGAGTGTTTGCGTTACTAGGAGGTTATTTTTATTTATTTATTTTTCTTGTCTATACATAGTGAATAGTTGAGAATGGATCCAGAATTGAAAGAAAAGTTTGTGGAGAAGGTGGTTAGAAAAATGGATATAGTTCAGGAGGACAAGGATGAGTCAGGAACTTGTAGTAGTGGAATGTCAATGGACAGCCCATTGGGTCATTCAACCGATTATCCTGAGACACCGGTAAAACCAATTAGAAAGGAACTGAGTCTTGAGGATGGAGAATCGCAGTCAGTAATACTTAAGGTGCTCCAAGGAATCAACAAGCATATGGGAGAGATGCTCGAAGAAATCAACAAGCGAATAGAAGGGGGAAATGACAAAATCAAGAAAGAAAACAAAGAAATCAAGAAAACTATAGCAAAAAGTATAGCAGAGATGTCCCAAGTATACCAAGAAAATTTAAGGAAAGGACTGCAGGAATTCCAGGAACAGATGATAATAACTCTTCAGGAGAAAGATGACAAGCTACAGGTGAAGGTAGATCAACTCCGAGAAGAGAGGAACGATATGAAGACAGAGATAATTGGAAAAGCTGAGGGAGATGTTAAGGGTGTCAAAACAATTAGAAGCGAGACTGCAGAAAATGGAAACACAACAACACCAGCAGATTAAAGACGTGGTAAAAGTACAGCAGCTGTGCCAGGTTAATATTGGTAAATTGGGAAATAGGCAAGCGAAATTGGAGGAGGCTGTGGAACATATAAGTCACAAGTGAGATAAACAGCTGCAGGAGGGAGTCCAACAGCTAGAAACTAAAACTGAAGAGATTGATAGGAAGATAAATAGTGCCACCTTAACAGTAGGGGAGGGCAACTTCATTACACTAGTAAATGCTGATAATAGGTATACGCAGACCGACATGGGGCAAAAATATAAACCCAAAGGGGCATTACATCCATGATATTTACTATGTGGTTACAAGGAGTTTTCCCAGCACACTTACGAGATGCAGATAAAATTCAGTTCGCAATAGACAGAATGGAAGGTGAAGTTTTCACCTGGGGCGTTAGGAAGAAAGAAGAAGTTACCAGCTACAGTCAATTTGAGGAAGAGTTTTTAAAGAAATACTGGTCCAAAAGTCACCAATGTGCAACACTTGAAGATTTACTGCATCGCAAGTCCCTTAACACCTGGAGAGGTACCTTGAGAGAATTTGCTGAATATCTATTGGAGTTGAATGAAACATTGGAGCAGCCATTGAATGACGACATAATGATATCAGCAATTAAAAGGAGGTTAAGTCGCATGATGTAAGAAAACTTATCCGGAAGCCTGATTAAAGATAAAGATACTTTAATGGAAGTATTGGTGTAATTAGAAACTATTCGTGCACAGGAAAACAATCAGATGCGTGATCAGAACCAATATGGAAATAAATACCATCAAAGTCATTTTAATGGCCCACCAAATTACAGAGGTAGAGGTGAGGTAATGGATATAGGAACCATGCCAATGGTCGACAGTTTCACCACAATCATGGGAGAGATGATGATGATAATGACAGGAATTCTGTGAGGGGAGAAAATAGACGAAGGGATTATAAGGTACAAATTGAAGAAAGTTAGGTGTAGGGAGCAAGCAACTCTTTTGCTGGTATACCAAGTGGCGACTGGTACACTCCCAGCCGGGTGAGACTTTATTTCTTATTTCAAGTTTCACTCCTCTACCATCTTTCTCTATCCATTAGGTTAAGAAAGTTAGTGTGTAGTAGTTAGGATTGGCAGTCGTCATCCAAGTAATTCAGTCAGGAACCGTCTAGCAGATTTATAGTTGACTTAAAAAAAGGATAAGTAGTTACTGTTGATGTGGAGTGTGACATGTCAAAGAATCAATTAGTTAAAAATCAGTTTAGTGTTAGTACATTACAAAATTAATAGTGCCAGAAGTAATAAAAGGAGAACCAGATCAGAAATTTAATGTTTATAAAATGTGGTGGGAAGCTAATTGGTCAAACAAGAGTTTGTGTAATCTTGCAGAGTTGTTTTATGAGGCATAAAAAGGCCAAGCAAATGTAAGAGAATTGAAGTAATGTATCAGCTTGTAAGTAGATGAACATATAAAGAAACAAATACATGAGCAGATAGTTGTTCGAATAAATTATGTGAAATATGATGAACGGAGAGGCCAAGGAGCCTGTAGTAATATTTTTATGCAGTTATTGCAGCAAATATGGAGGGTTGATGTAGTTTGAAGATTTATATTTATTTGCAGTTGAAGTTGCTGTTAAGTTGAGGGAGTTATGTGTAATGAAGTGTATTGAGTATGAGATGTTTGAAGTATTAAAGTATATGGAGGATTGATGTAGGTTGAAGATAGATATACATTTATTTGCAGTTGAAGTTGCTGTTAAATTGTGGGAGTTATGTGTAACGAAGTGTATTGAGTATGAGATGTTTGAAGTATTGAAGTATGTCATTTAGCACATGGGCAACATCTGTTTGCAAGTTGTTTGTAGGTATACATGTTGATCTGAGGTATGCTGATAAAACAGAAAGTGTAACTCATGAGTAATGAGTAATTCATGTATCCAATTAGCTATCAGAGTCTATTATGGTTATACTTAGGTCAAGCTTTAGAAGCAGAATTCTGGCACTGTGTATGAATAATAAATATCCATATAGCAGATTTGAATTATTGTCAATATAATAGGAAATATTGTACCTCTCATATAAGCTTTAGTGATAACAATTCACATATGGCAGTAATGTTTGGCAAAATGAAATGATCAGTAGTTTAAAATTTTTCATTGGATGACCACATTAGTTATAGTGATGCAAATAGTTATGTAAAACATACTCGATGGCTGATGGTCACGTAGGCTTTGCGTATGTTCGTGGCGGACATATTGAACAGCACTCCTTGCCAGATGGCATCAGTGTTTTCACTGCAGAGCTGGCAGCCATGTCTCGTGCTCTTGGCCGTCCGCGGTGACCGAGCGGTTCTAGGCGCTCCAGTCCAGAACCGCGCGACTGCTATGGTCGCTGGTTCGAATCCTGCCTCGGGCATGGATGTGTATGGTGTCCTTAGGTTAGTTAGGTGTAAGTAGTTCTGAGTTCTAGGGGACTGATGACCTCAGATGTTAAGTCCCATAGTGCTCAGAGCCATTTTTTCGTGCTCTTGAGCACATGCACTCGTGCCCTGGCGAGTCATTTCTCCTGTGTACTGACTCATTGAGCAACCTACAAGTTATCGACCAGTGCTACCCTCGCCATCCTCTTGTAGCATCCATCCAGGAGTCCATCTATGCTCTGGAACAGTCCCATCGTTCAGTGGTGTTTGTGTGGATCCCATTGGCACCGTCAGAATCCCAGGCGACGAACTTGCCGACAGGCTGAGCAAACAGGCGACGCGGAAACAGCTTCTGGAGATGGGCATGTCCAAAGCTGACCTGCGTTCTGTCTTACACCGCAGGGTTTTCTGGCTTTGGTAGACGGAATGGTATAACAGTACGCACAACAAACTGCATATCATTAAGGAGACTACCACTATGTGGAAGTCTTCCATGCGGTCCTCTAGCAGGGAATCAGTTGTTCTCTGCCAGCTCTGCATTGGCCATATGTGGCTAACGCATGGTTACCTACTCCGTCGCAAGCACCCACTTCTGTGTCGCTGTGGCTCCCAAATGACAGTCGTCCACCTCTTGCTGGACTGCCCACTTTTAGCTGCTCTTCGGCGGACTTTTAACTTTCCCAGCACCCTAACTTCGGTGTTGGGCGACAATGCTTCAACAGCAGCTTCAGTTTTTCGTTTTATTTGTGAGGGTGGGTTTTATAATTAGATCTGAGTTTTCGCGATTGTCCTTTGTCGCTCTGTGTCCTTCACCCTAGTGCTTTTAGGGTGGACGTTTTAATGTGTTGCAGAGTAGCGAGCTTCTCCTTTTTATGCTCGTGGTCAGCCAGCCACAGTCATCTGCTTTCTTGTTTTACTCTTTTCTAATTGTTTCTTGGGTCTCTCTGTTGTTCCCTTGTCCTTTTTCGTTCCTTTTGGTGTTTGTTGAATTTCCTTCGCTCTTGTGGTTTTTCCTTTCTTTCCATTTTATGTTATATGTCTTACCTGTTTTATTCTCACACTTGCGGCGTTGTTTTAATAGTAACAAGGGACAGATGACCTCGTAGTTTGGTCCCTTCCTCCCTCTTTTATACCAACCAACCAACCACACTGGTTCCACCCCATGCCTAACGGTCTGTGGTACCATAAGCTACAACTCTCGTTCACTTTTGATGTTTCTGTAGGGGACGCTGACCAACGCTCAGTACATGCAAAATGTTTTAGAACCGTTTTTTGCCATTATTGCAACAAGAAGGTGATGTGTTGTTGTATTATGATAATGCTCGCCTACACGCTGGCCGTGAAACTCAACGTGCTCTTCAAGACTTGCAGAAACTTCTCTGGCCAGCACGATCCCCAAACTTGTCTCCAATCGAATACATGTTGTATATGTTAGAGCGAGAAGTGACTCATGCGATTCTTTAACCAACAGCTCTTACAGAATTACGTGAACAGGTCGAGCAGGTGTGGCATGACGTAACCCACGACAGTATTCGGCATCTGTACGACGGACTGGAATGCAGAGTCAGTGCCTGCATTGTCGCCGTCGAGGCTACACTACGTACTAATATGGATGTTTCAGTATGGGTCGATACCTGGTACCTCAGAATCATTTGCGCTATTGATCTGTAAAGTAATAATTTCATGTAGTCCATATGCACTGTTGCAAAAACAAATCTTGAGTAAACTGGAACCTTCAAAGAGAATGTACTAATTTTTGTTTCCGGTAGTGTAGTTTGGGACGATTGTATGGAATAGGAACTTACTATTTCACTTTATAAAACATTTAGTCTACGCCCATGGCATTAAGCACTCCGTCTTCAGGCCACGAGTGGTCTACCGGGACCATCCGACCGCCGTGTCATCCTCATTGGAGGATCGGGATAGGAGGGGCGTGGGGTCATCACACCGCTCTCCCGGTCGTTATGATGGTATTCTTGACCGAAGCCGCTACTAGTCGGTCGAGTAGCTCCTCAATTGGCAACACGAGGCTGAGTGCACCCCGAAAAATGGCAACAGCGCATGATGGCCCGGATGGTCACCCACCCAAGTGCTGACCACGCCCGACAGCGCTTAACTTCGGTGATCTCACGGGAACTGGTGTATCCACTGCGGCAAGGCCGTTGCCCCCATGGCATTAGCAGATGGGTAACTGAGGCGCTCGTTTGCTACTTGATGGCGGCAACAAAGCCAATGCACTTCTCCGCTTCACCTCGTCTTTTTTCCACCAGGTACGAGTACCCTCCAACAAACATGACAGTTAACTAAGCTGTATACATAGTGGCGACCTGGATGTGATTAATACCTTTGTTATTTCTTTGGCGATGGGCTCGTTTATGAAAACAGGCTGAAGAATAAATATTTTATGCACAGCTAAACGGTGCATTCGAGTTAGAAATAAAATTTGATTTGAATGTAAATTGATTTGGGGTATGTTTCCTGTAGGTTATAAGTATATGTTTCATCCCTTTGCAGTGTGTGTCATATTTCCTTTATCCTTGCTCTTCACTTAGCAACGAAGTTTCTTCCTTCTCTCTCCTCTCACTCCTTAACCACTCCCGTCCCCCAGGCACACACATATACATGGACACATGCACACACACACACACACACACACACACACACACACACATACACACACACGCATATTTAAAGTGAGTGCGTTCCAGATACGTACGGCTGGTGCTGGAGGGCCCGTGACACCAAAGGAGCCGTAGAAAACTTCGAAGACGTTAGGAAAGTTGAGCTTAATGTACATGAACATATCTTTCTCCGTTATGTTGTAGATGCGGCTCCAGCCACCAGTGCTGCCCCATCGGTCGATTAACAGGCTGGACTGAAACATAGAAACCGAGTTCAGAAAGGCTATTCTTTCGTGCGGGAAACAAGTATTGTTAAGATATGCGATGAGAATTACGAAAAGTAGTTTCTGGCTTAAAAAGAACCTCAAACGGTTCAACAATTTTACAGACATCGAAATATGTAATAACACCTATTCCAGTAGCAATATAAAGAAGCGTTTCACAAATTTTTAACATTAGAAAGGATATGTGTGACTAAACTGAACTTTATATAACACGTCGGCTATATGACAGTAAAACAAAATTATATGATTCCAGAACTGCACATAAAACCTGATATCCAGAATTCAGTATGGTATATACTCCACCTGCTGCAGCTGGAAACTCTTAAACGCCGTGTGCCGAGCGGACTGGCTGCGCGGTTTGAGGCGTCATGTAACCGACTGCGCGGCCCCTCCCGCCGAAGGTTCAAGTCCTCCCTCGGGCTTTGGTTGTTCTTAGCATAAGTTAGTTTAAGCACTGTGTAAGTCTAGGGACTGATGACCTAAGCAGTTTGGTCCCGTAGGAATTCACACATTTGAACATTTTAAGCGCCGTGGCGCAGAGTCAATGAGGATCTGGATACTTTCCTGCAAGATATCCCTCCATGTAGTTCTTACGCCATTTACAAAGCATTAACAATAGTTGCTGCAGAACTGTGACGAACAAGTTGCCTTCCATTCAGATATGCTCGGCGAGTGACATAGCAGTAGGACTTGAAGACATGGAAGCAGATGTAGCCGTCCATTTCTCTGCTGGGCAGTTGTTCGCAGTAGTGGCAATACCTCCGTCTCCAGAATCTACTGAAGTAGCCAGAGCCGTGAGACTGCTCTCAGTTCTTAGAGGTCGAAGTAACATGTTGCGTTCGGTGCCACTGCAAACCATAACAAATGAAGCTGTCTACACTCGACAAAGCAATCACCACGGTCACCACGTTAATACCTAATTCACTGTTCACTTTGTTGTGGTCTTCAGTACGAAGACTTGAACGATTCAGCTCTCAACTCTAATCTGTCATGCAGAACTACTGCAACCTACGTGCAATTAATATTCAAACCTTAACCTCTCTCAACAAATTTTATTCTCACCCCAATTTTCCTCCATTACCAAACTGACGATGCCTTGATGCATCAGGACGTTTTCTATCAACTGATCTTTTATTTTAGTCAAGTTGTGCCATAAATTTCTTTTTCTCTCAATTACATTGTTATCTCCTCATTGGTTATGAAATCTAAACGTATAATATTTATGTGCGGTGTCTGTTCTTTCGGACATGCCAGAAAGAAGAGACACCACTAGAAATCTGCATCTGTGATACATACACTCCTGGAAATGGAAAAAAGAACACATTGACACCGGTGTGTCAGACCCACCATACTTGCTCCGGACACTGCGAGAGGGCTGTACAAGCAATGATCACACGCACGGCACAGCGGACACACCAGGAACCGCGGTGTTGGCCGTCGAATGGCGCTAGCTGCGCAGCATTTGTGCACCGCCGCCGTCAGTGTCAGCCAGTTTGCCGTGGCATACGGAGCTCCATCGCAGTCTTTAACACTGGTAGCATGCCGAGACAGCGTGGACGTGAACCGTATGTGCAGTTGACGGACTTTGAGCGAGGGCGTATAGTGGGCATGCGGGAGGCCGGGTGGACGTACCGCCGAATTGCTCAACACGTGGGGCGTGAGGTCTCCACAGTACATCGATGTTGTCGCCAGTGGTCGGCGGAAGGTGCACGTGCCCGTCGACCTGGGACCGGACCGCAGCGACGCACGGATGCACGCCAAGACCGTAGGATCCTACGCAGTGCCGTAGGGGAACGCACCGCCACTTCCCAGCAAATTAGGGACACTGTTGCTCCTGGGGTATCGGCGAGGACCATTCGCAACCGTCTCCATGAAGCTGGGCTACGGTCCCGCACACCGTTAGGCCGTCTTCCGCTCACGCCCCAACATCGTGCAGCCCGCCTCCAGTGGTGTCGCGACAGGCGTGAATGGAGGGACGAATGGAGACGTGTCGTCTTCAGTGATGAGAGTCGCTTCTGCCTTGGGGCCAATGATGGTCGTAAGCGTGTTTGGCGCCGTGCAGGTGAGCGCCACAATCAGGACTGCATACGACCGAGGCACACAGGGCCAACACCCGGCATCATGGTGTGGGGAGCGATCTCCTACACTGGCCGTACACCACTGGTGATCGTCGAGGGGACACTGAATAGTGCACGGTACATCCAAACCGTCATCGAACCCATCGTTCTACCATTCCTAGACCGGCAAGGGAACTTGCTGTTCCAACAGGACAATGCACGTCCGCATGTATCCCGTGCCACCCAACGTGCTCTAGAAGGTGTAAGTCAACTACCCTGGCCAGCAAGATCTCCGGATCTGTCCCCCATTGAGCATGTTTGGGACTGGATGAAGCGTCGTCTTACGCGGTCTGCACGTCCAGCACGAACGCTGGTCCAACTGAGGCGCCAGGTGGAAATGGCATGGCAAGCCGTTCCACAGGACTACATCCAGCATCTCTACGATCGTCTCCATGGGAGAATAGCAGCCTGCATTGCTGCGAAAGGTGGATATACACTGTACTAGTGCCGACATTGTGCATGCTCTGTTGCCTGTGTCTATGTGCCTGTGGTTCTGTCAGTGTGATCATGTGATGTATCTGACCCCAGGAATGTGTCAATAAAGTTTCCCCTTCCTGGGACAATGAATTCACGGTGTTCTTATTTCAATTTCCAGGAGTGTATTACGTAAATGGGAGGTGGAGGAGGGAGAAAGGAAAGGACAAGAACGACTGAGATCAGCTGTATACGGACTTTACAGTGAATCAGCGACATCATGTGAAAATGTATGCCGGACTGGGACCTTCTGCTTACTAAGCAGTTACGCTAGCCGCTGCACCACCCGGACACAGTGTTTATCGCAAATGCGCGGTCTGTCCCAGCACACTCCCTGGTCGACTCACATTCCCACCTAGCGCCACCTATAGACAGTCCCCCTTTATGTCCTCCACGCTCGCTAATTTTAGATTCCCACTGGAGTTCGAAAGTAAAAATCCATCCGTAATGAAAACGGTGGATTCGTGGCCTCCTCCACCTTCAGTCTACATATGTTTCACAGCTGCGGATTCCGCGTGGTGTTTGGAAATGTCCAAAACAACAGACACCACGCATTCATATAACTGAGTCGCCTCGATGGGCAATGTGGATGCACATTTACGATCGACCTCCAGTGGGAATCTAAATAAGAGATCATAAGGGACATGGACAGACAGGTGGCGCTGAGTGGGAAGATAGTCCGCACATTTATGGTAAAAACTGTCCCCGGGTGGCACAGTGGTCAATGCAACTAGGCCTACTTAGCAAGCAGGAAATCGCGGGCTCGGGACTCAGCCTGCCACACCTTTCACTTGTCGCGGCTGACTCTGCATGAAATCCCGATGTAACTGACGTCAATTTTTCTTTACTTTTCTTTCTTTCTGTTACCTCCACCTTCAGTTTTCTTAATAAACGTGTAATCTTCGGCATTTAAGAAGCTTCTATTCTCTTCTTGTCTGAACGGTTCATCATCCACATTTCACTTCCGTACAAGGCTACAGGCCAGATAGTCACTTTGAGAAAAGACTTGCTAAAACGTAAATTTATATTCGATGTTAAAAAATTTCTCATTTGCAGAAATACTTTTCTTGCTATTGCGAGCCTGGACTTTATATTCTGTCTAGTTTAGCCATCATCAATTATTTTACTATCCCAAGACCAAAACTCATCTACTTTTATAGTGTCTACCCTAATTCCCTCAGCATCTCCCGGTTGAATTCGACTTCATTCCATTACCGTTGGCCGGCCGCTGTGGCCGAGCGGTTCTAGGCGCTTCAGTCTGGAATCGCGCGACCACTACGGTCGCAGGTTCGAATCCTGCCTCGGGCATAGATGTGTGTGATGTCCTTAGGTTAGTTAGGTTTAAGCAGTTCCAAGTTCTAGGGGACTGATGACCTCAGATGTTAAGTCCCATAGTGCTCAGAGCCATTTGAACCATTTTTGAACCATTACCGTTATTTTGCTTTTGTTGGTGATCATTTCATAACCTTTCCTCAAGATTCATTCCGAATATCTGCTCTTCAAAATCCTTAGCCTCTCCTACAGAGTGGGAATGTCATCAACATATCGTAAAACTTTTATTTCTTCTCCCTGAACTTTAACGCCCTTTCCAAATTCATACTTCGTTTCCTTTACAGCTTGCTCAGTGACCATGCTGAATAAAATCGTGGATATGCTACAACCTAGGTTATCTATCATGTGTATGGTCCTAACCGTAGAGCCTCGATGTGAAACTCTCCCGAAAACCTCATATTTTGTCCCTCAGTACGACAGCGATTGCGTACAGCTTTCCATTGCAACAAGCGTTGGACACTGTGGATCGACGAAACGGCATATGTGTGAACTAAACGACTTCCAGTTAATGGAGTAGACATGCCAAAGCAAATGGGTCCTCACCGCTTGCAGTGCCCAGCAACGTGGATGAAGCTATACAGGGTGATCACAAATAGTTCGAAAAGCGGGTGTTGCAGAATAGGTCGTGCCGAGAAATATCATATTCGATATGTTTCACCGTTTCGGAGTTAATTAGCATTATCATTCTCTTGTTCGGTTTCAGGAAATAAAACTGAGAACACCTTTGGCGACACCGTCTCGGCGGGCCACTTGAATTCGCGCGCGGAACAGCCTGACTGGCAAACTTCAATGCTAATTAACTCGGAAAAAGAGCCACCGTACCGACTTTTTTTCTTAAGAACTATTTCTCTGCACAACATATCCTGCAACGCCCTTACAAGCTTTTCAGACTGTTCCTGACGACACTGTACATTCCAGTACGTCCATGCAAAGAAGAAGGCGGTCGTCACGAGATGAGGTCGCATTGTACAGAGAGATTATAATTAATCATTGCTTGAGATGACCCCCAAGACAGACGGGTGATCGTAGGACAACGAAATTTTGTGGGAACATTTGTGAGGAGATGCAGAAGAGAAATAACGAACAAACAACTGAGGGAGTAACATTTGATCATTGCGTACCATGTTTACATTCCAGGTTACAAACGTTGCTCAATGAGACGACCATCTAAATCCACGACAGCCCGGAACGGCGCTAGAGGTTGCTCTACTGCTGCCCGAAACAACGGTGGGCACAGCTCGTACGCTGCTTGAAGATCGAAGTTGCATGCATCATTCTTAAGCGTGGCAACAGTAACTACTTCATCAGGTTGTGGCGCAGTTGGCTGCCAGCCTTTCCCAGGAACGATTCCCAAATCGCCTGTTAATTCGAACTTCCGAATTATGTTCTTCAACTCATATTCGGAAAGACGACTTTTCCTATTCCTTTAATGCGTCCATACTCGCGAAGAGCAAACACCACTGTTGGTGTTGTTTTAATAAAACAGTTTTACGACTGAAGCCGTCCTCGTCGTTTCCAGAACCGTGTTGACTGTCTGCAGCTGTGAAGCGCACTGGTGCTTGTGTTTCAGCCCTCCGACACCGTACCAGTACCGGCGCCTAAGGCAAGTCGTAACATCAGCACTACTAACGACGAAAATCTTGCAGCGCACTTTCCTATAAAGTTGGGTGCCCATACCATAAATAGTTTTCCTATACATCGGCTCAGGTAGTGAAAATTCAATTAAAAACATCCTGTACACTGCAGCGCTCTCTCATGCCCTGTACGAGCTGAAACGTCATGGTTGTGGGAGTCATATTTCCTAGAGACAGAGCATATTCCCCTGTTCGATCTCATACACTATGAAGCTTTGCTCCTTACGTCGAAGACGTATAATGGCAAGTTGTTTGACGTTCTAACTTCGTAGCCGGCTCTTCACTGGATGAGTTTGTAATAAATCTGATCTATTCGACCACACGACAGAGCACGCTGGTCGTTTTATGTCAAAGTTTCAGTGCTAATCACTTACTGGTGGTACGTTGCTTCCCCTTCTTCGAGTATGAATTCGTTTCAGCCTTTCTGTACAGCTACACTCCTGGAAATTGAAATAAGAACACCGTGAATTCATTGTCCCAGGAAGGGGAAACTTTATTGACACATTCCTGGGGTCAGATACATCACATGATCACACTGACAGAACCACAGGCACATAGACACAGGCAACAGAGCATGCACAATGTCGGCACTAGTACAGTGTATATCCACCTTTCGCAGCAATGCAGGCTGCTATTCTCCCATGGAGACGATCGTAGAGATGCTGGATGTAGTCCTGTGGAACGGCTTGCCATGCCATTTCCACCTGGCGCCTCAGTTGGACCAGCGTTCGTGCTGGACGTGCAGACTGCGTGAGACGACGCTTCATCCAGTCCCAAACAAAATCAATGGGGGACAGATCCGGAGATCTTGCTGGCCAGGGTAGTTGACTTACACCTTCTAGAGCACGTTGGGTGGCACGGGATACATGCGGACGTGAATTGTCCTGTTGGAACAGCAAGTTCCCTTGCCGGTCTAGGAATGGTAGAACGATGGGTTCGATGACGGTTTGGATGTACCGTGCACTATTCAGTGTCCCCTCGACGATCACCAGTGGTGTACGGCCAGTGTAGGAGATCGCTCCCCACACCATGATGCCGGGTGTTGGCCCTGTGTGCCTCGGTCGTATGCAGTCCTGATTGTGGCGCTCACCTGCACGGCGCCAAACACCCATACGACCATCATTGGCACCAAGGCAGAAGCGACTCTCATCGCTGAAGACGACACGTCTCCATTCGTCCCTCCCTTCACGCCTGTCGCGACACCACTGGAGGCGGGCTGCACGATGTTGGGGCGTGAGCGGAAGACGGCCTAACGGTGTGCGGGACCGTAGCCCAGCTTCATGGAGACGGCTGCGAATGGTCCTCGCCGATACCCCAGGAGCAACAGTGTCCCTAATTTGCTGGGAAGTGGCGGTGCGGTCCCCTACGGCACTGCGTAGGATCCTACGGTCTTGGCGTGCATCCGTGCGTCGCTGCGGTCCGGTCCCAGGTCGACGGGCACGTGCACCTTCCGCCGACCACTGGCGACAACATCGATGTACTGTGGAGACCTCACGCCCCACGTGTTGAGCAATTCGGCGGTACGTCCACCCGGCCTCCCGCATGCCCACTATACGCCCTCGCTCAAAGTCCGTCAACTGCACATACGGTTCACGTCCAAGTTGTCGCGGCATGCTACCAGTGTTAAAGACTGCGATGGAGCTCCGTATGCCAACTGGCTGACACTGACGGCGGCGGTGCACAAATGCTGCGCAGCTAGCGCCATTCGACGGCCAACACCGCGGTTCCTGGTGTGTCCGCTGTGCCGTGCGTGTGATCATTGCTTGTACAGCCCTCTCGCAGTGTCCGGAGCAAGTATGGTGGGTCTGACACACCGGTGTCAATGTGTTCTTTTTTCCATTTCGAGGAGTGTATTACAGTTTTTCGCATTTCCGTTAGTGGTTTGTTGGTTGGTTTGGGGGAAGAGACCAAACTGCGAGGTCATCGGTCTCATCGGATTAGGGAAGGACGGGGAAGGAATTCGGCCGTGCCCTTTGAAAGTAACCATCCCGGCATTTGCCTGGAGCGATTTAGGGAAATCACGGAAAACCTAAATCAGGATGGCCGGACGCGGGATTGAACCGTCGTCCTCCCGAATGCGAGTCCAGTGTGCTAACCACTGCGCCACCTCGCTCGGTTTCCGTTAGTGCATGAACTGTATAGTGAGATGTTCCCTATGTGAATACACCATAAGAAATAGAAAGATTATGATTAACAGATATACCACACTTTCGAATCAAGATTTCCAAGCTGGTAAATGATAAGAATCATTGTTTCCTCAGAGGTTTTGGAACTTTGCCCCTCCCCCCCCCCCCCCCCCCCCACCAACTCTCATTTAAGAGTGTCTTTTGTGCTTTTCTTTTTAACAATACATGATTGTAGAGCTCTGGCTGTTCGGCATACAGAATGTTGATAGTGTACAGCAGCTATCAGACACAATTTCATTTTGGTTTAGTTAATTGAAAACAGCGCCGTCACCAGTTTCGAATGTATATCTTCAACGTCAGATGGCTTATATGCTTTTATCAAAATACATGAATGTTGGCTTGCAAGTGAGCTGCCATATAAGGACCCCTGGATCATTTATTTTATCGTCTATCTAGAACGAATAACAGATTGTTCTTATGTTTCCACATACCGTCACAGTGGCTTTTATTACTATTATATTATGTAGAAGCAGCACGTTTTTTGACTCATAGCAGATAAAAACAAATACAGAGAATTCTTTAGTCAGTTTGTGAAACGTTCTTCCTCAATTCATTGTCGCCATCGGCCTTAGGAAATGAAGCCGTTATGAGAATCCGCATCAGTGTGAAATACCGTACATTGGCCAGACGCATCACAAAGTGAAACACCGATGAGATCATCTGGGCCAACAAGATAAATTTACAGTAGCAGAGCACTGCCTTTGCACAGGACATATCGTGCTCTTCTACTAAAAGACCAAAATTGCATCCCTACGTCCGGCAAAGAAAGAAAGAGCCTGCTCGCATTACTAAGGAACTACTTGTCGCTGCAGTGCTTTACTGCTTTATGGCTTTAAATTGTGTCCTTATTCTGCAACAAGTTTAACCAGAAATCGATGAGTTCCTTGTCAGTGTGTGACTAATTTAACTACATGTGTGTTCTCTTTCTACAGCAGAAAATAAGAAAGTCGGAACGTATGACATTTCCTGACCACACTTGTCAATTACTTTCGATCACACATTTCATAGCGGAGAGTCGTATACAGGGTGTTACAAAAAGGTACGGCCAAACTTTCAGGAAACATTCCTCACACACAAATAAAGAAAAGATGTTATGTGGACATGTGTCCGGAAACGCTTAATTTCCATGTTAGAGCTTATTTTAGTTTCGTCAGTATGTACTGTACTTCCTCGATTCACCGCCAGTTGGCCAAATTGAAGGAAGGTAATGTTGACTTTGGTGCTTGTGTTGACATGCGACTCATTGCTCTACAGTACTAGCATGAAGCATATCTTGCAGTCGGTGCAATGTTTACAAATGCGGAGTTGGCAGATGCCCATTTGATGTATAGATTAGCACGGGGCAATAGCCGTGGCACGGTACGTTTGTATCGAGACAGATTTCCAGAAAGAATGCGTCCCGACAGGAAGACGTTCGAAGCAATTGATCGGCGTCTTAGGGAGCACGGAACATTCCAGTCTATGACTCGCCACTGGGGAAGACCTAGAACGACGTGGACACCTGCAATGGACGAGGCAATTTTTCGTGCACTTGACGATAACCCTAGTGTCAGCGTCAGAGAAGTTGCTACTGTACAAGGTAACGTTGACCACGTCACTGTATGGAGATTGCTACGGGAGAACCAGTTGTTTCCGTACCATGTACAACGTGTGCAGGCACTATCAGCAGCTGATTGGCCTCCATGGGTACACTTCTGCGAATGGTTCATCCAACAATGTGTCAATCCTCATTTCAGTGCAAATGTTCTCTTTACGGATGAGGCTTCATTCCAACGTGATCAAATTGTAAATTTTCACAATCAACATGAGTGGGCTGACGAGAATCCTCACGCAGTTGCGCAGTCACGTCATCAACACAGATTTTCTGTGAACGTTTGGGCAGGCATTGTTGGTGATGTCTTGATTGGGCCCCATGTTCTTCCACCTACGCTCAGTGGAGCACGTTTTCATGATTTCATACGGGGTACTCTACCTGTGCTGCTAGAACATGTGCCTTTACAAGTACGACACAACATGTGGTTCATGCACGATGGAGCTCCTGCACATTTCAAAAAATGGTTCAAATGACTCTGAGCACTATGGGACTTAACATCTACGGTCATCAGTCCCCTAGAACTTAGAACTACTTAAACCTAACTAACCTAAGGACAGCACACAACACCCAGCCATCACGAGGCAGAGAAAATCCCTGACCCCGCCGGGAATCGAACCCGGGCGTGGGAAGCGAGAACGCTACCGCACGACCACGAGATGCGGGCCCTGCACATTTCAGTCGACGTGTTCGTACGCTTCTCAGCAACAGATTCGGTGACCGATGTATTGGTAGAGGCGGACCAATTCCATGGCTTCCACGCTCTCCTGACCTCAACCCTCTTGACTTTCATTTATGGGGCATTTGAAAGCTCTTGTCTACGCAACCCCGGTACCAAATGTAGAGACTCTTCGTGCCCGTATTGTGGACGGCCGTGATACAATACGCCATTCTCCAGGGCTGCATCAGCGCATCAGGGATTCCATGCGACGGAGGGTGGATGCATGTATCCTCGCTAACGGAGGACATTTTGAACATTTCCTGTAACAAAGTGTTTGAAGTCACGCTGGTACGTTCTGTTGCTGTGTGTTTTCATTCCATGATTAATGTGATTTGAAAAGAAGTAATAAAATGAGCTCTAACATGGAAAGTAAGCGTTTCCGGACACATGTCCACATAACATATTTTCTTTATTTGTGTGTGAGGAATGTTTCCTGAAAGTTTGGCCGTACCTTTTTGTAACACCCTGTATAAAAAACGTGAAACATGCTTCCAATCTTTCGTTGAGTATTGAGCCGTGACTTAGCTGCCCGCTTCACATTTGAAGTCCAACCTGGTGTGTTGTCATCGCGGCTAAGAGCGCGCTAAACTCGAAACTAGTTGATAGGGGAACCGCACGAACTTCCCCTCATTGATTTAGTTCCTATTGCAAAGGGGTGTAGGGTACAACTAGGACATCAACATGTGTAAGCAGAGATAAAACCGAGTTTGAAAATTACAGGCGTGCTTATGCTCTTTGCCGTGTAGGGCCACAAGGGTTCACGGAATCCGCAGCCGAACGGACAGGTCCGCCTCGCGCGTCGAGCGAGCAGGTTGTCCTTACTTCCGCCTGTCGAACTTGAGTGTACTCAGTTTTGTGTGTGCGTCGCCCGATGTCGCATAATTCTAGCCTAGCTCCGTTGTTCGTTTGTTCCCTGGAGGCAGCGTTTGCTGCCCACACCAAGATGTCTGTCGAGTTTCCCAAGAGTACTCGTCGTCGGGGTAACGTTCGTTTCAGTTTTGACGAGAGTACGCGTCATGTTCAACCGGGCTCGCTACAAATTCACGATCGATTAGTTGATACGATTCGAGATACACCTGATCAGGTAGATACTGCTTATTTTTATGCAAGCAGACCGGCTTCTATCGCGGGTTGGTTCTCAGGTGATATTTACACGTGGTAATAGTTCTGTTAGTCCCGTCCTTCCTGTAAATGCTGCGACCGAGTATATCCCGGTTCGAGTTTACAATCTTCCTCCCGAAGTGAACGGTTCATTTCCTCCTTATGGATTCGTTCGGCATATTCGGCGGGAACGATGGCCTACTCAACATCGCTTGCAACGTTACAGTGGTATCTGAACAGTAGAAACATGTGTTCAAAAAACCTTCCTTTACATCTGAATGTTTGTGGTTATGTGCACAGGGCTAAAAGGAACCTACTTCCTTTGTAATGAAAGTGGCCATCTGAGAACCAATTGTCTTCGTCGTGTTACGGTTTTAAAATCGTCCTATGAAAAACGTCGTTCCTTGAAATTAGCTGAGTTAGTCTCTTCGCAAGCTGCTGTCAGTACTTCTCCAGCTGTGGAGGACGTTCGGAGACGTTGCCCCCCACTCCTCGCGACTTTCAGACGCGGCCCCTGCTGCCGTTAGTGCGCCGCCACGGGTAGCAGAATTTAAACGCCGGCCGCCTCACAACGGTGAAGATTTCGAAGTCACCCCTCCCCAATCTCGCCTCACGAGAAGATGGTGGTGGAGGGTGCTTCTTCCAGAGGTGATGCTCTAAACACTGACGTTAATTGCGATTCTTGTTTCGCCAGGGACGGCGAGGCTAGTTCTGCTGATGTTGAAATGAATGTTGGGTCTACGTCCTTTCCTCCGTGGGTAGGGACGTCTGTTCCGATGATTTGACGGAGAAATCGTGTGCTGAGCTGCCTTAACAGTGTTCTAGTCCTATCTCATCCCTTCTTCCGTCTGATACGTTGGAGCAACCGGTTACTGCGGATTCTCTTCCGGGTAGTCAGATGAAACAGACAGCTTCAGACGCTGCATCGTCTGTCTCTTCTTTATCTCGTGATGAGATTCATCGCTCCTGGTTGTGTTCCTCGCCTTCCGTTCCACGTCAAGAAGTTATGTTGTCACGTAGTGGTGCGAAACAGCGTTTTCAGCCTGAGCGTGCAGCATCGTGTTGAAAAAAGAAAACAAAATATGAAACCTGCATCTTCCGATGGAGAGAACTCAAATCCTGTACTTGCGCTCCGCCGTCTGCCGGTGTTGTGGCGAGTGGGACGTGATGCGTAAGTTCTTTTCTAGTTCCACTTCTAGTTCTTTTCTAGCCCTACATTTCTTAACTAATGTTAATAGGGTAACCTCCCCTTACGACGGTTTATTCTCAAGCTGATGTTGTGTGTTTGCAAGAAGTGTTATTTTATGTGTTTTGTCTCCCTCGGTATTCTATGTTTTTTTAATGATGCACCGTAAAGTTCTGTTGACAAGACCGTGCTGTATAGGTACGGTATTGCGTTTATGGACTTTGAAATGCTGGACTATAGTCGGGGTACGGGGTGTCACTTTTAAGATCTCGCCTTAACTTTTCTTTATGTCCCATCTGCTTCCGGTCGTACACATGGGCGCTAGGTCTTTTATAAGGAAGATGCCATTTATTTACTTCATCAAATCGCGAAAAATTTTCATGGTGGTATGGATGGATTTCAACTGTGTTTTACGTCCTGTGGATCAGACTCCCAGTTATAATTATTGTCATGAACTCAATGATATAGTGGCGTCATTGAGTCTAGAGGATGCTTGGTCTTAAGATATCCCACATTAGTACTTTTTACGAGTTTTACAGCTACTTCCACTATTCGACTGGGCCGTATCCATTTTTCAGTTTCCCTGTGGAGCCAATTTTTGTCAATTGATACAATGATTGCCAGCTTTACCGACCACTCTGCTGTTTCAATTACTTTTGACCACGTCCCGCAGCGGGTACATCTTCCTTGCTCTGTTTAGAAGCTGAATATTTTAATCTGCCGGACCCGCTCTCTGGCTTATATCATCACTGCCGTGTGGGGACGAGCAAGCCGTTCCCAAGTGCGTTATCCCTCAAATACTGAATCATGGATTGCCAAACCTCGGCTTTTCACTGAACTCCTGCGTTTCATTGCTGCTAAAGCGGCAGAATTGAGGACGACTCGGTAATTTTATTACGCTGTCCTTCGTGATCTTTTGATAATGCTCGAGACGTCCCACTTGGAGTTATGGAAGTTCACCACGTGAAGGCAAAACTACTGTAACTAAAAGACTAAAATTAGATGGTATTCGTGTGCGTTCCCAGCCGCGTTAGATTCTCCAGGATGAGCTGGCTTCTCTGTATCGTCTAATTCGGCTTCGAACGCGATCCCAGGGGACGTGTCTCACTACCATTATTCTTTATGCAGATGGACGTGAGTGATCATGATAGCCTGATACAATGCGTAAACTACTCAGTTCTTATTATATGAGGGTCACTCCAAAAGAAATGCACACAATTTTTTTTAAATCCATCTGAAACGTCCCCTTAGAAAAATTGTACAAGACTGTGCTTAAACTGACACACAATATTTTTTTTTTAGCGCAACGCAAACTGACTTTCAAAAATCTCTACAAAAGAATGGCCCTGACTAACATTTACCTATACCTTTCACAAATCACTTACCTCACCAAAAATCTTCGTTACTCGAACTACTGCAATACAGCGAGCGCCACTACTGCCAGCTAAATAAAAGATTCAAACTACTGAAGGCACTAACTACTGATAGGCATAGTTAGCAAATGAAAGATTTTGATAGAGAACAAACAATATATTTACCTCAATAATCATAATATATATAGCAGTTCATGCCATCCAGTTTTACAAATTTCAAATCTCCGCCATTTCTCTCCCCACATCCACCACTGCTGGCGGCTCACCTCCAACTGCGCAACGCTACGCGCTGTTCACATCCAGCTGCCCAACACTACAATGGCAGACAACAATGCAAACTAGCCACAGACTGCACACAGCACAGCCAGTGATTTTCATACAGAGCGCTACGTGGCGTTACCAATAAGAAAACCTAAACAGCCTCTTACACATCCTTTATTCCACATGTTTGAAAGTTTTACAGTGTGTACATACATCCTTCAGGAACAATATTTTCATTTATCCACATAATTTCCATCCCTCACAACTGCCTTACGCCATCTTGGAACCAGCGCTTGTATACCCGCACGGTAAAAATCTGGACCAACCTGCTGGAGCCACTGTTTGGTAGCGTGCACAAGGGAGTCATCATCTTCAGACTTTGTTCCACGAAGAGAGTCTTTCAGCTTCCCAAAGAGATACTAGTTACATTCATCTCCACCATTCTCGTACTGTTCCAAACGTTCGCAGCATACAGTTTTTCTTGTTTCTTTGTGAGCCACTGTCAAAATCCTGGGAACCCACCTGGCACAAACCTTTCCTAACGCCAACACTTTCAGTACTCTGCAAACACTTCCTTCCTCTATCCCAACGTAGCGTGACAATTCGTTCACTGTGATGCGTCTGTCAGCAGTCACCAATTTGTTAACTCTCTGCACACTGTCTGGAGTGTGTGCACTACGAGGCCTGCCGCTGCGAGAACAATCCTCAATATTGCCGTGCCTGCTTTCATCATGTAACCTGCTTGCCCACCGACTAACTGTACTGCGATCGACAGCAGCATCTCCATACATCTTTTTCAACCTCTTGTGGATGTTTCCCACGGTCTCGTTTTCACAGGACAGGAATTCTACGACAGCACGTTGCTTCTGACGAACTTCAAGTGTAGCAGACATCTTGAAGACATGCTGTGATGGCGCCACTCACTGGAAGAGGTTGAACTAAGTTTGAAAACAAGCGAGAAGGATGTATCTACACACAAATATTTTTACACATGCAGAATGAAAACTGTATTTTTGCAAAAATAGTGTGCATTTCTTTTGGAGTGACCCTCGTAAAACTGTAGGGTGGTCGGTAAGTAGCCTCCTGTCGGTTTTGCTTGCTGACATTGTCACATGTTATCAGAGTAATTACCCGGGACGTTTTCTCTTGACTCTCGATGCTGAATGTCGTGATCTCATCTCGATTGCTTCCACAGTTCTTGTGTTTGAAGCTTTATTTTGATTGATTTTAAACATGCATTTCACCAAGTTAGTCACGATTTTCTGTGGCGAGTGTTGACGGCTCTTGGTTTTAATGGTGCTGCACTCTCCTATTTCTAGTATTCAGGCGGTGTGAACGGACAGAGTTATAGTTAAACGCCTGCGAGCGAATTTTTGAGTGGCATCGCAGTGGACTGGTTATCTGACCGGTGTACCACGCCAATAGTTAGACTAGGGGCGAATAGGAGTCCTTGACTTCATCAAGGCATAGGGAGAGTTTGATTGGCGAAGGTCAACCCAGATAGAACGAGAGTTATCTTATTTGTCAACAGTGAGCAGCGCAGACAGCAGTCATTGCACCTTACGGTATTGTGCGCTACAGCTCTTGCGAGCCCCATATTTCCTCCACAACAGTACACTTCACTGCATTTCACACGTAACAGACTCGACCACACCTAGCAACATTCTAACGGATAATTATTCAAGCTAAGTAGGTGCAGCTCTCAGCCGTTCTACCAAGTCAATAACAATCTTAAACTTTGTATAGAAATTTCATTAGCGAATCCTATCCTTAAGAGGTAACTTCACATTCCGAAAAGAACCCGGAAATAACTTGTTCAGTTCATAACTAAAAGTGCCATTGTTATTTCTCGGAATTTTTGTAAAATAAATAATAATTTTCGTTAGTTTCATGTTTTTCTTACACTAACTAGCACAACTCCAGTACTAAAGTATCCTACTAGTGACATAAAAAATTTTGTGAATTTTTGTGTCACTTCCTTACAGCCGACTACTCCAGAAGATATTTATTGCTGAAAGTTTTTCAGGCATTTCTCTTTAGAACGTTAGGAGCGTCTGTCTGACTTCTGTAGTAGTGTGGGGGTGGAAATTGCATCTTTCAGGAGCCACAGGGTAAAGGGTACATCTCAGATTAATCCGTTGCGCAGAATGACAGAATAGCACCCACACGCTCACAACATATCCTGCTGCAGGAGAAGGAAGCTCCATATATTTTACTCCTATTTTTCTTCTGGTCGCTAAAGCTTCAGCACTCGACTACTCCTGCCATCTGGGGCTCAGCATCTGTCTGCGGAGTATGCACTTGGCGTCCTCGGGAATTGTGAGCTGGGGACTGGTAAGAGCCGCCGCTCTGGGCATGCTTCAGCAATCACTGTGCGGCGCGGCGGTGAAACGTTGAGTATCAGAGTGAATGGGGATCTTGGCTTGACAGCCCAGATCGTGAGGATGGAATAAACCTCTATAAAAATAACCCTCAATCTCAAGTAGAGCTGCGCACTGATGAGATATAAGCCTGTTGAGGTGGAACAGTCGTTAGTGGGCAACCTCTGGGAAACCTACCTCACCTCAATTGTATGAGGCTTATTAGGCATGTGGCGCTCTGTCTGAATGGATCCTTATTTCCCTAGCTGCTCATGGGGCCGAGATGGAACCCTCGAAACTTTCTTCTTCTCCTCCGAGTGGGAAGGTTGTACTGCATGGGAGTACTATCATCCATTCATCCAGAAGAATGAGGGAGCTAGTCCTCCTGATAATCAACTTCTTGTCAGTAACAAGGCTGTCCGCCCCGATAGCTGAGTGGTCAGTGCGACGGAATGCCGTGCAAAGGGGCCCAGGTTCGATTCCCGGCTGTGTCGGAGATTTTCTCCGCTCTGGGACTGGGTGTTGTGTTGTCCGCGTCATTATCATCTCATCCCCATCGACACGCAAGTCGCCGAAATGGCCTCAACTCATAAGACTTCCACCAGGCGACCGGTCTATCCAATGGGAGGCCCTAGCCACAAGACATTTCATTTCAGTAACGGGGCTCAAGGAGCCATGAATCAGAACGTCTTTGTAGTGATCAAGAGGAAGGAGAGAGCATTTGATAAACAGTCCCCTTATATATCCATAAGGGCTTAGAAGGGCTTGCTGGTAGCCTAAACTCTATTAAGCAGTTGCGAAATGGTTCCTTGCTGGTCAAGACTAACCGGGCAAAGGAGGTGCAAATACTTAACTCCAGCAAAGGTTTGGTAACCTGCTGTGATATCATGGACATAGACGTTGCCAAAATCAAACAAGAATGGGTATCACAGGGGATAATACACTAAAGACCCAAAGAAACTGGTACATCTGCCTAACATTGTGACGGGCTCCTGTGAGCACACAGAAGAGTCGCAAAAGGATGTGGCATGGACTCGTCTAATGTCTGAGTTGTGCTGGAGGGAATTTCCACCAGAAATCCTGTAGGGCTGTCAATAAATCTGTAAGAGCACGAGGGGGTGGAGGACTCTCCTGAACAGCATGTTGCAAGGCATCCCAGATATGCTCAATAATGTTCATGTCTCGTGGCTCTGGTGGCCAGAGAAAGCGTTTCAACTAAGAAGAGTGTTCCTGGAGTTACTCTGTAGCAGCTCTGGAAGTTTGGGGTGTCGCATTGTCCTGTTGTAGTTGTCCAATGCACAATGCACTTAAATGGATGCAGGTGATCAGACAGGATGCTTACGTACATGTCACCTGGCAGAGTCGTATCTAGACGTATCAGGGGTCCCAATCACTCCAACTGCACACGCATCACACGATTACAGAGCCTCCACCAGCTTGAACAGTCCCTTGCTGACATGCAAGGTCCATGGATTCATGAGGTTGCCTCCATATCCGTATACGTTCATCTGCTCAATACAATTTGAAATGAGAGTTGTCCAACCAGGCAGCATGTTTCCAGTCATCAACAGTCCAATGTCGGTGTTGATGGGCCCAGGCGAGGACCAAAGCTTTGCGCTGGTCAGTCATCAAGTGTACTCGAGTGGGCCTTCGGCTCCAAAGGCCCATATCGATGATGTTTCGTTGAATGATTCCGACGCTGACACTTGTTGATGACCCAGCATTGAAATCTGCATCACATTGAACGATTCTCTTCAGTAGTCGTTGGTACCGTTCTTGCAAGATAATTTTCCTGCCGCAGCGATGTCGCAGATTTGATGGTTTACCGGATTCCTGATATTCACTGCTCACGCTCTTCTTCCTCATATTATGTGGCTGCCCCTGCTTCTCAACAACAAGGGCCTCTATTCTATTTTCTCCTCAATAGCCTCGATCTTTTCAGTTAAGTCGGTTACTTTCTTACCGATTTCAGTAAGTACCTCAGTTAATGTGTTGATCATTTTCAGAAGTATCTGGTAATATGTCCCTAGCTCCTCCAAATTTGTGCACGATAGACTGAATTCGTGCATGGTGCAGCGTATACTGATGTACTCACCTCTCTTACTGGGCTATATATATATATATATATATATATATATATATATATATATATATATATATATACCTACCATCATTATATATATATATATATATGTTTCGTGTGTACCTACCATCATTCTATTTTCTTGTTTCATCAATAATGAGAAACATAACGAGAAACACATACAGTGAATGATTGCAGTAGTCAGCACATATCTTTAGAAACTCATTAAACGACTTCTCAGTTCCTACATGTGCTTGGTAAATGTGTTTTAAATTCAGACTGTCTTGTGTGAAGGCTATAATGAGCTTTGCATTATCCGTAACCAACTGTTTTGAGACTCTGGAATATGTTTGGCTTAGATACAATACATCAGCACAAATATGAGGACTGAAACAAAATTATTTTTGAATTTGGTATTGGTTTTTCACAGTAACATCGTAAAATATGAAGACAGTGTTTTAGGTTTGGGGATACCACTGCTGTCATTGAATGCTGTTTATGTAACGCCTTTGACATCGCGCCATATTTCCTGGTTTAGGTGATACTTGAGCTGAAACAGTATTTTTTGCAAATACACTAAGATGCTCAACTTGGAACTCCACCTACATGTGATAGCAATGTCATGAGAACATTATTCTTACCACAATTGAATGGATCTGTAATAATTGTTCATATATTATCAGGAAGGAGTATTCCATTCTTGTTCTTCTTCAGTTGTTCTTTTACAGGATCAGACACCTTTAAGAAAGCCCTTGTGATGATGATGTTTCATCCACCCTGCCATGATATTGACTACATCAGGTACCAACATGTAATGGGGGTATATAGAAATACAGGCGGATATATGCTTTCAGCATATGTAAATAGAGACACTAGGGAGAGAGGAGGAGTTACCATACATGTTAAAATCTGTAATAGTGTGAAAAATCTGGAAACTAAAAAATTGTATGTAAAGCAACATATAGAAGCAAGTGCGTGTGAGCTTAAACTAAGTAATGGCACTTATATAACTGTAGCTGTGTATAGGTCACCATTGGGAAATTTTCAACTATTTTTGAAAAACTTGTATTCTTTGTTGTGGTATCTGTCAGACAGAAGGAAGCAAATTATTGTGTGTGAGGATTTCAGTGTAGATTTTCTGAGAGAGTCCGATAGTAAGCTTGACCTTGAAGTATTACATGGTTCCTTCAATTTGGCGCCAGTTATTGATTTTCCTACTTGGGTGGTACAGGAAAGCAGCACACTGATAGATAATGTTTTTATAGATCAAGACAAATTTAATCAAATAAAAACTTTTCCTGTTAAGAGTGGTCTGTCTGATCATGATGCACAGCTAGTTACAGTATATGACATAACTCCATACATTAATGCATAACAGTCCTCCAAAATAATGCATTGAATTAATGATATAACGATTGAAAATTTTAGGGAAAGCTTGCAACAGTTAGACTGGGATGACATGTACAGGGAACCTGATGCTAATTTAAAATTTGACCTATATCATGATACCTTGTGAGTATATTGGAAAACAGTTTCCCTAAGAAAACAGTGAAATATAATAGTAAGAAACCATGTAAAATTCCATGGCTTACTAAGGGATAAAAATATCTTGGAAACAGAAAAGGGAAATCTATCTTATAGCTAGGAGGGGTAATATCCTGAAACAGTGAAACATTGTAAAAACTACTGTGCTGTGTTAAGAAAAGTTATTAAAAAGTCCAGAAGTATATGCTTCATGTCTGAGATTAGCATGTCTGATAATAAAATTAAAATAATTTGGAATATCGTTAAAAGGGACACAGGGCAACTGAGAGCACAGGAAAACTGCATTTCTATCAGCGTAATGAGAAGTTTGTTAACAAGGAGTCAGAAGTAGAAAACATTTTTAATAATCATTTTTTAAGTGTTGCAGAGAAAATAGGATCCAGCTATTCAGAAGAAAATGCAATACAATGTATGGAAGAGGCAATACCTACGCAATTTGATAAAATTGAAATTCAGCCTACATCTCCTACTGAAATTAGGAAAATAATAAATTCACACAAAAGTAAAAGCTCACATGGAATTGATGCAATTTCCAACAGAGTACTTGTTCCCAACAAATAAGCAGGATTCTCAGCCACATATGTAGTAGCTTACTGATACAGAGCATTTTTCCAGGTAGACTGAAATACGCCATTGTTGAACCATTGTATAAAAAAGGGGATAGCTCTGATGCTGACAACTTCTGCCCAATCTCATTTCTGACAGCTTTATCCAATATTTTTGAAAAAGTAATGTATTCAAGAGTAGCATCACATATTTGTAAAAATTAAGTACTAACAAATGTCAATTTAGTTTTCAGAAAGACTTTTCAACATAAAATCCTATATATATTTATATGATCAAATATTAAATGTTTTGACTATATCTGACAGTAGTATCTGTTCCCGAAGGAACAGTTACCGTTGATGACCATGCATAATTAAATGGACACCCTAGCTGCAAACAGGAGTTGATATACTTCATTGGGACATGTTGAAAATGTGTGCCCCAACCGGGACTCAAACTCGGGATCTCCTGCTTACATGGCAGACGTTCTATCCATCTGAGCCACCGAGGGCACAAAGGATAGTGCGCCTGAAGGGACTTATCCCTTGCACGCTCCCCGTGAGACCCACATTCCCGACATGTCCACACCACTACATTCACAGTGCGCCTAATAGATGTTTGCCTATCATACTCATTACTCGTGGCACATTAATCTTCCAAGTCCCGTACGAGTTCAGGCATAGCGTGTGCGTTCGCACAAGAAGGTCAGTGGCCGGGAAGCCATATTTTAACTATATAGGACGGTAGTATCTGTTCCCGAAAGAACAAATATTGTTGATGACCATGCAGCTTTGTTAGAAACGAAATGATAATTAAATGGACACCCTGACTGCAAACAGACGTTGATGTACTTCATTGGGGACATGTTGAATATGTGTACCCCGACTGGGACTCGAACCCAGGATCTCCTGCTTACATGGCAGACGTTCTATCCATCTGAGCCACCGAGGGCACAGAGGATAGTGCGCCTGCAGGGACTTATCCCTTGCACGCTCCCCGTGAGACCCACATTCCCATCATGTCCACACCACTACATTCATAGTGCGCCTAATAGATGTTTGCCCATCATACTCATTACTCGTGACACATTAATCTACCAAGTCCCGTAGGAGTTCGGGCATAGCGTGTGCGTTCGCACAAGAAGGTCAATGCCCGGGAAGCCATATTTTAACTATATATGACGGTAGTATCTGTTACCGAAAGAACAGTTACCGTTGATGACCATGCAGCTTTGTTAGAAATGAAATGATAATTAAATGGATACCCTAGCAGCAAACAGACGTTGATATACTTCATTGGGGACATGTTGAAAATGTGTGCCCCAACCGGGATCTCCTGTTTATGTGGCAGACGTTCTATCCATCTGTGCCACCGATGGCACAGAGGATAGTGCGCCTGCAGGGACTTTTGAATAACCGAACATCACCCATTGGGATATTTTGGGATCTCTCAAAGTCTTCTGATTGTGTGCATCATGAAATTCTTCTAGATAAGCTTATGTATTGTGTTATGAGTGCGACAGTGCACAAACTACTTATTCATATTTAATTGGAAGAATGCAGAAGGTTGAAATTAACAGTACAGGTACTCTGTAAAAATGAGCAGAGGCCTGTAAGTGGGGAGTTATCAAGAACGGTGTCCCACAGGATTCAGTATTGGGTATCATATTGTTCTTAATATATATAAATGACTTGCCACTCTATATTCATGAAAATGCAAAGCTAGATCTTTTTGTTGATGATACACCTATAGTAATCACACCCAACAAACAAGAATCAGCTGAGGAAGCTGTAAATAATGTGTTCCAGAAAATTATTAAGGGGTTCACTGCAAATTGACTCTCATTAAATTTTGAGAAAGCATAGTTTATGCAAATCTGTACGATAAATGGCATAACACAATTAATAAATATTGCCTATGAACAGAAGTCTGTTGCTAAGGCAAAATACACAGAATTTCTGGGTGTGTGCATTGATGAGAAATTGCCATATAAGAAACAAATTGATGATGTGTTGAAACGGTTATCTTCAGCTACTTATGCTATAAGGGTTATTGCAAATTTTGGCGATAAACAAATCAGTAAATTAGCCCACTATGACTATTTTCATTCACTGCTTTCATATGGCATCATATTTTGCGGCCATTAGTCATTGCACAAAAGCGCGTAATAAGAATAATTGCTGGAACTCACCCAAGATCACCTTGCAGACATTTATTTAAGGAACTTGGGATATTCAAAGTACCTTCACAACACATATATATTTACTTATAAAATTTGTTATTAATATCCCATCCCAGTTCATAAATAACAGCGAAATGCATGGCTACAACACTAGAAGAAAGGATGATCTACAATATTGCAGATTAAATGTCACTTTGGCACAGAAAGGGATGAAGCTGCCACAAGAATCTTTGGTCATTTGCCAAGTAGCATTAAAAGTCTGACAGACAGCCAACCAACATTTAAAAGCAAATTAAATGAACTTCTGAATGACAACTCCTTTTACTCAATAGATGAACTTTTAGACATGAAGTAATAACTGCAAAAAAAAAAAATTAATTTATTATTTATTGTAAAGAAAAGTGATATGTTCTACATCATTACACACACACACACACACACACACACACACACACACACACACACTTGTAAGGATGGTAATCATATGTGTAGCCACTACAGCTCTATCACTTAACCAACTGAGCTACATTGGCTACGCAGAAAATTCAGCTATATATTATACACATATCAAAAAAAGTTTTGCATCACCTCGGTTCAGAGAGTTTTGGAACCTGTACATAAAATTGGGATAGGGATCAACATAAACATCATTTCCTCCCTTTTTATTGCTCATGAATACCACACTTTGCATGTTGCACCACCATATAACGAGACGTTCAGACTTGGAGGTTCAGATTGCAGTACACACCGGTACCTCTAATACCCAGTAGCACGTCCTCTTGCATTGATGCATGCCTGTATTCGTCGTGGCATACCATCCACAAGTTCATCAAGGCGCTCTTGCTCCAGATTGTTTCACTCCTCAATTGCAATTCGGCGTAGATCCCTCAGGGTGGTTGATGGGTCACGTCGTCCATAAACGGCCCTTTTCAATCTATCCCAAGCGTATTCGCAAGGGTTCATGTCTGGAGAACATGCTAGCCACTCTAGTCGAGCAATGTCGTTATCCTGAAAGAAGTCATTCCCAAGATGTGCACGATGGGGTCGCGAATTGTCGTTGGGTCCTTGGGTTCATGAGATTGTCTCCATACCTGTTCACGCCTATCCGCTCAATACAATTTGTAATGAGAGTCGTCCGACCAGGCAATTTGTTTCCAGTCATCAGCAGTTCAAAGTCAGCGTTGACAGACCCAGGCGATGCGTCAGGCTTTGTGTCGGTAAGTCATCAAGGGTACACGAGTGGGTCTTCAGCTCCGAAAGCCCATATCGATGATGTTTCATTGAGTGTTTCTCACGCTGACACTTGTTGCTAACCCGGCATTGAAAGCTGCAGCAATTTCCGAAAGGGTTGCACTTCTGTCACGTTGAACGATTCTCTTCAGTCGTCGTTGGTGCCATTCTTTCATGTTCTTTTTTCGGCCACAGCGATTTCGGACTTTTGATGTTTTACCGAATTCCTGGTATTCACGGTATACTTGTGAAATGGTCGTATGGGAAAATCCCCACTTCATTGATATCTCGGAGATGTTAACCTGCCATTGTAGCAGCTGTAACCGACCTACCAGCTACGCCAGACACTTGCTATCTTGTATGGTCGTTTCGAATCGCAGCGCCGTATTCTGCCTATTTAGATATTTTAATACACATGCCTATACCAGTTTTTTGGGTGATTCATATATATACGGGGTGGTCCATTGATCGTGACCGTGCCAAATATCTCACGAAATAAGCGTCAAACGAAAAAACTACAAAGAACGAAACTTGTCTAGCTTGAAGGGGGAAACCAGATGGCGCTATGGTTGGCTCGCTAGATGGCGCTGCCATAGTTCAAAAGGATATCAACTGCGTTTTTTTTAAATAGGAACCCCCATTTTTATTAAATATTCGTGTAGTACGTAAAGAAATGTGAATGTTTTAGTCGGACCACTTTTTTCGCTTTGTGATAGATGGCGCTGTAATAGTCACAAACATATGGCTCATAATTCTAGACGAACAGTTGGTAACAGGTAGGTTTTCTAAATTAAAATAGAGAACGTAGATACGTTTGAACATTTTATTTCGGTTGTTGCAATGTGATATATGTACCTTTGTGAACTTATCATTTCTGAGAACGCGTGCTGTTACAGCGTGATTTTCTGTAAATACCACATTATTGCAATAAATGCTCAAAATGATGTCCGTCAACCTCAATGCATTTGGCAATACGTGTAACGACATTCCTCTCAACAGCGAGTAGTTCGCCTTCTGTAATGTTCGCACATGCATTGACAATGCGCTGACGCATGTTGTCAGGCGTTGTCGGTGGATCACGATAGCAAATATCCTTCAACTTTCCCTACAGAAAGAAATCCGGGTACGTCAGATCCGGTGAACGTGCGGGCCATGGTATGGTGCTTCGACGACCAATCCACCTGTCATGAAATATGCTATTCAATACCGCTTCAACCGCACGCGAGCTATGTGCCGGACATCCATCATGTTAGAAGTACATCGCCATTCTGTCATGCAGTGAAACATCTTGTAGTAACATCGGTAGAACATCACGTAGGAAATCAGCATACATTGCACCATTTAGATTGCCATCGTTAAAATGGGGGCCAATTATCCTTCCTCCCAAAATGCCGCACCATACATTAACCAGCCAAGGTCGCTGATGTTCCACTTGTCGCAGCCATCGTGGATTTTCCGTTGCCCAATACCGGTAGTGCATATTATGCCGGTTTACGTTACCGCTGTGGTGAATGGCGCTTCGTCGCTAAATAGAACGCGTGCAAAAAATCTGTCATCGTCCCGTAATTTCTCTTTTTCCCAGTGGCAGAACTGTACACGACGTTGAAAGTCGTCGCCATGCAATTCTTGGTGTATGGAAATATGGTACGGGTACAATCGATGTTGAAGTAGCATTCTCAACACCGACGTTTTTGAGATTCCCGATACTCGCGCGATTTGTCTGCTACTGATGTGCGGATAAGCCGCGACAGGAGCTAAAACACCTACTTGGGTATCATCATTTGTTGCAGGTCGTAGTTGAGGTTTCACATGTGGCTGAATACTTCCTGTTTCCTTAAATAACGTAACTATCCGGCGAACGGTCCGGAAACTTGGATGATGTCGTTCCAGGATACCGAGCAGCATACATAGCACACAGCCGCTGGGCATTTTGATCACAATAGCCATACATCAACACGATATCGACCATTTCCGCAATTGGTAAACGGCCCATTTTAACACGGGTAATGTATCACGAAGCAAATGCCATCAGCACTGGCGGAATGTTACGTGATACCACGTACTTATACGTTTGTGGCTATTACAGCGCCATCTATCACAAAGCGAAAAAAGTGGTCCAACTAAAACATTCATATTTCTTTACGTACTACACGAATACGTAATAAAAAGTGGGGGTTACTATTGAAAAAATCGCAGTTGATATCCGTTTGACCTATGGCAGCACCATCAAGCTTGCCAACCATAGCTCCATCTGGTTTCCCTCTTCAAGCTAGACAAGTTTCGTTCTTTGTAGTTTTTTCGTTTGATGCTTATTTCGTGAGATAGTTGGCCAGGTCACTATCAATGGACCACCCAGTATATACCCATGAAAAGTAACTTCATCATTCAGTTTGGGTGATGAGGCAGTGTTTGAGGCAACTGCATGCTGCTGTATGGGTATAGGTGCAGCATTTAAGTGTAATAGTTGGACTATGATGAGAAAGAGCTATGAAATAAAACACAAACACATTTTGAGATTACACACAAATATTATTTATTTAAATATCATACATCGGATGTAGTGTTTCAAAAAAGTCCTGGGATTCTTTCTTTATCTTCTTTGCACCTGCACAATATTTCCCAAATAAACCTTTTTGATGTTTAGTAAATTCTGTGTTTATTTTCTTGAAACCTGTAGGTATCTCGCAATACTCAGTTTTTCACATGTACCCTTAACATGTTTCTCTTTCGGCTCTGCATTCATGCATAAATAAAGGCACTGTTCCAAATCATCAATATGTACACTATGCACACATAGGAAGTTTACAACATCATTGTATGCACAGTGTATGCTTGGCAGCCAATGTTTCAGTCTCTCTAGCACAAGGTATAGCGCAGTATCCACATCGTGTAAGTTGTGTTGGATACTATCACACCAGTAAGGTGAATGTCGAGTGGGGTAGGAGTTTTATAATACTCTGTGGTCATCTGCTGACTGATGTAGCACTCTGCACGACGAATTTCGTCCCAGTCGAACTTAGCCCGTTTGATTCCAAGAAGGTTTGCCATTCAAATCTATGACGGATTCGTGTTTAATCTTATATTTGAAGTGTAGATAAACCAGAATACCACTTTCGTGATTGTAATAATATATTTAGTACAAAGAATGGACGTTCCAAAAATGGAATAGTGGGAATGAGAGGGTACAGGTACCGTGCATGTAATGCTGTGAGAAGCGAATGTAAATTTTTCACGTCTGTGTTTATTTTTCTCACTACATATTTTATACAGCTCATTTATAGATTACACAAAATGTGAATATATAACCAAATAAGGAATAAACAAGATTACACTGTGTTTTAATGAGTTCAGTTTGAACTTTAGTTTGTATGAAACTGCACATAATAATTTGCATACAAAGGAATTTTACATTTCCTACAATGTTTTGTTGTGTTCTTCTTGCACTGGCCACGTCTTAGTTGTTTGCCTAATGATGATCTTGTCCATCGTAGCGTACATCATTGAGCACCCTTTCATGTAAGGCTTTTGGATTTCGCACTGGATGGGCAGATGACTGTCATGAGCTGTACTTTTGAAAGTAACTGTTGACCACATACCCTGTGAAGCCAAGAAGATCCTGTGGATTGCCATTATATTGCATTGTTTGTCTACACAGCGACCAAACATTGCTTATTGGTGCATTTAGTGGAAAAGCAAGAGGTTGGTAGTACCATTTTCTCGTTCTGAAATTAATTCTGTATTTTCAAATATTTTCATCTAGTCTGTCCAATCTTCCGATGTTAGCTAACAACGCAGCAGGAGTAATTGTTTCAATAGACTTTCTCTCACACCTACTGTATCGTTTGGATTGTCCAGCCGATTGAACTGCACTTCTGTTTGAGGTGATGGTAACAATGCTGTCGTCATGGTAGGGAGTCAATCAGTCCAGATTTATTATTGGTTACTTCGTCATGTGTTCCTCTTGGAACCTTTTTCAGTTTATGGTCTTGCAGAGGAGCACCCTCTATTCTATTTGAGCGAATTTTCCTGTTCCAATGAAGCCCTTTCATTTTAGTTCATCCAAAAGTGGCAACGAAGTAAAAAAGTTATCAAAAAAGAAATCACATCTCTGTTCATTCTCAAAGGGAAGTTATGATACTAGGTCTAACACAACTGAACCACCTACACCAAGCTCAGGTCTGTCGCAGCAACCTGGTATGATTGAGCATGAACTAGGTACACTACTCTTGTGCAAAGACACCAGACTTTATAAGCAAACCTAATCGGTTTACCTGCCATATGTTGCTTTGTTCCATGTCTAACATAATACGGAATCAGGGCCTCATCAACACATAGCAGTCTTTCGTTATTGAAAGCTCATTCAAGAGTTTCCAAAGGGGTCTCACTTTTGAAAATCTGTTATCTTTGGATAAGCTTATTCGACTTCTTTGTGATCCGATAGGAGCACTTTCCCGCTGGTGACTTGTATGTACGTTTTCACTCAGTCTCCAGCTTTGAGTTATTTCTCTTATATATATTTTGCTTACAAATGGAACATGAATAATGTTGCCAACTTTTTCAAGCCCAATAAAGTATACTATTTCTAGGGAAGATGAATAAAAAATATGTTCCTAAAATTAAGTATTTTATAAATTTACATATCTGTTGACCTAAATACCAATTTTTCATCCTTCTGGTATTTAACTTGGAGTTTTGTTTGGTTTTTAAACTGATGCTACATTATGAACTTATTTTCAAATAAATGAAAAATTACTTTTTATTTCAGTTCACTGAAGCTCTCTCTCTTCCCAACGATTTGCACTCAGAACTGACAAATCTCTGCCTGTAAAAGATGGGGGTGACGGGAACAGAAAGCACAAAAGATAATAAATTTTGATAGTTTAGTGACTTAACACTTGCTTTTTAGGTATATGTTGTCAATTGTCGTAGGAACTTCTTTCGCGAGAAATATTTGCCATCGTTCGATAATTTTCTTACAATTTCTTTAGTTAATATGTTTCTGAACATGCATAATCATTGCAGATACTGCCTGTTGTTGTTAATTATAAATCCCTACATTAGTTCTATAGCGATTCCTTCTTACCTATTTTGCACTTCCTGTCAGTCTCGTTTTTAGACGTTTCTATTCCCTTTAGCCTACTTCATTTTCTATATTTTTATCTTTTATCTTTTCATCAGTTTAACTCCATATCTGCTGTGATATCCAAAGATTTCTACTGGGCTTTGTCTGTTTACCTATTTGACTCTTTGCTGCCTTCACTATTTCATCTCTGAAAGTTACTCATTTGTCTTCTATGTATTCCTTTCCCCTGTTCAGTCAATCGTTGCCTGATGCTTCCTCTGAAGCTCTCATTAGCCTCTCGTACTTTCAAATTGTCCATGTCCAATCTCCTTAATTTCCCACCTTTTTGATATTTCTTAAGATTTAATCTATAGTTCATAAACAATAAATTGTAGTTAGAGTCCATGTCAACACCTGCAAATGTCTTACAGTTTAAAATCTCGTTGTGAAACATCTGTCTTACCATTATCTAATAAAATCAAAATCTTCCAGCGTCTCCAGGTCTCTTCCACGTACAAAACCGTTTTTTAGTGATTCTTAAACTAAGCGTTAGCGATTATTAAATTATGCTCTGTACAAAATTCTACCAGGTGGCTTGTTATTTCGCCCCTTTTCCCCATCCATATACGTCTACTATTTTCCCTTCTCTTCCTTTTCCTACTGTCGAATTCAATCACAATTAAATTTTCGTGTTTCATAACTATCCGAATAATTTCTTTTATCTCGTCATACGTTTCACCAATCTCCTTATCAGCTGTGGAAGTAATTGGCAAGTCAGCTTGTACTACTGTGGTGAGTGTCTTCTTATTGTCTATCTTCGCTATGATAATGCATTCACTATACTGCTCATAGAAACTTATCTGCATTCCTATTTTCTTATTCATTATTAAACATACTCCTGCATTACCCCTGTTTGATTTTGTTCAAATTTGTGTGAAATCTTATGGGACTTAACTGCTAAGATCATCAGTCCCTAAGCTTACACACTACTTAACCTAAATTATCCTAAGGACAAACACACACATTCGAACCTCCGCCGGGACCAGCCGCACAGTCTATGACTGCAGCGCCTCAGACCGCTCGGCTAATCCCGCGCGGCCTTTGGTTTTGTCTTTAAGGCCCTGTATTCACTTGACCAGAAGTGCTGTTCCTCTCCACCAAAGTTTACTAATTCCCACTATATCTAACTATATCTAACTTCAGTCTACCCGTTTCCCTTTCGAAATTTTCTAACCTACTTGTCGTACTAAGGAATGTAACATTCCACACTCCGAATAGTAGACGCCAGTTTTGTTTCTCCTGGTGACGACATCCTGCAGGGTAATCCCTGCCCCTTGGATCCGAATATTACCTCCGAAATATTTTACTCAAGAGGGTGGCATCGTCGTTTAGCAGTACAGTAGAGCTGCGAGTCCTCCGAAAAGAATTACGGCTGTAGTTTCCCCTTGCTTTCAGCCGTCCGCAGTACCAACACAGCAAGACCATTCTGACTGATGTTACGAGACCAGATTAGTCAATTATCCAGACTGTCGCCTCTTTTACTGCTGAAAAGGTTGCTACCCCTCTTTAGGAACCATACGTTTGTCTGGGCTCTCAAGAGATAGCCGTCCGTTGTGGTTGCACATACAGCACGGAATAGACAGTATTCACAAAGGAAAGCAGGGGGCGGCTCTTTTGATTTATATCAAGTCAAGCGTTGCCCTCAACGCCACACTGAAACCGAGCAAACGCGAAATGATAGCTGCTTACTGCTACGGCTCGAAATGGACATTCTTACGAAACGGAAGCAATTTAACTAACCAAATGAAAACTTTAGGAATTTATAAGCCTTTATTTAAAACTTATCACGTGGGCTTTTAAATTAATTGCTGTTCACATATGCAAGCTGTGAACTGCCTCCGCTTTTAGCTTCAGATGTCAATGAAGTAACTTTGTTTTGCAAATATCGGCTTTTTCTTTCCAACAATTTTATTTTACTTTATAATTTTTTTCTAGGTCTTTGAGCCGATAAATCAAGTACACTTTCAACGGAAACAGTTGTTACGTGATTCCCTGCAAAAGTTGCAGTGTTTATATTAGTGCTGGAATTTTTTTCGTGTCTTCAACTTGAAGGTAACACTTATTTACTTGCATGTCTGGATGAGTAGTCATTAATGGAGACTGACAGCCGTCTGAAATTAATTCGAAATAAATTGGCGTGCACGGCTAGCCGAAATGGTTCGTTGGCACAACTTTTGTCTCACCATTTACAATCCTCCTATCCAGGTGAATAACATTAAATTGTTGGGACTGACACCGATTGTCGATTAACACGGAAGCCCCGTCTGCTAACCATTCAGTGTCGACACGGTGGCTTAGCATGTTCGGTCGTACGCCTGACAACCCTCTGTGTTGAAAAAACTGAGTGCAGTTTCCACCGAAAGAATATGAGGGGTGTCATGCGACATCTGCGGACAACAGATAACGAAAAATTGACGAAGCAACAGATACATGGAACGAAAAGAAAAAAAAAACGAGTGGTTAGGGCGACTGCTCGCGATAGGCAGGAAATACGGGTTTGAGCCTTGGTCCAACACAAATTTTCACATGTCATCAGCAGTTAGAGTATCTACCTACACCTAACACAGCTGGTGCCAAATTGATTTCGAATTAACATAAGTATTGCTTTAAATGAAAAACAGTAGGCTGCATTAAAATCTAATTTCTACAAATGTTTTCAATTAGGTCCAGACCTTTTAGTTCACTCTAACGCATTACGTAATATGAATCATAGCAGTTTGATAAATGGCTAATAAGTGTCACAAAGGAACTTTTGTCATGAATGAGATGACTTCCAGCTTTTCCATTATGTAACTGTCGCTGTGGAATGTCTTCTTTTTATCCATTAACAAGTAAAGTAATAAATTAGAATCACTAATTAGAGAAATGTGTACCTATCTGCACGATCTATTCATGGCTTGAGTTGCAGGCTAATTGCACGTGTCACCGTCAGGCAGAACATCTACGAAAGCGCACTCAAGTGAAATAATTTAACTTCTATTTTCTCCAGACTGTAATGAGACGTGGCTTTCCTTCTAACTTTAAAAATTTCGATGTATTAGCTACATTTGGTACACAGCAATGTATCACCTATAACGAATTATGCAACGAACCCAGCAACCACGTTTTTCACCGCAACCCTTAATTTTATGCTGCAGGTGTGCTGGGAAATTAAGCATCACAGTAACTATGACCGATAACAAATTAAGACACACTTCATCATCGAGCTGTGATACTAAACTAAAAACATGAAAGAAATCAGTTTTGTGCTCCAGTTAGTTTCCTCGGAATGAAATGTATTTTACAGTATATAATTGTGAAGAAAATTCGCAGTTGTTAAACAAGTTGCATTAATTTTTTGAAGGAAAAGAACAACCTCTACTGAAAAATTTACTCCAGAAGTTGATTGTAGGTTACCTTTACTTACGTATAGTATTTTATACTGTTTAATAAGCTTTTATTGGTTACAGCAAGAAAATCAAAAACACTCATTATTCTCATGTACTATCAGCCGCTTTGTGGGGACCGCTCGTTACTTTCCTGTATGATCTTACTCTCTTGCTACTCCTCATTATCTGTTTACTTATACGTAAGCTCAGCAGCTAAAATGTACAGTTAATAAATGAACAAAACGTATCAGTTTGTCTGTGGCTTCAAACACAACTGTTTAGTCGGTTTCAGTATGGAACTATTCACGCATGCGCACTAAATTTTGGCGCATGGACTGACTATGAGGCCGAGTTTCCATTCCGTATATTCTCTGTTCCGTGCCTGCAGTACTGGTATCTGTATCGCTGAGGCACGCAAGACACCTAACCAACGGCAGGACCCGTGGTTCATAGCACACCACATTGAATTTGTCTTGAGGTACACTTTCTACCCAACCGCATGAATCCTTCCATTCCCACACCAATGAGCGTTCGGCATTTTGATCCAGACACGAAGTTCACTATTAAGTAAACACCTACACCTAAAAACTGAACTGGACGAAAAACTGAACTGAAAGTTTCTTATTGGCACTGAATAAAAATCTAACACCGGAAAGACAATAACAATGACAACAAGCTATAGCTGAGTCTAGTCAAGAACAATTATTTAACAGTGCCAAAACGGTAAATTCTTCCACTCACAACTGAAAGCACCCGACATCAGAAGACTCCAGTTGCTTTCAGCGGCACTGGGGGATGCGAATGTATTAACGACTGTTTACAGTGATGGCCAGAGATAGACAAACATGAAGTACCAACGTATGAATTTGAATACTGAAATATCGTACCTGCTACAATTTAGAAGCTGTAACATATTAGGAGGATTGTGTGCATATATATCATTCACACAGTACCGAAGGTGGCAAGCGCAAGTAGGTGCGAAAACTACGTACTTACGTAGCTGGTAACGCAGTTTTGTGCACAATCTTCTTCCACACATATAAATGGCTGAATAATTATTGAAGGATTAGATTCAAATGTTTTTCGATTAATGGATTTCATCACACATCTTCAGTGAAATGAAAAGCAATCACTAAAATCTGGCAATGTTCATTTCTCCTCCACGTACCCCTAAGGGAACTTTTACGCTCGACTTGGTACCCCAACGATACATCAACTTAGTTAGTCGCTTGTCAACTGCATATGTAACCACTTACTCCACAGCAATATATTAATCAATGTTAAAGCACGATGAGAAGAGTTAGTCTTTTCCATATATAATTAAGTGAATATTATATAACGCTTATTCTAAATTTGGCGCAACAGTATCTCCCAGCTAGAGCTCTCCTCCGGGGATATGTGTATACTGTATATCACTGTTTCAGTTCAGATAATGAAAATACTGTGGATTGATTTCACTCAGGAGAATGAATGGATAACTCAGACAACGAAAACACTAACGAATGGTTTCAGTTGAAAGAACAAGTAATTGGTAAGTGGTTCAACCGACAGAAAAGCAATACAATGTATTCTATTGGAAAGAAAAAAATATGTTATTCAGTCAGTACGGAAAACAACAACGGACCGTGTCGACTGTTTTCATAGTTACTCCCACAGACTGGCTACACTCAAAAGAATGAACTCAGTGGATACACACGCATTGAACAGAATGAGTCGACTGTTTTCCGCCTGCTGACTGAATCCATTGTTTTCATTCAGCTGTTCCCAAAACTAAACGTAAGAGATTTTCCCTTGGTAGGAGGCCTGGAAGACTTGAGATCAAATAAAATAAAAGGGATAGATAACATTCCGTCCAAACTTAGAAATTTGGGGGATGTCGCAATCAAACGATTATTCAAGTCCGTGTGTAGGATCTATGAGACTGACAACGTACCATTAGACTTTCGGAAAAATATTCACTCAGTACCGCTGATAGCAATGGCAGATATTGCAGAAACTATCAGACACTCAGCTCAAGCTTCTGACTAGAACAACATGCAAAGATTGGAAAGCTAAACTGAGAATTTGTTAGATGACGATGAGTTTGCTTTTAGGAAAGTTAAAGGCGCCACAGATGCAGTTCTCACGTTGCACCTGATAATGGAGGAAAAGCTGAAGAGAAATCATGACACGCTTATAGTACTCGTCGACCTAGACAAAGCGTTCGACAGTGTAAAATGCAGCAAGATGTTCGAAATTCTATGAAAAATAGGAGTAAGCTATATGAAAAGGAGGGTAATATACAACATGTGCAAGCACCAAAGGAGAGTAATAAGACTGAAAGACGAAGAACAAAGTGCTCGGATTAAAAAAAGATGTAAGATAGGGATGTAATCTTTCGCCCCTTCTGTTCAATCCGTACATCGAACGAACAATGACAGAAATAAAAGAAATGTTGAAGAATGGGATTAAAATACAGGGTGACGAGATATCAATGATACGACTGCCTGATGACATTGCTACCCTCAGTCAAAGTGAAGAAGAACGACAGGGCCTGTTGGACCAAATGACTAATCTAATGAATTCAGACTATCGACTGAGGGTAAACCGGAAAAAGAGAAAGAGATGTTGCAGAAATGAGAATAGCGGGAAACTCAACATCAAAACTGGTGATACCGAAGTAGACGAAGTTTAGGAATTCTGCTATCCTGGGAACAAAGTAACCCAAGACGACCGAGGTAAGGAGGGCATCATTGGCCTTAACTAGATGAAGAAATCTTTGGAAATGTGTGTTTGGAGCACAGCATTCTATGGTAGTGAATCATGGACAATGGGAAAACCGAAACAGAAGAGAATCGAAGCGTTTGAGATGTGGTGCTCCAGAAGAATGTTGAAAATTGGGTGGACTGATAACATAAAGAACGAGGAGTGTGGCTACAGAATCGATGAAGAAAGGAACACATGGAAAACACTGACACCATGAAAGGACAGGATGGCAGAATATGTCCTACGACTTCATGAAACTATTGTACTAGTGGGAGCTGTAGCGACTAAAAGACAGAGATTTGGAAGACAGAGATTTGAATACACTCAACAAATAATTGTTGAGGACGTAGGATGCTGGTGCTGGCCTGAAATGAAGACGTTGGCGCAAATGAGGAGTTCGTGGCGGGCTGCATCAAACCAGTGAGGAGACTCATGATTTAAAAAGAAAAAAAAGGAGGCCTGGAACGGTGTGCAGTCAGCCTCGTGATGCCAATTTAGGTGCTACTAACCGAGGAGCAGCAGCACCAGGTGTGCTAACCCTGCAACGGCCGGGACAGCGGTGGGCTGACCCGCTGCCCCTCCATACCATATCTCGATGACACTCTTGGCTTAGGATAGAACAGTGGTCGGTCGGACTCGATTTTCCCACCTGTGGACAGAACGGCGGTGCTTTCCTTTTCTAAGTAGTAAGTAGTAAGTATTCCGTCTGTTATATCCACTCCTCAAAATTTCTCAGTTTCTGATTTGCACTTAACGTAGCGTCGCACATGAGATCATCGCATAGCAGAGCGACAAATTTTAGAGTCAGGTTACTTGCCGTCATCTCTGGATCGCTCAAGTCGTACGGAAAAGTGAGGTCTCCTTCGTAGACGGTGTTGTTGTCGGAGTCCACAATGAGGCGGACTTCGAAGTTGATGCCCAGCGGTCCGATGTCATCGCACGGCTCGAAAGACTCTATGTCTATGAAGTAGGGACCCTGCAGCACGGAAGACAACAGTTGTCAGTTCCACTCACTGCAAGTGACAGCAGAGAAATTTGTAAAACATTTATGGCTCACATAGAAGACATATGTACACTATAATGGAGACACAAACATCAGCCTATGGACTTAACACGTTTGAAAGTTATTTTCAATTTTGAGCATTTCTGATTTTAAGAATTTCTAATTTTTGCACGGCTGTTACTCAAACCTCCGAATTTTCTCATTGGAGTATTTCACTTGGTTGTTCGGAACGCTGGCCTACCTCTGTGAACTGAAACGTTCGTATGCAACATTCATTGACAACAAATAAGAGTTGCTAACTGTTGTTGTATTTTCCATTCTAGGATTTTATGTTAAATTTCCCTATTCCCTGTCCTTTGTCGATTAGATATCCTTTCATAGTCTTTGGGAATTCTATAGCATATAGTTGAAACCACAAAGAAATTAATTTCAGCCCGAGAAGTGACATAAATGAAAATTTCTGTCACACGAGACATCGCACTTTTGCTTATATTTCACATCTTATTTTACACGACCTACTTTGTTGGTTATAGCCGGCCAGTATGGCCGTGCGGTTCTAGGCGCTTCAGTCTGGAACCGCGTTACCACTACTGTCGCAGGTTCGAATCCTGCCTCGGGCATGGATGTGTGTGATGTCCTTAGGTTCGTTAGGTTTAAGTAGTTCTAAGTTCTAGGGGACTGATGACCTCAGAAGTTGAAGTCCCATAGTGCTCAGAGCCATTTTTGTTGGTTATAAGCTCATTTTCTAATGATATTATTATCATAAAGGTGGTGGAGGCAGGTTCATGGTAAATAATAACATAAAATCTGTTGAGATACTAAGGACTTCGAATGCGAAGTAGCATGGGTGAAGATACATGGTGAAAGTGAATCAACTCTTTAATCGGTTGCTTTTATGAACTTCACGCCGCAGCTGTTGCAGTGGGGGAACATTTCAGAGAGAACTCGAAAAAATTCTCATGTAAATTTCCTAGTCACCTTGTAATATTAGCGGGAGATTTCAACCTACCAGCTATAGGCTGGGAGACTCAAGAGATGAGGGCGTGCGACGTAGTTCTAAATGCTTTATCCAAAAATTATCTTGGGCAGTTAGTCAACGAACCAGCTCGTGAAGTTAACTTTCAAGACTACTGCGCAACACACAAAACAGTGTGACAGCCCTAAGCTGATTTTCTTTGTTCACATTGAATCGATGGATGCCGGTCTCTATGAATAGTCCGATAGCACTTTTGGTCGCATTTGCGCGGTAAGTTATTTTTGCAGGGGAGCTTAGTTTACTATTGCTTTTACTATTGCATTTATCCGTTATTTCTATTTCTTTATATTATCTGCTATATAGAGAATATTCGGTATGCTTTTACGCAAAAGAAGGAACCTAATCATCCTTGTATTTATTACATTCAGTTTAAATCAAAATGGGTGAAGTAACATATAATTTAAATACAAATAATATAACGAAACACATTTTTATATGAACAAAAAAATTTTGTTGATAAAATCGTAAAATCACAGAGAACATTTTGTTTCCATCCTAGTAGAGAAAATATGTATCGTTGATGTAAGATTGAATTTAGAGGTTGTTGGCACCATGGAAGGCCAGTAATCGTAGTTATGAGTGGGTTCTGCGAAGTCATGGGATGTGTCCACTGTTAGTTGTGATTGTTTAAATTATGAATCTGAAATAAAGAACCATGTTCATGAAATTATTTCAGTGTGTTCCAAAGTCAGTCATGATAATATTTGCATTCAGGAACATATTTTAATGAACATAAAACAGAAAATAATTAGTTTTTAGTCATTATAAACATGCAACAGCAAATAATTAGATTTGAATCAAACACGGGCTGCTTTATTGGGCATTAATGAATTGATAGTTACAGCCTCTGGACTACTGGAGGCATCGAAAGGATAAATAGAGATTGACTTGTTATACAGGGTGGTCAGAAACAGTCTGCAGGGTAGGTTGTGTTGAGAAATAATTGTTAAGGAAAAAATTCGACACTTTGACACTTTGCGTCTTTTCTGAGTTAATTGGAGTTGAAGTTAGCCAATCAGGACATTGCATGTGCGAATTCAGGTGGCCCACCAGATATAGTTATACTTTGTTCGTCATAAAAACAATCCTGATGCAAACTAACATAAACGCGATGATTGGTTAGCAGCCGTGGCACACGTGCACTGGTGGTTTTACGCTCTTGGAAGTAGGTCCTACTTATGTATTAGACATCTTGTTACTGTGTTACGGTAAATGAAACTTTAAAATATTTTAATGTGTTAACAGCCATCAATGTTTCCGTTAGTCATAATTTAGTATGTAGTTTTTATTCCAAAAATCGTGCACAGTCGCATCTCTCTATTGTTATACTGTGATTGTAGTACTGTTAATATGTAGTGTAAAAATAGCTGACGCTGCTTTCTGCGTCGCAGTGAAAAACGCGGGCGGAACACTGTTAAAAAGTGGCGAGAAAGACATTGTTCTTAATGCTTTTCACAATTTTACAGAAAAAATCTCCTTTGAAGTGTTCGGAAAATAAGGGCATTTTAGTCAACGGAATCGGTAGCATTGTAGAATACTGTACGAAGCTTACGTCCGTGGATCGCTGGTTCAAATCTCACCTTCAGCCTTTTTTTTTGTTCAATTTGGAATACCTACGTCTTTTAAATATAAAACTCATCAAATACACGATAATTAACACATATCTACTCACCATTTATATAAAAAATGCGCGTTGATTCTTTCTAATTACCTACTGCACACAATATTCCTGTTTTCATTGCAAATTATTGATATTTTATAAAAGATTGTTAATAAAGGTTGTTTAAATTACGAGAACACGACAAATTTTTAGCACAAAAGTGAAAGATCAAATACTCTTTATTTGGACTGTGTCCATTGTTTTATGCCACAGATGTGATGTTACACAAGCCAGAGTGTTAGCGTCGTAGAAATATGGAAAACAATTCTCACGGTTTCGAACCCACCATATAAATCCTGCATTTCTACAGCTGCCACCATACAGTAGGAACTAATCTGAGCCAAGTTAAGGTATTTGTCGCAAGAAATAACAAGACATTTAAGCAGCCAGACTTACTGGAATTAATAATGCACGAAATGTTGTCACACGTCACTGCCGAACGCTTGCGGGATACAGAACGGCACGTCATACGAGACGAGGACAAAATGTGGCGCTTGAATGGCTTCGTGGATTCTGTTGTTGATCGACTCGTAATCAACGTAGTAGATGACACTTCCAGTACTGAAATGTATTTCTCGGATTCTGGTACGGAAAGAGTTCAGAGATTACCAGACGAATGACTGTAAGTAGTGCCTTCAGTAGCTTCAATATTTAACTATATAATGACATCACTGCGATATACGTTTAAGACACACATAGCACAGGCTGTGTTTAAGTTAGGAATTTGCATCACTCTTGTTTTCAACAACGATAATATGTTGGCTGAGAAAGGGGGAATGTTATGGTTTCAGTCTGGCCTCCAAAGAAGCGTGTGGTATTGCTGGAGTTTTGCCCAAGTCTGTTAAAAATTAAATGGCATTCGAAGCTGTATTGTTTCTCTGCTCGTCTCTTTTTACGTCTTCCCTGAAACTGCTCACGTCATTGCAGGCAAGTTGGACCAGTCGGCTGGCATGTGCCGTCCAAGTTAAAACGAGCCGATAAAACTGTTGTCCCGCATTATTGCTCAGACGACGAGAGCGTAACGCACAGCATAAAACCTACCGTATTATTGAGCTTGACTGTAATTGAGACAACTTGGCCTCGGCTCCACGTGAAACGAAATCCTATGAGATTCCAGCAAACACGGAATGTTGTAATGTTTACTTCAGGTTTATTCTTGTAATGAAGACAGTATCCAGTCTCATAGTGTAGATGATAGTAAAAGAGACTGCTCAGCCTTTGGCTCGGGTTGGACCCTTAATACCGACCCATGTCCAACGTTTGCATTGCTCTCTTGCTCAGTTTTAGCAAATCAAACGAAGAAAGCGTGACGCGCGGAGTCGCCGCGCGGTTTGATGCGTCCTGCACGGACTGCGTGGCCCCTCCAGCCGGAGGTTCGAGTCCTCCCTCGGGCATGGGTGTGTGTGTTGTTCTTAGCGTAAGTTAGTTTAAGTAGCGTGTAAGTCTAGGGAGTGATGACCGTAGCAGTTTGGTCCCTTAGGAATTCACCCACATTTGAACATTTGAAGAAAGCGTTTGGCAACACCGTCCCTGGCGGGCTGCTTGAATTTGCGCACGCATCGACATGATTGCCTAACTTCAGTGCTAATTAACTCAGAAATGGCACAACGTGTCGATTTTTTTCTTTACAATAATTTCTCAACGATATCTACTTTGCAACATCCTTACAAGTTCTTCAGATTGTTTCTGATCACCCTTTACAACTGCTACACAGTGGGCAATTTTTATATTGCAAGACAGTGATGATTCACTAAAGTTGCACGTTAGAGATTTTGTCGCTTATTGTCAGTAAAATCTTCTCAATGGATAATTATAATAGAAATGTGCAGAGCAATGTTATGAGGAATGTGAGAGGCCCGCCATGAGTCAAGAGCCGCATTAAAAGACTCTTTCCAGAGCAAATAAGCTCACCACAGATTTAAAGGTAGTCAGATCTTCATAGAGAAGTAAAACCTCGACGAAGCCAGAATGTGGCCAAGGACAGATGTCCGCGAATCGTTCAACAAATTCCAAACTAAAATTCTATCTATCGATATGATTGTAAACCATAAAAAGTTTAATATTATATTAAATCTGGAAACAGAAAAAGCCATCTGCCCAGGCGCTCTGCGACCAAAATGACACCAAACGAACATGCATAGAGAACGCCACAATACTAAGTTCATCTTTCCAAAATTGTTTCAAAGAGGAAGTGTGTATTGGTATTCCTCCTTTCAGTCACCGTATAAACGTTAAAATGAAAAATATCTAAATAAGTGACCAACGAATTGAAAAAAAAAAATCACTTGAAATCACTCAACAGAGGAAAGGCCACTGGCATTGACGTGATACCAATACGATTCCCCATAGAATATGCGAAGTAACTTGTTCCTCTTCTAGCGGCAGGGGCGGAACGTTTCTAGTTATAGAAAAATTGAACACTTCATTCTTTTTCAAGAGGAGTTGTTATACAGGCGCACAAAATTATAGACCTTTATCGCCGTTATCTGACAGTTGTAGAATTTTAGAACACGTTTTAAGCTCGAGTACGAGACTTTTCTGGAGACCAAAATTCTGATTAGTATGAATCAACACTGACTCACCAAACAACGATCTTGTACAAGCCAGTTCGCTCTGTTAGTCCACGAAAACGCCCAAGGCAGTACAAACGAAGAGAATATGAGATTGGAGAATATCTGACCTTTGGTATCTGTATCGAGGAATTCCTCCCAAGAAGAAAACGGCATGTCATTCTCAACAGAGAGAAATCTTTAGACATTGCGATTTAAGTTGGAACTATCGTTCATAATTGGTTCTTGTTTTTAATTTCTCTCGTGTCCCTGTGTCCACGCAATAGCTGTTTTAAGTAGCAAATTTTACAGTACTTTCTGGAATAACACAATGTCGGGAAGGCATTTCCATACTTTTTTCTGGTCCTAAGGGCATATTTGATGTACGACGCATCCGGCAGCGTTAAAGTAACTTTCCTTTGTTACACGTTTTGAATAACCGAGAAGCGAAATATGTGATTTGAAAAAGGCTACTTTCGTAATAGCGCATTTTCCTCAGTACGGAATGACGAAACTGATGATCCAGCCATCCATGTCCTCTTCTCGAAAATGCTAAGAACATATTTTGCTCCCCCCTCCAGGTCTGGGGCTAAGAATAGACCAGCGGTATTCCTGCCTGTCGTAAGAGGCGACTAAAAAGAATCTCCAACGATTCAACTTTTCTGTGATGGTCTCCTCCCGGATTTGACCTCCACCTTTTCCAAATTTCTGTCGATAGTGCGCGCCAATTTGGGAAGGACGCCTTAAGTGGTGTTTTTTGTTTATCCATCATGCACCAAGATCTTGCATGCTACTTGTTGTCGTGTAGCGGACTTTGCACCCACCGTCTTTTGGGTTGCCTAATTCTCGTCTCCCGCGCCGTCCCATCCTTCGCGCCCACTACAATTCTGGACCATTTCGGCATCCAAAATCCAGCTCGGTAGCCAGTCCGTCGTGGTGGGGTTGTCATGTATCCTCTTCGTGGTAGCCCCCTGACAGCACAGGAATCGCACTGCTGATGCCAGAGCTGAGACCTCCCCGCGTATGCCAAGGAGTAGGTGCCTATCGTTTCTGGGGCAGCAGGACTCCTGGCAATGACCATTCCGCCAGGTGGCCCTTGCTGAGGCTGGGTGGGACCTGTGGGGAGAGCCCCTGGTCGGAGTGGGTGGCATCAGGGCGGATCACACGCAATGAAACGGGTTAAGGTGAATCAAGCTGGTGGTCACTCGGCCCCAGCAGTCTCAAAGCGAGTAAGGAATGATTTTGATGCTGCGAGTTATGATTCCCGATCGTTCCCCTCCATGGCCACACCTTTGGAGGACCATAGGGCGACCAGGTCTCGCGAGCCATATTCGCCTCAGTACCTAGTTTGCAGCAGGACTGATGAAGCGACCTTTCAGGCAACAAAGCCCCAGTTTTTTGTCGACCACCTTGAGGATAGGTTTGGGAAACAGGCGGCGTTGTCCAAAATGCGCAGTGGGCCGATTTTGATCCAAACTGCCTCCCCAGCCCGGTCGCAGGCGTTGCTTGTCTGTGAAAAGCTGGGTGACATCCCTGTCTCGATTTCAGGCCATAAAAGCCTTAACATGGTCCAGTGCATTATTTTCCATCACGACCTCCTTTTAAAGTCGGATGAGGAGCTACACACCATCTTAGAGCAACGGGGTGTCCATTTTGCCTGGTGTGTGCATAGGGGGCCAAAAGACAACAAGATTGCTACCAGTGCCTTCATCTTGGCTTTTGAGGGTGACTCATTACCTGAAAAGGTCAAGGTGATGGTTTACCATTGTGACGTGAAACTATACATCCCTCCTCCTATGCGGTGCTTCAAGTGCTGGAAGTTTGGCCACATGTCTTCTCACTGTGCCTCCAGCACCACATGCAGAGATTGTGCTTGTTCTCTGCACCTGGGTGCTCTATGTGTGCCTCCTCCCACTTGTGTCAACTCTGGGAAGCACCACCCCACTGCTCACCTGACTGCCCTGTTGTCCATAAGGAGCGGCGAATAATGGAGATAAAAACCCTGGACAAGGTCACCTATCAAGATGAAAAGAGGAATTACGAACGACTTCATCTTGTTCAAATGACTACATCATATGCTGCGACTATGACTTAGTTGCCCCCATTGGCAATGGCTGTCCCTGTATTTGTTAAACCTCCAGTGAGCCCTCAGAGTCGCCCCGACTCTTCCCCCATGTCCGTGATGGGGGTCACTGCTTCTTCTGGTGCTCCCAAAGTACCTCCTTTGGGAGACCAACCCCCCAGATTGACGGGGATATCGGATCCCGCCTCCCCACCGGAGGTACACAAGCCTCCTCCAGCTTCTCTCACGCAGAAAGGGTCCCTTGGAAATCTACCTTCCAGCATGACAGCTGAAATCAGTCAGTGGCTTAAAGAGCCACGAGGGGCAGATCAGAGAGCTTCCAGCTCCTCGTCTGTCCCTGGCCTTCCTTCTGCGACTTCCTCCCAGATTGCACCTAAGGAGCAACGGGAGGAGGAGAGGAAGAAGAAGAAGAAGAAAAAACTGGGTAAGAAGGATGAGGTTCAGGTTGCCTCTGTGCCACCTGTTACTACCAGCTCTGCATCAAAGGACGATTTGCAGAATTTGGCGACCCCCAACGATCTCAATCTCGCCTCTCCCTGTGACACAGTGGTCCTAGGTTCAGGCTCTCCTTCAGTGGAGGTAGATGGCCCAGTGGTGTAATCTGCCTCCTTGGTCCCTTCACGCCTTTTTCGGCCGTGGAAATTCCAGTGGAATTGCAGCAGTTTCTTCCACCACCTTGCTGAGCTCTGACAACTTATCAGCCTTCACCCTTTCTTCTGCATTGCTCTCCAGGCAACTTGGTTTCTGGCGATGCGAACCCGACCTACCTTGGCTATCAGGGTTATTATAAGAATTGGGCAGCTTATGAGAGGATATCTAGTGGAGGCTGCGTCTACGTTCAAATGGTTAAAATGGCTCTGAGCACTATGTGACTTAATCTGAGGCCATCAGTCCCTTGAACTTAGAACTACTTAAACCTAACTAACTTAAGAACATTACACACATCCATGCCTGAGGCAGGATTCGAACCTGCTACCATAGCGGTCGCACAGTTCCAGACTGAAGCACCTAGAACCGCTTGGCCACAATGGCCGGCCTGCGTCTACGTCCTTAACTCTCTTTACAGCAAGTGTGTACCTCTTCAAATACCTTTAGAGGCTGTCACTGTTCGGGTGTGGATGCCTCAGGCTATTACTCTCTGCAGTCTCTATCTTCCACCAGATGGTGATGTCCTGCAGCATGTCTTAGCTGTGCTTATAGCCCAATTGCCACCACCTTTTCTGTTACTGGGCGACTTCAATGCCCATAACCCTCTGTAGGGTGGATCAGTGGCAACACGCCGAGGCACTGTCGTTGAGCAAGTGTTGGCACAGCTCAACCTTTCCCTCTTAAATAATGGTGCCTTCACACACTTCAGTGTTGGTCATGGCACGTACTCAGCCATCGATCTTTCGATCTGCATCACTAGCCTTTTACCATCTGTCCAATGGAGTGTGCATGACGACTTGTGCAGTAGTGACCACTTTCCGATCTTTCTGTCACTGCCACAGCGTCACACTTTCGGGTGCCCCTGCTGATGGGCTATGAATAAGGCTGACTGGGACTTGTTCACCTCAGTTGCCATTGTTGACCCTCCTTCCAATGATGCGATTGATGTGGTGGTTCACTCAATCACCACCGGCATCATTGCTGCTGCAAAATCTGCAGTTCCCTGTTCTTCTGGGTCCCCTTGGAGGCAGACTGTGCCATGGTGGTCACCTGAGATCGCTGAGGAGATTAGAGATCACAGGCGGGCCCTCCAGTGTCATAAGCTGCATCCATCATTGGAACACCTCATTGCCTTTAAATGGCTCCAGGCGCAAGCCCACTGCCTCATTTGCCAATGCAAGCAGGAGTGCTGGGAAAGGTATGGCTCAAATGGCTCTGAGCACTATGGGACTTAACATCTATGCTCATCAGTCCCCTAGAACTTAGAACTACTTAAACCTAACTAACCTAAGGACAGCACACAACACCCACCCATCACGAGGCAGAGAAAATCCCTGACCCCGCCGGGAATCGAACCCGGGAACCCGGGCGTGGGAAGCGAGAACGCTACCGCACGACCACGAGATGCGGGCCGGGAAAGGTATGTCTCCACCATTGGCCTCCATACCTCTTCATCACAGGTTTGGGCCAAGATTAGGCGGCTTTATGGCTATCGGACCCGTGTCAGCGCGACCTGGGCGTTCACTGATTGGAGCAGTCTGTACTGACGCCGACACCATTGCAAACTGCTTAGCAGAGAATTTTGCTCAGAGTTCTGCTTCTGCTTCCACACCCTGAAAGAGCGGTTGGAATGTCAGAGACTTTCATTCCACACGCATCTCCCTGAAGCATACAATGCTCTGTTCAGTGAGTGGGAATTCCAAAGTGCCCTAGCCGCTTGCCCTGATATGCCTCCTGGACCAGATCACATCCACTGTTAGATGCTCAAACACCTCTCGGCGGAATGCCAGCGACTACTCCTAGACCTTTTCAACTGTATCTGGGTTGAGAGTGAGTTCCCGTCGCAATGGCGGGAAAGCATCGTAATCCCCATGTTTAAACTGGGCAAGAACCCACTGGAGGTGGACAGCTACCACTCCATTAGCCTCACCAACGTTCTTTGTAAGTTGCTCGAACGCATGGTGAGCCAGAGGTTGAGTTGGCTACTTGAGTCTTGGGGCCTTCTGACGCAGTCTCAGGGTGGGTTTCGTAAAGGCCGCTCTGCTACCGATAATCTGGTCTGCCTGGAGTCTGCCATCCATACGGCCTTTGCCCACTTTCGACATTTAGTTTCCCTCTTTTTTTACATGTGGAAGGCGTATGATACAACATGGCGACATCACATCCTAGCCACGCTTCATGGGTGAGATCTTTGGGGCCCGCTCCCAATTTTCATACAAAATTTCCTGTCGCTTCGTTCCTTCCAGATGAAAGTAGCGGCCTCCCATAGTTCCTCTCGACTTCAGGACAATGGGGTCCTGCAAGGATATGTCTTGAGTGTCTGCCTCTTTTTAGTTGTAATTAATGGGCTCGCTGCGGCGGTGGGAATGTCTATCTCAGCTTCCTTGTATGCTGATGACTTCTGCCTAGACCGTAGCTCCACTGGCATTGCAAATGCTGAACGGCAGCTGCAGGGCGCTATCTGCAAAGCACAGTCTTTGGCTGTAGCGCATGGCTTCCAGTTTTCAGCTGCCAAGACCTGCATTATGCATTCCTGCCGACGTCACAGTGATCACCTTGAGCCATGGCTTTATCTTGATGGTGAACCTCTTGCTGTCGTGGAGACACATCGGTTTTTGGGGGTTGGTTTTCGATACTCGATTGACTTAGCTGCCTCATATTCGGCAGCTTAAACAAAAGTGCTGGCAGCATCTTACCGCTCTTTGTTGTTTGAGTCACACCAACTGGGGTGTCAATCGGTCTACCGTTTTACAAATGTACCAGGCGTTAATTCAGTCCCATCTAGATTATGGGAGCCTGGTTTACGGTTCGGCATTAGCTTCCATCTTGCAATTTTTTGACCCCACCTTCACAGCGGGATTCGACTCTCCACTGGCGCTTTCCGGACAAGCCCTGTCAACAGCATGCTTGTGGAGGCTGGTGACCCTCCACTGAGGATCTGGCGCCACCAACTACTTGCCACTTATGCTGCACATGTTTGTAGCTTGCCCGGGCATCCCAATTACCATCTGCTGCTCCCCAACTCGGTTGTCCATCTTCCAGAATGGCGGCTCCGGTCAGGGTGTACAATTGCGGTTCACGTCTGGGCTCTTCTCTCTGGGCTTGAGGTTTTCTCTTTCCGCCTCTTTTCTGGGAACCTCTACATATACCACCATGGTGTGTGTCCTACCCATGCCTTTGGCTCGATCTGGCACAGGGCCCGAAGGACTCAGATCCTCTTGAGGCCCTCCACCGCCACTTCCTTTCAATCCTTGCCGCGTTTCAAGGTTCTGACGTGGTCTATACCGACGGTTTGATGGTTGCTGGTTGCGTCGGTTATGCTCTTACTCTGGGGGATCATTATGAACAACACTCATTGCCGGCTGCCTGCAGTGTTTTCACTGCAGAGCTTGTCGCCATCTCTCGAGCCCTACACATATTCCCTCCTGCTCAGGTGAGTCCTTTGTTATCTATAGTGACTCAGTGAGCGGTTTATGAGCTATGGACCAGTGTTACCCTCGCTCTTGTCTGGTGATGGCTATCCAGGAGTCCCTCCATACTCTTGCCCATTGCAGCTGCTCTGTGGTCTCTGTGTGGACCATGGGTCATGCCTGCATCCCGACAAATGAATGTGTTGATACACTGGCCAAACAGACTGTCAGTGCACCGGCCCTGGAGATTGGCCTTTTGGAGTGCAATCTTTTGTCAGTTTTGCAACAGAAGGTCCTTGGTACCTGGGGTGATGAATGGCACATCCTGCCTTCGCCCAACAAACTTTGGGCCGTCAAGGAGACTACCGGTGTGTGGCGCTCCTCCTTGTGTGTCTTTCCCAAGGACTCTGTTGTATTCTGCCGGCTGCACATTGGCCACTCCTGGATGACACAGGGGTTTTTATTGCGCCGCGAGGACCCACCTCTCTGTCGTTATGGTTTGGCTTTGACGGTGGTCCACATTTTGTTGGACTGCCCGCTTTTAACTCCTCTCAGGCAGACGTTGGCGCTGCCTAATACGCTTCCTGCACTTTTATCGGATGACGTTGCAATGGCAGACTTAGTTTTGAGTTTCATTTTCACAGGGGTTTTTTATCGCTTTATCTAAGTGTTTGTCCTATTTTTTGTGTTGGGTCTGGCCTTTGGCCTATGGTTTTAGATTGTGGTTTTTAGTGTCACTTGGTGGTTGGCTTTTCCTTTTTGTTTTCATGGCCGGTGAACCACTGTCACACTCTGTGTTATATTAATTTCTTTTTTCTGGTCTCTGTCTGTGTCTTCCTTGTCCTGTGTCATCCCTTGTCATCTCCGTTGTTTGTTTTTATTCGTTGTGGGTGTTTAAAGTTCGTGGCAAAAGGGACCGATGGCCTTTGCAGTCTGGTCCCTTCCATCCCACAAACCAACCAACAATGAAATATGTTGCCTTTGGTCGTCAAATGTTCTATTGGCTCATAACGGACTCAAAAACGCAGTTGGGCTAGAAGCAAACTCAGAGGGCTTGCCGTCTTACGGCATCTCTCTGGCGGACAGTGCAGCCCATTTAATTTAGAACAGGGTCGAGTGCATGTCTTTCTGTAGCACCTGGTAGCTCTGCGGTGACATTAGTGGGTGTTGTAGCCGACTGGAGGCAGCTCCACATGCTCCGCGAGATAGCACCACTCTATGGAGAACAGTTCTCCCAACATTCTCTTTTCCCACAATGTTAATTTGTTATCCTAGCCGCTGTGGTACGCCTCCCAGAATATGACGAATACATTCGAGTAGTAATCGTAACACTTTTGCTTTATTCACGTATTTGTTTTGTGGGTAATATTTCGGAGGTAAGTCTTCTCATCAGAGTAACTGCACTTTATATTTTTGTTGGTCGCGAACGAAGAACGTAAGCGCCTCAAAAATCTCGAAGCTTCAGTGTAACACTCTACTTCAAACACCACCAGCCGCCACTATTACAATGTATTCCAAAGAGAAAAAGTGGATTTCAGCAGAAAATAGCAAAACAGGCTAAAACTGATGCACTTCAGAGAATGTCTGCCGCCATCTTGAAATATGTTACAAAAACGGATGATAACCATAGTTCACCAAAACAAACTGATTCTCACGCTGGAGTAAGGAATGATTGAGATGATCAGCTCATCTTCAAAGGCAACAGTGACAATAGATTGATGATAACTCATGAAGAAGACGAATCAGAAGAAAATGCTGGAAATGACTTTGATAATACTGATAATGTTGTTACTATCAAAGACTGTGATAACATAAATGAAACACTGCAGGACTTGAGAGATGTCTGTCATTGTAGCGTACTTGTTTGCGATAATGTTCGCATTGCGAGCATAAAAAAATGAAGTGAATATTTCCAAAACAGAGGAGGGGCACTTGGCACTGTATCTAGGCATGGATCAAAAACAAAAAATGATGTGAGGTGTCTTTCAAAGGAATGATTTTACAAAGTGATGCATATTGGTGAAAAAATTCTGCGGTCTTGGATGGTTTAATCTCCAATAACTACTGTCACCAGTAGTACTAATGCAAGATATATATTTGTTACTGGGATTTGGAAGTGGTGGAAACTGAGTCATGAAGTGACCGACCCACGAAACTCCAAATGAAAACTGGAAAACCTTGAAAAGTGGAAAAATTCGAAAATGAGACTAAAATTGCATAAAACAATAGAGGACGAAGCCTTGCAATTAATGGATGCTGAAAAACTGATGTTATCAAGGTTATTGGATATATAACATTCCTTCTGGTTAAACAAAACCTAGCATTTCGTGGACATGATGAAGGACAACGCTTTACAAAAAAGGCAATTACTTAGAACCAGTGAAACTACTGTCAAAATATGACGTAATGTGGAACATGGTTAATCTCAAAAAGTGTTATATTTGTCGCCAGAAATACAGAATGCAGTTATAAATATTTTAGAAAATAAAAAAAATCTAAGATTGTCAACGAAATTAAATAGTGTGAATGTTTTGGTATTATGTTTGATAACACAGCTAACATTTGACATTGTGATCAGATATCTGAAGCGATTATTCGTTTCATGAAAATCTATTGTAGAAAAGTGAAAGTAAAAGAAGTAATCCTTGAATTTTTTTCTTCCAAATGGAAAAAAACCACTGATCTAAGCGACGAAATTCTTAATCAGCTGGAAAATGACATTTTAGACATTACGATGTGTCGTTCCCAAGGTTATGACAATGTTGCTGTTATGAGCGGCGTATGTGGGGGAGTATAAGCTATTATTAAAGCAAAAAAACAATAAAGCCGTTTTTTTAGTACATTGATCATTCAGTTAATGTATGTTGGCCAATATTCCTTTGCACAAAATGTATCTTGTGTAACACTTTTCGAATAATAGAGACCATTTTTACATTTCTTTTTGCTTCCACTAGCCGCTGGGATTTTCTTATTAAACACAGCAAAACATTCAAATAACTTCCGGGAATTCAGCCAGGTAACACTTTCTGCGACCGCAGATATTTCGGCGAGAGAACACCCCGCATTTTCAAGGCAAACTGCAACGGACAGGCGACGTACATGCAAATTTAAAACCTCGGTTCTCGGACTGAAGCAGGTAAGATAACACACACACTAAACACTAGTGCCACCAAAGATGACCAAAGTCAGAGCTATCGATAGTGAGACTACGAATTCGCAGGTGAGGTAGCATTGACTCTGTCCCTCTCTTTTTGACAAGGGAGAGCGCCGGATTCCAAACAGAGTTTACACAAAAACCTCCATCCCTGTTAACGAAGTTGCTCGCTAATTTAATCTCAACTGCCTCCTTAATAACACTGTCCCAATAGCTGGACGTGCATGCCAATATCTCGGTGTTATTATATAACATGGGGTGACCAGTATCCAAGCAATGTTCGGTAGTAGCAGATCTACTTGGCTGCTGTAATCGTGTGTGCCGTTTATGCTCAGTACATCGGTCCTCCACAGTCCTGATAGTTCGGCCAATAAATGCCATGCCGCAGCTACAAGGAATACGATATACACCCGCCTTACGCAGACCAAGATCATCCTTAACACAACTCAAAAGCACTCTAATCTTAGGTGGAGGTCGGGAAACACATTTCACATCGTATTTCGGTAAAATGCGACCGATCTTGTTGGAAGTGTTTCCTACGTAAGTCAAAAAGGCAGTAGACTTAGGTGTTGACTCAGAATTATCATCAATCACCCGATGTACAGTTGGTCGACAGCGCAACGCACGTTCAATCTGTCTATCACTGTAACCATTTTGACGAAATGTAACTTCAAGATGGGACAGCTCAGCTGGTAAAGTCTCAGCGTCAGAAACGACGTGTGCCCTGTGTACCAAGGTACGAAATACCCCTTCACGCTGAGCCGGATGGTGACAACTATTAGCCTGTAAGTACAAGTCGCTGTGAGTACGTTTCCTATAGACAGCATGTCCCAATGATCCATCATCCTTCCTCCTAACCAACACGTAGAGGAAGGGAAAGCAACTATCCTCTTCCACCTCCATCGTAAAACGAATGTTCGGGTGGATCGAGTTCAGATGTTCTAGAAAGGCATTCAAATTTTCCTTACCATGAGGCCAAACAAAAAAGGTATCGTCAACATATCTAAAGAAACAGGTGCGTTTCAAAGGCGCCGACTCCAACGCACGTTCCTCGAAGTTTTCCATAAACAAATTTGCAATCACAGGAGACAACGGACTACTCATCGCAACTCCACCTGCCTGCTCGTAATACTGGTCATTGAATAAAAAGTGAGTGAACGTCAACACATGCCGAAAGAGATTAGTTAATTCAGCACCAAACCTAGCCACAATTAACCGCAACGAGTCAGACAGAGGAACGCGAGTGAAGAGAGAGACCACATCGAAACTCACTAAAATATCAGAGTCTTTCAACTGCAGTCCCTCCAAACGACGTATAAAAGTCAGCTGAGTTCCTGATATGATGTTCACACCGACCTACTTGTTGACTCAACAGAGAAGCAAAATGCTTGGCTGCACGATATGTCGGAGCGCCGAACCCCTTCCTTGTGAACCTTCGGAAGGCCATATAACCTATAGCGTTGTTCCCCCTAGGTTCCCACCTGATTACGTTACACACCGCTGTGTTACACGCCACAATTCAGAGCTCTCTAGCGGCAGACGGTTGACACTTGTGTCATCGAAGCGGAAAGCCGACCGAGTAATATGCATGGCATCTAATACCTCAACCGATATTGAGAACAGAATAAGAAATTTGGAGGCATTTCTTTTCAGCACGTCCCTATAATCCACGAAACACACTGGACAGTGGCCAGAAGATATATTTCCGGTATTCTCAATAATCGTTAATTAGTGAGGAAGCTACTCTTGACCGATTTGGTTGGAAGTCCATAGTAAAAGACCGAGTTCACCAACACTTGGGGATCTTTCTTGGAGACTGTCAGAAACTTTCAGCAAGATAATACTCCTTTGCAGACCACTATAAGGCTTGAAAATAGGTGGGAAAACAAACCAAGATTTCAATGTATTGTAACATTACGAGTCAAGATAGCTGTAACGGAACTTGAATAGCGTAAAGTTATCGTTAAAAACGCACGCCGCGCGATTTGTTACGATTTGGTCGGTCATAATAATAGTAACATGCTTTTGAATACAATTAAAATATAACGGCGATACCTGTTTAGTGGCCGGCCGGAGTGGCCGAGCGGTTAAAGGCGCTACAGTCTAGAACCGCATGACCGCTACGGTCGCAGGTTCGAATCGTGCCTCGGGCATGGATGTGTGTGATGTCCTTAGGTTAGTTAGGTTTAAGTAGTTCTAAGTTCTAGGGGACTTATGACCACAGCAGTTGAGTCCCATAGTGCTCAGAGCCATTTGAACCATTTTGAATCTGTTTAGTGTTATTGGAAATAATATGTAGTAAATTAATGAGTAAGGTAGCCGATCCTATAAGAAAAGGTAAAATTGGGCATATTAAGTTGTTTTGCTTTATATCGACTAAGCCGATGATACGGCGTCTTTTTTTCCGTTTACTCTTAGAAAAGAAAACAAACAAGTAACGAAGTGCTAATTGTGCGTTGTGAAAAATATAGGGGCGAATTTTAAATAGCTACAGTGTATAATCAGACTAACAAATGGACATTCAGTTACGCGAAATAGCGGACAGTGAAGTGTGGTCATTAAATTGAGTACACCTACAGGGCGGTCAATTCCGGGATAAGTCTATTCGCATCTCTCGAGGGACGCGGTATTGAGACCGGTTTTTTTTTTTAATTTCGCGGAGAGCGGGCTTCAGTTTATAAAAAGGAGAAAAGCTGTATCATTAACATTAACTGTTGGTGTCAAGCAACCAAAACTGTTCATCAAAGGGTTTCGGTGAATGAGTGGTGAATGCGAAATGAAACTGTGAACGAAGTTATGTTAAATAAAACAGAAGAGACAAGACAGTTTGGTCATATCTGTTATTATTCCATAAACTGTAACATTTCTTCTCGTTGTACGAAGCCTTTTTAGACGATCGTTACGACAATTTACTTTGAAGGGATCTCGTTACGAGTTAAGTTTTGGGGACCTGGTCAAGAGGTGATTGTTTGTAGATATTAACTACTGCAGCTATTCGGGAATCAGGTGCTACCGTGACCGTTGTGTGTTGTCAATGACTTAAGGTCATCATATCTCATGCTCTAAGATCGACGCGCCTTTCCTCTTGGTATAACGGTGTCTGACGGCAACAACGACAACGCCGACGACGAAGGAAGATACGGTAGAGTATGTATGTGGTGCACAAATTAATTTTATCCCAACGCAAGTGCATATCGTTGTAACTACTTTAATTAATTCCCTGCCACATAATTTTCAACAACTGCGTTTGGTACTGGCGTATACTATTCGTTAACAGACCGTCTTAAGATAGTGACTGGTAAATGTTTTCACGGATCGAGACACACGTTAATCATCTGACGCTATCAAAGTAATGTTACTGCAAAATACTTTCGTAACGATATCTTTAATTTAGTCCAACGGTTAACTCTGTTTTACATGATGTGAGCAACTTGCAAAGCATCGAGTGATGACAGTGTATAAATCATTCAATTGGCAGTCTGGAGCACTTATTTCAATTCCCCTTTTCGACATCCAGATTTAGCTCCCCTTAAACCCCTCCAGGCGCATGCAAGATTTCCCTACTCCATCATTTTCCATATGAGTTAATGTAATTTTTCAAATGTGTACTAGAATACTTTGCAAGTGGGCTGCTTCTGTGTTGGCAGCGCTGTGTAGCGCTTTGCATCGGATCTCTGACTGTGTGCTTTTTTTGTAAGAGACTCTGTGGCTGGATGGACTCGGTGTTGGAAATTACTGGCCAGTGGTGTTCGGCAGTTGGAAGTTAGTCGCCAGCAGTGATGGAAGTACTGTTGGCCAGTTGGAGGTGAACAGCCAGCAGTGATGGGTGTTATATGTGAGAAGTTAGCATTGATGGAGGGTAGAGGTCTGAAGTGCTAGCGTAGGCTAACGATCTGTACATGTTCGACCTGGCGACTGAATATTATTCATGATTATATACATTTTTACTTGGTGTCAGTGTCGATTTATGTTTGTGTCTGAACTGGATGTCATATTATTAAGGTAAAAAAATTCATTATTTGGTTTGCAACGAAATCATTCCTGGGCTAACGCCATGTCTATTAGTAGTTAATGGCTTTAGTAGTTAGAATCTTTTATTTAGCTGGCAGTACTGATGCTCGCTGTATTGCAGTAGTTCGCGTAATGAAGATTTTTGTGAGGTAAGTGCTTAATGAAATGTATATGTTATTGTTATGATCTATTTTTAGTCAGGGCCATTCTTTTGAATTAATTATCTGAAGTCAGGTTTTTTTTGAGCAGTCAGGTTGTGTTGCACTAGAATATTGTGGGTCAGTGCTGACATGATCAGAATAAGTATAGAGAAAGTAGGTTCACTTGCATTCAATTTCACTCAGCAGTTTAAGTAAAATATTTAATAAAGAAGTTTCATCTGTCGACCCTTATCTGAGAACACAACACTGGAATCTTCTGATCTTTCTGGTATTTTGAATAATTAGTGCATGAGTAGAAATTATTTATTGTTACTGCTAGCGCGTAATTGTAAAGAGAATTTCCTCCGTAGTTTTTCATTGTTGTACAATATTGTAATCAGCAAAGCAATTGTGGCATGCATGTGGAGTTGCAACAAGTATTTTGCAGTCGTGTTTGCAATTAATTAGATATTATTTTCATTGCTATTTTTAATGTGTTTTCTTATTTTTTCTCTTCAAATTGTGTTTTTCTGTGTTATCATGTGAAATTCTGTGATAATCATGGCGTGTGAAAAATGCAACACTAGGCTACAAAGTAAATTGAGAAATGATAATGATGATGAGCGTAGCGCGTCAGCACTACCTTGTAATGAAGTGACAAATGTCCAAAATAATTTCGTAACTGTGCATAGGGAAATGGACCACTCAATAAATAATGGTGTAGACAGTGAAACAATTAGTGAACAGGTAAGTATTGTCGATCGATCGGTCGGCAACAGCTCGTCTCAGGAATGCGAAATGAAAGAACAAAATCTTGCAAATACCGTAGATTCAGGTTTTGCGTCCTTACCCTTTTCTCAATTAAGTCAAGACTCACTCCCTGCTTTTCAAAATGCAAATGTTGCCGGTGCAAATGCACTGCTGAAAAGCACAAAGTAACATGTTCCACAAAAACACGGGAGAACTGCCGGATATCAGTAACGTCCTGCCACGATATTTCTTCGCAGACTCTTCTGGCCATCTTCAAGTGAGCGCCACTGTAGTAGTACTGGCGAGTACGCGCTGAGGTGACATTGCGCATGCGCTGCTCAGCTTGCGCGTTCATAACAGCGCCGTGCGCTGCGCCTCGCACCCTCCACGGTAAAAGCTTGGCGTATCGATATCAGGTCGATTTTCATCTTTATGCAGATAACTACGTTGACTACGAAGTTTCTCTATTAACAGGATTCCAAGCAGAGTTTAGCTGATAACCGCTATCTCGATTGATGAGAGTCTCGTTGTCAGACAATCTTATTTCAACAGATTCATTGATAATCGAGCTCCAAAAGTTTGATGTATGGGCCAAAATTTTTGTGTCGTTGTAATTCATGGAATGGTCTATGGAAATACAATGTTCGGCGATTGCGGACTTGCTGGGTTGGAGAAGGCGAGTATGCCATTGGTGTTCCACACTGCGTTCCTACACAGTTCGTGTTGTTTGCCCTATATACGATTTGCCGCATTCACAAGAAATTTTGTAAACACCTGATTTACGCAGGCCCAGGTCGTCTTTAACGGATTCCAACAGTGATGAAATTTTGGTAGGAGGGCGAAAGATGACTCTCACTTGATACTTTCTCAATATTCTGCCAATCTGTGACGAAATATTCCCAATAAATGGTAGATAAACAGTCGACCTGAAGACCTCTTACTCTTCCTTGTTTCGTCGTTTGTAGGTCATCACCACTCTATTCACTTGCCTAAGTGAAAAGCCATTCTGCAGAAATACTTTTTGCAGGTGTTCCAGTTCCGCTTGAAGGCTGTCGGCGTCAGAGATGGTATTGGCACGGTGGATCAAGGTTTTGAGAACGCCCATTGTTTGTGCTGGATGGTGGCAACTAGGAGCTTGTAGATACAGGACTGTATGAGTAGGCTTTCTGTCCACCGAGTGACCAAGTGTGCCATCACACAAAGTAACATGTTCCAGACACTAATATATTGTTATTACAAGTAATGCAACAAATGGGGCAACAGCTACAAAAGTTAGATACAATGGAACAAAATCTTCAAAAGCTAGACACAATGGAACAAAATCTTCCAAAGTTAGACACAACGCTTGAACAAACACGCGAAGGTTTAACTGCTGAGTAACTTAAAATCGAATCTAAATGTCAAAAAGTTTATAAAGGCGTAAAAACACAAACTTGTGAGCATTTTCAGCCTATTTTTTCACGACATGAAAACACATTACAGAATCATGAAGCAACCATGAAAGAACTGCCGACTATTGTTCACGAAAATCACGACACCTTGCAGGTTAAAATGGACTCAGTTGCATCTACCGATGCGGCCACGCAACTTGTTCAAACTCAGGAAAATTTAAAGGACACAGTAGATACGCTTTCGACACTTTAAAACTTGATTCAGAGAAACACACTGAGGAAATCAGTACATTATCGGAAAAAGTAGTCGAATTTTCAGACCAACTAACTAATTTATCTACGAAGGTAGATGACGATCTGAATGATACAAGACCAGTAGCCTTTACTGACACAGAAGAGTACGAACAAATTAGGAAATTAATAACAAAATAAGAATCAAATCAATACACAGTACAAAAAAGAATTGCGGGAAGTACAAGATCAGTTGGCATAGGTAATACAAGAATTACGTATTTCAGAGGACACTCGCAGTGCGACACAGGGAGAGGGATTCAGAAATTAGGAAAAGTCACTAAGCAACAACGCAGGATATTTTGGAGATTTTGAGAGGAATTGGCTAGGTGCACCGAATCTTGAGGTGAAACTTCTTTATTAAATATTTTACTTAAACTGCTGAGTGAAATTGAATGCAAGTGAACCTACTTTCTCTTTACTTATTCTTATCATGTCAACACTGACCCACAATATTCTAGTGCAACACAATCTGACTCCTCAAAAAAAGTATAACCTGACTTCAAATAATTAATTCAAAAGAATGGCCCTGACTGAAAAGAAATCATAACAATAACCTATACATTACATTAAGTACTTACCTCACAAAAATCTTTATTACGCAAACTACTGCAATACAGCGAGCATTAGTACTGCCAGTAAATAAAAGATTCTAACTACTAAAGCCATTAACTACTAATAGACATGTCGTTAGTACAGGAATGATTTTGTTGCAAACCAAATAATGTATTTTTTACCTTAATAATGTGACATCCAGTTCAGACACAAACATAAATCGACACTGACACCAAGTAAAAAGAATAATATTCAGTCTCCAGGTCGAACATGTACAGATTATTAGCCTACGCTAACACTTCAGGCCTCTACCCAACATCAATACTAACTTCTCACATCTAACATCCATCACTGCTGGCCGTTTACCTCCAGCTGCCCAGCAGTACTTCTATTACTGCTGGCGACTAACTTCCAACTGCTCAATACTACTGGCGATTAACTTCCAACAACGAGTCCATCCAGCCACAGAGTCTCTAACAAAGAAAGCGCAGTCAGAGATCCAATGCAAAGTGCTACACAGCCCTGCCTACACAGAGGAATGATACTGTCACTTTGTGAAAGTTTTCAGTCTGCTGATGGCCAATTGCCATTAGTCAAACAGGCGAAAGATAGCTACTTGGCAAGGGAAGATCTCAAAAGCTTGGTCGTAGACACCATTAAAGACGACTATCCTTCATTATTATGGCTAATAAACAGACAATCAATACGAGAACAAATACAGTTATAGCCCATCTCAAATTTTGCTATAAAATTTCCTTAAGTCTTACAAGCAACGATATTTTTGACGAGAAATAATTGCAGCTTGAAAAATGGTGCAAAAGCAACATCTTTATACCTATTCCCACGCCCAAGTAAGTGCTGTAAGCGCTCAAGTAAAAGTAATCTAATATTTTCTGTTACTTTGAACAAATATATTTAATGTTCAGGAGTTACATTTTCCTCTTATTTTTCTGACAACATTATATACGTCAATGTCCATGAATTAAATTCTTTTTCTTATAATAAATGAAAATCAACACTGTATATAATTTGCTGTGGCGAAAGATTCAAGAATATTTAAAGACTTTGGATATTAATAGATGATAAAGCATGCCAAAGAGATACAAAAATTACAGATCCATAACAATATTTAAAGAGACGGAAGTGTATGATAAGAAACTTCAGAGAAAAGTATATATAATACAGTGGGGATGATCAATAACATGGAAACACTACAAGCACCCCACATTATCACGCTTAACACTGTGTATGAAAGCCGTTGACATTCAAAACAGCTTCCAGTCGTCTCTGAATGGGTAACTACAGATTCTGTGAGGCTTTAAGGGAAATACTTACCATTTTTCCAGCAAAATATTAGCAAGTTCATACACCGATTATGGAGGTGGATAGCGATCATGCACCACTTTCTCCGAAGTAGAGCATTAATAATCAATAATACTGAAATCTGTTGACTTTAGTGGGCAGGGAATATGCAACAATTCATCCTCGTGCTCACAAAACCAATCGTGGACGATGCGAACATGGGCCTGTCGCCTTGGAACACAGCACCATCATTAGAGAAGAAACATTGTTTTATTGGATGGACCTGATCAGGCAAAATGGTCACATAATCAATGGCAGTAATGTGAACTTGCAGAGAGACTATGAGGCCCATGGAATACTACTATGTGACAGCCCAAATCGTCACCAATCCCCCGCCATCCTTCACTCTTCGGATATGAGCTCAGGTGGAAACAGTGAGCATGAAGACTCTTCCAACCAAATGACTTTCTTCCAATTCTCCATTGCTCAGTTTTTATGACTTCAGTACCTGTGACAGGTACTTGTACCACCGATGAGTGCAACTGTAATTCCAGCTCTTCGTGTTGTTTTGGTACTGGCAGAGCATGCGAATGCAACATTCAGTTGTGAAGTGATTTTTTACAGCTATCGTCCTCTTACGTGCCTCTTCAACGACCGTCTGTCACAATCACGCAGCACACACTTTCGTCCACATTGAGTTTTAGCAGATAATGTTTTCCTACTTTCCCTGTATGTGGTATAAATCTTGGGTATGGTGCCTTTTGAATCACCTACCATGCGAGAACCAACAATTTGTCCAAATTCGAATTCACTTAGTTCAAACATAATACCCTCACAACTCCAAAAAGCACTGTCCTGACGTCGACTGATATTTGCAACGAATTGAGGACATTTCACAGGTACAGTTCATGGTCAAATAAAACAGCGCCACCTGTAGGCTCAGCTAGCACTTTTATTTAGGTCCAAACATGCATTTCCCACGGTGTTTCCATATTTCTGTCCAACTTCTGTGCCCTTGAGTTTGTTTTAAAGATATCTGTAGAAAATATACATCTATGATCGACAGCATCACACATACGAAATGTCATATACACACTCTGCAGGGCTCAAGTCCAACAGTCGAACTGACTGTGCACTAGCCGATTTGCTTGCTGGTGAAATGTATTCGTTCACGAGATTATGCTGCTGGATATGGAGGTGTCATCTGATGGGATGAAATCCAAATCCTCAACAGTCGAGGAGGTAAGCTAATACCAAGGGTGTCATCCTTATAGACCAGGGCAGTCACTTTTCCATACAGAATGATGTGGAGGTTTGTCTGTTGATGTAAAGGTGTAATACATTATACATGAATACTGCTTGGAGCTGTGGCACCGATTTTTTATTCCACGGATATTTGATGTATTTTTAACGGTTTCTGGCTTCCTGTTAAGTAAATGAAAAAAAACTGATCCCACTTTCTCCGCTCATTTTATGCCTCAAAGTTAAAATAAAAAAATTATTGTTCAGAATTCTAAAGGTGTCTTCATTTTAAATTACTGCAATTTATATACAATCGTTGTGAAAATGACAAATGGCTACTACAAGAAATTTGTTATATAAGTCCTCCCATGCTTTTCCAGTTGGCCTCTACCAAATATTTAGAAAACTATATTTCAACATCTATAAAATCATGTAACGCATAAATTCCAACAGTATTTGTCAGTCCAATAACCTTGTGCTTAACTATATCAAGGTCAAGATTAGAAACAGTTCTTCTAGTAGTCAAAGAGCAAAATAGCAGTATAGAAAGTATTGCTAAAATACGAAATCAAATCAATGTACTCAAAAAAAGAAAGCCTTACAAAACGCATGTACAGTTTGAAAATAGCTTTAACGAAAGTGCTGTTTCCTCGTATCTGGTCAAGAAGGTTGAAAGTTATACAGATACAGTCACTAATTAAATCGAAGAAAAACATATGAAACAGATAATACAAAATGGTTCAAATGGCTCTGAGCACTATGGGACTTAACTTCTGAGATCATCAGTTCCCTAGAACTTAGAACTACTTAAACCTAACTAACCTAAGGACATCACACACAGCCATGCCTGAGGCAGGATTCGAACCTGCAACCGTAGCGGTCGCGCAGTTCCAGACTGAAGCGCCTAGAACTGCTCGGCCACTCCACAGATAATACAGCTCATGAGTCAACAAACATAGTAAAGAAACACAAATCATAAAAAATCAAAAAACACACACCAATCATACCCAAGACTGACAAATATTACAGGTACACATCTAAACAATGAAGAAAAGAGATGCTGAAAGAAGAATTGAAATATAATGTGAATGATTAAGTAGATGAAGAATAAGCAGAAAACCTAACAATACTCTCAGAAGCTATACTAAAACTACAGAAAAATGAAAACAGCAATGTGAACACTGAGATGGACTAACAACAGAAATGATAGAAAAAGAAATACATAAAATGCAGAATGACAAAAACAGTAAAAACATTATATCCATAATACTCTAAAACCTGAGAAAGAAACTCCAGAATGAAAAGATGATTAATTTCAAAGAAGACAAAAGAAGAACAGATGTTATTATGGACAGACAACAATATATTGACAAACAAAATGGTATTAAAAATTAAGTCAATTCCAACAAACAGATTTTGGGATAAGAAAAAAGAATATCTTAACTGGATTGTGGAGCACAAGGAAAATTGATATGGAGTTATACCACTGCACCATTCTCTGATGCCAACTAAAAATCTATAAACTAAGTATTCAGGTCTGACCTATTGTTAACTTCAAGGAAGTACCCACTTACCAACCTGGCCTGAAATGTTGAAATTACTATCCATAAGTTATAAAGTAGAAGATGGCAGAACTGTGAGGAATACCTCACGATTAATAAAACCCATAAAAGATATAAAAAATCCCAGAGATAGCAACCCTTCTCTCTTTTGACATGGAAAATATATACTCTATACACAAGTAGCAAAAACGAAAACCTTCACTGAACAAAACTTGAAGGATAACACGCATTTTTCAGGTGAATGCACCAAACTTGCTAGACTTGACAACTGTATAGGACTACTTTCAGTTTAATAACTAATACTAGTTGCAAGAAAACTGGCTACCGATGGGATCCCCTGAATCAGGTGGCCTAATAAATGTTTTCATAAACCATGATTTTCAAAAATTTATCACAAAAAATTACAAAATACTTCGTTGAGTTAGATACATGGAGTATATCCTTCGTTTAATTGATGAACCACCAGCAAAAAATGACCAGTTTCATTCATATATAAACATAATGTATCAAAAAATAAGATTCAAACGAGAATAAGAACATGAGAACCATATAAACTTACTATATATAACCATTAATAAAGAAAACAATCAGCATAGCTCTGAAATTCATTATAAACCTACAGCAACTGATACATCCATATATCAGACTTGAAATCACCCAACTTATAGCAACAAGCAGCACTCAGATACGTGCTTTGTAGATTCAACACAGTACCACTCACCACAGAAACTAATAGAAACAACTACACATCATCACACAAAAACAGTTGTAACCTAGTTACAAAATTGAACAAAAAATTATCTTCACAACCACAAACAACAGTACAATCAATCACTATGAAAATGAGTACACAAAGATAAGGCAACAATTACACAAATAATACATGAAAACAAGAAAGAAGACTCAAGATGCTACACAGTGAGATACAAGCACGAACTCACATACAAAATAACAAAGGTTTTCAAAAGGTGAGGCTTAAAAATAGCATCCAAAATGCACAATTACATTAAATAGCACTTTCCAACAATAACAAAAAGCAGGAATATGCCAACTACAATAAAACATATGAGATGGCAGGTAGGTAGGATAAACCAGCAGAACATTTGATACCTGGTGCAAAGTATCTATCAGAACATGGAACTATGGGGTAACTCACCCAATCTTTGGAGAACATTTTAGAGAAAATAATCACAAGCCGACTATGAAAATAGAATAAATAATTAAAGACGCCTTCTAACCTTACAGGAAAATTATCACATGTGCAAAAACGAAGTGTGAAAAGAAGCTTCTACTAAATGACAAGTGAATATAACTAACTACCCACTGTTTACACTGACTGATCATATAAGAATCAGAAATTCCAACACATGATTACAAATCCCATTCCTAAGAATATAAATGAAAAGTAAATAAATGAATATAACAAAAAATTAATACAAATAATGATTGAAATGAAGAAAGAAAAGCAAAAATAAAAAGATTACACACACACACACACACTCGCCAGCACACGTACAGTGAAAGAAGAAATGATTGAAAGCAAATACTGCGAAAGTTGGTAACACCTAAAAAAACGAATGATACACTAGACACAGAAAATGATAGTTACAGAACTATGTTTGAATTTGGCAGTTACTTCTATATGTTTCGAAAACAGAGTCACTAAAAGAAAAAGTACAAGCTTTCACCCAATTTTTCACATGAGAGAAAGCTACTTGGCTTACAAATAATGAAGTAGTCGTTGATCTGTAAGTACCTTCCCATTTTGTTGCAAAAATTTCCATGAACTCTTTTAAACCCATAACCTATGTGTGTAAACGGAAAAACCGTGTAATATTTAAAGTCACCCACTGAAAATACCTTGTACATAAGACGGTTTTGGGTAGTTCATGACAGAGTAACAGCAGTTCGTTTGCTTTGTTGCCCCCATTTCCTTTTGTCTTTCGCTCAGAAAATATCTGCACAACAGTGCCAATATCGACGCTGTGCACTGTGTGTCGCATATGAAAATAACTTTTTTTTTATTCTCTCAAGGTGTATGCTGTTTGACAGAAGTAACGCCCACTTAACTCTTCCCTCTCAAGCTTGCACTCACAACGACGCAGTGCTTAGCTGATTCTGCAGCGATGGCAACCCTACCACTGTTCTTCTGCGTCTGAGTGCTGTTGATTTACTCTGTGTGTCATGTTTGGCTTTTTGATTTTTGTTTATTACAGTCTGTTTCACTGTCGTCAAGACGTTTTCAAGGGAACGATGGTAACTAAAGTAAAACACTGAGTAAAACATAACTGAATTATTACCCATTACTTTGTCTGCAACAGTTTCAGCTAGAGTCCCGTGCAATTTTCCCACGTTGGGGGCGCCGTATGAATTTTATTAATATTTAATTACCAGTCGTGACATGTTACCGTTAATGTCAGTCACCGGTGAACTTCGCTTCACATTATAGCCATCAATGGTCTAATACAGTTAAAACGAAATTCTGATGTCGTCTGTTACCAATATGCGGTAGGGCGTCATCACTGACATTGTCGTTAAGTCCAGTTACATAGGAGGGATGAATGACAGGAGAAAATTATTTGCATTTCATCGAGAATATGGTACAGGAAAAAATATCGTACGCAACGTTGGTGATGCAAAATTCAGTCTGCTCTTGATTTGTTGGAATCCTTCCCAGTTTATCACAGAAATGAGGCAACATCTTAGCCACACTTTCCGTAATCGGTGGAATGCACATGGTAGTGCAATTATCTAGCTCCTAATCTATCCAGGCCTTAGGCCGTTTCATGTTTGTTTATGGGTCGGGTGAAAAAAAAAAAAAGAGGATTCGAGTCTTATGATTCGACAATAATAAGGACATAACAAACGGAGGATTGGACAATAACGTTGATTACCTTGTAGTATTTCGAAGTATCCATTGACATTTGGCTGTCTTTTTCCGCCAGAGCGAAGTCAAGCAAGCAAGAATCAGTTATCTGAATATAGAACGATAAGTGTTCATCGATGTATTAAAGAAATTCTGTTTGTTACAAGTCGAACGCACGTGTTCGTGACTGTTCGGTCCAATGTTTTACCTGTGGACGCTCAGTCCAAGTCACTACTGGTATGGCGGCTATTGCTGGAACAAACGGTTTTCGGTTTTATCATCTTTTTTCCATCCGATTTAATCTTACTCTTTAAACCGCTCAAAATAACTGGTTTCTGAAATACACTCTTTTGATTTTTTATTCCTATTATTTCGTGAAATAAACACAGAAAGCTAACAAAGATTGAAAAATTTTAATTCTCTGAGTTTCAAGATACATAGAATCAAAATATCAAATTTAATAGGTAAATGAAAGGGAATTATTCCGTCCTCTGTTCACTGCTTTTCTCAGAAAAGTAGTAAGAGGTTGAAAAATCATGTTGTAATTGGGATTTAATATCACTACTTGGACATTACGAATAGTCAGTGCTAAAGCGTGAAAACTGAGATAGAAGAACTCTTGTTTTTCGTGTTAGTTTGTCCGTTTCCGAGGGCTATAAGCAGATTATGGCATGTTTTGTAGACGCAGGCAGCAAATCTGCTACTTTCTGTTTCTGTTGTCTACTATGAATGAATTGTTGTAAAGTTTATGATTTATTACTATTACCACGATTTCTTCCCATTTTCATTATTTCACAGAGATGGCGGACAGGTACTACCGTATAGACCAGGTGGGACAAGTCTTGCATACTGCATGTACACGAGTACCGTGAAGCACGGCAGCTGGGACATTGGTGTCTCGGCAATCTTGTACCAATTCTTTATACTGTATGTTTTTTCCTAGTTTCTGTCGGTACTGTTATTAAAATAGGATTGATAGCTTTTTCTATTGTCTATAATGACGTAATATTTCAAACCAATGCAAATTCTAAAAATTAAAAATTATTTCCTCTTTCAAAAATGGTTATTTAAAAGCAAAATATTTTAGCGCTGCGGCTACGGCTAATTGATATTTCATTTTCTTACTACGTTGTTAGTATAAAATTGAAAATCCCTGTTATAACTGAGACAAAACAAATATCTAGAAACGTCGGTTTTAACCGGCCGGCTTTTGCCGTCCCTAGGTCACTACATGGAGTCAGCCGATGGCCAGCGGCCGGGAAAAGTCGGCGACCGCATTGCTAAGAACCTCCATGAACGTTATAATATTGGAATGATACTAATTTGAATGTTCACTTCTGCACCCAGTCTTGAAGAGTCCACATGAAATATGTATTGAGTCCATACGTCATTATGAAGTTACTGCGTGTCTTTTTGAAGTACATAAATAAATCACGAATAGGAAAAGTAATCAGCGGATGGAAAATGTTTTCAATCAGGGATTTTTTTCCATCCACAGAGTTGTTGGATGGTATTTCAAGATCTAAAAAATATTAATTTGCAGTGTTTACAGAAAAGAAAAGCAATGCTCAAATTACATTAATAATCACTCAAGAAACATTACGAAAAATAGTTGAGGAAATATTATCTCTTGCAAGGCCTGTAATCGACAGATTCAGATGTGATTTTCTTTAATTAAAATAAGCATATAGATATTGAAATTAAGCAAATCGTACAGTTCTCTTCTGAATGATAGAAAGAATCCGCTACAATATAACATTCGTATTTTACCAAATATCTAGTAAAAAGGGAAAGACATAATTACGACGTTTGTGGTATTGCAACTAGCAACACGGTCCTACATAGAATTTAAGCATTATTCCTTCTAATGTACAAAAAAATTAAATGAGCATGCGGCATTGTTGGCCTGGAGGCCCCATCCGGGGAAGTTCGGCAAGCGGGTTGCAAGTCTTACCTCAGGTGACACCACATTGGGCGGCTTGCGCGTCGGTGATGAAATGATGATAAGGATAACACAACAACCGGTCCACGAGAGGAGAAAATCTCCAACCCGGCCGGGAATCGAACCACGGCCCGCTGCATGGTAGGCAAACACGTTACCACTTAACTAAGCAGGCGAACTTCCAACACTTAGAAAGTTTACAGAATTCAGCATCAACATGTAATATCATCTTTGTGAATTTGTATGTGGAACCGTGTGGCGAGAGTATAAAACAAAGACATTGCTAAGTCACAAAGCTAAGAGCATTAAGTAGCCAACTTAAAGCTGACGTCTGCCAGTTACATAGCCCCAAACCTTAGGTTCACCGCATTTAAATCTCCATGGTTCACTGTGGTGGTACTTCCCCGTGATGTTACTCTAACGGACGAAGATGTTTCATCAAAAATGCCAGCTTGCGTCGTTTACTGGTGTACTTATCGATCCGATCGTAATCTAAAGTTTCATTCGTACGTGTAGCAAACAATATATTGTGTTGCAAACATGAACTATTTTAGCGCTGTTTACTTTTATTCTTTCCTGTGTTTTTCATTGCCTTCTAAACCGCAAACGCTTCGACATCCGAGTTACACTGTATCAACGGTCTCGTCCCGGCACAACACGCGGCTCCGTGGCCGCGCTGATTGTTGATGCAGCATCTCATACCCTAAATTCCTCCTGCTGACAATTATTCATTGTCCACATTTTCTCCCTCTTTAAAAAAAATTCTGGCTAGAACAGCCTGAGACAGCGGACATTGTGTGAGTTTTGTGTGTATAATTGTATGAATGTGTGTGCGTGTGTGCGTGTGTGTGTGTGTGTGAGAGAGAGAGAGAGAGAGAGAATGGGCGCGCTTTGCTTCCTTTCTGAAGAAAAGTTCGGCCGGAAACCTATATGAACACAGTGCTGCTGGGTCTATGAGTAGCAGTCTATCCTATTTACAGAATAGTTATTCCCTCATGAAGTTTTTTCTAAATAATCCATTGAACTTCAACAGGAACAATGATGTTCATGATTACAATACTAGAACAAAAAATTACTTTATTACGCCTCATTGTCTGTAACAGGAACAGGGGTTCACAATGCAACAAGAAAAGTTTTGATCACTTACCCAGTGACCAAAAATGCCTTACAGGAACTGAACTGAACACGTTTCTCTTTGATAGCGCCTCCTTTTACGCAGAAGACGTCTATTATTGTAATGTGCAAATGGTGACTTGTAGGAATTACTAACATTTGTCTGTCTTTAATTAAAAACCAATAAAAGTAATAAATGATCAGCATGGAGGCATATTTACAAAAGAAACTGATATTAATAAATATGACTTGTTCCATATCATTACGATTTATAGCTCAAATGATACATGAAACAAGAAACTAATTGATTAGGTATTGGAATATCATAAAGCATAGTATAGACTTGTATACTTTGAATATTTCAAAATGAAATTCAAAATAAAAAGCAGGTGATCAAAGCAGACATAAACTCCAATTGTGATACGTTTGGATATAGCTGAAAAAACTGACAGAGTTACTAGCAAGAAATATTCCGGGAAAAGAAGAAAATAGGCTATTGTTAGAAAGGTAGGCGTATTGTTGTACAGGTTACGCAGTTGTATTGTGTTTTATCTTGAAATTGCTATTATTGGTTACACCCTGAATGATGCATCATAGGTAAGCTTTCAAAGTAAGAAGATGTGTAAACTTTGCATACGAACTGAAAGCTGAAAATGCAACGAACAAAAAAACCAGTAAGCAACGAAGCGTTCCTCTGCTGTCAATACAAATCAGTAAAAGTGGAAGTAAATGGATCACGAAAGCATTCTTTTCACATCACTTTCTTCTCTTTTTGGTTAATCGAAATATATCAACAAAAACAAGTTACGTTAACGAGACAAAATATGTCGTGTTACTAGTGCAAATACGCATTTAAGAACAGAAAAAAACGTTCGATATTTCCTTCCTGATTGTCATGTAAGCACTTTTAGTATATCAAACAGTTGTTGCGTACACTCGACAAAAATAATGAACAAGAAGTAACTGTAAACAGTAGTCTGCTAATGTTTTATGGCGGCGGGCCCCGCCAAAACAAAGCGCAGCGTCTCGCTTCATATTTTACTTTTGTGTTACGGTGAAGACGGCAGTTAGAGTAGGTTAGATATTTTTTTCTGCTTTAATAGCTATTCGGACACTAAAAGTATTGCATAACACAGTGGAATAACAAAATATTGCTTACCAAAGGAGAATATTAGGTGAGACTCAGTGTTCAACATTATTCCTCATAGTTTTTTTTTTATAATAGTAAGAACTGGTTTCAGAGTTTGTACGTCGCTACAGCGTGAGAGAGACGCTGAAAGGATTGGCGACGAAACTGCATCTTCGAGACGTCAGTTTACTTCGGACTCAAGTCGTCGGTTAACAAAATTCTTTCCAGTTCTCTACTAACGCACGTATACACGACACAATACCACAAATACGAGTTTAGTTTGTTTGAATGTGACATCGCATTGCCTTATATACCAGTGATAAACAAACAAGTTCTTATTACATTTTCAGCGAGTAAAATTAACAGGAAACATTTCAAACACTACGGCCTACATCTACACTCTGAAAGCCACTTTACAGTGTGGGAAGAGGCCATGAAGATACTATTATTTCTCGCCTGCTCTGTCCCAGTTATGAAGGGAGGGCGGGAAGATCGAATGTCACTGAACCTTCTTATGAGATCTAATTTCTCGTCATGATCTTATCGAGAAATGAGTACTGGAGTAGGTTATTTGTTGCCCGACTCTTCCTGGAGACTAACGCTCTTAGAATATCAGCAGCAAACAGTAGTATTTGCTCAGGGAGCTTGTTGAGCATCTCGACAATCTCTCTATTACTACGAGGGGCGTTCAATAAATAAATGCAGTACTTATTTTTCTGAAAGCGGGATGTTTTCTTTAGGATTCCAGTACACCATATTATTCCCACTCTTTTGGCTACAAATCCCTATTCTTCGACATAATCTCCGTTCAGTTCGACAGCCTTATGCCATCTTATTGGGAGGGCCTGTATACCGGAATGGCATCAATCTGCTGGTCAACGTCTGAGCCAACGTCTTGCTGCACAAGAACCTCCCTATCATCCATATGCTGCTTCCTGCGAAGTGCACGCACCCTTTATTGGGCCAAAGAGATGGAAGTCGGAAGGTGCGCGATCCGGGCTGTAGGATAGATGAGGAAGAACAGTCCAACGAAGTTTTATGAGCTCCTTTAAGATGCGCAAACTTGTCTGAGGCGTTGTGTGGTAATGGGGAAGAAGTTCGTTTGCATTTTTGTGGCAATGAACGCGCTGAAGTCGTTTCTTCAATTGTCTGAGGATACCACAATACACTTCAGAGTTGATAGTTGCACCGTGAGGAGGACATCAAACAGAATAACAGCTTCAGAGTCCCAGAAGACCGTCGCCATGATTTACTGACTGAGAACGTGGCTTTGAACTTTTTCTTCGGAGGAGAGGTCGTATGCCGCCACTGCATAGATTGCCGTTTTGTTTTCAGTTAGAAGTGATGAACCCGTGTTTCATCGCCTTTGAGGATATTCGACAAAGTACTGTCACGATCAGCCTCGTAACTTTAAATAAATTCCGCACGGATGGTAATTCGTTGTTCTCAATTGTCTTCTGTTAGGCGGCGAGTAACCCAGCAGGCTCAAGCCTTTGAGCACCCCAACTGGTGGACGAGTATTCAGCACTACCAACAGACATCCATCTGAGCAGCGCGGAGCTTGATTATGAACAGTCGATTACCTCGAATGAGAATGTTCGCACATTCCAACATTGCAGAAGTCACAGCTGCGTACAGCCGCCAGGCACACGGGAGATCGAACAGGTTTGTGCGAGATTGCGATGATGACAGACGCTTCACCTAACGACTTACCTTTCTTTTGTTCACTGTCAGATCTCCGTAGACAGTCTGCAAGCGCTAGGGATATCTGCGATGCTCTGGTTTTCCGCCAAAAGAAACTCATTGACAGCTCTGTGCTTGGAACGCACCTCCGTTTACAGATGCCACTTTGAAGGCTGTATGTAGCGCCGCCACCTTATGGGACTTCACGAAACTGTAGGTGCTGAAGCGGGAATATTGCACGAAGTTCCACAACAAATTACTTTTTTTTTTTTCAGCTGAAACTGGCCGAGTAAAAAAGCGTTGCTTTACTTATTGAACACCTCTCGTAAACGATCCCTTAACGAAGCGCACCGCTGTTCGTCGAATCACGTCAGTCTCGTCTATTATAGTACCACCTGCTAAAGGTCTCACGATTTATGAGCAATACTCAATAAGCGTACGAACATGTCTTTTGTACGCCACTTTGAGACGTAGCAGTTACATGTTGTTTCCCTGTACACCTCGATTCCGAATCTAAGGTTACGTAATCTCTCAAGCTTATTAAAAGCATAATTTTTCATAGAATAGATCTCAAAATACACCACTGGAATTTTACAATTTATTGGTGCTACAACATCTAAATAACCCGTTTGCTTATTGTAGGATAACTGCTGTCGACGGTAAGAAGTAAGACGCAATTTGAGAGCAAAGACATCCCTTGGCAAGAGTAGGATGAGACTCGTCTCTGACCCTGCTCGGAGGGAGAAAATAAGTAGTCCTTACAGAAAAACACGCTCCGTATCAGACAGAACGGTACTAAAATTATGACAAGAAGGGTTCGAATGTGTATAATGCGTGTTACTGTTGTGACTCATGAAAGCAGCTTGGTTATGAGTATCGGAAAAGTAACAGTCTGACGTCACAGGCAGAGCAAAAGTTACAAATAAGGGTTGTGTCTCCTTGTTCTCGGCAGATCGCATTGCGTGTTGGCTAAGAGCAGACCATATTGCAGATGGCAGCTCAATCTTAACCTTACGCACAACATAGTACCTCATGAACTTCACATTTTGTTACTAATTTCGGATTAAAATGTGTGTATTTTGTCATGTTATTGTCAATACTCATTAATTGGAATATCGTAAAGCTAATGTCTGGCAATTCACTTAAAAATAATGTCGTGTAGAATGTAGGAGCACATAGAGAGTTGCGAGTGGACATTAATAACTGCGAAAGTGCGCGCTGAATTTAGTGTGTAATATTCGTGGTGGAAAATGTTGGGCTAGGCAGTATGAAGGCAAAGAGTAATCGCATGGGCCACAGTGCAATGATTGTTTGAGAAGAGTTCATGAGTATTAATGGAGAAGAGCACCATGCAACCAAATGTATTTAATTCTGCTCTGAATGAAGAGCCTGCCCAGCAGTTGTCCTCATCAAATTATCACACCGTTCAAACTACTCTACCATTTCAGGAAAACAGGAATATAAAAGATTTGCCTGTGCATTGAAATCAGCAATTGAATACTATGGATATTTTGTTAACTTCACATTTATTCAATGTCAATAATTATCCCAAGTCATCACTACCAGCAATTCGACCCAGTTCCTATCATTGTAATAACCGAATGTCACATAAGAGAAAAGATTTCATTTTAAGTTCATGAAAAAACCAAACAGCAAACTTTGAATACTTTAGCTCAATGAAAAGAGAAACTTCACAATTTAAATGACAGTGTTGACTAATTTTGCAAATTTGACTTCTTTCATTACCTTTCTTCAGAAAGTCTGTTATTCTGGCAACACCACCGTACGTAATTTATTTCAAAAGTGTTATGTAACTGTATTCATCCGTATGTTGTGTGAGTCTTAACTTTTGTACTTTCGGCGTTGCCTGATTCCGTTGCAGCTGATTATTATGTATTGGGTTATTGCGTTTCTGGCAGTGGATTTAGTTTATTGAAAAGAAGTGCTTGGTAAAACTTGAATATAGTAATGATTATAGTGAAATAACGGTTCTCCACTGTTGCTTTACGAGTCCCAATTAGTAAATGACTTATCATTTCAATGCAAATTAACTTTCAAGCGTTCTATAAATTCTTCCTATTTCAGTCAAGCTCTCCTGTGCATTACTAATCACCGTTCACAAAAAGTTCGGTAGTTATTACGTTAATTCATATTTTTCTCAGTATAATCAGTTTCATAACTTCTGCTCAGATACAAGTCGGCGAATTTCACAAAACAACATCAGTTTTTTTACATTTCAGTTCAAAATTATAACATTTTCATTAACTACTCAGCATAAGTTCAGACATTTTCTACTTTCGATCGTTATGAGCGCAAATTATTTCTTTGGTGTAATAACTTCCAGTACTACACTTATTCGCACTCTGCAGGTACGAAACTCTTCAGATTAGATACAATTTCTGAAGAAAACGTAAGATAAATTACATGCGTCATTTAATTACTGAAGAGTGTGGAAAGTTTACAATTGGTGCAATAAGCTCTGCGTCTAGATGGATACTCTGCAAATCAAACTAAAGTGGTTGGTAGAGGGTTCATGGAAGCACCTTCACAATAAAACAAACACCTGTATCAAACCGTGCGAGCTCTGATTTCCATTGTTTTGTTATGATGATTGTTTCTCCCTATGTAGGTCGGCGCCAAGAAAATATTTTCTTATTCGGAGGAGAAAGTTGGTAATTGAAATTTCGTGAGAAGATTCCGCCGCAACTAAAAACGCCTTTGTTTTAATGATGTCAACCAAAAATCCTGTATCATATCAGTAACACTCTCTCCCCTATTTCCCGATGATACAAAACGTGCTGCTCTTCTTTTTCTCGATATATCTGTTAATTCTGTCTGGTAAGGATCCGAGACTGAGAACAGTATTCCAAAAGAGGATGGACAAGCATAGTGTAGGCAGTCTCTTTAGTAGATCTGTTACATTTTCTAAGTGTTCTGCCAATAAGACACAGTTTTTGGTTTGCCTTCCCCACAGTGTTTTTATGTGTTCTATTCAGTTTAAGTTGTTCGTAATTCTAATCCCTAGGAATTTAGTTGAATTTACGGCCTTTAGATTTGACTGTTTTATCGTGTAATCGAAGTTTAACGGATTCCTTTGAGCATTCATGTGGATGATCTCACACTTTTCATTATTTGACGTCAATTGGCAATTTTCACACCATACAAATACCTGTTCTAAATCATTTTTCAATTTGGTTTGACCCATTCACAGTTCTACGAGACGCTAAACCACAGGATCATCTGCAAACAACCTAAGACCGCTGCTCAGATTGTCTCCTGAAACGTTTATATACATCAGGAACAGCAGAGGATCTATAACACTAGTTTGGGAAACGCCAGAAATTACTTCCGTTTTACTCGACGGCTGTCTGTCTATCGTTGGGTCATCTAAATCAATTGCCTCTAAGCACTAAGGGACTTAACATCTGAGGTCATCGGTCCCCTAGGCTTAGAACTACTTAAACATAACTAAACTAAGGACATCCCACACACATGCCCGAGGCGGGATTCGAACCTTCGACCGTAGCGGTCGCTCGGCTCCAGACTGTAGCGCCTAGAACCGCACGGCCACTCAGGCCGGCGAAGTATTAGGTTGGTGCTTAAGTTCATAGTGTTTCTCCATAAGTTTAAACACAACAGATACACATAATAGAAACTTTAGTCATCAATAAAATATTCTCCTACACTATTTACAACAGTCTGCTAATGCTGGGGTAACTTTTCGATTGCATGACTATAGAAAGCACGTAGTTTTGAGGCGAAGAACTCGTTGAGCCATGTACGGAGTGCATTTTCATCCAGAAAGGAAGTTCCTTGAAGGACGTTCGAAAGAGAGTGGAAAAATTGAAAAATCTGAGGGTGCAAAATCAAGTGAATAAGGTGGGTGCAGAATGACTTCCCAACTCGAAACCTGTATAGCGTTTTTTGACAGTCTAGCAGAATGCTGGCGGGCATTATCAATTCACGCAGTCTTCCTGGTCGTTTTGCGTCTGCAAGACGTCTCATTTGTTAACAATAAATGATAGCAGTGATGGTTACACCTTGGGGAAGTAATTCGTAGTACAGCACACCGTCGCTATTCCACCAGACGCATACCATCATCTTTTATGGATGCGTGCAGGTCTTTGTATTGGGAGTTGCTGCTTTGTTTGGGCTCAACCATTCCTTTCTTTTCCTTATGTTAGCATAAAGACACAGTTTCTCATCGTCAGTAATGATACAGAAGAGGAAAGTCTGGTGTTGTTCACGAGCTAATTGATGATGAGCAAGCAGACATGCACATACGACCATAGATTTTTGTGATTTTCCCTTAGAGCATGTGGTACCCATACACCCGATTTTTGACCTTTCCCACTGCATTAAAATGTCACCCGATGATGGAATGATCACAGTTCATCACATCTACCAGTTCTCAAATACACTGACGTGGGTCATTGTGGATAAATGCACTGAAACGATCTTCATCAAACCCTGAGCGTCTTTCTGTTCGTAGAGCCTTAAGAATATCAAAACGGTCCTCCTTAAAACGAGAAAACAATTTTCTTGCCGTACTCTGTCCAGTGGCATAGCTCCCATACACGGTGCAAATGTTTCTGGTTGCCTCCGCTGCTATCACCCCTCTGTTTAACTGAAACAGGAAAGTAAGTCGGAAGTGTCACGATTTCTCCACTAGGCACTCAATTTTCTACCGTCCACAGCTCCACTCACAATCTCCAAATGACAAAAGGACAAATCAGATAGAGTCAGTGAACTACAAAAAAAAAAATAATAACGATAAATAAACCCTTAGCAATTGAAATACCAACTTGCAAAACAAAAACGCTACGAACTTTGCATCAACATAATAAGACATTGTACAGTTGCATAGGAGGTAACTTTGATTTGTGCTCAAAAGTTATATTTTGAACTGTAACAATAACTACTGGTTTAGACGTTGTTACAGCATATGAACAAAGCTTATATCGTGCTACTGCGCTATGGATGATACTGATAAGCAGAGCTATGACGTTACTCTGGGGTCGATAGTACGTCAGAGTTTCAATGGTAAGACGATTGCTTTGAATCAGTGACTTCGGTGAAGTTTTCTGGACCTCTGGTGTGATGCACATTCATCTTTGATTCGAAATAAATAATGATGTACACGAACTTAAAAGGAAGGCACAGAGCCTAAACAATACAGTCTGGTTTTGCCTGATGCCTTGGGTACTTACTTTTTGGCCAACCAACCTCTCCCCACACAAGTCATTCCCTTCAAAAGTTGTATATAGTGCAGGAGCGCAACGTCAGAGCTTCGAAGTTCAGGTGAGGTACGTGAGTTTATATGGCCCATCCTCGCTGACATGCACCGACAAGCAGCAACAAGCACGTGGGTAAGTTTATAGGGTAACATATGCGAGTGTCTGGGGCTCCACCAGTCGTCACTGCCTCGAGATCTCGCATATTTTGTAATTTTCACATAATTTGTAGAACTCGATGCAGTAACATTAAGTAACATGTGAAATAATCTGCAACTCTAAACTTACTGGGAGATTAAAACTGTGTTCTTGACCAGGGCTCGGACCCACGTTCGAGTCATGGTTCCACACACACTTTTAATCTAACAGGAAATTTAATATCAGCGCATACTCCGCTGCAGAGTGAAAATTCATTACGGAACTTACGACTTATTTCGTTGGTGAATTGTATTTCGTTGTGATTGTCTCAGTGAGCTTCAGCCTAGTATTATGCGGTCATACTACAACAAGGTGTTTCAAAATGTTTTGATGATTTCAAATTTGAATAACGCTCGGTAAAAAAGAAAGGTACAACGTCGGCAGCGCCGGCTATTAGTCGTGTGGAGTGCCAAGTTTCCTCCCAATATGGGCCAATAATCGTGTTGTACCCGTCAAAATAACATCGTACGTCCGCGGTGCGAAGCTGTTTTCGCTACGGCCAATCTGTCGTGAGCATGAGAGGTCCCTTTCGCAGGCGTTTCAAGATTCGTCCGCAGTATCCAATTCCTGCTCGTGGAACAATATTGAACCGGGTAACAAACTTGCTTCGAACCGAAAGTCAATCGGGCCTCGGAAAATCGTCCGAACATCCGAGAACATCGAATGTGTGAATAGCAATTTACAAATGAGCCTGCTACGGTCGCAGGTTCGAATCCTGCCTCGGGCATGGGTGTGTGTGATGTCCTTAGGTTAGTTAGGTTTAAGTAGTTCTAAGTTCTAGGGGACTTATGACCTAAGATGTTGAGTCCCATAGTGCTCAGAGCCATTTGAACCATTTTTGAACAAATGTGCCCTCATCGTACGTTACGAAAACGTGTCCAACGCTGAAGATTTCCCCAGTTTTCTACAGTTAAAAGATCGAATTCTCGCTGGAATTTTCAGAATGACTCCAACAGTTACGAAAGTTGTGTTCAAAAACAGGGTCAAACGCCTCGGATATTGTGTAGCCGCGAATGGTCATCATTTGTCCGATGTATTATTTCATAAGTAAACTTGAATAAATGTTGTACCTCGTGTAAAGTATTCAACTTTGTTTAGCTACCAGGTTGTGAGTTATTCCACTTTAAAATAGTCGAAACGTTGTGAAATACCCTGTATTTTAGTTCGCTCGGAATAGTTGCCCTTGTGTATTTTATACTTGTTACAGCATCTGATGGTTTATCGTCAGTTCTGCAGCCAAAGAGTAAGGGATCTCTTCGCTTATTCATTAGCAATACGTGGCATTAATTTCCATTTATGGTCAATTGTCAACCGCTGTGGCAGTCGTCCACCCTGTGCAGGTGTTTCTGCTTTACTGGCGTCGTAACCTTCCTATAGATACCTGCTTAATCTTGAGACATTTCTGGGGCGTATAACCCACACGAAGAAGCCTCAGCAGTTGTCAAGTCCAGTCCCATACAAAGAAAGAGTTCAATTAAATCATAATCATCTCCCTGACTCATACTGCATGCGCAATCAAAATTTCAACGTCATTGATCATGGGCCTATTGCTTCATTGATTAAGAAGTCGATAAAATTAATCAGTCAGTTTATTCACATCAATTTTTCACAGCCAACGGAAACAACCGATGTGTTGCCAGAATAGAACACCATCGAATGTTGAGGCGGATAATTTTCGGTATTTACCGATCAATTAAATTAGAAAAATCACAAGATGGCGAAAAATCAGTAAAGTACGGGGCCATTACGCTCATATTTCGAATGCAGAGACGAAGCTGCATATCGACAACACTTCCTGCCGTGCTCGTTGACCTGGCACCGCAACAGGTTATCCAGCTTAAACGCCAAGAGGTCTGGCGGCCCACCAGCTGGAAACATCAGCAACTGCCTTCGCTGTCACACCCCAGTAAAGTTGGCCTCAGCAACGTTTCTCACTTCGATGAGTCACACTGGTGCGCTGCGTCCGAGCTTACAAAACCACGGAGAGATACTTCCCAAGCCCCGTTCATTGCAGATTTTAGAAGGTGTCACTTCGCTACTGCTACGGGAGTTGTTACGGAAGTTGTTTTATTGTACTTGAGCTGGCATCCATCACCTTGGAAGTAGCCTTGCGCAGATTCAGTTAGTTTTAGTTAGTACGCTTCGCGATACAGTGCTCGTGGCTGCTTTGTTCATTTTAATTACGCGATTATGCAGCCCATACCGCAGCAGCCGGTACTACCACTTCGTTAAGGGTGATACGGTAAGCTGTGCCACGCTGCTCTTTTCTTTGCGTTCATATCCGGAACTCGTCATGACTAACCACCTTCTTTCTCGCTATTTACCAACAAGAACAGATTGCCATTCTAGAAATGCCACTCTCTGGGGACTGGACGATTTATCATTTTTTTCTTACAGTTTTTCCTCCACGTAATTTTCTTGTCCTACAGCAGGACAGCTGGATGGCAAGTCATCCATAACGGCTGGTAAATTTGCTTCCCATCGCGTAACAGGAACACCTCGCATTTACCGGTTTAGATAAACAACATACTTTGATTTATTTAAAATTGCTGTTTTTTATTTGTCTGTAGTTTGTGGTTTTCTGCTTGTCCCCTTCAATCTTTATCTTATTAACTCCGGCAATCAAACACTCGCGTTAAATGAACAGGTCTGATGTCTACGTGATCAGCGGATAGAAGACTGGCAGATGAGGACAACTTTACCTGCTAACAGGGAGCGCTGGCAGGCATGACAGCTGATTAGATTCCGTTCCATTCATTCAACATTTACAACAGCGGTCGTCAAACTGCGGCCCGCGGATCACACGCAGGCCGACTCGAGTATTTGTGAGACTCACGGTTCTCAGTCATATTTTTTAGTAACATGCATCTAACAACTAATGGCCGAATTGAGAAACACCAACCAACGTTAAGAGCTTCCTGCTCAGGAACAAACCAAAATACTTACAGAAACAGTGAAAATGTAATATGTCCTGTATTTTAATTGACGCTGGTAAATTCGAAAGCGAGATAAGTTGGCCGCTTACCTTAGGGGCTGAGCGGTAAGTAGCTTGGCCACTGTTGGTCTATAGGGCGTGAGTGGGGGAATTTTCAGTTGTTTGTCTTGCAGTACTGACAAGTGACGGTCATGCGCATCTAGTACCGATCAGTTACTATGGTATACATTTTGACAGGGAAGCAACACGGATTCGTCAGATGGTTATCTTCAAATGTGCTACGTATTTGTACCAATGAATATGAAATTAAATTAAGGCTTTTATAATAAAACGCAATGAGTATAAGAAAAATGGCATTCAAAACGTATAGTAAAGCTTTGTGATCATGTCTTACATTATAAAAAAGAAGATTAGTGTTGAATGTCCCATCGGCATAGAGGTTGGAGCAGTAGCTCTGATTGTGGAAGGACATAGGCCGTGTACTTTCGAAGGTCCCATCCTGGCACTTGCCTTAAGCGATTTACGGAAATCACGGGAAGCAAAATAAGGATGGCCGGATGGGGATTTGAAACGTCGTCTTCCCGAATGCGACTCCACAGTGCAAACCCCTGGTGTCTGATAGTGCATAGTGCATTTCAGTTTATTTTATTTTTTATTTACCCTTGTAGTTTCGTAGGGCCAAATCTCCAAGGTCATGGAACGTGTCAGTACATGAAATTACAACATAAAGGTAATAACAGATAAAATAGAATGTTTATGAACCCACAAAAAGTCAAGCCATAAGTTTAAGTAAACGCAATCAACAATGTAACGTAAGAATCAGCTTCATTTTTCAAGGAACTCCTCATCAGAATACAAGGAGTGACCCATGAGGAAACTTTGCTTTTTCGATTTGAAAGCGCGTGGATTACTGCTAATATTTTTGAATTCTTGTAGTAGCTTATTGAAAATGCATGCAGCAGTAGATTGCACACCTTTATGCAAAAGAGTTAAGGAAATGCGATCCAAATTCAGGCTGGATTTCTGCCGAGTATTAACAATTACTGTTACTGATCAGGTAACCATCCGCTCACAATGACAACACAAAAATACTCCGCCAGACAATTATTGTGTCACAACTTTCGGGTCACTGTTGGTGGCAGCAATCTGAAATAAATAGCAGTCGACATGAGGTGTTCGGAATGGTGCCGATTTTTAATAGTCAGTACTCGGTGCCAGGTGAAAAAGGTAACCGGATACGTCCTAAAATCGTGTCGTACCTCCTTTTGCAGCAACTCGAAGTGGCATGGACTCAACAAGTCGTTGGAAGTACCCTGCAGAAATACTGAGCCATGCTGCCTCTATAGCCGTCCATAATTGCGAAACTGTAGCCGGTGCAGGATACTCTGCACGAACCGACATCTCGACTGTGTCCCATAAATGTTCCATGGGAGTTATGTCGCGCCATCTGCGAGATCAAATCATTCTCTACAACTGTTCAGAATCTTCTTCCAATCAATCTCGAAGAATTGTGGCCCGGTGACATGGCACATTGTCCTCTACGAAAATTCCAGCGTTGTTTGAGAACATGAAGTTCGTGAATGGCTGCAAATGGTCTCCAAGTAGCTGAACATAACCTTTTCCAGTCAATTATATTTTCACTCGGGCCAGAGGACCGAGTCTATCCATGTAAACACAGCCCACACAGCTTACTCAGTGTCTTGCGCACAACTTGGAGGAGGGAGGGTGGGGGGAGATTTCTGCGCCACTCTCGAACTGTTACCAACTAAAATCGGAACTCATCTAATCAGGCCAGGGTTTTCTAGTCGTCTAGCGTCCATTCGATATGGTCATGAGCTCAAAAGAGGCGCTGCAGGCGATGTCGTGCTGTTAGCAAAGGCACTCGCGTCGTTCGGCTGCTGCCACAGCCCATTAACGCCAAATTTCACCTCACTGTCCTAACGGATACGTTCGTCGTACACACATTGATTTCTGCGGTTATTTCACGCAGTGTTGCTTGTCTGTTAGCACTGACAACTTTACGCAAATACTGTTGCTCTCGGTCGCTAAGTGAAGGCCGTCGACCACTGCGTTGTCCGTGGTGAGAGGTACTGCCTGAAGTGTGGTAGTCTCGGCACCCTCTTGACGCTGTGCATCTCGGAATATTGAATTCCTAAACTATTTCCGAAACGGAATATCCAATGCGTCTAGCTTCAGCTACTCTTCCGCGTTCAAAGTCCGGTAATTTCCATCGTGTGACCAAAGTCACGTGGGAAACCTTTTAACATGAATCACCTGAATACGAGTGACAGCTCCGCCAATGCACTACCTATGTTGTCTGCGCGATAATACCGCCATCTATATACAGGGTGTTTCACAAGTCATGGTGCACATTTCTACAGGTTGTAGAGGGGACTTAGTAGATGAGTTTTACGTAGGGACCCCAAGTCCGTAAACAGTTCGTTTCCTTGTTGCAAGGAAAACAAGAGCGACTCAGCCCCACGCCCAATTTTTCTTACGCAGTTCACCTGTTATGATAGGCTACCTATATTCATGAATGGTACGATGACCTCTCTTTCCAACTGCGTTGTTTTCATGCTTTCTGGTGATGCGTCAAAAAAAAAATGGTTAAAATCGCTCTGAGCACTATGAGACTGAACATCTTAGGTCATAAGTCCCCTAGAACTTAGAACTACTTAAACCTAACTAACCTAAGGACATCACACACACCCATGCCCGAGGCAGGATTCGAACCTCCGACCGTAGCAGTCCCGCGGTTCCGGACTGCAGCGCCAGAACCGCTAGACCACCGCGGCCGGCGGTGATGCGTCAATTGAAATTAAAGTCACTAGTACTGCAGTAACAGAATGCCTGAGTGCACTTTCGCAAAGTACATCGATTTGTTGTTAATTTGCTGTGAAGCTCGACGTAATGGAAGAGAAACTCAACGTCTGTACCACGAGTACTTTCAAAATCGTGTGACTCAATCTCATCCATGTTTTCCAGAGTAGAACAACGGCTGCGAGGAAGAGGAAAATGCATAGCAAGCGATAGAGCAAATTGTGTTGATCCACGAAGGTGGCGCACAGTTATACCAGAAAAGGAAATGCTTCATCAAGTGGAAGAGAACCTATCGACGAGTTCTCGAGCCACTGCACGTGACTTACTTGTGTCTCACTCGTCTGTCTGGCGTGTTCTGTATGAACAGCAACTCCACCCCTAGCACCCTTAGAAGGTATACGCCATGTTACCGGCAGATTTTGTGCCACGTGTCAATTCCTGTACTTGGTTTTTACACAGTTGTGTGTATTTTCCTCAGTTTCCAACGCGAATTTTGTTCACCGACGAAGCGCGTTTCAAGAGGTAAGATGTTTTGAACGCTAGAGATAACCACATTTGGGATCAAGAAAACCCCAAAGGCACGTGTACACTATGATTTCAGCACACCTTCGCCGTCAATGTCTGGGCAAGCATCTGCGATGGATGTGTTGACTGGGTCATGCCAGATACTTGGTATTTCTGCAACAACTGCTGGCGGAGCTTTTGGAAGGTGTGCCATTGGACATTCGGCACTAATTGTGATTCCAGCATGATGGCGCGATAGTACATTTTGCAGTTCGCGTACGAAACCACCTGAACGGAGTCTACGGGGACAGGTTGCTCGGTCGAGGTGTACCACATGCTTGGCCACCAAGATCGCCAGATTTAACCCTTTGAGACTTTTTCTTGTGGGGCCACGTGAAAAGTGTTGTTTACGAGGCCCCTGCCCTGTCGGAGGAAGATCTGATAGCACACGGATCATGCAGCGGCAGAAACGATTAATCATACACCACGTGTATTGGACAGAGTTTATGCGAACATACTGTGCAGATACACAGTATGCACCGAAACAGATGGTCGCCATATCGAACAGCTGTTGTTATATCACAGCAAATGAAACTGAAATGTATACATCTTGTTTTCCTTGTAACATGGAAACGAACCGTTTCCGGACATAGGTTCCTAAGTAAAACTTGATCTGCTAAGTCCCCTCTACAGCATTTAGAAATGTGTAGCATGAATTGTGAAACTTCCTATATGTGCAAATCGCCATCCCACGACTTTTGTCAGTTCAGTGTATAGCTAATTTATTGGGAGCTCATAACGTACAAATTTATGTGGGTTATAAGTTAATAATAACATAGTACATATGCCACCCTAGGTTCCGCCCCACAATGTCAGTATTGGCTCTTGCGTAAAGAAATTTGACGACCACTGATCTGCAGTATCTGGAACAGAATCGTCTGTCAAAAGTCGCTCTCAGTTTGCGACATCAGGCACTGGGTCATTCATACGCTGAAGCGCGAAAGGAACTTGATAGGCATGCACATTCAAATACAGATGGTTCAAATGGCTCTGAGCACTGTGGGACTTAACTTCTGAGGTCATCAGTCCCCTAAAACTTAGAACTACTTAAACCCAACTAACCTAAGGACATCACACACATCCATGCCCGAAGCAGGATTCGAACCTGTGACCGAAGAGGTCACGCGGTTCCAGACTGTAGCGCCTAGAACTGCACGGCCACTCAGGCCGGCATTCAACTACAGAGATATGTAAACAGACAAAATACGGCGTTGCGGCCGGCAACGACTATATAAGACAACAAGTGTTTCGTGCAATTGTTAGATTGGTTACTGCTGCTACAATGGCAGGTTATCAATATTTAAATCAGTTTGAAAGTGGTGTTATAGTCGGCGCACGAGCAATGGGACACAGCATCGACGAGGTAGCGATGAAGTGGGGATTTTCGTGTATGACCAATTCACAAGTGTATTGTGAATATAAGGAATCCGGTAAAAAATCAAATCTCCGACATCGCTGCGCCCGGAAATAGATCCTGCAAGAACGGGACCAACGACGACCAAAGAGAATCAACGTGACAGAAGTGCATCCCTTCCGCAAATTGCTGCATATTTCAATGCTGGGCCATCAACAAGTGTCAGCGTGCGAACCATTCAACGAAACATCATGGATATGTACTTTCGGAGCCGAAGGTCCTTTCGTGTACGCTTGATAACTGCACGACACAAAGCCGTACGCCTCGACTGGGCCCGTCAACACTGACATTGGGCTGTTGATGACTGGAAATATGTTGCCCGGTCGGACGAGTCTTGTGTCTAATTGTATGGAGCGGATGGACGTATACGGATATGGAGCCAACCTCATGAAACCATGGACCCTACATGTCAGCAGGGGACTGTTCTAACTGGAGGAGGCTCTGTAATGGTGTGGGGCGTGTGCAGTTGGAGTGATATGGGACCCCTGATACGTCTAGATACGACTCTGACAGGTGACACGTACGTAAGCATCCTGTCTGATAACCTGCATGCATTCATGTCCATTGTATGTTTCGACGGACTTGGGCGATTTCAGCAGGACAATGCGACTGCCCATACACGCATAATTGCTACAGAGTGGCGCCAGGAACACTCTTCTGAGTTTAAACAGTACCGCTGTCCCCAGACTCCCCAGACACGAACTTATTGAGCTTATCTGGGATGCGTTGTAACGTGCTGTTCAGAAGAGATCTCCATCCCCTGGTACTCTTACGGATTCGCGGACAGCCCTGAAGGATACATGGTGTCAGTTCCCCCCAGCACTACTTCAGACATTAGTCGAGTCCATGCCAGGTCGTGTTGCGGCACTTCTGCGTGCTCGCGTGGGCCATACTCGATATTAGGCAGGTGTACCATTGTATTTTAGTCTTCAGTGTATATGTACTGAAACGAATTTCATAATTGTGAAACTGACAATAAATAGTTGCAAATAAGACGCAAGAATAAACAACAAAACGAAAGCATCTCATAATGGCAAACATCAGTTACAGTAAATCCCCCGGGGAATAACTGAAAATAAACAACACAAACGATTTGTTTGCTTTAAATGATCATTCCACTATTCATGAACTTTCATCTTGTTACACCGGGTAGAAGAGCTTAGTACACATCCATATGGAGAGCAAAGACTTACGCTGTTTGCGATGTCGGCTAGAATGGCAGTGGCGGCCACGCTGAGCGCCCACAGGGCGAAGCGATGAGCATTGTTCATTCTGGAAGCGAGGCACGCACCATGTGTGGTCACCCAAGCCACGGTCCAGCTTTTAGCCGTCGCCCCATCCGCTGCGCACTGTATCTGATGAGAGCGGCACGCCGAACCGTGGCATTGTTTCCTGTACACGCAACAGTCCAGGCTATCTATCTCATAAAATCACACTGCTCTCTGTTTCGCAAAGGTCATCTTGAGCCCCTGCTCTGTACATCTAGTTAATTCAACACATAGCTTTATGACATAAAGCAGCTACCCATGTAATGACCAAATACATTTACTAAGGCTTCGCTTGAACCATAGGGCTAACGTTCGAAGAAGATAGATAGAAAAGAAAATTATAAAAGAGGGAAAGAGCAGGTGGAAAGGGAAAACAGGGAGGGAGATCTCATTTTACAGACCATTCTCTTTAGTGAAACAGGAAGTCTGAACAATCATAAACTGGGTAAAGAAAGACGCAATGCATGTTAATGGGATATAACAAACACATCTTCCGCTTTACTGATAACCTTTCTACTACACACATCAAAAAAGTTTTGCATCACCCCGTTCCAAGAACTCCTGAAGATAGACGTTGACTGTGGATATCGTCTCACAGACACAGTTCCTCTGACTGAGATGATGATGTTGTTTGGTTTGTGGGGCGCTCAACTGCGTGGTTATCAGCGCCCGTACAATTATCCAATCTTTGCTCAGTCCAATTTCGCCACTTTCCTGGATGATGATGAAATGATGAGAACAACACAAACACCCAGTCATCTCGAGGCAGGTGAAAATCCCTGACCCCGCCGGGAATCGAAACCGGGACCCCGTGCTCGGGAAGCGAGAACGCTACCGCGAGTTCCTCTGACTGTTCAGAGATGTCACTAACTCCCCCCCCCTCCCCCCAAAGATGTAAACAATCACGCATGATCTGCGCCCATTAGACGGAGGTGGTCCTACAGCCGATCAGTTGCAGTCATTCCACCAGGAAGGAGGTACATGGCTCGTGTTACCTCTAGTTCAACCATGCGTAGATGGCCAATACCGCTATGCGATCGCGTCCGCATTTTTACTTTGTGTGAGGAACGGCTCTCAACTAGGGAAGTGTCCAGGTGTCTCGGAGGGACCAAAGCGATGTTGTTCGGACTTGGAAGAGATACAGAGAGACAGGGTCGATGACATGCCTCGCTCAGGCCTCCCAAGGGCTACTACTGCAGTGGATGACCGCTGACTGCGGATTATGGCTCGGAGGAACCCTGACAGCAACGCCACCATGTTGAATAATGATTTTCATACAGCCACAGGACGTTGTCTTACGACACAAACTGTGCGCAATAGGCTGCATGATGCGCAACTGCACTCCCAACGTCCATGGCGAGGTCCATCTTGGCAACCACAGCACCATGCAGCGCGGTGCAGATGGTCCCAACAACATACCGAATGGACAGCTCAAGATTGGCATCACGTTCTCTTCACCGATGAGTGTCGGATGTGCCTTCAACCAAACAATCTTTGGAGACGTATTTGGAGGTAGCCCGCTCAGGCTGAACGCCTTAGACACACTGTCCAGCGAGTGCAGCAAGGTGAAGGTTCCCTGTTGTTTTGGGGTGATATTATGTGGGGCCGACGTACGTCGCTGGTGGTCATGGAAGGCGCTGTAACGGCCGTACTATACGTGAATGCCATCCTCCGACCGATAGTGCAACCATATCGGCAGCATATTGGCGAGGCATTCGTCTCTTCATGGACGACAATTCGTGCCCCCATCGTGCACATCTTGTGAATGATTTCCTTCAGGATACAGAGAGCATATTCTCCAGACATGAACCCTGTCGAACATGCCAGGGATAGATTGAAAAAGGCTGTTTATGGACGACGTGATCCACAAACCGCTCTGAGGGATCTACGCCCAATCGCCGTTGAGGAGTGGGACAATCTGCACCAACAGTGTCTTGATGAGCTTGTGGATAGTATGCCACGACGAATACAGGCAGGCATCAATGTAAGAGGACCTGCTACTGGGTATTAGAGGTACCGGTGTGTACAGCAATCTGGACCACCACCTCTGATTGTCTCACTGTATGGTGGTTCAACATGCAATGTCTGGTTTTCATGAGCAATAAAAAGGGCGGAAATGATGTTTATGTTTATTTCTATTCCAAGTTCCTCGACAGGATTAGTGTCGAGGTCAGGTGTGCCGGTTAGCCTGTGGATGGTTTTTAAGGCGGTTTTCCATCTGCCTCGGCGAATGCGGGCTGGTTCCCCCTATTCCGCCTCAGTTACGCTATGTCGACGATTGCAGCGCAAACCCTTTCTTCACGTACGCGTAGGTGTACACCGTAATTACTCTACCACGCAAACATTGGGGTTACACTCGTCTAGTGTGAGACGTTCCCGGGGGGCCCACTGGGGCCGAACCGCACAATAACCCTCGGTGCGGTGTGAGGCGGCGGTGGGGTGAGTGGACTGCTGTAGCCTGTTGTGGGGTTGTGTACCACTGAGGGCTACGGTGGGGACCAAGTCTCTTTGTCGTTTCTAGGGCCCCTGTTCCATACAATACAATAAAATACAATGCTTATAAAAATGAATTCTTTACAGATATTAACAACCTGTTCATAGAACCACTTGATTAGTTTCTCTTTTCTGGGATCATGTGAATAAAGGCTGTATGAATTCCAAAACAAATAAACAGAACAACAAAACGGCCTTAGAGTGCTTTAAGCATGTCGAACTATGTTTTAATTCAAACTCTAGACGTATCTGAAGCGCAAAACTTACTATCATGTGTATTACCAGTTCAGATTATTTTTAGCATGACTTTGCTTGTAATGTAAAAACGATACAAACATAGACATTTGCTAAGCTAGAGACTGAACGACATGCATGAGGAATTTCTTGAAGAGGTAGCTAGGGAATCTATTTATTTACTTATTGTTGCTGCAAAATAAACTTGCGCCGGCCGAAGTGACCGTGCGGTTCTAGGCGCTGCAGTCTGGAACCGCGAGACCGCTACGGTCGCAGGTTCGAATCCTGCCTCGGGCATGGATGTGTGTGATGTCCTTAGGTTAGTTAGGTTTAACTAGTTCTAAGTTCTAGGGGACTAATGACCTCAGCAGTTGAGTCCCATAGTGCTCAGAGCCATCTGAACCATTTTTTGAAACTTGCACTTTCTATACATAATGTAAATTGTATAATAAAAATTATAGTTCTATTAATAATGACGCAATGACTGAGTGAAACTATTATCATGTTTTGTATTTATTGAATATAATTACAACAATTCATCCTAAGAGACCACTACCTAACTGTAACCACTAAATGTCAGTTTATACAGGTATTGTGATCAAGTGTAACTGTACTCGACATCTGACAAACTCTTCAAAGATGGCAACTCGCCACAACTATAGACTACATTGTTACATTGAGACTAAGCCATTTTACAGGGTGTTTCAAAAATGACCGGTATATTTGAAACGGCAATAAAAACTAAACGAGCAGCGATAGAAATACACCGTTTGTTGCAATATGCTTGGGACAACAGTACATTTTCAGGTAGACAAACTTTGGAAATTACAGTAGTTACAATTTTCAACAACAGATGGCGCTGCGGTCTGGGAAACTCTATAGTACGATATTTTCCACATATCCACCATGCGTAGCAATAATATGGCGTAGTCTCTGAATGAAATTACCCGAAACCTTTGAGAACGTGTCTGGCGGAATGGCTTCACATGCAGATGAGATGTACTGCTTCAGCTGTTCAATTGTTTCTGGATTCTGGCGGTACACCTGGTCTTTCAAGTGTCCCCACAGAAAGAAGTCACAGCGGTTCATGTCTGGCGAATAGGGAGGCCAATCCACGCCGCCTCCTGTATGTTTCGGATAGCCCAAAGCAATCACACGATCATCGAAATATTCATTCAGGAAATTAAAGACGTCGGCCGTGCGATGTGGCCGGGCACCATCTTGCATAAACCACGAGGTGTTCGCAGTGTCGTCTAAGGCAGTTTGTACCGCCACAAATTCACGAAGAATGTCCAGATAGCGTGATGCAGTAATCGTTTCGGATCTGAAAAATGGGCCAATGATTCCTTTGGAAGAAATGGCGGCCCAGACCAGTACTTTTTGAGGATGCAGGGACGATGGGACTGCAACATGGGGCTTTTCGGTTCCCCATATGCGCCAGTTCTGTTTATTGACGAAGCCGTCCAGGTAAAAATATGCTTCGTCAGTAAACCAAATGCTGCCCTCATGCATATCGCCGTCATCAATCCTGTGCACTATATCGTTAGCGAATGTCTCTCGTGCAGCAATGCTAGCGGCGCTGAGGGATTGCCACGTTTGAATTTTGTATGGATAGAGGTGTAAACTCTGGCGCATGAGACGATACGTGGACGTTGGCGTCATTTGGACCGTAGCTGCAACACGGCGAATGGAAACCCGAGGCCGCTGTTGGATCACCTGCTGCACTAGCTGCGCGTTGCCCTCTGTGGTTGCCGTATGCGGTCGCCCTACCTTTCCAGCACGTTCATCCGTCACGTTCCCAGTCCGTTGAAATTTTTCAAACAGATCCTTTATTGTATCGCTTTTCGGTCCTTTGGTTACATTAAACCTCCGTTGAAAACTTCGTCTTGTTGCAACAACACTGTGTTCTAGGTGGTGGAATTCCAACACCAGAAAAATCCTCTGTTCTAAGGAATAAACCATGTTGTCTACAGCACACTTGCACGTTGTGAACAGCACACGCTTACAGCAGAAAGACGACGTACAGAATGGCGCACCCACAGACTGCGTTGTCTTCTATATCTTTCACATCACTTGCAGCGCCATCTGTTGTTGAAAATTGTAACTACTGTAATTTCGAAAGTTTGTCCGCCTGAAAATGTACTGTTGTCCCAAGCATATTGCAACAAACGGTGTATTTCTATCGCTGCTCGTTTAGTTTTTATTGCCGTTTCAAATATACCGGTCATTTTTGAAACACCCTGTACCTTGTCCAGTGCCCTGGAAGTCTAACATCCACAAAATTTTCTATTCTTTGAGCGTCTAACATTCTGCGTGGTTTCTGTTTGTTCTAGGTCGTGTCTCCCTACCACTTTCGCGCAACGACGCTCTGAGCATGTGTTTTAGGGAACTGACTTGTTTGAACCTGGGACCTGTTGCTGGTAAGGAGACGCCAGACCACACCTGACATGTAGAGTTCAGTGAGACAAGCGATGATATAACCAAATACTTAATGATTTCAGCGTCAGCGCCACTGCACTCCCTGTAAAAGAATCTTAATACTAACTAAATTTAGTGGAAGGGGTTCAAGGCTTTCCTATTTTTAGTTAGCTGGTAAAATAACGTCGAAAAAGCAGTTCAGTTTACCATTGGAAATTTTATTCTACTCACAAAACATTGTTTATAAATTGCATTATTAATAAAAGGAAATATTTTAATACAGGATGATAAAAACCAACTGCGTTCAACAAAAATGTGAACGAATATTCCCTGAGTGGGTTTCCAAGTTCTACAATGGATCGAAGGATGACCTATGCCATATCACATCTATAATCTAGATTTAAATTAAGTTTCACAAAAGAGAAAACTATCAAAATGGTCCACAGTGACCATCAATTATCTTTAATTACTTATCTAACTTGTCGTAAATAACAGTGGCTGATGTGGCTTCTCAATAATTATATAACAGAAAAATCATCGCGTTTCAGATTTTTACTTCACGTAGCAAATGTGAATACCATGAGATTTAATTGACGATCGACACTAGTATTACGTAAAAAGGGGATGTAACAGATGAGACTTCTGCAGTTCTGAGTGAAGCCTTATGCGCTCAAAAATGCGGCATCGCGTGCGTTCATTACCTTGTCGGTGTTTAGGCAGCGTCAGGGCGGCGCAGCTCCTCACATCTCGCCGTCTCGGAAGCAACTCCCTTCTAACTTCTCGTTACTACAATTTACCGAAGTTGGTTTAAAAAAAACTATCTGGCTGTGTTTTCATCTGACCAATCAGGGTCTCAATGTTGACCTTAAGCTCCGCCTACAAAAATTCTGTCTATCCAATGAGAAACGTTATACTTTTCGTGGTGGGGCAATTTTTTTAAGGTTTGCAACGTAACAGAGTTGCGAAAAAGTCTCACGCTAAAACTTGCGGCTGGTGTGGCCCTTTTAGTGTTATCGTAATATCTATACTGTTCTTCTGGAGGGCTCTAGCTTTCAACATGGGCTGGGGGGTGGTCTTGTCGGTTAGCTGGCGACGTGGGTGTCCGTCTCTATAGTAGGGCCTTCTAGCTTAACACGGTTCTGCTCTCGGCTTCTGTTCTCGTTTCTCCCCTCGGAACTGCGTCTGTCTCACGGTGGGAAGGTATGACATGCATTTAGGCATTCTTGTGTTAGTCTGTGGTATTCCATTTGCTCACTCGTTACTCGTATTACTTTGGTTAATTTAATGTCACGATTTATTAGGAGCTATGTGACAAACTACTGGATTTGCTTATCATGTCAGGGTTTTCATGGAAGGTGTTGGATTTGCCTGACACCTTACAAGCATGATACGATTGTCATGTCACCAGTAATATTTTCCTTGTTTCATAGATGTGGCCCCCACACAAGAATTTGTAACAGGTGTCACTGTAGTGTCAAACCAGGTGAGCTCGCCACCAGATGCTTGACTGCCTTCCTTCAAAGTGACTTAACAAAAACGTCTTCTGGCAAAAATGAATAATTATTAATAAAATAAAAGAAATTAATTAGAGAACAGAGACAATCACTGTCTCTGCTCTTCAGCAGACTATTGGTTAGTATTATCTTTAAAGACACTATATTCTGGACTCATAATTCGTAGTGTCGTTTCTTCTTCTGCATAACTTTTTATTCTACATTCTACTGTTTCCATTGCTACAGTTTTAAGCTTCTTACTGACGTAATTTAAATTTAGTTGTATTGTTCTCTACTTTATCAAGATGTCGGCACTTTTCCTCATAATGTTCTATAATACGCTCACTACCTTATCTCGTGTCCATCCCCTACCTAAATTTGGGATGGTTGTCACACTCAAAGAAATGAAGAGCCAATAGATTGGAATACAAAAAGCAAAGAAAATGAAATGGTGGTGGAAGCGATGTAAAACTAGGTGACGGGATGGTGGATAGAACAAGGAAAAGATAAGAAAAGTGCAAGTCAACGACCTGGTAAAAGATGGATAGATCATATTACAAAAAAATTATACAAACAACATTGGCGCCTATGCTTGAAACACTCATTTGTTTTCTTTATCTCCAGATGTACCCATGCCCTGTTTCAGTGTCATAAATTAAATCTCTAGTTTTGCTTGTTATAAAACGTAATTGTTGCTGACAATCACGAGTATTCTTCATTTTACACATGACGCGATTCGGAAAGTAATTCCAATTATCCATACCAGATGGGGCAATGGCCTTGCCGCAGTGGATACACCGGTTCCCGTCAGATCACCGAAGTTAAGCGCTGTCGGGCGTGGCCGGCACTTGGATGGGTGACCATCCTGCCGCCATGCGCTGTTGCCATTTTTCGGGGTGCACTCAGCCTCGTGATGCCAATTGAGGAGCTACTCGACCGAATAGTAGCGGCTCCGGTCATAGAAAACCATCGTAACGACCGGGAGAGCGGTGTGCTGACCACACGCCCCTCCTATCCGCATCCTCATTGAGGATGACACGGCGGTCGGATGGTCCCGGTGGGCCACTTGTGGCCTGAAGACGGAGTGCTATATGCTATATCCATACCAGATAGGGACTTCACAGGGGATGGCGTAATTCCCATGGTGTGTGGGGAGGTTAAACATTGCTGCTCTTCCTTAAAAAAATCTGCAACGTGAAAACAAACTCTTCTCTTTCTCGTTTTGTCGTATCGTTACCCCAGCTCCCACTCAGCAAGCCGTCAGCGCATGTAGGCCAGTGGGCAGATTCCCCCCCCCCTCCCCCCTCTCTGCTCGCAGAACGGACGTCGGCATCCCGGCAGTGCAGCCGGTGTGGTTGCCTCTGCACCATTCATCACTGCCACGGCCAACTGCTGCAGCGCCTCAGTGAGGCACCAGACCCGTAGCCTTATTCTGTATTGTTCAGTCGCTCTAACGATCAGTTCGGTGAATGACCACACTGAGTAATAGGGTTACCGCAACCGAGTCTCTGTGCAATTCCATAGGCCATTCAATAGCGAATCTATCTGCTCCCAAAGAATGGAGGTGGACTCGTGCCATGTTGCCGTCTCTCCTTGTGCCAGCCAATCAAAGGCAGCTGACCATGGCTGCATGCACTGCGGCCCATACCCAAAGTGGCTAACTGACACACATCCCCATTATTGGTTATTAAAAGTGTGTTTACAGTGAGTGCAGTCGGTCATATGAAGGAGGTACAATCAATATAATACACTACGGGCCATTAAAATTGCTATACCACGAAGATGACGTGCTACAGACGCGAAATTTAACCGACAGGAAGAAGATGCTGTGACATGCAAATGATTAACTTTTCAGAGCATTCACACAGTTGGCGCCGGTGGCGACACCTACAACGTACTAATATAAGGAAAGTTTCCACCCGATTTCTCATACACAAACAGCAGTCGACAGACGTAGCCTGGTGAAACGTTGTTTTGATGCCTCGTGTAAAGAGGAGAAATGCGTATCATCACGTTTCCGACTTTGATAAAGGTCGGATTGTAGCCTATCGCGATTGCGGTTTATCGTATCGCGACATTGCTGCTCGCGTTGGTCGAGTTCCAATGACTGTTAGCAGAATATGGAATCGGTGGTTTCAGGAGGGTAATACGGAACGCCGTGCTGGATCCCAACGGCCTCGTATCACTAGCAGTCAAGATGACAGACATCTTATCTGCATGGCTGTAACGGATGGTGCAGCCACGTCTCGATCCCTGAGTCAACAGATGAGGACGTTTGCAAGACAACAACCATCTGCACGAGCAGTTCGACGACGTTTGCAGCACCATGGACAATCAGCTCGTAGACCATGGCTGCGGTTACCCTTGACGCTGGATCACGAATGGCAAAACGTCATTTTTTCGGATGAATCTAGGTTCTGTTTACAGCATCATGATAGTCGCATCCATGTTTGGCGACATCGCGGTGAACGCACATTGGAAGCGCGTATTCGTCATCTCCATACTGGCGTATCACCCGGCGTGATGGTATGGAGTGCCATTGGTTACAAGTCTCGGTCACCTCTTGTTCGCATTGACGGCACTTTGAACAGTGCAATTTACATTTCAGATGTGCTACGACCCATGGCTCTAACCTTCATTCGATCCCTGCGAAACCCTACATTTCAGCTGGATAATGCACGACCGCATGTTGCAGATCCTGTACGAGCCTTTCTGGATACAGAAAATGTTCGACTGCTGCCCTGGTCAGCACATTCTCCAGATCTCTCACCAATTGAAAACGTCTGGTCAGTGGTGGCCGAGGAACTGGCTCGTCACAATTCGCCAGTCATTACTCTTGATGAACTGTGGTATCGTGTTGAAGTTGCATGGGCAGCTGTACCTGTACACGCCATCCAAGCTCTGTTTGACTCAATGCCCAGGCGTATCAAGGCCGTTATTACGGCCAGAGGTGTTTGTTCTGGGTACTGATTTCTCAGGATCTATGCACCCAAATTACGTGAAAATGTAATCACATGTCAGTTCTAGTATAGTATATTTGTCCAATTAATACCCGTTTATCATCTGCGTTTCTTCTTGGTGTAGCAATTTTAATGGCCAGTATTGTATCTTCATATAATAAGAAATCTACGTTGTTGTGTCTCAAGGTAGGGGACACAACTCCTAAAAACTGCAGGTGCATTGAGAGACCCGGGGCGACTCGTGGCAGCTTAACTGTCATCAAGCACTGCCCTCTGATCAGACCAATGTCCCAAGAAGTTAAGAGTTGTTAAAATCTAGAAGGAAAAAAATAACCATTGCACTTGATGACTGACAATAATTATGCAACTGATTTATTCGTTTCAGGACTTGCGAGATAAATGTACCTTAAGATGTAAAGGGATGGCTGTAGCTCTTTGATGGGCTCTTATGTATGGCAACAGTTGCTCAACCAAATTATGCTCAGCCTGTACCTCACTAAAAAACTGCTCTCAGGCATTGCAAATGCGCTTGTCTCACCCCACAGATTATGTTGGAAAATCACATGAAACAGTATTTCCTTGAGCCATCTTGTTCATCTTCGTTGTTCTTGTCTTCTTAACGGTACTTCGTGCACCATGACCATTTCCATGATTGTTTGCTGAAATGCATGTATAATAACATTTATGAACTCACTTTTAACTCAGATGTGTTCCGGTGATCCTTCAATAAAACCTAATCACTAAATCCAAAACAAAAATCACTCAATACTTCTAAAATAACAAATTATCTATGCAGTCTCACCCACCGAACTAAATGAGCGGCTTTACTGACACCTCACCACCTCTCAGTACAGTAGACAAACAACTGATAGGCAGACCAATAGTTAACAGGCCTCAGCAGTGTACAGAGTAGCAACTTCAGCCACCGAACTTAGAGTGACATCACTACCGAGGCTAACCTGCGGAATCCAATGGCATAGACAATACAGAATAGGGCTACAGCGTGAGCACAGCAAGCAGCGAGGCAGCATTGAAAAGTGGCTGGCGGTGACAGCTGCTGGTGTAGCTTGAATTAACACATCATTAGTGCGAGCGGCATTGGGGGAGTCGTCGCTAACGCTGCCTATCGCGGTGGTGACATCTTCTTGTAGGGAACATTCAACTGCCCCTCTGGCATGGCTGTTCTGATGCACTTTCACATGCGCGCCTGTCTTCTATTGTACCCTGGAACAGGGATGGCTGCAGTGTCGGTTAGGGATGGTGGTTATCGCAGAAACGATCAGTTTTCGGTTACACCAGTCTTTCCGTCTCCAGTTTAACCTGACTGCTAAAAATCTTCATAATAATGGGTTCCTGAAATAATTGATTTCCGGTTTTTTTATTGCTATTATTGTCAGTACAAATGTAGACTTCGAACAAAGGTGGCAATTATAATGAAGTTGAAGGAGTAGATCACGATCGATATGACACTGAGACTGCAGCAGAAGTTGAATTCATTGCCTCTACCAAAGACTACGAAGGTGAAGGAGTAGACGCAGTGACAGTGAAGGCACAATGTCGCAAGTTGATAACTTCGGTGCAGTATCACTTTTGTATGGTATGAATTTTTCACCACGAAGCAACACAGAAATAGGGATTCAGTTACCATCCCGACTTTTATAGCACATCAATAAAATTATATGTATAGAAATCAAATTTACCTTCTCTTCCATGGAACATTTTGACTGTTTTCTCTTTATATAATCCTGCAAGTTTGTTGTGCCTCCTCCCGTTTTTAATCATTTAAAGCAAGTGGAGCAATGTACATCTTTCCTACCACACTTTGTACCACCAAACAGAGATGGCACCATTCTGGAATACTACTAATGGCCTAGGATGACAGTGAGAACTACCGTATAGCCGGCCGGATTGGCCGAGCGGTTCTTGGCGCTACAGTCTGGCACCGCACGACCGCTGCGGTCGCAGGTTCGAATCCTGTCTCGGGCATGGATGTGTGTGATGTCGTTAGGTTAGTTAGGTTTAAGTAGTTCTAAGTTCTAGGGTACTGACGACCTCAGAAGTTAAGTCCCATTGTGCTCAGAGCCATTTGAACCATCTGAACTACCGTATCGATCAGGTTGGGGCAAGTCCAGCACACTGCAGGTATACGTGTATTGTCTATCAGAACATGCCACTAGAGTTGGCAGGAGTCCGGCTTTAGCTAGATATGTGCGGACTTTTATGCCCATGTCCGACCTGATAGATACGTCTTTTGTTAGGCTTTTAAGGGAAGAAGTATAAAAAGCACAACCATGGCCTGTTCCAAGTAAATGATAAAGCGTGACTAATAAGAATTAGGAGGAATAGGGAGATGTATAATAAGGATACAAAGATATAACAACCAGTGCTATTCTTATGTCTGTGTCCTATTCTTTTCTTTGTAGAATGAGCCTAACTTACAATGTCTCAACCATGCGAGGGGCAGAGTGACTGAAGCAAAACTGAGTGTGCTGATCAGCTGATGCCCACTCGCCCAGCCCCACACTCCTAAGCTCACATGTCACTCCTACCCATGTTGAGACACGCAAGTGCTGTATTTTTATTTGGAATTGCTGGAACTGGCAGAATATGACTGCAATTCCGGGCAATAGTACCAACATCAAACGATTGTTCTGTTTCATAATCGCCCAGTGGACAAAGAAACGCAAACCAACACAATCACCAATGACGTTATTGTTGTTGTATAACATAAAATTATCCTGTAAATAGTTCCAAGAAATGATTTCTATTAAAAATAATGTTCTTCACAAAGCGGCTTCAAATGAAAAATATTAGCATTTAACTATATATTATTTTTATTTGTTTATAAGTCTAACTAAAATGAATATGTTTGAATATACACTCCTGGAAATTGAAATAAGAACACCGTGAATTCATTGTCCCAGGAAGGGGAAACTTTATTGACACATTCCTGGGGTCAGATACATCACATGATCACACTGACAGAACCACAGGCACATAGACACAGGCAACAGAGCATGCACAATGTCGGCACTAGTACAGTGTATATCCACCTTTCGCAGCAATGCAGGCTGCTATTCTCCCATGGAGACGATCGTAGAGATGCTGGATGTAGTCCTGTGGAACGGCTTGCCATGCCATTTCCACCTGGCGCCTCAGTTGGAGCAGCGTTCGTGCTGGACGTGCAGACTGCGTGAGACGACGCTTCATCCAGTCCCAAACATGCTCAATGGGGGACAGATCCGGAGATCTTGCTGGCCAGGGTAGTTGACTTACACCTTCTAGAGCACGTTGGGTGGCACGGGATACATGCGGACGTGCATTGTCCTGTTGGAACAGCAAGTTCCCTTGCCGGTCTAGGAATGGTAGAACGATGGGTTCGATGACGGTTTGGATGTACCGTGCACTATTCAGTGTCCCCTCGACGATCACCAGTGGTGTACGGCCAGTGTAGGAGATCGCTCCCCACACCATGATGCCGGGTGCTGGCCCTGTGTGCCTCAGTCGTATGCAGTCCTGATTGTGGCGCTCACCTGCACGGCGCCAAACACGCATACGACCATCATTGGCACCAAGGCAGAAGCGACTCTCATCGCTGAAGACGACACGTCTCCATTCGTCCCTCCATTTACGCCTGTCGCGACACCACTGGAGGCGGGCTGCACGATGTTGGGGCGTGAGCGGAAGACGGCCTAACGGTGTGCGGGACCGTAGCCCAGCTTCATGGAGACGGTTGCGAATGGTCCTCGCCGATACCCCAGGAGCAACAGTGTCCCTAATTTGCTGGGAAGTGGCGGTGCGGTCCCCTACGGCACTGCGTAGGATCCTACGGTCTTGGCGTGCATCCGTGCGTCGCTGCGGTCCGGTCCCAGGTCGACGGGCACGTGCACCTTCCGAGGACCACTGGCGACAACATCGATGTACTGTGGAGACCTCACGCCCCACGTGTTGAGCAATTCGGCGGTACGTCCACCCGGCCTCCCGCATGCCCACTATACGCCCTCGCTCAAAGTCCGTCAACTGCACATGCGGTTCACGTCCACGCTGTCGCGGCATGCTACCAGTGTTAAAGACTGCGATGGAGCTCCGTATGCCACGGCAAACTGGCTGACACTGACGGCGGCGGTGCACAAATGCTGCGCAGCTAGCGCCATTCGACGGCCAACACCGCGGTTCCTGGTGTGTCCGCTGTGCCGTGCGTGTGATCATTGCTTGTACAGCCCTCTCGCAGTGTCCGGAGCAAGTATGGTGGGTCTGACACACCGGTGTCAATGTGTTCTTTTTTCCATTTCCAGGAGTGTATTTTCACTTTCTGTCCCAGAATAACGTATGATTATTTTACATTGCTTACTAAAGAGCTTTTAGTTTATTTTGGCATAATACTATCTTAGGAAAAAGATAGCAATTAAGAAGACAGAACACTTAGTCGCTATCATAATTACCAAATTATAAAGATTTTTGTTGATAGTTTTTCAGTTTAAGCACGGTTATAGTTTGTGTCACAAACAACTGAGTGTAAGTGATGATTAATAAACGGCTGAAAATACCCAGCGACTATTTCTATTCAAAATTTGTAGTCTGGCTTTTAGAGCAAACAGTCTGGCTAAATATAACGTAAAACCCAGCTTCTCTGTTTTTGCACCAGGCAGCCATACACGTCACACCACAACAGGTATATTATTGCATCCACAATGCTGTACTGATTCGTATCTCTTGTGTTTGTTACCAATTTCCAACCGTAGGGTTGTTGTTAAAAAAGTGTTGGTTTCCATGAAAGCCATTGTTTCAAAGCAGTGGAAATTTTACTAATAAACATCACTCGTTTTTAAAAATACTTTTATTTTAGAACCAAAAATTTGAGTACTGCTGCTGTGACAAATCGATGTGCTGGTTATTTTGTTCGGTTGTTAATAAAGAAAACACCTGTTACAACTAACACAAAAATAGGGAAAATGTCTGTTGTTCGGAACTAAAATACCAGAATCTGTTTTAACCAGTTGGTAGTTCCCAGCCCTAGCTCTGGTGGAGGTCAGCATGGGTGCAGCAGCGGCAGTGTTGGCCAGCCTCTCTGCTGGGCACAGACATTGGCCAGAGTGGCCAACCGTCTTCTTTGCTTGAAACATCTCACAGCTGCAGCAACTCACAACTTGTTACCGTTGCAGGTCTAGCACCTAGGAGGGTGCTGCATGTTGGGGTGTGGGCACCACTTGCTCACAAGGTCTTCCATGCACTTGACGCATGCCTCAGGAAAGGAAAAGTGACGAGCCACGTGTCCCACTCCTTGGCAACGGAAGCACTGCTGAGATCCACGTTTGTGCTTCAGAGTTCCTGTGGTGACATGTCCTGGCCACACCATTCTTATTTTCTTTCTAGACATCTTGTCTGGCTGATAAAGGAAATGTGAAGTTCCTAATGTTGGCCAGCCTCTCTGCTGGGCACAGACATTGGCCAGAGTGGCCAACCGTCTTCTTTGCTTGAAACATCTCACAGCTGCAGCAACTCACAACTTGTTACCGTTGCAGGTCTAGCACCTAGGAGGGTGCTGCATGTTGGGGTGTGGGCACCACTTGCTCACAAGGTCTTCCATGCACTTGACGCATGCCTCAGGAAAGGAATAAGAGCTGGAGGAATTTCGCCCTTGTTTTTACACAGAGTGCCAACCATGGTGATCTTGCGTTGGACCTCCTCACAAAGTTCGTGTGTAACATTGCACTTTTTTAGTAGAAGAGCGCATTGGATAGGTAATAGGAAATCTTTTTAAGTTAATGTTCCTTTCTCTATGTAAGCGATATCTCTACAGAGGAAGAAGTTTCTTGCATCACAGAGTAGTACAATTTTCATCCCATACTTGTCGAGTTTTGCTGGTGACTAAATCTCGAAGGGGCATTTACCCCTGAAACTGAGTATTGTTTCATTGACTGTCACGTATTCTGAAGCAGTATCATATACAGAACAACTCTGGTTGAATAACTGCCAGAACTCCCAAAAAGCTGCAAATTTATTACTTTTTCTATCTTCTCTGGTTGCCTTTGAGTACAGTCTTCGGCAACCAAGTATGAAGATAAATCTGTTTTTCGATATTACTTTCCTAAAAATCTGTGGTCCTAATGTATGAGAAAACAAGACTGACATGTTCAGGTTTGAATTTATCATAAGACCACTAAAAGCAGAAGGTTAGCAATGCTTTCAATTCAGTGGCATCTATGGGTCCAGTATGCCTCTAGTCAGACTGGTATTGGGTTTTAGTGCGATCAGTTTGTTCATTGGTGAACTGGACAATCGCCCCCAGGGACTTGGCATTCATTTGCCAGGTACGGGCTTGACAACGCTGGGGTTCCTGAGCTGGAGACTGGTAAGGGCCGTCAGTTATCTGTCACCATAAGCTCTGGGCATGCTTCAGTGACCACTGTGGGGCATGGCGGTGGAACATAGTGTGTCTCCTGGAATGGGGATCTCGGCTTGACCGTCCGGATTGAGAGGATGGAATAAACCTCTATAAAAAAAACTCAATCTCAAGGTGTGCTGCACGCTGATGAGATGCATGGCTGTTGAGATGGAACAGTTGATAGTGGGCAACCTCTGGGGAACCTGACATACCTCAGTTGTATAAGGCTTACCTAGGCATGAGGGGCTCTGTCTAGGTGGACTTCTAGTTCCCTAGCTGCTCGTAGGACTGAGATGGATCCTCCGAAATCATCTTTGCCTCCTCCCACCAAAAATGGTGGGCCGTTGGTAGGTTCCAACACCCAGTCCAACAAAAGGGCACGTATAGCCAGTCCTCCTGACTCACGAGCGAAATCGGAGAGTATCATGACTAATAACAGAACACATGTTGGCGGGCAGGATGTGTTTTTAATCGTTAAAAGGAAAGAGGGCAGTTTTGAGAAAGTTTCCCCTTTCTATATTCAAAAATGGCTCGAGGGCATTGCTGGCAATTTGAAATCTATTAAGTGACTGCATAATGGGACGCTCTTGGTGGAAACCACTACTTCCCAGCAAGCTAAGAATTCCCTTGGGGAATATGTCATCGAAACTGAGCTGCACACCATCTTGAATTACAGCAAAGGTGATGTGACTTGCATGGATCTGGTGGACATTCCCAAGGAGGAAATGAAAGATGAATGGGCTCCAGCAGGAACAGTTTATGTGCAAAATATCATGAAGGGGGTGGATGGGGTTCTTATTAAGTCAGACTCCTTTATCCTGACGTTTAATAGCATGAAGCTCCCTGAGCATATTAAGGCAAGTTTCCTTTGCATAAGCGTGCGGCCTTACGTACCCAACCTAATGCGGTGTTTCGAATGCCAGCACTTTGGGCATACTACTCTTAGGTGTCGTGGAGAAGCTACTTGTGGCAAGTGTGGTCAGGCCACCCATAAAAGTGTCCATTGTTTGTCTCCATTGAAGTGTGTGAATTGCTCAGGACCTCACCCCATCTGGAGTCGGGACTGCACCGTGTATCCAGAAGAACAGAAGATACAGGAGCTCCCCTATACTGAGGCAGAAAAGCTCTATAAAGCCATGCTGCCCCCAGTTTTTGCTACCTCCTTCACTTCAGTTGTTAAACAGCCCACGCGGAAAGCTGATGCTACTACAAAAATGGGGGCTGCTAGTGTCAGCACTAATACCTCTGTGTGTCCATGCACTTCTGCAGCTGCAGTCGTTTCTATGCCTGTCCCTCCCCTGAGACCTTCAGAGAAAGCTGTGATTGCTGACATTGTAGAGCTCCCTGCCCCTCCAAAGGTTCTGTCTGGGACACTGTCCAATGTTGCCACACCTGAAACCACGATTGTGGCTGCAAAATCTACAAGGGGAAACGTCCACCACCGATGGAATCGGGCAGAAAACAACCTGACGATGTCGATATTGATCTCTCTGACGTCTCTGTCGGTTCTTCTTTAGAGGCTATGGAGCTTGATGTCAGATTGGGGCAATCATCTCGCTCCAAAACGGAGCCTCCAGCCATTGTGGGCTTCCCTCCCTGTCAGAAAGTAGGGATGAAAGTACTACCCCCGCCCCCCCCCCCCCCAGTAGATGGTTCCCATTACACAATGGAACATGAATGAATTCAGGACGCACATGGAGGAACTGAAACTCCTAGTGCAGCAAAGCCCTCTGTGCTTGTGTTTGCAGGAAACACATTTCAAAGCATCTGATGCCCTTGAATTATGGGGCTATACCCTGTATCGCAAGGATGACCTGACTGGAGAAAGGGCCAAAGGGCCGGCCGGAGTGGCCGAGCGGTTCTAGGCGCTACAGTCTGGAGCTGCGCGACCCCTACAATCGCAGGTTCGAATCCTGCCTCGGGCATGGATGTGTGTGATGTCCTTAGGTTAGTTAGGTTTAAGTAGTTCTAAGTTCTAGGGGACTGATGATCTCAGATGTTAAGTCCTATAGTGCTCAGAGCCAGAGCCAAAGGAGGGGATGCTGTGTTTATCAATAATGGGCACCAGTCCTCCGCTCTTCCCCTGGATACCAACCTCCAAGCAGTTGCAGTTGAAATTTCTGCACATCTGAGGCTTACAGTTTGTTCTCTTTATTTACCTCCACTGGATGCATTAGACTCTGAGCCTCTCACAGATTTTATCGCACAACTCCCCCGAAAATTTCCCCTCCTGGGCGACTTCATTGCCCACCATGACCTGTGGCGCTCAACGTCTACTTGCCCTCGGGGTCGAGTTTTGGAGAGCCTCCAGACATCACGAGAACTGTGCCTCCTGAACGCTGGTGCTCCAACACATTTCTGCGCTGCTACTGGGTAATTCTCAGCCATCGACCTATCTTTCTGCTCTCCAGCCCTCGCCAACTCTGTTCACGGAGGTCATTGACGATCTTCATTCCAGCGGCCAGCGATCCACCTTCAGCTACTCGATGGTGCGTTGCTGGAACAGAAGCCACCATCATGGATGATTAGCAAGGCTAACTGGATGCTGTTCAGCCAGTTGATCTCTTCATCCCAAAGTCCTTCGGCCCTCTCCGGAGGCGAACTGTCCCTTGGTGGACAGAAGAATGCTATTATCTATCTGCGATAGGCGTGCAGCTCTTCGACGGTTTAAATGCCGCCCGACAGCGGCTCTCCATGTCATTAAAGAGAGCAAAAAGTGGTCATGGATTGAGTTCCTGAACTCCATCAATCGTTGTTGCTCAAAAGTAAGGGAAGCCATCCAGAGGATTTCTGGTGAACACAGCCGTTACCGATAGCTACAGTGCTGAACCAGAGGTGCCTCCAAACAACACCTAGAAACATTGCTCAGACACTGACTGAGCATTTTGCACAAACCACTGTCACTGCAAGCCAGGATACAGCGTTTTGTCGCTACTGTGCGACTGTCGAGAGGGAAAAGTTGGGCTTCAGGTCAAACAGTTCTGAGACCTACAAGTCCCCTTTCTCCATGTGGGAGCACGAATTGGCTCTGAATGAGACTTCTGACACCGCACGCGGTCTCAACCACACCCAGTACTACATGTTTCGACATCTGCCAGTGGTGTCAAAAGAAATCCTCCTCAAATGTTTGAATTTGATATGGCAGACAGGAGTCTTCCCCAACTCGTGGAGGGAGGCAATTCTCATCCCTCTCCTCAAACCAGGAAAGGACCGCACGTGTCCTAGTAGTTATTGGAGTATCGCCTTGACGAGCTGTGTCGGAAAGACCCTGGAACGGATGGTTAACCGTCGTCTGGTCTGGCTGTTAGAGAACAGGCAACTTCTTAGCCGCTCTCAGTGTGGATTCCGAAAATTTCGGTCCACGGTCGACAACCTGACCCTCCTGCAGGCGGCTATTCAGCAGGCTTTCCTCCGTCAGAATCACTATATCGGCATATGTTTTTATATCAGTAAGGCATACAATACTACTTGGAGACTCTGTATTCTCGCACAACTGCATCAATGGGGCTTTCGTGGCCACCAACCCCATTTTCATTCGGTCTTTCCTGTCTCAGTGGTTTTTTCGGATCTGAGTTGGTCACACATTGTCTGATCGATTTGAGCAGGAGAATGGTGTCCCCCAGGGCAGCATTTTAAGTGTTGCCCTCTTTACCATAACCATCAACAGTATAACATCTGCAGTAAGGAGTCCAGTACAGTGCTCCTTATTTGTGGACGACTTTGCTGTTTTCTGTTCCTTGTCCAGTGCTGCAATAGTGTGCTGTCAGCTGCAACTTACAGTGTCGCGGTTAGAGGAGTGGACTGCAAACACGGGTTTTCAGTTTTCTGCCGATAAGTGTGTGTGTGTGTGTGTGTGCATTTTAATCGTTCTCATCGTCCTTTTAATTTGCCTGCATTGCATATAGGGGACACTATCCTGCATTTTAGAGATACAGTGCCGTTTCTGGGCCTCATTTTTGACTGCAGATTGTCATGGTTGCCACACCTGCGAGACTTGAAAGCCAGAACCTGAAGGCACTGATCACCCTCAAGTGCCTCAGCCAAAGGTCTTGGGTAGCGGACAGGGTGCGCCTCCTCCAATTTTATCAGGCTATTGTGCGTTCATGGCAGGACTACAGGTGCACGGTGTATGGGTCAGCGAGGCCCTCTTATTTGCAGATCCTTGACACTGTCCACCACACGGGGATTCAACTGGCCATGGGTGTTTATCAGACCAGTCCCATACCCAGCCTTTGTGCTGAGGCTGGGGAACTGCCACTTACCATCTGGTGGCAGCTCCTCCTGGTGTGACAGGCATGTAAGTTTCTCACTGCTCCAACTTCAGTCACTCACCGTATTGTTGCTCATCCGCCTCTGGTCTGTCTTTTTTCCCACCATTCCTGTGCCACGATGCCATTTGGCATCCGCGTGCAACGTGTGCTAGAGTCCCTCGGTGTGGAGTCTGTACGACCCAAAATCCAGGGTTTTAACCGCCTGCCACCCTGATTACTGGAGAGGCCCGGAGTGATTTTAGATTTGGCGCGGTACAAAAGAGATAGCACTCCTGCCACCGTTTTTTATGCAACATTTTCTGCCATTTTATCTGAGCACCACGACTATGTAGCTGTTTTTACAGATGGGTCGAAACAGGGGATTCCGTTAGTTGCTCTGTTGCCTTTCCGGATCGTGTCCTCAAGGTCCGACTTCCTCAAGCGTTCACTGTCTTTGATGCAGAATTGTCTGCGATCTTGTAAGCACTGGAGCAGAAGAGACGTTCTTCCCGTCCTAAATTTCTTGTCTGTTCCGGCTCACTAAGTTCCCTTCACTCATTGCAACGTTTGTATCCCGAAGATAAAGTAGTCCAGACCATCCAGGATGCCCTCCTCCAACTAAAACGACTGGGGAAGGAGGTGGCTTTCTGCTGGGTTCCAGGGCACGTCGGCATTGCTGGGAACGAAAGGGTACATCTCGCAGCCAAGGAGGCGTGTCTCCATCCACAAGTCTTTCAGTGTGCCATACGCCGCCCTCCCCCCCCCCCCCCCCCCCTCACTCACTCACCTCGCTGTTGGGTCACGAGTCATGCGTGGGTGAGAAGATGAGTGGCTGGAAATGACTGACAATAAGCTCTGTTTAGTCAAGCCCACAGCGCGTGTGTGGTGTACTTCCTTCCAGCCCCATAGACGGTACAAGGTTCTCCTCAATCGGCTTCGGATAGTCCACAGCGCTATGACGCATGGCTTCCTGCTCTGGCGAGAGACCCTCCAATGGGTGGTGCTTGTGGCGTCCAGATCACTGTGCGCCACGTTTTACTGGATTGCGTTTTATTTTCCGACCAGCAGGCCATGGCTGACTTGCCAGCGAATCTGCCATCCCTTTTAGGAGATACTCAAACGAATGTGGTTAAAGTTTTAAAGTTCTGTGACTTTTCCAATGTTTTTACCAAGATTTTAGGGAGAGGGTCTGTTTGTTCACAGCATGACTGCCTCGTCCATATTTTATGTAAGTGACCAGCGAGTGACAATTTCCTGTGGCACCCTTGACGCTTCTTTCTCGTTTTCCTTACGTTTTGTTTTCTTATACATCAATTTTCTTCTTTACCCGCCTTCTTTGCGTATATGCTTCCATTTTACTAAGAATGTCCACATTCGTTTCTTTTAATGTATGTCAGGGCGCTCATGATATCTATCTTAGCGCCCGTAAGTCCCAACACACACACACACACACACACACACACACACACACACACACACACACAACTGGAAAATCATGTTGGCTTATGAATAAAGAAAAGAATTTTACCTCATCTACCAGTTTTTGAACATCTCCTTTGGCCTTAGGTAAGTGAGTAATGATGTTTCTGGACGATAAAAGAGCGGTAGCATTCCAGACAGTTTCTTCATATTTCCCCAGTACGCAGTTTCTGCTTTGCCGTCAGCTTCTGATGCTGAGGCTGAATATTCTTGTGGACTAAAATGATGCTCCATCACGGCGTCTTGAGGAAGAACTTCAAAGACGTTTTGTTCACTGTCGTCTTTTCGTGTTACATCACTTTCAGCGTTAGTTTCAAATACTTTTTCAGAGAAATATTCCTCATCGTTAAAATCGACGTTGGTCGATCTTTCGAGTTCTCGTCGAATTTTTTCATGTTAGGAAACGTCAGTTGTTCATCATGGCTGAAACAATTCAGTTGGGTCTGAAAATGTAGAATAAAGGAAGACCACAAATTCAATCATATAATTTTATGAAAATGTTCACACTGAATTGAAAGGAGTAGAACACATCATACAACGTGGGGTCATATTGACCTGGCTTACAGTTCCTTTCACTATATATGAGTGACCGAGCCGTTCTAGACGCTTCAGTCTGGAACCGGGCAACCGCTACAGTCGCAGGTTCGAATCCTGCCTCGGGCATGGATGTGTGTGATGTCCTTAGGTTTGTTAGGTTTAAGTAGTTCTAAGTTCTAGGGGACTGATGATCTCAGATGTTAAGTCACATAGTTCTCAGAGCCATTTTTGAACTATATATGAATAACAAACGCTCGCTCAACTCTAACATCGGTCCCACCGGGTTCACAGCTGCAAACATACCGGATGGAAAACAGCTCAAGGGCATAACCCTCTCCCAGCACCTGCCACAGAGCCATGCGTGGTTTTGTCGCTCTCGGGTCATTTTGACCCGTAAGTTGTTGAGGGTAGGTTAATGCTAACTATACAATTTATAATGCAGTCATATTCACATCAAGTAGCAGACAAAAGTGTCTTCGTTATTCAGAACATTAAAAAGTTTAAGATCGTTTTTTCACAGCATCATCACAACCTGCAGTTAATCATGATCTTCTTCTTCTGTTTCTTCTTGTTGTATTTTTGGCCTAACCTGATTTTCTAACACGTTGCCAGAGTTTTTTTCCAATATACTAGTGTGAGAAATAGTAATAGTATGTTGTTGCTTGGTGATGTGTTGCATATGTTGCAGTATGTGCAAGTATAGAGCTTACAGCATTATTCTTTGTTCTCGGGTATTTCTGTCTTTCCACTTGTATTGATTCAATTATATCCAAATCTGCTTGGGTTGCCTTATTGGTCACAGCCAATTTCTGATGGGGAAAATTCCACAAATTATCTGCATACTCACAAATAATCTGTGGAGCAGTCTATCAGCCGTCAGTCTGCCTAAGGTGTTTTTAGTGGAATTTTTAAATGGTCTGAAATTTGTCGCTGACATGACATGCCATTTAGATGTTGCAGCCGACTTGAGGTGATCGTTGTATACGATTCTCCAGATGATGCTCCCTTTGGGTCAAGGATATTTTTCTTCGTTCTGGTTTCAGTGGGCTGTTGATCTGACGATACTGTAAATGTCACTGCTGGTAAGTAATTTTGATTTGTCTGATTAGCTGTTTCTATAATTAAGTTTATTGAAAAGTGTCTTATGTGCTGATATAGAATGTTAATTTCACCTATTTTTATCGGAGCATGGTACTTTCCGGCTTCTGTGGAATGCTAGTTGCAAGATAGCTTGCAGTTGACCCTTGAACTGTGAGCAGGAATTGTTAAGTAGTGGACTTGCGGCCACAGTGTGGCAACGTCGTTGTGTCACAAATCGCAATGGAACAACATCTCTAAATAAAGTGTTCAAAACATTCTCCAGAAAAATTTGAAGATGAGGAAAGTGAATTCCAAATTTGTCCTAAATACCTTCACTCCCGAACAAAAACATCACTTCATGGACACTTGGCACAACTTGATTTAGTTAAGGGTATATGAACAATATATTTGATATGTTTATATCTGTATGGCAAAATGTACTCGTACTCCACAGAGTGTAATAGAACTCTGTGAATGTGTTTTTTTTATTCTCTGTGATATTACCTTAACAAAGCACTCTAATGTGCTACTCTATGTTTCGCAGAGGTGCTCTGCTATCGAGGCACCTCCCTGTGTACTCAAAGTGATGGATCCGCCCTCCCAGGAGGATGAGTGGGCAGGTGGTAAAGCGTTTACGTTGCTTGAGGCGGAGAGCCAGTGTGGAAGCTGGCTTCGCTTATTCACCTTGTGAATGGACAGGCGTCTGCACCTTCAGCAGGATCCGAGCAGGCACAGGGGGGATGAGGGGGGAGGGGTTTACTAGTTATCTGGAGTAACTGATGGAACAAGGAGCCAAGTTAATTGCCAATGAATAAGATGTAGAGTGCAATGAAAATGTAACATACTTATAAGCAGCAGGCATCGTTTGTTGTATTTGTCACAAACATCAAGGCTTGATATTGCCTTCACCTTAACCCCAAGAGAAAAACACTGGAAATATACTAAAAAAGTTTTAGATTTCTAAAGGGAGGAACAGATTATAAATTAAGAAAGGACAAAATAGGGAATAGAAAACTTGAGGCCTGTGGTGTTGCAGCCTGAGAAAGTGGCTTAGAGAACAGACATTCCATTACATAGGTTGATTCTTACATAGAAGATAACATCAACTAATCACTTTTTACAACGCTATTTTTTTATTTAAGTAGTGCCTTTACCGGTTTCTAACCGACAGCTTCATCTTCAGACGGCTAGTTCAAATTAAGATTCATTTTACATTAGCTTTCACTTTTTGTTTTCCCAACTGATGAAATTTCCTTGGGGCAGTAGTGATCTACAACCAAAGTAGCATGTGAGACAATGTCTTTTTAACTTTATTTGTGCCTCACAAGGATTTTAGGTGATGTAAACAAAAATATTAAAGGGGAAATATTTTGATTACTTACGACGAGAAATCCGCGCCATTTTATTCCAATGCTGACAGCTTCTAACGATGAAGCAGCGAAATTATTTGATGCACTTTTTTTATCTATATGTATATACATAATCCGTAGCACCACTCACACACTAGGAAGCTTCACCACATGGAAGTATGTGTACAACCATAACAATGCCAAAGGCTTCCACTCTCAGAGATATTTCGATATATATACAAGTAACCGGCAGTAGGAGTTTACAAATTACTAATGTTTCATTACTTACTATTTATATTAAAAGAACTGATTAAAATTAACATAAACAAATAAATCAGTCTGTTTGTTATAAAGGATTACTGCAGTGACATTAAGTAAATATTATGGTATACATTGGAACCAAAGTAAACGATCAGGGCCAGATGTACATTAAAAATATAACAATTGCGTACATATTATGTAACTATTATGGCATCCATCGGAAGCAAAGTAAATGATTTACAATTGATATACTTAGATAATTATTAAAGCAGTGGACATATTATTGATATTTTTAGATATAGCTAGTTGGAGGTACTGTATGACAAAGCGAGCTGTTATACATAACTCACTATTGGGTTAGTGTCTGCACATTGTTATTGTGAAAGGGAGCAGTGTTTACTTTAAGTTGGAAAGTAGGTGAATTACATTTTGAAGAAAGACTGCATTGGTTAACTCAGTCTGTTCATTGAGGAGATTTTGTGTTGATTTGTTTTTACCTACATACATTTTAATCTCTTCAAGCAGATTCATAAAGCTACCTTTCTCAGCATGGCGCAATACTTGTACATGGTCTTCAGTGGCGTTTATTCCATAACTGTTAGAAGTTATGTACATGATACATGTGGATTGTGAAATGTTGTTCAAACATATGGCATCTATATGGCCTTTGAAGCAAGTCTCAGTGCTTCTCCCATTTTTTCCTATATAGTAGGGGTGCCAACTTCGACAGCTGAGTTTGTATATGCCAAATTTTTACCGGGGGGGGGGGGGGGGGGGCTCTTTAAGTTGTGAAACTTAATGCTTGTGTTTGTAAATAGATTGCTTATTTTATAGGATATGCTCCCTAGGAAAGTTAGTGTAACATATTTTCTGCTGTTTTCTGCTCTGTCTGATGATACTGTGTGGTTGTCTGGTGTGCAGCTCTGTTGTTTGATGGTTTTTGGATATTTTGTGAAAGTCTGTCTGTAATGAGAGGGCTGTAACCAATGTTAGACGCCATAGTTTTAATGATATTTCTTTCTCGTGTAGAAATGGTTCTACATCTACATCACACTCCACGAGCCATCTAAGGGTCTGTGGTGGAGGATACTTTCGGTATCACTGTCTGAGTTTTCAATAGTAAATCTCTCCGTGATGCACAACGCCTCTCTTGTAACGTCTGCCGGTGGCGTTTGTTTAGCATCTCCTTAAAGCTCTCTGCACTTCCTTAACATTCTTCTGATGAATCTGAGTCTGGTGGCTGCTTTTCCCACTACCTATTTTAAATGGTCATTCCACTTATGGTAGCTCGGGATAGTTAAGCCTAGATATTTTACGCAGACGCTGTCTCCAGCTGTTTGTTATCTATAGTGTAGCTGTACAGTAGTCGATTTCTTTTCCTATGGACGCGTAATATATTAAATCTATTTATGATCGAGGTCAACAGCCAAAGTCTGCACCATTCATTAATTCTCTGCAGGTCGTTCTGCAAATTCTTACTGTCTTGTGGCGTTGCTACTATGGTACGAACAACTGCATTATCTCTGAATCGCCTTAAAGAGCATCCGACGCTTTCTACTAGATCATTTATATATACTCTGAACGGGAACGGTTCTATCACACTTCCCTGTGGAACTCCGGATATTACCTTTACACCTGTGATTTAGTTCCGTTAAGAGCGACGTACTGAGTTATGTCTGAAAGAAAGTCTTGAATCCAATCGCAGGTCTGCTCCGATATTCCGTAAGCTCGTATTTTTTCATCAAACGGCAATGCTGGACTGTGTCAAATGCCTTACTGAAATCAAGGAGCACGACATCATCCTAAACGTCGTTGTCCACTGCACTGTGGATCTCATCGAGGAACGGAGCAAGCAGAGTTTCGCGGGATCTCTGTGTTGCGGAATCCATGTTGATTTTTGTAGAGGAGATGTTAATTTTTCTTGAGCATAATTCTTAACCATAATTCTACAACGGATTGACGTCTACGATATAGGTCTATAATTGTGTGGATCTGTCTTACGGCCTTTCTCAAAAACGGGAATGACCTGCACTTTTTTCCAGTCGGTAGGTACCTTTCGTTGCTCAAGCGATCTACGATAAATTACTGCTAGAAGAGGAGCAAGTTCTTTCGCAGAATCTTTATAGAATCTTATAGGTATCTCATCTGGTTCTGAAGCCTTTCCCCTACTAAGCGATTGTAGCTGCTTTTTAGTTACGCGATCGGTTATCTCTATATCTGCCATTTCGACGTTCGCACTACGATTGAAAGGAGGGACAGCGTTACGATCTTCCGCAGTGAAGCAACTTCGGAAAACCGAATTCAGTATTTCGGCCTCATCTCTGTTATCTTCCGTTTCGGTGCCGATGTGGTCGCTGAGAGAACGAATAGATGATTTTGACCCACTCGATGATTTTACATATGACCATAATCTTTTAGGGTTTTCACTCAGGTCGGTTGACGACGTCTTACTTTCAAAATCATTGAACTCTTCCCTCATGCTCTCCTCACGCTCATTTTCGCTTCCTTTAGCTTTTGTTTGTCAGCTAGGTTCTTACTTGTCTTGAATCTGAGATGAAGTGCTCTTTGTTTACATAGCACTTTTCTAACACGGCTACTGAACTATGGTGGATCTTTCCCATCCCTTAAAACCTTACTTGGGACATACTTCTCTAGGGCATATTGAACGATGCTTTTGAATTTTTTCGAGTGGAATTTTATGTTGGCGGTTCAAAGTGGATCTAAAATATGCCCACTTACGCTGGTTTGGATGCAAGATGAGCTGTTGTTACATATATCAGTGGATGTTGGTTCTCTGCAAGTCTCAAAATGATGTTTAAGGTTTTTGTTGGTGATTTTTATGCCTAAGAAATAGATGCTATTGTTGGTCTCATATTTAACGGTGAAGTTCATGTTTCCGTTCATGCTGCTCAGATTTGTTGCTCATGTGTCTATTTCCCCACTGGTGCCATGAATAAGTATATTTCTATCGTCAAGACATCTTTTGTAGTAGATGATTTTGTAGTTGATATGGCTCATAGCTTCAAAAAATATCTTCTCTAAGGGATTTATGTAAATAGCTGCTAACAACCCAGCTAGGCTGCTACCCATTGCTAATCCATCTTTCTGTAGGTATATTTTGTTATTGCAACTAAAGTAATTGTATGATAGTACCAAGCTGAATAACTCAATGAACTCACAGATCTCTGCCATGCCTAGTCTCTTTAGTTTGAGTAGATTGTTTCTGACTGTGTTTGTGGAGTTCTCTGTTGGGATGTTAGTAAAAGGTTTTGCTATTTCAAGTGATGCAAATCTGTCTGTCAATAGAATGCAAACATGTTTAATTCTCTCAATGATTTCATATGTGTTTTTAATGCAGAATTTGTTTTCAAAAGTATAGTAGGTTTTAAGCAGAGCAAGCTGTTTGTTATTTAACCTATATGAAGGGCAGTTCTTAGAGTTCAAATTTGTCTGAGAGCACAGTTTTCATTATGGGTCTTAGGCTGTGACTGAAGCCAATGTGCAGTGAAGTTCATGGAAATGCAGTCATGCGCTTTCCAATTAGGAGGAACTTACAGTTCTTAAGTGTTTTCTTAAATTTGGCCTGAAACTTAAGCATAAGATCAAAATCTAATTCAGTTATGTTGTTTCTACTGAAGAACTCCACGGTTTTGTCAACATAGTCACTTTCATACATTATGACTGCACAACTGCTTTTATCACCTTTGACTGTTAAAGCATTATTCTTAGAAAGTTTGGAGTCGATAACATTAGAAAGTTTAGATCACTGTTACTGTGTGAACTGTTGTTTTTGAGAAGTCTTGTTATTATTTTATTGGCTTTGAAGGTTAAAGAATTGATTTCCCTGTAATTTAATTTTGCAGCATCTGGCATACACAAACTCAACTGTAAAACTTGCCCCACCTGCTGTATAGGATGAACTGGGAGAAGTATTGAGACTTAGTCCAAAGAGCATATAGATGCAATACATTTGAACAACATTTCAAAATCCACGTTTGCCATGCGTATGACTACTAATAATCGTGGAATAAAGACCACTGAAGACCTGTACAAATATTGCACCATGGTGAGAAAGGTAGCTTTATGAATTTGCTTGAAGAGAGTGAAATATATGTACATAAAAGCAAATCAACAAAAAATCTCTTCAATGAAAAGACCGAGTTAACCAATGCAGCCTTCCTTCAAAATTTTATTCACCTGCTTTCCAACTTAAAGTAAACACTACTCCCTTTCACAATAACAACATGCAGACAGTAACCCAATAGTGAATAATATATAACAACTTGCTTTGTCATACAATACCTTCAACTAGTTATATCTAGAAAAATCAATGAAATGTCCACCATTGTAATATTTATTTATGTACATCCATCCCAAATCATTTACTGTGCTTCTGGTGTATGGCATAATATTTATGTAATATATCCACAACTGTTATATTAATTTACATCTGGCACTTATCATTTACTTTGGTCCAAATATATATTGTAATATTTATGTAATGGTTTATCTTAATTTTAATCAGTCCTTTTGATATATATAGTAAGTAATGAAACATTAGTAATCTGCGAACTTCTACTGTCACGTAAATGTTTATGTATATAAATATTTCTGAAAGTAGAAGTCTTTGGCATTGTTGTGGTTGCAATATCGCCATTTTTGTATACTTGCTTCCATGTGGTAAAACTTCTTGGTGTGTGAGTTGTGCTCCAGGTTATGTGTATACATATACATAAAAAGTGCGTCATACAGTCTTTCCTGCTGCAGGATCACAAGCAATCAGATCTGGATCATAATGATACAGATATTTCATCATAAGTAATCAAAACATCTTCCCCTTAATAATTTGTTTACAAAACTTAAAATCGTTGTGAGGACAATTAAAGTTAAACAGACATTGTGTCACCTCTTTTTTTGGTTGTAGGGTTCCACCACCCCAAGGAAATTTCATTAGTTGTGAAAACAAAAAGTGAAAGCTTATATAAAATTATCCTAACGTGAACTAGCCGTCTTAAGATGAAGCTTTGGGCATTTTACACCCCTGTTCATAGCCTCTTGGTGCTTTCAACATTTTCACTACAACATCATATGCAAATATGTATTGAATGTAAGAGAATAGCAAGACCGCACCGGTTATCTACTGACAATCACTAATACTGTGGTATATCTATTTTACAAACGTAAATTAAGTATTCCAATTAACTGGAAGTTTCATTACTGATTTGCATGTGGGGTGAGACTGTTTCCGAAAAACTCACCAATAACTGTGTAAAAGTTATAAAGAGTTCTTTCAGATGTTTAGAAAGAATTCTGTATTTGGACAGTCCACTGAAAGAGTCTGATCTAATTTGTCATATAGATTAAGTTACCAGTTTCGGTGTAGGAAAAGTTAATTGTAATTGCTAAAGTAGACATCAGGAATTGTCAGGTGACAATCAGAATTTGGAAGTTTGGGCCAGAAACAAATCAAAAGCCAAGAAAAAATAGCAAAATGGGAATAATTACTGCCACCAAGATTTAATATGATGCCATTGCAGGTAGATACACTATGAGAACTGGAAGAGAGGTCACAATATGAGACACTGGATTCACATAAATACTATTACAGTACTACCAGATGTATTAGAGGGAGAGGAAAACGTAATTATCATGGAGAATCTAGAGTTTACCAAAATCATTATAATGAAAACTCTGGATGGAGTTCATAGGACATTATGGGGTCCGATCGTGAACCGCTATCATGGAAGCCAAATAAAGATACAAGTTTTGGGATATAATACCAGGGAATATATTAAAGAGATCGTGATGAAGGAGGAGGAGTAAGACTTTTCTCAAGTATTCCAGCTTACAATTGAGATACAGATGTAGCACTTAAATGTGATAGTAGTCTGTTCTGTATCTGAGATGACTGCAAGAGCAGAAATCCTGTTTGATAGGATTAAAATAGGTAATTAGTTCCCAGAGTTACCAACACAAGGGGTAAGAACAATCACCACATTTGTATCTAAAAGTAAGCTAATATGAAGACAGGTTCTATAAAACTCCAGGATAAACGAAATAACCCACACAGAAATGATCCATATCAGTCACTTAGGATCAACATGCAGATAATGAGATATATACTGAACTAGCCATAAGATACATAAAAGTGTTGCAAAAACAGAAACGTTTAGTGTTACAGAAACAAGGGAGTTAAAAGACATTTTGAATAAATACAGTGGTATTTTCACCAGAACCTCTATTTATGAAAAAAAGAGAGACAGTTGACGAGGATATAAAAAGCATGTCAAAAGGAACTATTTCAGTCAAATTATAATGGTAAAAAAAGACAGATCTGTATTAATTACAGCACATTCAAGGGTATTAACAAGATCATAGTGACACAAGTAGATGTCATAGAAGAACATGTTTAGAAAACTATTGATATTAGGGTAATGCGAAACCTAGATTTAACAAATAGCTTTTGGAAAGTGCTCTTAAATGATCAGTGCAGGAAACACACAGCAAATATGTAGGGTGGTCAATGTTGTCAATTAGTAGTATTAACATTTGGACTGAAAATATCTATTGAAGCCTCCATGTGCTTGCTAGAACGACTCTTAGGTGAAGATTTAAAAGCTAAGGTAAGTGTCTATTAATGTCAATAAAAATTGGCACTAACACAACTAAATACTGAAAGAAAACTTACCAGTATTTGCAGCGAAGGGCATTAGATGAGTCTTGAAAATTCAGAGTTTCGAAAAAAGTAAATTAAATTTCTAGGACATATTATTTCAGTTTCTGGAATTAGATCGAATTCTGAGAAAACTGAGGGAGGCTATTAGGAGCGTTCCTGGATCCAAATAAAAGAATTTCTTGTCCTCTGAAGATTTTATAGCAAATATGGGACAAATAAGGTACTTCATGAAAAAGTGTTATAATACTTAGCTGAAAAGAATGCAGTTCGAGTCTGAACCAATGAACGCAGTAAAGAATTTGAGAAAAGTAAGGAAGATTTATGCAGAAAAATCATGTTGTAATAACCTGATCTATCAAAGAGTTTTTGTGTACGGTCAGATGCATCCAGATACGAGATTGGTTCAACATTGATTCAGAACATTGGGGTAAAATAGAACAATGAATTTTGCTAGCACAATCTTAAATAAATGGGAACACAATTAGTCTGTGACAGAAGAAGACGCTTTGGTATTATTATTAGCTTTCCAAAAATTAGATTCTATAATTTGCAGAGAAAAACTTATGTATATGCAGACCACAGGACGTTTACCTTCCTGTGAGACTGTTAAAAATGATAGGTGATGACCAGAGGACTAAAATGAGTCAAAATTGAGGAAATATTATTTAGTGATTGAAAGATATGCTGGGCAGACCGTGAGGTAGATAAATTAATTCTACATAGACTTCTCAAATACTGACATTTTGAAGTAAAGAAATGCACTGAGAAACTCAAGGAAATTTGTATGTATTGCAAGAGAGAAAACGTTAAAAATGGTTGGGAACATGTGATACATGTCAGACGAACAAGGTATGAAGTTTATATCGAAAAGAAATAATTTATATAAACAGTCCTGAGAACGTTTTAGACAAAGTGGCAGTTGACTTATATGGCTCGCTGCCGAAATCACAAAGGGGCACTCTGTATCTATTTATAGATTTAAACATTTGTTTGAAGCTCTGAAACTGTATCCATTAAGAGTAGCCCTTGGAGAGCATTAGATAGTAAGACAAAAATTATGTACATGCCATAAAGATAATGGACCTCAGTTCCATTCCAAAATTTTCAAAGAAATCTGGGCACAAGTGAGGATAATATCCATTTGTATTTCCAAGTATCATCTCTATACCACTCCCTCCATTAAAGACATGAAAGATCTGAATGGGATATTCAGGACCTATTGCTCCAAAAAGCATTGCAGCTGGTATGGTTATATCAAAAATTTTGATCAAGAGAACAAGAAGTTACCCCACTCAACTATAGAAACGTCTCTTGTTGAAGTATAAATGGGTAAGAAACCAACTAACTTAACTACAGAATCGCTATCCTTCTCCCAACTCAAGACTAGACAGGTAACTTTCAATGTAGGTGAGTTAGTGCTAATTAAGACTAGACACAAATGTTCCAAGATCAATGCAGAACATGAAGAACCCTATAGGTAATTCACTTTTCTCACCCTAATTCAAGAAAAATTGCAACCACTAAGACAAACTCAAGCAGTGGGTGTACAATATTGTACACTAAAAAAGGTACTGCAGTTTTCAGTAATAAGAACCCAGGGAGTTTACCATTAAGCAAACCATATACTTGATGAATAAGAGGGCCTCAGTTGCTGGTAATGTTATTTCCACTTCGTTTCATGTGTTACCCATCATTCTCCAGCTATCTTATCATTATTTTGAAGTATAAAGCTAAATTTTCTCTATATATTTCTAAAGCAACCCAGAGCTGGAACAAGACAGTGAGACATGAAGATAATATATAATATATTCAAAAATAATATTTATGCCACAAATGATAAAACATGTTCATACCATACTGACAGCAAGACACCAACAAAAATTGTTTACATTACTGTGTTCTGCTTATATGATATACACTAAAGTGGTATGAACTCACAAATAAATAATATGGAAAGCAGATAATTGAAGGTTATGAAAGAACAACAAAAGGTAAGTGACTGACACTATGAGTGAATAGATATTGAAACCTGCATTAAAAAAGTGGAGAAGGTATAATATATCAGAAGTAATTTAGAGTAAGTTATATAATAGGAATCCAGTTGAAGTAGAGATCTCAGATTATTTTAGGATGTCATTTAGAAGGAAGAATGTAAAAGAAAATTGAGTAATATAAGCATCAGGCAATGTGCTGTGTTGAAATTACTGCAAAGAATTTACTGAGTGGGCAACAAACACCGCACCTCCATTTAGTAAGAAAGTACTGAATAGGCGACAAATGGTTTCAGCATGAATTACAAGAAGAATTAATGCATCGATCAATAAGTAAACAGATATGTTCTGAGTTGGGAATGTACTAAAGGATTTTTTTACTTTAATATCAGACAAAAACACAAGAAGGCAAAATGTGGGAAATACCTACAAACCATTAACATAATACCAATGGCATTAAGAGAGGAACATATGGTAATTTACATTATGAGATAAGTACTTGATACACAGAGACCATTCAATGTAGCACAAGAACAGTCTGTCACATATGCGTTGAGAAACAATATACTGAAATGATTGCATATAGCATGTCGATTTGAGTTTAAAGAGAAGTTAAGAAAGAGTCAAAGACCTCACAGTAAAAAAGGATATGCTCTGGCTACCGAATCAACAATGCTTTTAGTGCATCAAAACTTTTAGGTTGGATATAGGACGCTTGCAGTCAATAAGAACACAAGTCCTAATTAATTACATATTAAAACGTCTTATGCATTTCGTAACAGCGACTGCAGTAAGGAATAAGACCGTTAAATGTTACTCAGAGACGAGATGATTGGATGCTAATGGGATTAGATATCTACGAGCTGTGTTGATACACAGCAGTTGAAAGGAAAGTAGAACTGGAGGCCAGCAGAGTTTCAATCCTCGGCTAAATGGACTCTCTTGGATATAAGCTGACCTAAGACTCACAAAAATATATGGGTCAATGGACACAAGTAATTCCCAAATAGGGTAGTGATATAATGCCCAGCGTTTAACACTATTTCAGAGCTTTGTGAATGGTAGCAACCTGGTATTACATGTCTCTTTGTTACATGTAATAATCCTGAATGGTTTACATGGTGGAGAAGAGAGATAGCGACAGAAAGCTGAACCACCGGAATGAGCCAGTCTTAATGAGGTATGCCATACCAGTAGCAAAACAACTTCAGCTGGAAGTAGAAATTAGATAACTCTCATGGAAAAGAGTGTTGATGTGGAATGTGTATAAGACTTCCTTTTTGTTTAAAGACGCCAAAACACCGAAATATAGAAGCAGATATATACCTATTGTTCATTTAATTGATCAGTGTAATCTGTCTTAATAGGGCAACAAAGTGCAGAGTAAAGAGAGAGATGTATTAGTAGGTAGTGACAACTTGGATAGTACACTACTGAAAAAAGATATTAGCCTTATATGTAAATGTGGTTCGTCTAAGAACTAAGAAAAACATATGTTACAGTAAGTAGTGAACTGCTTGATTAATACATAAATTACTAACAGAATCATATGGAAAATACAAGGAAAATGTACTAAATCTTTTAGGCCATTTTTGGGGAAGAGGTAAATTGTTCAAAGAAGTACAAGTGAGTATTTTAGCAGTCGTAGTCTAAACGAAGTTGATGATTTAAGTTTACACCATTTTATAAAGCGATAAACTTTGAACGTAGGAGATTTGCCAAGGGAGTTTATGGCTGAATTCATTATTCTTCTATTTCAAATGTTGAAAAAATATTAAGGGGAGAAATCGTAAGATTTCTAGCAAATGGTACTTAATAAATCCTAATATTGTGCCATATGTTAAAAGACCTACTGTATGGGTAGAAAGTTTTAGTGGCATCTTGGACGCAAGTCACTTGAAAAAAATGTCAAAAGGAAGGAAGGATGTTTGGGTTTAACGACCTGGCGCCATGAAGCTCATTAGAGACCGAGCACAAGCTCGGACTGTGTCGAGGATAGGGAAGGAAATTGGCCATGCGTTTCCAAGGAACCACTCCAGCATTTCCCTGGAGCTATTTAGGGATCACAGAAAAACCTATATCTTGATGGCCAGAGGCGGATTTTAACTGTCGTCCTCCTGAATGCAAGTCCAGTGTGCTAACCACGATGCCCCCTCGCTCTGTTTGAAAACAGTGTCCACACGTTTTAGTCACTAAGCGAACCATGACCATACAAGATAGGGAGGATTTTTCTGGACTGTGAGTGTTTGGAACCCTTGAGGCAGAAGCTTGTAACGCCGGAAATGCATATCCTCCTATTTCCATCTATTGTACTATAATTCTTTTTCCTTGTTTTGTTACCTCAAGATATGACATTTCTGTGTCTTTGTATATTGTAATTGTTTTACTATTTGTATATATATGCATTTATGTCGATGTATAATTGGTTTGTTTCGTAAATATTATTTGTATTTTTACGCTGGGTCTTGCCTAGGGAAAACTGCTATCGAATGATTACTTCGATAGATCGTGTGAAGAATCAAAGTGTGTAGGATCTTTGGTAGTGTTAACTCTGCCGCGTGGAGCGCGGGCAGAGGAGAGAGAGTCTGGCGGAAGTAGTGAGTGGAGCAGGTGTGTTGTGTGAAGCTCCCGCGAGTTGCCGCGCTTTCAGGGTTTGGCAGCATGTAATTGCGATCGACTTGCGATGATAGTTTCTAACTTGGTGTCGCAGACGGGAAGCATTAGCTGGCGCACATCAAGAGCCCATCAAGGTATTCATAGCTGGCTACAGTATTTAGATTAAACAAGCACAAATTAAGAGTGCGAGTTTTGTTACCGTATTTTAGCTTACCTGTGACTGCAGCTCAGCTTGGTACGTACTAAATTTTACTATTGTTAATTATTCAGAATCATTTAATTCAAGTTCAAAGTTAAATCTCTTATTTCTAAATTGCATAGATTCAAGTAACTTTTGAAATAATTGTTGAGGTAGTCCAAGACTAACCGTATTTTACTGAATTTAGATGTGCTTCGGAAAGAAAGCTCATTATTAACTTCAGTCACTAAATTAACTTTCGATTTTCCGGTTTTATTAATTCTTGTGCTAAATTAAGTCAGAGTGTAGCGAAATTTATTACTTCTGACAAACTTTCAGTTTTCACACTACATGTGTCAACCTTCAGTTGCCACGCTTCTAGGGCTAATTATATGTGTAATAACCTTTCTTTTTCAGTTACTATAGTAATTGTCCTTAGGACTGGCGACCGTAATTTCCCCCAAATCTCAAATATCTAATTAGCGCTAGTTAACTGTTAACGTAACGGCCGCACATTTACTTTCTTTATTAACTTTACCCCTTTTCAAAATTAATTTCCACCAATTTCATTAGCATTTTTCCTTTCATTTAGATGTAACCCTTTCCTCCATCTTTACCGACAAATTAACTTCGGTGACGATTGCTTTTCCCAAATTCCCATTAGGTACACGTGGTTTCATTTTTCACTGTCATTAAGGTCGATAAGTGAGGGGGAGGTTACAAGCTCTCTCGTTACAGCTGGAGGAGATGGCTAGCTGTAGTTGCCAAGTGCAGTGCACATACGTGAAGTCATGATTAGTAAGAGTGTAAAAGTGTGCATATCTTTCTGAGGTTTCATGTTAAATGTCACGAATAGTTATGTTATACAGTGGTGTTAATTAAGTTATTATAAACTATGATCAACATTATTATTCACGAGAGCCATGAAATGATTTTCATGAGTGACATGTTGTTTAATAATTTGTGTGTTAATTAATGGCACTGTGGCAGTATTTACAGCACTGAATAAAACATGGCATCTCTTAATTCAAATTGAGGAACTCTTTTCTGAAAAGCAGTACCTAATTTTCCTATAATCATAAAAATTGCAGCACCCCTTCATAACCAGACCCACGACTTAGCATCACCTTTCGCAGCGAGAGGGACATACTTTAGAAACATCAGGCGTGCTTTAGAGCTGTGTGCTGTTTGCCTGATGCTGTGTATGTGGCTCACATGTACTGCAATGCTGTTTCCTCCAGCCACTGGGCGATGGCTGTTAGAGTTGAGGCGTTGTAAAGTGTTCATTAATTGAGGCTTCTTTGTTTTATGAACAGAAATTGTCATCTCTAGTCCTACCAATAATCTCCATGTCAGAAGAGTTTTCTCATATAAACCACAATCAGTTACAGCAGAAGACATTAATAAAAACAAGACAGTCTTATTATTGCAACCAGTATATTAAACAAGGCCAACCTGTTCCTTATTAGAGACCTCCCACTTTCTCTTGTTAAGTTATTGAGTACTTTCACACCACTAATAATTTCACAGATTTAATTAAACATTTTTAAATGTGAATGAACTAGCTCTCCAGGCATATAAATCCACAGTAGATTACTTAAAACGTACTCCTGATATTTGAAAAAAGTCACACTCACTGAAGCTGGAAAACGTAGCACACAAAAGCAGCAACAAAAAATGGAGAGATTCTACTCAAACCAAAACATGTAACTAGCTCTGTCGACTGCTTATTCGCATACAGTTCAATAAGTGATGCTACTTTCCAGGTTTCGATCGTATATTCATAATTAGGAGCAGTGGGACTTATTTGAAAGTGACCAGTATTGTACACCTACTTACTTTCCATCAATATATTGATTATATATTGTCCAAGGCTAAATATAATCGAGTTTCATGATTGCTTTTAAATTTCTACTGTTAAAGTTTTCCACTACTTTCTGAATGTTTTAAGGTACAACCGTATACTTTCAACACTTGTTGAACTACTGAACTCAAATGAAAATTAATTGGACAAGAAATACACACACAATGCCACAAAAATAAACGAAGATATTTCAAACATATTGCATTAAGCCATGCTTTTATATGCCTTTTCAATTAAATTTTTTAAAAGCAACCTCAAAAGCCCCTGGAGCCTTCTTGCCGACCCTGCTTCCAATTCTGAATTACATAGAATTTTAATTAGTGCTAATGAAAGTACTATAAAAGTATTGGCATATGTATCGGTTAGTATAGTAACATAAATTGACATATCATCTTCTCAGTGCTCCAGGTAATGTGGAAATTCACACTCACTATTCTATTCCGTATTTCGGTTTATGAGTTTCAAATGGAGCATTGTGCCTTCTTCACTACTAAAATCAGTTTGTTCCTTTCTCTGATTAAATTACATAATTTTAATGCAGTTACTTATAATTTTAGTGAATAGTGTATACATTTCAGAGAAGAATGTGATAGGCCGTTAGTGTTTTAGGTGTAGCCTAACTGCTTTCTTGAGAAAGAGAACAACTACAATACTTCTGAAATTTTGGGAAAGTGTTTTAATCCACATACAGTCTGTGTACAAATCTGTGTGTTGTTGTCTACCAGCGGTAGGTATTCCTATTGGAACGCTGTTATATGTTGCATGCCAACGTTCTAAGCAACATAATATAGTCTCTAATTTAGCAATATGCGAATCAGTTAGATAACTTAACTTCTTGTTGTTTTTGTGGTCTTGAGTTTGAAAACTGGTGTGGTACAGCTCTATCCGCTACTCTATACTTCATCTCTCCCCCCTGTGGGTTCGGTGGTTAGAATAGGCCCGCGGTATTCCTGCCTGTCTTAAGAGGCGACTAAAAGGCGTCTCACACGCTTCGGCCTATATGTGATGGTCCCCTATCCAAATTCTTCCGAAGAGCGAGCCAATTGGGGAAGGGCGCATTACCTGGTGCATTGTGTCCATCGTGTATTGAGGCCTTTCGCCAGCTTTCTCGTTGTCGCATCGCTGTCCCACTCATTATCCATCTTTTGGGCGGGGATACCTTCCTGTGTACGATTTCCACAGTGCACTGTGCAGCGTTGCTTTTCGCAGAGACGACGACAATGACTTCGTTGCACCTAATATCCAGCACTGTAGCCAGTCCGTTGTGGTGGGGCCACCATGTACCCTGTTGGTTGTAGCCCCCTGACAACACAGAGATCGCTCTACTGATGCCTGCGCCGTTAACTCCCCACATATGTCAAGGAGTAGATGTGTATCTCCCTGGGGCATCGGGACTCCCGGCAATGGCCATCTTGCCAGTTGGCCCTTGCTGAGGCTGGGTGGCGCCTGTGGAGAGGGCCCTTGGTTGCAGTGGGTGGAATCATTGCGGATGACCCGCAATGAAGTGTGGTGCATCATCTCTCGCTGGTGGCCAGCCGCCAACAGTCTCTAAGCGTTCTCGGGCCCAATTTAACGCTCAGAAATACGATCCCAAAACGTTCCCCTCCCTGGCCACACTGTGGGAGGAGCGTAAGTCTCAGGATGACAGTGACAGTTATTCGCCCTATTTCCTAGTTTGTACGAGAGCTGATGGGGAGTCTTTCATGTCAACAAAGCCTCAGTTCTTCATAGAGCATTTAGAGGACAAGTTTGGGGAGGTGGAGGTCTTGTCCAAATTGCGCTCTGGGTCATCCTTTCCCCAATCAAGAAGGTTACTTGCTTGTGACAAGTTGGGGGATGTTTCCGTTACCGTCACACCCCATAAGAGTTTAAATATGGTCGAGGGTATTATTTTCCATAGGGACCTTATTTTGCAGTCTGACGACGAGCTGCGCGCCAGTTTAAAGTGTCGAGGTGTTCATTTCGTCCGGCGCGATCATCGAGGTCCAAAGGATAATCAGATTGCTACCAATGCCTTCATCTTGGCCTTCGAGGGTGATACATTAGCGGAGAAGATCAAGGTGTTGGTCTACCACTGTGATGTCAAGCCCTATATCCCTCCCCGATGCAGTGCTTTAAGTGCTGGAAGTTCGGCCATATGTCTTCCTGCTGTACTTCCAGCCTCACATGTCGAGATTGTGGACGCCCATCACATCCCAGTACTCCATGTGCTCCGCCTCCTGTCTGTGTCAACTGCGGAGAGCATCATTCACCTTTCTTGCAAGACTGCAGGATCTTACAGAAAGAGTGAAAAATCATGGAATATAAGACCTGGACCGACTGCCCTATACTGAGGCTAAGAGGAAATATGACTGACTACATCCTGTGCGAATGACTTCTTCATATGCCACCGCTACAACAACCCATCAGTTCAGCGAAGTCCAGCCGGTTCGCCGAGCCTTACAACTCCACATGCCCCCTTGGCCATGGGGGCACTATCCACCCTGTTGCTCCTGCGCCACCCATCTCGCGAGCAACACCCCCCACCCATCGGGAACGTCAGTCCCCGCTTCTAAGCCAGAGAAGCGTCCAGCATCTTTGGCTCTACTCGCTCGCAATGGGTCCCTTGGGTCCCTCCCTTCCCAGGTTTCCACAAGCAGGAAGGATGACGCCTGACAGTGGCATAAGTGCCCACGATCAGCTGGTCGTAGAGCTTTGCAATCCTCCTCAGTCCCAGAGACTGAACCGGTGAAGCCCTCCCACCCAGTGAAACCCAAGGAACAGCAAGAGGAGTCCAAGAGGAAGACCTCTAAGGCCAAGGAACTTGCAGTGGCAACCATCCCACAGCAACCTTCAAGCTATGCATCTGAGGATGAGGTGGAGATTCTGGCGTCTGCTGAGGACCTAGATCTCGCCAGTCCCTCAGACATAATGGATAGCACTTGCACAGGTACTCAATCGGTGGCAGCAGGTGACCCAGCGGCGTAATCTGCCTCCCCGGTCCCTTCATGCCTTTCTCGGCCAAGGACAATGTCATCCTCCAGTGGAACTGCAGCGGTTTCTTCCACCATCTTGCTGAGCTCCGACAACTTCTCAGCCTTCACCCTTTCCTGTGCATCGCTCTTCAAGAAACTTGGTTTCCGGCAATGCGAATCCCTGCCCTCTGTGGCTATCAGGGCTGTTATAGGAACTGGGCTGCTTTTGAAAGGGTATCTGGTGGTGTCTGCATCTACGTCCTTCACTCCCTTCATAGCGAGTCTGTCCCTCTACAAACACCTCTAAAGGCTGTCGCTGTTCGGGTGTGGACATCTTAGGCCAGGGGCGGGCAAATATTGCACGCGGCTCATGAGCACACGGCGCTCCACGTGTGCTGCTCGCGTGCAATCGTCAAACGGGACAGTGACGACAGCCGGCAGGTTGCGGCAGTGTAGTACCAGGCTAAACTGCGGACGTTGAAGCGAAGCGACCACTACGTAGTGAACGTTGTATTTCAAGAACTGGAAAATGCAGAATGAATCAAGGAAACGGAGAAGTGGAGATTTGCTATCTTTTAAAAAGGAATGGGAGAATCATTTTTTCTTTGTGCAAAAACGTGACAATTCGAAATGTATAATATGTGACAGTATTCTCGCTGGTCAGCGAAAGTTTAATATTGAACGCCATTATAATAAATTTCAATATGTTCCCGTACTTAGTGCAATATAAGAGGAATTTCTCAAGCGATTTGGGGATATATCATACTTATCCCAAGGTTTTGAATAGTTCTCGAGACAATTTGCTGTTTCTGTAGATGATATTCATCCCAGTTTGCAAATGGAGTTAATAGATCTGCACTGTAGATTCTACAGCATAATTCTCGTCTGAGAGACAAGTTCCTTTTGGCAAGACGTTTAATAGATATTTATCACGACTTTCCACAGCAAGAGTTTCCTCGTCTCCATCGTGAAGCCGCGAAGATAATGTCAATGTTTGGCTCGACATACGTTTGTGAGAGATTTTTTCTGTTATGAAAATTAATAAGACTCTGTTAACAGCAAACATCAGTAATGAAAATTTACGTAACTGTTTGCGTTTGTCTTATGTAAAAATTTTGTTCCAGACATTAAACGTATTGTAAACTCCACCTGTGATAATTAAATAAAACGTATCGTAGGTAATAGGTACTCTTTCAAACCACGATTTCTTTCAAGCAGCCGGCCGCGGTGGCCGTGCGGTTCTAGGCACTGCAGTCCGGAACCGCGTGACTGCTACGGTCGCAGGTTCAAATCCTGCCTCGGGCATGCATGTGTGTGATGTCCTTCGGTTAGTTAGGTTTAAGTAGTTCTAAGTTCTAGGAGACTGATGACCTCAGATGTTAAGTCCCATAGTGCTCAGAGCCATTTGAACCATTTCTTTCAAGCACTCCTACTAACCTTATTCCTTCATTCAATAAAGCAGGCCAGGAAACAAAACACATTACAGAGGAAGAAGCGGAGAGACGGTATGGTGGGGAGTGGAGAGAAGCGGGTGGCCAGCTTGCCCTTGTGTGCACGCAGAACACCTGTTAACTGCACATGTGCAAGTGCATCGCACACGTGCAGGATTCCTGCCCGCCCCTGCCTTAGGCTGTTACTGTCTGCAGCCTGTATCTTCCACTGAATGGCGATGTCCCACAGCATGTCCTGGCTGCACTGACAGCCCAATTGCCGCTACCTTTTCTGTTACTGGGCGACTTCAACGCCCATAACCCTCTGTGGGGTGGATCAGTGACAATGGGCCGAGGCAGCATCGTTGAGCAAGTATTGGCACAGCTCGACCTTTCCCTTTTGAACGATGGTGCCTTCACACATTTTAGTGTGGTGCATGGCACGTACTCAGCCATCGACCTTTCGATCTGCAGCCCTAGCCGCTTACTGTTTGTCCAATGGAGTGTGCATGACGACTTGTGTGGTAGTGACCACTTTCTGATCTTTCTGTCACTGCCACAGCGTCACTATTCTGGGCGCCCCTGCAGATGGGCTATGAATAAGGCTGACTGGGATTTGTTCTCCTCCATTGCCACTATTGAGCCACTTTCTAATGACATCATTGATGCGGTGGTTCACTCGGTCACCACCAGCATAGTTACTGCCGCAGAATCTGCCATTCCCTGTTTTTCAGGGTCCTCTCGGTGAAGGACCATGCCTTGGTGGTCTCCTGAGATCGCTGAGGCGATTAAAGATTGCAGGCGGGCGCTCCAGCGTCACAAGCGGCATCCCTCACTGAAACACCTCATCGCCTTTAAACGGCTCCGTGTGCGGGCCCGCTGCATCATTCGGCAACACAAGCAGGAGTGCTGGGAAAGATATGTCTCCACCATTGGCCTCCGTACCTCTCCATCGCAGGTTTGGGCCAAGATTAGGCGCCTCTATGGCTATCGGACCCCTGTCAGCATACCTGCGCTTTCACTGAATGGAGCGGTCTGTGCTGACTCTGACACAATGGCAAACCGCTTAGCAGAGTATTTTGCTCAGAGTTCCGCTTCTGCGAATTACCCACTGGCTTTCTGCTCCCTGAACGGCGGTTGGAGCGTCGGAGCCTTTCATTTCACACGCACCACCTTGAATTGTACAATGTTCCGTTCAGTGACTGGGAATTCCAAAGTGCTCTAGCTGCTTGCCCTAATACAGCTCCTGGGCCCGACCGCATCCACTGTCAGATGCTCAAACACCTCTCAGTGGACTGCCAGCGACGCCTCCTAGACCTTTACAACCATATGTGGGTTGAGGGTGAGTTCCCGCCGCAACGGCGGGAAAGCATCGTAATACCTGTTTTGAAACCTGAGAAAAACCCACTGGAGGTGGACAGCTACCGCCCCATTAGCCTCACCAACGTTCTCTGCAAACTACTTGAACGAATGGTGAGATAGAGGTTGTGTTGGCTCCTGGGGTCTCGGGGCCTTCTGGCTCCATCCCAGGGTGGTTTCCGCCGAGGCCGCTCAACGACAGATAATTTGGTGTGCCTTGAGTCTGCCGTCTGCACGGCGCCAACATATGGTCGCCATCTTTTTTGATTTACGCAAGGCCTACGACACGACCTGGCGCCACCACATCCTTGCCACGCTGCATGAGTGGGGCCTCCGTGGCTCGCTTCCGATTTTTATATGGAACTTCCTCTCCCTCCGTACCTTCCGATTTTTATACGGAACTTTCTCTCCCTCCGTACCTTCCGTGTCCAAGTTGGAGGCTCCTTTAGCTGCTCCCATATCCAAGGGCTCTGTATTGAGCATTCCACTGTTTTTGTTCGCTATAAATAGCCTAGCAGCAGCTATAGGGCCGTCAGTGTAGCCCTCCTTATACGCTAACGATTTCTGCCTTTATTTCAGTTCCTCAACCATTGGTGTTGCTGAACGCCGACTACAGAGAGCCATTCAGAAAGCGCAGTCATGGGCTGTCGATCATGGGTTTCACTTCTCTGCCGACAAGTCCTGCGTTTTGCACTTCTGTCGGCGACCCTGCCGTTTTTCTTGATGGCCATCTACTATGGGTACTCGAAACGTATCGGCTTTAGGACTGGTTTTCGACGCCTGACTAACATGGCTCCCCCACATTCGTCAGCTTAAGCGAAAGTGCTGGCGGCATCTTAACGCCCTCCGCTGCCTGAGCAACACCACTTGGGGGGCACATCGCTCTACAGTGCTGCAGCTCTACAAAGCCCTAGTTCAGTCACGACTCGACTATGGGAGTGTAGTGTATCATTGGTCAGCGCCCTCGGCGTTAAAACTACTTGATCCTGTGCACCACTGCGGGGTTCGTCTAGCGACAGGCGCTTTTCGAACGAGTCCAGTGTCCAGTCTCCTAGTTCAGGCTGGAGTCCCTCCATTGCACATCAGGCGTCGCCAACTGCTCGTCCACTATGCAGTGCACGTCCATGGCTCTCGTTAGCATCCGAATTACCGTCTTTTGTTCCCGAGCTGTGGTTCATCTCCCGGAACAGCGGCCCCAGTCAGGGATAACGATCGCTGTACTTCTTCGTTCCCTACTGTTGGAACTCGAGTCCTTATCTTTCCAGCGTATCGGGCGGGTCCATACACAAATGCCTCCATGGTGTATGCCTCGGCCGAAACTACGGCTGGACCTTTGGCGCTTTCGTAAGGACTCTGTTCCTCCTGAGGCACTCCGCAGTCACTTCTTATCCAGGGTTCTGAAGTCTTCTATACTGACGGCTCACTGGTTGATGGTCGCATTGGCTTTGCGTATGCTCACTCGGCCCATGTCGAACAGCGCTCCTTGCTGGATGGCTGCAGTGTCTTCACTGCTGTGCTAGTGGCCATCTCTCATGCCCTTGAGCCTATTCGTTCCTGCCCCGGTTGTGTCCTTCATGGTATGCAGTGATTCGCTGAGTGTTTTACAGACCATCGATCAGTGATACCCACACCATCCTCTGGTAGTTTCCATCCAGGAGTCAATTTATGCCCTCGAACAATCTGGTCGATAAGTAGTCTTTGTATGGACCCTGGTGCATATTGGAATCCCAGGAAATGAGCTTGTTGACAGCCTGGTCAAACAGGCCACTGGTAAGCCGCTTCTGGAGATTGGCATACCCGTACCTGACCTACGCTCGGTGTTACACCGCAAAGTTCTCGGGATTTGGCATGCTGAATGGCACAGCTTAGTTACGCCCAATAAACTCCGCGCCATCAAGGAGAGCACAAATGAGTGAAAATCTTCTCTGCGGGCTTCTCGCAGGGACTCTGTTGCCCACTGCCGCTTTCGCAGCGGCCACACTTGGGTGACGCATGGCTATCTTCTCTGGAGTGACGCCCCACCGTGTTGTTGCTGCGGCGTACATTCGACAGTGGCCCACCTTTTCGTAGACTGTCCACATCTTGCCGCTCTAGACGGAATTTTAATATCTCTGACTCCCTTCCTTCTATTTTAGGAGCGATGCCTCCACGGCTAACTTGGTTTTACATTTTATATGTGACGCTGACTTTCATTCTTCGGTTTAAGTTTTATTTCCTGCTTTTGTCTCCTCGTGCTTTCTATCGTAGTCCTTTTATGTTAGAGATTTTAATGTGTTGCATAGTGGCTGCCGCATCCTTTTTTATCCTCGTGATCAGCCAGCCCGGGTCATCTGCTCTACTGTTTTAAGCTCTTCTGCCTGTTTCTTGTATGTCTGTGCTCTTCTTGTCTTCTCTTCTCCCTAGTGTGCTCAGCTTTATGTGTTACTCCTGTGGTGTCTCTTGTATGTTTTCCATTTTAACCCATGGACTTGGTGCAATGGAACAAGGGACCAATGACCATGCAGTTTGGTCCCTTTAAACTTCAAACCCACCCACCCATCTTCATCTCTGAATAACTACTGCACCCTATATCCTTTGCACCTGCTTACTATATTCGTCTCTTGGCTCCAGGAAAGCTATAAGTATCTGGTGTATGGTGACATTCAGATAGGTTAGGTTTTACTTAGACCAAAATTGAAATGGAAAGTCCAGCAAGTATAGTAGTGAGTAGGAGGTGTTCAGTGTTTTGGTTCCATTGATGATGGTGGGTAACTGGAAGGTGAGGCCAGAAACATGACAATTGCCATTAATCGGCAACCTTGCCCTTGTAGTTCTAAGTATTTTGTGCTACTCAGGAGTACTCGGTTGTAGCAGGTACAGATGATACTTACAGGATCTGCTACTGAAAGGAGCCAATGTGAACCAACTTTTTGGAAGAACTGATTTTTATCTGCAATTACTTCCGTAGAACACACAAACTCAGATTTCTCAGTGTGGAACTGGTTGAGCTCACATGATCCCGGTCACTCATGAATTAGTCATATGGGGCAGACGATAATTCTCTCGACTCAACGCTGTAGCAACTCTGAGGTAGTAGGCAGTACTTGGGGCTTCCTGGTTGGTACTACCAGTAGGATATTGTGAATTCTCAGCCGCACGAAGTTCCTCAGATGTTCCCCATGATCTTAAATGAGCAGATTGACTCAACAAACAACACACTTCAGAAAACAACTCTAAAGCTGAAGCTTAATACCCAAGACTATACAGACACATGTACTCAATGATATCCTATTATCAGTCTGTACTGAACGGATCAGTACTTCTAAATAAACAACACACTTCCCATACACACTCAGTATAGTTTACTACATAATATCAATGTTTCCCTAACAGACTAAATAAATTACACCAATTTTCGAATATACCCATTCCCAGTAAATAAAAAGAAAGAAAACACAGATTAAATTCAGATATCTGTTGAATCTAAAAGTAAATGTAATCCACAGTTAGCCCATAAAGCCACTTTGTGATTTTAGGGCATAAGGGTATGTCATATTAACACAAAGAATCTTGTTCTTCTCACCTGATTGTAGATTTCTTCTTGACCACTTCCCTCCCCCCATCAAAAAAGAGCAGCTGGCAACGATGGAATTGTTTCAGGCATGCCCTTCAATGGACAAAGTGGCGCTGCATGTACAACCATGGTTTGAGTTGGGAGTTGCAGCTTCATATTGAACGGATTAAATGGAGATGTGATTTCGATCACTTAATAAAGCCCTTGGCACAATTTAACAAACTTCTTCGTTTCCCTTTTGGCATGTAATGTTTAGTCAACATAATGCACAGTCCTGTGTGGTATATCAGTTGCTTGGCTTTCTCTTTTTGTGCACCTCTTGCCATTACAGGAATTTCATATTCATCTTCTGAACCTGGTGCCGAATACCCTTCAATCTCTTAGTAAAACTCTGATCAGAGGATACATCTTTTCCAGAGGATAGTTTACACAGTTCAAAAGGAGATGACACCTTTTGCCCATAAACAGCCACATGTGGTGATAACCCTGTATTCTCATTTATCTTTAACTATAGGCCACAACTATGTATTGTAATTGAGCATGACTGTCACTTTGGTGACTATTTTCATAGTAATTTAACATTTATCCTATTTGTGATGCACCCCCGCCCTCCCACTGACTTGCAGAAGCAGTTCACTGGTCCACAACTTTTAACAACGCACATAATTGCTTCATCAGTTCGACACAAAATTAGCGCCCTGATCTGTTATTACAGTCTCTGGCCTCCCAAAGTTCAATAACCAGTGATTAACCATCGTGTGAGCTATTGTTTCCACTTGTTGATTTCGCACAGCAATTAGGGCTACAAATCGTGAAAACTAGTAAGTTATAGCCAACACATATCCACTCTCCACCTGTGTCTCCTACCCCCATGAACCATGGACCTTGCCGTTGGTGGGGAGGCTTGCGTGCCTCAGCAATACAGATGGCCGTACCGTAGGTGCAACCACAACAGAGGGGTATCTGTTGAGAGGCCAGACAAACGTGTGGTTCCTGAAGAGGGGCAGCAGCCTTTTCAGTAGTTGCAGGGGCATTAGTCTGGATGATTGACTGATCTGGCCTTGTAACGCTAGCCAAAATGGCCTTGCTGTTGTGGTACTGTGAACGTCTGAAAGCAAGGGGAAACTACAGCCGTAATTTTTCCAGAGGGCATGCACCTTTACTGTATGATTAAATGATGATGGCATCCTCTTGGGTAAAATATTCCGGAGGTAAAATAGTCCCCCATTCGGATCTCCGGGCGGCGACTTCTCAAGAGGACGTCGTTATCAGGAGAAAGAAAACTGGCGTTCTACGGATCGCAGCGTGGAATGTCAGATCCCTTAATCGGGCAGGTAGGTTAAAAAATTTAAAAAGGGAAATGGATAGTTTAAAGTAAGATATAGCGGGAATTAGTGAAGTTCGGTGGCAAGAGGAACAAGACTTTTGGTCAGGTGAATGCAGGGTTATAAATACAAAAATCAAATAGGGGTAATGCAGGAGTAGGTTTAATGATGAATAAAAAAATAGGAGTGCGGGTAAGCTACTACAAACAGCATAGTGAACGCACTATTGTGGCAAAGATAGACACGAAGCCCACGCCTACTACAGTAGTACAAGTTTATATGCCAACTAGCTCTGCAGATGATGATGAAATTGATGAAATGTATGATGAGATAAAAGAAATTATTCAGGTAGTGAAGGGAGACGAAAATTTAATAGTCATGGGTGACTGGAATTCGAGAGTAGGAAAAGGGAGAGAAGGAAACATAGTGGGTGAATATGGATTAGGGGAGAGAAATGAAAGAGGAAGCCGTCTGGTAGAATTTTGCACAGAGCATAACTTAATCATACCTAACACTTGGTTCAAGAATCATAAAAGAAGATTGTATACATAGAAGAATCCTGGAGATAGTAGAAGGTATCAGATAGATTATATAATGGTAAGACAGAGATTTAGGAACCAGGTTTTAAATTGTAAGACATTTCCAGGGGCAGATGTGGACTCTGACCTCAATCTATTGGTTATGAACTGTAGATTAAAACTGAAGAAACTGCAAAAAGGTGGGAATTAAAGGAGATGGGACATGGATAAACTGAAAGAACCAGAGGTTGTACAGAGTTTCAGGTAGAGCATAAGGGAACAATTGACAGGAATGGGGGAAAGAAATACAGTAGAAGAAGAATGGGTAGCTCTGACAGATGAAGTAGTGAAAGCAGCAGAGGATCAAGTAGGTAAAAAGACGAGGGCTAGTAGAAATCCTTGGGTAACAGAAGAAATATTGAATTTAATTGATGAAAGGAGAAAATATAAAAACGCAGTAAATGAAGCAGGCAAAAGGGAATACAAACATCTCAAAAATGATATCGACAGGAAGTGCAAAATGGCTAAGCAGGGATGGCTAGAGGACAAATGTAAGGATGTAGAGGCTTATCTCACTAGGGGTAAGATAGATACTGCCTACAGGAAAATGAAAGAGACCTTTGGAGAAAAGAGAGCCACTTGTATGAATATCAAGAGCTCAGATGGAAACCCAGTTCTAAGCAAAGAAGGGAAAGCAGAAAGATTGAAGGAGTATATAGAGGGTCTATACAAGGGCGATGTACTTGAGGACAATATTATGGGAATGGAAGAGGATGTAGATGAAGATGAAATGGGAGATACGATACTGCGTGAAGAGTTTGACAGAGCGCTGAAAGACCTGAGTCGAAACCAGGCCCCCGGAGTAGACAACATTCCATTGGAACCACTGACGGCCTTGGGAGAGCCAGTCCTGACAAAACTCTACCATCTCGTGAGCAAGATGTATGAGACAGGCGAAATACCCTCAGACTTCAAGAAGAATTTAATAATTCCAATCCCAAAGAAAACAGGTGTCGACAGATGTGAAAATTACCGAACTATCAGTTTAATAAGTCACAGCTGCAAAATACTAGCGCGAATTCTTTACAGACGAATGGAAAAACTGGTAGAAGCCGACCTCGGCGAAGATCAGTTTGGATTCCGCAGAAATGTTGGAACACATGAGGCAATACTGACCCTACGAATTATCTTAGAAGCTAGGTTAAGGAAAGGCAAACCTACATTTCTAGCATTTGTAGACTTAGAGAAAGCTTTTGAAAATGTTGACTGGAATACTCTCTTTCAAATGCTAAAGGCGGCAGGGGTAAAATACAGGGAGCGAAAGGCTATTTACAATTTGTACAGAAACCAGATGGCAGTTATAAGAGTAGAGGGGTATGAAAGGGAAGCAGCAGTTGGGAAGGGAGTGAGACAGGGTTGTAGCCTGTCCCCGATGTTATTCAATCTGTATATTGAGCAAGCAGTAAAGGAAACAAAAGAAAAATTCGGAGTAGGTATTAAAGTCCATGGAGAAGAAATAAAAACGTTGAGGTTCGCCGATGACATTGTAATTCTGTCAGAAACAGCAAAGGACGGAATGGACAGTGTCTTGAAAGGAGGATATAAGATGAACATCAACAAAAGCAAAACGAGGATAATGGAATGTAGTCGAATTAAGTCGGGTGATGCTGAGGGAATTAGATTAGGAAATGAGACACTTAAAGTAGTAAAGGAGTTTTCCTGTTTGGGGAGCAAAATAACTGATGATGGTCGAAGTAGAGAGGATATAAAATGTAGACTGGCAATGGCAAGGAAAGCGTTTCTGAAGAAGAGAAATTTGTTAACATCGAGTATAGATTTAAGTGTCAGGAAGTCGTTTCTGAAAGTATTTGTATGGAATGTAGCCATGTATGGAAGTGAAACATGGACGATAAATAGTTTGGACAAGAAGAGAATAGAAGCTTTCGCAATGTGGTGCTACAGAAGAATGCTGAAGATTAGATGGGTAGATCACATAACTAATGAGGAGGTATTGAATAGAATTGGGGAGAAGAGGAGTTTGTGGCACAACTTGACAAGAAGAAGGGACCGATTGGTAGGACATGTTTGAGGCATCAAGGGATCACAAATTTAGCATTGGAGGGCAGTGTGGAGGGTAAAAATCGTAGAGGGAGACCAAGAGATGAATACATGAAGCAGATTCAGAAGGATGTAGGTTGCAGTAAGTACTGGGAGGTGAAGAAGCTTGTACAGGATATATTAGCATGGAGAGCTGCATCAAACCAGTCTCAGGACTGAAGACAACAACAACAACACCTGTGTCTTTGCAAAGACACCAAGAATGTTCATACCAATCATTTAGAATGGTCTGCTGGCCTCAGGTAACCTTTGCAATGACGATTAAGCTCAGCCCTTTGTGCATACTATATGCAGTTTTCAATGTACTATACAACATCCCGCTTCTGCATTATCCATCATTAATTTTCTGTAATGCACTGTTCTATGGCTCACAGACATCCAACTCTTGCCAAGGTACGGTAATGAATCTGCCTCAGCACCTCATTGTGTAAACTGACTAGCATGATTATGCATTGAGCACACTTTGTTTGTTTGTCTAATGTTCCATCATCAGTTCTAAACTGAGCTTGTATCACAAATTGTTCAAACTCATACCAGCAGCCATACCCTTCTGCCTCTCATCTGCAGATATACCAATACGTTCCAAGGCATGTATCTTGCAACTCAATCCATCTCTGTTATCATCAGTCTTTCCAGGATGATGTATGACTTCAAAATCGAATTCACTTAACTGTGAAGCTCAATGAAACAAGTGGAATTTTTAAGGTTCAGAAAGCCATTTCAGTATTGCATGATGCGTTATAACTTTACAATGTCGACCATGCAAGTAGCAACAAAAATAAATTATGCCATAGATCAGACTGAGCTTCTTCTTTTCAGTAGTAATATAACTTCTCTCTGTGTTATTTAGCTGTTGAGACATATAAGCTATTGGGTGCTATCACGAAGCAATATATATTGTTTCTGATAGTCTGGGAAGGTGAGGAAGGGACCAGTGATCAATAAATCTTTTAATCACAAAAAAGCTTCTTCACATTGTTGAGTTCACTGAAACTTCATGCTCTTTTTCACACTATATGTCAGGTGTCTTGCTGTGTCTGCTGATTTTGGTATAAATTTCCTATAATAATTAACTGATATCATATAGGGCTGTAACTCCTCTGTTCTAGCCTTTGAGAATTCCTGCACAGCTTGTGCAAGTTGAGCATCAGTTCACATTCCATCCTGGCAGGTAATATGACCCAGATAGCGAACTTGTTTTAGTACATAATGACGTTTTATCAAAATCAGTGTGTCACGCCACTTGTAACAATCTATAGGTGTCACAGAATCATACTATGTGTTTCTGGATGTTCATAGAAAAGACTATAATATCATTCAGGTACACCATACACTTTTAAATTGCAGTAACATACCATCAAATAGACGCTGGAATATCGCCATTGCATTCTTTGGCCCAAATGGCATTTGTCGTACTTAAAATCATCAAATAAGACTGTAAACGCAGTCTTGGCTCGATCCTCTGGTGCTACCTGTAACTGATGGCATCCACCTTGCCAATCTGTGGTCGTAAAATAAAACAATTGCTCAAGATTACACAGGACCTCCCTGGTGCTAGGCACTAGGTAAGCACCAATAGCTGCCTTTTGATTTAAATACCTGTAACCCCGAGAAAATCTATAAGCCTTACTACAATTTGGGCTGTTGTTTGGTACAATCGCTATTGGTGCTGCGCAGGGGCTGATATTGTCTTTTATAACCCCATCATAGAGCTGCTGGTTAATAAATTCCTCCTTTGCTGCTTGTATATGATGTGGACGAGTGATGGATCATGGGGCTAAATTCTGGGAGTCGACAATGACTACCGCTACTACTGCTGCTAATAATGATAGTAATAACAATGATAATGATGATAATGACATCCACTTGAATTTAAAACGAATCTACAGATTGGGCATTTGACCACGTTTACTCGCGTAATAAGTTAATTCGACGATCCTTTTCCTTCCTGAATCTTTTGATGACATTGTCATACCATGTGTCTCGGCTTTCAAGTATTGACAAAATTGGTTCCTCAACTGAGGTACAAGTAAGAGCTGATGAGCGATCCTGGCAAATACTATTCTTGAAATATGTTTTTACCTATTTAAGGAAAGGACAAGTTTCAACTGAAGCACTTCTTGCAGGAATGGTATAAATCAGACAAAATAATTGGAAAACTTCTGGAATAATTTTGGTCAGTTTCATTCTCAGTCATTCTTTTGATTATGTCTTCCAAACTGACAGACTGAAATGTTTCTTTATGTCTGAAAGAAAATGCAGTCTCCAGTTCTATACACAACTGTGAGCTACTGAAGGGTGCACTATACATTTGTAGTAATGAATCCAGTCCATCTACAGGGAAATGCTGATCATAATAGACGAACGGAGTAGTAGCACGTAACTTAAGGAAGAGCAGTTTATTGCAGTGTGAAAAACCTTGTTTCCTGTTGTGTTACAATATTATCTAATGCCTTGAAGTATACCTATTTGTATTTTAACGTTAATGGATTGCCAATGTATTCATCCATCATTTCAACTTCCTTCGTAGAAGCTTCAGCTTGCGAATTAATACAGCATTTCATGGAACTTATAAATTCGATCAATTTATCTTCATTTCTTAAGTTTTTCATTGTAAGATATGCATTTTGAGACAGCATTGTTGCAAGACTGTACGTCATTTTTTTTTCTGAAGAATGTTGAAAAGCAAGGAAAAGCAAAACAAAGTCAAAGTCTAGAAGGATACTTTTGAACCACAAGTTTCTCTTGTAATAGTTCTATTAGAGTTTGGACTGTCAATTACTTGATTTAAAACCTCAATTATCCCCATACGTTTTTCGTGAATAGAAGATATTTTTCTCGTGCTAGACTTTCGTCTTGTTACACTGTTCAAAAAAATCCTTAAACAGTACTGTCAAGAATTGCTGTGAGTTTCGAAGACTGGTGGAAGAAAGCAGGGACAGCCTGAAGTGTGAGGAAAAAAATCCTTTCTGGCTGTGTATAAAAGCAATTCTGCTCCAAAAGCATATTCAAGCGATGTGCTAAACAATGAGTGAAAAGAGCTTTTGGAATGGGAGCGCAGTTTCATAGACCTTGTCTTGCAGTCACTTAATTCTTCTGCCTGAATGGAAGCACCATCAGAGGTTTGGGTCTTCAGTTTTTCCGGAACATGCCACTCAACAGAGTGAATAAAGCAACAGCAGTTCTAACTTGGCTAACATCACGAAAACCAAGAAAATTTCTTGAATGTCGCCTTTGGAGTCCATTAGATTCACAACAATAGTGCATTGTGACTTGTCTGAAACGTCCGTTTCTTTGCCTACTATACAGGCATAAAATGAGGTTTTACCCAAACCTGAATGAACCACTGAATATTCACAAACCTTCTCAGTTATACATTCTGTATAGTTTTTGAAAGTCACCAGACACAACCAATTTTCTTCCACTGTTCTTTCAGATCTTCGTTTCTTTTTAGCACAAGTTTAAAAATGCCACTGAAATTTCCGCGATTCATGGAATCTTCCGTTTCATCATGGCCTCTGGAAGATAGCTCCTCCTTGCACAAAAGACTTATGATGTCAATTGGAATCTTCATGAAGTCTCTGTTAGCTTTCACTTCATTGTTGAGTCTGATATTCATCAGTTTTTCATGTTCATTAAGTAACTCTGGAGTACTAACACTTGTTTGAATAGTTATTTAAATGAAATGAAACTACTTAGATGACATTTAGAAGAAGCATGTTGTGCTAAACGTCTAGACAGATTCTTCAGATCGTCGAAACATTTAGTGGGTCATACAGTTTCTCATGTACTTAAGAGCAAACATGGCCAGCTGAATAATTTTCCTTTTGTAGAGCTAGTGCGTAACCACTTCTGCTTCTCATACCATGAACTTTGGAATGCATATGATTTGAACTTACCTTGCCGAAGAAGTTTGGATGTCCTTTCTTCAAAGTTTCAATTCGCTCAGTTCCACATCTCCCTGACAACTAAACCTCCTGCAAGGAGGTACTGATGTCTTTATACGAAGGCGCTACATCAGTACTTGTACAAGGTTAGGTTTCATCCATATTCACTGCTCATGCGACAACTAACGTAAGAGAAACCTAGAGAGGCGACACCACAGAAGTGGCCTTCCGTGACACAATTAAAGCGGCCTGACCCTCTCTTCTGTTCTTAGTAGTGACATTATGGCTACCACAGCAATCAGGCGTTTACAGGTAGCCTGGTATGTGTCTGGTCTCCTCGCTATATGGTTCGTGTCTTCATCCGTTTATGTTAGAGTTATGCTTACACACTTTCACTTGCTCTCTAGTGCGGACAGTTTAGAAGAAATAACACACTCTGACGTCTTTCGCGCTCGCTGACAGAAGTGGATAAAGATTTAACGTAAAAATAATTATTGCTGTTATCACTAATTCTACTACAGAAATGTGAGGAGGCCTGTCCATCCTTGTCTCCTCTGAACAGCCGCCACTGTATGGGACTAGATATGGTTTTTTTTTATAAACTACTGGTTCATTCCAGGGGGAATTCTATGTTGCATTGTGTATGACAATAGTTTCAGAGGATAAACAACACTATGTATTATTCTAATGATCTTTCTATCTCCTTCCTATCACGTCGTTCTAAATGCGACACCTTTCCCTGTAGTGTGGCTGAGTCGACTGACTGTCCTGGCTTCGAATTTTCTTCCCTTAAGTCTCTATCTAATTCTTCTTTCAAATACTTACAACTTAGCTATCAATACACCTCATGTCAGTTCTTCTAATGAACTGAAATTTTTGACTCCGACTGTCAGTATCCAGCTACCATCAACATCTTGTACATAGGACGAACTGGATAAAGTGCACCGAATAAAACACTGTACCTTATCCAGTTCTTCGTTTTCCATCAAAGGCTTAACAACACATAAAATATTAACTAACATATCCTCTCCCATATCCACCCTGATTACCTTTCCTTAAACTTTCAGTATTATATCCTGCAAGTAGAGTCTGTTCCTCTTAGGGGACACCGCCTTATGGTAGGCACCTTCAGTGCCGGGCGGGAGGGTTTGCGTGCTTCGGTGAGGTCAAGAGCTATGCCGGCGGTAGCATAGCTACTGGCAGGGTCTCCCAAGCCGGACTGGTCTCGACAGAGGAGCCAGACAAAGTGTGTCCCACAACATAGGGCAGGGAGGGCTCTAGAGGCGTAGTGAAGCCAGCTTCCCTAGAGGAGTAAACCTCATACAAATCCTGGTCCTCCAGGTTGGGGGTTGGGCGTGGGGCTAATAACCCCATACTGTAAAAAAAAGAATATTACGGAAATTCAACAGAAGCCTCGGAAACTGGATGGAAAGCATGTATCACGACCCCGGCAAAGGAAACTGATAAAGGATGTAACAGTAGCATCATGGAATGTGAGGACAATGCTTCAGCCTGGAAAAATGAAAGAAATAGCCAATGAAATTTTAAAATTCAAATATGATATTGTAGGGCTACAGGAAATAAGATGGCAGGGGAATTGGCAGATAGATAAACCTGAGTACTCATTGGTATACAGTGGACCAGAAGAAAGAACAGGCCAACTTGGAACAGGGTTTATAATAACTAGGGAAGTTAGGAAAAGCCTTCTAGAATTTGAACCCATAAATGAAAGGATGTGCAGACTCAGACTAAAAGGTAAATTTAAGAATATATCAATAGTTAATGCACATGCAACAACAGAGGAAAAAGAGGATATAATTAAAGAACAGTTCTATGAAGACTTGGAAAAAGTATACTGTGCAGTACCTAAATATGACCTGATGCTAGTAATAGGAGATTTTAATGCAAAAATAGGGAGGAATGAACATCTGTATGGAGTTTCTGGAAAATATTCACTACATGAAGAAAACAATGAGAATGGAGACTTACTATGCCAATTCACAGCAAGGAATAATATGATTATTAAAAGTACCTGCTTTCCACATAAAAGGATCCATCTGGGTACTTGGAAGTCTGCAACCAATGGAGTAGTCAATCAGATTGATCATATTTTAGTGATTGCGCGCCACTCCACGTCAGTTACGGATGTACGGAGCTGCAGAGGACCAAACTGTGATTTGGACCACTTTTTGATAAAATCAGTCTTGAGAGAGAAACTGTCACTAACAAATGGCAACAGAATGGGAAAGATGATGAAATGGAATACAGACAAACTAAACATCCCTGATGAAGTAAAAAAATACCAAGTAAAACTAAGCAGAAAGTTGAGCAATGAAGAGACTACAGTAGGAGTAGATGAAAGGTGGAACAGGTTTGAGAAAGCCATCAAGCATGCTGCAGAGGAAATAATAGGCATAAGAAGGAACAGAAGAACCCAGGAGTGGTTTGATGAAGATTGCAGGTCAGCAATAAAGGAAAAGAACAGGGCAAGAACAAAAATGCTACAGAGAGAAACCAGAAATAATGTGGAACAATATAGAGAATTAAGGAGAAGAGCTAACAGACTGTGCAAGAGAAAGAAAAGAGAGTGGAATAAGAAGAAATTTCAAGAACTAGAAGAACTAAAGGAACAGAGTGAAATAAGAAAGTTCTATCATGCCATAGGCAAAATGAAGAATAGATTCCAACCAAAAACAATGGCCTGTTCCAGTAAAGATGGGGAAATGATAAGGGAGGAAGAACAGATAGTGGGAAGATGGGCAGAATATTTCAAAGATACACTAAGCACCAGCCTAGAAGATGAAGAGGCAGCTGCACAGGAGGGAAGAGTGGAGCTGGAAGTAGACAATGAAACCAATGAGACAAGAAAGCCAACACTACAAGAGGTCTCCCAGGCTGTGCACAAGTCAAAAAACAATCGAGTCCCTGGGAAAGACAGCATAATTGCTGAATTAATAAAAACTGGTGGTGAGGCTGTAATAAAGGAACTGCACACATTAATATCAGATATATGAGAAACAGAAACTATGCCAGATAATTGGAAAATTGGAATAATAGTCCCCATTTATAAGAAAGGGGACAGAACAGCATGTGAAAACTATAGAGGTGTAACACTCCTAAGTACAGCTTATAAGATCTTCACAAGTATATTAAACGAAAGGATACGGAAGTGTGCAGAAGGCATACTAGGGGAATATCAGTGTGGCTTTCAACCGGGCAGAGGAACAACTGATCAAATATTTGTGATAAGGCAAATGATGGAAAAGTTCTATGAATATGATATAGATCTGCATTTCTTATTCATCGATTTCAAACAAGCCTTTGACCGCATAAATCGGCAAGAACTATACAGAGTACTGAAAGAAGTTGGTATATGTGCTAAATTAATAAGACTAATCAGAATGACAATGACAGAGACAAGAGCAAAAGTAAAGGTCCTTAGCAGATCAAGTGAAAGCTTTGACTTTAATAAAGGTGTGAAGCAAGGGGATAGTCTCTCCACTGTCCTATTCAACATTGCCCTGCATAGTGCAGTAAATAAATTCAACAAAAGAGGCACCATATTTATGAAAACTAGCCAGATATGTGCATACGCTGATGACATTGCTATAGTAGGAAGAAATACCAATACACTCCTAGAAACATACCGGGCAATGGAAACAGAAGCCTTAAAAATTGGCCTCATAGTAAATGTAAACAAAACAAAATATATGGTAATGTCACAATCTGAGGCCAGAAGAACACCTAAAAACTTAAACATCAATGGGAAATGCTTCAATGGAGTGTCCTCTTTTAACTACTTGGGAGCCCTAATAACAAATGATAACAGTATTGGAAAGGCTATAAGGGAAAGAATACAAGCAGGAAACAGAGCTTACTTTGAAAATATGCAGCTTTTCAAAAGTAGCCTTGTTACAAGAAAAACTAAATTGTTAATATCTAATTCCCTAGTCCGCCCAGTTATCACATACGGCTCAGAGGTATGGACGTTGACAGAACACGATAAAAATGGTCTAAGAAGCATTGAGCGGAAAATACTACGCAAAATCTATGGACCAATAAGAAAGGAAGAAGGCTGGAGAATATGCTACAATGCCGAATTACAAGAGTTAATACAAGGCAGGGACATAGTAAAATTTATTAAATCACAGCGCATACGATGGTTAGGACACTTGGAGAGAATGGCAGAGGATAGAATTCCAAAGAAAATGATGAAAGGTATGATCCATTCAGTTAGGCGAAAAGGGAGACCTAGAAGAAGATGGATCGATGAGGTAATAATGGATATCAGGAATATGGGAGTCTGGGGGTGGAAAAGAGCAGCAAATAACCGAGAAGTGTGGAGGAACATTGTTGAAGAAACCAAGGCTCACCAAGGGCTGTAGAGCTACTGAAGAAGAAGAAGTAGAGTCTGAAACTCCTTATATGCGGTGTAGCTAGCTTCCCTGATATCTGGGGCGTGCCTTGTTTTCTTCCGTTCAGTCTTTCCAACAATATAACCGAGATGGAACAATGCGCCATCCGGATTCACTGTTCGCTGTTGTAGATCGTTTTTCGTGTGGTGTTTGATCAGGAAATACATCTAAAGTAAGACGTCGTAGCTGAAGCGTACACTAGGGAGTGCTTCCACGCAAGCCTGTAAACCTTCCCCGCCGCTAAGAAATCTAACACTGCCAAACCGAGTGACTGAATACTATCCCCATCAACACCACTTAGCCTACAAAAATGGAGTCCAACTTGCCAGCTTCTGTATACCAACTACTCCTTGCCTGGTTATGGATACCTGTGATCTCTTATATAGGACAAATTTGCCCATTGTTCTCCTATATAGCTGGTTAAAGAATAGTCTGTGAGTGGAAACGCTGCCTGGTGGTTGTAACGTTCTAACTTTCATTTGACGTTGGGGTTCAAGATTTAAGCTGTAGTCCCCACCCTCAAGTTTGAGATCCCTGCACCAGCATTTTAGTTGGAAGAGTGCAACCCGTTTAAACTTCTTGCATTGCAACATTCTCCAGTATCACTGAGTGTGGCCCATCTGTCCACATTTATAATATATGGTCTCATTATTAAAAATTACTTTCGTCTCTTTAAGCTTGATAACTACATCAATCTTTACCAAAGGGGACATAGCTGTTGAAGTCTCGTTTAAAATTTGTGGAAACTTTACACACACTTTACGCAACTTTTCTGTGGGCAAACCCCTCAAAAATGCCTCTAGTGCCCTTAGTTCTGCCTCCTGTAAACTAGCTTTACTGAAGTTGATATCATCCGTCAGTGTACATGTATTAGCGTTTATCTTCCTTTAGTGTCCAAGAAACTCTCGACAGACTCTCCCAGTTTTTAAGTTATATCATTAAGTTGTTCCCCATATTATTTAAATGTGTTCTATCTTCTATAAAGCTCTACCAGTCCTTCCCATAAATCCTGGAAGAATGGGGCAGGTGGGGATATGTTAGGAACTGTAATTTTGGAAATTTGTGGTAAGACTGTATGGGACCAACTGCTGAGGTCATCGGTCCCAAAGCTTACACACTACTTCATCTAACTTAAACTAACTGACGCTAAGGACAACACACACACCCATGCCCGAGGGAGGACTCGAACCTGCTACAAGGGGAGCCATGCAGACCATGACAAGGCGCTTCAGACCGCGCGGCTACCCCGCTCGGCTTAGGAACTGACTGTTCCTCTCCTAGCCTTCCCTATGATATTTTACGTTATCAGTTTTCATGTGAGTTAACTGATCCTGCAGTGCTGAATTCTCTCCCGAGTCGACGCTTTTTTCACTTACTGCCATTTTACTCATCTGTTACTAGCAGAATTGTGCAATATACCCAAGAAAATAAAGACAAGTAGGAAAGCAGGAAACAAACATAAAAACTTAAAGTGGGACCATATTTGCACATTTCTGATAAACGCCACTGCTGCTCTCACATTGTCGTCACTATCATTCCAACCTCCTTCTGACACCATTTGTTAAGATGTAGAGGATGATGTGGACATTAATGACACCATTTGTAAGGGGTGTGACCTGAGTGTGGGTAGGTGATTTTCTGGTAGTGGTTGAGAGTAGGTGCAGAAGATATAGGCCACCAACAGTTTATTGATTTCTGATTTCGATGGGTGTAGGTACAGTGTCCAAAGCAGACAATCGATATTGGTTGGTCAGTGCACCAAAAGTGGGCAGGCAAGAATGCGATGAGGTCAGAAATTTCATCAGTATGGCACCGTGACGATATTGCTAGCAGTGAATCCTTCAGCCCAGAGCAGCGATAGGAGGTGAAACCCTTGGCCTGGTAACTGTGGAGAGACTGAACCTATACTCAGACCCGCAATAGGTCGCTGAAGTGGTTCTGGTGGGCCCTGGAGGTTCAAAGCAGAGAGGACGTCAGCTCCACCCCAGCCCATGCAGGCTTCAGCTTGACTTCTGGCTGGAAGTCCCTTTGAGATGGCAGAAGGAGTTAGCAGCCTCTTGGCAGATGCAGACCCACATTCAATGCTGATTCAGTGTCCAGCTGTGGGTGATTTCCAGCTTTTATGTTGCGGCTGAGGTCGCATATGCAGTGTACCAAGCACTGTCGAAATGTCTGGAAATGCCAGTTATTGCCCAAGTGGCAGAGTTGCACTTTTATACTGCTAAGGCGTAAGTGAGGAGTTTGTGGGTGTCTTCAAGCACCTGGTTTTTGCATCGAGTCCTGATTTGTGTTCATACTGCTGTAGTACTAAGCACCTGTAAACTCAAGTGTCTCACAAACAGCTTCCTCTCTCAAGGTGAAGCTTTTAGGTTATCAGTAAAACCATTTATTGTTTGAATCTCAGGTGTTGTTTGGAAGGAAGGTGATATATTTCTGATCAATGTTTATTTATAGTGACCATGGGGAGATCTTATAACCAATATTCTTGTAAATTATTCTGTTTGTCTACCATATTTACATTTTATGACTTCATTAAATCCCCTTTCCCTAGTATCACTAATTTCAGTCATATTTATTTGTCTCCACATTAGAATTCTCATGTACTTCTGTGGCGTAGTGTGCTTTTTTCATCTGTATTGGACTTGATTCAGGATTTCATAGCACATGTGTTCCCTATTAGATCTTCTTTTTTTATAAAGATTTTCAGCAAAGTAAGCTGAAACGAGATTTCCTTGTGCTGAGACTATTTAATTGCAAACCACAGCATTCACCACACAGGTTAAAGGATTATAGGTGATGCAATATCGACAGCATCTCCTTCGGCCATACCCGTCATGCTACGTGCCTCCCACAGCTAGCCAGACACAGTACATTTGAACCTCTCACCAAAGTGCCTTCGAGCGAGGCTGTCCTTCAATCGCTTGCTGTTTCTGATGAGGGGCGCCATACACGCCACCAGAGGATAGAAAAACGACATGACTGCACTGCTGGAGACTCTTAATTGACTAGTGCATCCCTTTAAGCAGCCGCAATTCAGAGCTCAGCCCCCTGAACATTATTGTAGAAGACTGTAGTTAGCGGCACCACGCAACTGAACATTATTAACAATCACAAACATAGATGGGTATTAAGTTCCAAGACTATTTAGTTCTATAAATTACTGTCATTTATATATAGCTTAGTACTACAGTACAATCTCCACATCCAATGTAATGTGTACTTGTAACTCAATTGTTAGTGTACAAGTGTAAATAAACTTGTTAACGTCTTCCTATTGTTTAGATTTCTGCTTGTTTTTACTGGTCCCATCACTATATATGCAACATGTGATTAGAAAAAGTAGGTAAAAATGACAAAGACATTCGTTCTTGCACATATAGGACCTATAAGGAGCGATTTACCACTCTTGGAGGTTGTGTTGCATGGGGTTAACAGTTTTATGTGCATATTCACTGTTCAGCTGTGTAAATTCTGGGTAACTTTCCCCCTTTCCGATGCGGTTTGCTTGACACTAGCCTCTCCTATCATTAGTAAAAACGTCAAGTCACATTATCAGTCGGGGGAGGGGTAATTTCAAGGACATAAAGAGTGTGCAGCATTTTGCATGAACACTCATTCCTAGTTGAGACTTCAGGAAGGCTTGCAACTAGCGACTCTCTGCCACCATTCTTTTCCTTTATAAATCATCTGATCATAGAATCAATACAAGCAAGTGCAGCTTCTGACGGTACTTGTTAGTGTAAGATTACAACTGCTTGCCCAATCAGGATTTCTTACCATGATTGAAAATTCTGGTTGCAGAAACCAACATCACAGGTAAGTAAGACTATTAATTAGTGTAATATTCAATTTATATTGTCAGTACAAGCATTAGAAAAGTGTTGTCATGCCAAGCTTTGTGCTCTAATAATTTTCTGAATAATACGTGTTCACATTGTTTTAGTACAATATTCATTATTCTATGCAACAACTCATCAGATTTATCTTTCATATTGATTCTGGGAATATTCTGAGTGGTATGTGATTTTCGGATGTAACAAATTATTTATGTGCTTTATACTACACATAACTTATTCCTGTCATTTTATTAAATAAGTGTTTCAGATTACTTGTTACTTCAATATGTTACACATCTTTCCATGGTTGAGGGCACAGAAATTGATACGTTAAAGTGCAGCTGTAACAACTGGAACCATAGGTGTGTGGTAATTCTAAATCGCAAATCATGTAAAATTTTATAATACATCTATGAGCCTTTTAATTATTTGAGCATCCATTTACAACTTGTATGAATGTGTGCATCATTAAGGAGTGCATATATGTGCTCCACCACATCTTCAACATCCACTTGCTGTTCTGGTATTGAGAATTAATGGAGTCAAGTCATAGAAAGTTTTTGCACTTTTTAAAAGTGTTTGGGCATTTTATGTTAAATATTTCACAATTATCTCTATGCATGTTAGTGATATGAGGTATCGTGGCTGCATTATATGAGCAGTGAATCAGTTCAGTTAGTATTGGCTTTCGCATTCAAAATATAGAGGTGAAAAACTTTATTTTTGTGTGTTGTATAATGATGAATGCATGCTGGTACAGTGTTCTGGAGTCAAGTGATGTTACTGGTGAAACCGTGATAAAATGAGATTTCGTTACATATTTAATACTTTCTCCATTGTTAAAAACAGGAGTCTTTCTTAATGTGCGGATGCTGTGGTGCTAGTACAGGGTGGTAATCTTCTTCATGGTAGGTCACTGTAAATCTGAAATTTTAATAGGATTTCGTTTGGTAAACCTTCAAACTGTCAAGTTTCAAGGTGGAATTTGAGGGTATTGTCTAAAGGTGAAATCGTGAGTTTGAACAACTTAGTGAATTTATTAATCATGTCAAACTTACAGTGCTTGTTGGAAACTCATATTGGATTATCACGATTCTGTGGGGCAGTTTATTTCAGTAAAGATTCTGTGGAAAGATTGGTGATATAATGATCCAAGTGTGGAATGCTTATCAATTGGATTTTTACTTGGGTTCTGCTTTAAATCTGGGCACAGTTACTATGAGATTGGAGTTCTTATTGATGGAACTGGTGCATGGAGATCGATGCTGACTACAGAAACTGATTGTGGGTTTTGGTTTGCACTTTAGGTTATGAGCAACTGTTGTAGAATTACTACAAGTTATTGTATGGGGTTACTACCTGATGGTTTCACTATTAATTCATAGTAACTCTGTTTATTCTACTGATTATGACTGTAGTTTTGCTGTATATTTAGTGCCAAGCAGTCTGATTTTGTTTGCTGAGGTACATTTCTGGTGCTCATGTGGTCTATTGTTACAATTTTCACGTTCATAAAGGAACAGAAAGGAAACTTTGAGTGTCAGGGGTTCTGTTATGGCGTTGGTGGTCATGAATAACATTTTGTTGCAGTGGAATATGATCATTTTCACATATCTGTTGCGTGCTGAACACAATGGAATTAATGATTTTCAGTGATTTTGCTTAATTTATTGAAATCTTGAGGACTGGCTTGGACTTTGAAAATTTTCTATAGTATAGCTATGTGGATAGCATTCTTGGGTCTTGACTGGTGAATTTTTGGGTGTGCTTTCTCATCAATGCTGACTGTATGAAGGTGATTAATAGTGGAAGTGATTTGATTTGATGTCCTTTTTTTATTCATCTGTGACAAACTTTGATTCTGAAGCTTTATCTGAGCTCATATATGATCAGTAAGTATACATTTATGTTCTCAGGAGCCATGGTAGTGTGATATCTACTTTTGTGGTGACATCATACAGGTATTGTGGCACATTAGTACATAATTTTCCTAGTTATCTTTGTGGATCTGGGTTGGGTGTTGCTTCAAACTCTACAGACATTCTTAAAAATAGTGGGCTTGGGATATTAATGAGATATATAGAGAAGCTTGAGGCTTATTAAAAAGCATGGATACCTAACACTAAGGGATTAATGAGGGCAATACTGAACAAGTTTTGGAATCTGTCAGAAATATTGCCAAAAGGAAATTAATGATAAGTAAGGAGGAAGTGGACAAAATCTGAGGACAGATGTGTGGATACATATATGTAATACTTCACATTTCTGAAAGTAAGGAACTTAATTGTGACTGAACAGAATTTCAAAAGTTGCCAGGTCATCACCCGATTTTGAAGAATGTGTGAGTGTCTGATTACAGATGAGTGTAGAACAATAAATGATTGTTCCTGTAGTGGTAATATTAGTGTTGCAGAACATAGGAGAGTTGGCAAATGAGAGGTGACAATTTTTTATATGCCTACTTAGTCATTTACTAAATGTAATGATTCATAATGGTGTTGCAATATATCTGGATATTGATAAGCTGAAAGTAGATAATTTCCCACAGGTACAACTGGATGATTTTACACTAGAAGTACCACATGGGTCACTTTTACCCCAAGGGTTTTTAAGGGCCCTACCCCCCCCCCTCCATAATTATTGCAGGACCAAATGCTCCAGAGACTTTTCATCATTTATGGGGTTAACAACTCATCAAAATTTCAACTCTCTATCCCACCTGAAAGTATGAAAAATTTACCTGTTACACAAGTAGTACCATGTGGGTCATTTTAGACCCATACACATTTTAACGCAATTTGATAGCAGTAACACCTCTTCAGACGCTAAATAGTTTCTGGGCGTGCCTTGACATTATACACGAGGTGTTGGAGTATAATACAACACTTTCTGCTAAAAAGAACGCAAAATACGAAGAATTCGGAGGTCTGGCGACACTTTATATCAGTGTGGCTTTCCATTTTATAAGGACTGGCGACATGCAGACCTACGGAGTGACACTGGGAAGCTACAGAGTAACATATTATATAATGGGAAAGCTATATCCCTGCCCCCCTCCACCTCCCTGCCCCTCCTACATTGCTGTCTGGGGCACTGCTAATAGTTCTTTTACATGGCAGCAGATGTCAAGCTCATCGGCCTTATGGAAGATTACGACTGACAACTCCTTCACCTGTGTGAAAATGGCAGATGAGCTGAAACGAAAAGGAACAAGTTTAGCTGGCACTCTTCAGAGATCACTCAAAGAGGTCCCTCCTGTGACGCAAAGTGGAAATGATGTTCTGTATGCAAACATACTTGCAAGGCAGGCGACAAACTTCTCATAGCATACCAAGGGAAAAAGAAAAAAATATCCTTATTGTGAGTAATATGCATGCTGGATGTCATATGACCGAGAATACTGAGAAGAAACTTAAAGAAACAGTGAAGTTTTATAATGAAACTAAAAGTGATATTGTTGACCAAATAGCCAGATGCTACAGTGTCTGAGCTGGCATCCACCGATGGCCTCTACATATCTTTCACAGTATTTTTGACCTTGTCATGACCAACACTCACATAATTTTTAAATTAATTACCTCTAATATTTCTCACCGAGACTTTATCCTCAGAGTAGTGGATGAGCTTGCTGCCATCTACAAACTGCAGAGATGAGCCAGTCTCCCCTTCCATCTACACGATACTGGCGCTGGATAATACGGAAGTAGAAGGTCTTATCAAATTCAGGTTTCCTGCAAACAACAAAAAGGAATAAAATATATGCTTCAAGTGAAACAAATAAGTGTGTGAAAGCTCCCAAGCAAAAACTCTTGCTGAATGTCTGAACTGTGGGCACATCCCATCTTAGGCGGCTCTGTCAAGTCTCTGTTCCTATATATTTCCAAATATTTACAATTATAGACCAAAGTTTTTTGTTCTTATTTTTTGGTTCGTCGATAACAATAAGCAAGAAAACACGCAAAGCATTTCAGTCACCTACTGTGTTTTAGAATCTTTTATTAATACTCTGAACTTAATTTATCTGTAAAAGCAAAAAAAAGTATTAGTACTCACATAAACAATATGATTTGATCGTGTTTCAACCTTTTTATAAAAAAAATGTAATATTGTTTTACTTACTAATTTTAATGATGACTGATGAAAGACTGGAATTTCTTGTGTAAAATTCAAAATGAAGAAAAGTTTTTTTCTGAAGATTTATATTAGACAGTGTACTATTCATAGTAGAGAAAAATTATCCTTAGGTTACATTTGAGAGTCTTCCTGAACACACTTTCAACATGGTGGCACCTAAAGTACCATCCAAATATGAATAAAACGGTGGTTCCCTACAGTGGGTCAAAAATGACCCACATGGTACTACTAGGGGTATGCCAAAGTTCGGTACTTCTAATGTTAATTGATGGACTGTTGCAATGGCGAAATGTAGAGCTTAATAGGAAAATGGTAATGTATAAAGGTCACGTCTTTTACAGTGGGATGAGAACAGTTCTCATTATGATGAAGAGTATTAACACCTGTTCTTGTAATATTGCTGTATCCTGTGAGAACTATTCAGCGTTTTGTCTATGTATTATCTGGTAGGTCTTCTCGTGTAACCAGGTTGCTGTCATGTCTTCTCCTTTAGATTATATCTCTCTGTTAAGATTTTCTCTGTTGATGAGGCATTTGTCATGTGTTTATTTCATTTTGTCTTTGTAAATGGTATGTATGGGATGACGAATGTGATTTTTTCTTATATTCATTGAAACGCTTCATTGCTGTGTGTATTTGTAATTTTCTTGAATTTTCTTTTCCGACTGGGTGTTACTCAGCAAGTGCATGAGATTATTATTCTGTTTTTAGTTAACAAGGACTTCTGAAAATTGTCTGTTTGTCCATATGACATTAGTATATGACATGAAAAATACTTTGCCCATTTCCATTATTATTTTCTCATTGTAGCTACATTATCAGAATGAATTTATGTATCTGATACAAAATGAGGATACGATCTTCACACTAAGAAGGACAAACCAGCTTTGTATATCATAGGTGTAGCAAGCACAAGGGCTCAAACTGTGACAGCATTATCTCATTTTTCAGTTTTATGTACTGTTAACTGCTCTATTCCTGGCATAAAATCTTCTCAATTTACTTGCCATTGCAAGAACATTTCATGCAAGGACTACACTGCAAATGACTTCAAAGTAATATTCTGTTTCCTTCTGCTCACATCTTACTATCAGATTTTTTTAAGTTTAGAATTTTGAGAGGGAGTCACTTGTTACAGTGGGATATATCAATGATAGATAAAAGTGAATTAGTTATGGATAATATTGGTTTTATCTAAATTGGTGCACCAGGTAAGGAAAAAATTATGAAAAAAATTGCCTTTGGATATCTCTTCCAGTGAAGTTTGTTTATGTTGTTTGCAATGTTAATCAGTGGTCAATGATGTGATTATCTTTTGAGGCTGTACTTAATTCTGTATGTATTTGTGCCATTATTTTAGTGGCAGATGTGCAGGTTGAGGCTGTGGCAGAGTTATTTAGTGATTTTGTTAATGTTTCAGGGGTATTGGTAGGAAGCACATATGGACGGTACTGATTTCTCCTAAGTGAAGGATGTTACTGAGTAAGTTTTTCTGTCCTAGTTATTGAATGGAACAGCCCAATATTCAGAAGGGCTGCTCAGAGTATAGAGTTGTTCTAGAGCATGACTATTATGAGTTACTGAGAGATGAAGTTGATATAATGAGGAATGTGTGAATCAACTGATGAAGATTTATGAACTTTTAATGGTACCTGAAGGAATTCCAACAAGCCAGTAGTCAGAAATATTCTGTTTGCTGGTGGAGGGAAACAGGTAGCCATGTTGTTGGTTAGCATAAGAAATAAGGAGACCACTGCTACTTTAGTAAGGATGAATAAAAGAAGTTTCTCATGTAACCCAGGAAATGATTTTGAGCTTTTGTAACACTATAGTTGCAAGGTAAAATGTTATGTGACTAGGGACTCCCGTCAGGTAGACCGTTCGCGGGTGCAAGTCTTTCGATTTGGCGCCACTTCGGCGACTTGCGCGTCGATGGGGATGAAATGATGATGATTAGGACAACACAACACCCAGTCCCTGAGCGGAGAAAAATCTCCAACCCAGCTGGGAGTCGAACCCGGGCCCTTAGGATTGACAGTCTGTCACGCTGACCACTCAGCTACCGTGGGCAGACAGTTGCAAGGTGAATAATGTACATTTATTTTGTACGTTATTCGAGGCCATGTTATTATTATGTATAGATGTGGAGGATCTAGTAACTAAATGAAATGTGACCACCAGAGGATTAGTAAAATAAGCTTTTGCTTTTGGGGACAAATAGTAATTAAGAAATGGAACGTGAAAATGCATATGAGAATAACTTTCTTCCTGAATTTTGGTGAATGACCATGATAATCATTTTGAAAATAAGAATGTAATATGAACTTTTGATGGAGCAAGAAGTGAGACATTTTGATTAACATATTTTGAATGAGTTTTTTAATTTTTGTGTAGTTTTAAGTGTGGACGTGAGAGATATACTGTATTGTGATATGACTGAAATTCAGAAAGCTTTTGAGTATTTTTTCTTCTCCGTGCTGTGGTCCAGTGTATTTTGATTATTGTTTTGTGCTGACTTGGTTATGCAGATTTTAATGTCTTGATTCTGTTATTAATTTTTCCTTGCAGTGATACATTTAAGTATGATACATGAACCATGGACTTCAATCCATATACATTTTCAAGCTTGCATTCAACATTCTGGTGGTTATTAATCTATCAGAATTTCACATTTGCCTTGCCTTATCTCGTGTTTATATTAACCTATGATCTTGAAATGTTAATCACTTAAATGTGTCAACTAGACAAATGTATTCCCGAAATTTCATTACTCTAAATTAATTACTTCTGGTGTTGCGATTTTTTCCCATCAGCGTATATACCCCACTGTGAAAAAGGACCATCAGTGCCTTCATTAGAAGAATGTTGCCTATGGAACCATCATTCTATCCAGGTGTGCACCACTTTGTCCGAAGCAATTCGACGACCACTAATATCTTTGTTCAGCGTTCCAAAAATAGGGAACTCGCATAGGGAGAGATCGGGACTGTATGGAGGATGTGTAAGGCCTTCCAACGGAAACTTCTGCAGTGTAATCAAGCCAACCTTGGCTATATTTGGATGCTGGAAAGCCCTTACACGTCCTACATACAGTCCTGATCTCTCCCCATATGGTTCCATATTTTTGAAGCCCTGAAGAAAGTCATTCTTTGTCATTAATTTGGTTAGGACAGAGAGATTGCAGGCTTTCAAAAATAAATGAAATGATGTGTTGTGGTGGCCGTCCAACTACGTACCCTCTGACTCAGAGTGGAAATGTTAAAGGTTTCGGCTGGTTTCGTTGTGTAGGGGCTTGGATACATAGTTGCCGCATTACAAGCCAAATACTGCTGAGTCTACAGTATACAATATGAATACACACATGAACCGAATGGTCAAAGGTTCCTATCACTCAGAAATGGCGAATTATGAATGTAACATACAAATTTATAAGTGAAAGATTGCAATTAAATGAAATCTGCAGCTATTATTATAACGACTTTAAATTATGAGTACGATAGCAGAAGTACCTTTAAGTATGCCATTTATTACTGCAAAACACTTATTGGTGTCGATGTTCCTGCAATTAAATAAAATATATGTTGAATAACAGTGAAACAATAGATTCGTGCTTCACGTAATTAGTTATGAATAACAACATAGCTCGCGAGGTATTCACTTCCAAACGCGTTCGTCTCTGTGTTGACTTTGTCTACAGTCAAACCACAAACTGCCATTGATACTTATCCATTGCCGCTCCCAGAGGATCTCATGGACGCTACTTCTCAAAAATTGATTTGCGCGACGCATACTTCAAATATCGCTCGGTGACGAATCTCAAAAAGAGTGTGTAGTAAATACTCATTTGGGCTTGTTTAAATATTTGCGTCTGCCTTTTTGCAGTGCTTCCACACCCGCCATTTTCCAACGGTATTTGGAACAGCTGACTGCACAAGTGCCAGACTGTGCAAACTATTTGGACGATACTGTCGTAGCAGGTGGTACACCTGAAGAACATATTGCATATTTACGTTCTTTGTTTCGTGTGTTATATGATGTATGACTAAAGCATAGACTGGACAAGTGTGATAAACAGTCAAGGTGTACATCTTCTGCAGTCGTATTTGTTGGCCATACGAGACTTGACAGTTCCTCGCAATATCACAGAATTGCAATCAGTTTTAGGGAAAATGAACTATTGTATTCGGTTCATACCTAATGCTGCACAATTCGCAGCTCCAATGTATCGCTTGCGTCGCAAGAATGGCCCCATTGTTTGGACAAATGAGTACCAAGTAGCTTTTTAAAAACTTAAAAATGAATTGCTCACTGATCGATGCTTAGTTCACTTTGACCCTGAAAAACCATTTGTATTGCAAGTTGGTGCTTGCTCTTACGGAATCGGTGCAGTGCTTTCGCCCAGAATTGGTGATAAAGACAGGCCTATTGCTTTCGCATCAAAATCGTTGTCCAAACAGTGTAACTATCCACAAATTGAAAAAGAGTCTTTGCCTATTGTATATGGTGTCACCAAATTCCAACTCTATTTGTATGGCGAAAATTCTACTTAATAACGGATCACAAGCCTTTGCAGTCCTTGTTTAATTCAACAAAACCGTTTCCTGCTAAGCTTAGATTGTATGATGTGTTAGATAAACTATGAGAATCTGTTACACATTTTGATACAGATAGTATATTATATATTGATAATGGTGAAAATACTGTGGAAACAAGTTTTATGTTAGGCCAATGGACTGACGAATTAGGAAATAATTGGATTACAGATTGGGCTTCAACTGGCCCTAAAAGTTATTATTATGAGAAAAACGATTAAAAAAACAGAGATGAAGGTAAAGGGATTCACGTTAAATTAAGAGTACATTCAAAATCTTAATGGCACATCTCTGATAAGATTAATCGAGAATGGAGTGAAGGAAAAGATACAGTTAGAATACAGTAAGATCATTAGAGATGTTGATACTAAAAATGTAGTCAACAAAGAGGCTAAGAAAGAATTCTCATTTTATTGTAATAAGAGAATAGTTCTAGGTAATTATGATACAGTCCCTTATGAATATTAAATATTATTTATTATTTAATAAATTTTAATCAGATTAAATTATTTTTTCTATATCTTCTAATGTAAGAATAAAATCCATACAACATTTGTTGTACCTATGGTATAAATTTATTAGCTGAGTTTTATTGTACTCTCTACCTTCTACATCTTTAATTAATGTGCGGAAAACTATTAAAAATAATGAATAGGCTTTAAAATAATTTTGTATTATTTTTGGTAATTTATTTATTCGTAAATTATAACTCGTTACTTTTACAGTCATAGAAAAGAGTAATACATTAACACTGTCATTATGGTTCTGACTTCTCAACTGATGTATAATTAAAGATGGTTTAAAATATTACATTCCACTTGCTTCTCTCTTGGTTTATTATTTCTATCAACAATAATGTCAAACTTAAATTCACCCCACACATTAGTCATATTTATATAGATTAAAAAATTTAGAAACAATGATAACGAATTTCGTGATCTGGGGTTCATTATGTGACTAATTTTTTATTGATTTAATTTTTATATTTGTTTTTGTGGGTGGGTTGGGTTTTATCAGTAAAAAGTCCCCTAGTGCACTCAACGTACCCACTTACTACTTCCATACTTTTCGTCGATTTGGTAGTACCATCTGTCGATCCTTGTACATACTCAGCTAATGTGTCGATTGCCTTATACACTGAGATGACAGAAGTCATGGGATTCCTCCTAATATTGTGTCGGACCTCCTTTTGCCCGGCTTAGTGCAGCAGCTCGGCGTGGCTTGGTCGTTGCAGAAATATAAGCCATGCTTATAGCTGTCCAATATTGCAAAATAGTTGCCGATGCAGGATCTTGTGCACGAACTGAAATGTTCGATTGGATTCATGTTGGGCGATCTGGGTGGGCAGATCATTCACTGGAAATGTCCAGAATGTTTTTCGAACCAATTCTGAACAATTGTGGCTCAGTGACATGGTGCATTGTCGTTCATAAAAGTTCCATCATTTTTTGGGAACATGAAGTCCACGAATGGCTGCAAATGATCTCCAAGTAGCCGAACATAACGATTTCCAGTCAATGATCGGCGCGGTTGGGCCAGAGGACCCAGTCCACTCCATGTAAACACAGCCCACATTATTAGGGAGGTACCACCAGCTTCCACGGTGCCTTGTTGACAACTTGGGTCTATGGCCTCGTGGGGCCTGTGCCACACTCGAACCCTGGCATTAGTTCTTACCAACTGAAATCGGAAGTAATCCGACCAGGCCACTGGTTTCCAGTTGTCTAGGGTTCAACCAATATGGTCACGAGCCCAGGAGAGGCGCTGCAGGCGATGTCGTGTTGTTAGCAAAGGCTTTCGCGTCGTTCGTCTGCTGGCATAGCCCATTAACGCCAGATTTCGAGACAGTGTCCTTAGGGGTACGTTCGTCGTACGTTCCACATTGATTTCTGCGGTTGTTTCACGAAGAGTTGTTCGTCTGTTAGCAGTGAACACTACGCAAACGCCACTTTTCTCGGACGTTAAGTGAAGGCCGTCGGCCACTGCGCTACCCGTGGTGAAAGATAGTGGCTGACATTTGTTATTTCGACATATTCTTGACACCGCGCATCTCGGAATATTGAAGTCCATAACATTCAAAGGCTGTTAATTCCCGACTTGCGGCCGTAATCACGTCGGGTACCTTCCCACATGAATCACCTGAGTGCAAATTACAGTGTCACCAATGCCCTATCTTTTATACCTCGTGCAAGCAATTCTATCGCAACCTGAATAGGTACATATCACTATCCTACGACTTCTGTCACCTCAGTGTATTATGTAGTGTGAAACACTCATTAGCTCCCGTCGCGGTCGAGCCAGAATCCACTCACTCTTAAAGCTAAAGCTAAAGCTCTGTCTACTACCCCTGTCTGGCCATTCAGCACCGATCGACCTCCATGTTATCTACATCTACATCTACATTCATACTCCCCAAGCCACCCAACGGTGTGTGGCGGAGGGCACATTACGTGCCACTGTCATTACCTCCCTTTCCTGTTCCAGTCGCGTATGGTTCGCGGGAAGAACGACTGTCTGAAAGCCTCTGTGCGCGCTCTAATCTCTCTAATTTTACATTCGTGATCTCCTCGGGAGGTATAAGTAGGGGGAAGCAATATATTCGATACCTCATCCAGAAACGCACCCTCTCGAAACCTGGACAGCAAGCTACACCGCGATGCAGAGCGCCTCTCTTGCAGAGTCTGCCACTTGAGTTTGTTAAACATCTCCGTAACGCTATCACGGTTACCAAATAACCCTGTGACGAAACGCGCCGCTCTTCTTTGGATCTTCTCTATCTCCTCCGTCAACCCGATCTGGTGCGGATCCCACACTAATGAGCAATACTCAAGTATATGTCGAACGAGTGTTTTGTAAGCCACCTCCTTTGTTGATGGACTACATTTTCTAAGGACTCGCCCAATGAATCTCAACCTGGTACCCGCCTTACCAACAATTAATTTTATATGATCATTCCACTTCAAATCGTTCCGCACGCATACTCCCAGATATTTTACAGAAGTAACTGCTACCAGTGTTTGTTCCGCTATCATATAATCATACAATAAAGGATCCTTCTTTCTATGTATTCGCAATACATTACATTTGTCTATGTTAAGGGTCAGTTGCCACTCCCTGCACCAAGTGCCTATCCGCTGCAGATCCTCCTGCATTTCGCTGCAATTTTCTAATGCTGCAACTTCTCTGTATACTACAGCATCATCCGCGAAAAGCCGCATGGAACTTCCGACACTATCCACTAGGTCACTTATATATATTGTGAAAAGCAACGGTCCCATAACACTCCCCTGTGGCACGCCAGAGGTTACTTTAACGTCTGTAGACGTCTCTCCGTTGATAACAACATGCTGTGTTCTGTTTGCTAAAAACTCTTCAATCCAGCCACACAGCTGGTCTGATATTCCGTAGGCTCTTACTTTGTTTATCAGGCGACAGTGCGGAACTGTATCGAACGCCTTCCGGAAATCAAGAAAAATAGCATCTACCTGGGAGCCTCTGCCAGTGGCGTCACTCAGATGCGGTATGGTCGGCATGGAGTCGGCAAACCGCTCTCCCGGTCGTTGTCGGCTTTCCAAATCTTGGACCCACTACTTTTCAATCAAGCAACTGCTCATTAGGCATCACGAGGCTGACTGAACCACGTTCCAGTCCTTCCCCTAGGGAAAAATCCCTGGCAGTACTGGGAACAGAACCCGGGTTCTCCTTATGGCATCTACCTACATTGACCACTCGTCTACGGAGGCGAACTTCGTGCACTGAGTCTGCTGTAAATTTCTCTAATTCACTTTACCTTGTCCAGTGCTCTGGAAGTCTTTCAGCCACAAGATGTTTCCATTCTCCAAGTGTGAGATTATAGTTGTGTCGTCAGTAAAGTCTTCCTTGTATCACATTGGTGGCCCACGTCTTCAAGAGTGCCGCATGACTCTCACAATGACGAGATGCCATCAACCAGCATCGTATCCTCACATGACTCGTCAAATTACGTTTATCTTGCGTTGTTCTCGAAGAAAACGTCGTTGGACGCTCGACTTCTTTCCTTCGATAAAACTTAGGCTGTGTCACGGTGGCACCGATGTCAGTGGATTCTGGCGACAACCGACATCAACGGTCGATCTCAACAAATCAGTACGCCACTATGGGTGCAGGCACAATGTAGCCAATCTAATCGCCCGAACGTGCTGATTTAGGACGACAATCGATGAAATTCAAATCGGTTTCTTTTCTTCGGTCATATCGGCCGACACTACACAGAACATGGACTGTGAGAATTTGATAAGTTAGGTCAAAGAAAGAGTTTGTGGCCTCCTGAGGATCAAAAATATCTTAATCCTGATACGGTTCGGAATATATGGACTGAAATTGCATGTTTATTCGAAATTACAAGTGGGCTAAATCTTTATCGGAAAATTTAAGTGTAAATTATAACCTCTAAAAATAATTTATTCAAATGAGAAGGGCGGCGTATCTTACGCTTAAAGTTACTGTACTGGATCTTTTTCTGGGTTGTGGTAGGTGGACATTAGCTGTCTGCACATTATTATTAGTGCTTGCCGCTAATATGTTTACATTTGCACACCAAGTTCTTCGAAATATTAAATTTATTCTATACCGAATTTTGGAGCTATGCAAAACCTTTATACACCGGAGTCGCACATCCTACCAGGCTAGCATAATAAACCATAATCGAAACATGTTTTGGAGAGATCCTTAATGCTGTGTATCGCTGAAACTACATATTTTCGTACTGCAATGTACAAATATGAGAATCATTAAATACGGCATTATCCCCAATTTGGCGGTTCCTTCTAACACTAAGGAGGTAGGAGAAGAAAAGTGGCGCGACAAAGCTGAAGCGTTTTTAACTTTCGTGACATGCGTTTTTCCCTTCGTCTCATATATTCGTAAAACTTGTCTCGTAATTCCCATAACTGAGAACAGAGTGTACAGTACTCGCTACGTTCTTTTCTAACCAGATGTAACTCATTTACATGTTTTCGGCATCTTTTTAATAGTAAACGCCGCATTACCGTACTCATCACCAAGTACAGAGGTCTCATATAATCCATACCATTCCTGAAAGCTAAAGTATAACCTGCTATATACATAGAATAGATTTAATCTAACCTAACTCCCTTGACGCCGCCAAGAACTGACGAAGGACATCGAACACAACATGAGCAAGGTGTTGGCCGATGTTATCTGGCGATCTCTGATGACGGCGTCTGACGACCGTTGCTGTGCCACTGTAAACGTCGTCTTACATAAAACGTCTTCCCTTAGAATTAATTTGTCTCTGTTTTATTTGTCTACGTTCTTCCGTAGACTATTGGTTAGCGGCAACTTTAGAAAGCCACAGCTGTTTCGTGGATTTTCCGACCTTGGCATTTCTGACCCTACTGTGGTTGCCACAAGTATCGTGGCTTTTGCGACCGTGTGTTTCACGACCAGAGCACCCTCGCTGCTGATTTATGCCAGTCGTTCACCAGCAGCGGATGCGTTGTCATCGCCAGTCAGACAGTGCCCTCGCTGACAGCCTTAGTTTCCGCGCAGTTTCGTACGCGGCTTGAGTTCTAGAGACTGTGAGCGTTGCAAACAATTACAACAACAAAAGGGAAGCCGTGTCTTCTCAACTGTCATCGCTACCGGGTGCACAGAAAATGCGATGAGTATAGGAGCTGGTTGTTTGTGAATTCCAAACGAAGTAATTCTAGAGACCGTTTAATAATTGCAAACCGCAGAATAACGGCAGAATAACGGCTCGCCCACCTCATGAAACAGAATGTGCATGTCGAAAAAAACGGAATGGATAACTGCACGAAAAGAGTCCGTGAAGAATAGGCAGTGCCTGTTTCTTAAATTTATAAACAATAATTCGAAGATGTGAAAGACAAAGTCTTACATTTCGTACCAAATACGCCAAATTAGAATGATGAGTAACCCAAAAATACACTCCTGGAAATTGAAATAAGAACACCGTGAATTCATTGTCCCAGGAAGGGGAAACTTTATTGACACATTCCTGGGGTCAGATACATCACATGATCACACTGACAGAACCACAGGCACATAGACACAGGCAACAGAGCATGCACAATGTCGGCACTAGTACAGTGTATATCCACATTTCGCAGCAATGCAGGCTGCTATTCTCCCATGGAGACGATCGTAGAGATGCTGGATGTAGTCCTGTGGAACGGCTTGCCATGCCATTTCCACCTGGCGCCTCAGTTGGACCAGCGTTCGTGCTGGACGTGCAGACCGCGTGAGACGACGCTTCATCCAGTCCCAAACATGCTCAATGGGGGACAGATCCGAAGATCTTGCTGGCCAGGGTAGTTGACTTACACCTTCTAGAGCACGTTGGGTGGCACGGGATACATGCGGACGTGCATTGTCCTGTTGGAACAGCAAGTTCCCTTGCCGGTCTAGGAATGGTAGAACGATGGGTTCGATGACGGTTTGGATGTACCGTGCACTATTCAGTGTCCCCTCGACGATCACCAGTGGTGTACGGCCAGTGTAGGAGATCGCTCCCCACACCATGATGCCGGGTGTTGGCCCTGTGTGCCTCGGTCGTATGCAGTCCTGATTGTGGCGCTCACCTGCACGGCGCCAAACACGCATACGACCATCATTGGCACCAAGGCAGAAGCGACTCTCATCGCTGAAGACGACACGTCTCCATTCGTCCCTCCATTCACGCCTGTCGCGACACCACTGGAGGCGGGCTGCACGATGTTGGGGCGTGAGCGGAAGACGGCCTAACGGTGTGCGGGACCGTAGCCCAGCTTCGTGGAGACGGTTGCGAATGGTCCTCGCCGATACCCCAGGAGCAACAGTGTCCCTAATTTTCTGGGAAGTGGCGGTGCGGTCCCCTACGGCACTGCGTAGGATCCTACGGTCTTGGCGTGCATCCGTGCGTCGCTGCGGTCCGGTCCCAGGTCGACGGGCACGTGCACCTTCCGCCGACCACTGGCGACAACATCGATGTACTGTGGAGACCTCACGCCCCACGTGTTGAGCAATTCGGCGGTACGTCCACCCGGCCCGCATGCCCACTATACGCCCTCGCTCAAAGTCCGTCAACTGCACATACGGTTCACGTCCACGCTGTCGCGGCATGCTACCAGTGTTAAAGACTGCGATGGAGCTCCGTATGCCACGGCAAACTGGCTGACACTGACGGCGGCGGTGCACAAATGCTGCGCAGCTAGCGCCATTCGACGGCCAACACCGCGGTTCCTGGTGTGTCCGCTGTGCCGTGCGTGTGATCATTGCTTGTACAGCCCTCTCGCAGTGTCCGGAGCAAGTATGGTGGGTCTGACACGCCGGTGTCAATGTGTTCTTTTTTCCATTTCCAGGAGTGTATATTATGTCGAGCAAGCCCCGTTTCGAACCACATTTTTATTAGATTCCGTCATGCAGTGTAGAAACGCTTAACGCTGCTACACTCCAGCAACAGTAGGGATCGGTAGCAATCGTCATCCCACAAAACGGCAAATGCTTATAGCACGTGGCAAAGGAGATGCGAGCAAGAGTCGTGTCGTACGCGAGCAGACAGAGAATGCGGTGTCCGCGCTGCGTGCCTTGGCGCCAAAGGCATATCTTTGTTTATTAGTCTTAACTGTTCAAATGTTTGCATACGACTCCAGCTAGACTGTCGAAATTATCCACGCTGACAGCTTCCTAATCGTGATTTTAGTGGCTCCATATCATGCTCGCATTTTAATTAGAATTTCATTTAATAGGTCAGTCATTGGCCTATTAAACCGACCAATCACAAAGGTCCCTATACACGCACGCGTGAAACACTGAAGGCAGCTAATTAGGCAGTCTTCGACCAGTATTTAGGCTGGCAATATCTAGGTCTACTCACTGTGATGGAATATTTTATATTACTGAAATTAACTTAAAATGTTAGTCCGTCTCGGGGAACATTTATTGCTCAGTCTCGGACTCGTTTTTAGAGAGACTCCACACATGTACAATGAACCGAATATGTTTTTGCGTAAAAGTAATTTGGTGAGTTAAAAGTGCTCGTTGAGTGAAGATTGGAGTCCCGGAAGTGACATTCGTGAGACTGGTTTTTTAAAATTTAATTTTAAATTTTTTTAATTTTTTTTGTTCTTTCCCATTACTTCAAGTATTTCATTATAGTAACGTTGAGATTTCCCGGCTTGTCATTTCATTATTTACAGTCAATTTTATGCTGGTGAACAGCCGCGGTTGGCGGAGAAGGAGGCCGACTTGGTCATCGAGACAACTTTACAAGACACAAGGTAGGAAAGCATCTTAATGGCGATTTAGCAGTGATTTGATCACTGCAGCCCTCCACATGCAACAATTCGCTAGGAGCAACCTGAGCTGTTAGCATGTACAGCGCAGCAGTGTGTCACGCTACGGACAGACCATATCGCATCCTCATTAAATAATTAGTTAGGTAGTCGGGTAATGTCTATATATAAAAGAAAACATACCGAGTGACTCACTGACTCATCATCGCTCAGCCCAAACCGTTGATAGAAATTTGAAATTTAGAGAGGGTGTTGACCTTGTACCGTAGGTGTAGTTTAAGAAGAGATTTTTCGAAATTCCAACTGTAAGGGGCTGAAATAGGGGATGAAAGCCTTTTTGGAAAATGTGTTGCTATTAAGACAATCTGGAAGCTAGACCTAGGAAAAGTACTATTTCTCAGTTAAGAATAAAAAAATACTTGTTTCGGCAGTTGTGAAAAGTAAAAGCTTTTTTAAAAAAAATAAGTCATTACTGTATAACTACTACGGCATTTTTAACCTACATCTATGACAACTGGCGTTTGACTACTCTGTTAGGAATTTTAAAAAATATGTGTTTCATTGCTTTCGGAAATTCTATCCCTAAGGAATTGAAATAGATGGTGGAAAGTTTTATTAGAACATTTCATTATGAAAATTTTTTAAAAATTAAAACTATGCAAATTTGTATTTTTCTTCTCGATTAGAAACACAGCAATACATGTTTCAGTGTTTTTGGGAATCCAATCTTTAATGGGTTGAAATAACGGATGAAAATTTTCATGGAAACGTGTCATCATATTAAAAAAATTTAAAGTTTAATCTATGAAAATGGGTGTTTTACTTCTCGGTTATAAATTAAGAAATATGTGTCAAGGGCTGAAAGTTACTATAGAAATATCACCACAAGAACTCAAGAGGCAGGATTAACAGCAACCTGCGATGCCAGCTATTAGAACCGTTTTTAGTCAATAATACATTCCGGAAAGACCACGCTTCTACGACTTTAATTAGCGTGAAAAGTTTAAAGGCGTTGCAATTTGTGAACTAAATCAAAGAAAGCTACTTAACAGGCAGCACGACAAAATGGCTTGGTCAGAATTGCGCAGAAAAAGAAACAAGAGCGAAGCAGCTGTCGCTAAGCTGGTTTATTAAAAGGAGATGCTGCACATGGGTCGCCTCGTGTGTGGAAATTGCCATTAAATAGCGGTGAATATTAATTTAGGTGCTACAAGGAGCTATTGGGACGACCCAGAATGCTGACTCGAGTTCGGAGATTCAAACGAATGAACACATTTTGAAATTAACTGTTGAAAATAGGTTTTTGAAACCTTTCGATGGATCCGTTCCAAAATAATCCTTGTGTTTGGCTGTGAAGAAGCGAAGAAAATCCTGTGTCTTATGGATGGGAATCTGGCAGTTCTTCGAAACAGTTCAATGGACTATACACATTCCACGTCGACTTCTTGGACACAGAAAAGGTGACGAAGGTATCTCCAGTTTTATTTGCTTTTCGCCTAGACAAAGTTGCAAATACATATGAAAGACTTTTTTCTGACTCGCAAAATAAGATGGCTGGATGGTTATCTGAAACTGCAGTGTAAGACTTTGAAATGGCTACAATTAAAACTTTGAAAACAGTGTTCCTCGAAACATCCCTTTCGGTTGCATTTTCAACTTCGTACAATGCAAGTGGTAGAAAACTGAAATTAAAGGAAGAATACAGGGCTAGAGGAGGAGTCCGATTTCTTTCCACATGCGTGCTTCGACTAAACAGTGTTAATGAAGAGTGGATTGTAATAATGCTCAGTTGAGAAAAGGTCACGCAATTAGCAGACTATATGGCCTCTCATTGGACGGAAATTCTTAGCACACTAATTGATATATGGAATGTTTTCAAACGGCAACACAGGACCACGAACTCCGTCGAAGGCTGGTACAGGAGACTAAACTGCTAAATAAATCAAAAACATCCGAAGGCATACTTTCTGATAACTGTACTGAAGAGAGTAGTACTGAAGGCTATATTTGGAATTATTTGCCCTCTCTCTTTCAAAAAGAAAAAAAGATACATAAATCTTGACAAAAGGTTAATAGCTATCATAAAAAATACAACGAGTCAGAGGATTTAAGAAGACATGTAAAATCACTGCCTGACTTATAAAAATAGAGTGAGGCAATGAAATTCATACAATACGACAAAAAGTTTCATAATTTTCAGCAGTGATGTTGCAGAATAAAAAATATAAAAATAAAGAAAAATAAAATAATAAAAAGTATTTAAACTTGCCTAGGCACTATTTGCATAGCCTGTCCTAAGCCTGTATGAAATGTGGAGGGATGTTGTTATTATCAACAAGGCCAGAAAATACATGGCTAAAACATGAGTGGTTGGAAACACCACGTTGACGTCACGTATCGCAAGGCCTCTACGCCACCACAATGCTCTCAAGGCCGTTGCCAGCTTCCCAGATCGTGGAGCTGCTACTTCTCACTGAAGCAGCTGCTCAGTCAGCCTCACGAGACTGTTTTCACCCTATTACAGTCCTTCCCAGTAAACGAAATTCCCTCGTAATACCTGGAATCGAACCAGTGTCCCCGGGTAGAATTCAGATTCGCTGACCACTTATATGTGGAGGCTGACTCATGCGCTCAGAACGAGAGAAATTACGCGACACACTCCTCCACAGATTTACTCGGAAACGTTTATAGGGGTCCTGGATTAATCCGAGGCACTGCTATATTGCTAAATCTGTCTAAACAAGGGTCACCAGTTTCTCTCGACCACGAGACATGGTTAAATTGCCTCTAATCCTATACTACTAATAAATGTGACCTATCAATCCAGTCACTTTTCGAAACACTACCAGAATACGGCTCTTAGATCTGACAACCACCTGGTTTTTAACAACAGGATAGTAGTTCAACCACAGTAGGGGGAAATAGTCACACAATAGTATGACGCGTTAACTTTACACGAGAACAAACTGATTTAATGTCCTCTATTAGACCTCGCTAAGAACGCCTCGTTCGTTAAACAAGGCTTCGCGCTTGCTGATGGTCCCTCTTTCTGCTAAGCGTCCTCGTACTAACCCAGCACGCAGACATCAGCTGAACTGCCACTGAACTGCCTCCCGCCCCCGTGAAAATTGCCTGCCGACGAGGTGATTTCGCGATCTCCAGGCAACTCAGCCTCAGGCACAGAATTTAAACATTTTCGTTGAGTACTTCCTGCTCACACTAATAGTAAAAATCCGCAAAGAGCTCCATCCTGCAAGGTTTTTCCAAAGTTTATTTCCAATACCTGCCGTGAAACATTTGACTTTTTGAGATACTCGCTAGCCTTTAAACCTGCATAATTGGCTCTTATATTAACCCACTGAGAAGGTTCAAATGGCTCTGAGCACTATGGTACTTAACGTCTGAGATCATTAGTCCCCTACAGCTTAGAACTACTTAAACCTAACTAACCTAAGGACATCACACACATCCATTGAAACACGTATGTATTCATTACTAGCGATGGCGAGGCATGACAGAATCTCTGACCAGAGAGTTATTTATCGTTGCTAGTCTGCGCTTGACCGCGCGAGGCGACGGTAGTAGCGTGTTGCGAGTCGGCAAGAGTAGTAGCGGGTAGTGAGTCGACAGGAAGAGTAGCACGTAGCGAGTCGGCAGGAACAGTTGTTGTGTGTAGTGAGTCGGGATAGGTAGTAGTCAGTCGACAGTAGTAACGAGTGGACGGTTGTAGTGAGCGGGCGTCGGCATGCGTCGGCGGCGTGCTCTTCTCGCGACTCTGGTCACGGTTTGGGACGATGTATATTGTTATAGAAGGTAATGAAGCAGCATTGCGCAAATCTAATAACGTATGTTAATTGTAATTAATTTACTCAAAAAAATGGCCCCATTAATAATTTTTTTATAAAATAACTTTTTAAAAGAAAAACATTAATTTCAATTTAAAGAATATTTCCTATGCATTTCCTCCAAGAATCAAAATTAAATATAAGCCAGCATTGCACGAAGCTGTGTAAAAGAATCTACAATTAAGAGCAGATATAGATGCAGTTTTTTTTATTGAGGTAAGGATCTTTTGCTCTTTTTATTCTGAATACAGGGCCGAAGGTCAGCGCTGCTGCCCTTATAAAATTTATCAGGTTTAATTATTACTGTTCAGATGTTACATTCAGTTCACGATTCATTATTTAATTAATATTATTGTGGATTTATGATCAATCTTCATTCCTTAACGATATTTTGTGGGGAGCTAACATTTGGCACATTTTTATTATAATTGACTTTTTACTATTTCTGCGGGGACGTTATACTTGGCTCCATTTCCATTTGCATTTATTGTTGATAGACATTATTTTTTGCTGGAAGGTTACACTGGCGACATCCGGCCAGGATCGTATTTCTTTGTGAATCTTCTGAGAAGTAGTCATACGAGGTGCGGCTAGAAAAAAACCGGACTGATGCTGGAAAAAACATTTATTTACAATTATTTACAATTTCATGTTATCTCCTTCAATGTACTCTCCTCCTCGGTCTCTACACCGCTCCATACGAATTTTCCAGTGTTCATAGCAATGCTGCAGATCATTTTCGGTAAGTCCATACATTACTTCCGTCGCTTTTTCTTTTACTGCTTCAACAGTCTCAAATCTAGTTCCTTTCAAAGCTGACTTGACTTTAGAGAAAAGAAAAAAGTCACAGGGGGCCAAATCAAGTGAGTAGGGTGGATGATCTAAGATGGGAATGTTGTGTTTTGCCAAAAACGTCTTCACTGACAACGCACTGTGAGCTGGGGCATTGTCTTGGTGAATGATCCATGACTTTTTTCTCCACAAATCGTTCCGTTTTCTCTGTACTCGCTCACATAGTGTAGCCAGGACGCTAATGTAGTAATGCTGATTCACTGTTTGTCCCTCTGGTACCCAATCAATGTGCACAATCCCTTTGATGTCAAAAAAACAATCATCATTGCCTTGAATTTCGATTTTGACATTCGTGCTTTTTTTTGTCGTGGAGAACCAGGAGTTTTCCAATGCATCGATTGGCGTTTAGTTTCGGGATCGTAAGTAAAAAACCACGATTCATCGCAAGTAATAACATTTTGTAAGAAGGTGGGATCACTTTCAATGTTTTCCAGGATGTCAGAACAAATCATTCTTCGGCGTTCCTTCTGTTCAACTGTGAGACACTTTGGAACCATTTTTGAACACACTTTGTTCATGTTGAAACTTTCATGAAGAATCTGCCTAACACTTTCCTTGTCAACTCCTGTTAACTCAGACACTGCTCTGATTGTTAAACGGCGATCTTGTCGAACAAGTTTACCGATTTTTTCAATGTTTGCATCAGTTTTTGCTGACAATGGTCTGCCAGTGCGAGTGTCATCACTGGTGTCTTCGCGGCCATCTTTAAATCGTTTAAACCACTCAAACACTTGTGTTCGTGATAAACAATCATCACCGTACACTTGTTGTAACATTACAAACGTTTCACTTGCAGATTTTCCTAGTTTGAAACAAAATTTGATGTTAACACGCTGTTCTTTCTGTACATTCAACATTTTCCGACGCACAGGCAAAACTACTTAAAACAGACGCCACGGGCAGACTGAGTGCAGGAGGCAGATGAAACTCGAGCAGTAGGCGGAGCGAGAGTCACGTGACAGGCCACGCGACTTTCAGCCTTATTGCATTCGTTTTATTGTTTCACCAGTACTAGTCCGGTTTTTTTCTAGCCACACCTCGTACATCTGCTCTTATTTACTTAAATATAATTAGGATTTGGCGCAACGCATTTACTAATTTTGTCACTTTCTTCCACAGATCATCGGCAATTCGTTGCTCTTTGTTGCATTTGTGTTTGTTGTATTTTGCATTGTGCTTATTTCATTTGTGAATAATTCTGATTTGTGTAAAAATGTCGCGAAAAACTGTTAATAGTACATCGCGAGGTATAATGAGGGAAATAGTCGACTTAAACGACTTGAACGATAGTACTTGTGACACGCAGTGTGATGATGACAATCCTCCGTTTACTGACAATCAGTACGTACCGACCACTAATAATGATTTTGATCCCAGTGATGAACAGACGAATTTAATTGTGTCCTCTGTTAATTTGACGAAAATTGATGACGCGGAGCGTTCTGTTGCAATGAGCGCTGCCCAGCTTGAAACACCCGGTTTGTATAATTTACGTAATGAACAGACGATTATTTCTAATGAAAATGAACAGGATACTCAAAGTAGGACAGATTTATTTAATTCCGAGGTAGTGACTAACAGTCCACATCCGATTAGCAGACATCTTCAAGAATCACAGAATGACCAAACGGTCACACAAAACGTGACAATTGCCGCTACGCCATCAAACAGCACAGAGAATAGAGTAGGTAATGTTACTGTGGATCAAATTACAGCATTGCTACAACAAATGATCAAAAAACTTGATGAACAGAACAAACGACTTGAAGAACAGAACAAACAATTTAGAGAACAGAACAAACAATTTTCTGAAAGTCTTAAACAGCCGAACGAAAAACACGACAACCTTAACGAACAGAACAAACAAGTTAGTGAACAGATTACAGCTGTTACCGTGCAACGTCACGATACGAAAGAACAATCATGTCAAGAAAGTAAGGCTCATGCTAGGAACAGTAATGAAGAAATTACATTTGTTGTACAGGAATTAAGTAGTACACGTATAGGTACAACAGAATCACTTGAAGATGAAATTAATGCAGTCACTGAACAATATTCAGAAAATGCAACACAGATATGCGACGTGTTTACTTTAAAGTTACCAGAAGTTTCACACATTCTGAATACGGAACTCGATAAGAAACGTGAACAACAGAACAATCAAATTGACGAACGTATTAAAGTAACAGAAATGAAAAATGTTTCAGTTACTAACGCGTCACAGCGTGCGGCACATTCTGAACGTTTGTCGCACTCACACAGCCAGTATAACTTAAGTAATTTACAGAGACTACGCAACTTAAAATCCGAAAAACTACGCAACTTGAAATCCGAAATGACACAGACAAACAGATTCTCACACAAACCTGAACGTGTTCTCAAATTCAGAGACGATAACGTTGATTACGAACAATTTTTATCCGTAAGAAAATCTAAGGAATTTAATAATGATAGAGCACAGGTACACGCTTTGAACTGGATACGACAATTTATTTTTGTACTTTCAACAGAATTACCTGTAATGCAGAAACTAGCTTTGGACTTGATACAACAATTTACTTTTGAATTTTTACCGCAATCGCCTGTAATGTAAAAGCTAAAATTTATTTGTAGGGCGTAATTGACCTCAGGGGATTCATTACGCTTCGATGAATATGTGCCGTAGCGTGCACAGGGCCCCGAGCCGTAGTAGTGCTATTTCATCTTTAGTTTTCTGCACTGCTGCCTTCTCTTCTACTATCCTTTATATCTATCAAAACAGCTCTTTTACAATCGCGCTATCTAGTATTAAGAATGAGTAAAGAAAACCCGATGTGACATGTTTTACCGAAAGTGACAATTTTTCATTAGACGCTCCAGAAATGACAACCACGAGAACTTTAAAATTTTTTAATCATCAGTATGTGTAAAATTATCAGCAACAAAACCAACCGGTTAGCATACCTAACCAACAATGTAATGTACAAGGTCAACCAAGCTTTAATGTTTCGCCGTGTGCACGTATAGTCTCAGCTCCAACAAATAGTAACGCCCGGCAGCAAGGAAATAACTACGTACAGAAAACACAGTATTTCAATTCTTATCGCAATGCACCGTATAGAAATGGTTATCACGACAGACGTAAAAACAATGAGCACAATTTTCAGTGTACATCTAATAACAGTCGGTCTTACCAACAACAAAATCATCCGCAGGAACATATTCTCATGAATGAACCAGACAGTAGATATCATCCAGAACGTAATACGTCAGGAAGAAATAACAGAACAGTTCAAATAATTGAAATGCCACAGCATCCTCCCGAAAATAATAACACGTCATAGAATTTGACTAGATACAGTACAGGTTGCATTTTCCAGTAACGTAAGCAATACTTTTGACACACAGAATCTTGTTCACGAAAATGTTATTTGAAACATGCCTTGTTGAATGCACTACTTTTATTGCACCCAGATCTTACTAGAAATTTTTCCATTGCCACCGACAGTTCTAACACCGCTTTAGGCGTACATATTTTTCAGGAAATTGAAGAAGATGGTTGTACAGTAATTAAAAACATCGGTTTCGCAAGTCGCATTTTGTCACCTGCTGAACGAAATTATTCTGTTACAGAACTGGAAACATTATGTGTTGTTTGGGCATTTACGAGATTTCGGCATTTTCTTTATGGAAGAGATACCACCGTTTACACAGACCACAGAGCGATACAATTTTTACTTTCGGCTAAATTTACTCACGACAGATTAAGTAGATGGAAACTCTATTTGCAGGAATTTAATTTCACAATTGTTCACATTCCCGGAACACAAAATATTGTAGCAGACGCACTATCCCGTTCTCTCAGCAACAATCAGCAAGACATCGCAACCAACTTCTGCAAAGCAAATTTCAGCGTCATGTACATTCAACAAGTTGCATTTGAAAATTTCATTTCATCGTCATTACAGGACATAGCACAAGAGCAAAGTAAAGACAACGTATGGAAAGAGATTAAACACCTTTGGCAAGATAGGAAAAATGTTACGATTAGAAACCATTACACTGTACGCAATGACATTCTGTTTCGCCGCTCTCATCCTGACAGCAACAATTGGTTATTATGCATTCCTGATGAACCTGTTAACAAATTAATCTTGTGTACTCATTTAAGTTACACACATTACGGAGCCAGAAAATGTTTTCTTATACTGAGACAGAACTGTTATTTTACCAACATGGAGCAACGTATACGACGAGTTTTAGCGTCATGCAAAATCTGCCAGAAAGCTAAGTCAGACACGACCTCACATATTCCTCCATTACATCCCATTGTACCTGTTAAATTGAGACATATGGCCGCTGTAGACATTTTTGGTCCGATTCCCAGAACTAATAGAGGTTTTTGCTACATCTTTGTTGCCGTTGAACTCACTTCAAAATTTGTTACCTTCACTCCGTTACGCAAAGCTACTGCTAAAACTGTTACGAAAGCATTTGTAAAACATTTTCTATTTCATGTAGGGCATGTATTGAAAGTAATTTCCGACAATGGATCACAGTTTCGACCTGCTACATGGACACGTATGTTACGAGCTAGAAACATTTCTCCGATCTATATATCCAGGTACCATGCTTCTTCCAACCCTTGTGAACGATTAATGAAAGAAATTGGTAAAGTGTGTAGAATATACTGCCATAAAAGACATATTGATTGGGACACACACATACTCTCATTCCAAGATGTAATTAATTCCATACCAAATGAATCCACTATGCTATCTCCGTCTGTCATACTGAAAAATGTTGAACCACCTAACAAAATTAAAGAATTAGTAAACTTTCCTACATCTCGTCGACTACGACACCGTGAAATAATTGACATTGCGCTGATTCTTTTACACAGCTTCGTGCAATGCTGGCTTATATTTAATTTTGATTCTTGGAGGAAATGCATAGGAAATATTCTTTAAATTGAAATTAATGTTTTTCTTTAAAAAAGTTATTTTATAAAAAAATTTTATTGGGGAATTTTTTTGAGCAAATTAATTACAATTAACATACATTATTAGATTTGCGCAATGCTGCTTCATTACCTTCTATAACAATATACATCGTCCCGAACTGTGACCAGAGTCGCGAGAAGAGCACGCCGCCGACGCATGCCGACGCCCGCTCAGTACAATCGTCCACTCGTTACTACTGTCGACTGACTACTACCTATCCCTACTCGCTACACACAACAACTGTTCCTGCCGACTCGCTACGTGCTACTCTTCCTGCCGACTCACTACCCGCTATTACTCTTGCCGACTCGCAACACGCTACTACCGTCGTCTCGCGCGGTCAAGCGCAGACTAGCAACGATAAATAACTCTCTGGTCAGAGATTCTGTCATGCCTCGCCATCGCTGGTAATGAATACATACGTGTTTCACCATGCCCGAGGCAGGATTCGAACCTGCGACCACAGCGGTCTCGCGCTTCGAGACCGCAGCGCCTAAAACCGCTCGGCCACTCCGGCCGGCCCACTGAGAAGGATTATGGATCGTGGGCTCATTACATCCAGGCTGAGCAAAGCCCCCTCCCCCCTTTTATCTGCCAGTCGACAGTAAACAAAGGACAAATTCACATGCGCGCCCAGGAATGATACAGGAGTTGTACAAAAATGTGGAACACAGCACGAAATGTACACTTCAACATGCTAGTCAAGCCTGCAGGTTGCAATGTTGTGTTTTATCACCAACGGCACCTGTGTAATGTCCTCAGTGCACTGCAAATGAAAGTATTGGTCAGAACAGTGTTTAGTGTAGTTGTGGCTGCATGTCTCGGAGCTAAGTGAATTCGAACGTGGGGAAACCTGTTGGTGCTCATATGGCGGGCGTTTCCGTAAACAAGGCAGCCAAAGTGTTTGGTGTTTCAAGCGACACCGAATCAAAGACTTATACAGCAAACAGGGAAAATGGAGAAACATCGTCCGGTACGTCACAGCGCTGACGAACGTGTGTGTTCAGTGAACGTGGGAAGCAGTCACTGAAGAGGCTCGGGACAGTATTAGGTTGGTGCATAAGTTCGTAGCGTTTCCGTTTTCCATTTTGGTATTCTGGTTGCTATCGATTTAGTTGTCGATTGGCATTTTTTTTATTTGCAGTTCACTGTTGCTGTTTGAGTGTACATGTCGCCATTTTGTCTTCTGAAGATTATCAGTGGAACTGCGGACGCTAGAAAGTAGAGTGGCAAGTGGAGAAATCGGAACATTTTCGACGTAGCCTTCTGTTTGAGTTCAGCAGAGGGGTGGCAGCAGTAAATAACATGGTTTTCTCATTTTAAGGAGAATCATTTTGACAGTGATTCCACGTTCAAGAAGACCATCGGAGTTCGATAAAGAGCGTTTAAACACATTAATTTGCAATGATCCACATGAATGTACTCGGGAACTGGCAAATGTGGTGGACTGTGATCATTGCAGCATCGTGCGACATCTGTATGCAGTAGGGAAGGTTGAAAAATCACTTGTGTGAGTATTGTATGCTCTAAGCCAAAATCACAGCCGGCCGGTGTGGCCGTGCGGCTCTAGGCGCTTCAGTCTGGAACCGTGAGACCGCTAGGTCGCAGGTTCGAATCCTGCCTCTGGCATGGATGTGTGTGATGCCCTTATTACTTAGGTTTAAGTAGTTCTAAGTTGTAGGGGACTGATGACCACAGATGTTAAGTCCCATAGTGCTCAGAGCCATTTGAACCATTTTGAACCAAAATCACAAAAATCAGCTGGTGACCATACGAACATCTCTGCCTGCTCCTCATCAATTGGCTCGTCAACAACACAGACTATTCCTATCCCGTATCGTTACTGGTGACGGGAAATTGTGTCTTTACGCTAACATAAGGAGAAGAAAGGTATGGTTGAGCCCAAACAAAGCAGAAACTCCCCGTATAAAGACCTGTGTACACAAGAAAAGATAATGTTATGCATGTGGTGGAACAGCGATGGTGTGGTGTACTAGGAATTGCTTCCCCGAGGTGTAGCCATCACTGCTGACATTTGTCAGCAACTGAGACGTTTTGCAGATACAGTCCAAGAACGACCAGGAAGACTGCGTGAAATGATGCTACTTCACAATAACGCCCGCCCGCATTCTGCTAGACTGTCAAAAAACACCATACAGTAGTGGAATTGGGAAGTCATTCCGCGGCCACTTTATTCACCTGATCTTGCACCCTCAGATTTTCATCTTTTCCGCTCTCTATCGAAAAACTTTAAAGGAACTCCCTTACTAGATGAAAATGCACTCCGAACGTAGCTCGACGAGCTCTTCGCCGTAAAACCACGTGTTTTCTACACTCCACTCGTGAAATTGAAAAGTTACCGTAGCGTTGCCAGACTGATGTAGATACTGAAGGAGAATATATTAGCGATGACTAAAGTATCTGTTATGTGTATGTACTGTGTTTATTAAAATTATGGAAAAACAATGCGAACTTATGCACCAAACTAATTACAGGATGACAGCTACGAAAGTCACTGAAGAACTAAATGTCGCGCTCTAGAGAATAATAAGAAGGGAGCTCCATTAGCGGGGAACAGCAGGGAAAGATACAATTCTAAACTCACACATCAGTGATGCAAGTTCCCTTAACAGGAAAACGTGGTGCTGAACCCATAAAACTTGGTCCGTAGAGCAATTGACGAGAGTAATTTGGTCGGATGAGTCTTGTTTCACACTGTTTCCAACTTCTAGCCCAGTTTACGTCGGAAGGATGAAACATGGCAGAAATTCGTCGATAGCTTAGGCAGCGATATACACTCCTGGAAATTGAAATAAGAACACCGTGAATTCATTGTCCCAGGAAGGGGAAACTTTATTGACACATTCCTGGGGTCAGATACATCACATGATCACACTGACAGAACCACAGGCACATAGACACAGGCAACAGAGCATGCACAATGTCGGCACTAGTACAGTGTATATCCACCTTTCGCAGCAATGCAGGCTGCTATTCTCCCATGGAGACGATCGTAGAGATGCTGGATGTAGTCCTGTGGAACGGCTTGCCATGCCATTTCCACCTGGCGCCTCAGTTGGACCAGCGTTCGTGCTGGACGTGCAGACCGCGTGAGACGACGCTTCATCCAGTCCCAAACATGCTCAATGGGGGACAGATCCGGAGATCTTGCTGGCCAGGGTAGTTGACTTACACCTTCTAGAGCACGTTGGGTGGCACGGGATACATGCGGACGTGCATTGTCCTGTTGGAACAGCAAGTTCCCTTGCCGGTCTAGGAATGGTAGAACGATGGGTTCGATGACGGTTTGGATGTACCGTGCACTATTCAGTGTCCCCTCGACGATCACCAGTGGTGTACGGCTAGTGTAGGAGATCGCTCCCCACACCATGATGCCGGGTGTTGGCCCTGTGTGCCTCGGTCGTATGCAGTCCTGATTGTGGCGCTCACCTGCACGGCGCCAAACACGCATACGACCATCATTGGCACCAAGGCAGAAGCGACTCTCATCGCTGAAGACGACACGTCTCCATTCGTCCCTCCATTCACGCCTGTCGCGACACCACTGGAGGCGGGCTGCACGATGTTGGGGAGTGAGCGGAAGACGGCCTAACGGTGTGCGGGACCGTAGACCAGCTTCATGGAGACGGTTGCGAATGGTCCTCGCCGATACCCCAGGAGCAACAGTGTCCCTAATTTGCTGGGAAGTGGCGGTGCGGTCTCCTACGGCACTGCGTAGGATCCTACGGTCTTGGCGTGCATCCGTGCGTCGCTGCGGTCCGGTCCCAGGTCGACGGGCACGTGCACCTTCCGCCGACCACTGGCGACAACATCGATATACTGTGGAGACCTCACGCCCCACGTGTTGAGCAATTCGGCGGTACGTCCACCCGGCCTCCCGCATGCCCACTATACGCCCTCGCTCAAAGTCCGTCAACTGCACATACGGTTCACGTCCACACTGTCGCGGCATTCTACCAGTGTTAAAGACTGCGATGGAGCTCCGTATGCCAGGGCAAACTGGCTGACACTGACGGCGGCGGTGCACAAATGCTGCGCAGCTAGCGGCATTCGACGGCCAACACCGCGGTTCCTGGTGTGTCCGCTGTGCCGTGCGTGTGATCATTGCTTGTACAGCCCTCTCGCAGTGTCCGGAGCAAGTATGGTGGGTCTGACACACCGGTGTCAATGTGTTCTTTTTTCCATTTCCAGGAGTGTAGATCCCCTCAGTTACTGTGCTATGTCGCATTACTGGCAAGGATTATCTGACCATTTTGGTTGATAACGTCCATCCTATGGTAAAATGTTTGTTGCCCACTTGTGATTCTGTGTTGCACGACGACAGGGCCTCTGTTAACACGATTCGCATGGTCCAGGACTGGTTTTTGTGAGAAAGAGGATGAATTACCGTGTCTCCCCGGAGCACTACACGCATCAGATTCGAATATTATTGAGTCTTTGTTGCCCACTTTGCAGAGAAAGGTGTGAAATCGCTATCCACCTCTTATCATCATTACCTGCAGCAAAAATGGTATGACCTACAACTAAACTCCGTTGGACCGGGCCTCGGAAAGCCCAACAGTACCGACCGATTGCTGTGTCTTGCTCAGCCAACAGGTATCACTGGATGCGGATATGGAGAATTATGTGGTCAGCACGCCGTTCTCCGAGTCTTTTATCATCTTTCGTTACTGGAGCCGCTATTTCTGAATCAAGCAGCTCCTCAACTGGCCTCATAAGGGCTGAGTGCACCTCGCTTACCAACAATGGTTAAATGGCTCTGAGCACTATGGGACTTAACATCTATGGTCGTCAGTCCCCTTGAACTTAGAACTACTAACTAACCTAAGGACATCACACAACACCCAGTCATCACGAGGCAGAGAAAATCCCTGACCCCGCTGGGAATCGAACCCGGGCGCGGGAGATTACCAACAGCTCTCGGCGAACCTGGGGAGTCACTCATCCAGACCTCGCTTAACTTCGGTGATCCAATCGGAACTGGCGTTACCGCTGTGGATAGGATGTTGGCGTGAAGAAGGGTATAATATTCCCTTGAAAACCATGCAGGATCCGTGTTTACTCGCTCCGAGACGACAGAACGCTGTTTTGAAGGCAACAAGGTTCCTGTACCGTCTTAAGTATAGTAGTGTGCTTTAGTGTTTCCATATTTTCGTGTAACCCCTCAATGTATAATTCGCGGCAGTGCGCTATTGCATGTCGCACAGTGCAGGCGCAGCTTCGAGACCCACCACGAATCTGCAGTCAGTCCAGACCGCGGCGACGTAGAGCACCAGAACCCAGTGCCGGTCCACAAAGCGGTCGCCATCCGCTGCCACTGTGCACTGCGCTCCAAGCGCCGCCCTCTGGCCGCAACGCCAGCCAACAGCCTGCATCCAGCGCCCGCGCGGCCTATACGATGCCGCCACGCTCGTCGCTAGCTTGCTCTTCCTCTTCACGCCGTGCTTTTGGACTGCGGATGCTGCACGTTGCAAGCTGCTGGCAGTGGCCCTGTGATGATAGCGGTGTGTCATTAATCCAACGTTACCCTTCAAATTATGCAGCATAACTATAATAGAGGAGCTAGAGAGGACAGTGCCAGAGTCCCGTATTCGGTTCAAAAATCTCAGCTACCCTTACTGCATCAGGCAGTTCGATCTAGTTATACAGGGTGAATCGCCTAAAACTAGCACGTCAGATATTTCAATAATGGAAGGCGCCATTGATAAGCGAATTTCACAGACTGGAATGATAGGCAGGGTCCGCTTATGCTGCCTATACACGGAATACTACGAGTTTCAAGCATGTATTTATATAAGAAAGGTACAAATATTTCGATGGAACAATGTCTGTTGACAGTGCTCAATAACTAAATTAGAACGTCAGTGGTGTTTGCTGGAGATACCTGTTTGAAGACTGTAAACACCATGTGAATTTCACATTGGTGCTTATGTGCAGCTCGACATAGATGTTAATAATTCTTCGCAGGTGTCGTGTTATTAAACGGGATTTTGCCTAGGGCAAACGAAACGCAAACAAAGGTGAATGTCTGTTGTGTCTGACAAGTAAAGAACCAACGTACCCTCACAGCCTGTGCTCAGAATGACCACCACAGGCGTCAATACAAGCTCTCATTCTGCCACGCAACGATTGCTGCGCATTGTCCAGCATTTTAGCGGAAATTGCAGCGTAGGCATCAGTAATACACCTTTTCATATCATCTGTAATTCTTTGAAGAGGTTGAAAAGGTTCCCATCTATTGAGATATCTTTCAGTAGATGACCGAAGGGCATGCTTCCAACTTTCATCATAAACCGTGAGCGTGTCCGCTTTTTCCGCATTGGCAAACATAATCTTCTACGCACGTTCCACTACGTCCACTACCGCAGAATAAGCGACAGGATCGTCGCAGTGAAGTCGCAGTGTACACACAAAGCAAGGTATATAAACATAACATCGTCGCCTAACAGCTAAGCAATAGGACGGAACAAACAGCTGCCGTTCTTTAAAAAATGGCTCTGAGCGCTATGGAACTTAACATCTGAGGCCTTCAGTCCCCTAGAACTTAGAACTACTTAAACCTAACTAACCTAAGGACATCACACACATCCATGCGCGAGGCAGGATTCGAACCTGCGACCGTAGCGGTCGCGCGGTTCCAGACTGAACCGCTCGGTCACAACGGCCGGCCCGTTCTTTACAACTGTAAGTAGGCTGTTTAGGTTTTCTTATTGGCAACGCCACGTAGCGCTCTGTATGAAAATCACTGGCTGTGCTGTGTGCAGTCTGTGGCTAGTTTGCATTGTTGTCTGCCATTGTAGTGTTGGGCAGCTGGATGTTAACAGCACGTAGCGTTGCGCAGTTGGAGGTGAGCCGCCAGCAGTGGTGGATGTGGGGAAGATAGATGACGGATTTTTGAGAGCGGATAATCTGGACGTGTGTCCATCAGAAACAGTACATTTGTAAGAATGGATGTCATGAACTGCTATATATATTATGACTATTAACGTAAATACATTGTTTGTTCTCTATCAAAATCTTTCATTTGCTAACTATGCGTATCAGTAGTTAGTGCCTTCCGTAGTTTGAATCTTTTATTTAGCTGGCAGTAGTGGCGCTCGGTGTATTGCAGTATTTCGAGTAACGAAGATTTTTGTGAGGTAAGTGATTTGTGAAAGGTATAGGTTAATGTTAGTCAGGGCCATTCTCTTGTAGGGATTATTGAAAGTAAGATAGCGTTGCGCTAAAAATATTGTGTGTCTTTTTAGTGTTGATCAGAATAGGTAAAGAGCGAAATGCGAAATGTCTGAGTACGGTCAGTTCTGCTCAGCTGTTTGAAAATCAAATAGTGTAAGAGGTTTATCAGCACAGTAATTCATTAATTTTTCTAAGGGGACGTTACACATTGCGACCCTGCCAGGATACCTCACTGGAATCTTCTGATTTATTTCTTGTAGTTTGTGTAATTAGTTTGTTTATTGCTAGCACGTAATCATAGAGAGACTTTCCTTTGTAGTTGTAGTTTTTCATTGTACATGCATGTAGATTTGCACCGAGTATTTCGCAGCTGCGCTTGGAATTAACTAGATATTATTTTCAGTGCTATTTTTACGTGTTTTCTTATTTTGCTCTTCAAATTGTGCTTTTCTGTGTTGTCGTGTGAAATATTGTGACAATAATGGCGTGTGAAAAACGTAATACTAGGCTCCAAAGTAAACTGAGAAATAATAGTGACGAAGAGCGTAGGTTATCAGCACCACTGTGTAATGAATTAACAGACATTCAAAGTAGTAATTTGGGAATTGTGCATAGGGAAATGGAGCGGGCGGCAAATGATGGTGTAGGCAGTGAAACAATTAGTGAACAGGGAAGCATTATCGATCGATCGGTCGGCAACAGCTCTCCTCAGGAATCCGAAATGACAGGACACAATCTTGCAAATACTGTAGATTCAGGTTTTCCGTCCTCACCGTTTTCTCAAATAAGTCAAGACACATTTTCTGCTTGTCAAAATGTGAATGTTGCCGGTGCAAATGCACTGCCGAAAAGCATAAAGGAACAGATTCCAGACACTAATACATTATTATTGCAATTAATGCAACAAATGGAACAAAATCAGAGACAAACACAGCAAAAGCTTCAAAAGTTGGACACCACGCTTGAACAAACACGTGAAGATTTAACTACTGAGTTAGATAAAATCGAATCGAAATGTCAAAAAGTCTGTAATGACATAAAAACACAAATTTGTGAGCATTTCCAACCTATTTTTTCGCGGCATGAAAATACATTACAGAATCACGAACCAGCCATAAAAGAACTGCAAACTATTGTTCATGAAAATCATGAAACCTTGTAAGCTAAGATTGACTCAGTTGCATCTACCGATTCGGTTACGCAACTTGCAAAAACTCAGGAAAACTTAAAGGACACAGTAGATGCGATTTCAACACAAATGGACACTCTGAAACTTGGTTCAGAAAAACACACTGAGGAAATAAGTTCACTATCGGAGAAAGTAGCCGAACTTTCGGATCAGTTCACTAACTTATCTACAAAGGTGGATGATGATCTGAATGACACAAGACCTGTAGCCTTCACTGACACAGAAGAGTACGAACAAATTAGGAAATTCAGACAAAACCAGAAATAAATTAATACGCAACATCAAAGAGAAATCCGGGAAGTACAAGATCAGTTGACACAGGTAATACAAGAATTACATATTTCAGAGGACACTCGCACTCCAATACGGGAAGAGGGACATAGAAATACGGAACAGCCACAAAATAATAACACAGGGCACTTCGGAAATTATGAAAGAAATCGGCAAGGTACACCGAATTTTGAGATGGAACCGCCGAAACGACGTAACAATGACCGACATGCGACTCGCCGACATGATGATTTTGACTATAAGCTGTTTATTACTACACATAAATTCAAAACATTTAAGAATTCGGCAACGACATTCATCCACAAGTGTGGCTTCATCAATTCTCTCATTGCTTTCCTCCCAACTGGTCATTAGAGCACAGATTATAATTTGTGTGTGGCTACTTACAGAACGAACCAGCTGTAAGAATGTGATCGCTCATTCACGATTGCCACAGTGAAGGAGAATTTTACCAAGCCTTCCTCTCAGCATATTGGTCTCAAGCCACACAAGACTAAGTAAAACATAGCATCATAATGATGAAACATTTCGAACAATCTGAATTTTCCAGTCTTGTGAAATATTTTGAAGACATGTTGCACAAGAATCAGTACCTGTTAATTCCTTACAGCCCCTCAGAACTCATCCGCATTTGCTTAATCAAATTGCCTGAACATTTACGACATATTATTTTGGCGGGACGTTGCAAAGACGACATTGAAGCTTTTCAGGGACTCTTACAAGAACTGGAAATTGACACTGACAATCGCGGAACGCGAAAACAGGAGCACAACAATTACAGGTCACATCCGTCACAATTCCGCGATGAAAGAAATAATAACTGGACACGACAAGGCTATTCTTACAACGTAAATCGTGACCAAAACAGACACCACCCGTATGACAACCACTGGCAGAGTAATAGTTACAGAGAAAGATCGCATTTCCGTAGTAATGAATATGACAGAGACAATCATAGAAACAGACAATTTGGCAAAGAGAACTATTATTATCGCGGGAGACAGAATAACTTCAGACGCAACGGTCCACCGTGCAGTGATAATTCAGGGAGAAATTCTCCACCACTTGACTGACAAGAAATTAATTACAGAAATTACCGACATGACGACAGACGATATAATCGTAACGACAGACCTGAATTGCATCAGAACTGGCGGGATTCAAACAGGGCAGGGCTCTCTCAAGAAGGTGAATTTGTAGAAGTTAGGTCTCCTAACCCCAATAACGATGCGCGCCAACAAAGAGACAGACAATGACTCGCACCGCAGGCAGCCACGTGCGCCGGCTGCCTCAGCGAAAAATAACATAGACGCTAACCTTGAGAAAAATTTTAGCACTCCTTATCGACGTATACAACATGATAATTACTTTGAAGCTGAAACTCTGCGCACTAGAAAGGGTAAAGGATTGCACCACATTTCACATGTAAAGCCGTTTCTTGAGAGATAATCTGCTTTTTAACTTAGTCTTTGCTATAAAATTTTTCACTTAATGTCACTAGTAATCTTTGTCACACTTAGAAACTGTTAATATGCAACTGCATTTTAAAGTTAACTATCCAGTCAATAACCTAGGGAACTTATTTAGACAATTAATTACAAATGCATTGTTATAGTGAACAGAGGACACTGTGTTATTGTGTTTGTACATTCTTGCTTGTTAGTTGCACGATTATGTAACGAATATACAGCTTACATACTTAGAACATATACTGCTAATGAGATTTTAATGCAACCTTTTGGTTTACTTGAAAAGATACTCTTTATTTGAAGTACATTCAGTGAGATTAAAGATGACTTAGCATTTGGTTTCTTTGATAGCTACACGATTATATCACGACGCTACTAATACGTGACACAATTTACATTGTTGATTTTGCCTTGTGTCTGTTTTATATCTGCACAGTTTTTCTGTATTATTCTGGACATTAAACATGTTTTATTAGTAACTTTTGTGGTATAGCTACAATGAGACACCCTTTTTCGTAGGACAACAATACGTCATAGCACAGTACTTTCTTCATCACGGCAATAAGCGTAATAACTAAGATATCTATACGCAAAGCATTTCACTTTTGTTTTGAGGAGGTAAGTACACTGACTTCAGCAGAACTTTTCTTACAGAGGACGATAACTACGACAGTTCCACAGAACTATCTTACAGGGAGACGCACATTTAGCGCTACAGGAGACGCGTTTGAGTGATTAATTTTGTACTTGAACCATTTATTTTTCAAGATTTTTGAATTACAAAGAAAGTTTTCCGTGATACATTTCATTCCATTGCTGTAATCTGTAACACCTGAGGGTATAATTACATTAATCCTCAGGGGGTACACGCTTACTTTGTGTATCATGTGTTTGGCAAGCACAAGGAGCCCTAGCTAATATGGTATTTGCTTACACAACTTTACACATCGGTACCACATTTCTCTAACACATAATTAGACAGCTATCTGATCATTTAATTGAGAGAGACAAACATTTATTTTACTACATCAGTGACACATGTATATGTAATTACACAGTTGGATAACTTCACACTTATGAAATTGCATTTTGCCCATACTTTGGGAACTGTTCATGTATTTTTCGGAACCATTGTGATACTATGAGAGCTTTGAATGATGTATTTGGTATGGGAACATGATTTTTAAAGTACGTTTGAGGTAGATGACACTACTGAAATGAGCAGAGAATTTTTTTTAGGTTTTGAAATTATTGCAGAAAACTACGACGTTTTTGAGATTTGACTGATGTGTTATGATGTTATTATTACGATGACAATGTGTATTATGCTGTTGAGCTATGTTTATGATCAATAAGCTGATGCTATATGATAAATTTGATTGTGCTACATATTTATTATGATGAAATGTTGTAGTGTCGACGCAAGATTGAAGTGTCGTCGAATATGTATATGTGTAATAATGTTAGGAGTAATGAATAGTGGTTAGGGTCTCTGATATGTGAAAAATGATGTTGGCAACCAAGAATCGTACTTTAAGAGTTATGAAATGTTTGTAAATGGGTGAATGTATCACAATGCCGGCGAAAATTTTTTGGTCATTGTTATATTCATAGGATTTTGGTTCTACACATTTGCAACACAAAATCTCGACCTGTGAAAATTTTTATGTGAGACTGTCACTGTAGCGCAAACTGGTGGATGCGTTATGGGTGACCAGCTGTGCGAGTCACCTGGAGAAAAAGCCATTAGGTGGAAAAAAAAAGAGACCATTAACGTCGCCATCGACATTCCTTTGCAGAAAGCATCGCAATTACGACACGCTCAAACTTGAAAACATATGATTACACTGTGGAACGCTTAATTTATGATATTTACTAAAATGCCTAATGAAATGATGAGAAACATTTTATATCTATTGTCTTTCTAGTTGAGAGATTTTTTACTGCCTTTGGAGACGCCATTTGCCTGGTGAATGACGTTCCACGCCTTGCTTTATGTATTTATTTGCTCATTTTGTTTAATATCTAGTTTCTAGCTGCACTGCAGCATTGGTTAAAATAAAATTTTATAGATGTACTAATATAGATATTTTATGCCTGCAGAGCCAGGAAATGATAACTTTATGATCTACCTCAAAAAAAAAAAAAAAAAAAAAAAAAAAAACGAAGGAGCACAAAAAGACATTTCCCTTCACAGGACTTGCATACATAATTTTCTTTTCAGCTACTTGGTAATATTTTTAGTAGAATAAGTTGTGGTGCACCACTTTAATGACATAGATATTAAGATGTGAATATACATTTCCCTTAGCTGCATTGTTGTCTTTAGTGTACTATTTTTTCTGCTTGTAGATTTGTCATGTTTAGATATAAGTTATTACATTTGCTGCTGTTGTTTGCCAGGCATAGTGCTACTGAATTTCACTTTGTATTACTCTGTTAAGCCAGTTTTACTACTGATTTATTTTTCTTGTTTGCTGCACAGTGCCTTATATTAGTTTTAATATTGCAATTGCTTTGCCAATTTAGATTTACTGCTGCTAGCTTTGCCAATTTGTATTTTTGTCATTGCTGTTTGTGTTAGTTGTTTTGTGCTGCTCCATTGCCTCGTCCCTTAGTTTAGCATCTGAGCTCAGTAGATTTAAGTTAGCTTAAGAGGGGTAGACTATATAAGAAAATGGGTTGCGATGAATTGGAAGAAATGCATTGAGAATTTATATGAAAAAAGTACAGAAAGCAGGTATAGGTTGGATTTTCTTGGAAATAAATGATGAGGTAAGATAATAGAAAATAAATAATGAGGTAAGAAAAATGTGAACATATAAATACAGAAAGCATGCATGGATAGGATTTTTTTGGTGGAAACAAATGTTGAAATAAGAGGAAAGATCTATGGAATGAAGTTTTGGGTTGAACTGCAGTACCAAATGTCACACTGAAAACAAACCCTGTCCTGTCCTTTTGTATAATTCCGCTATGTGTTTGTGTACCCTTGTGTATTTGTGTTCTTCCTGTCTTTATGTGTTTATCTGATAAGACTTATGTTGTAGAATTTTTCTAATACTCAGTTACATTCACTATGATGAGGAATACTGTTATCCTCAAATATAATTTGCATTAATAATATATCATTTTCTTTGTAAAGATGTTTATACATTATTAATTCTGTTCTGTTTCAGTTCTCATGTGTGAAATTAATGTTTCAAAAACTATTCTCATTATTTTATTTATTTACTTATGTCATAATTCCTTTAACACTGATGTGTATGTTATTTCGATTCTTTTGTAAATCCTGTGCTACTACAAATGTTACCTGTACTGTTAGATTCTTTAATGATGTATTTTGTACCTTTGTAATTGTATTCTAATGTTGTAAATTTTAATTGTATAGACACCAGTTCTTCAAATTAAGTTTCATTTCACTGCACATATTTCTGTTGGTCATAGTATATGCACAATATGTGAAAAAAAGAGGACTGTTAGTGTTTGCACGTGTGTTAATAATTCAGCAAGGGACTGGATAACAGCATTGCTGGTTCTAAGGACATTTCAAAAAAAAATTTTGTGAGTGCACAAGTGGTGGTTCATGGACTTGCTATATTCTCTGCAAGACTCTTCAATGGTGATTGTGCACCTGCACAGTCACAGCAGATGGCTGCTAGCCATCTCTACAAGGACAACAGTGGGTTTACACCTTTGATGACTCACCAATACCATTATCTCTACAAGGACTGCACTGGGTCTGCACCTCTGGTGGCCCACCAATACCGTAATCTCTACCAGGACTACAGTTGGTCTGCTCTGTGATGACCTACTTACCAATACTCTTCAAAACTTCGACTGACTCTGCTGTGGGTTTGCTCTGTTGTGGCCCATTACCTGTCTGCATGTCAAGAGTCAGCACTGTCTTTCTGTTGGAAAGACAACACTACTTCTTCAAAACTGCATTAAAATCCACTACTTCCGTGTGCATTGTCTTTTACTGCTCAGACTTTGAGAAGAAAAAAAAAACTGCAATTTTACTGTGATGAATGATCAGGACTGTCTTTATGGACTGTGAGAAAATTTTAGCTTTTGATCAACATTGTATCAATATGTATGTGCATATGATTTCTTTGTTATTGTAATCGTGAAAAATTTTTTAACAAATATGTATTGGCCAGTGCCCAAAACAATTTGTAAAATTTTTTTGTGGGGAGCATGGGGGCTATGTAAGTAGGCTGTTTAGGTTTTCTTATTGGTAACGCCACGTAGCGCTCTGTATGAAAATCACTGGCTGTGCTGTGTGCAGTCTGTGGCTAGTTTGCATTGTTATCTGCCATTGTAGTGTTGGGCAGCTGGATGTTAACAGCACGTAGCGTTGCGCAGTTGGAGGTGAGCCGCCAGCAGTGGTGGATGTGGGGAAGATAGATGACGGATTTTTGAGAGCGGATAATCTGGACGTGTGTCCATCAGAAACAGTACATTTGTAAGAATGGATGTCATGAACTGCTATATATATTATGACTATTAACGTAAATACATTGTTTGTTCTCTATTAAAATCTTTCATTTGCTAACTATGCGTATCAGTAGTTAGTGCTTTCCGTAGTTTGAATCTTTTATTTAGCTGGCAGTAGTGGCGGTCGGTGTATTGCAGTATTTCGAGTAACGAAGATTTTTGTGAGGTAAGTGATTTGTGAAAGGTATAGGTTAATGTTAGTCAGGGCCATTCTCTTGTAGGGATTATTGAAAGTCAGATTGCGTTGCGCTAAAAATATTGTGTCACTTTAGTGTTGATCAGAATAGGTAAAGAGCGAAATGCGAAATGTCTGAGTACGGACAGTTCTGCTCAGCTGTTTGAAAATCAAATAGTGTAAGAGGTTTATCAGCACAATAATTCATTAATTTTTCTAAGGGGACGTTACACAACGTTCAGGATTTTACCGTCAAAAGTATTGTTCCATTTAAAACTTTGTAACTGTTGTAAAAAAAATGCACTTTCGCCAACGTTTTAAAATCTGTGTATTGACTGGAAATATGCGACCTGGCATACAATTCAGTTATGTGAAAAACGCGCTTCGATAGTGCCTCCCATGTCCGAAATATTGGCAGTGAAAATGTTAGGTGATTCACCCCGATAGCATGTCACACGGATGATCGCCTTATTCAGATAGAACCTGTGCGCCGTTAATTTGGTTCACAGTTCAGCCAGGAAGAGAATTTCAGCTTCTGAATGAAGTGTACTACAATGATCAGAGTCGCTGAGGACAAATTTGGAGGCTTCGACTTCAATTTCAAGTTCTTTTTATTATTTATTTATTTTTAACCAAATACATTTACATCTCTTAAGGAGAAATGGGGCTGTTTATGGACTTATCTGGTTGCCCTCTTCCAGCCAGAGGGTTAGTGTACTACGTTTTCATTCATGTATTATGACATTTGAACTTACATGCTAATAGAGTTTTTCTGTGCTTTCGATTTCTTGTTACACAAAAATTTAAAAAATCAGAAGTTTAAGGTAATAAATATTTCAAGGTATGTAATAATAATAATAATAAGATAAGCAGAAGTAGAAATTTCTTGAAGAACTGGTTTGAATTGTTGTTACCATAGGTACACATCCAATAACTTTATCCAACAAAAGGCCTGAATAGGACAAAAAAGGGGGAGAGATGAAACCTTTTGCAATAGTCTCAGGTTGATGTCCTAGTTAACATATTAATAATGCCCGAAGCTCCGGGTTGTGGGCTCGGGGTTATGATGTCATCAATACGGGCGCCGTAAGAATTTCTAGAGTAATTTTTAAAAGGCTATTAATTCCCACAGAATTAATATAAAAGATCGATTTTGCACAAAATTGTAGAGGAATAGTTGAAAAATGTATGTGTAACAATACCTTACAGATATCTAACATTTCTTCTGAGCTATATTAACCAAAAATGAGAAAAATAATATTCTCAGCCTTTTTTCCCAAGTTTCTCTGTAAAGAACTGTATGTAACACGTTCTTAAAACTGTAAAACAATACCAGAATGATTTCCCTACCATTAATAATAAGGGAGTTATCTGAATCTATTTACCATAAGGCGTGATCATTCACTAGCCAGACTCACGTTCCTACCGTTTCTCAAGCACACACCTTTAGATCTTGTGTTAAGAGTTTCCAGTATATGTAAATATGTTCCAGGGATTGTAAAACATATGCTTAGTCCGTCACAGGTGTGTTCCTCACACGATTGTCCTCGTCTGACCAAGAAGCGGTAGAAATATCTTAAACAACAGGCAAATAGAATGAGATTTTCACTCTGCAGCGGAATGTGCGCTGATATGAAACTTCCTGTCAGATTAAAGCTGTGTGCCGGACCGAGACTCGAACTCGGGACCTTTGCCTTTCACGGGCAAGTGCTCTACCAACTGAGCTACCTAAGCACGACTCACGCCCCGTCCTCACAGCTATACTTCTGCCAGTACCTCGTCTCCTACCTTCCAAACTTAACAGAAGCTCTAATTGCGGAGACATGGCTTAGCCACAGCCTGGGGGATGTTTCCAGAATGAGATAGTTCTGCAAGGTTAGCAGGAGAGCTTCTGTTAAGTTTGGGAGGTAGGAGACGAGGTACTGGCAGAAGTAAAGCTGTGAGGACGGAGCGTGAGTCGTGCTTGGGTAGCTCAGTTGGTAGGAAAGACAAATCCGTCGAAACCATGGTAAAGGTTATTTGAAAACAAGCCATTTATTACAACTGGTTGGCTGTCTATTATAGCTGCTGTTCTGTAACAGTTGTTGTAGCGCAGCCATGTTTAAAACATTGAGTGGAAGCTACTGATCATTGCGGAAAACTGATGTTGTTGACAAGAAACGACAGTAAAGAATATACACGTTGAGATGCCAATGTCAGAATACGCAGACTAATGAACAATGGTCGTCAAGAGGTGCTCGAACTTACACCACTTATTGCTTGAACCGCCCGTTTCTGAGCTGAAAATACCTTTCAAGAATGGGAATAGTTACCACAAAATATAGTACCATATGTTACAAGCGAATGAAAACAAACACAGTAGACTACAATTTTTTGTAGAACTATCACTTACTTCAGATATTGTTCCAGTTGTAAAAATGGCAGCATTAAGTCTTTGAACAAGATCCTGAACGTGAGCTTTCCACAACAGTTTACTATCTATCTGAAAACCTACAAATTTTAACTCTTCATTCTCACTAAACATATGCCTATTCTGCGGATTTTGTGGAACTGCGTCTTAGAAACTGTAAAAGCTGAGTTTTACTGTGATCTAGCGTTAATTTGTATTCTACTAACTTATGATCGCTCTAAAGCATTTTCAGAATTGGACCTATCCCCAGGTCGCCATCATACACAACGACGATGGTCATCTGGGGTGATTCACAACTGAACACAATACGACCCCATTCATCGGCAGTCCACGCTTCCCAGCCAAGGCACCACTCCAACAATTGTCGTTGTATTGTGGCGTTAATGGCAGTCTACGCCTGGGATAGTAATTCCCCAGTGCGTCCTGCCGCTAGTCTCCGAAAAATGGTGGCGGTGTGACACGGAATGTTGCACAGAGTGTTCTCGGACGGCAGGCATAGATAATTGTGTTGGTGTTATGATGTGCTTAGAACACAATATGGCGATCGTCCTTGTGGTAAGACATCGTCTACTGGCCTTGGCAAAGAGTATGCCTGCCCACACGTTCCCATGCTGTCCACCATGAGACCGCTGTCACATCCGAACTCCCTACAAATCTGTGTACTGCACTATTTGATCAGCCAGCCGAATGGAGACACACAAAGTGGCCCCTCTCAGACTCTGCGAGGTGCTTATAATGCTCTCTCACGTAAGTAAGCTGCATCTCCGTGTCCTTCACAATAACCACTCAGCACCTGACACTTTTCACACCCCTTATATACACTCCTGGAAATGGAAAAAAAAACACATTGACACCGGTGTGTCAGACCCACCACACTTGCTCCAGACACTGCGAGAGGGCTGTACAAGCAATGATCACACGCACGGCACAGCGGACACACCAGGAACCACGGTGTTGGCCGTCGAATGGCGCTAGCTGCGCAGCATTTGTGCACCGCCGCCGTCAGTGTCAGCCAGTTTGCCGTGGCATACGGAGCTCCATCGCAGTCTTTAACACTGGTAGCATGCCGCGACAGCGTGGACGTGAACCGTATGTGCAGTTGACGGACTTTGAACGAGGGCGTATAGTGGGCATGCGGGAGGCCGGGTGGACGTACCGCCGAATTGCTCAACACGTGGGGCATGAGGTCTCCACAGTACATCGATGTTGTCGCCAGTGGTCGGCGGAAGGTGCACGTGCCCGTCGACCTGGGACCGGTCCGCAGCGACGCACGGATGCACGCCAAGACCGTAGGATCCTACGCAGTGCCGTAGGGGACCGCACCGCCACTTCCCAGCAAATTAGGGACACTGTTGCTCCTGGGGTATCGGCGAGGACCATTCGCAACCGTCTCCATGAAGCTGGGCTACAGTCCCGCACACCGTTAGGCCGTCTTCCGCTCACGCCCCAACATCGTGCAGCCCGCCTCCAGTGGTGTCGCGACAGGCGTGAATGGAGGGAGGAATGGAGGCGTGTCGTCTTCAGCGATGAGAGTCGCTTCTGCCTTGGTGCCAATGATGGTCGTATGCATGTTTGGCGCCGTGCAGGTGAGCGCCACAATCAGGACTGCATACGACCGAGGCACACTGGGCCAACACCCGCCATCATGGTGTGGGGAGCGATCTCCTACACTGGCCGTACACCACTGGTGATCGTCGAGGGGACACTGAATAGTGCACGGTACATCCAAATCGTCATCGAACCCATCGTTCTACCATTCCTAGACCGGCAAGGGAACTTGCTGTTCCAACAGGACAATGCACGTCCGCATGTATCCCGTGCCACCCAACGTGCTCTAGAAGGTGTAAGTCAACTACCCTGGCCAGCAAGATCTCCGGATCTGTCCCCCATTGAGCATGTTTGGGACTGGATGAAGCGTCGTCTCACGCGGTCTGCACGTCCAGCACGAACGCTGGTCCAACTGAGGCGCCAGGTGGAAATGGCATGGCAAGCCGTTCCACAGGACTACATCCAGCATCTCTACGATCGTCTCCATGGGAGAATAGCAGCCTGCATTGCTGCGAAAGGTGGATATACACTGTACTAGTGCCGACATTGTGCATGCTCTGTTGCCTGTGTCTATGTGCCTGTGGTTCTGTCAGTGTGATCATGTGATGTATCTGACCCCAGGAATGTGTCAATAAAGTTTCCCCTTCCTGGGACAATGAATTCACGGTGTTCTTATTTCAATTTCCAGGAGTGTACATTGTCAGGGCTGGTAACAAAATTAAACACAAACAACGCTAATCTCCTCTGGTAGCCTTTTCATCCGTCACGGAAAATTGCAGTTACTTTGACACCCGACCCTGTCTTCTGGGTACTTGACTTCTTTGGTCATGCAATATATTTAATGTGATTCTAGTAGCCTACTTTATCATTGGAAGGCGGTTGTCGTATTGTCAGCTGTGTTATCCTTTAAGCTCATTGTTTCATTTTGTATCAGCAGAGTCATTGCAAGATCCGGACATTCCTTGGTCGTATGTTGTAACTGCACTGGTGGCCAGTTCGGACTTCTGTGTTGAGAATGACTGGTAAGGTGTCTTCATAGCTTCGTGTGACTGCTCATTTATTAAAGTAGATCCTCCACCGATGCAACATCTCAGCGAATGCAGCAGATGACAAAATATATTTGTATTCCTTTCCGTGCATGGATGAAAACGTGTTTCCTCAGTCACCTGGAAACTGCGTCTCTCTGATTAAAAATCCTAGTAGATGTTTTGGCGCGATTTTTGCATTTGGTCTTGCGTGTTATATGTCCATTTCGTCAGAGCAGTAAGTTCGTGAAGTTGCTGATTATCGATCGATGTAGTGTTTCAACTGACACAATATATTCAAAAGGCTCCTGCTATCGGACGACCTGTGCTGCTTATCTCATGGAAGGAGAAGATTTAGAAGACTGGATGCACAAATGATACTCTCGGCACTGGCCAATCAATGCACTGATAAACCTACGTACGGTGTTGCTCTCCAGGTCCCCGCCTTGTCCTGTTTGGAATTGCTGTACCAAGGTTTCCTGACTCACTCTGTCCTGATTATGATATTTTTTCCATTATGAGCAGTGTTCCAGAAAATTTCTCTAGCTGAGGAAGTGCTTCATCTCCAATAAATTCACTGAAAATTGTTTGTGAAAACATAAAAGGAATATGGTAGCCAGTTTATGTTTGAAATTACTGGCCGAATCTTTATAGGCTCTGATGATGACTCTAGCATTAGGAGACGAAACTTCAAATACCGATATATGCTTTGGACCATGGTCTAATGCCCATAAAACAAAATTCAACAAGGATGCCATAAAAATGAAGCTTAATAACTCGGCCAGTGACGTAGTACTCCCAGAACAGTTGAATATTTCTTGAGTTCGATACATACCAAGCTGTTCCTGGTGGATCAGGAAATACACATAATTTAGGCTCAGATACTGGCATGTACAATCACAATGATTTGACACACCATTCACTACAGGAGTGAGTAATTCCTAAAACGCTTTTCAATCAAAACAAAAAAACTTTGCAATAAATGCCATTTTCACCAAGGTATTTAATATTTTCTTTACTTTGATCCTAAATTAACTTTATAGCATAATATCCACACCGCATACTAATTATATTGTGACTTTCTCGTGATACTAACATCACCGAAATAAAATGACCTTTAAGCAACCTATGTAGGGAAAGAAACCCTCATTATAGTCGGTAGGCAGTATCGTATATTTTTATTTTGTGCACATTCTATAAGCGTGAAGGAAATCATTCATAAACAAGTTACTCTGAAGGAATCTCTGGCGCGATTTCTGGCGCCGTGGCTCAGTGTAGCCACCTTTCAATGCCTCAGAACATGTCCTACCAACCGATCCCTTCTTCTAGTCAAGTTGTGCCACAAACTCCTCTTCTCCCCAATCCTATTCAATACCTCCTCATTAGTTACGTGATCTACCCACCTTATCTTCAGCATTCTTCTGTAGCACCACATTTCGAAAGCTTCTATTCTCTTCTTGTCCAAACTAGTTATCGTCCATGTCTCACTTCCATACATGGCTACACTCCATACAAATACTTTCAAAAACGACTTCCTGACACCTAAATCTATATTCGATGTTAACAAATTTCTCTTCTTGAGAAACGCTTTCCTTGCCATTGCCAGTCTACATTTTATATCCTCTCTACTTCGACCATCATCGGTTATTTTACTCCCTAAATAGCAAAACTCCTTTACTACTTTAAGTGTCTCATTTCCTAATCTAATTCCCTCAGCATCACCCGACTTAATTTGACTACATTCCATTATCCTCGTTTTGCTTTTGTTGATGTTCATCTTATATCCTCCTTTCAAGACACTGTCCATTCCGTTCAACTGCTCTTCCAAGTCCTTTGCTGTCTCTGACAGAATTACAATGTCATCGGCGAACCTCAAAGTTTTTACTTCTTCTCCATGAATTTTAATACCTACTCCGAATTTTTCTTTTGTTTCCTTTACTGCTTGCTCAATATACAGATTGAATAACATCGGGGACAGGCTACAACCCTGTCTCACTCCTTCCCCAACCACTGCTTCCCTTTCCTACCCCTCGACTCTTATAACTGCCATCTGGTTTCTGTACAAATTGTAAATAGCCTTTCGCTCCCAGTATTTTACCCCTGCCACCTTCAGAATTTGAAAGAGAGTATTCCAGTGAACATTGTCAAAAGCTTTCTCTAAGTCTACAAATGCTAGAAACGTAGGTTTGCCTTTTCTTAATCTTTCTTCCAAGATAAGTCGTAAGGTCAGTATTGCCTCACGTGTTCCAACATTTCTACGGAATCCAAACTGATCTTCCCCGAGGTCGGCTTCTACCACTTTTTCCATTCGTCTGTAAAGAATTCGCGTTAGTATTTTGCAGCTGTGACTTATTAAACTGATAGTTCGGTAACTTTCACATCTGTCAACACCTGCTTTCTTTGGGATTGGAATTATTATATTCTTCTTAAAGTCTGAGGGTATTTCGCCGGTCTCATACATAGTGCTCACCAGATGGTAGAGTTTTGTCATGACTGGCTCTCCTGAGGCCATCAGTAGTTCTAATGGAATGTTGTCTACTCCCGGGGCCTTGTTTCGACTCAGGTCTTTCAGTGCTCTGTCAAACTCTTCACGCAGTACCTTATCTCCCATTTCATCTTCATCTACATCCTCTTCCATTTCCATAATATTGTCCTCAAGTACATCGCCCTTGTATAAACCCTCTATATACTCCTTCCACCTTTCTGCTTTCCCTTCTTTGCTTAGAACTGGGTTGCCATCTGAGCTCTTGATATTCATACAAGTGGTTCTCTTCTCTCCAAAGGTCTCTTTAATTTTCCTGTAGGCAGTATCTATCTTACCCCTAGTGAGACAAGCCTCTACATCCTTACATTTGTCCTCTAGCCATCCCTGCTTAGCCATTTTGCACTTCCTGTCGATTTCATTTTTGAGACGTTTATATTCCTTTTTGCCTGCTTCATTTACTGCATTTTTATATTTTCTCCTTTCATCAATTAAATTCAATATTTCTTCTGTTACCCAAGGATTTCTGTTAGCCCGCGTCGTTTTACCTACTTGATCGTCTGCTGCCTTCACCACTTCATCCCTCAGAGCTACCCATTCTTCTTCTACTGTGTTTCTTTCCCCCATTCCTGTCAATTGTTCCCTTATGCTCTCCCTGAAACTCTCTACAACCTCTGGTTCTTTCAGTTTATCCACGTCCCATCTCCTCAAATTCCCACCTTTTTGCAGTTTCTTCAGTTTCAATCTGCAGTTCATAACCAATAGATTATGGTCAGAATCTACATCTGCCCCAGGAAATGTCTTACAATTTAAAACCTGGTTCCTAAATCTCTGTCTTACCATTATATAATCTATCTGAAACCTGTCAGTATCTCCAGGCTTCTTCCATGTATACAGCCTCCTTTCATGATTCTTGAACCAAGTGTTAGCTATGATTAAGTTATGCTCTGTGCAAAATTCTACAAGGCGGCTTCTACAAGGCTGCTGCCCCTCTTCAGGAACCACATGTTACTACGTTTCCTTCTCTCCCTTTTCCTACTGACGAATTCCAGTCACCCATCACTATTAAATTTTCGTCTCCCTTCACTACCTGAATAATTTCTTTTATCTCGTCATACATTTCATCTATTTCTTCACCATCTGCAGAGGTAGTTGGCATATAAACTTGTACTACTGTAGTAGGCATGGGCTTTGTGTCTATCTTGGCCACAATAATGCGTTCACTATGCTGTTTGTAGTAGCTAACCCGCACTCCTATTTTTTTATTCATTATTAAACCTACTCCTGCATTACCCCTATTTGATTTTGTATTTATAACCCTGTAATCACCTGACCAAAAGTCTTGTTCCTCCTGCCACCGAACTTCACTAATTCCCACTATATCTAACTTTAACCTATCCATCTCCCTTTTTAAATTTTCTAACCTACCTGCCCGATTAAGTGATCTGACATTCCACGCTCCGATCCGTAGAACGCCAGTTTTTTTTCTCCTGATAACGACGTCCTCTTGAGTAGTCCCCTCCCGGAGATCCGAATGGGGGACTATTTTACCTCCGGAATATTTTACCCAAGAGGACGCCATCATCATTTAATCATACAGTAGAGCTGCATGTCCTCGGGAAAAATTACGGCTGTAGTTTCCCCTTGCTTTCAGCAGTTCGCAGTACCAGCACAGCAAGGCCGTTTTGGTTAATGTTACAAGGCCAGATCAGTCAATCATCCAGACTGTTGCCCCTGCAACTACTGAAAAGGCTGCTGCCCCTCTTCAGGAACCACATGTTTGTCTGGCCTCTCAACAGATACCCCTCCGTTGTGGTTGCACCTACGGTACGGCCATCTGTATCGCTGAGGCACGCAAGCCTCCCCACCAACGGCAAGGTCCATGGTTCATGGGGGGAGGCTTAAACCGTACAAAAAAGTCTACCTTCTTAAGGCAAAATACCCCAAATCATTACGAATTAGCAAGAGAAAGTTAAAAAATCATTCAGTGCCACACTTCAGTCAATATCATTGTTTTACAGAGGAGAAGAAAGTATTGTCGCCACCAGTATTCGAACCGACAGCAAGTGAAATCTGCACTTTCATGTCCAAACACTTTAACCCTACGCTAGCAGCCATATGCATCAAATCTGTCCTCCTTGTCGCCTCAATCGTAGATTCGTCAGCTAAACAGCGACGTAAATAGCGAAACCAGCTGCAGTTTCTGTTGAAAGGAGCTTCCTGGAAACAAAATTATTCATTTGATATCTTCTATATCATCCTCTAAGGGAGAGTCATTCAGGATATTTAATGATAATGATAAGATATTAGTCAGTGAATTTAGAAGAAAACTTTTGCACCAGTCCAGGAAGTAATTCGAAGGCCACATGGCTGCCAAATGTATGCTGCAGTGTTGCCGATTCTCCATTAGGCTGGTGACAGGCAGAAGACGCCTGCTAACGCGAAAAGTATCCTCAGCATGTAACCATAGGACAAGCTCGCGCAAGAGAGACGTGGCAGGGCCGGCGTTGGCTCAAGTGTCGAGGGATATGTGCGATATACCTCATGAGTAATACTAGTCAAATTTGAAACTAAACCAAAGGACACTGTGATAATACAAATATACTTACCAACATCCAAAGAAGAAGATACAGTCATTGATGAAATATACATAGAAAAAGTAATACGACAAGAAATATTAAGGGAGATGATAACCTGATTGCCATGGACAACTGGAACACGATTGTGGGTGAAGAACCGGAGTAAGGAATTGTTGGCCAGTATGGACATGGAAGAAGAAATGAAAGAGGAGATCGACTTATCGAGTTCTGCTCGAGGCACCAATTAGTTGTTGCAAACACACTTTTCCAACATCACAAACGAAGAAGATACACATGGAAGATCCCTGGAGACCTGATGAGACAACAGGTTCATTACATTCTAGTGAAAGCACGTTTTAGGAACCAGATAAAAGATAGCAGGAGCTATCCATCTGCAGACATAGGCAGTGATTATAACCTGGTCATGATGAAAAGTTCACTGAGATTCAAACGTTTGAAGAAGAAACCAGTTAAACTTAAAAGGGAACTAGAAAAACTGAAAACGTGGACTGGCAAAAAACTATGCTCATGACACAAACAACCTAGCTAGAAATGTTCAACATGGTGGAGTAAATGAAGACTGGGATCGAATTAAATCTGGTATATACAAAGCAGCTGAAAATATAGTTGGAAGAATTTAACCCAAAAACAAGAGGAAATGGATAACAGCAGATATTATTGAGATTATAGAAAACTGGAGATTATACAAAATTGAAAGTGATGAACAAGAAAAAGCTGAATGCAGAAGACTAATAAATTTAGTTAATAGAGAAGCTAGGAAAGCAAAAGAAAATTTTCTTGAAGAAATGTCCGGGGAAGTGGAAGAAAATATGCAAACCGGAAGAACTGGTTTAGCCTACAGAACAGTGAATCAATTTTTTAACAAACGTAAAACAACACTCTCAGGCACAATAGAAAATAAAGAGGGGAAAATGCTGTTTGGTGAAGACATGGTAAAGAGATAAAAAGAATACATAGAGGAGTTGTATGCCGGAACACCTCTATTGGAAGAAGTAATACGAAGAGAAGAGCAAGTAGATGAAGACGACAAGGGAGATGACATTCTGCAAGAAGAATTTGACAGAGCTCTAAAAGAACTATGGGACAACAAAACAATGTGTATTGATGACATCCCTGCAGAACTTACAAAGGATGCTGGTGACAGCATGAAAATGATGCTGCTTAAACTTATTAGGTCCATCTACAACACAGGAGAGATCCCAACAGACTTCCAGAAATGTATCATTGTTCCTATACCAAAGAAGGCAGCAGCTACAAAATGTGAACAGTACCGAACTCTGAGCCTAATATCACATGCATCAAAAATTCTCATAAAAATAGTTCTGAAGATAACTGAAGAGAAGGGGGTGGATATGCTGAGTGAAGATCAGTTTGGTTTCAGAAGGGGATTGGGAACAAGAGAGGCGATTCTGGGACTGAGACTCGTTATCGAAAAGCAATTACAGAATAATAAACCAACTTATATTGCCTTTGTAGACATGAAAAAGGCATTTGATAACGTTATCTGGCAAGAGATGTTCAGACTGCTGAGGAAAAGTGGAATAAAGTACAAAGACATCCGTGTGATACTCAGTTTCTATAAGAATCTGGTGGCAGTGATTAGGAACTGTCACCAGGAACAAGAAGCAAATATTAGAAAAGGGCTAAGACAAGGATGTGCTCTCTCTCCTCTTATATTCAATGCTTACATCCAGGAAGCTATAGACCAAGTTCGAGAAGCTACTGAGGTGGGTATCAAAATTAATGGGCAGAACATAGTCATGCTACGTTATGCAGATGATATTGCTATAGTCACGGAGACAAAAGAAGATCTAGAGGAAGTCCTCAGAACAATGGAAAAAATTCTATGCAATCAGTATGGAATGAGTATCAACAAGAAAAAGACTAAAGTGATGGTATGCAGTACAGGAGCAGAATATGAACCTCTGAGAATCAGAATTGGAAGAGAGGAGCTGGAAGTGATAGAGGAATTTACTTACCTGGGAAGCCAAATCACAAGGGATGATAGAAGCCGGAAAGAAATTGCGAGCAGAATACAAAAGGCCAAAACTGCATTAAATCGAAGAAGGAACTTACTCACCAGCAATAACATCAGTCTGAAAATAACGAAACGTATCATGAAAGGTTTCGTTTGGAGTGTGGTCCTATACGGATGTGAAACTTGAGCGGTGGGAAGAGAAGAGAGAAGACGGCCCTGGAGATGTGATGCTATTGAAGGTTGATGAAGATCAGCTGGAGAGACAAAGTAACAAATGAAGAGGTGCTTAGAAGAGTACAGGAAACCAGATCTCTGTGGAGGCACATCCGAACAAGAGGAGAAAAACTTGTAGGGCACATCCTACGACACAACAATAAAATTGGAACGATAGCAGAAGGAGCTATTGAGGGAAGGAATCGGCGGGGGCGTCCAAGGATAGCATACATGCAACAGATCATGGATGACGTTGGATGTAACACATATGTGGAAATGAAGAGGAAGTGAGACAGAAGAGAGGAATGGCGCGCTGTTGCAAACCAACCTCAGGGTTGAACACTAAAAGAAGAAGAAAGGTCAATTAGCTACTGATTGCCACTTGAACATCAGATATAAATATCGGGGGAATAATTTACGGGGCACTCCTTTTAAGTTGCTGTCGTAGCAATTTTTGTTAATATGTCTTATAAGAACCGCAAACTAAAACAAAAATTATTCTCCAGAAGCGATTATGTTCTGTAGTATCACCTGACGCCGTTAACAGAATGAGGAAATAATATTCTGTTTGCTATTAAATACGTGAAAATAATTTTTATTACGTAGGATTTCTTTGGCACTACTGCTGACACATAATGAAACAGATGAAACCACAACATGACACTGATTACAAAAAGGCGAACATCAACAAAGACATTTCATAAACTGCGAATAACACATTGTTTCATCTACATCTCACAAGCCGTGTTACGGTGTATGATAGAGGGCACCTTCTACTTCACTATCACTTCTCCAATTGTTTGCTCGAGGCACGAATGTTTCATGGGAAGGACGATTGCTGGTAAGCATCTATGTGCATTCTAATCTCTCTCATTTTATCTTCACGGTCTTTCTGCGAGATATAACTAGGAAGAAGCAATTTATTGGCCGACTATTCAAGTTACCTACAGTCTAGGTAGTAAACAGTAGACCGTACCACCGTGGATGCTGCCTCTTTTGCAGCGTCTTCACCTGGAATTGAATGAGCAACTCTCTGATCCTTTCGTGCTTACTAAATAATCCAGTAACTAAAGGATTACTTGGATTTTTCTCTATTTTGGCTATTCTACCTGGTACGGATCTCAGAATGATGAGCAGTATTTAAGTATTGGTCAAACGATTGTCAGAAGTCAAGACTGCAATAAGTCAAAGAACATAGCATCTACCTGGCGACCTCTGTCTACTGTTTTCTGGAATCTCGTGGGCGAACAGAGCGTTCTGAGATGCACACGATCCTTGTTTATGAAAATCGTGTTGATTCTTACAGAGTAGATTTTGAAACTCCGAAACTTGTTTAATGTACGAGCATGAAACAGATTACGAAGTTCTTCAACAGACCGACGTCAGAAATGTAGACCTATAGTTTTGTGCCTCTTTCCGACGACCCTTCCTGCAAATGTGCTTTTTTCCGATCGTTGGGATGGCTCATCAGGACATCTACGGTAAAATGATGTTAGGAAAGGAGCAAGTTCTTTCGCATAATTTGTGTATAATCCAGTTGGTATACTTGCAGGTGCAGTGCCCATTCTTCTGATGAGTGATTTCTGTAGTTTTACTATCCCGTGGTCACGTAGTTGTATATCTATTTTGTCGTTCATGCGACGATTTATAGGGGGGACGATGTTTCGTTTACAGAAGTAACTAAAGTACATATTCAGTATGCACTATACTTAGAAAAATGAAATGCAACTTATCACGATAGAACTACAAAAAACGTCTGTCTGATTAATTCAAAGTACCCCAAGTGGTTGAGTTTTATCAACAGATTATGTAAATCCGGCCGCGAAATCCTCTTTGTCTATGTTCATTCCACAGTCATACAGAAGCGTCACAGAACTACCACAAAAGTTTGGAATTTAGCAATGTGTGCAGATAAATAAAGTAATAAAGTACAAGCAAAGGAATAAATCCGAAAATTGTTGATTTGTAATGATATGGCACGGAAAAATACATTTTATTTACCATTTGTTACCCATCTGCCTGTCTTTCCGTCTACTAAGACATCTTGTTCTCAGGACATGTAAAGATATGAAGTAGAAATTTGTGCCAGGCGCTAAGGTCTACGGTCCCGTGGCTGCGTAAATAAATTTAAGCTCTTAAGTTACTTCTCTCGAAAGATACAGCCTGGTATGTCAAACGTTCTGATACTCGCAAACGTAATCTATAAAAGCTACAGACGAATATTGGTCGGATGTTTTGGGTCTGCTGATTTAGCGGTAAAGTGCGCGCCTGCAACTAGGAAAGTCGCAGGATCCAATCTCGTTTATACCATTGATTTTTCAGTCTTCATTTCAACCTAGTGTTCACCTCTCAATGATGTAACGATTGGCCAGAAACATCGCGTGTATCGGATTACCCATTTAACTGTACTTGGCCTCTCCCCGCTTGGGGCACACAAGTCACCGAAGTGGTGTCCAATACAAAAACTTGCACCAGGGCATTAAGTAAAGGGAATTACTGTTGTCTAAGTACGTAATTGTGTTTGTGCAGAACAGAGTCATACTCGCACTTTTCTGATTATTCGATTTCTGTATTGTGTTTTCCACTCAGTATTAAATAAAAATAATCTCTCTTTTATGCTCCCGTCGGTACCGGAGTCCTGCCTGCACGAATAACTCAAAGTAGTATTCCTTCTCATTGACGTCAAACAAAATTAATTCTTTCACTTTGATGGCCTCATCGGATTTAACGTCATTTGCTATGTGAAAAAAAATATTGTTCTCATAGTCATCTTGATCAACGATCACAAAATAATTTAAAATCAATAGTCCTTTGAATGACTGTAAAAGAGTGCAATAGACTAATTGAGTTATGTGTATATTATGGTCTACTTCTTTAAATTAAATGTCTTAGCTGGTGATGATCAGTCGTTTTCGATTTAGTTATATTGCACCTTCATTTGAAAAAAGTTTAACGCAAACACATTTTCTTTTTGTTCATACTAACGCAAATGCTCAGTAAGAGTAAGCGAACGGTAAACAAAACGTTGTTTTGTCATAAAGTTTCCTCCCTAATGACACAATGGATTCAGTATTGTGTCCAATCTCCATCCTCCTCTACAACAGCATTTAGCCGCCGGGGAACAGAGGCAACAAGATTCCGGATGAATCTGTTATTCTGCGACAGCTCTTCCCATGAATCATGAACTGCTTCGGACAGCGATGCCTTGGTTGTTGGTGTACGTCTTCTATACCTAATAATTTTCTGCATCTCTGCCCATACGTGCTCTACAAGACTTAGGTCAGCACTTTTTGGAGGCCACTCCAGTAGATCGATGTCTCCTTTCATTTGAAACCACTGTTTTACACAATTCGCTGTATGGACTGGGGACCGGTCTTGTTGGAATATTATACTGCTTCCCGAATACCACTGACGAACAGACGGAAGCATTGTGGTTCAAATGGCTCTGAGCACTATGGGACTTAACATCTGAGGTCATCAGTCCCCTAGAACTTTGAACTACCTAAACCTAACTAACCTAAGGACATCACACACATCCATGCCCGAGGCAGGATTCGAACCTGCGGCCGTGGCGGTCGTGCAGTTCCAGACTGAAGCGCCTAGAACCGCTCGACCACACCGGCCGGCGAAGCATTATGTTCTCCAGTATTTGGCAGTAGTAATGACTAGCAAGCGGACGGTCCAGTTCCCACAAAACGCCACAACCATCTGCTGATATCCATCACCAACCTGTGACAGAAGTTCGGCCACACCTCTTCCTCTGATGAACATAGTTTCTGTCAAATCTCGCTCCACGTGGATGATATACAAGGACAGAACTATTTGGCGTAGTAGAAAATACATTTTCGTCCGTAAATATAACTTGCTCACAGTATTTAAGTGACTTATTCCTGTACTCCAGAGCGGATTGTCGTCCATACCTTCCATTCTCGTTGAGACGTCGTCGTATGGTCGACCTGCTCACGCTTAGCCGAAGGATGTTCCTTATTTCTGTGCTGGTCCTGAATGGGTCGCCATCACTGCATTGGAGTATACTATTGTCTCGATACTCCGTGGTAGTCCGTGGACGCCCAGGGTGACGACGGCGGTTGACGTGGCCTTCGTCCGCCATCCTCTTTACCCAGAGATGAATCGTAGATTTGCTGTATCCTAGGGCACGGGAAATGGCGCTCATACAGTATCAATCTTCATAAAGCGCAAGAATGAGACCTTTATCGAATTCCTTGAGCTGAGACATTGCAGGTAAGAATCTAGTGACAAGGCAAGAGGAAACGAAGTGCCATACAAGCGGGACAGCACTTTCTTCGCCTCAGAAGTCACATTCATTCCCGTCTACATGCTATGAAAAATATTTCATAAATAAGTTTCTATTAAGTATTATTTTGAGTATCAATGCAATTATTTTGTCTCTAATCTTCATACATAGTAGTAACGTAATCGTTTACAGAGATTTAAAGCAACATTTAGATTTTCATGTAGTGATTCAGGTCATGGTGCTCTGGCTAAAGCACGCCATACACGTCTGTAACAACATATTCAGCCAGTTGCGGGTTAGCGTAGTGGGTAAAGCGCTAGGATTGAAAACTCTTAAAATGAGGTACGAATCCTGCAATTACAATTATTTTTTTAATTTGATGTAAACAACGAGTTATTAGTTTAGATGGACAATGCTATTTTTATCATTGCACTATTTGTAGTATTGTGTGTATACGCCTTCGAATGCTCTGTGGAAGAAATCAAGAACATTTAATCTCCGTATTATAAGTACACCTCAGTTTCAAGATGAACTCAGCCTTCAGTATATAATACTTCAGTATTTCTAGCAGTAACGTACCTACAGGTGCTAAACTCTGCTTCAACTAATGATTTCTACAGCTTTACGAACACAACTTGTGATGCCTCTTAGGATAAGTACTTACGCAGTGCCGTCAGACGGAGAGATATACCTGCCCCAGACTTTGGTGACTTTGATTTAAAACTCTTCATACCTCGACAATGAGCATTTCATTTCCGGAATTCAGAGAACGTTGTTGCTTAAAACGTTTTAAGACGAAACTAAAGTCCTTCATCTACAACAAAATTAAAATAGCGGGTTGTGGATCTATTACAGGCCACATTTTGTCACATTTCGCTGGCAGGAACGAAAAGAGCTGATCACTAAGAGAACAAATCTTCCAGCAGGAATGGAGGAACGAAATTAAACCTGTCGTGTTGGGAGGCTATGTGATTTTATTTCAGTGATCACAAAATCAAGTGAAAAGAACAATGCAGTTAGCATATCGAGCACACTGCTGGTGTATTACGTTGCACTACCTGAACCGGAATTGATGCAGAGCCTTAAATTCTTAAATTCTGGAATCGGAAAGTATCCATTGGACACGAAATTACTGTTATGGTGTAGTTGTGGATCCTAGTTTGATAACTGCGTGGTGTGGGTTCGATTCTCACATGGGTCGTTCATTTTTAACACTCATTAACGGATCTACTGCATCTCTGGTAACGCCAAGTGAAGAATATTATGTCATACCACAGTTCAGAATCCGCATAAACACCATATCCCTTCACCAGCAACAGGGTCAGAGCCTGTTTAAATTGCGACACAAGAGGGGCGGTAGTCGCAGAAGACAGAACTTCTGTTCGGGTAAACATACATTAATTTTTTTTTTTCATTTAATGAACCAATGGGCATTACCTTCACAGGGCTCATATTTAATGTAAATTTGAGATGTAGAAAATTTTCGTGATGGAGTGGAGTTCGAATTCGGTTCTCCATGAATGGAACGTATCTGGGTTGGAATCCTCGTCCAGTACAAAAATATTTATTATTTCCTTGAAAGCCATAGTGTGTGCACAACGAAGTACAACGAAAAATAGTTTTCATTTTTGTAAGGTGTCAGGCAAATCCAACACCTTCCATGAAAACCCTGACATGATAAGCAAATCCAGTAGTATGTCACATAGCTCCGAATAAATCGTGACATTAAATTAACCAAAGTAATACGAGTAACGAGTGAGCAAATGGAATACCACAGACTAACACAAGAATGCCTAAATGCATGTCATACCTTTCCACCGTGAGACAGACGCAGTTCCGAGGGGAGAAACGAGAACAGAAGTCGAAAGCAGAGACGTGTTAAGCTGGAAGGCCCTACGATAAGGGACGGACGGACACCCACGTCGCCAGCTAACTGCTAGGACCACACCACCTGCAAGTTTTAGCGTGAGACTTTTTCGCGTCTCTGTTACGTTAGGACCACCCCCCAGCCCATGTTAAAAGCTAGAGCCCTCCAGAAGAACAGTATAGATCTTACGATAACACAAAAAGGGCTACACCACCCGCAAGTTTTAGCGTGAGACTTTTTCGCGTCTCTGTTACGTTAGGACCACCCCCCAGCCCATGCTAAAAGATAGAGCCCTCCAGAAGAACAGTATAGATCTTACGATAACGCTAAAAGGACCACACCAGCTGCAAGTTTTAGCGTGAGACTTTTTCGCGTCTCTGTTACGTTGCAAACTTTAAAAACATTGCCCCACCACGAAAAGTATAACGTTTCTCATTGGATAAACAGAATTTTTGTAGGCGGAGCTTGAGGTTGACCCTGATTGGTCAGATGAAAACACAGCCAGATAGTTTTTTTTTTAAACCAACTTCGGTAAATTGTAGTAAGGAGAAGTTAAGAGAGAGTTGCTTCCGAGATGGTGAGCTGGACGGAGCTGCTCTGGCCGCCACCCCCTGACGAACACCGATAAGGTAATGAACGCACGTGATGCCGCATTTTTGAGCGCATAAGGCTTCACTTAGAACTGCAGAAGTCTCATCTGTTACAACCCCTTTTTGCGTAATACTAGTGTCGATCGTCAATTAAAGCTCATGGTGTTCACATTTGCCACTTGAAGTAAAAATCTGAAACGCGATGATTTTTCTGTTATATAGTTATTGAGAAGCCACATCAGCCACTGTTATTTACGACAAGTTAGATAAGTAATTAAAGATAATTGAGGGTCACTGTAGATCATTTTGATAGCTTTCTCTTTTGTGAAACTTAAATTAAACCTAGATTATAGATGTGATATGGCATAGGTCATCCTTCGATCCATTGTAGAACTTGGAAACCCATTCAGGGAATATTCGTTCACATTTTTGTTGAACGCAGTCGGTTTTTACCATCGTGTATTAAAACATTTCCTTTTATCAATAGTGCAATTTATAAACAATGTTTTGTGAGTAGAATAAAATTTCCAATGGTAAAGTTAACTGCTTTTTCGACGTTATTTTACCAGCTAACTAAAAATAGGAAAGCCTTGAACCCCTTCCACTAAATTTAGTTAATACTAAGATTCTTTTACAGGGAGTGCAGTGGAGCTGACGCTGAATTCATTAAGTATTTGGTTATATCATCGCTAGTCTCACTGAACTCTTCTGAATTCTACATGTCATGCGTGGTCTGGCGTCTCCTTACCAGCAACAGGTCCCAGGTTCAAACTTGTCAATTCCCTAAAAAACACACTCAGAGCGTCGTTGCGCGAAAGTGGTAGGGAGACACGATATAGAACAAACAAACACCACGCAGAATGTTTAGAAAATGGCGACCCTGCCAGGATGGTAAAATACCATGATTGAAGGTCGACCACATGCCTAACTAGGTCAGAAAAATATGCTGTTGGAAAATTTTCGTAGTAAATAATTAATTTTTCCTATAGTTTTAAATACTCGAAAACAGTAGCTGCAGTGATAGATAGTAAGAATGTGTCAGAGACAATAGCATAATTAAGTTGTGAATTTTAATATTGTTAGAATTAAGTTTTCTCTCCAATGCAAGCGCACCGGTGGCGGATACATCGTTGACAAGTTGGTTCTGACCCAACAAGTAAGTGAATGCATTGTCAGTCTTGGTAGTGTCAAGTCGTGTGCACAAAAAGTTTATGAAACGCGTGAGATCGTATGAGCGCATGTTGACGCGAAGTAGGGCGCGTGAATTGCTTTTAAAACAGAGAATAAGGGATTCGGAAAGATTAGCAATGACAGATCGAGACCTCGACCGAATTGAGGTAGAGACCCAGCATGAAAATGCACAGAGAATAGAGGACGGTACAACAGACGATGCAGTATCGCGAGAAATAGGACATATAACGCACCATAACGAGGATAATGTACGCCAAGGCATAGAAAACGAAAGTCAGCATACGACAGAGGAGCAGGAAAGTAGAGAGACAGTCGATGAGGATTCTAACCTGCGTCTTGAATACGTAGAACCCATAGTACAAGTAATCAGAGCTCCCTCACCACAGAGTACAAGGAATGCGAGCAGAAATGTGTCACAGCACAGTTCAATGCAATCGGTTGCGAACCAACACTTGGGCGAAAACACAGAGCGTAGGACGTCGGAAGAAAACGCAATAGGACCCACCAATCTGGTAGAATTACTACAACAAATTACGGAAACCATGACAAGGCAAAATAAAGACATAGCGAACCAAATTCAAATTCAGAATGTAGAAACCACGAGACAAATGCGTGAGATTAAAGAAAAAAACAAAAAAATTCAGTTACACCTAAGTCATATTGAAGACGAGGCAAAAGAATCTCGAGAAGTGATAGGAAACTTAATAACAGGTCACAATCAATTGAGAACAGACATTGACAAGGTACAAGCGGACGTACAAACATTGCGTAATGACATTCAGGACGAGATCAAAACATTACGTAACAACACCCAGGGAGAAGTCAAGAAACTAGAGAAACAGATAAACGAAATTACTAGACAAGCAGCAGGTACAGCGCGTGAAATTGTTGAAAACAGTGTGTTACACAAACGTATCACGAAAGCAGCGCTGAAAAGATATGATAACCGCATAGTCAAAATAGAAGCGCAAACGAAGCGACAGTTTCAGAAATTGCGAACAGAGTTGTTGCAAACCATTGAAGAGCGTAGTGAACAGGATCGAACAAGCACAGAGTCTGCAACCACATCCGTATCTGTAACAGCACCGGAAAAACAAGCAATTAACGAAGATATTACGCATTTGCGATTCCAATCACAGGCGGAAAGTAACATACGTGACAATGGAAAGCCAGGTCGCGAAGAGTACAGTGCAATGCATTCAGCTACACGTTCACAACCGATGGAAGAAAATTATTGCGTACCAATCCAACGATACTACGCAAGGGTAGGCGAAAGTTACAGTGGAAAATATCCAAAGGATCTACCACAACCGGAAAGAACGACGGGAGAAATGATCAGAAACAAAAGTGGCGAAGAATCGCGAATTTCATATGGAACTATGACGAAGTACGACATCGATCATTTCCTCACAGTCAGAAAATTTCAACACTTTCGAGAAGGAAACTCATTACATCCACGAACTTTTATTGATCAATTCCGAGTAGGATTACCAGAACACTGGACACTAGCACACAAATTAGACTTTATATGTGCACACGTCAGGAACAGTCGCAGAAACCATGCAGAATGTTGCAACGACATGCCGATCGTACGAAGATTTCAGAGAGAAGTTTCTCTTACGATATTGGTCCAGCGAAGCACAGAACAGAGTGAAGTACGAATTATTACAGAACCCATATTTTGAAAATTCAGGAGAGAAGAGTCCCGTGAAAGTTTTCGAATTAATGGCAAAGAAAAATCAATGCTTAGATGTACCATACAGTGACGGAGAGTTGATTAAATTATGCGCGATGAAGCTACCATTGAAATACCAGCAATCATTAGTAGGTCGCGGAGGCATTGACGTCGAAGTATTTAAAGGTATTCTAAGGGAGTTAGAGTTCATATTTTCGGAAGATGACGCAAGAAAAAGACGAAGCGCACATGAAAACGAAAGCAAAAAGCAGTGGAATCCACAAGACACAGTACGAAGAAACTATAAGTACGAACCATGTGATAACTTCGCACCAAGAAACGACAATAGTTTTCAACAAAGAACCGGTTATGGATTTAGAAGAGAATATGGCAATAACTATAATTCACCCAGGAACGGCAACAACTATTACAGAGGGAATAACGACAACCGGAACGGGTACTGGAGAACCAATAGACCGTCAAATTATCAACAAAGAAACCACTATCAACAAGCTGAACAAGAAAAGAGAATAAAGGTAGAAGAGGTGGAGGTAAGACCACCAAACCCCGATAAACGTTCGAACTGACAGCTAAGCGCCCACGCCAAAGAGAATGACACACCGACCCAGGACAATTGCAGCACCTTAAACAGAGAAGTAAAAATCTTATCACGAGAAGAGGAGAAGGAAGAAACAAATCCGCAGGGACCAGATGAAGACGAAGAGAAGAAAATAACAATATCGTGTTTGGACGAAATTAACTGGGAGAATACTGACGAGGAAGATGAATTACCAGAGGCATGCACAACGAATGTAGGAGGAAAGGACGAAGTAATGAGTATTGCAGAGCTATTTGAGATGGAAACCAGGGAAAGCGAATTCAGTGAGGATAATGCGCAGTCGACAGAAGTTGAAAATAAGTTGCGAGTGGGCACACAACCCAACGTATATAAAGAAGGAAGTTATGAAGCGATAATTAGAGCATTTAGAAGTACGTTGAAGAAAGCGTAAATGAAGGAAGAAATAGACAAGAGGAAATAAAAGAGAGAGAAGTAGCAGTCGAAGCTTATCCTACAGAAAGTTCGAATTCACAAGGGAAATTCCTAAAAAGACTCATGTATGATTCAGTGGAGGATTCGTTGATACAAGAAGAAGAAGAACAGGACCAACCCTTTCAAATTCAACCAATTGTGAAGGCCATGGTAAAGCATATCCCAGTCAATATTGTAATTGACAGCGGAAGTGAACAGACTGCGAACTCAGAACATTTATTCATGCAGTGTAATGCCAATGAGGAATTACCAGTTCTGAAAACACGTAAGATTAAAGTAAGAGATCCTTTTTGAAACAATGCTGCGGAAGTTACGAGACAAACAAGGTTAACTCTTTCGTGCCAAGGTCGAAAGATCGAAGCCAACTTCGTGATTATACCTAAACTAACTGTAGATTTGATTATAGGTGCAGATTTTTAAAATGAGAGACGAGCGATAATACACTCCTGGAAATGGAAAAAAGAACACATTGACACCGGTGTGTCAGACCCACCATACTTGCTCCGGACACTGCGAGAGGGCTGTACAAGCAATGATCACACGCACGGCACAGCGGACACACCAGGAACCGCGGTGTTGGCTGTCGAATGGCGCTAGCTGCGCAGCATTTGTGCACCGCCGCCGTCAGTGTCAGCCAGTTTGCCGTGGCATACGGAGCTCCATCGCAGTCTTTAACACTGGTAGCATGCCGCGACAGCGTGGACGTGAACCGTATGTGCAGTTGACGGACTTTGAGCGAGGGCGTATGGTGGGCATGCGGGAGGCCGGGTGGACGTACCGCCGAATTGTTCAACACGTGGGGCGTGAGGTCTCCACAGTACATCGATGTTGTCGCCAGTGGTCGGCGGAAGGTGCACGTGCCCGTCGACCTGGGACCGGACCGCAGCGACGCACGGATGCACGCCAAGACCGTAGGATCCTACGCAGTGCCGTAGGGGACCGCACCGCCACTTCCCAGCAAATAAGGGACACTGTTGCTCCTGTGGTATCGGCGAGGACCACTCGCAACCGTCTCCATGAAGCTGGGCTACGGTCCCGCACACCGTTAGGCCGTCTTCCGCTCACGCCCCAACATCGTGCAGCCCGCCTCCAGTGGTGTCGCGACAGGCGTGAATGGAGGGACGAATGGAGACGTGTCGTGTTCAGCGATGAGAGTCGCTTCTGCCTTGGTGCCAATGATGGTCGTATGCGTGTTTGGCGCCGTGCAGGTGAGCGCCACAATCAGGACTGCATACGACCGAGGCACACAGGGCCAACACCCGGCATCATTGTGTGGGGGGCGATCTCCTACACTGGCCGTACACCACTGGTGATCGTCGAGGGGACTCTGAATAGTGCACGGTACATCCAAACCGTCATCGAACCCATCGTTCTACCATTCCTAGACCGGCAAGGGAACTTGCTGTTCCAACAGGGCAATGCACGTCCGCATGTATCCCGTGCCACCCAACGTGCTCTAGAAGGTGTAAGTCAACTACCCTGGCCAGCACGATCTCCGGATCTGTCCCCCATTGAGCATGTTTGGGACTGGATGAAGCGTCGTCTCACGCGGTCTGCACGTCCAGCACGAATGCTGGTCCAACTGAGGCGCCAGGTGGAAATGGCATGGCAAGCCGTTCCACAGGACTACATCCAGCATCTCTACGATCGTCTCCATGGGAGAATAGCAGCCTGCATTGCTGCGAAAGGTGGATATACACTGTACTAGTGCCGACATTGTGCATGCTCTGTTGCCTGTGTCTATGTGCCTGTGGTTCTGTCAGTGTGATCATGTGATGTATCTGACCCCAGGAATGTGTCAATAAAGTTTGCCCTTCCTGGGACAATGAATTCACGGTGTTCTTATTTCAATTTCCAGGAGTGTAGATATGGGGAAAGCTAGCGTAACATTCGGGAATGTCACACTTCTCTTTGAGCAAAAGCTAAAATTAGAAGAAATACCAGTCATAAACAAACAATTAAGAATGTTGCGAGATAAAGAGGGTGAAGAATTAGAATGGTATGCACAAAAGGGGGAATCGCCTCAACTCATGTTAGAAGTCCATAAAGAAATCGACGAAAAATTGCAAGAAGTTCAAGGTATTTCGGAACACAGTAAAAGAGAATTAGAGGGTATTTTACGAGATAAAGCAGAGGTATTTTTACCTAAGACTGGCAGTATTAAACACTTTCAGTACAAGTTTGAAGTAAAACAACACAAACCATTTAGAGTGCCACCCTATACAATCCCATTAAGCTACAGGAATAAAGTATTCCAGGAGATATCTAAAATGTTAGATGACGATATTATTGAACCAGCTACCTCCACATATAACAGCCCGCTCCATATTGTACAAAAACGAGTTGGGAGCATCAGGTTAGTGCTTGATTCCAGACAGATCAACACAATCATAATCACTGAGACAGATCGCCCAGAAAAATTAGAGGAATTGATACAAAACTTCCACGGTGCTAAGATATTTTCATCAACTGATTTACGGAGTAGTTTCTGGCAAATAGAATTGGCCCCAGAATGTAGAAAATTTACAGCATTTATCGTATTCGGTACATGTTACCAGTTTAAACGATTGCCATTTGGTTTAAACTTATCATCAGCAGCGTTTATTAGGGGATTTAATACTATACTCAGTCCTGAAATTTTACAGAAAATTACTTGTTATGTTGATGATGTGATTATAGCAGAACCCTCTTGGGAACATCACAATAAATTCTTAAATTCTGGAATCGGAAAGTATCCATTGGACACGAAATTACTGTTATGGTGTAGTTGTGGATCCTAGTTTGATAGCTGCGTGGTGTGGGTTCGATTCTCACATGGGTCGTTCATTTTTAACACTCATTAACGGATCTACTGCATCTCTGGTAACGCCAAGTGAAGAATATTATGTCATACCACAGTTCAGAATCCGCATAAACACCATATCCCTTCACCAGCAACAGGGTCAGAGCCTGTTTAAATTGCGCCACAAGAGGGACGGTAGTCGCAGAAGACAGAACTTCTGTTCAGGTAAACATACACCAATTTTTTTTTCATTTAATGAACCAATGGGCATTACCTTCACAGGGCTCATATTTAATGTAAATTTGAGGTGTAGAAAATTTTCGTGATGGAGTGGAGTTCGTATTCTGTTCTCCATGAATGGAACGTATCTGGGTTGGAATCCTCGTCCAGTACAAAAATATTTATTATTTCCTTGAAAGCCATAGTGTGTGCACACCGAAGTACAACGAAAAATAGTTTTCATTTTTAATGTCCCTTCATGTATTGTCAACAATAACGATAGCTGCCATTATTTCTAGTCAAATATGTGAGCATCTTACTACTGGTGAGCAAGCAGTTGATAGTTCATATCTGTTTATGGATGGATAAGGGCGACAGTGGGAGTCGGGTTCGTTTCCTGGACAGAAAATGAGTTTATCGTTACTACGTATTGATAAATCTCGTTGCTGGTGAATTCGATATTCAATATTTGATTTTACTTAGTTACCCGTCCGATAACGTGCTGGGTACAAAATCCTGTCACAAAATTTTACAAAAAATGGTTCAAATGGCTCTGAGCACTATGGGACTTAACATCCGTGGTCATCAGTCCCCTAGAACTTGGAACTACTTAAACCTAACTAACCTAAGGACATCACACACATCCATGCCCGAAGCAGGATTTGAACGTGCGATCGTAGCGGTCACGTAGTTCCAGACTGAAGCGCCTAGAACCGCACGACCACACCGGCCGGCCAAAATTTTACATCACACAGTTGCAATTTTCAACACCTGCTCACGTGGGTACTTGTAAAGGAAAGTATATGAAACGTCTTTCGTGGTCAGTTAACAGGGAGATAAGAGTCTTGATTTAGCGCAAAATATTTCGTCATTTTGTTTCAATTTCAGGTGTGCTAACTGATAGCTTACAAATCAATCGTTTGACAAATACTTGAAAGCTACTCAGTATTCTAAAAGCCAAACAAGATCAACACCGTTGGTTACACGGTAATTTAGTGAGCACGAAAGCTTCAGAGAGATGCTTAATCACATTTAGTTGCAGACGCTGCAACAGAGGGACCCCACATAGCGGTATGCACAGCTGTATAATACCGAGAGCTTACGACACGTGAATAGTCAGCTAATATATGGATTCCTACTACTTACATCGTGCGGAAAGACCATGGGGATAAAATTAGAGAGATTCTTGCGCACACAGAGTTTACTAGCAATCGTTCATCCTACGAAATATTCGAGCCTGGAGTAAACAAAACGGTTCAAATGGCTCTAAGCATTATGAGACTTAAGATCTGAGGTCATAAGTCCCCTACACTTAGAACGACATTACACACATCCATATCCGAGGCAGAATTCGAACGTGCGACCGGAGCAGCAGCACAGTTTCGGACTGAAGCGCTCGGTCACACCGGCCGGCTCTAGAGTAAACAAATGGGGAAAAGATAGTGGTATATATTGCGCCCTGTATCACACACCGTAATGTGGCTTGTGAAATATAGATGTAGATTAAATAATGTCTTATTCGCTGTTTATGAAATGTCTTTGTTGATGTTCGCGTTTTGTAATCAGTGTCATGTTGTGGTTTCATCTGTTTTATTATGTCAGCAGTAGTGCCAAAGAAGTCCTACGCAATAAAAATTATTTTCACTTATTTAATAGCCAAAAGAATATTATTTACTCATTCTGTTAACGGCGACAGGTGATACTACAGAACCTAATCGCTTCTGGAGAATAATTTTTGTTTTAGTTTCTTATAAGACATATTAACAAAAATTGTTACGACAGCAACTTAAAAGGAGTGCCCCATAAATTATTCCCCCGATATTTATATCTGATGTTCAAGTGGCAATCAGTAGCTAATTGGCCTTTCTTCTTCTTTTAGTGTTCAACCCTGAGGTTGGTTTGCAACAGAGCGCCATTCCTCTCTTCTGTCTCACTTCCTCTTCATTTCCACATATGTGTTACATCCAACGTCATCCATGATCTGTTGCATGTATGCTATCCTTGGACGCCCCCGCCGATTCCTTCCCTCAATAGCTCCTTCTGCTATTGTTCCAGTGATGTTCTTGTGTCGTAGGTTGTGCCCTACAAGTTTTTCTCCTCTTGTTCGGATGTGCCTCCACAGTGATCTGGTTTCCCATACTCTTCTAAGCACCTCTTCATTTGTTACTTTGCCTCTCCAGCTGATCTTCATCATCCTTCAATAGCACCACATCTCGAGGGCCTCTAGCCGTCTTCTCTCTTCTCTTCCCCTCGCTCAAGTTTCACATCCGTATAGGAACACACTCGAAACGAAACCCTCCATGATACGTTTCGTTATTTTCAGACTGATGTTATTGCTGGTGAGTAAATTCCTTCTTCGATTTAATGCAGTTTTGGCCTTTTGTATTCTGCTCGCAATTTCTTTCCGGCTTCTATCATCCCTTGTGATTTGGCTTCCCAGGTAAGTAAATTCCTCTATCACTTCCAGCTCCTCTCTTCCAATTCTCATTCTCAGAGGTTCATATTCTGTTCCTGTTCTGCATACCATCACTTTAGTCTTTTTCTTGTTGATTCTCATTCCATACTGATTGCACAGAATTTTTTTCCATTGTTCTGAGGACTACCTCTAGATCTTCTTTTGTCTCCGTGACTATATCAATATCATCTGCATAACGTAGCATGTCTATGTTCTGCCCATTAATTTTGATCCCCACCTCAGTAGTATCTCGAACTTGGTCTATAGCTTCCTGGATGTAAGCATTGAACATAAGAGGAGAGAGAGCACATCCTTGTCTTAGCCCTTCTCTAATATTTGCTTCTTGTTCCTGGTGACAGTTCCTAATCACTGCCACCAGATTCTTATAGAAACTGAGTATCACATGGATGTCTTTGTACTTTATTCCACTTTTCCTCAGCAGTCTGAACATCTCTTGCCAGATAACGTTATCAAATGCCTTTTTCATGTCTACAAAGGCAATATAAGTTGGTGTATTTTTCTGTAATTGCTTTTCGATAACGAGTCTCAGTCCCAGAATCGCCTCTCTTGTTCCCAATCTCCTTCTGAAACCAAACTGATCTTCGCTCAGCATATCCTCCACCTTCTCTACAACTCTCTTCATAACTATTTTTATGAGAATTTTTGATGCATATGATATTAGGCTCAGACTTCGGTACTATTCACATTTTGTAGCTGCTGCCTTCTTTCGTGTGTTGTTTTACGTTTGTTAAAAAATTGATTTACTGTTCTGTAGGCTAAACCAGTTCTTCCGGTTTGCATATTTTCTTTCCACTTCCCCGGACATTTCTTCAAGAAAATTTTCTTTTGCTTTCCTAGCTTCTCTATTAACTAAATGCCTTAGTCTTCTGTATTCAGCTTTTTCTTGTTCATTAGCTTCAGTTTTTTATAATTTCCTGTTTTCTATAAGCTCAGTAATATCTGCTGTTATCCATTTCCTCTTGTTTTTGGGTTAAATTCTTCCAACTATCTTTTCAGCTGCTTTGTATATACCAGATTTAATCCGATACCAGTCTTCATTTAATCCACCATGTTGAATATTTTTAGTTGGGTTGTTTGTGTCATGAGCATAGTTTTTTTACAGTCCATATTTTCAGTTTTTCTAGTTCCCTTTTAAGTATTACTGGTTTCTTCTTCAAACGTTTGAATCTCAGTGAACTTTTCATCATGACCAGGTTATAATCACTGCCTATGTCAGCAGGTGGATAGTTCCTGCTATCTTTTATCTGGTTCCTAAAACGTGCTTTCACTAGAATGTAATGAACCTGTTGTCTCATCAGGTCTCCAGTGATCTTCCATGTGTATCTTCTTCGTTTGTGATGTTGGAAAAGTGTGTTTGCAACAACTAATTGGTGCCTCGAGCAGAACTCGATAAGTCGATCTCCTCTTTCATTTCTTCTTCCCAGTCCATACTGGCCAACAATTCCTTACTCCGGTTCTTCACCCACAATCGTGTTCCAGTTGTCCATGGCAATCAGGTTATCATCTCCCCTAATATTTCTTGTCGTATTACTTTTTCTTCGTATATTCCATCAATGACTGCATCTTCTTCTTTGGATGTTGGTAAGTATATTTGTATTATCACAGTGTCCTTTGGTTTAGTTTCAAGTTTGACTAGTATTACTCATGAGCTATATCGCACATATCCCTTGACACTTGAGCCAACGCCGGCCCTGCCACGTCTGTTTTGCGCGAGCTTGTCCTGTGGTTACATGCTGAGGATACTTTTCGCGTTAGCAGGCGTCTTCTGCCTGTCACCAGCCTAATGGAAAATCGGCAACACTGCAGCATACATTTGGCAGCCATGTGGCCTTCGAATTACTTCCTGGACTGGTGCAAAAGTTTCCTTCTAAATTCACTCACTAATATCTTATCATTATCATTAAATATCCTGAATGACTCTCCCTTAGAGGATGATATAGAAGGTATCAAATTAATAATTTTGATTCCAGGAAGCTCCTTTCAACAGAAACTGCAGCTGGTTTCGCTATTTACGTCGCTGTTTAGCTGACGAATCTACGATTGAGGCGACAAGGAGGACAGATTTGATGCATATGGCTGCTAGCGTAGGGTTAAAGTGTTTGTACATGAAAGTGCAGATTTCACTTGCTGTCGGTTCGAATACTGTTGGCGACAATACTTTCTTCTCCTCTGTAAAACAGAATCTCGAAAGCAGATCAACAATCAGTAAAGACATCGAATGGAAACCTCTCCGCCATTACATCGCTACCTCTATTCTCTAGTCCGTGGATGTATGGACACAACATTTACATAATTGCACACATGTTAATCCCTTTTTTTCTGCTTCTGTCAATGATATTGACTGAAGCGTGGCACTGAATGATTTTTTAATTTTCTCTTGATAATTCGTAATGATTTGGGGTATTTTGCCTTAAGAAGGTAGCCTTTTTTGTACGGTTATCATGATAAGTTGAAATCAATTTTTATCACTTTATTGCATACTGCATATGGTCTTTTCGGTAGTTTATTAAACACGACACACAAAAATGAGGGAGATATTAATTAGCAGCAGCAGCAATGTAACTCCAAAATGATTCACACCAGTCAGACCAAGTCATCTGTAAAGCATACACTTGACATTTAACGGCAGACATCAACATCCCTGCATTTTGAATAGTGTTTTACCTCCAGATGTCACATTTTACAAGCATCGTTGTTAAGCGCAAATAAATAAAGAAAAACAACACGATTTCTGCTCTCAAATAAAGGTTTCAGCAATTGATTTAATTTTAATGTGATTAACGAAGATTTCCAACATTAAATCGAAAAGTATTCCCTATACATGGTAGAAACACCGTAATTACTATATTTGGGCAGATGGTACCAAAACGAATCAAAGAGCATACACCATCCTTCAATCACATGTGTAGCAGCAGCACAATGGCGACAATTATAGCAATCGTGACAGTAATCATCGAATTATCTGGTAAACTCACACGCAGCAGTTGTATTTCTCGAACTAAAACATTAGTTGTGATGAAAAAAATTTCATATTGGCATCAAATCGGAGCTATGAAGACTAGAATGGTCCCTATATCACGCAGTCATGAGATTAGAATAATACCTTAGAAACATTAGAAACTAGCAGGTAATTAACCAGTCAATCGAGAGAGCCGCATTTTTTCACAGCTTCTAGGAGCATCGTCGGACACAACAACCCAATCAGGACGTTGCCAACTGCGAGTTGCAGTGGTCTGCTGGTGTGATCGTAGTTTGAAAGTTGCTCACTCATGGCATCCGTTTTTAACATTCGCAAAAAGATCTAAAAAGATCTAATTAACCTATGGTAACGCCAAGTCCAGAATGTTAGGTCGCACAGTGGTTCAGAATCCGCATTAAACACAATATCCCTTCACTACCAACGGCGTCAGAGCCTGTTTCAATGGTGTCTTAACAAAGGCGGCAGCTGCCGAAGGTACAAACTCTGCCGCCAGTAAACTAGCACTAAAAAGGTTATTTCATTTAATTTACGAATGGTTATTTCTTTCACAGTGTTCACATTTAATTTGAAGCTGAGACGTTGCAAGTTTTGGTCCTCGACTGGAATTCGAATTCGGATCTATAGGAATGGAACGTATCTGGGTTGCAATCCTGGTCCAGCACAAACATATTCATAATTTCATTTTACGCCCTAGCATGTGCACACTGACCTACCACCGAAAAATAATTTGCATATTTAATGTATGTTCATGAATAGTCAACAATAACGATAGGTACCGTTATTTCTATTGAAACATGCGAGCATCTCACTACTGGTGAGCAAGCAGTTGATACTTAACGTCTATTTATGGATGGGAAACAGCGACAATACGCGACGGGTTCGATTCCTGGGCAAGCAAAACAGATTGTACCCACATCTCATATCGAAACAGCTCGCTGCTGGTAAATAAATTCGATTTCTGACATCTGAATTTACTTAGTTAACAATCCGATAACGTGTTGGGTAGAAAGTCCCGTCACAACATTTTAAATCATAGCATTCCAATTTTCAGCACTTGCATATTTGGTTACTTCTGAAGGAGAGCAGGTTAAACGTCTTTCGTGGTTATTTAACAGGGCGATAATGGTTTTGATGTAGTAGAAATCATTTCGTCATTTAGTTTCAAGCTCAAATGTGTTAACTAATACTGGTGAAAACCTTTATATTTCACGTCTCTTTACGGCTAGTCAGCATTGATGATCGTTGCCTTGATCAAGTCCCAGGCAGATGCGAAAGTGTATTTTAGCTAGTAGTGGCTGCGACTGCTGGGTTTCTGTCCAGATCCAGAACAAAAAATTTCGTCATCTAATTTATAGTTCAAACATGTGGGCAAATAATTCTTCATGAATAATTTGTACTGTGACGTTACTGATTATACTCCATTAATATTGCGGTTTCTATAGAGCATTTACGGTTATTTTTTGCTTTTTCTTTAACCAGTTCCTTTAACGATCAGTTTAAGCAAAAACCAATCGTCACTGGGACATTTAGCAGGTGCGGGAAAACCTTATACAGAGGAAAAATACTTCGAACTGTCGTAGACCTTTATTAGTTAAGGATTGCTACATAGTTTACGTGCCATAGTTAGTTGTTTCAGATTGTAATGAGATGGTAACGCTTTTGAAAATCATTGTAACCTGTACAAGCGTTAGGGTCTAACTCATCTCTAATTACGTTTTTTTCTAGTTTTTGCAGTATCACGGTGTGGTGTTACATCACACTGCTTGCCTTAAGGAACAGTGTTGTCTAGTAGTCTCTCGTAGCATTCATTTTGTATAGTCTAACGACTGTATCGCAAGGTGATTAGAAGACCCGCTAGACAGCTACGTTGTGTTGGTTGCATGCAAATCAGGCGAATCACAATTCAGGCCGTTCAGATAGTTTTGCGCATGATAGTACGTGACGAGGCATTTGGCTATCCTAACATAAGCATTCCTCTTATCATATCGCCATCAAAATCTATACAGCAAATTAAGGTTGTCTCATGTGTCTACGTTGAAATTTTAAAGCCAAAATATCCGAAATTGTGGAAAGTAGTGTGGTACAAACTGAAAGACAGGTACCCAAACAAATAAGTGCATACCGAGTTAGCCCAGACGCCTCTGTAATGTTGGAAATGAATTTGTTTAGGGGTGTTTACACTTAAAATTCAGTTGAAATCGTGCGGGAGTGCTTTAAACTTTTAAAACGAACAAAAATAATTTTGGCCGAAATGTTGGTGCAAACACTCTACCGGCTTGCCGTACAGGTCAGACTTAGAACCTTTTCCTGCCATTTCCAGCCACCCTGTTAGCATCTTCAGACACCAGATGCTCTTTACCTACTATTGACCGTTGGATTCAATCATGTAGCGACCTAATCTCATTTATAACTCCATTCAGATATCAGATGGAAAAACCTCGATATTAAGTGTTACAGAATCATGAATAATAGCTCCAGCACAATCAGTTCAAGTTTCAGATCTTACTTTAATCTTTATTAGTCGCACATTTTTCATGTGTATTTTGCAGTGAAATGTCCATATAACGTTTTTGGCCAGGAGTCCACGCGTGTGGAATTCGGCTGCCTGGTGTAAATATTTCTATTTGAAGCTGCTTCGGAAATCTGCACTTCGATGATGACGATTAAATGATGACTAGGACAACACACACATACTCCCCCACTCCCAAGCGGAGAAAATCCCCAGCTCGGCCGAGAATCGAACCCGGGGCCCCTCGATCGAGAGACAGCTGTACTATCCACAAGACCACTAACACGCGTATCCCGACAGTTCTCGATATCAAGAGTTTTCAAGTGCAGTGGGTAATGTTTCTTGTCCCCAAGTAGAAAAATTACAAGCAATTCCCATCTGCAAGCAGAATTTTTACTGCGGAAGCGATAGCGATTCGAGAAGATCTCAGGTTTCGTCGTCACATGGGGCGCCAAAATCTGCTTATAGTATCAGACTGAAAAGCGGACTGCAGTCTGTCGGAAACTCGAAGTGAAACAGTAAGATAAATATCCAGATCCTGGAATTTATATGGGAGCCATTCCAAAATCTCTTTTCTATGGGACCCAGAACATGTAGGATTGGTTTAAAACGCTAATGTCGACCAGTAAAGGAAGCAGATCAGTGTTTCTGTTCCTGTATGTTTACTATCTGCCGATTTCGATTTATCCACGGAAACTGGGCTAGGGGTAATGGGCAGAGGGCTGGTGTCTTTCATTGTGCCATATAGGTCAATTCTACGCTGCGACCCAAACAGAGCGATTGCATATCTTATTCCCATCCACATGAACAGGAAATGAAGGATAACTTTTCCTGCCTCTGACGAAAGTTTCTTTGAAGTACGAGTATTATGAAATACTTTGTGAAATTGTAGATGCCCTACCAGCAAGTTCAAAAATGTTTCAAATGGCTCTGAGCACTGTGGCACTTAACATGTGAGGTCATCAGTCCCCTAGAACTTAGAACTACTTAAACCTAACTAACCTAAGGACATTAGATACATCCATGTCCGGAGCAGGATTCGAATCTACGACCGTAGTGGTCGCGCGGTTCCAGACTGAAGCGCCTAGAACCGCTCGGCCACTCCGGCCGGCCTTACCAGCATATCCTTCTGTTTTATTTTGTCATGAAGATATTCAAACATATTAAGACCTTTTTGTTTTATACAAGATAGTAACGTGTCTATTTGAAATTTGCTGTGGTGTTTGTGGTTGCATAAACATTTTAATCTGCAGGCGTAAGCTTCCGAGCGTCTGTTGCATTGTTTCTTATATTCTCTTTCGTTTACAGATGATATCATGTCAATATTAGTTAGATATAAGAGTATTGTGCCTGTGTACACACTGGAAAATAATCTTAAATCGTTGTTCAAACTATTTATGCTATGATTTCTCTGTATGTGTTTATTGTATATTTGTACCAAGATGTAGCCAAGTGCCGCAATAAATACAAGCAACAAAAAAAAAAATGAACCCGAGAACGATTTCCGCATATTTGACCAGTCGGAGACACGATGTGCGTCTAGTTCCACACCGATGGAAAGGTTTCTGTTGTCTTCCGAAAGCCTTCAGTTGCGAAGTTCTTTCCAAGATTTTTAATACACTGTTAGGAAAATTCGTGGTTCTAGTTAAATGAGACAAAAATCATTTGACCGCTTTATCATCTTCATAAGGGTCACTCATTTTAATCATATCTCTAATTATTCAATCTTTTGCGTCGTAAGACTCTTTGAAAACTTTTCTTCGCTGAATTTCACCGCTTTCGACCTATTAGCGCCAACAACTTTAGATGGGGCTACCGGTACATAACATTCGGTCTGCACGTGCTGGACTCAGGGACAACTGCGCTGCAGCGAGATAGCACGCTTTGGTACGGTGTGCAGTGAGCGTGGAGACCTCCCAACAGCCGCCTGTTTCACGCCATGCAGGCTGTCATGGTCACCTTGCGATGTTGCACACAGCTTAGTTGCTTGACGCACTGGGTGTACCATCGACTTCCGCTGCAAAACGTAACAAATTTTTTTTTTTCTGCTCGCGAATTCCACTTGGATACAGTTCTCCCTGATTCTCGCTGTGAAATAGGGACGCAATTAAACACTTATACAGCTAGTTAATTACACGCTAGAAATAAAGGAAGCTACATGCAAATAAAACATCATGACTGTTTTACGAATCTGTCAGTCTTAAGGTTGGAGCTAGTTGTTTTCTATCAGTTGTCGAGTTCTGAGTATTTTTTTAAACGGTTTTGATTTCTGATTCTCTATGTGTTACAGTAACAGGAAAAGAAAAGTTAGTATGTCCTAAGTACCACTAAGTGATTAGAGACTGAACACTAGCTAAGCTGCATAATAGGAAATTAACACTCTTTCTGCTCACTCCTTCACCTGATATGATTTAAATAAATCACTGGAACGTTACATCGTGGCAGCGATCTGGGATTTGAAACCTACTCCACCCGAAAAATGTTCAGTGTCACAGCCACTCTATTACCATATGCCATGGGACAGTTTGGGTCGACTTATTTTTACTCCCGCATCTGCAGCCTTGTTACGCGAGAGTGTAGACAATGTTCGGTTTATGAGGTCTACGCCAGGTGTTATGTGGTTCTGTACAATGTTAGCAAATATTACAGCAAACATCCTGCAGGCCATAAAATCTGCGGCATCATGAGGACGGCGTGAAAAAACTTCAAATTGGAGTGGCGTGTACTACTTGCCTGGACACACAAATAAAAAGCGTTTCCGGGTAACCACACGAAGCGGATAGATGTAACGCCATCGACATTCTACACGTGGCGTATCAAAAGGTAAGGCGCATCCATGATGAGATGTTTTAGGACCTTATTTGCAACAAAAATATGAAAACAGTTTTTCCGTGTTCGTTGTTTCGGAGTTACATTTAGCATTGGATGCCACACTTAGCTACATAACCGTACACAAATGATAGCTACAGAAACGCACACAATGACTGGAAATGCGTGATGTTCAATATGGCGTGAAAAGACAGCGTCTCCGAAACTCTACTTTTTTCGCATACAGGTTTGAATACGAAAAAATGGTATTCACGTTTTATGTTGCAAATGACGTCGCCTATAATAACCTCAAACCATGGCCTTACCTTCTGAGACACCCCATATACGAGGAAAGATTATGCAGTGAAATTCCCATACAGAAATCGCATTTGAATGGTACTTGTTGTGAGAAGATAACTTTAGGAGATATGTTTGCCAGCACATGTTGGAAACCGAGAGAGATAGGATCGTGACCTGTTGAGATTCCATTTCGTTGTTCGGTAGCGTTGCTGCTCGCGTTGGTCAGGATCCCACAGCCATCATGCAATCATGGACTTGATAGGTTAATGACTGCCATACTGCACAGCATGCAGAATCTCAACGGTCCGCCCGACCTTCGATGGATGGACAGACGTATTCTTCTCTCGGCCGTGCAGCGTCGCACAGCTACAGGACATACCCTGAGCCAGAATATGGGCTGCTTTGCAGCAAGTCAGGCACCCACACGGACAGTGCGACGACGCATGGGGGAGAGCGGACTCGCAGCACGGCGGCCGTCGTTGCATCTTAGCTTCACGCTGCGCCAGAGAGACGGGCGCCAACAGTGGTGCATCCAACATCACTGGACGGGAGAGTGGGGCAACGTTGCGGTTTGAGATGAGTTGCGGTTCTGTGTGCAGCATCTTAACGGAAATATCCACGTGTGGAGGCTCCGAGGTGAAGAACCATTGCCAGACTGCAGTCGTCGCCATCATCTGAGCCCAGCGTCAGACAGTGTCGTTTGGGGTAGCACTGCGTAGACGACACGATTCCATAGACGCTAGTTTGGAGAGCAGGCGTTAAGTTCATGACATGATAACACTGGATGTTATGTCCCATCTTGGAAGTCTCCATGAAGCTGTCTTTTAACAAGGTAACATAAGACTGGTGGTTACTCTTGCTCTCCTAACCTACCTCCAGTCAGGGGATGTTCGGCTACTGCCTTGGTTCACCAGATTTCTAACCCACTGTAAACATCTCGTCATCGGCTTGCCGAGAGACTGGCACGCCACCGATCGGCAGCTACTTCAGTTTACGAACTCTGACAATTGAAGCAGCATGATATGAGATACCCATATCTGTCATCATAGCTCAGTTCGACTTCATGTCCAGCCATGTCAGAGTCGTCGTTACTGCAAGTGGTGGCCGTTGTGTGTACTAGTGTACTAATTTCGTGAACTTGTATACGCCCAAATCACGTACAAATGTAATCAAGCGTTCTTCCTATTGTACACGCCATAAGTAAAATTTTCTTAATGCCGTCGTTCCTGATGTTCCTATCTTAATGGCGACCCGTATATTTCTCCTGACGACAATAATGACATTATTTACTAATTACGGCAATACTGCTTGCAGTTTATCCACCTCACGATTCTTAGGTTACCGTAGCCATACATTTACAACCATCAGACAGTATGCAACAAAAGGGCAACACTTCGTACAGTCACCATAAAGCTAACATCGGCTACACTGTAATACCGTAAACAGACTATCCGCTTGAAGACGAATTAGTAAAAATATCTTGGGACGTGAACCCTGAGAAATACGAGAGCGTGCTGGAAAATAGTACCTCCGAAATTTTATGTGAAAATTCTTGAAGCTTTCTATATAACTCAAACTTTAGTAACATTCTACATCTTTATTTTTCATGTCTACCTATTTATTCTCTAGTGACGAATACATTTATCTCAACGATAGACAACTTCGTTGAGACCGTCACTGTAAACTGTTTGGCTTTGTTGACGGAACCACGGCCTCAACTCTGCTTGTATCGCTTCATCACTGTAAAAGTGAAGTCCTCTAAGGTGTTCTCTAAGTTCTGGAAACGGATGAAAGTCGTTTGGAACGAAGTCGGGACTGTATGGAGGATGATCGATGACGGCGAAACCAAGGCGTCGGATTGTTGCAGATATATCAAATATCGCTATAGTAATTCCCACAGCGACTTGATTCAAAAAATTTGGTGAGTGATTATCTAGGAAGCAGTCACAGTGCAGCAAACAATTAAGACGTAAAAATGAGCAGCTTCTGCCTTTTTTCATTTGTTTGCAAATCATCCAAGTCAGTTTAATATTCATTAGAAAGAGTTACAAGCGGAGAGAACGAAAGCGAGGGGAAGACCCAAAGCGACTGCACAGCCACACACGTAGCCTGCCATTCAAATAGACTGACTAATCTGAGCAGTGCTCTTGTTCGCCATCGTTTCCTTGCAAAGCTTCAGTCGACTGCTCTTTCACCAGGAGCCGCCAGCAGCGCGACATTGTCACACCTCTTTGTGTTTCAAGCTGTTCACCAGAATTAGATTCTTAACTTCCCGCTTACTTTCTTTGTTTTATTGGCAACTGGGACGACATCTCTCAGCCGATGCTATTATATTCATAACTACGTGATGGTGTCCAAAAATTCACGAAATTTGAATATCGCAGTACGTGAATCAGTTTGCAAGTGGCTGCGAGACCAGTGGTTTGGTTAGTGAGCATATTTCCGTTGACGTGCTTCCGTGAGCTTGTGGTTTTACAACGGCTGATCCGAAAGAGCAGCCTGTCTACATAAAGTTTTGTATTAAACTTTCCAAAACCGCTGCATAAACACACCAAATCTTGAAGCAAACATTTGGAGACAACGCTTTAGGCTAGACACACTTACGAATGGCAAAGGCATTTAAAAAAACCGAACGAGCATCGACAGTTGATGATGACCGTTTCGTCGGTCGTCAACTGACATGAGTACCATACCTATGGGCAAGTTGGGCAACATTGACATTCATATAGCCTTTACTGTCATTCCGTCATTATCAATTATCATTCATGTGCCTGCCACGTGTACACATGACGTCACCATTGATCTTGAATGCATGACGTCATAAAGAGGGCGGATGGTGGGAGGTTTAAATAGTGAAGACGACGGATGACAGGAAATTTAAAAATTAAAATTGTCGGATCCAAGTCCAAGATGGCGGATGGTGATAAATTTTAAAAATGTGAGAAGGCGCTGCAGCCATTTACAGTGCAAGACGACGCTGGTACGAATATTTTACCGCCAATGACAGCCAGTGTATTTTTTGCCAAAACCAGCCATGATCAAAAGTATGAAATTTCACTGCAGTAATTTCCACAGCGCCCCGCCCCCCCTCCCCCCCTCCCCCAACACACACATCTGAATGGAGCATCACATCACGTTCAAAAGTATGATATTATTTATCAAAAAAGTTCGTAATCACGCACACTCGCACACAACACACACACACACACACACACACACACACACACACACACACACACACATACACGCACATGCGCACACACAGACGCTTATATGAAACACTTTAGCCTCATCAGTAAATTTCCTTGCTTTTATGCTTCACGCATTTTCGTACATAACGTTTATGTCAAATACTGTGCTACGGAGGGAATGGGAATAACACACATTATTTTATGGTATCACACACATTGCAAATATAAATTTTCAATATCCTCTCTCTATGCATTCTCCCCATCATCTTCAATGTCTTCCATAGACGTCCAATTTACTGTTAAAGAAAAAGAATAAGAAAATCATGAGAATGTATTTACAATTAATAGCAATAGACGGAACGTCATCGAATGAAACAGAAGTGATAAGTGTGATCACTAACGTTCCTCAAGGAGCTGTTATAGCTTTATAAGCTGTTTCGGAAACACTCTGAGCAGCGTTCTTAGATTGTTTATAGACGATGCTGTCGTTTACGATCTAGTAAGGTCATGCGAAGGTAAAAACCAGTTGCAAAATGATTTAGAGACGATATCTGAGTGGTGCGAGAAGTGTCTATTGATTCTAAACATTAAAAACTGTGAGGTCATCCACATGGATAATAAAAGAAGTCTGTAAAATTTTGGTTATACAATAAATTAGAAAATTCCAAGGGCTGTCAATTGAACTAAATATCTACTTACTACAATTACGAATAACTCAAAAGTTTTGTGATTGGGAGGTGAATAAAAAAACAGTATTTAATTGGGAGAACTCTTAGAAGATGCCATCGATCTACTAAAAACATTGCCTACACTGAGCTTGTTCGCCCTCTCCTGTAGGTATGTGATCCTTACCAGATAGGATTTACGGAGGACATCGAGACAGTTGTTTTATTATGTCAAAGATATGAGACGCGTGTTTGGGTGGTAATCTTTAAAACAAAGGCGCTTTTCATTGCGGCGAGATCTTTTCATGAAATTTCAATCACCAACTTTCTCTTCCGAATGCGAAAATATTTTGTTGACGTCCACCAACAAAAGTCATGATTATCGCAATAAAATAAGAGAAATCGGAGCTTGCGCGGAAAGATTTAAGTGTTCGTTTCTCCTGCACGCTGTTCGAGAGTGGAAAGGTTGAGATTTACTCTGCCTGTGGTTCGGTGGACCCCCTTCTACGTACTTAACTCTTTTCTCACAAGGGGACTCTACATGCTGTAAGTCATGCGCTTTACGATTTCTTTGCTGCAGTTGGACCGTGATATAAGATTGTCGAAGCTCCTACCACCCCTACGCAGGGTGAAGTTTTCCACCGTGTACAAACTCTAGGGATTGATCGATGAGAGGATACGGAACAGAGAAGATCTAATGAACTTATGTCCGTAAATGCATCGGTTCCATGCAAGAGACCATTTATCCAATCCTACTTTCTTACAGAGCCTGCAGTCTAATACACGCTGTACCATGCAACCACAGTTAAGTATGCATGGTTTCCTCCTAGATGGTGGTACTGTTCCTCATACGTCATGCCCTAGCTCCCTCTCCCGCCATAGTAATTTTCCGATTCACTTCTCTTGCTGAGTCACCCTATAGTGGATGTGATACAGCATTGTACACAACGTTTCTGTATTCGAATCGAGAGTTTGCCGACATCGTCTTTACTTTCGGAAAGGCAAAAGGCAATTGGCAATGGCGGTGGCCAGACAGGTTGTATCAGGAGACCTATCCCAACCGACCACAATCACAGCATTCAATGTTCGCAACAGTGTTTCGTCATTTGTGTGAGACACAGTCGTTTCAGAAGGCAGGAAATCATGAAGGACCTACCCGAAATGTTCTGACACCATAAGTGGAGGAAAATGTGATTAATACTGTGTAAGGCGACTTCCGTGTCAGTACCAGGCAGTTGGTCCACGAGTGCAGGGTAAGCCATACGACGGTGTGAAACATTTTTCGTGGTAGTTGTTACTATCCTTCTCACTTACAGTGTGTGTAGGGCTCACTAGCGACAGACTTTCCACATTGGGAGCAGATTTGTCACTGGTTTCTTTAACAGGCAACCACGATTCCGAGATTTGTGTCATCCATCCTATTCTCAGATGAGGCTACCTTTACGCGGAGTGGAATCTTCAGCTTTCTTAACAGTCATCTATGGGATACTACGCAGAACCCCCATGGTGTGGTGACAGCAAATCATCAACGTCTGTGCAGCCAGAATGTGGGGGACGGCATAATTGGCAGCTGTATTTTGGGACCAGTCTTCTTTCCATGTCACCTAACAGGCCGGAACTATCGCCATTTCTTGCGAGTGACTTTGCCTCCACTGCTGGAGGTAGTACCATTCGAAGGGTTATGTGACTGCTACATGGGGGTGCTCCATCCCAATTCGTCGTTAACTTCCGGACGCATCTCAAACGTTTCTCCCGTAGTGGTCGGACGGGGGCGTTCCAGTTACATGGCCTGCTCGTTCGCCGGATCTCAACCAGTGCGATTTCTGGTTATGGGGTCATCTCAAAAGTATCGTGTCTGTAGAGCCCATTCCAGATGTGGAGACACTGGAACAGCGTATTCATGCTGCTTTTGACACTGTTCGGATGCAGCCTGACCGCTGTGAACGTGTGAGACAGAACATGCAACGGCGTGCACACGCATGCGTTGAGGTACATGGAAACCATTTTCAACACATATTGTAATTGTGACTGCATGGTACAGCGTGTATTAGACTGCAGTCTCTGTAACAAAGTAGGATTGAATAAATGGTCTCCAACAAGGAAACCATGCATTTCCGGACATAAGTTCATTAGACCTTTTTAATTCTGTATCCTCACATCAGTCAATCCCTTTGTACTACAATCACCCTGTATACCTTCCAGTGACTGTCCAGACATTAGAACATCTAGAGCTATTCATTCTTGACCAATACAACCGTCTTATCAACTTTTGTGATGGGAAAATCATAGTATGTCTACATCCAAGGTTAGGATAAGTCTAGCGTATGGAACCAGCATACTTAATCGTCTGTGTGCCACTTCGAAGTGGAGACATAATGTGGTAACACCAAGGAATTGCCAATTTTTTTAAGTCACTGGGCTTGAAACGTCTCAGTGACATCACTCAATGTAACAACAATAAAATATAAAGAATGAATTGTACGTTGGGAATATATTTTGCACAAACAGTTAGCCTCGGCAACGTTTAACAAAAATGATAAAATCAGGATTCTCATCCAACACCAGGTGTCTTTACCATACCAAGCGGTAGTTTCCTATCTTTGGTCACGAAATTTCGGAAAGTGATGTTACTGTTACAGTTGTATCGCATCTTACGTACTGCCTTAGCATTTCTGTTCCAGGAAATAATATATGACTAGAATGTGGTCGAGATTTATTGGACACGTAATCTGGGTGTAGCTTCAACCATTAAAACATACGTCTCTGCATCGTCTTCAGACTTGAATGGCTTAGAAATGCAGTATGGTTCATAGAAGCACCTGTAGGCAGAACTACCATGAAGTACGAACAGTTTAGTGCATGCACACCCCTCAAGATGTTGATGGGATACTTCGAGGACATGCAACATAAAATTGTGAATGTGAAGCAGGAACTTGTTTTGGTAAGAAGTGCAACAGACAATAAGTCGTACATTCAACGAGCAAGTAGCGAACTGAATGAGATTAACCTTGATAAAATAATATGATATGCCTCCACATTAAAGTAACAGATGTGAACGTTTGAAATGTTTTAAAGTTTCAAATGCTGGTATTCATCTGCCATAAACTTCCCGTTCAGGGGAGCTCTTTGTATATCGTATGTTACCGATTGCATCCAAGCAAACGTCTGCTAAAAAACCAGTTCAATTAAAAACAACAACATTCATTGTACTAGCATGTCCAACCAACAGGAATGCTAACTGAGCAAATGATTCAAACGTATTTGACAGTTGTAATTTAACTAATGCTCAAGTCTATCTGAATTCAGTCTATTATCCATATGAGAATTTAATAATGGAATGTGTTCAAAATGTCTACAGTCCACCATCCGATACGTATAAAATGTGTTGCCCTTCATACTACGAGGAATTAAAGAGGAAGGATGTTTGCTCAGCCCATGGAAATTTAAGGATCTGGCACCATTCATCGTTATAGATAGCTCAAACCACGATGGGACCCTTCATTTGGTTCCATAGAATTGAATTTGAATCTTCAGTAAACTTCCCAGCAGCCACCTCAGCATATATATTAGTTCTGCATGACTGTGTGGTTAACTGTCCGCCACTCAAAGTAAGTGTGCAACGAGTTGTATAAATTAACAAGTGCTGTGTCATATCTAAAGCATTTCATGATAACACCTCTGAATGTGTATATCATTATGCACACTGAAGGTTTTTGCGATGAATACAGACAGTTTATATTCGAAGATATTGCCTTCACTTCTTTCACAAATGATCAACATGTAATAATCCCTCTCAGGGATGTGAAGTGCACTAAAATGCGGTAAAACACAGAAGAGAGTGCTATGGTTAACATGTTTCTGCCATGGAATTCAGTGGAATGATCATATATGTTATGAGTATGTGGTAACACTAGGTCTAACTTTGCCGGCCGGTGTGGCCGAGCGGTTCTAGGCGCTTCAGTCTGGAACCGTGCGACCGCTACGGTCGCAGGTTCGAATCCTGCCTCGGGCATGGATGTGTGTGATGTCCTTAGGTTAGTTAGGTTTACGTAGTTCTAAGTTCTAGGGGACTGATGACCTCAGATGTTAAGTCCCATAGTGCTCAGAGTCATTTGAACCATTTTTGAAGTTCTAACTTTCGACCACAGAGACACTACTGTTGATGTCAAAGACATTGAGAAGACTATATGGATGTTTGATTTCTACAAATATGCAGCTATTCGAGACCTGGAATCGTACGGATGTCCAGCCTTCTGGCAGCTCAACAAGACGTGTTGTGATGGACAAAATTGTGTTGTCTCCGTTTCGGAAAATATAGAATTGTTTTCAATTCGGGTGATAAATAAATGACTTTACAACATAATTACAGTGTTATTAATGACTTCATTTTCATTCTACTTTGTGTTTGCGGCTACTATTGGCTGATCAGGTAAAGTTATGAGAAATTTCTTTTATTCTGCATACAATTCCATCCCGATATGACACCTATACTCTTCTTCAAACACAGGTGATATAATTTTAGGTATGACTTTTTTACATCTATGGAAACGGCAGCAGTCACAAGCTATCTGGTTCCAGAAACGTGCATGTGCTGATCAATATTTTTCTTTTTCTTTTTAAAGTGTGTGATACTATTCTCAGCTAAAATTTTTTATGGGTATAAAACTATACTGTTACAGTGTAGTACCATTCTGCATGCTTCATATTTCGCAATTACTGATGGGGTGGTCTCTCTTCTTCTGTCTGCATTTTCGTTTTGGACTGTGTGATATTATTTCCAGCTCACATATTTCTAGGCGTTTATTGCTCTTAATCTTCGAGTTCATCATTTCTTTGTAAATTAAATTTCATAATTGTAGTCCTACTTTACTGTTATTTCCGTAGCTAAGCTAATAACTTCCAGTAGTATAATGCGTGATTTTTTTTTGTTAAAATATATAATTGTCTTTATCATTTTTGCACTGTGATCTTGTGTGACGTCATAGCAGGATTGCCTGGATTGGGGAAAGGGAAATGGAGGTGGGAATGGCAGGAGGGGGCACCTCGACCTTGGATGGCGAAGGGAGGATTGGGAGGAATGGCTTGACCTTGATCTTGGGAGTGGGGTGTGGGAGACCATTCAAAGTGTCCAGCTCTCTCTCTCTGTCCCAATACTGGCTTTCTTAGCTGTCTCATCATTCAAACATATCGCCATTTGACCATTGCGTAGACTCTTGTATGGAAGATATAGAAATACGCATCCTTGGAGTTGAGGAGCGACTGAAAGAGTTGAAAATAAATAAGTCACCAGGTCCTGATGGAATCCCAATTCTGTTTTATAAAGAGTACTTCATGGGATTGGCTTCTTACTTATCTTGCATATCACAAATCTGTCGCTTAGCGTAGAGTCCCAAGCAGATTCAAACAAGTGTAGGTGACTTCCGTATAAAAGAAGGGAAAAGAACAGACTCGAAGAATTACAGACCAATATCTTTAACATCAGCTTGCTGCAGAATTCTTCAATGTATTCTCGTTTCAAGTATAACAAATTTCCTTGAGATGGAAAAGCTTCTGATTACAAATCGGCATGGGTTTACAAAGCATCGGTTGCGCGAAGCTCAGCTTGCCCTTTTATCACATGATATCCTGAGGATAAAGCGCAACGCTTATTGCTAGATTTCCGGAAAGCATTTCATATGGTGCTCCACTACAGACCGTCAACGAGGGTATGAGGTTATGGGATATGTTCCCAGATATGCTCGTGGCTTGAAGACTTCTTAAGTAACAGAACCAAGTATGTTGGCCTCAATAGCGAGTGTTCATCAGAGACAAGGTTATCGCCAGGAGAACCCCAGTTAAGTTTGTTAGGAACACACTTATTCTCCATATACATAAATTAGCTGATGGACGGAGTGAGCATCAATCTTCGGTTGTTTTCTGATGATGCTGTGGTGTACGGGCAGGTAACGTCGTTGAGTGACTTAGGAAAATACAAGATGATATACACAAAATTTCTAATCGGTGTGATGAATGGCAGCTAGCTTTAAACGTAGAAAAATGTAAGTTAATGTAGACGAGTAGGAAAGAGAAATCCGTAATGTATGAATACAGCAATTGTAGTAAGCTGCATGACAGAGTCACGTCGATTAAACATCTACGCAAAACATTGCAAAATGACATGAAATGGTACGAGCAAGTAAAAATTGTAGTAGGTGAGGCGAATGTTCGACTTGGGTTCATTGGGAGAATTTTAGGAAAGAGTGGTTTATCCGTAACAGCGATAGAATACAGAACACTCGTGCGACCTATCTTTGAGTACTGTTTTGGAACCCAACCAGGTTAGATTAAATGAGGATGAGGTCCCATACTCCGAGGAGCGTAGGGAACGATGCGGGAGACCGGCACTGCAGACTAAGCAAGGTGGTTTGCCATTGCCTTCCTCCGACCGTAATGGGGATGAATGATGATGATGAAGACAACCCAACAACACCCAGTCATCTCGAGGCAGGTAAAATCCCTGACCCCGCCGGGAATCGAACCCGGGACCCCATGCGCAGGAAGCGAGAACGCTACCGCAAGACCACGAGCTTAAAGGAAGACATTAAAGCACTTCAGACTCTGACTTTTAGATTTGTTATCGGTAGATTCAGTCAACGCATAAGTATTACGGAGGTGCTTCGGGAACCCAAATGAGACTCCCTGGAGGGAAGAAGGCCTTCTTTTCCAGGAACATTATTGAGAAAATTTAGAGAACCAGCATTTGAAGCTGAGTGTACAGCGATTCTACTGTCACCCATGTGTCTTTCGCATAGGGAATACTAAGATAAGAGAAATTAGGGTTCGCTTGGAGGCATGTAGATAGACGTTTCTCGTCACTGTTTTTGCAAGTGGAACGGAAATGACTACTAGCGGTACAAGAATCCCTCCGCCACGCATCATATGGTAGCTTGCATAGTATGAATGTAGATGTAAATGCGCTAAATTTCAAGTCAACAAAAATAATTCCTGGTGGTAGCGTTGCAGTTACAGTCCACTCTTGTTTGAATGTAAGCCTGAAACAGCGTTTTGGAGTAAGGCACTTCGCAACAAGGAGGTTAGATAATTTTATTGCGTATTACACTCATCTTTGATTTACATAAGCTCCACCATTACTGGAGATTTTCATTTATGTATACAGCATTGACAGTTTGAAAGAGTTCATCATTCATTGATTCTTTTTTCACTTGCGTTGAGTATTTCGTCACCATACACCTCAAAAGTGGATACAGGAGTACAACTGTAGTTTCCTTCCGTTTCCTAAATCCAGTCTTCTTGTCTGGGAATACATCATGGTGATCAAACTACCACCCCAGCCATCATCAGTTACTCTGAAATGAAAATGATTTGACACCTTTAGTTTCTGAAAATGTTTTGATGTGTTTGTGTATACATTTGCAGGATGTTTCCAAAATCGCCCTGTACTTATCTTTTTTCATAATATTTTAAAAGGTCTTTAAAATCCCTGAAAAATTTCTATACCTATGTTTCTAATGAAATGGTAACTACAGAACTCTTATGTTTCTCTTTGTTATTTATATCTATTACATCCTGACACACTAAAACATTCAACGGATTTTATCCCATGCTTGTGTTTTCTTAACATAGTTTTCAGATTACTCTACTTTACTTGAGCCAATTTTACACTTCATAAACAAAAAGTATTCATTCATATATTAATCTATCTTCTACATACGTTATTCACGACGGAAACTGTTATACAGCAGTTACAGTTACTGAACTGCACATAGTTATCGTTAAAATATATCACTGTCAACAGCACAAACGCAATATTTTTCAAATTTTACACACAAATTCTGTATCTAGAAACTGGTTATATTAGATGGTCTGGCAGATTAAGCAGATTCATTAATCAGCTAAATAAACATCATTGGAAGCAGCATATGATAGTGTCGTGAAGAACATCAATTGTACAGTATTGATGCCATTTTGGTAATTTTGATATTACTAACAAGTGAGTATGTATTTGCGGAACTCTTTTTGGAATGTAAACAGCTATATAGGAAAGTGTGAAGCGATAGTATTGTATTTGTTCCTGTGTGTTGTGTGTCAGAAACGGATATATTGAACAAGAAAATGGACACATTTCGGTACATGACCTCAGTAGCACACCAAGCGAACAGAATCACACTGGAAAGTTTTTATTTAAATGTATTCTTGAAATTAAACTTAACTGTAGTACGAATAGTCAATTTTAGGAATACATTTCAATACCTGAAACTTGAGTTCACCTTCAAATTTGAAGTGTGACATAGCGTATGCGTGTTAAAAATTTGAACACACTGTTTATGACACTTCAGTAACCCGTGTTCACGATTAAATGTAACACATCAGACTCAAGATTCATGCATTCACAATATAATGCCACTGGCATAAGGTAAGTGAACATTCACGATTTTAAGGATGAGTAGTTGAACTTTTTCTATTATCCGATTCCTTCAGCTAACAGATTACTCACTCAATTAATGTACGAATCTGAATATAGTAGATTTGCGTTTATAAGTCAATGCAACTAACATCGTATCTCCAGCATGCAACAGCTAAGATTAGCACCCAAATCACACTTGAATTCATTTCTTACATATAAAACGGTAGTAATAAAGACAGCAAGTGTCATTAAACCAACATGTAATAGCTGTGAAATAACTATTCGCAATTCTGCTGCGCAGTACTAGATTGGTGGACACCCCCGTGGTTGGTATTTATGCATCTGCAATTTTGTTTTTGCAAATTGGTGAGGCATTCATGGAGTGCACCTCACATAATTATTATTTCCATGAGGAACCAACAGCGTTTCCACCAAGTTCAGTGATTGACAGTTACGGTAAATCTAACTAATATGAAAGGCAATCACAAATGTAGATTCGCAAACAACAAGGAAGATAATCAGTTTAGTCAATCTCAATCTGTTTAATTTCAGTCGTTCAAGATTCATGTAAATTCAAAGTTAGTAGTTCTATAAAAATGCTGAACTAACATCTAAAATAAACATACAGCTAGTACACACTAAGGCAAACGCACCATGAAGGAATAACGTGTATGGGACGGAAATCGGTAGATTTGGTGGATAACTGATTACAGTTTCAGAAAAAATGGATGATTTCCTATGGCCCCAATGCAAGCAGTTATTCGGCTAGGCACTGATTGGATTATTGGATGTTGTGTGACATTTAGTGTACATCTAACTGCGAAACGCCTGATGATGTCAGCATGCTGCCGAAAGGCTTCATGCTAATAAATATTTAAAAATAAAAGTGACTATACCTGAAAAACTATTTCATAAATTTTTAAATCATAAATCTGTGAAGAAGTCGTTTTAATAATTGGTGGCAAGAAACTTTTTCTGGGGTACACTGTCCTTAAAACAGGGTTTTACCCCGTAATTTCTGTAATTTATATGATACATAGGTCTGTATATTTCCTTTCTTTATGGTCCTTTTGTCAGGATTATCTAAGAACAATTGCTGAAGCATTCGTTACCATGAAACTCACGTAGATCTCATATTGCGAGCTTTTGGTAAAGGATGCGTCTTTATCTACGTGACTGTGCGAAAATACATGTCTAGAGCGCTATCAAAGTGAAGAGACTGTTAAGTATAAGTCATGAAGACCATCAGCTGCAAAATGACGCTGCTTCAAGAATATCACTCGAAAAAGTATTTTATGTTATATGATTCGCAAGGTATTCATGGTTTGGTTGATGGACGACAGACTTTTCTAATGTTCAACCTAGTTTACAAATGCATCTCTGTGCACATTACATAGTTCTTATCAAGTCCTGTGAGCGGTTCTCAGAGTGCAGCTAGCAGTAGCCTGCGTGAGTTGCCGAATAGATTGGACACACAGGAACAAAGTGCCTGTTTTATGTCGTTGATGGTTAGCTTTTTAGAGACAGAACACAAGCTCGAAGTGGACAATGAAGGGGATAGAATTCGACAGTATCTTCTTTCTTTTACAGAAATCATGCCGATATATCTCTCGGGTCGCCTGGGAAAATTACAAAACTAATAACAGCAGTACGCTGTGAGTTCAGGCTAAATTTAATTCCCGAAGTCTAATCTCATTTACACGCTCAGTCTCATGCTTACCAACTGGTAAATGGGTAACAAAGCAGTTTCTTAGTATTCCTTCAGATCAAAAAATAAAAGGCACACACATTGTTTTAAACTTAACTTGGTATTTACCGTGTAATTAACTCCGTCAATCTTCCAATTTCTCTGCTCTTCCCACACTGTCTCATCCTGCTCTTCGGTTATGTTTATATTTATTTGTAACACGAGTGAACTATTTCGACTTATCCTATTCAACCATGAATCCTTTTCTTCACAGTTATTCAGCTTCTTATTTTAATGTTTTCTACAGCATACTGGTTGCATTATTACATAGGTCTTTCGTGGTGTGCGTTTTTCAAAACACCACAAATAAATAAAATATTTCACGAAGTGTTCCACCAAAAGGTATAGTTTATGACACTTTTTTTACGTGGCAGTCGCCTTGAAGGCAAAACACCGTCTCAGGCAACATATAAACACGAAAGAACATCCACAGTTTGTGCATTTTGGTTTATAAAGAGAGACTTTTATGTCTATACATACACGGAAATACAAATACCAGGTGTGACTAAAGCGAACCGATAAATTTCAAAAGGTTGTAGACTCTGTCTCGTGGAACAAACTGACGGATAGATCCCATGTACAGAAATGTCATCCAATGACGCTACAGAGCGACGAATTTATAAGGGCCAACGTCAACCTATAGGACACCTATTCCGCAACAGTCTTCAGTTTCCACGTTGATGGACTGTAAGTGGACTGTAAGCGGACATCTCGAAACGAGCCTCACCGAATTCAGAGCGTTAGTTCGCAACAGTTGAGTATACACGAATCACAACAATAGTGTAGAGACCGCTGAACACAGTGGCAGCGGAGGAGAGGGCGTTCCAATTCAGGTGTGCCGGTAAATTAGTGGCCCAGTGTCGGGCCCTGTCTGCTGATGTTGTTTCTGTAATTTCCGGGCATGAATTTCCATCCTCAGTTTGTTACCAAAGAAAACGTCTCTCGAAGTTAGCCCATATATTTTTGTTGCACTCTGTGTGTGTTTTGGAAGGCGGGGAGGTGTACCATTGTTGCATATTTGTGCAGGAAGCTGTTTGGAATTGAGTAACGTCTGAGAAATGCATGTGTTAGTGTATATATTGTACATTACTATCTATGATAATGAAGGTTCGATCCGGCAATTTGGTTGCTGTTGTCAGTTAATTTACAGCTGTACGTGATAGCGTCCCATGTTTATGCAGATATATACACTACTGGCCATTAAAATTGCCACACCACGAATATGACGTGCTACTGACGCGAAATTTAACCAACAGGAAGAAGATGCTGTGATATGCAAACGATTAGCTTTTCAGAGCATTCACACAAGGTTGGCGCCGATGGCGGTACCTACAACGTTCTGACATGAGGAAATCCAACCGATTTCTCATACACAAACTACGGCGTTACCTGGTGAGACGTTGTTCTGATGCCTCGTGTAAGGAGGAGAAATGCGTACCATCACGTTTCCGACTTTGATAAAGGTTGTAACGGATCGTGCAGCCACGTCTCGATCCCTGAGTCAACAGATGGGGACGTACCATCAGCACGAACAGTTCGACGACGTTTGTAGCAGCATGGACTTTCAGCTCGGAGACCATGGCTGCGGTTACCCTTGACGCTGCATCACAGATAGGAGCGCCTGCGATGGTGTACTCAACGACGAACCTGGGTGCACGAATGGCAAAATGTCATTTTTTCGGATGAATCCAGGTTCTGTTTACAGCATCATGATGGTCGCATCCATGTTTGGCGACATCGCGGTGAACGCACATTGGAAGCGTGTATTCGTCATCGCCATACTAGCGTATCACCTGGCGTGATGGTATGGGGTGCCATTGGTTACAAACTGGTTCAAATGTCTCAGAGCACTATGGGACTTAACAGCTGTGGTCATCAGTCCCCTAGAACTTAGAACTACTTAAACCTAACTAACCTAAGGACATCACACACAACCATGGCCGAGGCAGGATTCGAACCTGCGACCGTAGCAGTCGCGCGGTTCCGGACTGCGCGCCTAGAACCGCGAGACCACCGCGGCCGGCGCCATTGGTTACACGTCTCGGTCACCTCTTGTTCGCATTGACGGCACTTTGAACAGTGGACGTTGCATTTCAGATGTTTTAGGACCAGTGGCTCTACCCTTCATTCGATCCCTGCGAAACTTTACATTTCAGCAGGATAATGCACGACCGCATGTTCCAGGTCCTGAACGGGCCTTTCTGGATACAGAAAATGTTCGACTGATGCCCTGGCCAGCACATGCTCCAGATCTCTCACCAATTGGAAACGTCTGGTCAATGGTGGCCGAACAACTGGCTCGTCACAATACGCCAGTCACTACTCTTGATGAACCCTGGTACCGTGTTGAAGCTGCATGGGCAGCTGTACCTGTACACGCCTTCCAAGCTCTGTTTGACTCAATGCCCAGGCGTATCAAGGCCGTTATTACGGCCAGAGGTGGTTGTTCTGGGTACTGATTTCTCAGGATCTATGCACCCAAATTGCGTGAAAATGTGATCACAAGTCAGTTATAGTATAATATATTTGTCCAATGAATACCCATTTATCATCTGCATTTCTTCTTGGTGCAGCAATTTTAATGGCCAGTAGTGTATACTGCCAAAAAAACGATTTGTACAGTCTTTTAGATGTTTCGAATTCACTCAAGATTTATCGTGCAACAGTCCATATGGAGTAAGCGAAATGATTGTATGTACAGGTCAATGGTACAAGCGTTTCCGAGGTAACAGGTATCGACCCATGCTCAAACATCCATATTAGTACGTGACGTAGAGTCCACGGCTGGCAGTGCAGTTGCTGACTCTTGCATCCAGTGGATCGTACAGATGGCGAATACATTATGCAAAACCTGTTCGACCCGTTCACGTAGTTCTGCAAGAGTTGTTGCCTGAGTAGTTTTACTAATCATTTTTCGTCCCATTACAACCCACACTTGATCGAGTAGACACAAGGTAAGAGATTGTGGTGGCCAGGGAAAGTGCTGCTCGTTATGCAGAGTACAGTGAATTTCACGGGCAGTGTATGGGCGAGCATTATCCTGTGGTTACAACTCACCTTCCTTTTGCAAGAATGGAAAAGAGTGCATCTAACAAAATTATGCACTTACCGACCTCTCCTTAGTCTCCTGTCCAGAAACACCAAAGGTGAACGAGAGTTGTACCTTATCACATCCCACACTGTGGTGGGACCAGTATGTCTTAAAAGAATGCACTTTACGAGACGGCACTCACCAGGCCTACGTCGTATGCCGAACGACCATCATTTGAATGCAAGGAGACTCTGCCTTTATCACACAAGACCATGGCGCGTCATTCCATCTTCCATGTGATCCTCTGATGGCACCAGTCCAGCTCCGCACGCCAGTGCTGTGGCGTGAGTGGAAAATGGGCTGCAGGTGTGCGTACCAGTAGTCCCACTGCTGATAATCGGGTCGCAACAGTTCGTGTTGACACATCTGGGCTCACAAGCCCTCTTATCTGTCCTGTTGTAGCTGCAAGGCCTGCTCTTAACAACACGACGGCGTATGTGCTGTGTATACGTGCAGAACCTCTTCTTCAGCAATGAAAAGGTTCACGGAATCATTGATACCAGCATCGGTGCACAGCTGATAAAGCATGTCCAACGTGTGTAGCATTTCTCCGAAAGGACCATCCCAGCGCTTTGATGGGCAGAATATGACCCTTTTCGAATTCGCTCTTTTGCGTTTAGGAAGCACGATTGCAGCTCCATGTCATGACTACCTGCTTGCTTCACGTGTTTGCAACACACTGAGGCTTCTGGCTGTGGTTATTCCCCATTAAAAAGGAGACACAGATGCCGCTCTGATAGCTATCCATCTACTCTCTCTGCTAGCGGACGACGTTGAAACCATTATCAGTTACATCTAATATAACCCAGGTGGCATATGCAATCATCGGATCAAAATCGACGTCGTCTTTCCACGTGTATTATTTTTTTCCGGCAGCGTATTTTGCGTGTGCGCAACAAATTGGTTGTCACAGAATGTAGAGGAAATCGCCTTCGCGTTTTTCCCTATTAAGATAAATTCAAAATTACTTACCAGACACGACGGTGGAGACGAAAACTAGTGCGTCCGGCGGCTAACAAGCACTTCGCTGCTTTGTCGCCTGTCTCAATGCGTGTCCGTTGGCTGTTCTTCCCAAAGTCGCTTTGTCGAGAAAGTCCATAGCGTGACCGACAAAGGCGCATTTCAGACGTTTAACGTCCACATATAGCGCCATTCAGTCGCCGCCTAAACAATGTGAGCGGGTATAGCCATTTCGAAAGTAGCTTTTGTTCCGAAATTCTTACGTGTACAAAGGCCACAGACTCCATGTCGCCGCCTCCCCACAGCATAGGTGTAGGGGGCACTCAAGGTCTCCCACACTGCAAGAGCCTTTAAAAGTAACAGACCAAAATGTCATACCAAACTATTCTCGCTACGAGCTGGAAACTTGTAATACTTCTGTGAAATTAATACTGCTCCTCCATTGCCATGTGCAGAATAGGCCTGAGTGGGGTGCTATCTGTTTGTTATATTTGCAATAGTGTCTGCTAACACTGATATGTGAGAGGGTAGCGGGATCGGATTAGGCTACTTTAACCTTTTGAACGGGTTTGCTTGGATACAAGGGTCCTTGAGTGGATGGCACTGAACTATTAGAACTCCAGAAATTTTTTATCATAACCCAAAAAAGACATCACAGTTATGGATATACTGGTAGGCTGAGAAATTCGTAATAATACTTATTTTTACCAAAACAAGCAAAAATTCTTATAACACGTACAGTAGTAGTACACACAAACAGTTTATGTATAAAAAAGACTTTGTTCCGAAAACAAAGCTGGAGGAAGTATCTAACTGACTCAAAATCAGCGAGCTTTAAATAGGATCACCATTAACCCAGCGATGGCTTACTGTACTTAATAAAGTAAAATTGGCAGCAAAGAGTTTTGCACTTGTACAGAACATTGGCTTTCCTTGAATGAAAGGTATCACGTTGTCAAGCACACATGTCAGAGAAAAGATGCTCGTGACTCAGTGTAGTCGGCAAGTGGTGAGCAACCCACTGTTTGGAGGAGTTTTAAATTGTAGCTGCTGATACCAGGGCTAACTGTCCAGTGAGTGTACGTAGGTGGGTAGCAACCAGACGACCTTACCTGCTGAGGTGGAGACAGGAGTTCCATGGAGTGGGCAGTAAAAATTTGGAAATTTGTGGTAAGTTCCTATGGGACCAAACTGCTGTCAATGGTCCCTAGGCTTACACACTACTCAATCTAACTTAAACAACTTACGCTAAGGACAACACACCCATGTCCGAGGAAGGACTCATACCTCCGACAGGGAAGGCCGCGCGAACCGTGGCAAGGCGCCCTAGACGGCGCGGCTACCCCGCGCGACGAGCAGGCGGTGCAGAAGAGAAAGCTCCATGAAAAACGCGAAATGTCAAAGATAATAAATGTACTGTGATTGTTAATTCTCAAGTTGAATATTAGATTTGTTATGTACGTAGTACAGAGAGGTAATATACGAGTTGGTAGTTGTCCTCATTATCGTGTATTGAGTTGTAATTTAGAAGATAATATAAGAAGGTGAAATGAATGTCACTTGTTATATATATGGTGGAGTGAATGAGAATGAGAACATAATTTTATAATTTTCAGCAGCTGTGTCTGCAGCCTGTAAGCAGGCGAAGTCTGATCGAAGTTGGAGGAAGAAGGCACATGGATTCAGGGCACAGACTAGTTGGACCCTGATTAATAATACTTAACAGCGACCTAATATTCAGTAAGCAACATTCACTGCTTATGAAAAGAGTGTTCAGGTGGTAACTTATTTAAGTGTTTGGTGCATGAGGTGAAGTATAAGAAATCACCATGCATCCTAAGCCAACCTGAAACACTGCACCTCTCGATCGGACTGGCAGGATAAAGGTACCAAACCATATAATTTAGCAACCAACAGAGAGTTTAACCATTAATCGGTGAAATGACGGCATAGTGCGCCGCAACTAATCAGACCGAACAGTCGGTAAATACAAATGGCACGTTGCTCTAGTAAAACGGAAATGGATTCATGAGCTAGGAGCACTAGCCCACTAAAGACAATAATTGAAAGGTAGTTGAGAGGGATTGCTCACATGAATTAATTAATTTAAAAGGCAGCTTTTAAAGCAGTATCATTTATTCAACAAGGTCACGGACCTACTCCGCCGCAATGAAATAGGGAATTTTAATAAGAAACAGCAATCAGATTTGGTACAACTAAAAGAAATCATCAGGCACTCAAGCTGAGGGCCCTAGCCTGCTAAAATTGACAAATAGGAAAATAATTTTAAACCCAGTATACTAAGATCTATATAATAGTGGACGAAGACCTTAGCAACTATTTAGTGCACTCTGGCAAGTGACACATAGCTGCTCAAGCTAAGGTCGATAGCCCAATTAGGTTAACAATTGAAAATAACTCTTTTTCAAAGAAACGGTAATCGTAAGTCCATTGGCAGAGGAGCCCGCATGAATGAACCAGTTCAAAAAGCAATTTTAAAGAGGAACATCTAACCAAGATAACAGTACATGTACGCCTTAACCTCTAGTTGGGGCAATCTGGCAGGTAACTCCAGCACGTTTTGTGGTAGCAAAGTTTGTGTGTGTGTGTGTGTGTGTGTGTTTGAAGTTTACGGGCGCTAAACAGCGTGGTCATCAGCGCCCAAACGCATAAAAACAGGAACACATGCAGTGAAGGGACTAAGACAAACAGCGAACAATGAGAACGGCTAAAAGACACAGACTTGACGCAGTTCCAAATCCTCACATACAGAGGCAAAACAAGAGGAGAAGGGACACACTAAAAAGGAAAGGAAACACAAGGAAAAGAGAACAGAAGCCGAAGGGAAACAAGGAGGTAATCGTGACTGGCTGACCTCTTACCTAAAACCTGGGCGAGCCAGTCACCCAGCAGCACATTAAAACCCTCTCCCTAAAATCCGAGGCAACAAATTGGACAGGACACAAAACCGTAAGACCTTAACTACAGTCGTTGCGTCATCTTGTAAAATAGAGGGCAAATCCGGTGGCAAAGAAACCACCGCCCTCTGGTCAGAGAATAAAAGACAGTCAAGTAAAATGTGGCGGACAGTAATCTGGACGCCACAAGAACTGCAGATTGGGGGGTCCTCCCGCCGGAGTAAAAAACCATGCGTTAAGGGACTGTGCCTGATGCGGAGGCGAGTGAGGAGAACCTCATCCCGCCTGCATGACTGGTAGGACGTACGCCATGGCCGCGTGGTAGCCTTGACCAGACGCAGCTTATTTTCACCGACTGCCAGCCACTCCTCTTCCCACTGACGCATAACGCGAAAACGCAGGTGGGAGGTAACAGCATGGAGGGGGACGGCACATTCAACAACGTGAGGGAGGGAACATGCATCTTTGGCAGCCACATCCGCCAGTTCGTTTCCCCTAATACCCACGTGCCCCGGCACCCAGCAGAAGGAAACCTCCTTCCCTTGCCGTTGCAGGTGGAGGAGGGCATCATGGATGTTCTGGACGACCGTATCCGCTGGGTACAAGTGTTGCATGGTCTGAAGGGCACTCAGGGAGTCAGAACAGATGAGGAACTTAAGACTGGGAACACACCTCATCTGCTCCAATGCCCGCAAGATCGCAAACAATTCGGCATCAAAGATGGTAAACGCCGCAGGAAGCCATAACTTGACGACTCGATCAGGGAAAACAACAGCACAACCAACAGAGTCCCCCTGTTTAGAGCCATCCGTAAATACTGGTACATGGTCGGGATGCTGGTTTCAAATATCATAAAATAAGGAGGTAAAAACAAACGCAGGAGTGCAGCTCCTCCGGTACTCCGACAAGTCTAAAAGAACGCTGGGCCTCTGGAGCAACCAGGGAGGCAGGCGAGTAAAACCTTGTCGTTGGGGGGCCACACGCTCCCCACCAAGGGACTCAAGCAAATGCTTGGCACGAATCCCAAATGGTCTCGTTGCCCTGGGACGACTGGAAAAGAGACGTTCCATAGGCGGTCGGGCAACGGTAGGGTACGCAGGGGAGGTAGGACAGGCAAGGAATTGACACACCCGTCGCACCATGAGGAGTTTCCGCCGGATGGCGAGCGGCGGTTCCCCTGCCTCAGCACACAGGCTGGGGACGGGACTGGTACGGAAGGCACCAGTGGAAAGCCTGATACCCTCATGGTGTACTGCATCAAGAATCTTCAGATACGAAGGCCTTGTTGACCCATACACGGTGCAACCATAGTCAAGACGCGATCGGACGAAAGCCCTATAAAACTGCAGCAGACGCGCCCGATCTGCTCCCCAGGACCGATGGCTCAGACACTTCAAAATATTCAGTGCCTTCAGGGCCCGCACCTTGAGGTCTTTAAGGTGAGGCAACCACGACAACTTGGAATCAAAAGTGAGGCCCAGGAACCGCACAGTGTCGCTAAAAGGAAGAATGGTGTCCCTCAGACGCAATTCAGGGGAGGTAAAAAGAAGTCGAGAACGATTAAAATGAACACACACACATTTGTCTGCAGAAAAGGTAAAACCTGTCTTCGCAGTCCATGCCTCTAATCGCTGTATCGTAAGCTGCAACTGCCGACTAGCAGTGACAAGACTGGAGGAAGAACAGAAAACAGCAAAATCGTCCACAAACAAGGAGCATTGGGCAGGACTCCGGATAGTGGACGTGATACTGTTAATGGCGACGGCAAAGAGGGTGACACTTAAAACGCTTCCCTGAGGAACACCATTCTCCTGCACATACAAATCAGATAGCACAATACCAACCCTATAACGAAAGAGGCGGTGGGAAAGAAAGGACCGAATGAAGATGGGGAGACGGCCACGAAAGCCCCACTCATGGAGTTGATTGAGGATATGGCGGCGCCAAGTAGTGTCATACGCCTTATGAATGTCAAAGAAGACATCAAGACAATGCTGGTTACGTAGGAAGGCCTGCTGGATGGCCGCCTCAAGCAGGGTCAAGTTCTCAATAGTTGAACGACATCTCCGAAAGCCACACTGAGAGTGGCTAAGGAGCTGCCTGGTCTCGAGCAGCCAAACCAGGCGACGGTTGACCATGCGTTCCAACGTCTTCCCGACACAGCTCGTCAAAGCAATACTTCGATAACTGCTGGGATGCGTTCGGTCCTTCCCCGGATTGGGGAGAGGAATCAAAATCGCCTCCCTCCACGAGTCAGGGTATGTGCCGGATAACCATATCATATTAAAACAATTCAGGAGAACTTCCTTGGATGGCAACAACAAGTGCTGCAGCATGCTGTACCGGATTTGATCATGACCAGGCGCAGTATCATGAGCCACAGACAGCGCCGAATCCAGTTCCCACATTGTGAAGGGGCAGTTGTAGGGTTCAGAATTTGGAGACCGGAAGTCCAAGTGACCCCTCTCGATGGCAGTTCGGTAGCGGCAGAAATCTGGATCACAGTTAATAGTGGCGGTAGATTCCGCAAAATGCATGACCAGTGTCTGGGCAATGTCTCTCGGCGCCGTGAGGAGACATCCCTGATGCAGCAATGCCGTGACAGGTAGTTGACTGCGTTTCCCGGAAATCCTCCTGATGGCTTCCCATACTTTCGTAGAATTAGTGGAGCGGGAGATGGAGTTCAAGAACAATTGCCATGACCGTCGTTTGCTCTCTTTAATTACTCGCCGCGCTTTGGCCCTTGCCACCTGAAAGGCCGCAAGATTGTCAGCTGAGGGACGGCACTTGAAGCAGCGCAGAGCTGCACGGCGGGCTCGGATGGCTGAGCGGCACTCAGTGGTCCACCAAGGGACAGGACGTCTCTTGGGATGACCGGATGACCGTGGAATGGACAATTCAGCAGCATGGGAGATCACGGCTGTAACATGGTCTACCAATTCGTGGACGCTGGCACGGCGTTCCAAAACAGCCAGTTGGCTGAAAAGTGTCCAATCAGCTCTGCAGAGGTGCCACTGAGGCGGCACTGATAATGCCACAGCCTCATCCAGGAGGCGAATCCAAAGGGGGAAGTGGTCACTAGAATGGAGGTCAGCAACAACCTCCCACAGAGCAGAATCCGCGAGTGCTGCTGAGCAAAAGGAAAGGTCAATAGCCGATGACGACCCGGAAGCAGTACAGAAATGGATGGGAACACCAGAGTTGAGGATGCACAGTTCTTCAGACATCATGAGGCTTTCCAGAATGCGACCCCTGGGGCAAGTAGTTGGAGAGCCCCATAAGACATTATGAGCATTGAAGTCCCCCAAAAGAAGAAATGGGCGGGAGAGTTGGCTAATAAGGTCTGTGAGAGCCTCAGAGTCTATCACATCCTGAGGTGGTAAGTAAACTGAACAGACTGGGAGCCTCCGACCCACAAGAAGGTCAACTGCAACTGCTTGCAAGTCTGTAACGAGAGGGAGCTCAGATGAGGCGTGCATGTCACGGACAAAAACCGCAACACCACCCTTTGCCCTTTGCCCCGTCAGATCATCCTTTCGATATACGGTATAGCCCCGTAAAGAAGGAGCATCAGTGGCCCGAAAATGTGTCTCTTGGAGACATAAGCACAAAGGGCACTCACGTACAAGGAGTTGTAATTCGGCCACATGCGTCCTGAACCCATTCAGGTTCCACTGTAGTATGGGAGCCAGTGATTAGGGTGGCTGAACTTTCACCCTTCCTCTGTGCTTCGGAGGAGAGCCTGTACTCGCCGGAGATTCATTCCTGGGGCGAGAAGATCGCCCCCGGTCGACATCAATGTCCATCAGCTCCGATGACGACCCACGGGAGATGTCAGACAGTACGATGGCCTCATCATCGGACCGACCCTGACTAGTCTCCTCAGGTGGCAAAACCTTCACCTTCGGCGTCTTTGTCTTGGAGGGCTTAGAATGCAGAGCCTTGTCAACAGGTGGAGCTTTACTCGCCTGGGCAGAAGGTGCCATAGGGGGAGAGGCAGGAAGTACCCCAATGTCAGAAACCACAGCTTTGTCCGACGTTGCAGGGAGAGCCGCAGGTTGCAAAACAACCGCAGCAGCACAAGTGCACTGGCAAACGCAGGTATTAGTGCCAACACTAGCAACCTCAGTTTGCGTAGCAACAGTGGCCATTTGTACCGGTTTCTTCAGAGCGAAGCGAAAGATGTTGTAAACACAGGAGGTTGCATGGCCTTAAAGAGCTTCTTGGCCTCACCATAGGGGATGCGCTTAGATGTTTTAATGTCCTGTATCTTCCGTTCTTCGAGATAGATGGGGCAGACCCGGCTCCAGACAGGGTGACTCCCAGAGCAATTCACGCACTTCACAGGCGATGAACAATCGGCTCCTTCATGGGCAGGCTGACCACATTTACCACAAGTGGCTATCCCATTGCACCCCAACGTAGTATACCCAAAGCGCTGACATTTAAAACAGCGCATTGGGTTGGGGAAATATGGCCTTACTGGCAAACGTAAGAAACCCGCTTTAACATGCTCTGGGAGTCTCGGGCAACTGAACGTGAGAATAAACGAGTCGGATTTGCCTAGGTCCCCATCGACTCGTTTCATAATATGCTGCACGTCAACAATACCGTCATCAGCCCATTCAGATTTTAACTCATCTGTGGGGATATCCACCAAGTCCCTGCACGTCACAACACCCTTACTATAGTTCAGAGTGGAGTGGAGCTCGGTCTCGATAGCGTACTCTCCGAGACAGGTTGCTTTCCGAAGAGAAGCGACTTGACGGGAACTAGAAGTCTCAACTAACAGAGTCCCATTGCGCAGTCGCTTCACAGATTTAAGTGTTCCTGCAATTCCCTCAAGACCCTTGTGGATGTAAAAGAGAAACCCTCTCAAAGCTACCCTCCTTCCGTTTAATAATCAAAAACACATTCTGATTATCAGCATGTGCTCTGTTACGACAGTCTGATAAATCTCGATCAACACCAGGCGCTGGAGGACTCGCAGCACGAAGTCGCTTCTTCGGTGGGGTGTGTTTTCCTACCAGTGGCCCACCCAAACCACTGGTAGGGGGAAATGTAGAGGTCGAAGGGTCCATTGCGGTCCCACGAGCAGCTAGGGAACTAAAGGTCCGCTCAGACAGAGCCCCGCGTGCCTAGGTAAGCCTTATACAACTGGGGTGCGGCAGGTGCCCCAGAGGTTGCCCGCTTGCGACTGTTCCACCCCAACAGCCATGCATCTCATAGGTGCGGAGCACACCGGAAGATTGAGGGGTTTTTATAGAGGGTGTCCTTCCTCGCAATCCAGGCGGTCAAGCCAAGATTACCATTCCCCGCAGCACACAACATTCCACCGCCGCGCCATACGGTGGTCGCTGAAACATGTCCGGGGGTTACGGTGACAGGAGACTGGCGGCGCTGACCAGTCCCCAGCTCAGGACCCCGGGGTCGCCAAGCCCGTACTCAGCAAATGAATGCTGAGCCCCTGCGGGCAGCAAAGTTTTTTAACAGTTGTCCAGACCAATGGCACTAGTCCACTAAAGCTAACAAACTGAAATAACTTTTTTTTTCTTTTCAAACAGTGATAATAAATTACTTGGTGACAGACATAGTACTGAACAAGTAGTCAGAAACTTAGCAGCAAATACCTTAATCAGAAAAACGACAAAATCTCTCGTGTTGAACTGATACACTCCTGGAAATTGAAATAAGAACACCGTGAATTCATTGTCCCAGGAAGGGGAAACTTTATTGACACATTCCTGGGGTCAGATACATCACATGATCACACTGACAGAACCACAGGCACATAGACACAGGCAACAGAGCATGCACAATGTCGGCACTAGTACAGTGTATATCCACCTTTCGCAGCAATGCAGGCTGCTATTCTCCCATGGAGACGATCGTAGAGATGCTGGATGTAGTCCTGTGGAACGGCTTGCCATGCCATTTCCACCTGGCGCCTCAGTTGGACCAGCGTTCGTGCTGGACGTGCAGACCGCATGAGACGACGCTTCATCCAGTCCCAAACATGCTCAATGGGGGACAGATCCGGAGATCTTGCTGGCCAGGGTAGTTGACTTACACCTTCTAGAGCACGTTGGGTGGCACGGGATACATGCGGACGTGCATTGTCCTGTTGGAACAGTAAGTTCCCTTGCCGGTCTAGGAATGGTAGAACGATGGGTTCCATGACGGTTTGGATGTACCGTGCACTATTCAGTGTCCCCTCGACGATCACCAGTGGTGCACGGCCAGTGTAGGAGATCGCTCCCCACACCATGATGCCGGGTGTTGGCCCTGTGTGCCTCGGTCGTATGCAGTCCTGATTGTGGCGCTCACCTGCACGGCGCCAAACACGCATACGACCATCATTGGCACCAAGGCAGAAGCGACTCTCATCGCTGAAGACGACACGTCTCCATTCGTCCCTCCATTCACGCCTGTCGCGACACCACTGGAGGCGGGCTGCACGATGTTGGGGCGTGAGCGGAAGACGGCCTAACGGTGTGCGGGACCGTAGCCCAGCTTCATGGAGACGGTTGCGAATGGTCCTCGCCGATACCCCAGGAGCAACAGTGTCCCTAATTTGCTGGGAAGTGGCGGTGCGGTCCCCTACGGCACTGCGTAGGATCCTACGGTCTTGGCGTGCATCCGTGCGTCGCTGCGGTCCGGTCCCAGGTCGACGGGCACGTGCACCTTCCGCCGACCACTGGCGACAACATCGATGTACTGTGGAGACCTCACGCCCCACGTGTTGAGCAATTCGGCGGTACGTCCACCCGGCCTCCCGCATGCCCACTATACGCCCTCGCTCAAAGTCCGTCAACTGCACATACGGTTCACGTCCACGCTGTCGCGGCATGCTACCAGTGTTAAAGACTGCGATGGAGCTCCGTATGCCACGGCAAACTGGCTGACACTGACGGCGGCGGTGCACAAATGCTGCGCAGCTAGCGCCATTCGACGGCCAACACCGCGGTTCCTGGTGTGTCCGCTGTGCCATGCGTGTGATCATTGCTTGTACAGCTCTCTCGCAGTGTCCGGAGCAAGTATGGTGGGTCTGACACACCGGTGTCAATGTGTTCTTTTCTCCATTTCCAGGAGTGTATTTTCTAGCAACTAAATATTGCAATAAACATGTTGTTCACGTGCTGAGGATTCTTAGACATGATGTATCGTCTTATTATAACAAATACACACTGCTTACAGTTTACTGCACCATCATCCACAACAAGCGGTGGAAATAATGAACGGTGATTATCTGAATATTTTGCCATCGGCAGAGCAATGAGCGGCATGATCGCGTTTTCAAAAAGAGTATGATGCGCCAGCTAGTACGCCGTCACACTCACGTCCAAAATTGAACCTACACAGCACCTTGACCGATAGGTTTCTATAACAAATAAAGCGAGGTTATTAGTTCACAGAAATACACTAAGGTCCCAATGTTCAGAAAACACACTTCAAACAAGGTAATTGACAGACAACCAAATCAACAAGAGAGCACCAGTTCATACATAAGGAGACGAAATGGTATAACTCAACTTCAAGCGGTTACCAAACAATTCTTCTCATGGTCATTTCACACAAATGGCTCAAGCTGCTTGTGCCCCAACATCTAACTTCAAGCTGTCGCTAGCCGTGAGCACTGTGGAAGCAGGGCCAGGTACAAACACTTCTCAGGAAAATAGTCCTGGACGCACATGTACACAGCACTTGATTCCAACTAGAGCACCACCTACGAGACCCAGTTCTCTCGTCGGTGTGCTCATGTCAACTGCATGCCGACTCGCACCGCCTAAAATCTTTATCCTCACACGGCGCGTGCTCCCTCTTGGTCCTGCCCGGCATAGCACTCTCCCTGCTAATCGAACGACAGCGTGTAATCGATACACACATCTCAGTATGAAATCGTTCTACCATCCAGTTACTGGCGGAATTATAGCCGAAACCAATCGACATGAAACGAGTCATTCACAATATGGCGGATTGTATCTGAATGGAATGTGTGAACAGAATAACTGTAGGCGTATCTATGTGGTAATGACAGGCTCTCTTCACAGTTGACATTTTCAAAACATTTGTGTGGTTATTTTCAGTAAAGTTTCCTGTACGTCAATGGTTTATGTACGTTGTGTGTTAACAATGTTACTGGGAAGGAGACCTCATGTCTTCTGCAGAACAACAGAAAATGATGTAAACATGTACAAGGGGCAGTCAACTGAAAACGAAATAGGTGGTAAAAAAGTTGAGAGGTTGCAGGGCACTCTCACATCTGACCGAGTGTCATGCCGCTTAATGTTCTTAGGGAAGATGGTCTTCATTACGGTCTGACTTCATATATCATGATGAAATGGTGAGAAGTAGTTAATGCTCTTGCTTGAGTGCTCTAGCGAAGGAATAGCAGTAAGCATTAACTGCATTCAAAGGAATAGGGTGCCACCTTAATTGCAGTAAAAGCGTATGGCGACTGAGGGCTGAAACCTTTCCGGACTATCGAGTCCCGCGGTCTCATTGTGCAGACACGTTGGATGGCGCCGGTCGGTCGGCAGCCACGTCCAGGTAGGCTGACTAGCACCAAGAAGTCGCCGCTGCAATGGGCAGTGCATTGAAGACGGGCAATAAAGCAGAGTGATGGGCCCTTGTTAGGCAGGGAGCCAACAGGACAACTGTGAGCTTCTGCGAATTTCCGTGGGATAGATTACTGGCGCCCAGACGTCCAGACTCAGTTACAAAACATATTTGTGAAAGCACAAGGCTTTTAGCGAGTTTATGGCCATTCTTTGGGAACTTCGAAATGGACGCAACAGGGGAGATAACAGTCCTTTTATGGAGGGCTGTGGTTCCATCCTGGTCATGTTGTTAGCAAAAGACACGGTATAAACGCGTGGGAAAGAGGCTGTGAAGATGAATCTTTTTCCTTTTCTCCCAGTTAACTTTAAAGTCCCCTGGTTGGTCAGATCTGTGTATGCAGAGCAAGGGGCAGTCTCCTAGCTTCGAATGCTGCGCTCCAGTTCGTGATTGGTTTGTGCTATGGTGGGAGTAGTTTAAGATGTGAATGTGCTTTGATACCGAGCTGGCGAGGCTGGCGAGGAAAGTAGAGAGAAAGAAAAGTGGTCACTCTTGCACTGGCGCTTCGTTAGTAAAGGACTGCAGGTCTCTTCCTAAATGGTGAGACTTGTGTCCTTTGCTAGTGTGCCAATTAGAGCCTGTGCCAGTCACCTTCTGAACTGTCAAAGGTACTGCTCCTAGCACGACGCACACAACGAGTGATACGTGGGTGTACTTAATTGTCTAGAGTCGGCCACCTAAACATTTGACATATTCCGTCACACATAGGCGTGATATGGAGTCTAATTGGTTTGGCAGACCAGTAAATGGGTCCACCTGCACACTGGAATCCACCGGGATTTCAGAGGCTCATAGGGAAGTAGCTGGGTTCCGAATTAGCCAGACGCGAGACCGCATGCTTGCATTTTTCGGGCGCGCGCCATTAATAACAGATTGCTGCCGTCCATGACTTTAGAAGCCGAAAGCATCGTGGTGTGCTGCCTTGACCAGGATAAGGCTAAAGTATTCGATGCTACAGCGTAGGGCTCCACTATATGTTTCTCAGCACCCTGTTCTTTCGAACTATATTTTTCTTTTTAGAATAGTAGAGTACAGATGCTTCATTGTGGGGTAGTTTTTGTACCACACCCCGGATTCACGTGTATGAAGTCAGATGAAGCGATTAGTGTTCTGGTTAGTGACATGTGTCGATCCCCAGCTGATCACTTTATCCACCATAGACGTCATATTAGTGAAAGAGTTTGTCAAGTAAAAATGTTTTGGGTGACGTTTCTTCAACCATTTTTTTGTCTTGTGATATTAAGAATGAATAAATCTATTGTTATTTAGATCACAACTCCTTCCTGTGTTCTGACTAACATCACCATTGCCATTTTTATTAAAGTCTTGATTACAAAAGAAAGTAAGAAGCTAAGAAGCTTGAAAGGTTCATCTTGATACCCTGGTCAGTTACTACCATGGCAGCATGGATCACCCCCACAACTATCCATGGCCACCATTGCGGAGCATAATGAGGGCATGTTTAGGTTCACGCCCGATTATTACTGTTTGTAGATGTTTCATCTGTCACTTCCATTATATTCACTCCCGACGTGTTGTTCCTCTGTTGCGCATTCCGATCATGACTCTGCCCTGAGATTATAGGTGTAATGTTACTTTGTGCTTGGGACTGATAGGGTTTATTACTAATCTGGTACTGCGATTGCACATTTCGTGGGCCAGCCATGTTGTAGCTAAATTGAGGCTGAAAATTACTGTAAGCGTTACCCCACACATTCCCGTATCGTTTCCATTCCAATTTCGTTTCCGGAGTAGACAGAGTAGTTTCTATCACCATTTTTTTCCTTTCCTTTTACAACATGGATTATAATTTTGGTTATAGTTACTATTAAAATTGCCTCCCGAAGTCGGGCCTGGCGTATGAGCTGCTGCGGCGGGATCGACAAAAGCCGGTCGTTACCCAGCCGCGCACGCTACATTGTTGACGCCGCACTGTGGCTGGCGCTACGGAGGCTGGTTGCCACCACTGCTACGGAAATTATTTTGGTTGGTGTAGCTCTGTCTTGCATCTTCATTAATTAAGTCAATATAATCCAAGACAGATAGAAAATACTCCAAATTGCTTTTGTGTACTTGTACTAGCTTTTCCCGAACATTAAGCGGTAGTTTAGCTTTCAGAATACGTAGGACGTCAGTGTGTGTCACTGGCTCGTCCCAGAACCTCGTCTAATTTAAATATTTCTCAAAATACTTTCGCAATGGTCCAAATTTTGGATTATATTGTTCAGGGTTGAATAAGGCTTTTCTTAATCTCTCTAATGCTATGTGACCAGCACTTTGAGAGAAACGCGTTTTCAAATTGTTCTAATGTTTGACAAGCTTCTGACATTTCCATCGCCCATAACGCTCCATCGCCTTGGATATAACCACTAACAAATTGTATCTTTTGCTGTTCCAACCACGTTTTAGGCAATACATTTTTGAATGACTTCATAAAAATTAGTGGGTGCACAGACTTCTTTTCAGGGATAAACACTTGAAATTGCCGGTGTTTTATAAGACTCTCTTCTGTTTCTTTCTTTCATCACAGTGTCGTTGGTTACCATACATCTCATAATTTGGTGAACGCAACTATTCATTTGGAGTAGGATAGTCACTAATTGCACTATCGCTCTTACCTGTGGGCATGTTGTCAAGCTCTTCTTCTGTGTATTGCTGTCCTTCTTTCATTGTACTAAGTTTCCTGTTAAGTTGCTCGATTATTAGATTCTGCCAGCCTGGCCTATGTCAGTTTGCAGTTTAACTACAGATGTGTTTTGTGCAGTGTACATTTGTTCCATTGTGTTGCTAATTGCTTTTTGTGACTCTGTTTCTACAGTACGGTTTACGTGTGTCTTTTTCTTCTAGAACATCCTCAAACTGCTGTTTTTGCTGTTTTGTCATGTCCTCAATTTGATTTACAGCTTCCTGCATTTTTGTATCGAGCTCGGTTTGCTGTACACTCATAGCTTTGAAATTTTCAGTTAATTACGTATCTGATCTGGCACATCCTTAATTGTGGTTTTTAAATTATTAATATCCTGGTTCATGGAATTTAAATCTTCACGTACCACTTCTATTACCTGATCCGCTACCTCTCTTTTCAGTTGTATCAGTTGTGTTGTCTGGTTATTGTGCATATTAGTAAGGTTTTTTATATCACTGCCTAGCTTCTTCACTTGAATGGTCACACTCCCTATCTGTGTTGTGACATTGTCTAATTCTGTAGTGACATTGCTTATCTGAGTTGTTGCGTGACATTTCCGATCTGTGTATTCATTTGGTCTGTTATCTGAGTTACAAATTATGACATCAAATATGTCTGCATTACTCTAAACATCTGCATAATGTCTGGCTCTACTGGAGCTTGTACATTTGCGGAATCTGCAACAGTTTCCAAAGTTGACATATTATCGTCTGTCGCTTTCGACTGAGTACCACTAGTCGCTGAGACTGCGTTATCAGTATCTGCAATGTTTTCTGCTTCTGTTTTAGGCATAGGTTGAGCAACTGATTCCTCATCGGATGAATTATCCATCGTTTTGGTTTGTGATTTTAATTTCACCTTAGCTGTATATAGCCGTAAATCAGCGTGCAGCCGAACTTCACTACTATTGCGGCTGGAACTACAAGTAAACAAATCACAGATGACTTTCCGCGCGTTCGTGAAATTCAAAATAGTAAAATATGCCTCTGGTGAAACAGAAGACTGATATGTGACTTCTGCGTGCACAATCAATGAAAATGATCCGCCATGTTGTGACACATGTACGTATGATATATTTTCAAAAATCAGCAAAACTATCAGAAAAAGAAATTTTGAAAAAAATGCATGCTACGCAGTGGGGATCGCAAAAACGCAATTCGATCCCACATTTACGATCAACCAAAAGCGTAGAAGTGCTGTTGATCTGATCTTAGGTATTTTCTTTTTCCGGTATGTTTTCTTGGTAGTAGGTTTAACGTTTAATCTTTTCAAAACTTCCTTCTTTTCGTAATTTTTAGGATAAATATTTGTAAATTTTATGGACTGATTTTGGTAAATATTTTCTTACCTGGTACGCGGATGGCGTAACATGTAACAGAAACAATTGGTTATAGTCACAATAATGCATGGAGAAAACTATTTAAGTATTTCAACTTGAAATTTGTACAATTTCTGCCGGCCGGAGTGGCCGAGCGGTTAAAGGCGCTACAGTCTGGAACCGCACGACCGCTACGGTCGCAGGTTCGAATCCTGCCTCGGGCATGGATGTGTGTGATGTCCTTAGGTTAGTTAGGTTTAAGTAGTTCTAAGTTCTAGGGGACTTATGACCACAGCAGTTGAGTCCCATAGTGCTCAGAGCCCTTTGAACCATTTTTTTGTACAATTTCTTTTTTGAAAAAAAAAAAGAAACTCATGGCACTCGGTCGCCATTGTTCAAAATAATTCAAATGGTTCTGAGCACTATGGGACTTAACATTGAGGTCATCAGTCCCCTAGACTTAGAACTACTTAAACCTAACTAACCTAAGGACATCACACACATCCATGCCCGAGGCAGGATTCGAACCTGCGACCGTAGCAGCAGCGCGGTTCCGAACTGAAGCGCCTAGAACCTCTCGGTCACCATTGTAACCGCCCTGTTAAATTGTTAGAAACTTAGTCAGCCGGTGCCGTAATTTTGAAATGAGAGTTAGTATGAATGTCGCGTAATAAATATTTCGCGTGAAGAGCCGTTACGACACAGGCAAAAGTCAGTTGTGGAAACTAATCCACTGATTATATATTAAAGAACACCCGACTAACTACACTAAATAAGAGGGCACGTACGTTAGCGAGTGACTGATTCGAAATAAGAATTTATACTGTAAGGGAAATGGGTCTTAAGTATAGTTACGTCGGTACACACTCAGTTGTATGCGACCATACGATCCGGATAGAGTCACGTACATTCTAAGTACTATCATTCCCCGTGGTCTGGGTAAAAAGATTCGTGGTTAAATGCATTTATTCATCTGAGAAAGAAAATAATCGGACCTCGTAATTAAATGGAGAGAAAGATTACGGCTTCTGAATGTCGCGGCAAATACACTCCTGGAAATGGAAAAAAGAACACATTGACACCGGTGTGTCAGACCCACCATACTTGCTCCGGACACTGCGAGAGGGCTGTACAAGCAATGATCACACGCACGGCACAGCGGACACACCAGGAACCGCGGTGTTGGCCGTCGAATGGCGCTAGCTGCGCAGCATTTGTGCACCGCCGCCGTCAGTGTCAGCCAGTTTGCCGTGGCATACGGAGCTCCATCGCAGTCTTTAACACTGCTAGCATGACGCGACAGCGTGGACGTGAACCGTATGTGCAGTTGACGGACTTTGAGCGAGGGCGTATAGTGGGCATGCGGGAGGCCGGGTGGACGTACCGCCGAATTGCTCAACACGTGGGGCGTGAGGTCTCCACAGTACATCGATGTTGTCGCCAGTGGTCGGCGGAAGGTGCACGTGCCCGTCGACCTGGGACCGGACCGCAGCGACGCACGGATGCACGCCAAGACCGTAGGATCCTACGCAGTGCCGTAGGGGACCGCACCGCCACTTCCCAGCAAATTAGGGACACTGTTGCTCCTGGGGTATCGGCGAGGACCATTCGCAACCGTCTCCATGAAGCTGGGCTACGGTCCCGCTCACGCCCCAACATCGTGCAACCCGCCTCCAGTGGTGTCGCGACAGGCGTGAATGGAGGGACGAATGGAGACGTGTCGTCTTCAGCGATGAGAGTCGCTTCTGCCTTGGTGCCAATGATGGTCGTATGCGTGTTTGGCGCCGTGCAGGTGAGCGCCACAATCAGGACTGCATACGACCGAGGCACACAGGGCCAACACCCGGCATCATGGTGTGGGGAGCGATTTCCTACACTGGCCGTACACCACTGGTGATCGTCGAGGGGACACTGAATAGTGCACGGTACATCCAAACCGTCATCGAACCCATCGTTCTACCATTCCTAGACCGGCAAGGGAACTTGCTGTTCCAACAGGACAATGCACGTCCGCATGTATCCCGTGCCACCCAACGTGCTCTAGAAGGTGTAAGTCAACTACCCTGGCCAGCAAGATCTCCGGATCTGTCCCCCATTGAGCATGTTTGGGACTGGATGAAGCGTCGTCTCACGCGGTCTGCACGTCCAGCACGAACGCTGGTCCAACTGAGGCGCCAGCCGTTCCACAGGACTACATCCAGCATCTCTACGATCGTCTCCATGGGAGAATAGCAGCCTGCATTGCTGCGAAAGGTGGATATACACTGTACTAGTGCCGACATTGTGCATGCTCTGTTGCCTGTGTCTATGTGCCTGTGGTTCTGTCAGTGTGATCATGTGATGTATCTGACCCCAGGAATGTGTCAATAAAGTTTCCCCTTCCTGGGACAATGAATTCACGGTGTTCTTATTTCAATTTCCAGGAGTGTATCAGTTCAACACGAGAGATTTTGTCGTTTTTCTGATTAAGGTATTTGCTGCTAAGTTTCTGACTACTTGTTCAGTACTATGTCTGTCACCAAGTAATTTATTATCACTGTTTGAAAAGAAAAAAAAAGTTATTTCAGTTTGTTAGCTTTAGTGGACTAGTGCCATTGGTCTGGACAACTGTTAAAAAACTTTGCTGCCCGCAGGGGCTCAGCATTCATTTGCTGAGTACGGGCTTGGCGACCCCGGGGTCCTGAGCTGGGGACTGGTCAGCGCCGCCAGTCTCCTGTCACCGTAACCCCCGGACATGTTTCAGCGACCACCGTATGGCGCGGCGGTGGAATGTTGTGTGCTGCGGGGAATGGTAATCTTGGCTTGACCGCCTGGATTGCGAGGAAGGACACCCTCTATAAAAACCCCTCAATCTTCCGGTGTGCTCCGCACCTATGAGATGCATGGCTGTTGGGGTGGAACAGTCGCAAGCGGGCAACCTCTGGGGCACCTGCCGCACCCCAGTTGTATAAGGCTTACCTAGGCACGCGGGGCTCTGTCTGAGCGGACCTTTAGTTCCCTAGCTGCTCGTGGGACCGCAATGGACCCTTCGACCTCTACATTTCCCCCTACCAGTGGTTTGGGTGGGCCACTGGTAGGAAAACACACCCCACCGAAGAAGCGACTTCGTGCTGCGAGTCCTCCAGCGCCTGGTGTTGATCGAGATTTATCAGACTGTCGTAACAGAGCACATGCTGATAATCAGAATGTGTTTTTGATTATTAAACGGAAGGAGGGTAGCTTTGAGAGGGTTTCTCTTTTACATCCACAAGGGTCTTGAGGGAATTGCAGGAACACTTAAATCTGTGAAGCGACTGCGCAATGGGACTCTGTTAGTTGAGACTTCTAGTTCCCGTCAAGTCGCTTCTCTTCGGAAAGCAACCTGTCTCGGAGAGTACGCTATCGAGACCGAGCTCCACTCCACTCTGAACTATAGTAAGGGTGTTGTGACGTGCAGGGACTTGGTGGATATCCCCACAGATGAGTTAAAATCTGAATGGGCTGATGACGGTATTGTTGACGTGCAGCATATTATGAAACGAGTCGATGGGGACCTAGTCAAATCCGACTCGTTTATTCTCACGTTCAGTTGCCCGAGACTCCCAGAGCATGTTAAAGCGGGTTTCTTACGTTTGCCAGTAAGGCCATATTTCCCCAACCCAATGCGCTGTTTTAAATGTCAGCGCTTTGGGTATACTACGTTGGGGTGCAATGGGATAGCCACTTGTGGTAAATGTGGTCAGCCTGCCCATGAAGGAGCCGATTGTTCATCGCCTGTGAAGTGCGTGAATTGCTCTGGGAGTCACCCTGTCTGGAGCCGGGTCTGCCCCATCTATCTCGAAGAACGGAAGATACAGGACATTAAAACATCTAAGCGCATCCCCTATGGTGAGGCCAAGAAGCTCTTTAAGGCCATGCAACCTCCTGTGTTTATAACATCTTTCGCTTCCGCTCTGAAGAAACCGGTACAAATGGCCACTGTTGCTACGCAAACGGAGGTTGCTAGTGTTGGCACTAATACCTGCGTTTGCCAGTGCACTTGTGCTGCTGCGGTTGTTTTGCAACCTGCGGCTCTCCCTGCAACGTCGGACAAAGCTGTGGTTTCTGACATTGGGGTACTTCCTGCCTCTCCCCCTATGGCACCTTCTGCCCAGGCGAGTAAAGCTCCACCTGTTGACAAGGCTCTGCATTCTAAGCCCTCCAAGACAAAGACGCCGAAGGTGAAGGTTTTGCCACCTGAGGAGACTAGTCAGGGTCGGTCCGATGATGAGGCCATCGTACTGTCTGACATCTCCCGTGGGTCGTCATCGGAGCTGATGGACATTGATGTCGACCGGGGGCGATCTTCTCGCTGGTCCAACTGAGGCGCCAGGTGGAAATGGCATGGCAAGCCGTTCCACAGGACTACATCCAGCATCTCTACGATCGTCTCCATGGGAGAATAGCAGCCTGCATTGCTGCGAAAGGTGGATATACACTGTACTAGTGCCGACATTGTTCATGCTCTGTTGCCTGTGTCTATGTGCCTGTGGTTCTGTCAGTGTGATCATGTGATGTATCTGACCCCAGGAATGTGTCAGTAAAGTTTCCCCTTCCTGGGACAATGAATTGACGGTGTTCTTATTTCAATTTCCAGGAGTGTATATCCTAAATACTGAAATTGACATTGGCGGCCACGAAGGGAAGAGACCAACACATTCACGTACCTACATTGTTGAGCAGCGCCATCGTGAAGATGGTCACCTCCATGTAAATTCCCCATACAAAATTAAAATAATAATAAAGTTCCAGAGTTATGGAGCTGGGACCCATGGTATCGTTGAGTTTTAGGAAGAAAACGTTAGACTTCGATTAAAGCTGTTTTCATGATTCTAAATTTTGTTATTTCAGTTCTTTCGTTTTTATCACTGGTAAAGCAATTATTTCTGCCACGTCATTGATTCAGTATTGATCGCTGGAGGTAACATCTCTTTTATACTATATTTACCAACACTTTGTGCGCCAATCGTGTGTGTATTACGTGTAGCTGAGACAGTTTAATGCTTCATGTACATTCGATCACTTTCGAATGTAGATGTTTGGTATGTTCCGTTTTTCTCCATATGTGTAGATTCTTGTGAAATAAATGTGCAGTAATTGAATTCCTTCTCCTTTTATTGCGGTAATTAGTAGTCTCTGCCTCTATCTCATTATAGATTAAACAATGCCTTGAGCCATACTTAGGGGCAACTGCACCAACGCCGATTGAAAATTAACCACAGTCAAGTCAGCATTTAACCCTGATTAACTCGATATTCGGCTGCACCAACCTCGATCAAAGTTAATCGAAGGATTTGATTAAAGTTAACCGAGCTCTAAGGGTCGATTCTCTTGAATTGATCGCGATTAACTTATTGTAAACACGTAACATGGCAGCGCATTTGTCGTTTTAGATAGCATAGAAAACGAAGAAATGCTATATCTTCAACATATAAATCGTCGTAACCATGTTGGTGTACTTGTGGAAAGGGGAAATGATTTCGAAGATTAGGGTGACCGGAAATTTGAAGAGAGGTTTCGTCTTTCAAAAGAAACAGTATGGTGGTTATTGGATCAAATCCACGATAGGCTAGAATTTCCAACTTACCGAAACAATCCGGTCTCGCCTATAAACAGACTTCTGATGACATTAAGGGCATATGCAACTGGAGCATTTAATACAGTAATTGGTGACACTGCTATTGTGCATTCTACAACGACACAAAGAACTATAAGTGAAGTGTCGGGAGTCATAGCAACAATGTCTCGTCAGTGCATAAAGTTTCCTTCTCGGGCGGAAGTACGCTCTGTGATGGATGGTTTCATCACGCTGGCTGGATTTTCTGGAGTCATTGGTACAGTGGATTGCACTCACATAAGGATTCAGTCAACTGGGGGACAGAATGCAGAACTTTTCCGCAATTTGAAATCATATTTCTCCTTTAATTGTCAAACAATCAGCGACCGCAATTTAATAATAAGGGACATTGTGACTCGGTGGCCTGGCTCTGTGCACGATAGAACAATATTTCGTAATTGCGCTCGAAGGGCACAGTTTGAAAATGGTGAAATACCAGTTGGTCACTTACTAGGAGATATTGGCTATGCATGCAGACCTTACTTATTGACACCACTTTCAAATCCACAGAGTGCGGCAGAGCACCGATACTATAGGCCTCACATTACAACAAGGAACACTGTGGAGGGACAATATGGTTTGTGGAAGAGGAGAGTCCCCATTTTATCTATGGGAATGAGGTGTAATCCACAAAAGACAAGGGCAGTTATAGTGAGTACAGCTGTCTTGCGTAATATTGCAAGGAGCACAAGCAAGGCAGAGCCACCAGAAGATACGGAAATTATGCGGCTGCTGAAGCTATTACGTAGCGCGAGGGGCCCCGATATCGACTATAATGAGCCAATGCCTCCCGGTCGACCAATGTATCGTGATGACACATTACCAGGACGAGCAGTTCGTCGCACTATCATTGATTAACATTTTCACTGAGGTAAACTGTTACTTAATACATGTAAAATATGTAATTATTTTTATTTGAAATTATTATAGTGCGCAAAAAAAATGTTCAAATGCGTGTGAAATCTTATGGGACTTAACTGCTAAGGTCATCAGTCCCTAAGCTTACACACTACTTAACCTAAATTATCCTAAGGACAAACACACTCAACCATGCCCGAGGGTGGACTCGAACCTCCGCCGGGACCAGCCGCACAGTCCATGACTGCAGCGCCCGAGATTGCTCGGCTAATCCCGCGCGGCATAGTGCGCAAATAACAAATTGTTTTTTAAACATTTACATTACATTCGGTAGAATTCTTCCACTTCCATTATTTTAATTTTTCTTTTAGTGCCAAAATTTTGAGATTTTTTATTCTCATTTCTTTCATATGTTCTCTCTTCATCATTTCCAGCTGCTGCTGGAGTACTTCCTCCCTCTTCTGCATCACAGTGTCCAGTGCAGAGGAGGAAGTCGGTTTAGGTCTCGGTGGCATCCTTCTCCGATTACATGTTTGTGTTCCTGCACTTGAAGGTTTGGAGAAGGGTTATTGAACATTCTCCATAACAGCCTGTGCTGGGATCAGGCTTTCGCCAGCTTCAGCAGCAGTTACAGTTCCGTTACTGTTTGTGGTACTGCTGGCATCGCCAACTGCTGCATCATCAGCTAGATCTACATTTAGATCCATTGTTACACTGAACTGTGCATCCGAATCAAAGGTATTTTCCAGTGGTTTCAATGATGAGTCAACTATTTCCAGTAGTTTTGCCTTGTGTGGACTCTTTTTAGGTACTGGTACTGCCTTCCCTCCTCCTGTTTTATACACTTGAACTTTCTCTTCAGCCAAACCCTTCCGCAACCTCCTCTTCAAATTCTCGTAACTTGTTTAAGACTTTCAGACGTTTTTGTTACAACTGAAATGGATATATTTTGTAGTAGCTGATATCATTTTTGTTGTATGTATCTTGAATTGTTATTCAATATTAATCTAAGTACCATGAAAAATAGTGTTTTAATTTACATTAGTAACGGATATTTATTGATTTATGATTCAAATAAAATTTAATCTTACCCGGAGCTGAATTAAATTGTGTTGCTGTATTTTCCCATGCATCCAGTTTTTCCCTAACTGTGCAACCATCCGTTTTTTTACACTCTAATATATTTGAATTGGAGGCAACCAACTACAAATGTCCACATCAAATTTGGAAAAATTCGGCGTCTGTTTCTTGTTCTCCATAGTGCAGCAACGACGCTCAGCTTACTCCAACAATATTAAAAGCACGCAGACCAAGGCGGTTACAACACCTTTGCCACAGGCAGACAGCGAATATAATTGTCTTTGCATGTATATAGGCGCTTTCATTCGTAACACGCAGAGTTAACCGCAGTCAAACAACAGATTAGCTAACCGCGTTTTGGTAATATGCGTTTAACGTTGGTGCAGCACAGAGACAACTTAATAGCGATTAAGTTTTAACGGTGATCACGGGACCCTCGGTTCTCTTGCTGTTTAATCGGCGTTGGTGCAGTTAGTCATAATGTATGAAGGGCTTATAAAGGCACATTTGCATGCCGGGCGTGAGTTTCCTCGGAAACGCGAAATATTAATTAAATAAATAATCAGTGACAAATAAATAAAGCCTATGGCACACAACTGCAGCGCTGTGTCGCTGATAAAACAAAAGCACAATTACGTTACTCTTATGTTTGATTAAGAAAAGGGAGAGCTCTGGTAGAAGTGGGGCGAGAAGCACGTATTTTATTCTATTGTCTGGCACACCGCCATATTTCATGTTATAGAAGAATACTGCGAGTTGCAACCAGACTAGGCACTCGATTCTGTAAAGAATTTATATTTATAAAAGTAAGTAGGATTATGAACTGTAGGCTTATTCATTTAATATATCTGATTTAACTAACTGTGTAACTTTTTTATGTTTAGTAGACAATCACCTCTGTACGACGTATTGGCATGGCTGGCAAATTATTGAAATATTGAGATTTAGATTATGAGTCCGCACCTACCGCAGCAGTCTTTGGAAACGATTTATTTACGAAGTCCGATTATTTCAGTTTTATTTCACGGTCAACTACGAGTAACATTGCCTTTACGAGAAAGCCATTGTCAAGCGTCTGATACCGAATAATTAAACGTCCACGTTCCAGATAAGCAAATATTTATTACAATTACAATCACAATCACCATCATACAGATAGAATAAAATTAATATTTAAATAATATTTTTTATTTTATTTATTTTATATTGGCTTTTTCTTTCGACAATTTCGTTGTGCGAACCTTTCTCCAAATGACAGATAGCGTTTTAATAAGCTTACCCTACCAAGACAGTTTCTTTTATTTAGTTTCTCCACTAGCAGATACATCTTATGACAACTACCTTGTCGGTTACATACCATGAACCACTTACAGTTCATTATTGCCTAATAATTTGGTGTTTGGGTGTCACTTTGTTACCTTCTCTGACAGTTTTTCCCAAGTTCTGGAAACGTCCGGTTAGTGGGCGCTCAGTCTAGATGGCTTGCCATCATTTCCGTGTTTCAGCTGCCGGGTGTGCCAGCGTGACATATGAGGGCGTGCTGAAAAGTGCTGTATTTGAATTGTTTATGTGAAAACTCTTAAAACTTTGTAAATAAAACAAACGTTATTAACATTCTGCATCTTTATCCTTCATTTCTACATATTTATTTCTCGTACTCACACTGGCGACGAACACATTCTCCCAGCGAGATACCTGTACGTTGGTAGTATCACTGTAGAATGTCTGACTGTTATTGGAGCCACAACCTCACCTCCGCTGTCACCGCTACATCAAATATCGCTCACCACAAACATAAGAACGGAAGAACCTGAAGAAGGCGTTGACTCGGTGCCCGGCAAAATCCTGTGGTGAAGACGTTCCGAATCGCGCCAAATACTCCGGTAGGAACCCGGGTACTGAGCGAACCAGTACAGCCAGGGCAGGACTAGGCTGGCCCAAAACAGCACGTTAACAGTCGCACCGCCCTGCATGGAGAACGCGAGCGCCAACGATCACACCAGCAAAACGGTGCGAACGTTTTTTCTACTTAGCAATTCTGCTTAGCCATTTTGCATTTCCTGTTGATCTCATTTTTTAGACTTTGTAGTCTCTTTCGGCTGCTTCATTTGTTGCATTTTTATGTTTCCTCCTTCATCGAATAAATTCAATATGTATTATGTTACTGGAAGGATTTCTGCTATCCCTCATCTTTTTACCTACTTGATCCTCTGCTGCCTTCACCATTTCATCTCTTAAAGCTGGGGCGTTCTTCTTCTTCTGTATTTCTTTCCCCTGTTCTTTTAAATTGTTCGCTAATGTTCCATCTGAAACTCTCTACAACCTCTGGTTCTTCCGGTTTATCCAGGTCCCATCTCCTTACATTCCTGCCTTTTTGCAGTTTCTTCAGTTTTAATCGGCAGCTCATAACCAATAAATTGTGGTCAGAGTCCACATCTTCCCCTGCAAATGTCTTACAATTTAAAACCTGGTTCCGAATTCTCTGCTGTACCATTACATAATAAATATGAAACCTTCTGGTGTCTCCATGTCTCTTCCACGTATACAACGCTCTTTCATGGTTCTTAAAACAAATGTTAGCTATGATTGAATTACGCTCTGTGCAAAATTCTACCAAGCGGCTTCCTCTTACATTTCTTTCCCCCGGTCCATATTCACCAACTGCTTTTCCTTCTCTTTCTTTTCCTACTATCGAATTCCAGTCTCCTAGGACCATTAAATTTGCATCTCCCTTAACTATGTTTTGATAATCAATAATAAATACTGTTGTTTCTGACACGTTGTTTTATATACCCTGTATGCAAAAAATACAGGGTAATGCAAAATAGGTAATAGAAAGTGTTTGAAGTCGTCCAAAATACAGTGTGAATGTGCTCCATTCTGCATGAGCCAACAGAATTTCCTTCAGGTGACGTTCATAGATTGGGCAGTTGCCCTGAATACTTCAGCATTCACTGGACACGGTGGGGGATGGTTCCCTAACAGTCCCGATCTCAATCTGTATAAATATTTCTCATGCTGTAATCTAAAGGACTTAACCTTCAAACATACACCTTCAACATTCCTAGACCTTTGCAGTCAGAACTGATGTTCTCCAGAAAGTCTGCATGGGATTCAGTTCAATGATCTACACACTCATTCCTTCAGAAGGAAAGCACTTTGCAAACTTTCTGTACTAAATTTCAGGTTGTCTTTCAGAGCCAAAATGGCGTAGTAGACAAAAAAATTTTAACACCATCTTGCGCCACCTGGTAGAAATAAATTTTGAAGTAACTATGCCACGTGTTGAAATTTATTTTTTGTGCTTATCACCATTTCCAGATCCTGATAATATCTATCATTATCGACAATGTTTTGAGATTAAAAAACGTGCCGTTTGAAAAATTTCTTTTCAGTTCGTACAGATGCACAAGATCGAGGCAGTTGAAAGACGGATCGCTACGTATGATACGCAAATTTGGATCTGCACATTTTATTGTAATATTTCATGGAATACGTTTATATTATTGTCAGAGCAAAGGCTTCTGCTGCATTTAACATACAAGTTTTTCGGATTGCGAACCGCGTTATGCTGTAAATCGTCTCTAAATAAGTAAAACGGACATTTTAGCTGAGGCAGCACTGACTTTCTTCTGCATCTACTAACGTAGAATCTTCCGTTATCAAAAAAACATAGAACGCCAATATTTTTTTACGTCATGCCAGGCCCATTTGAGTGGTCTTGACGAAACACAAGTGGACACTCGCCAAGAATTTACGCCAGTTTTTCCATTAACAGATCCAGAGGAAAGCTACTGCAGCCGTCACCAACATGTCGGTTTAATTCATCTTACTTATTTATTACTTTTTATTACGGTTCCGTTAGGAAAAAACATAGTTTCTTTGTAATTAACAAGGGCGTGTATGAGTAGAAACAGTTCTCGTGCAAATGCTTCGCCTTTTTAAAGTACGGGGACAACTCGAATGCTACTTTGCACACGTCTGCAGGCGAAGTAAGTACACAGAGGTATGACAGAGGACGCAGAGATGGCTGTTCTCGCCAAAGCTGTCGCCTCATCCTTCTCGTACCTGTTCCGTGCAACTTATTCCTGTGTGAACATGATAGGGGAGACAGCCTGGTGTAACAGTTTAAGGGGGCAGTTCTCGCATAGTGAAAACACACTTTTAGACGCCGAGGTACTGCCTATCCTTCGGGTGCTCCACATCCCCCACATCTACTGTATACAGTATTGGGTGGCGAGTGGTCATGAACATAGAAACCTCCTTCCAAGAACGACGGGTATCATTGCTTCCTATACCCGTAGGTTCGATTGCAAGTTGCACATGTAACGTGTCTGCGACATGAATCGAGAGGTTCCCCCCCACCACACCCAGACCCTCTCCGTCTTCACGCCGCAATGTTTAGCCATTCTGACAGCAAAGATAGCTCCACACCATGCTATATTCTCCAAGTCAAATATCAAGCTCAATTCGGTAATTCTAGTCGGTTGTGAATTTCCATGTACCAAAACTACAGTAAAAAATTAATTTCCGTCTCCTGTATTTCTAATGGTGTTGCAATTTCGGCAAACCTTAGTGCAGTCATAGTATAAAAATATACAGCCACGTCACTTATAGCTGTCAAAGGTGACAGCTTTTGCTAGCTGGGGTCACAGTAGCGGTCCAAGTGGTGAGAAACCAAGCTGTCTCAACGTCACATACGCCTTACGAATAGTGGTTATTTTCGTCCTGTTCATATTAAATTTACGAGACATACAGGGTGAACATTAATAAAACAGACAAACTGCAGGGGCTGATTCCTGAGTGGAAATGGAGGAAAAAAGGTCCTATGAACATGGTTCCGGAAATGCATCGCTGCTAAGGTAGATGGCGTTCCTCTGACCACGTGCCAAGTGGTCCTTGTGTGTTACAGGCCAAATGATTGAAGCAGCGTACTGTAAGCAGCAGAATTGTCCGGTATTCATGTCAGAAACAAGCCGAGATGGTGTTTGTGTACAGAGAAGATGCAGCGCAGCCATAGAAAAATAACTACTCTCACAGACACCAACCGCATCACCCAACATTTCAAGCCCTTTTCGGGCTTCTATGTGATGACAAGTACTTTCAGACAGATGAACGTGCAAGGAGGCAGCGGATTGAGCGTACACCAGATTTGGAGGACGGGACTCTACAGAATATTGAGACGAATCCTACTACAATCTCGAGGCACGTGGCCCGCAAACATTTGTAAGTAGGCTGTTTATGTTTTCTTTATGTAAGTAGGCTGTTTATGTTTTCTTATTGGCAACGTTACGTAGCGCTCTATATGAAAATCACTGGCTGTGCTGTGTGCAGTCTGTGGCTAGTTTGCATTGTTGTCTGCCATTGTAGTGTTGGGCAGCGGCAGCTGGATGTGAACAGCGCGTAGCGTTGCGCAGTTAGAGGTGAGCCGCCAGCAGTGGTGGATGTGTGGAAGGAAATGGCGGAGTTTTGAAATTACATATATTATGACTTTTGATGATATTAAGGTAAATACATTGTTTGTTCTCTATTAAAATCTTTCATTTGCTAACTATCCCTATCAGTAGTTAGTGCCTTCCGTAGTTTGAATCTTTTATTTAGCTGGGAGTAGTGGCGCTCGCCGTATTGCAGTAGTTCGAGTAACGAAGATTTTTGTGAGGTAAGTGATTTGTGAAAGGTTTAGGTTAATGTTAATCAGGGCCATTCTTTTGTAGGGATTTTTGAAAGTCAGATTGCGTTGCGCTAAAAAATATTCTGTCACTTTAAGCATAGTCTTGTATAATTGTTCAAAGGGGACGTTTCACATTGTGTAAGCCAAAGTATGATTATGTGTCTCCCGCCTGACAATCGCTATTGTCTGTATCACCTGCAACGAGTGCAAGGAATATCAGCAGCGTATTTCCCTCTACGGGAAGGATTTTGTTGATGTCTTTTGTACCCGACTATCAGAATTATGGGATTTCTGTCTTCTTTGGCGACGAAGCAACCTTTACCAAAACCGGCATCATCAATCTGCATAATCGTCATCTGTGGACTACGGACAATCCTTGGAGAATATCTGAAGCGTCTCATCAGCATCGGTTCAGCATCAGTGTGTAGACAAGGATTCTTGGTGACCACGTACTTCGACCGGTTATTGTTCCATACCGCCTCAGCAGAGCAACGGAGGAACGTACCTGGACTTCTGTGGAATGCTTTGCCTGGGCTGCTTCAGAATGTGTCTTTGGCAATACGGCATGTTATGTGGTTTCTGCATGACGGATCACCACCACACTTCGCATTACAGTTCTCCAACAACTCAACAACATCTTCAATATTGGATAGGCCGTGGAGGCCCTGTACCATGCCCTGCTAAATCACCGGACTTCAACTCCTGGATTTTTACATCTGGGAACACCTGAAAAGTACTGTCTTTGCTGAACCAGTTTCTGATCTGCATACCCTTCAACAGCGTGTTCACGACGCCTTTGGCGCCATTCGAAGAGAGGCCGGAACGTGTGAAAGAGTGCGGCAGTCCATGATACGACATGTGAATACGTGTACTACATCCCATGCACGCCACTTTGAACATTTGTTGTGACGTGGATTCGATGCAGCTCTGTGCTGTGATTCGGGACGATTTCTTGTCGTTGCACGCAAGCCGTCCATTTCTTGACACACGTTCATTCCATCATTTCTTTCTCGATTTCCAGTCAGAAAAAAGTCCCTGCAGTTTGTCTGTTTTATTAATGTTCATCTTGTATTTTTGCTTCCCATGCATTAGCGTCATATTAGTGATTGTAAAATAACTGTAAAAATAGCTGAATTTTATGAATTAAATGTTATAACCTACAACATTGTCGGAAGCAATTCTTGCAAAATTAAATATATTTACCAGACCGGGACAAAGAGCACATAATCACAATATTCCGTGTTTAAGAAACGCGGATGTTTACGTACATGTGTATAAAGAAAGATCAGTTATTGTTTCGTGCTGGTTTGTAATCAATAAAGCTTTGGTTGCCTGCAACTGAAAAGATTCTAACACAAGACAATGTTATAAAATGGAACAGTTGAAGCAGAATTCCTATTCAATAATTATTCTGAACGCAGTAATTTAGTGCTTTGGTAAACGTATCTCGACTGTCAACGCAGAGCAAATTGTAGAAAATAGTTTGTAGACAAAAACTAATGTGAACGGAGAAAGATATACCTGTACAATATGTCATCACAGCAATAAATTGAAGAAATACAAACAGAAAAGTACACAAAAGAACTAATTTCCTTCAGAGTTAGTGTCTGGCACTAGGTAGCAAGACCAAAATGAGATCATATCTATAAAGGTAAATACGCTATTTTTGAGAATAAATAGCACAAAAAATAATGTCTGATTATCACCCTACTATAAAAGGAATACCTGTAATCACGGTTTCTGTCATATTCTTAAAACGCAAATGGAACCATTGGAAACATGGCATACCAAAGCTGAACTAAAAATTTGTGTCTCAAGTGTGCAGAAACACGTCACACAACTACTTCTTTTTATGACAAGGGATAAACAAAATGTTTTCTTTGTGGCTAATCAAACAACTGAATACTTGCAGCTTCGTTCCCTTACGTATTAATGCCGAATTTTGCTTATGTGGTTAATCAGCTACTGCCGGTGTGTATTGTTTGTCGCAGTTTCATGTCAGGTTTCTGAAAGACAGTGACGCATCAGGATCATTAGCAAATAAAAAATGACCAGCACTTCTATGAAAATGGATAACAAAAGTGACCGCTAGCATCTCGATTGCATACATTAAACAGTGGTGCACTGACCATTTTTTAAGCATAATAGTTTTGGATGCTTTAATAACAACAGCAGACTGGTACAAGAAAACAATATGCTGTCTATTACGCTATTTAAATGGTGTGAGCAACAAGAAAGAAAAAAAAAAAAAGCGTCTCGTCTCGGGACGGGTGAGGTAGGCGAGAAATAAGGTAAACTTCGATAACACTTTTAATAAGTAGCACTCAGTTACATTTCATTACATAAATGGATCGTAAATGAAAAACTTAGTAATGTAACAGAATATATGCATTTGTAGAATTCTTCCATGAAATTTCAGGCAAACAGCTGGATTTAGTAACTTTTTGACATTGTTCGTAGGCAGCACTGCTCATCTGCTTGGTTGCTAATGGTATACCCGCCAGAGGTGTTTGCAGAAGGTGTTGTTGAACTCTGAATTAGACGTTGAAATTTCAGCTTTCTATCAGTACGACGATAGTTACATCAATAACGTGTCTGTAGCTGGCTGGTATTAGTTTTGAAGACAAAACCACATTATTGTTTTCACAGCAACAATACGAACAGCGTGTATGTCAAACGAACGTTTATTTTCTGTACAAACATCTCATATTAGTTGTGCAGCAGCGTGTACGTATGCGTTTGCGCGTGCGACTTAATTTTTATGATCATGTTTCCATATGTTTTCATCCGCTGTTCGGCGTACCGCTCCTCTTGTCAGCTGTAAATAAAAAGTTTCTTGTTATAAATAGGTGAATAGTTGTACTATTATAGCACAAGGCACGGTGAAAAGTCTAAAATGCTTGTCTGACAATCTTAACTGTTGTTCTATCTCCCTTTGTCTTTTACACAATCTCCTCACCGTATGTGCGCTTCTGTACAGCAAGCCCCTTCAGTATGTCTGTCGAAGGTTAGCCAGACTCATGTCGGTATACTACGAGTCATAAGCTCCAGTTACTCTGTATTATTCTACAATGATGTAATGGAAGATTATGCCGACATGAAGGAATGGAATGGAAGATGTGGAATTAACTTCGCGTGTGTCCCTGGGAAGTGTGTTGGAACACTTGCTGTTCATGTTGTATATCAATGACCTTGTGGACAATATTAATAGTAATATCAGACTTTTGCAGATGATACAGTTATCTTTAATGAAGTACTGTCTAAAAGAAGTTGCATAAATATTCGGTCAGAAATCGATAAGATTTCAAAGTGGTGCAAAGTCTGCCAATTTGCTTCAAATGTTCAGAAACGTAAAATTGTGCACTTCTCAAAACGGAAAAACAAGGTGTTCTATGACTATAGTATCAATGAGTCACTGTTCGAATCGGCAAACTGATACAAATACCTGGGTGTAACACTTGTACGGATATGAAGTAGAATGATCACATAGGCTCAGTCGCGGGGAAAGCTACAGATCTATCAAAACATGTAATATACAATATATTTACAAAATAACGCCAACCAAATGGAAAAAAATTTTCTCTGCGGTACAAGATTATCGTAGACTTGAAAAATTATTATAGTCGGACAAAGCAATGTATAACAGCGTATCGGAAACAAGATCGTAGAATTTAAATGTGAGGCTAAAGAGGCAGAGGGTGACTTTTTTCTACTTAGAGGAGTTGATGAAAATTGTCGAATACACAGGTAAAGAAACAAAAAAGAGAAGACTAAACATCGCCTGAAATACGTCAGCTAAACTTAAAAGGTAAATTTTATTAATAAATGACAATTATTCCAGTTAGAGCTACTCACCTGGCGCTTCCTTGACATAGACGATGAACTGAAGACAACCGAGGTCAACACCATCTTTGGACTGTATCGCCATAAGTTTGTAGTAACCAAACATCATAGCATCCATCTTTTTCAGTTTGAACCCCGTAGGTCTGAAGTTTTCTATGTGGTAGGTACCCTGCGAACAGCGACAGTGTAGAACTTACATTGTCTATTCCATTCCTCATTAGGTGAGGGGTGATTACAATATAAAACGCTATCGCCTGCTTCTGCTACCGAAACTGCTAGATGCTGATTCATTTGCCAGTAAGTAAACAAAGCACAGCGATACACAACGATTTACAAACAGTTGAAACTAATGTATGCATACCGTATCTGCACAAGTAGAACTTAAAAAATAAATACACTCTGAGATGAAAAAGAAAAACGACGCACCGCAAAGGAATTATCCGAATGTCACGGAAACCGGTATATGTGACGTACACGCACAGACAAACAAATGATTAAAATTTCACACAAATTTTAGTGATTTATTCAAGAGAAAGAGCTTCACAAACTGAGCAAGTGAATAACACGATGGTCCACCTCTGGCCGTTATGCAAGCATTGGCTGATAGACTTGTTGGATATCCTCTTGAGGGATATCGTGGCAAATTCTGTCCAAAATCCCGAGCTGGCTGGATGGCCCTGCCCATAACGCTCCAAACATTCTCAATTTGGGAGAGATCCGGCGACCTAGCTGGCCGTGGTAGGATTTGGCAAGCATGGAGACAAGCAGCAGAAACTGTCGTCGCGGTCAGGCGGGCATTATCCTGCTGAAATGTAAGCGCAGGATGTCTTGCCAAGAAGGGCAACAAACAATATCGCTGACGTACCGCTGTGTCATAAGGATGCCGCAGATGACGACCAAGGAGATCCTGCTGTGATATTAAATTTCACCCCAAACAGTTGCTCCTGGTTGTCGGGCCATATGGTGGGCGACAGTCAGGTCGGCAAGCCACTGTTGTCTGGGGCGCGTCCAGAGACGTCTTCACTGGTCATCAGGGCCTCGTCCGAAGCGGGACTCATCAATGAATACAATTTTGCTCCAGTCAACGAGAATCCAGGCCTCTCTGAGAGAGACCAGCCCATCACCCTGAAGACTGCTCGTATCAGCGAGTCGAGGGACGCCAGTTACTGCGCTCCCCCGGAGCGATGGTGGTTGATCAGCGTGCCAACGGCTATCTGAGACCTACAGAGTCCGTTGTGTTGAAAGAGACCAAAGTCTTCCCATCAACGATGGTGAGGATGAGGCAGCAGCAGCTCTCGGCAGCAGAGCTTCTCTGATCTATTTGGAGATGGCATACTACATCTACATCTACATACACACTCCGCAATCCACCATACGGTGCGTGGCGGAGGGTACCTCGTACCACAACTAGCATCTCCTCTCCCTGTTCCACTCCCAAACAGAACGAGGGAAAAATGACTGCCTATATGCCTCTGTACGAGCCCTAATCTCTCTTATCTTATCTTTGTAGTCATTCCGCGAAATATAAGTTGGCGGCAGTAAAATTGTACTGCAGTCAGCCTCAAATGCTGGTTCTCTAAATTTCCTCAGTAGCGATTCACGAAAAGAACTCCTCCTTTCCTCCAGAGACTCTCACCCGAGTTCGTGAAGCATTTCCGTAACACTCGCGTGATGATCAAACCTACCAGTAACAAATCTAGCAGCCCGCCTATGAATTGCTTCTATGTCCTCCCTCAATCCGACCTGATAGGGATCCCAAACGATCGAGCAGTACTCAATAATAGGTCGTATTAGTGTTTTATAAGGGGTCTCCTTTACAGATGAACCACATCTTCCCAAAATTCTACCAATGAACCGAAGACGACTATTCGACTTCCCCACAACTGCCATTACATGCTTGTCCCACTTCATATCGCTCTGCAATGTTACGCCCAAATATTTAATCGACGTGACTGTGTCAAGCGCTACACTACTAATGGAGTATTCAAACATTACGGGATTTTTTTCCTATTCATCTGCAGTAATTTACATTTATCTGTATTTAGAGTTAGCTGCCATTCTTTACACCAATCACAAATCCTGTCCAAGTCATCTTGTATCCTCCTACAGTCACTCAACGACGACACTTTCCCATACACCACAGCATCATCAGCAAACAGCCGCACATTGCTATCCACCCTGTCCAAAAGATCATATATGTAGATAGAAAACAACAGCGGACCTACCACACTTCCCTGGGGCACTCCAGATGATACCCTCACCTCCAATGAACACTCACCATCGAGGACAACTTACTGGGTTCTATTACTTAAGAAGTCTTCGAGCCACTCACATATTTGGGAACCTATCCCATATGCTCGTACCTTAGTTAGGAGTCTGCAGTGGGGCACCGAGTCAAACGCTTTCCGGAAGTCAAGGAATATGGCGTCCTCTGATACCCTTCATCCATAGTTCGCAAGATATCATGTGAAAAAAGGGCGAGTTGCGTTTCGCAGGAGCGATGCTTTCTAAAGCCGTGCTGATGCATGGAGAGCAACTTCTATGTCTCAAGTACTAGTGTAGTAACGTGACGCAGATAGCGACATGCTCAGTTCACGTTAGAGGGGAAGAGGAATTTTTGATCATTCGTTTCTTGGTACATGAGATGCTGCAAACGGGAGTGACACGGCGACAGGGTGAAGCTGAGATTTTTCAGGTCAGTACGGAAGGACTTGGATGTTAGGCTAAGCAGGTAGATATGGTGACACTAGGGAAATGAGACTCTGTGTTGGCTTACTGGTCTGTTTTTTATTGCCTCTTCACATATTTGCAATGAACATGATGAAGAGTACATATACTAGTACATAGCTTCAGGCAGAGTAAAGCATAGATGTCGCAAATTGTCAGAACAAAAGGCCACCCTGTGGTATGGTACTACCGACCACAAATCATGGAAGTGTCAGATTCTATTGTTCTAATCAAACCCTTAGGTTGAAGTACCTGTCACAGTGAAAGTGACTTACAGACACAGGTATAGGAAGACAAACGTGTGATGGAAACCAATGATACTAGTCCAGAGGCTTTTGCAAGTCCTTCTTAGAGTACAAGATTAATTGAGTTCAGTGCTCACTCGCATCACATCTGCTGTAGGCGCTTTCAGCGGAGCTGCAGTTGCTGGATCTCTTCCATTCATTGGAACTCTCAGACTCTGCCTTGCTTGGCGTATGAGGGGCTCTATAAACGGTGTTTGGTGCTGCTTGCTTACAGATGGGAAGTGGCTGCGTCGCTTTTTGCCTTCAATTCGCAATCAGTGAGCGTAAGTCATCTCACTATGCCACGGATGGAGTGTCACCTCAGTGCTAGTTGCCGCAAAACTGAACTCTAACTGAGCTGTAACTGTGCAAGTCAGAGCAGAATTAAATGTTGGTCTATTCCAATGACGTTATTCTTCTGCAGGGATGACCGAAGGTGCCCTGGTTTTCGGAGCTCATCAGCACTCACAGTCGCTACAGTACGTCACAATTTTGCTCAAAAAATGGCTCTTAGCACTATGGAACTTAACATCTGAGCTCATCAGTCCAGTAGACTTTATTAGAATTACTTAAACCTAACTAACGTAAGGACATCACACACATCCATACCCGAGGCAGGATTCGAACCTGCGACCGTAGCAGCCGCGTGGTTCCAAACTGAAGTGCACAGACCGCCACAATTTTGCCTTTCAGGCGCTCTTTTCTGCTGTGTCAGAAACTGAACAGTTATTCTTGCGTTAGACCAGAGCTTTCTTGCGGTACTTTACGCAGCCAACATTATGAGAATGTCCTTCTGTGTGATGATGTCATTTTGTTACGTTGCTTGTCTGAGGGCACAGCCTGTCTGTGGTGCTGCAATAGTTTTCATGTTTGTTGTTACTCTAGCAGCGCTTCCCTCTCGCTGGCATTTTGCCTGGCTGTTGACCTATTCTGTTTAGTCTCTGGCGTTCCCGGGGAAGAACTTCAGTAATGTTTAATGTCCGCCCGAAATATTATTCTGGGGCGCAATGATGCTCCCGTCTACCTCATTCCAATGATTCGATATTTTTCAGAGTCTGGAAGATGGCGATAAGCTGCACATGCAATTTCTCTGTGTCGTGCTGTCCACCTGAAAAGTATCATCATCCCCAGATGTACCCAACAGCCATAAAGTACTCGTACTGTTCTTCACGTGTAGAACTAGTTTTTTCTGTACTGAAAACTCTCAAATGGATGCAGTTTTAATCAATATATCCCAGTGGCTTGCAAATAATGACGTATCAGTTTAGTAGCGTTCGACCAAGATGCTCATGGTTTATCACTTCCCATTCTCGTCATTGTAATTGAATACAACATTGCATATTCTTAAACACACGTTGTAGTTTTTTCTGACGAATGCCAGCAACACTTATTTCTGTTTCTTTCTACAGTTTGGGAGCAGCGTGAGGGTGAGTTTTGTAAACAGTGTCCTTAATGTATCCCCACATGAAAAATTCGTGTGGATAAATCAGGAGACCGAGATAGACCACAACTCCTTCGAAATTAATTGTCCGTGAAAACAATGACACAAGAATGCCATTGCCACAGCATTTTACTGCTGAAACTAGGAGTACTACAGCTGATCTCCAGGTTAAATATTTAGAAAATTAATGCACCATCTGTAAGCAGCGCTACTGTTCATCGTGCCACGAAAGAATGTAATGAAGTTTACTCCTACCTGAAACTACACACCAAACATCCCCCGTTTGTACATTCAGAGGGGACTTGCACTACTAATGAGGATTTTCTGTGGCACAAATGCGTGTATCCTGTACATTCACACGTCCTTCGATGTGAGACCATTCATCGTCAGGTCAAACACAAGCATAAGAACCCTCCCATCTGGCGTTACCAGCCACATAAACCGCTGACAGAAAGCTACACGTTTTTTAGTCTCATCATGAACAGAACGATTCAGACACTTGTGCAGTGTCATGTTGGCACTGCTAATGAAGAGACCATACCTGCTAGATAAATGTCTCGTAGATAGACTCTGTGCGACTCAGAGAATATGTAGCTTGCGACATCAGTGTGTTGCTGTTTCTATAATACAAGAGAGAACCTCTTCTAGAAGGATAATACTTTCCCATAAACTTCCAGCGCAACCATGCTCGTTTGCCAAGATTTTCGTCAGTTCGTATGGCAATCGGAACACAGTAACTGTCACTTATTAGGAGTATGTGCAATATAGCGCGGAAGTGATTCGGTTTGTGTATCCAGCAAAATCAAAAAAATGGTACAAATGGCTCTGAGCACTATGGGACTTAACATCTATGGTCATCAGTCCCCTAGAACTTAGAACTACTTAAACCTAACTAACCTACGGACAGCACACAACACCCAGCCATCACGAGGGAGAGAAAATCCCTGACGCCGCCGGGAATCGAACCCGGGAACCCGGGCGTGGGAAGCGAGAACGCTACCGCACGACCACGAGATGCGGGCTCCAGCAAAATCCTTTGACCTATTGAGTCAAAGTCGGAAGTAGAAAGGAATACTACATACCATCAGGATATCAAATGCTTTTCATCGACTCTACACATGTTAGCAGAACTACACTGCATGGGACCAAGCTTTATAAATAATTGATGTTGTTGTCTTGGACAAACTGCATATGCATGTGCGACTCTGTGATTTCGCCAGAGTGCTTGAAGGAAAAGGCCTTGACCCCATATTAATGAGTTTTAAGGAATTTGTTGATGTTTGCCTGCATGACGAACTGATATAGCTGACGCAATAAAAAATCCAATTCAGTTGTGTCCAGTGGAGTGGATCTACGCATAGCTTGTCGTTGTTCTTTCAGCACGCTCAAAAGTGGGTCCCAAGTCTTACTTAACTGGAAGCTGCTGCCTTTATTTATCACAAAATATTTGATCAGGTGAACAACTATATCTGAGGAACATATTGGTGGAATAAAACTTCTGTTTCAGTTGCCAGTAATTTATTTATTGCAGGAACGGTTTCGAAGCCTAAAACTTCATCTTCGAGAGACACCAAATAATTATGGAGACATAAATGTGTGATGGTCGGGTCAGTCAGAGATGGAGGGGTGGGAGGGGGGAGGCGACTAGTACCACTAGAGCCACTAGTTAGTCCCGTGCAGTGCTGTCGAGGCGGGCCCCGTGGCTGCTGGTCCTACACACTGACTGGCCCGACCGCTGTTTTCATAATTATTTAGTGGCACCTGAAGAAGAAGCTTTAGGCTTCGAAACCGCTGGTGTAATAAATAAATTACTGGCAACTGAAACGGACTTTTTATTCCACCAATATGTTCCTCCGATGTGGGCGTTCAATTGATCAAATATTTTGTGATATACAAAGACAGTGGTTTCCATTTCAGTAAGACTTGGCACCCGCTTTTGAGCGTGCTCAAAGCACAACGACAAGCTACGCGTAGATCCTCTCACTCCACTAACGAACTGACGCACCTCCTCCGCATCTTCAGCGTCCTAACTCCATGGTGGCGGCATAAACGCTGAGGTCCATGGTTCATGTCCTCACTACGCATTTCCCCTCCACATCTTCAGTGGAGTAGTGTCTGGTTCTGCTGGCCCGAACTGACAACGAAAGCGGAAGGGGTATGTGACATGGAGCCCAGTAGAAGACAATTAGCCAATAGGTTCGCCTAAAGATGGCAACAAGTCTGCTTGACGAAATATCGCATTATTATGCTCTCGACTGAATACTGAAGGACATTTCATAGTACCATGACTCCGTTGCATCAAGTCTGCTATCACAGCTTTCTCCTTCTGTACGGCTACAAAGCATTTACTTGTCTTCCTCGGCCAGATATTTATGTGCCCCATTACAGCAACAGCATACTCAACCAACGAGACGTTAATTTTTTTTATGTATTGCCAAGTTACTACTGCTTATTTTATGATCCTTTAACTAGTGGAGATCACATAACGGCTGTCTGCCTTTGGAGTTGTCAGGCACATTTTCTCTCTGTGTCGGGAGGTATTTATAAATTCATTTCTTCAATTTGTAAATGGATTCAACTCAAATGTACTGTGCTCATCAGATGTTTCACGCGACACCCACTGTCAATTTAGAACACAGATTTGTTAATTATCACAAATAAAATTTATCTTGAAGCGGAAATTTATGTGGCCATTTTGTAGAACGATTCCAATTTAGTCTACTGCGATGTTCATTTTAATGATCTATGCTAAGAGGGACAGCAAACCAAGAAGAATCACCAATACTCCGGCAGCGATTTATGTAGCACTGAGGCACCTACAAACGGCGATCAAAAAATTTCCGTTCGAAAACCGTTTAGTCCAGAATCGGTGTGCCAATCAGGAAAAGTCGCCATGAGCATTAACGCCGTTATCCACCAGCGCAGCGGGTTGCAGATACCCGTCTGGTAAAACTCCGCGTCCTGCTGCTTTAGAAAATCTGTAATTGCATGCTGCCCATTCTCGTCCGTCAGGAATCGTCTAGAATAAGTTTTTCACTCTGCAGCGGAGTGTGCGCTGATATGAAATTTCCTGGCAGATTAAAACTGTGTACCGGATCGAGACTCGGACTCGGGACCTTTGCCTTTCGCGGGTAAGTGCTCTACCATCTGAGCTACCCAAGCACGACTCACGCCCCGTCCTCACTGCTTTACTTCTGCCAGTACCTCGTCTCCTACCTTACAAACTTTACAGAAGCTCTCCTGCGAACCTTACAAAACTAGCACTCCTGAGAGAAAGGATATTGCGGAGACATGGCTTACTGATATGAAACTTCCTGGCAGATTAAAACTGTGTGCCGGACCGAGACTCGAACTCGGGACCGGGGACAATATCCTTTCTTTCAGGAGTGCTAGTTCTGCAAGGTTCGCAGGAGAGCTTCTGTAAAGTTTGGAAGGTAGGAGACGAGGTACTGGCCGAAGTAAAGCTGTGAGGACGGGGCGTGAGTCGTGCTTGAGTAGCTCAGATGGTAGAGCACTTGCCCGCGCAAGGCAAAGGTTCCGAGTTCGAATCTCTGTCCGGCACACAGTTTTAATCTGCCAGGAAGTTTCAGGAATCGTCTACCCTTCAAGGACTTTTTTGAGGGATCAGAGACCTGATGATCGTATGCGGAGACATAAGGACTATAGGGCAGGTGCTGGTGTGTCTCCGATTCGAGTTGGCGTTACTCCTGAACTACATTTGCGATACGGGGACGTGTGTTATCATGAAGCAGCAGCACCCAGTAAGGAACTTGGCGCTCCATTCCACAACGGCAGTTTTCGACAGACAGGCTGTCCCATACACATTCCTCATTCTCCGATGGTTGTCTACTGGTGTTTGTTCTTCGGCTACCAAGAAAAGAATAACAGCACTTTGGTCCTGTTCGGACGCAATTGGTAATAACGTCGACATAGTTCACGTTTCCGCATTAACCGCAGACGTGACCGAAAGTCACGAATGCCACACTAATCCCTTGCCTACATGACGGTGCTTATGTACCCACGTCGGATTCGCGCTACGAGGCATACACGCTGCAGCAATGCCCTCAATCGGACATTTTTTATCATCCCTTATATGCCTACTCCTTCAACTATACTCTTCAAATCACTGTGAAGTGTGGAATGTACTTGATCTGAACTATTTATTAGGGCTTTCCAGGCCTATTCGCTTGTGGGACGTGTAAAGAAAGATTGCGTAAACAACTCTGTGTGCACTTTGAGGCGTAGCGCCATATACCGATCCTGCCTTGGAGGCGGGTAAGTGGGAGACGTGTCTCAGAGCTGGGTGGTGACAGATGGTGATGCGAGACTGGACGCGCACGTAGTTTATGTATCAGCCGATAGAGGACAGTATTGGATATGGGACTGTGATTTAGTTTCGATTGTACCCACTAGAGTGGACTGAAGTAATATAATTTTTTTCATAAACTGTTTTAGCATTTTCATAAAGTGTTATTATGTCTTTTTGCGTATGTAATATGTTATAAATGTGTTTTAGCAGTATGAATGATGCGTGAGTGTGGTTTAAGTTTATATGAAGATAATTGTTTAACGAGTTATGTAGTGGGATTTAGTGTGGGAACATTTCGAAGAAGTTTGGATGTGGACAAAGAGGATTTTTGTAGAACAGATTTGTAAAGTAAGTTTATGTTAAATGGAAAGTTAATTCAGGTATAAATAACAATAGTAGCTAACTTTACGCATAAACAAAACTTCAGCCTATTAGATAATTACGTCGGTAAAAAGTGCAGTCGTTAGGTTTACTATTTTGCGATTGGTTATTGATGAAAATCGCGGACTGACGCGGGAGAATGTTGTTTTGCTATTGGCTGTTGAGTAAACTGACCAATGGTAAAGCAATATTCTTCGCGCGCCTTTCTCTGCTGGTAGAGAAAGAGTATTCTAGAGAGGAGTCGGAGCCCAGCCATGAAACAGTCCGGACGTGTGTAGTAGTAGTTCCGATGGAAATGATAAGTTGCCGGATCTAGCAGTGTTTCATACATCAAAATTGTAGTAAAGTGACGGCATAATTATTCCGATGGATGTGTAGAAATTTCATAGTTTTTAAGTGAATTTTGCGACGAGAAAAGACATAAATTCCGCGTGGCGTATTGAGCAGGTCGGTGGCTAAAAACTGTGACAGCATTAGGTACCGACAGGCTTAATATTTGTCGAGCATTCTCAATCAAAAACATCAGTAACCTTCCCATTATCCACGTACTGCTTTCCGCGGAGTGTATTCCTCATTGGGCCAAACAAGTGGAAGTTGGAAGGTTCGAGATCCGGGCTGTAGCGTATACGAGCAGGAACAGTCGAATGACATTTTGTGAGCTCTCAGGAGTGCAGTCTTGTGTGGGGCTTTGCAGTGTCATGGAGAAGTTCACTTGCATTTTTATGGCGACTAACACGACGAAGTCATTTCTTCAGTACACTTCAGAATTGGTCGTTTTACCGTGATGGAGCGTATCAAACAGAATAACCCTTTCAGAGTCCCATAAGACAGTCACCATGGCTTTACCGCCTGAGTGAGTGGCTTTGAACATTTGTGTGGTGCCACTCCATGGAATACCGTTGTGTTTCCAGCTAGAAGTAATCGACCCAAATTTCATCGCCTGTGACGATATTCGACAAAAATTGTCACGATCAACCTCGTAACGCGCAAGCAATTCCGCACATGTGGTCCTTCGCTGGTCTTTAAGGTGTTCTGTTGGACAACGAGGATCCTAACGGGCGCACTGTTTTGAGTACTCCAACTGGTGGACGAGTATGTCAGCACTACCAACAGAGACAACCATTTCAGCAGCGAGGTGTTTGACTGTGATCCGTCGATCACCTGGAATGAAAGTGTCCGAACGTTCCAACACTGCAGGAGTCACAGCTTCGTGCGGCCGGCCGGCGCACGGGAGATCGAATACTTTTGGGCCGCCTTGTTGCGATGGCGACAGACGCCTCAACCAACGACTCGCCGCGCTTTTGTTCACTGCCAGGTTTCCATAGACATTCTGTAAGGGTATATGAATATCTATGATACTCTGGTTTTCCGCTAAAAGAAACTCAATGATAGTTCTCTGCTTGGAGCGCACCTTCGTTGCAGCGCCATTTTGACGGCTCCATACAGCGCCGCACCATATCGGAACTTCATGAAACTCCAGTGACTGAAGTGGGAATATTCCGCGGTGTCTCACAGAAAATATCGCATTTTTAAACGGAAAATGGGCGAGAAAAAATGTTTCGCATTGCTTATTGAACGCCCCTCGATTGGTTATTGAAACTTTCTAAGTAGTCTTCTACCTTCATCTGTCTTCCAGTTCAGGTTTATCATCATCCCCGTCACACTCTGCCAATATTCAGATTTTCAAGCAAACCTGTGACCATTCGGATTGCCCTCCTTTCCATACGTTCAATATCCGCTATTATTCCTATTTCTTATGGCTCCAAAGAACGTGAACAATCTTGTAGGGTGGTTGTCGCTGTTTCATTATCCAGCTATTTTCTTCTTTCCAGTATTCTACCAGTGGAAATACGCCTGCCACCTCTTCACCGTGGGCTCAGCCCAAGTGAGCATTCCATCTCATATCCTTACAAATTGTTGATCGCAAGTATTTGGGTGAGTTGACTGTGTCGAAATGTGACTTAATGATATTGCAGATATAGGATACCACTTTTATTTCGTTTTATGAATTGTACGATTATACATTGCTGAATATTTAAAGGAAGTTGCCATTCCTTGAACCATTTTGAAATGATTTGACTGATATTTTATGCAGCAACGGTGCCAACACCCTTCCCTGGAACTTTTTGCATCCTTCCTACCAATACGCCCTCAGTTCCCTGACAGATCTTCATTGATACACCATATGAACGTACTTTCTTTAATAAGGGTTGCTTTTTGGAAATCAATAAAGACTCTATCTACCTGACTACCCGGATCCATGGCTTTCAGGACGTCATGTGAGAAAAGCGCGAATTAGGTTTCGCACGATCGACGTTTTCAGAATCCATAGTGGTGATGGTAAGTCCCTACGGGACCTACCTTAAACTAACTTACGCTAAGGACAACACACATACTTCCTCCCGAGGGAGGACTCGAACCTCCGACGGGGGGAGCCGAGTGAACCGTGGCAAGGCGGATACACCGCGCGGCCAGGATCCATGCAGCCTGGCGTGGAGAATGACATTCTGTTCGGGATACCACATTACGTCTGAGCTCATATATTCTAACACTGTACAACCGGTGGTATACGCTATTACTGATCAGTAATTTTGTGGAGCCCTTCTGCTGCCCTTGGTGCAGACAGGTGTGAACTTTGGTTTGCTCCAACTAGTGTGGGCAGTTTTTGGTTCGAGGAATCTATGTAATGCTACGGTGCATTGTATGGCGGCAGCAGACAGACAAAGCGGCGCGGACTGTCGAAGAGGAAGACGTGGGGAATAACTGTTTTCCACTCAGGCAAGTTCTATAGGATACTAGTAATAACTGTTTTCTTTATTTTTTTTCTACGATCCCAAAGCACAGAACCGTGTTAGGGATATGGAAAGTGAAACAGCAGACTGTTTCGCAAAAAGTCTTGAAAGTGACAGTGCACTAGATTGTGGTAGTACTGTGGCTACGTGGTTCGCTCTTGGTCGTGCGAGTTAAAGAAGCTGAAAATACGAACGGCTGGGACTGGGGCCAGGGCACCCCAGTGCAAGGAGCTATCCCTAGCCATTGGCCGACAAGCACCCACGCCCCAAACTGAGCTTGAGGTCGTGCACGCCCGCTGATCGCTTCGCGGAGCACGTAACTCAAACGCCACTCGCGACCACGTCCAGACCATAGTCCGACGTGTCACAGACGGCCTCAAGTTCAGTCGATAACAGATACTGGCACCGAAAGGTCGCAGATTTATTGACGGAAATGGAAAACCTGACACTATGAACATCTTGAACGAATGCTACCAAACTGTATTTTAAAGCCCTATTGAATATGTTCATCAAGATTTTATTCTTATTCCAATTTTTCAGTGGAGACTAAAGCTATTTCTAAAGATGAAAAATAGCGTTAATACGCGGTAGCTATTGTGTGTGTCCAACTCAGCAACGCCTTCCGTGACTGAATTGTTAACTTGCACAATGCTCTTCTCGATGTGGTTATTGTACTTTGTTTTGCTCTTATTAAAGAAGATTCGCCACAGCGAAAGGTTATTTCCAACATGTACAGAATTCGGAGTGTACATATAAGAGTGATAAGATATGACAGGGAATTAGTGTTTGAAATGGGAGTGAGACGGGGCTGCAGCCTGATCCTGATATGATTCAATCTGTACATTCAACAGGCTGAAGAAAGAATCTGAGGGTAAATCTGGAAAAGATTTCTGGGAATAGAAACAGAAATTTTAAGCTGTGCTCATGACAAGATTATCCAAAGCAAGTAAAGCATTTCTGAAACCGGAATTTAACAACGAATATAAAGTTAAGTGTTAATAAGTGTTTTCTGAAGATACCTGTAGGAAATGTAGTCTTGTACCTGTATGGAAGTGAAAAGTCGACAATAAACTGTTCAGATAAGAACAGAAGAGAAGCTTTTCAAATGTGGTGCTAAAGAACAGTACATGGGTAGACCAAATAGCAAATGAGGTGATACTAGATTGAAATGGGGAAAAAAGAAATTTGTGGCACAATTTCACCAACAAAAGAAATCGATTGATATGACACATCCTGAGGCTTGAAGGAATCATGAATTCAGAATAGAAGGAGGTGCTGGTGATAAAAATTTTAGAAGGAGGCCAAGTCTTGAATACAGTAAGCAGGTTCAAATGGATGTAGATTGTGGTAGATGTGCAGAGATGAAAAGGCTTGCATAGAATAGACTAACATTGAGAGCTGTATCAAACCAGTTTTTGGACTGAGGACCACAACAATAACACGTAATGATGAGAATTCGCTTCCAGTTCCATTCCTTCTACTCTGATCTTGGGGGAGAATGGAGGACACAGGGGAGGCTTGAGTTTTTTGGCTTGGGGATAGCGATGCAGGGCGCTGAAGTTGGTGAGAGGGATTTTGTGATGGATATTTAGTGCAGACGTTGGAATAAATGGATTTGATATGGACAGAAACTTCTCAGAGTATAACTGTTTTGTAGTAAGATATGGGAGGTATTTCTTAATAGTAGATGTTAAATTTTTGGATCTAATTGTTTTGCAATCAGAATGAGATAGAATGAAGATGTGAAAAGTAGTAAAAGAAGAAGGAGGGTAGGGGTGGGGGCAGACTACTGTTCATTTATATGAGGTCATCAAATTAATTTTTTTGTTTTGTGCTGGAGACAGATTCTCTATTAGTCAGCGTCAGAACTTCTTTTGAGACAGCAGAATGAAAGAGGAATTTTAGGTGCCTGAGTATATCTCGGCTGCACGTTGTCTATTCTTCTGTGGCACTACAGTCCAGGATGAACCTTGGCCTTCCTATCAAGCTTCCACCATCCATCACTGTCACATGCTACCTTCCTCCAGTTTCTGCATCCGAGCATCCATAGGTCTTCTTGCACTCCATCCAGCCATCTTGCTCGAGGTCGACCTCGCCCTCTTTGCCCTCCTGGATTACCAAAGAGAATCTTCTTCATCACCTCAGACTCCTCCATTCTAGCCACATGACCTGCCCATTGAATAACATTACGGATGCGTAACAACTCTGTCTCATACTTTCTCAACCACTGCTTCCCTTTCATATTTTTCAACTTTTATATCAACGATTTTGTTTCTGTCCAAGTCGTAAATAGCCTTTCGACACCTGTATTTTATCGTTGCTTCATTCAACATTTCAAAAGCGTAGTCCAGTCAACACTGTCAACAGCTCTAAATATGCAAATGCTATAAACGTAAATTTGCTTTTCTTAAGCTTAGATTCCAGAATGAGTCGTAGGGTCAGTATTATCTCGCGCGTCCCTACATTTCTCCAAAACCCAAAGTGACCTTCCCCGAGGTCGACTTCTACCAATTTTTCTATTCTTCTATAAATAATCTTCGTCAACATTTTGCAACCTCGGCTTATTAAAATTGATAGTTTGGTAGTGTTCACGCCTGTCAGCAGCTACGTTCTTTGGAATTGGAATTAATACATTTTTCTTGGAGTCTGACGGTATTTCACCGATGTCATATATTCTGCACATCAGATGGATTAGTTTTGTCATAGCTGTCTCTCAATAATTCTTTAGATTAGATTAGATTTATTTTCATTCCAATTGATCCGTAGTGAGGAGGTCCTAAGGGATGTAGAACACGTCAGAAAAACATTAATACATGACAAATATTCTGACGGAATGTTGTCTACTCCAGGGACCTTGTTTCCACAAAGGTCATTCTGTACTCTCTCAAATTCTTGTTCCAGTGTTATACATCCCATTTCATATTCACCTACTTCTTCTTCTGTTTCTATAATATTGTCCTCAGGTTTGTTTCTTTTGTATACGTCTTCAATGCTGTCCTTGTGCCTTTCAGCTTTCCCTTCTTTGCTTAGTACGGACTTGGCATCTGAACTCTTAATATTTCTGCATTTATTTCGTTTTCCCCCAAACGTTTCTTTGATTTTCGGACTGGTGGGATCTGTCTTTGCGCTAGTAGTTATTCATACTTCTGTAGCTTTCATTTTTCCTCTAGCCATTTTTGCTTAGCCAATTTGCACTTTCTACCGATTTCATGTTTTAGGTCTGTATTCTCTTCTTCTGCTTCATTTTCTATATTTTTATATTTTCTCCTTTCGTAAATTACATTCAGTATCTTCCATGTTATGTAGGGATTTCTACGAGACCTGGTCTTTTTACGTATATGATCCTCTGCTGCCTTCATTATTTCATCTTTCAAAACAACCTGTTCGTCTTCTATTGTGTTCCTTTCTGCTGCTTCAGTCCAAAATTGTCTAACGCTCCCTCAAACTTTCAACAACCTCTGGTTTTTCAATTCATCCAGGTCCCATCTCCTTAATTTCCCGTCTTTCAACAGTTTCTTCAGTTTCTTCCATAACATCCGTTCCTTCCCAAAAAACAGGCTTCTGTTTATGCATATCGTGTCCCAATGTAAAGCCCATACCTTCATTTTAAATAAAATGTTTTGTCAATCCTACCATGCCATCCGAACCTTCCTCCGTGTCCTAAAGCATTCAAATAACCCCCTTCCCCAGATCTCTTTCACGTACGCAACCTTCTCTCATGACTCTTAAACCTTTATATCCCGAAATCGTCTCCGCTTCAACAATGACTTAGGCCGTACTTTTCTCTTCTGCTTCCTCACTAAATCTCTCAACTTAATAGATCACTTAATTATCGAGGGATATTCCATCGCCGCCAAGAGTTTGAACCATGAAAATCCCATCGATGGTCCTACCATTGCCTAAGGCGTCTCCATTACAATAATCATGACACTGGCGATTGTAGAGTGTAAACCTCACTTCTCCTCCATCTGGCAACGACTCCCATCCTACACACTCCGTCAAATGTAAAAACTGAAACACCACCATCCAAACCGGTATGAACTACATCTATCTGACCCATTGATATCCCATTCATCCCAAATCCTCTCTGCGCCAACCTCCCAGTACTAAAGATAATTCAAGTTTTCCTGACCACCATACTCCAAAGTATCCAAAAAGTCCAATGACCACACACGCTCCAACAACATTTACTTACATCTTGCTCCATATAGAGCCTAAATACAGATACCACCTATTCCCAAAACCAAGTACACTTCATCATCTCTTGTCTCGACACCCTAATCCAAAACCTTGCAAGTCTTCGCCCAAACAAACCACTCCTTCAGCTTCATCATTCCATGACAGGTATACAATACTCTGTTCCACATCGTCCGTTTCCTTCCAAAAATTAAACTCTGGGTGTATGCATATGCTATCCCAATATAAAGACCAGATTTTTATCCTGAACGAAATGTTCGTCAGCCCCACTATGTCATTCGAACCTCTCTCCATGTTATACACCGTTCAGACAATCCCCTTCCCATGGCCTGAAGCAGAGATGAAATTAGCCACCAAAAAGGCATATCAGTTTGCCCACAATCCCGCCACAGAACTCCCTTCATCCATATCCGCTTCTTCAAAATTTTAACCTTTACCTGTGCCTCAAAATGTATTCAAGCCCATCATCCCCTATGACTTCCTCGTACACGTATTGCAGTACAGTCCATTCCCACCACAATTCTGTCTCCTTCGTAATGGTGCGGATTTTATTATAATTTTTACGTAAGAAGGTAAAACGTTGACGAAGGACAGGTGCATCACACTGACGACAGCAGGAGAATGGTGAAATCATGTATAAACGTAGACTTTGGATTTAATTGTCGAATTACTACTGAGTTCAGATGTCGTCGTTAGTAAGCGGCAAGCTTGGTGACACAGGACCGTGTTGTTGTTAAGTTTTAATGCAAAGAAATGACTTGCATATTAATATCAAAGATGTTCGGACTTCCTTAGAAGCATGAATTTCAGGTTCAATTTCCAGATATAGAAATGCATATACGACAGCGCGCTTATGGCGAGCGATTGTTGCGTCCCTAAACCGACCACTTCTAACATATTTAAAAGGCTGAAAACTTTGCAGAGTTATGAATCATTAAAAAAGAGCAGGAATAGGCTCAGTACTACTGCGTAGGAGCGTATTTCAAATAAATGTTTATTCCACAATAAAATGCAGAGTTGGTGTAATACCTGACCTACTCATAATATGGCTCAAACATAAGACAAGCAAAAAGAAAGCATATAATAATTATAGCGTTGAATTAAAGTTCGTGTGATGAGATACAATTTCATTGCTGACTTCATTAAAACACAAAGGTTTGTGTCATCGTCTCTTGAATGGTGCAGACTATGTCTATTACAGAATTTGGATGCACCATTCAACATATCATTACTCAGGGGCTCTATACTGGACATATAATAATAATTACCTAGCTATAATTAATGGACCATGAATAGGTTTTTGTTAAGTCAACTACTTTGTTGAAGATGAATAACGGTTTCTTGTAAACAGTTTAGTTATGTAATTAATTTTATAAGAAAGGGTCTTTTTAGGTCTTTTAATTATAGTTTTTTGCAAGATAACTTATGAGATTATTTTGCTCAGTAAAAAAGACATTGAACACACGGTTTGAAAGTCTTTGTTTGTGCAATTTAAATTCGTTGAAACGACCGTAGATCTACAAAACTTTAGCTAGTGTTCTTAGTCTTGAATTCGTTTGTCCAAAAATGTGTGTGAAATCTTCTGGGACTTAACTGCTAAGGTTACCAGTCCCTAAGCTTACACTCTACTTAACCTAAATTATCCTAAGGACAAACACACACACCCATGCGCGAGGGAGGACTTGAACCTCCGCCGGTACCAGCCGCACAGTCTTTGACTGCAGCGCCCAAGACCGCTCGGCTAATCCCGCGCGGCGAGTTCGTTTGTTCTCACACATAACACAGTATGTGTGTCATGCAATACGTAGGATAAGTATAGTAAGATGATTACAGTTTGTGTTTGATAACAGTAAGTGCCAGAAGTTAGGAGAAGCCGAATTTTGATGATGGCTGGATGGTTCAGCTGACGATGACAAAGTTTTATGGACCCAAGGAAAAGGTGTCGGCGACGTTGTCCGCTGTTTAGGGACACGTCAATATGGCTAGGATCCCGACAACGAGGTCGATGACCGGAACAACTGGCGGGATACCTCAACATAGTTTTGGGATGTATCTCAAAGGGGCACCAGGTAGCTCATATTTATCCAGTTACTCGTAACAGTTGTACAAAAGAATTAGAACTACATAGTGCATGAGTTACATAAGTTGTGCTGAAAGAAAATCTTTGTTAATGTACAAGTAATTTTTTACGTATTCCAGAGGGGCCGAGCGGATGACGCCTCTGCACCATGCCAGGAATCGTTTGGAAGCGCTCGTGGGGCTAAGAAATCATGATTAGCCAGTGAATCGTTTATTGTGACAACTTTACTAAGGGTAGTGCACTGTTGGCCATAGTTGCCTCCTGCCCTGGTCACGGACAGACGCTGTCGGACGCTGCGCCAGTCCTTGCCCCTGCGTCCTAGCGAGAAGTCGTTCCTCTTGATTCTTGATCCAGCCTGGTACAGCATGGATAGCTGCTACCGTCTGAGGGAGTGTACTCGATCCCACTCCGTGTCTCTTGTTCCCTGGACCACCCCATCCACGGTGTGGTGTAGGCGGCAGGCGTTGAACCCAGTACTGCCCGCCTGGTAAGCCCACACCTGGATGCGCTTAGGCGTACCGGACGGTGGTCCGCCAGGAACCCTGGTCGTCGTCTTCCATCCCACACTCATAAAGTACAGCACCTGGTACTGCACTGCTGATGGTAGTTCATCAGCTCTCCCATCAGTAATGGTTGGTGTGACACAATATGAAGTTCGTCAGTGGAGTTCATCTCTGCGGCACTCCACGGCTGCTTGGTACTGCGCTGGTTGATCTGAGACAAGACTTGCTAAAACAACATGGTCGTGGAACGGAATGTCGTCCATTCGGACTCCATCGTTCCCATTGACCTGAACCGTTCTCCCCTACTTGGAGCTGGGGCTCCGGTATTTAAAGAGTCCTCTGTAGTTCTGTGACGTGCGATTTACTAGCGATGACTGCATGTGGCCTCGTTATTCTTCTACCCTTACTTTAATTCTCTCTTAGCAACTAGTTAAATTGGTCTATCAGTGTTTTCCCCAGCCGTGTCTATTGTTTCTTGCGGTATCTTGCAGCGTTAAAGAGCATGCGTGATATTTTGTTTAGTCGCTGTCCTTTTCTGTTTTCCTGCTGCGTATGCTTTCTCTCACTCAGCTACTGCAAAGTTGCAGATTGTGCTGCCCGTCTGTCTTGCATCACCGTGCTTCCTGCTCCGCCGCTATACGCGTCGTAACCAGCCTATCTTACGTTAAAAGTTTTATAACTTGGAACCCGAATTACTCTCTGCCGCAACTGGATATAAACGACAAAGAATACCTTGACTTGATACATGAAATGGATCTGTGTTTAGCTTAGTGGTATCTTTTTATATTTCCTCATTTTTAAAACACCGTTCAATGTCCAAGACGCAACGATTTAAATGTTTAACTTTTAGCTGATGTGGTTAATAGCACTCGTGTAGTTAATGTCCACAACGTGCACTGAGAGACTGTCTCTGTGGGGCAAATTTTTCCTCCTGTGACAAGTGTCCAACTGTAAATAATACTGCTTACATTGACTTCTTCCAATCTATGTGGATTTCATGGGTAAACATAATTCTATAATTTCCTCCAAGTATTGCAAGTTAAGCTAATTACTGATATACAGTCAGTTATTCCTTTCTTCTTACAGACGTCAATGAAAGACAGATAAGATTATCATTGCAGATACGTCTTAAGATAACGATGAGAGCAAAATCCTTTTATTTTGTTGGTTCTAGGATAGGCTAACAAGTAGGTCCCTTCGCAATGAATCCTGATTCCTGTAGGAACCTGTGTAAAGCAGTTGCCACTTATGGTTCTTATGATGTAAAAGTGAAGATTTTGGATTATTTTCAGCAACACACTGTCTCCTACCTGATATCTTTGTACATGACATAACTTCTCATCAAAATAGGTTTTCCTTAAATATGCTTTTCCCGTAAGTGCGACTACAGCTTGTCTCATCTTATCGTTTGAAAAGTTCCCCATATTTCTTTGGTAATCGCTTCTCGTTTTGTCCTTGGGATGGAATCTGTGTTTTAGCAGTAAATTCCATGTGATTGTACTTCCATGTGATACTGATAAGCACGAATAATGCATGGTTTCTTATCAAAAACATGTATACATTTCGAAAGTTAATCTCACAGTTTAGCCCTCTGCACGGAATCAACAGTTGAAGATTCTATAATCTTACCCTTCTTGTGATCTCCGTTATTCTTTACCAAAAAGCAGTGAGGAGGTTGATTGCTGATCTGTCCAGCTATCTTCTTAATAATCGTTATCTTTATGCCTTACAAAGATCAGCCTTTGCTTTTACTAAATCAACAAAAATGTTCTCGCCATCAGTGTTCATATAGCACTTGCCCGAGGATAAGTCGATCTTTGCACCTCTCTCCCTTAGGCATTCCATCCAAAAAAGGAATTCTGCATTAAACTATTCACAATTAGGAAAGGGCAGGCTATGGTTTCATTTCCTATAACTACGTCAGCCTGTATCAGCTCTTTGACGTGTCACTACCTGACACCAGCTGCTACAATACACTTGCAGTGTCGTACAGGGATAGGAGGTACCCTCGTACCCTCATCAATCTTACTAAATCAATTTGCTGACATCAGATTCACTGTAGTATCTGTAGCAAGTACAGCTGGAACAATCGGAACTTTTCTCGCAATAGCGTTTACGCTAGCCTTAACAATTTCTTTATTTCGACCACGGTATTTATAGTGGTCAGTACTTATTCATCTCTGATGTCCATGTTATTATTATATCTCACTAGGTTTACGGAATTATGTCCTCTGCCTCCACTCCATCCTACAACTATCATTGGAGGGTGTTATGCGGCCAGATCTAATTTGTTGAATTTGTCACAGTCGGGCGGGATTCTTCTGTCATTTCAATAATATTTACTACTGGAGATTTTGTTTGGCAGCTCACATCAAGAGCATGGTTTTGTATTGTACCATTTTGCTAGTATGTACTGTTCATGTTTAAATCACTATGGTTTCTCATGTGAGAATTTCACTGACATTATTATTATTATTATTTCGCCACTGACCTGCTCTGTTACCGTAGTATCTGGGGTGGTATTTATTATCAGGTGTTCATTTCACTACAATCGGCAGACCTAGACCAGCAAGCCAAGCATTACAAAGCAGAGGTACTGTCAGCTGCGTCACAAAGTTAATGTGACAATCTCTCGATCTGCTGTGTCTCTAAAACTGCGAGTGTGCCAGAGTGAACTGAGCAATGCCACCATCACTATTGTTATTATTTACCTTCAAATTCATGTTTATTAAATCGAGAGAATCTAAAATGGGCATGAAGTGGTCTATATTTCCTTCTGGAATATCGATTAATTAGTCTCTCATGTCCAGTGGCAACTTCACCCTCAATATTCACAAAACATCTCTGCTTGAAATGGGTTAATCCCAATACCAGGTCCTCTTCAGTCAATTTTCTAAATATTTTCAAAGCCTTTCTTACACACTGTGAAATGATTCTGAGTTGGACACCTTCTTGTGGAGTCTTTCCTATTGTGTACAGAATTGCACTCAATTCCTTACGGCCGGCGGCTGTGGCCGAGCGGTTCTAGGCGCTTCAGTCCGGAATCGCGCTGGTGCTACGGTCGCAGGTTCGAATCCTGCCTCGGGCATGGATGTGTGTGGTGTCCTTAGGTTAGTTAGGTTTAAGTAGTTCTAAGTCTAGGGGACTGATGACCTCGGATCTTAAGTCACATAGTGCTTAGAGCCATTTTTCAATTCGAGATGACGCCTTCTCAAATTGTTCATAAGTTTAGCAATTCTTAACCATTTCGGTTATCCAAATGTAGGCTTCTTTCTGAACGAAGTATGCAGTGAAATTTATTTTTTGTTGATCTGTCCATTATCTAGGAAACACTTCTTTAAAGGGCTTTATGAATATAACAGGGTGAATCGTCTTCATCTTGGGTGTGAAGACCTGAATGTCTGTATTTCAACAAGCTTTCATGCAATAAAGCGGACGATAAGGAAGGGGCTTCCCACCCCATAAAATATGAGTATAAGGTTAGGTGAAAGATCAGTATAACCTTTTCCATTTCTACACATCTTGTCATATGGCGTAGGACTATTACATTTTTCACTTGCCCTAGTAACAGAAGGCTGTTGTCATGTAGCCTACTATCTGTTTACTAACAGACAGCTCCTTCTGTAGATTACTAATCTGAGATGTGACACTGTCACACCATTCAGGTAAATCTCTACTTAATCCAGTTTTTATATGGTTTAATTCTGTCGTAAATGTTTCTTATGAAGTGTCTCTCTGAGATAACACTTCAGTAACAGACTGCTGTAGAACAAGTGGTAGTTCTGAATCTAACCTTTCATTTATTTGTGTGTCTTTACTTGAAATGTACCGTGAAAAATCCTGTGAAAATTTTCTCTTTGAGCATCAGACTTTGCCTTTAACTTGTTGCCCAGCAGTAAAATTATCTACCTCTTCATTTAGTTTATGAACAGATTGTTTTATCTCATAATTTCGGTTGTTAGGGCATCCAGTTGTCAGTTTAGAAGACGCTTCATTTTCTTGAGCAGTATTTCATTATGCTTAGATGACATTTCATTTAGCTTAGATGATATTGTATCTTGTTGTGATGAAATTTCATTATACTTAGTGGACACTTCATTTAGCTTTGTTGATGTTTCAGATGACGTTGATTTCTGCTGTAATGAAAGTGTTCAAATTTTGTTTTTATCATTTCCTCCAAACTACGATACGACGCCGCAGTTGGGTCTTGAATGGGGCTAATTTGAGGAATAAGTTATTCACTCTCAGCTTGCAACTCCATTTTTTGTGCTGAAGCATCGAAAATTTCAATAGCCATATCAGCAAATTTACTGTCCACATCATAAGATTCTACCTCATCACGTGTTTCGGATACCATTTTTGTGAACTTCACTATTTTTACCACACATAAGGGTAGCTGAGTTTGTGCGTGTAAAAATTACATATTTTAATTTGATTTCAGCGCACAATTAAGAATAGTGCTGAACGCGAACTTTCTGGAAAGATAACATTAATTTTGCTGTAACACTATAGAAGCACTGCACCATTCTTGCTTGCAATATAAACTCAGCCGTCTTATACAAACCAAAATTATATAATTGGACGTAATTAGAAAAACTTCTACTAATCAGTTTTCGAGTAATGAACGGGCCGTGAATGATCAAGTTTGACTGGTAACAGAAACGTGAAACATAGGCAAAGGAGAATAAGTAATGTTGTCCTTTACGTTATACGTTGCTTTGTAATTAGCATCAGTTTCTCAAAAATGTTATTTTAGCAATTGTTCCATAAATTTCTGTTATGTTCTTCTGTTAATTGCACATTAGTCAACGCAATTTGTTGTTCCTCAGCTTCACAGAGTTTCTTCCTTAACAGTTTGTTGCTTTTATTGTACATGTAACAAATAAAAAAATTATGTGACAATACAATGATAATAAAATTTCATAGAAAGAATATATGTCAAATTACAGTCCTGGAACAAGTTCGCCAGTGTAATGCTACCTCCTTTGTACCAGAGTGGATTTCATTTTAATTTTCACACAAGAAGACAAAACGTTGATGAAGAAAACGCACATCACATTGACAATGAGAATGGTGAAAACATATACCAACATAGACTTTAGATTTGGAGCGTTGAATTATTACTGAGTTCTCCTGCTGCGTGATTAATTTCATTCTCATGAGTTACCTGCTTTATCATGTTGTTAAAGCATCAGGCTCAGATGTCGTCGTTAGTAAGCGGCAATCTTGGTGATAAAACCGTGTTACTGTTAATTTTTAATGCAAAGAAATTACTTATATATTAATAATAATAGTGATCCAACTTTGTTACGAGCATATATTGCAGGCTCGATCTACAGATACTGAAATGCGTAAACCATAGTGCGCTTATGGCGTGCGATCGTTGCATCACCAAAACGACCACTTCCAACATACTTAAAAAGCTGAAAAATATGCAGAGTTATGAATCATTAATAAAGAGCAGAAATAGTCTCAGCACTAGTACATACTAACATATTTAAGAGAAAATAAATTTTTATTTCACAATAAAATACAGATCTCTTTTAATAAATGTCCTCATAGCAAGACTCAAGCTAGAAGAACAAAGTAGGTGGCCATACATTTTTCGTGTTTTTTTTTAACATAAGACAATCAAAAAGAACGCAGATAGTAATTACAGTGTTGAACTAAACTTCGTATGATAATTAATCGAAACCCTCAGCTGCCAACAGGTGTTGTTGATAAGCCTCAATGGGGACAGCTGAAAATGTGTGCCCCGACCGGGACTCGGACACGGGATCTTCTGCTTACATGGCAGACGCTCTATCCACCTTTTTTTTTTTTCTTTTGCATTTTGTTCGCTGTTGTTCGTTGTGTTTGGTCGTTGCGGACGTCACAATGACATCTGTTCAAGTTCGTTTGTCGATCCTTCCACTAAGTTTTTTTTTTTTATTACAGAGGCCAACCGGCTCTCTGACCGAACACGCTGAGCTACCGTGCCGGCAACTGAGCCACCGAGGGCACAGATGATAGCGCAACTGCTTCCCGTGAGACCCACATTCCCAACTGTCCACAACCTACATTCGCAATGTTCCTACAGGATATTTGCCCATTCACTCATTACTCGAGCCAACTAACGTGACGATTCCCGTAAGAGTTCGGGCAAAGTGTGCGCATTCGCGTTACTTCGTATGATTATATATAATTTCACCGCTGACTTCACTAGAACACATATGACTGCTACTTATATTAATACCCATAACAGGTGCTGTGCAGGAGTCCATTGGCAGCTGACCAACTCCCTCTCAGATAACATAGTCCCCATCCCACAGTACACACGTCCTGAAAGTATCACAGCTCTAGACCTAGTCCTAGAATTTCCTAACATCCTTGGACGCATCATTACAGAAGTCCTCGATCGAACTGGAAGTAGTCACTTACTTTTCCTACTCACAATCCCCTAAACACTACCTCATCACCACACATCCATACCCAGAGCCGCCATAAAAGTTCATAATCCTACTTGGAATGTCTATCAGGAATCCAAGCCATCATCGAGCGGGTTAGAGCAGTGATTAGTACACTGGATTCGCATTTGGGAGGACGACGGTTCAAACTCGCGTCCGGCCATCCTGATGTACGTTTTCCGATATTTCCCTAAATTTCTTAAAGCAAAGGCCGCGACGGTTCCTTTTAAAGAGCACGGTCGCTTTCCTTCTCCATCCTTCCGTAATGCGAGCTGGTGCTCCATCTCTAATGACCCCATTGTAGACGGGATGTCAAACACTGATCTCCTCTCCACGAGCCATACATTAACCTTCCAACAGTCTCCAATATACACGTCACTTACATCCTATGGCTCATCTTGTCAGACGCTATAACTATCTACCCTACCTTCTACTCCTCCCCTCTCCCTCTTAAAAAAATTCTACTCATCCTCCTTGAATTCTATCGGCAATGCCTTCCCATAGACTCGTGGTGAGTATACTCATGTTAACAGCAAATATAGGCACACATCACAGACGCACTAGTGGTTCAAATGGCTCTGAGCACTATGGGACTTAACTTCTCAGGTCGTCAGTCCCCTAGAACTTAGAACTAATTATACCTAACTAACCTAAGGACATCACACACATCCATGCCCGAGGCAGGATTCGAACCTGCGACCGTAGCGGTCGCTCGGCTCCAAACTGTAGCGCCTAGAACCGCACGGCCACTCCGGCCGGCAGACGCACTAGTACTAACTTCATTAATTCTTAGACAGTACTATTTATACCAATTCCCTCCATATACATTTAAATCAGTTTTAATTGTGTTAATACTATTTTTTATTATCTGTCATATTAAAATTATGACATTTTCTAGGTAACTATGATCTAAAAAGCGTTACTCTCTGTTAAAGCCCGCAGCTCGTGGTCTCGCGGTCGCGTTCTCGCTTACTGAGCACGGGGTCCCGGGTTCGATTCCCGGTGGGGTCAGGGATTTTCACCTGCCTCCAGATGACTGGGTGCTTGTGCTGTCCTCATTATTTCATCATCATTCGTGAAAGTGACTAGTTTGGACTCAGCAAAGGTTGGGAATTTGTACGTGCGCTGATAACCGCGCAGTTGAGCGCCCCACAAACCAAACATCATCATCTCTGTTAAACCCTGGTTCGATGTAAGAGAGGGCCTGAAAGCACTAATCTGATTTGGTTAAATAAATAAACAAATACACATATAATTGACTATTTCATTAAGTTCGCCTCATTGTATACTTTCTAATTAATCATCCATTCTTATTTACTATTGACATTACCAAATCCCGTATCTTTTATTCTACAGCAGATGTGTACCAAAGCTTATTCCTCTCTCCTCTCTCCTATATCCTGTGCACTGCCAATGCCCAAACCACCATCAACTATTTCCTCATTCAGTAGCCTGATGACTACACTTTCCAAGTCCTCTCTCCCACACTTCAGAAATCCCATGAATTCCTCTAACTCTACCTTAAACATTGTGCCTCCTTGAGTAATGAACGATTCCTCGAGATAAGCAGTTCGAAACATCTAGACAGGAACTGTATGAGAAACAACCCACAGCTTCAGTCCCCATGGTTTTTACCTAACCGTTTATGGCCAACATACTCTACTAACCAATACACTAAAATACTCTGCACTATTGTTCCATCATCTTTCGGGCGTGCACTCGGGACAGCGACAATTATTCTTGCGATATTTCGCTAGAAACCTCCCAGCCATCTTCAAGGCGAGTCAGAGACTGAGTTCATAGCGTTTGCCCGTGCCTGTTTATACGGAGAGTCACGTGATACAAAGCTGCTGAGGATTGAAAGCGCATACGTCAAAGATATCAAAGTCGTCACTACTGCGCTAGTCATAGATAAGATGTATATAGCAAAGATAAACATATAAGCGCAGAGTGCAAACAAAATAGGGCTGCTGCGAATCCACCGTGCTTGTAAATAAATAATTAATCTTTAAAAGTGGTAACATCTGTCGGAAGTGAAGATGCAGAAATTCTTTCCGAACAAAGGTGTGAAATAAGCGGTTTCCAAGCATTGTCAAGATGAAATCCTTCGTCACGGTTTAGCAGGTTGTCGGCTAGTTGTATTTCTACAGCTTCCTTAACAACTGAGTCCCAGAAAGATGAAGCAGTAGTTAAAATCTTAACATCTTTATAATGTGATTCTTGAAGTTTTCCCGGCGGACATAATGTTCCATCATCTTTGGGGCGTGCACTCGGGATAGCGACAAATCTTCTTGCGATATTTCGGCTAGAATCCTCCCAGCCATCTTCAAGGCGAGTCAGCCTGTGACATCGCAGTCCTCTTCGTGGAGGAGATGGCTTTAAATGGCCGGAGGTTGGACAAGGTACGAACTTTAAGAGCAAGACTATTGAGTTCCTTGAGCTTTTTACTAAGATGCCGGAGCCATGATATTATACCTAAATTTGCGAAAGTGTTACATTTTAACAAGACTGTTGCAGCTAGTAAGATTACTCGTAAAACGAGTTTGGCATTGGTTAAGGAGAGAATTAGATATACTCGCAGGAAGTTGGATTTGATCTCGGCAGAGTTGTATCATTTACATCTGAAGATAGCAGCTAAACTCCCACCTATTTCTTGGGAATGGACTGATGGCATAACATGGGCAAAATCGGACTGGACTCATCAAGATTCCACTGCAAGACAAGTGGCGAAATTCGACCGTCTGACTACTCAGTCGCAGCAAGATGTGTGTTTTAAATCTTCTGTTTTTATTTTACAAATAAGGACTTGGACAATGCGACTATGTCAGTTTTAGAAAAGGGTCTGAACTTCGCTCCCACGCCAAAGCCCCTGCCGTTAACATCTTTTATCTCAGCTATTGAAGAAGCTGTCCGAAAGTTACCTGGTGATTCTGCCGAAGAAATAAGACGTGAAGTGTGCCGTACTCTTACAAGATTTCGTCCACAAAAAAACAACTTATCCTCAGCTGAGAGAGCTGCAGTCCGTAATCTCCGGAATGATTCCCAGTCTTTGGTCCTTCCTGCAGACAAGGGTAATGCCACAGTTTTGCTTCCGAGAGACGTCTATATTGAGAAGATAAACATACTTACTGGATGAGTCTGCATACCGTAAGATTGACAAGGACCCCACATCTCGGGTTGAGAAGAAAACTGCATCGCTTCTGAACTCCAGTTCTCTGCCTAAAGAAGTCGCCAACAAACTGAAGGGACACAGCTCTGTGCCCCCCAGATTATATGGCCTTCCCAAGGTACACAAAGTTCTACGAACGTCCAGTTCAGAAGAAACTGAAAATCTTAATCCATGTTTGGAGCAGATTTTAAAAGTGCTGACTTTTCGACCAATAGCTAGCAATATAGGTGCACCAACGTACGCATTGGCAAAATATTTAGCCTCTTGTTGAGACCGTTTGTGGGGAAATGTGAACATCATATCCGTAACTCGTCGGATTTTATCAGTAGGTTGAAAGGTCTGAAGCTCAATAGCACAGATTTATTAGTTAGTTTTGACGTTGTCTCGTTGTTCACCAAAGTACCTCTGGCTGACTCCCTGTATCTCATTAGCAGCAAGTTTGAGGATGATATAACAGCTTTGTTTAAGCATGCATTAACCTCCACTTATTTTTTATTTGATGAACAATATTACGAACAAATTGACGGTGTCGCTATGGGGAGCCCTCTCTCTCCCCAGGTAGCTAATTTGTTTATGGAGGATTTTGAAGAGAAAGCCCTCAACTCAGTAGTATTAAAACCGACGGTCTTCTGGAGATACGTGGATGACACTTTTATAGTGTGGCCCCACGGAGAGGATAAACTGATAGAGTTTTTGGAACATCTCAATTCCATTCACGGAAACATCAAGTTCACTATGGAGCGAGAGAAGAATGGCTGTTTACCGTTTCTGGATGTGCTGGTTCGCCGGAAAGAAGATGGATCCTTAGGTCATTGCGTATACCATAAGCCCACACACACAGACCTGTATTTGCAGGCGTCTAGCTGCCACCATCCGTCGCAAATTATGAGTGCTCTGAAAACTTTGGTCCGCAGGGCTCATGTAGTGTCTGATGTTGACAGCCTGCAGGATGAGCTTGTACACCTGGAGGCAGTTTTTAGGAGAAATGGCTATTCACAACAGCAGATTAAGAAAGCCCTGCAAATAAAAACTGCAGAAAAATCGCAGGAAAAGGATGAGGAATTGGAAAGGGATATGAAATCTACAGTCTTTCTCCCATACGTGGGTAATGTTTCTTCTAAAATCGCTAGAATCTTGAAGAAACATAAAGTGGATGTGATATTCCGCCCACCAGCTAAGACTGCAGCCTTGTTGGGATCCGTTAAGGATGATCTGCTCTTGCGAAAGGCGGGAGTTTATGAAATCCATTGTGAGTGTGGCAAACGTTACATAGGGCGAACCACGCGCACTGTACAGGAACGATGCGTCGAACACCAGCGGTACACACGTCTTCTTCAGTCCAACAAATCAGCAGTTGCCGAACATTGCATTTCTACTGGCCATGCCATGGATTATAAAGATGTTAAGATTTTAACTACTGCTTCATCTTTCTGGGACTCAGTTGTTAAGGAAGCTGTAGAAATACAACTAGCCGACAACCTGCTAAACCGTGACGAAGGATTTCATCTTGACAATGCTTGGAAACCGCTTATTTCACACCTTTGTTCGGAAAGAATTTCTGCATCTTCACTTCCGACAGATGTTACCACTTTTAAAGATTAATTATTTATTTACAAGCACGGTGGATTCACAGCAGCACTATTTTGTTTGCACTCTGCGCTTATATGTTTATCTTTGCTATATACATCTTATCTATGACTAGCGCAGTAGTGGTGACTTTGATATCTTTGACGTATGCGCTTTCAATCCTCAGCAGCTTTGTATCACGTGACTCTCCGTATAAATAGGCACGCGCAAACGCTATGAACTCAGTCTCTGACTCGCCTTGAAGATGGCTGGGAGGTTTCTACCCGAAATATCGCAAGAATAATTGTTGCTGTCCCGAGTGCACGCCCGAAAGATGATGGAACATTATGTCCGCCGGGAAAACTTCAAGAATCTCTCTGCACTATTGCTCGACTGACAACTAACCCCACTTCTAATCATTAAAAAAAAAGTCCAGAATATCGTCAACGTGCCAAACATAGATGTTGCACCCCTTCGTTATCTTCTAGACCTACAGAAGCTTGATCTGTCCTAATATCTCCTATACCAATGTAGCCTGGGTATCTGCTCTACCAAAGTTCTGTCACTTTCTTCAAATCCTTTAGTGACATGGACTCTGCCTTTCATATCAGTTTACTTTTCTCCACATGTATCCTTTATCCTCTCTTCATAACTCCATGTCTTTTTACTCATACCAATCACCTCCTTATAGCCTACACTATCTGCAAATCCAACTCAACAATCTTATTGTCTCCACTCTAACTCCCAATCCTGTTACTCTGCCAGGCCTACGTCAACACATCCCACCAATCCTGCATCTACACAAACTCCATATCCTCTCTTAACGAAACTTTAGCTGAATCCCTCGCTGTGACAAACAATATAATTCCCTCCAATATTTAACCGTCGTATTATTGCTAACTCTTCCCTTTCTACTTCACTGCACGTCAGAGCTCCTTCTTCCCTCTCTATCCTTTCCTATCCCTGTCCTCTTTATATCATTTCCTGGCACACACGCCACTCTCCAAAACCTCTTCTGTTTTTTGCACGATTCAATTGCCACCCAGCCTCATATCCACTGTCACAGCCCACCGCACCCCTTTGTTTATAACTACACCCAACAATTCCAAAGAACTTCTAAAGATTCACTCCCATATCTGTACCCTAGTGCACGTCTGCCAACTTCTACTGAATATGCTCTGCTTCATTTCAAGAACTGCAACTACCTATGCCTTATTTACAGTACCTTCATTTATTGTACTTAATGGGAAATGAAGTTTACAGTTTAACATGTTTTAGTGCCATCAATGAATATCACCTTTTAATAGTTTTAAAAGACATGTAAATTTTTGCTTCTTAATAATTTTTTCTTTATGTATTTTTGAAAAATATTAGCTGAAAACGCATAATTGTACAATTGACGACCCCGCCCCCCCTCCCTATAAAGCGAGGGTGATGAAACAACTATAACTAAATTACATTTACGTAATGGAAGTAATGCTCAGCCACAGGTTCAAGTTGCTTTTGTGAATAACGTCCTAAAAGGTTTATAATTTTTTTGGTATATTCTGAAGCCGTACGTTGTAGATGCTATGTTCTACAAATTTATATCCTTTAAGGTTTAGAAGGCAGTGTTCAGTGCACATGCATCAGTGTTACAATGAAACAATATTTACTCAATACCACGCAACATCATAGCGAGATGAGCGGGCACTGGAAAAAAAGAAAAAAAGGGAAACAAGAAGAAAAAGAAAGCCGAGTAATTAGAATTCGAGAAGGAATACAATAAGAGGAACCTGAAATGTAGAACAATATGAAGATATTTCAGAAGAGACGAGAATTATTCTATAGCATGTTCGGATCGAAACAGAGAATCAGACGAACGACCGACAATAACTGTGGAAGCGTGAAAAAGAGAAAGAATGAGCACTGTTCTCGAAAATCAAAGGGCCTAAGTGCGCAGGAATTGCAATTTGGAAACTGTGTTGTTCTATTATGATACCATAAAGGAATTCAGTCAACATCCAAGTGTCGTCATCGAGAAAATAGACAAGAAATGTGGATAGTGTGGTTAAATTAAATTCAAGGGCGGGATTCCGGTCATGTGATTTACGAGTGGCAAAGTGAGATTGTCAATATCACAAATGCTGCTTCCAAAACTTTTCACCTATAAGACCATGAAGATATCAGAAGGGAAACACTTGCTACAAAATATACACGGTTACAATATTTGTTTCCATATGACGTCGTCTGAGGCTACATTTATACAAAACGGGGGCACTTTTCAATGAGTACTCGACGGTACTAGCCACTTTCTTATGTTTTATTTATCGCGACACTGTCGCCCAGAGCAAGATCCTAAGCAAAACCGCAGGTGTCTCCTGTATATAAGAATGGTAAAAGAACGGACACACAAAATTACAGCATCGGTACGCTACAGAATTCTTGAAGATAGTGTGATTTCGAATATAACAAATTTCCTTGAGCCGGAAAAGCTTTTGCCTACAAAATAGCACGGATTTAGAAAGAGTCGCTCGTGCGAATCAGATTACCCTTTTCTCACACGATATCCTACGAAAATGGATGAAAGCCAACAGGCAGATCCCACGTTCCTAGATTTCACGAAGCGTTTGACACGGTGCTCCACTGAAGACTCTTAACAAAGGTATAAGCGCATGGAGTAGGTCTCCAGATGTTAGTGGCTCGAAGACTTCTCAAAGTAATAAAACCCAGTACGTTACCCTCGTCGGCGAATATCCATCAGAGACAAGGGTATCCCAGGACTGCCTCAGAGGAAGTATTAGTAATCCTCGTATTCTCTATACCAGAGGTTCCAAATACTTTTTTCTGACGGAACACTTTGACAATCCTAGTACTTTGATGGAACGCCTTGTTTATTTTGAAGGTTAATAAAATTTAAAATGAATGGACTACTTCAGTTTTAAATTATAACTAAAAATAAAAAAATCACAATGAAACTTTAAAAAATACAATGTCTAAATATAAAATGTGATGTTATTAATCGTTTTCGCGAAGCACTTATTCACTTCCCACGAAATACCAGTGTTCCGCAGAACACAGTTTGACAAACCCTGTGACTATATACGTTAATGATCTGATGGAAAAGGTGAGTAGCGATCTATTAGTCTTCTACATCCGTACTCTGTAAACCACTGTGAACTGCCTGCCACAGCGTATGTGCCACTGTACCAGTTATTAAGGCTTTTTCCCATTCCACACACCTACGGAGCGCGGTTAGAACGATCGTTTAAATGCCTCTGCGTGTGCTTTAATCATTCTGACCTTGTCCTCGCGATCTCTATTGGAGGAGGTTGTAGCAATATTCCTGGAGTCATCATTCAAAGTCAGTTCCCTAGACTTCGTAAGTAGGCTTTCTCGAGATAATTTACGTCTGTCTCCAGGGGTCTGTCAGTTCAGTTCTTTCAAAGGTCACACAAACATGTGACTGTGGTGTCGTCCGAAGAGTAAGGTCCTAGATCAAAGCTGCTACCTCACGACGGTACCACAAGCTAAAGACAATCGATGTCAGATGCAGCCACCAAGGAGAGATGTCGGCGATGACACGCCCTCTAGAGGTTCCATACATCGCCGCTGCTGGCGCTGCTGGGTGTCTACTTACGTCTGAGCGCAGCTCCGCTCACCCCATTCTGTGATTGCCGATTAAGGAAGCACCAGCAACATAGTTCATATCCAGCGGCGCCAGTATTATTACTTAGAACTGTGTACCAAAGTTTAAAGGTAAATGTACATTGATACATGACTGCCCTTCAGTACTATCAAAGTATAAACAGTATTCTTGGACTCTGCGACAGTAATAAAAACATATTGTCATTCAAGTGGACGTGGAATACATCTAGGTTAAGTATTCTATATTCAAGAGTTATAATAAAATGCACTAATATGTTGTGTGCGTTATAGTAAACGCCCGACCTCCTCCTAAAGTAAATCTAGCTTGTTAGGACCCACAACAAATGCAGCCGAGGCTGTCTCAGGTGCGTTTTTTCATCCGCCTCAACAACAATCAATCGTGCTGACATTCTCTGTATAGTTCGATATCTCCTGTCAGTCCCATCTGGTACAGGTTCCAGACATTTTAACAATATTATAGGTTGGTTCACACGAGTGCTTTGTAAGCAATCTCCTTTGTAGACTGAATGTATTTCGCTATTATACTACCAATATACCGAAGCCTACCGCCTGCCTTACACATGACTGAGCCTATTTGATCATTCGATTTCACATCCACACGAAGTGTTACACCCAGGTATTTGTATGAGTTGGCCGATTCCACTTGCTTCTCATTGATATTATAGTTGTGGGATACTACGTTTTTTTTCCTTTTGTGAAGTCCATAGTTTTACATTTCTGAACATTTACAGCAAGTTTCCATTCTTTGTATCATTCTGAAATCTTATCAAGATCTGACTGAATATTTGTGCAATTTGACAGACTGCACTTAGCTATAAATAACTGCATAGTATGCTAAAGGTCTGAGGTTATTATTAATATTGTCCGCGAGTTGATTAATACATAAAATGAACAGCAAGGGACACATCATACTTCCTTAGGGTACCGTCGAAGCTATCTATCTCTGTCGTAGACTGCGTAATCAAAAAATCTTCAATCCAGTCACAAACTTCGCTTTACACCGCACAGGATCATACTTTTTATAATAAACTTACGTGTGGTACTTAGTCAAATGTTTTTCAGAAATCGAGAAATATTGCATCTACCTGACCGTCTTGTTCCATAGCTTTTAGGATGTCATGTCATGTGTGAAAAGCGAGACCTGGGTTTCACATGATCAATGTTTTCGAAATCCGAGCTGAATGGAATTAAGGAGGTCATTGTGTTGGAGATACCACATTATGTTTTAACTCGGAATATGTTCCAAGATTCTACAACGAATGGATGTTATGAATATTGGACGATATTTTAGTGGATCACTTCCGCTTCCCTTCTTGTGACCTGTGTTTCTTCCAACTACTGAGCACTGCTTTTTGTTTGAGGAATCTATGATGTATTATAGTTAAGAGAGAGGCTAACTCAGATGCAAATTGGGCATAGAATCTGATAGGGATTCCACTGGGCCCTGACGCTTTGTTCAGTTTTGACGACTTCAATTGTCTCTCAACGCCATTGACACTAATATCTATTTCACTCATCTTTTCAATGCTACAAAAATTAAAGTGGGGCAGTATGTCTGGGTTTCCTTTTTTAATGGAAGATTTGAAAGCAGATTAAACGATTTCTGATTTTGTTTCGCTGTCCACAGTTTCAGAAACTGTCTCGTCCATGAGTGCCTGAACACTAATTTTGGTGCCAGTAATGGTTGTTACGACCAGAATTTCTTTGGGTTTTGCGAAATATCATTCGACAGTATATTGCTATGGTACTCATTGAAGGCTTCACGCATTGCTCTTTTGACAGCCAAACGCGTTTCATTCAGCATCTCTCAGTCTATCTGTCTATAGTCTTATGCTTTATTTTATACCGTAGCCTCTATTTCTTTAGAAGTTTCTTTACTGTTACCCTATAGCATGAAGAGTCCCTCACATCACGAACTGTTTTACTGAGTTCGTGTATATACAGCGCATGGTCAAATTTGAGCCATACTTCCTATATATGTCCCTGTCCTGAGATAAAAGTTTCCTCACTGAGATGTGACACTACTACTTCTTTGTATAAATCTATATATGTTTCTGCTAGTTTTAGTTACCCTTTGTACTTTGGTAATAATTGTTGCTGCAACTGCCTCGTGGTCACTGATACCAGTTTAGACGTGGGCATCTCTAATAGGGCGGGTTTGTTTGCTGCCATTAATTCATATATATTTTCAGCATGGGTGTATTCCGAACTATCTGTTCTAACTAGTTTTCAGAGAAGGTATTTAGTAATGTTTCGCGGCACATCTGGGTGTCTTGTCACGCCCACCATTAACAGACCTGTAACTATCCCAACTAATTGTTGGACGGTTAAAGTTTCCTCTGATGGTTAGAGTATGATTAGGGAACTTTCGTACAAGCGAAACGACGTTTCATCTGTAGTTTTCGGTTACATTTGGAGGTGACTACGATGGTCGATAGAAGGACCCAGTATTATTTTATCCCCACGCTTGAGGCTGAGTCTTGCCCAAACAGTCATGCATGCAGCTTCAATTTCTATCTCGGTGGATTTGAGTTTCTTGTCTACTGCGACGAATATGTCACCTCCATTTCCCATTCGTCTACCCTTTAAGTACACGCTTAAATTTTTCCCAAAAATCTCACTACTGTCAGTTTTCGGTTTTAGCCGGGTTTCTGTACCCGGTGTTATGTGAACACACTGCCTTTTAGGGGCACTTGAAACTTTGGCACTGTGTTGCAAATGCTTCCACAGTTAACCACTAGGATTTTAATACTTTCACCTGGTGCGTACGTTTCTATCCAGCTTACACTGATATATCTCGGTTTTCTACAGATATCGTTTTCTGGATGGGATGGAGAGTCGCCTAATCTAAAAAATCCTTGTGTGCGTCCCACACACAGTCAGCTACCTAAGTAGCAGCCTCTGGCGTGTAGTGCACACCTGACCCGATTAGGGAGCCCAGCAGCTCTCAGCCAGGTCTGCGGTTGTTTGCTTACGACACTGTTGTGTACAGGATCACGTCGTCTTTGCGTGAACAGGGTGACTTACACAAGATTTGTAGCTGGTGTAATAAATGGCAGCTCGCTCTAAACGTAGGAAAATGTAAGATAACGTTGATTTATAGGAAAAACGATCCGATAATATTCGAATACAGCACTGCAGTGTGCTGTTGACACAGTCGACTCAGTTAAATGTCTAACAGTACTATTCCACAGTAATATGAAATGCAAGAAGCACCAAAGGATGGTAGTAGGAAACGCGAATGTTCGACTTCAGTTCATTGGGGTAACTTTGGGAAAGTGTGGTTAATCCGTACAGGAGACCGCGTATTGAACACCAGGGCGAACCATTCTTGACTGCTGCTCAAGTGCTTTGGATACCCATGAATTAACGAAAGTCACTGAAGCAAATCAGAGGTGGGCTGTTACATTTGTTGCCGGTAGTTTCGATCAACATGCGTAGTTGCTTCGTGAAATCATATGAGAATCTACGGAGGGGCGACGATCTTCTCACGAAACACTATGGGGTAAATTTGGAGAACTGGCATTTGAAACTGTCTGCAGGATGATTCTATTGCCACCAACGTCCGTTTCGCGCAAGGACGACGAAGATAAGAGAAATTAGGGCTTGTACGGAGGCAAATAGACAGTCGTTTTCCGTCGGTCTGTTTGCGAGTGGAACAGGAAAGTCAATGACTAGCTGTGGTACAACGTATCCTCTGCCACGTACCACCTGTGGCTTGCGGAGTATATATGCAGACATAGATATACACTAATGAAAAAAATCGCAGAACTAAAAAACAATTCATGTACAGAATCGAAATTTCGGGAATACATTTGTCTACGCAACACATTTAAGTGATTAATTTTTTTTAAGACACATTAATGTAAGCGCGATATTAGCCATTACAAATGTAAAGTGCTGGTACATTTGTAACCAGTGCAACCACCAGAATGTTTAATGCAGGAATGCAAACGTGCGAGCATTGTATTGCGCAGGTGCCCGATGTCAGTTTGTGGGATGGAGTTCCATGACTGTTGCACTTGGTAGGTCAATACAGGGACGATTAAAGCTGTTGTGGATGACGCTGGAGTTGTCATCCGATATTGTCCCATATGTGATCGATTGGAGGGAGATTTGGTGATCGAGTAAGCCAAGGAATCGTGTCGACACTCTGTAGAGCATGTGGCGTTACAACAACTTTATCACGTCGGAAATCACTCCCTGGACTCCTGTTCTTGAATAGCAGTACGACAGATTGATTCACCAGATTAATGCACAAATCTTCAGTCGGGGTGACTGGGATAGCCATGAGAGTCGTCCTGCAGTAATCTGAATTCGGACCACAGACTATAACTACAGGTGTAGATCTAGTGTGACTAGCATGCAGACAGGTTGTTTGCAGACTCTCAACTGCCCTCCTTCTAACCACTACAGACATCACAGACCTCCACGCTGCCCTCGAATGGGCTCTTTCTTGACATCACTGAAGTCGCAAATGGCGGTGGTATTGGAGTCAGTGGAACGCACACCACACGCCTGGAGCTCTCCTTGAAGTAACCGACTTGTAACAGTTCCTTGTGTCACTGTGGTGCTACTCCTCAGTTTGCTGATGCAGATGCAGTACGATGGACCGGAGCCATGCGCCGAACACGTGGTCTTCCCTCTCGGTAGTACCAGTTAGCCGTCCGGAGCCCGGTCTACTTGTTGCGACCGCACCTTGCCGTGACCATAGCTGTCAGCAAATGTGTACGTCGCTACGTTCCTACCAAGTCTTTCTAAATATCGCAGAAGGAACATCCAACTTCTCGTAGCCCTATTACATATCCTCGTTTAAACTCAGTGAGATGTCAATAACGGCGTCTTTCCGGTCTCGAAGATATTCTCGACTAACATCTACTCACCATGTCCAGTCTCAAAGATAAGTAACGCTTACGACCGTTGCAGCGTGCGTGTAAAGCAAACCTGACATGCCTCCTCATAGTGGCGCCACTAGCGTCACTCTTATGGGACTGGCGCAAAATTTGAATAGACTTCCCTTTCAGGTGTAGAAACTACCTTACCAACTTTCGTTGGTGTCGCACAACTCTTCCTTGGTGTTGCGACTTTTCTTCCGTCAGTGTAGATGTAGACCATGTTTTAACGTCTAACAAAAGGTTATCAATGAGTTGGCTCCCAATAGCCGACATCATATCAAATGCCAAAATTCAAACAAGGATATTCGTATTTTGCCACAACTTGAAGTGGAGCAGCATTCCACTACCATCTAGGGCCCATGACAATAAACCGTCCGGGAACTACACCTACTCGTGAGCCGCTGTAATGTGGTCAATGTCCTTAAGATGTCCCTTGGCCAACTATGAGATCGTCATTCTGGTCGATAAAAACCAAGCAGTGAGCATGAACGAAGTCGCAGCGGTAATCGTCGGCAACAAATACAGCTTCAACACCGAAGGAATACACAAGAGCATATTGCGGAAACATATAGCAGATGCGATACGTTACAGTATCTCTTACTTTTTCGCAAGGTACCGTCTGAAAAATAAATACAAGTGCAGGCGTGATATACATCCCAGATAACAAGACAGCAAAATTTAATATACAGTACGAGCAAGCCTTGTCCCAAAAATGTAAATAAGCAATGGCAGTAAAATAAACATTAAAAATAAAACAATCGTCACGTTAAATAATAACAAAAACACTTTTACTTAATAGAAAGCTTTAACTCTCTCTGGACCAACTGTATGAGTTTTTCATACGTACAGCTGGAGCTGGCTTTCCTGTGATGCCCATGGGACCGAAGAAAATCGCGAAGACGTTTGGGAAGTTGTTCATCGTGTACGGTATAAAATCGTATTGTGTCACATTATAGAATTCGCCCCATCCACCAGTACTACCCCAAATGTAGGTCTTTACGTTGGTCTGTGGAAATAAGATGTACTGTTAGTACAAAACATGTTTACTTGTTAGTCGTTAACATATCAAAATACAGTCAAACTATGTTTTCTACTCATCAATTCTGATTCTACAAAACAATTTTTACAACAAATATATGCACTACAATGACGCTAACTCGAATTTGTCTACATACACAGGAACATAGTTTCATTATTCTGAACGTAACGAGATATAATTGTAGTCCTTAACCATGAGAAGTATTAGAAATTAGTAAACACCATTCAAACGGTAAGTTAGAACTAATATTACGTGCTCTTCAACCACATCGAAGTTACATAGAGGCCTCCATAAATCTTTGGTTTAAAACACTCAGAGGACATATGATCATCAGTTTCTTATGTAATTCTATAGTTTTTAAACTTAGTTAAACATAGTCTCTACCTTTTTTTTCTATCGTCAGTGATGTACACAATGTCTAGCGACATGCTTCCTTAAGATAAAACACATATTGGCGTACCTCAAGAACGTTTCAGAAATACCCCTGAAGAGATATCTGAATAACAACCCGCCGGGTTAGCCGAGAGCGCTAATGCGCTTCTTCCTGGACTCGGGTAGGCTCGCCGGCCCCGGATAGAATCCGCCCGCCGGATTAACGACGAGGGCCGGTGTGCCGGCCAGCCTGGATGTGGTTTTTAGTCGGTTCTCCACATCCCTCTAGGTGAATACTGGGCTGGTCCCCACGTCCCGCCTCAGTTACACGACTCACAGACATTCGAAACACATTCGCACTTTTCCATGATATACGATTTACACTCGACGCAGACAGATGGGATACTCTGATTCCGTCCCGGGAGGGGGGGAGGGGGGGGAGGGGTTACGGGGTGGTGGCAGGAAGGACATCCGGCCATCTCTTCAAATTAACATGCCAAAACCGATTTAACCACGCCAACCCCTCGCACAATACGGGACAAAGGCATAAGCGATAGATAGATATCTGAATAACCCAATGAAGAGAAATGAGAAAAAAATAGGAATAGTCCAAATGGTCGAAATGATATCTGGGAACAAATTGTAAAATATCATAAAATTTGCACTTATAACAAACAGGTGTGCGATTAAATGATCGACTGTTAAAACTAATACAATAATTTTAATAAACATTTTTGGAACAGTGGCCGGTTGTTAAAATGAAATAAAAAAGAAACAACTATTCTAAAACAGATTGCGAAGCCCAATTCTTTTGATACACGTCAAGTTGACAGTATGTTTAATAAAATGCAACAATCACTAAGTACACCACTAATAGAAGCTCATAAATACACAAAAATGACCTACATGGGGAACATATTACATAGGATCAGTAATCTATTTAAGAATTCTGAAATAACAATAGCATTTGAAACTAAGAATACTTTGCAAAATCAATTAAAACATACTGTAGGTAATGATAACGATAGATTTCTCAGATCAGGGGCTTACAAGATCCAATGTGGTGATTGTAGAAAAATATACATTGGCCAAACAGGCCGGAGCTTTACTACACGATACAAAGAACATACATCAGGTACCGCACGAGCAAAATCAGTCTTTGGCCATCACATAACTTTTAACAAGCATGCCGAAGGGACGGTACAACAGATTTACAAGTCCTTCATTACACGAATAAAGGCTTATTATTAAATATTTTGGAGGAGATCGAGATATATGCCCATTATAGAGATGAACCGTCAGTGCTTCTCAATGAACAATTAGATTTTTGTGAAAAACATTTTTATGATCTTTTTTACGAAATGCTATGAACGCATATGTACTCTTTTGTTCAGAAAATCATAGGACCCAGTTGTATCCATGGCAGAAATGTACCTTAGGACAGTATGTAAATATTTATATCACAATTTTAAACTTCCAAATAGAAATATTACGAAATATGACTCCACTTTCAATAAATCAGTTTCATGACATTTTAATAAAAGACAGACAGACTGAATCTAGCATAGATACATACTTGCAGTCGAGTCACAACTCACATAACGATATGATGCCGCAATGCCAAAGACCTCCACAACATCGTTGACTTTGAAACCATTGTGGTAGGACCACCTTAGCCCATAGAGGGCACACTGACTATACATCGTCTGTACAGTTATTTTAAAGTTTTAATTGATATTTTAAACAGTTCCATGGTTGTAAAGAGATACTATACATAACTATTTTTATGTTATTATTGTACTTTGCTTTTTTTTACGTTTTGACGATTATGTGAACCCATTTTTATACTAATTGGTTGATGTGAGATAGAGGGAGAAGAGGTAGGTGGAGCATCTTCGTACTTAAGCGTATGCTCGTCACTTGCTGGCACCAGCTGACATCACAGCAGCTGAGAAGAGTGCTCCACTTACCACCTTCGAAGAATGCCATGGGTATAACACGTCTTATTGTATTTTATCCCTATAAGCATTTTGTCTTAATTTATTGTAAATCTAGTATGGTCTCTATTACTTTCTAAATTAAATTACAGGTCTGATGATGGTCATGTGATATGACCGAAACCGGTCACCTATGTTCTTGTAACATACGTGGTGTGATTAAGACTGAATTTTAAAAACAAAAAATTTTAATACAATAATATTTTCAGTAGCCAAACACTGGTGTATAGAACTAACCAGTACACCATTTCAGTCAGTTGGTCAGACTCACCAATCAAATGACGAAGAGCAGTGGTGAATAAATTATCAAGTCATGACATCATAAAGATACATACTCGGTAGCAATTTATTAAATCTGGGATCCAGAAAAGCAAAATGTCTGTTTCGTAAAGCACAGAAGGCTTCGACAATCCATACACTCAATGGCTGGCGGTCACATTGAGGGAAATATAACATCATAAATGTACTAAAACAGAGGTACGATTTCACTATCACTAGCAGCTAGCAAGCAGAACCGGTTCGAAAACATGTTTCCGTTCAAGAGATTTATCAGTTGAGCCCCCCCTCCCCTCTTACCCTTCATACACTGTCACACTGTCACCGGTCACTTCTCGCCACTAATTGTGATACTCACTATATACAAACCTTGCACTGGGGCAGCCCTCTCAGTTTGCCGCCATAAGCGGCCGCTACCAATTGTGATCCATCATGTACACAAATCTTACAGTTATGGTGACTCTGATACCCGTGGCAGCTTGGTGCCCCAAGCGATGACTTGTGTCGTTTGTCCCTTAAATCGGCCTCGCCTGCAAGTCGTACTCAACTAAATTACACCTTCTTGAATGCTCAGCAGAACACCATGTAGTGCATGGTGGCTACATATTTTATTTTAACAACTCAGTGGTTGCATTTGCCCTACTGTATCTCAGTCTGTGTCCTCAATCAGTACATGTTGGCTTGGTTCTTTTAGTTGCTCTGTTTTCTTTTTTATTACGAATTTGTGCTTGTTGTATTTATGCACTGCTCTGTTCTGTATGCTTTACTGCTAGAACTGTTTTGTATACCATTTTAATCCTTACTAGGCTTTTTTATACTTACACTTTGTTTTTTATCTTAAAGATATGTCTGTAATGACTATAGATTATAATGGCTGCCATTATTGTCCTGCCACACTTCACCTGACGTTGTTTAACTGCTTAATGACATGATACAAATTTAAATGCTATCCTCATCTGCCCCTAATTTATTTGTGCTTCTTTTTTGTTTTCTTTTCGTCACTTTGTCTTTCACATTTTACTTAAAAATTATGTTTTTAATGTATTTTGTATAATTACAAGATATACATTTGTGTACCATAGGTATGTTCTCCTCTTTTATTTTCATTTTTGTTGTTTGGCTTTTTGTTACTTTTTCTTTTATGCATTTTGCTTAACACTCATGTTTTTAGTGTATATTATATATATTTTTCTTTCTGTTGTTTTATCTTTTACACATTTGAGGGGACAGACCAGTCAGACTTGTTTTATATGCATTTTCGGTGGTCTATGTTTTCTCATCTAATTGCTTCCTATGATAGTCACATTCAGCTGTCTACAAAAGATTAAGAATTATTTCATAGATTCCAATGTATTAAGGTTTGTATTAACTCTTAAATAAAATTATAAGTCAGACTTTTTACTTATACCACAGCCATGATGATCATATTATCACATATAATATTATAAAAATTTTGAAAAGTTTTTCTTTAAAAAACCTCTTAAATGTGTCTGAGAAAATATGTAGAAAATTTGTGAAAATGTTAAAAAGCTTTATAGAGAGTTTTGAAATTTTTATGCCTTTATATTTGATTATCTGCTTACAATTACTTTCCCCTACTCTGAGAGTGTCAGATATATTCATCGTAGCTGTGAAAGGAATGTAAGCAGATTTTTTGTGTAAACATATTTTCTGGTTTCTTGATTTATAATTTGATGCAACTTAATGAAGATATTCTCACCATGGATCTATGGAACGAAAAGTATATCTTATCTAATGTAACAGGGATAAATTATGCATTTGTTGGCACATACCAGCAAGTTCTCGTCGTCCAAGTCGTATGGAAATGTAATGTTACCTTCATAAACACTTCTGCCATCCTTACTGACGAGTTTAACGTTGAAATCGATAGAAAGACTGCCAATCTCATCACACGGTGAAAATTCTTCGACATCTGAAGAGTATGGACCCTGTCAATAGAAACAATACTTGCATTACATACAGATAGAGTGAGGTCTATGACTGTACCATTTTTGTTACTTAAATGTTTGGGTTTAAAGCTAAATAGTGCAACATAAAACTGTAATTTATTTTTGATCATTAAAATTTTTAAGTACACTGCCTGGAAAAGTGAATCAGAATGGTCCTACTGTTTCCAGTCTGTACTGTGGCGAAAATTGTGAGGATATGATTTACAACTTTAATAGTTGCTTACAAGCTTGTGTTGCTAATATAGGTCCACTTGATAACATTCGCGTGACTATAGGCAGACGTTTAGAAAAGATTATGTTTATTCATCTACATCATTCTCCGCGAGAGACGTAAGATGTGTGGCGAAGAGTACTTCTGGTACCGCTAACTGACTCCCCTTCCCCTGTTACACTCATGAATGGAGTGTGGGAAGAATGATTGTCGGCAAGCGTGTGTATTAGCTCTAACTTCTCAAATTTTCTCGTCGTGGTCATTTGGTTGGTTGGTTGGTTGGTTTGTGACATTGAATGGACCAGACTGCTACGGCCATCGGTCCGTTTTTCCAAAACTTCAAACACCCACCCACAATAAAAACGAACAATGGAGATGACAACAGACGACACAGGACAAGAAAGACTCAGACAGAGACCAGACAAAAGGAATTAAAATCACACAGAGTGTGACAGTGGTTGGCCGACCATAGAGACAAAAAAGGAAAAGCCAACCACTTATAAACATACTTAAAAAAAATAACGAACTGTGATCGTACTACCCGACCAGGGCCGACGTTCTGGGAGATGGACGACAGACTGAGGGAACAGGAGATGATAATTGGGATGCCCAAGCAAGCTACAAACGTGTGTAGCATAAGCGGCCAGTAAAGGTTGGCGCCGTAACCGCAGTGGAGGGACACCTGCCTAAAATCGTAGGCCAAAGGCCAGAATCAAAACAAAAAAATGACAAACACTCAGATTAAGTGATAAAAGCCCCCTGCCCGAATAAAACGTAAAATTAAGCCTGCCATGGCAGTGTCATCTGTTAAAAGGGCAGGGAGCGTATCAGGCAGCGCAAACGTCTGCCTGAGCACAGCTGAAAGGGGACAGGCCAACGAAATGTGGACCACCGTCAGAGCGGATCCGCAGCGACATAGAGGTGGGTCCTCACGGCGCAATAAGTGGCTGTGGTTCATCCGGGTGTGCCCAATGCACAGCCGGCAGAGGACAACAGATTCCTTGTGAGAGACCCGCAAGGAGGAGCGCCATGCACCGGTAGCCTCCTTGATGGCCCGAAGTTCGTTTGGTGAAGGCGGGGTGCGCCATTCTTCACCCCACGTGTGAAGTACATTCTGCCGCAAAACTGCCCTGAGTCGAGGCACATGGGCGGGGCACACACCATGGGGGTGTACGCAGAGGGGCCCGGAAAAGAGCTGGAAGAGGGAAAACCCCAAGCCCAGAGAGAAGCTCTCTGACACGAACTGAGATCGTACTACCCGACCAGGGCCGACGTTCTGGGAGATGGATGACAGACTGAGGGAACAGAAGATGATAATTGGGATGCCTAAGCAAGCTACAAGCGTGTGTAGCATAAGCGGCCAGTAAACGTTGGCGACGTAACCGCAGTGGAGGGACACCTGCCTAGACAAGTATGCTTTTCACAGGGCTGGTCTGGAAAGCTCCAATGGCAAGTCGGATCCCGCTGTGAAGGATGGGGTCCAGCACCCGCAACGCGGAAGGGGATGCTGAACCATAAGCCAGGATCCCATAATCCAGGCGGGACTGAATTAACGCCTGGTAGAGCTGTAAGAGGGTGGACCGGTTGGCTCCCCAGCTGGTGTGGCTCAAGCAACGCAGAGCATTAAGATGCCGCCAACACATCTGTTTAAGCTGCCGAATATGAGGGAGCCAAGTCAACCAGACATCAAAAACCACACCTAAAATCCGATGTGTCGCCACCACAGCAAGAGGTTCACCGTCAAGATAAAGCCGTGGCTCAGGGTGAACAGTGCGCCGCCGGCAGAAATGCATGACGCAGGTCTTGGCAGCCGAAAACTGGAAGCCATGCTCTACAGCCCAAGACTGCGCTTTGCAGATAGCACCCTGCAGCTGACGTTCAGCAGCTGCAATTACAATGGAGCTATAGTAGAAGCATACAAGGAAGACAGACGTTCCCACCTCCGCAGCGAGCCCATTAATCGCAATTCACAACAGGCATACACTTAAGACAGATCCCTGCGGTACCCCATTCTCCTGAACTCGGGGGCAACTATGGGAGGCCGCAACTTGCACGCCGAAGGAACAATGCTACAGAAAATTTCGTATGAAAATCGGCAGCAGACCCCGAAGACCCCAACCATGAAGCGTAGAGAGGATGTGATTTCGCGATGTCGTATCATATGCCTTCCGCGTGTCAAAAAAGACAGCGACAAGGTGCTGACGGCGGGCAAAGGCCGTACGGATGGCAGACTCCAGGCTCACCAGATTATCGGCGGCAGAGCGGCCCTAACGGAACCCACCCTGAGACGGAGCCAGAAGGCCCCAAGACTCGAGCACCCAACTCAACCGCCGACTCACCATGCGTTCAAACAACTTGCGAAGAACGCTGGTGAGGCTAATGGGGCGGTAGCTGTCCACCTCCAGTGGGTTCTTGTCAGGTTTCAAAACGGGGATTACGATGCTTTCCCGTCATTGCGACAGGAACTCACTCTCGACCCAGATACGGTTGTAAAGGTCTAGGAGGCGTCACTGGCAGTCCGCCAAGAGGTGTTTGAGCATCTGACAGTGGATGTGATCTGGCCCGGGAGCCGTATCAGGGCTAGTGGCTAAGGTACTTTGGAATTCCCACTCACTGAACAGAACATTGTAGGATTCAGGGTGGTGGTTGTGAAAGGAAAGGCTCCGACGTTCCAACCACTCTTTCAGGGAGTGGAAGGCCGGTGGGTAATTTGCAGAAGCGGAACTCAGAGCAAAATGCTCTGCTACGCGGTTTGCAATTATGTCGGATTCAGTACAAACTGCTCCATTCAGTGAGAGCGCAGGGTTGCTGACAGGGGTCCAATAGCCATAGAGGCGCCTAATCTTGGCCCAGACCTGCGATGGAGAGATATGGAGGCCAATGGTGGAGACATACCGTTCCCAGCACTACTGCTTGTGTTGGCAAATGATGCGGTGGGCCCGCGCACCGAGCCGTTTAAAGGTGATGAGGTGTCTAATGAGGGATGGCGCTTGTGACGCTGGAGCGCCCGCCGGCGATCTTTAATCGCCTCAGCCATCTCAGGCGACCACCAAGGCACAGTCCTCCGCCGAGAGGACCCAGAAGAACAGGGAATGGCAGATTCTGCGGCAGTAACGATGCCGGTGGTGACCGAGTGAACCACCGCATCAAGGGCGTCATTGGAAAGAGGCTCAATAGTGGCAATGGAGGAGAACAAGTCCCAGTCAGCCCTATTCATAGCCCATCTGCAAGGGCGCCCAGAAGAGTGACGCTTTGGCTCTGACAGAAAGATCGGAAAGTGGTCACTACCACACAAGTTGTCATGCATACTCCATTGGACAGACGGTTAGAGGCTAGGGCTGCAGATCGAAAGGTCAGTGGCTGAGTACGTGCCATGCGCCACACTGAAATGTGTGAAGGCACCATCATTTAAAAGGGAAAGGTCGAGCTGTGCCAATACATGCTTAACTGTGCCATCTTGGCCTGTTGCCACTGTTCCACACCACGGAGGGTTATGGGCGTTGAAGTCGCCCAGTAACAGAAAAGGTGGCGGCAATTGGGCTATCAGCATAGCCAGGACATGCTGCGGGACATCACCATCCGGTGGAAGATACAGACTGCAGACAGTAACACCCTGTGGCGTCCACACCTGAACAGCGACAGCCTCTAAAGGTGTTTGTAGAGGGACAGACTCGCTGTGAAGGGAGTGAAGGACATGGATGCAAACGCCACCAGAGACCCTTCTGTAAGCTGCCCGGTTCCTATAATAACCCCGATAGCCATGGAGGGCAGGGGTGTGCATTGCTGGAAACCAAGTTTCTTGAAGAGCAATGCAGAGGAAAGAGTGAAGGCTGAGAAGTTGTCTGAGCTCAGCAAGATGGTGGAAAAAACTGCTGCAGTTCCACTGGAGGGTGACATTGTCCATGGCCAAGAAAGGCGTGAAGCGACTGGAGAGCCAGATTACGCTGCTGTGTCACCAGCCGCCACCGATTGAGCACCTGTGCAAAGACTATCCATTGTGTCTGAGGGACCAGCGAGATCTAGGTCCTCAGCGGACGCCAGGATCTCCACCTCATCCTCAGACGCAGAACTTGAAGGTTGCAGGGGGGGGGGGGGCGTGCCACCGCAAGTTCCTTGGTCTTAGAGGTCTTTTTCTTGGACTTCTCTCGCTGCTCCTTGGGTTTCACTGGCTGGGAGGGCTTCATCGATTCAGTCTCCGGGACGGAGGAGGATCGCGAAGCCCTACAAACAGCTGCCTGTGGGCACTTATGCCACCGTCGGGCGTCATCTTTCCCGCTTGTGGAAACCTGGGAAGGGAGGGACCCAAGGGACCCCTTGCGAGCGAGAGGAGCCGAAGAAGTGGGACGCTTCACCGGCTTAAAAGCGGGACAGACATCCCCGATGGGTGAGGGGGGGGGGGGTTGCTCCTGAGGTAGGCGGCGCAAAAGCAACAGGGTTGGTAGTGCTCCCCATGGGCAAGGGGGCATGTGGAGTTGTACGGCTCGGTGATTTGGCTGGAATTCGCTGAACTGATGGGGCTAACATTCTTGTTGTAGCAGCAGCATATGAAGATGTCATTCGAACAGGATGTAGTCAGTCATATTTCCTCTTAGCCTCAGTATAGGTCAGTTGGTCCAGGGCCTTATATTCCATGATTTTTCGCTCTTTCTGTAAGATCCTGCAGTCTGGCTAGCAAGATGAATGATGCTGTCCACAGTTGACACAGATGGGAGGCAGGGCACATGGAGTATCGGGATATGTTGGGCGTCCACAATCTCGACATGTGAGGCTGGAAGTACAGCAGGAAGACATATGGCCAAACTTCCAGCACTTAAATTACCGCATCGGGGGAGGGATATAGGGCTTGACATCACAACTGTAGACCATCACCTTGACCTTCTCCGGTATTGTATCACCCTCAAAGGCCAGGATGAAGGCACCGGTAGCAATGTGATTATCCTTCGGACCCCGATGAACGCGCCAGACGAAATGAACACCTCAACGCTCTAAATTGGCGTGCAGCTCGTCATCAGACTGCAAAAGAAGGTCCCTATGGTAAATAATACCCTGGACCATATTTAAATTCTTATGGGGTGTGGTCATAACAGCAACATCCCCCAACTTGTCACAAGCAAGTAACCTTCTTGACTGGGAGAGGATGCCGTTTTTATCAGTACTGACCCAGAGCGCATTTCGGACAAGCCCTCCACCTCCCCAAACTTGTCCTCTAAATGCTCTACAAAGAACTGAGGCTTTGTGGGCATGAAAGACTCCCCATCAGATCTCGTACAAACTAGGAACCGGGGCGAATAGCTGTCACTGCCATTCTGAGACTTACGTTCCTCCCACGGTGTGGTCAGGGAGGGGAACATTTTCGGATCGTATTTCTGAGCGTTAAATTGAGCCCGAGAACGCTTAGAGACTGCTGGCGGCTTGCCACCAGCGAGAGATGATGTACCACGCTTCATTGCGGGTCATCCGCCCTGATGCCACCCACTCCGACCAAGGGCCCTCCCCACAGGCGCCACCCAGCCTCAGCAAGAGCCACCTGGCAGGATGGCCATTGCCGGGAGTCCCGATGCCCCAGGGAGATAGGCATCTACTCCTTGGCATACGTGGGGAGTTAACGGCGCAGGCATCAGCAGAGCGATCCCTGTGTTGTCAGGGGGCTAAAACCAACAGGGTACATGGCGGCCCCACCACAACGGACTGGCTACCATGTTGGATATTAGGTGGCAATTAGTCCATGGTCGTCGGCAGTGCAGACAGCGGCACTGCACATTGCATGGGGGAAAGTGCACGCTGGAACATATCCATGTCCAAGAGATGGAAAGTGGGCGGGACTGCAGTGCAACGACGAATAAGCTGGTGAAAGGTCTCAACGCATGGTGGACACAATCCACCAAGTAAGACGCCCTTACCCAATCGGCTCGCTCTTCAGAATAATTTTGAGATATGGAGGTGAAACCCGACAGGCAGGAATACCGCGGGCCTATTCTTACCCCCGAACCCGCAGGGAGAGTGGTCATTTGCCGAGATGTATGCGGGAGGAAGTATTTTTTGTCGATTCTTCCCGATAAGTGCTCTCTCTAAATTTTAATTTTAATTTTAATTTAGTGCACAACGCCTATGTTGTAAAGTCTACCACTGGAGTTTGTAGAATGTCTCTGTGACGCTCTCGCGCCGACTAAACGATCCCGTGACTATAGAAACCGCTCATTGCTGGATCTTCTCTGTCACTTGTACAAGTCCTACATGGTAAGGATCCAAAATAGACGAACAATAGTCAAGAATGTGTCGAACAAGCGCCGGCCGGAGTGGCCGAGCGGTTCTAAGCGCTACAGTCTGGAGCCGCGCTGCCGCTACGGTCGCAGGTTCGAATCCAGCCTGGGGCATGGGTGTCTGTGATGTCCTTAGGTCACTTCCTTTGTGAGTGAGTTACATTTCCTTAAGATTCTTTTTATCAATCTCAGTCTGGCATCTGTTTTTGCAACTATTTTGTTTCATGTGATCATTTCATTTAACCCGCGAGAACTCACGCATTTAAAAGCTATGCGATCGGTCCGGTCGCGCGTCGAGCATTTTGTTCGCACTCAATATGCAGTCTGAAGTGTACTTAATATGTGTAAGTACGTTTTTGTTATTTTTGTAATAAAGATGTCATATTTTGCTTGGAGTGTCGTCGAGTACCGAGAGCGGTAGAAGATGTATCGACCACCGCAGAGACACTACACAGCAGAGCGGTATGAAGTGGCGCCAATGAGATGCTTGGAAGAAGTCATGTCTCACATAGTTCCGAGACGCCTCCGCCCTAAAACAGCGCCGCCAGAGCTCGGATCCTGCCCACTTCCAGGAAGTTCCTGCCGGAGTAGCGTAGCCGCTCTGCCTTCTCGCCGTGACACAGCCCCCGTCAGCCGTCGGGGGGTGAAGAGACTTCCGCCTCCTGTGAACTGCGCCTACGCGCCAACGCTATCAGAACTGTGTCAACAAGTGTCTACGAACTTTTGTTTTCTAATGACTGTAGTGAAGGCACTCTATGGCCATTCTGAATTTGCATCAGTTTGCCACTCAGTAATCATGGCCCATTTAATATGTTCTGCACCCCAAGTCAACGTCTACAGTTCAAAGCTACATCCCAGACTGGCAAGCAAATATAAGTTTTGTTGCAGTTAATAAAGTATTCCTTATTCAGAGCGTTCTGATTAAGTGTTTTACGACTAGCTACCTCAGTGTCTAAGACGTCGGACACAAGATTAGTATTTAAAATATTTATTTGCAGTACAAAACAATCAGTATATTATTGCTAATAATCTTAGTATAATTAAAATCGCCAGTCTGCTAATGCACTACAAAAACTGAAAAAAACGAGTATTTCTTAGTATTTAACTTTTGTGACTTAATCCCCGTCGTATATCTGAGCTTTGTACATGTCACATAATGTTACAACATGTTCATTCCACAAAAAGTTTTGACAATGAATACATGCATTTTTGATCTTCCGATATTTTCGTCTTGGACAGGCTTTACAAATGCCACTGGGTTTTTCAGCAACTGAAAATTGACTTTCATTGGTAAATCAATTAATAACTTACTGTAAAGGATAAAACACAGCTTCTTCCAGCCACGCCAAAATTCCTTCTATTTGTCTATCCATCTATAAAAATAAATGTTAGTTTACCCATTTCATATATTCTCAACCACCATAAATAACAAAAAACCAAATAAACAAAGAGCAATACACAAAGAATGACATTTTAAAAAAATATGAATTGCGAAATACATAAGTACGTCGACACTCGGGCGGTGAACTAAATGCCGCACGGCGGCGCCCGTCGCAAACAAGTGACCTCTGCATGAGACACCCGCGTACTGGCAACAGTTTGCGGGGTTCAGGGGACGTACAGACTCCAGCTACTGAGTGAACGAGAACCCTGTAGGATTTGTTCAGAAAATGCAGAATGCTTTAGAGTTTCTGTGAGCAAAATGCTCATAGCAAAACTGGTGGTGCGTTAAGGTCGCTCTGAATAGTTACTCCAGCATATTTTACAGTAGATACTGTTCCCAGAAATTTGTAATCAGTAATGTAATTGTGCAGCAGTGGATTTCTTTTCCTATGTGCGCGCAGTATGTTACATTTATTTACATCTCGGTGCGATAGCAATGGAGATACTATCGATGACAGTGCTGCCGAAGCAGAGTTACTAAACACAGCCTTCCGAAATGTCTTCACAAAAGAAGACGAAGTAAATATTCCAGAATTCGAATCGTGAACAGCTGCCAACATGAGAAACGTAGAAGTAAATATCATCGGAGTAGTGAAGCAACTTAAATCTCTTAATAAAAGCAAGTCTTCTTGTCCAGACTGTATACCAATTAGGTTCCTTTCGGAGTATGCTGATGCATTAGCTCCATACTTAACGATCATATACAACCGTTCGCTCGACGAAAGATCAGTACCCAAAGACTGGAAAGTTGCACAGATCACACCAATATTCATGAAAGGTAGTAGGAGTAATCCACTAAATTACAGGCCCATATCGTTAACGTCGATATGCAGCAGGATTTTATAACATATATTGTGTTCGAACATTATAATTACCACGAAGAAAACGGTCTATTGACACACAGTCAACATAGGTTTAGAAAACATCGTTCCTGTGAAACACAACTAGCTCTTTATTCACATGAAGTGTTGCGTGATACTGACGAGGGCTTTCAGATCGATTCCGTATTTCTGGATTTCCGGAAGGCTTTTGGCACTGTGCCACATAAGCGGCTTGTAGTAAAATTGCGTGCTTATGGAATATCGTCTCAGTTACGTGAGTGGCTTTGTCATTTCCTGTCAGAGAGGTCACAGTTCGTAGTAACTGACGGAAAGTCATCGAGTAAAACAGAAGTGATTTCTGGCGTTCCCCAAGGTAGTGCTATAGGCCCTTTGCTGTTCCTTATCTATATAAACGATTTTGGAGACAATCTGAACAGCCGTCTTCGGTTGTTTGCAGATGACGCTGTCGTTTATCGACTAATAAAGTCATCGGAAGACCAAAACAAACTGCAAAACGATTTAGGAAAGATATCTGAATAGTGCGAGAAGTGGCAGTTGACCCTAAATAACGAAAAGTGTGAGGTCATTCACATGAGTACTAAAAGGAACTCGACTTTGGTTACACGATAAATCTGTCTAATCTAAAAGCCGTAAATTCAACTAAATACCTAGGTATTACAATTACGAACAACTTAAATTGGAAGGAACACATAGAAAATGTTGTGGGGAAGGCTAACCAAAGACTTCGTTTTATTGGCAGGACACTTAGAAAATGTAACAGACCTTCTAAGGAGACTGCCTACTCTACGCTTGTCTGTCCTCTTTTAGAATACTCCTGCTTGGTGTGGGATCCTTACCGGGTAGGACTGACGGAGTACATTGAAAAAGTTCAAAGAAAAGCAGCACGTTTTGTGTTATAGCGAAATATGGGAGAGAGCGTCACAGAAATGATACAGGATTTGGGCTGGAAATCGTTAAACGAAAGGCGTTTTTCGTCGCGACGGAATCTTCTCACGCAATTCCAATCACCAACTTTCTCTTCCGAATGCGAAAATATTTTGTTGACACTGACCTACATAGGGAGGAACGATCACCACAATAAAATAAGAGAAATCAGAGCTCGTACGGAAAGATACAGGTGTTCATTCTTTCCGCGCGCTATACAAGATTGGAATAATAGAGAATTGTGAAGGTGGTTCGATGAACCGTCTGCCAGGCACTTGAATGTGATTTGCAGAGTATCCATGTAGATGTAGATGTAGCCATGCAGATGTAGATGTACATTCAGCGTGAACTGCGGAGACCGCACCACTCATCAATTCTCTGTTGGCCATTCTGCAGATCGATATTGTCTTCTGGCGTCCTACTCTGTTACGGATTACTGTATCATCTGCGAACAGTCTTAGGAGCTTCCGATGCTTTCTACTATATCAGTTATGCAGGGTGTTTTTTTTTCTACCATGTACAAACTCTAGGGATTGATCGATGAGAGGATACGGAACTAAAAAGATCTAATGAACTTGTGTCTGGAAATGCATGGTTTCCATGCCAGAAACCATTTACTCAATCATACATTATTACAGAGACTGCGTTTTAATATGCGCTGTACCATGCAGCCACAGTTACAGTACGCATGGTTTCCTCCTAGAAGGTAGTACTGTTCCTCATACGTCATGCCCTAGCGCCCTCTCGTGTCATAGTAACTGGTAATGTTATGTCCGATACACTTCTCTTGCTGACTCATCCTGTAGTGGAGGTGATACAGCCTTGCACACCGTGGTTGCGTATTCGAATCGAGAGCGTGCCGACGTGGTGTTTACTCGTGGAAAGGCAAACGGCAACGGGTGGCGGGCAGCAAGGTTGTATCAGGAGACCTGTCACCGCCACCAATAACCACTGCGGTCAATGCTTGCAACAGTGTTTGCCGTTTGTCTGAGACATGAAATCATAAAAGACGACCCGAAACAATGGAAAATCGCACTGAAAAGCAGGAGGATCTGCAGCGAATTGACGCATGGTGCAGGGAATGGCAATTGAATCTCATTGTAGACAAGTGTAATGTGCTGCGAATACATAGAAAGAAAGATCCCATATCATTTAGCTACAATATAGCAGGTCAGCAACTGGAAGCAGTTAATTCCATAAATTATCTGGTGTTTACTCGTGGAAAGGCAAACGGCAACGGGTGGCGGGCAGCAAGGTTGTATCAGGAGACCTGTCACCGCCACCAATAACCACTGCGGTCAATGCTTGCAACAGTGTTTGCCGTTTGTCTGAGACATGAAATCATAAAAGACGACCCGAAACAATGGAAAATTGCACTGAAATGCAGGAGGATCTGCAGCGAATTGACGCATGGTGCAGGGAATGGCAATTGAATCTCATTGTAGACAAGTGTAATGTGCTGCGAATACATAGAAAGAAAGATCCCATATCATTTAGCTACAATATAGCAGGTCAGCAACTGGAAGCAGTTAATTCCATAAATTATCTGGGACTACGCATTTGGAGTGATTTAAAATGGAATGATCATATAAAGTTGATCGTCGGTAAAGCAGATGCCAGACTGAGATTCATTAGAAGAATCCTAAGGAAGTGCAATCCGAAAACAAAGGAAGTAGGTTACATTACGCTTGTTCGCCCACGGCTTGAATACTGCTCAGCAGTGTGGGATCCGTACCAGATAGGGTTGATAGAAGAGATAGAGAAGATCCAACGGAGAGCAGCGCGCTTCGTTACAGGATCATTTAGTAATCGCGAAAGCGTCACGGAGATGATAGATAAACTCCAGTGGAAGACTCTGCAGGAGAGACGCTCAGTAGCTAGGTACGGGCTTTTGTTGACGTTTCGAGAACATACCTTCACCGAGGAATCAAGCAGGATATTGCTCCCTCCTACGCATATATCGGGAAGAGACCATGAGGATAAAACCAGAGAGATTGGAGCCCACACAGAGGCATACCGACAATCCTTCTTTCCACGAACAATACGAGACTGGAATAGAAGGGAGAACCGATAGAGGTACTCAAGGTACCTCCGCCACACACCGTCAGGTGGCTTGCGGAGTATGGATGTAGATGTAGATGTAGAAATGTTCGGACAGCAGAAATGGAGAAAAAAGTGATTAATACTGTGGAAGGCGACCGCCGTGTCAGTGCCAGGCAGTTTGCCCGCCAATATAGGGTAAACCAGACGACCGCGTGGAACATTCTCCATGACAATGATTACTACCCTTATCACTTACAGCGTGTGCAGGGCTTACTAGCGACAGAGCAACCACGATTCAGGGATTTGTGTCATCCATCTCATCCACAGACGCGGCCACCTTCACACGGAGTGGTATCTTCAACTTTCGTAAGAGTCATCTGTGGGATAGTATGCAGAACCCCCATGGTATGGTGACAGCAAATAATCAACATCGGTGCAGCCGGAATGTGTAGGCCGGAATAATTGGCGGCCTATTTTGGGACTAGTCTTCCTTCCACGTCGCCTGGCAGGCCGGAACTATCGGCGTTTCTTGCGAGTGACTTTGCCTCCCCTGCTGGAAGAAGTACCGTTGTTGATTCGAAGGGTTATGTGGCTGCTACATGATGGTGGTACACAGCACTTCGCCGTTAACGTCCGGACGTATCACAATCCAGTGGACTGGTCGAGGGGGTCCAGTTGCAAGACCTGCTCGTTCACCGGATCTCAACTCGTGTTATCTCTTGTTATGTGATCATCTCAAATGTAGCGTGTATGCAGAGTCCATTCCATATGTGGAGACACTGGAGCAGCGCATTCATGCTGCCGTTGACAGTGTTCGGATGCAGCCTGCCCGGTGTGGACGTGTGAGACGGTGCGTACATGCATATGGAAACCATTTCCAACACATACTGTAACTGTGGCTGCATGGTGCAGCGGCGTATTCGACCGCAGTCTCTGTAACGATGTATGACTGGATAAGAGGTCTCCAGCACGGAAACCATGAATTTCCGGAAATGGTTCATTAGATCTTCTTTGTTCCGTATCCCCTCTTCGATCAATCCCTAGAGTTTGTACACGGTGGAAAAAGTCACCCTGTATACCCTGCAAACAGTAACGGTCCTATCACACTTCCTTGGGGTACTCCGGAGTTACATTTACATCTTGGATACAATATTTCTGGGTTTTGGGCTCGTTGTCAACTACAAAAACTACTAAACTGCCTGCATTTTGACCGTTTTGTTCCGGTCCTCTTCAGGACGGCTCACTTATACACTCCTGGAAATTGAAATAAGAACACCGTGAATTCATTGTCCCAGGAAGGCGAAACTTTATTGACACATTCCTGGGGTCAGATACATCACATGATCACACTGACAGAACCACAGGCACATAGACACAGGCAACAGAGCATGCACAATGTCGGCACTAGTACAGTGTATATCCACCTTTCGCAGCAATGCAGGCTGCTATTCTCCCATGGAGACGATCGTAGAGATGCTGGATGTAGTCCTGTGGAACGGCTTGCCATGCCATTTCCACCTGGCGCCTCAGTTGGACCAGCGTTCGTGCTGGACGTGCAGACCGCGTGAGACGACGCTTCATCCAGTCCCAAACATGCTCAATGGGGGACAGATCCGGAGATCTTGCTGGCCAGGGTAGTTGACTTACACCTTCTAGAGCACGTTGGGTGGCACGGGATACATGCGGACGTGCATTGTCCTGTTGGAACAGCAAGTTCCCTTGCCGGTCTAGGAATGGTAGAACGATGGGTTCGATGACGGTTTGGATGTACCGTGCACTATTCAGTGTCCCCTCGACGATCACCAGTGGTGTACGGCCAGTGTAGGAGATCGCTCCCCACACCATGATGCCGGGTGTTGGCCCTGTGTGCCTCGGTCGTATGCAGTCCTGATTGTGGCGCTCACCTGCACGGCGCCAAACACGCATACGACCATCATTGGCACCAAGGCAGAAGCGACTCTCATCGCTGAAGACGACACGTCTCCATTCGTCCCTCCATTCACGCCTGTCGCGACACCACTGGAGGCGGGCTGCACGATGTTGGGGCGTGAGCGGAAGACGGCCTAACGGTGTGCGGGACCGTAGCCCAGCTTCATGGAGACGGTTGCGAATGGTCCTCGCCGATACCCCAGGAGCAACAGTGTCCCTAATTTGCTGGGAAGTGGCGGTGCGGTCCCCTACGGCACTGCGTAGGATCCTACGGTCTTGGCGTGCATCCGTGCGTCGCTGCGGTCCGGTCCCAGGTCGACGGGCACGTGCACCTTCCGCCGACCACTGGCGACAACATCGATGTACTGTGGAGACCTCACGCCCCACGTGTTGAGCAATTCGGCGGTACGTCCACCCGGCCTCCCGCATGCCCACTATACGCCCTCGCTCAAAGTCCGTCAACTGCACATACGGTTCACGTCCACGCTGTCGCGGCATGCTACCAGTGTTAAAGACTGCGATGGAGCTCCGTATGCCACGGCAAACTGGCTGACACTGACGGCGGCGGTGCACAAATGCTGCGCAGCTAGCGCCATTCGACGGCCAACACCGCGGTTCCTGGTGTGTCCGCTGTGCCGTGCGTGTGATCATTGCTTGTACAGCCCTCTCGCAGTGTCCGGAGCAAGTATGGTGGGTCTGACACACCGGTGTCAATGTGTTCTTTTTTCCATTTCCACGAGTGTATAACAGCCGTGAACAGCCCGAAGAGGAGCGCAGCAAGGCAATCCAAACGTAGGCGTAGGCAATTTAATTGCTTTAGTAGTTGACAACGACGCGACCCAATATCCAAAATTATTTTATCCAAAGCAAACACAGTCCGTTGAAGCCTACGAACTTCTACATTTACAGCTATCTATTTTGTTCCGCTAAGAGCGACGTGTTGAACTCTGTCTGCAAGGAAGCGTTTACTCTTGATGCGAATCTGCTCCGATATTCATGAAGCTCCTATTTTTGTCACTAAAATGTAGTGCACGACGGTGTCATATGCCTTTCTGACGCCCTGGAATACGGTATGAACCTGAGGGCCGTTGTCTACAGTGCTGTGGACCTCATGGAGGAACACAGAGAACTGAGATTCGGAAGGTACTTTTGCCGAATCTATGTTGATTTTTGTAGGGGCGTTTTTCATACTCCAAAAAGTACGTAATTCTTGAGCGCACAAAATGTTCCATAATTGTACAACAGATTGACGTCCACGATACATGCCTATGATTATGTGCACCCGCCCTACGAGGGTTCCTGAAAACCGGAATGCGCTTTATTCCAGTCGCCAGGTGCCCTTCGCTGCTCAAGCGATCTACTATAAATTTCTGCTACAGGAGGAGCAAATTCTTCGCATAATCTTTGTAGAATCTTATAGGTATCTCATCTGGTTCTGATCTCTTTCCACTACTAACCGATTGTAGCTGTTTTTCTACTCCGCAATCGTTTATCTGAATATCTGCCATTTCGCCGCTTGTATGATGACTGAAAGAAAGAACCATGTTATGATCTTCAGCGATGAAATAATTTCGGAAAATCAAATTCAGTTTTTCGTCCTTCTCGCTGCTGTCTTTTATTTAGGCGCCAGTATGGTCACTGAGTGAATCAACAGATCATTTCGAACAATCCGCTGATTTTATATAATACCGATAACTCTTAGTGTTTTACTCAGATCGGTTGACAAAATTTTACCTTCAACGTCTTTGAACGCGTTTGTTTGCCAGCTAGGTTTTGAATTTTCGTGAATCTGATATGAAGCTCTTTTTGTTTACGGAGTAGTTTTCTAACACGGTTATTAAAAGATGTTGGATCTTTCCAATCCCTGAAGACATTGCTCGGAACGTACTTGTCTAAGGCGTATTGAACGATGCTTTCAAGTTTTTTCCATTTGTGCTCCACATCTTCGTTCTCAACACGAATATTTGATGCTGACTGCTCAGATAATCTGAAATTTGAATCCTGTCACTCTTGCTAAGCATAAATATCTTCCTACCTTTCTCAATATTCCTTGTATAACCCTTATTCATAGTTGCTATCGCAGCGTTGTGATCACTGATACCTTATGTACATTAACTTGGAATAAGTTCGAGTTTATGGCTACGAGGTCTAAGACGTTACCTTCATGAGTTAATTATCAAATTATCTGCTCGAAGCAATTTTCGGACAACATGCTCAGAATAGTATCACGCGAATCCCTGTCTGTGGCAACAGTTTCGATGGCATGACTCTTCCAGTCAGCTCCTATTACAAAGGCATGATCAGAAAAATTATTAACGATATTCTGCTATTTCTCTCTGAAGCGCTCTACCACTGCAGCTCCTTCACTTCGATGCTTAGCTTCATCCAGATTAATTCACATTCGGAATCCGTAACAACCACGCTGCATATTATCGAATTTCTTACTGTAGTAAAATGCCGTCACCATTAGCTACTAACCTATCCTTATGATAAATGTCCCAAACTGAGATTAGAATTTCGTTGCTGATTTCGACCAGCTTTCTGTCCCTAATATCCTTTAATAAGCGCTACTAATTCTCTGATATTTCCTTGAATGCTCTTGTAGTTTACGAATATCATATAAACCTTTTCTATATCCTATATGCGAGGACAAGCATTTTCTGAGAACATTGTCGGTAATGTAACTTCGATTTTACAGGCAGTCCGTCTCTGATCTCAAAGGGGAGTTCTCGAACCTAAAAAAAAAAGAAGCATGTGCTCGCCACACGTACTCTGCTACGCTAGCAGTCGATTCCTGCGTGTAGCGCATGCCTGACATACTAAGAGGAACGCGACAATTCTCCAGCGATAGCGGAGGTCGAAAAAAAACCATCCTTCAGAGCTGAGGATTGCTTCAGAAGCGGAAGGCGTCATTCGTCCTAACATGCGCCGCTATTTGCCGTCAGTTGCACCCAGTGCGCTCTACTGCAGACGGCACATCACGGACTTGCCCCTCCAACCCCCCCCCCCCACCCCCTCTCCCCGGCACACGTACCATGCGGGCACTGGCATTCTTCCCGTCCTGCATTCTATTTCCCTGAGGGGTGCCATCACCCGCCTAACACTGGAGCACGCGAAACTAGCATACCCGACCTCTGCTGTTGCCACCGGATGTTGCACCGACTCATTCACAAAATGAAAGGAAAACAAATTGCCACGAGGGAGCTTTAAACCTGGTTATCCCGCTCGACAGTTCACCCAATGACGACTTAATCACGACACCACGGCTCTAAAGCATATCTCTAACTTGCACTTCTTATTCTTGGACCATTCACTGTTTCTGTTTTGCTTTTTTCACAGCTGAGTACACTCCCTTGCTGTTTTAATTCTTGATGTGTGTTCAGTTTTTGACTGGCTGTTCACTGGGCCCTCTTACCACTAAATCTGAGGGGGGTGCGATGGGGAGCCTCCCTTCCCTTGCTAGTAACACCTCTCACCTGTTGCTAAGGCATGAGAAGACAGTCGTGTGGCCCGTTCCCTCTTTCACCTTCCGCCCAGTAACGTGCATGCATGCGTGTCCAAAGTAACACTGGTACGTAATGCGGAACTACACAAGCACTGCAATATCGCATATCTGCCGACACCGGTCGAGCGACTTTCAAGTACGATGCCTCCCCTGTACGGGGATATACATAATGGATGTAAGAGTACAGGTTGTACACAGGTGCTTGACGAAAGATGGAAGTTTGGGGCTGGGTGTGTGTTGCGCTCAAGTAGTCAAACGGCAAGGCGATTGCTCGCAATAAGTAGGAAATCTGGGCTCGAGTCCCGCACCAGCCGTAATTTTCACTGGCTTTATTCCATTATACAGCTAATGGTTGTGCATATTCGCATCTGCGAATATATTTCATTTATTAACGATGTGTTTACTTCCAAATAACGCGTCAGGTGCACTTTGTGGCAATCGAGTTCCAGTGTAATGAGTGCTAATTGATTCCTTCCTACAAAAAATTGATTTGTGTCACCGGCAATTAATCCCTAACAATTAAATATTCATGCAAGTCTCTGCCACTTTAGGTGTTGGCGGCTGACTAACCCTATACTCCAATTTTTGTTACCGAAGTGGTGGGGTACTCGATTTAATTTCCCATAAAGTGATCAAAAGCACTGAACGTTGTCACCATTTAGTGTTTTCTTATTACCACAATGAAAATGGTAATTCGATAAAATAAGAGCAAATAAAACTTACTCATAGCTCGAGAGTTAAGGTAACAATAGAACTAATGTAGCAACCGCTCATCTTCGAAATGGTTCAGCGCCAGACCACTACTGCTACACGCCGAAACTAATCGCAAAATGCCAATCCAAATACTGTATTTTTCTCCTCACATTGACACAGTTATATTCGACTTGTTATCAGAAAATGATAGGATTATGATTGTAGGTTTCACAAACCCAATATTCCTTCAATGTGGTGCCCCTGGTCTGATCAATAACTCGAATTCTGTTCATTACTCAATAATGCAGGAAGTGCAAAATGGCTAAGCAGGGATGGCTAGAGGACAAATGTAAGGATGTTAGAGGCACATATCACTAGGGGTAAGATACGAGGGCAGTTCAATAAGTAATGCAACACATTTTTTTTCTGAAACAGGGGTTGTTTTATTCAGCATTGAAATACACCAGGTTATTCCCCAATCTTTTAGCTACACAACACTATTTTTCAACGTAATCTCCATTCAATGCTACGGCCTTACGCCACCTTGAAATGAGGGCCTGTATGCCTGCACGGTACCATTCCACTGGTCGATGTCGGAGCCAATGTCGTACTGCATCAATAACTTCTTCATCATCCGCGTAGTGCCTCCCACGGATTGCGTCCTTCATTGGGCCAAACATATGGAAATCCGACGGTGCGAGATCGGGGCTGTAGGGTGCATGAGGAATAACAGTCCACTGAAGTTTTGTGAGCTCCTCTCGGGTGCGAAGACTTGTGTGAGGTCTTGCGTTGTCATGAAGAAGGAGAAGTTCGTTCAGATTTTTGTGCCTACGAACACGCTGAAGTCGTTTCTTCAATTTCTGAAGAGTAGCACAATACACTTCAGAGTTGATCGTTTGACCATGGGGAAGGACATCGAACAGAATAACCCCTTCAGCGTCCCAGAAGACTGTAACCATGATTTTACCGGCTGAGGGTATGGCTTTAAACTTTTTCTTGGTAGGGGAGTGGGTGTGGCGCCACTCCATTGATTGCAGTTTTGTTTCAGGTTCGAAGTGATGAACCCATGTTTCATCGCCTGTAACAATCTTTGACAAATAATTGTCACCCTCAGCCACATGATGAGCAAGCAATTCTGCACAGATGGTTCTCCTTTGCTCTTTATAGTGTTCGGTTAGACAACGAGGGACCCAGCGGGAACAAACCTTTGAATATCCCAACTGGTGAACAATTGTGACAGCACTACCAACAGAGATGTCAAGTTGAGCACTGAGTTGTTTGATGGTGATCCGTCGATCATCTCGAACGAGTGTGTTCGCACGCTCCGCCATTGCAGGAGTCACAGCTGTGCACGGCCGGCCCGCACACGGGAGATCAGACAGTCTTGCTTGACCTTGCGGCGATGATGACACACGCTTTGCCCAACGACTCACCGTGCTTTTGTCCACTGCCAGATCACCGTAGACATTCTGCAAGCGCCTATGAATATCTGAGATGCCCTGGTTTTCCGCCAAAAGAAACTCGATCACTGCCCGTTGTTTGCAACGCACATCCGTTACAGGCGCCATTTTAACAGCTCCGTAAAGCGCTGCCACCTGTCGGAAGTCAATGAAACTATACGAGACGAAGCGGGAATGTTTGAAAATATTCCACAAGAAATTTCCGGTTTTTTCAACCAAAATTGGCCGAGAAAAAAAATGTGTTGCATTACTTATTGAACTGCCCTCGTAGATACTGCCTACAGGAAAATTAGAGAGACCTTTGGAGAAAAGAGAACCACTTGCATGGATATCAAGAGCTCAAATGGAAACCCAGTTCAAGCAAAGAAGGGGAAGCAGATAGGTGGGAGGAGTATATAGAGGGTCTATACAAGGGCGATGTTCTTAAGGAAAATATTATAGAAATGGAAGAGAATGTAGATGAAAATGAAATAAGATATATGATATTGCGTGAAGAGTTTGACAGAGCACTGAAAGACCTAAGTCGAAACAAGGCCCTGGGAGTAGACAACATTCCATTAGAACTTCTGACAGCCTTGCGAGAGCCAGGCCTAACAAAACTCTATCATGTGGTGAACAAGATGTATGACACAGGCGAAATACCCTCAGACTTCAAGAAGAATATAATAATTCCAATCCCAAAGAAGGCAGGTGTTGACAGATGTCAAAATTACCGAACTATGTCTAATAAGCCACGGCTGCAAAATACTAACACGAATTCTTTACAGACGAATGGAAAAACTGGTAGAAGCCGACCTCGGGGAAGATCAGTTTGGATTCCGTAGAAATGTTGGAAAACGTGAGGCAATACTGACCCTAAGACTTGCTTAGAAAATAGATTAAGGAAAGACAAATCTACGTTTCTAGCATTTGTAGACTTATAGAAAGTTTTTGACAATGTTGACTGGAATACTCTCTTTCAAATTCTGAAGGTGGCAGGGGTAAAATACAGGGAGCGAAAGGCTATTTACAAATTGTACAGAAACCAGTTGGCAGTTATAAGAGTCGAGGGGCATGAAATGGAAGCAGTGGTTGGGAAGGGAGTGAGACAGGGTTGTAGCCTATCCCCAATATTATTCAATCTGTATATTGAGCAAGCAGTAAAGGAAACAAAAGAAAAATTCGGAGTAGGTATTAAAATCCATGCAGAAGGAACAAAAACTTTGAGGTTCACCGACGACATTGTGATTCTGTCAGAGACAGCAAAGGACTCGGAAGAGCAGCTGAGCGGAATGGACGGTGTCTTGAAAGGAAGATAGAAGATGAACATCAACAAAATCAAAACGAGGATAATGGAATGTAGTCGAATTAAATCGGGTGATGCTGCGGGAATTAGATTAGGAAATGAGACGCTTAAAGCAGTAAACGAGTTTTGCTACTTGGGGAGCAAAATAACTGATGATGGTCGGAGAGGATATAAAATGTAGACTGGCAATGGCAAGGAAGAAGAGAAATTTGTTAACATGGAGTATAGATTTAAGTGTCAGGAAGTCGTTTCTGAAAGTATTTGTACGGAGTGTAGCCGTGTATGGAAGTGAAACGTGGACGATAAATAGTTTAGACAAGAAGAGAATAGAAGCTTTCGAAATGTGGTGCTACAGAAGAATGCTGAAGATTAGATGGGTAGATCACATAACTAATGAGAAGGTACTGAACAGAATTGGAGAGAAGAGAAATTTGTGGCACAACTTGACTAGAAGGAGGGATCGGTTGGTAGGGCATATTCTGAGGCATCAAGGGATCACCAATTTAGTATTGGATGGCAGCGTGGAGGGTAAAAATCGTAGAGGGAGACCAAGGGCTTCCATCATCGTCAGATGGTTAAACTGCCACGGGCTTTCGACCGAGCTCTCCTCACTCGTTTTCAATTGGTACGAATGACTGCTGTGTCGCCGTGGCCGCGTCGTTATATAGCCGCACTGCTGGCTGTGACGTCACTAGTGCTCTCTTCCTCGCCATATATGGTAATGTTTTAGTCCCGCGTCCGTCGCTCCCGTTTTAACTTCGCGATGACAGGGTCCCAGGCTGTGCTGAGCTGCAAACCGCCGTCCTTGTTGATGGTGTTTTCAGAGGTTTTTATTTCAATAGATTATTTTATGACGCTATCCCAAAATCCCTTCGTCCTCATATCGACAGATGTTTCGTCGAATAGAATTCGGTGTCCATTTTCTAAGGCGTGTTCTGCCACGGCTGATTTTTCTGGATAGCGTAGGCGTAAGTACCTCTCGTGTTCCGTCCGGCGTTGCTCCACAGTGCGTACTGTTTGGCCGCCGTAGTAACAGCCACACTTGCATGGTATTTTGTACACTCCAGGCGTTCTATGCCCTAGATCGTCCTTCACAGGTCTCAGGAGCTGTCGGATTTGTGCTGGGGGCCTGAACACCGACGAAATGTTATATCTCTTCAGGAGCCGGCTAAACTTTCGCGTACCACAGAAAGGCGAAAAAAGTTTCTTGCTTTCTTCTTCTGTGGTGTTCTCTGTTAGCGTCATAAAAGAAGCTATTGAAATAAAAAACCTCTGAAAACACCATCAACAAGGACGGCGGTTTGCAGCTCAGCACAGCATGGGACCCGACCATCGCGAGCTTAAAGTGGGAGCGACGAACGCGGGACGAAAACATTACCATATATGGCGAGGAAGAGAGCACTAGTGACGTCACAGCCAGCAGTGCGCCTATATAACGACGCGGCTACGGCGACACAGCAGTAATTCGTACCAATTGAAAACGACTGAGGAGAGCTCGGTCGAAAGCCCGTGGCAGTTTAACCATCTGACGCTGCTGGAAGCCCGATAAGATTTTATTAACACGTATCACCGCGGTACCATGCATTAATACAGGAGTATATTCGTTTTTTGTTCTCTAATAGAAGCATTTTCCCGCTGGTTCCTTTCTTTTTCCTGACAAAGCGGTGCATGTCAACCATACGAAAAGAGCTTTATGGGTTCGTAAATTTTTGATAGTATACTTACGGCGACTTGACTATGCCCAGGTCAAAACCATACACTCATATGACTCACAGTAAGGTTCAGGAACCGTTCAAATTTGGCAATCGAGCACTGCTACTAGCACTTTTTAACAAGCAATGCATTGTGCCTTGTACACTTCACAGCATATTTCTCCAAGCTATGTCATTTTATAAAGTACTTCTTTGCCTCATACTGGATTTTATGTGCGTATTTTACGTGTACAGGTAAGTGAACTTTGAACCACCCATTTGCTGTGCATAGCCGACTTCGAATCTGTGACTCGGTTTTGGCACGAAAAAAATGGTAAACGAAAACCTTTTTGACTAAATATTCATTATTCACTATACAGATATTTTTGATACATGTTTTCCAATATAAAAATTACAAACTCGAGCGAATCGGATTACTGCAATACGCGAAACTATCGAATTCCCATTGCTCTTCAACTACATCTCGTGCATTAGCCCTGCATATTGCCGATTAACTCCATAGCCACCTCTCAGAACGTTAAAATGGGAATGAGATGTTGGGCAGAAACGAAACTACTGTGGTGTTGAAACGAAACCGTCTGTGCCGTTCCATAACAATAATAACAATATAAAAGGACGGAAACGCAATAACAGGCGGCTGCTCCGCCACCTTTCATATGACGCAGCACCGCCGTGGGCGCCGCGCAACCGCATGTCGACGGATGACAGTAGTCAAAACCATTGTAAATAGGTTGTATAGATTTACGTATTATTATTAGGTTAGTGTTGAAGCGCTATTTGCAAGTAAACATCCCATGTCTTTCCCCTCCTATCCCTGAGCGTAGTCAACGTTAGCTGGGAAGCAGACGACTTTTCGCAGCGGAAAATCTGTACAGAGTAATACCAGCCCAGTTTCTTCCACTCTGGGATGAGAGCAGAGAGGACGTGAACAGGTAGTGACCAGAGATAGTCGGTTGAGCGAAAAAAGCTTGGAGGTGGAGAGGTTGGTCACGGCAGTTTTTTGGCGCGTTCATCCCCTCCACCGAAGCCAACCAGTTCGGCAGACGGGGGCAGAGTGTAAGAAGACATGTAAGGGAGCACGTCTGTCTCCAAATTCAGGACAAACGTATTTGAATATTTGATAAATGTACTAACCCATTCTGTTTCTCACACATCGTTGCATAGGGAAAGGCTTCATGTCTGCTTTCTGTGAAATTTATTAAGATTTGTCGTAAATGTGTAGGAGAGGACTCTGTTCCTTGTTCCTCGCCACATGGTAGCCAGTGCTGAAGCTGCTGCGAAAAGTCGTCTGCTTCCCAGCTAACGTTGACCACGCTCAGGGATAGGAGGGGAAGGACATGGGATGTATACATACAAATAGCGCTTCAGTACTAACCTAAAAAGAATAATACGTAAATCTATACAACCTATTTACAATGTTTTTGATTACTGCCATCCGTCGACATGCGGTTGCGCGGCGCCCACGGCAGGGCTGCGTCATATGAAAGGTGGCGGCGCAGAAACCTCTTACATCCCCTGTTACATTAACTGCAAGCCCTTATATCGTGTGAAATGACTAGATTAACGAAGGATAAGATCTCCTTTCTGGCTTGTGAATTTCGTGACGGTTTGTTCTTTATGACCCATGAGGCTTCATGTGGACCATGCACACAGTGCCGCTGTTAGAGCGACTGTTTCCCACCGCCAATAAAATCAGATGCCGAACAGAATCGATTCAGTAATCCTTGCCGCTTCAAGACCCTTTTCATGCACGCGTTAGGTTGATTTTGCAAACAGGATACCGGGTGATGTGTTTGACCAGGACCACGTGGTCATCGGCGTAATAGGCGAGCACAGTAAGCTAGGGCCGCACAGAGGGAAGAAGTTTAGAAAGTGTAACGTTTCCTTGTACGCAAAAGGTAACCTCGTGTCCGTTAAAGATCTGAATGCGAGTAGTGAATCTCTGCTCTCTCCCCAGCACTCTCTATCTTATTACATTCCTGTCTTATTGTATTTGATTTCTCATTTCGTGTAGTTGAATGCATGCACACTAGACTAACGAATTACGGGTTGTGGCAAGTTGACGAAACGTAATCCCAACCAACCCCTACGTGTTCAAGCAGTGTGCACTCGTAGTGATAATAAGTCTCTTCTTCATTGTACTGTATGTCAATGAAACTTTTGTCTAAATCGTAATGAAAGTATTTTCTAAATCGTAGCGATGTTAATATTTGTCTTAACCGTGGTGTATGTCGATAACGATGTTATGTTATTCAGTTAATAAGTAATTAAATGACGAATAGAAGAATCTTTAACATGCAGACAAATATCTCCTGTAAATCAGTAGAATAAGTCGGATGCTACCATCACAAGCATGAGCAACCCCAGTCCCTTTGATAACCAGTAAATACGAAAGAGTAAAGACACGTTCTGCTGTTCCGTTTGGACCTCCCTCGTTCTCTCCCCGGTTATCCGTTGCGCGCTTATAATATTAGGCAATATTAATTCAAGTAACTATTGCCGCAAACTGCCAGTTTTCTCTCATTCTCGGCCTTTCCCCCGGTTGTGGACCGGAAGTAAAGCAATTCCACGCATGTCTGACTGCTGTTTCGACAGAAAAGGGGAGCGTTGCAAAGAACGGTTTGAGTAATAATAAAGAAGGGACAAATACGAGTGATCATACAGACTAGGTACAGGAAAGCAACTAGCCGTTAAGTTTCATTTGGTTTCTCCCTCTCCCAGAATTATCAATTGTCTTCTGTTTCTCACCTCCGTCGCAACACGTCTACCTTCAGTGTAAACACCAAGAAAGCGTAATATGACTTACGTGCAGAGTTTATTAGTAGATTTATCAGATTCATCAGCGGCACTCACGGGTGATAATAATTTCTTCACGAAGGTGTCATCGGTGGATAGTTGTACGGAACGAAGAATCGCTAGAAGAGTCTAGCATTTGCTGTACTGGATGAAAGTTCTCCTTAAAAGCGGAAAAATGTAAGTAAGCGAGAGGGAGAAACCTACTTAATCATGTTCGGATACTGATTGAGTACCTAGCATTGGCCTGGAATGTATATTTTTCCCGTCTTCTATTAGTCCACCTCCTTCCTTCCTCTGCCTCTATCCTCTTCCTCTTCCTCTTTCCCACTCTCCCTGCCAATCTGCTTGCCCCGCTCTCTCTATCCATCTCCTCCACAACTCCTCCCCTCCCCTGCTCTCTGTCTGTCGTCTGCAGCAATCTCTGTCCACATCTTCCTTTCCTTCTCCATGTCCATCTGCCCCCGCCCCCTCTTGCTGTCCACCTACTCCTCTCGCCCCCCCCCTTGTCCATTTGCTTATTCCCCCTCTGCTGATCTCCTCCTACCTCCTCTGTCCATCTCTTCCTCCCCCCATCTCTGCCTATCCCCTCTCTTTGCCCATCTCCTCCTCTCCCACTCCTTGCCTGTCTCCCCCTCCCTCTCTCCATCTTCTTCTCTCTTCGCTACTCTCACTTCTCCTCCTCCATCCTCTGTTTGTCCATCTCCTCACCTTTCCTTCCCATCTCCTCCTCTCCCTTCTCTCTCCATCTGCTCCTCTTCCCTTCCTTCTTCAATTTTCTCCCCCTCCCCTCTCTCTCTCTCTGTCCATCTCCTCCTCCTCCCAACTGTGTCCTTCTCCTCCTTCCCCATCTGCCAGTCCATGTCCTCCTCCCTTCTTTTCCCACATTATTAATCACATCCTAATAAAAGTTGCTGGTTCTTACCCGCACAGTATGTACCAAATATGATTGATATGGTTCCAAGGGTTTAGGATATTTCAAACATATTTAACATATTTGACACATATTTCTAAACGTATTTCCAAGCATCTCATTGTGTACGATGTCGTATCTCTTGAACTACGTGTCGAACAATGTTACATTCAGTGGTATATGTGAATACCTTCTGCAAAATGTATGGAGTTAGTACCAAAGGAGTAACAAACTAAAATGTGACGCTCCATGTGGCAGTTTTACTTCATGAGTAAGCGATAAACTTTCTTCCTTTCATTATTTTGTGGGGTTGTTAGCAAGCAAAAATTTCGTAAAGGCTTTGAACCTTATGTCTTGTTTGTTGCAAGTCACTAAGTGATCCCATTCTCAAATGCTGGCTGAATACGGTATGGTTATTCACGCATCATGGGCAAAACTACTTTTTGACCTCGACCCGATTGATAGGTAGGTGATTATTACCCCCATAGTGTTTCTTTCTAGACAATAAGTAATATGTGTATCACGTTTGGTTGAAATCGGGCCATGGTATGGGAGGAGATGTAGAACATACATACAAACGTTTTATATCGTGTTTGGATTATTACTAAACCTCAAATTTGATTATATAGTGATGTGAGTTGGAACAAAGTCGTGAAATCAGTAGTAGCGACCACATTGAAAGACAGATTTTTATGGAAGTGTTTTGAGGACACGCATCTTTAATACTAAACGGCGAACCCTCTTCATGGCTCTCAATCCCACTTAGCAGTAGCCTAAATAACAGCTTCCAAAGGTAACAAGAATTTAATTTTCAGTGTTTCATAGAATTATTGACAGGATTTAAAATGGTATCATGATCTACCCTTTAACACTTATAATCTTATGTTGAAGAGCTAACACAATAAGAAAAGTATTACAGTTAGGAATTTTTTATATCACTTTAGGCAGACTAGCTCATTTGGAAAAATATCTAGAGTAGATTCATCCAGTATTTCAGAATGAGAGCACTTTTAAATAATTTTAAACATAATTTCAAACTTTTTTCTATACTTCTCTCGCTTTCATGCTTAACGTCAAAATATTTAACACATTAACCGATTTGTAAAAATATGACAAGTTTGAAGCTGTTTTATACATGGGAGTTCCATACCTAAAAAAATCGGGGGTTTACTGGTGTGCTAAGAAAATTGGATACAAGACTCAGTTGCAACAATTGCCTCAGTGTTTGGGTCGGATTACTTGTGAACCAATAGGGAACGTATTTCTCGACCAACAATTTCGTGGTGCTCTGTTGGCACACAGTAGAGTGAGATTTGTGAAATAAAGGAAAGCAGAGACGTGAATCGGCGACGCAGACTCGATGACTCCAGAGGAAGAACACTGCAAGCCAACGACAAAGAACCAGTGCAGACGAGATTACACAGTATCTGAACTTGACAGGAAACTACCTTTCAGAGTGAAAGGAATCCAGCCTTCGAACACGTTTCGCACTTCCCCGGCCCACAGTGTTTTGACCATATCAGATCGCAGTGTTGAAAAAGACTGTGCGAGTCAGTTGGTCCGAGGAGAGTCCGGCAGGAGGCCTGCGCTCACCGTAACGGCTGCGTCTTCCAGCACGGAGACGGCCTCAGAGAGCGCCTAAGCCACCAGCAGTTTCGGAGGCCGTATACTGCGCACGAGACGAACTCTGCCAATTAGCGCAACGCAGTTAGCTTTCATATAGGTCCATATCTGATCCTCACACTTCCTGTTCCGTGTGACGCATACATCCTGCGCCTTAATGTTTACTGCTTACACAGCGCTGCAGCTGACAATGCTACTGTGTTACTAGCTCATTAGCAGTCCTTAGAACGGGCGGCATTGTAATTTGCAGCCATTAAACCCCTCACAGCTGTCGTTCTCACTCAGAATCTCTGTTACTCTGAAAAAGTGAGTCGTCCACTCCTACATGTCGAAACCTTTCCTAAAATTTTTCACACTGGAAGAACACGTCGAAACAAATGCTCTATCAAAATTTTAGCTGCTAAGGCGCACTGCAAGATTCTTCTTTTTTATATATAAATGTTAAAATCACTCGTTTTTTCCGCTTGATGAACCTCTTATAACAGCGGTTTGCACAGCACCAGCGCTCGAATAGCGAATAAGCAGACTATTCGTGACGAGAGGACGTAGGCCGCATTGTGCGAACTCCAAAGTGCACCCACGCGAATTTTAAGCACTTAAACCACACCAAAAATGTCTCACTTCACAAATCTTATTAATAACTTGCAGGCCATATCGACAGCTAAACGTTACAGGTGTAACTGTTACACAAGTGACCGGCAGAGAACAGAAAATCAAGCAAGTATATACACACGACCGTTCAAATCCTTACCAAGGTACTGACGGCCGTCACTACACTCATCACCAAGCTCATGAGCGCCGAACCCGAGCAATACTGGGCTGTCATACACACTGCCATCACAACACTCTTTCACACTCTTCCATGAATAATATACCACACCCGGCCCATAACGCAAACCCGCACACGCTATCACAGATCCTGTTCTGGAATGCAGACTCGGCCCACAACAAAAGGGCAGAATTTGCCGCGTTCATCGAGCGCAAGGGAATCCTTGTCGCGCTACTGAGCGAGACTAAGCTTAAACCGCACAAACAATTAAACTTTCCTGGCTACTGCGTCTATCGTACGGACCGACCGGGTGACGCCGTGGCAGGTGGAACTGCAATCGTCATACACAAAGACACTGAGCACACAAACATACAGCTCCCTGAACTGGAAAAAATCGTGGCTACGGCCGTCAGAGTCAAGTTCAACGGAGCCTACACCACACTGATATCGGTATACAACAGCCCTGTAGGCATTTCAACACGCGATATCAGCACACTACTCAACATTTCACCGCGAGTAATAGTCGCTGGAGATCTGAACGCAAAACACCCAGAATGGAATTCACGCATACGAAATGCCAACGGCAAAAAACTGTACGAACATTCACTAGGCAGAAACTACATTATACTAGCGCCGACTGAACCGACGCACATTCGCTATCAGAGGGGACACAGGCCAGACGTGATAGACATGGCCCTTATCAAGGGCATTACATCGACACTCAACGTTGCCGTTGAAAACGATCTGCCCTCAAACCACCAACCTGTAATACTATACATTGAGGAAACACTGCAGCACATGGAACAACGCAAGATGTTGGACTACAGGCGTGCGAATTGGACATTGTTCAAGGAAACGCTCGATAGCCACATCCCACCCATACACGAAATTAATGAAACAGCACAAATTGATGAGGCAGTAGAAATCCTCACTAACGCCGTCCAGGACGCAATGGCAGGCACCATACCTGATCGCACAACAACACAGTGCGGCCCTGCCCCAGGAAATCCTGGGCCTAATCTCAATGAGGAATCGCCTCAGGAGACAATGGCAGCGCACCAGGCGTCAGTACTTCAAACGGCACATTAACAGGCTACAGGGCATCATACACGATAAAATACAAACACATAGAACACAACAGTGGAACCAAAAACTAGAAGGGCTGGACACCGCACGACCTGGCGTGTGGCAACTAGCCCGACACTTCACCAGGGAGAAAATATACACCCCAACGCTTCAAGGGCCTGACGGACCTGCATACTCAGCGGAAGAGAAAGCAGAAGTAATGGCTCGCACACTCGCAGCGTCTTTCACACCGAACCTGGTACCATCAGATCCAGTGTTCACACTTGCTACTGACCAAGAGGTTACACGCATTCTAGCCCAACCATCGCGCGACGACATTCGACATGCTAGCACAGCCGAAGTCTCCTGGGCTATAATGCATTCCGCTGCTAGGAAAGCCCCTGGTCATGATGGCATTCAAAACCGTGTCCTCCATGAGTTCATGGATAAAGCAACTAAGTACCTAACACACATAACGAATGCCATACTAAAACACCAACACTTCCCCGACTTTTGGAAGACGGCCAAGGTCCTGATGTTCAGGAAGCCGCGAAAAGACCACAGCCTCCCACAAAATTACCGACCCATCAGCCTTCTGAGCTCGCTCAGTAAGATTGTTGAGAAGGTGATTCTCAAACGCATCACTAGGCACTGCATAACGAATGACATCCTGAGACCGGAGCAATTCGGCTTCAGGAATCACCACTCCACAACACAACAACTCTTACAGGTCGTTGAACATATAACATATGGCTTCAACATAAACAAAGCTACAGGGGCGGTGTTCCTGGACATCGAAAAGGCTTTCGACCGTCTATGGCACAACGGCCTCATTCGCAAACTCAGCGACGCGGGATTCCCCGATGGGCTGGTGCGTCTAATACACTCATACCTCACAGACAGGAGTTTCAACACTGATGCGCAGGGAAAACAATCAACACGACACGGTATACACGCGGGAGTACCCCAGGGAAGCATCCTAAGGTCCCTACTGTTTAACTTCTACGTAAACGATCTCCCAACCACACACAACACAACGATGGCAATCTACGCAGATGACACAGCCATCCTCGCGCAAGATTGGAAACCATCAAACATTACGTCACGCCTACAGACTGCACTCAGAGTGGCTGAGCCTTGGTTGGAAAAATGGCGTGTTAGAGTAAACGTCGACAAGTGCGAAGCCGTTCTGTTCACTAGAAGACCGAAGCAACTGCGCAAACACCGCTACTGCAGACCAATAACTCTACATGCACGCCCAATACGTTTGCGCGAGAAAGTCAAATACCTCGGTGTCTGGCTGGACCGGAAATTACTCTGAGGGGACCACATGCAACACATGACCAACCAAACTAGCGCGAGGCTCAAACAGCTTTACCCTATGCTCAACAGGCGTAGCACACTGAACAGAAGGGTGTCGAGGTCCATGTACATGACACTTATCCGACCCCTGATGACGTACGCAGCTCCTGTCTGGGGGTACGCTGCGCCTATACGCCTGCGCCGTCTGCAGCTCATACAAAACAAAGTACTCAAACTCATAAGCAATGCTCCACGATACACACGCATCGCGGACCTTCACCGGGAATACCGACTTGAGACTCTCACGGAGGTAATCCACAAACTCACCACAAGACTATACAGAAACTCCAGACATTCGCAGAACCCGTTTATTCTGAATCTGGGGAACTACGACCACAACCATAGATGGAAACATAAAAGGCCAAAAGACATACTTATAAGGACCTAACATCTATGGCCAAGCATACGCAAACATAACGGTACAGGCGAGCCCCTGTTAATCAGACGCCATTACTGGATATCCAGGTGGAATACACTGCCGAATAACTGGCACCACGCAGGGAAGCCGTACCGTACACTGCATGCAAACAAGCTCCACACATCCCCCACACATCCCCTATGGACGATCTCCCACTATTGTATAACGATCTTGATTATTCCAGGAATGTAGCGGCTGCAGCAACTGGGATACATCGCCATCGCTTGCCACGGTAATGACGCATCATACCCATACTAACAAATCCAACCTTGCATAAACTATCGCAGCTAGTAAGCCACTACTGCTCTTACTACCCATCCCACTGTCGCAGAGGTTTTTTTCACACGGCACGAGCCATGGCACTTTTTTCCCTCTGCTCTTCAAATCACTACCCTCACTCGCGTTTCGTCCACTATCACCTGAAGGACCGTGTTAATGCGTAGTCTTACCCAGACGCACGGATAACGTCACAGCCCAGCATTCTGTGATCCACTTACTGGATAACTAACATGTTTACGGAGGTGACAGTAGAACTTTTGGTTTGGTCACCACGTTGGTGCGGGCGTGGAGGGGCCCCATCTCTATTTAAGCAAGTATATGATGTTACTCTACAAACGACTTACACCAGTCACGACTTTAATCTGTTGACGTGAAATGTTTTATAACAATACTTGTAGCACAGTTCTTATGATAATTTTCGAATTACGCATATTTTGAAAATAATGAAACGTTTCCTTGCTTATTCCTTGTAGTCGTCACAAAAATGCGAAATATCTATTGGATGACGAAAACAAATATTTTCCTTAGACCTCGCACATCTGCTAAAAAAAAAATCTATTTATTTGTGGGTGTTGGAGAAAACAATTCCTTTATTCCCACATATATTTAGCAATAACTTAACACTACACACATGAATGAATTGTGTAGACATGAACAGCACGGAATAACTAACAAAAGCTAAGTCAAAGAATAGCTATATCACTGCACGTAAATTAACACTTCGCGGAATGTTTATGAAGCACTGTACACTTGTAGGGATCGATTGTCAGAAATAGGTCACTACACGACTCCCCCCTTTAATGCTAACGATACCGCAGATTAAATTTCACACGCTGCCAGCTCTTGTAACTACTTCTTTCTTGAAACCGGGCGGTGCGCCACGTGTGTCAGTGGTTGTGTCAGGGAGTGGTGCAGTATTCCTCGACGTCGGTCTTGGTGTTGCAGTGACTGGTGTTCGCTGAGCGTTGTGGTGTTCATGAGGTACAGGAACACATCTTGAAGCTTCTCCTGTCTTCTCTGGTTTGTGTTCAGTGGTAGCTGTGGTGTCTGTTGCGTCCAGAAATGCAGGCTTGATACGGTCCACTGTAACTGTGGTGGGTGTACCGTTAATCATTATGCGGAAAGTATTGGTATCCCTACTGACTACCAGATATGGTCCGTCATATGGTGAGTGCAGTGGTTTACGCACAGTATCACTGCGTAAGAATACATGCGTGCACTTGTCTAGCTCCGCAAAAACGAACGAGTGTCTTCCAAGCTGGTTTCTAGGAATTGTTGGTCTCAATTGACGTATATGCTCTCCTAATCTTGTGGCGAATTCTGAGGCTGTGATTGTATCATCTGCCATGCTGTGCAGGAATTCTCCAGGTAGGCGTAACGTTTGTCCATACACCAGTTCTGCTACTGCTGCTTTCAGATCACTTTTGAATGACGTTCGTAGACCCAAAAGTACGATAGGTAGTGTCGCTGTCCAATTCGGTGTTGCGTGACATCTCAGTGCTGCCTATAACTGTCGATGAAGACGCTCAACCATGCCATTTGATGCGGAGTGGTGTACCGTGATGCGTATGCGTTTCGTACCTAATAACGTAACCAATGCTTTGAAAACGTAGGCTTCAAATTGTCGTCTTTGATCAGTTGTAATTCTCAGTGAAACTCCAAACCGGACAATCCAACCATGAAAAAATGTTTGAGCTATAGTTTCTGCAGTGATGTCTTTCATTGGAAATGCCTCAGGCCACCTAGTAAATCTGTCAATCACCGTGAGGCAATAACTGTAGCCTTCCGATGTCGAGAGTGGGCTGATGATATCACATGCACATGGTCAAAACGCTGATTTGGTTGAAGAAATGTGCCTAATGGTGCCCTGACGTGCTGTGAGATTTTATTCCTCTGGCACGCCAAGCATTGCTTCACAAATGTTTTACAGTCTGTGTGCATACATGGCCATACAAATTTTTGTTTGACCAATCTGAGTGTGGCTCTTACTCCTGGGTGTGACAGATTGTGCATTGATGCAATTGCCTGTGTTTTGAATTGCTGTGGCACAAATGGACGTATCTTTCCTTTTGCTACGTCACAGTACAACTCAATGCTTGCTTCAGGAAATGTCACGAGCTGTAGCTTCAATCCTTTCTCTTGTTGCAATAGATCACGCAACTCACTATCACATTGTTGCGAATGCGCGAGGGCGTCGTAATCAATGGCCTTTGTCACTGCTTCCACCTGTGCGATGTCATCTGCTACTGTGGACACTGCTTCTATGCGAGAAAGTGCATCAGCTGGAACAGTTAGCTTCCCTTCCACATACTCAATGCTGGTCGTGAACTGGCTGATATAATCTAAGTGTCGCAGCTGCCTGGGCGATGCTTTCTCTGGCTTTACCTTAAAGGCATAGGTAAGCGGTTTATGATCTGTGTAAATCGTGAACTGTCGCTCTTCTAATGCGTGTCTGAATTTTTTTACTGCCGCATAAGCGGTGTGCAGCTCACGGTCATATGTTGCCCAAGTTGCTGAGATGGTGACAACTTATGACTACAGAATCCAATGGGCTGCCATAACTGATCAATTTGTTGCTGAAGTACGGCACCAATGGCAATGGACGAAGCATCAACCATGAGAGCGAGTGGAGCATGCGCGATCGGGTGTGCTAATTGTGCGGCCTCTGCTATAGCCTTTTTTAAAGCGTGAAACGCGGTGTCCGCCTCGATAGTCCAATGCACACTGTGGTTAGGGTTAGGTGAGCCTTTAAGTAGTTCATTCAATGGTGCAGTTATCAGTGCATGATTGCGAATGAAGCGTTGGTAGAAATTCACTACTCCAATGAATCGTCGTAATTCTCTGACTGTGACAGGGCGGGGGTATTTGTTTATGGCCTCTACTTTACTGTGTGGTGGTTGAATACCCTGTGAATTCACCAAATATCCTAGAAAGTGGACCTCTTTCTCACCAAAAACACACTTGGCGGGATTAATTACTAGTCCATGTGTGCGTAGGTGGTCAAACACTTGTGCCAAATGCTGTAAGTGCTCCTCTTCCGATGCAGACGTCACCAATAAATCATCTATATACACATAGCAAAAATCTAAATCTCTTGTAACCTCATCCATAAAACGTTGGAAGGTCTGGGCGGCATGACATAGTCCGAATGGCATTCGGGTGAATTCAAATAGACCGAATGGTGTTGTCACCGCTGTTTTAGGAACGTCTTCTGCAGCTATAGGGATCTGATAGTAAGCTCGAACTAGATCAATGGTAGAAAATATAGTCTTACCGTGAACATTTGCAGAAAAGTCTTCTATATGTGGGACTGGGTACCGGTCTGGAATGGTCCTTGCATTGAGTTGGCGATAGTCGCCGCAGGGGCGCCATCCATTCTTCTTTTTAGGCACGATGTGAATTGGGGATGCCCAACTGCTACTAGGAACTGCAGATACCTTGTGACAGCATGCTGCGAAATTCCTGCTTTACCACTTTTAGCTTTTCGGCCGTTAAACGTCTAGGCCGAGCGTGAGTTGGCGGCCCTGGCGTGGTCAAAACGTGGTGGGCGGTTGTATGCTTAACTGGTGGGAGAGTAGGCGATTGCTGTGTGATCTCGGGGTATCCTTTCAGTAATCATATATATGGTGTGTCGCCTGTGACTGTGCGTACCTCTAGTGGTGTGATACAACGGACTTTTCCTGTTGTATGCAGACTAATAGTCTAATCTATTAGTCACTGACGTCGCAGATCTGACAGTAAGTCGTAGAAGGACAAAAAATCTGCTCCGATAATATACTGTAATATATCTGCCACTGTAAATTGCCATTCAAACACACGGCGTAGCCCCAAGTTAAGGAATAATGTTACTCGATCGTATGTTCTAATTTTGGAGTCATTGGCGGCGAATAGATAACAGTCGTCGCAGCTCCGGCATGATAGGCGGTTTGCTGGATATACGGACACTTCTGCGCCTGTATCGACGAGAAATTGTAGTTTTATTTCGCGGTCTGACACAAAAAGTCGGCGAGTGTTTGCACTGGAAGTTATCGCTGCTACGGTGTCTCCTTCATGTTTCCACTTGCAAGGGGGCGTACACTTTCGAGCATCATTACCAAATGTCTTGTGGTACCAGCATAATTTCTGTAGTGATGGTGATCGATTGCGACTTCGTGACCGTCGGCGGCGTGGCCGTTGGCGGTTGTGCGTTGTTTGTAATGCAGCTACCTGTGCGTCAACTCTGCCAGTTGTGATTGTAGGGAGACTAGCGTCACTGTGGGCAAATTTTCTTGTTGTGGCGTTAATGTTGAGACACTTGATGTGGAATACATTTCAATTAACCTGTCGGCCATTTATGCCAGTGCGTTTAAATCTCCTGCACATACCGCGAGAATTTTTTGAGTATCTGACGGCAACCGAGACAACCATATATTTGGTAGCACATCATCAGTTACAGTGTTACTTGCCAGTGTGCGCAAACGCCGTAAGAGTTGTGATGGAGTGCGATCTCCGACAGTGCGCAGTAGCTTCTCTAGCCGTTTTGCCTCTGATTGTGACAAACGCGTTATTAATGCGTTTTTAATGGATGCATAACGATCGGTATCCAGTGGTGCAGCTAGAATATCTTGTACTTCTGCTGCTAGATCTTCTGTAAGTGCTGCAACCACATAGCTGTACTTAGTTTCGTCCGCCGATATTTGTGCGAGGACGAACTGGCTTTCTAACTGGGCAAACCACAATAGAGGATTATGTAACCAGAAAGGTGGAGGTTTTATCGTCACCCTATTAATTGCACTGCTGGCTTCAGGTTGAATTGAGACTGGCGAATCGGTCATTATCGTGCTGAAACGAGCGCGACGCGGCTGGCGCGGAAGTTACAAACGCGAACGTTGCGGAACTTCGTTAAACGCTGAAGCCGACGCGGATGTTGACGTAGTTCGTCGGGGTCACCAAATGTGGGTGTTGGAGAAAACAATTCCTTTATTCCCACATATATTTAGCAATAACTTAACACTACACACACTAATGAATTGTGTAGACATGAACAGCACGGAATAACTAACAAAAGCTAAGTCAAAGAATTACTATATCACTGCACGTAAATTAACACTTCGCGGAATGTTTATGAAGCACTGTACACTTGTAGGGATCGATTGTCAGAAATAGGTCACTACATATTCATGCACTTCACGCTAATTACTAGAGTTGTTAAGACAGAACTTGAAGGGTAAGAAATGATCATGCATTTGTTCTGCATAGTGTGTAGGGTGTATTTTTCCCTCTTTTCCTGCTGTTGTTTATTTTGTAAGAGTTATGGTGGGTCTTATACCATCGCTAGCGGGAAGTGGCGTCCCTGGCCGATATAACAGGGCAATATTTTACCGACGCCAATACACAGCTAGATGAAAGTACAGTAGTATTACCTTTATCCTCTCTTCTCAGAGTAGTTTTTTTGGTGGTCCGGATCCGTCCGAGCCACCTCCCGGTCGATCCAACTGCGATGAAGATACCTGGAATGCTTCCGCAAGTTCTCTCTATTGCGCTACTAAATAAATAGCCACACTTCTCACAAACATGGGTATATTTTGCCCAAAATTTTCACTATTACTTTTCACAACACACCTAACAATTGCTATGGTAATGTCACTCTCTTGAATACATTCAAACGTCCGTACATGCGTACTGTAGGACCAGAGAGAAAAACCAGAAAATCAACTACCGCTCTTCAGTTGTTAATCATGGTCTCCTTGATGCATCGTTTACTCCGTGGTTCTCGGATTCAGGCACTTGCTGCACCATGGCACAAATGACTCCCGGACGACCAATGGCTGTAATACCATTTTTACTGCTCCCCTCTTCGCCGGCTCCACCATTGCTCCACATTCACTGCATACGAGAAAGGAAAACACACAGTCTCCCTTTTCCCACTACATTTATCCTTATTCAATTTACTCACGAGCGTCTCTTGTCGACGGCTTACCAATGGTGTTTTGGGATGTTTACAAATATCCCTAAACAATACATGTGTTGTGTACCAGACATATTTGTTCAAATTCCTAAAAAAGGGATGATGCAAAATAATAATGCAGAAATGACTGAAGTTTAACAATACTGTTCCGCTGAAAAACCTGAAATGACATTGTGCTCAGAAAAATTATATTGCTCGACAATGGTATAAAAATGCTTTAGACTTGGAAATTCTTTTATTGAGAGGCCGAATCACACTATTAGTTCCGGGTGGAATCTAAATTATATTAAAACTCTTTTCGTAGCCCTCCACAGAGGTGTCGCTATGTCCAGGCCAAGAGCGCAACAAAAGCAACGAATTATTTTCTGCCAATGTTACGAAGACGTTCCGCATGTAACAGCGCAAATGATTCTTTTTCATTTCTCCACATTGCACTACTTCGATTATAATATTTTTGCAAGTTTCATATGAATGTGTCTCAGCATTCATCAACTGCTCAACTGACTCCTCTTTTTTCTTTCACGCGAAATGTTAAATTGCGGTTTGTACGATACCTAACTGACTGGCTTTACTCAGAATATTTTAGGGGATGCCAAGAAGATTCATGTCAGCTACCAATTTCTCTATAACATTACCAACTAATGGTACTTCCTCTATACATTTACTTCAAGTAAACTTCGTAATTCTGTGACTTCCTTTTCTGTACAATTTCCTGAATCTGGTAAACCAGGTCAAACAAGCATGGAAATCAGTAATGTTCATCTCACATGCAATTCAGAGCACGCGTTCTCATAGATCCCCTTGGTCAATGTTGCGTTGACTCTCACGAGCAGTTCCAAATCGTTCGAACAGATTTTTTTTCACACTTTTGTGACTTTCATTTCGGCGCATATTTTGCAGTTCGTGTAAATCTTTTTTCCATTTATACAATCCATGTTCAGGATTCACGAAATGAAACCCGCTCTGCACGCTGCTTATGTATAACCTTTTTCTCTTTAGCCGGCCAGAGTGGCCGAGCGGTTAAAGGCGCTACAGTCTGGAACCGCACGACCGCTACGGTCGCAGGTTCGAATCCTGCCTCGGGCATGGATGTGTGTGCTGTCCTTAGGTTAGTTAGGTTTAAGTAGTTCTAAGTTCTAGGGGACTTATGACCACAGCAGTTGAGTCCCATAGTGCTCAGAGCCATTTGAACCATTTTTTTTCTCTCTCCTTCATTTAACTAAAAATTTTAAGGCCTCTTCTGAAAGCTATTATTGTACATGTTTTTTTTTTTTTTTTTTTTTGGGCTTCGAAGGTGCTCTAATTCTGTTCTGGAGTTTAATTAGCATAACAGTCATCATTGTTAACACTTAGCTATATCACAAAGGCAGCTGCTAATTATTACGAATATTAAATGAGCTGCAAATTCGAGCGAATTTTCAACGTGGGCTATTGCGCCGGAGAAACTATTAACGGAAACGGAAATTCGCTTTATAAATTAGGATCAAGTTGTGCCGTTTTATATGTCTACTGATGCGGCGTCAACCGAGTATATGTGCTCGCCAAATTGCGCATGAACTGTCTGCTACAACTAAACACATTTCTCCATCCGCCTCGTGAGCTACGACTTTGACATATTTGAACATTATTTTTAAAATACTTACTGACATTGTGTTTCTTACTGTGTATTCTCCGCGCATAAAAAATTTCAGTGCATGCTTCGACATGACGGCCGGCCGGAGTGGCCGAGCGGTTAAAGGCGCTACAGTCTGGAGCCACACGACCGCTACGGTCGCAGGTTCGAATCCTGCCTCGGGCATGGATGTGTGTGATGTCCTTACGTTAGTTAGGTTTAAGTAGTTCTAAGTTCTAGGAGACTTATGACCACAGCAGTTGAGTCCCATAGTGCTCAGAGCCATTTGAACCATTTCGACATGACGGGTTGGACAGCTACCTGTGGGAGCGCATAACCCCTCCAATCGAGAGATACATGTTATGACGGAGAGTACTAGAAGCTGAGGTACTGTCTTCTGGTGTTGATTTTTAGGGCTATCAACTGTTTAAGAAACGTCAGTCACGAAAACATTGATTACGTTCGAATGTAAAAGCAGCACGAAAAGTGTTCTGTCGCACGTTTTCTTCCTCTCTATGAACTCGCAAGCTTTTAACCACACGGAGAAAGTGCACATCACCTTCAGGTGTAAATATCAAGTAATCTCCAACAGATCAGACAACAAACTGTTAACATGCTTCATTTATAAAGCTTTTAAAATATAATTTTCCAGGTCTGCTTCAAAACAATTGGGACAAATGCGAACATTTTAGGTTAGGCTCTACCGTGACTGTTATTGACATTAAATGAACCAACAAGTTTAATATTATCAGTCACCGTTTTATTTATTTCCACGACGCATTTCAAAGGTTTAAACCTCCATCATCGGGTGGATTTACATTAGTTAGTATGACATTTGTGTGTGTGTTGAGGTACGATTTTTTGGAGGAACTTGTGGCACTGCCTAATGGAGAAACAAGACACTATTTCAGAACATGGTTTTGTATTTCTTCTGACAAAAAATTAAACTGATATATAATGGTAAACATAAAATAAGTAAAATAGAGTACCTCCAGTGTTCACACTGGAGGTACTCTATTGTACTTAAAATACATTTTACATAAAATAAGTGTTTGTCATATACCATGTTGCCAACAAGCAACTTTATTCTCGACATAGAACTTCATAGTCCTCTGTAAGCATGCAATAGAGTAAATTAGAAGAGCAGAGAAATTAATTGAGAAATGTGTATGTAAGATGGCCTTGATGACGCAGGTGGAAGAGCATTGCAAGCAAAAAGCAACGATGCAGTGCATATAAAACTATACAGTTTTTTAACTTGACTACAGCCTTCCTTTCAGAGTAAAAGGGAATCGATTTCAGACACCTGTCGCACTTCCTTGTTACACAGTGTTTTGACGACATTCGTCTAAAGTGTTGCAGAAGATTCTGTGACCCAATAGGTCCTGAGGAGCGTCCAGCAGACAGCCTGCACTCACCGCTAGGGCTATGTTCGCCAGGACGGAGACAGCTGCGGAGAGCACCAAGATCAGCAACAGCTGAAGCTGCACAGGCCCCATGCTGCGCCACACCTGAGCTATGCCGATACCGGCAGCCCAGCCAGCTTTCGTATCACACCGTATCAGATGGTCACACGCAAAGGACGTGCCTTCCTGTTCCGTATAACATCCTGTACCTGCATACACTGTCTCATGACAAAAGTGAATACACAGAATGGAAGCAACAAACGACATGAAACATCACGGATTGAGAGATAAGTGTAGTTATTTCAGTGAATATAAAATCGAATCAAATAGACAAAGAAACTGGCAGTATGTGCCAACTCATTAGTACGAGATGCACCCCGTGCGGTCCCGGATGCAAGCACTGATTCGATTGGGAAAAGTGTCAGAAAGTCGTTGTAGCCTGTGCTGAATCGAGGTGGTCCACAACTGCTGTAATGGGTCCTTGATAACCTGGACACTGGCGCTAGGTCGAAGTTGACGTCCAAGTTGGTACTACACATGTTCTATTGGGGACAGATCTGGCGATCTCGCTGGCCACGGCACAACCTCAAAATTAAGCAACTGTTCATAGAGGCAGATGCTGCGTGTGGACGAACATTTCCCTGTTGTGAAATAGAACCACGATCCTGGCGCACGAGAGGTAACACATGAGGTGGCAAAGATGTCTGTGAATACCGTTTTGCTGTCAGAGTCCCCTCAGTCACTAAAGGTCCGATCGGAAGTCGTACCCAATGGCTACCCACATCATGACGCCAAGAGTAACACCGCTGTACTTCTCCAAAACTTTGGACGAATTGGACCTTCAGTCTGATCGCCGCCGTACTTGCAGACGATTGTCATCGGTTCTTCGCTGAACACAATGCGACACCATTCATCAGCATGCCATGCTTCATGACCACCGCATCACTCCAAACGCGCCCGTTTATACTGTGCTGTTAACAGATGCGTACACAAGGCTGTGCAACTGCTGTGAGTCTCTGACCAATGGAACAGGATGGCACGGAATGTTTAGGGACTACATTACTTATCCTCGAATGGTAGGCGTAGATGTGAATAGATTGTGATGTGCATAGTGCACAGTATGGCGATCCTCCCTTGTGGTGGTCACCCATGATCAACCAGAACCTTCAGGACTGGTATGCCTGCTCTCACGTTCCCACGCAATCCAACATGAGGCCACTTTCACATGCGAATGCCCCAAAAATCTGGAAATTGCACTATTTTACCAGCCGGTCAAACGTAGACTCACTATGACGCTCCTTTCAAACTGTCAGGAGCTCATAACGCTGTCTCTCGTGAATAAACGGCGTATCCGTGTCCTTCACAGCCATTACTCAACATTTGACCCCATTCAGTTCTTCGTATACCCTACCAGGCCTGGTAACAACATTAACCACGAACAACACTAACGCACTCTGCCGGCCATTTTACTTGTCACAGACAGTTGGAGCTCAAATCATTTACATATCCACCGATGGTGTGTACATGCAAAAGTTATATCGATATCTTCTTCTTTCAGGCCGTGTATTTATTACTTTCATAGTGCTACAAATGACAGTTCTACTATGTCATATAGTTCTTTAGCAGAATTTTGATATGTCAAATACTGTTAAAATGATTTGTCTTTAGTGACAACGTGAGTAAATAATACTATGGACAAATATATTTAATTGTGGCAGTACTTATACTACTACTGCTGCCACTAATAGTGATAATATCAATAATAATAATAATTATTATTATTATTATGACTATAATAACAATAATGATGAACAAAATAGATATTTTCTGTTAAAAGGACTTCTGGGGAAAGGAAATTTAAGAAGACCACACCAGCTAAGAATACTGGGAAATGAGGAAGATCTGGTTGGAAAGAAGAATGTCCAAGGGTAATGAGTGTGTACAGGGACAATGGTAATCATTCTTGTTGGTTTAGTAGATATATCGTAAATGGGTTCTGAAACTTCAGATGTTCTTCGGTTTTCTTATCTAATCCGAGAGATTACTTCAGAGTCGGTTTTCTGCTACTCAGAAGGTCTTCGCGAAAGTGGCTGAACGATGGAGTGGGAAAGAAAAGATTTTGTTCTGGTAGGAACGGATGTTTCTGTCATGTTGTTCAGACAAGAGCGTTAGTCTGAGGAGAGATATAGGAGACACTGAACGTTGATAAGATAGTAGAGGAGGTTGGGAGTATGGAAATCTCTGCGCTTGTCTGCACGAAACTAGAATAACTGTGTATATGATGGTGAAGTACGATCAAAGAGTCGAACATCACAGATATAAGAACATAGGCATTCACAACAAGTTCCAGACGCCGTGAGCTTTCATGAGAAAGGCCATGCAGGATAACTTCGGTAGTCAATAATTGTAAGTATAAGTATTTGTAAAAGTTTCTTTTTCAGGTCAAGAGGGAAGAGCATTTTACTTTTTTGTAGACATGGAGAGATGCCGATACGTTCTTGTACATTGCAGTTACGTGCTTAGTTCAGTTTTCAGCTATTACTCCTCCTAGACTCTTTGCTGAAGGAGAGAAGTTGATATTTGTCGCACTTAGGGTTAAAGATGGTAGAGATTCCCGATAATTTGGGCAAATGGGCTCAGACTGGCCAACCAGTACGTCTTGGGTTTTGGATGGGCTGGGCTTAAGCCCTATATCCGGTGCCCATTTTGATACAAATAGGTCGGTATTGAGATTCTCGATAGCTATCTTCGGGTTTATTGGTTTTACACTTGGATGCACAATTGGAGGTCTTCAGCCCACACATGGTATTTGTAGTAGGAGAAAACTGATGAGACATCATTGGCGTACAGTGAAAGAAGTATAGGGCTTAATACCAATCCTGGGGGCGCCTCATACTACCTACCTCCGTTGGGACTTACGGTGCTACACACGACGCACTGCTAGTGAGACGTCAGGTATGAGCGAAATCACCGTCGAAAAATTTAGGCTACTAAGTTAGTCAAGTGAAATGTCGAAGTCGATTGGACAAAGGCTTTGCTGAAGTCTAAGAAACACACGACAGTCGTCTCTTATGCATCCATGACAAGCTTCAGGTCAACTGTTACCTTTATTAAGGCACAAGGTTTGCTGCATTGTTTACAGAAACCTGATTGGTATTAGTCTAGTAGGTTGTTTGTGGTTAGATAGTTTGTTAGATAATCGTGGGCCATATATTCTAAGGCCTCGGACAGTGCATGAAGAATGCAAATAGGTCTGTAATTAGAGGGAACTATGGCAACGTCCTTTTTAGTTAATGGTTTAACTGGTTCCTGTTTCTAGGCTTCATACAATACAGTTGTTGTTAAGGTGTGGTTGAAGATACGTATTACAGTGGGTAGTAATTGATCAATAATAAGGTTCATCACTTGGACTATGATGTCATCATGTCCAGCAAATGCTAATCTGATACGCATGATGGCTTTCTTGACGAATTGTAAGTAAAATGCTTTACATAGAATTTTTTGTGGCTACAATCGTTTACCCTCATGAAGTAATTAACGCGTCTGTTTTGTCTGCGGTTCAGTTGTGGATGTGTCAGTTCTTCGCCTCGGACAAGTGGATCAGCTGCAGCTTTTACTTTGCCTATACAGGGTGTCTCAAAAAATCAATGATAAATTTAGGGATAGATTCTTTACACTAAAACAAGAAAAAGTGTCGAATAAACATGGGCTCTAAAGCGCTTACCTTAATGCTATTTGCTTGAGAATGCTCTTCAAAAAAATCAAGTTTTTTCATCTTAAATCAAAGTTTAAAGTGTTTTGAACAAATTGACAGTTAAAAGAATTAAATTGGACATTGGAAAGTTGTTTATAAATCAATTTGACGATCCTGAAGTGTGAGGCCATACCCATGTTTTTGCAGGTTCCACAAGTTAGATGTCATCTATTTGAGCTTGAGTTATGAAATCTTTTGAGATGTTTCAGGATGGTATTAGCACGAACGCAGACTACAGACATTACTGTATTATCAGCAGGAAGAAAAATACATACTAGTCGATTATAAAAAAGTAGCTTTAATTTTGATTATCAGATATAGATACTTCCAGAATAAAAGCTTCTGACTGAAATGACATGATGTACTCTCCGTTTTCGATAGACAAGTTGTTAATGTGTACATAAAGTTTCAAGCATTTGAGTAAGATAATTAGTCTGTGCACAGATTCCAAATAAAGACCAGAAATAAAAAAAAGGTAATTTACTGATCTCCACAAAAAGAAATGTAATCAAAGCAATATGAAATCTAATGCGATTAATAATATATCAAAATGTTCAGCAAGAAATGCTCCTGTTCTACAGTCTTCATTTTGCTAACAGTTCACGTTTGTTGACAATGGCTGTGTAAATGTTATGAAAATTGTTAGCATTTTTCCAGGCGCCCATAGGCAAGTTATATGAGCACTTCGATACTACTAAATACAACTCTTCTACTGCAAGCTGTTTGCTTTTCATGTTTTTGAAGGAGGTAGTCTAGCAAATATGGGCTCTAAAGTGCATACATTAAGAGATATGAGCCGACCGGTGTGGCCGAGCGGTTCTAGGCGCTACAGTCTGGAACCGCGCGACCACTACGGTCGCAGGTTCGAATCCTGCCTCAGGCATGGATGTGTGTGATGTCCTTAGGTTAGTTAGGTTTAAGTAGTTCTAAGTTCTAGGGGACTGATGACCTGAGATGTTAAGTCCCATAGTGCTCAGAGCCATTTGAACCATTTTTAAGAGATATGAGGAGTTGTTCATCTCCGATACAATGAAATACATCTCTCTTAGTGCAAACTCTTTGCTTTACTTGTTTTACATATTATTTTGAGATGTATGCTGTGTTTTTGTGATGTGGCAACTATTTATTCACAACCGATACAAAAGTTATATGTTTGCACCTGTTTCTGTCCTTCAAAGTAGTTGTGTAGAAACCGTTGCCAGCGATGTGGAAGGCGTAGTATAGCGTTAGCAGAGCTTGTCCTGTTGATGGTGCGAATGGAGCGGTCTACTGCCTGTAGTTCTGAAGCGAATGCCACTAAGTGGTTCCTTCATCTTCGGAATCAAATCAAAGTCACAAGGACTTAAGTCCGGGGAGTATGTTGGATGGTACAGTACTTCCCAGTCCCGTTGACCGAACAGAGCAGCCACAGCCTGGCGCTGTACGCGCCCGCATTGTGCAAAGTGATGAATGGGTTGCGCAAGAAGTGTCGCCGCTTCTTTCGCGAAGCTGGTCGCAGGTAATGCTCCAAAAACTAACAATAATTACTGTGCATTGACGGTCTGCCGTGGAGGAACGTAATGCGTAAGGATAACACCATCACAGTCGTACATAAGAATCACCATAACTTTCACCATACTGGGGCTCTGACGCACTTTCGACTTTCACGGCGACCCACAATGACGCCATTCGTTGGATTGACGTTTCAGGTTTGGCTCGTAAGATGTGAGCCATGTCTCATCCAGTGTTACGATACGGCGTAAGAAGGCCTCTCCTTCGCCCTCATAGTGCTCCAAGCGCGTCTGAGCAGCGTCGTAACGCATCCACTTATGCATTTCCGTCAAGTCATGCGGAACCCATCGTGATGAAATTTTTCGCATGCCCAGGCGTTCCTTCATGATGCGAAGCACATTCGTATGCGCTAATCCGGTTTCGTGGGCGAGCTCACGAATCGTATGGCGTCGATCACTGTCCACTAACGCGGCAACAGCATGCACTTCCTCTTCAGAGACGCTAGGACGACCTGCGCGATGCATATCTGCCTCAGTTTGCCGACCTTCGTTGAAGGCTTTTACCCAAAGTGCCATTTTTCTGTAAGGCAATGCCGATTCCCCGCACACCTCTTGAAGACCTTGATAACACTGTCTTGATGTACGTCCTCTGGTACATTCTATCTTGATCCAACTCCGTTGTTCCTGTTTCGAAAACATAGTTACGTCAGACCGCTCGCTCACGAGTGATTGTGTTTCCTTCGATTGTGCGCACGCTGGTGACATGTGACAGGCTGAACACGTTTCATAACAAAAAGATTTTTAAAGTATGAATATGACAGCAAAGTCTGTCGAAACCGGTTTTCTTAAATAGAGAAACATTTTATGCGTTCGAAGCTGATGAATGGTTTTTAACATCATCAATTCTCAGGGTGCGATGAGGCAGAAGAACTGAGAAGATAATGGTACCCAATGCTAAAGGTTTCCACTCTAAGGTTCTAGATAAATTCTGCAGCAGAAAACAGCGACGTATGGACTCAATCTTACGCCACTGAGTGAGTACTACTTCTCTTTATTTTAATATACTTATTATGAATTTGGTTTCTGTTTACTCTTGTAATACTCTTTTAGACGAGCCTCCACTGTCAGTTCAGCAGCAAATGACTCACTCAGTTAATGATTGTATGTTCATACTGGCAATATGTGAATTCAAATCGACTTGATTTATATCGGATCTCCACCATACAACATTTAGAGCTGGCAACCTATAAGTACGATTAAATGAAATTAATGTGCTAATGTTACACAATCATCTATCCTTCAAATGTTAATGAGTAAATTACACCTCTGCTTCTCGAAGCTGACTTTTTAGACACACCCTTCCTTGATCTTATACACACTTAGTTCTCGTGTTCAGAGCATCTCGTTACTTATTCCAGTCTTTACCATCAGTACTTACACCAAGGCTCAGCACAACTTGCTAATAACTCAAGACTAACTAAGACAATAAAATCTTCTACACCATACGAACTCTGAATGAAATAAGCACCTAACCTAATTAATCTACTCAACTTCAACTGCAGTTCAAAATTCGGCCAAAGTACTAACTTCATTTTAAGTCGTTAGTTGGTTACATTATTTTTACATTCAGTTACTTTATGAGTAAATAATCACAGTAATAGCTCCTCTTTCCTAATGCCATAAGTAATATGAGTTACTCATAAAATCCTACAACATATTAAATGCAAAGATAGCTCTCTAGCGACAATACACAGTAATAGCTCTCCTCAATCTATAATTGAAATTATTATTATATATGTTTACACCCAAGTATCTTCTGAATTCAGGCTGTCCTCCAGGACGAAAAATGTTTTTCACCACTGAAGTTCGTCAAGATACACTAAGTCCACTTAACAAATAATGAACATGAATAAATTTAGAAATTGCAAATCATTATATATCAGTCTGGATTCCCTAGACTGTGGAAAATGTATTAACACATTTACAGGAATACTTTTTTATGCAGGGTTAACTATAGCTCCACTGGCAGAGTTTCAGAGGTTGTTCATGGGCAACTTCAGAGTATTTTGATACAATATACCTTTGGTCTCTGGAGGCTTGTTATAGAGTTATTGCACTTCGCTTGGGATATTTTCCCAGTTAACTTTGGATCTATATTATTCTAAAAATAGTGCACAGTAGTGCAAATGTCGACAGTATGTGCTCTCAGTCTTATCTGGAAACAAAGTTAGCCCATTCACCCACAAAACTTTTGGTTGACAACAATAATGGCCACTTTAGGCTACACCCTCAAGTTTGTGAATAGCACTGCTCGGCTATGTCTCAAGTTTGGATTTATGTCAATGTTACGTGTGTACTAGAGTGATACACAGCAGAAACTATAGAGTTAGTGATGAAGAGTAGGCCTTGTGCGTCGTTTCACTGCATGCAATGGAAGAGCGGCACGACGACGCTACGCTGGGCTGTTACTGCAAGGACGGCGACGACATCACAGAAGTTTTGCATCCGTACATAGGCGCCTATGAGAAACTGGATCCTGCTGTGTTAAAATAATTGCATATTACTGTCATTTTCGTTGATAAGAAGACATTTTTAATGAAAAACAGGTGATTACGGTAACAAACCAAATACATCATAATTAGATTATTGCTCTGTAATTAGTTGGTGGAGACTGTGGATTCCTTGTACCATAACATTCAGAAGGTATCCTTAAATAAGCTTTTGTTCTTAGACGCCTATTTCTTCACAATGCAAGTACAAATGTTTAGTAATACAATTCACACTGCAGTGAGCACATGCATATACCTAATTATTTACGGGAAAATGTTATATCTATAGAGTCTTGAATGTGGATCCTCCCAACCATTCGTTTCTGATTTGTTGAGCAGCATTTCATTTTATGTAACATTGGTTGATTGACTGAATTATGCTGAAAGCTATTAACTACTTTTTCAAACGGTGTTACACAGTTTATCCAGGTTGGTTTGGAAGAAGAGTATGTTCTGATGAATCTGTTAAATTCTCTAAACATTCTCGCTACTGAATTGGCTTCATGTTGGTAGAGTGAGATCGGTATTTGTTTTATGCTGTCATCGTGTTGCAAACTTCTGCATTGTATGCTGGTAAAGTTACTTGCATTATCTGATAAGACTGTTGCTGGATTGTCAAATTTTGGAATGCAATCATTCACAAGTTTTCTGATAGTGGGAGAGCTCATTACACTTTCGATTTCATACAGTTTAATGTGTGTAGTAAAAATATCACAGAGAGCTACAATATACACTTCTGCAAATTGAAATAAGAACACCGTGAATTCATTGTCCCAGGAAGGGAAAACTTTATTGACACATTCCTGGCGTCAGATACATCACATGATCACACTGACAGAACCACGGGCACATAGACACAGGCAACAGAGCATGCACAATGTCGGCACTAGTACAGTGTATATCCACCTTTCGCAGCAATGCAGGCTGCTATTCTCCCATGGAGACGATCGTAGAGATGCTGGATGTAGTCCTGTGGAACGGCTTGCCATGCCATTTCCACCTGGCGCCTCAGTTGAACCAGCGTTCGTGCTGGACGTGCAGACCGCGTGAGACGACGCTTCATCCAGTCCCAAACATGCTCAATGGGGGACATATCCGGAGATCTTGCTGGCCAGGGTAGTTGACTTACACCTTCTAGAGCACGTTGGGTGGCACGGGATACATGCGGACGTGCATTGTCCTGTTGTAACAGCAAGTTCCCTTGCCGGTCTAGGAATGGTAGAACGATGGGTTCGATGACGGTTTGGATGTACCGTGCACTATTCAGTGTACCCTCGACGATCACCAGTGGTGTACGGCCAGTGTAGGAGATCGCTCCCCACACCATGATGCCGGGTGTTGGCCCTGTGTGCCTCGGTCGTATGCAGTCCTGATTGTGGCGCTCACCTGCACGGCGCCAAACACGCATACGACCATCATTGGCACCAAGGCAGAAGCGACTCTCATCGCTGAAGACGACACGTCTCCATTCGTCCCTCCATTCACGCCTGTCGCGACACCACTGGAGGCGGGCTGCACGATGTTGGGGCGTGAGCGGAAGACGGCCTAACGGTGTGCGGGACCGTAGCCCAGCTTCATGGAGACGGTTGCGAATGGTCCTCGCCGATACCCCAGGAGCAACAGTGTCCCTAATTTGCTGGGAAGTGGCGGTGCGGTCCCCTACGGCACTGCGTAGGACCCTACGGTCTTGGCGTGCATCCGTGCGTCGCTGCCGTCCGGTCCCAGGTCGACGGGCACGTGCACCTTCCGCCGACCACTGGCGACAACATCGATGTACTGTGGAGACCTCACGCCCCACGTGTTGAGCAATTCGGCGGTACGTCCACCCGGCCTCCCGCATGCCCACTATACGCCCTCGCTCAAAGTCCGTCAACTGCACACAAGGTTCACGTCCACGCTGTCGCGGCATGCTACCAGTGTTAAAGACTGCGATGGAGCTCCGTATGCCACGGCAAACTGTCTGACACTGACGGCGGCGGTGCACAAATGCTGCGCAGCTAGCGCCATTCGACGGCCAACACCACGGTTCCTGGTGTGTCCGCTGTGCCGTGCGTGTGATCATTGCTTGTACAGCCCTCTCGCAGTGTCCGGAGCAAGTATGGTGGGTCTGACACACCGGTGTCAATGTGTTCTTTTTTCCATTTCCAGGAGTGTATTTAGCTGTAGCAGATGTTCGTGGGAGTAGAACACATCCACCTATTGCTACAATTTTCAAGAATTTGTTTGATATTATAGCGCACAACTCGCTATTGCAACATTTATTTGATGTTTCAGCTTGCTGACAGTTTAAGCAATTCTTTAATATTTGCTGCACCTTTTGTTCGAAATTATGCCAAAAGATGAATTAGCAATCAATGTCTCAAATTCTTCCAGCATCAGAAAGACACACAACTACCTTTACACATTATAATAATTCCCATCTTTTACACAAAAGGTAAAAATCGTTAACTGTTAATTATTTCAGATATTTTGCTGTGATAAGCTCAAGAATTATTAATGATTATTATCATAAGTAGGATACATACCCTTACCTCTCCAGAAATACTTCAACTAGAATAAGAACACAAAAATATGATTATCATCTTCGTCACTGAAAACAGAAGTGCGACAAAGATTCTATAAGCCAGACATAAAGTGTCCATGGACTCTATGTTATCTAGATCAGAGATTAAAACTGATACAGATCACAAAATTTTCCACTTGATATTACAAGGTACGATAAAAGAATGTTTATATGTTTGTGAATGCCTACTAATGAACTGCAACCTGGACAAAATAGAGATACTTGAAAGATAGGTGCAATACAAACTACAGATGGTGGAAGATGGGAAGTAGAATATACAAAAAAAACGTAAAGGTAAATCTAAAGTTAACCTTCTCAGGGCACTTTTGCCGAATGTCTGAAAACAGACTAATGAAATAAATATGTCTATATTCCTGGAAAAATAAGTCAACAGTAGCGTGGATTACCGAAATAAGAGAAGAATTAGAAAGGAAATCCAGAGAATCGGAAATAACACAAAGAAATATTTTTAACAATAAAATACCAAATTGAGAGAGCTTTCAAGACAGGGGAATAAGAAACCAGGAACAATACGAAGTCAAGAAAGGGAAAGACAATATGTGGGTAAGATGGAGTACTAGAAATCAGGGATCAACAAATAAATAAGCGGAACTGAAATTCTTACACGACGCTAGTTGGTCATTTCGAAGATTAAGAAAATAATAATTTTTTATGTAAAATTGACCATTAGACGGAGCACACCCCAATTTTTTTCAAGGATGGGGAATGAAATCAGCCGTGCTCTTTCAAAGGAACCGCCGTGGTATTTCCTTGAGTTATTTAGGGAAAGCACGTAAAACCTAAATTGGATGGGTGAAAGTGGATTTTAAGTGCAGTACAAGTGCTGTGTGCTAACCACTATGCCACCTCGTTCGATAATTGACCAAGGAATTGTGTCGTCATTATGATGTACAGTCCTATAAAAGATCGAATTGTGATATCACGAGCCACAACTTTAAAAGAATCCTTCTCAGCGGAAGTAGACAGATGAATATTGAGACAACATGTGTACGAGGTCTTACTCTAGTAGATGTGAGTCTGTCTGTGTGAACGGTACTTAGGTGGTACCTTATGTTAAACTTCTAGCAATTCCAATGGAGGAGTTTTTTTAAGTAACAAAGAAGAACGTAAATTATGTGAAACACGTTATTTGTTTTGCTTGTTTGAACCAATAAGGAAGTCAACCTAGAAACCGAAAAGAACACAGAACCTCTGAACTAGGCGACAATGTTAAATATCAAAAGATAAGCATCCTGTTCATGAAAGTCGTTAATTTGACGTTAGTCATATTTACATTCAAGGAGATTGGTCGAACTAGATGAAGAAGTGATGTGTGATCAGCAAAGAACATGCGTCGTTCGATCGAAGTAGTATGAATATTCGTGCCATCGTGGTCTCGGGCAATACATAAACCTTAAGGTTTGTAACAAATTTCTAAAAACAGCTATGGAGAAGCATGTCATGATGCGCCAAGTGCAAGGAATACAAGCCTATAGGACCTCCTAACTATTTTTTTACTGTAAAATTTTGTGTATGCTTGTCTAAAGGAACATATAATCTATATATCAATTGAGGACCAAAGAGTCCATATGGCAATACTTATATTATCTGTATAAATAAACGAGGGTACGAATTTCAATAGTTTCTTCAAGGGAAGCTAGGAGATGCCTAGCTCTTCTCTTTTGTCTGTTACTACCCTGATCTAGTCATGGAAGCATCTTTGTCTATAGCTCTGAATAATTTCTAGCTTATGGACATAAATTTCGTGCAACCTGTGTTTGAATATTTTATTACAATACCAGTCCACATATTTATGTTAACAATCATTGTGCCGCTAGTTACATTTTCAGTCTTTTTTTGTGGCAGAGACGCAGCACTTCGACATGACACCGACCGACCATTAGCATGACATTGTTAGTTATTTTGAATATATTTTTTTCTCTTATCGTACAACCTAAACCTGCAGTCATTCAAAGAAGAAGTCTGAGAATTTTGACTAATCACATAGCATAGAGCGGCTATCAAATCGTCATATGCAATTTTCACTTTCAAAAATTTCATCGGTCCATATTTGCGCTATTCTCAACACAATCTGTAACAATTACAACATACATTCTTTTACTGATTTCGGTATTCTACTACTGAGGGGAAGTAGAAGCCAACTCACACTAGTGACCGCACCCCTACGATTGTTAAATAATGTCTATTGTATAAAATGTAATTGTAATCTTCACTCATTCCAAATTAATAATATAAGTGTACACCAAATGTGGCTTAAATTTAAAGAAATAGTATCGGCAGCAATTGAGATATTAATACCAAATAAATTAACAAACGACGGAGCTGATCCTCCTTGGTACACAAAACGGGTTAGAACACTGTTGCAGAAACAACGAAACAAACATGCCAAATTTAAACAGACGCAAAATCCTCAAGATTGGCGATCTTTCACAGAAGCTCAAAATTTAGCGCGGACTTCAATGCGAGATGCCTATGACAGTTTCCACAACGAAACTTTGTCTCGAAACCTGGCAGAAAATCCAAAGAGATTCTGGTCGTATGTGAAGTATGTTAGCGGCAAGAAACAATCAGTGCCTTCTTTGCACGATAGCAATGGAGATACTATCGAAGACAGTGCTGCCAAAGCAGAGTTACTAAACACAGCCTTCCCAAATGCCTTCACAAAAGAAGACGAAGTAAATTTTCCAGAATTCGAATCGAGAACAGCTGCCAACATGAGTAACGTAGAAGTAAATAACCTCGGAGTAGTGAAACAACTTAAATCACTTAATAACAGCAAATCTTCTGGTCCAGACTGTATACCAATTAGGTTCCTTTCGGAGTATGCTGATGCATTAGCTCCATACTTAACAATCATATACAACCGTTCGCTTGACGAAAGATCCGTACCCAAAGACTGGAAAGTTGCACAGGTCACACCAATATTCAAGAAGGTAGTAGGAATAATCCACTAAATTACAGGCCCATATCGTTAACGTCGATATGCAGCAGGATTTTAGAGCATATATTGTGTTCGAACATTATGAATTACCTCGAAGAAAACGGTCTATTGACACACAGTCAACATGGGTTTAGAAAACATCGTTCCTGTGAAACACAACTATCTCTATATTCACATGAAGTGTTGAGTGCTATTGACAAGGGCTTTCAGATCGATTCTGTATTTCTGGATTTCCGGAAGCCTTTTGACACTGTACCACTCAGTGGCTCGTAGTGAAATTGCGTGCTTATGGAATATCGTCTCAGTTATGTGACTGGATTTGTGATTTTCTGTCAGAGAGGTCACAGTTCGTAGTAACTGACGGAAAGTCATCGAGTAAAACAGAATTGATTTCAGGCGTTCCCCAAGGTATTGTTATAGGCCCTTTGCTGTTCCTTATCTATATAAAAGATTTGGGAGACAATCTGAGCAACCGTCTTCGGTTGTTTGCAGATGACGCTGTCGTTTATGGACTAATGAAGTCATCGGAAGACCAAACCAAACTGCAAAACGATTTAGGAAAGATATCTGAATGGTGCGAAAAGTGGCAGTTGACCCTAAATAACGAAAAGTGTGAGGTCATCCACATGAGTGCTAAGAGGAACTCGTTAAACTTCGGTTACACGATAAACCAGTCTAATCTAAAAGCCTTAAATTCACCTAAATACCTAGGTATCACAATAATGAACAACTTAAATTGGAAGGAACATATAGAAAATGTTTTGGGGAAGGCTAACCAAAGACTGCGTTTTATTGGCAGGACACTTAGAAAATGTAACAGACCTACTAAGGAGACTGTCTACACTACGCTTGTTCGTCCTCTTTTAGAATACTGCTGCGCGGTGTAGGATCCTTACCAGATAGGACTGACGGAGTACATCGAAAAAGTTCAAAGAAAGGCAGCACGTTTTGTATTATCGCGAAATATTGGAGAGAGTGCCACAGAAATGATACAGGATTTGGGCTGGACATCATTAAAAGAAAGGCGTTTTTCCTTGGGACAGAATCTTCTCACGAAATTCCAATCACCAACTTTCTCCTCTGAATGTGAAAATATTTGGTTAACACCGACCTGCATAGGGGGGAACGATCACCACAATAAAATAAGGGAAATCAGAGCTCGTACGGAAAGATACAGGTGTTCATTCTTTCCGTGCGCTATACGAGATTGGAATAATAGAGAATTGTGAAGTGTCAGACACTTGAATGTGATTTGCAGTGTATCCATGTAGATGTAGATGTAGCCATGTAGATGTAGATGTTTTCATGGTTAGAATTGTTTTGTCTTTTTTTTTCAGGATCGAGTGATCGTTCATAGCATTATTGCAAGGACATTCGAAGTAATTGGAAACTGCAACTGAGAGGAAAGAAATGTTACGAAATAAAATATAGAAAGAAATCTATGAACCAAAACACAACCAGCCGAAGCAGAATGAAAATATTTAAGGTACGAGAGAATTCATTATTGTGCTTTACTGCTTGACTTAGTGAGTCCTAGACTGCGATCTTATGGACAATTAACAGGAAAAAACGTAACATACGCAGTTTAGTTGCTCCAAGGTGGACGATCTTGTAACATCTTTGCGCGTAATGGCGCGCTTCATTATTGAAATAAATGTAATCTGTATTGTGATCATTTAGCAGCAGGGTTAATATTTTCCATTATCATTCAATGCTATGTATTGTAAAAAAAACACTTTATTGAGACTTATTAATCTTTCAGTATTAAGGTCCAAATTGGTAAGAAACAAAAACGGCAGGAACAAATTCTGGTAACATATCTTCAATAAGCAATCTGAATGAGACAAACTTCAATCAGACATTCAACCAACTAGAAGTAATGAACAGATCTTCAATGCAATGGTTCGACCATCAGTCGACTTTGCGTTTCCGGCCATATAAGTTTCTAGTGGACTCGATATGCGAGATATATTGCAAAAGGTACTAGCTAATGCGACCAGCCTGAGTACTACCGATGAAATAACCGCTTTTAAAATTGTAATTGCTACATTGATGTCAGGAGAAATGACTTCAGAGTTCCATGAAGCAACGAAAAATATCACAACAAATTTCAGAGCTTTTATTGACTGTATCTAGTTTGCAGTCACAGTCTTGTAACGTTTCCCTAGATGTAGGGCAAATAGTCCAATAGAATAAAAATTTTAAGCCACAAGAAACGCTAGCTTGCAATGTATCAAAGTTATCTACTGTTTGTCAAACTTTGTCTTCTAATGTAAATAAACTCACTGGTGAAAATACCAACGCTCCGCAACACTGTACATGCACTTCAGTCTAAAGTAGAAAATGTCTCTGATGAAAACGCAAATAATTTAAAGTTACAATTTGATGATCAAATGCGTATTTTTAGCAATAATCATTCCAATGGATTGACAACAAAGATTACAACACTGATAAATATATTAGTGAAGCGTTACCGCGAGCCGTTCTATGGTCGGGGAATGAATGCTTTGCAAGCAATGATGTTTCAGAACCTGAACAGACTTATGAACAACTTAAACAAACTGTTGACAAAGATCTGTCAGCATGGCATAAAATATATGCTCACAGTTGTCTAATTTGCAAAAGGAACTAAATTGGTACAGGAAAGTGTAACACATTCCTCGCCCATTGTTACATCCACACATGAAAGTTATAGTAAAATGTAAACTGCTCGAAGCTTTCGAAACGAAAATGTGTATGGCGCTCAGTTTCCCACTAATGACCTATTGTCGAATCTGGGGGCAATACCTGTCAGCTGTACTACTAGAAGAGAGTTTAATAAATATCCTCAATTTCAGGTATTCTTTCCAGAGAAGCACTGTGCACCTTGTTGCTTCCATGATGTAGTTTGCCACAACTCGTACACGATCCACTGCCAAAAGCGAGCAGCAGTGAGAGATAAGATGAAGCAAATGCTGGAATGGAACTTAACTGAAACATCTACTGTAGTCCATTGCTATCGGTAACCCAACCTAGTGGAAGTACTAGTCTCATGTTAGGTGCACGAGCCACAAATAAAATAATTGTTCCTGTACGCACAAGATCAGAAAACATCGACAAGGAATTACAAAAATTTCGTGGTGTCAAATCCCATACAAGTATTGATTTAAAAACTAACGTTAGACTCTAGAAACTTTATAACTGGCGACAGGAGTTATCAGTCTTGTGTCTTACGTTTTGGACGTAAAGTCATTTCTGCGCAGTTCATCACTGCTTTCGACACAGTACTAGGTCGAGAAGCTCCAGAAAGGGTAACACTGTATGTTCACGATATTCTGACAGAAACAAACACTTGGGAAGAACATCTACACATTTTAGAAAGAAAATTAGAGAAGTTTTCACGAGCACAAGTCACAGCAAATTTACAAAAATCTAATTTAGGAAGAGACGAATCAAATTTTTAGCCTATATAATATCTTCACAAGGAATACGACCAGATCCTGGTGAATTTAGCACAATCAAGAATTTCCCATATCAATGCACCAAGAAGCAGTTAAAAGCGTTTTTCGGTCTGTGCTCTTTCTTTCGGCGGTTTCTTCCAGAGAAATTACTAAATAGCGCGGCATAACTAGGTTTACTTAAGAAGAATGCTTTATGGCTGTGTGCACAGAAAAGATTTTAGCACAAGCAAAGAAGCATTAGTTAATTCAGATATCTTATCTCATCTTGATATGAGCAAATATTGTTTTGTCACTTACAGATTCTTCATACACAGGTTTGGTCTCATGTCTGTTTCAAATTGATCAAGAACAAGGTGAGTACGAAATAAAAATTATTACCTTTGCACGTAGGGCCCTCACTGAATACAAGTGTTCTTATTCAGCGACAGAATTAGAAACATTAGCAATCGTATCAACATTCAAAATATTCAGTTACTACATTAATGTAGAATCTTGAATGTCTGTTCTAATCATCAAGCGTTGAGCTTTTTGATGTTGTGCAGATTATTACACCAGCGCCTGGCATGATGGGCGTTGTTCCCTGGCATGATGGGCGTTGTTATTACAGGAATATTCATTTGAAATAAATCACATAGCAGGAAAAGTAGCTGATGCATTGTCTAGACTGCCACAAAGTCTAATCGAAAATGCAGAAACATTAGAACAACAATAAAACTATCACATTTTAGTCATACATGACAAACATTACCACTAGTATACGTTGTTATGTGCAGAAACATGAATGAACTACGAGACCCAGATCCAGAACGGCACTAAATGAGAACACAGCTGAAACAGCATAATGCAAGCAGATTGGAATAATATTACACCCAACACCATAATGTACCATTCTATAGAAGGCACTCCAACACAAACGCTTGGAGTGTACGCGTAGCGTCTGAAAGCGTAGTAGATAAGCTCATGTGGTATACACATCATCCCTGGGGCCACTACGGAACTACAAAGTGTTTAAGAAAGCTTAACCTGTTTTGCTGTTTTCCCAATATGTGACGAAAAGGGCATCGATTACCAGGCGCTTGTGTCATCTGTCAGAAAGCAAAACCCATCAACAAAACTAGCGAGACTGACCCGCACTCTGCTTTGCCTAGCAAACCTCTTGAAATCGCAGCTGTTGATTTTGTCGGTCCATAACCGGCTGCCTGTGGAGATACCAAGTATGTTATTTCATGATTCTGAATTTTTTCCATGTTGGTAAAATTATATGCTGCTAAGTCCGCTATGGCTACAGTGATTACAAAAAAATTCTAATAATCACATTCCTATAGCAGGACATTGCTAACAGACATTGCATCTTACTTCGCAGGCTACAAATGGAGAGAGTATTTTCAAGATAATAGCAAACAAATAATTTTAAAATCTCGCTTTAGCCAGAAAGCCAATCCGTGTGAAAGAGTGGTCCTCGATTTAAACAGGTTCAGACTCTCATAAGCACACAATCAACACACATCCTGGATGCTGTGTCTTGATTTATTTGAGCGGGTAATGAACCATATTCCTATTTGTGATACACAATATACTCCTGCAGACATTCAGTGTCAAAGAAGATAATGAGTGGATAGATACTTCCAAGACAAACAGAATCCTTCGATGAAAAGGTAAGCTCCGTGTTAATTGCGCTCTTTCGTCAAGCGCACCTTAGAAAATTGCAGCACGCAAGAATCTCAAAACCACGCAAAAGAATATTATGTTTTACCCAGAACTCATCGCGAATCTTCACAGCTCAAACGAAGAAACAGCAAGTGGGCGTTACTTCTACCATATTAATACATCATCACATGCATTCCACACCAAGGTTGTTATTTACTCACAAATCCCAGAACCAATAAGATTAAAGGTTTTTACCCACCAAAGACCTGAAGAAGTTTCAACGTACAGAAAACCAGTAAATCAGCATCATGGAAGGTAAATACCAGCTGTGAGAATATTCGTCATACTGATCGCTGAATTAACTAAAACACATGAAACATCAGGTATTCTGATTTCATTTTGGAATGATCATTATTTTTGCAACACATATATGTATCACTGGTACGGAATCTACACTTGCTGAAATTTTATTTATCCATTTGCATATGTACACACGTATTAATCTGAGGAGTATTTGCTGTAGCACTGACTCACTTCTATCTTTGGTTTTTCTACGTTTATTATGATAATAAATGCATTCAACTGTACAGATATAAGGTTATTTTCTCGGAGAGCAGAGGTGCATCTCAGACTTTGTGAAGAGCGTAAAAGACGGTCATGAACATATATAACTGAGTGAGTAGCAAAATGCCAGATAATGTCCTGTCAATAAATGAACATATTTATACAGATACACTGCATTGTGTGCTATATACCATCTGAATACAACACCGCCATATGCAAATACGTAATGTAGTAGTCTGTTCACAAAGCAAACGTTAGTAATGCGCTCACATACTCGCAAATTACTACTCAGCAACATAAATGGTAGTGTACTGCTGACGCAAAACATATAACAACTGGTTTTTACCCTCTGCTCTTTTCGGGTGAGTATCTGTTTGTTTTGTACTTGAACCGTTTCTAGTTGAAGATACTTCGCTATTTCTCTCTCACGTACTTTACTTAGTGACGTGGTGTAGTGACTTTTCTGTGATCTAACTTAACGTGCATATAAATAAATGCAATATTAACTTCATAATATATGAATGCTACACACAGCTTCTAAAGCATAGTTTAAAGGCTAATAACAAGCTAAGCAAAATTCATGAAAATATGCCACTGGTTAAAAAATTATTAGATGAAATGACTTGCACAGAAAATCTGTAAATATAAAAGCCCATAGTAAATACGAAATATCGTATGAAGGTATTTAAACTTCTACCATAGTGAACCCAAACTAGTGGTGTGTAAGTGATAAAACAGTGACCAATCGTGTGTTGGGGCAGAATTGGAGTACAGTGCGTAATCCCGATACTTGGCGGGGTGCTGAAAGAACATTAGGACAAATACGCAGCATTTCTGCTGGATACGAAGGTGTGTACTTGCCTTGTCGCAAAAGTGGAACTGCTTTCTCCAAGAGTGTGTGCTACCCAAGGGGAGTCGATGGACTCAACTGCACAGGAACTCAAAACGCATCTCCAAGAACAAACTTCGCTGAGAAAACTTCACATCATAAACATCATGTGCCGCGTCCAACTGTCATGACTGAACTACAGGTACGTCGCAGGTGTGCCTACAGTAAAATGTGATTGTCCCCAGACGGTTGTGGGAAGCACATTATTGAACGTTTTAATGTACACACTAAAATACGTGTAAGTGAACAAACCATGGGTACGATAATACTCCTGTGAATTTATCAACTTTTGAGTTTTGTAGATAAGCAGCGCACTATCGCGATAAAGAGACTAACAGATTCAACTGAATTAAAAAATGTACCTGTGCGCTGGGAATGTCCAAGTTTCTCCAATTAATTAAGATCAAATGAAAATGAGTAATTTCTATTGTACATAGCATGAACATTCTAAATTCATGTCATTATTTATAGACACGAAAGAAACACAAACTTTATCTACTGTGTATGTACTTATCTCGGTATTATAACCCTGCGTACACAGTAGTACAGCATCTTTTTCAAGAGACTGATGGCATGAAATGAATTTTTCCTGAATCGCGGAGATTTGGCATTACTGCACGTATCCGAGCAGACGTTAGGTAAACTGTGTTTCTACCAGGTGTACCGGTAAGAAATGAGCGTTTTTTGTGAAAATGAATCACTAATTTTGAATTGAAAAGTAAAAACATTTTATTCAAAGTACTAACCATTGCTTTCTATACATTTTGACCACCTCTCTGGCAATTTGTGGACACCACGCCAATAGAAATGTTCGTCTTTTGAAGCAAACCAATCAGACACCCAATTTTCGACTCTTCGTAGGAATCGAAATGTTCCTCAGCCGCCGGCCAGAGTGTCCGAGCGGTTCTAGGAGCTACAGTCTGGAGCTGCACGACCGCTACGGTCGCAGGTTCGAATCCTGCCTCGGGCATGGATGTGTGTGATGTCCTTAGGTTAGTTATGTTTAAGTAGTTCTAAGTTCTAGGGGACTGATGACCTCAGAAGTTAAGTCCCATAGTGCTCAGAGCCATTTGAACCCTTTGTTCCTCAGCCAATGCGTGTCCCATTTATGAAAACAAATAGTAGTCGGAAGGGACCAAGTCTGGTGAATAGGGCGGGTGGGGTAGCAGCTCCGAGCCAAGTGTTTTGAATGTATCCAGAATCAGTTTTGCTTTGTGTGCAGGTGCATTGTCGTGTAAAAAAATTACTTTGCCATGTCTTCTGGCCCATTCTGGTCTTTTTTCCATCAACGCATAGTTCAAATTGATCATTTGTTGTCTGTAGCGATTAGTATTCAGTTTCGCCGGGTTTTAGAAGCTCATGAAACACCATACCTTTCTGATCCCACCAAACACAGAGCATTGTCTTCTTGCCGAATCGATCTGTTTTTGCGGTCGATGTTGATGGTTGTCCCAGATTAACCCATGATTTTTCCCGTTAAGGATTCTTAAAATAAATCCATTTTCCATCGCCAGTAACAATTCGATGCAAAATTGATTTTCTTTCATGTCTCTGAAGCAAAATTTGACAAATGGTTTTTCGGTTTCCATCTGTCTTTCATTCAACTCATGTAGCACCCATTTTCCACACTTTTGGATCTTTCCCATAGCTTTCAAACGGTCAGAAATTGTTTGTTGTTCAACATTTAGCATTGCTGTCATTTGCTTCTGACTCAAAGTATCATCTTCATCCAATATTGCTTGCAATTCGGCGTCTTCGAACTTTTTGGTAGTCTTCCACGTTCTTCATTTATTGCATCAAAATCATTATTTCTGAACCGTTGAAACCATCTTTTGCATGTTGCTTCTGATAGAGTATGACCACCATATGCCTCGACAAGCATTCGATGCGACTCTACAGCACGTTTTTTGAAATGAAAACAAAAAATTAATGCTTTCCGCAAATCATCACTTTCTGGTACAAAATTCGACATAGTTAACACGATGAAAACATATGATGTTGTTTGTTCCATGACTTGTGTATACTGAATATCTTTGACAGATGTCATACCAACTAAACAAAAAAAATTAAGGCTTGTTCACAACAAATGTTCTCTATCGACACATTTGCATCTTAACGCTTATTTCATTACCGGTACACCTGGTAGGCCTTGGGGCGTACGGAGTGAAACCGTCCCCGCTGGCCTATAGCTGCCCGTGTGACGTCATGCAGCCTGCGTCTGACGTCTCTACTCCACTGGGCTCGGGACCTGCATTGTGTCACGTACACAAATCAAGAGTGTGAACTCTACTCTCACCCTCAGAACAATAGTGTTGCTCACATGTCATACTGATGCGTACCTATAGACGAGCCTGTTCCAAGAACTTGACAACTAACGAACGTATCATTCAATCAGGGGACTGTTTTCGACGAACATGCACAAATGTGTATATTAATTTTTCTTTTCTAGATGTGTAGGGAATCTATCACTTCTGTGAGTGGAATCACTACTCACAATAAAGCGATGAACTGTTTCGAAACCATTCAAAGGAGCAATATAAGGCCTCGTTTCTATAAATTATAATTTTTATGTATAGCATTTTGTGTATGCTTGTGTAAAGGAACATATAATTGGTATATTCTAGTCTACATGGCAATACTTACACTGTCTGTACAAATAAGCGAGGGAGAAGCCTTCAGTTTTTTCTTTGAGGGCAGCTAGGAGACGCCTGGCTGTTCGCTTTTGCCTTTTACCATCCTGATTTTGTCATGTAAGCATCGTTGCCAGTAGCTTTGAATAATTTCTAACATATTGAGATAACTTTCATTCAAATTGTGTTTGAATACTTTATTAAAATACCAAGCTCAATTCATGTTAACAATCATTGCGCTGCTAGTTCCATATTTAGCTTTTTTGTGGGAGAGACGCAACATTTCGATGTGGCACCGATCCATTATGTGTGTAACATTGTTACTGATTTTCAATATCTTTTTTCCTCTTAACATACAACCTGAAACTGCACTAATTCGAGGAAGTTGTCCCAGAATATCAGCCAACCATACAGCACAGAGAGTTTATCAGATCGCGATAAGCAATTTGCGTTGTCAAAAGTTTCATCGGTCCACATCTTTAGCTGCGTCGCTCCCAACACCAGACTGAGACAATTGCAACATGCGTTTTTTTACTGTCTCGGTATTCATTTAGTGAGCGGAGACATACGCAGAAAAAATGTCTACGACTGGTTCAAACGTTTTAGGACACAAAAGGGACCGTCTAAAAGATGCTGATAAAGCAAGAAGTCGCAGACAGTTAAAGATGGATGTCAATTATCCTGCGAAATCCTATTTCAAGAGCAGCGTTAAGTACGTAATCTAGTAATCGCATTGCTGCCATACGTATCACGAAGGCAAGATTAGGCTCGTTACAGATCTCACAGAGGCATGCTTCTCACGGTCCACATGCGAATAGGAATGGAAAAATTCTCTTATATCCACTTCACAGTACTTTCCAGAGTATAGATGTAGATTTAGTTGAAGAATTCCACTCGTCGCGGCCGCACATGCCGAATCTGCTGGCCCACTGTCGAATCGATTTATAGATATTTGCAGTAACTGAAGCCCGCTGCCATCATTTCATATGCCATCGCAACAGTAATCCAAATATTACACTTCCACTGAAGAATTTAATTTAAAGTTTTCGCGTAACCGTTTCCCATACTTCTATAGGATCGGAGTGATAGTCTCACCATACAGAGTGATCGCCCAAGAGGCGGTGGAGATCTTAATCATACCATATTGGATGTTCTAAATATGCATTACACCAAAATAAACTTTTCAAGACCAGCAAAAATTCGTATCCAATTCCTAGCAAATATTAAAACACTAATCAGTAAGACCGTGGCGTTGTCGTTGGTGGGGTGGCTTGTGTGCCCCAGCGATATAGATGGACATACCCCAGGTGCAACCACAATGGAGAGGTATCTGTGGAGAGTCCAGACAAGCGTGTGTTTCTGAAGACGGGTAGTAGCCGTTTCGGTAGTTGCAGAGGGAACACTCTGGATGACTGGTTGGTCAGGCCTTGTAAAAGCAACCAAAATGGCCCTGTCGTGCTGGTACTGCCAACAGCTGAAAGCAGGGTGAAGCTACAGCCGTAATTTTTCCCGGGGGCATGCAGTTCTACTGTAACGTTAAGTGATGATGATGCGCTCTTGAGCAAAATATTTCGAAGGTAAAACAGTCCTCCATTCGTATCACTGGTCAGGGACTTATCAGGAGGATATAGTCATCAGGAGAAACAAAACTAGCGTTATAAGGATCGGAGAGTGGAATGTTATATCCCCTAATAAGGCAGGCAGGTTAGAAAATTTAAAAAAGGAAATCGATATGTTGAAGTTAGATATAGTTTGAATTAGTGAAGCTCGGTGGCAGGAGAAACAGGACTACTGGTAAAGTCAATACAGGGTTATAAATACAAAATCAAACAGGGGTAATTCTTGAGAAGGTTTAATAATGAATAAGAACACAGGAATCTGGGGTAAGCTGCTATGAACAGCACAGTGAATGCATTATTGTAGCCAAGATAGACACGAAATACATACCTACCAGAGTAGTACAAGTTTATGTGCCAACTAGCACCGCAGATGATGAATAGACAGAAAACATGTATGATCAGATAAAAGAACTTATTCAGATAATTAAGAGAGACGACAATTTAATTATGAAGGGGGGCTGGAATTCGGCTGCAGAAAAAAGAAGAGAAGGAAAAATTGAAGGTGACTATGGACTTAGCAAAAGGAGTGAAAGAGAAAGCTGCCAGATAGAATTTTGCACAGAGCAGACTTTAATCACCACTAACGTTTGGATTAAGAATTGTGAAACAATTTTTTACACGTGGAAGAGACCTGCAGGCACCAGGAGGTTTCATATTGCTTATATAATGGTAAGACAGAAATTTAGGAACGAGATTTTAAGCTGTAAGACATTTGCAGGGACAGATGTGGGCTCTGACCACAATTTACTGGTTGTGAACAGTAGATCAAAACTGAAGAAACTGCAAAAAGGTAGGAAATTAGGGAGATGAGACCTGAATAATTTGAAAGAACCAGAGGGAACATTAGGCAACGACTGACTATATCAGAGGAAAGGAATACAATAGAAGCGAGTGGGTTGCTTTAAGAGATAAAATAGTAAAGGCAGCAGAGGGTCAGGTAGAAAAAAAGACAATGACTAGTAGAAATCCTTGAATAATTCAGAAGATATTGAATTAAATGACGAGAGGAGAAAATATGAAAAGTGCAGCAAATGAAGCAGTTGAAAGGGCATACAAACATCTAAAAATTGAGATTGATAGTAAGTGCAAAATGGTTAACCAAGAATGGCTGGAGGATAAATGTAGCGATGTAGAAGCATATTTCACTAGGGAAAAGACAGATATTGCCGACAGGAAGAATAATGACGCTTTGGAGGAAAGAGAATCAGCTGTATAAATAGCAAGTACCCATATGGAAATCCGGTCCTAAGCGAAGAAGGGAAAGCTGAGAGATGGAAGGAGTATTTAGATGATCTATACTAGGGAGATGAAGGCAATATTACAAAAATGGAAGGGGACATAGCTGAAGATGAGATGTAAGACACGATATTGCGAGAAATATTTGACAGATCACTGAAAGACCTAACTCGAAACAAGGCCTCTGAAGTAGATGACATTCCGTCAGAACTACTGACAGCATTGGGAGAGCCAATGACAAAACTCTTTCATCCGGTGTGCAGGACGTATGATACAGAAGAAATACCCTCAGACTTCAGGAAGAATATAATAATTCCAATTGCAAAGACAGCAGTTGCTGACAAGTATGAAAATTACCAGACTGTCAGTTAAGGTTATAAGAGTCGAGGGGTATGAGGTGGAAGCAGAGATTGAGAAAGGAGTGAGAAGGGTTGTAGCCTAGCGCCAATGTTGTTCAATTTGTACACTGAGCAAGCAGTAAAGGAAACAAAAGAAGCATTTGGAATAGGAATTATGGTCCAGGGAGAAGAAATAAAAACTTTCAGGTTTGCCGATGACATTGTAATTCTGTCAGAGACAGCAAAGGACTTGAAAAAGCAGTTGAACGGAATGGGCAGTGTCTTGAAAGGAGGATATAAGATGAACATCAACAACAGCAATACGATGATAATGGAATGTAGTCGAATTAAAACAGCTGATGCTGACGGAGTTAGATCAGGAAATGAGACACTTAAAGTAATAAATGAAGTTTCTTATTTGGGAGGCAAAATAACTGATAATGGTCGACATACAGAGGATATAAAATGTAGACTGGCAATGTCAAGAAAAGCGTTTCTGAAGAAGAAAAATTTGTTAAATCGAGTAAGTAATAGGGCAACCTATGCGTCAGACCACTCTGCATTGTTGCCAAATTTATTCAAGATGGCGGCGATGACGTCATCCAAGATGGCGGCATGTAGACTTGGCAACATCACATGATGTCATCCAAGATGTCGGATTTTGGCGGGGAAATAGGCCAATTGTGCTACGTCCACTAACCTAACCTCCAGAAAAAATGGCGGCAATTTTGAATTTTGGCGGGAAAATAGCCCAATTGGGCTATGTCCACTAACCTAACCTCCAGAAAAAATTGCGGCAATTTTGAATTTTGGCGGGAAAATAGACCAATTGTGCTACGTCCCCTAACCCAAGCCTCCAGAAGAAAAAATGGCGGGAAGTTTGAATTCCAACACAATAATGCATGCAAAAACCGTACTCGTCTTTATTATTATTGATTATCATTTGTTAACATTCATTATCATTTATTATTATTTATATCATGCACGTGTGTATGCAATCCAACTGCGTTAGTTCATACCCTTGCTACCAGAGAGCGCCACCGTGATGTCATTAAAGATGGTTGATTTTGGCAGGAAGAAAGCCATTTGCGCTACCTCCACTGAACTACCATTACCGTTCTCTTGCACATTCAGTCTTTGCTGAGCTGTCGTTGCCATGTGTTCGATCATAGAAATAGATGTGGGTGATAGAGCAGCCTTCAATATCTGTATTTCATATAGACATTCGAGGGAGGACTGTAGCCACAGTTCACTACATGAGGTGTGGAAGCATATGATAATGGAGGAGTGTCGGGGCAATAAGTACAAGAATTCTGTTCAGCAGATTTCGGCAATGCAGAGGAATGGATCCAGGATGCATCCCATAACCAGCATATGCTCATGCGCATGCGCAAACTGCAGGCTTATTTACCATCAAACATTGACACTTCCAAAACGCAAGAGATGTTCAGTTGACACCAATTCACTTCGGCATAAGCATATTCGTATACAACGTATATACCATTGGAGACCATGGAGACCATCCTGCAGAATGTGTTCAATCGATGAGTTATTGGTGTTTGACTGTGATGAGTTTAACAGCAGTTTAGTTTGCAAGCATACAGCCAAGGACTGCCCCCATAACCTACTACATGCTGAATGGAAATGTGCATTAATCCTGGAACATATGAATAAGAACAAGAACACAGTCCTCCAAATAAATTCCCTCCAACGAAATGCTTTAAAAATGCATTACCCATCTCATGGAAACATCTGCTACTGTTGGAACTGTCTACCTTTTCTAAAGCCCACATATAAGCTCCCAGCCCACAAGAGACGACTGCCTCCGATCCAGCAGAGCGACGAACTGATCTAGTTCACGAGTTCTCCACTAGAGGGCACTTCGATAGGTCGCGTGTTCACCTCATTCAACCAATAGCAGCACAGCATCATGATGTTGGCTTCTATATAAGGAGCACTCAGCAGCTTCTCCATCTCTGTTCCAGTCGGTCAAGATGAAGTGTCACTTACCAATACAGCAGAATAGGAGGAGGAGCAAGCAGCACCAGAAAAGTAAGTCCCCAAATTATTATTATTATTATTATTTCTTTTTCTTTACTTTCTCAGACTGTTAAGTCTGGTTAAAAATGGAATGTGACGTGGACCTTGATCAAGCGTGACTTCCTTGTAACTGTATGGTGTACGTTATATTGCATTTAGGAACTTTCGGATAATTGAACATGTATCAATAATTACAGATTTTTGTAGTTGTATATATATGTTTGGATGTAGCTGTATTGCATTGATGTACTGGTGGATATTGTGAGGTATGACTCCTGTAGTTGATAGTATAATTGGTATAATGTCAACTTTATCCTGATGCCACATGTCCTTGACTTCCTCAGCCAGTTGGATGTATTTTTCAATTTTTTCTCCTGTTTTCTTCTGTATATTTGTTGTGTTGGGTATGGATATTTCAATTAGTTGTGTTAATTTCTTCTTTTTATTGGTGAGTATGATGTCAGGTTTGTTATGTGGTGTTGTTTTATCTGTTATAATCGTTCTGTTCCAGTATAATTTGTATTCATCATTCTCCAGTACATTTTGTGGTGTACTTGTATGTGGGAACGTGTTGTTTTATTAGTTTATGTTTTATGGCAAGCTGTTGATGTATTATTTTTGCTACATTGTCATGTCTTCTGGGGTATTCTGTATTTGCTAGTATTGTACATCCGCTTGTGATGTGATCTACTGTTTCTATTTGTTGTTTGCAAAGTCTGCATTTATCTGTTGTGGTATTGGGATCTTTAATAATATGCTTGCTGTAATATCTGGTGTTTATTGTTTGATCCTGTATTGCAATCATGAATCCTTCCGTCTAACTGTATATATTGCCTTTTCTTAGCCATGTGTTGGATGCGTCTTGATCTATGTGTGGCTGTGTTAGATGATACGGGTGCTTGCCATGTAGTGTTTTCTTTTTCCAATTTACTTTCTTTGTATCTGTTGATGTTATGTGATCTAAAGGGTTGTAGAAGTGGTTATGAAATTGCAATGGTGTAGCTGATGAATTTATATGAGTGATTGCTTTGTGTATTTTGCTAGTTTCTGCTCGTTCTAGAAAGAATTTTCTTAAATTGTCTACCTGTCCATAATGTAGGTTTTTTATATCTATAAATCCCCTTCCACCTTCCTTTCTGCTTAATGTGAATCTTTCTGTTGCTGAATGTATGTGATGTATTCTATATTTGTGGCATTGTGATCGTGTAAGTGTATTGAGTGCTTCTAGGTCTGTGTCACTCCATTTCACTACTCCAAATGAGTAGGTCAATACTGGTATAGCATAAGTATTTATAGCGTTTTTTTTGTTTCTTGCTGTCAATTCTGTTTTCAGTATTTTTGTTAGTCTTTGTCTATATTTTTCTTTTAGTTCTTCTTTAATATTTGTATTATCTATTCCTATTTTTTGTCTGTATCCTATATATTTATAGGCATCTGTTTTTTCCATCGCTTCTATGCAGTCGCTGTGGTTATCCAATATGTAATCTTCTTGTTTAGTGTGTTTTCCCTTGACTATGCTATTTTTCTTACATTTGTCTGTTCCAAAAGCCATATTTATATCATTGCTGAATACTTCTGTTATCTTTAGTAATTGCTTGAGTTGTTGATTTGTTGCTGCCAGTAGTTTTAGATCATCCATGTATAGCAAATGTGTGATTTTGTGTGGGTATGTTCCAGTAATATTGTATCCATAATTTGTATTATTTAGCATGTTGGATAGTGGGTTCAGAGCAAGACAGAACCAGAAAGGGCTTAATGAGTCTCCTTGGTATATTCCACGCTTAATCTGTATTGGCTGTGATGTGATGTTATCTGAATTTGTTTGGATATTAAGTGTGGTTTTCCAGTTTTTCATTACTATGTTTAGAAACTGTATCCATTTAGGATCTACTTTGTGTATTTCCAATATCTGTAGCAACCATGAGTGGGGTACACTATCAAAGGCTTTTTGGTAATCAATGTATGGGTAGTGTAGGGACCTTTGTTTAGTTTTAGCTTGATATGTCATCTCTGTATCTATTATCAGTTGCTCTTTACATCTTCGTGCTCCTTTGCAGCAGCCTTTTTGTTCTTCATTTATAATTTTGTTCTGTGTTGTATGTGTCATTAATTTCTGTGTAATGACTGAAGTTAATATTTTGTAGATTGTTGGTAGGCATGTTATGGGGCGATATTTAGCTGGGTTTGCTGTGTCTGCTTGATCTTAAGGTTTCAGATAGGTTATTCCATGTGCAAGTGTATCAGGGAATGTGTATGGGTCTGCAATGTAACTGTTAAATAATTTAGTTAGATGTGAATGTGTTGAGGTGAACTTCTTTAGCCAGTAATTTGCTATTTTATCATTTCCAGGGGCTTTCCAATTGTGTGTAGAATTAATTGCTCGGGTGACTTCATGTTGCAAAATTATCACTTCAGGCATTTGTGGTATCATCTTGTATGAGTCTGTTTCTGCTTGTATCCACTGTGCATGCCTGTTATGTTGTACCGGGTTTGACCATATGTTGCTCCAGAAGTGTTCCATGTCTGGTATGTTTGGTGGATTGTCTATTTTAATGTGTGTGTTATCTATTGTTTGGTAAAATCTCTTTTGGTTTGTGCTGAATGTTTGGTTTTGTTTCCTTCTATTTTCACTTTTTTTGTATCTTCTAAGTCGTTTGGCCAATGCTTGTAATTTCTGCTTCTTTTCATCTAATTGCTCTATTGCTTCTTGTTGTGAGATTTTACCTAACCTTTTTCGTTTTTTGTCTGATATTTCATTTCTTATAAATTGTGTTAGCTGTCCAATGTCTTTTCTCAGTTTTTCTATTCTGATCTGTAGCCTGTGTTGCCATGCTGGTTTTGTGGGCTTCTTCTGTGTGTTGGTTTGTTCTGATCTCTGCCTAGTGTGTATACTTAGTGTAGTGTGTGCTCCTATATAAACCAGTAGTTGTAACTCTTCCATAGTTGTATTTTCATTTATTTTGTTGTGTATGATTGTGTTGATAGTTTTTATTGTTGTTTCGACTTGTGGGTTATTTGGCGGTCTATGCAAGAATGGTCTAATGTCTGTATTTGTGCCTTTGTATTCTATATATGTCAGCTGAAATTTCTCTTCTATATCTAACACGTGTGTCTCTTCGTGTTCTATTTGTGCTTGTTCTGGTGGCTGTCTTAAGATTTCGTTTTCCTCTGATTGTTTAATTGATGCGTGTTGTTGTTTGTTTGTTTGCTCTGGGATGTTTGAGTCCATTACTGTATTTTCTTCTTCTTCTGATTGCACATTATTTTGTTCCAGTATTTGTTGTACTTGTTGTTTGATGTTTTCTAATTCTGACTGGGGTATCCTGTTATTTTTTATTATTACACGGATCTGATCAGCTAGTCGTTGTTCTGTTAAAAATTTTAATTCCGGGTATCTGGTAATAAATATTGTATATACTTGTGATCTGTATCCAGTTGTGTTGGTTCCTAGGTTTGTTGCTTGGTAATAGCAGAACATGAGGTGTCGATTAACTTCATCTGACCATCTCATCCTCTGTCTTTGTTTTCCTTCTAGGGTGGTTGCAGGAAGCATATCCTGCAAAACACCTCTATTTGGATTTAAATCGTTTTCCAGTTGGCTAGCAGTGTCGTTACCATTGTGGGCGGGCATAGGGTTCAAGCGTCGTCCCCGACCATGACGGCGCTTGTCCGAGGCTTCTTTAGTTCTGTCCTGAACCAAGTAATCACACTAAAAGGGGGGTTAGCCCTTCTAGTGGTTTGTTCTTTTCGTCGCCTTTTACGACTGGCAGAACATACCGGAGGCCTATTCTTTTCCCGGGCCTCCACGGGGGTTATTATTATTATTATTATTATTATTATTATTATTATTATTGCTATTATTATTATTTCTCTACCAACATCACATCATTTCTTATGGATATTCGTCTTGGTCCTCCAGCAGCTCCACCCATGACGCCAGCATCAGCAGGTCCCAGCATGTCCCGGCCCACGCACGTGGAGTCCTCAGACTCGTCCACGCAGGATCCTGTAGCTCAGCTTCTCAGCATGCTGGAGCAGGATAGCCAGGTGTTAATGTCAGTGCCAGAGGCTGTGCTTGATGGGGCTTCACAGTACTGGGCTCCTTCGTACGCACCATCCACTGATCATAATCTCACAAGGAACATCCCACCATCAGTGCAAGGACAGCAGACTAACAGCGCTGGTGTGGATGTCGTGGATGAGAAGATACCGACCGCCGCTTCACCTCAACCTTTACTATTCGCCTCAAGCTATGTGTTAACAGTTAGTGGTTCAAAACGTATCCATGTAGGACTTGATGTTTCACAGTACGGTAGCCTCTCAACTGTGTTAGTGCTGGAAAATGTGCTCAAAAATATTAAAGTGAAATTTTCTGACTACGAGTGGGATGAACTGTGTCGTTTAAAAACACACATCAAGAATCATATGACTTCCGAATATTATCCATCCCCCTCCTACCACGACATGTACTGTGGCAGTCTAACTGTGAGTATTCTATCAATGTATGATGATGCTACACTAAACATTAAAAGTGCTGATGGTTATAGTATTGTCATGCATCACCCCATTGTTGATAACTTGTTCAATTTAGACATGGCTCTAACTAGTACGATAGAGAGACTAAACAGATGGTGCCCATATGTTCAGGCAGTGTACAGCGACATCATTAACTGGCTAAACACATGTAGCATTCACATAGATGATATAGAACATTGTTTTAGTATGTGTATAGCACCTGTGCCCAAGTCTTATGCTATTCCTCGAATAAGTGTTGAAAATGTCGAACTCAAATTTACTGACGGAATACTGGACTATTGTAATTCACCCATAACATTACAAGATATACGTGCTGAATTTCAAGCATACAATAAGTAGCTATTTTCCAAATACTGTACTTCTGCTGCACCGCATAAAAAAAATGTAGCGATTTTTTCTCATACTGATCATATTTGTAAATATTTTAATAAATAAATATATTATTTTATAATATTAAATTTGTCATTGCGTGTTTTTTATTTGTCAAGACAAAATGTCACCTACGTTAATCTATATGACAGCCTTCCCTTTAAATATACCACCTCGAGTTCATTCTATTGTGTAGCCATTGTACCTCAGTTGGTAAGGTGACTGCGCTATAGTGACTACACACAAACACATATTTTTAATCATATAAAAGCGTATACCACACCTTGACCTACCACATTAGGTATCATTGCAGGCTGGGTGAAACACCCTCGCCTCAAGGGCTTTGTTGTAGGTGACTGGTCCTGTGATGATGACCAAGACCAGAAGACCAACAAGAATGGACCACTCCTTCCTGACAGCATATGAGCTATGATTGTAGGACCATCCAGCTGTGGTAAGACAAATGTTCTCATGGTTCTGTTAACGCATATAGACGGAGTCCGCTTCGAGCACCTATTTGTCTTCTCCAAAACACTCATTCAGCCCAAGTACCAGTCATCATCATCATCATTTAAGACTGATTATGCCTTTCAGAGTTCAGTCTGGAGCATAGCCCCCCTTATAAGATTCCTCCATGATCCCCTATTCAGTGCTAACATTGGTGCCTCTTCTGATGTTAAACCTATTACTTCAAAATCATTCTTAACCGAATCCAGGTACCTTCTCCTCGGTCTGCCCTGACTCCTCCTACCCTCTACTGCTGAATCCATGAGTCTCTTGGGTAACCTTGCTTCTCCCATGCGTGTAACATGACCCCACCATCTAAGCCTGTTCGCCCTGACTGCTACATCTATAGAGTTCATTCCCAGTTTTTCTTTGATTTCCTCATTGTGGACACCCTCCTGCCATTGTTCCCATCTACTAGTACCTGCAGTCATCCTAGCTACTTTCATATCCATAACCTCAACCTTGTTGATAAGGTAACCTGAATCCACCCAGCTTTCGCTCCCATACAACAAAGTTGGTCGAAAGATTGAACGGTGCACAGATAATTTAGTCTTGGTACTGACTTCCTTCTTGCAGAAGAGAGTAGATCGTAGCTGAGCGCTCACTGCATTAGCTTTGCTACACCTAGCTTCCAGTTCTTTCACTATGTTGCCATCCTGTGAGAATATGCATCCTAAGTACTTGAAACCGTCCACCTGTTCTAACTTTGTTCCTCCTATTTGGCACTCAATCCGTTTATATTTCTTTCCCACTGACATTACTTTCGTTTTGGAGATGCTAATCTTCATACCATAGTCCTTACATTTCTGATCTAGCTCTGAAATATTACTTTGCAAACTTTCAATCGAATCTGCCATCACAACTAAGTCATCTGCATATGCAAGACTGCTTATTTTGTGCTCACATATCTTAATTTCACCCAGCCAGTCTATTGTTTTCAACATATGATCCATAAATAATATGAACAACAGTGGAGACAGGTTGCAGCCTTGTCTTACCCCTGAAACTACTCTGAACCACGAACTCAATTTACCGTCAACTCTAACTGCTGCCTGACTATCCATGTAAAGACCTTTAATTGCTTGCAAAAGTTTGCCTCCTATTCCATAATCTTGTAGAACAGACAATAACTTCCTCCTAGGAACCCGGTCATATGCCTTTTCTAGATCTATAAAGCATAGATACAATTCCCTGTTCCACTCATAACACTTCTCCATTATTTGCCGTAAGCTAAAGATCTGGTCCTGACAACCTCTAAGAGGCCTAAACCCACACTGATTTTCATCCAATTGGTCCTCAACTAATACTCGCACTTTCCTTTCAACAATGCCTGAGAAGATTTTACCCACAACGCTGATTAAAGAGATACCTCTGTAGTTGTTACAATCTTTTCTGTTTCCATGTTTAAAAATTGGTGTGATTACTGCTTTTGTCCAGTCTGATGGAACCTGTCCCGACTCCCAGGCCATTTCAATTATCCTGTGTAGCCATTTAAGACCTGACATTCCACTGTATTTGATGAGTTCCGACTTAATTTCATCCACCCCAGCCGCTTTATTGCACTGCAATCTATTGACCATTTTTTCCACTTCCTCAAATGTGATCTTATTTCCATCATCATTCCTATCCCATTCTACCTCGAAATCTGAAACATTACTGATCGCATTTTCACCTACATTGAGCAACTCTTCAAAATATTCCCTCCATCTGCCCAAGGCATCCACAGGATTCACCAGCAGTTTTCCTGACCTGTCCAAAATACTTGTCATTTCCTTCTTACCTCCCTTTCGAAGACTGCTAATTACGCTCCAGAATGGTTTTCCAGCAGCTTGACCCATAGTCTCCAACCTGTTTCCAAAGTCTTCCCACGATTTCTTCTTGGATGCTGCAATTATCTGTTTGGCTTTGTTTCTTTCTTCAACATAACTTTCTCTGTATACATGAGTTCTAGTATGTAGCCATTTTTGATACGCCTTCTTTTTCCTTTTACAGGCTGCCTTGACTGTATCATTCCACCAAGCTGTTTGCTTCATCCTACTTTTACACACTACTGTTCCAAGACATTCTTTAGCCACTTCTAGTACTGTGTCCCTGTACCTTGTCCATTCCTTTTCCAATGACTGTAATTGACTACATTCAACTAACTGGTACCTTTCTGAGATCGCTGTTATGTACTTGTGCCTGATTTCCTTATCCTGAAGTTTCTACACTCTTATCCTCCTACATATGGACCTGACCTCCTGCACTTTCGGCCTCACAATCCCAATTTCACTGCAGATTAAATAACGATCAGTCATCAAAGAATCCCCTGAATACACGTGTGTCCCTCACAGCCTTCCTGAATTCCTGATCTGTTATTATATAGTCAATGACAGATTGGTTCCCCTGCCTACCCAAGTATACCGGTGAATGTTCTTATGTTTAAAAAAGGAGTTTATGATTACTAAGCCCATACTGGCACAGAAATCCAAGAGTTGTTTCCCGTTCATGTTGGCCTCCATATCCTCTCCAAATTTACCCATAACCTTTTCATACCCTTCTGTTCGATTTCCAATCCTGGCGTTAAAATCACCCATGAGCAGAACACTGTCCTTGTCCTTTACTCTAACAACTACATCACTGAGTGCCTCACAAAAACTATCCATCCTATCTTGATCTGTCCCTTCATAATGCGAATATACTGACACAATCTTAATTTTCTTGCTAGACACTGTCAAATCTACCCACATCAGTCGTTCGTTTACATACCTTATTGCAACTACGCTGGGTTCCATTTCTTTCCTCATGTAAAGCCCTACACCCCATTGTGCTATTCCTGCTTTGACTCCTGACAGGTAGACCTTGTATTTTCCCACTTCCTCTTCTTTCTCACCCCTTACCCGAATGTCACTAACAGCTAAAACGTCCAGCCCTATCTTACTTGCAGCCTCTGCCAGCTCTACCTTCTTCCCAGAGTAGCCCCCACTGATATTAATAGCTCCCCATCTCATTACCATTTGTTTGCCAAGTCGTATCTTAGGAGTCCCTGGTTTGTCAGTTAGAGATGGGACTCCGTCACCTCCAAAGGTCCGAGGCATTTTGCTCTGATTGTTGCCAGCATCATATTTAAAGTACCAGGGAAGCAGGTTGCTAGCCTTACTTGCTCCGAGTCCCATTGGGTTTTACCCCTAACGGCTGAGGGACTAACCGATGGATTTGGTAGTCTTTGCCGTATGAGCACAAAGGTGACCACGACTCAGAATATGTCCGAGATGCCCAGCCTTATTCCAAAGTAACTGGTATCCCGACTGTCGGGACCACTTACTTGGCCACTCATACGTTGCCCGTGGTTCATGAACTAGGACATAACTACAGGAACCCACACCATGAACCACCCAAGTACCAGTTACTGAAGAAAATATTAGATGGAGTAGACGGTGTAACGTACAGAGCCTTCAGTGAAAGCGACGACGTCCCCCCACCTGAAGAGCTAAAGCCTAATACTGTCTTCATATTTGACGATGTCGCTGTTGAAAAGCAAGATCAAATCCGTAAATATTTCTGCTTTGGCCTTCATATGGGTGTTGATGTATTTTATCTGAATCAAACGTATTTCAGGATCCCAAAACAGCTGGTGAGGGACAACGCAAATCTCCTTATAGCATTCAAACAAGACAACCTCAATTTAAAGCACATTTACCATGCTCACGTAGGGACCGACATGTCATAAATGAATTTGTAAAGATATGTGCTGATTGCTGGAACCACCCACAATACGGCTTTCTCATTATTGATAAAACCCGTAAACTAAATGACGGTAGGTATAGCCCGAACTTCCAAGACTTTCTCCATATATAAACGTACGAAAATACCTTATCCCATCAGTTAACACTTCACCATGGACAAATTCGCACGCATGACGGACGCTCAGACTGAGAGATTAGGTGTGCAAAGACAGAGTGCCCGAATGTACACCGATATCAAATTTAAAAATCTTGAGTCCAGACTAGTTAAAGTTGCAAGGGAATTAAAGGACATCCAGAAACTTCTTGCCATTAACCAAAACCGGATATAGAAGAGAATTAGCGCAATTGAGGGCATGATAGAAGCCGAGGCCGTTGTTATTGAAGAAGGTGGCGTAGGAAAAAAGGAGAAGAAGAAGTACAACAAAGCATATATAAAACCACGTGATATTCAGAGCTCTGATTAGTATCCTTCGAGATGTCGACAAAGCATAAAGTCATTCAGGCGCGCAAAGCAGTTCGAGAGAAATTACGCTTGCTGAAGTTGGGACATATACACTCCTGGAAATGGAAAAAAGAACACATTGACACCGGTGTGTCAGACCCACCATACTTGCTCCGGACACTGCGAGAGGGCTGTACAAGCAATGATCACACGCACGGCACAGCGGACACACCAGGAACCGTGGTGTTGGCCGTCGAATGGCGCTAGCTGCGCAGCATTTGTGCACCGCCGCCGTCAGTGTCAGCCAGTTTGCCGTGGCATACGGAGCTCCATCGCAGTCTTTAACACTGGTAGCATGCCGCGACAGCGTGGACGTGAACCGTATGTGCAGTTGACGGACTTTGAGCGAGGGCGTATAGTGGGCATGCGGGAGGCCGGGTGGACGTACCGCCGAATTGCTCAACACGTGAGGCGTGAGGTCTCCACAGCACATCGATGTTGTCGCCAGTGGTCGGCGGAAGGTGCACGTGCCCGTCGACCTGGGACCGGACCGCAGCGACGCACGGATGCACGCCAAGACCGCAGGATCCTACGCAGTGCCGTAGGGGACCGCACCGCCACTTCCCAGCAAATTAGGGACACTGTTGCTCCTGGGGTATCGGCGAGGACCATTCGCAACCGTCTCCATGAAGCTGGGCTACGGTCCCGCACACCGTTAGGCCGTCTTCCGCTCACGCCCCAACATCGTGCAGCCCGCCTCCAGTGGTGTCGCGACAGGCGTGAATGGAGGGACGAATGAAGACGTGTCGTCTTCAGCGATGAGAGTCGCTTCTGCCTTGGTGCCAATGATGGTCGTATGCGTGTTTGGCGCCGTGCAGGTGAGTGCCACAATCAGGACTGCATACGACCGAGGCACACAGGGCCAACACCCGGCATCATGGTGTGGGGAGCGATCTCCTACACTGGCCATACACCACTGGTGATCGTCGAGGGTACACTGAATAGTGCACGGTACATCCAAACCGTCATCGAACCCATCGTTCTACCATTCCTAGACCGGCAAGGGAACTTGCTGTTCCAACAGGACAATGCACGTCCGCATGTATCCCGTGCCACCCAACGTGCTCTAGAAGGTGTAAGTCAACTACCCTGGCCAGCAAGATCTCCGGATCTGTCCCCCCATTGAGCATGTTTGGGACTGGATGAAGCGTCGTCTCACGCGGTCTGCACGTCCAGCACGAACGCTGGTCCAACTGAGGCGCCAGGTGGAAATGGCATGGCAAGCCGTTCCACAGTACTACATCCAGCATCTCTACGATCGTCTCCATGGGAGAATAGCAGCCTGCATTGCTGCGAAAGGTGGATATACACTGTACTAGTGCCGACATTGTGCATGCTCTGTTGCCTGTGTGTATGTGCCTGTGGTTCTGTCAGTGTGATCATGTGATGTATCTGACCCCAGGAATGTGTCAATAAAGTTTCCCCTTCCTGGGACAATGAATTCACGGTGTTCTTATTTCAATTTCCAGGAGTGTAGATCGCGAGCAAACACTAAATGAAACTTTTAAACCTGTCACCGAATCTATCACCAAGGTAGCTTTGCATAATAATGACCCAATCGCAGAATTCACCAACCAGTATCCGACCGTCAAGGTAGATAGAACATTTGGTGTCTGCAGGGCGAGACCGTACATGCTGGGCTCTCAAACTATAACTTTATCCGATATCACAATACGCATCGGGGATACAGAGTTTAAAAGAACACCTGGCTTAACGAACCTAATCTTTCTAAGGCCATCAAAAAACTTTAAATACTCTACCGATGATCGCAAAGTCTATCGGGAAATACTTAACTTGACTGACCTGTACAAAAATCCCGACGGAACACTGAAAAAGCCTGAAAACTCTAAATACACTACCATTATACAACCTTTACTCAATGAGCAAGCTAAAAGTGTCGGTGAGGGTGTAGACTTTCAGCATAAAGGAGTGAGCAATCAAGTCCCACAGTATATATATTACGATGACCCAGATGAACTAATAGACAGACTTCGACCGTTGATGGCTTCGGCTGCTGCGGGCAATTCAGCTCATTTGAATGAGGTTGTATCCATAATCTCAGAGCTTCGAGAGAGAGGTATCATCGAATAAGTATGGAGACCTTGGTTCGAAAACTGCACAAGCCAGCACGCAGAATATACCCTCATATACATATCATGATTAAAGGGCTGGATGACCTCTGGCAAGCTGATCTTGTAGATATGAATCGATATTCACCTCATAATAATGGATTCCAATACATTTTAATGGTTATTGATACATACTCTAAATTCGCATGGGCATTACCTGTGAAAACGAAAACCGGTAGAAATATTGCTGTGGTGTTTGAGCGTCTGCTGCAGACAGGAACGAATCGATGCCTGGCCAATCTTCAAACCGATCACGGTGGGGAGTTTTACAATGATCATTTCAAGACTGTGATGGCGCGGTGTGGCATACACCACTACTCCACGTTTACCCAACTTAAAGCTAGTATCGTCAAGAGTTTAAACAGAACAATTAAAGCTCAAATGTGGATGCAGTTTAATCTTCGCGGTTCGTACAAGTGGGTGGATATCCTCCCACAGATAATTGCAAAGTATAATCGAACCAAACTTAGTACAATAAAAATGAGACCGATCGATGTTCGCGATAATTCACTCATGGACACAGTATATTTCCGGATTAAAATGCTCGACCCTCGCAAACAGAGGTTCAATATAGGCGACTTAGTACGTATTTCAAAACACAAGACAGCGTTCGAGAAATCGTTCTTACCAAATTGGTCGGCTGAGATATTCACAGTATCCAAAGCGCAGCGAACCAACCCTAGGACATATATCTTACAGGACGGCAAGGGCGAAGGAATTGCAGGATGCTTTTACACGGAGGAATTGCACAAGAGTTCTGAACCAGATGTATTTCTCATCGAGCGCGTGATAAGACGTCGTGGGAATAGAGCACTGGTTAAATGGCTACGATTTGGCTGGCTCTGAGCACTATGGGACTTAACGTCTGAGGTCATCAGTCCCCTAGAACTTAGAACTACTTAAACCTAACTAACCTAAGGACATCACACACATCCATGCCCGAGGCAGGATTCGAACCTGCGACCGTAGCAGCCGCGTGGTTTCGGACTGAAGCGCCTAGAACCGCTCGGCCACCGCGGCCGGCTGGCTAGGATTTCCATCATCAGAAAACAGTTGGATCGAAGCTGACATGTTAGTATATAACAGGGAGAGTAGACCTCTATCTCCTCAGTAGCGTACCATGCACGATAGAAGGCACATTATAATAAGAGGTGGAGATGGTGTTCTCGACAAGTTGCCTGTTGAATTGCACATTCCAAGATATAACTTCTGTGGGCCTGGAACAAAGCTTCAGAAGCGCCTGGCACGTGGCGATAAAGGTATTAACCTACTAGACGAAGCCTGCCTTGAGCACGACCTCGCATACGCAGCAAATAAGGATCTCCCAGTACGCCACGTCGCCTACCGGATATTAGCAGATAAAGCCAAGCAAATAAGGCGAAGAAAAGATCTCGGAATAGGCCAACGCGTTGCTGCATTCGTGGTTGATAAAACCATGCGTGGAAAAATTAAGCTGGGCTTGGGTGTGATGAATGTCAAACGAATTATGAAAGCAGCGCGAACAGCTTTGCGAGTGAAGAAGAACAGGAAGAACAACAACAAACCCGGTTGTTTGAAAAACTGTATTCTCACCTCGATGTCTGCAGCTAAACGTTTGTTGAATGGTGGGAACAAGAAGAAAAACACGACTTCAATTAAACCACCTAGGATCCTACCACTACCAAAGACTTCGGGCGGAATTATCCAGTTCCTCGTTCCAGCCCTTGCAGCCCTGTCCGCTGTAGGGTCACTCACAGGCGGTGCCGCAGCTGTCACCAAAACGGTCAAAAACTCTCAGAATACACAAGCCCAACTAGAGGAAGCCAGAAGACATAATCCCGCTATGGAGGCAGCAGCTATCGGAAAAGGTCTCTACTTGAAACCATACAGGAAAGGACTAGGTCTCTTCATAAATAAATAAAAAGTCCGTTAGTTATCCTACCCGACCGAGCGCTCACGAATAAAGATCTACTTAAAATTCTTAAACAAAAACTTCACATTCGTGGATTCCGCGGCGTCTTTATGCGGAATACATTACCGAAGACCATGTGGCGGACTAATGTGTGCGGAGTTGTAAATTTAGATGTTGCTGGGGGTCCAGGGACCCATTTGGTTGTTTATGTTAAGATAAGTCCAAATACATTTCAGTATTTCGATTCATTCGGCGATTTACAGCCGCCTGAAGAATTACAACGCTACTTCACCAGCAAAAGACGCGTCTTCTACAATGTCCGGCGATATCAGGACTTTAACATATATCTCTGTGGTCATCTCTGCGCTATGTTCCTCATCACAGCGTCGGCAAACCCCCTCTAGATTGCGTCATCGTCAGATCATGTGCGCGATATATAAAAGAGCTGTCATTGAACACATGACCATCATTTGATGTTTAGATGCAATGTTGTACACTCTGACTTTGAAAGAGCGAGGATCAGTATTACGCGCAAATTACTTTCCGCCGATTGATTTAAGTGCAGGGGACTGGAGTATTGCACTGATTGGTCTAGAGACGTATAACAGCATTCCAAATATTACACAGAGCAACATCTTGAAATTGACGGCCAGAAGGAGAGTCTACAAATACAACCAGGTGCCTACGATATTGATGATTTAAACGAACTCTTAAAAAGTCAAAAAAAGGTATTGAACTACGGGCAAACATTAATACCCTTAAATCGGAAATAGGGACAGAGAGTGCTACGATCGACTTTACACAGAGACACTCAATTGGTCCACTGCTATGTTTTGCGAAGGATCGCGTTTTGGTGAAGGACGGAAGTAAATTTTACGCATCAGATCATGCTGTAGATATACTCCCAGTGAGTACAATCCACGTTGAGTGTAACATTGCCAAAAACTCATACCTGAACGGTAAATTGACTCACTCAATTTACGGATTCTTTCCTACAGTTGGCACAGGGTATAAAATAGTTCAAGCTCCCGCAAACGCTATATATCTCCCGGTGACTGTTCAGACACTGGACTACCTTGAACTGCGTATTGTGCACCAGAATAATCAGTTTGTTAACTTTAGAGGAGAAGAGATCATTGTATGCCTGCATCTAAGGCGAGATGGGAATAAGGTATAAAGTTAGCACACCAGGCGCACAACCCGTCAGTGCAACACGGAAGGGCAAGGCGATAACACGTCTTAGTTACGAATTCCTCATTTTAGCAGGTTTAAAACCGCAGAATGACGTCGCTCAACGTAACTCAGTCAGTAGAGTATGATGACCGAATTATTCGTCATGAATACCACTCACACAAACCCTACGCTTCAAGCACATTTAACAAAAATGATGAAATTACGATTGTTATCCAGCATCAGGACGTGGTAACACTGCCTAGCAAGAGCGTCCTCTACCTGGACTACACATTTAAGAAAGCTGACGGGGCTGCCGTAGCGCTCTCGAAACTCACTCGAAATGCCGTAGCATTCCTGTTTCAAGAGATACGCTATGAACTCAACGGAATTGAAATAGACCGAACACGAAACGTTGGTATTACATCAGCCCTTAAGACGTACGTTTCAGCCTCACCCTCTGATTCAAACAGTTTGGAAAATGCTGGGTGGTTCATAGATACAGCGGATGGGGAGGGTGGACAAAGCCGATTTACCGCGTGCGTGCCACTAAAAATGCTTATGGGTTATTTTGAGGATATGCAGCGAATAATTATCAACGCTAAACAGGAACTTATTTTGGTAAGAAGCGCAAGTGACGCGAATTCATTGTCTCAAACAGCTGCAGAGAATGTTCAAATCAAGATCAATAGCATATCATGGAAAATGCCTCACATCACCGTTGCCGACGAGGAGCGCTTGAAGTTCTTAAAAGTTTTGAATGCTGGCACCTACCTACCACTAACTTTCCGATCATGGGAGCTTTTTGAATACCCAGTCCTACCTACAGCGTCTACACATACTTGGGCTATTAAAACATCAGTGCAGTTGGAAGCATCTCGATTCATCATAATCGCATTTCAAACTCAAAGGCGTGCTAATGTATCAAAGGATTCAACTGAATTTGTCACTGCAAGTTAACTAACGCCAGAGTCTACTTGAATTCAGAATGCTACCCTTATGAGAATCTACATCTACAGTGGGATAGTAATGTATACAGTCTGGTATTTGACATGTATGCGAGATTCCGAGCATCTTACTACGAAGGTGTTGAAGATGAAGGATGCCTACTCAGCCCACAGAGTTTCAAGAAGCTAGCGCCAATAATAGTGATTGATTGTTCAAAACAGAATGAGATAATTAAATCAGGACCTATAGATGTACGGACTGAATTTGAATCTTCAGCAAACTTCCCTGATCAGACTTCGACATATGCTCTCGTTCTGCATGATCGTCTCGTTAACTACTGTCCGCTCACTGTTGTAGTGCAACGAGTTGTATAAATTAATACTCACTCTGCTAGCTCTAGCGTAGATCACGATGTTACCTGAAGGTGTGAGGATCGTAGCTGACGTTCAAGGATTTTACTATGATGAGTGCAGGTGTTTCATAAAGACTGTTCATTAATAGCATTCACGCAAAGTGATGGAGTAATAAGAACATTTGTATCAAGAGTTGAATCGCCGAAACCATTTAAAGACGTCAAGTGCAATAAGACAGTCAGAAGTGCGATGTGGCTAACAAAATTTTATCATGGTATTATGTGGGATGCCTCTGGCATCTCTTATAAACATTTGCTGCGGTTGGTGAGAGTATTTGATCACAAGAAGACAATAATCTACGTTAAAGGCGATGAGAAGAGTAGCTGGCTGCGTCGAATCTTCAAATATGCGGCTATCCAGAACCTGAAATACTACGATTGTCCACCTATCCACAACTTAGACAGCAAACGTGGGAAGAAGAAAAAAATAGTTTTGTGTCCGCATCTGAAAATGTAAAATTACTTTTAAAATGGCTCACAAATAAATAAATAATTTTTTTTTCTCCATAAGAATTCTTGTTGTTTCCTTACTGTGGCACCTACGTCCATAGAAGTAAGTTTATTGGGGATACTGTGCGTGAAGCGCATTCCACTGGAGCTGTCTGAGCCAGTTTACCTGCTTCCACCTCGCCAGCGCGGCGATGAGTCAACCGTTGAAAGTGACAGGACCTGAAAGAGAGAGTGCTAGGGCTTCGCCAGATGCACGCTGTTTAAAGTGACAGGACCACAAAGAGAGTGGCGGGGTCTGTTTGTGACCGGCGGACAAAGTCCAGCACGCATCATTCAGATTTCATCTCTGTCTTTAAATCACTAAAAACCTTATAGGTCTCTCTCTGTACCAGTGCAACGTACATGGATCATAATTGAGGGTGGAAATAATAACAAACACGGGCAATTTTCTTACAATAAAATAATTGAATTTATTATTCAATTCAGATTTTTTTAAACGTTGTTTGTGACGTATCAATTTACAGTAAAATGATTCACTCTTTTTTTTCACATTATATGAGCTTAGAGATACATTATTTGTCTTCAAGTAAAAATATGAAAGTTCTGATCTTTGCAGATACGTGTTTTTACATTATTCACAAATATATAAGCATTGTGCAGTATATATATATATATATATATATATATATATATATATATATATAAAGCAGAGGCACTAGAACGTAATTATAGTATCTTACAAAGTAAATAATATCTTTAGTGAAGTTCCACTGGAAACACTTTTTTAACTAACGGCAAACTTATTTTTAGTTCAAGATAGTGGCTCTAAAACATTTTCCACTAGCAATTTAAATTATATTTCATTGAAGTAAGTGGCTCTAGACAATTTCCACTACAACAAGCAGATGAACACATATTTCTCGGTATAAAGATTTTTTCCACAGTCAAGTGAATATATATATATATATATATATATATATATATATATATATATATATATATGTGTGTGTGTGTGTGTGTGTGTGTGTGTGTGTGTGTGTGTGTGTGTGTGTGTATCTAAAAACAAAGGTGATGTGACTTAGCAAAAGAAAGCGCTGGCAGGTCGATAGACACATAAACAAACACAAACATACACACAAAATTCGAGCTTTTGCAACCGGGGGTTGCAAAAGCTCGAATTTTGTGTGTATGTTTGTGTTTGTTTATGTGTCTATCGACCTGCCAGCGCTTTCTTTTGCTAAGTCACATCACCTTTGTTTTTAGATACATTTATCCCACGTGGAATGTTTCCCTCTATATATATATATGTAAAGAATTTAATTGGTGGAACTCACATTCTTAAAAAACTAGTTCTGACTGGATGGCTAGCAGCAGGTGAAACTTACAACTACTACTAAGATCGAAGTAGATACGAACTGCGAAAATTGTATTTTCGTCTTCTTCTATTTGATTATAAGAGGTGTAAAATTTTTATCTGTTTTCAGTCATATAGCCATTGACAAGTAATAGTAGCGAAAAAATATACAAATATATATAAAGACTTTTTTTATAAATGGTTTTATTTTAGTTTCTGTTTTTTATGATTTTTTTTGTTTTTTCTTTGATAGAATAAATAATAGTTACACACATGCACACTTAACACAGGCTCGCACACATTCACACACACTCAGACATACACAGAAGTACGCAAGCTGATACACACTACAAAACACTCTCATCCAGTATTTACACTTTGATAAAAGGGTCATACTGCTACTCTGCAGACACTCTCGCCGTCTCTCTCTCTCTCTCTCTCTCTCTCTCTCTCTCTCTCTCACTATCTCTCTCTCCCTCTCAATCAGAGTCCGCCACCCCTTCTCTCGCTACAAGTGAGTAGTGTGAGTACGGGCGAGTTTCAATGTCGTCATCACAGATGACCCGTTTATCGTCATGAGGCGACAGACCGATTTTAAACTGCAGCACAGTGTACACCTCGTGCGCTATCAATCGAATACTAGTTTGCCGGACAATATGCGGCAGCTGCAGCTCATCACCGCGTAGGCACTGCAAATAGTCTTCGATAGACAGAGCTCGTGGTGCCATCCGTGTTACCCCCTTAGCCCGTCTCTGAGTGGGACCTTCCAATGTGCGATATGCATACATCTTGGACCAAAGACCTACAAACGCCACAATCGGCAATCCATTCGCCTCATCTTTCATGAGACCGATAACCTTCTTGTTTTGCGGAACAATACCGTAAGGATTATCGGCCGCATAAGAAGACGTGTCGAATTCATTGGCATGGTACCTAATTACTTCATATGGATCGCAGTTCTTCACCCAATAGATGAAACTATCTGTATCCATATAAAGTAATTTAGGATCTGCAAAATGAGTTTTCACGAACTCACGATGAAAGCGGTACATGTGGAGTTTGGATAGGTCTAGTATGCACATCCCCACATAGATAGGTTTAGTAAACTCTACTGCAGTTTTAGCCATCTCCACAGCAACAAAATTCTTATTGAAAATAGTGACCCATTTAAAATTTGGTCTGGCAATGCATTTTCGTACGCCATAACCCCCATCCCATTGCGTTATAATAAAAATTTCACGTCGTTCCCTGAAATTCTCCATAGTTTTTCCGAAATCTGAATTATTCATTAATTTATAAAAATCTTTCTCAAAGTCACACGACACGGAAGTTCTCTGTCTTGTATTCAGATCAATATACTCCTTCAACCAGGGAGACTGCTTGAAGGAGATGGCCTGGGTGATTTTAACCAGCTCCATATCCAAGCTGAGGCATTGCTGGAGGTTAAGATAGTGAATGATGTACCTCTGCTTGTCCCCCAGCGTTGTCATCAGTTTCGGTGTGGAACCTCCTCGTGGAACTAGTTGCTCTGGACACAGCGGCAAATCGGCATGTGTGTCATGCAAACTAATAGGGTATTTGAGTTCTGCCTCCACAACATACCCTACATCAGAATCGGCAGCCATACCCCCCCCCCCCCCTGATTTTTCTACCTAATCCCGTGCATTCGTCTTCAGACAGCCCATAAACTCGCCAATGGGCAGACATTGCTTCATAGCGTGTCTGTATAAGTTATTCACATCGAGATACAATATATAACTCGAATCAAGGGATGCGTTAAACCTGTCACCCATCCGCGGGTTATTTGCTTTCCCGTGTCTATGAATACATTGGCAGAGCCCCCCACGGATCCCTCGCTCAAAGAAAAGAAGCATGTCAGGATCGGTCAATAATCCGTACTGTATTTCGTTTTCTTGAGCATCGTGTCCCAAGACAACCCAGGTGCCGTGTAATAAAAGGCAGGGGCCAGAGAATATGTGATTATACATAGACTCCGGAACTTCTCGAAAACGTCCGCAAGCAAGAGCACGTCTGTGTCCATGTAAAGACGTGCGTACTCTCCTAAATTAGAAATATTTAATTCCCGCCAGACATTCATGGCATGCTCATACTCTGCATTCGTTATCGTGTCTCCTGTGAGGTTGCTGGAGAATGCAGTTATGTCGGGTAGCCTGGTTTCGTCGAGTTTGGCCACACTATTCACATACTCGTATGTGAAAACCCCTTTCCTAGTCACAAGTTGAAACTTTTCCTCGTCGGGGAACGCAGCTCGAGTGATATGCTTATCCGCCGGAGGTAGAGTTCAACAAGTTTCTGTAGTGGTGCCTGCATAAAACGTAGTGTATCGAGGAAGTGCAGCGTAATTCTTGGCGTCATTCATTTGGAGAATGATATATACTTCTCGACGCTCTCACGTAGGACACTCACCTGATTTTTCTCGCAACCGAAATCGGCCAAGTGCTCAACTAGAAAATGAGCGTCATACCCACTTAAATTATGAAAGAAAACTGGTATGTGCCTAGGTAATTGGTACTTCAAATTGCACCCATTGTGAGCTGCGCCACGGAATTTCCCTGTAAGATGACAGTGGTCCCTACGAGGAGTTTCCGCTTTTCTGTCCAACGGCAGCCCACAAATATGACACTCGGTGGCTTTATTATACAAATCTTCATTCTCCTTCGATTTGGTCATTGGAACGTTGCCACTGTACAGCTTATCAACTTCCAGTGAAAATTTTTCAAGCTCAGAGAGCAACCAAATCGATGGGTTATCGCCGACGTAAGATTTGTATCGGTTAAGGTTGGTGTCATATGACGATAGAGTTTGGTACGCTGCCGCATAAGGTATGTGTTTTTCTGTAAAGGTGGTGTGGGTGATCGTAGAGTCAAATGGTTCAAATGGCTCTGAGCACTATGGGACTCAACATCTTAGGTCATAAGTCCCCTAGAACTTAGAACTACTTAAACCTAACTAACCTAAGGAGTCACACACACCCATGCCCGAGGCAGGATTCGAACCTGCGACCGTAGTAGTCCCGCGGTTCCGGACTGCAGCGCCAGAAGCGCACGGCCACCGTGGCCGGCGATCGTAGAGTCACCCTCACAGTGGGTCACACGAGCGAGCAGGCACTCAGAGTCGGCATACACTACAAACGGACACCGCTCCTGGTGGTGAGCATTCCTAAACTTTATGAATTTGTTTTCCTCCATGGGCATAATAACACGTACTGCATTCTTGGAGGTACAGTCTACTAGATATAACAAATATGTTTTACACGACAATCAGTTGATAGTTGGGAGGAAAGGAGTCGGGACATGTCCTTGATCCAGACATAGTGATAATTGTCACCTTCAGAAAAGAGAAGCATATTTACATGCAGTTCACGCTCACCAGCAAATTTTGAGAAATGGAGGGGGCCGACTAGGAGATGCTTGTCTTGCTCATCTGACTTGCTTTTCTTCTTCTCCATGCCATAAACATGTACCGATATTCCGGTATTTTGTGCCTCGAATGTAGGTATGTCCTGGATCTTGAAGGAGAACTCAATACCATCAAAGTTATAATATGTGTTAATATCACTGACTTTGTATGTAGCTGGACGACAAGTGCGATATCTATAATTATACTTTCTTTCACAAGCCAGGATTGACCATGCAAAACAAGCCTGATCTTATCTATTTTGGACGTTAATGCACGCCCTCTTGTTAGCTATATCTTGAGGGAGATTAATATAGCTAGGCCCTCCATTTAGCGGATCGTGGACATGTATATGGATCTCCAGGTGTAGAATTCTGCTGAGTGCCTTAGCTGAGCCGTTGACTTCCATCTCGGAAAACCGGCCCAATATGACACTCAAGATGGATTTCCGGAACCACTCGGCGATCGATGTGCTCCGCGTTATCACGCCATTATCCCCCCAAAGATAATGAATGCTGGTCTCTCCATCACCAGACTGATCTTTTGGTGGGGGGGGGGGGGGAGGTGCGATAACTCAATGCAGAGCACTGCACTGCACTTAACGGTGGGATAACGCGGATTATCGACGACTACCTTGAGGAGCTCGGTTTCTAGGATAGGGAGGCACGCGTCTAAAAATCCAACAGGATCGCGGCTCCCCCCTGACAGGTTTTCGATCCTAGTGACTGAGATAGGCTCCTGGAAGGCGTCGGCAATCGCCGAGTACTGTAACTGCAGTATGGTGTCACCGACCTGATCTGCTTCACTAAAAGGGCGGGGGACAGAACTGCCACTAGCCACAGGATCACTAATACTAGAGCTATAAGTAGGTGAGGCGCTCTGTACCTCACACGATGGAGGTGATGCACGTGCTGGCTGCTGCGAGGGACCAGCAGGCGTGCCCCAGTGTGAGGAGCCGGGGGCGGGGTCCGTGACGGCAGCTGACGCATGTGGTGGCCTGGGAGAAGTCCCAGCGGGAGAGCGGTCGGACACGGCGACCTCGACAGAGGCGGCAGCGTCACGTGAGGCGACAAGGGGCGCTTTGACCGGCGATGCACGTCTCCGGGAGTGCTGCTGATTTGCCGGTTTAGCCACCGTAACAGGCACGCGCACAACAGCGTGCTGAGAGTCGATCTCTGTAGAAATTAAGTAAATAAGTACATTGTATACGTACGTGAATTGTAACGATCACACACATGGTTATAAGGAGAGGGAATAATTACCTTTTTGGCACTGACTCCAAGGCGTGAACAATTCATCGGGGCAGTGTACTGCTCCCTCAAAAATCTCATCGAGCCCTTCGTCCTTTAATTGTTTATAATCATCTAGAACAAACAAACAAGATGTTTTATAAATAGAACTGTTAGAGAAAAATAAATAAGTATATTATTATTATTATTATTATTATTATTATTATTAAAGATAGGTATTTTTAAAATAATAAAACTTACGAGTGGGCTGTTGTTGTTGTTGTTATATTTGCCATTGAATGGTCTCGATCTCATTATCAACGGCTATGAGATCATCAATTGGGTTTCCTGTAACAGAACAAAATAAACATTTTAGTTATTTTTTTTAAATCTTGAATAAATTTGGCAAAAATGCAGAGTGGCCTGACGCATAGGTTGCCCTACTACTCGAGTATAGATTTGAGCGTCAGGAAGTCCTTCTGGAAGTATTTGTTTTGGCCGTAGAAATTTATGGAGGTGAAACATGGACAATAAACAGAGAAGAATCGTAAAGAAGGGTACTGAAGATTAGATGGGTAGGTCACGTAACTAATAAGCAGGCACTGTATAGAATTTGGGAGACAGAAAATGTGTGGCACGACTTGACCAGAAGAAGGGATCGGTAGACAGGGCACATTTCAGACATTGAAGTGTCACTAGTTTAGTAATGGAAGGAAGTGTGTGTGTGTGTGAGCGGGGGAGGGGGGGTGGGAATGGTATAGGAAGAGCAAGAGATGTATACAGTAAGCAGCTTCAGAAGGCTGTTAAGTTGCTGTAGTTATTCAGAGATGAAAAATCTTGCACGGGACAGAGTAGGCTGGAGAACTGCATCAAACCACTTCTCGGTCCAGAGACCACAACAACAACAACAGTGAGTAGAATAATCTCGAAACTGATAGTTTAACAGAATGTTACCTGCAAAAAACGAATATAAATCTGTGGCGTATCAAATACTTATACATTGTCCAACCACATTAGTGTACCCACCGTCTATGTTCGACGCGGTGAGGTACGCATAGCTGACTGTCGCTGTTGCTACTAGAGATGCCTGGACGCGGAAGGGGACGCAAAGCTGCTGCCTTGGCGGAGTTGCTGCTCACGATAGCAGGGACTTCCGGCAAGAAGAAGAGGAAGACTGCAGCGCAGTGCTTTCGCTGCCAAAAGCTTGGCCACGTCGCCAAGCACTGCAGCGGAGCAGTTGCGTGCTTGAAGTGTGCGCAAACACACGACACACGTGACTGCAAGAAGCAGAAGGACGCCCCCTGCACCTGCGCCAACTGCGGTGGCGCACACGCGGCCAACGCCCGTTCCTGCGCCTACAGAAGAAATTGGCGCGGACCGGAGAAGAAGACGCAAAAGCAAGTGACCACCACACAAGAAGAGGTGGTCTCTTGCACAGAAGACGTCGTCACCAGGCGCCTTAACGACGCCGTACAAGAAGCCATGTCCGCCTTCAAATCCGCCATGGCGGAAGGGAGGGCGGCCATGCTGGCGGAAGTGGGCGAGGCTCGGCGTCAGATTGCTGTGCTGACGCAGGAGTTTCGCTCAGCCAAAGCAGCTTCCGCCGCAACAGTCGACTCCGCCACCCAGGCGACTCCTCCACGCGTGGAGTTCGCGACGGTGGCCACACAGACTGACGTGCCTGCCGAAGGGAGGCAACACAGCACACGACGGACACCGAAGCAGCAGCGCAAGAAGAAGAGTGGGAAGAAGGCCCATTCCTCCCGCTTCCAGATATGTACAGCGCAAGCGCTGTAACGCAGAAGATCGCTGCATCGCTTCGCGATGGTACGTACCTCCACCATGACAACCCATATCCTTTCGTTCCACCTAACCATCCTAAACCTCAACTCCCACATCGCCCAGTTGGGTATCCAGAAGGCCTTCTTGGTCTTTCTAGGGAGGAATTCAATCTGATTGATTCCTACCCTATCTTCACACAGTTGCAAATGCGCTGCATCATCATCTCTCTGGTAAACGGAGAGTATGATAAAGCAGGAATCCTTAAGCACGGTATCGCAACCGAGGAAGAGCCCTCAGCAACAGCCAAGAAGAAGAAGAAAAATCGTCACACCGACAAGTACAGGAAATAGGTCATCGGCACTCCTTGCCAGTCCAGAAATACCTACCAGTACAGCAAGAAGATTCGACAAGATTCCCAGGGGAGTAAAGGCCAAACGGCCACAAACTTCCAATAGAACATCCTCACAGTGAGCAAGTCACAAAAGGAGCAGCAGCAGCAGCGTGTGTTCGACGTCAGCGTGCAGTAACCACTCACAGACAGCAGGTAGCAGCACGAGCAGTGCAGGGTATATAAAGCGTGTCGAGAGCTGAGGAAAATAGAGCAGTCCTAATATGGAAACGGAGCTAGTTATCTGGCGTCCAAAAGGGTATGATCATTAGCTTTCGGGCGAAGGTTGGAAACATTTCCAAAACGGCTAAGTTAGTAAACTGTTCGCGTGCCGCCTTAGTTAAAGCGTACCGCGCACAGCAAAATGGCGCTATCCAAAACTGGAGCTGAAGCAACTGTGATGCACCACGGGCTATAGATGACAGGGGTGAACAATGGCTGCAGAAGTGTGTATGGTCGAATAGACGTGCAACTGTTGAGCAACTGACCACCCAGATGAACCAAGGGGCTACCAGCTCTCCTCAACGACCATTCAGCGAGCGTTGCTACATTTGGAACTGTGCAGCAGGTGCTTGGTACGTGGTCTCATACTGACTTATGTTCGTCAGCGACGAAGACTGGTATTTGGCCATTAATACCGTAACTGGACATCCACTGAGTGGAGACAGGTGGCTTCTTCGGATGAATCACGTTTTATGCTCCATAGCACAGATGGCCATTGGCATGTACGGCGTGGAACGTCTGAATTCAAACACCCTGCAACCAAAATGGATCATGATGGCCTGGGGAATGTTTTCATGGCATTCCCTGTATGATTTCGTAGTTCTGGAAGGCACTATGGATCAACACATGTATGCAGCTATCCTTGGGAATCACCTTCACTCCTACATGAAATTTGTTTTACCACACTCAGGTGTAGGCTCTTGAGCCACTCAAGTTCACATCTTCTTTGGAATTTCTGAAGTTATTTCTTCACAAAAATCTGACGCTGCCTTGCATTGTGTACGCGATACTACCGCCATCTGTATTAATGTTACTCTGAGATGAGGCCTATCTTGCGTTTCATGCTTCAGGACCTGAAATGGAATACTCCCATGCTTGAGAAGCATCAACAGTCATTCATGTGAAGGTATCGAGCATGTAATACAATCAGTGCAGACAGTCAGAGCAACTTCCATATTTCTATAACGAAATGTATCCGCCCGGATAGCCCTGCGTGTTACATAACCGCTTTCGGGCCGGAGAAGTGCGCTGGCCTCCTATCGAATTCGCCCGACAGATTAACGACAAGGGTTGGTATGCCTGTCTGGATGTTGTTTTTAAACAGTTCCCACATCCCACTAGGTGTATACCGGGCTGGTACCCAAGCCCCGCGTCAGTTACACAACTCACAAACATTTAGAAAAAAGATTCGCTCATTTTCACATGAATGACACTACACGCAGACCGTTGGGTTACGCATATTCCGTTCCAGGGGGTAACGGGGTGGCGACAGGAACGCCATCCGAGCACCCCTTCAAAAATTAACCATGCCAAATCCATAAATAACCATGCCGACACTCCGCCGATGCAGGACAAAAGCACAAGGAAAGTAGAAGAAGACGTCTTTAATGAAATGTAATTGGTGTGCAGTTATACAGTCACTGAAACTTACGGACGTCTCATGTGCATAGCTCATAATGACAGGTAAAGAAATGTATTCCTTATCCAAAAAGTAGGAAAAAAAATTCTCCATTACGCCGTATCCGTCCTCAAACTTGTCTTGAGGTTCTAAAACATCATATAAGTGGTATATATTATTTTTCTTACCTGTTAAGAAATACTGAAGAATAAGATAACGCAGTTCCCTTGATTAGGCTACAGACCTATGACAGAACACATATCCCATTAAAGAAAACTACATCTATTAAACATAGTAGTAGTGAAGAAGGCAGTTACTTCTGACCAGGAAGACCAACGCCAAGAAAGTGACCGCTGAGCTTAAAATAATTATGCAGAAAAGAGCGTCAACAGAAACAGTCTGACAAAAGCTGCGTAAAGAAAACATTTATCGGGGAGCCGCGACTGCCAGACCTCTTGCAAACCAGACGAATAAAAAAATGTGGTTCAAATGTTTCAAACAGCTCAACACATGGCCGACAGGTAATGGAAACATGTTACACGGTCCAACTAGGTGTTTTCTGCTGTATCTGTCGTTGGCTGTTTTTATGTATGGAGAAAATCAAGTGAGTGTGCAATACACATTGTCTTCTTCTGGCTAATAAGCACTGTGCAAGATCTGTTATGGTTTTAGCGGTCATTCGTGTTTTTTATGAGTTTAACGGTCAAACTGAAAGGAATGCTAATGTGAAGGGTCTATGGGAGAGTTTCCGTGGTGAGCACATTCAGTGGCGCGGACAATGCTCCCAGCCGTGGACTGCTTCTTTCAAAACGATATTATCACCTGACACCAGTAAGGAAAGTTTGGAAATATTTTTCATTCATCGGCCTCCAGAATAGCTGGATTTGAATATTACTGAGCTGTAGTGATATCTGTTGGAAAATTACTGGCAAATTCACAAACAGCCTCGGGTACAGGACCGGAAAATCTTAAAGGACAAACGATTTGGAATTACGGATTACGTGTCTTTGGCAAAGTGGAGTGTTCGAGGAATCACCAACATAGAAAAGCTAGATAGATCAAGTACTTAAAGAGAGAAAATTAAACATTCCTATAATAACAGAAACTAAGAAAAAACTAAAAGGAACAAAAGATTTGACAGAATACTGGATGACTCACAGTGGCATCCCACAAAGAAAACGAGCTGGTGATGGAGTAGCAATTTTAGTCAATGATAAATGGAGAGGAAAGATTTATAAATACAGCTTCATAAGTGAAAGAATAATGACGTTCAGATTTCAATTTTCAAGAGCTCATCTAACAGTCATAGGTTTCCACAGTCCTGAGGAGGGAAGAAAGGATGATACTGATACTTTTTACTATGATCTTCAGAAAGAAATGAACAAAACCAGTAAGACAGACCATGTTATCATCGCTGATGATTTTAATGCAAGAGTTGGAAATCTACGTGTGCCAGTAATAGTAGGACCATTTGGAGAAAAAACCCTTAATAATAATGGATATGAACTACGTCAGTTTGCCTCCTTTGACAATTTTAAAATTACTAACACATTTTACAGAGAGAAAGACATTCGCAAGTTTACATGGTCTGCACGATGATTGAGGTTTGTGATAGATTAGATACTAATCAATGATGAAATGAAGAATCTTATGCAAGATGTAAGTGTTTATAGAGGAAGCGACATAGTTAGCGACCATTTCCTTTTAGGCAGTAAGATAAGGTTACCATAAAAATGGAAAAAGACAAAGAAACTCCAAAATAACCCACAACATGAGTTGTTCAAAGTACATCTCCTGTCGGAATATAGTATTAAGAAATTTTATCAGTAGATTACCTGAGAAAAGACTGCTTCACTACCAGTCAATAAAGACATCACTATAGTACAGAATAATATCAAAGCCTGCCTTACTAAAGCGGCCTCAGAGAACTTTGTAAAAGGAAGAAAACAGAAGGGAAAAAACGACTCAGAATTTGGAACACGGAAATGAAAGAAGACATTAAAGAAAAAAAAAGGTTATTTGAAGTTTCTACAGCAAAAGCAATCACAAAGCTGGAAAATATAAAAAATAAAAAGGAATGCTGCGAAACAAACAGTGCACAAAGCACAGCAAGTGTCATGGGACTCATTCATAAGCGTCTTAGAGCACGACGTACACGGTCGAAAGCAATGTGCATACAAAGTCATGAAATCCCCTCAACAAGGAAGAAAAAGACACTGCCTCACTGAACATCCTCACTCAACACTATATCCAATGAATAATAAATAAATCATTATGTAGACTTGTGGTGTGCACAGAAGGCTGAAGATGACACTGGAGAAAGTATTACACTGAAATCGTAGATCCAATTACTATGGACGAATTACAAGAGGCTTCGAAAGCCATGTGAAACAGATGGAATAAATGCAAAGCTAATTAAATATGAAGGGGTACCTCTTGATAAAAGACTTCTACAATTAATAAATGAACGTTGGTCGAACTGTAAGATACCAGACCCTTGGTATACAGCAGAAGTAATCTCTCTTTAAAAAAAATGGAAACGTAATGACTGTAAGAACTACCGTGACATCTGTCTTCTAAACACTGGCTACAAACTATACTCAAAGATAATCAATAACCGCATGAAGAATATCATAGAAGTATTATTTTTGATGAACAAAATGAATTTATATCAGATCTTTCATGCACAGACAATGTGTCTGTAATTAGAGTAATAGAAAACACAGAGAATTTAATATAGAAACACATACGGCCTTTGTCGACCTAGAGAAGGTTTTTGACTGTGTGAGCCGTGATAGTCTGTGGAAGATTATGTCTAAATGTGGATATCCTTATCACCTAATAGAGGCGGGGAAAAGTCTTTACAAAACTACAAGCGTTGTAATAAACGCAGCTAGGAATCGAGTAGAAGAAATAATTATTAGGCAAGGCGTTAGACAAGGGTCTAGCACCTGCCCCCTGCCCTTTCTAATATTTACATTGACTTTGTTATTCGCAAATGGAAATGCAAAGTAAACAAAGGAGTTAAGATAACGAATGAGGAATACCTGAATGTACTTTTGTTTGCTGATGACATCGTTATTATTCAAAAGAATGAAGATGACCTCCAAAGATCAGTATACCAGCTGAACGAAATTTGTAAGAAGTACAACTTCAATATTTCTAGCAGCAAAGCAAAAATAATTGCATTCCGAGGAAAATATCCAGTCAGATCAAAAATTGCTTTGGATAATTCATTTTTAGAGGATAATTCAGTTTTAGAACAAGTGTCTCAGTCTCTTATTTAGACTGTGCTAAAAGTTTTGATTTTGACACTGATATTGCAAATAAAATACACAAATTCCAAGCAATCTGTGGTACCATTAGCAAAACGTTGGGCCATACAGTAATGGCGGTTTCTGTGTTATCCTAAGGTAGCGAAAGCTGGGTTACTGCAAAAAAATAAAATAAAAGTCAAACAGCAGAGATAAGATGTGTAAGAAATATGAAGGGCTGCACAAGAAGATATATCTTTAGAAACGAAGATATAAGAACAGAATTAAATGTTTTCAGCATGAATGAAAAAATTCAAAAATATCGTGAAGATTGGCGATAACACCTCATTAGAATGCCGGCTCAAAGAATTTCTCAGAAGATACTGAACTTCAAGACGAATGGGAAAAGAGATACTGGAAGACCTAGAAAAAGATGGGAACGATTTTGTTTGTGAGTTAGGAACAGGCAACAGCCTGATACTTGAAAGGAAAATGATGATGACAATGATGAATTTTCACGTCGTTTTTAGCTAGGTATATAATAGTGTTTTCAGTCATCATCCAATCGGAGATTTCAGATAGTGCTATCCAATAAAATACTTGATATATATTAAAAGAAGCAGCCCATTTCTCTAAGTAATCAAATGCTACTGTATCGAAAGCCTTTGTCTCTTCCTCAAATTTAGAAATTACGTTAATTATTTCTTGATTAGGTTCCTCATTCTTTAATTTGTTCTAATTCGTCTTGGTTTGCATGCCAATAAAACTGGCTGTCTTCCTTCCATTCAGACACCTTTGAGTGTCATTTAATATATTTCTTATTTCAATTATCGTGACCTTATTCTTCTCAAAGGTTTTTATAATTTTTTTTTCAAACAGAGCCAAGTTTGACTGAAGTGAATTTCACTTATCGGACTACTGAAAATATATGATATTATTTTAGGTGGCCTGTCTTCGTCGTCAAAAAATTGTTTTAATGGAATGCAAAGCTTAAGAATTCTCGCAACTGTGGGTAGTAACGACAGCAGTCGTGTTTTTGAGTGAGATAGAAGAATCTGATGATTGACATCAACGTATAAGCATAACTCTTTCAGCTTCTCTCTCCTTGCCGTGGATATTGAAAAATAATTAAATATTTTCATGACGATTATTTCAGTGTCGACCGTTAGGACTCCAGCGGCTCTTGATATAGTATTGTGGAGAATATGGCCAGGGCATCCAATTCCTTCTACATTTTTTCCTAGTTCTTCTTTACTTTGGTGAAACGCACTCCGCTGGTCGCGTCGATTGAGCCCTCCGTACTTGGTACTGGAACTGTCTCCACAAAAAACGATTAATTTATCTACTGGAATTTGCAGTGTCTTGCAGTGTCTAGACAGAACTTTGCAATCGTCTCCAGTGTTTCGTTATTCAGCGAATCAAACTTCAACTGCTTCTGTTGAATTCTGTCAGTTTCAGTAAAGTGTCGAACAACTATAGGAAACGTTTGGAACGCGACAAGGCGCAAATGGGTGGATTGCAATACAGACGCAAAGTCTGACGTTTCAAAGTTTTAGAGGGTGTGGCAACATTGAAAGAATAATGTTTCCTATCATTTTAAGTTGAGCTGTTGCTGTAAGTAAATTGCAAGGCACCACTGTAGAAAAGGCTGTCATTTATTTAGTGAAAAGTACTTTTGCAGAAGACCAAGCTTACGTGGCCCTTAAGTCGCGTTTTGATTGCAGGATGTTGCATGCAGGATTTGTGAACTCAGTCAAAGAAAACTGTTTGATAATCCTCATGACAGATCGGTTTTAGCAGAATTTCAAAGACTGAGAAGCAGTACTTCATTATTTCAATTTTTTTCTAAGTGTCGAACTTCCTTATTTAAAAATATTTTCACATTCAGAATACTTTGCAGCTCTCACTTGAAGCTGCTATTAGTATTAAAATGCGTTAAACACTACCATTGTATTTTACCACTGTTTTGTTTTTGTTGTAGTCTGTAGCGTACTACACCATCCATACCAAACTGCATTCATTATTTAAAAATATTTTTACGTTTAGAATACCTTGGAATTTTCACTGCTACTAGTAATGATTAAAATGCATTAAACACATCATCTTCTTCTACCGTTGTCACTTACGCGATTTATATTTTTCTTTTTGCAATTCACACATATATTCATTTACTACTTTTTATAGTGTATAGTTAACAAACTTAGGTAACGTAAGCAATAAGCAGGGGCGATAATTATAAATCAAGACGGAAGAAAATGGGTTGCCATTGCGCTCTCTTACAATAGGCTCCCTAAACTATTAGGGCAAAATCATTTGATTTAGTACTGAATTGCAAACTTCAAAACGAACTACACAGAAGTGTACGTGAGCGTATGGTTCTCTTTTATAGTTACGTCACAATCACCCTTTCTCTGCTTTGTAGGCGCTGAAACGAGCGACTTCAAAAGACAAAAATCATCATTGTTTGTCAACCGCATAATATAAACATATATTCTTGCAGACTTTTGTTTAGATCTTCTTAAGCTCTACAATCTGATACTACGCAACATGGTATAGCTCTTATGAATTATGTAGCGTATATCAAGAGAGCGCGCTGGCGGAAAACATTTTTACTTAATTTAGCTGAAGAAATTTAAACGGCTGAACAGGCTTTCATAGAACGTAGCTAAGAACCATTTCGGTTAGCTACCAAACACTGCATTAACATCGGACTTTTCCTTTGGGAGCTACGACGCCACAGGCAGATACACAGATACAACCGTTAAACTTATAACACTCCTCTGTGTGCGTCGAGGTTTAAAAAATAACGGAACAAGCTTTCTCTGTCGGTCTCAATGACAACAATAGTGATGCACAGTAGAACTAGTCTGATCACTTCTCGGTATGCATTAGCGCTGTTCGGGGCAAAAAATACGCAGTGGCCATTTCTCCAAGCCTGGCGACTTTACCACACCTTCCCCTACCGATCTTACTGTTAATTAGTGACCTACACAAATTAATATGTTGTATTAATTAATAACTGTAATTGCAACACGAGACAGGATCAAAAATGTTTATTAAATGTTTTGAATGTCATTTTTCTTCTACTCATTGCATTGTTATACAACAACCTCAATTTGATTTCATGTTACTTGCTACAAATATGTCCTGATGTACCACATCTGAAAATGATCGTCTCTATAAAACGCATTCACGAGTCCATGTTACTTCCGTCTGACATTTATGCTGTAGCAGCTAATCGGTGCGAGTTGCGCAAGCTCGTGAGTTGTCAGCATTGGAAGACAAACAATAAAATATTCCCCCTCTCATTATATTAACCACGCAGTATCGCACTGCATATCACTCTGCTCCTGAGGTAAGCGGCAGACTTTACTTAACTCACGTCCGAATACACCAACGTCAATCAAAATGAAGCACATCTAGTAATCCCAAAAGTAAGGTGTCCTATTTTTTTTATAAGTACAGAACTCTGCTTGTGTGGCAGTTGGTCACACTGTTATGAAGAGTGCTTACGCACTATGTGTAAACATACGCGCGCCGCGCTGAGGCGCTCAGTCTTGGCTTGGCAGCCGTTGAGAATGGAGCTCTCGTTGGACGTTACCGCCAAGTGCGAATTGCGCGCAGTTATTCGGTTTCTGAACGCAGAGGCCACTGCGCCGATTAAAATCCATCGCCAATTGACGGAAGTGTATGGTGAGTCGTGCATGGATGTCAAAAATGTTCGTAAGTTTTGTAGAGAGTTTGCAGTCTGCCGGTAAAGACGTGACAACCGTTTTTTGGGATCGGAAAGGGGTATTGTTGGTCGACTTTATGCCCACTGGGACAACAATTAGCATTAGCGCTGACAGGTACTGTGAGGCTGAAAAAACTCAAACGGGCAATTCAGAACCGGAGAAGAGGAATGTTGAGCAAGGGCGTACACATTCTCCATGACAACGCTCGCCCACACATCGCGTCAAACCGTTGCTCTCTTGTAACAGTTTCAGTGCAGCATAATCATCCACCCACCCTATAGTCCTGACCTGGCGCCCTGTTATCTATGTTAAAGGAACATTTGGCCGGAAAGCGATTCAGCTCCGACGACGAGGTGAAAGAAGAGGTTCATCACTTTCTGAACAGTATGGCGGCGAGTTGGTATGACATGGGCATACAAAAACTGCCACAGCGTCTACAAAAATGCATCGGCAGAAATGGTGATTATGTCGAAAAATAGCTAAACTTTCCAGCTGTAAACTGATGAAAACCATTGTAGAAATAAACATGTCTAAGTACTTATAAAAAAATAGAAGACCTTACTTTTGGGATTACCCTCGTATTACTGTCTCTATGAGTCTATTTGTTTGTTATTGAAGAGGAAAAATACACCCTTAAGGAGCTGCTAACATGGGTGGACGTTTTTGGATTGCGCTGTTGCGACATGCAAATTATTAAAAAAAATACGACTGACAACTGCAGGCCAGACGAATACCTGATTCGGGCCGCACGCGGACCGCAAGCCGCAGTTTGACGGCCACTATTCTAAAAGGTATGTGGTTTACGACGGGTGTATAGTACAGTGTTATTTACCTTCAGGGTTTCGTAGGACGATTGGGTGAAAATACTAGATTTACAGCGAACTGACACACATCTGTGGACAGCGCTTCTCTTCAAGTTTTAACTCGTAGACGTTAAATCAGGTGACAGTTGGGGCCACAGAAGAAGAGAAGAGTCAAGACGAGAAGCGTGTCCAGTCCAAACCGGAAGCACTTCGGTACTGAGTTAATCACGAACGTCTGAAAGAAAGTGTCGCGGAGCATCATCTTGCTGCATAAGCAATGGCTTATGTCTAATCCATTGCTGCAGAATTTTCAGTTACACGAAACCAGTTACTGTTTATGGTCCTTAAACCTTTGAAGAGGCCATGGTACAAAAGACGTTATTAGGTGAATCACAAATGTGTAACACAATCTCGTGTGGATTTTATATGCCCCAAACACGCAAGTTATGACGATTCAGCTATCCAGGCAAGTGCAATGTCGTTTCGTCAGCCGCGAGGGATTAGCCGAGCGGTCTGGGGCGCTGCAGTCATGGACTGTGCGGCTGGTCCCGGCAGAGGTTCGAGTCCTCCCACGGGCATGGTTGTGTGTGTTTGTCCATAGGATAATTTAGGTTAAGTAGTGTGTAAACTTAGGGACTGATGACCTTAGCAGTTAAGTCCCATAAGATTTCACACATTTCTTTTTCGTTTCGTCACTTAAAATCATTTTCTGTGAAAAACTATCTTCCTCCAGCAGACATTCATGTCATTACAAAAGTCAGAACGAAGCTCACTGTTTCCAGTAATCAGTGCCTGTAACAACTGCAGCCATTGCCACACAGACATTTTGGTCGAATGCGCCACAGCTGACTGCGCTGTGTACAGTTCTCTGTTCACAACTGCTGATGATTTGTTCGGGCTCCTGACGAATGATTCCCGCACATAGTCCACCTTCTCTGCTGAAGCTCCCGACCACCTGTTTTCTTCGTGTATAAACAAGCACTCGTACAGAACATGTTACACCATCCATAGATCGTTCTGTTTGTTGGAGCTTACACATGATATTTGGTACGAAATTGTCGAGGAATCGTCACAATTGACTAGTATTTAAATGCTCTTATCTACTGACATATGCATAGTAGCTTTCGCGCAGTAGTCTTCTGAAACCCCCGGGATAGTTACGAATAACCCTGTAGAATTTTAGCACAATCTGCTTCAAATATCCCTAATTTAGTAAGAACAGTTTTACGAGATCAATGCTGTTTTTAACGAATTCCAATTTAAGCTCCATAAGCTTTTCTGTGATATTTTCGTAAATCTCAAACTGATCTGTTATTATTTTGAAATAGTTATCAGTCTCGATCGCTAATTTTTAATTAAAAACTAAAAACCATGTATTAATGATAAACGGTTTCTGTCATATCTATATCGTCATCAGACCGTGTCTCAGGTGGTGAGCAGAGACGACGAGCAGAGCACTTGCTGGAGGTGTCTTCCGATACTTGTCTGTGGTCTGTTCGTCGTCTCTGCTCACCACCTAATGAGACACGGTCTGGTGATCAGTAGTGCGGTAATGGGGCTCTGGCCCCAATTTTGATATCAAATTAATTAATTGTTCAATTAATTACCCTCAGCACAGATGGCATCATGGGTTCTCCCCCCAGAAACATACAACACCATCTCAAATGTCACAGAGGCTAACAATAAAATCCATCTAGAAATTAATGATAAAACGAAATTGTGGAAATTGAACCTGGTGCATATGATGCTGACGATTTAAAAGAAGTTTTAAAACAGTCTGGAAAAAAGATTGAGCTCTGTGCAAACATCAGTACACTTAAATCTGAAATAAGGACTGTGAATGCATCGATTGATTTTAAGGATAAGGGTTCAGTAGGTCCACTACAGGGTTTGACAAAGGGACTGGTTTTGAAGATGGATCCCAGTAAATTTTACAGATCTGGTCAGACAGTGGATCTTCTCCCTATCAGTACAATCCGTGTTGAGTGTAACATTGCAATGAAGTCATATCTCAATGATAGATTGATTCATTCAGTTTAAGGATTCTTCTCACCAGTTGGAACAGGGTATAAGATTGCTGAGACTCCTACTAGCGCTGTATACTTTCCAGTGACATTTCAGATATTGGACTACCTGGAGCTTTGCATCGTGGCCCAGAATATCCGACTTGTTGACTTTCGCCCTGAGCAAATCATTTTATGACTACATCTAAGATAGGATGGGCGTAAGGTACAACACCAGTGCAGATAGCGCACAACACAGCACTTCGCAACAGAACCGCAAGGTGATAACATGTGCAAACAACGAGTTTCTTAAATTAGTAGACTTGAAACCTTGCAATGACGCCGTCGCTCAATGTATCTCAACCAGTGGAATGTAGTGAGCCAATCATACACCAGAAATATTTCTTGCATTAACCTTATACTTAAACGACATTTAACAATAATGATGAAATTAGGATTATCATTCAGCAACAAGATGCAACAACTCTTCCATGCAAGTGTTTCATATATTTGGATGGATCATTTAAGAAATAAGGATGGTAGTCATACAATGGGATCAAATCTGACATGTAATGCTTTGGCATTTCTGCTCCAGGAAAAACGATATGAACTTAATGGGGTAGAGATTGATCGAACACGTAATGTGGGGACAGCATCAACCCTCAAAATATATGCCTCATCATCACCCTCGTATATGGAAGGTTCAGAAAATTTAGAATGGTCCATAGACCAGCCTGTCGGTGGAACAGCGGAAGAGTACCCCCAGTTTACTTCATGCATACCTCTAAAATGTTTATAATGCTTATTGGGTACTTTGAGGACATGCAGCAAATTATTATGAATGCTAAACGGGAACTTATTCTGGTACGGAGTGCAATGGATAGCAACTCGTATATTGAAGTAGCTCAAGAACAGAATCAGATCATTATCAATAAAATTATATGGAAAATCTCACACATCATGTTGTAGATGAGGAGCGTTTGAAGCTTTTAAAAGTTCTGGATGCCGGAACATATCTACCTTTAACTTTCCGCTTATTGGAGGTTTTTGAGTATCGAATGCTACTGACAGCGAGAAGACAAACTTGGGCTATTAAAACCTCCGTGCAACTGGAGACACTGAGATTCATCATACTTGCACTTCAGACCAATAGAAGGAGGAATTTAGCAAATTATTTGATAATTAATTTAACTAATGCCAGAGCCTACTTGGGTTCAGAATTCTATCTGTATGACAGTTTACTGCTACAGTGGGACGAGGATGTATACAGTTTAGCATTTGACATGTATGCAAGATTCCTTGCTTCTTACTATGAAGGTGTTGAAGAGGAAGGACGACTACTCAGTCCATGGAAATTCAAGGGGCCGGCACCAAACATCGTAATAGACTGGTTGGTTGGTTGGTTGGTAGTTTGGGGAAGGAGACCAGACAGCGTGGTCATCGGTCTCATCGGATTAGGGAAGGAAGTCGGCCGTGCCCTTTCAGAGGAACCATCCCGGCATTTGCCTGGAATGATTTAGGGAAATCACGGAAAACCTACATCAGGATGGCCGGACGCGGGATTGAACCGTCGTCCTCCCGAATGCGAGTCCAGTGTCTAACCACTGCGCCACCTCGCTCGGTCGTAATAGACTGTTCTAAGCAGAACGAGATAATTAAATCGGGACAAATAGTTGTAAAAATCGAATTTGAATCCTCTTCAAATTTCCCGAAACACACTGCAGTGTATGCTCTAGTTATACATGACTGTGTGATTAACTATTGCGTGCTGCGTAAATGACCAAGTGCTGTGTCGTACTCAGAGCATTTCACTACAGCAACTTGGAGTGTGAACATCAATGCTGACATTCAAGATTTCTGTGATGATGAGTGCAGATATAAAGATGTTGCATTCATAGCATACACAGAAGATACTGGTAAAACAGAGACATTCTCAGCAATCATTGCATCACCGAGGCTTTACAAGGAAGTGTAATGTGCTAAAACACAGGAAGTGCGAAGTGGTTAACATGTTTCTTCCATGGACGCTACTGGGACGATCTTGTTATACCTTATAAAAACATGATGACTTCGCTTCGAATATTCGATTATCCTGTTACTATCATCTATGTCAAAGGCGAGACAAAGATCACACAGATGCGACGAATCTTCAAGCTTGCATCTGTTAAAGACCTGAAACTCTTCGGGTGCCCTGCTGTCCATCAGCTCGAGAAGAAGATGTGTGAAAATAATGTTGTGTCTGCTTATGAAAATGTAAAATTACTTATAAATTGGATTAATGAAAATAAATGATTTTTTTTTTATCTCACGTTCTGTGTTTTCCTTCCTTTCCCACTTAGGTAATATGTAGCCTAGCCCTGATCCTATGTCTGTGGCTTTGTTCAAGCGTAGGTGATATAATTTCAGATATGTTTGCTATATGTCTTTGGAAGCCCACACGATCACTAGCCGCCTATTCTCAAAAACCTATACGTGCAGCACAACAGGTGAAATCCCATGCAATCATAACATGTATTTTATTTTCCTCAATCTGGAATGTCACCTCCCTCATGCTTCAAAGTAATAGTTTGTGCATCTTGCACAGCCTTTATATACATTTCTGAGGATAGGACTTTGTGAAATAACAACAAAGACATATGGTAAAGAATAACAATTTTTTGTCCAGACATAAACAGTCATACTGCTTTATATTCACAAAACTCGTTTATTTTCACAGTTCTTGTTACTGTCAGATTTTTTTACACACATTCTCAGTTCTTGATTTTACAAATAATAGTAATCTCCTGAACCCACTCCGGTATTTCACCCTCGCCAGAAGTATAGTGGAGTCATTGATCCATCCAACGGAAGTCATCTACAAGAAGGTATTGATTATGTTGTGTTTGACAATTCGTAATTTTTCATAACACGACTTTTATTGATGTACGTTCACAAGGTTGATGACTGAACATACAAACGAAAGGTAACAATAACGAAAAAGGTCTCCTAATTGAGGCAAACAAAAGTTCGCTTCCAATTTTCCACAAAGGTTCGTGGTAACACACCCACACACTAGTAGCAGTCCAATTCCGAGACGAAAACGTAATCTTTAACGGTCGCAGTATACGAGGTAGGCATCAGGCGTGAATTGAACGTCCGGCCTGGTTCTAGCCCCTAAATATCTGTCTCCAGCCAATCAGGTTTTGGTGTAGTGATACTTCCTGCAGGCCTTGGCTCGAGCTCCCCCTGCAGGAAATAGTGCTCAGACTGTCTGTTTCCATTATCTTGTATGTAAATAGCCGGTGTTTACTATGGTGCTTTTGGGTACGCCTTGGGCATAGACAACCTCGTCCTCTATGGTGTTATATGGGTTGCCGGCCCTCAGGGGCTACCTTGGTTCCGGTATAACAGATTATAAGAAACGACAGCAAAAAAAGAGGTGTTGAATTTGCCTACAACAAGATATTGACTATACATAACTACGAAAAAAAAGGTTCATACCAGATGGAAGTGACGACTCCTGGTCATCAGCCTCGACGCTTACCCTTGGTAGATTCTCCTCCCCTTGCTCCACAGCAACATCTACAACAATGAAGAATATATGTCTCCCACAACCGTAGCCAAGACGAGAGGAAGAGAGGGGTTATACGGTATGAGACACTCCGCAGAGTGCAACCTCCGCTTTGAGGTTTGGAAAGCCGATTCACAAGCCGTGGACCAATGAAAAGGCACAGTCTTTCGGCACAGGTGTTGGAGGGGCGCCGCAATGTGGGTGGCGGAGGGAATGAACTTTCGATAGTAAGCAATTTTACCCAGGAAAGACTGCAATTGGTGGACATTGTGCGGATGAGGAAGGGCCGTTATAGCGGCGATGTGGGAGGAGGTAGGCGGATATGCCATCTCGGGAAATGATGCAACCCAGGTAGGAGATAGCAGGTTGTAAAAAGGAGCATTTAGCAAGGTTGCATTTTAGGCCCACAGTCCGCAGACAAAGGAACAATTGTCGCAGATGACTGAGATGTTCATCCACGGTACGGCCAATGACGACGATGTCGTCAAGGTAGTTTATACAACCCTTCTCATCCCGCAAGAGCTGTTCCAAGTAATACTGAAAGATGGTCGGTGCACTAGCGATGCCAATCATGAGGCGGTTCAACTGAAACATCCCAAATGTTCATTTCCAATGTTCCACAAAGGTTCGTGGTAACACACTCACACACTAGTAACAGTCCAATTCCGAGACGAAGACGTAATCTTTAACGGTCGCAGTATACGAGGTAGGCATCAGGCGTGAACTGAACGTCCGGCCTGGTTCTAGCCCCTAAATATCTGTCTCCAGCCAATCAAGTTTTGGCGTAGTGATACTTCCTGCAGGCCATGGCTCGAGTTCCTCCTGCAGGAAGTAGTGCTCGGAATGTCTGTTTCCATTATCTTGTATGTAAAAAGCCGGTGTTTACCATGGTGCTTTTGGGTACGCCTTGGGCATAGATAATCTCATCCACTGTGGTGTTATATGGGTTGCCGGCCCTCAGGTGCTACCTTGGCTCCGGTATAACAGATTATAAGAAACAACAGCAAAAAAAAAAGAAAAAAATAAATAAATAAGAGGTGTTGAATTTGCCGACAACAAGATATTGACTATACATAACTACGAAAAAAAGGTTCATACCAGATGGAAGTGACCACTCCTGGTCATCATCCTCGATGCTTACCCCTGGTAGATTCTCCTCCCCTTGCTCGACAGCAACATCTACAACATTGAAGAATATATGTGTCCCACAACTGCATATGATGAAAAAAGTTAACAGCAATAAATTACAAATGTCCTTTCATTCTTGCTGCTGCTACCTTTCGGCCTCCAGCAGCTGCTCAACTGAGGTCAGCTACCGATCTAATGCTGCAACAGTGAGATCAAAAATTTTATAAACACTTGTTACAATTTGGATACATCAAGAGCTGTTTTCTGAACATGTTAATACACACACACAGACACACACACACACACACACACACACACACACACACACACACACACACACACACACACACACACACACAGAACTTGGAGATGTACCTACATGAAGGTAGAATAACCTTGTCGGTTTACTGCTACTGTCGACTTTCAGCATCCAGCTGTCACTTTAATGCTAACAACAGAAAAACTTTTACCAGCACTTGTTACGATATGAATACCTTAAGAGATGTTTAATGGACGTGTAAACCATCACACACAGAATTTGGAAATATATACTTACATGGCTGCTTCTCAGCTTCCAGCTGACGTTCAAAGTCGACCAGCTTGTCGGAAATGAATGCAGCAACAGCAAGAAAGAGAACTTTTGTAACCACTTGTTACGAAAGTGTATCACAATCTCGAAAAATTTGAATTTTTTCCTGAGGTTTTATAACTGTAGCAATTTGAAGTCAATGTTTTTTTTATAACCACTCACATGGCAATTGCTCCAATTTGGGCCGTTTCCCGTCACCACTGGCACTGGCACTGCTGCTGGCTGACCATTTCATTTGCGACAAACACAGCTGTCACTATCAAAGACTGATGATGGTGTGTATGTGTGTGTGTCGGGGGGCGGGGTGAAAGGGGGTGTTGGGCTTTATATATCTTAAGTCTCCACCCTCTATTTTGCAGAAGACCAATGTGAACGCAGAATACCATACCAGGAGGTTAGAATGTTCCTTCTTTTTGTTCAAGCAGGCTGGAGCAGGCTTGGTGCCGGTGGCTGAGAAACAATATGCTGCTGTGAGGAGACAGCCATCTTTCAAAAAAATACTGGGACAAACAGATAAAGGTAACTTTCAAAAACATCCTTCGTTTGCTGGCAGAAGACTGAAATGTAACTGGAAAACAGGACGCAGCTCCTGTTCTATTTTACAGCGAAAATACTACTAAATTCCCGCCAGTAGAGCAGTTGGCGGAGGAGGATGGGAGGGGGATGGGTGGGAACCTACGTGCTGGCTGGAGAAAACCCATGATGTCATCTGGGTATATTTAATTTGAAATCAGTCTCATATCAAAATTGGAGTTTATGTTGTGGGTTGTCAGGAGAGCCAACACCGGGTTACTAGAGGAAGCAGGCTGGCGTGAGGTCTGGAACAGGACAAGGAAATTAGACTTTAGAAAAAACGGACGTAGGTGGTGGAATACTTAACTTTAATCCATAAATTGTGAACGTCGCTCTTGACGGTACATTATTCATAATATCAATAGTAACTGAACATGGCGCCTTGCTAGGTCGTAGCAAATGACGTAGCTGAAGGCTATGCTAACTATCGTCTCGGCAAATGAGAGCGTATTTTGTCAGTGAACCATCGCTAGCAAGGTCGGTTGTACAACTGGGGCGAGTGCTAGGAAGTCTCTCTAGACCTGCCGTGTGGCGGCGCTCGGTCTGCAATCACTGATAGTGGCGACACGCGGGTCCGACGTATACTAACGGACCGCGGCCAATTTAAAGGCTACCACCTAGCAAGTGTGGTGTCTGGCGGTGACACCACAGTTTAACCCTTTGTTCATTCTGGGACAAACAGATAGCTTGGCATTTCCGGCATTAGCTGCATCCCTCGAAATAATGTTGTAAAGCAGGCTTCCAAAAGAACAGTACTACAAACTCCGAAACCTCCTTTTAGATGTCAAAAAAATGTTCTCCCGTATAACAATTTCACGCGTAAACTGTTTAAAAAAATCCACAATCAATGGGTTTCGAGCTCGGGACCGTTAGATATGACAATCTGACATTCTACAAACACTCCTACCAGAGACCTCCATGCTATCGGCTGACATAAGTTTTTCCTATACCCCATAGTTCTGGTGCTACTTTTAATTACCATTTACACATGCTCTACTGGACGGCAGCACACAGCACTAACTAAATTGGTGTTTTGGTTGATACTCTTTAGACACACAACATCTGGTACCGATCTGACTGATTGACATCTGGACGTTTGGGTGTGAGTGTTGTGGGAGTAAGGGCAGCTGCTGTCTTGTGCAAGGTAAACGGCGCTGAGCGGAAGCTGGAGGTGGGAGGGAGGCGGCCCAGTGTATAGGAGTTCGGAGCCCTCAAGGTCTCCCAAGGCATCTGTGGCCCAGCCTGGGGCTGGTCCCATGGTTCCGCTGCTGGCCACCAGATACCATGCTAAGCGGCGCATGTGCAGTGTTGTACGTAGCCGCTCATTCAGCCAGGTAACGCGTGAGTAACAACCCTTACCGGACAGCCACGACTGTACGGCACGACGCGCTGCACGTTAAATACGCAGTTACGAGTGCCATGAGTAGCGTCTGGTGGTGCGCCATGAAGCATCGTAACGGCAGTGCGACTGCGATATACGATGGTGTGATTGGAAGTTAAACAAGAGTATCCCTGTCCTAAGAATTGCAAATTATGTCCTCTACAGTGCATAAATCCCCCATTTCCCGTCCTCTAAATTTTTTCGATTTCTACCACCTATCCCCGTCTTATAAAGAATTTCCATCAACTGTTTTCGTTTTGTAAAGGATCTCTATCAAAAATTTCGATTAATATTATGTCCTCCGAACTGACAGTTGAATTTTACTGCAACAATTCGATTTTACTGCGAAATTTCAATTTTACGCCAAAAATTCAGAATTACCACCAAAATTCGAAATTCTCGTCAATAGGGCAGGTGGGGGAGGGGAGGGGGAGGGAGTAGGGACCCATTGCCGGCTGGGAATACCCATGATGTCATCTGGAGTAGAGCAATTAATTTATCAATTAATTGATTTTATATCAAAACTGGGGTCAGAGACCTATTACCCCACTACTGTTATGATATAGATATGATAGAAACCGGTTATCACTAACATGTGATTTTTAATTTTTAATAAAAATTTGTGATCAAGAGTTATTACTATTTCGAATTATTTACTCAGATCGCTATTTTTTTTTCAATAATCTATTGAAACATTAGCGATCCCTCGTGATTGTACCACTGCATCTTTGAGTTACTTCGTGACTTTCGTCAGGTCATTTAGTAACACAAACAGTATTTTAGAATTCGTGGCACCAGTGTCTTGTATCTGTCTTTTTTAATAGATTCAATGTACTTCCCCTGAATTCTCACAGAAAATTTAACTCTTCCATTCATCTTCCCAATAAGTGATATCATGAGCTCCTTCCATTATATACTGCCTCGTTTCGTTAGGCTGCCTGAAGATATATAAACGCCATGGTACGCTTCGTAAATTTGGCATTAATTTTGTAACTTAGCTGTTTAATGCAAGGACTAATTGTACCTATGCAAATATTACAAACTGGCGTCATGACTCTTACCATTGCCTTGGGATGATACTGAATGTTTCTGGAAGTACATTACTTGTTCTCGGATGGCAGGTGCAGATGTAAAGGAATCACGGTGTGCTTGGAGGATAATACGGTGCACATCCGTACCGATGGTCAGACATGGTCGACTGTAATCTTGACAATGAGTACGTACGCCCTCACATTTCCAAGAATTTCAACGATGAGTCACTGTCACATCCAAACTCCCCAAAAATCCATATACAGTAGTAATCGAACGTCTGGCCAAATGAAGACTCACAATGAGCTACATTTCAAACTCAGGAGCTGATAACTCTGTCTGGCACGAGTATCCGGTACCTCCTTTTTCACACCATGATCACTCAACATCTGACTCTGTTCACGCCCCTTATAAACACTACCATCCATGGCGACATCAGTCAACACAAACAACACTAATGCGCTCTGGTGTCCATCACAGAGAATTGCAACTAATCATTTTACGCTCGCCAATGGTGTGTTCATGAACAAAGTTACACTGACATCTGACCTGGTCTTCTGAATGCATCACTGTTCGTGTCAGGCACGGTAGATAAAATGCTGTAATGAAGTATAATGGTCACAGGACGTTCAGATAAATATATTCGATTAATAAAACTTGGCTCATTGTTGTATTTTTGTTTTCTGTTTTTTTAAATAAAGTCCCAAAAAATGAAAATCAAACAGTCTATGGAATTTTGTTCACAAAATATGAGATAAAAATGTGCTTTCCATGAACTAAAAATTAGCCTGTTACGGAGAGGGCTGGCACTCTGAGGGTTCTGTACAAACTTAATTACGTATATAGAAAGTTCGTCCATTCCTGGAATCGACAGTCTCGACCATTTTTGCCTGTTATCGAGACTGGTACTGGCAGGGTTTACAAGATTTACGAGATCGTTTTATTGTCACTAATATAAATACGACATAATGTCATGCAGGAGGAAAGCGACCATTATTACCGTAATTAGTACTTCTCCATTCAGGCTGACTGGGTCGCAATGGCAAAAGTCAAGATCAGGAAGGGAGTGACTTTGTTGCTTATATGATGCATTTTGGAGTTTCTCCATCATCAAATATCCAGGAGCGACTACTGCATGTAGATGTGGCATTTCAAGTTGTATCTTAAACAAACACTCGCAGACTAGTCTGCGAATGTTCATTTCACATTCAACTGGAAACACCAGATCTATGTGCAGTAGTCGCACCCGGATAGCTAACGACAGATAAATTCAGAAACGCGTCATATGAGCAATAAAGTCAGCCCTTGTTTGATGTTTGGCTTTTACCATTGCGACCCAGATTGGCCAAATGCAGAACTACTGATTGTTGTAATTTCAAGTTCGTCATCAGATAATAAACGACTAAACAAATACTTTTTCAGGTTACATAGTTACAAATTATATAATGGTAAGACAGAGATTTAGGAACCAGGTTTTAAATTGTAAGACATTTCCTGGGGCAGATGTGGATTCTGACCACAATCTATTGGTTATGAACTGCAGATTGAAACTGAAGAAACTGCAAAAAGGTGGGAATTTAGGGAGATGGGACCTGGATAAACTGAAAGAACCAGAGGTTGTAGAGAGTTTCAGGGAGAGCATAAGGGAACAATTGACAGGAATGGGGGAAAGAAATACAGTAGAAGAAGAATGGGTAGCTCTGAGGGATGAAGTAGTGAAGGCAGCAGAGGATCAAGTAGGTAAAAAGACGAGGGCTAATAGAAATCCTTGGGTAACAGAAGAAATATTTAATTTAATTGATGAAAGGAGAAAATATAAAAATGCAGTAAATGAAGCAGGCAAAAAGGAATACAAACGTCTCAAAAATGATATCGACAGGAAGTGCAAAATGGCTAAGCAGGGATGGCTAGAGGACAAATGTAAGGATGTAGAGGCTTGTCTCACTAGGGGTAAGATAGATACAGCCTACAGGAAAATTAAAGAGACCTTTGGAGAGAAGAGAACCACTTGTATGAATATCAAGAGCTCAGATGGCAACCCAGTTCTAAGCAAAGAAGGGAGGCAGAAAGGTGGAAGGAGTATATAGAGGGTTTATACAAGGGCGATGTACTTGAGGACAATATTATGGAAATGGAAGAGGATGTAGATGAAGACGAAATGGGAGATAAGATAATGCGTGAAGAGTTTGACAGAGCACTGAAAGACCTGAGTCGAAACAAGGCCCCGGGAGTAGACAACATTCCATTTGAACTACTGATGGCCTCGGGAGAGCCAGTCATGACAAAACTCTACCATCTGGTGAGCACGATGTATGAGACAGGCGAAATACCCTCAGACTTCAAGAAGAATATAATAATTCCAATCCCAAAGAAAGCAGGTGTTGACAGATGTGAAAATTACCGAACTATCAGTTTAATAAGTCACAGCTGCAAAATACTAACGCGAATTCCTTACCGACGAATGGAAAAACTGGTAGAAGCCGACCTCGGGGAAGATCAGTTTGGATTCCGTAGAAATGTTGGAACACGTGAGGCAATACTGACCTTACGAATTATCTTAGAAGAAAGATTAAGAAAAGGCAAACCTACGTTTCTAGCATTTGTAGACTTAGAGAAAGCTTTTGACAATGTTAACTGGAATACTCTCTTTCAAATTCTGAAGGTGGCAGGGGTAAAATACAGGGAGCGAAAGGCTATTTACAGTTTGTACAGAAACCAGATGGCAGTTATAAGAGTCGAGGGGCATGACAGGGAAGCAGTGGTTGAGAAAGGAGTAAGACAGGGTTTTAGCCTCTCCCCGATGTTATTCAATCTGTATATTGAGCAAGCAGTAAAGGAAACAAAAGAAAAATTCGGAGTAGGTATTAAAATTCATGGAAAAGAAGTAAAAACTTTGAGGTTCGCCGATGACATTGTAATTCTGTCAGAGACAGCAAAGGACTTGGAAGAGCAGTTGAACGGAATGGACAGTGTCTTGAAAGGAGGATATAAGATGAACATCAACAAAAGCAAAACGAGAATAATGGAATGTAGTCAAATTAAGTCGGGTGATGCTGAGGGAATTAGATTAGGAAATGAGACACTTAAAGTAGTAAAGGAGTTTTGCTATTTAGGGAGTAAAATAACCGATGATGGTCGAAGTAGAGAGGATATAAAATGTAGACTGGCAATGGCAAGGAAAGCGTTTCTCAAGAAGAGGAATTTGTTAACATCGAGTATAGATTTAAGTGTCAGGAAGTCGTTTCTGAAAGTATTTGTATGGAGTGTAGCCATGTATGGAAGTGAAACATGGACGATAACTAGTTTGGACAAGAAGAGAATAGAAGCTTTCGAAATGTGGTGGTACAGAAGAATGCTGAAGATAAGGTGGGTAGATCACGTAACTAATGAGGAGGTGTTGAATAGGATTGGGGAGAAGAGAAGTTTGTGGCACAACTTGACTAGAAGAAGGGATCGGTTGGTAGGACATGTTTTGAGGCCTCAAGGGATCACAAATTTAGCATTGGAGGGCAGTGTGGAGGGTAAAAATCGTAAAGGGAGACCAAGAGATGAATACACTAAGCAGATTCAGAAGGATGTAGGTTGCAGTAGATACTGGGAGATGAAGAAGCTTGTACAGGATAGAGTAGCATGGAGAGCTGCATCAAACCAGTCTCAGGACTGAAGACCACAACAACAACAGTTACAAATTAACAATTTTATTATTTTTTCCTTTACTTGTACTGTGAAACCTTCGTTCATGCCAAATTTCATGATTCTAGGTCAACAGGGAGTACCTGTAGGTTTTGATGAGTGAGTTTTCGAGTATCAAAATAAGTGACATAAATGGCCATATCTTCTGACTGCATTGACTTAGAAGCTAACATTTATTATATCGCTAAAGGACCATAGATCTTAGTATTTGATACAAATTTCAACATGATACATCTACCCTTTCCTGAGAAAAAGGGGCCTTAACAGATGGATTGACAGACAGTTTGTTAACATATGACTTTTTTTTGATGTGATGTAATTACAGATTTACAGTTTTCGGATTTTTTTCTTTTGGTTGTACTGTGAAACCTTACTTTCTGCCAAATTTCATAGCGCCAGGCCAACAGGAAGTACCCTGTAGGTTTTGTTGATTGAGATCGCGAGTATCGAAATATTTGACATAATTGGCATCGTCTTTTGATTGCATTGACTTAGAAGCTTCAGTGTGTTACTCTGCCAAGGGACCATAGACCTCAGTATGTGACATAAATTTCAACTTCATACATTTATGCATTCCTGAGAAAAAGAGCTTTTAACAGTCGGACAGACAGACTTACAACAATGTGATCCTATAAGGAAGGGCTGGCCATGGCATACCAAATTTCATGCAGGAGGGGTGTACAGGACATGGGTGGGACAAGTCTTCTGCTGGTATAGTATGTAGCTGCTGTATACACAGTCAGCTGGGTAAATGCGTGGTGACCAGCAGTGGTGGTGGTAGTTATGGTGGCGGGGTGGGAGGGGGGGGGGGGAAATCGCTCAGAGCGCAGTAGGGGAAATGCTGAGTGCTGGAGGGGAAGTGTCATTCTAAACTGAAGCCTATACTCACATTTTTTGTAAATATTAAATGGGGCCGCTCCACGCCCACACTTGATTGGTGACCAGTCAAAATAAGTCAAAAAGATCTATCACCTCTTCTTTTGTTAGTATCTGAAAAGACCTCCACTGAAAATGCAGCAATTCATTTTCACATGGTTTATTAACCATTTTTAACTTTCAGTGAAGAGTCACAAGTGGGGAATTTTGAGTAAAACCTACACGTTTCTCTTGTTTCCATGTTAAAATTTGCTTCTTTTGTCAAAACTCAGCAGAGTTAACACAGTCTCAGCTCACTAACATGTTGTGCAGACGCAGTTGCGAAAGAATTCTGAAATAGTGATTTATTAAGTTTATTAAGTAAGGAACTGAGGAGAAGTAAGGTCATCACCTTATGAAAAAACACACCCTCAGTACGAAAAAAAAAAATTGTGTAATGGTTTCACTTATGTCATTCCCAAGCTCATGTTTCTCATTTCACCAGCTATCGATGGCCCTTAAAAATTACATTCTTTCATGGAGAAGTCTGTAGTTAGTGGAATAACATGGTAGATAATGAAGTTTTGCATAATAACCATACAGAAAAATACTCTCCTCTTTGTGTGCTATCAATTCCCAAAATCTCATTTTTATATCTCAAACCGTTTATGAAATATAAGGAATGTTATGGATATTTCATTCTGGCTCTATCGCTGGCGCTTTGCGCACAAATGAGTACACTACGTCAGATTAATTTTCTCTCGAGATTGATGACAGATAGAGACCTCCAACTAAATCTAAAGAAAAATTCGATATGCCAGCTAAATTTCATAAGCAGCAACACATTATGTACTATTCACCAGATGCAAAATCATAGCGCCCCCAGGTTTTCGTTGTAAACTTTTTCGAATTTCGCGCAGTGTCTTACTTCTATGGAAATATCACAGTAGTTATGACCTTAACTACATGATGGGTACATCGTAATAAACCTGACATATAACGCTACAAGTAAAGCAAAAAGGATTTTTTGCCGAATATTTTCTGTAAAATCGTTTGAGAAAGATTGCAGGGCGTGCGCGTCGATTCTGTCATCGCTGACCGGCCGAAAGGTGCAAATGATTGTCGGCCTCCCCTTATGAGCGAACGAATGGACTCGCCCAGTAGTTCTTTGGGAGGAAACTGGTCACTGTGCATCGGCCACCGAATCCTGCGCAACCTATATCGTCTTTTCTTGTTCCTTCCTGGAAATATAGTGCGGCATTTCATTTAGTACTGCGGTATGCCGTCTTCGGTCGGCACAACTCTCTTCAGCGCGGCAGAACCGTGGTGTCAGCGCTGATTACCCTTCGCTACATGTTCGTTGTGTGCAGGACATTCACAGGTTCAGTGGATGCTTGCACAAAAAAGGCAGTCTAGCCATCTATCATCACAAGCCTTTAAAAATGAATAGGAATGACAGAAGAGAGGCATGAGAGTTCTCAATACATATTACGCAGTCATTAGTGATGGGTACTCCAAATTTGGTAGGTAACGATACTACAGTACCATGCAGAAAGTTGACAATGGAAGAGCAAAGAATTACAGCGATCGACAGATGGGATTCATTGTCCAACACATGAAGAAGCAGTTTGTGCTAAATTTTCAGGCATGAAGCACATAATGATATTGGTTGTGTGAATAGTAAAATTCCTGATGTTGCACGCATTACCCCACTGCCATTTGCAACTGTTTTCAAATCAATTGAATGAAGACTGCAAAAATGTTGATTAAGTCAAAGGGCAAGCCTGGAATAATTTTTAGATTTTAAACTCCCTATTGTCGAATTTATGAAGGAAAATGGAGTGCAGGAACGAAAATTACGTCATCGGGAATGGATTGCAGGCCTCACATTTTAAGTGGACTTGACTGCACATTGCTCACAGTAAGACACTGCAAGGTGATTTGATGGGGATGCATTTCAAAAGGAAATCTCGTTGTGGAAGGAACACATTTTGAAGAACACAGTCCAGTTTTTACGTTCACTGTGGTTCAAGAAAACGCGAGTTTGAAGAATTCATTGTAGCGTTGCAAGCGCTACAAAGATATTTTCCCAAACGTTTTGAGGACACTGTCAATCTTACATCTGTTTTCGAGACTGCTTTGCCGTTTCAGTTGAAAGTGTCCCTGTGCATGTGCAGATGTAACAGATTGAAGTGCGAGGGAATTTCCTCTTTAATCACAAATCCTTGCACGTTAAAACTCTCCTGGGCGTCTATATTGCTCTCTTTAGTTAGATTTTCAATGTCTCCATAATGAGGTTAAAAAGTACTACAATATTTCGATCGATATATTCGTGCTAAATACCTTTTCGATTATTAAACTAAATAAGTCATGGTCACGTGGCAACTTAAGTGCGAAAATTTGTGAAATTCTCTATGTCTGTTCGTATGCCGTCTATCTGCGCCAGATCAAAATTATATTATGTCGTCGGTGCACCAAAACAGGAAATTTGTTTTGTTTCTGACCTACATTTTTGAGAAACGTTAAATATAAAATCAAGTAGTATGCAGTGCGACTGCACTACCATTTAAATGTGGAGCATTCGCAGTTTCCCCCTCTCCCTTTTCCTCGCGCTCAGACAGCGTGGCATGGCGGTGGCGAAATGTGCAGCGAAGCTGATCGCTATGTCACTCGTGCCTAGATGTCCCTGCTATAAATGTTCCATTTTTACCGACTGAGGTACGGAACTCCAAAAAAACTAAATGAATAATGTCCTGCTCAGTTGAATATGTCTTTTTTTCCATCACTCCACATAAAACCGCTTCGTACTCAATACAACCAACATTTTAAAAATTAAATAATAACCCTACACTCCAGCGACAACTCAAGTTCACTAGGATGTTTGTTTACATGAAGCAAATACTACGAGAGTTGCCCAGAAAGTAATGCACCGCAATTTTTTTCTTCAACAATTCTTTATTGAACATAATCAGAATTACACACACGAAAGAATGGTGTTTTATCTACACACCCTGTTTTTTCACGTAATCTCCATCCCATTCTGTGGCCTTCCTCCAATACGAAACAAGGTAGTGTATGCCCTTGTGTTACCAATCCTTGTCCTGCTGGAGGAGCCAGTGCTTCACTGTGTGAATCGCCTCATCATCGTCCTCAAAATGTCTTCCACGAATGGCGTCCTTTAATGGCGAATGACAACATCAGCTCGCTGCAAAACCTCACGTGTGATAGCCATGGATGGTCTCTCCGGCCGCTGCAATCGTGGAGCTCTGCCGAAACGCCTGCTGATGACCTCATCCTCCGTGCCCAGCGACTAACTGCACTTCTGTCGACAGCAGATGCTCCATAGACTTTGCACAAGCGCTTGTGAATATTTCCCACAGTTTCTTTCTCTGCAGTGAGGAATTCAGTGACGGCACATTACTTGTAACGCACATCACCTACAGACGCCATTTTGAAACTGTCCTGCAGCTACGCTATCTGTCGGAAGTGACGGAAACTTGGCGCGCTCACTCAGGAGACTTCACATAATACATATGTAACGTCTCGCACTGGTAGCATTATTTTCGGCCGAGATAAAATTCGGTGCATTACTTTCTGGGCAACCCTAGTAATACTTGAGGAATCTGAAATCGGGCAGCCAAACGACCATTTCTAGAAACTATATGGTAGTGTTTACATGACCAGCCTGAAACGGTAATGTCAAATCGGTTTGCGAAAAACCGCATTTCAGAGTCCCTGTAAAACGTAGTGAGACTATCTGTAGCCTAGCCCGAGGCATACGCTAGGTTTGCAGCCGATGATTCGGTTGAGTTGGCAAAGCCAACGGATCTGAATACGAAATGTAGATCTTCATAGCAGACTAATCTGTGGCGTAGCCCGAGGACACGTATCGCGTTCACAACATTAGCTGCATATTTAATAAGTACCACAATGACATATCTACTACGCTTTTGTGATAGGTTCAGCTACTTGTAACATTGGAAACAACTCGTCGTAGACAACATAAAATTTTGTCGTTACAAACAAATATAGTTTTAACGGAAATTGAGAACCATTGTAGTGAATATTGGAGATGAGTAGTTCGGTGCAGAAGTGTAGCATATAAATTATTAAATATGAAAAGGGATCATAACGTAGCACATATCTGTGTGTTTTGCTTTGGTGCCGGCCGGAGTGGCCGTGCGGTTCTGGGCGCTACAGTCTGGAGCCGAGCGACCGCTACGGTCGCAGGTTCGAATCCTGCCTCGGGCATGGATGTGTGTTATGTCCTTAGGTTAGTTAGGTTTAATTAGTTCTAAGTTCTAGGCGACTGATGACCTCAGAAGTTAAGTCGCATAGTGCTCAGAACCATTTGAACCATTTTTTGCTTTGGTCAATAAATAGCATTGAGACAACTTTTACAATAAGAATAAACATTATACAAGAATCAATTAAGAACCGTTAGATGTGGTGTAAATCAATATCTCAAGAAGCCGCTCGTATTGAAGAACTTCTCTGAATTACTGTGTGCTTTTTATGTAAATTCCGTGGTTTTCAGCACATAGCACAGGTTCGCGGCATAGCGTCCATGGTCTTCAATACAAAATAAATAAGTCTTGGATATCTTCTTTGTCATTATGGCAGTAACAACTAACGTATGTGCCGAGCGTATTGCGGTGGGAAGCCTTCTGTAGATGTCGCAAACAGTTCGTTAACTGTTCTTATAATACCGACGGTAAGTGTTAACGATTTACTTCTTTCAGAGGTATAAAGTAAATAATGTCGTTGTTGGATCACACAAATCGTCACCTGCTCTCTTTCTTCTTTCTTTTCTTGGGAGAGAGGAAATTAAACCAACGTCCTTCAATCCAGAAAGTTAGTTTGATCTTTGCTTGTGCGTTAGCTCAACCTTACTAAAATAAACAGTCTTGAATCTTTTAAATGTCAGAAGATGATGACTAGTGCAATATGATGTTTTAAACTCGAGAGTTCAAAATAAACAAGAAAAGTCACACCGGGCAGTGCAGTTACTTTTGAAAGGTTTACGTAAAGAAACTTTTCGTATTTTCTGTCCAACTTGGTGGCAACTGCTTTACACCAAAACATCATGTTCAAAATTGAGATGGTGTAGAAATAACGAAAAATGGTGTAACTCAAATTATCCTCACGTAGTACACCTGTAACTTTGACCGAAATTCTTAATTTTGTTATTGCAACAAGTTCGATACTCTTTACCGGAAAAGTTACAGTTTTAACTTTCATATAGTAATAATAATATAAATACCAAACAAACAGCACAATATTTACTTTATATTAGTGCATATAATGCCATCAGAAACAAAAATTTTACGATACATAAAAACTGTCAAAAAAACTGAATCCTCATCAAATTTCCCAATTTTTGAAAAAACACAATCTAAACTGTTTCAATCTTTCTGTAATATATATTGTCAGATGCAACAACACACAAATTTCTTGCACTCATGACAAGTAGTTCGGAAGTGAAGTGTAGCTAAAGGATGGAAAATCAAGTTAACGAGAACCGAGAAAAGAAGACTCATATAGAACGAGAAAACTATACGACACTGATCTTCTTCAACTAAAATATCTCTACTCTTGATCCTTTCCCTCAGCTACTATCTTTTTAATGTTACGTTCTTTTACCAGCTGAAGAGCAAGTCTGTTTGCTTTGGCGCAATACTCCTTGCCAGTAGTCACACGATGAGCTGAAGTAGTAGCCCTTACATGGCTTAGAGTGGGACACTGCCCACTGACGCATGGCTTTCTCATGTGTCATGAGCCTCAATTTATTGCAGATGTGCGACGCAGCTGTCCATACGACAAACTTTAATTGAGTGCGTTTGATACGACGACCTCAGAGCTGATCTGAGTCTTCCACAGCACCCGCCCGCTATTTTAAGTGGAAATGAAGAGAGGGTTGTTCGTGTTTTAAGATTTCGTGTGATATTTGGAAATCCTCCCAAAATATGAGGTGTGAGATTTTAATGTGTCATAGAGCGGCTCGGTCATTCATGATTTCTACGTAGTCATCCAGCCACAGACACCTCTCCTCTTTTAAACCGTGTCTTTACTGGTGTTTTATTGTTTATTTTATCCAGTTATTCTGCTATGTTTTCGTCTGACTGTTACTAAAGAGCTTTTCCGATGCACATCTTATCGGTGTTATTTTTCCAATTTTTGTGTGTGAATACAACTTAGTTTTCGATTTATTATTATTTTTAATAGCTTTTCACAATTCTCGTTCGTATATCATTCATACAAGGACGCCGATGACCCTGCCGTTTAGGGCCCTCATTCACAATCATCGTTATCATGTAGCGTCCAAATTCCCTCACGCTTCTACCCAAATTCATAGCTCTAAACGCCTGTTAGTCGTAATGGAGAAGTCAGAGAACACTTATACCCTCCGTTCACCTTTTTAAATTATATTATTTATGGAACACTTAAGAAAATGGGTAAAAGTATATTTGCTTCTGTGGCAGGGTTTTGTGACACATTCCCAAACTTTTTCATTCTGGACATTTCAAATGAAATAACAGGAAACAAATGAAAACAAAAAAACTTATAACGAGAAACGCACATGACTAACCCAAAGACAGACACAAACTTCATGTGCTTTAACCAATGATTGTGTACCAACAATACTGCGGATAATAACTTTACCATCATGTAATTAACGTTTTAATAACCTCTCGTATCCATACAGGTAAGATATAGCGTGTACTACCAAGCTTAAAAGTATCGGAACGTCATCAACTGCGTTTCACCTAATTTGTATGCAACCCTCATAATGAACTTTTTTGCTGGTCCTGTAATCTATTTTCGTTACAGTCTTTTTTGCCTGTATAAAATTGTTACCATAAAAACGCTGCCTCGTATGGCTTTCAATCCAGACGCAAATTAATACCACGATGATGCAAATATCAGGATTCAACTTACTAGGTATAACACGCTTTAAACTAAAATTTATTACAGTAAATGACATTTCAAAAAGCAGGTTTTAACTTGAAGTTACATTACCAAAAATTTTGTACTTTACCAAGACCCGGGACTCCTAACGAGCAACTGTTACCCCCGTTAAGTAACCACAAAACATCTTAAATATGATTTCAACCATAAGTAACAAAGTGTGTGCATGTTTATACAGGCTTTCCGCAGTGCCGTATGATTGTTGGCCGCGCGTGCCGTATGATTGTTCGTCTGCCTGGGTTACTTCCCTTCAAGTGGACTCTCTCAACATTCCACTGTTTCGCTTATCTCAGCCAGCGTCAGTAGTGTCGTTGGTGTGTGTGGTTTCATGTTGACGTGAACGTTAAAGTTCAGTTCCTTTGCTAGTTTGTTTCGTTTTTGTCGCTGTTAAAATACTCACCGTTGAATAACGTGTGCTTTTAGTCGAACAAGTCTTCAAAGCTGGCGGTAAATACACAGTTTCAGTTCGTCAAACATTTAATTCAGTTCTCCCGGAGACAACACTCCCACATCGCGATAGTGTGCGAGATCTGACTAACAAATTTCGAAGTACGGGTTCAGTGACAGATGCACCGAGAAGTGGTCGTCCTAGCGTTTTCTCTGAGGATAAACTACTCTATATTCCCGATGAAATGTCCATAAGTCCGAACAAGTCAGTAAGAAAACTCGTCCAGGAAATCGATGTTAGTGTCGCAACAGCCCACACAGCTGTAAGGAAAAAATTAGAACTTTTCCCATACAAAGTGACAGTCGTGCTGATGTTTTTGGTGATCGCATAATTTCACAGGGATTTTGGCCTCCACGATCGCCTGACCTAACACCAACTGACTTTTTCTTCTGGGGTGCAGCGAAAGCAACTGTCTATAAAAACCGCCCAAAATCCATCGATGAATGGAAAACTGCAATATCCACATTCACTGCTTCTGTTACAGAAGAAATGTTACAGCTTGTGTTTGGAAACACGATTAGACGAATTGAATTGTGTATTCAACAACAGAGGGGGGGGGGACACACTTTCAACATTTAATGTGAAAATTTGTAAGTAAAAATGAATATTCAATAAATTAATAACTTGTATTTCACTGAGTTTCATTTCGGTATATTCACTGCGGCATACGGCACGCGCGACTAACAATCATACTGCACTGTGGAGAGACCTTTTGAACACCCCGTACTTGACATGACGTGACGTAATATTTGCGTTCGACGGGGATTCGCATGCACCACCTAATCGATTGTTATCTAAGCACATTACATGCTAAATATTGAATTTTTCACCAGTAGTGAGACAACTTAAATCGACATGACGAGACGAATAAGTGTTATCTTATTGGAATTCGGAAACATCACATAATGCCTGTACTTTCTAGCCACCAATAGATATTAAATATCTGTATCAGTAGCATGTCTAAATAGGAAGTAATGTGACGAAAAGTTCTGTGCTGAATGGGAGTCAGTTCTCACACATACCATCGTTGTTGACTGCAAGTGAAGAGACATTCTTGTGCTGGACCAGGATCCTAACCGAGACACATGCGCTTCGTAGAGACTTTGAGCAATTTGGAATTTTGGGAAAACAACAAAACTATGGAACTTTATTGCCCCAAAGTGGTCAGCTATCGTGAAAGGGGAGATTTGAGTTCGAATCCCAATCCAGCACCAATATTTTCAACATCTAACTTTCGAATACAATAAGAAATAAGTGCTCTGTAACCTTACAGCCTTAAGCAGCCTCTGTAACCTTAAGCAGGAAAACGAACGGCCCAATTGACAGGCCGGTGTAGTATTTAAAAACGATAGATTAAAGGACAGTACAAGGGACAGTAAGAGAGTGAGGAAAACGAACGGCCCATTGGCTAGCCGGTGACTTACAAGTAAATGACAGATTAAAGGAAAGGAGGAGGGACAGTAAGAGTTTAGTGAAAACGAAAGGCCATTATCCTGGCCTCATCTTCATGGCGGCGTCGGTGACGGCGGAGGCAGACGGAGGGGGGGGGGGGGTGCGTGAGGGGCGGTGGGGGGGAGGGTGAAGGGTGGTGAGGGGGGCTGGGCTGGATGTCATGATGTGGTGATGAGATGGAGCGATGATATGAGAAAGGACTGCCGGGGCTGCTACGGTTTCTCGCTTATATAGGCATAATGACATCATCAGCTGCCAATCAAATAGACCCAATGTGGCACACGCGCGTAACTTGATCCGGGCAGCTAGCGGAGCTATTGCCCGTCGCGCTGAACTGCCGCTCCCGCGTCGCGCATCTGTCTTTGCTTTCTTTCGATGTCCAACGCCCCCATGCCCCGCTGAGTGTGTACCCCTGGTCTCTGTTGAAATTGTTGTTGTTTAAACGAATATAGGCCGCTTCCTTCATAACGGAGTCCCAATATGTAGATGCATGAGCCAACACTTTTGTATTTTCGAACTGTATTTTATGTTCATTTTCTAGGCAATGCTTCGCCTTGGCCGACTTGTCAAGCTCCCTTTGTTGTATATGGTGCTTGTGCTCAGTACAACGCTCCGCAACCGTGCGAGTTGTTTGTCCGATATACATGCTGCCACATTCACAGGGTACACCATACACGCCGGACACTCGAAGAGCAATGTCGTCTGTAGCAGGGCGCAACATATCTCGTATCTTGGGGGCGGGCCGTAACACTGGTCTTAGCCCATGTTCCTGCAGCAGACGTCCTAACTTGCTGCTAGTTGCTCCACAGTATGGCAGGAATGCAGTCCGTTTGGCCTCTTCTACTGATTCACCAGGTGTCTTTCGTCGGCGGCCCTTGAAGGCGTTTGCGATGTGTATCCATTTTCCCCCAAAACACGTTTTAACGCCAATAGACTGCACCACGCTGTACACAAGAAAGCGGTCCTGAATACGCTGGTTCATAGAGCCAAGATTATCTCTGACGGCGACCAACTACATTCAGAATTTCAGAACTTAAAATGTGTTTTCGGGAAAAATGGACGCAGCAAAAGAGACATCGCAAACGCATTCAAGGGCCGCCGACGAAAGACACCTGGCGAATCAGTAGAATAGGCCAAACGGACTGCATTCCTGCCATACTGTGGAGCAACTAGCAGTAAATTAGGACGTCTGCTGCAGGAACATGGGCTAAGACCAGTGTAACGGCCCGCCCCCAAGATACCAGATATGTTGCGACCTGTTAAAGACGACATTGCTCTTCGAGTGTCCGGCGTACACTTGTTCGTTCACCGACCGCTATCTCGTTCAGCTGCCCTCGATGCCGAGCAAGAAGGGGGTGAGAACATACTTTGGGTGGTGAGCATCAATTCTTACTTCCTTATTGCCGGTCGGAGTGACTGAGTGGCTCCAGGCACTTCAGTCTGGTGTACCCTGTGAAACAAACAATTCGCACGGTTACAGAGTGTTCTACTGAGCACAAGCGCCATATACAACAAAGGGAGCTTGACAAGTCGGCCAAGGCGGATCATTGCCTAGAAAACGGACATAGAATACAGTTCGAAAATGCAAAAGTGTTGGCTCATGCAACTACATATTGGGACTCATAAAGGAAGCGGCCGAGATTCGTTTAAACAACAATTTCAACAGAGACCAGGGGTACACACTCAGCAGGGCATGGGGGCGGGCGTTGGACATCGAAAGAAAGCAAAGACAGATGTGCGACGCGGGAGCGGCAGTTTCAAACGTGGCGCCTGCCCCCACCTGACGTCACCAGTGCTGCCATGGGCGATAGCTCCGCTAGCTGCCCGGGTCGAGTTACGCGCGCGCGCCACATTGGGTCTATCTGATTGGCTGCTGATGATGTCATCTTGCCTATATAAGCGAGAAACCGTAGCAGCCCCGGCACTCAGTGTACTCCTATGATGTCATCATGCCTATATAAGCGAGAAACCGTAGCAGCCCCGGCAGTCAGTGAACTCCTGACGACGATGGCGGAGATGGTCATCGAAAGCTCAAGAATTTTATTCGAATTGTCGCGGCTTGAAAACCGAGAACTTTTTATTCATGTATGCCATCGCAAAAGACTCCGAGGACACAGTTACTAGAATTACTAAATTTTCTTCAATTTCGTTGGTTAAAGTAATTTTTGGATGCATATTATGAGAGGCGCTCAACAAGTAATGCAATACATTTTTTTTCTCTGCCAATTTCAGTTGAAAAAATGTGGAATTTGTTGTGGGACGTCGTTGAACATTTCCGCTTCAGCTCCTATAATTTCATGAAGTTCTTATAGGTGGCGGCGCTATACAGACTTCAAAGTGTCATCTTTAACGGAGGTGCGTTCCAAGCAAAGATTCACAGATGCTTGCAGAATATCTACGGAGACTCGGAAGTGAAAAAAAAAAAAAAAACCATGGTGAGCTGCTGGGCAAGGCTTCAGTCATCATTGCAACAAGTTTACGCAAACCTGTCCAATCTCTCACGTGTCAGCCGGCTGCACACAGCTGAGACTCCTGCAGTGCTGGAACATGTGAACCCTCTCACCCCGCTGCTCAACTGGACAACTTTGTTGTTAGTGGCGGCACACTCGTCCACCAGATGTTGTCCACTCAGAAGTGTGTATCCGCTGGGTTTCTCAGCCCCTAATAGAAGACCACAAAGAGCAATGAAGGACCATCTGTGCAGAGTTTCTTGCACGTTATGAGGTTGAACGAGACAATTTTTGTCATATATCGTTGCCAGAAATGAAACATGGGTTCATCACTTGAACCGGAAGCAAAATATCAATCCATAGAGTAGCACTACACCACTTCTCCTTCGAAGAAAAAGGCCAAAGCCGCCTCTGAAAGGGTTATTCTATATCCTGTCCACCCTCATGCTGCTACAATCGTCTTGGAAGTGTAAAGTGCTGCCCTAAGGTAAATGAAGAAACAACTTCAGCTAGTTCATTGCCACAAAAATGCAAGCCAACTGCTCCTTCTCCATGACAATGCTAGACCTCACAAAAGTCTGTGCACCCCAGAGCAACTCACAAAACTTCATTGGACTGTTCTTCTTCATCCACTCTACAGCCCACATCTCATACATTCTGATGTCTATCCGTTTGTACCAATGAATCATGTTTTCTGTGGGAATCAGTACATGGCTGATGGAGAGGTTACTGATGCAGCAAGAAGGGGATTCCGACAACAATCAATAGAGTGGTATCATGAAGGCATACAGGCCCACCAAGTATTGTCAAGTTAGGCTATTGCATTGAATTGAGGTTATGTTGAAAAATAGAATTTTGTAACCAAAAGAGTGGGGAAAAAAAGGTGTATGGGAATCCTGAATAAAACCAACCTGTTTTTAGAATAAAATGTGTTGCATTACTTATTGAAAACCCCTTATACCTATTGTTAGAGCATATACAGTAACACTGTTGACATCTCCTTTAACTTTCCATATAAGTATTACCATAACAGTATTATTGTTTTCATTCACCTTATACAAGATCATGATACAGGCAGACTGACTCCTACATGTTACACTATTATCGAAAAAACTATGAAAGTTGTATAATATGCCTGAGGAAAAAATATGTGACAAGTTGAGGTCACGTGTATGTGTTACCACAGTTTTTGATATTTTTTGGTAGCTTACAGAAGTTTTCTATTCAGCTTAAATACTAAAGTATTCCATTTCACATACGCAGACACAAATGCCAAGGATATGGTATCAACAGATTCCATAGAAATTTGTGTGGTAGAAGATTCCACTTTGTGTGGGTGAAACTCTGGGCCTTCTGGTTGACAACAAGGTTGGTAGATGAACGCAGAATGGACAACAAGCAACTCTGTCCGATTTTGGAGGATCAAGTCTCGGACTTCACAAATCGGTATGTTACATAAATGATGCCTACTCAAGTGGCTGTCTGTCATAGCGAACGTTAAATGATTCAATCCAGCTACTTTCCCCTGCACAACAATAACATTTTATCATTCTTAGCAGTAAAAATGGAGGAGAAGAAAAATTAAAGTCTTGTCGACAGTGAGGTCATTGGATGGGGAGAAATTGGGACTGTATGGAGAATGTGTGAGTTCTTCCCAGGGGAACATCTGCAGCGTAGTCGAAACAACCTTGGCAACATGTGGGCAGGCATTATCCTTCAACAGTATGTTGCCATCTGTCAACATTCCTATGTGTTCGAAATTGATGGCACACCTCAACTTTTAAAAGGTGTGCATGTACTGCTGTGCTTTAATAGTGGCACCGTGTTCCAGAAAGTCAACGAGCAACTGGCAATTGCAGTCAAAGAACAAGATCATCATGAGTTTCTCCAAGCTGGTGTGCCTATTGTTTCAACTACGCTGCAGAAGTTTCGCCAGAATGTCCTCACACATACTCCATACAGTCTCAATCTCTCCTCAAGCAATTTCCATAGTTTTGGAGCCTTGCAGAAAGTCATACATGGCTGTCAATTTGCATTGGATGAAGAGATGCATGCCTGCGAACAACCATGCTTCATAGGCAACCACAAACATCTTTCCATGAAGACACTGACCATCTTGTCTCACACTGGGATAACTGTATTAAAAGGAATGGCGATTACTTTTGAAATAATGAACTATATACTGATTTATTTTCCGTCTGTCTCATTTTCATTTCGCTGCAACTAATATATCTACTTCAAAGTCCTCATATTGGTTTGATTTTCTTTTGGCTCAATTATATCCCTTCACCATCTAAGCAGAGCAAACTGCATAAGCAGACTTTTCCACTGTCTTAATTGTCAAAGATCAAAAGCTATATTAAAACTGCTCCTGATAGTGTCATATATTTGCTATCATTTTCCCACTGGCAGAGCTGGTTGAAGAGCATTTTTCCATACAGTCAATTTATCACATGGCACTCTCCCCTGCCCTCTCTTTTCTTTTCCCCATGAGCAGTTCCACCCACATTAGTTATCATTAATAACTGTCATATGCACTGTATACAAATCTTCCACATGGGCCCTCTGGACCTCCCTCTCAGCTTGGTGCTCCAAGTGGCAGCTTGTGTCACCCGGGCCGTAAATCGGCCCTGCCCACTGAGAACCTATTCTGCTCAAAATATGAACACAAATAAAAAGATATATAACACGTCATTAAGAACCACCAGTAAACCAAAAAATTTTTGCCACTCTTCACCAGGGGTAACACAAACAATGTATTATTTTTTTATATTTTATGACAAACTGCTGTTTCAACTATTGAAATTTATTCCTGAAATTCAACTTAAATGTAATAGGTATAGATGTACTACCTAAAGCAGCATATGAAAATTTGTTCTGAGCTGGGACTCAAAACTGGATTTCCCACTTATTGAGAGCAGTATTCTGAAAACCACATGGGAATCATGAGATGTGTGAGTCTGTGTAAATGAATTAACAATCCATGAGAAGAAATAGAGAGGTGTGTGGCATACGCAAGTTTGAGTCAGCCCAGAGAGCATGCTCAGATAGCCTAAGTGGTCTGTGTGGTCATTCCATTCCATTGCATTTCGTATCCATATTCATATCAGCTGACCGATTCTAATTGTGACTCGTCGATAATGTAGTCGCAAGACACTATGTTTATTTTTTTTATCAAGCGCACAGTTTTACATTTCTGAACATTTAAATTAAATTGCCAATATTTTCACTGTATGAAACCATATCAAGAGCCAACTAAGTATTAGTGCAGCTTTTCAGACTGTACTTCATTACAGATAACTTCATCATTTTATAAATGTCTGAGATACTATTAATATCATCTGCAAGCTCAATAATATATAACATGAACAGCAAGTGTCCTAACACACTTCCCACGGGCACATAAGAAGTTACTTCTATACCTGATGATGACTCTCCATCCAAGATAACATAATATGTCCTCCCTGCCACTAAACCCTCAGTTCAGTCTCAAATTTCGCTTGATATCCATTGATAATAAGTATAGATGTGATACTGAGACAAATACTTTTCAGAAACCAAGAAATACTGCATCTACTTGACTGCCTTGAACCAAAACTTTCAGTACAGAGCGTAATGTGAGAAAAGCATGAATTGGGTTTCACATGATTGATATTTTCAGAATCCATGGTGGTTGGCTTGGAGGAGACCATTTTGTTCAAGATGTCTCATTTTGTTTGAGTTCAGAGATATGTTCTAAGAGTCTACAACAAATCAATGACAAGGATATTGGGCAGTAGTTTTGTGGACCACTTCCACTACCTCTCTTGTAAATGAGTGTGACCTGTGATCCTTCTCAACTACTGGGCACGGTATTTTGTTTGAGGGATCTTTGGTAGATTAAAATTAACAAAGGGGCTAACTCAGCCACAAACTCAATACAGAATCTGATAAGGACTCCATAGAGCCATTGAGCTGTGCTCAGTTTCAGCAGGTACAACTGTCTCTCAACACAATTGCCGCTAATATCTATATCAGCTATCTTTGCACTGATGTGGCAATTAAACTGGGGCCATAGCCCTATTATTCATTCATAAAAGAACATTTAAAAACGGAATTTAGCGTTTCTGCTCTTGCTTTGCTATTCTCAACTGATTTCCCTGGCTTATTTATGAATACCTGGATATTAGCCTTTACATACAACCAGAATTTCTTTGGGTTTTATGATCATGTTCTGCTACAGTGACAGTTGATAGAATCATGCATTGTCTTTTGAAAGCCAAAGATGTTTCTTTCAACATATCTCTATCTGTAGCCCTATGTTTTGTTTTATACCCATAGTGTAGTAGTCTCTGTTTCCTTAGAAGTCTCTTTACAGTGCCTGTATACCACTGACTGTGATGCTCATCATGAATTGCTCTACTAGGTACACATCTGTCAAGCACTTGGTCAACTATTCATCTAAACCTCAGCCACACTTCTTCTAATGCCATTCTTCAGTGCTAAATATTTCTAGTTCATTACCAAGAAACAACATCATTGTTTCTTTGTATAGTGTGCTACACATATAAAATATTCTATTTGTTTTATTTACCCTTTGTACTTTGCTAATCATTGTTGCTACAACTGTCTCATGGTCACTGGCAACATTCTCAATGAGGACATCCTCAAAAAGGTCATGTCTATTTGTTGCTATTAGATCCAATATATTTCCATCATGAATGGGCTTCCAAACAATGTGTTCTGTGTTGTTCTCAGGGAACATATTAAATATTTTTGCATAGGACATCTTGCCACACCCACTATTTACAAAATTTTTATTTACCCAATCGATTTTTAGTGATTACAGTCTCCTCCAATGATGATGGCATGACTTGGAAATTCATATACTAGTGAACTTAGTTTTAAGTTGCATCTGGAGGTGTGTGGTGATCAATACAAGGACCTGATTATAAGTTTCTGCTCACTCTGGATACCGAGATTTGTCCAGCCAATTTTGTTTGCAGTTTTGATTTCTGTGTCAGTGGATTTGAGTTTCTCGTCTACTGAAACTAATACACTATCTCCACTTACCATTGGCCTGTCTTTTCGATATATGCTTAAATTTTTCCTCAAAAATTTCATCGCTTTCTATTTTGGGTTTTAGTTAAGTTTGTGTACCTAGTATTATGTGAGCTTCAATGCTTTTTATGTGTGCATCAAACTCTGGTACTTTGTAGTGAATGTTCCAGCAGTAATATTGTAAGGAATTTAATAGTCTTGTCCATAGAGAGCATTTCTTTGGATCTTATACTGACACTTCCTGGTCCCCTTCAGCTATAGTTATCTGTAGTGGATGGAGAATCACCTTCTCTAATAAACCTGTGTGTGCACTGAATGATTATAGCTGACTGTGTTGCAGCATCTGGTTGTAGAACACACCTGACCTGTTTAGGGAGACCTAACAGTTCTCCACTGTAAGGCACAAGTCCAGAATGTTGCAGCCTAGCTTGTCTCAGAACTTTCAATGTCTCTGGTTCACTTTTTCCACTCAACTTAGAATCAAAGGTCCACTATCAGCTCTGATGATAACGCTGCAAACTGTAAGCTTTGTTGAAACTCCATGAGCAAAACTGAACTTCTCAGCCAACCCAGCCAGTTGTTCTAATGATCCAAATTGATCTTGAATCACAGATGAGAGGCATCTTTTGTTCCAACATGCATCACAATACGCTATTGGTTGCACCCTATTTTCTCAATGGCTACTGGAATACCCTCTTCAACATGCTGAATGAGGCCTCAAGATGTACACACTGCGTAGGCTACAAGTGTAATATATGTTTTTTCCCACAGCTGTGAAAATAACCAGAATGATTGTTTACTTATGAAGGAAAAATTTGCTATGCAGGATCGATGCGCAAGACTGAAATTAACTTTACAACACAGATTAGGTATCAGTAAATGAAAACACACGCATATTAGGAACACACAATGTGCATGATCATTCAGATTTAAGTGTGTTATGAACATCACCAGACTGCAATGAGGGTCTTTAAATGGAAGAATCAAGAGAGTCTGAATGCATTCCTCAGGAATCTCCCTTCATGTGGTTTGTCTATATGTCTACCAACTGCCAGCCAGTGTGGCCGAGCGGTTCTAGGTGCTTCAGTCTGGAACCGCACGACTGCTACGGTCGCCGGTTCGAATCCGGCTGCAGGCGTGGATATGTGTGATGTCCTTAGGTTAGGTAGGTTTAAGTAGTTCTAAGTTCTAGGGGACTGATGATCTCAGATGTTAAGTCCCATAGTGCTCAGAGCCATTTGAACCATTTGTCTACCAACTGTAAGCATATGAATCATGCTGGACAAGTTACCAAAAAATCACATTTCAGATATCTTCAATGGTAGATGTTGCAGGCAAATTTGTAGGCTAGGGCAGAAAAGGTACCCATCATTCTTTCATGGAGGCTTGGGGATTTCTTGCCACATTGAGTGAGCACTTATCTGCTGAAATGTGGGATGTTTAGTTGCCTGAGGGAGTAGCAGAACATCGAAATTTAAAATCTGCCTCATGTAGTGGTTGGTGGTTAGACTGTGCTCATGCAAAGATGTAAATGCTTGTTATATTCAATGACACCAAAAAGTATCATGCATGACAGTTGCCCATTCTGCCCCTTAAAAAAGCATGTTGTCAGCACAGTGTCAACTTACAAGCATATAATCAGCTTAAGTTCTCAGAAACATGATGCATGCTCTCATCCTGATTAATTCAAGATGTCACTACAAACTGTGCAATTGATAGTTCACACTTCCACCCTTTGTTAATAACATTCACAATTAGTATAAATATAAGTATCATGACTATACAGTTTCAATGAATTGTTAATAGTACCTAAAATTTATTACTAACAAAATGGGTCACCAAACTAATTGGAAATTACCTAACTTTTATGCTGATGTCATCATTTTTTTGGTAATTTTTCAAATAATAAATCATTTAAACAAATATACAAATCATGTATGAAGTTTATTTATTTATACGTCAAGTTCTGTAAGACCAATTGAGGAGCAAATCTCCAAGCTCATAGAACATGTCACAACAAGAAATTACAACATAGAAGTAATAACAGATAAAAATAAAATGTTTATGAATCCAAAAAAGTCAAGCCATAAGTTTAAGTAAACTCAATCAACAATACAACAAAAATCAGCTTAATTTTTCAAGGAACTCCTCGACAGAATAGAAGGAGAGACCCATGAGAAAACGCTTCAGTTTCGGTTTGAAAGTGCATGGATTACTGCTAAGATTTTCCAATTCTAGTGGTAGCTTATCGAAAATGGATGCAGCAGTATACTTCACACCTTTCTGCAGAAGAGTTAAGGAAGTGCGATCCAAATGCAGGCTTGATTTCTGCCGAGTATTAACTGAATGAAAGCTGCTTATTCTTAGGAATAGGCTAATATTGTTAACAAGAAATTGCAGTAAGGAATATATATATAATGAGAGGCCAATATCAAAATACCCAGACTCGTGAACAGGTGTCAACAAGAGGTTCGTGAACTTACACGATTTATTGCCCTAACTGCCCATTTCTGAGTCAAAAATATCCTTTTAGAATGGGAAGAGGCACCCCAAAACATAATACCATACAATGTAAGTGATTGAAAATAAGCAAAGTAGACTAATTTTCATGTCGAACAATCACTCACTTCAGATACCATTCGAATAGCAAAAATGGCAGCAGTAAGTCTTTGAACAAGATCCTGAATGTGAGCTTTCCATGACAGTTTACTATCCATCTGAACACCTATAAATTTGAACTGTTCAGCTTCACTAATCATATGCCCTTCAGTGAAATTAAAAAGTCAGGTTTTGTTGAATTGTGTGTTAGAAACTATAAAAACTGAATCTTACTGTGATTTAGCATTAGTTTATTCTCTACAAGCCATGAACTTATGTCATGAACTGCACTATTTGAAACTGAGCCAATGCTGCACACAACATCCTTTATCACTAAGTTAGTGTCATCAGCAAACAGAAATAGTTTAGAGTTACCCATAATACTAGAGGGCATATCATTTATATAAATACGGAACAGGAGTGGCCCCAACACTGAACCCTGGGGCACCCCTCACTTAACTGTACCCCACTCAGACCCCACATTACAGCCCTTCTCAACACTGTGAATAATAACCTTTCTCTGTCTAACGTTAAAATAACAGGTGTACCAATTGTGAACTACTCCCCGTTTTATGTAATGGTCCAACTTCTGGAGCAATTTTTTGTGATCAACACAATCAAACACCTTGGTTAAATCAAAAAATATGCCTATGGTTTGAAACCTTTTGTTTAACCCATCCAGTACCTCACAGAGAAAAGAGAATATAGCATTTTCGGCTGTTCAATGACTTCTAAAGCCAAACTGTACATTTGATACCAAATTATCTGATATAAAATGATCAATCATCCTTGCATACAAAGCCTTTTCAGTAACTTTAGCAAACACAAATGGCATAGAAATAGGTCTATAATTGTCTTCATTAGACCTTTCTCACTTTTTATAAAGTGGCTTTACTACCGCGTACTTTAATTGTTCAGGAAACTGACTGTTCCTAAAGCAAAAATTACAAATATGGCTTAGTGCAGGGCTAACATGTGCAGCACAGTACTTTAATATTCTGCTTGGCACTCCATCATATCCATGAGAGTCCTTAGTCTTCAGTGGTTTCATTATTGACTCAATCTGTCCCTTGTCAGTATCACAGAGGAGTATTTCAGACATCTGTCTTGCAAAGGCATTTTCCAAGAGAGTTTTATGATTGCTGGTAGAAACTAAATTTTAATTTAATTCATCAGCAATACTCACAAAATGGTTTTTAAATACTGTACATATATCTGATTTATCAGTAGCAGAAATATTTTTACTACAAATTAACTTTATATCATCGAGCTTGTGCTGCTGACCAGACATTTCTTTCACAACTGACCATATGGTTTTAATTTTATCCTGTGAATTAACTATTCTATTTGCATACCACATACTCTTTGCCTTTCTAACAATATTTTTAAACACCTTACAGTACTGCTTGTAGTGGGCTACTGTAGCTTGATTGTGAGTACTTCTAACATTTTGATATAATTCCCGCTTTGCTCTACGTGATATCCTTATCTGACTAGTCAGCCACCTGGGCTGCCTTTTACTGCTAGTACCCCGTTTCGAACATTCTAATGGAAAACAACACTCAAAGAGCATGAGAAATGTGTTAAGAAAACATTATATTTGTCACCTATTTTATCTGCACTAAAAACATCCTGCTACTCTTGTTCCCTGACAACGTTTAAAAAAGTCTTTATTGCTGCTGGATTAACTTTCCTACAACTTTGTAATTATATGTGCCATTTGTTTGAGTACAAAAGCCTTTTAGTGTTAAAATTTGTGCATCATGGTCTGAAAGGCATTCACCCTTTTACTAACAGAATACCTATCTAGTAATGGCTGTGGTACTGTTCCCCTGCACCCTAGTTTGAAGAAACACAGTCTGCATCAGATCATATGAATTTAGAAGATCTAACAACATCCTTTTTCTTGCACCATCATATACAAAATTTGTATTGAAGTCACCAAATATAAATAGTTTCTGGTACTTCCTACAAAGTGAATCAAGAACCCTTTCTAGCTTGAGTAGAAATGCTCTGAAGTCAGAGTTAGGGGATCTATAAACAACAACAATTATAAGTTTAGTTTCACTAAATTCAACTGCCACTGTACAACATTCAAGTCTATGGACTCAAATGGAATACTGTTTTTTACATACATAGCTCTCCCCCGCCCGGCAAGGATCACCTTGAAAAACAGCTAGCTGATCTGTATCCTGGTTAAGGAAGCCTCTGAATTGTCAAATTAGTTAACTGGTGCTATGATATACCAATAATTTTAGAGTCAACATCTATAAGCATTTCACTAACTTTACCTCTAATACCTCTTATATTTGGATGAAATATGCTAATTTCTTCACTACTTTGAAACATGATGTACTCTAAGGGTGAGCCTTTAGTTAGAGGGAACTTCCTTTAAGCAGGTATACCTATCAGCTATGACAGTATTCTATTAGGTTGATGCATAAGTTCATAATGTTTTTGTTTAGAATGTTGGTATACCAATTGCTATGGGTCTGTTTATTGATTTTTATTCTTTATTTGTAGTTCACTGATGCTATTTGAGTTGACATATTGTTTTGTCTGTTGTAGATAGTGGGTGGAGCTGTGGATGCTAGAAAATTGAGGGCCAACTGGGGAAATTAGAACATTTCTGACATATTCTTCTGTTTGAGTACAATAGAGGAGTCATAACAGCAGAGGTAGGCAGAAGCATTTGAATCTAGTCTGGGGCTGAAGCCACTAGGCATAGCATGACAAGAAACTGGTTTTCTCATTTCAAGGAGGATCATTTTGAGGTTAGGACTTTCCACATTCACAAAGAACTTCATGATTTGATAAAGATTGTTAAAATGCATTACTCCACAATGATCCACATCAATGCACTCAATAACTGGCAAAAGTGATGAACTGTGATTATTCCTCCATTGTGAAACAACTGCATGCAATGGGGAAGGTTCAAAATATTGGGTGCCGCATGTTCGAAGCCAAAATCACACAAATCACTGGGTGGCTTTATGAGTATCTCTGCTTGCTCATCACCAATTGGTTTGCAAACAATGCTGAACATTATTATTCTTGTATCATTACTGGTGAGGAGAAATAGTGTCTTTATGCCAACATGAAGGAAAGCAAAGCAGCAACTCCCAGTAAAAAGACCTGCACATATCCATAAAAGATAATGTTATGCATGTAGTAGAACAGCAACAGTGTGGTGTACTATGAAACATTTCCCCGAGGTATAACCACCACTGCCAACATTTATTATCAACAACTGAGATGTCTTACACATGAAATCCAAGAATAATGATCAGGAAGACTGCGTGAAGTGATGCTACACCACAATAATGCCTGCCCACGTTCTCCTAGATTGCCAAAAACACTATGCAGGAGTTGGGTTGGAACGTTATTCCACACCCACCTTATTCACCTGATCTTGCACCCTCAGACTTTCACTTTCTCTGCTCTCTGTCAAGCAACATTGAAACAACTTCCTTTCCAGATGAAAATCTGCTCTGAACATGGCTTGACGAATTCTTCATCTCAAAACTAGATGATTTCTATAGTCATGGAACTGAAAAGTTACCCCAGCACAGGCAGAGTGATATGAATAGTGAAGTAGAATACATTATTGATGACTGAAATCTCTGTTTTGTGAAGCTATTGCGTAACACTACGAACTAATGCATCAGCCCAATAGTTACTACTATTGCCTTTCGCAGCCCAGTAAGTCAGCCATAGCCAAACATTGTATCTACACAGTACAGTCCATGGATTATTTTACCACAGAAATCTTGGCCTCTGTAAGATCCTTCTGGGACACAGTTATTAAGGGATTTGTGGAAATAGTTTGGCAGAAGATCTTATTAATTGTGATGGCAGCTTTCAGCTGGATAAGGCATGGGATTCAGTGATTTCTTTAATTTCTTTGGAAAGAAAACATTTTATCACTAATGACATGGTTAGAGACATTTAATTTTATTAACTTGACATTTGAATTTTACTCCATGAGCCCGTATTCTGACAGTGTGCAAGTAGTATCAACATTACACGTGCATCTGCATGCCATAGATGGAGCAATATTCAAAGAGGGCACAAAATTTAACAGAGGTCACTCATATAGCAGATACCTTTGCACATGTATCTCTGTGCCAATTTTTGGTATAAAGTTAGAAATGTGAACTTACAATCACCAGTGAAAAACACTTACCTGAAGCTGGGTGAATGTTTGTGAAATGAAATTTCATGACAAGAAGTCAACGCCATCTGGTGGCAATCCCAAAACTTCATGGAATACTCTTTGTGCAGGGAAAACTTCAAGAACCACAAGGTATTTATTTGTGACTCAATGCTCCATTTATGTACATAAGAAAATGAATAAGTACAGGAATGGATCCTTGGGGGACTCTATTTTTTATTATTCCTGCAACTGAAAAATATGTTCTAGTGTTATCATTTAGTTTGTATATTATTACTACTTTCTGTTTCCAATTTTTTAGTATGATGAGAACATTTTAATGCAGTGCCTCAATGCTGTACTTTTGAAGCTGTTCCAGCAGGATTCTGTGGTCCAAGATGTGAAAAGCTTTGCTTAGCTCTAAGAAAATATCAGCAGCATTTTGTTTTTGTCCAGTGCTTCTATAGCATTTTGTAAGAAATTATAGATACCACTGCCATGGATTTATTTTTCTGGAAACCATGCTCAGCATCAGTGAGGATTTTGTTCTTGTCCAGGAATTTCATTAACCTGTTATACATGATCCTTTCATTGAGTCTGGCAAAAACTGAGAATAATGAGACTGGTGTATAGTTTTTCAAATTTGCTTTTCCATCTTTTTTTATGAACAGGGGTTACTTTGGCAGTTTTTAGACAACAAATTTGCTTTTCCATCTTTTTTTATGAACAGGGGTTACTTTGGCAGTTTTTAGACAATCAGGAAAGGATCCTGTCGAGAAGGGTGAATTGATCACACCTGCAATGGGTGTTGCAGTGTTTATAATACATTCTTTTCTGATGAAGTCTGGAATACTAGCAGTTCCTGAGGTAATTTTTGAAGGTTTTTGCTGTGTGAATGTTTTCATTCAGGATTGTTTTATAGAGATAGATTGAGTAGAGGCAAAGATTTACTTTGTTCTGTTGGTTGTTTGGGCTATCTCTCTTACTATCAATTATTAGATTTTTTATATATCATCTGCATAGTACTGGCTGAAAAAAGTGAATCTACTGATAATCACAGATGTAATTGTTTATAACAGTTTTGGCAATGTTTGGTAATGTTGATCTCCTTGGAGAGTGCAGAGAATGAGAGCTGATTTGTGAGGGCAGTTCAGACCCCCTTACCTGGGCTATGTGGGTTCAACAGTGGGAAGTGTGAGCAAATACATACACACTCAGATTTGAACTAGTTGATTTATTTCTCTTGCACAGCATACAATGGAGATTCAATACCAACATCCAGCAGTGTGGAGTAGGCATTGAACCCACATCCTTGGTGGCAATGTGTACTCATAACTTTACCTGTTACCATCACAATTCAGTTCAGTTGAGAGTGCAGCAACCTTGTAACATAAGCATACCTGGCTGGCAGCCACAGCTACATCAGTCATTGGTGATGCGGATCATCATCGCTATACCACGAGCAGGCTGTGCCATGGCAGCCACAGCTACATCAGTCATTGGTGATGCGGATCATCATCGCTATACCACGAGCAGGCTGTGCCAGTAGCCTTGACTAGTGGTGGCTGGTGGCAGAAGCAGTGGAATCCAGGGAGCCAACCCCAGCACCTCGCTGGTGGCACCTGGTCACAGTAGATACTAAGAGGATTGTGTGCTACAAGGGCTGTACTTCAACCCTTTGTTTCATCAATGCTGATGCTGGACTGCACAATGGGCAATCCTGTAATGTGATGGACACTGGTGAGTAGAATGACAATGCCATTGCAGGCCACATGGCTCTAGCCCACTCCACATCCATTGCTGACTCAGTGCTCTTCGTGGGCTGAGGGGCTATATGCCCCAGGGCCCACTGTGTTGACGTGCAGGGCCCAAGGCATAATGTAGTCTCTCTGTCGTAATGCTGCAGGTGCATCCTTCATTTTGGTAATACTGCTGGTTGTCAACCTATGGTTGGAGCAAAGTGCTGAGAGAGGCCATGATATTAAAATGGTATGACAGCTGCTTGCTGCAGTCACTATGATGACAGCAGCAGTGGCTATTGCTGAACAGCAATGTTCCATTTCTCTCCCTTTAAAAAATTCAGCACCAAAATTTCAGGCCGCTGTTGAGCCTGCAATTGTATGGATGATGACTGTTTATATTATATACAGTTCATATCGGATATACTTTCACTTTCTATTTAATATTTAACTCTCTATTTGCAATGAGCAAAACTTCACATACAGTCTGCACAGGCAGACAAATCTCCTTTGATTGTGAGTATTGGTGCATTAGTTAGGGTCACACTATTAAGTAATTACAGAGAATTCTTTGATTTTTTCCTTTTTACTAGTTTTGATGCCAATTCTCCATGCAACAGAGCTGTAGGTAATAGGATACTAAGAACAGGATTTGGATGACCCTATGCTTGTAATAGCCTATCATGATCAAGACTAAGAAAGTGGCTAAAATTGAAGTTTCTACTGTAAGGAGCCAGTGCTGATAGTCTCTGTGATATTGTCTCACATGTCCTAATAACTGTTCAGTAGCAATACAGCTGTTATCATTTGGTCCAGGGAAGTGAGTAGTGTTTAGTCCAAAGTGGTGTTAAGGTATATTTGATTTTCAGTGGACAGGATTCTTGAACTAAAGATCAGGTAGGTCAAGCAGTCACTAGCTGGTGTTCAACATTGTGGCTCCTGTCAAGTTTGTAGGTAACCAAAAAGAGGGACCAGATATTTCACAATAGGTCCTGTTGATCATTACCCTATATTTTTTGGTGATATGTGTCACTTAGGTGATTGTGATCACAGCATGTAGAAATGTTGATCACTGGTTCCACCACCCAATAAGCCTGTGTGGCCCAATCCCTTGAAAGTAGTTGGCTCTGTGTTGTACCTGGATCACCCCCAAGGGGAAGAGGAAATTTGCAGTTATGATAATATTACAGGCTATCTGTGACTTTGGGGCACACAGATAGGTAACCACAGGGAAAATTTACTCATTTTGTTGGGTCTTGCCTTCACCTTCAATCATTTCCCTCCTCCCTTTCAAGGAATCTGACAGCAACTGTAACAGAGATTCTGAGGTGCTTTAGAACAGATGAACTGACTCCATGTGCACCACAGTAGTGTGCATCAAGATCTGTAACTTCACACTGACTAGGGAAGTCACCCTTAACACCTCATAGGGGCCCCAGTACAATGTCCTGAATTTCTTTCTTTTATCCTCGGAAGTGTAAGGGTTTGTTAGTTTCACCGATTATCTCTTGTGATTTTTGGTAGTTTGCTGATTCCCTTTGTGTGCTTTATTGCCACTGTAGGGCTCTGATATTTATCTACTCCATTTGGTACCATACATCTCTTAACCAGTTTGCAGAACCAAGGTGTGGTTTAAATAACTTGAGTGGGGAAGGCATTTTCTACCCATAGACAACTTCCTGGGGCAAAATTCCTGTCCTGTCATGCACCTTTGAGTTGTATACTGCTGTTACATATAGCAGCAAAGTGTTCCCCTTGCTGTGGTGACTATTTCCTTAGTAACTCAATATTTTACTTATGATCTTGTGAATTTGCTCCATTACTCTGTTAACTTGTGGATGCAGTGCACTTATGCATAGTTTCTGAATTTTCTGGACCTGGCACAACTGTTTCATCAGTCTCAAAATAAAATTAGTCCCCTGATGGATTAGTAGGATTTACAGCACCCAAAATTTCAAGATCTAGCAGTTAATCATTGCCTGGGTCACTGTCTCTCTAGGCTGGTTTTGTGTGAAAATCATTGACATGTACCATGAGAAGCAATCAATGATGGGTAAAACATATGGATTTTTGCATGAAGGGCCCAAAATATCCATACCAATCATTTGAAGCAGTTAACTGGCTTTCAGTAATCACTGGAATGGTAACCACTGTCGACTAAACTCCACACTTTGTATACAGAGCCCAGAATTCTTCATGTATTACTTGATCTACAGCTTTTATGTCTTTCATGCCTCTGCCAGTTGAGCAACCAGGAAATGTTACCAGCAAGGATGACCATCAGATGGATTATTCTGCTAGTGCTACACCTCCACAGCCATAGTGGTGTGCACACATTGCAGGTGTGACCAGTGGGGGGAGCGTACTTCTAACGTCCTTTGCATATTTCCACTCAATAATGTCTTACGGAATAATTTTCTGGAGGAACTCACCACTCAGATCTAAAGTATTGATTACACAAAAGAGAGCAGTGAGAATAGTTAGTGGTGTTCACCCAAGGACATCATGTAGGCACCCATTCAAGGAGTTAGGTATTTTAACTGCACCATCGGAGTACATATACTCACTAATGAAATTCATTATAAATAATCCATCTCAATTCACGAAGAGCAGTGATGTTCATACATACAACACTAGAGGGAAAAGTAACCTTTCCTCTCCGTTATTGAAGCTGTCAGTTGCTCAAAAAGAAGTACATTATTCAGCAAAAAAATCTTTGATCATTTGCCCGACACACAAACAAACACAAACATACACACAAAATTCTAGCTTTCGCAACCAACGGTTGCCTCGTCAGGAAAGAGGGAAAGAGAGGGAAAGATGAAAGGATTTGGGTTTTAAGGGAGAGGGTAAGGAGTCATTCCAATCCCGGGAGCGGAAAGACTTACCTTAGGGGGAAAAAAGGACGGATATACACTCGCACACACACACATATCCATCCACACATATACAGACACAAGCAGACATATACAGAGGCAAAGAGTTTGGGCAGAGATGTCAGTCGAGGTGGAAATGCAGAGGCAAAGATGTTGTTGAATGACAGGTGAGGTATGAGTGGCGGCAACTTGAAATTAGCGGAGATTGAGGCCTGGAGGATAACGGGAAGAGAGGATATACTGAAGAGCAAGTTCCCATCTCCGGAGTTCGGATAGGTTGGTGTTAGTGGGAAGTATCCAGATAACCCGGATGGTGTAACACTGTGCCAAGATGTGCTGGCCGTGCACCAAGGCATGTTTAGCCACAGGGTGATCCTCATTACCAACAAACACTGTCTGCCTGTGTTGCTGGTCATTCCCACATAGAATGCGTCACAGTGTAGGCAGGTCAGTTGGTAGATCACGTGGGTGCTTTCACACGTGGCTCTGCCTTTGATCGTGTACACCTTCCGGGTTACAGGACTGGAGTAGGTGTTGGTGGGAGGGTGCATGGGACAGGTTTTACACCGGGGGCAGTTACAAGGGTAGGAGCCAGAGGGTAGGGAAGGTGGTTTGGGGATTTCATTGGGATGAACTAAGAGGTTACGAAGGTTAGGTGGACGGCGGAAAGACACTCTTGGTGGAGTGGGGAGGATTTCATGAAGGATGGATCTCATTTCAGGGCAGGATTTGAGGAAGTCGTATCCCTGCTGGAGAGCCACATTCAGAGTCTGATCCAGTCCCGGAAAGTATTCTGTCACAAGTGGGGCACTTTTGTGGTTCTTCTGTGGGAGGTTCTGGGTTTGAGAGGATGAGGAAGTGGCTCTGGTTATTTGCTTCTGTACCAGGTCGGGAGGGTAGTTGCGGGATGGGAAAGCTGTTGTCAGGTTGTTGGTGTAATGGTTCAGGGATTCCGGACTGGAGCAGATTCGTTTGCCACGAAGACCTAGGCTGTAGGGAAGGGACCGTTTGATGTGGAATGGGTGGCAGCTGTCATAATGGAGGTACTGTTGCTTGTTGGTGGGTTTGATGTGGACAGACGTGTGAAGCTGGCCATTGGACAGGTAGAGGTCAACATCAAGGAAAGTGGCATGGGATTTGGAGTAGGACCAGGTGAATCTGATGGAACCAAAGGAGTTGGGGTTGGAGAGGAAATTCTGGAGTTCTTCTTCACTGTGAGTCCAGATCATGAAGATGTCATCAATAAATCTGTACCAAACTTTGGGTTGGCAGGTCTGGGTAACCAAGAAGGCTTCTTCTAAGTGACCCTTGAATAGGTTGGCGTACGAGGGGGCCATCCTGGTACCCACGGCTGTTCCCTTTAATTGTTGGTATGTCTGGTCTTCAAAAGTGAAGAAGTTGTGGGTCACGATGAAGCTGGCTAAGGTAATGAGGAAAGAGGTTTTAGGTAGGGTGGCAGGTGATCGGCGTGAAAGGAAGTGCTCCATCGCAGTGAGGCCCTGGATGTGTGGGATATTTGTGTATAAGGAAGTGAGTTACAAGGATGGTTTCCGGGGGTATAGGATTGGGTAAGGATTCCAGGCGTTCGAGAAAGTGGTTGGTGTCTTTGATGAAGGATGGGAGACTGCATGTAATGGGTTGAAGGTGTTGATCTACATAGGCAGAGATACGTTCTGTGGGGGCTTGGTAACCAGCTACAATGGGCCGGACGGGATGATTGGGTTTGTGAATTTTAGGAAGAAGGTAGAAGGTAGGGGTGCGGGGTATCGGTGGGGTCAGGAGGTTGATGGAGTCAGGTGAAAGGTTTTGTAGGGTGCCTATGGTTCTGAGGATTCCTTGAAGCTCCACCTGGACATCAGGAATGGGATTACCTTGGCAAACTTTGTATGTGGTGTTGTCTGAAAGCTGACGCAGTCCCTCAGCCACATACTCCCGACGATCAAGTACCACGGTCGTGGAACCCTTGTCCGCCGGAAGAATGATGATGGACCGGTCAGCCTTCAGATCACGGATAGCCTGGGCTTCAGCAGTGGTGATGTTGGGAGTAGGATTAAGGTTTTTTAAGAAGGATTGAGAGGCAAGGCTGGAAGTCAGAAATTCCAGGAAGGTTTGGAGAGGGTGATTTTGAGGAAGAGGAGGTGGGTCCTGCTGTGACAGAGGATGGAACTGTTCCAGGCAGGGTTCAATTTGCATAGTGTCTTGGGGAGTTGGATCATTAGGGGTAGGATTAGGATCAGTTTTCTTCGATGATGAGACTTCCTTATACACAAATATCCCGCACGTCCAGGGCCTCGCTGCGATGGAGCATTTCCTTTCACGCCGATCACCTGCCACCCTACCTAAAACCTCTTTCCTCATTACCTTAGCCAGCTTCATCGTGACCCACAACTTCTTCACTTTTGAAGACCAGACCTCGACTGACATCTCTGCCCAAACTCTTTGCCTTTACAAATGTCTGCTTGCGTCTGTGTATGTGTGGATGGATATGTGTGTGTGTGTGCGAGTGTATACCTGTCCTTTTTTCCCCCTAAGGTAAGTCTTTCCGCTCCCGGGATTGGAATGACTCCTTACCCTCTCCCTTAAAACCCATATCCTTTTGTCTTTCCTTCTCCTTCCCTCTTTCCTGACGAGGCAACCGTTGGTTGCGAAAGCTAGAATTTTGTGTGTATGTTTGTGTTTGTTTGTGTGTCTATCGACCTGCCAGCACTTTTGTTTGGTAAGTCTCATCATCTTTATATATATATATATATATATATATATATATATATATATATATATATATATATATATATATAGTAATCTGACTTGTTCCACATCATAAAATCATCATGAAAATTATCTTCGGAATGTGACATAACTAAACTAAACTAAGTAAGAGCATTGCCTGTGCATATGGAAGATCCTGGTTTGAGTCCCAGTCCAGCACACATTTTTAATATGCCAAGAAATTTTGTAACAGCATACAATCTGCTGCAAAGAGAAAAGATTCACTCCAGATGCAAGTTAATATTGATCTCCACACTGTAGCATGGTGTAATATATCTTATCATGACGCTGTTTTGTGTCATGAGCAACAGACACTTACACAGCCAGTTCTTACATGCAAGAAGATAGGTTTAAAGGTCATAATTGTTGGTACAGTAGTCCCAGCTGCCAACCTTGGAGACAATTCTTGGTGCCAGAAGGCTTGTCTAGCCTGGCAGTGGTAGTCACTGCATTGGGAAGTTCTTGTATTGCACAAGATATGTTTCTCTTTATGGATTTGGGTTGCCCATTTCTAAAACCACCATTACTGTTGAGCTATTACTAATAATCAACTGTGATGAAGAATTATTAGCACTGCACATTATGTGTAAGCCACATTCATTGCAGTGACATAAAAATTCTAACAATAGCAGTTTTGTTGTTGTTGTTGTTGTGATCTTCAGTCCAGAGACTGGTTTGATGCAGCTCTCCATGCTACTCTATCCTGTGCAAGTTTCTTCCTCTCCAAGTACCTACTGCAATCTACTTCCTTATGAATCTGCTTAGTGTATTCATCTCTTGGTCTCCCTCTATGATTTTTACCCTCCATGTCTAAACTATTTATTGTCCATGTTTCATTTCCATACATGGCTACACTCCATACAAATACTTTCAGAAAAGACTTAAACTGATATTCGATGTTAACAAACTTCTCATCTCAGAAATTTTATGTCCTCTCTACTTCAACCATCATCAGTTATTTTGCTCCCCTTATAGCAAAACTCATCTACTACTTTAAGTGTCTTATTTCCTAACCTAATTTCATCAGTATCACCAGATTTAATCTGACTACATTCCATTATCCTCATTTTGCTTTTGTTGATGTTCAACTTATATCCTCATTTCAGGGCACAGTCCATTCTGTTCAACTGCTCTTCCAGGTCCTTTGCTGTTTCTGACAGAATTACAATGTCTTCAGCAAACCTCAAAGTTTTTATTTCTTCTCCATGCATTTTAATTCCTACTCCAAATTTTTCTTTTGTTTCCTTTACTGCTTGCTCAATATGTAGATTTAATAACATCGACGATAGGCTACAACCCTGTCTCACTCCCTTCGCAACAACTGCTTCCCTTTCATGCCCCTTGACTCTTATAACTGCCATCTGGTTTCCGTACAAATTGTAAATAGCCTTTTGCTCCCTGTTTTGACACCTGCCACCTTCAGAATTTGTGAGAGAGTATTCCAGTCAACATTGTCAAAAGCTTTCTCTAAGTCTACAAATGCCAGAAACATAGGTTCGCCTTTCCTTAATCTATCTTCTTAGATAACCCACATCTGGAATGAATCTTTTCTCTGTGCAGCAGATTATATGCGGTTACAAAATGTCTTGGCATATTAAAACTGTGAGCTGGAATGGGACTCAAACCAGGATCTTTCATATGCACAGGCAATGCTCTTACTTAGTTTAGTTTAGTTATGTCACATTCTGTAGATCATTTTCACGATTATTTTATCGATATGTTGTGGCACAAGTCAGATTACAAGATATATATATATACACACACACATGAAATGTCTGATATTAATATTACTGATATTTTTAGTTCTACACATGCAACTACATTTAGAGGTAAGAATTTTTTTTTTTTTAGCAGTTCTGAAACAGAACATGGAATAGAAGGAGTTGTCCAAAAGAAATGATTTTAAGCTAGATATAAAACTTGATCTGCTACCTGCCAGACACTTTATGTTGTTGGGCAAATGATCAAAGATTTTTTTTTTTCTTTTTTTTTTTCCCCTGAATAATGTACTTCTTTTTGAGCAACTGACAGCTTCAATAACAGAAAGGAAAGGTCACTTTTCCCTCTAGTGTTGTATGTATGAACATCACTGCTCTTCACAAATTGAGATGGATTATTTATAACAAAATTTCATTAGCAAGTATATGTACTCTGATGGTGCAGTTAAAATACCCAACTCCTTGAATAGGTGCCTACATGATGTCCTTGGGTGAACACCACTAACTATTCTCACTGCTCTCTTTTGTGCAATCAATACTTTAGATCTGAGTGGTGAGTTACCCCAGAAAATTATTCCATAAGACATTATTGAGTGGAAATTTTGAGAATCTCAGTAACACACTTCTTCCTGTTCAAGTTGTCATCAATGTGAACACCCAAAAATTTGGAGAAATCTACCCTTTTAATTGAGCCCTGTTCATATGCTACATCAATTGTCGGTATGACTCTATTCGGTGTACAGAACTGGATATAGTGAGTTTTTTTTTTTTTTTCAAAATTAAGGGAGAGTCCATTTCTGATAACCACCTTAACAATATCTTCAGCTGCTTTTCCTGGAATGGGATTTATTATAACACTCATGACATCTGCAAAAAGTACTAGTTGTGATTGTTGAACGTTGAGTGAGAGGTCACTCACATGAATACGGAACAGCAGAGGACCCAAAATTGAACCCCGTGGGACTTCCTTTTGATAACTCCCCATTCACTAGAATTTACCACCCTCCCAAAGTTATTTGTGTTATTCAGCACAACTTTTTGCTTTCTGTTTGTTAAGTATGATTCAAACCACCTGTGTGTATAGCCTTCAATTCCATAAAACCTGAGTTTTTCTAAGAGTGTGACATGATCCACACAGTCAAATGCCTTGGAAAGAACACAAAAAATGCCAACTGGTGAAAATTTGTTATTTAGGGCTTGTACTATTTGATGGATAAATGTGTGGATAGCATTCTCAGTCAAGTATCCATTCCGGAATCCGAACTGTGACATGCTGAGTAAATTATTTTCACTTAAATGTCAGACTACTGTTGAGTACATAACTTTTTTGAATATTTTAGAAAATGAAGTCAGCAATGAGATTGGTATATAGTTATTTAAGTCACTCTTGTCCCCTTTCTTATGAAGAGGTTTGACAACTGCATATTTCAGTCTGACTGGAAAAATTCCCTGTGCCAGCAAAGCATTACATATATTACCAAGGACTCCACTTATTAAATTAGAACAACACTTCAAAATTCTGTTAGAGACTCCATCAACGCCACATGAGCTCTTGTTTTTCAGCATATTTACAATTCCCTTAATTTGAGTGGGGGATGTTGGTGCTATTTCTAAAGGTCTAAAGTCCTGGGGAATGACATTTTTAACATTTTTTTTTTTTTTTTTGCTTCTTCAACTGAACTCTTTAACCCTATTTTTGCTGCCACATTCATAAAGTGATTATTAAAACATCCAGCTAATCATATGTACAAATCAATTTGCAACATGAATGTATAATGACTCATTCAACAACATTATAACCCAACATGGAACACATTAGTACCTAACTAACTAACTAAAACTAATTAACTATGACTCACCACTCATCCTCCATCTTTCACTTTTGCCAACACCTCTCTCCTACTTTTCATACTTCATGGGAGTTATCCTCCAAATCTTACAGGACTAGCACTCAAGGAAGAAAGGCAAGGTTTCAGGTCTGAATACTGGTTCAGCACACAGTTTTAATCTGAGAGATGAGCTGGCAGCATACAATTCCTCATCAACATGAGTTGTGTGTTAGTAAACTGAGTAATGTCTCAAAGCTGTCTGATTGAAATGTATTACCTTTTTCCTGATATTTAACAACACAGGACTGCAATTTTTAAGCAACCTTTGTACAGCTATTGTCTGCTGCTTAGGTTCTTAGGCCATACTCAGTACATATGTGCAGCTGGTGGAAGTGGCGAAGACTGCTGGGCCATTCGCGGGGTGCAAGCAGAGCTTTGCAGTATCATACCCTGAACTGATTGGGGTCCATTAGTTTGGAGACAAGTGGTAGGTCTCAACTAAAGGCTCCATCAATACTGTGAACAGACCTGGGTACAGATTTCCAGACCTGTATTACAGGATCGAGAATTGTAGGGCTCCCCATGATAGGTCAGGAGAAATCAGCTACTTCAGTAACAGAATGCTTTAAGAGGGCATATGGTTCTTTTTAGGTCACCTGATAGTTTGAGGTCTGATGATGAATGCTTGCCATTCAACATGCAGAGAGTGAAATTAGACTGCATTCAAAGTAAAGACACTTCCAACATCAAAATTTTAACAGCAAATAAACTGAAGTATTCATAATGAAGTTCCTGAATTTACAGCCTTCAGAGAAAGCTGTCACACTCAAATTATACTCTGAACCAAGAGATGGATTAAACTCAAAATAGAAACATCACAAATATTTAATGAGGCATGGAATATGAACCAAAAAAACAGATGAAATGCCACAGGAGAGAGTGTCCATTGCAGTTGACAAAAATATTGTTGATTTAGAGATTGAAACTGAGCCTGACTGCGAAGTTATCTGGATGTGAGGAATCAGGCTAGATGAACTCAAGTTAATCATTGGATGTTTTTATCAGCCACCATAATCCACTGTAACAGTTGTTGAATCTTTCAAAGAAAGTCTGTGCTTAGCACTACAGAAATAACCTGAACATGCAATATTAGTTCAAGGTGCTTTTAACCTACTGTAGACTGGGGTGTCTATAGATTGATTGCATGTGCTATGGACAGACAGTCTTATGAAGTAGTTTTGAACAAATTTTCTGAAAACCATGTTGAGCAGCTAGTTTGACAGCCCACACACAATGCAAACATTTTTCATGTTTTACCTGCAAACAGGATTCACCTTATTGGCAGTGTCAGTATGGAGCCAGGGAGTAGTGACCATGATGTCACCTTAGCAATGATCATTACTAAAGTTAATAAATCAATCAAGAAGGCTTAGGGAGTATTTTTGCTAGAAAGAGCAGATAAGCAATTGTTAGCATCCCACTTAGACAAACGATGGACATCCTTTGGTTGTAGTATGATGGACATACAATAATCATGGGCAAAGATCAAATTGATTGTAAATCAAACTCAGGAAGGGTAAGTGCCAAGTAAGTAGAGTAAAAGGTTAATAACAAAATTTGTAAAATGCCAAGGTAGTAGAGACTGCTGTACCCTCATGTCAAAACAGAATGTGCAAATGACAATAGCTAAAAGTTAGTAGCAATTCATGCACCTATAAAAATACTGATGCACTAAGCACACAACAATTTCCAGCATCATACCACAGTAAAAGATCTTGCCGAAACCCAAGAAAATTCTGGTTCTACCTAAAATCACTGACTGGGTCGAAGGCTTCAAACATACCACTTGTCAGTCAATCCACTGTGGCAATAGAGTAAAAGAAAAACTGAAGTTTTAAATTTCATGTTGAAAAAAAATCATTAACGCAAGTAGATCATACAGAAGTACCATCATTTGACCATCACACAGACTCCCATATGGAGGACATTGACATAGACATCCTTGGCATTTGAAATAACTGAAAGAGTTGAAAACAAATAAGTCACCATGTCTGGTTGGAATCCTGAGTGTAACAGAATAAGACAACATTTAATGAAAAGTACAATTCCAAACATATTGAAGACTGCAATGTTTGTGCAAAGTTACATACGTGCAAAATCATAGGTTGTAACATTGTTGGATTACTGTAGTGATGAGAATAAGTTGACACAAGATTAATTGTGATCAGTTAAGATAAATTCTAATTAATTTGTAGAGGTATTGCCCTATAAACCAAAAATATGTCAAAAATAATGTAAACAGCCAATTTATCATTTGTGGAATTTGTACATAGAAAAGTGACAGTAATTCTGACAAAGCCAACTGTAGAGACATGGGATTTATGATATGAAAAAAATTCACACTGCATTCATAAAGTCATTAACAGAAATAATTAAGACATTGTTATTGATGTATATTCCATTTAACTTTACAGCGGAAACTGCAATATTTCAACATTATGTTTCAGAAACACTGTAATGAATTGTAAAGCCAAATTCTGTAAATAGTTTGGTGCAAGAATCAAAATCTTAATCATAAATTCACTTAACTTCAATTTATACAGTGCATAATGTAATTTTGTAACTGTTAGAACCTCTTATAATCACCAATAATGGTGGCTGTATTGCTTCAGTCTTGGCACAGTTTCAGTGTCAGTCTTTTCATGTTAGAATTTGGGCAATAAATCAATGTCAGTGTTATCTTTGTTGTGCTGCAATAAACACACTGCATTTTAAATTATTTTAACTATATATGATGGTAGTATCTGTTCCCGAAAGAACAGTTACCGTGGATGACCATGCAGCTTTACTAGAAATGAAATGATAATTAAATGGACACCCTAGCTGCAAACAGGCGTTGATGTACTTCATTGGGGACATGTTGAAAACGTGTGCCCCGACCGGGACTCGAACCCGGGAACTCCTGCTTACATGGCAGATGCTCTATCCATCTGAGCCACTGCGGGCACAGAGGATAGTGCACCTGCAGGGACTTATCCCTTGCACGCTCCCCGTGAGATCCACATTCCCAACATGTCCACACCACTACATTCGTAGTGTGCCTAATAGATGTTTGCACTATCCTCTGTGCCCACGGTGGCTCAGATGGATAGAGCGTCGGCCATGTAAGCAGGAGTTCCCGGGTTCAAGTCCCAGTTGGGGCACACATTTTCAACATGTCCCCAATGAAGTACATCAATGCCTGTTTGCAGCAAGGGTGTCCATTTAATTATCATTTCATTTCCAGCAAAGCTGCATGGTCATCCACGGTAACTGTTCTTTCGGGAACAGATACTACCGTCATATATAGTTAAAATATGGCTTCCCGGCCATTGACCTTCGTGTGCGAACGCACACGCTATGCCCGAACTCGTATGGGACTTGGTAGATTAATCTGCCACGAGTAATGAGTATGATGGGCAAACATCTATTAGGCGCACTACGAATGTAGTGGTGTGGACATGTTGGGAATGTGGATCTCACGGGGAGCGTGCAAGGGATAAGTCCCTGCAGACGCACTATCCTCTGTGCCCGCGGTGGCTCAGATGGATAGAGCGTCTGCCATGTAAGCAGGAGTTCCTGGGTTCGAGTCCCGGTCGGGGCACACGTTTTCAACATGTCCCCAATGAAGTAGATCAACGCCTGTTTGCAGGTAGGGTGTCCAGTTAATTATCATTTCATTAAATTATTTTGTCCATTTTGGCCGCCTTTTTGATTAACTTGACATAAATTGCTTTACATACATAAAACTGGACCCAGATGTTATTTTAGGAGGAGGAACTGCAACAAACATGAGTTTCACACCTTGGTCAAATTGTCAATCATCAGCAAGTTAAGTAACTGAAATTTAGCCATGAAAGCTGGTTACATTTTAATCCCAACTCAGTTTGGTAGAGAGTACTCATCAGAAATGGCTCCTTACTCATCTTGCACTTATTGTAATAATCTCTCATCCATTGCAAAGTTAAAACCACCTGGAAAAATAAGCAGATGACTCCTGTACATAAGAATTGTAACAGAATAGACCATTCAAATTACAGACTAAAATTCTTAACAGTCTTTTGCACCAGATATCTATAGCATATTCTAGGTTCAAATATAATAAATTTCCTGGAGGCAGAAAAGCTTCTTGTCCACAGATCAGCAAGGATTTAGAAACCATTACTCATACAAAAAACTCAGGTTGTCCTTTTCTCACATGATGTATTGTACACCGTGGATGAGGGGCACAAACTAGATTCCGTATCCCTACTTAACAACAGTCTGAGCTTTAGAAGAGGTCCCCAGATACATGAGTGGCCCAAAGATAAGTACACCATCCTGGATTGATCTGACAAACAGAGTGAGCAGCAATCTGTGTCTGTTTGCTGATGATGCTATAATGTACAGGAAGGTGTAATCATTGTGTGACTGTAGGATGATGCAGGATTACTCAGACAAAACATCTGTCTGGTGTGATGAACAGCACTTTCTCTAAATGTAGAAAAATGAAAGTTAATGCACATGAGAAGGAAAAACAATCCTGTAACATTCAAATACAGTATTAGAGGTGTGCTATTTGACATAATCACATTGATGAAATATATAGAAATCATGTTGCAAAGCAATATGAGATGGAACAAGCTAGTAATTATGGTCATAGGGAAAGTAAATGGTTGACTTTGGTTTAGTGGGATAATTCTGGCGAAGTGTGTCTCATTGATAAAGAAAACTGCACATAGAACATTATTGAGATCCACTGTTGAGTACTGTTTGAGTATTTGGGATTCCCACAAAAAAGATCAGATTAAAGGAAGTTGTCAAAGCAATTCAGAGGTTAAAATTGTTACAGATAGGTTTGATCACCACATGAGTATTATGAAGATGCTTAATGAACTCGAAAGGGAATCCATGAAGGGAAGACTAAGTTCGTTTCATGAAACACTACTGAGAAAATTTAGAGAACTGCAAAATGATCCTAATGTTGCCAACGTACAATTTTTTGTAAGGACCATTTGCGAGTGGAACAGGAAAGGAAATGACTAGTAGTCATACAAGGTTCCCTTCGTGGCTTGAAGAACATTTATGTAGATGCAGATGTAGGTAAATACCATCAACAAGTCACATTAAGGCAACAGAAAGTAATCTCCATAAGGGCTTTGCCCATGATAGTCTCACATTGAAACCACAATCAAGTCAAAATTTAAAAGTTGAGTAATCAATGAAATACAACACTTAGCATTGACAGCACACTTATTAAGGACACCAACATATTGCCGGTACAGAACTGAACTGGATGGAGAGTGGAGTAAGTTATGCAAATATAAAATATTCCAGAAAGATAGTATTTATACAACCATTGAATATTCTAGACATAAAGACACTACAAATGGAAAATATTTCCAGAATCTTGTAGAAATTATAAACAATATATAACAAATAACTGCTGGTGACTGAGTTTCAATTGGCAATCCACAGCACACCAGCAAGCAACGTTAACCATTACACTACACCAAGTGCACCAGAGCTCACAGCAATGCACCCTCTCTTGAAGAAAGAGTGATCCACTATTTCAGAACGCTCACTGATGCCAGCTGCAGTATCCTGGATTAAGATCTTGTCACCCTGTATGGTGGCACTGGTGTAGCCTTGCATTCTGGTTGTGTTGTTACATCCTCTTCGTTATGATCAGAATTGAAGATAGCACCACCCATCAAAGCTCCATGATCCTTAAGTGGGTCTTCAATTTCCTTGAACCTCCAATCACTGATCTGTGTCTTTGGACTACATTAGGGCTTGAAAGGGTGTACATAGTTGGCGTCTCAGTGCTATTGTCTTTTTGATGAGGAGTCATAATTCTTGACTTCATATGTGATGTCTGACAAAAGATGAAGGACACAATATGGCCCAAAGTAGCAATTTAGTAACTTTCTGGATAGCCCAACTCCTTGCATATGTGTAAAAATCCTTACTGCACTGTATCTCACTGGCCAGTGCTTTGCATTATAGTGTTCTTGGTATTTCTCCTAGGTATCCAGTACCCATATGTGAGGCAGCTACCTTGTAGTCATCCTGAGTATCGTCCAGATGAAATGGAAACAGTGCATCCACTGTCTTTTCAGCCTCGCAACCTTGGAGTAGGAAGAACAATGTGAAGCCTGTAATGCCTTGCCTCACTATGTTGCATACATATGTCACAATTGGTCTATTGCATCCCAATCACTCTGTTTGACATCAACATACATCAAGAGCAATTCTTATTAAGGCATTCAGTGAGGCCATTTTCCTGTGGATGGTAGGCAGTTGTCATCCTGTGGTTGATGCTGAAACATGAAATTATCTCTGTTACTAATCTTGACTGGAAAACTTTTCCAGATTGCAGATCATCACAAAGGGTTCTCCAAGCTTCAATATGATGTTTTCTAAAAGAAACTTTGCAATTTCCTGAGCATTGGTAATCATCACAGCTTCTGTGACAGCATAGAGGGTAAGGTGTCAATTGCAGTCCACTGATTCCCATTTGTTGATGTTGGAAACCTCCTCAGAGGTCAATTCCAATTTGATGGAATGGCGCTGCTGTAGAAGGATCAGTTACAGATGCCCCATATGTCATTGTGGCAAATGTTTTTGTCATTGGGACTCCTTACTGTGGATCATACACATGGGTAGAGACCTTCGCAGTGATATCTACATCTGAATTGGTCTAGAGTCTTCACAAATTCCAGGTGAAAAAGGTGTTGGAGCGTCTTGAAAATACTTTGGCATCACTGGCTGCAGATGTGCTGGGGCGACAGGCAACCATTTCTGTACCAGTGGATCAATGTTCCTCTTATACAATGTTTCAATTATTAACTGGAATCCTCCTTTGGTCAGTTCCTCATTCTTTGAGGCTTCTATGGTTTTCAGCAATGCTGGCTCTTTCTTCAATTCGGCAACAATGTCACAATAGCATTTAATGCAATCTTGACTGACATCTCGTCCATACTGTTGTGTTCTGCCAAAGACAGTCAGCATCCTTTTGTCTGCATCTGATTTTTTACACCATTGTGACACCAGACTCCTCAAGCCTCAGGGTCAATCTCATCGGCCAACCTGGCAGATCCTTTAGGCTAGTCAGCCAGCATAGAGAATGGTGATTCGTCATAATGCTGATTGGTTTGCCAAATAAATATGGCCAGAACTTGTTGATGGCCCAAAATCTGTAAAGCACTCTTTTAAGGTTTGGAGTAGTTCTTCTCAGGCAAGGAGAGTACTCAAATAGCATAAGCAATCACCTATCATCTTTTCAACACCTCTACTGTAATAGATCTGATACTATCCTAAAACAACTATTACCAGTGTGAAGTTCTTTCTCAGTGTTCTCATCATACAATGATAGAACTGGAGAAGACATTAGTACCTCCTCAAGGACAAGGAAAGATTTTTCTTGCACCTTGTTCCAGTCACTCCAAGGGATGTTCCTTGGTTTGGAAGTCCTTTATGAATCACTGATAGTATGAGCAAATTCCAAGAAAATTTTTCATATCTTCAGTGTGCTGAAGAGTTGGGAGATCTGTGACTGCTCTTATTTTCTCTGGACTGTGACAGACTCCATCACCATTCACTGAGTGCCCCAAGATTTTTATTTCTTGAATAACAAAGAGGCACTTTCTGGGATTCAGGCAGAGACACAGTTGTAAGTCAGCCTAGATGTTCTTCAAATGTCTTTGATAAAATGACAATGTCCTCCAGATAGCAAGAAGATGTCATCTGTTTAAGGTGTTGAAGCAAGTTGTCCATTATATGTTCAAAGCTGCCTGGAGCACTACATAGTCCAAAGGGGATAACTTTGAACTCAGAGTCTGTCAGGAGTTATGAAGGCAGTCTTTTCCAGATCAGCTTTGTCAGTGGCAATAGCCTGCCTGCATGTCCCTAGTAGAGAAATATTTTGCTGCTTTCAATCAGTCCAGTGTGTCATCAATTCATGGTAATGGAGCAACCTCTTTCACTGTGGTTTTGTTCAGTCATCAGTTGTCACTGCAGAAATGCTCAGTGCTGTTCTTTTTCTTCACAAGGGCCACTGCAGAGGACCAAGAACACTTTGAAGGTTGTTTGTATTGATTCTTTGTCAATGATACTAAACTTCCTTTCACATTCTGGGCAATTCTGGTTGTAGAAATTGGTGCTAAAGACTAATATGTCTCTTCCTTGAAGTTCTCTATTACCTCCTGACATACTGGGTCAACATTCAAGGCTGCTATCTCTTGTGCACTCAGTCCAACATTTCTGGCCACCATGCACTGCTGTATATCTTCTCTTACTATCGAAATATAACAGAGTCCAGCTCACAGTAGTTTTCCGCAACTGCCTTAGGGACCACATTCAGCAGTCCATCATACCTTTTTTGTCCAACTATTTTTCTGATGGATTTCTTCAAGATGAATTCTGCTAGTGTTATGGCTTGCTTTATCTGAAGAGCTTAAGAGCTTGTTACATGTCTTCTGTAATTTCTTTCATCAACTGTGAAATTTTATCAGCTTTTGTCATGCTAGGATTCAGTATGTGGCACAGGGCCAATACATTCTATACGTATGACTGTGTCATGTCCCCATGACATTGTATCATTTCCTTCGATTGTTCTTCCAATAAATGGACTTGCTGCTGATTGTTGCCAGACATTGTATTCAGTATGTCTTGGAATTAGTCCCAGCTGGTTGAGATTCTCTTCATTGTTCTTGAACTACTGCTGAGCAGTGCCATCCAAGTAGAAGTACAAATTTTCCAAATAAATCACCCCACCTGTTGTATTCAGCAACTCAGTCAAATCCTTTCAGTCACTTCACTGAATCTTAGCCGCCATCTCTGGAGAACACTGATGGAAGCCTGATGTGCAGCTGCTTGCTTGGAGTTCATCGATCTCCTTAATATACAGACCATGGCAACACTGTATTGTTTGTATTGTGGTTTGAGTCCATATAGGCGTTAGCTTTTACATCTTGCCTAATTGGAGCCACAGTGATGCAGTGATGCACCAGCGTCTCCACCAAACAATGTTGTATTGAAACCACAATAAAGTCCAAATCCAAAGGCATGGTCATCAGTAAAGTACAACATTTGGAGCTGAAAGTATGTTTATTAAGAACAAAAAGAACATAATTGATCTCCCGGACAGAGAGTGCAGTTATTTATACAAACATAAAATATTATTGAAATGAGAGAATAAACAGCTTAACTAAAACTTCAGAAATCACTTTTTACATTTCTCAAAATGGAGAGCCTTTTCCCTTAGTCTAGGCAGTAATAAGAGTGGCATCAATGACACCTTCATTAAGCACTTGCAGTCTGACGCTGACAGCTGTGCAGTAAATGGCACATTTAAATTTCCCACCTGTACGCCAGTGCTGTTGCCAATAGCTGGGCGGGGTGGGAGGGGGGGGGGGGAGGGGGGGGGACAGACCATATATACACACCTCAGATGACACTAAATTAATTCTAAAGACCTCACTGCCCATGACTATGACTGACCAGTGCATCTTTTTAAGAAGCTGCACTGAGCCTCAGCCCATAATCAATTAATCTACAGGCACATATCAACTTTGGCACAGATGACTTCAGTGAGTAGGGTGGCCAACTATTCCTTATTTCCCAGGAAATTTCATATTTTGGTTAATTTTTTGGTCAGATTCCGTGTCCCATATCATTTCAAATTCGTCCCATATTTTTTCTAACTTTTGCAATGATCGTTCAAACAACTTATTTTGCCTGACATGCCCTGGTTTTCCCTACTACCTCTACCCCTTGTGGTGACCATGTAAACCATTCCTAAAACTGTATGGTCACTTATCCAGTTCTGCAAAACAAAGGGAAGTTTTAAACTTCTTTTTTTGAATATTTAGATGTAGAATGACATGAACTTCTCTTACATTTATCAACTAGATGGCTTTCATTAACACGAGCAGTTGTCAGAATCATTACAAATTGGGAACTCATTAAAAGTCACATGAGAAGTAGTGATGGTTGCCCAAAGCTCTGAAGTTATTTTTAAATGATTCTGATGACACTGAAAGACAGTTAACTTCAGACATTTATTCATCATTTTTCCCATATTGGTGCAGTTGTTTTGGAATATGCTAACTATTTAGAATGCACTGATGTTAGTATAAATGGAAACTCTTGATGCAGCCAAGACTCTGATAAGCAAAATTGAGCAAAGGATGAAATATTTTGGTGCTGGAGCAAATAAAGTTTTTAATAAGTTAACTGTTTCAGAAAACACCTTGAAGATAATCATATGGACTTTTAAGTCTAATTGAAAACATGTTTAGTACAGAATTTCAAATTTGAAGATCATTTTCCAATGGCAGTACTATCTTGGATGCCTCTTTTTCTATGGTTCAAGCTAAAATTTAAGCATTTTCAAGAAGTAATTGACTCATTACACTTAGATGATGTAGCTGAAGATTGTTCATGTGATGAACATTGTAATGCAGACTATATTTTGAATCAAGGGTTTTGCTTGAAAAGGAATGCAAACAGAAGGTGGCTTGTATTTTGTATTTTTTCCCTAGTGCGAAATGCACAACAAATGTACCCCTGAGCTTATAAAAGCAGAAATGCAAGTAGCAGTGAATTTTAATTTTAGCTGTTTTTTACATATGTAAAATCGAATGAATCTTTGCAAAAAGAAGCAAAGACTGTTAGTAAACACAGGCAATATTGTAAAATAAAACATGCATGAATGTTATAAATGAATTCCTACTGTTCTTTGTAAAAAAAAATTCTATTTGGAATACTTATTTTGCAGGCTTCCAGTCCCCTATTTCACAGTAACAAAAAAAATAAAAAAAATAAAAAAGTTGGCAACTCCATCAGTGAGGAAAATTACAATAATATAGCATGACACTATTAAGTATCATTTCTATCAGGAACTTATATGATTATATCAGCATTCAAGATTATTTGTTTCTGTCAGGAACATTACTCTCATTGCATATAACTCATCACCACAGAAGGACCCTACAGCACTTCAAAGTTATGAATATCTCAATTATTAAGTGTACATAGTGTGAAAAAACTTATCAATGACTTTCTTATCTTTTTTTACTTGTCTGATAATTTTTATAGGCCACCTTACCTACCAATATATCAGACATCCACTGACAACGAACCTGGTGCTTAAGTGTGGCAGTTGTTGGCAATTCATATAACTTTTCATAATTTTTGTGTGGAATATATCTTACGGTACATTTAATTTGTGTATGCAATGGTAACTTCTGGAGAGCAATCAGTCACTGGACTTACTGAAATTCAGTGACAATAAATTACCTCCCCACTCAATGCTACTGGCTGATTGTTGGACATATAAGAAACCCAACAAACAAAAACAACTGAAGCACAGAATGTCACCAGCCAGGTGCCACCTTCTCCCTTCTGCTCTTTTGATGCAAAACAAGAACAGACAGAGTATTGCCTGCAGCATATCACAGCATACAACATATCAGATGAATTACAAAGATCTTTTTTTTATGGGTAAGAATGTTTACTTTAGACACTGTTCAGAAACTGGATGACTTCTTTGAAGCTCAGAGTCATGTAGCTGCTTCACATTTCAAATTTTTTCATATGCATCATCATAATAACCAGTCTTGCAAGGAATGGATCACTGAATTCATGGCATGGCTAAATTTAACTGCTCTTGTGGATTTTCACTCCAAGACAAAATGCTTTGTAATGATCATTATTCAGATTCTCACTCATAACATAGTATTCGCTAGATTCTAAACCACTAAAACTCTGGTCTCAGTGACTTGTTTAAAGTAGTCAAAGCTCAAGAAGTTCAAGATTTCATTGAATTTTACTTTTATGTGCTTGCTGTTGCAACACTGACTGCAGATAGCTTGCAGTGGTCCCGGTTTTGCATGGCATGCAACAATTGCTGCCATAGGCAACATCATAAACACAATGCAAGATGCTCAGTTGCTTCCTCAGCTAGTTGAAATGTTCCAAAGTCTTGTGTGAAATTTTAGATACTACATGACTGCAAAAACTGATGCTCCACCATTTGAAATGCCGCCACTGTCATAAATCAGGATATGCACAGCATATGTGCATGCAAAAGAAATGGAAAGTAAATTCCATTCCACTCTAATTTCAACTTCAGAAAACAGAAGTAACTATGATATCTCATTCTGAATCTGTACCCACTACTCTTAGCAAGCCATACAGGAATGTGATGACAGCAAGGAATGTTTCGTGGATCACAATTAGGATAAAGACATCTTCTGCAGGTAAGAACAGATAGTTACATTCAGAAGACAAACCATAAACTATTCTTCTCTCTGCAGATTTGCTGTCAATCTTTACCATTTCTGTTAGATACTGGTGATTCAGTCACACTGATTAATGAAAGTAGTTATGAGGAATTGGGACATCCTAAACTACAAAAATCACACCTGCACCTCATGGCCTACAATGGCAAAATTATCTCTGTTCTTGGAATGTGCACTCTGAATGCGAAATATAGAAATGTGACTGCATCAGTACCATTCACAGTAGTCCAGCCATATCCTAGTCCCAATATTTTTGGCAAGGACGCCATTGATTTATTTGGTTTAGGTATTTAGGATAATGTATATCATATTAATATCCAACTTTCTCATCCCAATGTTCATCAGATATGTGAAAAATATGGACATTAGTATGATGACACAGTGGGACATGCAAAGAATTTTCACATGCACATTATGCTCGATGACTATGTACAACCTAAATTTTGGCATGCTTGTCGAGAAACCCGCACCGTTTGCAGTGAGCTTCTTCTGAACTCAACAGATTAGAGAAAATCAGAGTTTTGAAACCCATTTCTGCAAGTCAATAAACACTTCCCCTTGTCATCACTAGAAAAATGAATTGGAGGATCAGACTTTGTGCTGACTTTAAAGTTACATTTAATATTCAAACAGTGTTTGATTTCTTCCAACTTTCATGTAGTGGCAAACTTCTGGATCGCTTTGCAGGTGTACAATTCTTATCAAAAATTCATTTAGCCATTAAATGCTTATCTTCAACTGCTGTAGGATGGGGAAAAATTATGTTGGTTAACACACACATCAGCTATTATCAATATTAGTGCCTCTCTTGTGGTATCATGCATCCATACCACTCCACCAATGTATCATAGTTGGCAATGGAGTTAGACGTTTCCATTCAACAATGATGGTGGTTGTGCAGGACCTGGTACACCCAATGCAGAACATACGCTGAGCCACACCTCCTGCAACTCTGCACTACGAGTGCCCTTTGCCGCTACAATATAGGACTGCCGGCAGCAACTACTCAGGCATCTTGCATTTCAAGCCACTATGCTATGGCACCTTCATTTGTGCTTCTTCCTTGTGACATCAATAGTTGGATTCTATTTCTTGTTCCACAATTTATAATGAATCTTTACATATAGTTGGAGAAATACAAGTCTGCTGTGTTAATTGTTCACTAATCATTCCTAATCTTGTCTAGCTTTTCTACGATGACAGCTGTCACACTGCTTAGTAGCCCACCTCTACTTACTGTTGTATATCAAGTTGTACACAACATTCCCTTCAGAAGCACCTCTGCTCATGTGTTATTTCAGCACTGTCTTGAACAAGTGTCATCAACAGTTTTTTCCGCTTCAAATTATTTAAATGACATCATTGTATCAGGACAAACACTTGAAAAACATCTCAAAAATTTGGAGTCTCTTTTCCAAGTTCTAACTGAGGCAGAACTCAAGTGTAATTTACAGAAATATTCATTTTTCAATACTGAAATTGAATATCTGGGACATATCATAGGCACCCATCAAGCTTGTCCTTTGAATAAGCATTTAGAAGCCAATCGAAGTTACCTTCTCTTACATACGTATGAGAACTCCAAGCTGTTGTTGACAAACTGACCTACTACATCAAATTCATTCCAACTGCAGCACAAATAGCTGCTCCTTTGCATCACTTCTGGTGTGATTATGTTCCTTTCAAATTGATTGGAGAATGCAAATAATCTTTTCAGGATTAAAAGCTGCACTGCGTAATCACCAATATCTTATGCAATTAGACCCACAAAAACAAGTATTGCTTGCAGCTAACGCCTCATCACATGGAATAGGAGCAGTTTTGTGAATGTATTCTATTTTGTTGGCAAAATTGTTGAAATTTTGTCCAAGAAAATTGTAGACCATAGTGTGAAACAATTGTCTGTGGCAAAGGACTGAAGTGAGTGCACTGATAGTGCCAGTATTCAAATGCATTGGAATGACAAAACGGCATATGCTGTATACATCGACAATAATCACCCATCATGTTTTCCAGAAAGGACCACCAAAATTATTATGATTACATTGCCAAGGACCATCTCATCGAGGCCAACTGAAAAATTCTTGGCATGGTGCTGACTGGTTATCTATGCATGTATGGTAACAGATGGCTGTATCTTCTATCTATTTATTCAGCCAAAGCCATGTACAATGATGCTTTATTTCAATGCTTCCCCTATGTCCTCGATGTAGTAGTCTCAAGTGTTGCAAACATGAGAATCAGGACTCATGTTTGTTCATTAGGTGAATGTAAGAAAATTACACCATTATGAATAGGAAAGGCTATTGGGTTGTGTGTGGTATTTACAAATCACTGCATCTGATACTGATTTTAAATTATGAGTCCAACTCATCCGAATGTAGTACTTGAACAATCTTAGTTATTGATCATGTTCAGTAACCTGTGCGATCTGCTGAGAATCAATGGGAAAATCATGCAGTGCTTGTGAATCAGGGTGATCAATTTGTAGACAAGAAACTTCAAATGCATTGAAATATGGATTATTTCCCATAGGTAAGTGAGACAAAGCGACTGTGTTAGCATGTTATGCTGTAAGGGGATAAAGGTTGTCATATTGGTAATTGGAAAGAATTATCGACAAACACTGCAGCTTGGCTACTGGATGATCAGATGCATCTTTCAGTGGATGAAAAAGAGCTGTCAGTGGCTTATGATTAGTCACAAGAAGAAATTTTCTATCATGCAGAAGTTGATGAAATTTTGTGACATGATAAATTATGTCTAAATCTTCCTTTTCCAACTGACTGTAGTTGATTTAGGCCTTGTACAATGTCTTATAAGCAAATATCATGGGCAGTTGCACATTCCCAACACTAATAAATAAAACTGCTCCTGGGGAAGAGTTCTCGGGCTTCCAGCCAGGTGGCGGGGTCTTCAAACTGCGACGTTTCGATGAGTGACATACTCATCATCTTCTGGTGAAGTGCCGAGACTTTGCGGATGCCGGTCCCTTTATACCTGCGGTGTGCCCCCCACCACCTGGCCGTGGGAGGCTGGGTTCAGAGGAGCCGGCGGGCGGGGTGGAGGGGGAAGCGGGCACGCTGTTCGTGTCTCCGTCAGAGCATTCTGACCCCGTCTCGTGAGCTGGACAGTTCTTGTTGCGTTCCTGGCGTATTGCGGCTAATGCTGGATTCCAGGCCACACTCAGTTGATAGCCTTTGTCCCTGTTCACAAGATTCTCGTGGACCCGTATTTCTATTGATTCTTTAATGACGCTATCCCAGAGCACCAACGACACCGCGCCTGTATGGATTGCCCAAGATTCACAAAGATGGGGTGCCTCTATGGCCGATTCTGGACACTATCAACTTGCACAGTGATGGACTGGCTAAATACCTGGTGACACTATTGAAACCACTGGTGGGACACTGCAGTCATCACATGAAAAACTCGCAGATTTCGTTAGAATACTGAACGACATCCGAATACAGAGTGATGACCTTCTCGTGAGCTTCGACGTCACCCCCTTGTTCACGAAAGTACCGCTACAAGATGCCTTGGCGCTCCTTAATCAGCACTTCGAGCCTGAAACAGTGAAGCTCTTTGAATATGCACTTACGACCACCTACTTCAAGTGTAATGGAGAGCATTATGAACAAGTGGATGGAGTGGCCATGGGATCTCCCCTTGCTCCAGGTATCGCGAATCTTTATATGGAACACTTTGAGGAGGTGGCACTACAAACTGCTCACCGTAAACCCAGGCACTTCTTTCGCTATGTGGACAACACTTTCGTGATTTGGCAGCATGGCAGGCAGGCACTGGAGGAGTTTATGGACCACCTAAATGGCATACATAAGAATATCACCTTCACGATGGAAGTAGAAGAGAATGGCTGTATTCCATTCCTGGACATACTGATCAGGAAGAAAGCGGATGGCACGCTGGGCCATTCAGTATATAGAAAAAAGACGCACACAGACCTGTACCTCCATGCAACCAGCTGCCACCATCTGGCGCAACGCCAGTCAGTACTGGCCACCTCGGTACATAGGGCGCACGTCATTTGTGACAAAGAAAGCCTCTCAGATGAATTACACCACCTAAGAGAGGTATTTCGGAAAAACGGGTACAGTGAAACACAGATTGGCAGGGCCTTCAAGAGGAGACAGGCAGACAAATTTCAGGAAGAGGAAGAGGAAGTTAACAAGAGACTCGCCTTTCTTCCATATTTGGGGCCCACATCAGCCAAAATCGGAAGGCTATTAAGAAAATCAAACATAAATACCATCTTCCGACCACCGCCGAAGACGAAAGAGCTGCTGGGCTCAGCTAAAGACCCACTCAAACTAAACACACCTGGTATATACAGCATTGCCTGCGAATGTGGTGTGCAGTACATTGGTCAAACGCAGCGCTGGATCTCTAAAAGGTGCGAGGAACACATCAGGCATGTTCGACTTGGACAGATAGAGAAATCTGCTATAGCTGAACATAGCATCAAAGAAAACCACACCTTTGATTTCGAAAACACCAGAGTGCTGTGCCGAGCCGGGAGCTATTGGGATAGCGTCATTAAAGAATCAATAGAAATACGGGTCCACAAGAATCTTGTGAACAGGGATGAAGGCTATCAACTGAGTGTGGCCTGGAATCCAGCATTAGCCGCAATACGCCAGGAACGCAACAAGAACTGTCCAGCTCACGAGACGCGATCAGAATGCTCTGACGGAGACACGAACAGCGCGCCCACTTCCCCCTCCACCCTGCCCGCCGGCTCCTCTGAACCCAGCCTCCCACGGCCAGGTGGTGGGGGGCACACCGCAGGTATAAAGGGACCGGCATCCGCAAAGTCTCGGCACTTCACCAGAAGATGATGAGTATGTCACTCGTCGAAACGTCACAGTTTGAAGACACTGCCACCCGGCTGGAAGCCCGAGAACTCTTCCCCAGGAGCAGTTTTACTTATTAGTGTTGGGAATATGCAACTGCCCATGATATTTGCTTATAAGACATTGTACAAGGCCTAAATCAACTACAGTCAGTTGGAAAAGGAAGATTTAGACATAATTTATCATGTCACAAAATTTCATCAACTTCTGCATGATAGAAAATTTCTTCTTGTGACTAATCATAAGCCACTGACAGCTCTTTTTCATCCACTGAAAGATGCATCTGATCATCCAGTAGCCAAGCTGCAGTGTTTGTCGATAAATCTTTCCAATTACCAATATGAAAACCTTTATCCCCTTACAGCATAACATGCTAACACAGTCGCTTTGTCTCACTTACCTATGGGAAATAATCCATATTTCAATGCATCTGAAGTTTCTTGTCTACAAATTGATCACCCTGATTCACAAGCACTGCATGATTTTTCCATTGATTCTCAGCAGATCGCACAGGTTACTGAACATGATCAATAACTAAGATTGTTCAAGTACTACATTCGGATGAGTTGGACTCATAATTTAAAATCAGTATCAGATGCAGTGATTTGTAAATACCACACACAACCCAATAGCCTTTCCTATTCATAATGGTGTAATTTTCTTACATTCACCTAATGAACAAACATGAGTCCTGATTCTCATGTTTGCAACACTTGAGACTACTACATCGAGGACATAGGGGAAGCATTGAAATAAAGCATCATTGTACATGGCTTTGGCTGAATAAATAGATAGAAGATACAGCCATCTGTTACCATACATGCATAGATAACCAGTCAGCACCATGCCAAGAATTTTTCAGTTAGCCTCGATGAGATGGTCCTTGGCAATATAATCATAATAATTTTGGTGGTCCTTTCTGGAACACATGATGGGTGATTATTGTCGATGTATACAGCATATGCCATTTTGTCATTCCAGTGCATTTGAATACTGGCACTATCAGTGCACTCACTTCAGTCCGTGCCACATACAATTGTTTCACACTATGGTCTACAATTTTCTTGGACAAAATTTCAACAGTTTTGCCAACAAAATAGAATTCAACATATCTGAATAGCACTGTTCTCTCCTCAGTCAAAAAGTAAAGCTGAACAGTTTGCTCACACTTTCAAGACTCAGGTGTCCAAACTTCATGCTTTGCACACAAGGGAATATACTTTGTTGTTGTTTCTGAGCACCTATCACACTATGCCTGCTCATGATCCTCACCAACAAAACTTTTACATGGCTGTTGCCACCGCACTATGCTGCATCTCTTTCAACCTTGTCACTCTGTTTCTGATGATAACTTTGCAATGAAGTTCCACACAAAGGACAAAGTTTTCTCTCGTGTCTATAATGAGCCTTACACTTGCAAATCTGGCATTGTTACTCAAATGTTTGGTTGTGCTCATTACACCACTCATAGCGCATAAGTCTCCACTGACAGCACCAAACCCAAATTAGTTACTGTGATAATACTCATCCTGCCACAGTTTCTCATTTGTCAACAAGTTGCCTATAACCCAGCCTGATACCCCCAAGTGGCCCTTTCTGGTGCCTGACATCTGACCACACGGATCTTCCAGTGACTCTGCCATGAAGATTGGCCCCTGCCCACCTCACAGCAGTGGCCTGCAGAGTATGTATGTATGTATGTATGTATGTATATAATAGAAGGAAACATTCCACGAAGGAAAAATATACTTAAAAACAAAGATGATGTGACTTACCAAATGAAAGTGCTGGCAGGTCGACAGACACACAAACGAACACAAACATACACACAAAATTCAAGCTTTCGCAACAAACTGTTGCCTCATCAGGAAAGAGGGAAGGAGAGGGAAAGACGAAAGGATGTGGGTTTTAAGGGAGAGGGTAAGGAGTCATTCCAGTCCCAGGAGCGGAAAGACTTACCTTAGGGGGAAAAAAGGACGGGTATACACTCGCACACACACACATATCCATCCACCAATGAGCACCACAGAAGGATCTCACAGCACTTCAAAGTTACATATATCTCAGTTATTAAAAGTAAATAGGTCTGTGCATGGTGCCGATAAGTTACAAAAAGCCATGTGCAAAAATGTGAGGGGAGTCATATTTTAGGTTCTATTGAGCACTGAGATAAGAGATGGATATGTGGATATGTGTGTGTGTGCGAGTGTATACCCGTCCTTTTTTCCCCCTAAGGTAAGTCTTTCCGCTCCCGGGACTGGAATGACTCCTTACCCTCTCCCTTAAAACCCACATCCTTTCGTCTTTCCCTCTCCTTCCCTCTTTCCTGATGAGGCAACAGTTTGTTGCGAAAGCTTGAATTTTGTGTGTATGTTTGTGTTCGTTTGTGTGTCTGTCGACCTGCCAGCACTTTCTTTTGGTAAGTCACATCATCTTTGTTTTTAAGTATATGTATGTATGTATGTAGATGTAAATGTAGATGCAGCGTGATGCTACTAGGCATTACTACTGACAGTGACTTAAATGATTGTATCAGCATTCAGAACTATTTGTATCTAGCAAGAACATTATTCTCTTTGCATATACCTCAGTACCACAGAAGGATCTCACAACACTTCAAAGTTACATATATCTCAGTTATTAAAACTAAATAGGTCTGTGCATGGTGCCGATAAGTTACAAAAAGCCATGTGCAAAAATGTGAGGGGAGTCATATTTTAGGTTCTATTGAGCACTGAGATAAGAGGTCAAGTGTTATGGATAGCCCTTGGCCTAGTGACCATTTGACCATTTGTATACCTATCAGCAGAATGAGCATACCGTAGCTATCCTACAGTATATGGTCAGCAGTTATACACACTTCCTCTAGTCCTGGAAAATTGGGCAAATCGGTTGGTTCTTTTACATCAGGTGTGGTCTAGGGTTGACTTTAGGCAGCTTATAAAAGCACCATTTGTCCATGGGCAGTTACTGAGAAAACCCCAAAAAACTACGATTTTTGGTTACAAAATGTGCCAATTGAGGGGATGGCCATTTCTGTAATTTCTATTCCTTGCAGAATGTCGAAGTTTTTACCATATGTTCTAAAGATGATATTCTCAGGGAACTTCAAAACATTTTTGATATCATTATCAATTACCAAGATTCAGAGGTTCAAATTTACAGTACTTATGCACAAAATAACAAAAATTGATTTTTAGCCCTTTTTTTATCTAAATAACTAACAGCAGCAAATGGTTCAAATTTAATCTGCACATTCTTTAGACATTCATCTAGAAATGCCATTTTCCTGTTTCCAAAAAAAAAATAGTGTTTGGGTACAAAAAAATACCAATTGTGGGGATGGCCACTTCTATAATTTCTATTCATGGCGAATCATCAAAATTTCTACCATACTTTCTAAAGATGATGCTCCCAGGGAACCCTGAAATATTTTTTTATATCATTATTCATTACTGAGATCCCTAGGTTCAAAATTACTGTACTCATGCACATAAAATATGCACATAATATCTGGTCTGAGGAATAACTGTAACTGACTTGCTGAACTGATGGCAAGTTTCTAGGGTCATTGTAAGGGTTCTGAGGTCACCAAACTATGTATTTAGACTGCATTATTTCACCAATTAAACTCTGACTCAATGTCTTGGATAATGGGCACTTCATAAATGCTGTAGTGACAAAAATTGTGCTAAAATGGGTCTTCAACATGCCTCACAAGAATTTATAATGACTGCAAAAACTCACATAAAATTTTAAAGACTGAAAATTCAGTAAAATATTTCTAATAATATTTTTACTATTTTAAGATACAAATCAAAAGCCAGGCATTTTTGGTGAATTGCAATTGATGAGCAAAGCCTCCAGAAAAAAATGTAAAGCAAGTGACTTATGTTACCCTAATGTTATGCATAATAATTTATTGTTCATATGTTTCAAAGACATAAATTTGTCCAAGTACATAAATAAACTTTCAAAACTTGACTGACCAGTAGAATTCATTTTCTATAAGCAGCACACCCTCTTGTAGCATGGAGAAAAATGAAATGAGCAGAAAAATGCTCCTATCAGAGCACAAAAAGGTGAATGTGTTTCTCTTTAAACGACTCTGAGAGAAAAGTGAGGAACCAGCTGTCGGTAGTCCTCACCAGAAATTTTGGCATGTCAACATATTTGTGCTTTTTGTATTGAAAGAGAGTAGCAGGGAGACAGAGATGGTTGGAAGAGGGAGGATGCAGTGCCAGTAGGAAAGAAAGAGAGAGAAGACAGTGATGGTGGGAGGGAGAAAGTTGCAGTCAAAGAGAAAGAGAAATGGATGAAGACAACAGCGGTGGGAGCCAAAGAGAGAGGAGATATTAATGGTCTGTGAGAGACAGTAGCAGTAAAAGAAAAAGAGAAATGGATGAAGTGGGAGCAAAGGAGAGAAGAGACAATGGAAATGGAAAATATGGATAAGTGGAGACCACATATATGCTTGGGTGATCTAGACCCTCCCAGAATGACAAACTTTAACATGAGGGTACAGGGGAGGCTGCATTGCTGGCCAGGGTGGCTGAGCGGTTCTAGGCACTATAGTCTGGTACCGCGTGACCGCAACGGTCACAGGTTCGAATCCTGCCTCGGGCATGGCTGTGTGCGCTGTCCTTAGGTTAGTTAGGTTTAAGTAGTTCTAAGTTCTAGGGGACTGATGACCTCGCCCTGGATGTCTCACCCTGTGAGTGGACACATGGTCATTCCTTCAGCAGGGTCCGAGCAGGCGCATGCGGACCAGGATTTGCTAGGTATTGAAAGCTCCTATGTAAGGTGCATTGTGGAGCTCCTTAGGGAAAAAGCATTCAGGGTTGGAAAAAAATCCAGTGTGCTTCCAGTATGCCTGCTGTGGGATCTCATCCAAGATGTGGAGGTCTTTACCAGTGGCTTTTGAGGGTACCAGGGTACAGTAGTCTAGAACTTGTAGCTCACATTGGCAACAGTGACATTCATTGCCTAGGTCTGAGGCCATCTTCAGTTCATATGGATGTCTAGTGAAAGTGGGGAAAGATTGTTGGCCTCACTCACAGGTTGCAAGCAGAGCTCACAATGTGCAGCAACAGAGTTCATAGGGCTCAGCTGATTTGCAGCCAAGTGGAGTGTCTCAACAACATGCTTTGTTGATTGTGTGATGATCTTGGATACAGACCTGTGTTATGGGCTGGAGAGTTGTAGGGCTTCCCTTGGTAGAGTCAGTGGTGCACTACACACAGGAAGCAGCTACTTGAGTAGCAAAGTATTTGTGGAGTGCATTTGGGGATCTTAGGCTAGGTGATAGTTTGAGACCCTCTGATGAATGCTCACCATTCGATAAGCTGAGGTCAAAATCAGATTGTATCCAAAGCAAAGAGATTTCACCTGTCAAAATTTTAACAGAAAACTGTCGAAGTATTCAAAACAAAGTTCCTGAATTTACTGCCCTCCAGGAAAGTTGCATGCAGATTATTTCCGGAAATAAGAGCTGAATGAAACTCAAAGCAGAAAGCTCTGAAATATTTAGCACGGCATGAAAAATATATAAAAAAGACAGATTAGATGTCATAGAGGAGGGTGTCTATTGGGGTTGAAAAAATGTTATGTCTGTCAGGGTCGAAATTCAGTCTAACTGTTACATTACCTGAAAGCAAGTTACAGGTTTGGGTGAACTTATGTTAATTATCAGATGATTTTACCAGCCACCTGATGCTCCCATGGTAGTTTTAGAATCATTCAAAGAAAGTCTACATTCTGTAGTGCATAAATAGTTGGATCATGCAATATTATTTGGAGGCGACTTTAACCTTCCAAATATAGAGTGAAACATACATGCATTAATCACAGGTGGTGTGAACAGACAATCTTGAGAAGTAGTTTTGAACAAGTTTTCCAAAAGCTATCTTGAGCAGCTAGTTCATCAGCCAACACACAATGGAAATATTTTTGACCTGGTATCTACAAACAGGTCAGCAAAGAGACATGTATCAGTGATCATGATATCATCATAGCAAAGGTAGTTACTAAAGTTAATAAATCCATCAAGAAGTCTAGCAGAGTATTTTTGCTAGAAAGAGCAAATAAGCAGTTGTTAGGATCCTACTTAGACAAAGAATGAACATCATTTAGTTCTAACATGATGAATGTATAGGAATTATGGGCAAAGTTTAAACTGATTGTAAATCATGCTCCAGAGAAATATGTGCCAAGTAAATGGATTGAGGGTGGAAAAGACTGACTGCAGTTTAATAATAAAATTCGGAAAACCCCAAGGAAATAGTGAATGTCACAATCTTGGCTCAAAAAAGAAAGTGCAAATGACAGTAGGCAAAAATTAATAATGTAGGAAAGGACAGAGTGCTACTTACCATAAAGAAGACATGTCAAGTTGCAGTCAGGCACAATTAAAAGACACTCACATATAGCTTTCAGCAACAGCCTTCATCAGTAAGATGCCCCCCCCCCCCTACACACACACACACACACACACACACAAAGCTATATGTGTGTCTTTTAATTGTGCCTGTCTGCAACTTGACATGCTTTCTATACGGTAAGCAGCAATCTGTCTTTTCCTACATTGTTGATATTCCTGCCTGGAGTTTCGATTGTTTGAATAGACAAAAATTAGTACAGATTAATTTGTCTGTAAAAAGATAATGTGTGAAAAATATAACTTCTACCACCATACCTTAGTTGACCATCTCACTGAGAACCCAAGAAAACTGTGCTCATATGTAAAAATCACTAAGTGGGTCATGAGCTTCTATCCAGTCACTCATTGACCAGTCTAGTGTGGCAATACCAGACAGCAAGAAAAAGGTGAAATTTTAAATTCCACACTTAAGAAGTCATTCATGTAGGAGGATCATATGAACAGACTACCATTTGACCACTGCACAGTATAGAAGATATAGTAATAAAATCAACTGAAAGAGTTGAAAACAAGTAAGTCACCAGGTCCAAATGGAAGCTGAATCCAGTTTTACAGAGAGGATTCTATGGCATTGGTCACTTATCATGAATCTCTCAACCAGCAAAAAGTTCCAAAATTACAGGTCAATATCCCTAACATCAGTCTGCTGCAGAATTCTCCATATTTTGAGTTTGAACATAATAAATTTTTTCTTGGAGGGGGGGGGGGGGGGGGGGGGGGTGGGAAGTTTTGTCCACAAATTGGTATGTATTTAGAAGGCACCACTCATACAAAACTCAGCTTGCCCTTTTCTCACCATATCGAGGGAACCATTGATGAAGGGCAAAAGACAGCTCAATATCCCTAGATTTCTGGAAACTCACACTGCAGACTGTTAATAAAGGTCTAAACATACAGGTTAGGTTCACAGATATTTGAATAGCCCAAAGCCTTCTTCAGTAATAGAACCCAGTACGTTGTCCTCAACAGTAAGTATTCATCAGAGACAAGGGTGTTGTCAAGAGTGCCCCAGGGGAATGTGATACTAAACCCCTTTTTCCTATGCTCAGATACAGTGCTCTCCTTACATTAGTTATTCTGAGAACCAGTTTACATCTGCAAAGCAGTGCGTCTTTGCTGTGTCTTTGTCTATCAGATGTTGCATGTAAAACTGTAATCACCAACCCAAATGACAACAATATTTCCACTTTGAACAATGTACTTAACTACAATGCACTCTAATTAATCTTGACAATGTGTTTAGCTAACTGAAATTTAATTTGTCTTTCAAACTATTTCTGAGGCAATTAGTAGACAACCACTGAGTCACAATATTTAGCAACATAGTATCTGATGTATTTGATTGCTCACCTTGGTTTCAGTTTTCCACTAAATGTAGTAAATGCACCCACCACTTGAATAGGAACTGTGACTGTACTCACCTTGACAAATTCCTCCTGTTATATAATGCTTCTATTTACTGTTTATGGTCACCACATATTGCTGGAATGAATTTTGTAAGTTAAATCTGTTTAATCAGTGTGGAACAGTTACTGGTACTCAAGTTAATTTTTAATGAAGTTAAAACTTGCTTTCAAGAATCTGAATGAAACTGAGAAGATATTTATTAACTTCCTTTCAGTACTTTTAAGACTTTTCACGATTCATTTAAAGTTAATTCTTGTCATTTCAATAAAGAAAATATTCTCTTGAGACTTTAAGAAAATGTCTTTATGCAAATGAATTTTACTCAAGTGATATAAAGTGACCCAGCAAACTTGCATAATATTACATATTTAAGAAAAATTAAGTGAATACTGAAATCAAACAGCAATACTCTGTAGTTGTAAATGACAATATACAGACCAAAACACACTTGATCAGAGAATGAGTTGAATTATGTCTGGCGCTGATTTATATTAGTGACAAAAATAGTTCGTAGCTCACTTTGTTAACTCCTGTGAAGTTGTTGATGTGGTGCCAAAAGAAGCTTCTGCAAATTTCTTCACATCTCTGGTTAAAACAATACGACAATGGCCTCGCCAAAGCTGCACATACTGAAAACAAAGTTGTGCAAACTTTTATTAATCCTGGTAATTCTTGAAGTCACAGCTAATAATTACCAGAAATGGCTTTTTAATACTAAAGTATTAATGAACATCTTCTTCCAGTATATTGTGCAGATGTTAGCACAAAATCTAAAGCTTTGTGATGCACACAAAAAATGAATGTTCATTGTCACTGCTGTCTGGCTATTTCTGCCCTGCTCAGTCTGCCTTTGGTAAAGTTTTTCCATATGAAAGTTGTTCCAAAAGGGGAATGCAACACAGCCACCCATTATCTATCTCAACACTGTCCACCAGATCTGCCTACATCATATTTTCTCCTGTAGGAAAGATGTTCTGCAAACAGAAGTGACAAGAGCAAAATAGTTCAAATGGCTCTGAGCACTATGCGACCTAACTTCTGAGGTCATCAGTTGCCTAGAACTTAGAACTAATTAAACCTAACTAACCTACGGACATCACACACATCCATGCCCGAGGCAGGATTCGAACCTGCGACCGTAGCGATCGCTCGGCTCCAGACTGTAGCGCCTAGAACCACACGGCCACTCTGGCCAGCCAAGAGCAAAAGCTGAGCCTTCTTCAGCCTACTGGCTTCCTTCTTTCTTGTGTTTGTTTTGTTACCTTTTTCAATAATAGCTATATATTAAGTTAAGGATTAGCTCTGACCATACAGAAATGATTTGTTTTATCTTCTTAAATCTAGGACAATAATTTCATTGTGTATTTATCATTGCAACTATACATTTTAATAAATAAGCATGTCATGTGGGGACATCAAAGCAAGGCAGCTAATGTCTTCAAACTACAAAAGAAGGCAATAAGACTGATATGTAGCTTGGCACCCAGAGCTCACTGTAGGCCAAGCTTTAAAAAATTACAGATTATGACCCTGCCGTCAATATTTATACTACACTGTGTAATGCATATTAAGGCAAACTATCCGAGTTATCAACAGTATGACATGCGACATAATTATAACACAAGAAACAAGCAGGACCTAGTTTCTTTCTGATGTAACTATAAAAAAACACAAAAGTGCTTCTTATACAAGTCCATAAAAGTTTTTAATGCCATACCCCAACATATCAGGAATCTTCCAATTCAACAATTCAAAAAAAAAGTAAAAGAATTTCTTCTTGAGCTCAGCATTTATGAAATTGATGAATTTTTAAAGGAGGCAAAGAATATGGTATGACTACACTTTGTGATCAGTTTTTATATGCTTCTATATATGAGTAAGTCCGTAATTGGCTAAATGTACTATGCAATATCAATTTGTACCAGAAGTTTCTCTGTTTTGTTTTTGTGTGAAGGTACCATAATTATTTGTGTAATATTTAAATTGTGTAATATTTTTCTTGTTTTTGTAATTATTTGTGTAACATTTATACTATGTAATATTGACTTTTGTAATGCCTCAGATGATCTCTGAGGTCTCTAAAACAATAAAAATCAATCAGTCAATCAATCAATCACATTTCAACAACATACTATTTACATGCACAATAACATTTTCTGTTATAATACAACTGTTCCTTTTCTCCATTACACAAAAGATCTGATGACAGGGTGAGCTGCTATCTGTGACTGTTTGCTGATGATGCTGTGGTGTCAGGAAGATGATATCTTTGAGGACAGTAAGAGGATACAAGATGACTTACACAAAATTTCTATTTGGTATGATGAATGGCAGCTTGCTCTAAATGCAGAAAAATTTAAATTAATTCAGATGCATAGGAAAAACAATCCCTTAATATTTGAATACAGCATTAGTAATGTGTTGCTTAACACAGTCACATCAATTAAATATCCAGGAATAATGTTGTAGAATGATATGAAATGGAACAAGCATGTAAGGATGGTAGTAGAAAATGCAATTGTTCGACTTCGGTTTATTGGGAGAATTTTAGGAAGTGTAGCTCGTCAGTATTAAGATTCATTCTTGAGTACTGCTCAAGTGTTTGAAATCTCACCAGGTCAGATTAAAGGAAAACACTGAAGCAATTCAGAGGCATGCTGCCAGATTTGGTACTGGTAGGATCAATCAACATGCACATGTTACGGAGATGCTTTGTGAACTCAAATGGGAATCCCTGGAAGGAAGGTGACATTTTTTTGCAAAACACTGTTGACAGAATTGAGAGAACTGGCATTTGAAGCTGACTGCAGAACAATTCTACAGCTGGCAACATAATTTTGTGTACCACCCACAAAGACAAGATAAATTAGGGCTCCTATGGAGGCACATACACAGTCATTTTTCCCTCACTCTATTTGCAAGTGGGCCAGGAGAGAAAATGACCCTCTACCATGCACCATATGGTGGCATGTGGAGTATGTATGTATAAGCAGATATCTAATCTGTGACACTGGGTTCATTTAACTAAAATTTGTTGTCAATCGTATAGCAATGTTCACTAACAATACTTTATTACCTAGAAGTCATTAGTGTATTGCATGATTATACTTTACATTTTTGTAAATCTTTTAGTTACTCTGACTTAATGATATGAAATGTTCTTTTTAATTTTTTCTTTTCCTATTTTAGAAACTAGAAAATATTAAAACCATTTTATAATCCTGATGATATTTGTCTCTACAATACTCTGATAATGGTGACAGTTTGAAGGGTAAAAAAATAAATATGGTTCCAAAAGTTTGCTATTTAAATTGCTGTCACAACAAACCTGTTTTGTACTGAATTGTATGCCATACTTTGATTAATTGGAAAATAAAATGGCCTAGGGAAACAGTGAGATAACAAACAGTCCTTTAAATTTTCCCTGTTGGAGATGGGTATCCTAAATGTTATGATAACACATGGTGTCATTTATGTTTATGTTTTACTTTATAATGTACTTTCTTTTATCATAGTTCATCACTGCTCACATCCACAAAACCTTGTGGCACCAGTGCCAAAACATAAGATGTACAAGCTTGTTGTTTGTGTGCTCTATTGATTGAAGCAATGAAAATTGTGCTCTATTGATTGAAGCAATGAAAATTGCAAGTTGCAATGCCTGAAAGCATTTTTATCCCTGAGAATGAAATTTCCTTTGGCATCTTTCATTCCAATTTTGTCTTCTCCACACCATGCACTGGGCAGTTCCAGATAGATATTTTGTGGTTGCGTGTATAGTTTATTTAAGTTTACTGGGATGGATGCCACAGATTTTATTGGTGTGCTTTTCATAAAAAACTTTATGTTTGCAAAATAATACTATGTGCCAAATCTTTGTTACTGTAAGAAACTGCACACTTTTAGCTGGGTGTACCCCATTTTTAGGCCAACAAACAGCATCTGACTGTTCACAGTGTATCAGGATGCAGTGCTATTAAACCAGCACTTTGCTTTCTGCATTATGTTCTGAGGCACAACTAGTTTGACATTATACCACCCCTAAGTCCCCCCCCCCACCCCCCACCCCCTCCACCTAAAGTTCTTCTTATTCTGCATTTCTAAGTGCCTAGTCTATTTTACGCATTTCTCTAGAAATATGACAATCTCTGCATTTGTTGCAATAGATTGGGCCATAGACTTGAGGTTGCTGTCCCCACTAAAATGATATCATTAAATGGAACCAGCAAGGATTTACCAAACTTTCTGAATTTCAAATAAGATGTTTTAATCAAATAAGCCTCATTATATCAAGACAGTACCTTTTAATGGCAATGTCGCACTACAGTTTCTGGCCGTTGATGACTTCAGTTCAGAAGAGCTATCGCTTAGGAAGAATATCAGATCTTGTCATGGGAACACCTATGGTACTAGGCATTGGTTGTGTTGTCATAAAGAAAACAGTTTTCAACTCATTAGAAGTACATGATCAAGAACCTTTATTGGCCATTGACCATACAAGATTGAATAGGGTTTGTCCGTGGTACATGTCATAATAAAAAGTTGTGACACTCTATACAGTGAATAGAGAGAGTTAATATATACGGTCCAGTCACATTAATGTGACCACCACCTATGTTTGATGTCAACATGCAATAATCACTAACAAAGGTATGTGGCAGCACTAGCAATAGATGCTGTTAAATGAATCGAGGGAATGTAGAAAACAGTGCAGTCATTGCCGTAATACAGAAACAGAGTGATTTATCTGACATCCAAAAGGGCATGAGTACTGGCTTTCACACCAAGGGTAGAAGCATTTCAGAAACAGCTACATCTATAAACTGTTTGCGTGCCACCATGGTTAAAGTATATCATGGACGGCACCAAGGCAACTGTGGTGCACCACAGGCCATGGATAACAGGGTGAATGGTGGCTGCAAAGGTGTGTACAGGTGAACAGATATACAATTGTTGAGCAACTGAACACCCAGATGAAGCCAGGGGCTACAAACAGTGTCTCCTCAATTACCCGTTCAGCGAATGTTGCTACTTATGGGCCTCTGTAGCATGCGCCTGGTTCACGCATCCATTTTGAATGCTGTTCATCGGCGACAAAGGCTGGAATTAGCATGCCAATACCACAACTGGACGTCCACTGAGTGGCAGCAGGTAGCCTTTTCAGATGAATAACATTTTATGCTCCATTGGACAAATGGTCATTAGCATGTACAGCATGCAGTGTCTGAAAGCAGACACCCTGCAACAATTGTTGGAAGAGTCCAGGTTGGAGGGCATTCCCTGGGTGGTCTAATCATTCCCAAAGGCACAACGGACCAACATAAGTATGCATCCATTTTTGGTGACATGTCCACCCCAACATAAAGTTCTTTTTACTCAGTAAATTGGTATCTACCAGCAGGACATTGCAATGTCACACAGATCACATTGTGTCGAGCGGTTCGAAGAGCACCAGGATGAGTTTGCCGAACTCCCCTGGGAATTAAACTCCCCAGATTTAAACCCAATTGAGAATATGTGGAAACAGCTTGTTCGGGTTGTTCATGCCACAGATCCTCAACTGAGAAATCTAGCACAGTTGGCTACGGCACTGTAGTCAGCAAGGGTCCACATCCCTGTTGGTACCTTGAAGAACCTCACTGTTCATTTACACTCTTCCTGCAGGTCTTTCAGTAGTTCACACAGCAAAAGGTGGTTATTCAGGCATCTGACAGCTGGTCACATTATTGTAACAGACAGTGTGTAAATAAAAAATCTGGTCACCTAGTGGCGGCAGGAGAACACATATATAAAGGTATTTAAATTTTCAAGCTTTTGGAGGCAGTGGCTCTTTCTTCTACCAGAAGAGTTGAAGGGGAAGAAACAGGGGTGAAGGAAAAGGACTGGTGAGCTTCAGGAAATGGGGAGATTTCAGAAAAGTTGCCCAGAATCTCATATCAGGGGAGACTTACCGGATGGAATGAGGAGGAGAGACTGATTGCTGGGGTCTGCACTGGACGAGATTTGTAAACCTCAATCGCTTTCTTACAGTAAAACGAATTACCCAGTAACCAATTTTTAATGCCATGGCCCAAGCAATTTGTGATAAATTATTGAAGATTTTTACAGTATTAATTTTGTGAGAGTTACCAGCCTGTACCTTGGTGTATAATAATCTGCCATTCATAAAAGTTTTACAGATTTGTTTTCTATGGCTCTGGGCAACCCTAAAATAAACTGCCGTGTTTCCTCAGGATTACAGAGCAATTTATTCGCTCAGAACCATGAAGGGCAGATTTGAATGATTCCTGTGTACTATCATTCAAAGCCGAGATGTTCTGATGTGAGGTGAGGAAAGGAGAGTTGTGTCATCATCACAGCATACAACAGTACGATTTATGTAATGAGGCAGTTCAAGGATACTGATGATGAAGGAGAATGGACCAAGAACAGAGCCCTGTGGAACACCAGTACTAATTACTGCTACAGCAGAGTGTTTACTTTTAGTTATGAGAAACTGTCTCTTATTGTGAATATACAGGGTGCAGCAAATAAAAGTGGCCCAGACAACAAATTCTACAGTACAAAGAAAAACAGCAGAGGAAAGGAAATACAGTACTAACCTGACAATAGCAGACACAAAGTGACAACTATTCATCTCTTGGCACTTTTGGGCCCTTGTCAGCAAGTTGCAGAAGTCAGATTGAAGTTGGACTGCTGGAATTGCTCCAGTCTAATCCACAATGTTCTGCTGCAGTTCTTGAAGACTAGAGGGTTGTTGTATTTGTTACACCTTATATTTGAGGGCTCCCCACACAAAGTAATCACACATTCACAGATCAGGTGACCTGGGTGGTCAAGTACGGCTGCTGCCAGACTGACCTCTCTAACAACTCTGTCAGGTGTGAAGAGAGTGTATTAATGTGCTCCAAGGTTTGGCCAGCTGTATGGGCAGTTTGCTCCATCATATTGGAAGTAACTGTAGGTCTTTTCCTCCTCCATTAACGCTGCCACAAATGACATCCTCTTGTCCAGGCTACTTTTATTTGCCCCACTCTGCATTACTGTTAATGCTGGAATACAGACACCATAAAATTCTAGTTTTGCTATCAGGATCTCAAATCAAATGCAGTAAAATGCTTTGTTAGAATAGCATGAGACACATGACAACATATACTGGTTTCTGAAAGTCGTTAATTCCTGGTCATTAATTTCTAAAATGGTCAACTGGTGTCTGCTCCCTGTCAAAATCCAAACTAACTGCAACTCAGAAGGTTGTGTGTCTCAAAATAGCCACATACGCTTATCAGCCAGAACATTATGACCACCTACCTGATAGCCAGTATATCTACCTTTGGCATGGATAACAGCAGCAATGCGTCATTCCACGGTAGCAATGAGGTCTTGATAGGTCACTGGAGGAACTTTGCACCACATCTGCACACACAGGTCACCTAACTCTTGTAAATTCCGGAGAGGGTTTATGAGCTTTGATGTCACATTCAGTCACACACCAGATGTGTTTGATCAGGTTCAGGTCTGACGAGCTGGAGGGCTAACACATGAATTGGAACTCACTACTGTGTTCCTCAAGCCACTCCATCACAATTCTGGCTTTTGACATAGCACATTGTCTTGCCGAAAAATGCCACTGATGTCGGGAAACATGGTTATCATGAAGGGGTGTACATTGTCTGCAACTGGTGTATAATATTCCTTGGTCATCATGGTGCCTTGCATGCGCTCCATGGGACACATGGATGCCCACATGAATGTTCCCCAGAGCATAAAGCTGCACCCACACACTGGACACATATTTCAATTAGAACCATTGTTCCCTGCAGTGTTTCGCATCTGTTTCTGATATTGTTTCTTGTCTCTGTTTCTGTCCACACTGGCAGCAAACATTTCTCAGTGTATTCTATCATCTGCAATGCTACTTCTTGTATTGTTTTTGTATTGTCTGCCAAATCATGTCTAGATGAGGAAACTGTAAATGTGCTGTTGCATTGTTAATCCCAATAGTTCACGCAAACAAAATGAAAGGCATTGTCACCACCTTTTCTTTCTTTATTTATCGTGACTTGTGGCTTGAAAGCCATCCAGCCACATCTAAGTGTTCCAGAGTTTTACAGAAGATTGGGTTTATCAAAGAATTTTGTAATTGCTTTTAAAACTATGATATTATTTTGATGCAGGAGTGTTTGTATAGTAGTTGGTAATGGTTAATAACATCAGATTAGTAGTTTTATGAAATCAATTTGCTGGTTTGCATACACTCATCATCAATGGAGGGAAAACATAATATAGGAGAACTGGTGGGGAAAAACTTGCTATGTATGGAAACTGAATATGGAAGAGAGCTCTACAACCAGATGTGCTGTTAGTCTTAGTTTTTGCCAACAGGAGATTCATTTCAGAGCCTTGAGTATTTATTTTGTATTTCGAAGCAGGCTACAACAAATGACCTTATTTTCTTTTCTACAGAGTCTTCGTCAATTTACTACCAAATGCAGCAGCAGTTCTCTGCAGAGCATTTTGTGTTTTATTGATATACTTGTACTGCTTGCTTCATGTATTTCACAAGTAACCCTCAAGCTGGTACAGCGATAACAACTTGACTGACTGCTGCCTTGTCCCCTCCCCCCCCCCCTCCCCCCCCCACATTTCTATTTTTTTTTTTAGCTTAATACAGCAAGGGAAAATAAAAACCTAATAACTCTATACAACAGACAACACAATGAGACATATAAATGTACACTAGCACCAAGCAGTGGTGACATGAAGTAGCTGGCCTGAAACATTGTTTCTTTTGATCTGTACTGACACTGCTATGGGTAGATGTTTCTAAACAAGTTTCGAAACATATTTCCAAACTGTGTCCGCATCAAGTAGCTGGAAACATGTTTCAAAAACATGTCTCAAGCTCAGTGTGTATGCAGCTAAATGGAGCAGCCACCAGATAGTCTCCTTCCCGCAGTACAGGTGTCAAGGAGCTGATCCCCTGGAAAACGATGGATTCACCCCCTCCCATCAGCATGATGAAGAAGGCATCAGGATTCATCAGACCATGCAACACACTGCCACTGCACAAATGTCCAGTGCTGGTGGTCACTTGCCCATTTCAGTTGTAGTTGCCAATGTCATTGTGTTAAGATTGACACATGCATGGGTCATCGCTGTGGAGGTCCTTTGTTAGGAGTGTTTGGTACATTGTGTGTTGTGCTCTGCCCAGCATTAAAGTCTGATGTTAGTTCCACCACAGTTCGCCACATGTCCCATTTCAGCAGTCTGCCCACCCTATGATGCCCAATATCTGTAATGAGGGGTGGGCAACCAAGCCCATGACATCTGGACATAATTTCACCTTGGTTTTGCCACATGTTGAAGAGACTGACCACAGCACTCCTTGAACACCTGACAAGTTGTGCACTTTCCGAAATGTTCATGCCAAGCCTCCGGACCATCACAATCTGTCCTTAGTCAAAATCAGATAGATTGTACGCCTTCTGCATTCTACACGTGAACAGCGTGCTCACTGATACTGCATCCACTGTGTGTGTGTGTGTGTGTGTGTGTGTGTGTGTGTGTGTGTAGCAGTCCTCGCCAAGTGACACTGCTGTCTCCTGGACGGCTTTATATAGACAGTAGGTCAGTGATCATAATGGTCTGGCTGATCAGTGTAAGTGACTCAAACACCTTAGAAAATGTTGGTACATTTGAGATCGGATGATAGCTTTGAAGTAGATGTTTATCTCCCATTTTAAACACTGGAATAACTGGAAATTTTGAGGCAGTTGGGCAAACACTCTAGAATATAAACATTTGTTAAATATGAAAGCTAATGGTTTACAGATCAAATTGATTGTGCTCTTTCTTGGAAGACAGAAGCGGTCCATACTTTTAGACAGTGATAATTTTGAGACTGCTTTTTTAATTTCAGTGGATGTGATACTATATCAGTGAAAGACATTATTGCCCAGACATGACCCCAATATGTCTGAGCAAACCTAAAAGCTGATATGTAGCTAGGACCACAGTATTGAAGGAAAACTATTGATAATTTACTACTGATTAGTTTTGTAAGAAGTATTACTGTCATAAAAGTATCAAAGAAAAGTATTAACACTGAAATATCAATAAATACCTTTGATAAAAAAAGATTACAGTAGATACTCTACCAGCTCCAATCTCTCTCTATCTGTTCTAAAATCTATCTATAAGACAGATATATAGTTGTTTTTCACAAGTTTTAAAGCATTAAATCTGGCAATGTATTTATTTACATTACAGATTGCAGTTATAAAAAATTTGGAACTTGAAATAGGAAATTACAGACCAAATTATCAGTAAAACAGTTGAATAGTATGCAAAATTACATACATTAAATCATATTTACACTTTCCTTTCTTCTTCCACATAGGACACACCTGAATTTGACAATGTGTTGATTGCCTTTGAAAATAAACACTCTGAGAGCACTGATGTCCCCTGAATTGTGAGGTGCTTATTGGCTGGCTTATATGATGGTGAAATGAAACTTTCATGCCTTGCCCTTGATGTAAAGGACTAGAACCCACAGTGATGACACAGATGTTGCAAAACAAATGCTCATTTCATCTCTTTGATCAAGCAGAACAGAGTTGAAAGAGGAAACTGCTCAATCTTTCCTCTTTTGTTTGCTGTATGCTACTGTTTATGATGACTCCAAAAGTCATATATCATCTGCTGCAGCTGGTGCTAGCACTAGAAGCAATATTTGTTTCTGATAAATGCCTTATAGTAGATATTGCTCTAGTACATGTTCTGGAATCCTAAAAATGTATATTTTTGAATCTTAGGTCAAGCAAGCTGGCTATTACAGCCAAATTATTATCTCAATTTTGTCCAGATCTGCCTTAAAATAATACTACAAAGGCATCAATAAATAAGTAGAATTTCCTCCCTTTCTTTTCTACATGCAAGATTTCCAAGTCTCTTCCTATTCCCTTAAAGGGATGACCTGTTTTGTATACATTATTTGCAACAGATGATTTGCCGTAATTACCCAGTCTAAATGCACCTTTCCAGTCCTTGCATCTGACCGAAAATGTTCTTCCTGTCTGTTAAATAAACTTTGCATCACAGGATACACATTGAATTTTGTAAACTCCTGATATTTTGAACTTATTTATCTTTTTACGGGCATTATTTTTCAGATTATGCCTCAATAGAATTTTTGTCTAGAATGCTATATTAACACCATGCAGTTTAAAATTGTTCACGATCTTTTGCAATAGTGTACCATAATACAGCACAGTGACCCTTTTCGTTTTTTCTTTGTTAGGTTTATTCTTTTTGTTCTCATAACCTCTACACAGCAATTTATTAGCGATACCTACATAGTAACCATCATCAGACATTATCTTCTGAACAGTGTTCAATTCTGTCTCTCTATACTTCCTGTTCATTGGCATGTTGACTGCCCCTTAACCTAATTACGGAAGGCAGCTTCTTTACAAGCACGTGGACAGTATGAATCATAACATCGGTTGTTGTTGGTTTCCTGTAAACGGTAAACATGTGCTTATTGCCCTGCCTTTTAATGTTAAAATTGGGGAATTGCAAACTGCTATCAGTTTCAGGCTCCACTTATTGTGAAACAATAACAACTGTTACCTCACATCCATAATGGATAAAATTAAACAGTTCAGTATTCCACATTTCTAAAGCTGAGAGAGTGCCTTTACATTGAACATCAAAATTTGGTGTACAATAGGAGCCAGTTAAATGTACCTCTGAAGAATGTAATGAACATAATTATGAGTCTTCACATCTAGGATCAACTTAAGGGCTGTGTCAGTTTGGTTTTGTCTCACGAACCACTCTGAATGAAACTTGATGTGAAATATTTAACAATCTATCTTACCTAGTTGACCAATACATTAAAATCATTGTCTGTCATTGCTGGTTCAGCAATAACATTTACTGAGTACACAAAGCAAGGTCTGTTAGGGCTCACACATTCAATAGTTGAAAGTTTTGGAAATGAGTCAGCTGCCGAAATTTTGGGTAAATAATAAAAATGTAATAAATTATTCCTATGATCATTCAATATGTGCAAGGGTACTTGGCCACCCCTTAAATTAACTATGCCAAATTCACTCACTGCAATGTCAACCCTGTACAGATGTGGGGCAAAGACATGAGGAAAAGAAGAAGAAGAATAAAACAAATTCACCTGTGAGCAGTTCCCTTTTTAGTCCTGCAAAACTCTAAGAATCTTTGACACTTGAACTTGTGAATAATGATTTTTTATAATCAGAGGTAGCACTGCAAGTGAGAAATGAATGATTACATCCCAACAACATAAGCACTCAGGGCTGGTTTGAGAACATTTTTTTACACAAGTGACAAATAATGTCACCTCACCACTTTCCATCAGAAAAAGTGGGACAGAAATACAAAAAATTTCATCAATTTTTATATTGGTGCGCTAAACCTAAGACACTGTTTTACTGCGTAAGCTGACTCACATTTGCGAAAAAAAACTACCTGTACCTAGTTAAATTTTACAAAATTTACCATGGAAGCAGTTCAAGATTGATAAACATAGTCAAAATGTTTGTGTATGCTACTGAAGAGGAAAACACAAAGTCATGTGATATATGAAAAAGAAATATTCTATTAATGAAGTCGCATGAAATTCCAACAGTTGTTCAATATTATGTTCTGATAATTTTTCCCATGGATGAAAACATTATACTGAATTTTTTTCTATCCTTTCGCTTAATAAAGTCTTATAAAATAGAATGTGAATCTGTTGACTGTACAGTATACCTCCAATAGCTTAAGTTCACAGTCAAAACACTGGTTCGTAAAAAGGTGGTGACCTGAAGACATCTTCATCAAATAGAGTTTTGAAAGCCTCCTTTCACCACTGGCTACAAATATAGGTAATGTCAAGAGGATTCATAAGCTTACAAAAGTTTTGAGAAAAATGTCAATAAAATTAATGTTTGTAATATAAGATAAAGGACTTTGTGAAGTACTTCAAGCAGGAAGAATAGACAGCAACATCAAAACTTCACTGTTTAATTCCTTCCCACTGATATATTTTATCACCATCGCATAACACAACCTCAAGAGCCAAACTTACATCTTAGTTCTACATCACATCAAACATCTTCAGATCACAAATATCATACAGAAAGCCGAAGCTCTCACTATGGCTGTTCATAAGCTCCAATCAATTTTTTAGAGAGTAGACAGCTGTACTGACAATAAGACAAAAAAATAATTGCTTTAAAGGAGCATATGTAAATTGAATGAGCTATAAACCAAAGACACCACTAAAAGAAAATTAACGAGTTGTTTTGTGGCAAGGATAATGTTTTAATACATCGTTAAATGTCTGTATGAAACAAAGTAAAAATACACTCTTGAATTTATTAATTCATGTATCTTCACCCTTTTGATTTGGGAAGTGGTAGCAGCCTACGGCCGTATGCTTGGATCCATCGTACCAGCATTGTCCAAAATGTGTATTTTAACCGTTCATTGAAAGTATTAGAAAAGGAATATTTATTCACATGGTTATAAGATCAGATCCTATCTGTTCATGATTTCACTCACCGCCGAGATCCTGCATCAAGAGATTCAGTGCAGACAAGAACAATTCATGTGGTATCTCGAGGAGCGTTCCTGCATTGACATTGTCAGTCGAGACTAAAAACAATGGAATTAATGTGAAGGTAATGACTCAGACTTGATAAGCACATATTGAACTTTGTTTACTTATACTAAAAATATTTGCATCGTGTGACAGATCGACAATTTCTATGGTTGCAGTGATTACTTTGTGCCACACACTACTGGAAGCAGCAGTAAGTAATGCAATTTATGTTCATTGACCTTGAATGTAGTGATATTAATGGTCTGTTAATATTGGTATCAGTTATAGTTCACCCTGGACAGATTCATAAGTTACCGCCTAAATTTTTTTTCAACTATTCTTTCCAATCAACTTTTCCAATTATTCAAGCAATTATTAATCCATTTCCATTTCTACATCACTATTCATAGTTCATTGTTCAACTCCAAAGTAAATTGTTTCTTCATCCCTCTGGGACAACTTCTTCTTCTTGTTCTTCTTTTCCAGGATCTAAAACACCTTTGCATTTGCTATAACACTATTACAGAGCTTTGTGGACCTGGTGGATACTGTACTAGTCCTGTGAACAACAAAACCTGAATTCTTGAAGCTGTCTTGGAATACCAAAGACACTTTCTCTTCTAAAAGCATATACTTCAGAATCTTTATTAGCTTCATAAACAGCATCATACAATTGTTCAGTGTAGTAACTAAGAGCCTTCAAGGCATCTATTAGGCTTCCCCAATGAGTACAGCTGACATGTTTTGCAGTCATATTAGATACGTGCTTTTTAGAATACCTCATCTTTATGCAAAAGCAGATAGAAACATGAAAAAGTTGACAGGAGTAGGGAACAATAACAGTGTACTGTTCATGGAAAAGTTTAACCAGTGAGGTCCATACGGAACAAAAAAGGCTTGAGGGTTAATGACTTTAATTATTTTTTGAACTCTTCTATTTTTTCCCTTTCATATTCAAACCATAACGTATCCTTGACCTCTCACATTTTTCAAAGAATTCTGCTGTTTTATCGACTCATTTAAAAGACCATTCTTTAGACATTCACTGAGCATGTCTCCAAATGGAATACAGACAAGAAAATGTCCTTTGATGATAATTTAGTCATTATACTTTGATCTTCTTTAATCCCAAAAGTATTTAAATTTTTTTGTGTTGTAAGAATATACTCTCTCAGAACAGTTTACATTTACAAATTTTCCTTGTCATGTCCTGCGTTAAAATGGTTTCCCATAGACTTCCAGCTTAAACATTACTTGTAATCCCTGCATGAAGTACTGATATGGCACAGCTGGGCCGATACATATGACTGTACACTTCTGAACCACACAGCTACCTGGAAAGCCTACTGCATTGTTTTCAACACAATATATGATGGCAGATCAATGAGAGATCATAGAAACAAGGATACTTACTGTCAACTAACTCTGTAACATGTTTTCCCACAAGAAACTGATGTTTATAATGTTATAAACTATTCACCTTATCTCAGACCCTTGGATATTTCTGACCATAGTAATCTCAAAATTGAATTGTGTAGTTTTGTCAATATTTACGAGACAATCTGAGTGTGTTTCAAGAATTCTTAACACACTGCAGAGACAAGTGCAGTAATGTCTCCAAATGTGAGAATGACATGTGGAACACCACATTTAACAGGACAAGTGTACAACAGTTTGTAACATGCAACATGCTGAAGTAATATTGTATTTCTTGTTAAGGAAATTTGAGCCCAATTAGATGGGGAGTTAAACAAAGAATTTGTATATACACTTAAATCTGTGACAGCTCATAACAAAACATTTGCAATTATCTTGCAAACAGCTCATTTACAGGCGCATGTTTACTGGAATGTTTTTGTTTATCTTGTAATGTAATTTCACCTATGTTAGTTTTCACTACTAAGTATGATACATCCTGTACATAAATTTTGCACTTGGGCCTCTGGTGCCCCTCTCAGGTTGGCACAACAAGCAGGTGCTTGGGCCTTAAACCAGCCCTGTAAGCAATAGTTCAGCATCTTCCATAAAAGTAAGTTATACAAGGATGATGTAAATCATAAATTCAAAATAATTACTTACTGATAGCAAGTTGGCTATCATATTGTGAAACAGAGTATCATCACACATTTAATCATGATGCTTAAAAGGATTTATGGGAAATCCCGTGTGAAGAGGTCCAGAGGAATGATTGCAGGAGGCAATATTCTATGCACTTTGCATGACAAATCGACAGTATGCAAAAGAGACGCCAAAAACACTCTTCTTGTAACAGCACAAATAGGAGTTTAAGTGACCAAGAAAATGACGAGTATGTTTCAAAAAGCTGAATGTAAGATACGGCCAGTGAATATTTTCTATAATAATTTGGTTACTATACACCTAGAAACAATGCAACACAAGAAAAAGTTGCTCAGTCTGCAGCTAGTTGATAAGTTTTAGGGGGTGGGGGTGAGGGAGGATTGTCCAGTAAGGCAAGCATCACAAAGCACAGCATGCAAGAGTGAAAGTAGCTCCAGGCTCAATGGTTAATGAAGAAAAGAAGTGCCAAACTGGCAAAGGCAAAGACAACACAACTAGTAACTTATGTGAAAATGCTGCAATGGCCTGTCCATAAAATGTGGATATAAAACAGAAATCTCATGTGATAATGTGTCGTAGGAGAAAACTATGTTAATGCACATGCTGTAAAGGCACATGCTAAGAAAGAGAGATAACTTCATCAAAATGTTTCTAGTTTGTACTAATGACAAAAAATTATTAAAAACTGATTGCAATAATTGCAGATGTAGGCTCAGAAAAAACATAAACAATCATCATAAAGGAATTCAAGTTCAAACGCTCTCTTAAATGGGAATAATCGATGATAATAATAATTTATATGTAAGTAATCAAATAAAAATAAACAGTCTTTCGTATTTATGAGATCAACAAATAAAACAAAATTTAATATTTGTAAATTTCTTTTGCAGGGATCAAAAACTGAATTCTTGCCATTCTTGAATGTACATTCTTTGACTTCCTAGTGTTAATTATGGTAATGCAGATATTACCAGTATCCTGATATGAAGGCATATTCCTTGGATACGGTACAAATGTTTCTACTCATGAAAATACTAAGAAATTTGGAGAAGAATTCTTGGGCTTCCAGCCGAGTGGTGGTGTCTTTAAACTGTGATGTTTCGACGAGTGACATAATCATTACCTTCTGGCGAAGCACTGAGACTTTGCGGATGCCGGTCCCTTTATACCTGCAGCGTGTCCACCACCACCTGGCCACGGGAGGCTGTATCCAGAAGAGCCGGCAGGCGTGGTGGAGGGGGAGGTGGGTGCGTGTCTCCGTCAGAGCATTCTGGTCACGTCTTGCGAGATGCGACTGGAACGCTCTGACAGAGACACGAATGGCGCACCTGCTTCCCTCTACTTCCCACCCGCCGGCTCCTCTGGATCCAGTCTCCCACAGCCAGGTGGTGGTGGGCATGCCACAGGTATACAGGGACCGGCATCCACAGTCTCGATACTTCGCTAGAAGATGATGAGTATGCCACTCGTCGAAACATTGCAGTTTGAAGACACCACCACCCGGCTGGAAGCCCGAGAACTCTTCACCAGCTGCATATGCCGGGAAAGCATACATTCACTCTAAGAAATTTGTTGCTAGCAGTTACTATTTAATGGTGCTTACAGATGAAGGAATGTTTAGCAAGGTGACAAAACAGATCTCTTGTGATGTGTGTCATCAACTGCCATGCACGATATTATTCCATGATGTATAATCCGAAGTACACTACCAACAAATTTAAGATGGAGAAATATTCATCACATATGAGTAGATTTTAAAGCAAAAACAAAATTAACTAAACAATGGAAATTATTCCAGGATGGAATAATGACAATGAAAACAATAATTACTACACACACACACACACACACACACACACACACACACACACACACTAAAAAAGAGGGGGGAAGTAAAGAGGCTGTGGGTGTGTTGGTGGAACAGAAGGCTGTGTAGTGCTGGAGCGGAAGTAGGGAAGGGGACAGACGGGTGAAGGATGCCGACTAACAAAGTTTGAGACCAGAAGAGTTACAGGTACATAGGGTATATTGGTAGGAAGAATCCAGATGGCATAGGCTGTTGATGCAGTCATTAAAGTGAAGCATGTTGTGTCAGGTAACATGTTTAGCAATTGGTTGGTCCAACTGTTTCTTAGCCAGTTTTTCACTGGTCATTCATGTGGATAGACAGGTACATTACACGGCTGCTCTCACAGATAGCTTTGCCTCTGATGGGATAGGAGCTGCCTGTGTCCTAACTGGAATAGGTGGCAGTGGAAAGATGTATGGGGCAGGACCTGGATCTAGGTCTATTACAGGCACATGAGGCAAGAGGTTGCGACATGGCGTTTAATAGGGATGGACGAGGATTTGTGTAGGTTCAGTGGGCAGTGGAATACCACTGTGGGAGGGTGGGAAGGATAGTTGGTAGGGCATTCCTCATTTCAGGGCACAACACGAGGTAGTCAAAAACCTGGTGGAGAATGTGATTCAGTTGCTCTTGTTGTGCCATGAAATGAGGAATGTCCTACCCACTATTCTTCTCACCCCTCCCACAGTGGTATTCCACCGCTCACCGAAACTACACAACATCCTCATCCACCCCCACTCAACCTCTGCTCCTAACCCCTTGTCTCATGGCTCACAGCCCTATAATATACCTTGATGCAAGACCTGTCCCATACATCATCCCACCAGCACCTACTGCGGTTCAGTCACAGGCATCACCAGCACCTACTGTGGTTCAGTCACAAGCATCACCTATCCCATTTTGATGGGATCCTGTGAAATTGCTCATGTGATATACAAGCTAAGCTGCAACCACTGTGCTGCAATCAACATGGGAATGACAACTAACAAGCTGTCAGTCTACATGAATGGCCACCATCAAACTGCAGCCAAGAAACACCTGGAGCACCCAGTTGTTGAGCATGCTGCCCAACACAATGTTCTTCATTTCAATGACTACTTCACAGCCTGTGCTATCTGGATCCATCCTACAAATACCAGCTTTTCTGAACTGTGCAGGTGGGAACTCTGCCTGCAATATCCCCTAGCCCTCCTGATTTCAAACTTAGTTACTCCACGCTCCTTCGTCTACTTGTCCTCTTCCCTGTTCCCATTCCAGCACTACACAGACTTCCATTCCATCAATGCACCCATGGTCTCTTTCCTCTCTTCTTGTCCACTCCCCCTCACACCGCCATCTGTCTAACCTCCTGACTGTACGTAGCTACCCTATCCTCCCCCCACCTCATCTCTGTATGTTCTCACTAGCAGCACTTCACTGTCTGCCCACTCCTAACTGTGTTACAACTGCCCCTCATTGCCCTAGCCTGCTCCTTATCACCAACAACCAGACTGCTTCTCCCATCATGTGCTGTTGCTTGTTGTCTGTCCTCTGTTGCCATAGACAGTGGTCATGTGTGTGAGATCCAATTTCGTGAGTAGGAATCTATATTTTTCATAATACTGTCAGAAACGGAATTAAATGAGCCAGAAGCAGCATGTGGATCATCGATGAAATTTACTGTAACCTCTTTGCAAATACACATATTTACAGTTCTACAAGGAAATGAAACTCAAATTATTGATCGTGCCAAAAATTAACAAAGTGGACCTCACTCTCAATCACCATACCTCCTCCAACTTCCTGCACTTTAATCCGAAAGTATAAATTATGTAGTTAAATGAAAGCAGGTTTGCATGAAGAAAATTGTGATTATAAAGAAATGGATGCAAAATTATGTGCTAAGCATGACAAAAAAGTATATAGTGTATCTTCCTCTAGTGAAATTTTTCTCCAGTGATATTACTTCCGTCACTTATGACTGTTTTATACATCTGCATATGTTAAATGCAGTTTAGGAACCTTCTATAAAATTAGACTGTTGCTCTCTTTCTTCTTCTCCCCACCCCCCCCCCCCCCCTCCCCTTCATACAATTTGGACTTCACAATTTTATGTGTGGAATTCATTAAGGTTGAGAAGTTCCGAGACTCTTAATACTCTCATATTGGTTCAAATTAATGGCACTTGTATACAAAAAATGAAATTACATGTACAATATATTCTCCTTCATTTATTTACATTTTCTTTTAATTAGATCATGAATACCTTGCAAACACTTACGTCTTATAATCATACAATCTGCTCAAAGCATAACAACCATGCACAAATTTCACACATCTTTAAATCCTATTAATGTCCTCTGTTTAATCTAACACAAGTGAAAAATTCAACAAGGTAATATGAAGCATTCAAGCCATAAAACAGTAACACATTTGACATGATATTGGGTAATATTTCTTTTTATTCATAAAAACTATATGAGCTGTAAATGCTGCAAAATTTTCACAAACTCAGACAAACGAAACAACATAATATTAAATATGGCTAATCTCTGTTCAGCAGTCTCTGTTCATGAACGTCTAAATCAAATGAAACTTTAAATGAAAGATAGATGATCAACAACACAATGGACAAACATGGCTGTAATTTTTTCCTCAGGCTTAAGCATCATGGTATTGTGAAATGAAAAATATGACACTTTCAAATGTTTAGGACTAATGTTTTCTTCTTTGGTGATCAGGAGAACAGGATGTTAAAAGGCAGAAACTGGGGCAATGGAATAGGTCTCTTGAATCACAAATCATTAAAAGTCAATAAAGGAACATAATACAATGTTATCTGTTTGAATTTCAGAAAAGTCAAAGTAGTAAATAGTCATGAGAATGTAGTTGATCAGGGACTGATTTTAACTGGGAATATATAAAAAAAGGGAAGAGAATTGTATCCACAATACTTTTAATAAGTTCATTGGCATTTATAAGAAAGAGTAACAAGAAGAGAAAATAGAATATGCGAGGCTGTAATGTAATAATTAAGTAAATGGCGGAAGGCATTGAACAGAGATGAGTTCAGCTGAGAGAAAAACGAAGAAATACTTTAAATGTGTAGGGGTAACAAACTGCTACGAAGGGCAAACTTACAACAGAGACCTTTGAGAAACACTGATATTAGGATAGACAATTTAAATGAGCTGAACAGTGCAATGGGCAGAAACAGAGCATTACTTAGTTTTTATTTGTGACAGAGCACTTCCATTTTCTTGGGTTGACCTCTGTGACTTTCATAAGCTTTAGTTTGAACTTGTTTGCTTATCAAAAAATTAGCAATTGAATGGGTATGTGTCGGTGAATCACCAGCAAACACCATCATTATGTATATTTCCTAATACCAATCAAAAAAAGATAACTGTGTTTTAAAACTTAAGATTCTGCATAAACTCTTATTTAGGTAGATAATAGTGCCACTGTATTTTCAAATTAAGTATATAATATTCCTCTATATTTACTGAGGGTTGCTTAAGACTTACTGTGGAATAGCAACGTTTACTATGTAAATAAATTACAAAAAAGGACAGAAACAACAAAATGTGTATTTGGTGTGGTTTTGTGCATGCTCCCCCCCCCCCCTCCTCACTCTCTCTCTACCCCACACACACACACACACACACACACACACACACACACACACACAGTGACAGGTAATAAGCTCACAGACACATTTACGTTGATACAGTAAATAAGTTCAAGCACCATTCAGCTATGAAGCTGTAACTACACAGGAGTGAACACACTAGTCTTTGTTTTGGCTTGAACAGCCCAGCACAAAAATTCAAAGAAGTATTAACAATTAAAAACAATATAGGCTCTAAATCAGAACAAAAAACTGAAAAGAACAGAGATATGTGATGTTAAAATTCTTCTGAAGTGTAACATTTCTTGCTTGTTTAGTCTGTACAGTACTAACTAAATCTGTGAAAGAAGATTTTAGTGCCATTTCATTTACTGCCAAAACAGAGACATGTTCACAGAACGTTAAGCATGGTATAGACTATTATTTGCTACACTGCAGCTACGTTATGTCACCAAAAATTGTATTTATTTTAGCTTATACTGCTTGTAGTTAAATAGCTGCAGATCATAAAATCACTGAATCCTCTTTTAAGTACTCAAACCCCAATATAACAAATGAACAATGACCTACACATATTGACAATGTTTCAAAATAGAACATCTAAATATTTAAATATTAGTCTTGATAACTTACCACATATAGTCACAACAATGATTACATTAGCACATATTCATACAATGAAACATCTCAAAGCAGCTGCTCTTATTATCGATATTTAGGCATATGAGGTAATCCTGTATTGAAACAAAGTCCTGCATAACACACTTACACCTATCTTGGTCCTTATTGTCAAACACATCACGAATGCATGTAGGTATGGTCATTAACTATGAGATAGACAAGCTACCACAACAGAGAGAGATATGAAGAGTTCACATTTCTTCGTTACTGACTCAATGTTTATGGTTTTCCTCTGGAATCCATTCAGTTAACTCTGCATTCTGGGTATATCATTAACTTGCACCACACTTTCACAATTGTTGTCACAACTTAAATAGCCTAATACTTCAGTACATATCTTATCAGCCAAAGAACACAGCTTCCTACACGTATAACACGAATTTCTCTTCAAGCACTTGAAGAGGGCTTTCAATAAAATTTTGTGATTCAGTAGCTTGTGCTATTAAACCTTCCACATTTATTTCTACAGGCTTGTTATTGCAAGGCTATTCTTTGTTTAGTAACAATACTTGCTTCAACACCCAATTGATAAGCATTTTAGATAGAATTGTACCACTGCCAGTGACCTTCTACTGGTAATGCTGAAGGCCATTACAGCGATGATTAAAAAATTAAGTAAAGCAAATAAGTAACATTTTTCAAAGTATGTGTCCGAAATAACCAGAAAGGTAACTGACAGCTAACTGTTTCATGCTGTTCTAAAATGCCATAGGCCTGAATAGCAGGAAATATGTCTAAAGTTGACAAGATATTACTTTACTGTCTTTTCCATTCATTTTTGACCTAACTTCAGCTACATATTTCCCGAAGTAATTTAAGATGTTTTAAGCCAAATCTGGCATTATAAGTAAATCATTTGATCAGTTAGTAACCAAATTAATCATTTCAGAAACAAAACAAAATTTTGAGGTGCTCATAAACATTCAATAATTGCACCCAGAATGTACATAACCAATACACCTCTTTAGTGTGATTGTTGTAGCACTACACTGAAAATTAAATCAGTGTAGAAATGGCATATGATTTGCATCTACCAGGCTGCAGGCAAGAACATACAAAAAACCAAAATATAAATTTAATTTTGCAGTTTTTCTAGGTACTGTCTGAATAGTCTCCAGGCAGCGAAAATGCTTTTCTATGCGAAATGCTGCAGGTAATGTCGTAAGTGGTAGCAGGAACCACATAGAGTATCTAAGACCTAGAGCCACAAATAAAATATATGGGGTGAAAAGGAGAAATGCATACAAAATATGTGAAGCTGTTTGTCCAATCAATATAGCAAGTGTTACAATTCCAGCACGGCTGTCACTTTCCAGATCTCTTGTATTGTTGCTGTGTAAGATAGCTTCTGTGTTTAACGCTAATGGAATTGCATAATAAATCGTTCCCCAGTCGACATGCCCTGTCTGGGACATGAAGGAAAACAACACTGATATAGGTCCAAATATAATGAGTATTATAACGTCACCTAATGCGATGTACTTCAATCCTATTCCACCAGTGTACAGAAATGAACTAGAAAGTCCGCCAAAATACACCAAAGCCAAGTGTTCCATTTTTGCCGGTGAAACTGCTGCCAAGCAAATAAACCCAAGGCAGCCTGCTGCATACAACATTGCACCAAGTGTAACAACTTCATCCTTAGACAAAATATGGTCTACAAGGATACGATCGTCACTCTTTCGTCCATCTATACCCTTCACGTAATCGAAGTACGTGTTCACAACATTCCCAGCACCATGCACTGTCACGACTGTAAACAACGTCAGTAATAATATAACCCAACTGAAGTATCCACACTTGTATGATAGTGCACATCCCAATAAGGTAGGCATCAAAGACCCGCTTAAGGACCAAGGCCTTAGTGCCAAAACATACGATGACAGTTTCATAAACTTCGGTTTGGCAGTAACTGTGTGGTTTGCCTCTTGATGGCGAATATTGTTGGTTTCTTCTGTCCCCATATCTTCAAAAATGATGTACCTACAAGTAAAATAAGTGATTAACAATAATGGGTACAAAAATCTCAAGTGTTTCTTTTACGTCACCAATAATTTCCATTCAAACTTACGTTCATTTAATAATATCGACAATGGTTTTACAGAATTCTGCCTCTATCCGCGCTCAACATAACCATTGGATAAGGTTAGAATTCGCTTTCGGGAAACTAATACATGACAGTATGCCAATAAAATGATAAATTGCTCACTACCTCAGAAGCTCTATTTTAGAGCGAAATAAAGCTTAGCAGAAATAGGTATTTAGTGTTTCCTGCTATTCCATGACACTCGGCATTTGCCTTCAATTTACAGAACACATTGGTGACGTGTTTGTTTGTAACCTACAACAGCCAACAACAATCTGTGTTTGATCATGAAAAGAAATACGTTTGCGTAGTGCTTTAATGACCTCTACAATTGTTTATACAACTGCCTCGATTTTATTTAGGTAAAAATCGCCTAAATATTGCAACACTATCTTTGACATATCAAGCATCTATGACGCTAAAGTGAACATCTCGACACGAGTAAGCTCTGACGCATTCTAGAGAAATCGTCAGTACGAAGTTTCGATCAGTCGAACAACGAACGAGTTAGTGTGTGTGTGTGGGCGAGAGAATTTTCCTTCAAGCAAGTGAATTTTGTCAGTTACAGAGTGAAATTTCGGTGCGATGTCGCTTTTTGGATCGCTGATGGGGGATTTTGAGGAGGACCCTTTCTTTGGGTAAGCATAGTTCTGTAGTTTTGCGAAATAAGTGTGAAAATGTTTACATTTTTAATTGTATAGTAACGATATGTTGTTTTGTATTCTGGTGGATTGGAGAGCCCATGCCTATTTCACACAAAGTAAAATACGAATTTGTAAGTTCAAAAGCAGCACTAAACCGCAGAGAGAAGTTTAGAGCGGTATTGTATGTGTGTTATGGTTTTTCAAACTGCGCCATTTTACCTTTCATCGGATCACTAAAAGCGTGGAATTTATGCCCGAAATCAAATCCTCGCTTGATTATTAATTTAAAATTAACTTCATGTTTGTGTTTAAAATTTTTTTTAGCAAAAGTACATGATAACTTAATAATTGCCCTTTTCGTTTAGTGTCTGAAGCATTTATTCTGAAGAAAGGATGCGTAATTTCAAATGTGAGCTTTAAACTTTTGAAAAATGAGATTTTGCAACCGAGCAGGAACTGTCAGGTAATGTTAAATTATGGTTCATTGATTGAGAATAGTAGGGGAAGAAATTACAAAATATATATACCGGTAACTTTGTTACTGGCGTTCCATGACTCTCGGAAACACGTAATCAGTTTCTAATTGCAGGTAATATCCTGGATCCCAATTGTTTCTTCTATAAAAGCTACGCCTGCCAGCAATATGACAATTTTTTAAAATTGTGCGGACCTTCATCCTCGTGCATATTGAAGTTTGTGTGATGGGACTATTCTGCCTTGACAAGTGACGTTACCAACATATTTTTTTTTAAATCTGCCGATTTTTAATTTTGTAAATGAATTTAAGTGACTTTGTTATACAGGTGGTAACTGCGATGTTTTTGTTGGTATGTTTTGTTTGTGTTTCGTGTATGGTGTTTGTTAACCCTTCCACACCTGAATTTTTGTCAAGATGGAAATTTTTTTTACATTGTAATTCTTTTAAGTACTTTTAACGATTTTAAAATAAAAAATGAAAGTTATATGTACCTGTTTTCAAAGAATAGTAAGTCCAGTGGGTTTGTCAATGTTTAACTCATTGCAGAGAAAAAAATTAGTGCATACATATGTGAATGCTTCTTACCCACACAGTAGAATAAAATTCATCATTTTTGTAGTCAACAATGTAGTCTATAGGAAATTATGTTCAGTGACCTTTTAATTTAAATGAAACTAATGGAAACAGTTCTTTTCCTTGGAGAAACAAAGATGTACATTGCATTCTGGGTATTTGCACCTAGTAGGTGCTGCACTGTTTTCATGAAGTGGCAAGTGTTCTGCTGAATCTCTTCTGGTAGTCTAGTTTCTCCTCGTCACCTTTGAACATGAGTATATGGAGGTGTGACAGATGGTTGGCCTTGTTTTATTGGGAGGGTATCCATCCCACTTAACACCAGAAAACTAGCCTGCCTCATAAAGTTGGTTTGGCACTTGTCCTGTATTCCGTCCAACTCTGTACTACAGCAAAATCCAACAGCATGGAAAATAGCTCTAAGTGTCTGTTTCTTGGCTGTCATAAAAATCCTGTAATATGAAGTCAGTTGATTAGAGAGGTCAACCCCCTCTCATTGTGTGGCTTTACAATCTCAGTGTTCAATTTTGCCAGATTCTCCTTTCTTATTAAAGTTTCAACCCAGAACTACTGTGCTGTCAACCCATTTCTTCATTATTATGACATTTGTGCTGCATAATTTTTCTGAAAAAGCACATTTCTTCAGTTGCCTCCTTGTGTGGCATTCAGAGCAGAATTAGCAAGATAATTTAGGCTTACTCTGACAGTTGCGGCAGTGCGAATGTTTTCTTGTGTCAGTGCTTTGAAATTTTGTATGAAGTTGTCAAAATATGTTATGTGCTATTTCTCTTTTTATTCTCTGGGTTGACAGAAATACTGTTGATCCTTGTTCAAAGATTCCTGAAACGTTATGTGCTATTTCTCTTTTTATTCTCTGGGTTGACAGAATTACTGTTGATCCTTGGTCAAAGATTCCTGAAACTCAATTGGCACGCCCTGATGAAGAATAAAACTATAAGCCTGTCCACTGTTATAGTATAACATGTACATTTTCATACCCCCCTTGGAGTTATCTTATCTTTCACATGCTATATTTATTTATTTATTTAAAAAAAAGAGCTGTTCTGTAAATGGGATCATTTCCTCAGTTGCTAACTCTTCTGCAACAGGTAACTGTAGACTTGTTATGCCCAGCTGTATACATGGGCTGAACTTTATAAAACAAACATGTTGTGAACAAGATGCAAATTTATTCTCAGTTGGAAGAATCTCTCTGGCCATATTGTCTTAAGAATAATTGCAGTTTCAGTGCTGTGACCTAATACATTCGAATGTTGGGCAATTTTAGAGTTCCTCCTAATTATGTGAAGTTAAACAATGTTTTATTTCTGCAGATGTACTCTGAAGGAAATTGCTTGTCTATTCAGTTTGTAATGCATATGTGTTCATCATATCAGCTGTGGTGCTGAAGAGGTAATTGGAAATGTACATACTGAATTAAGTTGAAGGTGAGAGTAACTCCCGATCTTCAGTAAGTTGTTCTCAGTCAGAACATGAATCTAGTTTTGAAACTGGGCATTGGCTCCATTTGATGCCCCATTTTTCCAAATAAAATGTTTTTTGTGTAACTAATTTCATTGTTTGTAATTATGACTTTGTTGACCATCACTGTTGTCATTTCTAGCACTCCTGAAAGCAAGGGGATTTCTAGTTCTGCAAGATTCGCAGGAGAGCTTCTGTAAAGTTTGGAAGGTAGAAGACGAGGTACTGGCAGTAGTGAAGGTGTGAGGACGGGGCGTGAGTCTTGCTCGGGTTGCGCAGTTGGTAGAGCACGCGAAAGGCAGAGGTCCCGAGTTAGTCTCGGTCTGCCACACAGTTTTTAATCTGCCAGGAAGTTTCATATCAGCACACACTCCGCTGCAGAGTGAAAATCTCATTCTGGAATATTGAGGATAAGTTTGGGGAAGTGACAGCATTGTCAAAGGTGAGAAGCCATGCACCCTTGATTCAGACAGCATCCTCGGCCCAGTCCTGGGCATTACTCGCTTGTGACTGGCTGGGTGATAGTCCTGTTCCTGTCAGTCCCCATGAAAGTCTCAACATGGTCCAGAGGATTATTTTCCATCGCGACCACCTCTTCCAGTCTTACGACGAGCTCTGTGCCTATCTAGAATGGTGGGGTGTTCATTTCATCCAGCGTGTTTACAGGGGACGCGGACAACAGGGTTGCTACCGGTGCCTTCATCTTGGCCTTTGAGGGTTATTCATTGCCTGAAAAGGTCAAGGTAATGGTTTACCACTGTGATGTTAAACCATACGTCCCTCCCCCCTACGTGGTGCTTGAAGCAGTGGAAATTCAGGCACGTCTTCCTGCTGCACTTCCAATGCCACATGTCAAGACTGCGGACATCTACAGCATCCAGACCCTCCCTGTGTGCCTCCTCCCACTTGCATCAACTGCGGAGAGCAGCACTCCCCCTGCTCGCCATATTGCACAGTACTCCAAAGGGAGTGGAAAATCATGGAATACAAGACCCTGGACTGGTTGAGTTACCAAGAGGTTAAATGCAAATTTGAAAGATTACACCCCGTTCAGATGACGTCCACATACTTTGTAGCTTCATTACCATTGTCATCACAAGTACCAGTCATACCACACTCTGTGCCACGAACAGTGGGCCCTCCAGGCTTCCAGAATTCACCTGCCCCCTTGGTGGTAGGGCAGAAATCTCCTTCCGTTGCTCCCAAAGTACCTACTTTACGAGCAAGTCCCCCCCCCCCCCCCCCCCCCCCAAGCCAGAGAAGCAATAGCCTCCTTACGTGTGGAAGGGTTCCCTTGGGACCCCCTCTCCCAAGGTTTCCACTAATGCCACAGCAGACACTTACCAGTGGCTAAAGGAGGTGAAAGCTACTGGGTGAAGATCTTCACGGTCTTCCTCTGTGCCTGAAGCTACTTCTGAGACGTCATCCCAGCAAGCCTTAAAAAGAGAAGCGAGAGGGCAAGGAAACAAAGAAGTCTGTTAAGAAAAGGGCCCTCTGGTGGCCCCAACATGACTACTCCCTACCAATTCTGCACCTGCAGATGAGGTGGAACTCATTATACAGTGAACCCGTGCCCCTTCAAACACCTTGAAGCTCCCCCCTGCCGGTCCGGGGATTAGAATAGGCCCGAGGTATTCCTGCCTGTCGTAAGAGGCGACTAAAAGGAGTCCCTCCTCCTCAAGGGGGTAGTTAGCACCTGCGTCCGGAGACGGACGGTTCCACAACCTATATTTGCGGTCATTTTGGTTTTTCACTTCTTCTCGTTTCTTCATTCCTTTGGTTGGGTCCTTTCTTTGTTCTTCTCTGTCTCACTGTCTTCCTTACTCTTCTCCTTGCCTTCTTCTCCTTGCCTCCTTCTCCTTGCCTCCTTCTCCTTGCCTCCTTCTCCTTGCCTCCTTCTCCTTGCCTCCTTCTCCTTGCCTCCTTCTCCTTGCCTCCTTCTCCTTGCCTCCTTCTCCTTGCCTCCTTCTCCTTGCCTCCTTCTCCTTGCCTCCTTCTCCTTGCCTCCTTCTCCTTGCCTCCTTCTCCTTGCCTCCTTCTCCTTGCCTCCTTCTCCTTGCCTCCTTCTCCTTCTCCTTGCCTCCTTCTCCTTCTCCTTGCCTCCTTCTCCTTCTCCTTGCCTCCTTCTCCTTCTCCTTGCCTCCTTCTCCTTCTCCTTGCCTCCTTCTCCTTCTCCTTGCCTCCTTCTCCTTCTCCTTGCCTCCTTCTCCTTCTCCTTGCCTCCTTCTCCTTCTCCTTGCCTCCTTCTCCTTCTCCTTGCCTCCTTCTCCTTCTCCTTGCCTCCTTCTCCTTCTCCTTGCCTCCTTCTCCTTCTCCTTGCCTCCTTCTCCTTCTCCTTGCCTCCTTCTCCTTCTCCTTGCCTCCTTCTCCTTCTCCTTGCCTCCTTCTCCTTCTCCTTGCCTCCTTCTCCTTCTCCTTGCCTCCTTCTCCTTCTCCTTGCCTCCTTCTCCTTCTCCTTGCCTCCTTCTCCTTCTCCTTGCCTCCTTCTCCTTCTCCTTGCCTCCTTCTCCTTCTCCTTGCCTCCTTCTCCTTCTCCTTGCCTCCTTCTCCTTCTCCTTGCCTCCTTCTCCTTCTCCTTGCCTCCTTCTCCTTCTCCTTGCCTCCTTCTCCTTCTCCTTGCCTCCTTCTCCTTCTCCTTGCCTCCTTCTCCTTCTCCTTGCCTCCTTCTCCTTCTCCTTGCCTCCTTCTCCTTCTCCTTGCCTCCTTCTCCTTCTCCTTGCCTCCTTCTCCTTCTCCTTGCCTCCTTCTCCTTCTCCTTGCCTCCTTCTCCTTCTCCTTGCCTCCTTCTCCTTGCCTCCTTCTCCTTGCCTCCTTCTCCTTGCCTCCTTCTCCTTGCCTCCTTCTCCTTGCCTCCTTCTCCTTGCCTCCTTCTCCTTGCCTCCTTCTCCTTGCCTCCTTCTCCTTGCCTCCTTGTCCTTGCCTCCTTGTCCTTGCCTCCTTGTCCTTGCCTTCTTGTCCTTGCCTTCTGAGACAGTCTGTCCTCTGTCTCTCCTTTTTCCCCGTCTTCCTTCCTCCCTGTGCGCGCCTGAAGGCCGACCCACGCGTTCGCATGCGTAACTGGTGACAGGGTAACGCGTAATTCCCCGCCCTGGGTAGACAAGTAAGGCACGCACATACCCCCTGGTAAAGGCCAGGCCCAGGGAGGGGTGATTGCCTGAGCTGATACCTTCTGACCATGCCGATTGGTCCCTCCGTCTGTTTCTCGGGAGGTGTGACTTGAGGTGTAAACATTCACCTAAGGCGGGAGTGCCCTCTTGGAGGGTCCCCACAAGGAAGGAGCGCGCCATCGGAGACACTGGCAATCATGGGGGATTCCTCCGCAATGGATTTCCGTTCTTCTTCTCTCTCGACTTCTGCCCCTAAACGGAAACTTGACCAGCCACCAGTGACATAAGTACTACCGCCTGCCCCACAGTTCCTCGTAGTTTCTTGATCTGAGGACGGCAAGGATTTTTCCTCTGTCAACCCTTTCGTTATCCAGAAGGGCGTAGATGCCATAGCTGGATCTGTCATGTTGTGTACCAGGTTGCGTAATGGTACCTTGTTACTAGAAACTGAGAGCGCCTTTCAGGCACAAAAACTGCTTCGGACCACACTCCTGTACATGTTCCCTGTCCGGGTGGAGGCTCACTGCACTTTGAATTCGTCTCGTGGTGTGGTCTATACTCGATCACTCGACGGATTGACTGACGAGGAGATTCAGTCTTTCCTCACTGAGCAGGGCGTGACGGCTGTCCATAGGGTCATGAAAAAGGTCAACAATGACCTTGTACCGACCCGGACACTTTTCTTGACCTTTGATAGTGTTCAGCTGCCGTCGCGGGCTACGAGGTTATTTCTGTTCGCCCCTATGTCCCGGCACCTACGCGCTGTTACCAGTGTCAATGTTTTAATCACACTCGCCAGTCTTGTTCCAATGCGGCTAAATGTGTCACTTGTGGCAGGGATGCCCATGAGGGTGACTGTCCACCTCCGTCTCCTCGTTGTGTGAACTGTCAGGGTGAGCATGCAGCGTCCTCCCACGACTGTCCCATCTACAAGGAAGAACGCTGTATCCAAGAAATTCGGGTCAAATAGAAAGTGTCCACCTCGGCTGCTCGCAAGCTATTTGCTAGTAGGAAGCCCATGCTGCTCCCGGCGGGAAAATACAGTACTGTCCTCTCCTCTCCTCGGACTACCAGGGAGGTGGCGACACAGACATGCGATCTGACCTTCAGCACCACGGTTGTCCGTTCGGCCAGTGCTAAGGTCGCGCGGTCAACGTCTCCTCTTCCAAGAAGGCTCATAGGAAGCACAGTTCTCCTTCTCCGCCGCGGCGCATTTCTTCTCCTGCACCACCCAGCGGTTGCCGCCCCAGGCCGTCATCAGTTCTGCCTGGCGCGCCGCTGGTAGCCGAACACCTGGCCGTCCACAGGCGGAGGAAGCTCCTCCTCCTGGCCATCTTAACGAGATGGCCGATGAACCTATAGAACCAATGGACGAAGACTGTCCGCCTACTGATAGCGGCGGCAATGCTCGCTTGAAACCTGTCCCTCAGCGGCCTTAGAGGTGACCCCTTCTTTCATCTTCCTTTTCCTACCACGATGGCACTTATTCACTGGAATATTCGCAGCATTCGCTCCAACCGAGAGGACTTGAAGTTGCTGCTCCGCTTGCACCGTCCGCTTGTTGTAGCCCTCCAGGAAACGAAGCTACGTCCATGCGATCACATTGCCTTGGCACACTACACCTCTGTGTGTTTTGACCTACCCCCTCTGGTAGGTATTCTGGTTCATGGAGGGGTTATGTTGCTTCTCCGGGATGATATTTACTACGATCCCATCACATTGCACACCGGCCTGCAGGCAGTTGCCATCCAAATTACTCTCCCCACTTTCACATTTTCCATTTGTACAGTTTACACTCCATCGTCGTCTGCCGTTACCAGGGCAGACATGATGCAAGTTATTGCTTAGCTACCTGCACCATTTTTGTTAACTGGAGACTTCAATGCCCACCATCCCCTTTGGGGCTCTCCAGCATCCTGCCCGAGGGGCTCCCTGTTAGCAGACCTTTTCAACCAGCTCAATCTTATCTGCCTCAATACTGGCGCCCCTACTTTTCTTTCAGACACATCTCACACCTATTCCCATTTAGACCTCTCTATATGTACTACCCAACTTGCACGCCGGTTTGAGTGATATGCACTTTCTGATACATATTCGAACGACCACTTCCCGTGTGTTATCCATCTCCTGCAGCATACCCTCTCTCCATGCTCATCTAGTTGAAACATCTCCAAAGCAGACTGGGGGCTCTTCTCTTCCAGGGCGACCTTTCAGGATCAAACCTTCACAAGCTGCGATAGTCAGGTCGCACACCTCACGGAAGTCATTCTCACTGCTGCTGAATATTCCATCCCTCACACTACCTCTTCTCCACGTCGCGTACCGGTCCCCTGGTAGACCACAGCATGTAGCGACGCTTTACGTGCTCGTCGACGTGCTTTACGCACCTTTAAATGCCACCCTACAGTGGCGAATTGTATCACTTATAAACGATTACGTGCGCAGTGCCGTCGTATTATTAAAGAAAGCAAGAAAGCCAGCTGGGCTGCTTTCACATGCACCTTCAACAGTTTTACTCCTTCTGTTGTCTGGGGTAGCCTGCGCCGGCTATCTGGCACTAAGGTCCACTCACCAGTTTCTGGCTTGACGGTCGCGAATGGTGTCCTTGTAACCCCTGAGGATGTCTCCAATGCCTTCGGCCACTTTTTCGCAGAGGTTTTGAGCTCTGCTCATTACCACCCTGCCTTCCTCCCCAGAAAAGAGGCAGAGGAGGCTAGGCCACCTAACTTCTGCTCCTCTAATCGTGAAAGTTATAATGCCCCTTTAACCACGCGGGAACTCGAACATGCACTTGCCCGGTCACGGTCCTCCGCTCCAGGGCCTGATTCTGTTCATATTCAGATGCTGAAGAACCTTTCTGCTGCGGGTAAAGTTTTCCTTCTTCGTACTTATAATCGCATCTGGATTGAGGGACATGTTCCCGCATGCTGGTGCAAGTCTATTGCTGTACCGATTCCTAAGCCGGGGAAGGACAAGCACTTGCCTTCCAGTTATCGACCCATCTTGCTTACCAGCTGTGTCTGTAAGGTGATGGAGCGAATGGTTAACTCTCGTTTGGTTTGGCTGCTCGAATCTCGACGCCTACTTACCAATGTACAATGTGGATTTCGGAGGCGCCGCTCTGCTGTTGACCATCTGGTTACCTTGTCGATCTTCATTATGAATAACTTCTTGCAGAAGCGCCCGACCGCAGCTGTGTTCTTTGATTTGGAGAAGGCTTAAGACACCTGTTGGAGGGCGGGCATTCTCCGCATCATTCATACATGGGGCCTTTGCGGTCGCCTCCCTCTTTTTATTCGTTCCTTTTTAGTGGATCGACAGTTCAGGGTACGTGTGGGTTCTGTCCTGTCAGACACCTTTCGCCAGGAGGATGGAGTGCCACAGGGCTCAGTTTTGAGCGTCGCTCTCTTCGCCATCCAATAATGGATTGCCTCCCAGCTGATGTATCAGGCTCCCTTTTCGTGGACGATTTTACCATCTATTGCAGCGTGCAGTGTACATGTTCCCTGGAGCGCTGTCTTCAGCATTCTCTTGACCATCTTTACTCCTGGAGTGTCGCCAATGGCTTCCGTTTTTCTGCCGAGAAGACGGTCTGTATTAACTTCTGGCGCTACAAAGAGTTTCTCCCACCGTCCTTACGACTCGGTCCCGTTGCTCTCCCATTTGTGGAGACAACAAAATTTTTGGGTCTTACATTTGACAGGAAACTTAGCTGGTCTCCACATGTCTTATTTGGCTGCCCGTTGTACCCGTTCTCTAAATGTCCTCCATGTTCTCAGTGGTATGTCGTGGGGAGCGGATCGAACCGTCCTACTTCGCCTACCCCCCTGCGGGTTCGGGGGTTAGAATAGGCCCGCGGTATTCCTGCCTGTCGTAAGAGGCGACTAAAAGGAGTCTCACATGTTTTGGCCTTATGTGATGGTCCCCTCTCGGGTTTGACCTCCATCTTTCTAAATTATTCCGAAGAGCGAGCCAATTGGGGAAGGGCGCCTTACATGGTGCACTGTATCCGTCTTGCAATTAGACCTTTAGCCGTCTTTCTCGTCGTTGCAATGGTGTCCCGCTCGTTTTCGATCTCTTGGGCGATTACCACACTGCACTCTGCAGTGTTTCTTTTAACTGCGACGACGACCTTGGCCATTTTTGCACCTAAGATCCAGCACGGTAGCCAGTCCGTTGTGGTGGGGCCGCCATGTACCCTCTTGGTTGTAGCCCCCTGACAACACAGGGATCGCTCTACTGATGCCTGCGCCGTTAACTCCCCACGTATGCCAAGGAGTAGATGCCTATCCTCCTGGGGTATCAGGACTCTCGGCAACGGCCATCCTGCCAGGTGGCCTTTGCTGTGGCTGGGTGGCGCCTGTGGGGAGGGCCCTTGGTCGGAGTAGGTGGCATCAGGGCGGATGACCCGCAATGAAGCGTGGTACATCATCTCTCGCTGGCGGCCAGCCGCCAGCAGTCTCTAAGCGTTCTCGGGCTCAATTTAATGCTCAGAAGTACGATCCGAAAACGTTCCCCTCCCTGGCCACGCCGTGGGAAGAGCGTAAGTCCCAGGATGGAGGTAACAGTTATTCGCCCCGATTCTTAGTTTGCACGAGAGCTGATGGGGAGTCTTTTCTCTCCACAAAGCCTCAGTTCTTCGTCGAGCATTTAGAGGACAAGTTTGGGGAGGTGGAGGGCTTGTCTAAAATGCGCTCTGGCTCAGTACTGATACAAACGGCATCCTCCGCCCAGTCACGCAGGTTACTTGCTTGTGACAAGTTGGGGATGTTAACGTTACTATTACTCCACATAAGAGTTTAAATATGGTCCAGGGTGTTATTTTCCATAGGGACCTCCTTTTGCAGTCTGATGACGAGCTGCGCGCCAACTTAGAACGTAGAGGTGTTCATTTCGTCCGGCGCGTTCAACGGGGTCCGAGGGACAATCAGGTTGCTACCGGTGCCTTCATCTTGGCCTTCGAGGGTGATACGTTACCGGAAAAGGTCAAGGTGATGGTCTACCGATGTGACGTCAGGCCCTATATTCCTCCCCCGATGCGGTGCTTCAAGTGCTGGAAGTTCGGCCATATGTCTTCCTGCTGCACTTCCAGCCTCACATGTCGAGATTGCGGACGCCCATCTCATCCCGATACTCCACGTGCCCCGCCTCCCATCTGCGTCAACTGCGGGGAGCACCATTCACCTTGCTCGCCAGACTGCAGAATATTCCAGAAAGAGCGCAAAATCATGGAATATAAGACCCTGGACCGACTGACTTATACTGAGGCCAAACGGAAATACGACCGATTACATCCAGTGCGAATGACAACTTCCTACGCCGCTGCTACAACACCTGTGCTAGCCCCATCAGTTTCGCGCCTTCCGGCCGGATCGACGAGTGGTACAACTCCTCCTGCCCCCTTGCCAGTGGGGGGCTCTACCCACCGGGTTGCTCCTGTGCCACCTACCTCAGGAGCAACACCATCCCCCCCATCGGGGACGTCGGTCCCCGCTTCTAAGCCGGAGAAGTGTCCAACTTCTTCGGCTTCTCACGCTCGCAAGGGGTCCCTTGGGTCCCTCCCTTCCCAGGTTTCCACCGGCGGGAAGGCTGACGATCGACAGTGGTGTAAGTGCCCACAATCTGCAGGTCGAAGGGCTTCCCGATCCTCCTCAGTCCCGGAGACTGAATCGGTGAAGCCCTCCCAGCCAGTTAAACCCAAGGAGCAGCGTGAGAAATCAAAGAAGAGCAGCTCTAAGCCCAAGGAACGCGCGGTGGTAGCCACCCCATCGCAACCTTCTAGCTCTGCGTCTGGGGACGAGGTGGAGATTCTGGCGTCCGCTGAGGACCTCGATCTCGCCGGTCCCTCAGACGCCGTGGATAGCAATAGCACTAGCAAGGGTGCTCAATCGGAGGCAGCAGGTGACCCAGCGGCGTAATCTGCCGTCCCAGTCCCGGCACGCCTTTCTCAGCCATGGACAAAACCATCCTCCAGTGGAACTGCAGCGGTTTCTTCCACCATCTAGCTGAGCTCCGCCAACTTATCAGCCTTCACCCTTTCCTCTGCATTGCTCTGCAGGAAACTTGGTTTCCAGCAATGCGCACCCCCGCCCTCCGTGGCTATCGGGGTTATTATAAGAACCGAGCAGCTTATGAAAGGGTGTCTGGTGGCGTCTGCATCTATGTCCTTAACTCTCTTCACAGCGAGTCTGTCCCTCTACAAACAGCTTTAGAGGCTGTCGCTGTTAGGGTGTGGACGCCGCAGGCTCTTACCGTCTGCAGTCTTTACCTTCCACCGGAGGGTGATGTCGCGCAGCATGTCCTGGCTGCGCTGATAGCCCAATTGCCGCCACCTTTCTTATTACTGGGCGACTTTAACGCCCATAACCCTCTGTGGGGTGGGTCAGTGGCAACAGGTCGAGGCGCCACTGTTGAGCATTTATTGTCGCAGCTCGATCTCTCGATTTTGAATGATGGTGCCTCCACACACTTCAGTGTGGCGCATGGCACCTACTCCGCCATTGACCTTTCAATCTGTAGCCCTAGCCTCTTACCATCTGTCCACTGGAGTGTGCATGACGACCTGTGTGGTAGTGACCACTTTCCGATTTTTCTGTCACTACCACAGCGTCACTCTTCTGGGCGCCCTAGCAGATGGGCTATGAATAAGGCTGACTGGGACTTGTTCTCCTCCACTGCCGCTATTGAGCCTCTCTCAACTGATGCCATTGATGCGGTGGTTACATCGGTCACCGCCGGCATCGTCACTGCCGCCGAGTCTGCCATTCCCCGTTCTTCTGGGTCCCCTCGGCGGAGGGCTGTGCCTTGGTGGTAGCCTGAGATCGCTGAAGCGATTAAAGATCGCCGGCGGGCGCTCCAGCGTCACAAGCGACATCCCTCCATGGACCACCTTATCGCCTTCAAACGGCTGCGTGCGCGGGCCCGCCTCCTTATCCGCCAAGGCAAGAAGGAGTGCTGGGAGCGGTATGTGTCCACCATTGGACTCCATGTCACTCCATCGCAGGTCTGGGCCAAGATTCGACGGGTCTTCGGCTATCGGACCCCTGCCAGCGTCCCTGTGCTCTTACTGAATGGAGCAGTTTGTACTGACTCCGACGTCATTGCAAACCGCTTAGCAGAGCATTTTGCTATGAGTTCCGCTTCTGCGAATTACCCCCAGGCCTTCCGCTCCATTAAAGAGCGGATGGAACGTCGGAGCCTTTCTTTTCGCACCAATGCTTCTGAACCCTACAACGCTCCATTCAGTGAGTGGGAATTTCAGAGTGCCCTTGCCGCTTGCCCTGATACCGCTCCCGGGCCAGATCGCATCCACTGTCAGATGCTGAAACACCTTTCAGTGGACTGCAAGCGACGCCTCCTCGACCTTTACAACCGTCTCTGGGTCGAGGGTGAGTTTCCGTCGCAATGGCGGGAAAGTATTGTCATCCCCATTTTGAAACCTGGAAAGAACCCTCTGGAGGTGGACAGCTACCGTCCCATTAGTCTCACCAACGTTCTTTGCAAGTTGCTTGAATGGATGGTGAGCCGGCGCTTAAATTGGGTGCTGGAGTCTCGGGGCCTTCTGGCTCCGTCTCAGGGTGGGTTCCGTAAAGGCCGCTCCGCCACCGACAATCTGGTGAGCCTTGAGTCGGCCATCCGTACAGCCTTTGCCCACCGTCAGCACCTGGTCGCTGTCTTTTTCGACATGCGGAAGGCGTACGATACGACATGGCGTCATCACATCCTTTCTACGCTTCATGGATGGGGTCTTCGGGGCCCTCTGCCGATCTTTATCAGAAATTTTCTGTCGTATCGTACCTTCCGCGTGCAAGTCGCGGCCTCGTATAGTTCCTCCCTCGTCCAGGAGAACGGGGTACCCCAGGGCTCTGTCCTCAGTGTCTGCCTGTTTTTAATTGCAATAAACGGTCTCGCTGCGGCAGTAGGAAATTCTGTCTCCGCTTCCCTGTATGCTGACGACTTCTGTCTTTACTATAGTTCTATTAGCATTGCAGCAGCTGAACGTCAGCTACAGGGCGCAATCCGCAAGGCGCAGTCTTGGGCTGTAGCGCGTGGTTTTCAGTTTTCGGCTGCCAAGACCCGCGTTCTGCATTTCTGCCGGCGCCGAACGGTCCATCCTGAGCCGCGGCTTTATCTTGCCGACGAACTTCTTGCTGTGGTGGAGACCCACAGGTTTTTGGGTGTCCTTTTTGATGCCCGGTTGACTTGGCTGCCTCATATCCGGCAGCTCAAACAAGCGTGTTGGCGGCATCTCAACGCCCTGCGTTGTTTGAGCCACACCCGCTGGGGCGCCGACCGATCTACCCTGTTGCGGCTCTACCAGGCGTTAATCCAGTCTCGCCTGGATTATGGGTGCCTAGCTTATGGCTCAGCATCCCCATCTGCGTTGCGGGTGCTGGACCCAATTCTCCACAGCAGGATACGCCTTGCCACTGGTGCTTTCCGCACCAGCCCTGTGGACAGCGTCCTAGTGGAGGCAGGTGTACCTCCACTGCGGTTCCGACGCCAACGTTTGCTGGCCGCTTATGCTGCCCATGTTTTTACCTTGCCCGGGCATCCAAATTATCGTGTCCTGTTCCCGCAGTCAGTCGTCTATCTGCCAGACCGTCGGCCCCGGTCGGGTTGTCCGATCGCCGTACGCATCAAGGAGCTTCTCTGTGGGCTTGGGTTTTTCCCAGTTCCACCTCCTTTCCGGGCGCCTCTGCGTACACCCCCGTGGTGTGTTCCTCGCCCTTGCCTTCGGCTCGACTTGGCACAGGGCTCGAAGGACTCGGTGCCTCCAGAGGCCTTCCGCCGCCGCTTTTATTCCATCCTGGCCACGTATCAGGGCTCTGGAATTGTTTACACCGACGGTTCGATGGTTGCTGGTCGTGTCGGGTATGCGCTAACTCTAGGGGACCATTCCGAACAACGGTCCTTGGTGGCTGGCTGCAGCGTTTACACTGCTGAGCTAGTCGCCATCTTTCGTGCCCTAGAGTATATCCGCTCCTGCTCAGGTGAGTCCTTCGTTATCTGTAGCGATTCCCTGAGCGGTTTACGAGCTCTCGACCAGTGTTTTCCTCGTTCTCGTCTGGTGATGGCTATCCATGAGTCCCTGCATACTCTTGCGCGTTGCGGCCGCTCTGTGGTCTTTGTGTGGACCCCCGGTCATGTCGGTATCCCGGGCAATGAACATGTTGACCGCCTGGCGAAAGAGGCCACGAGTAAACAGTCTCTGGACGTTGGCCTCCCAGAGACTGATTTGCGGGCAGTCCTCCGCCGAAAAGTTTTTGCACTTTGGGACGCTGCATGGCGCAATCGGATCATGCCCAATAAACTCCGTGCCATCAAGGAGACGACGACTGTGTGGCGGTCATCCCTGCGAGCCAACCGCAGAGACTCTGTCGTCCTTTGTCGGCTCCGCATTGGCCACTCCCACCTGACACACAGTTATTTACTGCGCCGGGAGGACCCTCCTGTATGTCGCTGCGGGGCGGCTTTGACAGTGGCCCACATTTTGTTGGCCTGCCCCCTTTTAGCTGTGGTCAGGCAGACATTTGCGCTGCCTGATACGCTCCCTGCCCTCTTATGTGATGACCCTGGTATGGCTGACTTAGTTTTCCGTTTTATTCGGGCAGGGGGTTTTTATTATTTACTCTGAGTGTTTGTTCTGTTCTTTTGTGTTGATTCTGGCCATTGGCCTACGATTTTACGCTGAGTTTTTAATGTGTTCTCGGTGGTTGGCTTTTCCTTTTTATCTCTATGGTCAGCCAACCACTGTCACACTCTGTGAGATTTTAATTTGTTTCGTCTGATCTCTGTAGGAGTATTTCTTGTCCTGTGTCGTCTGACGTCTTTCCTGTTGTTCGTTTTATTTTTTTTTATTTTTTTATTCCCTTTGGGTGGTTTTACTTTTTTTGGAAAAAGGGACCGATGACCGTCGCAGTCTGGTCCCTTTAATCCCCCCCCCCAAACCAACCAACCAACCTACTTCGCCTATATCGGTCGATCGTCTGCTCAAAGCTGGATTATGGGAGCTTCGTATACTCTTCTGCACGGCCGTCCATCTTACGCCGCCTCAACTCCATCCAACATTGGGGTTTACGTCTTTCGATCGGAGCATTTTATACTAGTCCCGTCGAGAGTCTTCATGCTGAAGCTGGTGAATTGCCACTGACCTACCGGCGCTATATACTGCTTTGTCGGTATGCCTGTCGGCTACTGTCAATGCCCGACCACCCGTCTTATCATTCCTTTTTTGACGACACTCTTGATCATCAATACGGGTTGTATGTCTCTGCCCTGCTACCCCCTGCAGTTCGCTTTCGTCGCCTCCTTCAACACCTTGATTTTTCATTCCCTGCAACCTTTAAAGTGGGAGAGAGCCACACGTCACCTTGGCTCCAGGCTCAGGTTTGTGTTCACCTTAACCTCAGCTCGCTCCCAGAGGAGGTTACCCCCGGTTCGGTATACCACTCCCGTTTTGTCGAACTTCGTTCGAAGTTCATTAATATGACCTTCATTTATACAGATGGCTCTGACCAATGACGGGGTCGGGTGTTCTTTTATTGTCGGGGCACAAAGTTTCAAATACCGGCTCCATGGCCATTATTCGGTCTTCACAGCTGAGCTCTTTGCCCTCTACCAGGCTATTCTTTACATCTGCCGCCACTGACATTCTGCTTATGTCATCTGCTCAGATTCCCTGAGCGCACTCCAGAGCCTCAGTGATCCGTATCCGGTTCACCCTTTCGTGCACCGGATCCAACGCTCTCTTCAGCAGCTGGTGGACGACAGTTCTCCGATTAGCTTTATGTGGGTTCCTGGCCATGTCGGTATCCCTGGGAACGAAGCTGCAGATGCCACGGCCAAGGCTGCGGTCGTCCAGCCTCGGACAGCTTCTTGTTGTGTCCCTTCATCAGATTGTAGCAGGGTCATTTGTCGGCGCATTTTGTCACTGTGGCATGCCGATTGGGCTGCACTTATGGACAACAAGCTTCGGGCCTTGAAACATCTTCCCGCGGCTTGGACGTCCTCCTCACGCCCTTCTCGGCGGGAGGAGGTCGTTTTGGCTCGGTTACGAATTGGACACTGCCGATTCAGCCATCGCCATCTGCTGACGGCTGCGCCGGCACCATTCTGCCCATGTGGGCAATTGCTGACGGTCCGCCACATTTTAACGTCCTGTCCGGATTTTAACACACTGTGTCTTGATCTTGGCCTGCCATGTACTCTAGATGCCATTTTAGTGGATGTCCCACGAGCAGCTGCTCGCGTTCTTCGTTTTATCAACTTGACAAATTTCTCTGACATTTGATTATGCTGATTTTTTAAATCCTGTGCCTGTCAGTCTGTCTTTTATCGTGTTTTCCCTTTTAGTTGCTGTTTTAAACTTGTGCCTCGCGGTGCATTCCTAACGTAGTCTGGGCGCTAATGACCATTGAAGTTATGCGCCCTAAAACCACAAAAAAAAACTCTTGAAGCTGTGGCTGTCAGGATGAGGATGACACAGGAAATAACTGCCTGCAACGTAGATCTTCCTCCAGCTAGTGCATTACCCCTGAATGCATTGGCTGGACTGATTCATCAACTCCGTAAACCTTTCCTACTTTTGGGAGATTTTAATTCGTGGGTGGCACTGCACTTACTGGTCAAGGCAGAGATGTCGAAACTTTCCTGTCTCAACTCGGCCTCTTCCTCTTAAATACTGCGGCCCCCACACATTTAATTGTGGCTCATGGCACTTAACCCAGCCATTGATGTATCCCTCTGCAGCCCAGAACTTACCCCATCTGTCCACTGGAGAGCCTACGATGGCTTGTGTGGTGGTGACCACTTTCCCATCTTCTTGTCACTCCCCCAGCGCCATTGTCCCGGACGTCTACCAAGGTGGGCTTTAAACAAGGCAGATTGGGAAGCTTTCACCTTTGTTGTCACCATTGAATCTCCCACACATGGTACCATCGATGTGGTAGTTGAGCCCCTGGCGAAAGTCAGTACCTTGGTGGTTGTCAGAAATTGCTGAGGCCATTGAAGAGTGTCGGCGGGCTCTACAGTGACATGAGTGGCACCCTTTCTTAGAGCACCTAATAGCTTTTAAACGACTCCGTGATAAAATGATGGAAACAGGCATGTTGGGAGAGGTACATCTTGACCACTGGGTGCCACCTGTCACCTTCCCAAGTCTGGACGAATATCAGACGTGTTTGTGGTACCACACTCCGACAGGTGTTATTGCCATTAGCATCAATGGTGTGTTGTCTACCAATGCAAACGCAATTGCCAAGCACTTAGTTAAGCACTATGCTTGAGCCTCTGTGTCAGAGAATTATCCCCCAGCATTTTGCACCCTCAAGTGGATGGAAGGGAAAGCCCTCTCGTTCACTGAACCTCACAGTGAACCCTATAATTCTCCATTTACAGAATGGGACCACCTCAACGTCCTTGCACATTGCCCCGACACAGCTCCTGGGCCTGATCTGATCCACAGCCAGATGATTAAACAGTTATCATCTGACTCATGATGTATAAAACCCAGGACATCTGGGAGAAAACCAGGAATTTTTTAGACTTCCGGGAATTGTTCTAGTTTTCAGTTAAATTTTTGTAATTTTGACAGGTAAGAATTGATACTCTAACAAAGGACATTACTGTATCCCACTACTGCAGAATAATACTGCAACAATAAAATGTGAATGAGAAAAAAAATGAAAATGAAACATAAATTGCAAAGGAAAATTGCCATATACAACAACAAAACACAGTGCTCATACAAGCATTTGCCAACATCAAAATGTGTCAAAGGCTTTAGGAAGACTGTGCAATGCTTCATAACAACAAATTGCCTCCAATGAGTGTGACATCACAACTGTTTACATTAGATTCATTTTAGCAGTTACAAGCGGGCCCATGCGCATGCACAGTTGAGTGGCGTATGAGTAGTACCTTCTCCCATTTCTGGCTACAGAAATGTGGCTGTTGGCTGTGTGTAAGCAGTCACAGCAAGCAGCTAGATGCAACTGGGAAAAATTTTACTGCCGCACCCAAGCTGCCAGATTCACGCATGCGCAGCGGGCCCGTATGTATGGGGGGGGGGGGGGGGGGGGACACACGAAATTCATTAAGAGGAGAAAAAAACCTTGTTTCACAAAGCGCCTAGCATCCAGCGCACATTGGTCTATCAATTACTTATATGATTTTTATGCGCATCCCTGTTGGTTTTTGAACCCACTCTGTAAGTTGATTTCTGAATGAATCATAAGCTGCACAGAGTAGCAGACTCGTCACAGTTCCCGTGGCTACCCCTGTCTCAGGGTCGAATCCTTCCTCGGGCGTGGGTGTGTGTGTGTGTTGTCCTTAGCTTAAGTTAGTTAGATTAGGTAGTGTGTAAGCCTAGGGACCGATGACATCAGCAGTTTGGTCCCATGGTAAAAAAAAAAAAAAAAAAAAAAAAAAATTCTTTTGAACGCATTTATAGTGTACATGATGTCTGTCAGGGAATCCTCGTCGCATCTTGAAATAAACTTTCCTGCAGGCAAAAGGGAACCGCTCTATACGAGTGAATGCCAATTGCTGTCTGATTATGTTGTTTGGGTTTGTGAATGATCAGCATTGTTATAATTAGGCCTACTAGGGAAATCCATAGATTCAGTTTGGCAGAGTAGAAATAAACAACTAACAGGAATAACAGATGAGAAAGATTATGTATTATCTTCTCGGTGTATCCAGGAAAATGAAATTTTGTCAAATTTTTGGCCAGATCACTACACTAGTAAGGACCAGTTGTACAGTCCCCATCTAGCGACCACTTAAGTTCTATTCTGGAAGTAGTGCGGAAAATGGTTTGTATGAACATAACACCTAACTGGATAACCAAACCGGTGATTCTGGTAGGGTTAGTGAAGTTGACTGGCGAATAAGTTTTGACAAAGGCAGGAATAGTTCCAGAATTAGTCATGACAAGATTGCTCGTTAGAATGAGGAAGGAAGAGAAACAGGGACATCACACAAATTAGGGAAGAATATGTTGATTCCAAATTTATATAAAAATCTCGTACTACTACTTTTCAATCACATGCTCTAGAAACTGTAGTGTATGAACGAAATGTGAAACTACTTTCTAACATAAAGCTTTTTCCTTTTAGTAGGCCTAATAGGCATTTTATGTTGGTCTTCGTAAATTATATTCTCTCGTTTTATAAAAATGACCATTTGTGCCAAAACAGTCTCGTTTGTTTGGTGTGTTACAGTTTCTGCAGTGTTAGAAAGGCCTATTTTGTTTTATCTAGCAGACAGTGACAAAATAGAAACCACACCAGTCTTGGGTGCTATTCGTATTAATAGCTTACTCAGTATTAGACAGCGATATTTCAATTTTTCATGTAGCTAAACATTGGACGAACTTTGATGAGCTAATAGATTCTGTCACAGAAAGGAAAGCACGTCATGTAAAGCTGTAGCAACATTAGAGAGAAAACAATGCTAGGAGCTAAGGATTGAAGAAATGTGTACTGTATTGCTTGTCTCTTGTCTTTACTGGTTTTATGTATCCTATATTTAAATTTTATGTAAAGTTATAAGCTGAAGGCAATAAAGAGTGCAAATTTTCTGAAGAGTTCTTGTTCCCCCGATTACAAATAATTCCGTCCAGTATTAATTGCGAGTTGTTTGTTTTCTAGAGGGCAGGATGTCAAACTGGGCGAGTGGGAGCCGGAGAGGCACCACAGGACATTTTAATTTCCACTGTCCTGAATATAGTTTGATGGCATCCAGTACAAAATACACACATTTAAATTCCACGGAGCAAAATACAGTAACATGCGGTAGAAGAATGCTGTGTGAAGAGGGGTGGCACTGCACTCTGGCACACTTAAGAATTGACGTCGTATCTCAAACACTCGAAGGAGGGGGGGGGGGGGGGGGGGGGCGCCAGTATCGTAGTATTACCCTGGTTGGGAAATATTGTAGATCAGAGGCTGATGCACAAAGCAGTCTGATTTATAGTGGGGAAGTGTGTAGTCTCCATGTGACCCGTGTTTACATGTGATTTTCCTGTTTCCTCTTTGTTTAATGCTCTCACAGCAAATGAAAACAAAATGGATTTCTGTGGCCATGAGCTATCAAGTGAATTAAAATACATTCACATAATTACAGAAGGGTAATATATGTTATTAGTTTAAGATTTTATTTTATTTCCACTTTTCTGACAGCCATGCATTAATTGCATTTGCCTTGTAGAACAATGAAGCTATTTTTGTCGGTTTTCTAAAGAAACTTGGTTTTTTATTAATCTTTTATGCTGACAACGAGTATGTTTGAAACAGTGTTTAGTTCCGCACTGTTGGCTAATTTCAAGTGCACATTTTCATCTTCTAGCACATATGGCATTATGCCATAATAAAGAATAAAAAATGAGTTAATACAGTACTGGCACTCCAAGAAAATTTACATCCTGAAACCCACACAAAAAAGCTTAATATCAGGTCGAGGCCTACTTCATTGGGAACTTGGACATACGAATGAGCTCTTTAAGTGTGCACTTTAAATGTGCCATTTTAGTATGGTTCACGAAATTCCAATGCCCTTGGCATATCCTCTGATGTCTCTTTCTTTTATGACATAATGTAAGATCATTTAATGTTTTACATGAACACGGGCTTCCTGCGTCTTAGCAGCTGCCAAAGCGTGGTGGCACCCATTATCTGGTGCTCTCTGACTACTGAAACAAACCTGTTTATGCGAACGGTGGTTTGAAAAGCATTACTTTCAAAGTAAATTTCCTTTTATGCAAGTTGAACTATGTACGAGAATGTTCGATGAATTTCTTAAATCAGAGTGTTTGATGACGAGCCATTTTAGAAGTATTTAGAGCCCAGAAGATGAGACATTCATGTCGCTATTATGAGCATATTGATGTAGTGCTACGGGAAGCGCTCTCTCCTGTGTGGTAGCTAATTTATCTGCGGAAAACTGGACTCGGCTAAAAATTTTACTGGCACATTTGTGTGATATATCTTAGTGTAACACACGCACAAAATATCAACATTAAATGTGAAAGCTTAGCTTCTCTTGCAGCTTATTAACCGTAGAGACCAATATTGTATGTGAAAGCTTTGCTTTTCTTGCAGCAACACTACGCATATTAATTTTTCGTGTATCCGCGCTACTTAACAGTGATGTTGCTATTAGCTGACTACATCAGGTGTACTGTGGTCTGAATAACCGCTGACATTAGCTGGCGGGATCACGTGACATGTGCTATGACTGGCTTACAAAAGCACATCACAATCTTGATTACAATGGTACAGAAAGTAACATGCGGTGTTTGGTAGAATTCGAATTTATACTACCGTAATACGAAAATATGCAGGATACATGTTGCTGCACATCAAAAATCTTTCCAAAAGGAGTTTTCTTCCCTGAGTTTAGTTTTCTAAAGTGCCGGAAAATTCTACGCCCATGTATAAAAACATAACCATTCAAAGGATTGATAAGTGGGAGGGAAAATATACTGTCACTTAGTAACACGGAAAAAGTATCTTTTCATGTGGGAGAAAATGTATTTTTAACCAGGAAATTCGGGAAAAATTTGGGAATTTTTTTCCTTGTCCGCATATACACCCTGTTACTATAAACAACATGTCCTCATCTTTAACCTGATCTGGCGTGATGACGTCTTTCCATCGCAATGGCGGGAGAGCACCACCATTCCAGTGCTCAAATCCGGTAGAAACCTATTTGATGTGGATAGCTATCAGCCTCACCAACGTTCTTTCTAAGCTGCTGGAACATATGGTGTGTCGGCAGTTGGGTTGGGTCCTGGAGTCACGTGGCCTACTGGCTCCATGTCAGGGCGGCTTAACGCCAGGGTCGCTCTACCACTGATAACCCTGTGTCCCTCGAGTCTGCCATCCGAACAGCCTTTTCCAGATGCGAACACCTGGTTGCTGTCTTTAATGACTTACGTAAAGCTTAAGACACGACCTGGTGACATTATATCCTTGCCACATTGTATGAGTGGGGTCTCTGGGGCCCGCTCATGACTTTTATCCAAAACTTCCTATCACTCCGTTATCTCCATGTCCAAGTTGGTGCCTCCCATAGTTCCATCCATATCCAGGAGAATGGAGTCCTGCAGGGCTCTGTATTGAGTCTCTCTCTACTTTTAGTGGTCATTAACAGTCTATCAGCAGCTGTTGGGCCCTCCGTCTCACCCTCTCTGTATGCAGATGACTTCTGCATTTCGTACTGCTGTTCCAGTACTGGTGTTTGAGCGCCACCTACAGGGAGCCATCCACAAGGCGCAGTCGTGGGCTCTAGCCCACAGTTTCCATTTTCAGCCACAAAGTTGTATGTCACGCACTTCTGTTGGTGTCGTACCGTTCATCCCGACCCAAAACTTTACCTTCATGATGATCCACTCACTGTAGTGGAGACATATTCATTCTTAGGACTGGTTTTCGATGCTTGACGCTTCTTCCTCATCTTCATCGTCTCAATGCCCTCCGTTGCCTGAGCAACACCAATTGGGGTGCAGATCGCTCTGTGCTGTTGCAGCTCTACAGAGGCCTTGTCCAATCTCAAATTGACTATGGTAGTGTGGTTTATGGTTGGGCAGTGCCTGAAGTGTTGCATTTACTTGACCCTATGCACCACTGAGGGGTTCGACTAGCGACAGGAGCTTTTAGGAAGAGTCCAGTGACCAGCGTATTCGTGGAGGCTGGGGTCCATCCATTGCAGATCAGTCGTGCACAACTGCTCGCCAGTTACACTGCACATATTCGTAGTTGTCCTGAGAATCTGAATTACTGTCTTCTTTTCCCGCCTGCGGCGATCCATCGCCCACATCGGTGGCCCAGGTCGGGGCTAACGATCGCGGTTCGTGTGCGGTCCCTTCTCTCCGAACTGGAGTCCTTCCCTATACCACCTCTACTTGCCATCAGTTCACGTACACCTCCATGGTGTACGCCTCAGTCGCAACTTCGTCTGGACCTTTGCATGGCCCTAAGGACTCGGTTAACCCCGCCGCTCTCAGATGTCGCTTCCTCTCGTTCCTTGACTTTTTCCGTGGCTCTGACGTGGTTTACACCGATGGCTGATGGTCACATAGATCTTGCGTATGTTCATGGAGGACATATTTAACAGCACTCCTTGCCATATGGTTGCAGTGTTTTCACAGTAGAGCTATCAGCAATATCTCGTGCTCTTGAGCACATCCGCTCATGCTCTGGCATGTCATGTCTCCTGTGTACTTACTCATTGAGCAGCCTACAAGCTATCAACCAGTGCTACCCTCTCCATCCTCTGCTGGCGTCCATCCAAGAGTCCATCTGTGCCCTCGAACGATCCCATCATTTGTTGGTGTTTGTGTGGACCCCAGGACATGTCGGAATCCCAGGCAACGAACTTGCCAATAGGCTGGCCAAACAGGTGATGCGGGAACTGCTTCTGGAGATGGGCATATTCGAAGCTGACCTGCATTCTTACACTGCAGGGTTTTCAGGCTTTGGTAGACGGAATGGCATAACAGTATGCACAATAAGCTGCCCGTTATTAAGGAGATGATGACTGCATGGAAGTCATCCCTGTCATCTGACAGGGAATCAATAGTCCTCTGCCGGCTCCGCATTGTCCATACATGGCTAATGCATGGTTAACTACTCTGTCGTGAGGACCCACCTCTGTGTTGCTGTGGCTCCCAAATAAGTCGTCCATACTCTGGACTGCCCACTTATAGCCACTCTTCGGCAAACTTTCACAGCTCCCTGCCTTCAGTGTTGTGCGATGATGCCTCATCAGCAGCTTTAGTTTTACATTTTATCCATAAGAGTGCGTTTTATACTTCTATGTAGGTTTTAGCGCATGTCCTTTGTCCCTCTGTGTCCTCCACCCTAGTGCTTTTAAGTTGGAAGTTTAAATGTGTTGCTCGGCCAGCCACTGTAATCTGCTTTCTTGCTTCACCATCTTCTGTTTCTAGCATCTCTATTTTCTTGTCCTCATTTGTTCCTTTTAGTGTTCATTGCCTTTCCTTCGTTCTTGTGGTTTTTCCTTTCTTTCCGTTTTGCGTTATGTCTTGACCGTTTTATTCTCACACTAGTGGCATTGTTTTATTAGGAACAAGGAACCAATGACCTCGTGGTTGGGTCCCTTCCCCATCTTTTAAACCAACCAACCAAAATCCGTGAGTTCCGTGGAGTGCCCCATTCTGCTCTCAGTGTCTAATGACTACTGAGGTTGCTGATATGGAGTACTTGGCAGTAGGTGACAGTGCAATGCATTTAATATGAAAACTGTGTGTATTTGGGGGTGTCCAGATACTTTTGATCACATAGTGTAGAAAAAGCTTATATTGCAAAAAGTTTCATTAATTTTTTCAAATTTTATGCTAATTACTCAGCTAGGGCTGTTGATAAAGTTTATTACAAGATAATCAAACAATGGAAAATCCTGGATGGAATGTAACAATATTATGAGTAGGAAAGTTGCTACTCACCCTGCTGAGTCAGATAGGTACAACAAAAAGACTCTCACAATTAAAGCTTTCGGCCATTAAGAACTTTGTGAACAATACTACACTGCTAGCAGCAGCACCAGTGCATGATGGGAGTAGTGACTGGGGGGGGGGGGGGTAAAGAGGCGGCTGGGGTGAGGAGGGGGAAGGATAGTATGGGGGGGGGGGGGGTTGTACAGTGCAGTGCTGCAGGTTAGACAGAGGCAGGGGAGAGGTGGGAAGGAGGACAGGGAAAGTAGTGGAAAAGGAGAGAAATAAAAAGGTGGTGGTGGTGGTGGTGGTGGTGGTGGTGGTGGTGGTGGTGGTGGTGATAGGAGGAGGATGTATGCGACAGGTTTTGCATCTAGGTCTATTACAGGGGTATGAGCCATGAGCTAAGGGATTGGGAGCAGGGGTTGCGTAAGGATGAACAAGTATATTGTGTAGGTCTGGTGGATTACAGAATACCACTGTGGGAGGGGTGGGAAGAATAGTCGGCAGAACATTTCTCATTTCAGGGCACGAAGAGAGGTAATTGAAACCCTGACAGAAAATGTCCAGTCCTGGGTGGTACTGAGTTCAGAGGGGAATGCTCTTTTGTGGCTGGACCATTGGACTTCGGGAGGTGGTAGGAGACTGGAGAGATAAGGCACAGGAGATTGGTTTTTGGACAGGATTGGGACGATAATACGGTCAGTGAAGGCTTAAGTGCGACTCCTTGGTATATTTAGAGGGGGACTGCTCGTCACTGCAGATGCGATGACCATGGGTGGCTAGGCTCTATGGAAGGAACTTCTTGGTATGGAACAGGTGGCAGCAGTTTAAGTGGAGGTATTGCTGGTGGTTAGTGGGTTTGGTGTGGACAGAGGTACTGATGTAGCAGTCTTGTCAAGATCTAGGAAAATGGCTTGTCATGTTAAGTAGGACCAGGTAAAGCAAATGGGGGAGAAGTTGTTGAGGTTCTGGAGGAATGTGGATACATTGTCCTCACCTTCGATCCAGAGAGCAAAGATGTCATCAATGAATGTGAAACGGGTGAGAGGTTTAGGATTCTGGGTTTTAAGGAAGTATTCCTCTAGGTGGCCCATGAATAGGTTGGCATAGGAAATGCGGGTGCCTATAGCTCTACCACGTATTTTTTCGTAGATAACGCCTTCAAAAGAGAAGTAATTGTGGGTGAGGATATAGTTTGTCATGGCAACCAGGAAGGAGGTTGTTGGTTTGGGATCTGTCAGGTGTTGGGAAAGGTAGTGTCCAATAGCGGTAAGGCCATTGGCATTAGGGCTATTAGGTTACAGGGAAGTGGCATCAATAGTGACGAGTGGGGCACCATGTGGTAAAGGGACAGGAACTGTGGAGAGTTGATGGAGGAAATGGTTGGTGTCTTTTATGTAAGAGGGTAGGTTCCGAATAATAGATTGAAGGTGTTGGTTTACAAAAGCATAGATTCTCTCATTGGGTACACAGTAACCGGCCACAGTGGGGTGTCCTGGGTGGTTAGGTTTATGGACTTAGGAAGCGTGTTGAAGGTAGGAGTGTGGTAAGTGGTGGGGATGAGTAGAGAGATGGACTCCAGGAGAGGTTCTGGAATGGGCCTAAGGATTTGAGTAGTGACTGGAGATCCTGCTGGATTATTAGAATGGGGTCACTGAGGCATGATTTGTAAGTGGAAGTACCTGACAGCTGGTGGAATCCTTCCGCCATGTAATACTTGCAGTTCAAAAAAACAGTTGTGCAGCCTTTGTCCGCAGGTAGGATTATAAATCAGGATCAGCTTCTAGATGATGGACTGTTGTTCTTTCTGTGGGTGTAAGGTTAGTTAGCATGTTGAGGGATTTGGGGAATGGTGAGGCAAGGTTTGAGGTTAAGAAATTCTGGGAAGTTAACGGGGTGGTTTGGGGGCAGTGGGGATCGGTCGCGGTTGGCTGGAGGAGTGAACTGAGTTAGGCAGGGTTCAGTACTGGTCTTCGGTTGAGCCTGACTAGTAGGGTTGGTGGTAAAAAAAGTGTTTCCACTGTAGGGACCGTGAGGGGATATGGTCTTAAACAAGTCCAGCATGACTGAATTTGGGAGTGGGGCAAAAGGTGAGGCTTTTGGAAAGGACTGATATTTATGGGGGGCTAAGGCTTCTAGAGGAAAGGTTCATGACTGTCTTGGGTCTGTTTAGCTTCTGGTTTCCTTGTGGTACTGAGAGGCAGTTTTGGAGGGTGGGGTAAATATAGTAGGTCTGCGAGACAGGGTTTTTCATCTATGAGAGGATGTGGGGGACGTTTGGAGGTTGTTGAAGATGTGGTGGACAGTGGTACTCGAAGGCAGGAGTAGGAAGTGAGCAGAATGGAGAGCTTTTTGAGGTGGCATTGTTCATGTTGCTCTAGTTTCTGCAGGGCAAGAGTTTCAATGTGTGTTATAGGTTCCAGGAATTTGGGATTGCATAGCAGGAGAATTTTGCAGATGGAGAGAAGGTACTGCAAGGTAAATTTTTTGTATTGCCATCAAATTATGTAGACTTTTGTAATGGACTAAGTGGGGTTGAAAAATGCCGTTCAGTGTAAGCTGTTGTAGAAACAATGCATGTAGGTTAGTTTTCAATAAAATATAAATGTTGAATATATTTTAGTTTTTGAAAATTTGGTTTTTAATATTCAGTAAAGCACTTTAATACCACAAATAGAAACTAAAACATAAGTGTGCTTCTTTTCTAGTGATAGTGTTGATAGTGTTCACAATATTTTTCTGAGGAATGGCTTCTCATCTAAACAATTACAAACATTATCTTGACAATATGCTTGCTACGTGATCATGTAATCTAGGTGAAACACGCTGTTACTTCATTCTCTCTTCAATATTTATTTATCCCCATTCTGAGGCTTAGTATTTTTCCACATTGTATTTCTTTTCTTGTTTAATCTTGTTCAGAGATGATACTTAGGATATATTTGTTACTCTGCTAAAGGTGTAGCCTTGTTTTCCAGAAGGCAAGAAACACTTTGAAGATTATCAGAAAATTAGTTGGGGTGAGTTCAGAGTTTCATGTCAATGACTGTTTCAGCTACCCTGGGTTCAGGAGAATGGGACAGCAGCTGCTTGATGAAATGTAAGATCATCATACCAGCAGCTGTTATATTGATATTGTTTTATTAGGCAACCAGTTACGTTCCAATCACGTCATCTTCAAGCCTGTTGCTTGAATGACAATAAGTACCACTTGTGAATGTGTAAGATAAGGCAACCAATACTTGTACCTAGATCCATAGCTGTCCAAACTTATTGAGTGTGTGTGCTGACATGTATGTAGTTCTCATGCTCATGAAGTTCAGATAGTTGCAGAAGCAGAAAAGAGTATTGGCGCCTAGTCTTATACATTCACGAGTGGTACAAGCCTGAAGACGACATGATTGGAACGTAGTAACTGGTAGCCTAATAAAGCAATATCAGTATAATGGCTGCTGATATATTCTTACATACTACCTATTTCTTCAAATGAATCCTTTTACAGGCTTAAAAAATTTTAATTGGTTTTTAGTGAGCAAATATTTTCTCATCTTTTCCCCAATCTTTTTCTTTCACCCACTTCTGCATACCGTATTTACTCGAATCTAAGCCGCACTTTTTTTCCGGTTTTTGTAATCCAAAAAACCGCCTGCGGCTTAGAATCGAGTGCAAAGCAAGCGGAAGTTCTGAAAAACGTTGGTAGATGCCGCCACAACTAACTTCTGCCGTCGAATATATGTAGCGCTACACAGACATGCTCTGTAGGCACAAAGATAAATACTGGCGCCAAAACCTATGCGTCAGTAAATAAATTAAAAAAAAAGGTGGAAGACGAGCTTTTTTTCTCCGCCCCGAGTTTCGACCACTGCATTTTCGTACATTATCCAACGAAGTAAATACAAATTCCGTATTGTTCATCTTCGAATGTATTAGAATTTCAATGTACTACGAAAATCCGACTGGCAAGACTGTTTGGGATGTTTTTCAATATGGCCAACTCTACATTCTGAATGACCTGATGAAATGTGAATCACAAGCAGTATTCTCTTCACCATTCACCATAAGAATAATACGAATATAAACATTTTGCCATGTGTTCTTCCGTGTTTGTTGCTATCTCATTTAAATCCTGTCTGCCTAATAAACAACGAAACTAGAGTGAGACAACAGCAAACGCGGAAGAATACACTTATTGTGTCTTGTTTATATTCGTATTATTCTTAGCCTAATAGTGATACAGTCAGAAATGAACCACGGCAACTGACTAGATTTTTAAATCTAAGATGACTCTAATTTCTGTGCAGAATTTGATGTACTAAAGAAGCGGCCGCAAAGATTTTCAAACGGAGAAAAATTTTCGCCTAACTCTCGTTCAAAACATATCATACGCAGCCTATTATTTGGTTCTTGTTGATCATTCTCAAAGAAAGCAGCAGTGTAAGTAAACAACAAATAGCAGTCTCTTGACATTGCTTCGCTAATTAGACGATTCGCCTCTTTTTAGCTGTAAGCGGCGGTAGCGCGCACAAAAGCAAGCCATGCCGCGAACGGCGACAGGCCGTAAACACGCACTATCAGAATGCGACAAACAATGCATGACACAGTACAGTGATGCATTTTCAGCTTAGAGTGACGTAAACACCTATAACAGAGAAAACGGCACTTATCAGATCAAACAAAATAAGCAATCGATTCAAACCAGACGAAGCACGTGAAAAAGGAAGGGTACCCGTATAAATACGGACGGAGCGCCTGACGCATAGCAATGGCTACCTGGTAAAGCTTAAGACTCGAACCAAACTACTGTAGCTGTATCGTCATTCATTCGACCTAAATTGTGTCTCATATTACAATGGACCAACTTTGTTTCGATTTGGAGGTGCGGCCTAAAATTTTTCTCTCCCCTTGAATTTCGAGTCTCAAATTTCAGGTGCGGCTTAGATCGAGAAATCTTTTTTTCCTTTATTTCGAGTCTCATTTTTCTGGTGCGGCTTAGATTCGGGTAAATACGGTAAACTGTTTGGATTCAGTGTTTGTGAAATTTTATGAAGTTTCTATTCTAGTCGATCAGCAGGTAAATGGAGTGTCTGTGAATGGGAAATTAGCGAAGTCACATGCCCTGGACATTCTCTTTTAACTAGAAGACAAAAAGTGATGGAAAAATATGCATCCACACTCTATTTAGGCTACTCTCCATCTTAACAGAACAAATTTTTTACATCCGACTTCTGTATTTCTAAGTGAACAAAAGAATGGCATGAGAACGAGGAAAGTTCAGAAGCTGGGAAGTACTGCAGGTAGAACCGCGCAAGTATTTGGGCGACACACAACAGAAGTTCAAGGCTGAAGATAAAGTGCAGGGCACAGCATCCGGGAGAAACAGCATCCTACATTCAAGGTGTCTTGGAGCTGTGTAAAATATTGGATCCAATGCCCTCGAAGTAGTAAAATACGAGGCGTGTTTTTAAGTAAGTACCGTTTTGAAATTAAAAAAGGCATGCTAAAATATCTGAAATTTATTTTTACATGAAAGCCTCTACCTTAATCTACACACTGACGTCATCACAGTCTGATTCTTCATTGTTTACGTTGTGTACTGAGTGTTCAAGATGCCTCCGACAGTCGTGAGTCCCGCTGTCTGTGAAATACGGGCTGCTAAAAGATTTCTTAGTGCTAAAGGCCTGAAAGCGATTGGTATTCATGAGATCTATACAGTTTACAGAGAAAACATTGAGTGAGTGATGAAATGGTAAGAAATTGGGTGAGAGCATTTAAAGATGGCCGCACAAGTGTGCATGATGAACAATGGAGTGGGTGTCCTTCGGTCATTAATGAAAGTTTGGTGCAGGAAGTGGACAATAAGGTGAGAGAAAACAGATGCTTTACTATTTCCTCCTTGCGGGATGACTTTCCTAACGTTTCTCGTAGTGTTTTGTATGGCGTTGTGACGGAGCACTTGAATTACCGAAAATTGTGCGCACGTTGGGTGCCGAAAATGTTGACGGATGTGCAGAAAACCAAACGTTTAGACAGTACATTGACTTTCCTTGAGCAGTACCATGACGACAGTGATGATTTCTTAAGCCAAATTGCTACGGGCGATGAAACATGGGTGGCCTAAGTCACACCAGAATCAAAGCAACAGCCCATGGAAGTTGAGCAAGGGCATAGTTTTGCTGCAAGACAATGCCCGTCCACATGTGGCGAATCACACCAAAGATCTCATCACACCAAAGATCTCATCACACCTTTTCGAAGGGAAACTCCAGATCATCCTCAGTACAGCCCCAATCTTGCGCCCAGTGACTACCATCTGTTCCTGCACTTGAAGAAACACCTGGGCGGTCAGCGTCCTCAAGATGATGATGAAGTCAAAACAGTGGTGATGCAGTGGTTAACAAGTCAGGCGGCAGACTTCTATAAGGAGGGTATTCAAAAACTGGGAAAACGTTATGACAAGTGCCTCAATATTGATGGAAATTATGTAGAAAAATGGATTAAGGTACAGGCTTTCATGTAAAAATAAAATTATTGAGATATCTTAGCACATTTTTATTTTATTTTAAAACAGTACTTACTTAAAAAACACGCACCGTATGTTAGCCAAACACAGGGTGTCATCCCATTTGTTAAATTTGGCTATATGCTCAAATACCTTCAGCCATTTGTATGGATCTTGGCCATTGTCACCAGAGAACCCAGAAGGATATCTCGTGTGGTGGCACACAGTTTCTATCATCGGAACGTCCTCTTCTTCTGTCTCAGATAGACTGCAATCTGTTGAATATTGCTCGAACTCGGGTTTCTTGCCACGTAAATGGTGGCTCTGTAGTGGCCTGATGGGAGCTACTGTGTCATCGATAATGTGTGCTATCACAAGTTCCAGTACCCGGTGCCTCCACCAGAATAATTAGATGGTGTAATTAGATGAATGATGAACACTAACTTCACCTAACGAAGGTTTATTCAGCACTTGTTCATACAAGAGCATGGGGCGAACTGCCTCCGGCCAGAACACATACGAAATATATACAGTTACAGAACATTCCAGTACAATGATTATTGACATTTGAGGATTCTTCTAGAATGTGTTCAAACCGACTGTAGAAATTAAAATTTTACAGTTCAGGTGAGTTTTGAACTCATGACCCCCCCCTCATGCAACAGTCTAGTACCATAACCACTACCCCACGGTGACTGTGCTGCTCACCTTCTTCTGCCACAATATTTATTCAGAAATAATAGATTTCGAATGTGCTGTACCCTATTATGATAAGTGTTGTTAGGGTCCTTTGTACACCTCTTTGCCATACACCAGTATGAAGATGTTAAAGCCTTGTTTGTTCAGTTCCATTTCGAGAATACAAAGTAATCAATCAAAGAATGCTTTTTGTAACAGCATTATATAAAAACAGATATTTTGTGAACCTAAAGTACAGCCTTTATATCATTAATGCATTATGAAAATTTGTTCACTGGAAATGCACAAAAGCTCCAAGGTCAAACTGTGAAGTCAGTTTTTGACCATAGCACACAGCGCACTTGAACACCACCTTCTGTGCATGCAGGCATTATTCCTGTCTAGCATGCATGTGCCAATTTATGTCAGTTTAGAACTGCTGCCTTTTTTTCACCTGCCATTCATACTCGCTAAATCTTTGTTCCACCTCTTTTGTTGCAGGTGGCAGCTGTGCTAAATGTGTTTCATTTGTCGGGCTTCATCGTATGGCACCCACCTTATCCTGTCATATCCTATCAAAACTGAAGCATCTGTGGAACTGATCATATCATATATACAAGCTCTGCAGAAATTTCTTGTCAGAATTTACAGGCTTGATCTCAAACCTGTACAGTTGGTACAATTGAATGGCCACTGTCAAAATGTGCCAAAGATCGTTTACCTACCCACCATTGGAACATGTCTGGGCGCACAGATTATTCAATTTCAATGGCTGCTTCACAACTGTAGCTTGTGGATAATCATCCCCCGCCCCCCCCCCCCCAAACAACTACTTCTCTAAATAATGTACTTGGTACTTGGCTTTGAACACATCCTTCTATCTGTACTCTTGTTTTGACCTCAATTTCCTCTAACCCCCTGCTTCACATCCATTTCACCTGTCAAACTTCACTTGTGCCACACCCTTTTCCCTGCAGTCTCCACTTCCTCTGTTCTGTCTTCCCTCTCCCTACTTCTTCCCCAGCCACTCTTTGGTGAAAACTGCAGTTACTATAACAAGCACTCTGGAATAAGGGATACATTTCAATGGGTGACAGTTGAAGAGGGTCAGAACGATCAGTCTGAGCACAAGAAGTAACTTTACAGGAGAGCAAAATAAATATTTGGAAAATCTATAAACTGAAATAGACTTTTGGTGTAGACTTATGACATTCTTAGATTTTTTGAGTAAATTGTGAGAAATAACAAAAATTATTAATGTAAAAATAAATCTCTTTGACTTTCTGCTGTTTTATGCATATTATTCTTCTGTATAAGTTCCATAACATCTTGCAACTCCTTCTTGCTGAAAGGAAAAGATTTCTTCTGTATTTAACAGGTGATGAATTCAGGTCTACTTTCGTAATTTCTGCTGCTGGCCTTCACTTTTTTTGTTTCACTTAGATCTTGAGACTGATGCAGTGAACTGCTTGAGGGACTTAGTATGAATCCTTTAGCTGAGTATTTATATTGTAGGATATTTTCTGTACTCAGTCTATGATACAATTGTGCGCGCATTTGTTTACACCACTGAACTTTCTAGGGCAGGTTTAGCAAATACCTGTTAGATGTGCTGTAATTGTATTTGTTTCACAATTATGATTTCCTGAGATTTTTCTTTTTATGTCAACAATTTTTTTGTATAAAACAATTGGTGCGTGCGTGCGTGCAGAGACCTGTAACTTGATTTCACATGCATATAATTTTTGTAAAACAAGGAATTATTTTTAATGAAATATCTACAAACCATTCTAGTTAAAATTATGTAATGCCATTAAATTGAGTGGTTTATGATGTATTCCTGCTTGTAGACTTACATTTCAAATGCAGTCAGCAATTGATATCTCCTATTTTTTCCTTCCTTTTTCTCTTTACTTGATATTATTTCATAAAACAATGAAAATCTTTTTGTTAACTTGACTAAATATATCTGCAGTAAGTGTCAAATTGGCAGTCTCAAATAAACATAATTTCTGGTTGCTGGTTATGTAAGGAGCTTTGATCATTTGCTCCACAAAATGATACTGTAATTCCGTGGCAGATTATTTAAATTTTACAGTTTGGTCATGAATGTCACATGTGTGCCAGCTGACAGGAAGAGTTGTGCAGTATTATCTCAAAATAACTTTTGATAAATTGACCAAATGTAAATCAAAACACTTTACTATTATATATTATTCTGTTATTCCTAGTTTTTTAGAAAATAATAAACATGTAGTAGGGTCATTCCTTGTAATCTCTTGGCGCGGGGTGGGGGGTGAAAAGATTACCATTTCAGAATTTGGTACATTGGCACTGTGTGTCTTAATAGTAAAACTGCCAAATGACATTGTCCTAACTCTAACCCTTTTGGATAGGTTCATGTTTTAAAACTGGTAATTTGATACAACAATTTTCCGACCGAGCGAGGTGGCGCAGTGGTTAGACACTGGACTCGCATTCGGAAGGACGACGGTTCAATCCCGTGTCCTGCCATCCTGATTTAGGTTTTCCGTGATTTCCCTAAATCACTCCAGGCAAATGCCGGGATGGTTCCTCTGAAAGGTCACGGCCGACTTCCTTCCCCATCCTTCCCTAATCCGATGAGACCGATGACCACGCTGTCTGGTCTCCTTCCCCAAACCAACCAACCAACACCAATTTTCCTATTTTCAGAGTCCCACTACTCAATAATTAGTAATCCTTGTTTGCACCTAGTATGTAGGCTTTTAAGCTGATATAATGTATAAAAAGTAGGATACCTCATTCAGATTTTTAATGAAAAATGCTGAAACACTTTTTACATGCTGTGCTTTAAATGTGATGATTCTTTTAAAATTAGTAGAGGCTGCATCTTGTGCTCTGTAACTCTTCACTTCTAGTATTAGGTATAAATAACAATGAAAAGAATTTAGTACCACACTGAGTAATTAAAAAGAATTTATTTTTAAAACACTTCCACTTTGCATATAACTTTTTTGTTCTCCTTGACATCTTGATGCATATACAAAACAAGTTCACAGAAGTGGTAGATGATATTTTTCATGGTGCTTATTGACAAGCTTATACAACCATGCACTGTGTCTTTGTAATGATGGGTCATCCACCTTACATATAACATTGGAGAAGGGGACCCAAACAGCATAATTCCAACTGAGCCAAGAAAGGAATTGTGATTCAGCAGTAGGTATGCAGTTAACCTCAACATCTTTAAATTCATGCGATGCTTGTAAATGTCTTGTGTGCCAGTTTTCATTGTATTTGAAAGCTACATACTGTGCAGCTTACAGCACAAAGTGTCTTCATGAGCTTTCATAGCAACAGTGCTCCCATTTGCATCTGTTAGGAGACTGTAAATGCACTTTGCGATCGTTGTGTTTCTGGAACTGTCTTAACTGTACTGTACCTGTGTTCTAAGAAACTTTCACACGATTTGATCTGTGAAGAAACTAAGAAAATTAATGCCCTGTGATTGTGTGGAGTATCCATGTGAACAGTGCAACAATTTTTCTGATGTAATGGAGCTCCTTACTCAGAAATGTGGAATTCAACTCTTAATGAACAGGTTAAAGTTTTCACTTGCTCTGTCCTCGTGGAGCATTGTCAGAGTATATTTACTTTTATCGCAAAGTACATAAAGTTGACAATAAGTGCCATGAATAAAATCATCTCTCTGTCCTTTAAGTGAACTTGTTTTGTTTTTGCATCAAGAGGCAAAAAAATAAACAGTTTTAAGGGAGGTGGAAGAGTTTTAAAAATAAAATTTCCTTCTTTTTGAATTTTTAATGGAACTTTTTTGTTGAATTTTTATGCCTGGATATGTTGGTGTATATTTAACAACATTTTTAATGTTTCTTGTTGTTTGCACCTTCTATGTTTCACTGAAGTATCTTTTTAATTTACAGTAACAGAATAATATATCACCTCATTTGTACACCCAAGCTCTCTATTGTAATTCTTTAAACTGAAACGACAATTAACAGTGAAATACAACATATCATTGAGAAAAATGAATGGTAGCTGTTTTCAGCTCTCTCCTATTTACAGTTCTAACCTACCGGTCAACCACAAATATTTTAGGAATAATTTGTCATGGAGGACACAAGATTTTTGTTTACCAATTCCCTGCCTGCTGAGTGTAGATGGCATTTGTGTCATTTTCATTTTAATCTTTGCTAATGAATCAAGTTAAGATATTCTTCTTTGCACTTAAGATTGCTACCACATAGGTAAAGATTTCAGGAAAAAATCATGTTGAGAATCAGCTGTCTAAATAAGAACTTTGATAAATTTCAAATTTCCCATTTTTTGCGATGGGATTGTTTGAGAGAAGGTAATAACTACAAATTGCAACACCAAATTCTTTTCATTGTTATTTAAACTTCGTATTGTGACTAAATAGTTAGAGTGAACATAATGAGTTTCCCACGGTTTCCATGTGCAATGTTATGACTTTTTAAAAATCACCTATTTAAAGTACAGCATAGAAAAGTGTTTTATCACCATTTTTCATTAAAAAAAATTGAGATGTATCCTACTTTTTATATACATTATAGCAACTTAGTGGCCTGCGTACTAGGTGCACTGTAGGTCAACTTATTACTGAACAGTAGGTTCTGAAAATAGATAAATTGGTGTCTGACTGATTGGGTACACACCCTGGAGTGTGCAGACCTGAGTTTATAAAAAATTGTTAGTTAGGACAGTGCTGTTCAGTAGTTTTACAAAGACATGTAGGTAGAATCAATTTACCGAATATCACTAAATTCTGAAATGGGCACCTTAAGATCCATCAAAATATGTGATTTTTACACAGAATGACCCAATTGAGGGCATAGATTGCATGTCATGACAATGGATACTTTTATAGAGTATGTTTCTTGTGAAGTAGACTTTTGAAATACTCCTGTGACAACAGTAGTGTAGACAGGCTTTATTTTTGATTGACTGTGAAATTACTTGTATTTCAGAGCACACATGCGGTCCATGCGTCAGATGAATGACATGATGAATTCAATGTTCTCGAATCCATTCGGAATGTTGGGAGGTATGGGTTTTCCAGCTCTAGAAGGCCCACGTTCTCAGAACTCTCCTGCAAGCAGGGGGTGTCAAGATTTGATGCCATTTGGATTTCCAAACATGAACAGCATATTCCAGAATTTTGTAAGTGTGTTTGAGATCTTATGTTGAATTTCTCTCTCTCTCTCTCTCTCTCTCTCTCTCTCTCTCTCTCTCTCTCTCTCTCTCACACACACACACACACACACACACACACACACACACACACAGAGTTGCTTTTACATCAAATTTGTCATGTTTCGTATGGTTACTAAGAAAATGTGAACATGCTCAACTACTTTTTAGATTAGAGCTACAGCTGTAAGCTGCTTCTCCGTATATCTTTCTGCAATATTTACACCCTTGTGGTAATTGTGAAATGTCCTGTGCACACAAGGTTAATAGAACTGTGCCGCTGCTAACCTTAATTATAATTCAGTTACCATGTTCACGTGCAGCACAACTTACAGAAGATGGTGAATTTTGGAAACTGTTTTTTCGCCATTGTGTTCACGTGTAAGACCTGAAGTGAAGTGGTTGATACTGGAATGTTTATACGTCCAACCAGAAGCATTATTCGGAAACCTATTTACAAAATGGCTTTGGGAGCCCCATATAAACAGAGTGAGAGACATCTTCAAACATTTCTGTAATGTTGTGATGATACCCTTTTTTATGTGCTGGTACTATTTAGCACAAATCAAATCAAGATTATATGAGCAGTAATGAAACTGTTCTCATTTGAATTTCATGTTGCAGCACATCGAACGGTGAGATAAAAAAACTTACACCCTCTTACGCATTTCCTATTACAAATGTGAAAGACGATCCTTTTTAGACTTTTCGGACATCACAAAAAATGAGCACTTATCAAATAGACTTCTCATAACCTAATCAGTTACCATATCTTACGTAACTGTTCATGGAAACATTATGTATACCGGCTAATAAGGCCTTAATTGCAAATTGCAGATTTCTGCAGTTGTCTCAGTGGCAGGTGCAGGCAAATTACGGTGTAGATCTACTGCTATCTCTTAGCATCACCATTCTAAGTAAAAATTTTCATAGAAACGGCTCATATTTTGCATAGGATTCGTGCTGGCTCTAGTTTCATATTTGTGTACAGTATGTTACTTTTTCTTCTCTTCTATTGTCAGTATGAAAACTGAAATTACTTTACAACTTGTAATGTGTTTGCAGCAGTGTCTAAGAAGTAAGATTCATGATGAGATATTGAAAAGTGACAAGACCATATTGTTGAGATGAATAAGGTAAAGACCAACTTATTCTTGTAGGTAATCCTGAAACTTTAGGTCAGAGGCTGGGGCTAGGTACAATATTAGTCACCAACCCTGTAAAATGTTTTCAAAATTTAATTTACTCAAAGGAAGGAAGAAATTACATACGGGTTTGACCAGCATTTCTCCATGTTGCTTACATTTAATAAAAGGCAGTTGGCTTCTGACATGTTTTAAACATTTATCCTAAAGACATAGCATGAATTGTTTTGGGCTAAGATAAACTACATTCAGGCAGCTTCCTTAATGTGCTGAGGTGTTATTACAGTTGTTTGATGGTGGTATAATGACAGAAGTTCCATGCTTGTGAACAACATATTTGTCTAATGAATGCTGTCTTTTACTTATCAGGGTGAAGTGATAACTTGCAGTTATGTGGACTCACTTAGTCCCATGACTTCGTAAAGACCACACTGCGGCTAAAGTACTAATGAAAATTGAGCGTAGAAAATGTCTTTTTGGACAGGTGCGATATCTTGCAGTTAATAATGTTAACTTTGTTGACAGAGAGGAGGAGAAGGGATTGATTGTGATGGTGGAAAAGACTACAGAATGTGCACTCAACATGTTAAAAGTTAAATTAGAGCAAGAGCGTGGTTTGCAAATTACAGGAGGGAGGGTACAAAGGCGAACAGAGTGGAATTTAAGTTTCTGTGCCACAGAAGGAGAAGCAAGATGTTCGCAACAAGAATTCCATTAACAATATGGATAAATGGATTATCAGGCAGCAATGTGTCACACTTCTGCATACAGCCACCTGCAAAGCAAGTGACTGCCATCTCCAAATGACGAAAATTCCCCTAGGTGCAGGCACCCACTGGCTGTTAACAAATCTGTAGCAGATTGCTACAAAACAGCAGCTAAGAGGTTTCTGCTCAAGTTTTAAACTGCTGATTATTTGTATGAACTCATTTTGTGTAGAGTGATGAAAGAAGTTTGTTCTGCCCATGATGTGTTTCCTTTATATAAGGAAAATCATATTTTATCCTCCTGACAAAATATTTTCTGAATTGACCAAACATCTCATTGGCAACAATCGTATTCTCCTTCATAGTAGGCCAAATTTCTCTTTTTGACACGCACTCTATCATTATTTGCTAGTGACAAAAGTTTGAAAAGTTAAACAATGATTAAAATGATGTAGCAAAGGTTCAGAAATAGAATAAATTCAGTTGAATAAAACTAGCGATAGAGATCACTTAAATAAAGATTTAGAAACAAAAATTTCAGAGCTCCTGAGGATTTACATTATGCTGCCAGCCTGCACAACATTATTCATTTTAAGGCTGTAGGGCACCATGCAAAATTATTTTTTGTCAATTATTCAGTCTCTTTACCAGTTACAAATATTTCTTGCCAATGAAAGTGTCTAAAAAATTTGCTTACACTGATGTTCAACCAGTGATCACTTTGCAATTTTTTCCTGTAACATGCATGATCTAATGGGAGTATCAAAACAGCCTTGTATGGATAAGATCTTTAAATCTCTTCTTGAACCATCTGCTCTCTTAATTTAAAAAAAAAATAATAATAATAAAATGAATGCACTCGTAATCTCCCATCAGAGTTGACTGAATCTGAACAACAGATTACATAATCAGTTTGTGTTAGACAAGTAATATTTAACTGGATAAGCAAAAATGTATTGTCCTAGCATGTAAACATGACAGTGAACATCACATTTGAATTTTGAAATTGCAAGTAAATGTAGATAGATGCGTGGTGTGTGACAGTTCTCTACGTGGAAGAGTACTGGAATGTATGCAACTACTACTTCCCTATATCTATTTCTTGTGTGTGAACAGGGCACTGCTGCCATTGCTGAGGCAGTTACCACTTCGCCTTGCTGAGTAATGCACTGTCATTGCTGTTGTGAACTCTGTTCGAGCAAAATGGTCATGTTGGTACATCATACTGTTCTATGTATACATGAAAAGAGCGAGATCACAGCAAAATTTTGTTGCCAATATAATACCTTACGGAATGTAAAATAAACACAACAAGCGTCAGTGTATGTAAACAGGTTAACTTAATATTGCTAAATGATGTACCTAAGAGGTAAATATGGTGCTGGAAATTAATTTGTGAAATTCAATTATGGCAGAAGAAAACTACGTAGTTAAGTGGTTGATTGGTCAACGAACAAGATTAAAAACAGTGTTAGTCTTTCAGATAAGCTTCTTCAGATCTTGCGAACACTCAGGTGACCGCATACCCAACTTTTCCTGCAAAGTATCTCTTGTTTCACCTCTGACAATAACTTATGTTAAAAGTGGCAAGTTGCAGTGTTGTTGAGAGTCCACAGCAAACTGTAGGTTCCATAATTGATGGGCCAAGAGCACATTAAACTATAGTTTACATAAGTCAGTCAGTTTAAAGGTTGGAGGAAAGCAAGCACACATTATACTCACATTAAAATTGCTTCCTGATTGACATTTCAGTGAGTCAGGTGGTAGGGGTTAGCCACCACCTAGTCATAGTTCTTTCTTGTGGGCCACATGCTACTGTGTTGCCTGTTCTGGAGGTACGTACAGCATCTTGTGATGTGTAACTGGCTGCACACTGACCCCCCCACCCCCCACCCAAATCCTGTCATTGCAATCTGATGGTCACAAAGTAATTTTAATTAGAGTATAACTCGTGTATGACTGTATGTAGTAAAGCACTATATCATTCAAACCAACTATTGGATTGAGGACAGTGTTAGTTTATTGCAAATAAAGCTCCCATCATTGCATTAAGGATGAACTTCACATCTTGTTTGTTGTCCCTTCCTCATGATGATCCACACCTAAAGTACTGCATCATTTCCACACTCGTAGAATAGTTAACACTGCAAGGGGCCCATTTGAGAAGATTGTATGTCTGATAACATTTGTTTTAGTTACGTAGAATGTGATAATACTGTTAATTTAACGCCATTAAATGTATGCATGTTTCTGCAGACCTGTAATAGGTATCTGCTTCAAATGGAAGCAATGGAGACGTCTTTGTGATAGGTATGAGACATGCTCAGGGAATCAATATAGGTCTATATTTTACTAACTATTCTTCTCAGTATTCAGATGGCATACCAGTCAGACCAAATATATCATCATATACCCTGTTGTTGCTTCAATGAAGTAGTTGTATTTCTGGTAAGTGTGAAATGTGAACACTTGATGGCAACAGAATCACAAATGCAATATCGTTGAGGCTTGCAAGCACCAAACTCTCTTGAGTTTTTGGTTAGCTACCATTGGGCCCCAGCCCTCAGGGACTCAGCATTTGTTGGCTGATTATGGGCTTGGTGACCCCGGGGTTCCCGAGCTGGGGACTGGTAAGCGCCGCCAGTTCTCTGCAACTGTAAACTCTGGGCATGCTTCAGTGGCCACCATGCAGCCCGGATTGTGAGGATGGAATAAACCTGTATAAAAAACCCTCAATCTCAAGGTGTGCTTGTGCGCTGATGAGATGTATGGCTGTTGAGGTGGAACAGTCCTTAGTGGGGAACCTGCTGCACCTCAGTTGTACTAGACTTACTCAGGCATGCAGGGCTCCGTGAGTGGACCCTTATTTTCCTAGCTGCTTGTGGGACCGAAATGGACCCTCCGAAATTCTCTTTACCCCTCTCAGCGGAAAGGGTGGGCCGCTGGAAGGTACTAACAGTCCAACAAGAGGACTCGTGTAGCCAGTCGTCCTGATGCAATCAGTTGTTACAGAGTGCATGCTGCTTCACAGAATGTGTTTCTTATTGTTAAAAGAAAAGAGGGGAGTTTTGACAAAGTTTTGCCATTTTACATACAGAAAGGCTTAGAAGGCATTGCTGGCACCTTAAAATCTTTTAAGCACTTGCGAAATGGAACCCTGTTGGTTGCAACATCTAGCTTCCAACAAGTCAAGAATCTTCAGAAAGCATAATGCCTTGGGGAGTTCGTGCTAGAAACTGAATTGCACAACGCCTTGAACTTACAACAAAGGTGATGTGACTTGAAGGGATCTGGTTGCCATTCCCCAAGAAGAACTGAAAGTTTCATGGTCCCAGACAGGCATTGTCGACGTACAACACGTTATGAAACGGGTGGATGGTGCTCTCGTGAAGCCATTTGTTTATCCTTACTTTTAACAGCACCAAATTACCAGAGCATTTGAAGGTGTTTCTCCTACATTTCAGTGTACGGCCTTTTTACCTCAATCCAATGCTGTGTTTTAAATGCCAGCACTTTGTGCACAGTACACTCTGCTGTAGAGGGAAAGCCACTTCTGGGAAATGTGGTAAAGCTGCCCATGAGGGAGTTAGTAGCTGCTCTCCTCCAAAGTGTGTCAACTGCTCTGGCGATCACCCTGTGTGGCCGAGCATTTTGTCCTAACTACTGCCAATGCAAGCAAGGATCCTGTTTTTCATTGCTACTGTGCAACTCTAGAGGGAAAAGTTGGACTTCAGGTTCAACAGTTCTGAGGCCTGAAACTCCCCTTTCTCCATGTGGGAGCTCGAATCGGCACTGGCTGAGACTGCACCCAGTAATGACCACATCTGGTACTGCATGCTTAGACATTTTCCAGCGGCGTCCCATGAAATCCTCTTTGAATGTTTTACTCTAATATGGCAGACAGGCAACTTTCCCAACTCCTGGAGGCAGGCAATTCTGATCACTTTACTCAAACCAGGAAAGGACCGCACGTGTCCAAGTAGTTATGATAGTATCGCTTTGACGAGCTGTATAGGAAAGATCCTGGATTGGATGGTTAACCATCGTCTGGTCTGGCTGTTGGAGACCAGACACGTCCTGTGTGGATTTTGAAAATTTCAGTCCACAGTTGACAACCTGACCCTCCTAGAGGCAGCTATTCAGCAGGCTTTCCTCCATAAACATCTCTGTATTGGCACATTCTTCAGTATAAATAAGGCATACGATACTACTTGGAGACACTATATACTCGTGCAACTGCACAAGTGGGGTTTATGTGGCCATCTCCCCATTTTCATTCAGTCTTTCCCGTCGCAGCGTTTTTTCAGACCTGAGTTGGTGACACACTGTCTGATTTGAGCAGGAGAACGATGTCCCAAAGGGCAGTGTTTTAAGTGTTACCCTCTTTGCCATAGTCATAAACAGTATAACATCTACGGTAAGGAGTCCAGTACAGTGCTCCTTATTTGTGGATGATTTTGCTCTTTGCCGTTTTCTGTTCCTCTCCCAGTGTTGCATCAGTGCCGTCAGTTTCAACTTATGATGTGGCAGTTAGGAGTGGGCTGCAAAAACTTCTCTCTCTGCCTGCATTGCATATGGGGGACACTATCCTACATTTTAGAGATACAGTGCAGCTTCTGGGACTCATTTTTGACTCCAGATTGTCATGGTTGCCACACCTGCGAGACCTTGAAAGCCAGAACCCTGAAAGCACTGAATATCCTCAAGTACCTCAGCCACAGATCATGAGCAGACAGGGTGCGTCTCCTTCTGTTTTATTGCGCTTTTGTGCGTTCGCAGCTGGACTATGGGTGGGGTCCTCTTATTTGTGGATCCTTCACGCTGTCCACCATACGGGGATTCAACTGGCCATGGGTGCTTATCGGACCAGTCCTATATCCAGTCTCTGTGCTGAGGCGGGGGAACAGCCATTTACCATCTGGCGGCAGCTCTTGCTGGCGCGCCAGGCTTGTAAGTTTCTTGCAGCTCCAAGCACACCTGCTCAACATGTTCTTGCTCATCCACCTCTGGACAGTCTTTTTTCCCACCGTCTCTGAGCCACAATGCCGCTTGGGATCTGTGTGCAATGTGTGCTGGAGTACCTCAGTGTGGAGCCCATACAGCCCCAAATCCATGGTTTTAACTGCCTGCCACCCTGGTTACTGGAGAGGCCCAGGCCCAGAGTGATTTTAAATTTGGTGCAGTACAAGAGATTGCACTCCTGCCATCATTTTTAATGCAACATTTTCTGCTATTTTATCTGAGCACCACAACTATGTAGCTGTTTTTATGGATGGGTCGAAACAGGGGGATTCTGTTAGTCGCTCTGTTGTTTTTCGGGATCGTGTCCTCAAGGTCAGACTGCCTCAAGCGTTTACTATCTTTTATGCAGAATTGTCTGTGATGTTGCGGGCACTGGAGCAGATGAGACGTTCTTCCCATCCTAAATTTCCTGTCTGTTCTGACTCGCTCATTGCAATGTTTGTATCCCGCAGGTAAAATAGTCCAATCCCTCCTCCAACTAAAATGACTGGGGAAGGAGGTGGCTTTCTGCTCGGTTCCAGGGCACGTCAGCATTGCTGGGAACGAAAGAGCAGATCTCACAACCAAGGAGGCATGTCTCGGTCTGCAAGTGTTTTTGTGCCATCCCCCTGCATGCATTTGCCTCTGAGTTCAGGAGTAATGCGTCAGTGGGAGGATGGGTGACTGGAAATGACTGACAATAAGCTCCTTTGAGTCAAGTCCACAATGTGTGTGTGTGGTGTACTTTCTTCCAGCCCCGTAGACGGGCCGACGTTCTCCTGTCAACAGAATTTTTTTTATTCATCGTAACCGTATGGCAAAGGACACTTAATCTTTAGTTCAGAAACTCCGTCGTGTCTACAGCATATTTTGTAGACCTTTCTCAGAGTGGAAGTCCTTGTTTTTAGCTGTCTTTCCTCCCATCTATTGGGCTTAATGTGTAGTGACTTTTAACTCCTGTTTTGTCTTAGTTTTTGAAGGTTCTGACGTGGGCGCATATGACCTTAGTTGTTTTTGTGCCCTAAAACAAAACTGACATGCCAGGTTTATTTGTGTAGTAGTGGATGGAAAGCAGAGGAGATTAGTCAGTAGCATGACACTTTTGTGCCCAAGTGCTAGTGAACAGGTGTTGTTTCTCCACGAATTGCTTTGGTCCTAGTAATCTACATCAAATGTTACAGTAATGTTATGGTATTCTGCTTGAGAAACTAGTACTTTATATTACCAGGCAAATTTTAGCAAGGCAGTATGCAGTTTCGCTTGCAGAAAGCTGCCAGTGAGGCATGGTTAACTGTGTACTGAGAATTGTGAGCTAAGTCTGAGATGCTAATTTGTTTGTTTGAAAAATGAAACATTTCAGCAATTGGTCCTAACTGAAAGGTGTTAGAGTAATGTTTGTAATGACTATGAAGTTGCATTTTATTACAGTGTGTTTATAAAAAGGCCCCTCTCTGACTGACACTCAGGGCTGTAAGGAAGAATGCCTTGCCCTGTATATAAACAGAAATGGTGCAGATGGAACTAGCATGATTCTGTTTTGCAATGCTTGTTATTATCTGTGTTTCTTCACAAGCAGAAGTGACATAACTTTCCTAAAATTCAGTGTCATAGTAAAGAGACATTGTGAGGCCGAAAGTGCAGGAGGTCAGGTCCATATGTAGGAGGATAAGAGTGGAGAAACTTCAGGATAAGGAAATCAGGCACAAGTACATAACAGCGATCTCAGAAAGGTACCAGTTAGTTGAATGTAGCCAATTACAGTCATTGGAAAAGGAATGGACAAGGTACAGGGACACAGTACTAGAAGTGGCTAAAGAATGTCTTGGAACAGTAGTGTGTAAAAATAGGAAGAAGCAAACAGCTTGGTGGAATGATACAGTCAAGGCAGCCTGTAAAAGGAAAAAGAAGGCGTATCAAAAATGGCTACATACCAGAACCCAGGTAGACAGAGAAAGTTATGTTGAAGAAAGAAACAAAGCCAAACAGATAATTGCAGCATCCAAGAAGAAATCGTGGGAAGACTTTGGAAACAGGTTGGAGACTATGGGTCAAGCTGCTGGAAAACCATTCTGGAGTGTAATTAGCAGTCTTCGAAAGGGAGGTAAGAAGGAAATGACAAGTATTTTGGACAGGTCAGGAAAACTGCTGGTGAATCCTGTGGATGCCTTGGGAAGATGGAGGGAATATTTTGAAGAGTTGCTCAATGTAGGTGAAAATGCGATCAGTAATGTTTCAGATTTAGAGGTAGAATGGGATAGGGATGATGATGGAAATAGGATCACATTTGAGGAAGTGGAAAAAATGGTCAATAGATTGCAGTGCAATAAAGCGGCTGGGGTGGATGAAATTAAGTCGGAATTCATCAAATACAGTGGAATGTCAGGTCTTAAATGGCTACACAGGATAATTGAAATGGCCTGGGAGTCGGGACAGGTTCCATCAGACTGGACAAAAGCAGTAATCACACCAATCTTTAAACATGGAAACAGAAAAGATTGTAACAACTACAGAGGTATCTCTTTAATCAGCGTTGTGGGTAAAATCTTCTCAGGTATTGTTGAAAGGAAAGTGCGAGTATTAGTTGAGGACCAATTGGATGAAAATCAGTGTGGGTTTAGGCCTCTTAGAGGTTGTCAGGACCAGATCTTTAGCTTACGGCAAATAATGGAGAAGTGTTACGAGTGGAACAGGGAATTGTATCTATGCTTTATAGATCTAGAAAAGGCATATGACCGGGTTCCTAGGAGGAAGTTATTGTCTGTTCTACAAGATTATGGAATACGAGGCAAACTTTTGCAAGCAATTAAATGTCTTTACATGGATAGTCAGGCAGCAGTTAGTTGACGGTAAATTGAGTTCATGGTTCAGAGTAGTTTCAGGGGTAAGACAAGGCTGCAACCTGTCTCCACTGTTGTTCATATTATTTATGGATCATATGTTGAAAACAATAGACTGGCTGGGTGAGATTAAGATATGTGAACACAAAATAAGCAGTCTCGCATATGCGGATGACTTAGTTGTGATGGCAGATTCGAGTGAAAGTTTGCAAAGTAATATTTCAGAGCTAGATCAGAAATGTAAGGACTGTGGTATGAAGATTAGCATCTCCAAAACGAAAGTAATGTCAGTGGGAAAGAAATATAAACGGATTGAGTGCCAAATAGGAGGAACAAAGTTACAACAGGTGGACGGTTTCAAGTACTTAGGATGCATATTCTCACAGGATGGCAACATAGTGAAAGAACTGGAAGCGAGGTGTAGCAAAGCTAATGTAGTGAGCGCTCAGCTACGATCTACTCTCTTCTGCAAGAAGGAAGTCAGTACCAAGACTATGTTATCTGTGCACCGTTCAATCTTTCAACCAACTTTGTTGTATGTGAGCGAAAGCTGGGTGGATTCAGGTTACCTTATCAACAAGGTTGAGGTTACGGATATGAAAGTAGCTAGGATGATTGCAGGTACTAGTAGATGGGAACAATGGCAGGAGGGTGTCCACAATGAGGAAATCAAAGAAAAACTGGGAATGAACTCTATAGATGTAGCAGTCAGGGCGAACAGGCTTAGATGGTGGGGTCATGTTACACGCATGGGAGAAGCAAGGTTACCCAAGAGACTCATGGATTCAGCAGTAGAGGGTAGGAGGAGTCGGGGCAGACCGAGGAGAAGGTACCTGGATTCGGTTAAGAACGATTTTCAAGTAATAGGCTTAACAACAGAAGAGCACCAATGTTAGCACTGAATAGGGGATCATGGAGGAATCTTATAAGGGGGACTATGCTCCAGACTGAACGCTGAAAGGCATAATCAGTCTTAAATGATGATGATGATGATGATGATGATGATGATGATGATGATGATGGAGTAAAGAGAGAGAGCTCTGTGATAAACTGTAGGTGACTCTTTTCTCATTTAATCACAGAAACATGACACAGCATAGAAAACTCATAACAATATATTACTAGTTATCATTGGCAGCAGTCTGAAGAAAGAAAGAAAAATACTACCTGCCAGCATCACCAGATTACCGTATTTACTCGAATCTAAGCCGCACTTTTTTTCCGGTTTTCGTAATCCAAAAAACCGCCTGCGGCTTAGAATCGAGTGCAAAGCAAGCGGAAGTTATGAAAAATGTTGGTACGTGCCGCCACAACTAACTTCTGCCGTCGAATATATGTAGCGCTACGCACGCATGCTCTGTAGGCACAAAGATAAATACTGGCGCCAAAACCTCTGCGTCAGTAAATAAATTTAAAAAAAAAAAAGTGGAAGACGAGTTTTTTTTCTCCGCCGCGAGTTTCGACCACTGCATTTTCATACATTATCCAACGAAGTAAATACAAATTCCGTATTGTTCATCTTCGAATGTAGCACAATTTCAGTGTACTACGAAAATCTGACTGGCAAGACTGTTTGGGATGTTTGTCAATATGGCCAACTCTACGTTCTGAATTTTTTCCTATCTGTGAGAAGAGATGGTTGCTAATAGGAACCTGATGAAATTTGAATCACATACAGTATTCTCTTCACCGTAAGAATAATACGGATATAAACATTTTGCCATGTATTCTTTCGTGTTTGCTGCTCTCTCATTTAAATCCTGTCTGCCTAATAAACTACGAAACTAGAGTGAGACAACAGCAAACGCGGAAGAATATACGTATCGTGTCATGTTTATATTCGTATTATTCTTATGCCTAACAGCGATACAGTCAGAAATGAAGCACGGCAAGTGACTAGATTTTTAAATCTAAGATGACTCTAATTTCTGTGCAGAATTTGATGTAATAAAGAAGCGGCCGCAAAGATTTTCAAACGGAGAAAAATTTTCGCCTAACTCTCGTTCAGAACATGTTCTATCATACGCAGTCTATTATTTGATTCTTGTTCATCATTATCAAAGAAAGCAGCAGTGTAAGTAACAACAAATAGCAGTCTCTTGCCATTGTTTCGCTAATGAGACGATTCCCCACTTTTTTTTAATTGTACGCGGCGGTAGCGCGCACAAAAGCAAGCCATGCCGTGAGCCGCGACAGGCCGTAAACACGCACTATCAGAATGCGACAAACAATGCATGACACAGTGCAGTAATGCATTTTCAGCTTAAGAGTGACGCAAACACCTATAACAAAGAAAACGGCACTTGTCAGCTCAAAGCAAAATAAGCAATCGATTCAAATCAGACGAAGCACGTGAAAAAGGAAGGGCACCCGTATAAATACGGACGGAGTGCCTGACGCATAGCAATGGCTACGTAGTAAAGCTTAACTGCTAAGCTTACGACTCGAACCAAACTACTGTAGCAGTATCGTCATTCATTCGACCTAAATTGTGTCTCATATTACAATGGACCAACTTTGTTTCGATTTGGAGGTGCGGCCTAAAACTTTTCTCTCCCCTTGAATTTCGAGTCTCAAATTTCAGGTGCGGCTTAGATTCGGGAAATTTTTTTTCCCTTTATTTCGAGTCTCATTTTTCAGGTGCGGCTTAGATTCGAGTGCGGCTTAGATTCGAGTAAATACGGTAGTTTAAACTGCTGAACTGCTAGCAGCCACCAATGTGAAGTGTCTTCTTAGTGTGTACCTTTCTTGTACAGTGAAATTGTTGAGGTCATCTATTTTTAAATGCCTGAAATATTCTTAAATTGTAAAATATTTTCAAATTTGATGAACGGCTGCCTTGTTGCCATTGTACAACAAAATTCATTGTCACTGTCATCCATTTGCATGTTAGAGATATACTCAGAACATTATTTACACAGTGTCTCATTTTAGTAATCTTAAGGTTTGTTTGTTTGCAGCTATTTTTAATAAACTGTGATCTTGTGTTCCTTTTTGCCAGCTGTCATTGAAGAGATAGACTGCAAAATGTTTCAAAATATGTTTACAATTTGTAAATGGTAGTCAGTAGAATGTATAATTCCCTCCAAAGATGGGAAACTATTAGTGTTTGTGGCTTAGTTTCACTGTAGACAGTGTCAGTCACATTTGAAAAGTTGAACATAAAAATGTGGCATGTGAATGCATCTCATTGAGTCTCTACAGTTTGACTGAATGTTTACTAGGTTGCCACAAATTCCGGAAATTGGGGAATTTCAAATGTCAGGGAAATTGGGGAAATATCAGTGAAAAAACTGAAAAAATACCCTTTGTCTCAGTAGATGAAATAATATGTTTACTGATGTCGTGCATCGTCACTGGCTGGGCGCAGCTGAGTTCATGCACCCCTTCCCTACTCCCTCATTCTTACTGCTTCTTCCCTTTCTACCATTCCCCTCAGCTGTCAATCAGTGCTGCCACCTCTTCTTTTCGCTAGCCTGACAGCGGCCGATGATAGGCAAGGAGGCATGAGGAGTGGTTTGTTTGGATCTGATTCTCAGAGACTGTTGACACAGCGGCCGGAAACAGTGGTCACATGTGCATGAGTTGTCTGAGTGATTGTGTGTGTGTGTGTGTGTGTGTGTGTGTGTGTGTGTGTGTGTGTGTGTGTGCGCGCGCGCGCGCGGTTGCGCTTTTGTTTTCTGACAAAGGCTATGGACAAAAATTTAGTTGTGAGAGTGTGATTGTCCTTTATATGTGCCTGTCTGTGGCTCAGGGATCATATTTACCGTGAGTTGCTATCTATCATCATTAGTATTGATTCTCAGAGTATTGGTGCAAGTTATCTGTTGCATGGATTGATCACTGTGGCTTCATTTCAGCAACATAGTGTCTGTGACACATGACTAGTTGGCCACATGAATGAACTTCCAAGATGGGACAAAACAGCAGGCCATTTCTGTGGGGTATCTCTAATGCATTGGGCCTGCCTATCTGAAGCTCATCATTTCCCATTAATATGCAGGCCCCTGCCTGTCGGATCTGGCCTGCGCGCCAGGTCTGTTTGTGTATGACATAATGCGAAGGATTTTCACATAGTTTATCCATGGAATCAGGACTTGGTGCGATGAATGTAAGGAATTGCGACTGTCTCACTGCAAGTACATCATACAGTGCAGCATTTTAGAGACATTTCATATACTCTAGTACATTTTGGCACTTCATAAGTAGTTTATATATCAGAAAGTATAGACGGTGAGAAGAAAAAAATTGTGGCAGTTGCTGGCAGTTCGTACACTATGTATTCTTGTATTTCTTGAAAGAAGAAAATATGCAGTACCTGTGAAATAATAGATGTACACAATGGGTAATAACAAACATAGAACAATCAACATTTTATTGGCAGTCACCTATAGTGTTGGTTTATACGATTGTTCCCAGTTGTCTTTCAAGGGGCCTACTTTTTTCTGAGATTATTTCTGAAATCAGTGAAGGTATTTTAAATCAATCTATCGATTCCAACGAAATGCGAATTTTTGTCACCAAACATTTTTAGTTTTATTGAAATAAAATAACATTTTTGGTCTTAATGAAACACAGATACCACCAGGCTTGCTCTCTCCATCTAAAAGCAGTTATTACAAAAGATGTTATGTTACTACTTCAGATTTTCACTCACTCATTTAGAAGTACAGAAGTCCTTACAATCTTTTTTGTCCAGTTATGTCTTTATTTATCCTTGAAATGTCAAAATTTGCTAGAGAAAAAATGCCAAAACTTGTCTGGAAATAAGGGAATTTCACTTTGGGAAACTTAAGACAACCCTAGTGCAGCACTTGGCTTAAAATAGACTTCAGCCACTGTGAATGCTGATGTTTTGTTTAGTATATAAGGTCAATTCCAGATTGTAGAGTGGATGTCTTTAGTGTGAAAGTAACCAGTATCATATGTGTAGCCATTACACAGCACCTGCAGTTCAGTTTTGGGAAAGTGGGAACATAACACAAATGTTGGTTGTGTTACTACATGATTGTCATTTTCATCACACTTTTTGCAATACTGTTTATAAAAATGAGTGTTACAAAGACAAGTGTTAATCGGTTCATTTGTTTTCTTGCATGAAGTATTTAATAGCCCATTTTTTGTCTGATGTTATCCCTAGAAACATGTTGCAATATTAAAATAGTTTGTGAGCAAGATAATAAAATAGTGTCATTGGTAGTGGTGTACCTAAACCTGTTAACAAGTTTTAAAATTGATTAGTGGTCAAATAACGGCCATCTTGACCATAATTTGTTACAGAATCTGTATTGTGC